>NC_089038.1:9382500-14182500 GCF_034140825.1 Oryza sativa Japonica Group | reverse complement strand
AGAACTCAAATTATGCCTTATGGTGGTGAACTCTATAAATTAAAATTCATGAGATTATTAGTTGTTAGAAGCTTAATTTTGTAAGACATTAATTATATATGCTTTTGCAACTTTTCCCTTCTTTCGATTGATCACTAAAATTGACCAACTAATCTTTATGATACTTTTTTAAAAAAAGCTTTATAGATCAATGGCGTTTTGCATAGCCGTCACAAGGAAATTAATCAATATAGTGAAGTACTGAGCCAGAAGTTTTTACCGCTTACCTAAATTTCAGTAAGTAACACCACTTAAAGGTTTTACCATTATTATATACTAGATAAAACCCTGCACGTTGCTGAAAAATTTTATATGATAGTAATAGAGATGACACGTGAAATAGCTTAGCAACATAACTTTATATACTTTGTATAACTTTATAAACTTTATATAACTTTTGTCTTTTATTGATTTTCTTAGGGAAATACATCCTCAGCCAAAAATAAAAAGCCAATATACAAGACTATATCCCTCTTGATCTAGTTTACCATTTATGAGATGTTTGTGCAATTGATCACTGGCAAGCCAAACTGAAAAGTCCATTTTGCCCCCATTATAATAGTTTGAATCTAGAAATCAGAATTTACACCCCTTAATTCGATTGTTAAATAGTACAATAGTTTTTTAGGCGCGTACACACTGGCAGATAAGATTCGAGTTTGGGTTGATAATATAAACAATTACAACCAAGTAATGTAGGACAGCAAAATATTTGTATTAAAAAATATTTTAGTACGCGGATCAGAGCGAACTATCTGGATCCACACCGAGCATGCCACCTTCCCCTCATCGCTGCCTACTATGGTTGGGTTCGGTAACCTCGCCGGCAAACTCACTCTCCTCTGAGCTCCAAGGATTCCGAGGATTGGTTCGCCGGCTTGACTTCGAGAAGAACATGGGAGAGAAAGAAAGAAGAAGACGGAAAAGGAAGGAGATGGATGCACAACGTGACAATAATGGTACGGTTCTAATTTTGTAAAATTGAAATGACACTACTACGAATAGACTAATCGTAATGATATTTTTCTGAATGGATAAATTTGCAATGGCATGAATCCAGTTAACCCTTGAAAAAGTTATTTAATACTATAGAACAATTTTTAAAGCCATGATTGAGGCATAAGTATCTTCTACATATCATGGTGCCTCAAAACGACAAATTAATAGTACTAATTAATTGTTGGTGATATTACTAAAACACGCGGCTTCAGGCATGTAAAGTTTAATCGTTCGAGCATATTCGATCACTAAGTAATCAGTTAAGTATCAGCGTGAATGTGTACCTCGGATATAGTGTGGTGATATTACGCAAACACGTGAACCTCCGATCACCATGATTGTGTACGATAAGAGTTGATATGATCGAACGACGTGCTTAATCAGAGTGAGAATGCAAGACGTACTATGTTGGTCCAAATAGTTCCACATCGACATTAACATCATACTTCCTCCGTTTCGAAATATTTGACACCATTGACTTTTTAGCACATGTTTGACCGTTCGTTTTATTTAAAAACTTTTGTGAAATATGTAAAATTATATGCCTATATAAAAATATATTTAACAATAAATCAAATGATAGAAAAAGAATTAATAATTACTTAAATTTTTTGAATAAGACGAACGGTTAAACATGTGCTAAAATGTCAACGGCGTCAAACATTTCGAAACGGAGGGAGTATTTATCTTTGTTAATTTAGACGTTCCTGGAGCATCTTTATTCTTTAACGTTTATTTCCATGCCCTGATCTGCATGCACTTCCAACGTATACACACTGGCAGAACCAAGACTGCAGGCCAGCTAGCTATCTTCATCATTCAAAACTATAAGATTCAAATCTAGCTGGGTATAAGATAAACAACTCGTGCGTAACACGCACTGTACAACTGCCAATTTTTCGTATTGAAAATTACAAGCGAACTTTTTGGACAGACAGCTCATCGTGTTTAACGTACGTTGAAAAAAATAAGTAATAGTAGAGCAATTTTAAGCCATGCATGAGAATCGAGGCAAAAATGCTATCGCTACGTATCATGCTTCCTCAATTTAATAGTACTAATTATTGGTGAAATTACTCAAACACGCGGTTCAGGCATGTAATAAATTAAGTTTAATCGATCGAGCATATTATCTGATCAGTTAATCATTAAATCAACACTGACAACGTAAGATTGTTTAGTACACGTGCCAGGAATACTGACAATTAACGTATCAGATGATATTTTTCATGCTAAAATAATTCGATCATCACCGTCAGCACTATGCAACCATTGCATATCGAGATCTCCAATCATCACTATGCTTTATATTTATTGCAGTGAATCACAGCTATATATGAATCAGAACTTGCACCCCCTTAATTACCAAACCTAAAATACCTTATTGATTTCAGAGTGAAATACATGGCTGGTTACTAAACATTTGGTGTGGTATCACTTAGATCCGTGAATTTGAAAATTACATGTATAGATCCGTGAACTAGGTCCAATCGCCCTTTGAGCATGGCTGACCGCCAACATGGCGCACCACGCATGCAACACTCTTGCGCTCAACCCCTCCGCATCACAGCGCGTCACATGTTCCCCCTTTAGCTACAATGACACCCAAATCCCCCAAATGCTCCCTCAATCTCATTCTTCTCTTGCACGTATAGAAAATACAATCCTAATTAGCAATTGTCATAGTTGTACGCTCTATGATGGTCTTTTCTTTGTAGGATAGGCACTTGATTAATGGTACCTTGCACGCATAGTTGATGGGTGTAAAACGTTCTTTGAATTATATATCATTGATGGGCAGGTTTCAGGGCTCGAGTTATGCCTTACGGTGGTGAACTCTATAAATTAAAATTTATGAGAGTATTAGTTGTTAGACAGCTTAATTTTGCAAGACATTAATTATATATGTGTTTGCAACTTTTCCCTTCTTTCGATTCGTCACTAAAATCGACCAACTAATCTTTATGAAGCTTTTCTAAAAAAAATTTATGGACCAATGACGTTTTGCATCGTCATCACAAGGAAATTAATCAATATAATGTCATATTTGTTGCAGTGATATGTTAGAGAGGATAGACATACAGTGATCGTACTGAGCCAGAAGTTTTTACCACTTACCTACATTACAGCAAGTAACAACACTTAAAAGGCTTTACCAATATTATATACTAGATGAAACCCCACACATTGCTACAAGAATTTTATATGACAATAATAGAAATAACACATGTAAAATAGCTTTTTAACTACATAACTTTATATACTTTATATAACTTTCATCTTTAATCGACCATTGAGGAAAAAAAGGTATAAACAAATTTGGATGATTTTGTTTATAACAATTTAAATTGTACATACAATGCTCATTCAAAAGCAAACTATGGTGATTGTGCTCAGTGAGAGAAGGAAAAGAAAAGAGATAATATAGATAATTATCCAAAGGCAAAAATAAGGTGGTATGACTCCATAAGAGAAGACAAGGAGGTAATTATTTTGTACCATAGATTAATCATCCAAGGGCTAAAACTAATTAAGTTGACGTGGCTTAATGAAATAAAAGAGAAATAGCATTAATTACACTTAGAGAATGAGCTTTATAAATATATAGGATATATTGGATTTCACCCATTATTTTGTTGATTATTTTTCTCACTGGCATTATGTATATACAAATCACTAGAAATTAAGCTTTAATTAGTAGTCTTGATGGAGAGGCAACGTCGCAGCGCTGGCCCTTTTCCCTGTCATCCTGCTGTAAATAAATAAACATATCTCTCACATCAATGAATATATAATGTACTGTCCACTACTCTACTGTACTCCCTCCATCCAAAAAAGCCAATCTCGTACTAGGATATGTCATCCAAAAAAGCCAATCTCGTACTAGGGTATGACATATCCTAGTACAACAAATCTAAACATAGAGTATGTCCAGATTTACCGTAGTAGGATGTGTCACATCTTAATACAAGATTGGTTTTTTTTGGACTGATGAAGTACCAGCTACTAATACGAAGAAGAATATTGATGAGATCCATATGTACAAAATGTAAGGTTTTTCTATATTCTATTATCATAGTCAAAAAATTCATAGAGGCCGGATATGACTTGTATGGACACTTATATAAAATATATGTGGAGATGAGGCTAAACTTACATGCAGTAGGAAATGCTCTTATAGTGAATATATTACTAAAATATATACACTTACAATGTGTAATGATATATTATTACATGTTTTCAAACCATTGTGTAATGTGAGAAAAGTAACTTTCGTTATGCCCTATGAATAACCATGGCAAACTCAAATCTAAAACGATCTCGTCAACTTGAAAAGCGAGGGTTGATGTTCATGAAAATCTCGTTGTTTCGCATGATGCAGAGATGTGCTCCATGCCATTGGAATTGTTATCTCCATCTAAAAGGGACTTATAGATTGTTATTTAAATCCTCAATTGCTTCTGGAACTGAAACATTTATTACTATTATTGGGCAAAATAATTTCAATGGTCTTATACAACGAGACATGTAAAAATGTAATGTAGAAGATTATGAAAAATGGTAACTTCTGAGAACGAAAGTGGAGATTAAATATTCAAATAGAAAGCCCGGCCAAGTAATTTAGACATGCATAAAAGGTTGTATGATAAATGGTCTCTCACTTGAAAGTGAGAGGTCTTAAGTTCAATTCGTGGCATCTATTGTTCTTCAACCATTAGATCTTTAACATATTGTTCTAGACCATTAGTTGAGATAATATGTGCTGTTCAGGGTAGCCTGCAGGCATGCCTGCTTGCCATGTGAGGAAGCCATGCTCGAGATGGTGCAGTGGTTTGTATTGGTGGAGATTTAGCAGTCAAGGGGGAGTGGAGAGGGGCGACGACTCTGCTGGTGGGCCCTGGCCCACATGTTTAGGAGTGACAAATGACAGATGATGAACCACCACGTACTAGGCTTTTAAAAGTTTTTTTTTTGGTAATGGATAATAAACCTAGCCTTTGCTTCAATTGAAGCTATAGCCACTTATTACAAAGTTATTGGCACGAAACTCAAATACACTATAAATAAACAAAGATAAATAAAAAGCTGATAAAACTACACCAACCAAGCGAAAATAAAAACTTATTCAAAGTTTAAGTCTATTGCTAATTCTCTATCCAAAGTTATCGAAAACTTGCATAACTACTGAATCTAAATTATGGCATGTAGCACATATGACTTTTATTTCCTCTTCACACATTTGAAGTTGGCCCTATATCCGAAGCCAAAAAATTGCTCTGAATAATATCTGCATAAAACATTTAGTTGGAGTCTTAACAAAAAAAACATATCATTTTACTTAGCCATGCAGCCCAATATAAAGCAGATGCTTGTACAAAATATATTTCTTGGCCTTAGAATTCATGGTTACCAGCCAATTTCCAAACATTTGAGGAAAATTATGTGGTGTTTGCAACCCAAAGGAAATAAAAACGGTTCTCCAGAGAAATTTAGCAGCATGGCATTCAAAGAATAGATATTGGATAGTCTCTTCATGCAAACAAATGCATCACTTTGTACCACCATTCCAATTCCTTTTTGCTAAATTAGCTTTGGCTAACACTACCCCTTTAAGTAAATACCACATAAATCTTTATTTGATAGGCATCTTAATTTTCACAACAATTTATTTCTCTCATGCCCATTAAAAATTAATGTTGAGTGCATTGATGGAATAGAAATGTGGGTCACTCGTTTTCTTCACTACTTGACTTATTGACTTATTATTAAGGTACTTCCTCCTAGGCATTTCTCGTCATACTCCATCTTCGTATTTTAACTTAAACAACCATTTACTTAGAAGACATTGGTTTTGAATATCTATGTTATAAAACCCAAGTCCACCCTATTCTTTTGGTTGACAGATGACATCTCATCTTGTAAGTCTATATTTTTTTTCTTAAGTTTATCCGTTGCCAAAAGAAAATTGATCTATAATAATGAATCTTTTGAAGCACTCCTCTAAGAATATCAAACAAAAAAAATCATAAACATAATTAGACTTATTAATACAAAGTTAAATAAACCAATCTTCTACCCACATACATATGTTTACCTTTCCAGCTACTTAGGCTTTTCTCAATTCTTTCCCGTAACAATTTCCAATTCTTGTTAGTCAGCTTCCTAAATGTATTGGAAAACCAAGATAATTAACCAGAAAAGATATATCCCTAACAATACCCAAACAAAATAGAATATTGTTCTTCACTATCTTAAGCTTGTCCTTAGCAGAATATTTCATTTTTCTGAAAAGAGAGCTCTTCAAAAACACAAAGTATTAGGTTCATATTCTTAGTTTTCTCAAAGTCATGATCCATAAAAAACAATGTATCATCTAGATGTTGCAGAATAGATAAACCATCATCAATCAAATGTGGCACTACTCCAGCAATTTGTTCATCCTCCTTTGAACGCTTGATTAGGATAGCTAACATGTCTATGATAATATTAAAAACTAGATGATGCCCCATGCTTTTCTACGGGATATATGTTAGATATTGGAGAAATGATAAAATGATTTGGATTGAAATATTATGAAAATGATTTGAGAATGATGATTTAGCATATGTCTGTTTAGTTTTAGAATGAAATAAATTGTAGAAATAATTACTATATGCTTGCATGTTAAGCTTTATGTGCTTGGGTTAATGTGGCATGCTTGTATGTAGGTTTTAGGAGTACTAATAAATACTATGCTTGCATGTTGTGCTTTAGGTGTTTAGTGAGCATTAGCTTTATAGAAAGAAGAAATTGAAGATAAAGGATCACCTTGCTTTAAACCTTTTTTTAAAAAAAAAAGGTTCTTTAAGTAGTAAAGATAAGGATGTAAATACTGATATTTTTGCTTTAATGCTGCAAATTACATGGCTGAACGCATTTATTATAATATGTAATAAAACGAGAGCTGGTGTACATGATCGATTCACACGATCGATAGTAACAGCTACATTATTTCGCGAAAGAGAAGAACATTACATTCATTGACTGGCTGATACAGCAATAGAATGTAGCGGGCCTGCCCCGTGCAACATGAGCGAATGCCATGCAAGTATGTGGTCGATCTTGTTTTTCTTTTCATTGACTGAAATGGATTTTGATGGTCGCCGTGAAGACGGGGCTGTCACCGGTAGCAGTACTGGCATCTATCTTGAACCCATCCGAGTCGGCATTGCATGTGTAAGCTGCGTTATTCACCTTGTCGTACAATTGCTCCCAGTCACCTTGGAAGCTGTCCACACCTCCAACAGCGCAGTAGGCCTGCCATTAACAAAGAGAAACATATATACGTTTATATATTTATTAATTAATATTCTCGTTTTCTACCGCGACAGCCGAAACCAGATAATGGATATTAAATCCGACCTCTACATCTGATACGATGTAGATGAACAGGAAGAATACTAGCATGAATCTTGGAGATAATTGGAAAATACCGAGGAAAAATCGACTGCGAAATGGCGACACAATTTTAATTAGCAATGGCGCCGAAGAATAATTTGATATGAATATACCTTGTTCCGGTAGAAAGAGCTCCATGGCGTGCTCCAGGCGACGAGCAGGTCGCGCTCGACGCCGTCGGCGTTGGTGCCGCGGTACACGACGGCGGCCTCGGATCCGGAGGAGTCGCCGGACTTGTGGACGTGGTGGAACGCCGCCCACTGGCCGTTGCCGATCTCGGTGGGGTACGGGGTGCGGCCGATGAAGCCCCACCAGTCGTGGTCGGCGACGTGGCGGAGGGTGGCGCCGGTGGCGTTGTAGACGAGGCACAGCGTCGACTCGCCGTTGCCGTACCAGTCCTTGACGCCCTGCACGTAGCTGGCCGCCTTCTTGTCCTTGCCGTCCTCGTTCACCAGGTTCATGGCCTCCCGTGCACGGTCCTCCTGCCTCTTGGCCTTCCCCACGTACCTCTCCATCTCGTCCAGCTTGTAGTTGTCCACAACATCGCCGAAGCAGTTCGCCATCTCTCGATCGATCGATCTATTAGCTTATACGGTCGATCTAGCTAATCCAGCTCGATCTATTAGCTTACATGATCCAACTCAACTCCCCCCTCTTATATAGTACTAGTAGTACTCTATCCCCAAGAGGACGATCTCTGTCTAGCTAGTGTCTATACTAGCTAGGAACTCCCACATTAACGGGAAAATCTAGGTTGATTGTTCGTGTTAAATTAGTTGTGGCGTGATAAGCAATATAGATTAAACAATAACAGGCTCACTATAATTTATGTTATCTTGTAGTATCAGCAGGTCTGTGAGATCCTATCTATGATCACGTGATTCATGTAAGCTGAGACTTACCTAACATGCATTTGATTTCTCCTTAATTCATTAACGTACGTAAGAGTTCACACAGAGAATCCAATTAGTAAACAGAAGAGATGAGCACTAACTAGCAATCCAGTACTATAAATACATTGGGATATTAAGCATAACAGATCATCGATCCTAGCTAGCTAGCTTTACAAAGTAACTAAGTATAAAGCATGAGCACATTCGGCGTGCCCATCACCGACGAGACGCTGGAGGCGATGTCGCGGTACGCCGGGAAGAGCATCAGCCAGGTGGACCGCGCGCGGGAGGCGATGCGCCTCATCCACGCCGAGGGCAAGAACCTGGACGCGCTGCAGCACGCGCTGGGGCTCAAGGCCTCCTACGGCGACGGCGTCTCCGCCATGGTGCTCGTCTACAACGCCACCGGCGCCGCGCTGGAGCTCGTCGACGGGGAGGGCGGGTCGATGGACTGGTACGGCTACGTCTACCACGAGCAGCCGCCGGCGTCGTTCCAGAACGGCCAGTGGCTGGCGTTCCTCCACGCCCACCCGACGGCGCAGTCGATCGGCTGCGAGGCGGCGCGCGTCTTCCGCGGCCGCGACGTCGACGGCCAGGTCCGGGACTTCATGGTCGCATGGTCCCTTCCTTGGAGCGCCACGCAGAACTCTGTAAGAAAACGACCAGCAAATATGACCACTCATCGTCGCAAGATGCCAACATTAATAATTGTTGATATTGTAATAAAACACTTGTAAAATCTTGTTCTAATCAAATATTAATATGTCCAAAATAACAATTACTTTTAACCTGAGGGAGTAATTAACTAACTAAATAAGGTCAACCGAGCTTAATAAAGAGGGGGTTTTATTTTATATAGACCAATAATCTAAATCTTAAAAGAGAATTGAATTAAAGCTTTTTTTTCTTGTCGCAGGCTTACACCGAGGTACGTGAGAAAGATCACTTCCCAAATTACTGGGGTTACATCAAAGAAGAGAAACTGGAAAAGGCCGGCAAAATCTGCACAGACCAAACCGACAAGAACTGTGCATCAACCGTCAGCGTTGGTGGCTGCACCTCCAGCGAATTCATCGCGGTTCTGCAGCACAAGTTTGGCCCTCTCCCAGAGGAGTGACAAGGGAAATAGAAATATAATAATAATCATCGTCTGCATGCATGGAGTCACGATAATATTGTTAACTTTCAAGAATTCTGTGTATGATCGATCAAGTATCTTTTTTTTTATTATCTCTTAATAATTCGTGCATGCGCACGCGTACGTGTGCATAGAACATCTATTTATTAAGAGACTTTGGTTTCTTAGTTATGGATGTAACAATTAGTTTCCAGCAAATAAAAGGGACATTTATCTATCAAAATTAATAATGGTGACTCCTTTCAAAAAAAAATAATGGTGATATTCATACGAGTCCATGGCCATGCCGTCATCCTCTTTCTACATGTCTACGCTACATTGTAGTCGCCACGGTTACATTGTGGTGCCCCCTCTCTATTTAAGAGAAATGCCGGGTTACAGAGTTTGACTCTGACTCCACCCCCTAACACATATTACTACTCCAAGTCCAACTGTAACCAAATAACCAAATAGGACTAGTATATTTGATACCAATTCTAACAATTTCGATCCGTATCATCAGTACAGGGACACACGCAACATGGCAAGAAATGAATCAAGAAGGTTCAACATCCTCAACATCTGTGCAGATGTACGAGGCTGGTTGGAAGCCAACTGGGGATGCACTCGGATGGACCCAAGCTCCACACCACAGCATCGGAGGCTCGGTCTGGGAAAGTGCCAGCGAGAGCTGATGGCGGGCGCCTCATGGCATACACTAGGGGAACATGAACACTTATTCCCCCAGATCAAGCGGTATGCCTCCGTCCCCCAACGAGTGGCGCTCAAGTTCCTCTCGTTGGGACTTGGGAGAAATCACAAGGAGGATGGACACCCGTGATATACAAACGGGAGAGATCCAATACAACCTCGAAGGACACATAGCACAGACGCAGGAATGGCAACTGAATGCTTATGCTCAGTTCACTAACATCAACATCATGATGTAGTGTTAATATTTTTTAACGACATTACTACAAATATAATTCCCAGCAATGGTGCAGAAATATACAGAGTTCATCCGTAAGCGCAGAGATATACTATTGTAGCATTTCACCCGAGAGTATTTCAAGGATATCGTATTTGTTTAATCCCGTGGGAAGATTATAATAGAAAGAACCGTACTAATAATTTATATATGACTTGTAATAACCAAAGTCTAGGCAGGGGTTAATATAAATCAAGGGTAGAGTGACACTAAGCAGAAGCATCTATACTCTCATTCGTAATTATCTAGGCAAGTGGGAAGAAAATAGAAAGAGCCTATTCCTATACTTCTAGTATACATACATATTATACATACATCCTATTTATATAATTACTTAGCTAATACCCTCTTTTCGATGCCCTCATGGTGCTTTGAGAAGCCATCCCCAATTGCCGAGTTTCTTACGACAATCCGTCATGACCATCCAACCGGGGCTAAATACGGAGAAGTACCCTCCTCGGGAAATTAACTTAGGACTATATACACGCTCGGAGGAATATTCGTACTGAGTTGTCACCATCAGTGGCACACCTCGCTTGCGCGACATATAACCACAAATAATGATATCCAGTAATCTAAACACCACGCTTAAATTACCAAATACTACTCTAATATCATCGTAATGACATAGTCATCGTATACACGATCATTATACCCACACTATTCCATCTCCCAGATAAGCTAGCATCATAATAAATATTACTCGGATATATAATAAAACTGATATTCATATACTCGGAAAATAGTACAATACCAAAATAGTACAAAGAAGAGTATTCTAAATAATGTACAATTCTTACAAAAGAAGGAAAAGCTACTAAAGCTATACCCGAATTCTTTTGAAGACTTCGAGGACTGAAGATTCTATTCCACTATATACTCTAGAGCCTACACTAAACTTGAAAGATAAATGAAGCTTTTTGCTTAAGGTGTGTGGAAAAATAGAGAGAGACGGCTTCTTTTATATTGCAATAAAACACTGGTAAAAACTTGTTCTAATCAAATATTATAATATGTCCAAAATAACAATTACTTCTAACCTGAGGGAGTAATTAACTAACTAAATAAGGTCAACCGAGCTTAATAAGCAGGGGGTTTTATTTTATATAGACCAATAATCTAAATCTTAAAAGAGAATTGAATTGAAGCTTTTTTTTTCTTGTCGCAGGCTTACACCGAGGTACGTGAGAAAGATCACTTCCCAAATTACTGGGGTTACATCAAAGAAGAGAAACTGGAGAAGGCCGGCAAAATCTGCACAGACCAAACCGACAAGAACTGTGCATCAACCGTCAGCGTTGGTGGCTGCACCTCCAGCGAATTCATCGCGGTTCTGCAGCACAAGTTTGGCCCTCTCCCGGAGGAGTGACAAAGGAAATACAGATATAATAATAATCATCTCGTCTGCATGCATGGAGTCACGATAATGTTGTTAACTTTCAAGAACTCTGTGTATCCCTTTTTTATTATCTCTTAATAATTCGTGCATGCACGCAAGTACGTGTGCATAGTACATCTATTTAAGAGACTTTGGTTTCTTAGTTATGGATGTAACAATTAGTTTCCAGCAAATAAAAGGGACATTTATCTATCAGAATAAATAATAGTGATATTGATACAGTATAAAAATATATGGAACTAATGCATAGCGAACTATCACGCTATTTATCATCCGTTATTTGGATCTTCTATGGCACTGTTCCATTTTCGGCTACTGATATTGCTTTCAGGGTCAATTTTATAATAAGTTACTACCACAAAACAACACATTAGTGTCCTCATCATTAGTGTGGTTCGAGAAAACCCAGAACATATGATGGTTTCAAACCCCAAAAAATAAGCTTGCACTGTGGATATGCTTTACCCGGCACTGATGAGGACACATCAGGGCTAGGTCTTATAACCATCTGACATGGATTGTTTGGCAACAATTCAGTATCGGGTATTACCACTAACCGGTACTAATGATAACGCATCAGTGTCAGGTCTTGCTAGTTGGAGCGGGATGACTACACTTTTGGCGGGAAAAGGCATCCGTGTCTGTCGGGTTTTTAGAATGCCACTCACATCAGTGTCAGGTATTCTTATGATCCAGCACGGAAGACAACCATATCAGTGCTTATGTTGAATACATGAACTTAATATTTTCATACGAACTTGGATTGTGGCCGCCTATAATAATGTCCCTAATATCGCAAGTAGCCAGCCTATGGTGCTGCCTGTGATAATTTATCTATGCAGGCGGCGACTGATAATTGATAAATCCAGTGGTGCCTTAAGCTGGCCACCGCGAAAATGCCCCGTTATAAGCACTTCTTCCTCGCGATCGAGCTGTTCATTCTGCCAGGGTTTTCCCTCTTCTAAAACAAGAAAATATATGGAGAGGTTTTGACCTCAAAATATTGGGTGGATGTTGCTATTCATGGTTAGGTACATGCTTTCTTACACTAGTTATGTAGTTTCCATCTATTTTTATGCTTTGGATGTGATGAATCTATGTATGTTACATATATATGCCATATGCCATGCAAAGGCAAAAAGTTTTTCATTTTGCTACTTGGAGGTCAATTTGGAGCACATTAGTGTAGGCTATCTTTGTTGAGCTCATTTTGCTATTGTGTGTACTCGTTCCGTGGTCGGTACATGTGATGCTTTTGTAAACAAAACTAGGTATTTTTATGCCCATGTCAAATTAGTAGATCTATTTAGGAGAGAGAAAAAGAGGGAGATTGGCTTTTTTTTTTTATTCCTTAACCCCTACTGAGCAAATTTTCTCCTTTTCATAGCTAAAAGTAGGTATCTATATATAATTAAAATTTGTAGAGATTTTGTTAGGAGAGTGAAAGAAAAGGTATGTGCATTTAATTATAGAAGTATGCATTTTTATGCGTAGTAATTAATTTGGAGTGTGTATTACGTTTATTATACGCCAAATATTTTTTATATATTTTAATGGATAATTTAAGTTATTTTTGATATATTTAGTTTCATTAATCTATAGAGATGGACTGGCAAAGCGATTTCTACAGTGCTGTTTAAGAAGCAATCGAATTTCTTTAAGAAGCAATCGAATTCAACAGATATGGAGGCTTACCATGCCATCGATGTCATGCACATTATGAATGTATGTGATGTCATGCATTTACAAAGAATATGTTTGACAGAACCATCAGCCTCTTGCTAGACATACGGAGTAAGACAAAGTATAGTCTAAAGTCAAGTACTAACCTAATGAATATGGGAAAATCATGAAAGAGTTTAACCCTAAACATGGAGATAATGGAAAAGTCTACGTCCCTCCAGCCAATTGCACCCTAGCGCTTAACGCTTGAAAGAAGAAGGCATTTTGCACGTGGCTTTCACGGTGTTGGAGCACCCATATATTTCTTATCAAACATAAGACGATTAGTCTCGATGAAAAATTTATCGATGTCCATTAATTATTCGCATGGCTATCATGTCATGCTCACCGTATTTCTCGCACCGTATTTCTCGCCATTGCTACTAGACCTTTAAACCAAACATGTAAAAGTTGCAACCACAAATATGTGTTACCTTTTTAATACAATATCATAGAAGGTCATCAACCCTTGAAGAGTTATGGCCTCTTAGTACACTCGCATGAGACTATGTGTCAGCTTGAGATGTACTTTCCTCCGTCATACTCTAGTGGTTTTATGATATTCTCTAGTTTTATGATAAATTTGATTAACATTAGGTTTTTGATATGTTGATTTAAATTTATAGTTTTATGATAGTTTGATTGGAGTTTTTTTCCTCAAATCTTGCGCCTACTCCGTAGTTTGTCCATCCTATTACTGCCATATGCTTGCGCGTGCATGTACGGCTATACGACTTGTGATGGGCTGTGAGCGTAGTTCGAGCATAAAGGATTGGATTTTTTTTTCAAGAACATCCGCTTTTTTTTTCAAAAGAGGCAGTGATTTTTATTCACACTATATATGTAGGGAGAAGAGGACTGACGACTTCGCTTCTAAGTACGTAGTGGATAAAATTGAGAAATTACATATGCTATATGTGGATAAGCGTGAGACATCAATAAGTAAACTCTGCCCATTTTAGTAAAGAGAAAATATCTTGTAAGCCCATGAAAACTCGTTCAATTACTTCCATGTTTCTGAATTTTACTCGATCCCCTCTATACCCCCGAAATTTCACCTTGACCCCTTCCATGCCCGTCCCGCTAGGTTTTCTTCATTTTTTCAGTTATGTGTTTTTGCAAATGTCTGTAACACCCTTTAGATGGAGGAGCAGCAGGTAGATAATATTTTTTTTATTCTTTTAGGTGGAAAAAACAAGAAGATAAGGGGACAAATCTGTGTGTATTCTCTTGTATGTGACTTTTCGATAGCCATGATTTCAGTACACAGAACACATGGTTGTTTCTATTTCACTCTTCTATGTGAAACCCCGCGCGTTACTGCGGGAGTTCAATATGATATCAATAAGTAAAAATAATATGTAAGATAGCTTAACAACGTAAACTTGCATAGGCACTAAAATCAATTGATGTCGATATGGCTTAATTAGATAAGAGGGTAATAGCATTAACCAAGTGAGGATAAACTTACATAGGTGCATAAGATATTATAAAAAATAATGAAGATATATATTGAAATATTATGTGAATTATATGGGATGATGATTTAATATGCTTTCAGTTTAAAAGCTCTAAAATGTAATAAATTTTAAGTTATAGATAGGGTGAATAGCCAATTTAGTCCTTCAACTTTTGCTCTGGGGTCGAATTAGTCCTTGATGTTTTATAATGTCCAAACAAGACCCTAAAGACTATTATATGGTTCAATATAGTCTTTAGACCCACTTAAAACGCCACGTGGACATGCCACGTCATTCGTGCATGTCCATTTAAACCTTCAATTTTCTATCAAATAAAGAAAAGAAAATCAAGAAGAAACGTCATAAAACAAAGGAAAATGTCAATTTTTTAGCTATCAATGCTACATATTTTTACCAATGGCCCAAACCTTTTTTTTTGTTTTTTCTCTATAGTTTTTCTTTATTTCCTATGAAAATGTAATGGTGCAAGGACATTTAAATATTAAATTTGCATGCATAGATGATGTGGCATGTACACATGGCATGTTTAGAGGGTCCAAGGACTATATTGAATTGGACAATATAAAATGTCAGGGACTAAATTGATCCTTAAGCGAAAGTTCAAGGATCATGTTGGGTATTCACCCTTATAGATAATATAGCATGTTTGCATGATATTAAATGTATTAATTGTTAGTAGATGATGATGTATTAACTTGTTAGTGGATGATGATGTGGCATATTTACATGTTAAGCTTTAGAAGTTAGTGGGTTATAACTTTGTAGTAAGATAAGATTCTATAAATCAGGTAGCAATTGCTCTAAATCATGAACTATATATTCAAGATCATGGTACAGAAGACAAGATGTAATGCCCATCCCCTAAATTAAAAGGGAAAAAACATAGAAGACAGATATAATGCCCATCCCCTAAATTAAAAGGGAAAAAAAGTAGCGTGCTGGTTGCTACCAGCCTCATCCTGCTCATAGGATGCATATGTCTTTTCAATTTCATGAGATCATGCATTCATGCTAGCTGATCATAATAGGGACTGCAAGTTCGGCAGTTGGGACTTGGGACTGTTTTCCATCGTTGGATCAAGACAATCAACGGTCCAAACAGATGCTACAGTAGTTTTAAAAGTAACTGCTACAACACATGCTACAGGAACACGCTTTGTACTGTTTTCTGTGAACAGTATTTAGGAAAGATCTGGGACACCAATTTCTGATCCAATGGTGGTTATAGGACTGCTTAAGTTGCAGTAGCTATAGCTACTGCAGGTGATCCCAATCCGATTATTTGATCACACTGAGTCACAAAAATATTCATACTGTGAGTTGCCTCCGCGCGATGCTGCATATGTATGGGCACTACTACATAATGTATTTTTCCGTGCGGAGGTCCCGCCCATCTGCACCCGGATGTCTACAAAAATCAATTTTTTCGCCTGTGGGTGGCCCATCCGCTCGGGATAATCGATTATCCCGTGCGGTCAAATTATACCATCCGCACGGAAAGAAAAAAATGAAAAAAAAATAAAATAAAAAAAATGTCGTCGTCGTCACCATGGTCGCGCAGCCGCTGCTCCCCGTTGCCACGGCTCGTGGTTGCCGTCGTCCTCGTCGCCGCTGTCGTCCTGCCACCGCTGCTCCCGTTGCCGTCGCCGTCATCGCACTGCCACTGCTCCCGTCGTCATGCGTAGGGGGCGAATTCAATCATAGGGGGGAAGAATGTAATGCCCCGAATTTCGAATTAGTATATTTTGGGAAATATTATAACAAACGCACAAAAGTTCAACTTTTAAACCGTTGTTCGAATAGGCGATCAGGAACAGCGGATACGTAGAGCTCGCCGAGTAGTGCAAAATAGACTATAAGTTTATAGAAATCGGAGTCCGAATGAAGTCCCCGGGATTGAAACGATGTGGGCTGTTGATTTCCTTTCTAGTCTGTATATAACCACGAAAAAAAACGAAAAAAAGAAAAAGAAAAAAAAGGGGGATCGCTCCTGCAGCCAACCCTAGCGGCCGCCACGCCTTCCGTCCTGCGCTCTTGCCGCTGCCGCTGTCTTTGCGCCGCCGCCATGGCCATAGCCGGAGGCCGCAGTCATCGTCATTCATCACAACCGATGTTTCTTTTCCGTTTTCCTTCTTCCCGATGAGTTCCTGCTGCTGCTCCTTCTGTCGTTGCCGATCTGCTGTTGCTGCTGCTTGTGCTGCTGCGGCTGCTGCCGATCTGCTGTTGCTGCTGCTCCCTTGCTGCTGCTGCTAACCTTTTTCCTTGCTGCTGCTGCTGCTCCTCCTCCTCACGCGTGGCCCTGCTGCTGTTGTGTCAAGCAGCCTGAAGACCCAGATGCTACTGGCGATGGTGAGCTTATAACTGAAGCAGAAGAGCAGATGGAGCAGATGGCTGAGAAGCTGCCCGTGCCGGACGATGAACAAGGCGCAGCTGTGACCAGGCGTACAACAAGGCCCACTAAACTGAACAATAAGTACTTTGGGCCATATTGGGCCATGTAAATGACTAAGTCTAGTTGAGATAGCTGGCAACAGCTGGCAGTAGCGTAATCAAGACGAATGGTTGGTGAATTGTATGTAAGGAGAATACTCTGTGATGAAGAACTCAGGCTTGGCAACTCGGCGGTGATGGCGGCGGCGGCTCAGCCCTGTTGGGTTGAGAAGTAATACCAATAGTTGCCTGAATCTATTGTGAGTGTGTGAGTGTGAGAAGTGTTCATCCAATTCGAGCTGTTAACATGTTGCTGCTGCATGATCAGAGAGAAGGGTACAGAGAGATTGTATAGGAGGAAGAAGGAAAGGAAAAGGCAAAGCAACGTTGAGGAATTTCATCGTTTTCGCAAATTAGGGAATTTGTCGCAAGGTAGTGTTGCTCCCCTGCAATAGGCAGCTTCTCTTTAGTCCCTAGGAGTGTAAGATTCAAATAGAAATTAATTTGATAGCTACTCGTGCCACAATTTTTGAGGTGCTTGAATATAGGTTGAAACCGTATTTTCAATTCTGGTGTTAAACCATCCGGATTCAGATTAGTTGTCCTACATAAAATTTGTAGTCATTGTCGATATCTTTCTAACACCGCAGGTTTCGCTTGATTCCGATAAGCGGTTTAGGAGAAACAACAGAAACAGTACTGCTGACTGGGTCCGGAAACCAGGACAACAATTTGTTTTCCTTAATCTGGGATTTCCAGAGCCATAATCTGATTTTTCGCCCAACATGAAAGTTGTAGACAATTTTATCTAGATGTCCAAAATTGTATTATTTGCTAGATTCTGTTAGACGGTTTGCGAGTTAAAAAAAACAGTAAGGAAACTGCTATAGGTTATTCAATACAAATCGGTTAAAAGTTTATATGTTCTAGGTTATTGATTTTAGTAGATATCCCTTGTAACTATCATAAGTTGGATATAGTGGTTTATGCGTAGTTTTGCTCTACATGTGTGGAGGGTTCCAACGTTGGAGGAGTTGAGTCAGAGTATCGAAGGAGTTAAGGCAAGTACAAGACGGATTTATGTGATGGACGAACTGAGTTGTTTTGTTTGGTTTTACTTGCATAATTATTATTTAATTGCTTGATATTATTGATCGTATGGCTCTGATGTTGTGCTACTTAATCATGTTTCAATCCATATTTGAATTTATGATGTTATTCATGTTTTATTATTCCGGATGTTTTTGTTTACATTATTCAAGAACCATGCGTAGCCATGGGAGTGCAATTTGGGTCTTTATTCATGATCCTTGAGAAACGCTAATCACGCTTGTTCGGCTTACCGGTAATGCTAAGAGGATATTTGTACCTGCCCGGGAGGGAACTACTATCTTTTGACTTCTTTGTTTTAGAATAAAGTAAATCCAACCTTTCATATTGGTTTCTTATTGCATTAAACCTGTGTATGTTTTACTAGTTCAATATTGTAGTTGCTGAGTATTCTTTACTCACTCCTGTGTTTAATTTGGTTTTTAGGTATCTAATGACATTGATCAGCATGGGATGGGAGTAGCACTCTTGAACTACGCATTATTATTGCACACTATTGATATTTAGTTTTAGACTATGTTTCTGCTTAGCGTAAGTTTTGCGTAGAACTTGTAAATGTCATTTAAAGTTCTGGTCCTTATTTTCATGTGGAATTTGTGGAGCTAGGATGGGTTGGATTATGTGGTTTATATCGTTATTAAGTTATCTTATAACTGCCTGTCGTGGATGCTCGTATTTTTAGGGGAGACTCTACCGAAATTTCTAATAATTTTGGGAGTTAGTGGTTTTTGAGTGTATTTTGGTGTGGCACTCTAGGTAGGTGGCTACCTGGAGTGTTACACCGTCGTCCTCGTCGCCGCTGTCGTCTCGCCACCGCTGCTCCCGTTGTCGTCGCTGTCATTGCACTGCCACCGCTCCCGTCATCGTCGCCGCGCAGCCGCTCGTGGTCACCGTCATCCTTGTCGTCACCATCGTTGCGCCGCCGCTGCTCCCGTCGTCATCGCCGTCGTTGTGCAGCCGATCGTGGTTGCCGTCGTCCTCGTCGTCACCATTGTTTCCATTTATGATGGATAAAAGATCAAAAAAGAATTGATGGATGAAAATTGTATTACTTAGAGATGTGGTTCAAAAACTATTTATTGGTTTTTACGAATATATTATAACAAACATTTAAATTGTTGGGAGAATTGTGTCGTGCCAAAATCTATATAATCTATAATCTATAGTGGCAGAGCCACCTCTAAGACAGGTTGCCACTATCCATAGAAGTCGACATCTATAAAAAAAACTAATCGATAATCGAAAACACTATTAGTTGTTCAGGCTTGACGACGCCACTAGCTCCACCACTAATACTCCGTAAATCGAATCGACTATATTCTATGAAATGATTTTTTTTAAAAAAAAATATCTCATTTGGTCAATGGCGTTTTATCACTGTTCTTTTATTTCTTTAAAGAAATTGTTCGCATTAAACAAACTTGTTTTTTTTTTTCTTCACACGGACTTACCCATCACCCGTTCGTCCGCCGGAAAATTCCCCTCGTCTCTTCCATGTTCCATCACCGCCAGGCGCTAGCTTTTCACCTGCAAGATCTCGAGGTAGAGTGGTAGACCACAGCCCGCCGGATTCTTGCGAGCAGCTTCCCATCGCCCTGCCTTGATCTGTGCTGGCCTGCGTCCCATCCCCGTGCTGCCGCGCGCGATCCCTCCTGGCCTGGGGCTGGATTTGTGGATACTTTGTACAGGTGTTGAGGTGGATTCTTCTCCACTAATTATTTTTTGGTTTCTCCTTGTCTAATTACTTCTTTTTACAGTTTCCTTTCTTCCCTCTGCTCTTGTAGGGTTGCAGTTGCAGATTTGATTATTTCCAGATCGAGGACGGATGGTTGCGGCCAATGCCACCGTCATGGATAGGGTTCCTTCTGTGTGGGATCGGCCATTTTGCATCAAGGTATGCTGATCCTCTCCTGATTAATTGTTCATCCACTATATGGGCTTGTTTGGTTCACAGCCCAAATTAACCATACCAAAAGAAATTGTCAATGCAATGCAATGGTCATGTATCTGTTTTGGTACCAATATTTTGGCAAGGACAAACAATACAAATTTTTGCCACAAACCAAACGCCCGTGCATTGCCAAAAGAAATGGCCAGGTTCAAAATGGCATATAGTTATTGATCTCAGATGGCACCTAATAGTCACATAGAGAGTGCTCGCTGATTTACATTTTCAGCTTTAGTAACCATATAATGTTTCAAATCATGGAAAAGGTAGAGGACAATGAGAAGATTGCTAGAGGTAGAAAGTGTCTGACCTTGATGGAGCCTGCAGATAGCAGTTGCAGAACTAGATAAGTAGGGTTACCCTGACTCTTCCGTTGAATTTATATAGTACTTTTATTACTAGTATTTTCCAACCATTTCTCAGCTAGATACATACATCACTCAATTTTTCCATTGGGACAAAACTTTTGTAACAAATATGATAGATATGCATCTCTCCCAAAAGGAAGCACATGCATGTAGTAATCAAATGCAATATCATTATAACTGTATAGGTACATTAGTGTGAATGATACTCTGGGAAAATGAGATAAGGATACTTTCTTGGGATGTTATTTAATAAATATGGTAGACCGCATTCCTTGAGTAGTAGATGTCCACGTTTAAGGCCTGTTAAGAATTGGAAAAAATTCAATCCTTTCATTGTGAATTTCAGAGTAATTATAAACCGGCTCTTAGGGACTTAGCATGGCAGCCCAACAGATGAAATGAACTCTTGCTCCAAGCTATAGCATTTGAGGCTATTTCGAGACTCAGAATTAGCACTGTTACCCAAGTTAACAGCCACTTGCTCGCAACTAGCTTCAGACCTTCTCGGTAGCAACTGTTGCAGCTCTTCATCGTTTTCTGGAGTAGCATGGCATGAGTTCAACTTTTTTGTTCGCAAGAACTGTAAAGTCATTTCAACTTGCTTCATTGTAGGCCTATCTTCACTTCGGAGCATCAAGCACTTCTCTGCAAGAGAAGCGACACTGTTTATCTCATCCTCAGTAGCTTCCTCATGAACGTAGGCTGCAACTATCTCTTTGATTGGCTTTACCTTCAGCTCCCAAAGGAAGTAATTGGACAAGTTCTGCTTTGATCCTGATACTGTTGTAAAAATAGGTTCTCTTCTGATTAGTAGTTCCACAAGTACCACACCAAAACTATATACATCACTCTTCTCATTCAGCTGCCCAGTATGGTAATACTCTGGATCTAAGTAGCCAAATGTACCCTGTACATTTGTAACTACGTGAGTCTGGTCAATTGGAACCAATCTTGAAGCACCAAAGTCTGATACTTTAGCTGTGTAGTTCACATCTAGGAGTATATTAGAGGACTTGACATCACGATGGAAGACTGATACTGAAGCTGCCGAATGGAGATAACAGAGGGCTCCTGCAGCTTCCACTGCAATTCTTAGACAGTCATCCCATGACAAAGAGAAATCACTGCTTGAGCCAGAATGCAGAACACCAAATAATGACCCATTGGGAATAAAGTCATATACCAACAGCGGGACCTCGGTTTCTAGACAACATCCAAATAATTTTACTATATTTCGGTGATTTATTTGAGAGAGAATAGCAACCTCATTGATAAATTGGCTGATCTCACCTTCTTCAATGTGTTTAGACCTTTTTATTGCAACTACGCGTTGATCAGATAAAATACCTTTGTACACCATACCATGCCCTCCACGACCAAGGATACGTGTAGAATCAAAGTTGTTTGTTGCTTTCTCTAGCTCCTCTAAAGAGAAAATCTTTGTCTTGTCAGTTGCATTTTGATCCGACAATATTAGTTGTTCTAGGAGAAGACCTTGGTTCTTTTGGAAATGCTTCCGACGTAGTTGCTTTTGGATGTCCCTTTTCCATCTACGGCAGATAAATGTTGCACTTAAGCTGACAAGTAGAATGCCAAAACCAACACTAAGCCCAATAATGATACCTGTAATATGCAGTATGCCCCTTAATTGGCCATGAATTATCTGATTCATATTCATTGTGAAATTAACATGTGCATAGAACTCACCTAGCAGAATATTTTGCTTTCTTATTGAAGTGCACTTCATTTCTATAGTATCATACTGTGTTTTATAAGGACAATCAGTGCAATAGTAGTTTCCTATGGTATTATGGCATACTCCTTTACAGATGCCCGGGGTGTTGCACTCATCAATATCTGCAACCACAACTCAGTAAGATGAGACAGACATTCGTAACAGGATACAGCTGCTTTGGAGACATATTTCTTACTAGGCTCTCCTAGAAGACCTCACCTTAATTTTAGGAGGTGAAAAACATAGAGATTCTCACTTTAATCTAAAAAGAAAAAGATCTTTATAATAGGTTGAATCCAAGTATACACATTGTTTGCTTGCGTTTGGAATCCTGACAGCAAAGAACATTGTTTGCTTGCGTTTGGACTCCAGTAGGATTAGAAACAATTAGTATTTATTAAATGAATACATGCAACAATGGAAACAGATTATGTAGACCAAAATGGTGTTTTACTGGAAGCCCAGCTCATGCCCCTAAAATCGCTCCAGTTTTTTTTTTTCAAAAAATAACGGAAAAATAGCTACAGCTTTTAAGCCCCGTAGGTGAAGGCATTTTACTTAACATGATTAAGGTATGTGCATGTTCCTTAAAGTTGGAAATACTGATAGAAATAAAACTTCAAAATTCAAGTATATCATGTAGGTGATATTTAGTACTACTAGTAATGGAGGAGCATGGGTTGATGACTAGTAAAAACAATCCTAGATTACCTCAAGAGAGTAATGAGTTCCCTAATTGGAGCGCAGGGGAAAAATCATACTTTTTTTAGTTCAACCGAACTTTTGATAAAATGATGGACAGAATGTAGTTTTGTTTGTTTGTTGCTGGAAAATATGGACAAAAAAAAATATGTTCTGCTTTTAGGTGGGAACAGAATCTTAGAGGCAGATAATTGTATAAAATGAACATCTAGGCAATGCTATGAACTAAAATTTGTAAAATGCAGAGGGATGTGTGCTACAAGATTTCATAGTATTCATGGGCTCGTAAGAATCGGAATTTCTCTCGGTATTTTTCTACAACGATTATGCATGCGAATTAAAATGCTGATATATTTTTCTAGAAAATAGCTCTGTTTCCAGAATAAGATTTTAATGTATAAGTTATTAGAAAACATATTAATTTTAAGCAAGAATATAGCCAAGCTAGGAACCTCTATGGCTTTGGCCTCACTTAGATGCTCCTCTTGCTTCGAAGTACTTGTCAGTACTTTGTAACATACATCCAAATAGTATACCAAAAACTGTTATAATCATGATCCAGCATAAAAGCATGAAATTCGTGATTTTTTTTTCTGTACCAGTACCACTATTGAAGTCACATTAAATTTTTTTAAATAATTATATCCATTCTTAGTGTTATAAGCATTCAAATGTTTGTTATAGTGAGTTAAATGTAAATAATGGAGTTTGTGTGAGAGAGAGTACCTTGACAGCCATTTTGCACATATGGATTTCCTTGAAAGCCAGGCAAACATTTGCATCTATAACCAATGTAACCATCTGTAGAGTTTACCCCCAAGCATGTGCTATTGATGCTAACACATGCATATCCGGAGTAGTTCTGCTTTGCTTCTTGGCACGTTAGATTGGCAACAGCCCATCGCACAGACGATGATTCGCCAGATCCAATATAGAGATCTGGTTGCTTAGGTACATAGACTTTAAATTCCTCCTGCTCATAATTAGATGTATATCTAATGCCCACAAGACCCTCACTGATATTTATGTATGTCACCTGATGCTCATCATCAAATTGGAGGCTAGAGGATGTTGCACTTGTGCAGTTAAGCTGAAATAGCTTCCTTGCAAAGCATCCTTCTTCTAACCCAAAAGGAAATGGAACACTGATGTTCCCACACGATCGGGAGCAGTTTGCCTTCTGCTGAGCTGGAATATATCCTACTTTATATGATAAGATGTTTGTAAGTAAGTTTACTCGAATAGATAAATTCCTAGTTCTTTCACTTAATTAAAATATGGTTATTGTTGATATGACAAAGTTATGCATATATATCTGAGTACAGATTTTCCAAGCATGAGTGTTGCTATACTTAAGATTTGGATTTCACTCCTGTGCAGTGAGTACTTCACCAATCATGTTGTACTACATGATTGGTGAAGTACAAATCATATATGTACATCATGTTGTACTACATATATGTACAAATTAGAAAAAAGATAGTACAAGTTATTTATATTTTTTATGTATAGCATATATGTACTAATTTTGCACAAGTTTTTTGTTAGTACATGTTTTAACTTGCTCTAAATATATAAATGCTGTCAGCAGTGTTGTGTACTGGAGGACATTTCGAAATAGGTATAGCTACATCCATGTTTAACTGAAACTTTTCGTTTAGTTTTAAAGAATAGAAGTTTATTCATGCATATAGTTTTTTTTTCTCACACAGCTGCATATATATAGTTTCCATAGCGGGGTGAATTACCGTTATCACGCTGGCAACCATTGGGTATGTATGGGTTTCCCCAATATCCACTATCACATCCACAGAGGTAACCAAGATCAGGTAATCCATAGCTCTCACAGCACTTGCTTTTGCTGCTGGCGCAGGCATAGTTGGTCCTATTATCCCTTGTGCTGGCGCATGTTGGTTGATCGACGATACTCCACGACAGGCTAGCATAGATAGTTGTTATGTTGATTCTGTCCCATAAAGAGCTTCTGTTTGTTTGTGCCTCGAGCCCACCTTTGCTGTGTTGGACAAATTTGAACTGGAATGCACTGAGAGTAGCCTCAAATAACTCGATGGTACAGCACCCTGTACCATTGCAGTTCTGCCTGGCCACCTTTTCCGTGATTTCTTCGTTGGGGCAAGTAACTGTACAGAGCCTCACAGCGCTATTTCTGTCTTGATCAAGCAGGTATATATCAAAGTCACAGCCAGTAATGTTTAGCAAGGCATTATCAAGAGTAAAAGATCTCCCTGGGGCTTTCCAGGACATGTTATAATCTTTGGTACCTGGACTTACTGGGATTGCATGGGAAAAATCAACGGTGACATACATAAATAGGTAGTTTGAGGTGCTACCGTATACAATAGCATCAATATCTTCGATAACCTCTGTCCCACCCTGCAGGAAGAGCCTAGGTGGTTGTGCGGTGTTGTCACAGGTGAGATTGAAGTCTGGGTTCCTGAAGCAGCCAGAACCAATGCCGAATGGGTAGTCGAAGCTCAGGTTGCCGCAGCTCCGTGGGCAGCCTTCCAGAGTGGCCGCAGAAGGAAGAATGGTGCTGTTGATACCTTGATTTCCTGGCACGCTGGATGATCTCACAGTTGGATTCACTGCAGAAAACAAGACGAATAGGAGCAGAGGAACCACTGAACTGAAGGGGCTCATGTCGATCATCTTTATAGTGCTTAGCATTGTTGCCCTAGAGAAGTTTCAGAGCTTGAGCTGTGAAAATATGTGGGAGAACCGGAGAAGCATTGCAAATGAGTACAATGGGTTTTCATCCATATCTAGGTCATGGTCTTGCTGCTTTATAAGCATCTGGAGTCTGGACAGGGCCACAGGGGCCACTGGGAAATGTAAAAGTCAGTGATTGTCAATACTGCAAGAAAATTGTCAAGGTTTACTGCAAGACTACTTACAGCGATGAGGGTTGGTATCAGGTATGTCACTTCAATCAGTTCCACTATTAATTTTACATGTGAACCAAAACTTTGCTCTCTCTTTCCACCTGGCTTCCATTCTTTCAATCACCATCGTTGACTGACTGGGCAATATATGGCTCTATATTGGAAGCATCTTCTCACCTTTATTCAACATTAAAGTAGCCAATTGCAGCTAGTAATTGATTCCTGGAGTCCTGGTCAGTCAACATTCTAGCTTTCTAAGCCATTCAAAATGTCCAAAGCAAACTCATGAATGTGGCGAGCACATTTTCCACCATGCCGTTGATGCTGACAGCATTGGGAACTGAGTGCCAACCAGCGTAAGTTTCTAACCCATGGAGCGGGGAGTCGAACAGTTTGATCGTGGGAGTCTGGATCTGGCTTAGTGTTCAAGTACATGATTTTGACAGGTAGAGCAAACACTCGACACATGTTTACATTTGAAGAATTAGTTTAGATTGCTGAAATATGTTGGAGAATATTCTTTTAGCAATTTTTACAGAGTCATTAATAGAACAATAACCTTAGCAATTTTGCTTGTGTTGTCTATTGCTCGCTATTTCTGAGCCTGGATGGAACACTAATGGTGAATATCGATGCAAGGTTTTTATCCGGTTCACGTCATACTGCAGGATATAGTGACTGAAGTGTGAAACTGTCTTTCCTGGAGATTACCCCTGCATTGCTCATCCAGTGGAGGAAACAGAGTTCACTGCTTGTTACTTGTGAAGGCATGTCTCTAGCAGTTAAAACTGGCCAGTTTCAAGACCAAGTAAGTGATGATCATGGAACCTGATATTTCAATCTTGTGTGCAGTCGATGAAGGCAGTTGATGGTAGCAGTTCACCAAGGTCAGGCAGAGTGACTGACCCAGCGGCTATTCAGCAATCCGTGCTAATTAAGTGATTGTAATAAAGCTCTCCATTTCCTGGAAAAGAAGTTACGAAAGAAAGGTGCAACTGAAATTGGTTAAGGTTCTTCGAATCCGGTGGAACACCTGCCTACTTCAACCACTGGTTTAGAACCTATGCTAACGAACTACATTCTGCTGATTTGATTATGTTCTAAGCTTTTCGTCGAGATGGCATCAATTACTTTGCATCCATTCAACGCAAGAGTATGTACAAATATACTGTCTTGATGTCCGTTGCTGTTTTGATGTGCCTAAATTAACCGACTTACTCCCTCCGTTTTATATTATTAATCTTCATATTGTAAGTCTGTTTCATATCATAATTCAATTTTGATTTTTCTTAAACTTAAGTTTAATCAAATTTATAAAAAAATAAGTAATATTTTGGACAAAACAAACATATTATTAAAATATATTATATTATTAAAATATATTAAATGTTAGTTTAATAAAACTAATTTGGTGTTTAATATTGCTAAGTTTTTCTATAAATTTAGACAAACTTTAAGAAATTCAACTAGGAAAAAATTTAAAGCGACTTTTAGTACAAAATATAGGGAGTAATTATTTAAGCTAAAATTCTCCCTACTTTTGTTAACCAAGATATGTAATAATAATAAGGCAAAATTTGCTACAGGACACCTAAAATTTGTGTAATTTGCTGATAGACATCGTGAAAACGTGTTACGGCTGAAAGACACTCTAAAAAAATGGTAATTTGCTGGAGGACACTTTCGGCTCAATCGGAGAGAGAAATTTTTCAAAAAGACAAGAATGACCCTAGGGTCAAAAGCTTTTTGAGCCGAGACTAAAGTGAAAATAAAATAATGGTGTATGCTAGTGATGTACTTTGGGCTATGGTAAATTTAGAGTTACATAATTTCCAAATTTTTACTCTAACACCATGTTTGAAGCATGTGGCTAGAGGGGCATTCTCGTCTTTTTTAGGAATCCATCTCTTCAATTGAGCCGAAAGTGTCCTCTAGCAAATTACTAGTTTTTTAGAATATCTTTCAGCCATGACACGTTTTTTCGATGTCTATCAGCAAATTATACAAATTTTGGGTGTCCTGTAGCAAAATTTACCTAATAATAACCATTGCAGCAAGGCTGAAGCATATAGGTTGGAGAATGCTCCGGATCAGTACCGATCCATCAAACACTAAAAAAAAAAAACTAATTACCCTACTGCTTTCCCTACTCTATCTATCTATACATGAATGTCTCAATCTTGAAAATATTTTTTTTCTAAAATACTTATCTGATCTATGATCCAATCACACCATTGTATTCGTTATAATTAAATTCTTACAACAAGATATCATACTATTATATTTTGATAAAAGAAAAAAATGTGTTTCAAATCGCTAAAAGTCTATGTTTTGTATTTGATAGTGATATGTTTCAATGTGTATATTCAGCGTGTTCCACAAAATTCACCGGAAATACCTGCCATAACTCTGTATCATGTCTCCAATTCATCAATGCTTTCATGCATGCATTTTAGCAATCTTTAAAAAGTTTTTTCTCCTAAACTACTTATCCATTATACGATCCCATCATACTGTTGTATTTGTTATAATTAAATCTTTACAACAAGATATCACATGATTATATTTTGATAAAATAGAAACATATGTTTGAATCTGTTAACTCTTGTTGTTTCATACGTGATAGTGACATGTTTCAACGTATATCTTCACCATGTTTCATAAAATTTTTAAATGTTTCGGTTACTATTTTTTTTCATCATATATATAACTTAATATTTCACTCTTGTTGGTCAACTGTAACATTTGACCGTCCAATGGATATTTTTCTCCATATACTCCCTCTGTCCCAAAATATAAATACTTTTGGACCTCGGCTCGGTCTTCGATATGCTACTTTGACTAACAATATCTATAAAAGTAAGATATGTTTTAAATAAAGAGAGTTGTATATTGTGATAGTTCGTTTAATGATAAATACAGTAACATCAAATTTACATGATTAATCTTTTTAAAATTTTTGCTATTAATAGTCAAAATTTAGAAAGTTTGACTTATCACTGTTCTAAAAATGCTACTATTTTGGGAAAAGGGAGTAGTTTTCAGCAAGTAATCACAACAATGGCGAAGCAAAGTTTCCAGGCGTACACATAACGTTGAAAAAAATAGTGCCAACTCTCAAAAAAATTCCCTAACAAATCTTCCTCGTCACATCATTTCCCCTGAATTCATATTTCAAGAAACCGAATTCAAATCCCAATTCAAATCCGTTAAATATTCTGAAATAAAAAGTTTCCTAAGAAACATTTACAGAGACACAAAGTTGGTATGTACACACAGGGTGTGTTTAGTTCACGCTAAAATTGAAAGTTTGGTTGAAATTGGAACGATGTGATGAAAAAGTTAAAAATTTGTGTGTGTAGAAAAATTTTTATGTAACGGAAAAGTTGGAAGTTTGAAGAAAAGTTTGAAACTAAACTCGCCGGTACCAGTTTGGCCCTTTCCCACTAGTCCCCTTCCTGCCCAACCTCGGCCTCGGCTCACCCCGTGTACCTTCCCCTCGTCGTCACCGGCGGCACACCCGGCGGCCGGCGCCGGCCACCACCCCCACCTCCGCCGCCACAAGACCGGCCACCGGCTACATTCCTCGCCCCCATTCCACCACCGCTCTTCCCCTTCCTAGATTCCCCCATTCTGGTGGCGAATTAAGGAATGTTTTTTCCTGTTTCTTTTTTTTGTCTCTACGATTCCTCATTGACTGGTTACAACTTTGGGTCGCTGTCTGGTTATTACAAATGCATCTCTGAATTCCGATGATAACAATGTTTTTTCCCCCTCTTTTTTTTGGATTTTTATTCTACTGCTAGATTCGCTGTAGAGAATTACGGGGAGATTGTGAGCGCTAGCAAATGTCAGATCGCAAATCCAGATTCGTGTATTGCCGGATTGAGGACGAATCGGTTTTCTTGAATGCCACCATATGCACACGATTCCTTCTGTATGGACATCAAGGTATGTTGATCCCCTCTTGAGTATTTGTTCGTCTACTTTACATTTGTGTGGCATATTTAGTTGATCTCAGATGGAACCTAATAATTAAATGGAGGGTGTTCGTTGATTGTTTCTTCAACTTTAGCAATCATATAATGTTTCAAATCGTGGGAAATGTAGATAAGAATGAGAAGATTGCTAGAAGCAGAAAATGTCAGACCTTGATGGAGCCTGCAGATAGCAGTTGCAGAACTGCATAAGTAGTGTTACCCTGACGCTCATGTTGAATTTATATAGTACCATTTTTAGTACTTTTTTCCTACGGATGTAAGTTGGTAAGCCGCGAACCCACTTATAGGTCAAAATAAGCGGGTTCGTCGCTTATTTTGGCATATATGTGGGTTTTGCGGGTTAGCCACTTACACCCTTACTTTTTCCAACCATTTCGCACCTAGATAGATACATCATTCGATTTGCCCATGGGCACAAAACTTTTGTGACATGCATGATAAAAGAGTATGCAATCTACTCAAGAAAGAAGTACATGCATGTTATGAAAATGTAGATAAGAAAGAAGTGGTTTACTGTGCATGATACTTTGTAAATAAGATATATACTAAATCCTTGATTGGGATTATAATCTAATAAAAATGGTTGGCCACATTCATTGAGAAGTTGATGCACATATTTGAGAACAGTTTATAATTGAAAAACATGCGTAGCAGTCCTTTTCCCCCGCAAATCAGGTTGAATTTCAGATTATATATAAAGCAGTTCTTACTGACTTAGCGTGGCAGTCCAATAGATGAAATGAACTCTTGCTCCAAGCTATAGCATTTGTGGCTATTTCCAGACTCAGGATTAGCACTGACACCCAAGTTATTAGCCAATGACTCACAACTAACTTCAGACCTTGTATGTAGTAATGACTGCATCTCTTCATCATTTTCTGCTGCAGCATGGGATGACGTCAACCTTTTTGTTCGCAAGAACTGCAAAGTCATTTCAACTTGCTTCATCGTAGGCCTATCTTCACTTCGGAGCATCAAGCACATTTCCGCAAGAGAACTGACACTTTTTATCTCTTCCTCGGTAGCTTCCTCACAAACTTGAGCTGCAACTATCTCTTTGATTGGCCTTGCCTTCAGCTCCCAGAGGAAATAGTTGGACAAGTTCTGCTTTGATCCTGACACTGTTGTAAAAATAGGTTCTCTTCTGAGCAGTAGTTCCACAAGTACCACACCAAAACTATATACATCACTCTTCTCATTTAGTTGCCCTGTATGGTAATATTCTGGATCTAGGTAACCAAATGTGCCTTGAACATTAGTGACAATGTGAGTTTGGTCAATTGGAACCAATCTTGAAGCACCAAAGTCTGCTACTTTAGCAGTGTAGTTCGCATCTAGAAGTATATTGGAGGATTTGACATCACGATGGAAGACCGATACTGAAGCTGCGGAATGGAGGTAACAGAGAGCTCCTGCAGCTTCCACCGCAATTCTGAGACAATCATCCCATGACAAGGAAAATCGGTTGCTTGAACCAGAATGTAGAATATCAAATAATGAGCCGTTGGGAATGAAGTCATAGACCAATAGAGGGACCTCGGTTTCAAGACAACATCCAAATAGTTTTACTATATTTCGATGATTTATTTGGGAGAGAATAGCTACCTCATTAATAAATTGGCTGATCTCACCTTCCTTAATGTCCTTAGACCTTTTTATTGCAACCACGCGTTGATCTGATAAAATGCCTTTGTACACCATACCATGCCCTCCATGACCAAGGATATGTGTGGGGTCAAAGTTATTAGTTGCCTTTTCGAGCTCATCTAAAGAGAAAATCTTTGTTTTGTCACTTGCATTTTCATCTGAAGATATCAGTTGTTCTAGGAGAAGGCCTTGATTCTTTCTAAAATGTTTCCTTCGTAGTTGCTTTTGTATGTCATTTTTCCATCTACGAATGAAAACCATTGTACTTAAGCTGACAAGTAGGATGCCAAAGCCGCAGCTAAGCCCAATGACAATACCTGTAGTAAGTATGATCATTAGCTCAGGTTGACATTTTCTGTTCCGTCTCCCCCGCCGCCCGCCATGGGATTTTCGCATGCGGTCGCTTATACCGGCCGCATGCGAAAATAAATTCAGCAAACAAAAAAAAAATAAAATCCAAAACCCCCCAAAAAAATAAAAATCCAAAAAATCACAAACCCTAGCCCGCCGTCCACGTCGCACGTCGTCGCCGGCGGCGGACCTGTTGCCCCCCCCCCCCCCCCCGCCGCCGCCCGCCGTCGTCGCCCCCGCTGGATCCGTCGGTGGCAGCCAGGGTTGCATTTACCGCGGTAAACCGCGCGGTTACCGCGGTTACCGCGCTTACCGCGGGGGTACGGTAAGGGGTAAACCGCGGTAACCGCGTCAAATTCAAATAAATTTGAAAAATAATTTGAATTTTTGATAAATTTTATACGGTTTGTCGCGGTTTGTCACGGTTACCGCGGTTACCGTGCGGTAACCGTGCTTACCGCCGGGGCGCGGTAACCGCGGCCCCGGCGGTAAATGAAACCCTGGTGGCAGCACCGGATCCGTCGCCCCAGCCGCCGCCGTCGTCGCCGCCACCGCTTCCGTCTCCCCCGCCGCCCGCCATCGTCGTCCTCGCCAGATCCGTCTCCCCCGCCGCCTGCCGTCATCGCCCCCAGCGGATCCGTCGGCGGCGTCGCCGGATGCGTCGCCCAGCCACCCGGCGTCGTCGCCGGCGGCGGATCCGTCGGCCCCGCCACTCGCCGTCGGCGGCGGCACCGGATCCGTGCAGTGCGGCGGCGCCACCAAAGGCGGCCAAGCCGCCCCTGCCGCGACGGCGTTGAGGAAGAGGGAGGGTCGCCTCATCGTCGTCGGTGAGAAGGGGATGGCGGGCCGCCAAGCTGAGGCCGCCAAGCCGCAGCCTGCCGCCGCCGTAGCCGCGTCGCCCGCCACCCGCCGCTGTAGCCGCTCCCTATGGCGGCGGATCCGGCCCTCCCGAAGGCGGCGCCGCCGGATCCGCCAACCGCGCCGACGCCATTGACATCTGCCGCCTGGCAGCTCTGAGAGAGGGAGAGGGAGAGAAAGAGAGAGGGAGAGAGAGGAGAGAAAGAGAGAGGGGAGAGTAATAAATTAATAGAGGGAGAGAGAGAGAGGAGATGAGGTAGAAAAATTTTGAAGTGGTGGGAGGGAAAAAAGCGTGGAGGGAGATAAAAAAATTGGGGTGGTATTTTCGCATGCGGACCACTTAAGGAGCCGCATGCAAAAATAGTTATTAAAAATATTTTAAAAATTTCAGAACTTGGAATCAAAATTTTTAATACTAAATGAACTCAAATGAAAATGTTGCCAAAAACAAAGTTGTAGAACTCGTTGAGATCTACCAATTTTCTTTTGGTCATTTCTCCACCCGAGTTTGATTGAACTATATAAAATTTGAACTTTATAATATAAGAAATTCAAATAATTTTTTTACATAGTAAATGATTTCAAATAGAAAAGTTGTCAACAACAAAGTTGTATAACTTATCAAGATCTGCAACTTTTGTATTGGTCATTTTTCCATATGACTTTGTTTGAACAGTTTGAATTTGAATTTCAAAATATGACAACTTCAAACAACATTTTTAAATACAAAATGATTTCAACTGAAAAGGTCATCAATAACAAAGTTGTATAACTCATCAAGATCTATAACTTCTATTTTGGTCATTTCTTCATCCGATAAAGTGATTTGTAAGATTGTTCACAAAATGTACATCTCTTATATAGTTTTTATTTTGGTCATTTCTTCGTCCGATAAAGTAAATCACTTTATCGGATAAAGAAATGACTAAAATAAAAGTTATAGATCTTGATGAGTTATACAACTTTCTTATTGATGACTTTTTTAGATGAAATTATTTACTGCTTCAAAATATTATTTGAAGTTTTGAAATTCAAATTTTTAATTGATAAAACAAAGTCACAAGAAAAAATAGCCAATATAATACCAGTAAGAACACAATAACATGATAGAGCATGATTTTAGAAACATTTAGAAAAAAAATCATCCAATTTAGAGTTCATATGAGTGAGATACACTAGTTTCAAATTTTTTAATTTTTATTTTCGTATACGGCTTCTTAAGTGGCCCGTATGGAAAAATCGATTTTTCCATGCGGTCGCTTAAGTGAGCCGCATGCAAAAATAAGCTCATTTTTGCCATCTTAAGAGACCCGTATGGGAAAATCGATTTTTCCATACGGGCCACTTAAGCAGCCGTATGGGAAAATGACCCTCGATTTTTGCAGATGCCACTACTTATGGTCTGCATGGAAAAATGATGGGGCCTCGTATAGAAAAATCACTTTTGTAGTAGTGAATAACAATAAGTAAAAATAATGTATAAGATAGCTGGACAACATAAGATTACGTAAGTTAACGTAATTTATGATAATTTAAATTTAAATAGTATATAGAACGATAATTTAAATATAAAAGTAAGGCGATATAATTTTATAAAGAAGAAATGTAGGGAGATAGTTCAGACCATATATTAATCATTTAAGCACTTGAAGTGATATGGCTTAACGAAAGAAGAGAGAAATTACATTAACTAATTAAGTTAGGATGAACTATATAGGTATATAGGATATTATAAAAAATAATAAAGATATATGTTGAAATATTGTGTGAACTATGTGGGATGATGATTTAACATGCTTGCATTAGCTCTAAAATTTAATAAATTATAAAATTATAGATAATATAACATGTTTGCATGATGTTTAAATGTAATGATTGTTAGTGGATGATGATATGGTATCTTTGTATGTTAAGATTTAGAATTAGTGAATTGTAAAGAGGATACTTGCATTTGTAGCGTGTTTCTAAGATAAGCGTCTATGCTTCACATAGATGTATAACTTTACTTGAGATAAAACAATCCCCAATTATGTAGTAATTCTACTTTTACAAATGGTCCAGTGGTTGGAATTCGTTGCTTCCGTATTATTCAAAGAGAACTTCAGTCGGTGCCGTTTTTTAGGCAAATCAACGAGGCAGTAGGTATCTCTACTTGATATTAGAGCATCATATCTTACGATAAAGTTATCCCCCACTAACTTCTTAAGTTTAACATATAAAGATACCACATCATCTTCCACTAATAAGATGCCACATCATTATCCACTAAAGTTATCCTCTACTAACTCCTTAAGCTTAACATGCAAAGATGCCACATCATCTTCCACTAATAAGATGCCACATCATCATCCACTAATTAACAAGATGCCACATCATCATCCACTAACAATCATCACATTTAAACATCATGCAAACATGCTATATTTTTATAGTTTTTATAATTTAAGAGTTTTTCAAATACAAACATGTTAAATTATCATCCAACATAATTAACATAATGTTTCAATGTATATTTTTATTATGTTTTATGATGTCCTATATACTTATATAGTTTATCCTCACTTAGTTAGTGCTTAAATGATTAATATATGGTCCAAATTATCTTTCTTTTTTTCCTCTAATTAAGTCATATCACATCAATTATTTTTAGCCTTTAGATGATTAATCTACGGCCCAAACTATCTCCCTACTTTTCTTCTTCCATAAAATCATACCACCTTACTTTTTACGTTTGAATCACCATTCTACATACTATTTAAATTTAAATTATCATAAACCACATTAATTTACTTAATCTGATGTTATCTAGCTATCTTACACGCTATTTTTTTTTGTTATCATACGAAATTCCCGCAGCAATGCACGGGGTTTCACCTAGTAAAATACAAATCAAGACACCGTATTTCAAAGAATTCATGCTATCCAATCATTACTAGCACTCCAAGAAAGAGGGAAAACGAGGTCACAAATAAACACTGAAACATTGACTGACTGATCGAGAAAGTAGACGATTGTGGGAAATCCCAGTTCTTTCGAAGAATGGTTAAGATAACATATGAGCAGCACATGATTGAATAGTGTGAATTCCTCGAAATGACCACACAACAGAACATTAATTTCGAATTTTTCCCTTGTCTGGACAAAAAATGCGGTTGTGGTACCCGAGGCCGGCATCTCCTTAACTTTTGCCAAAAGTAGCCAATTAGAACCAGCAATTGACGTACTCTTGGTCAGTCAATATATATAAATATATCGGAGGCATAGAATCCAACTCACTGCAGTTTGTCACTTCAATTTTCATCTCCTTTTTTGCTTTGTATCTCTGCTGATAATAAAACCAACCAAAACGGCCGACATCGTCAAATAGTTCACATGATCAAATACGAAGTACTGCAAGCTTGGCATAAGGGAGAACAGTCTGCTTAGACCAATTTAATCTAGGGTAATAAGTTCCCTTCGTTTTGCTTGGCCTTAATGCCTTCCTTTTTTTTTAAAAAAAAGTTGGGTTTTCCTAATACAAAATGCAGCTCTCCTGCCATCACTTGGAAACTAATAATAATAAACTCGCATGGAACGAAAATGCGTGATTTATATTTTCACCTTAACTTTCAAATTTCAATCACCGGCCTAAAAAATATTGTACCTTTTTTTTCTTTTCCTTCTCAGGCCTTTGTGCCCTCTTGTAGGGTTTTTGAAAGTACCCTTGAGTGAATACCAGCCGTTCATAAGATAGAATCGTACGGAAAAGATTAATTTCTACTAAGGGGTAACAAGTGGAATTTTTTTTGAGAATTAATATTATTTTAATGGAAAATCGCAAAAGTAGTAGCCAATCCGGGGAAATCGCGGATATAGGTGCCTGTCGAACGGGTGTAGTTTGATAGGTGACCTATCGAACGGCCAGCGCGCGACTAAAAAGGAGATCGAACCGCTGCAGTTCGACAGGACCTGTCGAATGCCACTAGTTCGATTGGTTGAGCAGTCGAATAGCCTTTGTTCGACTGGTCTTCTCGCCCATTTTTTTATTGTAATATTTTTTAATAATAAGTTAATTTTTAATAATAAGTTAATTTAGTGTGTAAGAAAGGAAAATATTATTGTAATGTTTTATGGTTTTAATAATAAGTTATATTATGGTTTTGATAATGTTTTGTGGGAAATTGTAGTATTTAATTGTTGGTTAAAATATTTGGATTATTTAGTTTCATTATTTGAATATATTTTTGGTTTCATGGCTTTGTCGCAATTTATTTAGTAAGGACGGATAAGGAAGAGGAGGGGATCGAAGACATTGCAGCGGTTGGAGAAATGAGCTTAATAGATGAAGAAGAGAATGAAACATTAGCTAACACATAGATAAACCTAATCCATTCATGACGCATACAACAACATAACATGACAAAAGGCCGAACTAGAGCGATTCGGGGTTAAGCTTCTCTATTGACCCCTTCTACGTCGTTGTGTACATCATAGTGGAAAAAACCGGACCGGCCCGGCGGTTGAACCGAAAAAACCGGAACCAGAGCCTCTCACGGTTCGGTTGCTTATAAAGACCGGACATGCATTTGAACCGCTGTGAACCAGACGGTTCTGTGTTGAACTGGAGATTAAACCGCCTACGGTTGGTCCAGTGAAGGTTTGTAATGGGCCAATGAGAGGCCCAGTATGGTCCATATCATCGAATTTTTTGGCAAAAATGGGTGCATACTTGGGAATCGACCTCAGGTCTGTGGGTTGAGTTTACATCTCGCTGACCATCTTGCCAGTATATCACTTGTGACTACTATCAAACATGCACTATACATATACGTAAAAAATCGCGGTTGAACCGCTGGTTCATCGGTCAGACCAACGGACCGGTGAACCGAAAGGTCCACCGGGTCAAGCTCCGGTCCGAGTTTTTATACTATGGTGTACATAATGCAACTTCATGATCCTTCAATCTCTTATACTCTGTTTGTGTTTCATCTTCAGTTACTCTTCCGCTTTCATACGTCGGGCTGACCATGTCGATCCATGAAGTAAATGCACACATCCTTGGATTCCCCTGAACCATCAATCAAATTAGATAATGGGAAATAAATGTTATGGGAGCGTGAAGCAAAATTTAAATTAATAATTAAGCATGTGACATACAACGAAGTCGTCTATGTTGGGACAGACAAAGTATCGCCTGCCATATGTATCTTGTGAGAAGGATGTTGCAACCTGGCAGCGATCTCTACAACCGCATTTGGGACGATCAGACCATTCAGGTATACCTAATGGATTTGATCTCCAGTGTAAGCTAGTGGACTGAACCTGGTGCTCGTACTCCATCCATGCTTGAATGAATTGTGTGGTCGTCTCAGGTTGAGTTATCGTCGAACCGATAGAAGATCTTCGCACCGTATCGATCCACTTTACGTAGCTACATTTGCGGTCTTCTTCCTGTGTGCAGAAATTAATGACCATAGACAGATGTAAGTATATGACAGACACAATAGGAGTAAGTGAAAAATTAGTGGTACTTACAACGAAATCATCATCGACAATGTTAGGACAGACGAAGCATCTCTGTCCTAGAGTTTGTTGTCGAATGGACCTTATCACCTGGCAACGGTCTCCAGACCTACACTCTGGACGCTCCCGCCAAGTGGGCAATCCCAGTAGATTTACTTGCCATTGTAAGGATTCGGCAGTTTTTCGTCGATCGTACTCATCCTTCCTCCTTAGGTAGTCCGATAATGGTTCGCTGCATGATATGGGCGTGCCCTGTCACGTTGTGGATTCGTCGTATCAACCCACTCAACGAAGTCGCACAAACTACGATAAGTCTAAAAATTTCAAGATATTTTAGGCACGTGGTTAGCGATGTATGTATTAGACATGTGCAAATGTAGAGATTACAATGCATTGAATAGATACTTGGTAAATGTTTGGGCATTGGAAAAATCTCCTACCGCGGATTTCAGTAGTAAGTGATGTCATGAGTATATATCGATCACCGCATGCGCAGATTGGACGGTCGCACCATGGTGGAAATAGACCTGCGAGTGGATCTCTCTGCCAGTCCAAATGCTCGCGGAATGGAGCTTTCATTCTGTTGAATTGGAGGCTGAAGACAATGGGAAATGTAAAGAGAAAAGGATTTGATGAGCTCTTGTTTGGTCAAGGTATGTACTTATAGTGCCGTAACGACTGTAGGAAGCGTACCCCTGAAGATAGGGCTGATGTGTGAAGATAGGGCCGATGTGTGGATAGACTTGATGGGCACAAGCGATCAGTCTGTACTGAAAGGTGGTCATGACTAGTCGAGCTCTTGCATGATCGCTTTCATAACTCGGCAGTCGATAAAGTTGAAAATGGGGTGGACCACAAAGTGACATGTGCACCGAAAGTAGATAGCACACCACGTGCATGCATTTATGCGCATGTCTTATAGTGCGCTGCAAAGTTCGAAGCGAATCATTTGTCCTGATTCAATGATTCGCCAGCACCGGACTTGTACATCTCTCGCAAACCGTAGTTTGCGTACGAGTCAAGCTGAGGCCTCCAAATGTTGAAGTGCTCGTGCGCCCACAACATAAGTAGCAATGGGCATCCAGGGAGTGAACTTTGCTTGCCGTTCCTCATGCAAGCATCACATAGTCCGGCATATATCGCCGCAAGTACCACCGACCCCCAACTGTACTGTGGAATCTCTGCGATAGGTAACTCTGCAATCTGCTCCGCGTAGTGGATGAAGTGCTTGTCCACGGAGTCAGCGTGAGTTCCCGTGAACATCACCCATCCAAACAACCACAACAGGTAAGCGACTAAGTGCCGGCGCACGATCCACTCCTCCTAGTCATCAGGGAAGACATCCTGTCGAAACTGATTCAACCAACTTTTCATCGCCCCGTGCCCATCTGATCCACTACCGCCTCATTCTCCTCTGCTGCGTCAACACGCATAGGCGAATCCAGTTCTTCGTCGTCCGAGTCATTGGCCTCACGATTATTGTCACGAACAATGACCTCTGCTTGTGTATTACCCTCTACTACTTCTTCCCCTTGACCTTGCTCAGTCCGCCAAACATTTTCCACTTGTGCACCTTCCAACGGAGTTTCTTCCACCACGGCATGACTAGACTCCCCCGATCGGTCAACAAATGTTGTCTTCCACACCAGTATTGTCAGGCTATACCCTTTCTCCCTTACCTTACTAACAAACTTCCTCCAACTACCAGTTAACGCAACCTCCACTACTCTCCACTGCCATCCATGTTGACCCCTCACTGGCCACATGGCGTTTATCACAAATTTATCGAGCACTGGATCTACCTCAAACATATTATACAACCACCCTAACAGGTCGTTCGAACCCATATGCTCTGGTGCATTCAGACTAGTATCATAGAAGACATATACAGTCAAATCCACCCCACTATCACATATTTGTATATGAGCATTGCCATAATACAGACGAATGGGCATATCACCTGACATCCTGATAAAACATGACAAATTGTGTAACGTTTAATCATTTAATCCTTCGATAATTACCCTATTACAACTTATACTACATTGCCATGTACTAACTTACAACTTATATTAACAAGCAACTAGTTTCATAATCCAAATAAAATACAGTACCTTCTACCTAATTTTACACACAACTAATTAATAACATGTACTGACTAACAACTAATTTAACCATACGATTACTTAAATACCTCTACTAACATTTAGCAATGACAAATGCTAACATACCATACATACTAACATTGAACAATGCGAAACAATTAACAAATCACAAACCATTTTTTTATTAAACTTTCATATGCCTCATACTTAGGGATCAGTAATGCATACCTTAATGGAGGCCGTCGCCAACATTTTGCCCCTGGCCAGCACCTTCTCAGCCTCCTCTCCCACTGCCAGCCCTTCCCCTCACTCCCTCCAGCACCTCAGCGACACAATGGCGACTCTCGGCGGCGGCTGGCGATGTGGTCCAGAGCAAAGCAAGAAGAAGCATGCGGCCAAGGCGCACAGTCTTTAAAAGGGCCTATCGAACGCCCATTGTTCGACAGGGGGCGGTGGGGGGACCTGTCGAACGACCCCGGTTCGACAGGCCGCGCGGCGCCAGGTGGTGGGCCCCGTCGAACTCCCTCTGTTCAATAGGCTGCCCAGTCGAAGAGCAGCCGTTCGACAGGGTCCAGTCGAACTCCCACCGTTCGATAGGGCACCTATCAAACTACACCCAATCAACAGGAACCTATATCCGCGATTTCCCCGGGTTGACCACTACTTTTGCGATTTTCCATTAAAATAATATTAATTCTCAAAAAAAATTCTAACAAGTGTAGTAGGTGTACTAGAGGGGGTAAATCTGAAAAAAGAATCCATGGCATTGTTATAATTTTACAATTAACGGAGGGTGTAATCCACAATTCAGAGGACAATAAGCCTGGCGGCCTTGCCTGGTCGGTTAAGGGCAGCTGTAGAGGTTTCCGTCGAGGCACGAGCAATGCGCGAGACACAGAAATCGCCGTTTTTCAGTCCACATCGCTGCTCGCCCTTGCCTTTGTCGAACCATGCTCGCTCACTCGTCTCCTCCCTACCATCAGAAAGCTCCGGTAAAACTACAGGCCCCACCTCCGGTAAAAATATGTATGATTGAATAATTTGAAACAATTTGTTTTGATTGTATTGAAGGGTTGAAGAGTTGATCATCGTAGAGCTACCTGCTGTTGTGGCGTATTGAGAAGAGATTAAAATTTGAATTGACTGCATGCTCCACTTTTCTCTTCTCGGGTGTGTCATCAAAGTACTGTGTATATATTTTTCTCTTGTTGTTGGTTGGAGTAATTTTTGACGACAACGATCCAACGCAGAGGCATAATCTGACTTTTGACGACGGCAAAGCATTAGCTGAAAAATATGATGTATATATCAAAGTCCCTGTGTACTAGATAAATGCAAGTACAACTTAACCATTGGAAAAAAATAAAATCAATGATAATTGATAAACCATAAAAGCAAGGGAGAAAACACACTTCATATATATTGTGCCAATATGTAGTCATTGCAGTCTGATTAAGTTGCCTCGCCGTGTCGTTGGCCGCAGCAACGCAACGACTGCACGCACAACCCCGTTCGTAAGAAAGTCAGAACTCACAACCTTAGAACAAATTCAGATTCCACTGATGATGCTCTACTACCGAGAGTAATAGCAGGACTGTAGGAGTATACTGTAAATCACAGAGTTTAGATATACTCCATTAACAATATGAAGCTTAGAGTTTTCATAAGACACTAGTAATAATTTTCCTCCAAAATCTCAGTAGAAGTCCTGATCTCCAATTAGAGACTAAACTAACTCTGCGAAATACACCAAGTATATGATTCAGATCACTTGCAGACATCCCCTCCACGAAACATCCTGTCTCTCTAATAGATATAAAGTTAAGCACAAAAAATCAATAGATATGCTATTGCAATTTCTGGAAACTATCATGGAAAAAGAAAAATTCAGAATAGCCTATCCAAGCACTGACTTCATAGCAACTGCTCTCTGCTTGAATGGATTATGGGCCATGGCAAATGCTGATGAAGCTTCCAATCTTCAGATTCTTCAGGGTGACAAAATGTGATTATATATAAATTACATCATGAAACGATCCTAGCTGAATATTTTCCTTGATGAATATTTGAATATTTTCCTTGATGAATATTTTCCTTGATCAAATGCAGAGGAGAGTCGACGACTCCACACACAAGGAGGCAGGAGCATGGGGGCGGAGCTAGAACGAAATGGAGGAGGGTGCCTCTTACTTAATTTACTCTACTTTAGATCAAGTTTAAGCTGATACGGGTGCCTAAGTTTGTATTTAGGGGGTGCACATATGGTGAAAATCGGTGAGGTATAGCTATTTTTTTTCTTAACCGGGTTTCTAGGCACCCCCCCCCTCCCATGCTCTACCTTCGCCCCTAAGCATGGCAATGCTTGTTACACCGCAGCATTTGTCTGTCGCTGCCGTCACCATGGCCGCACTCGCGGATGAAATGGTGGAGGGCGATGGCGGCGGCTGATGTCCAAAGGAGCGCCCAAGGGCTTACTCCCTCCGCCAGAAAAAAAAAACTCAATTCTAGTTTTGAATCTGGATATACAGATTCAAACTTAGTATTGGGTTTTTTAAGGACGGAAGGAGTTGCAATCACAGTCTCCCAGATTGCTCGGTTGGTAGCGGGCGGAAATACTAAAACACCATTCCAACTTAATTAGAAAAAAGCCTAAAGTACACATAACAATCAACGCTCGGATTTAATCCTACTACACTACTCCCTCCTTCCCAAATTGATTATCATGTAATAGAATCTAAAATTTCTTAAATTGATCATCATATAACTGCATGGATATGGATTTTATCGGAATACAATTAATGCAGTATGGGAGAATGTGTGTATGATAGGAGGTAATTAGCATGGGGGTTTTAATCGATACATGCATTGTGGGAGATTTGTGCATGGTGTCTTGATTGATGTGATTTAAATTGTCCTTGACCTTGGTGTATAAATTTATATGATGATCAATTTGAAAAGGAGGAAGTACTAGTGCATACAGTGGTGGCACCGTAAAAGGGCCCCTCTTAGGCCCTTCATAGTGCTCCTAGCTAGAGGGTTACCTCGTTTGCCAGCTAGTCCAAAATCTGACGTGGATGAATAAAGGTGGTGGGACCCATATCTTTGCTAAGGATTGCATCCCCTAGCTAGGGTGTGGTTTCCTCATGCCAAAAGGGAAACTGAGTGGTCCCCTCATAGGCTTGCGTGCATGGGAGGGAGAGATGGAAGTGAAAAAAGAGATGGGTGGGGCCTACTAATATGGGTGGGACCCACTAACATATACTCCCTTCGTCCCATAAAAAAAGAATCTAGTACCGTATGTGACATATTCTAGTACTATGAATCTGGATATACATTATGTCCAGATTCGTAGTACTACGATATTTCACATCTAGTACTAGATTGGTTTTTTATGGGACGGAGGGAGTATACTGTTTAAGACACATACATTGTGAGGTGTGGTTCTCTACCCGGTTGTTGACGACCAAATTTGGTAAATTATGAACAAAGTTCGACATTGGGATCGAGGCGGATTCGATAAAGATCGATTCGAAGAGCAGAGTACGCATCGGCTGCGAAGGCATCGACTGGAGTCTTCATCGGCTGAGGTGGATCGGACAGAGGACAGCCGATACAGCCGATAGAGGTGATGCAGCCGATTCCGATGATGATGGTTTCAAAGATGTTTCTAGAATCGATCAAGGTGCTTCACGAGGATTGCCACGATGGAGATAAAGCTCTCAGATAAGCAATCGTATCTATTAATTAGGATATTTCATGTAATTTCCTTAGAGATATATTTGGGCAAAAGTCTACCGCAAAGACTTATGGTATCTTAGAGTTTGTTAGAGATAAGTGTCGTGTCCGGCAAGGACATATTCTGTAATCTCGGGTATGAATAGAACCCGAACCCATGTAATCAATTAACAATCGTTCAATACAATCTCGACGCATCGCCACCCTTTTTTATCTTCGTTTATTTCGACGAGTTCTTACTTTCGGGTTGAGCTGCATCGGTTTCGATCTTCAACTAGAGGTAAAACTTGTTATGGCAGCTTGCATTCTCGGGGTTAATGCTTCCATCTTTATGACACTTTAACCCTGTTTATGTAATTCGTCGAGTTATCATATACACGTTGTAATCTATGCTAGTTACGCTATATAACTTGTTATCGGTTGGTTCTTATTGTCGGGAAGCAATCGGTAAAGTTATGTTTTGTTATTAACCTAGATTGTATTGTGTATCTACCATCTCTTGAAGGTTTTCATCATCTTGCTTAGATCTCATACTTGTCTTTATGCTTAATCCTGTATCGGTTGAGTTTGATCTATTAAGTAATATTTATAATTATGAATATCTGGCTTGTTTTATGATCATTGAGAAATATAGTATCGGGGTTTCAGCCGATCTTACCTGATTTAGCTTTATGTCTTATATGCTTAATTAATATGCTAAATCTGCTCTTTATATTAAGATCTTGTTGCAATAAAGTATATTAAGCTTTTGTTTGATATATTCTACCTGTTTTAATATCTTAATATAGAGTGGTATCGAAGTATTAGCTGATACATGCTAGATCTATCTGATCGGCTATGCTATAAGCGTTTATAATTCTTATATTAATGCATACATTGATATAAGTGATTTATACTGTCTCGGCATCACGATAGATCTATCCCAATCACTTTGTTTAAATATACATCGACAGAAGGATTATATAGCGTTAATATCTACAGCCGATCGAGTAGATTTAGTCTTATCTTGCTTATTTACAACTGCCGATCGATTCACATATGACATCGGCTTGGAGATAAATGATACGTCATCAGCGACTAGCCGATCGGCTATCGTTTATGTATTTAACCGCGGTTTTTCTTGTCTTTCTTTCTTGTTGATTGCAGGATCAAATCAACTGGCACGCTCACGAACCTAAAAGCAAGATTTTGGACTTGCACTGAAGTTAAGCAGATCTTCCAGGCCAGTGTGTGTTTTTCGCATCAACACGCTTTTGGCACGCCCAGTGGGACCGAGTTTCAACGACTTCTTCCTATGGCTGAGAAACCACCGCAGTCACCGGGGACAGGAGTCAAACCTCCCGCGACCAAACCCCCGGGAGCTAAGCATCCATCACCTGAGGTGGAAGCTAGTAACGTTATTCCAGTCACACTTGATAAGCTGACGTCCGAACAGAGGCAGGAGCTTGAACAGATGATGAGTAGCGTGAAGGACAAGTTCATGAATTCGTTTAAGGAGACCCGCCAAGGGACAATTATTCAGAAATACAAGCTGAAAGTGGTTGCTGCCGATGAAGCTAGAACAAGTTCATCCCAAGGTGGTAAAGGTGCTGTAGATGCCTCGGGCGACAAAGGTGACGGGCTTCAGGATGGTGTGGTTGAAGATCTTGGCGAAGATGGTGCTGAAGTGCAAGAAGAACCTCCTAGGTGCACCAATTTCCAGGACCAAGTTGATTATGCGGTACAGCATGCCTTGTTCAACCAATCTGGAGTGCTTGTTAATACATTGACAAATATGATCAAGTCTGTGATTGATGGTACGATAGCTGAGCATCAGACCACGGGGCCAATCTACTTGTCGGGTGGCGTCTTCCCAAATTACAGAAACAGGTAACCAACAGAGTACTTCCAATGCACCACCAGTTCAGCCGACGGCAGCAGCTTCGACTCCGGCACCAGCTGCGCCATCATCGGCACAAAGACAGACGATTAATCCTCGTCTCTTGTCTAGAGATCAACCGCAACATGCTGGTCAGAATATCAGTCGGCTGTCCTAGGAGCAGATTGCTTCAATGTTCCTACCAACTCAGCCAACTGCCGGACCAGTGCTGTCGATGCCGATTCAGCAGACGCCACCAAGACAACAAGTGGTTCAGCCGATTCAACAGTAGACGGTTCAGCCAATTCAACAACAGACGGTTCGGCCGATTCAGCGGTAGATGGTGCAGCAGATACCAACTGGGTTGAGAACACCTGATAATCGGCAAAGACAACAAACAGTGACCCAAGTTATCCCTGAGCACTTGGTACATAATGTACAACCGGATCAATCGGTTGCAGCCCAAGTTATTCCTGAGCACCTGGTGCAGAATATACAGCCGAATTTCCAGAATTATCAAGGGGGTAATTTGAATTATCAATACCAACCTCCGTCACCTCACGTTCAGTACCGACAAGGAGGATCACCTCAGCCCCAATTTGTTCCCCAGCTCAATCAGTTCTAGCCGATACAGCAACAGGTTCAAGGAGTACCTCAACAGAGGCCATGAGCCGACTTGATTGTAGATGTCATGAGGGAACAGTTTGGACTTAAGCCAAATGATACCGGAAATTTGTATCGGCAACCATACCCTGAGTGGTTTGAGAGGGTTCCACTGCCAAACAGATACAAAGTTCCCAATTTTTCGAAATTCTCAGGACAAGACAATATTTCGACATATGAGCATGTCAGCCGATTCTTGGCTCAATGTGGAGAAGCATCAGCTGTTGACGCTTTAAGGGTTCGGTTGTTTCCTTTGTCTTTGTCCGGGACAACATTTACATGGTTTTCTTCATTGCCTTACAATTCTGTTCAAGGTTGGGTCGACTTGAAGAAACAATTTCATAGCTACTTCTACAGTGGGACCCATGAGATGAAGCTCTCCGATTTGACAGCAGTTAGGCAGAGGCATGATGAAACCGCACAAGATTATATCTAGAGGTTCAGAGATATGAGGAACAATTGTTATAGTTTGTCTTTGACAGATTCCCAGCTAGCTGATCTCGCATTCCAGGGTTTAATAGCTCTGATCAAGGAGAAATTCTCATCACAGGAGTTCGAAAGCTTGTCTCATCTCGCACAGAAGGTGACCCTGCATGAACAAAGGTTTGCGGAGGCTAAGAAGAATTTCAAGAAGATCAATCTGTGTATCCTAATATGTTTGATTCCGATGAAGAGGATGATTTCGAAGTAGCAGCAGCTGAATGGGTTAGAAGCAAAAAGGTCGTACAATGCCAATGGGTGAAGAATTCCGGAAAGGAAGAAAGGTATGACTGATATTACTAAAGCTGATAAAATTTTTGATTTGCTGCTTCGGGAGAAACAAATACAACTTCCTGCAGGCCACATAATACCATCGGCTAAGGAGCTAGGGAAAAGGAAGTATTGCAAGTGGCACAATTCTAGTTCCCACTCCACTAATGATTGCAAAGTTTTAGGCAGCAGATCAGGAAGCTATTGAGGGAGGAAAGATTAAATTTGATGATGCTAAGAAGCCGATGAAGGTGGATGGACATCCTTTCCCTGTCAATATGGTGCATACAGCTGGGAGAGCAGCCGATGGAGGAAAAACTCAAAGTTCTCAGTTGAATTCAGCCAGGATTATCAATAAATATCAGAAAAGGCATGATAAGCAACAGGAGAAATACTACGAGCAAGATGATGATGGTTTCGATCCTCATTGGGGTTGTTAGTTCTTCAGATTTTGCTGGAATGAGGGGATGAGGCTACCATCGATCGGAGATTGCCTTGGATGCAGTAATAATGCAGGGTGTTCAAGCCAATCTTACAGCAGAAGCAATCGGCTGAGTCAAAAGAGAGTTCCTGTTCATCAAAGGTTGGGCCCGGTCAATCAAGATCGTTATCAAGATGACGATGAGGACAGGAAGATACAGTGGTGCCCTTCTGGTATTTTTACAAAGAATCAGAAGAGGAGGGTTCAACGGATGAGAAACAGGGAACGTTTTCAAGAAGTAGAGCAAGAAATCAATCATCGGCTGAAGAAGACAAAACCCAGGCAGGAGTGGCGTGTCAAGAGCAAGATTGCAACAGCTGATGAGACTGAGGCCGACAAAGCAAAGAGGTTGGCTAAAGGAAAGAGTGTTGCATCTGCATCGGTAAACATGGTGTTCGTGTTACCTGCGGAATATGAAGCCAAACAAGCCGATGTTGATGATGTTGAGGAGGCCTCGGCTAGGTTGATTTTGTTGCCAGAGCAAGCTATTTTAGAAAAGCAAGATTTTGGACCTGCACTGAAGTTAAACAGATCTTCCAGGCCAGTGTGTGTTTTTCGCATCAACACCGGTTTCTGGTCTAGCAAGGCTTTGGGCTCCTCAAGTGTGCTACCGCACTGCTACTGCCCTTATAAGGACGGTCTCATGTTTTTTTTTCTTCCCTTTTATAAATAAAATGGCAGAGCTCCTGACTGTTCCTTAAAAAAGTATTTATCTTCGTGTTATCTTTTCTTTCATTTGCATTTGGCTATATTTGGGCAAAGAACTTGGTAATAAATAGATAATTATAGCTTTTGTTGAAGAAAAACTGGATTATGCATTATAAAAAAAATAAAATACTTAGATTTGCAAGCAGCTGAACCTCAACAGTTGAACAAAAGAAGGGATTATACCATACAGAGAAATCGCTTGAATGAACTCCTTAACAGCGTAATGTATTAGGATATGATGAAGCAAGAGTTAACAGGATTAATATCTTCACATCCAAATCAGTTTTGGTATTAATAATATATTTCTTCCGGTAGCGGCGGGCCAGGATTGTCAGCGGCGGCGCGAGGTGGGCTCTAGATCAACAGCTCCATTGTTTCGCTTATTCGAACAGCATAGTTACAAACAAGAAATAATTTTTGAATAAAAAGTTTATATACGTGTTCTTATAGACCTAAAAACAAAGACTGAAAAATAAACTTCGATGAGAAAACCCTAAAATCAACTTCAAATTTAAGGTTGAAAATTTAAATTTTAGCTAATAAGCATAAATATAATCGAAAGCTAAATTTGAAAATTCAAATTTTGACTAATAACCATAAATATAATCGAAAGCCGAAAAGATGAGGCCAGATCGAGCAAGCGTTTGCACATGTGCGGGATCTGGAGTTAATCAGGATGCCAGCGGCGTGGTGCCGGGCGTCGACCTGACCCGACAGGTTGTTGCTCGCTGCTCGGTGTTTGGCGGCAAGGCGCGCTGCAACCCAGCGGATCCGCTGGGCCGCCTCGCACCGCACTCCTGATCGAGTCCGAGTCGGCTCGACGCCATTAGAGGCACCAGCAATGCCAAGCCCAGGCCACCTCCACCTGGGCCCATGACTCTACGAGTCAGCGCCGTGGTGTCATCAACAAACATGGGAGGAAATCATGAATCACTTTGACTCCCTCATCTAGATCTGATTCGTATCCCTCAACCATAATACCGGATATTTCGACTCTCAACTATTAAAACCGGTGCAATTTGACTCTCTCGGTGGTTTTGAAGGGCAGTTTTGCTGACGTGGTGCCTACATGGCGGTGTTGATTCAGTCTTTGTTCCACGTGGAGATGACGTGGCGCTTATGTGTATTAGAATTAAAAAAATACATGCAGGACCCATTTGTCATAAAAAAAAGGGGGACCCACTAACATGTGGGGCCCACATGTCTATCCTCTTTCTTCTTCCTTCTCTTTCTCCAGCACTCTCCCTTCTCTCTCTCCGCGTTTCTCTTCAAAAGCGGTGGCCGGTTTGGCGGCAGCGGCGGTCGGTGCCTCCTCCAACCTCATTAGCAGCAGTGGCGCTGGGGTCCTCCCAAGCGGCGGGGTGGCGGGCTCTTCCCCAGCGGCGAGCCGGAGCGGCGGTGGCTGGCACCTCCCCAGCGGTGGTGGCGGCGGGCTCCTCCCCAATGGCTATGGCGGCGGGCTCCTCCCAAGCGGCGTGGGTGGCGGGGTGAGGGCGCGGTGGTGGAGCTAGGAGGAGAGGTGCAGGATCTCCGCCTCGATGTGGCAGATCTTGGCCTCGACGTTGTAGCCGGCGGCGACATCAAGCTCACGGCGGTGGTTCTCCTTTCTCGCGCCCTTGAGGACGGCCGCAATGGTGGGGTTTTGGGGGAGCGAAGCCGATCTGAAAGACGAGGAGAGGTGGGATGAGTGGGTCCTCCTCATTAGTGATGGATCGGTGGAAGGCGTTGGCTGTCTAGTGAGATGGGCATCACGCTCCACGCCGACGCTCATCGTCATCGCTCCACGTCGTCAGTGCAAGTCGTCGCCGGAGACCACTCCTCACTTCGCACCACTGCCTTGAGGCCGAGACGTGCCGTCGCTCCTCCTGGAGGACGATGAGTTGTAGCTCCACCTCGAGGCTGCATCGTCAGCGCTCCGTCTCGAGGCAATGTCCGCCCTCCCGCTCGTCGCCGCTGCTTGGGCCCCCGAGCGCTTGCGGCCGCCTACAGACGAAGAGAAATGGAAGATAAAGAGAAAGAGAAAGGAAAAAAGGATATACTTGTGGGCCTCACATGTCAGTGGGTCCTACATTATTTTGTATGAATGACGAATGGGTCCCGCACATATGTTTTTTAATTCTAATACACAGAAGCGCCACATCAACTCCGCGTGAAACAAAGACCGAGTCAACACCACCATGTAGGCGCCACGTCAGCGAAACCGCCCTTCAAAACTGTTAAGGGAGTCAAATTGCACCGGTTTTAATAGTTGGGGGTCGAAATATCCTGTATTGCAGTTGAGGGATACGAATCAGATTCGGTCACCAGTGAAGGGAGTCAAAGTGAACTTATTCCATCTCACAAATTAGTAGCTATTCATTCTGGGTGGCAAACCCTTTCCGTCAGCCCATATTCCTCCTCCTCTTTTATTGAGCTGTCCTGGCCTATGCATCCACCTCGTAAATTTCCACCAATTCCCCGTCCCCCAACCGACTCACCCCAAATCGATTGCCGGAGGAGGAATGCATGCACCGATCATAAGGTTCCCCACATCAACTGAAACCCTAAACTGCTCAGGTATGGCGTGGACCACCGCGGAGGAGGGGGAGGGAGAGGCGGCGACGGGGTCCCGGTCATCGTTGAGGGCAAGCCGGCGGTGGAATCCTAAAGCTGCAGGCAACGGTGATCACCCAGTTGAGGGCGTCCCAGTCGGAATCGTCGTCGTGGCGCGGCAAGAGAAAGAGGTCCGGAACCGCCGAGGAGCGGAGAGGAGGTAGGACGACCGGCCGCGATGGTGAGGAGAATGCCGAGAAGGAGAAGGAACAGGAGGAGGAGGAGGCGGTGGCCTCAGCTTCGCCACTGGCAGAGCATGCCTCTTCTGGGGCGTCATCCGCCATAAGTTTCCCCCTACGTTGGCCTTCCCTCCCTCACGCCGTCTTGGGGGAAACTGCCTTCGGAGAGACCATCTTCGAGCCATTCGAGGGCATTGACCTAGACATCGTTAGGGCCCATGAGAAATTGAAAACCAGATACTTTGCTAAGCAAGGTAAAAATCGACCCCTCCTCCCTCTTATGCTCTGAGATGGTGAACTTGGTTGAATTGGATGAACTATGGTAAAATTTGCAAAGCACCTTGTAATGTGCTCTTTATTCTACTGAATTGGATGCATTATTTGACTTAATTTGAATGTCACTTTAATATACCAGCCTGCATGAAGTAGAACTGATGTTATATGCACTGTTAGTCTTATGCACTATTTAACTGAAATGGTGAACTTGGTTCAATTGGATGCACTATGTTTCAATTTGCATATCACCTTCTCTATGTATATGTGCTCTTTATTTCTACTGAATTGGATGCACTATTGAACTTAATTTGGACGCCACTTTGTCATATATATATGTGCACTACGATTAGTGGGTTTCTTTTTCTTTTTTTATGCAGATGTTTTCTTTTATGTGTGGGTCGGGTGTGGTCAATCGTGGGCTTGTTTTACCCACGTGGGAGTGGGTCTAGGGCAAAAACTACACCCATGAGTGGGTTTGGGTCCTCCAGCAGATTTGGGTTTTGGTCCTCCAGCGGTTCTTTTTCTCTCTCATGGAGGTGGGTCTAGAATAGAGAAACCCAATGGTGTATACCAATTGGCATCTCTAATTATGATTGGGTTGTTGGTATTTCTTAACGACATTACTAAAAATATAATTCCCAGCAATGGCGCAGAAATACTTCTGTTATATTATGGTTACAGAGTTCATCCGCAAGTGCACGGATATCCCATTGTAGCATTTTACCCGAGAGTATTCCAAGGGTATCGTATTTATTTTATCCCGTAGGAAGATCATGTAGAGAGAACTTGACTAATATTTTATATGTTACTTGTGACAATCATATTCTAAGCAGGGGTTAAGATAATCCAAGGGTAGAGTGACACACAAACAGTAGCTACTCATTCTCATAATATATTATCTAAGCTAAATGGAAAGAAATTAGAAAAGGAAATCTATTCCTATACTTATAGTATACATAGTATACATACATTATAGTTATCCGATATAATAGCTAATACCCTCTATCCGATGCCCTCCTGTTACTTCTAGAAGCCACTCCTGACTGCCGAGTTCCTTACGATAGCCCATCATGACCATACAACCAGGGCTAAATACGGAGGAATACCCTCCCCAGGGAATTAACTTAGGATTATATACACGTGCGGAGCAATACCCGTACTGAGCTGTACCATCAGCGGCCCACCTCTCATCCGCAGCATATAACCCCAAATAATGATATCCCGTAATCTAGACACCACGTCTAAACTACCAGATACTACCCTAATATCATCGTCATAACATAGAGTAATTGCATAAGCAAACATTATACCCGCACCAAAGCATCTCCCAGATAAGCTAGCAGCATATTCAGTATAACATGAACATAATGTAAAGTAGGCATTCATATATTCGGAAAGTATTTCAATACCATAAATGTATAAAAAAGAGTATTCTAATAATAGTACAAAGCTTACAAAAGAGGAAAGGAAAGCTACTAGAGCCATACCCGAACTCTTCCGAAGGCTTTCGGACTCCTGATTTCTATTCTATTCCTATTCCACTAGCTTGATACTACTAAACTAAACTTAAGAGAATATGAGAGAGCTTTGCTTGAGGTGTGTGAGTGAAGTGAGAAGGTGAAGTCCTTATATAGAGGTAGTTATGACGGTTGTAGAAGGGGAATTGTCCGAAGTGCCCTCCAACCGTCATTGGGATGCAATCCTGGACATCCATGCCGAACCCTGCATCCAACGGTGCCAAGATGGGTTCGACCGAACCACCAGGTTTGGCCGAACCATGGGCTGGGCCATCCCGGCCCATCTTCGGCTGACGGCCTCCTCTATTGCTTCACTTTGTAGACTTGTGAATTTCGGCCCAATTCATCGTGTCAATTCTGAGTTCTTAGCCCATTCATGCATAAGTCTGATTCTCGACATCGTCCGATTGATTTATCGTCTGTGTTGATGTCGATTCTCCTCTACTTTATGATCATTCTCTATAAAAAGGTTAGTATACCTAATACTAGTGGAATATTATTATTCTAACATATATATGCATTGCAAGCATTACTAGTTCTACTTTATTTTGATAATATTGATGGTCGAAACTGATCGATAACGACCATCAACAGTTGTCAGGTTGAGCTATATGATTGTGGTGTCTGGAATACAAGTTCACAAAATTTGTCTGGTGGTGCAGCAAATTTGCACCGGACTCTTTCCGTAAACATATAACATATTGTTAGGACAGTAGGCATATTGAATCATTGAATTTCCTTGTGTCATGAAATATATACATATTTCCCTGCGTGAACTAGTTTCCTTGTGTGAAGAATGGTTCAAAACTAATTTTCTTCCTCTGCATTGTATCATTACTAAAGCTATCACTACTTTCAGATCGTCAACTCAAGTTAGCTTCATTGGATAACAATGTGCGGCTTTCTTGCTTCATAAATCCAAGATTGAACCATGTCCGTGAATCAGCTACAAAGACAATTCTTCAGATTGCAAAAGTTGTTCTGGGTTTGTCTTCATATATTGGTATGTAATATACATCCTCTTATCGAAGTTTCCCACCATGTTTTCCGTGAGTATTTCTTTTCTAACCGATGTGCACATTTGCAGATGGTAAACTGTTGGGACAATCCTCTGGTTTTCTAAAAGAATGAGATGCAGAGAGTAAAATTGGCATTGTTTTGACATTTGCGCTCGTGATCCAATCAAAGTCTCCATCATGTGATCAGTGGTTGGCCAGAGATGAATATGCTCCCCATGCTAAGGTGAGCTTACATCCAACCTCTTTCCTTTGAACCTAGATGGTATGCAATGGGCGCATGGCAGCATGAGGCTTGGAGCATAACTCATTCATGCTTGCAGCATAACTCGCGACTCGATTGAGTTGAGAGCAGGCGCACAGGCTGATACCAAATAGTGTGGTCTAGGAAAAACTGAAATTGATAGGCAGATCACCCTCGAGTTGTCGGCTTCTTCGAAAGATTGAGACTTTGATCGGCTTTGGTGGGCAAGGCCATTTCTAATATCTTTGTTGCTCAAGTCCCTAATAATGTACCAGTCCCTTTAGCTTGGTGCCAATCTACTAATTAGGAAATTTAAGACAAACTAAGAATAGGAAACAAAATCCTAAACCACCTAAACAAAGTCAACATATCTACTGATTACCTGTGCATACGGTATTTGATCCCATAACATTGGTCCATAGCATATGTCTTCTGCAACGAATTTTTAGGTTTGTGTTCATTTGTCAGATAAGGTTGACACAATTGTAGTTGCTGACCTGCTGCAATACGACAAACAATATAATCTTGCTATGTTCAAGATTTCTATAGATCTATCTGCTCAGATATCCTCTTTTACTAGTAAGCTAAAGTGTGCTCAAAAGGTTTTTGTACTGCACTACGACAAACAATATAATCTTGCTATGTTCAAGATTTCTATAAATCTATCTGCTCAGGTACCCTCTTTTACTAGTGAGCTAAAGTGTGCTCAAGAGGTTTTTGTACTTAGAAGAGATGAGGATCGAAATATAAGTATAGATCATGGCAGTGTGACATATAAGGGTCCAAGCAGCTAGCATCATCATCATTATATGTTTATCAGCTGTGGAGCCAGTAAGATATAATTATATCAATTTTGATTTATGTATAATACAGTTTGCTTTTTTTTGTCTTTATTGACTTGTGTTGCTGATAATTCTAATATTCGTGGTTCCAATGTTTTAGTTTGCTATAAGAGGACCGGTCATCAACTTTGACACACAAATCGTTGGAATGTTCAGTATTCAAGAAATAGAATGTATACCTTCTTGCATTACACGAAATGCTTACACATGTGGAAGAGATTTTAGTAGGTTATTCTTTCTATTGTATTGTTGTATGATTTTACTTAATTTATTCTAATGTATATGTTAATATTAGACCATCCTCTTTTGATAGAATGTTTTGATTGCAACTTTAAGCATTTTAGACACAATATTTCATTTTAGCCGAAATAGATGGTTTAAAATGGTTGTATGATGATGTTTTGCCTCTTCGAATCTCATTCTGATTATTTGGTATAGTTGCATTCCTCATCCGTATGTTGGGATAAAGTTTACTGCCATTATCACACAATATTTCATTTGTGGCGAGATACAGTGCATATTCATTATGTTTCTATAAATGAGTAACAACAACAAGTATTTTAGTCCCAAAATACAGTACGGATGAAATCTCCCAAAATACATGAAATGTAATAAGAGTAGTAATAGTAAAGGTTGGTTAAGTGCACAGGATAGAAACTATATTTCGTGTGTATTATATTGTCTTATGTTCTTTATCACACGTTATTCTTATTACTATTGTCAGTTGGAGAACTTCTTGTTGCATATTGGCGAGGAGCATCTAGATAAAGGAAAACATTGGATATTTAAAACTTTTTAGCAAATATTTGACCGTTCGTCTTATTCAAAAACTGTCGTAAAATATGTAAAACTATATGTATACATATAAGTATATTTAACAATAAATCAAATGATAGGAAAAGAATTAATAATTACTTCATTTTTTAATAAGATGAACAATCAAACATATTTGAAAAAATCAACGGCGTCAAATATTTAGAAACGGAGGGAGTATATATTTTAGAGTTATAGGAGTAGTACCGAGTAGGCGTGGTATATTTATAGAACACAATGCGTTGTAGAAGTTCGTGTGGTTGGAAAGGGATATAGTTTTGGAAGCCTCTAGAATCCATATGTGATATTTTTCTCTAGATTTTTCCTCACATATGATTGTTAGGTGTTTTTTTCTAGTATAAATTTCTGATTTTTCTTCAAAGTAAGAGGCACCAAGTGGATCAATCAAAAGCTATAAAAAGAGCCAGCTTTAGATTATTACATGGGTGGGCTGCATTAATCAAATCCATGTATAGTCTGGGATGTGAAAATTTGTGGATGGGACTGCATTGGTCACTGTGATTGATTTGTATATTTTCTGGCAACTTGTACATTTTGGTTGGATTGTGCTCCACAGGGAGCTTTGGTTGGATTGTGCATCAAGTTCGACCGCCCCTTTGCCATGGCGGACAAACATAAGCTGTAAGGTCTGAGCACGAATTGGAACATCGATGGAGCAGCATCCGGTGCCATTGCAGTCCTGCCTACCAATGTCCTCTGTGATTCCCCTGTTCGGGCATGTAACGTTGCAAAGCTTAGGCTGCATTCAGGAGGGTTTTCCCAACCCTCACTCCTGGCACGTAAAACGAAGCAGTATTTAGCGTGTGATTAATTAAGTATTAGCTATTTTTTAAAAAATATGGATTAATATGAGGCTGCCATCGGATGGCTTGCTTGGGCCTTTTCTTTTCAGCCGAAGCCCATCGTTTGGCTTATAAGGCTGTGGCTTTTCAGCTAAAATTGTGGGCCCAGCACTATATGCATACTTGTCCGTGGAAACTAATCATGTGACCCTTCATGCTGCATCCCCAATTCCTAAACCTATTATATGTGTATGCTACTATCAATTGAGAGCTACAATCATGTAAGCCACAGAAGATCCTGCATCCAGCAATAAGCCAATCAATGGAAATTCTTTGGCTAAAATGGGAAGTTCTAGTTTGGCTGATAAGCCAAAGCACTTGCTTTCCGATGACAGCCTGATTTTATAAGCAACTTTCGTATAGAAACCTTTTGCAAAAAACACACTGTTTCAATTTGAAAAACGTGATCGTGGAAAAGGAGGAGAGGATGGGAACAGATAGTGCCGAACACAGCTCTCTTTCTTGTAGCAGAGCCACTAGTTAACTGAAGTGATGTTCTGGGCATGTATATATTTAGTGGAGAATTTAGTTTGATGTGACTTTTTTATACAATTTCCATGGTGCTTGGAGCTCTGGATGGCTATGTATATGATAACGATATGATACGGGATATCAGTTGGGTGTTTTTTTTATCTCATTGACTACTAATTTTTCTACAATTTTGGCGAGCACTAGGTAAGCCGTGTAATGGTTTTGGGTCGATATGGAGGTTTTCCTTGGCAACCTTAGGGTTAGGTTTGGTAAGGGATCACTGATGATGTTACGTATTAGGAATAAGTCCACTTGTTGTACCTCAACTTTGCGTCAAGTTTGTTTGACATCCTTATCTCCAATACCAGAAATCTTTACCCTTAAACTATATAAAATCTCTCCAATATCAGAAATCTTTTATCTTAAACAATATAAAACCGTGTAATTTGGGTCCCATAGTAGTATGGATGCCCTGGTTTTGTTGATGTGACATCCTAGTAAAAAAAATAAAAATATGTGATATGTGGGACCCACATGTAAGTGAGAAAAAAATATGTGGGACCCGCATGTTAGTGCCCTCTTCTCTTCCCAACCATAGAGTGCTTGACGAAAGTAGCTGACGAATTCACCGCAATCTTTAGCGTAGGAGGAGGCACGAGAGAAAGGGGGAGGCAGCCGACGAGCTCGTCTAAGCTGAAGATCACCCGACCTTTGGGGAGTGGAGGCGGAAGAGGGACGGACAGGCGGCCGATGAGCTCGTTTGAGCTTGAGCTCGCCTAGCTTCTAGGGAGGCGGAGGTGGAAGAGGGACGGACAGGCGGCCGATGAGCCTGGGAGGAAGGGGGAGGCGGGAGAAGGAGAGGGAGGGAGAGGTGGTCGGTGAGCTCGTCTGAGCTCGAGCTCACCCAGCCTCTGAGGACGCAAAGGCCAAAGAGGGAGGGAGAGGCGGCCGGTGAGCCCATTGGAGAAGAGGAGGGAGATGAGGGGCCGACGAGAAGAGGAGGGAGGCAAGGGGCCAGTGAGCTCGTACTCCTCTATAGCACACTACTCCTCCTCGTGATGCTGAAGAAGATGGCCATCAACTCCAAGACAGAGGCGGCCTGTAACTGCCACTCCGTGCCCGTACCCATGCCTACTCCACTCGTCGGATAACGGCGGTGGCCTTCATCACCGTCCCGCTACAACCTCGACTCATGGTGGCTGCCACTCCTACCCAACGAGTGGGGACGCCATGGCCATACGCACGCTGGTCCCTCGGGGGAAGGGACGCCTCCGCTCACTCGCTTGTGCTTGTGCCAGCGCGCGTGCTGTGCTCAGGGAAAGGAGGAGAGACATCTCTGCAACGACACCATCCACCGCGCACACTAGAGCAGGTAGGGACTGCCGATGGCGACCGCAGCCACGCGAACTTCTTCCATACCCATGATGACATGGACGCACTCCCTCACCTCCTACGCGATGACGTCCACATGGCCACTGCCCGCCCATCCGAGGCCACACCCACGCGGTGCCGCGCCATCCAGAAAGCAAGCAAGCAGCAGGGGAGAAAGACTTATCATGCTTGGTAGGTGCACCGAGTCAAAACCCTTGATGTTGCAGGCCGCTACTATGCAATGCACGTGCTAACTTATCATGCTAAGTAGCCAGTCCCGTCATCTCGCCCACGTCAGGTACCACATGTCACATCCTGATTTTCGTATTAGGATTTATAAATTATTTAATAAATTATTATTAGAATTTATATTAAATGTTCATTAATTTACAAATGAAGTTAAATGTGGGAAATAAAATTTCCTAAATGTAAAGCATGGATGGATTTAATTTTTATTAAATTCTCCATGGTTAATTATACTCTCTAGAATTTTCTCGGATTTTTCGGAGCTCAATTCCTAATTTTAATCATACAAAGAACATTTCAGTAATTACCCACATATTAAATTAATCATTAAATGGTCTGATTATAATTTTGTTAAGTACTTTGAGTGTCCAAGTATTTTCAGGATTTTTCTTGAAATTATTTGAGCATTGGAAGTATTTTTAACAATTCAAAGATCATTTGAGTGATTATTTTAATTGAAAAAGTATAAAAAAAACCTTCCCTTAAGTTGTGGGCCGAATTCGGCCCAACTCTCTTCTCTCCGCGCGCGGCCGAACCGGCCCAAGCCGGCCCAGCCGAGCCGCCCGCCCCCTCCTCCTCCAGCCGCCGACATGTGGGGCCCACATGTCGGACCCATCTTCAACCTCCGGCCGGCTGCCATGCCGAGCCCGACCGAGCTGCCTTCCTCCACCGATTCCGCCCCAATCCGGTCTCCTCGTGTCGGATTTATTGAGGGGTTTTGATCCCCTCATTCTCCTCTATCTTTACCCCCAAGATTCGGAGCAAATCGTTGAGTATTTCAACCGAATCGAACTCGTTTTCGAGTTTATCTCCAAAACCGAGTTTTTGATTTCCCGGGCCGATTTCTTGCGGGAGGAGTCTGATCTCTTTAATCCAAGGCTATAAATAGGACCCCCTAGTCCTCCTCTTTCGTTTGCCCCCTCTTCCAAGCCTTCCCGTGCTCCGTAGCCCCGTCGCCATCGCCGCCTAGCTCGCCGCTTGCCGCCGGCCATTTTCGGCCGCGTCGCGCCGCCGCCTCCGTCGTCGCCGCCGGTCGCCGTCACCGCCGTGAGGTTTGCCGAGGAGTGGAGAAGCCCGGCCGCCCGTCCCCCTTAGCCGCCGACCACCGGAGCTCCGGCGACACCACTAACCGAGCCGCCGCCGCCGTCCACCTCGTCGCCGGCCGTCGTCGTTCGTCGTTTGGCTCGAGGGTGAATACCGTTGAGTTCGTCTCGTCGTCCTCTACGTGTACATATCCTCCAAATTCACAGCCGACCATCCAATCTCCGGCGAGGTCGCCAACCTGGGCCGGCCACCATTGATGATGTCATCATGACATCATCATCTTTTCTTTTTCCCATTTTTCTAATAGATGAAATTTTCGGAAAATCATAACTAAATAACCGTAGATCCGTTTCAGGTGGTTCAAGTTGCTAAATTTTTCTAAAATCAAGATCTACATGTTAAAAATATCCACATATACTGTTTATGCTTGTTTTTATACTGTTTTGTTGAATTTTGTTCTTTCGCTTTAGTTTCCGACGTTCCGGAGGAGAGCGTTTTCGTTGAGGAAGGTTCGTGAGTGCGTCGGAAGTGTTCAAGAAGACTAATTGAAGACCGATTATTGTAAGGCAAGTCACACAGATCCCAAACAACCCTTTGAGCATGTTGAACCCGTTTAAAGCTATTGTTTTATTTCAACTTATACATTATTTTCGAATGTCCTCGGGTGGTGAGCCTTTCCCAACTAATTTATGGCCAAAGATGACTTTATTTTCTTATGGGCTATAATTTGATTAGCTAGAACCTTATATATTGGTTTGGTTCAGCTAAATGCTATATATATATATATATATATATATATATATATATATATATATATATATATATATAAAATTGCTTAGCCATGCTCAGAAACATTAGCTCATTAATGGGATGAATTATATATACTACATTATTATTTATGATTATATTTAATGGTAACTCACGATGGTTAATCGTGTTATGTTAATTAATTGATAATTAAAACCTGTTTAAGGTGGGTTGTGAGCATATGGTTTTGATGGTTGTGCTCATGATAATTAAGGACCGGTTCGCGATCTACTGTTGTGAAACATTAACCGTACCAACCACAAGCCAGCGTGGGCAACAGCTTTACCTTTTATATAGCATGATTCATTATGGTGTGTCAGACTGTGAAGCGGCGAGAAGTCCGTGGGGGTCGCTGGGGAGTCCATTGCCTCTGGTTTTGAGGGGGAGATTATGATCCAGGAACGATGCACTGTGGTGAGTTGTGTTGTGCAGAGAGTATTGTCACAGCCTCTATTCGGGTACTTTCCAGTATCGCGACACATGGTAGACATGATATTGAGGCTGTGTCTTGTGGGTACAGTGGTACACCTCTGGCCAGAGTAAAACTATTCGAATAGCCGTGCCCGCGGTTATGGGCAAGTTGAGCAATGTTTTTCGTGATTAGTCTCACACCTCTCACAATAATTATTGATGGTATAACTGGTAATAATTTGTTTAGCTCCTGGTTTAGAGTTAGATCTGTACAGCCGGGGATGGTTGTTCAGGATGGTTGGGCCTGTGCAGCATTGGGGTGCTGTTCAGTGTTGATTAAAATTGATGATTAATTACTCTATTGTTTTACTTCTCTTAAATGTTTGCTAAATGTTGCTTTTGCAAATGAGCCTATATTATGCCATCCTTTGGTATTCTTGTGCACTTGCATATTTGCTATGTGGCTTGTTGAGTATGTCATATGCTCATTCTTGCAATAATCAATCAAACCTCAGTTGAAGAGAAAGGATCCAGAAGGAGAAGACGTTTGGCTTTACCCCAGTTGAGCTGCCTGTGGGAGTGGAGCTGAAGCCATCGCTAGACCGTTAATTTCGCTGCTATTTTTTTCTTTTCTTTTGTAAGTATGTAACGTTATTATTAAGATGGATTTGTATATTAAATTATAAGTTTGTGTACCTCGGCTGATTTCTGGACGAGGGTTTTATGCACAAATAAGTTCGGAAATTACTAGTGAATTTCCGGGCGTGACACCACACCTATAGTATGTGGGTCCTACGTGTCAGTAACGTGTTGGTGTGACCATGCAGTTGTAGTTTTATGATAATTTTTTTCGCTGTCGTTGCAGTACGCTGAAGTACTCTTAGGTCACTAAGGTTGCAACAAGCTGATATTTTGGTCACTAAAATTACTCTTATATTTATTTCTACAAGGAAACCTCCCTATTTGGATCAAAGGAAAACAAAATACAGGAAGAAAACATAGAAAAGAAATGCACGGTAATATATATATATATATATATATATATATATATATATATATATATATATATAAAACATAGGAATAAGTCCACTTTATGTCCCTCATCTTTCACTCGAGTTCATATCGTATCCCTGAACCAGAAATCTTGAGCCCTCCCCCCTCCCCCCAAGTTGTAAAACCGGTGCAAAATAAATCCTAAGGTTATATACAAGCTGATTTTGGCCAATGTGGCACCTAGGTGGCATAGGGCCCACATATCATATACATCCTTCTCTACCCCTCTCTCATCTCTCCCTCTTTATCCCCATCAGTGGCCACAGCGAGAAGGACGAGAGCAGCGAGGTCCAGCGCCGATGGCCTCTTCGCCCCCGCCTACCCTTTCCCCTCCACCCCCCAACTTGTAAAACTAATGCAAAATAAATCCTAAGGTTGTATGCAAGCTGATTTTGTCTAACGTGGAGCCTAGGTGGCATAGGGCCCACGTATCATTTACATCCTCTCTACCCCCTCTCATTTCTCCCTCTTTATCCCCATCAGTGGCCACAGCGAGAAGGACAAGAGCAACGAGGCAATTGCCAATGGCGCCTCTTCGCCCCTGCCTACCCTCTCCCCTCCACGCCTGTCTCAACCCATCACCGGTAGCCGTCTTGTTCACCGCCATTTCCGTCTTCCACCGTGGCGCAATCCAGAACGGCCTCACCACCGCCGGGAGCAGGAGGTAGGCCACCGCCAGTCGCAGCCCTCCCCATGCTTTCACATGGAGATGGGGTGAAGATAGGCACAACGGTCCATGGAAGCCATCCGAGCGTAGAGGCGGCGGGCGGAACAGAGGAGGCAGACCATCACCAGATTCCATGAATCCAACCTTGAGAAGATTGTAGACCTGTGGATCAGGCCCAATGAACCCGACCGTGGTTGACGACGAGGGACTTGACGACCATGCGATAAGTGGTCGGGGATGGGAGCAAGGGGGATTCAGGGCGTGAGATGAGGCGGAGGTGGTGGAGCGTGGCGTCGAGGAGGCGGCTAGGGGTGGATAATGAGCCAACTCGGCTCGTTAAGGCTCGGCTCGTTTGAGCTCGTTGTCTTAACGAGCTAGCTCGTTAACGAGCTATATCTCATTAATATATCATATTAATACTTTCAAATTAACATTTTATTATGTATTAACATAATAATAAACACTAACTAATATAATACTTACTGAATATGAATAGTTTTGATGTAATTAAAAGACTAAACACTAGTCAAGAAACACTAAGTTCATGAAGATATGGTGATATTTTATACTAACGAGCTAAACGAGCAACTCGTGAACTAGTTCGTTAAGCTCACGAGCTAAAAGGCTTGCTCGACTCGACTCATTAAGACTACGAGTTCGAATCGATCCGAGCCAAGCTTGCTATGAGCCGATCTGAGCCACGAGTTTCAAGCTTTTTGTCCACCCCTAGAGACGGTGAACGGTAAGGGCTGAGAGATAGAGTGCGTGGACGGCAGCGGTGGGCGCGAGAGGTAGGCACATCACGTTGGGGGACGACAATAGCGTGAGGGGTGTCGCGGCGCCACGCCCGGCAGGAGGCAACCGCCTAGATGGCATTGGCGTGCGTGAGTGGGAAGAGGCTGCCACTAGTGGAGAAACCCTTTGTAGTCCCGGTTCGTAACCCCCCTTTAGTCCCGGTTTCCAAACCGGGAGTACCAATCCGGGACTAAAGATATCTTTAGTCCCGGGTGAAATAACCGGGAGTAAAGATCGATCTTTAGTCCCGGTTGGTAACACCAACCGGGACTAAAGATGGCTCAGCCACGTGGCCGGCTGAGCCATCTTTAGTCCCGGTTGGTGTTACCAACCGGGACTAAAGATCGAGCTGACCTTTTTTTTTTTTGCATGGCCCTGTTGCTGCATGGTTTATATATATATATATATATATATATATATATATATATATATATATATATATATATATATATATATATATATATATATATATATATATATATATATATATATATATATATATATATATATATATATATATATATATATATATATATATATATATATATATATAAACCATGCATATATATGTTTCAATACATATATATGCATACATATATATATATGTATATATATATATATTATATTATATTATATTATATGTATATACATGCATAATATATATGTATTTATACATATATATGTTATGCAAATGCATATGTATATAGATATATATATGACCAAAATATATTTACATTATAGAAAATGTGTACACATGCATATAGAAACATATGTAGTCATGTATTAATTACAATCCATTATATGTCCTAGCTAGCTACGATTTCGACGTAGTAGTACTCGCTGCTAGCTCAGAAGCTAAGGACCGGTGAATTGTGTTTCCGTCGTAGTAGAATTCACCCTTGGGATCAAGGATTTCTTCGTTGATGAATCCCATGAGTTGTTCTTGAACCGCCGCGATAAATTCCTTGTGTGTGGTCAGGTTATCCCTCATGCGAATAAACTATATGAATGTATGAAATTGATTAGTAATTAAACAAGAAATCGCTACGTAATGAAATTTTGAATTTATTTGTACGTACATCGAGCTCTCTTGTGGTGATGATTTGGTTTGCAAGGCAGTGGCAATACTCGCACACGTAATAGCCGCACAAGTTAGTTCCCTGCTTTTGCTTTGCGCACTACAAATAAATGACAAACAACGAGAGATCTAATTAATATACACTTGTATGTATTTGAATCGGAGAAATATAAATGCAGAGCATGTGTACTCACAGGAAATTTGAACTTCCGCCTAAGTCTTTCTCTCCATTTGCCGCGGACCAAATGACGGAACCGATACCAAGCCCTACATGGAGTTTAAAGCTATGATTCGTAGTAGCAATTAACATAACAAGATTTTCTTAATTAACAAAGGAACTTATGACGGTACCTGTCTATAAGTTCGAAAACCTTGTCAAACGTAGACTCTTTTTTATCCATTGAGTCATATACGTTGACGGTGCAGGCATCCAGGTCGAAGAGTAAAAGCACCCAGTGGAATCTGCAATGTGCGTGGGATGCATTACATATGAAACACTTAGCAAGTTCGTACGGGAATGAAATTTGGTATGTAGGAAGACAGTAAAATTAAACTAACTCTGTGTTGTATGGCAACAGTATGAACGTCTTGTAATGCTGCGCCTTCAGGAGATGGACGAGATTGTCCTCTGTTTCTTGTGGATATTGGTCGAGCATTGCGACGTTTACTTTCTGAGGGTCGATGAATCCAGTATCGAAAACCCTCCGCCGTCGGGCCCTTTGAATCTCCATTCTACAACGATAAAAGGGAGTATATTATTTTCTATAGTCTACTTATATACAATGACCTAATTAATTAAAGGAGACGTATAGTAAGAAATCTAACTGAACGATATACTTACAAAATCCAGCAACTCATAATAGAGACGTCGAGGGCGTCCAGCTGGTATAGTTCGTAGATTCCCCTGAAATTGATCCAGAGAATGTCATCTCCTTGCAAGAAGTCCGTGTCCCTGATCCTCGCTCCGATCATCTCTCTACCGGTGGCGCTCATCTCCATGTACAGCTGATGGAACTTGTACATTTGTGTGGGTAGGGACTGCAGCAGCTCAGGCTTGACAAGCGGTTTACCGAGTTCGTACATGTATTTCACTTCCGCCTTTTCGATTGGTGCGACTCCTAGCAATTGATCCGTAGTTAGACCGGTGTCAGTAATAAATTGTTCTATCGTCATTTCTTTACCGGTCACCAACGGCTCGATCTCCTGGTTTGGTTGCTCTCCAAGCTGAGGGACTGGTTTGGACTTTCGAGAAGATGCTTTCTTCAGCGTTCGCTCATAGTCCGATAGCTTGATGGCCTCCTTGACAGATGCAGACATACCCCTGAAGAAGTTCCTGACACTAGGGTCTATAGGAATCTTCTTTTCTGGACTTCGAGGCTTGAATTGTCTCTTGACTTCTGATGCAACGTAAGCGTCAAGCTCCTCTTGCGTGCAATCGTACCCCGGGTCCTTGTTCTTGGCGGCGTCAACTTTCGCCTTCTTCGTTGCCCTTGTGTGGGCAGGCGGTGGAGCTGGGGGGGGCCCTTGACTTTGAAGGTGCCGGAAGAGGAGCTTGCGGGGGAGTAGGTGTAGGAGCACGAGGAGGAGTCGGTGCAGGATCCTGAGGAGGAGTCGATGCTGGAGCCTGAGGTGGAGACGGTGCTGGCGGAGCATGAGGAGGAGACGGTGCAGGATCCTGAGGAGGAGATGGCGGAGCCGGAGGAGATGGTGCACGAGACGCCGCTTGTCGCCCAGGGAGGATGATGTACCGCCTGCGCCATAGAATAATGGCATGGCATGTGTCTCGTAGATGCGTCTCACCGTCTCCTCTAGGGTAATCCAGCTCGAGGTCCTCGTACGCGCCTTCGACCAACTCAACTTCGACCTTCGAGTATCCTGCTGGAATCGGCCTGCAGTGGTAAGTACCTGAAGGGTCCGTTGGGATGGCCATGCCCGACGCCACCTTCATGTTGTGAGAGATTATTTATTAGTAATCAACATATATAAGCAGCAACTAGCGGAATGGCTAAATCTTACCTTTATTGATAAGTTCTTGAAAGGAATATGCAGCTCACATGGTGTCCGCTGAGTGATGTCATCAACGGGACAGGTCGATTCATCCTGTGTTTGCATGGCGTCCATGCTCTGTGATCCTACCTGCCCCGTTGAGGCGCAGCTGCTACGGTTTCCTGACGGGCTCACCATTGCAGGAGGAATGGTCGGCTGGGGATCATGGGACCGATGTGCGGCCATGCGTTCATCAACCTTCCTTGCCACCTCCTCTTGCATGTTGAGTTCGTACCTCGATACCCGGAACTCTAGGTCTGCAATCTTCGCCTCGGTATCTCTCTTGCTCCTCATCCGACTCCTGTACGTGTGGATGTCCTCCTTGAAACCAATCTTCCAAGGAATCACCCCTTTCCCTCGTGTTCGTCCTGGATGCTCTGGAGTCTGCAGGGCGAGTGTCAACTCGTCCCTATCTCTGTCTGGTCGGAACGTGCCCTGAGAGGAGGCTTCCACTGCATCTTTTAGTCGTCGCGCAGCCTCTCGTATCTGATCGCCGAAGACCAGTGAGCCATCAGCTGGGTTGAGCGTTCCACCGTGAGCATAGTACCAGAACTTCGATCGTTCCGGCCAATTGGCTGTTGCCGGTTCGATACCCCTCTCAATCAAGCTAGCCTCCATCTGCTCCCACTTCGGCATCGCGACACTATAGCCTCCTGACCCCAAGTGGTGATGGTACTTCTTCTTGGCGGCATTTTCTTTGTTTCTTTCCATCATCGCCTGCCCTTGTTCACCTGTCTTATATGCAACGAACTCGTCCCAGTGATCCCTTAGCTTTGGGAATGTGTCGAAGTTCGGTGTCTACCCCTTCAGTATATACTTCTGGTACAGATCTCCCTTGAAGCTCTGAAACTGTTCTGCCATTTTCTTCAGAGTCCACCTTTTCACTTTGTCCTCTGTACCCGCAGGAAGGGTGAATGTCTCGAGCATTGTGGTCCACAGCATCTCTTTCTCCGAATCTGGGACAAAGCTCTCATGATCTCCGCGTGCCCTTGTTCTTCGCCAGTACACCGTACTGACAGGCACGTTATCCCGCACAACCCAACCGCTGTGACGTACATAGTTCTTGGCGGCTTCGGCCGGGGAACTAGGACGTCCATCTTCTTCCACTTCCGTTATGATGTGCCGACCCTCAAGCTTCTTCGCTGCACCTCGTTGCCCACGTGCCCTCTTCTGTCCAACGGAGGGTTGACTACCACTAGCCTCCTCCTCTTGGTTCCCCTCCACATCCCTTTCCACGTGCCCCTGCTGGTTCCCCTCCGCATCCCTCTCCACGTTCCCTTCCTCGTTCAAGTACTGGTTTGAATCCTCGTTCCCCTCTTCTTCATTCCAGTACTGGCTGCTTCCCTCCGCGATTGTATCGTACAATATCTGTTCCTCATTGCGGTCAGCCATCTGTTGATACAAGAAACATCTGCTAAGTCACGAGACATTTATGTTTTAACAATCTAAGTCATGTATGCTAAGTGTAAATGTCGTACATTAGAACCCTACACAACCTTACGTGCTAAGTCTAATTACAAATCGTGATATAAGCTAAGTCTAGGTGACGTATATTATACAACCCTAGCTAGTAAATAATTATATACTAAGTCTAATTACAAATAAAATAATCTTATATTAAAACTCAAATAATATTACATGCTAAGACTAAAATAGTCATGTATATGCTAAGTGTTTCGTGCGTATATGCTAAGTCTAATTAAGACTACAATAGTCAATTGCTACTTGTCGCACCAATTCCGTAGTCAATAATTACATACTAAGTCTAATTACAAATAAAGTAATCTTATATTAAAACTCAAATAATATTACATGCTAAGACTAAAATAGTCATGTATGCTAAGTGTTTCGTGCGTATATGCTAAGTCTAATTAAGACTACAATAGTCAATTGCTACTTGTCGCACCACTTCCGTAGTCAATAATTACATACTAAGTCTAATTACAAATAAAGTAATCTTATATTAAAACTCAAATAATATTACATGCTAAGACTAAAATAGTCATGTATGCTAAGTGTTTCGTGCGTATATGCTAAGTCTAATTAAGACTACAATAGTCAATTGCTAGGAGTCGCACCAATTCCGTAGTCAATAATGTCATACTAAGTCTAATTTGCAATAAAATAATCTTATATTAAAACTCAAATAATATTACATGCTAAGACTAAAATAGTCATGTATGCTAAGTGTTTCGTGCGTATATGCTAAGTCTAATTAAGACTACAATAGTCAATTGCTAGGAGTCGCACCAATTCCGTAGTCAATAATGTCATACTAAGTCTAATTTGCAATAAAATAATCTTATATTAAAACTCAAATAATATTAGAACACTACACAATCTTATATGATAAGTCTAATTACAGGTCTAATAATCTTAATTAATTGCATTACAAATATAACAATCATTTATATTATTACGTCACTTGCCTGCTCCAATTCCTTCTAGGGCTAGCTCTTCCACTCAGGCTTGACGGACGACTCCGACAACACGTCTTTTCTACCAGATACAAAAAGATGTATTAGGATAAATGCGAAGTAAGATATATATATATATATATATATATATATATATATATATATATATATATATATATATATATATATATTGCATTTCACGTTAACGTTCGTCCTCGTTCGTTCGCTCGTTCACGTTCCCTAGCTCGTTCACGTTCCCTAGCTCGTTCACGTTCCCTAGCTCGTTCACGTTCTCGTGGCAACGTACGTTGACGTGTTCGTTCTCGCTCTCGTTCGTTCGATCGTTCTCGTTCTCGTTCACGTTCTCGTGGCAACGTACGTTGACGTGTTCATTCTCGCTCTCGTTCGTTCGATCGTTCTCGTTCTCGTTCGTTAACGGCGGTGTGGCGGCATCGGGGCGGCGGTTGGCGCGGCGGCGTGGCGGCGGCGGCGGCGGCGTGGCGACAGCAGCGGCGGCGTGGCGTTGCGGGGCCGTGGCGGCGGCGGCGTGGCGTGGCGGCGGCGGCATTGCGCACGCGGCGGCGAAGGCGGCGGCGGCGTGGCGACGGCGGCGGCGGCGTGGCGTTGGCATGCAGCGGCGGCGTTGCGCGGCGGCGAAGGCGGCGGCGTGGCGTGCCGGCGGCGGCATTGCGCGCGCGCCGGCGAAGGCGGCGGCGTGGCGTGCCGGCGGCGGCATTGCGCGCGCGGCGGCGAAGACGGCGGCGGGGCGTGCCGGCGGCGGCTTGGCGCGGCGTCGGCGTGGCGCGTCGTCGTCGTGGCGCGGCGTCTCGTGGCGGGCGGCGCGACGAAGAGAGATCGAGATGAAGGGAGATCTGGCGGCGGCGGCTCTCACCCCAGAGATGCGGCGGTAGCGGAGGAGGCGGAGGCGGCGGCGAGGACGACGAGCTCGAGACGACGGCGAGATACGGCGGCGTCGGCGCGGGGATTTGCCCTAGGCAGTGGCGGCGAAGGAGAGAGGCCGAGAGAAATCGATCGGCCGAAAACGTCTAAGTGTTGGTGAAGAAGACGAGGGCGCACCGGGAATATATATACCCCCGGATCTTTACTCCCGGTTGTTCTCAACAACCGGGACTAAAGATATCTTTAGTCCCGGTTGTTGAGAACAACCGGGAGTAAAGAAAAGATATTTACTCCCGGTTGTTGAGAACAACCGGGACTACAGATATCTTTAGTCCCGGTTGTTTTCAACAATCGGGAGTAAATATCTTTTCCCGCTATTTCGAAATTCTTTTTAAACCCGGTTAGGGTTAAGAACCGGGACTAAAGATTATAGCACTGCATATGATTTTCGCTTACATATGTGTTTATAAAATAGAAGTTAATGCATTAACATTATTTAAAGTACAAAGATTAATGACAATTACTTCGAAAAATTATTTTTGTCTGTAATAAATTAAGTGGATAAATCGTAATAAGCAAATATATGACTTATAATTAATAAAAATTCCAATATATATATATATACTTAGCATATATATGAATGATATTATTATATTGGTAAAAACTCTAATTAAGATATGTATGTACATACTGCATGATTTAAAATTAATAAAAATTGTAATCATCATATATACTTAGCGTAGGAATTATATTAAATTAAATGCTAAAAACTCTAATTAACATATGTAAATGCCACATGCATGATTTAAACCTTTTAAAAATTCGAATAGTCATATATAAGTAGCATATGAAAGATAGTAAATTAAATTGTGAAAAACTCTAATATATGAATGATAGTTTTAAAAATATATTAAATTTAATACTTTTAAAAATTCTCCAATCAATTATAATTAGCATATGAATGATAGTAAATTAAATGTTAAAAACTCTAATTAACATATGAAATTGCCACTTGCGTGATTTAAAACTTTTAAAAATCCTCTGGTCAATTATAATTAGCATATGAATGCTAGTAAATTAAATGTTAAAAACTCTAATTAACATACATATGAAATTGCCACCTGTATGATTTAAAACTTTTAAAAATTGTAAGTATCACATATAACTAGCATATACATGATTTAAACTTGTTGAAACCTCTAATAATCGTGCGTAATTAACATATGCCATACATCAATTGATTTATATGGATAATCAATACATCCAAAATAGTTTACATCGTGTACACAATAATTACGGCATTACATCGGCGGTGACGGTTGACCGCACGTACATTCTCCTCACTATTGTTCCCTCCTTGTGATCGCTGCGTGAGTAAGGGGTGTCTTCATTTGATAGGAGGATGCTAGGGTCAATCGTCACCGTGAAAGGGGGTTGCCCATCCAACTGATCGTAATCCTCGTCAGTCTTGTCCTCAACTCCGACGATTTTTCTTTTGCCTGGGAGAACCACTTGACGCTTAGGCTCATCAGGCCCTCTGCCCTTCTTTCCTTTGCTAGACATGTCCTTCACGAAAAAGACTTGCGTTACATCATTGGCAAGGACAAAAGGTTCGTCCGAGTATCCAACCTTGTTAAGGTCAACAGTTGTCATCCCACTGTCATCAATCATTACGCCTCCACCAGTCAACCTAACCCATTGGCACCAGAACAGAGGAACCTTGAGAGGACCATAGTCAAGTTCCCATATGTCCTCGATGGCACCGTAATACGTGGCAGTTGTTCCATCGTGTCCCATGGCATTGACACGAACAGCGTTGTTTTGGTTCGTGCTCTTCATGTCTTGGGCTCTCGTGTAGAATGTGTACCCATTGATCTCATATCCCTGGAATGTCGCGATCGACCCAGACGGTCCCCTCGCCAGGAAGGCAAGTTGTTGGTTGATCGACTCGTTACCCATGAGATGTTGTCGTAGCCACGCGGGGAAAGTATCAATGTGATGCCGTGTAATCCATGCATCGGACTTACCGATGTTCCTGGCGCGAACTAGAGCCAAGTGCTCCTCGATGTAAGGAGCTACCAATGAAGAGTGTTGCAGAACAGTGAAATGGGCTTTACGGAATAAATCGTTGTCTACCGTCATTATTGCTTTCCTTCCGAGAGTTCCCTTTCCCCGGAGTCTCCCTTCATGGCGTGATTCAGGTACCCCGATTGGGCGAAGGTCCTCGATAAATTCTACGCAAAATTCGATGACCTCCTCTGTTCCATAACCCTTGGCGATGCTTGCCTCTGGACGAGCACGGTTACGAACATACTTCTTCAGAACGCCCATGTACCTCTCGAAAGGAAACATGTTGTGTAGGTACATAGGCCCGAGAATACGGATCTCTTTCACAAGGTGACAAAGCAGATGCGTCATTATATTGAAAAATGAAGGTGGAAATATCAACTCAAAACTGACGAGACATTACACCACTTCATTCTGAAGGGCTTCTAATCTATCCGGATCGATGACCTTCTGCGAAATTGCGTTCATGAATGCACATAGCTTTGTTATTGTTGCCCGGACATTGTCTAGAAAGATACCCCTTATTACAACTGGTAGCAGTTGTGTCATCAACACGTGACAGTCATGAGACTTTAGGTTTGTGAACTTCTTCTCCTTCATGCTTATTATTCGCTTGATATTCGTGGAGTATCCAGACGGTACCTTTATGCTCTCCAAGCATTCAAACATACTTTCCTTCCCTGCCTTGCTAAGAGTGTAGCTGGCTGGACTCAAGTAATGGCTTCCTTTCTCCTTTGGTTCCGGGTGAAGGTCGCCGCGTTGTTCCATATGCTTCAGATCATTACGTGCTTCCAGTGTATCTTTCGACTTTCCGTATACACCTAGTAAGCCAAGAAGGTTTACGCAAAGGTTCTTAGTGAGGTGCATCACGTCGATTGCGTGGCGTACGTCCAAGAATTCCCAATATGGTAACTCCCAAAATATAGAGTTCTTTTTCCACATCGCCGCGTGACCATCTTCGCTCTCTATATGCTGGCTTCCAGGCCCCTTTCCGAACACTACTTTAAGATCTTTAACCATAGCAAACACTGTTTTCCCGCTGCGATGTTTAGGCTTTGTACGGTGGTCGGCCTTATGTTCGAAGTGCTTGCCTTTCTTCCGTACCGGGTGGTTTGCTGCAAGGAATCGACGATGACCCATGTATACAACCTTTCTACAGTGCTTAAGATACGTACTTTCTGTTTCATCCATACAGTGAGTGCAAGCCTTGTACCCCTTGTTGGACTGTCCGGATAGGTTGCTAAGTGTAGGCCAATCGTTGATGGTTACGAACAGCAGCGCTCGTAGGTTAAACTCCTCCTGTTTGTCCTCGTCCCACACGGGGACACCTTCCTTCTTCCACAACTGTTTAAGATCTTCGACCAGTGGTCTTAGGTACACGTCGATGTCGTTACCAGGTTGCTTGGGGCCTTGAATAATAATCGGCATCATTATGTACTTCCTCTTCATGCATAGCCAGGGGGGAGGTTGTAGATACATATCGTAACGGGCCAAGTGCTATGGCCGCTGCTCATCTCTCCAAAAGGATTCATGCCATCCGTACTCAAACCAAACCGTATGTTTCGTGCGTCCTTTCCAAATTCTTTAAATTTTCTGCGATGTTTCGCCACTGCGAACCATCGGCGGGGTGTCTCAGCATCCCGTCCTGTTGACGCTCTTCAGCGTGCCATCGCAACATTCTAGCATTCCCCTTGTTCCTGAACAAACGCCTTAGCCGTGGTATTATAGGGAAATACCACATCACCTTAGCAGGAATTCTCTTCTTTGTTAGCTGCCCGTCAACTTCTCCTGGATCGTCCCGTCTAATCTTGTATCGTAGTGCTTTGCAAACAGGGCATGCTTCTAGGTTCTTATACTCCTCACCGCGATATAGGATACAATCGTTCGGACATGCGTGAATCTTATGAACTTCCAGTCCTAACGGGCAGACTATCTTCTTAGCCTCGTATGTTGTCTCGGGCAATTTGTTTCCCCCCGGAAGAATGTTCTTGACGAGTTTCAATAAATCGCCAAATGCCTTGTCACTAACCCCATTTTTTGCCTTCCATTGCAACAACTCCAGAGTGGTATCCAACTTTTTGTGCCCCTGCTCGCAACCTGGGTACAACGAAGTTCTGTGGTCCTCCAACATCTTGTCCAATTTATGGGCCTCCTTTTCACTTTCGCAGTCCTCCCTGGCGTCCTGCAACATCTGACCAAGATCATCCGCAACGTCGTTACCATCAGCAGCTATTTCCTCCTCGCCCGTTTGATTTCCTTCAAATCCAACATACTGAGCAAAGTCCGGAATATTGTCGTCTTCCACTTCATCTTCTTCCATTTCAACACCTTGCTCTCCGTGGGATGTCCAACAATTATAGCTTGGCATGAACCCCGACTCAAACAAGTGGAAATGAATAGTCCTGGATGCAGAATACTCCTTCTGATTCTTACACTTATTGCATGGACAATAAATAAAACCCCTTTGCCTGTTAGCTTCGGCCACTCTAAAAAATAGTGCACGCCGTCAATAAACTCTTTGGACCGCCGGTCAGCGTACATCCATTGCCGATCCATCTACATGAGTCAAAAAAACCGTACACAAATAATTATTCTTACAATAATGACAGTCATACAATAATTATAAGATATCTTTATTCATACAAAAATCATAAAATATTACACCAAATAATTCTTAAAAACTATTTGTAAAGTTTTAAACTAATTTTAATGTGTTTTACTTCTTTTAATTTTCATTTTAGTTTGTTTTCTATTATTTAAGATTAACTTTCACTAGAGTTTTCCTTCTCAACTATTTTATAAAACCTTGTTTAGCAAATGAACTAAATTTCTATATATTCTTTCTTCCCCACACACATTTTCTCTCTCATCAACTTACAACTAAATTTTGGAGACAAAAAAAAGTGTGCAAAACATAGGTGCAAATGTAGTATGACAAAAAAAAACATTGGAGGATGAAGTTGCAAACCTTTTAGACACCTCCGATTTGTATGTAATCACCAAAATAAATTCAATAGAAATTTTGGCATGACCTCCCCTCTTTTTTGAAGAAATTTTGAAGCTTGCTCGGGCAGCTGGAGGAGGAAGAAGACATATATATAGGGGTGGGACTTTAGTCCCGGTTGGTAGCACCAACCGGAGCTAAAGATCACCGGGATCTTTAGTCCCGGTTGGTATTAGTTACGACTTTAGTCCCGGTTGGTGGGCCTGACATGACCTAACAGCATTCGAACCGGGACTAAAGATGATCTTTAGTCCCGGTTGGTAACACAAACCGGGACTAAATATCAAATATGCCCGTTACTCTTTTGAACCGGGACTAAAGATCATCTTTAGCCCCGGTTTTTATTGCATCCGGGACTATTGTGGAAATCGGCCGACCGACGAAAGATGGTTTCTCCACCAGTGTGCATGCCACACTCAGCCGCAGGCTCATGGCGCCACCCCGAGTCAACCAGCAGCTGGAACCCCGCGCGTGGATAGGAGAGAGAGCGTTGAGGTGGAGTGGAGCAGTGAGGAGGCTACAACTGAGTCCTCGAGCTGCTCTATGATGCGCAGGACGAGGTCATCGGAGATGCCTGGTGCTGCCACACATGCTGCGGAGATGGACGCAGGGGCGGTGGAACGGTGGATCCGCATGATAGGCGGGGAGTGGATTTTGAAAAAAAAAAATAGAGAAGATACATGTTACTCTACAAATATGCAGGTTCAAATTCAACTTTTACATCTCGTAATAAAAAAAACAAATTTAACTATGAATATACGTTAACTAGATGTAGTTTGATATTTTTTCGTTGCGAGATTAGAAGTTGAATTTAAACTTGTATGTCTATGAAGTGATATATCACATGTTAATACATCTTCTCTATTTTGTTGATTTTTTCATAACCATTTGAATAACATGCAAATAACGAGGGGATCAAAATAGTTTCCCCGATAGTTGACGCAACGTGAGGGGGGGGGGAGCAGGAGGTGGCAGTGCACAACACCCTCGTTGTTTGCATGTAACTCAAATGGTTATAAAAAAACTTAAGAATATGTATTAACATGTGATATATCACTCGTTAAACATACAAGTTTAAATTTAACTTCTAAAGAAGATGTAGAAATTTCGTTGCGAGATGTAGAAATTGAATTTGAACTTGCTTGTTGAATTTGTTTTTTAATAAGATGAATGGTCAAGCGTTAAGAAAAAAAATCATGTCATAACGGAAGGAATATTTCAAAAGTGAATTGAAATCTCAATTATAATCCTTTAAATAAATAATGGTATTCTCACACAAGAAATTCCAAACCAACATATCAAAGTTGTTATATTTATCTGGGCCACCATCCTTGCCCATCTGGTCCCTCCTGGCCCATCTCTCTCTCCTTCCGGCCCACCCATGCCCTTCTCCCTCCTTCCCGTGGCCGGCGGCGCCGCCCCACCTCACCGAGCTCCGCCCGCCACGAGACCATCCGTCGCCGCCGTCCGCGCCACGAGACCGCCGGACCGGACTGCATTCCTCGCCGGCCTCTTCCTTCGCACTTCTTCCCTCCCCGAATCCGGTAGGCGGACGCCCCTGCCTTGATCCAAATCCAATATGCTCTCTCGGCTGCTCGTGATGGGAGTGAATAGGTATTGTGTAAGTGTTTCCATCTTCGATTCCCCAATCCGTTCTTGGTGGGGAAATGCTTTTTTTTTGGTTGTCCTCCTCCATTAATTCCCTGCGATTTTCCTGATTAATTTGCTCATGTGTGGTCGCATATGCAGCGTTTGGGTAATTGAGGACGAATGGTTGCTGCCACTATCTTCCTTATGGCCTTCGACTTGCATGTTCAATTCCAGGTATGGAGATCTTCGTTGATTGTTTTAGCTATTACTCCCTCATTTCATACTATAAGTCATTTGACCTTTTGTAAGTCAAGGTTGATCAAATTTATAGAAAAATATATTAGTATTTGAAAAAAAACAAACATATTATTAAAATATATTCAATGTTAGATTTTATGAAACTAGTTTGATATTTTAGATGTTGTTATTTTTTTTATAAACCTGGTCAAACTTAACTAGGAGGGAGTATATTTTAATAATAATATGAAACGGAGGGAGTATATTTTAACTATTTGTGTGGCATATATTAAGTCGTTCAACTCACACGTCACCCAGAAATAATCGCACGGAGAGTACTCATTGCCTCGTTATACAAGTAGCATTGTAGCCTAGCCGTGGTCCTATAACTTTAGATACAAAGCATAGTTCTTTCTTTCCACTAATTGTCTGCGATTTTTTGTCGTTTTGAAACATATATATACAAAGTTTCATGACTTGATGGAACCCATACATATATATACAAAGTATGTAGAACTGGTTGAGCAATGTTGAAAATATATAGCATTTCCTTGTAGTATTTTCCAACCATTTCTCACCTAGATATATTCATCATATATTTTATACATGGGACTAAACTTTTGAAACACCCACATTGGAAGTATGTGCTTCTCATAACAAAGAAGTGTACGCATGTTATGAGCAATCACAGTATCAGCATAATAGCGCATCAGACTAATCCTGTTGTTTATAAACAAGTGCTCTAGCATACATGATACTTGGTACCTAAGAGATATAAAAGGAATTGTACATTATTTGGGATAATAATTAATAAAATGGTAGACCACATTGAGGAGTTGATACATTTCAGACCTGTCTAGATCTGAAAACATCCAATCATTTTCCTCCACAGCTCAATTGAATTTCATATTATAGCATGGCTCTGAGCAACTTACCGTGGCAACCCAACTGATGAACTAAACTCTTGCTCCAAGCTATAGCATTTGTGGCTACTTTGAGACTCAGGGTTATAACTGTCACCCAAGTTAATCGCCAATGATGCACAACTAGCTTCAGATCTTGTACATAGCAAAGGCTGCATCTCTTCAGCTTTGTCTAGAGCATCAGGGCATGAGTTCAACCTTTTTGTTCGCAAGAACTGTAAATTCATTTCAACTTGCTTCATAGTAGGTCTATCTTCACTTCGGAGCCTCAAGCACATCTGTGCAAGAGAAGCGACACTCTCTATCTCTTCGTCAGTAGCTTCCTCACGAACTTGAGCAGCAACAATCTCCGTGATTGGCTTCACCTTCAGTTCCCAGAGAAAGTAATTGGACAAATTCTGCTTTGATCCTGACACCCTTGTAAAAATAGGCTCTTTTCTGAGTAGTAGTTCCACAAGTACCACACCAAAACTATATACATCACTCTTCTCATTCAGCTGCCCGGTATGATAATACTCTGGATCTAAGTAACCAAATGTGCCTTGTACATTTGTGACAACATGAGTTTGGTCAATGGGAACCAATCTCGAAGCACCAAAGTCTGATACTTTAGCGGTGTAGTTTGCATCTAGAAGTATATTAGAGGATTTCACATCACGATGGAACACTGATACTGAAGCTGCCGAATGGAGATAATAGAGAGCTCCTGCAGCTTCCACTGCAATTCTTAGGCAGTCATCCCATGACAAGGAGAAACCATTGTTTGAACCAGAATGGAGAATACCAAATAATGAACCATTGGGAATAAAGTCATATACCAATAATGGGACCTCGGTTTCAAGACAACATCCAAATAATTTCACTATATTTCGATGATTTATTTGAGACAGAATTGCTACCTCATTAATGAATTGACTGATCTCTCCTTCCTCAATGTGCTTAGACCTTTTTATTGCAACCACACGTTGGTCAGATAGAATGCCTTTGTACACCATGCCATGCCCTCCATGACCAAGAATACGTGTAGGATCAAAGTTGTTTGTTGCCTTCTCTAGCTCATCTAAAGAGAATATCTTTGTGTTCTCACTTGCATTTTCATCCGAAGATATTAGTTGTTCCAGCAGAAGTCCTTGGTTCTTTTGGAAATGCTTCCTTCGTAGTTGCTTTTGTATGTCTTTTTTCCATCTATGAATGAGAAGCATTATTCCTAAGCTGAGAAGTAGGATGCTGAAGCCACAGCTAAGTCCAATGACAACACCTGTAATAGTTTATATGCTCGTTAGTATGTTGTCATGTTCATTATAAGATCAAGAGTGTATAGGACTCTGGACCTCACCTAACATAAGACTTTGTCTTCTTGTCCGGGTGCACTGCATTGTTGTCATATCATACTGTGTTTTATCAGGGCAAGCAGTGCAACGGTAACTTCCAGGAGTATTGTAGCATACTCCTTTACATTTGTTTGGCACCAAACATTCATTAATATCTGCAACATCACTTAGTAAGATCAGAGAAAGAGCGAGATCGGAAGGGAGAGGGAGAAGGGCAGAGATTATAACCTTGGCAACCATCTTGGATATATGGATTTCCTTGGAAGCCAAGTGTGCAACTACACCGATACCCAATGTAATCATCTGTTGAGTTGACACCCAAGCATGTGCTATTGATGCTAACACAAGCATATCCAGATATATTTTGCTGTGCCTCTAGGCAGGTTAGATTAGCAACAGCCCATTGCACTGAGGCTGATTCCCCAGATCCGATATAGAGTTGAGGCTCCTGCGTCACACGCATCCCATACATGTACTGTTTGTAATCTGTGGTGTCTTCTACGCCCATGAGCCCATTGCTGACATTTATATACGTTACATGGTATTCATCGTTCAGTTGGAGGCTGGACGATAACATGTTTGTGCAGTTTAGCTGAAATGATTTCCTTGCAGCGCACCCTTCTTCTAGGCCAAATGGATATGGGACATCAATGCTCCCGCACTTTCTGTCGCAGACATCCTTCTGTTGGAATGGATTATATCCTGTTTTGTGAAATGAAATTAACAGTTTCACAAGTAACGGTTGTTTAGAGAATTTGTATAGCATTCAACTGTCTGAAGGAGATGTGCTGAAAAACTGGCCGCCATTCTCCAAATTTTGTGCCACGGGGTGGGGGGGGGGTGGGGGGTAATCCATGCGTTTTTAGGATTTTCTCTTAATTTGCTTCTCCCAAAAGGATTAGCCTAAGACTCTCTTGGTTTATATGGTGTACAGACAATTAATATATATTGAACTAATCCTACTGTAAATTTGGATCTCGTTCATGTGGTAACTTGGTCAGCAGCTAATTGAACCGGGGGGGGGGGGGTCAGTTAAGTATGTTTAGCCGGAGAAGCATGTTGGCCGACCCACACTAGTTTATTTGGCTAACTTATAGTTGGATTTGGAAGGAGTGTGTCAATGGGTACGGGTACCCATGAGTGGACAAGCTTGGCCTCATAGACTCATAGTACTATCATCTAATAACAAATATTGTTTCTTCCCTTAATGATTTTAGCTGTTGGATAAGTACTATTATGGTTGCGCTAATATGGCTGAACTAACTCTAGCTATTCTTGATACAAGCTAAGTGTTGTTCATATGCATAATAGTGCAATCAAATGAAATGAGTTGAATGAGAAAATATTGGAAAATTTGACTCAAAGATAAAATGGCTTAGGATAAAGCAAAATTGTTCTTTTTATAAAACGAAATTGACGGCATATTTTTTTTGTTCTAGGGATATCTGTTAGAATCGTTATTTCCTTCCATATGTACCCGGTTGGGTTTTCTACCTAATCCCTCGATTATGTTTCTATAAGTCGGTTAAAGGATAAGGAAGGTCCCGGCCTATATGTTACTATATCTTTCAATAGAATTATTGTGTTGAGGCTATCTCTGCTTCACCATTCTACAATATCACATATGTTCCCCCTGTCATTCTATCAAAAAGTATAATGAAGTCAACCTGCTTGCAATTTTGCAGAGTATAATTATTTAACCCCATGAACCTGCATGTGACTGAGAAATTTCCTGACCTACCATCGTAATTTCATCTTATGTATAAACAGAAAAGGCCATATCGAGGTTCATGGTGTATAATTATTTGAGCAGATTAAATTAATTACCTCTATCACGTGAGCAGCCATCTAGTATATATGGATTTCCTTGGTACCCACCATCACATAAGCAATTGTAACCAAGAATCGGTGCGAAATAGCCATCCATGCATTTGCTGTGCTCACTAATACAGGCATAGTTGGTCCTGTTATCGAAGGTGCTGGCACACGTCGGTTGGTCCAGGATTCTCCACAAAATGACAGCGTAAACTGTTGTTACATTGATTGTGCTCCACAGGGAGCTTTGGTTGGATTGTGCGTCAAGTTCGACCGCCCCTTTGCCATGGCGGACAAACATAAGCTGTAAGGTCTGAGCACGAATTGGAACATCGATGGAGCAGCATCCGGTGCCATTGCAGTCCTGCCTAGCAATGTCCTCTGTGATTCCCCTGTTTGGGCATGTAACGTTGCAAAGCTTGGCAGGAACATTTCCACTTTGATCGAGCACCTGGTATATATCGAAATCACAGCCGGTGATGTTTAGTCTAGCATATCCAAGGGTGAAAGATTTCCCAGGAGCATCCCATGACATGTTGTACACACTGACATTGGATTTCATGGAGATGGAATGGGAAAACATAACGTCCAAATATTCTGGGAGAGAAAAATAAAAATAATTGAGAGGAAGTTACAGATATTAATAATTGATGAGTGCTGTTAGGCATAACTAAAAGAGGAGGTAAACCAAAAGGACAGAGCTTTTACTTTAGAGTGGTTGTTAGATTGCATTTTCATTAGTCTAAAACAAAGCCTTTAATAACGCCCTCAATAACTAGAAGGTAATTCCCCAGCAAATAATCTAGGCACAAAAGGGGAGCTCTTACATGAAGGAGTTTATATTTTAACGGCTTTTTATACCTAGAAAAGTATGGGATTTGTTATTTCTTGCCCTCTCTGCCAACAAAGGCAGCGCCTTGCCCCCTCTTTGGTCCAAAATATCACCATTCAACTTAATATTTTTAGTTGAATATTAAAATTTCAACCTAAAATCCCCACAGCTCAACTGGTAACATCAATTCAAATTGAAATCCGATTTATAGTTGGTTGTATATCTGAAATCCGATTTATAGTTGGTTGTATATCTTACCAGTACTGGGAGAGTCAATGATCTCAGTGGTGCCATTCTTGAATAACAGCCTTGGTGGTTGTGTGGTATTGTTGCAGATGAGCTCGAAATCGGGCTGCCTAGAGCAATGGGATGATCCAATTCCAAAGGGATAGTCGATGGTCAGATTACTGCAGCTTCTTTGGCAACCTGCAAGCGTGGCAGCAGATGGAAGGCTTGTAGTTCTGTTTGAAGCTTGTATCACAGGGGTCATAGTAAACACAATTAGTAGCAGAGGAAGTAATCCATCGAAGAGGCTCATCTCCACACACCTGAAGTTTTCACTCTTCAGTGCTACGAAATTTAATGTGATGCTTGATTTGTGGGACTGTTTGGCGATAAGAGTAATATCGATGAGCATGAAGGTTTTGCTTTGGTGACCAAGACAATGGCCATGCTTTATACTCTTATCACTCGAAAAATCCCAGGAGTTGTTGTCATGATTAACAGCACTGGTCCAGGACTGCTAGTGCAATTGTGCAAATTGCACATGCCAACAAATACATGTCACTTGGATGGTTTAAGGCCTTGGATTTCCTTTTAGATGGTCCAATCCAATGTACTCAGTTTTGGACTTAAGAAAGCTTATCTTTCCAGGCTACGTATTTTTCAAAATATGGAGCGTACATGTGTCATAATTTGGATGAATAGAATGTCCTATGAGAACGATACTTCAGATGCATAGTCTGATGTTTGGGTAAAGTCAGGGCATATGAAGATCCTTTGACTTATGAAGGTAACTTTTAAACTTGTATTTCCTTAATCTTTGAAACTGTGTACGTTGTTATGATGAAAAATAAGGACATGACTCTGGTGTATGCACAAGTTACTGTATTATTTAAAGTTTATTTTCTTGTACATGTACCACAGAAAATGTGAATTTGGTAGCCAGATGTGTATAAAACCCTGTTCAGGCGAGTAGAAGGCTTATGGAGCTATAATAATAGCAGTGGACAGGTAATGTTTATTGCAGTGTACCGAAGAGATACTACCATTTTCATTTGTTATTGCATCCTGTTTATTTGTTATTGAATCCTGTTTAATCAATTGTTTCATGATGAATAGATATAGAATTTAGTTAATACTTTTAAAATGGATGTAATACTGTTAATTCCTTAACTCTATTTCTTCACTTTTACCGCGATATGGAGGCTTGAAGCCAAGGTAACTGAAGAGCAGATGTCATTGTAGTTGGATGGAACATTCACCTTAAGATTTAGAGTATGGAAAGAGTAGAGGGGCTTATGGATTTTTTTTCCCCTATTTTTCTCATCATTCTGATAATATTCCTCCAAAAGTTCTACCCATCAAGAATTGCCAGAAAATAATATCGTCATTTCGTTCATCCATTGCAGCTAGCGAGACTGCCCTAAATTTGTGTCAAGGTCTCACCAGCCATTTTCGTTGCTACTTTTATAAGCTTCCTCAACCACATATTAGTCACTGGAAAATGGTGACATTTGAAACTTCCAAATGACAGGCTGGTCAAATTGTTAGTCAAGGCATGTGCTACCTGATAGGTGTATTGATGATGTCTGATCATCCGGCAAAAGATTACTGAAATCCAACATTTTTATTTTCATACTACTTTCTCTGTTTCAAAATATAAGGACTTATAACACCATTCAGAGTATTATTTTTGTTCCATCAATTACTCCCTTCAATATGTATTTCATCTTACCTCCAACCCATCTGGGACATGAAAGTATTTTCTCTTTAATCTTAATCTCTACTACAAACCTATAAACGTTTATATTTTTCTAGAAACGGTAGCTGCCTATTTACTTCAATCACTATCATTTTTACTTTTAATCTGGTTTTTCGGTAGAACATTTGTTAGTGGAGACTTGTGGTCCGTCAACGGTGTCACTAGGCAGGTGCACTGTCCATGTCACAGGTTCATGTTGGCATCACCTGCTGCCACAACTTTCTAACCCATGAAAGGGGCTAACTGGTTGTTAGAATGGTTTGGCCTCTGACTGCTGGCATGCCTATCCCATCCTGACTCTGAAAGAACACAAAATTAAAGAGATTAAGAGATGATATTTGTGAAGTTACCTACTCTGGTTGTTACATGAAACTCTAAGACGTAACAAATGCAAAAGAAAACATGGGTGTTCTCAGAAATAAGGCCTGTTACATGAAACTCTAAGACGTAACAAATGCAAAAGAAAACATGGATGTTCTCAGAAATAACGCCGTTCGGAAGGCTGATATGCGGCTGCGGCTGCAGATCTTACAGCCACATTATAGTAATATAAGGGAAATGTTTTACAGTAATTCAAAATGGGATGTTGGTTTGCAAATTGCAATTGCAAGTTTGTATCCTCTTGGGGAATATTTTTTTTCCAATGACTATGCATCAATCTACATTCCATTCTGCAATTAATCTTTTTAGCTTACATTTTACATAGATAGGAGACGGGAGGGAGGTGTCAATCCACTTAGGCTAACATTACAGGGACAAATTTACGAAATAATGATGCTACTTTAACTGTAACTCCAGTTAGTAATACATGATTACGTGGGTGATGTTGGGATACGCGTAGGCTACGATAGTATAAATCAAAATTTTCTATCGCGTAAACCAGGAACCATGCAAGTATTAGATTATAGATCGTTACCACTCGACGCACTGCGCAGCGGAAGAAGGCGCTAAGAAGTCGAAGGAATTCTCGCGAAGTAGCGCGTGTAGATGTAGAGAAAGTAGTCGATCGCACCTGCTCGACCTTCTCCTCCTCGTGCGTTCTCCTCGCCGTATTCCTACGCCGACCAGCACCGCAAACCAGCGGCGCCTCTACCAACGGCGAATCTGTAGGGTGGTCTGGGACCACCCGGACCACCCAGAAAATTAGCGACCAACCTCACTGCATACCAGAATTTAGGAAAACAAAACTGATCGCGATCGCAGCGCATGAGTCCTGGAATTTTGGAAAGGGAGGAGTCGCGACTAATCTCCAACTCGCGCACCACTCATCGTCGACTCCTCGTTTCTCGCACGCGGCATGGTATCGCTTCACCAAAATCACGCGATACTCCTCTCCGCCGTCCGCCAACAGCGCGCCGCCACTGCGCAGCACGCCCGCCCATGCGCGCGTGCGCGAGCGCCCACGCCGTTGCCAGCAGGTAACCAGCGCCACTCGCCAATCCGCCGCCGTGCGCCGCCGCCACGAGCCCGCAAGGAAATCAGGAAAACGGAGCTGTTGACCTGCTGTGGCGCCGACTGCCGACTTGTCATTGACGAGGAGAGTGCCCGACGCCCTGCCGGCCGCACCAGGCAGGCAGCCAGCAACCTACCGCCTCACGTGTCACGCATGTGTTGTGCTAGAGTGCGACAATTCTAGGTTTCTTAGTTGTGTATCTTTTTCAATTATCAGTTTTAAAATTTTTAACTCTTGTGTATTATGATATTAAATTATTATATTGTATTGTAGATTGCTGATTGTTGAAACATAAAGAAAGATGAAGATATTGCATCTATTTTTCAAAAACACGCAACAAAAGAGTGCTTCTAAATTTCCTTCTTCCCCAGTTGTGGCAGAAGTATGGTAACCTTCTTAAAACTCTTATAGACATAACCTTATTTAAATCAAAATTTATTTAATTACTAATTTTATATGTTTTAAGATGCTTTATTAATATATCATGGTATACTTTTGGTTTATTATATTATATATATTTACATTGTATATTAGCATAGTTAGATACTTAGATTTATTGTGTTGAAAAAAATTTGGGTCGAACCACCCATATACTAAATCCTAGATCCGCCGCTAGCCTCTACCGGTATCCACACGTACAGTGACGGAATGTCACGCGCAGATGTGCTAGCACCCGCGCGCGGCTAGGGTTTTACTTGGGGAGGGGAGTGACGGCTAGGGTTTCTCACGTGATGCAATACCTCCGCCGGTCACACCCCTCACGAAAATATAGGATCCATCACTCGGGCCTCCAAGACCCGTAGGACTCCTATTCGGATCCCTATCCGAATTAAGCTCATATTGGATCTCCATCCAATCCCCTTATTCCGGCCCATTAAGCGTGTGACCCTGTAGGTTCATGTACACTCGGTTGTAACCCGAAAACTACTTTTCAGTCCACGCGTCAACAGTGGCCCCTAGCAGAACGTATTGACCCACCGAGCATACATAAAGATCATATCGGCTGAACCTCTAGTATATACTTGTATGAACCCCTTTGCCTCACGATATCGATTAAGCTCAAGGCTAGATATGTGCTATCCTCTAATAGCTCAATCATTCACTCGAACCTGTTGATAGATTATATAACTTGTGATTGACTCTTCAATCACCTTTGGCATGGCCATGCACTTCCATAATCTACAACATCGAGGGGTCCAGAGATATCTCTCCATAGGAGGGGCAAATCCCATTTTGATTATTCATATCCCACTACATGTTTCATAGCATACCCGAAAATTACTTTTATAACTACCCAATTATGGAGTAGCGTTTAGCAGTCCCTAAGTAAGCTAATACACATGTTGGGAACCATGATATTCTCAGGTCTAAGGATTCAACACCAACACTAAATGAGATCACTGATGGCACAACACATATGACTCTTGCAGTGTCTCATGTTGGATCTATCCAACAACATGTTCACTAACATGTGTCTACATTATTAATCTGGTATCTCTATACCATGACCAATGAGACATGATCATCAATTAATACATGTGCTGATCATCTACACATATTTGTTCCACATATGATATTTGATCAGGGATCCTTTAGAAATAGCAACACACAACATAAAGAGTCTCATGAAAGAATCACATAATCATTAACCAATAATGAGTTATCTATTTCAAGGAACAAAGTCAGATAAATATGTAAACATAGTATGTGATACAATCATCTCTGTGATTGCCTCTAGGGCATATCACTAACAGTCTCCCACTTGCACTAGAGTCAATCATGAACGTATCTTATACCCATTGCCCTAGTGTGTGCCTCATGCTTAGGCTGAGGGAGTGGCTTTGTCAACGGATCTGCAACATTCAAATCCGTATGTATTTTGCATATCTTCACATCTCCTCTACCCACTATCTCGCGAATGAGGTGATACCGCCGTAAAATGTGTTTGGACTTTTGATGCGATCTAGGCTCCTTGGCTTGCGCAATGGCACCACTATTATCACAATAGAGGTCCATAGGTCTAGAAGTACTAGTCATCACACCTAGTTGAGAAACAAATTTCTTTATCCAAACAACCTCCTTTGCTGCTTCAGAAGCGGCAATGTATTCGGCTTCTGTTGTAGAATCAGCGACTGTATTTTGCTTGGAACTCTTCCAACTCACAGCGCCTCCATTCAGGCAGAACACAAATCCAGATTGTGATCTAAAATCATCTTTGTCGGTTTGGAAGCTTGCGTCAGTGTAACCATTTACAACGAGCTCTTCCTGTCCTCCATAAACTAGGAACATATCCTTAGTTCTTCTCAAGTACTTCAGGATATTCTTTACAGCTATCCAGTGACTCACCTGGATCTGATTGGTATCGGCTTGTTGCACTAAGTGCATATGAAACATCTGGACATGTACATTACATGGCATACATGATGGATCCAATTGCCGAAGCATATGGAATCACACTCATCTTGTTTCGCTCATCAGTCATTTGAGCACACTGATTATTGCGAAGATTAATGCCATGTGACATCGGTAAGAAACCTTGCATGTTGAACCTCTTTAACACCTTGTCAATGTATGTACTTTGGCTTAATCCAATTAGCCTCTTTGATCTATCTCTATAGATCCTTATGCCCAGAATATATGCTGCTTTCCCTAAGTCCTTCATTGAAAAACTATTTTTCAACGATGTCTTAACGGATTCAAGCATAGAAATATCATTCCCAATCAATAATATGTCATCTACATATAGGATTAGAAACACCAGTGCACTCCCACTAATATAAACAAGGCTCTTCTTCGTTTTTGACAAAGCACAACGCCTTGACTACTTCATCAAAACGAATATTCCAACTCCGAGATGCTTGCTTGAACCCATAAATGGATTTCTGCAATTTGCATATCTTTTTAGCTGATTGTGGATCAACAAATCCCTTGGGTTGTGTCGTGTACACATCCTCATCGAGATTTCCATTGAGGAAAGCTGTTTTGACATCCATTTGCCATATCTCATAGTCGAAATAGGCAGCAATCGCTAAAACAATCCGAATAGATTTTAGTATGGCGACTGGCGAGAAAGTTTCATCATAATCAACACCTTGAATTTGTCTGAAACCTTTCGCCACCAATCGTGCCTTGTAGATGTGAACATTTCCATCTACATCTATCTTTTTCTTAAAGACCCATTTGCACTCAATGGCTTTTACATCATCAGGTGAATCAACCAAGTTCCAAACTTAATTGACATGCATGGATTCTATTTCAGATTTCATGGCTCCAAGCCATTTCTCAGAGTCTGGTCCCACCATTGCTTCCTCATAGGTAGTAGGTTCATCGTTGTCTAACAACAATATATCACGTTGTCCTGTAGTTAACAACGCATACCTTGCAGGTGTACGCCGTATCCTTTCGGACCTTCGTGAAGCCGGTGCTTCCACAACTGGTTCAACAACAACTTGTTCAACATGTTGAACAACATCTTGCTCAGCTTATTGTGGTTGTGTGGACGTTGAAGTGTTTTCTGGTGTTTCCTGAATTTCTTCAAGTCGTACCATGCTCCCACTATCCTTTCTTGAAATAAACTCTTTTTCCAAGAAAACACTATGTCGGGCGACAAACACTTTGCCCTCTTTCCGATTATAAAAATAATATCCTTTCGTTTCCTTGGGATACCCCACAAAGAAGCATTTATCTGATTTAGTTGTGAGTTTGTCCGATTGCAAACGTTTTACATAGACCTCACAGCCCCAAATCTTTAGGAAAGACAAACTAGGATGCTTCCCTGTCCATATCTCATATGGTGTCTTATCCACTGATTTTGATGGGAACCCTGTTTAGTGTGAACGCAGCTGTCTCTGGAGCGTAACCCCAAAAGCTTAGCAGCAGATCAGTTTGGCTCATCATTGATCGCACCATGTCCAAGAATGTACGATACCTCCGTTCAGACACCCCATTCCACTAAGGCGTTCCTGACGGAGTGAGTTGTGGAACAATTCCACACTCCTTTAGATGATTGCCAAATTCAAGGCTCAAGTATTCTCCACCACGATCAGATCGTAGATACTTGATTGTCTTGCCCAAATGATTTTGTACCTCATTCTGAAATTCCTTCAACTTTTCAAAGGACTTAGACTTATGCCTCATTAAGTAGACATAACCATACTACTAAAGTCATCAGCAAAGGTAATAAAGTACCCAAAACCACCTTAGGCAGTTGAGCTCATTGGTCCACATACATCAGTATGTACTAGTCCCAATAGTTCACTTGCGCTTTCACTTTGACCCGTGAAAGGTGCCTTTGTTATTTTGCCAAGTAAACAAGATTCGCATGTCTCAAATGATTCAAAATCAAAAAAGTGTAGAAGTTCATCTCTATGAAGCTTCTCCATACGTTTCTCATTTATATGACCCAAGCGACAATGGAAAATAAAAGTGGGATTTAAATCTTTAGGACATTGCCTTTTTGCATTAATGTTATAGACTGAACATCCATCAAGATTCACAATGTATAAACGATTCATCATGGGTGCATGGAAATAGTAAATATCATTATAATAGACTGAACAACCATTGTCCAACGATCTAAAACCATAACCCTCTGCTTGCAATCAAGAAGCAGAGATAACGTTCTTACACAAAGTTGGAATGAAATAACAATTATTTAACTCCAAAACTAATCCTGATGGTAAAGATAATGGCATAGTGCCGACCGCAACAGCAGCAACTCTTGCTCCATTGCCCACGCAAATGTCCACTTTGCCTCTTGCTAAGCTCCTACTTCTTTTCAGCCACTGCAACGATTTGCATATGTGAGCAACTGACCCGGTATCAAATACCCAAGAATCAGTAGAGGAAGTAGCAAGATTAATTTCTATAACATTAATACCTGAGGTGGAACTATTTCTATACTGCTGCTTCTGCTTGAGCTGCTCTAGGTATTTCTTACAGTTTCTCTTCCAATAAACTGTCTCTTTGCAAAAGAAGCACTCTGCATCCTTAGCGGGCCCTGTCTTTTGAACCTTGGTCTTAGAGTTGCTAGTACTCGTGATCTCATCAGAGTATAGCTTTCTCTTTTGACCACTCTTCTTGTTGTTGGGATTGCGCTTATGCATAACCATCACATGGTTGGAGTTTTTTTTAATGCTTTCCTCGGCAGTCTTTAGCATCCCATGCAATTCTGCCAAGGTCTTGTTCATGTTGTTCATATTGAAATTCATTATGAACGGCTCAAAGCTGGGAGGGAGTGACTGGAGAATCAAATCAGTAGCCAACTCTCGACTAAGGGGAAAACCAAGCTTATCTAGACTCTCGGTGTAACCAATCATTTTAATCACATGTAGGCTCACTGGATTACCTTCTGCAAGCCTGCACGCAAACAAGGACTTTGAGGTATTAAACCTCTCAGCTCTTGCTTGGTCCTCAAACATGTTACGTAGTCCCATGATTATCGTATGAGCATCCAATGCCTCATATTGCCTTTGAAGCTCAGGGACATAGTAGCAAGCATGAGACAATTTATATCAAGATAATCATTGCATCACTTTTCATGCTCCCTATGTTGAGCAACAAGAGCATTGTTGGGCAAGTCAGCTGGAAAAGGCTCTGTAAGCACAAACTCTTTGTGCTCTTGCCTGAGAACAATTCTCAGGTTGTGATACCAATCCATGAAGTTTGTTACAATCAACTTCTCTTTCTCAAGAATAGACCGCAAGTTAAAACTGGATGGTGCAGGAGCTGCCATGATCTACAACCCATGCGACTATCGGTTCATCTCATGTTCCGATCATCTAAGAACTCATATACAACATAATAGATCTCATCTACTACACCCGCATATCAACTATATGCAATAATCTAGATCATAAACTATACAAGGCAGCTCTGATACCACTGTTGGGATACGCGTAGGCTACGATAGCATAAATCAAAATTTTCTATCGCGTAAACCAGGAACCATGCAAGTATTAGATCATAGATCATTACCACTCGACGCGCTGCACAGCGGAAGAAGGCGCTAAGAAGTCGAAGGAATTCTCGCGAAGTAGCGCGCGTCGATGTAGAGGAAGTAGTCGATCGTACCGACTCGACCTTCTCCTCCTCGTGCGTTCTCCTCGCCGTATTCCCACGCCGATCAGCACTGCAAACCAGCGGCGCCTCTACCGGTATCTACACGTACAGGGACGGAGCGTCACGCGCAGATGTGCTAGCACCCGCGCGCGGCTAGGGTTTTACTTGGGGAGGGGAGTGACGGCTAGGGTTTCTCACGTGATGCAATACCTCCGCTGGTCACACCCCTCACAAATATATAGGATCCATCACTTGGGCCTCCAAGGCCCATAGGACTCCTATTCGGATCCCTATCCGAATTAAGCTCAGGATCTCCATCCAATCCCCTTATTCTGGCCCATTAAGCGTGCGACCCTGTAGATTCATGTACACTCAGCTGTAACCCGAAAACTCCTTTTCGATCCACGCGTCAACAGCGGCCCCTAGCAGAACGTATTAACCCACCGGGCATACATAAAGATCATATCGGCTGAACCTCTAGTGTATACTTGTATGAACCCCTTTGCCTCACGATATCGATTAAGCTCAAGGCTAGATATGTGCCATCCTCTAATAGTTCAATCATTCACTTGAACCTGTTGATAGATTATATAACTTGTAATTGACTCCTCAATCACCTTTGGCATGGCCATGCACTTCCATAATCTACAACATCGAGGGGCCTAGAGATATTTCTCCAAAGGAGGGCAAATCCCATCTTGATTATTCATATCCCACTACATGTTTTATAGCATACCCGAAAACTACTTTTATAACTACCCAATTATGGAGTAGCGTTTAGCAGTCCCTGAATAAGCTACTACACATGTTGGGAACCATGATAATCTCAGGTATAAGGATTCAACACCAACACTAAATGAGATCACTGATGACATAACACATATGGCTCTTGTAGTGTCTCATGTTGGGTCTATCCAACAACATGTTCACTAACATGTGTCCACATTATTAATCTGGTATCTCTATACCATGATCCATGAGACATGATGATCAATTAATACATGTGCTAATCATCTAAACATATTTGTTCCACGTATGATATTTGATCAGGGATCCTTTAGAAATAGCAACACACAACATAAAGAGTCTCATGAAAGAATCACATATTCATTATCAATAATGAGTTATCTATTTCAAGGAACAAAGTCAGATAAATATGTAAACATAGTATGTGATACAATCATCTCTATGATTGCCTATAGGGCATATCACTAACAGGTGATGATGTCAGAATTGATGGTGCAATGCTGCCCATTCCTAGAAACTTCAATTCTTCTTTTTTTTTTCTTTAATGTACGTAGTATACCTGCTGGTTGTAAAATCTAAAAGGACCTTTATGTCGCCTAGAGGGGGGGTGAATATACGTTCCTGAAATTTACTTCAAATTGCAGCGGTTAAAATCTGGGCCCGGAACTTCCTGGCAAAAGGCCCGAAACTTCCTGGCAGCTTTTTATGCTGAGCAAAGAAAGCTGCTCGGAACTTCCAGGGTTCTTCCTAGGAAGTTCCGGGGACAACAAGTAAATTGATTCACAAGGAAGCCTAAACCATAGAAAGATGCAACATGTATTAAACAAGAGTAATACACATGAAACTACGCAAGATAGCAACAACGATCATACAAGGGGAGACATAATAGCACAACTAGACAAATAAGGGGATAAGCATCACAATCACAAAGGTAAAGAGAGTGAGAGGAGACAAACGATTTGTTTCCCGAAGTTCGGATTCTCTACCGAGAATCCTACGTCTCCGTTGAGGAGCTCCAAAGAGTCGGGTCTTGATTAACCCTTTGCCTCACCAAGCAAAGGCCTAGGAAGAGGTCTCTGGTCTTCGAGCCAACACCCCTAGGTACTTCTCTTTGGTTTCAAGTGACCACTAAGATCCCCAACTTGAACACCAAGATAACACCACAAGTGAGACTTGCTCTACCAAGACGACCTCCTAAACCTCAGCTCGGAATCCACTCACCGGGTATTCCATTTCCTTTTGGAGGTGGAATAACACCCTCAAAAACTTCCCGTGACTCACCACAAGCTTGGGAGCTCACCGGGCAACTCCTAGCCGTCTAGAAGGCTTAACCTCCTAGAGTAATAAACACAAACGATGATTTTCTTGCTATGAACTCAAGTGCTCAAAGGATGGAGTGGATATCTCAAGCTCTCAACTTTGCCACCTCTCAATCTCTCAAATCTCTTCCCAAATCACACTCACAAAGATCTACCACTAAGGTAGGAGGTTTGGTAGGGGGCTATTTGGCTTTGGATAGGTCTATTCTAGCCCAAAGTCAGCAGCCAACAAAGGAGAGGGTGGAGGGGCTTAAAAACCCAAGCCCCAAAAAACTAGCCGTTACTCACATAATAGGGCCCGGAAGTTCCGGGTCTTCCTACCTCGAGACCCGGAACTTCCTGGTACCCTCCTCGCCCAAATAGAGAGATCGGGTTGGAACTTCCTGGCTCAGGGCCCAAACTTCCGAGCTACCCTGACAGCACTTCACAAAAAGGTCATAACTCCTTGCTCCGGAGTCCGTTTTCGGTAAACTTGGGCTCTATGGAAAGCTTATTGAGAGGGCTACCCAACCCAACCAAAAACAAGGTCGAAAATCACTCATGGTTAGGTTAAGACTTTGGTTTCTCTCAAGGTAGCACTTGCATAGGTCACTTTGAGCACCGAGACATAAACAAACATATTAATGTTGCATCCCTCTTAATAGTACGGTATTTCTATACTCAAATACAAATAGAAAAGCTATACTACTAGGAATGACTTCTTGCCATCTTCTTGCTTCACCTTGAGGGTTGCCAACGCAACGCCATTTCACCATTGGGATTATTCTCATCTACAACTCGTTAAGAACATTAGTCCCAAATCAATTATACCTTTGCCTTGATCAATGCCCACTTTGGCTTTTTGACTTGATGTTCATCGAAGAACCGCATCCTCTTGATCTTCGGCATTCCATCTTGCGGTCTTCTTATAGTTGATACGGATTACTCTAGTTTCAAATGGCCTCGCACGGTCCATCATGACAAAGCCTTCACTCGCCCTTCACCACCGGATTCGGTCCATCGGTGCCAAGCCTCTTGCTTGCCCTTCACCCTCGCATGGTCCATTATAGCCAAGCCTTGCTTGCCCTTCACCATTTTGCCATAGACAGCCACTTCATACCCCACATCATCAATGTCTTTACTTACTCCTCATCAAGGTATAATGTCCATCTTCTAGCCGAGCCTTGCTTGCTCTTCACCGCTTTGCCATAGATTGTCATTTCATACCCCGCATCATCAATGTCTTCACTTGCTCATCATCAAGGTAGAATGTCCATCTTCTAGCTTCAATCTTTTAACTCGATGTTGGAACTTAACCTAATTTCACCAACTCATTGAAATAGTTAGTTCCAACAATGGGTTGTCATTAATCACCAAAACAATCACCGCACTCTTAGGGTCATTGATATTCCAATCTCCCTTTACAAGGCAACTCTAGGGCATAGATCTTTCAAAACCTGCTGAAACGTGCACGAAATCCTCCTTTGGTGTATGAGATCAAACCTTTCTTTCATAAATAAATTTTTGTGCGAAGGATCCCCGTACTTCTCTTCCATATGAGTTAAAATTCTCTTAACAAATCTGAATAAAAAAATTATTCTTAACAAACTAGTCTCCACAGATACTATAAATATGATATTCTATCCATCCCAGTTTAATCATCACATATTTTTTTATGGTTTTCTCAAAATAATCATCATCTAACAAAATATATCTTTGTTTATTTATGCAAAGAGCTGCATACAAGTGTATGGATGCCACCAATCAAAATTAATTTCTATTGGTTGAATCTATACAACTCTTGGGTCTGTTCGGAACACAGGGTTCCCAACCCCTCTCCATCGTATTCCGCGCGCACGCATTTCAAACTGCTAAACGGTGTGTTTTTTGCAAAAAGTTTATATACGAAAGTTGCTTAAAAAACATATTGATCTATTTTTCAAGTTTTTTATAGCTAATACTTAATTAATTACGTGGTAATCTATCGCTTTGTTTTCCGTGAGGAGGGGAGGGGTTCCCAACCCCTCCAAAAGAACACAGCCTTAAAGTGTGAATTAATTTCTGTTAGGTACGAAGTGACAAAGCACCTTTTTTTTTAGAACTGTGACAAAGCACCTTGATCGATAAGAATTAATTTTAGAACGATTGATGATCTTGATGCTCTTTGCTTATGGGATGGTTATTGGATAGTGGGAGTATCACTTTGATGTAAAGGTCGGGTTTTATCCATTATTATCTTAAAAAAAGATACTCCCTCCGTTTCACAATGTAAGTCATTCTAGCATTTCCCACATTCATATAGATGTTGATGAATCTAAATATATATAGATGTCTAGATTCATTAACATCTATATGAATGTGAGAAATGATAAAATGACTTACAATGTGAAACGGAGGGAGTACGATACAACGGTTACATGCCTACAAAACTAGCTCAACCGGCTGCAATTCTGTGGAGCTAACCAGTTATGATTTGCGATCAGGGACCCAATTGCTTCTGGCAATTTCATACCAACCCAAGTACCCAGACTTCTCACATTGACAAGAGGAAATTCAGCCAAATTTCTAAGTCGTCATTGACTCACCATGTCGCCGGTCCATCCAACCTGTCGTAATAGTACAAGACCACACGCTTCCTTCACGAATCTTACAACCCAAACATGCTCACCATCACGGAAACATATCATATACACACAAGTTTTCCGTACACACCAACTAGTAGTAAATATCATAGAAAATTCTCAAAAAAATTGAACACATACTTTAAATAATATGACACATATCTTTGAAATCCCATATTCAAATTCATTATATTTCAATCCTAAAAAAAAGGACAATATTATAACAGATTTTACTCTTAAAACTATCATATTTTTCTTTTTTTTACAGATAAAATATAATAAATTTGAATATAAGACTTTATAGACATGTGTAATACTATAATGAATTTGAATATAAGACTTTGTGCACATATGTAATACTATTAAGAGTCTATGTCAGATTTTTTTTTTCTAGAATTTTCATGATATTTACTAGTTGGTGTGCATGAAGTGTGGACGGAAAGCTTGTGTCCATAGGATATATTTCCCACCCTCGCCATCCCGATTTACGTCACTACAATAGCGTTTAAAAGGCTGAGAACTGAAGATGATATATCCTATTGAATTGGATTTTGTTCGGTCCTCCTTTTAAACGAGTTAAGCAAGCAGTGCAAGCTTGGTTCCCCAACAACGAAATGGCGCTGCTAAGCTCAATCGATTCGTCTGCTTCTTGATTCTATTCGAGATGGATTCCCGAGTGCTGCCGCAGATGCTAAATCAGCTCCCCAACCTCTCGCTCGTCATTTCTCATTCTCTCCTTCTTGCATGGTGATCAGTAACACTGGTTTGTCATGGATTGGCACCAAACGTACTATCTAGTCCTCATCCATATTATCATCTATATCTTCGACGTCCATACTTGTTCCATCGTCTGTTCTTCCAGCTTGCCTATTGTGAGGATACTCCGTACAGAATTGCCCTTGTCGTTTCAGGTGTCCAGCCGTACTTTTACCTGTGCCCCCAACAAAATGTTTCATGAACATTGAACAAGATCCGGTGCAAAAAATAATAAGTGGATAATTAATAGACATAATAATTCAGGTACCTACTTTATCAATCAATATCCTGTCCTAGAACGCAATCAGACCTTGTTGCTGTTTTCCTTTCCACCAGTTTATTTTTTAAGAAACGCTAATCTAAATATGGTAGCTATTTCGTTGTGGCATAGGGAAACATATTCTGTCACTAAACACAGTTTGAAATCCCGCATGTTCTAGCATCTAACTTGGTATCTGTTGCACATCCCATTTGTTTCGCAATATGTTAACCTGCTGCATCCATACCCTATGCAAATAATAAGTTTACCGAGGTTGAAATGTCCTAATTAATCAGATTATTTATATCTTCTTAACCTCAGACTAATGAAGTTCTCAGCTAGTAATCTAGCAAGATAATAACAGCAGCACCAAAAATTCTACATCAACCTTTATTGTGCTTAAAATAGTTGATCAAACGAGTATCCAGTTACCCACTAAAAACACGGTGGCTTTTTTCCCTTCCAAGATACATTGAATTTTAACAATCCTAGCTAATATGCAGGTGTATTTACTATCAATTTATAAAGTAGAGCATGCGATGAATCTGTAGATGTAATCACAAAGTTGTGCAGCTAAATAAAAAAATTACCTGTAGAGGTACTGAAATACTTGGAGATTCTACAGAGGGTATATGATAAGTCAACACCAATGACCCTTTCGGCACGAAAAATGCCTACATCTTCCAGCTTCTTGCTCCTCATGTCGACGGCGATCACCCATCCCCTTTTGTCCCATGGATCGACCTTCGCCATGAAATTGACCTTATCATCATCGTTCAGGCTTATCGCGGGCCGAGTGATGTGAAGCCCTCGCAACGTTGGCCGGCCCGTCGCGTCGTCTATCTGCAGCTCGGGTCGTAGCAACTCGAGATGTGACGCATAATCCTCATCAACTATAATGTCAGGTACACTGAATATGTGGTCTCTTCGCCAATCGTCGTCCTCCTCCCAAGTAGCCATCCTACTCCACATGGAGACCTTACGGAGACGAGAGGCGACGTTTGACGTGGCACCGCCATTGATGACGTCTGGTTGTTGTTGCTGCTGCTGGTGGTTCTTGAACTAGAAACAGTCGGCGACCTTGACGCGGCCGTCGACGACGACGACGTCACGGACAATGCTGGCGTCCATGCGGAGGATCCTCCTGGACCTGAGCGCCCGCGGGAGCAGGATGAAACGTGGAGGAACGCCGCGGTCAAGAACGTCGACGACGATGATGCCGCGCCAGAGGTCGACGAACGCCATCAGGCCGCCATTGCCGAGCACGACCACCTTGGATGGGGAGCAGTTGAACTGGCTGTGCCGGTGCTCCGGGCCCAGCGACAGCGTCCTGTCGCTCCAGCTTCCGGTCTTGGAGTCGAACACGTAGAGGACATACTCCCAGGACGATGTGTATCCCGGGTGGAGAGTGACGATGTAGTAGTGGCCGTGCTCGCCGTCGCCGCCGCCGGGGTGGGCGACGCTGTGGCGGAGCAGTCCGATGTTGTATACCGCACTGAAATGGGGCTCGAGGTCCCCAAGTCGCCGGATAGACGGCGCGCCGGCGGCCTGGTAGATGAAGACGTCGGTTTTGTCGAGGTTGAGGATGTCTCTGGCGTTGCCGCGCACGGCGGCGAAGACGACGAGGTCGGCCTCGGCGGCGACGATGCAGGGCTCGGTGGCGAGCTCCGTGGGGCGCTCGCCGGGGCACCAGACGCAGAAGTAGGAGACGCGCGGCGGCGGCGCGTCGACGCAGAGGGTGACCTGGAGCTCCAGGCCGCTGCGCATGGCGCAGCGCGCGGTGGTGGCGTTGCGGCGGTCGGCGATGAAGGCCATCAGGTCGACCAGCGCGGAGCTCCGGTGAGCGTCGTCGGAGGAGGGGGCATGGTGGTGGCCGTGGGGTGGGAGAACCAAGGAGGAGTCCAGGAAATGCTTGCCCTCCAAGCTCGTCCACGCCATGGATGATCGATCTCCTCTCCTTCTCGCGCCGGATTGATTTTAAAGAGGATGAAAATCCGAAACGGCATCGGAGTCGGGAACGCTGCTACCTACTGTAGTCGGAGAAGAATTGCGTCGGCGGCGGCGGCAACGCCGTACAAGCAGGGATTGGACCGTTTGCAAATTCAAAAAAAGGAAAAAGTACAACGAAGGTCCTCAACTTGTCATCGAGTTACAAAATCGTCGCCCAACAGTAAAACCAGATATCCGACGTCCTTTAACTAATCAAAACCGGTCATAATAGGATCTTTAGTGGTTTTGACCATGATTTTAGCCTACGTGACTGCTAAGTTAGCGTGGGACCCACATGCCAGAATGCCACATCATCTCTTTTTCCCCTCTTCTCTCCCTTCCTTAGATGGGGCCCACTTGTCAGGTGTCTCTTCTACCTCCTTCCCTGCGCCAACACAGAGAGGAGAGGGAGAGGAAGGGAAGGAGTACGTGGCTCCAGCGGCTCGGCGGCAGCGGCCGGCCGGCGGTGGGGAGGACGCCGTCGGGGCGAGGAGGTCCGACGGCCGGCCGGACCAGCGGCCAGCGCCTCCCGCCGAGCCCGTTCGGGCTGCCCATCCTGGAGGTGAGGCGGCGTCGAGACTCGAGATGGGATGGAGGTGAGGCGGCGCCATGCGTCCTCGCCGTATTGGCCGACGGCGCCATGCGTCACTGACGAACAAACCATTTAAGATTACATTAAAGACATGATGCATGCTACTACAAATATTATCAAGCCAATGCATTTGATCTGATCGATGATACTGCTACTCGTCTGCTTGTGCCATCGCGTCTCAGGAATGCAGCAACCAAACTCGCCGGATCAACACTCGTTCGTCCGCAGACGGTCGCCTGGTCGGTTGATCGATCATGAAACAAGAAAAACGAGAATCGATCGATCAGTGCCTCAGTGGTGAGTGAAACATCGGTCGTGCAATGGAGCCATGGATGCAATGCAACGCACGTACCGTTGTTGTGGTAGCGCGACGCGGCGCCGGCGATGGCGAGATCGGGGGACGAGGCGGCGGCGGTGGGGATGGAGATGGAGAGCTGCGTGCCGTCCCACGGCGTCCTCCCGTCGTCGCTGCGCGGCCACTCGTCCAAGAATCGCCACAGGGGCTTCTCCGTCGTCGTCGCCGACGTGGTGTCGTGGTGGTGGTGGTCCGCCGGTTTGTCCAAGCTCAGGTCGGCTGCGCCGCCGAGGGTGAGGCAATGCTCCTTGGACGACAACCAGCCATAGCCGCCGGACGCTGGGAAGAGCGGCGTGCTGGTGTGCGCGTACCTGTGGTAGGACGGCGGCGGCGACGTCGAGGCATGGAAGGAGTCGAGGTGGAGCTGGAGAGGAGCTCCGCCACCGCCGCCGCCGCTGTAGCGCGTCGTCGTGCGCCGGCGGCGAGATGGAGAGCGCGGACGGCCGGTAGACGGCGGCGGCGGCGGAGGGCGCCATTTCCACAGGCTTTCTTGAAAGGTTCTTGCCGTCCTAGCCGATGGAACCGAGGCGGAGGTAGAGGAGCGGGCCGTGGAGCGCGGCGAGGCGGTGGAGTGCCTGGTGCGGCAGCGGCGTGAGCAGGTGGAGGTGGCCCAGGATGGGCAGCCCGAACGGGCTCGGCGGGAGTCGCAGGCCGCTGGTCCGGCCGGCCGTCGGACCTCCTCGGCCCAACGACGTCCTCCCCACCGCCGGCCGGCCGCTGCCACCGAGCCGCTGGAGCCGCGCCCTCCTTTCCTACCTTTCCCTCTCCTCTCTGTGTAGGCGCAGGGAAGGAGGTAGAAGAGACACCTGACAAGTGGGCCCCATCTGAGGAAGGGAGAGAATAGGGGAAAGAGAGATGACGTGGCATCCTGACACGTGGGTCCCACGCTGACTCAGTCGCCACATAGACAAAAACCAGGGTCAAAACCACCGAAGGATCTATTGTGACCGGTTTTTATTAGTTAAGGGACGTCAGATATCTGGTTTTGTGGTTGGGGGATGATTTTGTAACTCGAAGACAAGTTGAGGGACCTTCGGTGTACTTTTCCCTTCAAAAAAATTATGAGGCCTCAACGAGCCCAGCAAGTTCTTAGACTATTATTGGGCTTGGCAAAAGTCCAATTTGGGCCTCCCATCGCTGTAGACTTCCTCTGCTTTGTCCTGATGCCCAGCAGCTACTTGGCGTCTCCTCGCTGTCCACGGCCTCGAACCCATCTCTTTCTTTTACGTCTCTTGCCACCGACGATATAAGGTAGTGTTTGGTTGCAAGGATGAGATGGGATGGGATGGGACGAACCCACTTTTAGGGGTGTTTGGTTTAGGGGTGGGTGGGATGGGTTGGTCCCTGGAGAGGAATATTCCTCTCAGATCCGGGTCCAACCGATCCGCCAAAAACTGGCGGACAAACTCGTCCCACCTGGGACGAGCGACGGCGTCACCGCGCCATCCACCACCTTCGCGAGCTCCGCCGGGCGCCCACGAGCGTCGCCGCCTCGTCCACACCCGCCGCCACCTCCGCACGTCCTTCTCCGCCGCCGCCGCCTCCTTGAGCGCCGCCGCCTCTGCCTCGTCCGCGACCGCCGCCGCCTCCATGAGCGCCGCCGCTTGCCCGCGACCACCACCTCCGCGCGTCCACGAGCGCCGCCTCGCCTCCACGGCCGCCGCCGCCGCCTCCACGAGTGCCGCCGCTCATTCGCGACCGCCACCTCCGCTAGCACCGCCGCCGCTCCACTCAGATCCAGCCGCCGCCTCGCCTCCGCGCCCGGCGCCTCCTCCGCTTCGTCCATGACTGCCGCCACCTCCACGAGCACCGCGACCGCCATCTCCACAAACTCCGCCACCTCTGCCTCGTCTACGACCGCCGCCGCCACCTTCGCAAGCGCCGCCGCCGGTCCTCTCAGATCCGGGCGCCGCCGAGTGCCTCCGCCCCTAGACGGCACTAACGGTGAGTACAAATCCGTCCATCCCATCCCACCTCAATCCCTTCTACCAAACAAAAAACTATAACCATCCCATACCATAAACCAAACAAACAACTGGAACTATCCCATCCCACAAAACTAGGATAGGTCTGACCCATCCCACTTCGTCCCCAAACCAAACACTACCTAAGGGGATAAGAAGGGATGGGTTAGACTTAAGAACGGGATCGTTATATCTATTCGTTTGACATGAGGGATGGAATGATCGATATCTTAGTATGTGTTTGGTTGAAGGGATATCACGGAATAGGATGGGATCATCCTATTTTTATATGTGTTTGGTTGAGAGACTAAATGGGATAGAATGATTCCAAAAGATAATATTCCTTCAATATTCGGGACCAACTCATCCGCCAAAAACTGGCGGACGGATTCATCCCACCTCCGCACGCGCGTGAGGCGCGGTAACCCTCACGGCCCACCCCGGTTTTCACCGCATCCCTTTTTTTTCCCTTCGCTCTTTTCAGCTCCTCCTCACGACTGCGTTCTAGGGTTAGCGGCGGGAGCAGGGGCGAATCGGCGGCCAGCGTGCAAGGCAGCAACGGGAGCAGGGGCGAGCCGGCGGCGCGAGCAGGGATGAGGCGGTGGCGGGAACGCGTGAGCAAGGGCGAGCCGGCGGCGCAAGCAGGGGCAAGGCGGCGGTGGGAGCGCACGAGCAGGGAGTTGGTGATGCCTCTTCTCTTGCCGGTCGCTACTCTGCTATCCTTCTATAAATTTCTCTATCCAATAATTGGTATTGATCAGAGAGACTGATATTTGTCAATTCTCATCTCCGAAGCGCTTGATCGCTATCATAGTATTATCAGTAAGTATGGATGAAGTCAATTAGTCAGTAGCAATTGAACCGACAGCAGTATATATCGAGACGTGTAGAAGACTAAGTTGCATGGGTTCAAGGTATGATAGAACGAATATAATTGCATTTTTTGTTTTTTTTTCAAGAATGTTGTAGTATAATTAGTTCAAGAATGTGTTATTTTTTTAGTAAATTTCTTGACAGAAGATGATGGCCATGTGTTATTTTCTATGAATGGATTGATACAGATGTATACTGATTAAAAATGTAGCGATATTAACGGTATTTAATTTTCAAATAGTGTAATTTTCATGTCTAAATGTTATTTTACAATGTGTACACTCTGAGAGGTAACCTCACCAACTAATATGAGTAGGTAACTCTATCCAGGCATCCCACCTTCATCCCTCCATCCAAACAAGGCATAGGATCATTCCAACCCATCATATCCTTCAAACCAAACAAAAAAAACAGGGTTCGTTCCATCTCTTCAACCAAACAGAAAATAGGATCATCCCATTCCAAAAAACAGGGATGGATCCAACCCATCCCACCTCGTCTCCAAATGAGATGGATAGGTTCGCCCACTTTTTAGCGACCAATCTAACCAGGGCTGGCCCAGGGAGGGGGGGGTCAGGCCGTGCGGCCGCCCGAGGCCCCCAAAATCTAGGGCCCCCTATACACATATAGTATATATATACTATGTATTGTATAATTTTAATTCATGGATCATGGGCCTATATTAAGTTAGACAGCTGAATATCCCAATTCAGAAAATGAATTTTAGTCCATCGTCAGGCATGTTTCAGCGAAGCCGAAGCGATTCTGGCTCCCGTCGCTTCGCATCGATCACATCACGCCACTCGCATCGCGCCACCTCGGTCACATCACGCCACTCACTGCTCTTGTGCTCGCGGTAACTTCTCGGTGTCTCGTAAATGGAAACGGCAATTGGACATAGCAGATCGCGGCTCACCAGTAGCCACGCCCGTTTCAATAAGGGCCTCCATATAAATTTTTGCCCTGGGCCCCAAAACCCCAGAACCGGCCCTGAATCCAACTAGATCTTAGGAGCATAGTCATTTTTAAGATTTATCCTATCCAATCTATTCTCAAACCAAACAAAAATGGATTCGAACCCACTCCATTCTTATAACCAAACGCATGCTTAATTCACTCTACTATATAAAAATTTTCATTTAATCTCGACTGTTTGCACTCCTCGGTCTTCACAAACCAACTCGTACTACTCTCACAAATAATCCATTTAAACTCGATTGTTCTTCACAAATTGCAAGGAATACAGTGTTTCTGGTTGCGGTTCCCTTTTCTTCTCTTTCAACTCTGGCAAGGTTGGAGAATAATAATCTCACACAAATTATGACGTTAACAATTCTTAGGATCGAGTAAGAAATCCAGTTCGAGGATAACATCCAATGGTTGCAAAACTAGCCGAAACGAGAGGCCTGCATTTTTTGTCTATTTAGCTGACCAATTGGGCAGTTGCGATATGCAATCAGGGACTCAATTGCCTTTCTGCCAATTTCATAACTACCCGGGTACTCCGACCCGTTGACAAGAGAATTAAGCAAAACAAATCCCAAATTTATCCTTGATTCGCCTTCTTGAACGCTGGACAGCGCAGCAGCTGACGCCAATTCGCAATACCGAAGATAAGATCGCGCTGAAGTGGATTTGGATTTTATTCGGTCCCTCTTATGTTGCCACCAGCCTATTCTCAATTATTTTTCATTCATCCAACACAACAATATTAAACAAAAATGGTAACTTTGGTAGCTATCGCCGATTGCTCTATAAGTTGACAACTGATATGTTCAAGTTTCAACAGGGTGCACAAAGGGCAAAAACAACGATGTTAAGTGTCTATGGTTGGACAACTCAAGGTACTATATCAATCATCACTGCCAGAATCTATATCGGAGTTTGCCTTTTGGTGGGCTACTCCGTTCGCGACCTTACCCTTTCCTTTGCTCTTCTCATCCTCCTCGTCATCGCTGTACTCGCTCTCGTAGTCGTCGTACTCCTCTTCTTCCTCCTCTTCTTCTTCCTCAATACCATCCTCTGCCACTGGGCCTTCTTCAGCCACATGACCTCTTGTTCCTGCCCGGCTGCGCTTCAGGACCTTCAACTTCAAGCTGGTCTTGGTGTCACATCCTATCCATGCGTCGCACAAACAGAAGGAAGTCAGGTTGTGAGTGCCCTCGGCCGGGGCTTGGAACTTGCCCATTACCAACCTACTGCCTTTCTTCACCCTGTCGACTGCCTCTCTAATCGCAATCCCTATTTCCTTTGCACTTGCACCTAGTGCTTCTTGGGTCTCTTGTATAGCTTTTGATGCTGCAGTTATAGCGGTAGTCTCATCCATGAAGCTGACCTTCTGGGATAACCAAACTTCATTCGATGCAGCATCTGCTAGAAGCAACCAGAAGTTCTCTTCCTTGTGGAACGGGAAGGAAGGAGCATGGGGAAGAGCAGCAGTTAGGCCATTGCGACGGTGAAGTGAGACCCAAGCATACATGGTCACAACATCACCCTCTTGAATCCCCTCTTCGCCTTCAGTCTCACATTTAATATCCACTTCAATAGAAGGAATCATCTCCAGCACAAGCTCTACATCTTGAGCACCTTCATCAGAAAGCCCAGCAACCTGTGTCAGCAACGTGGCGCGTTCCTCCACAGGCATGTCACAGAATTCTTGGAATGAACGGATTTTCTGCAGTCAAACATGAAACCAATTAATTCTATTTCTAAAATTAAAAACATTGCTACAAAAGACGGGCTAATAACTTTGCTCGCTGAGAAGGCAAAACAGAAATTACCTTGCGAGCAATTTTTTTGACAACCGTTTCAGTAAAATGCGGTAGCTGCAAGAAAGGTGCTATTCCTTCAGAGTTGCCTCCGCTAGCTTTTCGTGCACTGAGAGGGACAGCCTATATAATATGCAGGCAAACAAATCTTTATACTGGTACCAAAATGAGCTTATAATACAGTTGTCCATGGTAATGAAATGAAAAAACAAGACAATAACAGAACCTTGAGCATAGTGAGCCAAAGAACACAAGAGAAACACCACATACACCAATCAGAGATTACTTGAAAGCACCCACAACACCATAGTACAGCACAGTGAAAAATACCTAATCTTACATAACATGCATAATTGCTTTCCTAAACAATATAATCCTGATTTTCAATTAGCAGTCATATCTAGGGTCCAGGTTCACAACATTGATGATGTTGGCCATGTAGGGAAAGAAACCAATTAATTTCATATTTGCTTGAATCCATAACTATATAAATTGCTGTCCAGGAGACTCACTTCAATATTTGCCTTTTCTATAGATATATTGAGGAAGTAAACCAAACCAAAGTGGATATAATTTGGTAACAAACCAATGAGCCATACAATCTAGTCTTACCATATGCTATTACAATTTCACTAATTAAAATAGCCTTCTCAACAAGTCTATAGCAAAATGTCAACGAATATATACCTTATTAAGCTATGTAATTCTAATTTCTCAATTCACATGAACAACTAATTTAGGTCTGGAAAGTTTAAGCAACATATATGCACATTTCAAGAGACATTGATTCACTACATATCGGCTACAGCAAAATCATATGGAACTCCAAAATATACCTGGATGATATTTTGGGAAAGCTCAATTACACCGATTGCAGGCCTGAGCCATCCAAAACCATGGGGACTCCTTGGTAGTAGTGCAATCTGCAAGCCAACAAACATATTAGAATGTAGAACAAGAAACAAATGCAGACAGCAGCATGCCCATTCACATGTAAACAAAAATGAATTCCAACATAAGTTTGTGGGTTGGTGGCTATTTATTTCTGATGAAAAAAGCACAATGGTGTAATAGAAAAATCTTTTTCCCCTATATGTGTTACAGAAATTGGAGTAAATGATATGCACTAAACAACAACTGACAATTAGAAATGTACTCCATCAAGACTGCAAGTCTAACAATTGCATGGTCAATAAACATCTCTGTAACACAAGATTCGGATCTGGCATGTGATTGCTTCTTAGAAACCACAAATGCATATGCTGAAGTTAGAAGTAAGAACCTGAGCAATGCATATCCATTAGGCATGGAAGCATGGTCAGTATAGCCACTCATTGTTCAAACACCTTCAATCGATGGATACTACAAGAGGTTTAGTAATTGAGCAGCTACAGCACAAGCATTCTATAGCACATATATTATAATGTGCATAGATATTTGTGTAAAGTAAAACTTGAACACTAGTATGTTTACGTTACCTACCTATAGAAAAAAATAGTAGTCAAAACAAAGTGTTCTCTATTTTGTCATCCAAAACTAGAAAGCAATCTCAGCTCCAGACATGTAAATGTGATGATTGAGCCAGTTAGTTCGGAACATTGGATACATCCTATCAGTCATCCCATCTGAATTTGCTGTACTAACTAACCATATCATGTGGCATCAAACAGCTACGGTAAGCAACATAAAAATCACCCGATTATCCAAGACAACTATAGAAAACAAAAGTGCACATAAATTATGTCTAGAGAGCTAGAACACATTAATAGAGTACATGTGGTTTTGGGTTTTCTATAAATTGCAATAGCCTCATTCGTAGGCATATAGGAAACACCATACAAGGACAAGAATGTCCAGGACATATAAATCGTGAAAAAAATCAAAGACATAAATTTAAGCAACAAGCAAGTACCTTGACAAGTTCATCCAGAAGACGAGGTGCAAGTTCAAGCATGTGCCTGTAATCCTTCAGTAACGCTGGTGTCAAAGCAAATGACTCTCCAGTGAGGTGAGCCTGAATCAAAAGCTCCATCTGCAAGAGTAGATGACAGATATTTGAGCTTGCAAGATTTGTCATGTCACAGATATAAGTTTGTGTGCCATAACACTTAGCAGAAAAAGACCAACCTTCACTAGAGATGGATGCTGCTTCCAGAATTTAGCTTGTTCTGTTCTAATATTCTTCAAGTCTAGATTTAATTCACTCCTAACAGCTACAAATAATTTCTGCAAGGGTTCATCGTCACTGCGCCGGACTGGCATCTCCATATACTCTGCAGCCTTAATGAAGACATCCATGACTTTGCTGCAACATACAGCCAATAGTTCCACGGATCAGATATGTCAAAAACGAGGCATTTTCATATCTAGAACTGATAACAGAAAGGATGCTCAGGACAATTTGGTCTACGGTTCAGACATTCAAATACCAACAAACAAGTAGTAGAACACTGAAAGGTTTTATAAGTAACCCAAAGTTTTCTAACTCTAAACTGGCAATATGATGTGTCAGTATACATTGGTTTACATGTGATAATGTCACTTTTTATTCTTTGAACTGCCATATCTCCAACAGAGGTTAGAAAAAGTTTTTTAAAAAAATATTTAAGTTCAATAAAATAAGTTTAAAAAATTAATGTTCACTGGATCATATGGTAATACTCAAAATCTCATATACGATAACTAACTAGAAAAATTGCCCGTGCGTTGAAACGGGTAAATACTACTCCCTCCGTCCCAAAATATAAGCATTTTTAGCTATGAATCTGGACAACTGTGTGTCCAGATTCATAGCCAAAAGTTATTACATTTTGGGACAGAGGTAGTATTTTAATTTTATTATTGTTTTACGGTTTAGTTAGGTAAAATTCATTGTGGGAATTCGCTTGGATTTTTTTTTTTAAGAAAATCATGAGCTGCAATTAGGAGCCCGTATTTCATCTCAAGTTAGCATGCGAGTTTTTTTAAAAAATTTCTCATACGACTCCTTTATACTTCTAAAAGGAAACAAGCTTAAAATCTAACTCAAACACGGATGTGTATTTCCAAAAACGAATGAACTAAAAACCCGACTCAAATACGGATGACGTACCAAAATACCGGCAAAAACATCTTCAATTTTTATAATAGTAGAGATAAAAACAATACATTCAGAGACTGTAAACATTCTCCAGTCCAATTTAACTATTGCTCTAGTTCACAATGCCTGACATTCAGGTAGCAGATGATGTCATAAGTATATTCATTCAAAATTAAAACTCAGTAATGCTACATCCTACATGATGTTCCAGCATGCTAACATGTTAACCTCACAAGAAATGACCATATGTTAGAATGAGGTCTTATTAGCGCTGATACCTTGGAGCCAGTGAAGGCTTCATGAAGTAGTAATAAGTGGACAGAGTTTGATGCATGACATAATTTCCGGTGTACTTTGATGACCTTGACAAATAAATAACTGCTATCATCAAGGGCAAGAGTATGCATAGCCCTACTATTCCAAGAAGCATTATTCCACCAGATGCACCATCCATATTCAACAAGAACTTGGGCAAAGCAATGCCCATTTGCATCCCCTGGACCACAAACACACCGTGTTAATGTTTGTCTCGAACACCATGAAACATCACATGTATATGTTTAGTTTTAAGTAGAGTGTCAAGAATAACAGATGTCCATATTACCTGGCGTCCATCTGGGTGACCATACTTCTCATAGTTTTCACGAGATACAGGATCAGTTAAAGCCTGATATGCCTTGGATATAAATTCAACAAAGTACTTGTGGGCCTCTGGGAAAGTTTCAAAACAAAAAAATAATAATAATAAGCCCAGCTACATTTCTTATTTAGCACCATTGATTATCAAAAATGTGAGACAAACTTTACCAGGATCAGGATTTTTATCAGGATGGTATTGGATAGAAAGTCTACGGTATGATTTCTTGATATCAGACTCTGATGCACCTGGTTCCAGTCCAAGAATGCTATACGGCTCAAACACTTGTACCTAAGAAATCCAAAAACATGGAAGACCAGTTGAGCATTTCTATACAGTCATCTGCAAATATGCAAGTTAAGAAACAACAAAAAAACACTTATGTGCATTTATTTGCAGCCATAAAAGAACTAAAGTAGGGATGGTTGTAGAACACACCAATACCTCCAACTCACCCTTTTTTATAAAACTAAATATTCATGATTAAATGGTGCCTAAAATCTTCAATAGCAAGGTCCAAATCATAGTTTGAACAGCATGGATGGTTGTTGTGACAATTTTTACAAGAGTAACAACAGAAACTAAATCAGCGATATGGCATGCTACTCTTTGTAGTGCATCCCACTCCCCAAAGTGGCTGCGCCTACTTATGTTCATTAAATTGGCAAAGTGTCATTCCTTGTATGTTGGAAGTGATCAAACATGAGCATTGTGGTGCTAGCTCCAATTATGCAAATCTAGCTAATATGGGATTTTCTCCGAGTAGATAAATGTCATCAACACGCATTTCAAGTTATATGTAAGATAGCAGGTTTGTTTAAGTACATTTTACATAAAAGCCTACTGGCTGAACAATTCTGATTGAAAGGAATAGAGTTAATTAAACAAGAAATCACTCCGTATCAATTTTGCACAAGCAAATGACGGAATCAACTCACTGAACACACACGGAACAACAGAGCTGACAACTTGCACCAGCCCGAAATGAGAATTTTACATACCTCGCGGCTAACATGCTTGATGTAGTATACAAGGAAGATCATAACTATCCAGAGAAGCAGGATGGTGAGGTTACTGCATGTCGAGAAGTTGGATATCTGCAACAAAGCGAACGAACCAGAACACATCCACGAAAACCGAGTCACACAACACTGTCCAAACCAGAGAAGGGGAGCCTAACAAAACAAGCATGTAAAGAGAGAGAGGAGCGAATCCCCCAGTATCCACCACCCACCCTCTTGTAGATCGACTTGCGGTACTTGCCGGAGCGGTGGCAGCCGGAGCAGCGGCAGTGGATGGTCTTGGCCTTGACGTTGGCGGCGCGGCAGAGGCGCATGATGGTGTAGGGCACGAGGGGGAGCGCGATCATGGTGAGGATGAATATGAGGAACAGCGAGCTGTTCTCCTCCGCCGCCGCCATGGCCGCTTAAACCACTACCACCACCTCACTACTCCTCCTCCTACCGGATAAACCAACCCCCCCTGCGCACCACCAACAAACAGTCAAACCCACCGGAATCCCGAGCCGAGGGGGAGGGGGGGTTTGCGGCCGCCGGCGGGGGGAGGGGCTTGGCTCACCTTGGGCGAGAGCGGAGAGAGGGGGCTTCCCCCACCGGATCTGGCGGCGGGGATGGCCGGAGGCGGGGCGGATCTGGGGCGGCGCGGCGGCGCGGCGAGGCGAGGCGAGGCGAGATCGGGGAGGGAGGGAGGGAGGGAGGCGGTGGTGGGGAGGGGATAGGTTGGGTTGGGTCGGACCACGACACGGGGGGGAGGTGATGTCAGTGAAAGAGGAGAGGTAGTTTTGACTCTCTGGAGACACGAGCGGCCACGGCCCAGGAAGTGGAGGCCTGGCCCGCTTTAGGTGGAGGAATCGGGCCGCTGTTGATATTTTCTTTTTCTGGGAGACTACGCAACGGTATTTACCGTTCTAGCTGACGTCAACATGATATCGGAGGTGTCGCATCTTCAGTACCAGACATGATATCCCGTAGATATCACATACGGTACCTAAATATTGTACTGACGTCATCATATACCATGCCAATGATATCATGGTACCAGATATGATACCTCATATGCATCATGCTGACATCATCATACATAGCTATTCCGTTGTGCGCTCATTCTCGGTACTGGTAATTTTTTGAATATATCATAAAGATGTTTACAGAATTTTAAAAAATGTTGTGCACATGGAAAACAGTACTGGTGATTTTCGGATATTTTGAAAGTGCTTTTCTGAAATTCCAAAAAAGTTTGGCCAACAAATTTGCTCTTTGGTCATTTTCGGACTCGTCCAAAAATAACTTTTCGAACTTCTGAAAGTGGGTTTTGCTCCATATTGATTTTGGGATTTTTTTTCCAAAAGTAGTTCTCAAAATTTTCGAAATTGCAAAACTTGAAAAATCAGTACTGGTGCTTTTAGGACTTTTCCGAAAAGAATTTTCAGAATTTCTGAAATTGAATTTTGCCTTGTTTTCGGGAGATTTGTACTGTTCGAATTTTTCTCGAAAATGATTTTCGTAATTTCTAAAAATAGAATCTTAGCCTCCGACGGGCATATTTGAGGTTGTGGCTATAAATAGCTCTTTTCTCCTCGGAATGATGGTTGCTGCTCTTATTGAACAACTCGTACCCTTGGCTCGCATTGCTTTCTCACTTCTTACTCTCCACGGATCTCCAAGCTTGGATTTTGTGTATGTGAGAGTGTTGGATTTGAGTTTGTATGAGTGCTTGGTGTTGACTTCGCAAAGATTTGTTAAGCACTTGATTCATCCCAAGATATTCTTGTTTCATCTTTTACTCGGAGGTTGAGGCTTAGACATGGCATAGCTCTTGTGCCACTGATCTACTTGTGGTAGTCGGGAGAAGTTTGTATGTCAGATCTCACCTCTGAAGAGAAGAGATACACTAGTGAAAGTAGGAGTGCATTCAATGGCAGACCCAAACCCTAGGTCACCTGAACCATCGCCTGGGGCCTTGTGGTTAAAGCACATATTACCACATGTAAATTCACCATGTATTTGATAGATGGGCCAAAATTACAATGGGCTGACCCAGGGCCTACCCAAATTCCGAGCCCATCCCTGAGTGCATTTGTGCAACCTCTAGAGGAAAGGGTTAGCGAAGATCCGACTCGTTGTGAGCTCCTCAATGGAGACTAGAATCCCCTTAACGATTCAAACTTTGGGAGCACCTCATCTTGCAAGAACCTTTGTGATATTTCCCTCTCCTCCTCTAGTTTTGTTTGCTTGTGCCGTTAATAGTCTAGTTGTTGTTTGTGCTTGCTCTTCATTCTTGTGGCTTGCTAAATCTAGTTTACTTTGTGTATTTTGCTTGCGAAAAGCACTTTCGGAATTGTCTGAAAAGCATTTTCGAAACTTTCGAAAAGTATTGTTTATGCATTACTTAAGTTTTTTTTAATTCACCTATTCACTGCCTATAGGCGTAAGTGACCTTTTCAGGCTTTCACTTATATATAACTTACTTAGAGACGTTGAAAAGTCATGCTAGCGCAGTCGACAACGTGCCGCTCGTACGACGGACGGTTATTAGAATAAATGGGCTAGGCCCAATTTTATTCCTAATAAATTCCATTGGCCTACAATTAATGTTAAGAGATTAATACCACCTTGAAAATTTATTTGGAGAGATCTTAACTTAAATAGGTTGCTACTGGAGAGCACTTGTTGACTGGTTGAGATGATGGTGGGACAACCATACGTGCGCACGTGCTGGGCCAGGGCTAGGGCCTCACATTTCTTATCCTGTATCAAAAATTGGTGCTTTTGCCGTTGGTGTTCTTTCCAATCTCAATGCACTTGACCGCTCCACCGGAAATTCCCTCTGCCCCTACCATACTCCAGCTTGGTTGCCCCTACCATACTCCAGCTTGGTTGTTTCCACCACCTGCCTGGGGTTGATCTCTGCCCCTACCATACTCCAGCTTGGTAGTTTCCACCACCTTTCTAGGGTTGAGCCCTAGGTACTCTAGCTTGCTAGTTTCCACCTTCTGCCTGGGGGTTGAGGCCTGGGATTTGATGGGTTGAGCCCTAGGATTTGATGAGGCAGGATCTACAAACGTCTGCCTCGGCATTCGATGAGACAAACGTCTGCCTTGGCAGCTAGCATAAGCAAGTGTGAGCCGGAGAAGCCAATAACTTACCTAACCCAGTCAGGCCTCTGATTCCAATGAGTTAATTCAGCAAGTTCCCCGTGCTACCCCCATAGGGCGTTGCTAGTGGAACGAGGAGGGTACAACTGCTTACCAGGTTAAAGTGGTACGACTATAAGAGCAAGTTTAATAGTATAGCCAAATACTAGCTCGAAATCATCTATAGTCAATTTAATAGCCAATTCATACAATAGTTATCTATAAACATATACTACTCTATTAATATATGGTCCCACATGTCATGCACACATTGCATCTTGGAGTCCATGCTACAGCTGGCTATAAATATGTACCCCGCTGCTCTTCTCTCTCATCTTTTATTCTTCTCGAAATGTATTTATAGCTAGCTTATAGTCTGCTATTGTAACAATTCTAAGTTTGCTTTTATACTGTAGTAATAGGCCCTAGCCCATTCTACTTGACTTGAGAACTTTACTATCCTTCTTCTTTGCCAAGCCTAGCTTGCCCTATGGGAATAAGAAAACCCTTATCAGTCTCTCTCGTGCCAAAAAAGAAAGCTGTCCTTCCCTAGAAAATTGAGTTCATTTTGTTTCGTAGTAGTAGAATTGCTAGAAAATATAAGATTTCATTGTAGAATCCTAAAATAAAGTAAGTACTTTTTTAAGTACATGCCAATCTAGATCTGGACCTCTACATATAAAAGTCAATTTTCTTTTTTTAAAAGATATTTAATGCAATGAAAACACCTCCAGTATAGTGTCGCTTCGGTCACTATCACAGGATAGGATCCCCTTGGAATCTGTCTAGTGGGCTCTTCCCGCTAGCGACAGGAAGAGTGGTCCACAACCAGTGCCTTCTTGTCTTTAGTTGCCAAGGTAGCTGGGTTATGAGATATCCCACTGCTTGCAAAGAATAGAAAGAGCCATGCATGCCTTTCTTGGCCACTTCACCGGGTGCTTATGAGCTGATTTTACTAGCTTTAAAGAGTTTTTTTTCGCACAAACAACACAATAGTGGGTGTGGCGAGGCGTGGCTACTGCTGCTGTCTCCCCCATAATATTTTGCAATGGATCGGTAATTGAATCAGAAGATTCAACTATTACTCGTCCAATGGTTAAACGATTCAATCCCGATTTGGTTCGGTTTTTACTCCAGTATCGGATCCGAATTGATTCCTCTCCCTCTCACGCATATATAAGCCCATCACCGATAGACAAAGGATACACAGATCCGCTCTTCCCTCTCACGCATTGTTTTCTCCTCGATAGTATATCTCCTTCTTCTGTTCCTGTGATGCACCTCTGATTCCAAGCACTTGCGTGCACAATTGTTTGGGACGAGCAGGCCTCGGGAACTCCACTCGCTTGAGTACCAATATGTGTAGGCGAGCTATCAAGTTTTTGGGAAGTGCTTCCTAGCATGACTGCTTCGCTGTGTCGATTCTGTACGGCTTCGACTACTTCCTCTACATCGTCCACTTCGACTACTTCCTCTACATCGGCATGTCTACTGGAGGAGGAAACGGTGCGGCAACGACGCACCTGGAGGTGGCGATAACGTCAACATCACCAGAGGCAACAAACACCAACAATGCCTCATCCAGTTCCCAAGCATTCTCCGAGTATGTCACATTTCTAAATATAGTGTTAAAACATGTTTCAGCACGTTCATGTTTAGCACTTCACTAGATCAATTCCTCTTGCACATGTCATGTTTATTATCTTAATTTTCTGGATTAAAATATACTAAATTATGACCATATTTCCAACAACGATTATGTGTTTGATCACCCGCCCACATCATGCGTGAGAACTTTTTTCCTCTGTTGCCAGCACAAATCTCGAAGCACATCCAATGATCCAAGACCACAAGTTTTTGAAGCCATTTTCTCTCCATACAAATTCAGCAACCCTATTCCTAGTGGTTAGGATAGGAAATGAACTTTTTTTTAACTTATGCCTTTCCTTCAAAAAAGAGAAAAGACTTTAATAGATGCCTCATCATCTGGTCTCTCGTCGCTGGCCCGGATAGAGGGCGCGCTGTCAATGTCACAGCAAAACTAATCCAAATCCAAACCGCCCCCGAAATTAAGCACACCTGCCACGTCTCTCTCTCCCTCGTTGAGCAGCAGAGGCGCCGCCTATCGCCGCCGCCGCCGCCCGCGACCAGGAGATTCGGAGGCGATGGGGCGGGAGGCGGCGGCGGAGGCGGAGGAGCAGCTGCTGCGCCGGAGCCTGCGCCTCTTCGCCGCCGGGGAGCGCTCCTTCCGCATGGACCGCCTCTCGCCGGACGCCGACGCCCTCCGCGCCGCCGTCGCCGACGTGCTCCCCCGCTTCCTCGGCAGCTACACCGACGACATCCTCGCGGTACGTACGTGTGCCGCGTCGCGTCGCGTGCCCGCTCGCACGGCCGACCTCACCTTCCCCCCCTCGCCCTCTCGCTCTCCTCCTCTCGCGTTCCGTGGAAAACCCTAGAGGCTAGAGCCTAGGCGTGGGGTTGTGGCAAGGGGATTCGGGTGGCATCGGTGGATGACGGAGATGTGGTTGGTTTTGTTCAGTGCTCTGTTGGATGGAGAGATGATAGGAAGCAAAATGGAGTACTGGTGGAGTTGGAGATGGGATTGATTGGGAAAAGGAGATACCCCAATTTTACATAAATGGAAAGGGGGACTTGTCGATTGGAGCTATATCGAGAGTACAGCTCCCAACTTTAGAGAAATGGAATGGTTGATGTGTTGTTCTGGAGCTAGGATTCAGAGTTCTCTAAGTAAGCCAGTAAGTACTAAAATCTGATCTTCTAAAAAAAAGGCACTAAAACTGATTACAAAATGTAATACAAGAAATAGAGTGAGATAACTAGCCACATGGAATTCCAGCGACTTAAAGAGTATTATGTTCGAATATGGTAAAGACAATATGTGCCCCGGCTTTCTTGTAAGGAGGAAATAAGCGAATATGTACTTTTGGTGCGAGGATTTTGAGCCACTTATACGTCTAACTGGCTTCAAGGTTTAAAGGGTTTTTACCACACCAATACAATATTTAGATTTACTCTACCTGTATAGGTTAAGGGAATCACTTCTTGCATATCATAATCAGCAGTTGTGAACATTTATAAATACTATTCTGATCATTCAACTTGTTCTCCTTTGTGCTATTCCCATGAAAAAGAAGTGAACCTGCTTAGTATTAGTTTCAGCCTCAAATACAGCAGTAATTGCTTGAAGATATCTTTGGAGTGCTGTGGTAGTGTTATGACAAAATGGGAATTGAAGTATCTGAAACTCTCATTACTGTCCTTTTTGAATCAAATCCATTGTCTTCATCTATGGGTGGAAACAGGTGGGGGATGACTGGTGCTGGCCATCCCTACCCTTGTGCTTACGCAAAGTATTTCAGTTCTTTATTTGCTCATAGTTCCAAAATCAAATTGCAATGCACTGATACAGGTTTTATGCGACACATGGAAGTACACACAGTATTATAACCACATTAGATATGAAACGACTAGTATACATAGGGAACTGCTGCCCCTGCCCCACCTGTTTTGCTAACGGTCCCAGTTCCCTGCTCCAAGAGGAAATTATGCGTTACTTTCCTGCTTCCATGAGTATGCTTTGAATTTTGCAACCCTAAAAAATTCAACTGATAATATTTGTACAATTGTACTAGATTCTAGGCATGTTATCCTACAAATATACCTCACTTGAGACTTGGAAGCTGTTCTAAAATGGACTTAAAAAAGGAAATCTATTTCCGTCTTAACATTTGGTAGACAATAAATGATTCAGCATAAGATTGACGACATTAGCTATCATCTTCAAATTGATTCTTCGGCATAGGTCTAAGTTTTCATGATGCTTACAAATTATGTTGCTCTCTTTGATGTTGGTGGTTTGTCAACTGGGAGCTTTGAATGATGCGATCAGTACAATATCTGCCATTTGAGTTGCGCATGTTATATTTACTTTCATGTTAAAACATGCTTCGTTAATTGTGTTTATTACATTCTGACCAATTAGTTTCCTTGTTTTTCTCCTTGGCTGAAGGAATACATTGTCATTCTAGTCTGTAATGGGAAACACCAGTACCAAGCACGTGATGACTTGGAGGCCTTCCTTGGTGATGATAGTGCAAAATTTGTTTCATGGTAATTTATCTGTTCTTTTGATCAGTTAACTGTTTTTGTTTATTTTGTCTACCTCTATGAAGTTATGTTGCTTTAATATGGCTAAACAGGCTTTGGGGTTACCTCAGTAAAAAGGCTTTAACATTGGCTGACAATTCTAGCATCCAGCATGGTCTGACAAATGAGATCCGGAACCGTAGTACCAAGAAAAATCTTCAGGTTGCAAATGCGCTATCCGAGGATACTTTCATTGTAAGAATCTTATCGCATTGTCTTATGATCATCAGTGTCCATCAAGGTTTCCTGGGCCGGATCGGTTGCTGCCAGTTACCAGAATTTACCGGAAATCATTTCAAATACAAATAATGGTTACCGGCTGGTAAGGACTGAAAATAATAGCGCTAAGAAATTAACAAACTGAATTTAGATTGTATTTGAAGTATTCTGTCCAGTTTTGTTCTGGTACCCGTAACCGACCAATTAATACCAACTTTTTGAATGTTTGTGTCCATACAGCGTTCAACTTTTTCATCATATATCTGAAGTTCTAAACTAACATGAACACTGAAGGACTTCAAGTAAAAATTGCTCATATTTTTGGACTCAACGAACTCATCCAATATTGATCAGGTCAATTCAGATATCTCATCACCTCAAGAGCATCATACTCTTCAGAAGCATGACTCAACTGAAGGACAAAATGTGGCCCGACGCCACATTAGCTCGACGGTTACTGTTACTCCTGAAAAGTTGGTTGACGATCAATGTTATTGGGAGGGCCAACATCAGAAGGTCAATATGTTATACCTTTATCCTAAACTCCTCCTTTATTATGACATGAGGCATTTAATTTTATGATTCTCTGTCTTAGAGCAGAAAGATCAGAGATCATCAAGTGGCAGAAATTTCTCCACACTGAAGTCTGGTGTAGCTGTAAGGACAGCACAAGCATTGCCACAAGGTAAGAATTTTTCTTACTCATTTGTGTCATTGAATGCCGGGACAATTTTATTCTTCAAAACTATTCCTAGTCAAGCTTTAACTTTGACTGTCAGTGACTATAGAATACTTAGTTTGTCCCAACGGCGCTCACCCGCCGCCCTGAGCTGCCTCAGCCCCCGCCGCTGTCCCACCCCGCCTGCCGTTGTCCTCGGCGCCCCGAGCCCTGCCCGTCGCTGTCCTCGGCCCTCCGCCGCCGTCCCACCGCTGTCCGCCCCCACACGCCGCCGGCCCGAGCTACCTCCGCCCACATCCCCCCATCGCTGTCCTCGGCTCCCCGAGCTGCCTCCGCCACCGCCTGCTGCCGTCTCGCCGCCCTTGCCTGCCCCTATCTCGCCGCCGCCCTGAGCTACCTCTGCCCCCATCCCTGCCCGCCACTATCCTCAGCCCCCCGAGCTGCCTCCGCCACCGCCTACCGCCGTCCTGCCACCCTGAGCTGCCTTCGCCCCCACTCGCCGTCGTCCCACCACCCTCGGAGCTACCTCCGCCCCCACCTGCCCCCATCTCGCCGCTGTCCAATGCTCCCCAGCTCCTCCACCCCCGCATCTGCTCGTCGCCGTCCTTGGCTCCCTCTTGACCACCCCGACAACTTCCACCCCCGCCCCTACCCACGTTGACTCCTCCGGCGCACCCCCTCTTGGGGAGAGATGGAGGTGAGGGGGGAGAGAGAGAGAAGGTGATAGGCTGATAGGTGGGGCCCCCAATTAAAAAAAAGAATTGCTGACTGGACTGCCACGTAGGATCAAAACCACTCCGGTTTGTGTAGGGGGGTAATTCATCCGTTATTGATAGTTGAGGGTGAAAGATGTCTGGCTTTTGGGTTTAGGGGGGTAATTTGTCACCTAATAGTTTAGGGGTGTAATTCGGACTTTTCCCTTTATGTTTTATAAACTTATTCTAAATTTTTAATATAAAATTGCGATCAAAGTTGAACCTCAGAAATCGTGAAAAAGGGTCAAGCATCAAAATATTTTTTACTAGAGTGAGTATTATTTAGTGCATGATTCCAGTGTTAAGTATTCTGTCATTTCTATATTTAAATCTCAAACTAATGCAGTAATGCTGCCTTGAGCTGACCTACCTCCTTTTATACAATGAATTTTTATTGAGAAAGTACTTAATGAATTCAGTTCAAAGGTATATAGCAGACCTTGCAGAGTTTTGGGGTTGGCTTTGTATTTGTTCTCTCTTAATTTACTATTGTTGGAAACTGTATTGCAGATGAACTCCGCCATGAAGTGTGCATTGGAAGAAATGCTTCTGCAAGACGGTTTCCTTTGGCTGTAAGAAGTGATGATGTGCTAGATCCAGAATCTATTAAAAAACGTGGCAATGTTTGGGATAGGCTAGGAAAGCCTGCCATAAAGGATCGTATTTGTGCTACAGAAGATGATGACATGCATGTTCAAAATGGACTACATAAGAAGGCGAAGTTAATGGTCACTGAGCATGAGCTAAGATGCCGTATGAACTCAAGTACAGAAGGAGATTTATTTGATATAGCAAATTCCAGAAGATTTCCCAGAAGCTATCAAGATGTCAACACAGTACAAGCACATGAGCACACAGAGAAGTCCAATAGAAGCAGGTTGATTGGTCGGATAAATTTTGGTGATATTGAGCGTAATCAGCTTCAAGTTAGAGATGTTATTCGCCAAAAGTCCAGTCCAAATTTGCCAGCAAGAAGTGTTCCACTACAAAGTCAGAATGAATTCATATCTGAAGTGAAGAGCTCAGTAACAGCAGTCTCTGAGTCAGCATGCCATGTGAGTAAATCAACAAAAGGACAAGTACCAGGATCTAGCAAATTGGGTCAACTAGCTACACGGAGAAATTTAGAGACTGAAGTTTTGCAAAGTCAGCAAGTTAGCAGCCCAGCGCAATCTAAGACAGGATCTTCTGTACATGAAGATGGTGGAAATTGCTGTAACAAGCCTATGAAAAATGTTAGCTTTTATCTTCTTTAGTAACCTCCTTACTACTTGGGCACTTCTAGTAACCTAAAACTGGTCTTCTTCTTTATTGATTATACAGGAAATGCTGGATGTGAAACTAAAGCTCAAACAAGTGGAACTGGATGTGCTCAAGCTTCGTTCCAAGCAGGCACAGATAAACAATGTGAAGCAAGGTTTCCTATCATCAGGTTTGTCTATATTGTTTTGCTTATGGTCAAGGAACCTAGAGTAGATCACTTCGGGATATCATGCTTATATCCTTCCTAATTAATCATGTTAAGAAAAATCGGTCTGCCATTCTATTCTGGCACATCTATGATCTATCTGATGTTCAGATTAAGCTGTGAAATGAGGGGATGCTGTTTCCTGTTTCTACCATCTACATGCAATTCTGAAGATCAATAATCGTTGATAGTGAAATAACCTAGGTCAAAGTGTACATGGGTCATCTTCCTCCAATAACTTTTTGGTTAATTCTGTAATATGAGGAGTCGTTTATAGTTGAAACATGAGGGAACTCCTTATACATTATGCCATTTACTATCAATGAGAGGCATATGCATGAGAAAGATATCTCATTGGATATAATCATAGGAAACAATAATAATTTTTTTGCCTTGCCTGAATTCCAATATTCTCTAAACTATACCTTCAATCTTTATCTCAAAGTAGCTTCTAATTTTCTTGATCATGCCACAACAAGGTACTAGTACATCACTACATTGTATGCAATGCTTTTTCAAAAGCACATAGAGCAAGGCAGCAGCTTATTGGTGAAGTGTTTTATGCATTTTGCATGTCTGCAGTTCAATTGGCAAAACATTCTTCATTATATTTGTATAGGCACGATGTTTTGTCAATCAAAATGTTTACATTTAAAGTGTGAAAATCTGATAAAACTACACAAACCGTTTATCAAGACATAAAAAGCGAATATAATAGTTTCCTTACTCGAACATTACCTCTGAAGAAGTAAAACTGCTACCAAGGGAGTTCCTTTGTTCTTTTTTCAAGGGAAACTGATAGGCGGTGGGCGGTTATAACAGTCTGCAATTGGCCCATGACTTAAATTTTTATGGGTATGGCTGTCTTTTTCTGGAAACGAAATGGCTATGCGTACGACCAATGCATACAACCCATGTCTGACTCAACTAGTACAGTACATAGGCACAGCTGCTGTTTTCCTGGGCCCAAATGGAAATAAGCTGAGAACAGGGGTTGATGGAGGAGGTGTGGTTGGATGCCCGTTGTATGGCAGGGTCGTGTGTATAGCAGGACTCTTCTGGAAAAGTCCCCATGTAGACACGATTCACCTAAACTCATACTGTAACACCACCAGGAAACTAACAAAAGGTTCATTAGAGGTGGTCAAATTCAGTTGTGAGGACTAAGGTGTTACACCGGTGCAACTCTGAGTGATGTCAAGTGCATAGTTGATGATTATTATAGAGTACCAAAGTAAAGGTGAGGAACCAATAATGACAAGGCAGAAAAGATTTTGCAAAGTTGTCCCATGTATTTCAAGAAAAGGTCCATTATTTACCATAGAACGAGTCCCAGTTCTGCAACTTGCACCAAATAGCTATGTATTTGTTGATTCTGTTTCATGATAGAAGGTTTTGAATCTTGTTAACAATATGCCTGTTATGGACTCATTTATTGGTCGAACTTATCAGCTCAAGAATGCCATTGTGTATTTCAGCAACACCACAGATTAACAGGGTTGAAGAAGGTAGAGTTGTTAGGAATATGTTAGTTTGATTCAATCTAGGACTCTTTTAAGTTAGTAAGGTGTCAATTAAATTATATTAGGAATAATTGTAATTGGGTTAAGCAATAAAAACGATTATTAGTTCAACAGGAGGCATATTCCCCTCTCCAACCAACATTACATCGACATTGATGCCCTGCCCAGAACAATGCCATCATCATCATTTGTGTTCCGTATAATCTTTTTATACAATAGCTCAGGCGTGTGATTCTGATATCCTGCCATTATAATGTATGAACATAAGTTCTAATCATATTTTGTGTTCCTTTAGGTCCCCATGCTAATCTAGATGAGGATGCTGACTCCAGAACTGTTCTCGTGACAAATGTAAGAACCTTTCTGATTGTTCCTTTTAGGCAATTCCATAATTTCTTGTTTTTCTTCGTGGTAAATATTTTTGTAGAACATAATTCAATTACTCCCTCCGTTCCAAAATATAACAACCTCATCAGCACATACTCATTCCATCTGGATAATTGTTTCAGGTACATTTTGCAGCAACAAAGGAAGCATTGTCAGGGCATTTTATGAAGTGCGGCACTGTGCTTAAGATAAATATATTGACAGATGCAATTTCTGGGCACCCTAAAGGGTATATATACTTTCAAACTATTTTACCCGTGGCATCTATAAGCTGCCCTGTTGTTAATTGTTGGCTTCTTGTTGCATATCCTTGCAGGGCTGCATTTGTTACTTTCACTGACAAGGAATCTGTTGAGAAGGCAGTATCATTGAGTGGGTCATCATTTTTCTCAAGAGTTCTAACAGTATGACCTTTGTTTTCATTATCAACCTCACTCTATACTATTACTATACTTGTTAACTACTACTTCCTCCGTTTCATATTACAAGACTTCCTAGCATTGCCCATATTCATATATATGTTAATGAATCTAGACATATATGTGTGCCTAGATTCATTAACATCTATATGAATGTGGGCAATGCTAGAAAGTCTTATAACCTGAAACTGAGGTAGTAGTACATTGTAACCTTGGATCTGCCTAGGTCAACTACATTCTCATTAACTACTTGTTGTGGTCAACATTCTCATGCCAACACATTCTATTTCCAGGTAATGCGCAAAGCCGAAGCACCTCCAGGTTTTCTGGCATCTGTTCAACCGATCGGGAGGCCTCTACAGTCATGGAACTCACCACCCATCCAGAAAGGGGTGAGTCCAAGGCAGATCCCTGGTTATCACCTCCAATGGAAACGTGAGCAATCTGTGCTGGAGAAATCCCCTGCCAGTTGCCCTACTAACTGAAGAAAACCACAACAAATGGTCTAGAAGAAAATAGGCCTACTCTACATTGGCCTGGCAGTGGACTGTACTTGCAAATGTACAAAGTTTTTGCTGGAGAAAAATGGCCATGTTTGGCATCTGTTACTATGCCCACAAAATACAGGTTTCTTCCATACAAGGTATTGAGGGCTTCAATTGCGGCGAGATACGTGACATGGGGAGAGATTGCTGGCAACGCCAAATGAATCTGTTGATCAGTTTCCGATTGGACACGTTGTAGCGTATGCCTGAAAACTGTTTTCTGAACTTCACTTGAGTCTCTTCATATCTCTACTGTCACCCTTGTCAAATGTAAGCAGGGCGGGTATTCTGATGATAACATGAAATGAAATCACAGTTCTGAAACATTTACAAACATTTCTAAAAGCAGTATATGTAGTATGGAGTAACATATAGGTAAAAGTACATTGTGTTAAGGTATATGAAAAATTAATGCTTCCACCTCGGTCTCGGTCTATTTGAGTGTGTTAAGGGTGTGTTAGTGCGTAATGCTGGCAGTATTGCATGAATTTTACATAAAACATACAGTTTGAATTATGGTCATTCATGAATTCCACAACTTGACAATTCCACTTTGTGACTCAGGTTCTATTGTTTGCAAACTAAAAAAAAAACCCGAGAAATTTCCCATTTTCGCAACGTCTCACGGAGAAAACCCGAAGCTTCCTGCATAGTTCAATTGATTTGGTTACTTAAGGTGAAATTAGCTTCTTAAGTTCAAGTTCTAAATTTATACGGTTCCTGCATAGTTCAATTGATTTGGTTACTTAAGGTGAAATTAGCTTCTTAAGTTCAAGTTCTAAATTTATACGGTTGATTGTATTTATGACTAAATATTCTTTTAATGATATGCGACATATTCGTCGATAGCAAAGTGTCCTCGATAACTTTGTTAATATTAAGATATATCAGTTTAGTTTTCCGAAGTTGCTCATATGGATAGAGGTGTGTGAGTGTGCACATGTGTTTAGGGCTTTTGTTTGGTAGTGTTGGGAACAAATCTGTTCTGCACGGAAAACGAAGTGGTCCATTAGCGCGTGATTAATTAAGTATTTATTAAATTTATTTTCAAAAATAGATCAATATAATTTTTTAAAGTAACTTTTGTATAGAAAATTTTTATAAAAAATATACGGTTTAGCAGTTTAAAAAGCGTGTGCGCATGGAAAACGAGAGACGTGAGTTGGGAAAGTTAGGGTGTGTTTAGTTCACGCTAAAATTGTAAGTTTGATTGAAATTGGAACGATGTGATGGAAAAGTTGGAAGTTTGAAACTAAACACAGTCTTAGTGTACGCCAAAATTGGAAATTTGGTTAAAATTGGAACGATGTGACGGAAAAATTGGAAGTTTATGTATGTAGGAAAGTTTTGATGTGATGAAAAAATTGAAAATTTGAAGAAAAAGTTTGGACTAAACTCGGCCTTAGGGAAAGAACTCAGCCGTATTCTGTTTCTTAAAAAAAAAAGAAGTAAAGAAACGAAGCCTCTGATCATCTGATCTGACCGTTGATCAGCGATCGGACGGCTCCAGGAGGAGAGGAGACGACCTCCCATCTCCTCGACTCTTTCTTATCTCCGACGCCGAACAGCCGCTGGACCAACCAAACCGGGAAGCCATGGCGACCACGCCGACCACCACCACCACCACCACCCCATCCGCCGCCCGCCTCCTCGCCCCCGCCGCCGCCGCCGCCGCCGCCGCCGCCGCCACGCGCGCTTCCTTCTCCACCCTCCGCCCTCCCGCGATCTCCCTATCCCTCTCCCGCTCCGCCGCCGGCTGCCGCGGCCGCCTCGCCCGCGCGGCCTCCAAGTCCAAGGGCGCAGGCGCAGGCGCGGCGGAGGACAAGAAGGGGCAGGAGCAGGAGCAGCAGGAGGCGTCCGCCACGGCGGTGGACGGCGCGGAGGAGGCCGGGGAGGTGGTGGCGGGAGGAGGAGGAGGAGGGGAGAAGAGCCCCGAGGCGGTGGCGGCGGAGCTGAAGGAGGTGCTGCGGGCGCGGAAGGAGGCGGAGGCCGCGGCCGGCGGCGGCGGGTGGTGGGCCGGCGCCGCGCAGGAGATGTCGGAGATCGAGTGGCCGGCGCCCGGGAAGGTGGTGGGCACCACCGGCGTGGTGCTCGGCGTCATCGCGGGCTCCACCGCCGCGCTGCTCTCCGTCAACGCGCTCCTCGCCGAGCTCTCCGACCGCGTCTTCGCCGGCCGGGGACTCCAGGATTTCTTCTGATGAAGGTTGAGCTGAGAGTCTGAGATAGGCGGAAGGTTCGTGTCTAGCGTAATTACTGCTCCTCGCAATTGCTACTTGTAGAGTGGTGATCGATGAAACCCAAACACTGCTTGTGTTTTTGCAAGATAAATATGGTTAGGTTCTTGACATTATTGATCTGTGCTAACCTCTGGTTGGAGATTTTCTCCAAACAATGAATTTGCCTGAAATTTTTGTCAACTATTCAGAAACCTACCTGGCTACCTAGATGTATTTTCTACTTTATAAACTTATTATACTACTAATATTTGGCTACCTTAGATGTATTTTCTACTTTATAAACTTATTATACTACTAATATTTGGCTACCTTAGATGTATGTTCTACTTTATAAACTTATTATACTACTAATATTTCACAAGAATTTTGATTTGTTGTTCCAGTGGTCTAAGTTAGCTCAAATTGCATAGCTACAACCACAATACATGAGTACATGGTTGAATGCCTCTATGTAGTGGTATTAACCGACCAAATTATCCTGAGTTCATTACAGTGTAGTTACAGTGTAGCTCTCATGTCTGAACTTCGCTGTGTAGCACTGTTTGGATCTCTGAGTCGCACATTGTCATTTTGATCTCACATAATTGATTATCATGAAAAACACCTATTCGAGTGCTCTACAGTGTGGCTGAATTAATTTCTATCTGTATATAATGGCATAATCTTCATTGTAGTTACCCACACCATGTGAACTGAGCATGGTCAATTGTCTAGTGATTAGCGGCGTTGCTGCTTGCAATGCCCCCCCTAGGGTTTTGACTCTCTACACCTAGTGTTTCTTGTTCATCCTAGCTATTCCTGTTGTTGGCCTTGCTTTATTCCATCTCTAGGCTCTGCACCACCTCTCATCACCCACCTAGTTCTGGTGGTACTCAGTTCCATTCCATGTGCTACCATCATAGGAGTACCCTGGTATCTGACATGTCCTATTTGGAGTGTAGAATAACTACAGGATCTCAATGGGAATCAGACGGTTATATGTGAATTTCCTGAAATCTAATTGCCCAATGGGGGCCTTATACTAGATCTTGCTGACCTAGATTTATGCACCAATGGATCTTCTCTTGTCATCTCTTCTTTTCTGAATGGGAAAAACTCTGTTTTGCCTTTTTTGACCTTTGGCTTTGTTTGCCTTCTTTTTAATTTGATTATCGATTGCATGTAAGAGTTGAGGTGCTGGTGTTTCTCCAACTAGTTCTGTGGGATATTGGGGTTGTTACAGATGAAGGCATAAGGGGTAAAGAAAGCAGCTGTGCTGAGGAAGCTGTCAATTTTTTTAACAGAAAAAAACAACAAAAGGAAAACATGAACCAGCCATCTGTTTACAGAACTGCACAATATAATTCTCTGCACCACACATACATAAACAACTTGTTTGTCTACAATCTGCAGATCCTACACCCATGACCCAAAGTATTGAACCACATGAAACAGTCAATGCTTATACAGTTATACAGAAATCAGTGATTCTTTTTTGTGCTGTAGCACCATCTTGGTTTTGATGGCATTATCAGGAAATGCTGGAGATTGCGAAGAAAGTTCCATGAACAATGTAGACATATTTTAATAAATGCCTACCTTTCATGAATCCTGGTATAGGCCTACCTTTCAATGCTGAAGCTAATGGTGAAGACGACAAGAATTAAATCGAGCAGTTCCAATTGGATGAAGCCGGCAAGCATCCATTTGTTCTGTTTGCCAATCTATCGAGGTGCTATGCTGATGTGATGTTGTGCACTTGTGCTGTCCGTATTTATAAGAATATAAGGTTAAACTCCAAAGCATTCAAGGTTATGCTACTGCCTATTTTCTAGTACGTTCATATTTATAAATTGCACCAGGAAGCAATCAACCAAAAGCTTCAGCTGCATTAGGTAACTTATTCACAGACCTATATGAAACAGTTGGTGCAATAACAGTGTGTCATGTTGATTAACCGAAGCTTAAATAAATAATTTTTTTTGCATCCTATTACAGGTGACTAAAAGCCATTATGCTCGTATGCTCTTATTACTATCCCTGAATCAAGCAATTTCATTACTACTCCCTCCGATATAAGTCGCTTTGATTTTTTATAGTTAAATTTAAAAAAGTTTGATCATGGTTATAGAAAAATATAGGAACATTTTCAATACAAAACAAACATATTATCAAAATATATTCAAATGTTATTTTTAATGAAACTAATTTGGTATTATAAATGTTGCTAAATTTTCTAGAAACTTATCAAACCTAAAGAAATTTCAGTAGGAAAAAGTTAAAAAAACTTGTAATATGAAAAGGATGCAGTATCTTTTATTACTCAAGCACTAGGTTCAGTACTACAATGTATAATACTACAGGACTGTTTGCCACATCTCCAGTTCCTGGAGTTGGAGTCTAGCAAAACAGTTTCAGCTCCACTTAAAATGGGAGCGGAGCTGGATGGAGCGCTCTCACAAAATGAACAATAACTAGAGAGGTAGAGTTGGGTTTAGTCTGCTCCACAATTTCACTCCAAACCTAATTCCTGAAGCTAAATTTAGGAGTTGGAGATCTACCAAACAAACCCTACTACTAACTGGGGCAAGCTCACTAGCAATACACCAACGGAACCACCCCATTGCCCCAAACAACCGTGGCCCCGCACTCCAGCGCCACCCAAGCCATCGTCCTCCTCTTGTTGCGAAGCTCAAGAACTGGAACTATTTTTTGGGTCAACAAAAAAGGAAAAAGTACACCGGAGGTCCCTGATCTTGTCACCGAGATACAGAAACGTCCTTGAACCGCAATAACAGACACCCGGGTCCCCCAACTATACAAAACCGGTCATCCAACGTCCCTAGTTGGTTTTGATCTCCCTAGCGTGGGACCCACGTGGCCCTACATGTCAGGTGTCCACATCATCTCTATTTCCCCTCTTCTCTCTCCCTTCCTCCCCTCTCTGCTCTCTCTCTCTCTCTCTCTCAGGCCAGGCCGACGGGGTAGGGAGCAGACGGCTGGGCGGCGGCGCTGCGACGGCGGCCTGCGGCCGGCGGCGGCGGCGTCGCCCTCTTCTTCTTCTCCCGCTCCCGTTCCGTCCTCATCGAAGGTGATCACCGCGGCATCGGGCACGATTAGGAGGATGCTCGAGGAGGGCCGCGGCAGCGGCGGCGGCGGCGAGGACGACGTCGTCGTCAACCTCCCCGAAGTCGTCAAGGGCGCCGCCCTCGCCCGCGTCATGGAGTACTGCGACCACCACCACGGCGGCGGCGCCGACCCGGGCTCCGCCCGGTCCTCCTTCCCTCCCGCCCTGGCAAGCGCAGCAAGCGAGGGAGCGCGGCGGCCAGCGCCTCGCGGTGGCCAGCGCGCAGCAGAGGACGGCCACGCCGGACGCCGACGCTCCGGCCTCGCCGGAGCCGATGAACGCCGCGGCAAGCGCGGCGGCGCCGGCCAGCGCCTCCGCCGTGGCTAGCGCGCCGCAGAGGACGGCCACGCCGGACGCCCACGCTCCGGCCTCGCGGGAGCCGATGAACGCTGCGGCGAGCGCGGCGGCGCCGGCCAGCGCCTCGCCGTGGCCAGCGCGCCGCAGAGGACGACGGCGGCGGAGTACGGGATGGCAGCAGAGTGCGGGACGACGGCGGCGGAGTATGCGACGGCGGCGGAGTATGCGACGGCGGCGGCGGGCGGGACGACGGCTTCCCCTTCGCCGTCGTTGAGCTCGTCGTCCTCGCGACCGTCCGCGTCCTCGCTGCGCTCTACCGCCGCGCCGTTCGTGGTGGGCGCTGCCCTCTTCTTCTTCTCCCGCTCCTAGGATCTTGCCGCTCCCGCTCCCTCCTCATCTCCCTAGACGCCCAACTCGCGGCCGTCTCGTTCTCGGCTTCGGCGGCGGCGACGAGGGGGAGGAGTTGTCGGCGGTGTCGGCTTTGGAGGAGGAGCGCTTGCGGTCGGGGTCGGGGACGGCGGCGGCGAGGGAGCCCGGGAGGCGGAGGGTGAGGGCGGTGTCCTCGAAGTCGAGCCCCAACACCGCGGACGACTGGAGCGGCTGTGTGCGCCTGGTGCTTCGACTCACGGACTTCGCCGGCGTTGGTCTTCACGGCGGTGGCGACGGCGGCGTCGGGTGCCTCCCCGCGTGAGCGGTCGACGAGGCGCGCGGCCTCGGCGAGGTCGTCGTGGGCGATGCAGGCGGCGGACCTCGTGCCTCGGTCGTTGGGGGACGACGCGCTGGGGGCCTCGGGCCTCGTGGCGGCAGCGGCGAGGTGGGCGTGGTGTGCGCGGCCGCCGTCGCAGCGCCGCCGCTCGGCCGTACAATCCCTACTCGTCGGCCCGGCCTGTGAGAGAGAGAGAGAGAGAGAGAGCAGAAAGGGGAGGAAGGGAAAGAGAAGAGAGGAAAGAGAGATGACGTGGATACTGACATGTGGGACCCACGTGGGTTCTACGCTGACTCAGCCGCCACATAGTCCAAAACCGGTGTCAAAACCACCAAAGGACCTCGGGTGACCGGTTTTGTACGGTTAAGGGACCGGCATATCTGGTTTTGCGGTTCGAGGATGTTTTTTATCCCGATGATAAGTTGAGGGACCTTCGGTGTACTTTTTCCAACAAAAAATGGGAGTGTGTGAGAGCGGTCCGGATACACGCGGGCATTTACCGGCCCGACTCTGACTCAACTAAGGATGGCCCATTGTGAGTTACCAATTATGGACAAGATTTGTTGGGTCAACGGTGTTGACCAAGGTCAAGGTGCTATGTCATATAATACCACCTTCAATACTATCATAGGAATTGATCTGTACATGTTTTAATATTCGTGGGAGCCGTCTTATCAATTTTCCTTTTTTAAGGATATATGAATTAGATTTTGGCCTACTTGTAAGGGAGTCCAAGTGGACTTTTCCTACACCAATCGACCCGAACATCTTACAGACAACCTTACACTCGATATTCGTCTAGGCCCCTGTTGGTAATTAATGACGAGCGCTAATTATGGACTAACTATTTTTATTGAGTTATATATTTTGAGTTAGGACCACATGATATGTGTGCATGGAGGTTTATTGTGGACTAAAATTGATGGCGCAAAGCAAAAGGAAAAAAGATGGTAAACTAGTGTTTTAATTTTAAATTGATCGAGGAGTTGAACGATGAAAATTGTGCTAGTTTATTTATAGCTTTGTCGTACTATAAAGAGGGGTAATGACCTAGCAAAGAGATGATTCAAAATGCCACATTATGTCATTTGCATTTAGACTTGGCTTGCTTTTATATTGATATGCTTCACTGTCCAGGAACGGTCTGACAGATGCCCAAGTGACGATCTGACCGGCCGATGATATCCGATCTGACCGCTGCATTAGGACTGGTCTGACCACTGTCTCAGTGCCGGTCTGACCGGCCGGCCATGTGCCCTGGGTGGTGTGCTCTAGGGTGGCCAATCCAGAGCCGCCAGAGCCGAGGTCGGTCAGACTAAGCCGATGGTGGTCTGACAAAGCCGAGGCCGGTCTGACTGACCAGTACTCTCCGGTCTGACCGGCCCCCAGTGATAGGTTCAAATTATTGTCTATAACGGCTAGTTTTCTAGCCTTTACAAAGTAGCACGGTATGACCAGCCACACAACGGCGGTCAGACCGGCAGTACACTGAGTTGGGGGATTTCGCCCCCAACGGCTAGTTTTGGTGGGTGGGAGTATAAATACTCCCCTACTAGTAGCAAGGGGACTCTCTCGGCACGTACTTCAATTGCATACACCCCTTGCACCTTTCCCACACTCACTTGAGCTTGTGTTCATCTATTGTAGTGGTTAAGGGTTGTTCTAGCCAAGAGTCAAGTGCATTTGCTTCTATTGTAGAGCTAGTGTGGCACTTGATCATCTCTGAGCCAGGTCATTGCTTATTACTGTTGGAGGTTGCCGCCTCCTAGACGGCTTGTGGAGGTGTTGCCCAGTGACCTCTCCGAGGAGATTGTGGAGGAGGCCCAGCGCCGGTTGTGAGTGGTTTGGAGTTCACCACCTTCTGAGTGAAGGAAGAACTACCCCTAGTGATCGAGGCTTGGTAGTCCTCTCCTTGGGCCGGCTCTCGCCTTGCCCACCCCTTGACGAAGGGGGCGTGCGGTGGCTTCGTGGTTGAGCGGTGGAGTTGGTCTCGCCTCAACGGGGATTAGGAAACCAACGAGTTTTCAAACCTCAGTGAAAAAGTGAAAAATTCCTTGTCTCTTGTCTCATTTATTTGTTGCATTTACATTTGTGCAATTTACATTTCATAGAGACATTTTTGAGGTCATATCACCCTAGGATTGCAAAACTTAATTTAGGTGTGTGATTTACTTTCCTAGAGATATACTTGAGCCACTATCACCCTAGGATTGCAAAACAGGGACGACTACCGGTTGGGCGCCCGATCGGGAGGGGGCGAAATCGGGCACTGACGTCAGCATAACGTCAGCGCCCGATTTACGTGCAAAATTATATTAAACTGATTTTTATTTTAAATTACTTATTCAAATCATGATCTGATTGCACCATTAAATTCGTTGCAATTAAATCTTCAAAACAAGACCACACATGGATATATTCCGACGAAAAAAAATTTAGCTTATTATTGAATTATTTTTAAATGTTGCACGATGTTCCACCAAGTATATCGAAATTGTTTCACTAAGTAGATCGAAAATGTTTCACTCGTTTAAATCGGGTGTTGTTTCACCTTATATAAAAACAATGTTTCAGCAAATAGCGAAAGAATATTTCAGCTCACTGCAACATTTGATTCATACATAGTGAAACATTACAAGTACACTAGGTGAAACATTTTTCGGAGGAACAAAAAATAAAATGAATTCCCTTAATAGGGGGTTTCCAAAATATGTGGGTTTTTTTGTTGCAATGGAATGTTTCAGTTCACTGTAACATTAGAACTATACATAGTGAAACATTGGAAGTACACTAGGTGAAACATTTTTTGTGAAACAAAAAATAAACCGAATTCCCTTGATAGAGGGGTTCCAAAATATGTGGGTTTTTTTTGTTGCAATAGAGTTGTTTGTGTGTGGACACGTGGTGGGCCAGGGGGAGTGCAGGCATGCACGCGCACGTGGGGGTGGGGGGAGCGCCCGATTTTTCCTCCCCCCGCCCGGTCGCCCGGTGCGCATCATTATCCTTGCAAAACATAACTTAGTTGCTTAGTAGACTTGTCCCTCACCGAGCCAAGCAACTTAGGTTAGTTTTGTTTAAGTGCCATTTAGTTTTTAAATCGCCTATTCACCCCCCTCTCTAGTCGACATCTCGATCCTACACCTCGCCACTGCGGGCCTCCTCCGTTCCCGTCGTCGTCCTTCGTGGAGTCGCCGTTGACATCTGAATGAGGTTGCCCCCGACCTCGGAGCCGCCGTCTTGCTTCTCTCCTACGCTTGGAGGCGGCGACGAGCGTGATGGAGGTGGTGTTGGTGATGACAAGTTTGAACTTGGAGGAGCTCGTCGGTCTCCTCGCCCTCTAGCTGGACGATCCCACTGCTCCCTCTCCGCGCGCACTCGCTGGCCTCTCCACCCCGCTCGTCGGACTCCCCGCCCCCTCGCCGGCCTCCATGTCGACTTGACAGCATGTATCTCTGTGCTCCCTTGTGTGGAGGCATAGAAGCTGACGCCAGCGCAGAGATTACCGGCTCGGCGGGCCGCTTGGATGATGTTAACGACCAAATTTGGTAATATATGAACCAGGTTTGACATTGGAATCAAGGCGGATTCGGTAAAGAGATGGATTCGAAAAACAGAGTATGCATCGGCTGCGATGACATCAGCCGGAGTTTGCATCGGCTGAGATGGATTGGACAACGGACCGCTGATAGAGGTGATGCAACCGATTCCGATGGCGGCGGCTTCAGAGTTGTTTTTAGAATCGATCAATGTGCTTCACGAGGGTTGCCACGATGGAGATAAAGCTCTCAGATAGGCAATTGTATCTATTAATTAGGATATCTTATGTAATTTCCTTAGAGATATGTTTGGGCAAAAGTATGCCGCAAAGACTTATGGTATCTTAGAATTTGTTAGAGATAAGAGTCGTGTCCTGCAAGGACATATTTTATAATCTCGGGTATAAATAGAACCCGAACCCATGTAATCAATTAACGCTTGTTCAATCACAATTTCGGCGCATCGCCACCCTTTTTTACTTTCGTTCTATTTCGACGAGTTCTTGCTTTCGGGTTGAGCTGCATCGATTCGATCTTCAACTAGAGGTAAACTTGCCATGGCGGTTTGTGTTCTCGGGATTATTGCTTCCATCTTTATGACACTTTAATCCTGTTTATGTAATTCGTCGAGTTATTATATATGCTTTATAATCTTTGTCAGTTTCGCTATATAACTTGCCGTCAGCTGGTTTTTACTCTTAAAAAGTAGCCGATAGAGTTAGATCTCGTTATTATCTAGATTATATAGTATATCTACCATCTCTCAGAGGTTTTCATCATCTTGTTTAGATCTTATAGTTATCTTTATGCTTAATACTGCATCGGTTGAGTTCGATCTATTAAGTTCTATTTATAATTGTAATATCTAGCTTGTTTTATGACTGTCAATAGAGATAGTATCGGAGTTTCAGCCGATCTTACATGATTTAGCTATTTATACCTTATATGTTTACTGGTCATGCTAAATCTGCCCTTTATATTAAAATCTCGTTGCATTAAAGTTATATTAGGTTTATTATTTGATATATCTTACTTGTCTCGATATCTTGAAATAGAGTGGTATTAGCCGATACACGCTAGATCTATCTAATCGGCTATGCTATAAACATCTATATAATCTTTGTTTTAATATATATTTCGATTTAAGTGATTTATACTGTCTCGGCATGACGACCAATCTATCCCAATCACTTAGTTGAAATATATATCGAAGTAAAGACTATATGATGTTGATATCTACAGCCGATTGAATAGATTTAGTTTTACCTTATTTATTGATCATTGCCGATCGATTCAAACATGACATCGGCTCAAGGATAAATGATATGTCATCGACAACTGGCCGATCGGCTATCGTTTATGGATTTAACTGCGTTTTCTTGTCTTTTATGTTGTTGATTGCAGGATCAAATCAACTAGCATGCTCACGAACCTAAAAGTGAGATTTTGGACCTGCGCAGAAGTTAAGTAGATCTTCCAGGCCTGTGTGTGTTTTTCATATCAACAGACGAGTAAGACTGTAGGAGACAAACACCTCCATGTCAGTCTTGGGAGACTACTCGATCCACACATTCACCTTCATCCCGCTGATGGGCTCAACCACAGGGTGAGCGGCCATGCGGGTGGTCCCGGGGTGGTCCCGATGTCGTGGTTCTCCTCATCCACTAATGTTACCTTTGCCTCAAAGGACCGCCTCAACACCACTACCCTGGCGGTGCCACCCAGCCCCCTGCACTCCACCTCCATCCCCTTCGTCGTGTCGTTCTCTTCCACTAGTGCTGCTGGTGGCGGCGTTGGCGAATCGGCTCACGAATATCCGACGAAGGAGCTAGTGGTGTCGAGGTCTTCCGCTATCGGGGTCAGGTCAACGAGCGTGGTGAAGCTGTAGGAGTGGTCAAACTTGGTGGAGAAGGAGAAGGAGAGGAATAGGATACAGAGAAGAGAGGGGAGAGGTGGAGAAAGTGGGGACCACTAACATGTGGGTCCCAGTATTTTTAATCTTATTACTTGACTGACATATGGGCCAACATATTTTGTTTTATTTTTTAAATTGTTAAATTTTGCTTGATGTGCCAAGCCAACGTCACGTCACATGAATATTGAGTCAAATTAGCCACGTAGGCGCCACATCAGCGCTGAAGGGACTTATTTTGCACTGGTTTTGACATTTGAAGGCATGTTGTATCTGGTTTTCCGGTTGAAGGATAAAATCGGGTTGGTTGACAAGTAAAGGGACCTCGGATGAACTTATTCCTACCTAGAATGAGTCCAGCAGCAGCCAGCTAGCCCAACCAAACAGAGAGACCAGCAGCAGCGTGGTAATTTGTTAACCCTAGCCTCTGGCTGTACACCTGCGCCTGCCTGCTCGCCTGCTCGGTTCGGGGAACCGACGCAACGGCCCCACGTCCACCGTCCACGTGAGCGAGGCCGCGACGCGCCGCGGCGGCATATCCGCGAAAGGCGGGGGACCGCGCGACGTGAGCCGCCCAGGACGGACACACACCACGCGTCCACGCCAAGCCAACTATAGAAAGCGACCGTCAGCTCAGCTCTATCCTTCAATTTACTCTTTTGCAATTTTAGGCAGCAGACCATGTGCGATATTCGTTTCACCTTTTCCTTTCTTTTAGAAATAATTCATTCGTTTTTTAATATATAATGTTATTAACTTTTTAAAATATGTTTAACCATTTGTCTTATTTAAAAAATATATAATTATTATTTATTTTATTATGACTTGATTTATTGTTAAATGTTTTTAAGCATGACTTAATTTTTTTTATATTTATAAAATAATTTTGAATAAGACAAATGGTTAATGTTTGTTAAACATCAACGTCGTAATATATTAAAAAACAGAAGTAATACATGGCAAACTCATTTGCTCACAACAGACACATACTCAATCTATGTGATCGCACGCTCTATCCCTGTAAGCCCCGCACTTTTGAAAAATAAGTCTGGCACATCTTGAGATTGATAAAAATAACATAGACAACCTACTCCTATGAGCAAATTTGAAAAATTTAACATATTCTTAAGATTGATGGGGTCACCACAAATGTTTCGCTGTCGATAGGTATCTATTGCCTACCACTAAAAGAATAATTTAACATAAATACGGGCACTTATGTAAATCTAAAACTTTTAACACATATGAACATATTTCACCACAAGAAACCCAATCAGTTAAGCTGCACTAAAGCAACTTCGCTTCATAACCTTTTTAAAATATTGTTTTGGAAGAAAATTCCATATTATTATATTGCTTGGATAACTTGTCAGTACTAAGCTAACTTTTTAGCATTGTAATATTTAATTTATTCATATAAGCAATCGTTCATAATCCGTCGGATCATTTATTTCAGACACACCTTTAAAAATTTGTTGAGGTAGGTTAGATGACACTCCTATCATTTTTACAACAACTTTTTTCACCCTTTCGGGTTTCGGCCTTTTTGAACGAAGGATATGCAGAGAAAGTTTTTTTTAAGTGTGTCAAGCCTATAGAACTTTCTCGCATACCGTGATTCTCCGGAAAAAGATAAATGGTATCTTATAATTAAATGAAATTCTTATGGAATACTTTAACTGTCACAAATTTTGGAGGAAATTTAAGGTTCTCATGGACACTTTTCTTTTTTTTTCTTTTTCAGTATTTCTCTATCCTCAAAATATGCTGTGTTAGTTATGTACTTCTATATTGTACCCTATTTAGAAATATCTTCCTTGCAAACTATATTTTGTCAATTAAATGAAAGATACTCCATCTGTATTACAAGTCGCTTTGATTTTCTAGTTAAACTTTTTAAAGTTTGATTAGATCTATAAAAAAAATATAGCAACATTTTCACCACAAAATAAACATATTATTATAAATATATTCAGTGTTATATTTAATGAAATTAATTTGGTGTTGTAGATATTGATATTTTTTTTCTATAAATTTAGTCCAAACCTAAAAACAGTTTGAAAAAGAAATCAAACGGAGGGAGTACCGCAAAATGATGCACACTGTAATCGCAAGTGCAAAAGCTTATAAGGCGTTGTTAAAATTTGAACTTACCTCACTTATCATAGTCCAAGTTATACCAAACTATAGGAATTTTAGCATGTGACACATTACCCCAGATATTATAGTTTTAAAGTTTTGCAAAACCACGTCGTTAACCATTTTGATATACTCCTATATAAAAATTTAAAAGGCTATACTTACATAATGTAACATTTATATGACGGATAAAGAACTCATAAATTATTTGAGATATGATTGAAGAACTCAAAAGTGTTGTAGATTAAAATCAAAATGATCAACATTAAACCAATTATGGTTTAATGAAACTTTGGGACCGTAATACGTGGGTTTATGTGCCATGTGACGAAATTCATGTGGTTTTAGTAACTTAGACCATAATACTTGTGAAATTTACTTTTTTTTTTAATTTACTCCCTCCGATTTCATAATTCTTGACGTTTTGAACAGGATTGAGATTAAACTTTTATAACTGTTTTACTGTAACTTTAAAAATATTTAGTTTAAATGGATTTATCTTTAAAATTCTATAATAAAAATAAACATGTATTTATTTAACTTTAAAAATACTATAATAAAAATAAACATGTATTTATTTATTTTGGAAACCGGAGGGACTATGTGGGCAACCGATGGAGTCCTTGCATTCTGGATTCCTGGTTGAACCCTGCATATGCCCGTGCCTGTGACTGCTGCCATACTGGACGCCTGGTCCCGTTAATTGGCCATAAGCCCACAAGGTGGGTCACAGCGGCGAGGATGCCGTCGACAACTCGACATCGTGGTGTTTCAGACTGAGACCGAGGATAAGGATGCTGGATGCTCCATACTGGACGGCAGCCGAGCGAATGTTATCTGGTGTACTGTCCGGGAATATTGAAACTGGGATTTGAAGTTGTACGAACTTGAATTTTTATTTCAACTAGCAAAAATGCCCGTGCGTTGCAACGGGTAAAAAAAATAATCCAATGACAATAGACATTTTTCAAGCGTACCCATATCAATGATAATGTTTCTATGGATCGTTGTAGCTAACACAATTAGAAAATTAGAGCATCTTTATGTAATGACCCAAACTCGATGATGGCAATCTTTTTACCAATGCTTGCTTTAACTAAAATAATTGGATTATTCATATAACAATATACATATAATAAAAAAAATATTCTTTCAATATTATTCTTGCAACCAATAATAGGTTAATCAAATCCTACACTCAGGATCAAGTCTACACAAAATAGTCACCGTGCACTCTTCTCTAAATAACAATTAAAAATATGTTTATTTTTAATACTATTTTCATATAATATGTTATTAAAAAAAGTCTGATAATGATAATTGCATACAAAAAGTGCAGGGATTAGATGAGGAAACAAATGATGTGTAGGAAATGATGTGTAGGAGATGGAAAAATATCGATGGATCTTATCCGACCCAAGCGTCCATCAATTTTATCTCGCTTTGAGTCGGACGGTTTCTCGGAGCGGTTCTTTTTATAAACGGCGGTTTTTTTCTCGCATTGAGTTGGATGGTTTCCTCTATTTTTTTTTTCGAAATGATGGTTTTTTTCTCGCATTAAGTCGGACGGTTTTCTCGATCCTTATTTTGAAACATCGGTTTTTTTCGCGTGTTGAGTCCGTTTGTTTTTTTTGGATCTGTTATTTTATAAACAGTGTTTCATCGGTTAGTTTTTTCAGAGCGGCTTTTTTTTATAAACAGTTTTTTTTTCTTGTGTGGTTTTTTGAAACCATTTTTTTAGAAATGGTGTATTTCTTTCTGATAGTTTTTAATAGCATTTTTTTTGTTTTTTTCAGACGAAGGAAACCGTATTTTTCCCGCGCATTTTTTTGGAAATTATTTTTTTCTTGCGCATTTTTTTCCTTTTTAACGGATGATGGAAACTTCTCTTTCTAAAAAGTTAGATTAGATTGATAGATTAGATTAGAGTTAAAGAGATATATACGGATAACAAGGGGCGACTTTAAGTTTGGTCGGGTCGTTTTTTCCTCCTTTTCTTTTTACGGAGTTTGAGTTAGATGTTTTTTTTCTTTTTTTTTTATTACGGACGAGAAAACCTCTTTTTCACGAGTCGGACTTTTTTTTTCTCTACGGGAGTCGGTCCTTTTTTTCCTTTTTTTACGACAGAAGGTTTTTTAGAGATAGATATTTATTTTTAATTAGGTATTTATTCACGCGTGTTTCCCTTCGGATAGAAACTTTTTTTTTCGCACTATTCTTTCCTTTTGTAGGAAGATGGAAACTCTTTTGTCGCTCGGAATTTTTTTTATTTGGAATCGGACAGAAACTATTTTTGTGGGTAATTTTTTTATAATTAAAAACGGAAATTTCTTTACCGGTTTTTTTTGGATCGGACAAACTGGTTTTTTTCGCCCGGTTTTTTTTCACCCGGTTTTTTTGACGGACGATGGAAGCACCTCTTATTTTTTAAGTAGTAGTAGATATTACTCCCTGCCATTTCATGTTATAAAACTTTTTAAACCTGACAAAATTTATAGAAAAAATTAGCAGCTTTCATAACACCAAATTATTTTTACTAAATCTAACAAATAAAATATATTTTAATAGTTGTTTGTTTTGGGTTAAAAACGTTACTATGTTTTACTATAAACTTGATCGAACTTAGATGTAATTTGACTATAAAAAAAATCAAAATATCTGTATTGATGTGGTTTATAAGCTAGACCTATACAAAAGAGTACATATTAGGCTATTAGCCACATCAAAAGTTTGAATACACATACTTATTTAACAATCTGTCTTGATAACTTTTTATTAAGCTTTTTGTAAAATAAAAACTGATAACCAGCGGTACTAATAAGGATATATAGGAAGTGCCCGAATTTTATGTTTATAATAAATTATAATCCTTAAATTAAATAATTAGTAATTCATTGTAGAGGGTTTTACATTTTCTACTGTTTTTCGTGAATCTATTGGGAACCGGTTTGTGAAAACCGACTTTTGGGTACTGACAAAAGTTATCAGTTTTCACTGGTTTTTCTTGGTTTTCAGCAAACGACCAAGACCGTTTTTTTACCTTCAAAAAGGTACTACTAGTTAAACCACGGAACAAGGTCCTCTAGTCCACATGTTAGTGCCCTAAAATCATGCGTAGTTTGTGTAAAAAAAATCACGTGTCATTATCGTAAAGGATCAGCTCCTACTGTGCGCATGTACATGACGGTAGCCAAACTACTGTAGTTCCGGCCTTCCGGCACAACACTCTCGATCTGAGGGCCTCTTCGAAATGCAGAAGTTTTATAGGATTTTTGCAGAAAGTAGTTCAATTGCTCTAAACTTCATGTAAAATTCCTTCAAACCGAATATACCCATAATCATTGGATTTCAATGTACGGTGACAAATGGTCTTGATGCAAAGAACTTTTCATCCTCTACGTCAACATCACCTTTTACTGTATTCGAATCTGTGATGAGGAATGCGCATGTTAACTTGGTTTTATTAGCATTTGACCTGGTACACGAGGCCAAAGCCGATGGCATGAAGCAGGCCATACATGACATCTCCAAGGATAAATAATATAGAATAATGATAATTTTATCTGTTCAGTATACCGTTGATAAAACAAGGAACAAATAAGTCTAGGAGCTTCATCGGTTACCCATATTCTCTAATAAACCAAAACAATTTATTAGAGAATAGCAATTAGTTTGCAGGCAAAACATTTATATATTTGTTCGTAGTGACTTAAAAGTCAATATTAAAAAGAAATTACATTGAAAATATTTTAAAATCAACTTCAAAAGCAAATTTAAAAATTTAAATTTTTGCTTTTCTTTGATTTATTAGTCCAGCAGATGGGGCTTAGACAGGTAGGTCTAAGTTGGGCTCCCAATCGTCTAACTAATGTAGCGTCCAACAAGGACGAGAAGAAAACCCGCATCAGCAGCGATCGCAAGGCTTGCACGGCTACACCACGAGTTTTTTTTTTTGTTAGATTATTAATTTGTTTATTAAGAATTCACTGGCGTGCTGCTTTCTGAAACTTGCCTCGTTTCCTTGTTGCTTGGGCGCATAGTGCGCACGCTGAAAACGAGTGGAATGCAAATGCCTTTTTTTCTCTTTCTTTTCTGTTTTTGCAGGAATGTTCTCCGAAAACAGAGTGCAGTAGATTGTTTTGCTCCGCAGTTCGTAGTATAAGAGCAAATGCTGGAAAATGTATGTGAATTCACATAAAAAATATATATTTCAGTACAAATCCGTTGTCACAGGCTTGGAACATCGCCTGATCGCCACATAGTGGCCTGGTGGTGTTCATACATACCGCCAGTTTTCAGTTTTCTTCTTAAATAGTACAAAATACACATATAGAGGGAAATTTCAGGAGAAAATCAGCATTCGCTTTCATTGGATATTCATCTTATACATAGGAGTAATACTTATCTATAGAATTTATAGAATTTCACAATTCATATCAGCTCTAGATCGGATTATCCATGAAACCAAGAAACATCTACCACACATACATTTTCTTCAAGAACAACGAGCCTTACGAGTGAATTTCCCCCCATCCATGCGGTGAATGAACTATTTCTCTGTAAAATAAATCCAAGAAAGATCCAATGGGGCTCAAATTGTCGCCACCATGAGGACAACATCCAATCCAATCCAATGCATAGGTCCAATCCACCTTCAGTAACTTACTGACCAACCAATGCAAATTCAAGAAAGCAGATAATGACGAAGAAATTGACTTGATATTACCATGGATCAAAAGTCCACAAGTTATTAGCTTCGTCCATTGATAGCATCACTCAAGAACATTACCATGAAAAAAAGAGAGAAATCATGGTAATAGTAGAGACGTACATCAAGTTCAACATACTAGAGAGCAATAGATACTTGGGTTGGGGAGGGGCACCAGCTGCTGGGGCTGCCCTCGCTTCGCTGCAAAATCTTGGTTTATTTTGGCGTCGGTGGTGGCGCCGCCGCCGCTGCCGGGGCGGTTACTTCTTCTTGTGGAGCAGGGCGACGGTGCCGTCCTTCTTGGCGACGACCACCGAGGTGGCCATGCCGAGGAACATGCCGTGCTCGACGACGCCGGTGATCCGTAGGAGGCGGTCGCTGATCTCGTTGAGGTCGCCGCGTATGCCATCCTCGAAGAACATCTCGACGATGTAGTTGCCGTTGTCGGTGACGAACATCTCCTCCTTCCCCTCGCCGTCCTTGGAGGCGACCGTCCTGAGCCTCGCGCTGAAGCCAGGCAATCCGTCGAACACCTTGCGGACGAGGCCCAGAGTGTGGTCGCACCCGAAGGGGACAACCTCGACGGGGACGGCGCCCGTACAGCCGAGCCGCGGGACGAGCTTGGACTCATCGACGATGACGACGAACCTTCCCCCGGACCCCTCGATCATCTTCTCCCTGAGCAGCGACCCACCCCGCCCCTTCACGAGGTTCAGCTCCGGGTCGACCTCGTCGGCGCCGTCGATGGACAGATCGATCCCGCCCGCCTCCCCGAGCGGCAGCATCGGGATCCCCACCCTGGCGGCGTGCGCCTCCGTCTTGAGCGAGGTCGGGACGCCGGCCACCGCGGCGAGCTCCCCGGACCGGAGGAGGTCGCCGAGGCGGTCCAGCGCGTGGGCCGCGGTGGAGCCCGTGCCGAGGCCCAGCGTCATCCCGGGCTCCACCATCTCCACGGCCCGGTGCGCCGCCACCCGCTTCAGCTCCTCCTGGGTCACCAGCCCGTTGGCCGGCGCCGGCGCCGGCGGAGGGGAGGGCTTGGCGGTGGGAGGGGCGGGGGCGGCGTCGAGGGGGGAGGCGAAGCTGCCCATGGCGGAGGTGGAGGTGGAGGAGGGGTTTGGGGGATTGGGAGGTGGGGGATTTTTGGGGGTAGGGGGAAGGGTGGCTATAGGAGGCGGCGGCGGGAAAGGAGCGGAGGAGGAGGAGGATAGGGGGGAATCGTGGGGATTTATAGGCATCGGGATGCGTGCGGTGCAGACCGTAGTGGAGTGGACCAATTATATGGGGGGAGCTCTTTTTGGGGATTTCACAAATCGTGGGGAAAAAGCGTTTGTCGACCGTCGCCTTTTTTTTTTTTTTTTTTTTTGGCGCTAGAGAACGAGCACCGGGGATTCGAAAAGGATTTGCGCTGGCGAGTGTTGACTGGTCTAGTATACTGTAGTACCCTTTTCACGCGTATAACGCTGTGGCTGACGGTAAATTGATGGAGCCACACGTTAATCTCTTTTCATGTTTCACCTAATATCTCGTCTCAAAATATAAGTAAATAAGAAGACATTTTCTAATACTACAAATCTGATCAGAAAGCATGTCCAAATTCTTTTTCGAAAAATGCTACAGGACATGATGATATCTCTTATGTATCGGCTAATATCCATTCGGACGGGATGATACTGGTATCGGACGATATCTCAGAGATATTATCCCGCCCGAACGGGAAACTGTCATGTAGCATTCCTCATATTTTCTAGTTCTATGAATCTAAATAGCATAATCTGGGTTTCTATATCCTAAGATAGAGGGAGTAAATATTATGTCCACATGCTAATATGCACACGTATAACAACAAGCACACATCTCTATACTACCTTCGTTTCAAAATTTAACAACCTGACTCATCCTAAAACTACGAATTTGGATAAAGTGTATGTCTAGATTCGTAATTCTAGGATATATCTAATCCCATTATAGATTGCTATATTTTGAGATGGATGGAATAATATTTGCCGAAATATTGGTAAATTGACCATTTTACATAAGCTATTTTAAGAATAGATTATGCCAAAAACTAAATTTAGAAATGGATTGTGACCTCAGCATCAGCGGGTTAGTGCTGAAATCTTGTCTGATGTGGCAATATTTGCCACATCATCAAATCTCCATATTGGCGCTGACCTTTGTTCAATATACAAAGCAGTTATGGTGGCGTTAGCGCAGTGGTAGACACTCTTGCTCCTATCCAAAGGTCCTGGAGTCAAATGCCAGCTCAATATCTGTTTATCCTAAGTACTCATTTGGTAGGTCAAATCTTTTTTAAATTCATTCCTTTTTAGCTTGGAATAAATAAATTTGAGAACTTATTTTAAGTTTGTTTAGGAAGGTCATATTTTTTAAATTCATTTTTATTTTTAACATATTTGAGAAAATAAATTATAATATTAATCTTACTGAAATATTTAGCTCAATAACTATACATTTTTCAAAAAAAAGAGATGAAAACTGTATAATTTAATTTTCAAATCCGTCGGAACCCACTACTTTGAACAGTTGGTGTCCAACAAGGCGTCTCATGGTGGATGAAAACCGGAACTGGGTAGAAACCAAGTTTGGGGTAATTTGCATGATATTGAATGTTGGACGAGGTTGGATGTCTGGTTTAGAGTTGAAGGGTGTGTTTTATGCAAAACAAAGAATTCAGGGGTGTAAAATGGACTTATCTCTTAAAACAACTATGACATGGTAAACATTATATCTATTGAACTTTACATTTGCAATTCTGTATATATGGAATGCTTGCCATTATTGCAAACATAATTTCGAATCGAAAAATAAGCTCTCGTAAAAATCACAGAGAAGATAAAGAAGAACCGTCATTTCTCTTCGCTCATGTGCATGATTCATGATGCCTGAGGCCAAACAAAGAAAGCTTGACAGAATGATCCATGTTGCTTGAACACAGATGTAGACCTTATAACAGCGTGATTCACGCTTGCTAAGACATCTCGAGTACACATAACCTACGTTCATGCCTTTAAGATGAATAGATGATGCAATATCTCACTTTTTTAGCTACCTTTTGCTTTTAAGATTGAGGCGACAAAATTTTCATTAATTAATTGTGCAACTAGATTGCTTTCACAATCACAAGTCAAAGGTCGCAGGAGACAAAATTAAATCCAATGAGGATAAACTTTATAATAGTATAAATAAACATTATAGGCCACCACTAAGTAGCTTTTAGATTTCTCTATTTTTAAATGAATTATTGTTATTCCTCGTCGTCACTTTACGAAGTTGGTGCCCTCCATATTATCGTCGCCCATCTGTGGTCGGCTACAATGTAGTGAGAGAAAGCAACCATTTATGTCCTCTGATATAAATATGCAAGTAAATTTCTCGTATGTTATATATTGTGCATCAATGTTAGTATATCCACATTAAAATGTCAGTATATCCAAAATACATTAAAAACATAAGAATTTTATAGGCTTAGTTAAATTTGGATTTGTTTATTTTTGTTGCATATCTGAATTTATACGAACCCAATGATCAAGTGAAACTCATCAAACCCCAAAATACTATAGAAATAAATATTTTTTTGTTATTAGCATATGGAATTACTTATTAATGCTGAATGATAAAAGGTTCAGTCGTTTAACCATAAAGTTCCAGTGTTATATGTTTGTGCCATGTTCTAGGGGTGCATGTGTACGTGTGTATGTTTATGTGGTGGTGTGGCATGGTTCTGTGACTGTGTGCGTCTATAATTGTACTCTCTTCTTAAAAATAAAAAATAAATAGATCCTTGATAGTGTGTTTTATTGCTCTATAAGATGGAGGATTAATTTATGAATTGAGAAAATCGTCAACACTCAAGGACCAAAGCTTTGACCAGAATATTACTTTGAATATCCGTCCTGATCTGTCTGACTAAATAAGCAATTGAAAAGTGTCGCTTCTGCTGGACTTCCCATTTTCTTGCAAGAAATTTGTTGACACCGCATGGATTTGAAGATTAGACTTTGTAATTTTAAGCACCGAGCATATTCTTTTGTACTGTATACCTTAATTTGGTAAGAACTCTCTAAGACTGAGTATTCAAGAGTACTAGGATTTTGTTTAGGGACGGCAACAAGAAATTGGATAAAGGGTTTCTTTTTTTTTTTCTGTTCGAGTCGATCAGACAAACTTTGAAGGTATTCCTGGCCACATTTGAGTGAATTTGGAGAACTTTTGGGGGGCGCCTAATGCGCGACTGACCGCGCGTGGGGTAGGCGCGCGGCGCCCCCTAGTACTACTGTTACTAGTACTGTACACTAGTATAGTACACTAGTACTACTAGTATTTACTACTAGTAATAGTACTACTACACTACTATTACTACTATACTACTACTACTACTAACAAATATATATTTTTATGTATAAAAAAATATACACATATACAAACTTTGTATACAATATGTATAAACTTTGTATACGATGTGTGCAAATTTGTATACGAAATATATAAACTTTGTAGACGTACGTATTAAAAATAATAAAAAAAACACATCATGTGTATACGTATACAAGTATACAAACCTTAGATACGAACGTGTATATAAAGTTTCTATACACATATACAAACTTTATATATGACGTATACAAAGTTTTTATATATACGTATACAAACTTTGTATACATATATATAAAAAGTTTGTATACGTATATGTAAAAAACCGAAAAGGAAAAAAGGGAAAGAAAAAAAAAAGGAAAGAAAACCAGAAAGGAGAAACCGAACAAGGAAAAAAAAAGGAAAATCGCGCGGTCCCACCTTACGCACGCGCTGCCGCCGCGGCCCTCTCCGCGCGCGCCACGTGCCTCGCCGCGCGGGAGGGCGCGCGCGCGACTAGCCGCGCATTAGCAATTTCGGAACTTTTGTGCTGCAAGTTCGCTTTATTCCCTTGGCTAGTACATAATTTTGCCAACGCAGAGAGATTTGACATGAAACAGAATCATATGCTCCGGGAATTTAGGAAAATCCCTCTGGTCTCCAAGCAAAGTCCATGGGTTTCACCAGAATCCAAATCATTTTAGAGGGTCGTTGGTTCGATATCTCTCAGATTTGTCACGTTTTTAGTTTTGTAACACTACCTCTGTTAACAAAAATATTATGTCTTCCTATAATTAGGAGTAGTAGTCTTTTAGGTTCATATGCCGAGGTTCACAACTTCACATTCCTCATTTTTCATGTGCATATTTCCCAAACTATTAAATGATATGTTTTTTTAAGAAAAGTTATATTGGAAAGTTTTTTTAAAAAATCATATTAATCTATTTTTTAAGAAAATAGCTATGACTTAATTAGTTAATCATGAGCGTGCTTCGTATTACATGCCACATGATTCAGACACAAGGTACTACTCTCTTTGTTCTAAATTAAATAAACCTAATATGACATCTGAGATAGTATGTGTCAAGTTTAATTTTTTTGCTTAAATTTTCTTAGCAAACATATTCTTAGAAACTATAAGATGCGATTTAGCAAAATTAGTTTGGCCTAGAAAAAATAGGTAAAGTGTGGCTTACAGAAATCCTAAGCTGAAACTGAAATTGAATGGCCTAGCAATGAGGCCTGCATGTCACATGCTCGCTGGAGCAGAAATGGATGTGGCCGGGCCTATGGCCAGATCAGGCCCATAAGCCAGGATGCCCCATTTAATTGCCTGTTGGGTGACAATTATGGAATAAGTTCATCCGAGGTCCCTTAACTTTACACCGAATCCGATTCGTCCTTATACCTCAAAGCCAGATACAATACGTCCCTAAACTGTCAAAACCAGTACAAATTAGGTCCCTCGGCGGTTTGGAAGGCGGTTTTGACTGATGTGGCGCTTACGTGGCTGGTTTGACTAGATCTTCGTCTCACGTGGCATTGACGTGGCGCTTACGTGTCAATTCTACTCCGGAAAAATAATAAAAACCGTGGGCCCACCTGTCAGTTACACAAAAAAATAATGTAAAAGGTGGAGCCCACGTGGGCCCCATATGTCAGCCTCACTCCTCCCTTTTCTCTTCTTCCTCATCCTCACTCCTCTCTTCTTCCATCTCCTCTCTCTCTCTCTCCTTGCTAGGGAGCAGACGGGCAGGTGGGGGGCGGAGCGCACGGGCGGCTCCTTCGATGGCCGCTGTGTCACGGGCGACTGCGCCAGCGCGCTGTCCTGCTCCGCCTCCGGCGAGCTGCCCACCACGCTGCCCGAGTACACGGCTACACGCTCGGCTCCCGACCCGGCACCGGCGACGACTTCCTCGACCTGTCGCTCATCGACGGGTTCAACGTGCCGGTGAGCTTCGAGACGACCAACGGCGGCGGCGCCGGGTGCAGCAAAGGGCGCGGGCCGAGCTGCGCCGTGGACATCACGGCGAGGTACGTGCCCACCCGAGCTCTGTGTCCCAGGCGGCTGCGCCAGTGCGTGCGACAAGTTCGGCGGCGACACCTACTGCTGCCGGGGCCAGTTCAAGGTCTGCCCTGTTGGCGTTGGCAGACACGGTAGCTAGCTGGATGAACAAAAGAAGACTTGCTACATGCACAAAGCTAACTAACCGATATACTTGCTCCACTAGCATGCAGGACATGCAAGTACTTGCTCATGCAGGACTTGCTACATGCCCGCCGACAAGCTACTCCATGTTCTTCAAGGGGCTATGCGCCTCGACGCCTACAGCTACGCCAAGGACGACCAGACCAGCACCTTCACCTGCCCCGCCGGCACCAACTACCGCGTCGACTTCTGCCCGCCGACGAGTGGCGTGACGGCCGGCGACGACGATGGTGTGCGTGGCCACGGCCTCCCGCGGCTGACCTGCCGGATTTGTGCAACCGCGGCGGTGGTCCTCGTCCCGCCGCAGGCCACGGCCTCCCGCGGCTGAGCTGCCGGATTTGTGCATCCGCGGCGATGGTCATGGTCCTCCTCCTGCCGCCGGCCACGGCCTCCCACGGTGGAGACCGCCGTGAGCTGCCGAATTTTCGTGGCTTCGGGGTCGGTCTTCCTTTCCTCCCACCGCCGGCCACGGTGAAGACCGCTATTGAGCTGTCGGATTGTGCAGCCGCGGTGACTGTCCTCCTCCCGCCGCTGTTCACGGCCTCAAGAGGAGCATCCTGGTGGAGGCGTACGCCGCGGCGCACGCTGAGCAGCCGCCGACAGCCCGCCTCGCTCGCCTGCTCCGGCGCCCACCTGCCCGTCCGCTCCCGGGAAGAAGAGAGAGAGGAGAGGGAAACAAAGAGGAGTGAGGATGAGGAAGAAGAGCGAAGGGAGAGGGTAGGAAGTGAGGCTGACATGTGGGGCCCACGTGGGCCCTATTATTTTTAAATTATTTTTTATGTACCTGACATGTGGGTCTACGGTTTTTATTATTTTTTCGAGGTAGAATTGCCATGTAAGCGCCACGTCAATGCCACGTGGAACGAAGACCTAGTCAAGCCAGCCACGTAAGCGCCACGTCAGCCAAAACCACTTTCCAAACCGCCGAGGGACCTCATTTGTACCGGTTTTGATAGTTTAGGGACCAGTTATATCTGGTTTTGGGGTTTAAGAACGAAAATCGGATTCGGTGTAAAGTTAAGGATCCTCAGATGAACTTATTCTGACAATTATTGCAAAATGCTACAATTGTCACAATGATGAAACAAAAGCCTACTCCCTATGTGCCAAAAAAAATTCAAATCCTATGAAACCAAACACTCTCCATCGAATTTGTTCTTCTTAAAATATAGTGCTGAAAATCTTTACCCTTTTCCTGTTCTGAAATAAACTTATGTGGATAAACTTGGAAGGTAGCCCGCGCATTCGCGCGGAAATGTATCTTAGGCTACGCTGACAAATTTTTAATAGTAGAATATCAACCGTATGGCGCCTTCCACGCATTAAAAATAATATTTCTTAACAATTTTTTTTCATCGATATTGCTTAGATAAATTTTCCATGCTATTTGTTAGCTTTATACAATATAATCTTTAATTCATCCATATGTGCAATTATTTGTTTCGAAAACATTTATAACAAATTATGTGTAAATTGTGATTTTCCTTTTTTTAGTTGAATGTTTAGGGTCTCTTTTTTAACAAAACCTAAAAGGATATTATTGCCAATGCATATGTTTATATGTTTTATTTGTACCAACAAGCTAATTGGTTCACATTGACTCATTTTGTTACCTGCAATCACGCTAGAGGGATGCATGACATAGATCCAACAACAAAATATAACTAAGCGTAGATGATGCATATAGTATGTCGCTAGATTGTTCAATTGTGGCAAAAAATAATTAGCAAAGTAAAAGGAAAAAGTATAAATTACCCCTGGAACTATCGCGGTCGACCGAATTATTCCTCTGAACTTGAAATACAGATATCGCTCACCCTGAATTTTCAATACCAGACGAATTACCCCCCTCAACCCATTCCAGAGCGGTTTTGTCCTATGTAGCGTACGCGTGGCAGCTCCAATAAGTATTTTCTTTTTTAAATGGTGGGGCCCACCTGTCATCCTCATCTTTCTCCTCTTCCCCTCTTCACCTCTTCCCCTCTTTCTCTCTCACTCTCTCTCAGGCATGGGCACAGATCGCGCAGCGGCAAGCGTTCGGCGCGCACGACGACGGGCGGTCAGCGCAGGCGCAGTACGAGGAGGTAGGAGCCCTCTTTTTCCTCTTCCCCTCTTCCCCCCCCTCTCTCTCTCTCTCGATCGAGTGTCGTCGGGTGCGGGCACAGGTTGAGCAGCGCGAGTGGTCTACGCGCACGGCGGTGTGCAGGGGCGGGCGGTGGATGACGGCACGGTACGTGGAGACGGGAGCGGAGAACTCCGGGAGGGAGCCGGAGTGGTGGGCCCCTGCCTCCATCAACTCCCATCCTCCTCCTCCTTCATGGCGCTCGCTGTCGTGGCGCTGGCGGCCACCGCGGTGGTCACCGTCCTGAAGGGCACCGCCGGCTGGGTGTCCTATGTCGGGGACGGGTAGCTTCACCAGTGCGCCAAGTGGGATGCTGAGGGCCGGCGGCTGCTTGTGTCAAATTTCTTCGATGTCGGCGTGTCCAAGCTCTACGCCGCCGGGACAGCGGGGAAGGAGAAGGAGGAGGAGCGGGTTGTGTCTGGCATGTATGAGCTCCAACGCCACCGGGAGGGTCGCGCTGGGGTTCACCATCGACACACTGAAGGGGCGCTGCTCATTGTCTATGCTGACCGGATGCCGCGGTTCGGGTACTCCGCCCACAACTCCGGCTCCCTCCCGGAGTTCGCCGCTCCCGCCTCCGTTTCCTGCGCCGGCACCGAGCGCACGCGCCGAACGCTTGCCGCCGCGTGACCTGTGCCCACGCCTGTGAGAGAGGGAGAGAGAATGAGGGGGAGAGGGGAAGAGGAGAAAGAGGAGGATGATAGGTGGGCCCCACCATTTAAAAAAGAAAATGTTGATTGGACCTGCCACGTGTACGCCATGTAGGACAAAACTGCTCTGGATCAGGCTATGTGGGGGTAATTCGTCCAATATTGAAAGTTCAGGGTGAATGATATTTGGTTTTATGGTTCATAGGGTAATTCAGTCTACCACGACAGTTCGGGGAGGGAGGGTAATACGTACTTTTTCCCAAAGTAAAATGGCCAAAAGTCTTGCTAATGATTAATGGGTGTTTTTAACCAGCAAAGTAAAAGCCTAAATGCTGTCAGATGAGATTTTGATACATTTTTTTATATGGAATGAAATGATTTAGACGCACACATTAAGAGAACAAGGTCAATTAAGCGCTTATTATCTGAAGTAAAATGGGAGAATACGGTTGGCACATATATCAATAATTATTTTTAGGTGTGTATATTCTGAGAGCTTTCTTTAAGTGCGGTCAGCATAAAGTTGCATAAAGGTAGGCGCGACCAATAAGGGAGTGCCACCTGTCAGCTGAGTAAATAATGGGGTTAATTTGTTCGAGGGATATGACGGTCATTTGGACACTAGCGTAAACTCTATTTGTTAGTTTACTCTAGTCGTGATTCCACACCGGAGGAACGTACGCAGTGTTAGAATTTGCCGGAGAGGACAAAGGAATCCCCGAAAAGCTAAGAGGCGAGTGGAAAGTTTAATTACGTGCTAGTTTTTATGGTTTACGCACTATATCGGCCACTATTGTAGATCGCGTTTAGAGAAAGAAATAGTGGTACAAATGATCTGATGTAGAAGATCCTAGCTAAAACCAAGCGATTATGGTTACATCCGTTTTACGTTGGTCTTCAAATAGAAAATACAAAGTACATAGCCACATAAGATTGATAGCACTCCTCTGTATACGCTGTGAAAACGAAAAAAAATTTATGGTGGGCCCGGCCCACCTAAATTTATTTAGCAGTTAATCCTCTCAACCGTGTACTGAATAACGATAGGAGTAAATCCCAATGTCAGTCCATTATGAAGCCCATTTTAGCTGTAACTGTTTTATATAGTAGTCCTTTATATTTCCACTATTATGAGCCAAACACAGCATCGATATCCAAAATAGAGATAAAATTGCTCTCGATGTGCTAAAAAATATGTCGAATGTTTTCTTATTGCTGCAACATTTGTCTTTTGGACTGTCTGATTTGGCTCCAAGATTTTTATAAAGAGAGGGCTTATCTTTGATGATCCTTCTATTTGAATTTCTCTCTCCCCTTCAATACCACGTTTTTTTCACATGCACGAGAGAGAAAGGGATGCCGTTCTGCTTCATAGTGTCTTCAAAGTCAGTCACTATGGCATCCTCATCTCCCTCTTCCTCTAATTCTTCATCCTAATTGTCGAAACATGAATTCGGCAATAATAAAGGGGTAGCGCACGAGACCTAAAAGTGGATGGATGCGGAGACAAAGGATTTAGACAGGTTCAGGCCCTCTCGATGAGAGGTAATACCCTACTCCTGTTTGGGGATTTGAATCCACCGGGTGTAGTATAGATCTGACGATCTAGTTGTCTCATGCCACCTAGAGGGCCTCCTACCCACCTTACATAGGATAGGGGCAGGATTACAAGATAGAAACCTTAACTAATACGATATTGGTTTCCTAAATCTACTTTACAATCTTATCAAACCAGGACTTTAGGCCGTTCCATAATATACAGGGAAACGTAATACCCAAGTCATGATCTGTTACATATCTCATAGATATAAGTTATCCCCTATAACCAGTCGGATAACCATGTCGTGTGGGTATGAGGTACCCATAATCTCCACAGTAGCCCCTGAGACCTTCACAGTCGAAAAGATAACCTTCTCTCGAACTACATTACTCCAAAGCCGAGTGCTTCAATCATCTTCGCCATGGTCTCCCGAGTACTTTTACCAAACCAGAAGACTGTGGAGGGCTGAAAAATAATTAAATGAAAACTTGGGTGCATCGACTAGATGCACCTAATAGGTGTAGCCGCTGACTATGTGGTTAGTTGAACAAACCAAGCATATAGTCAAGGAATAAATAATCCAACCAACCGTGTGGTTTTTGATAATTATAGTCAACCAAGTGACTTGATATCAATATATAGCATATGCGGTGTGAATCCCCGAATAACATGATCCGAGTGATATACCAACTGCTTTGTAAAATATGATGAGTACAACTTAAAATTGACAACATGTTTGAAAATTCACATTGCAAAACAGCTATAAAGAAGCTTGTATGCGGTGAAATAAAGAAATTTCCAAAGTATTGGGCATACGCCATGCGCACACTGCTTTAACATATGTGCTTAAGTCCCTAAAAGACACATGGTTTCACCACACCCGGAAATATACGGCATATGTGGTGTAAAATCCGAGTAAATAAACTCATAAAGGATTTACCAACCGCCTGGAAAATGACCAAATATATAATCAGCCTAATCCAAAATATTGGTCAATAAATATGCACACTTTTGTGGCAAAAAAGCAATGATATTGTATCCAATCAATTGCTTAAAAACCCAAAAAGCACCTTGACTTATAAAAAAAAGTCAACGGGGTAGCTATATAAAGCTTTACTGTTTGACACCTTTTAAGATGTATTGTACCAACTCCTAAAAAGTTGAGTAACTGCGGTATAAAAGGATTTTAAGGTATTGGGCACTTGATCACGCGCACTTTGGCCTAAGCAAAAAGTGCCTAAGTCCCTAAAAGAACGTGACAGGCCACACCTGAAAATATGGGCTGCAGACATATTTGGCCTAGGCCAAAAAATATGCCTTCGACACCCTTTAAAGGATGACGCATGTAGCATGCTCCCGAGTAATAAATCTTCCGGGTGATATAGACCAAGTGTAGCTCATATGAATAGCTTCTGATCTGAGTGATTATCCCTTATGGGATACTCCAAAATAGATATAAAAATTGAATCCCAACTGGCGCAAGTATTCGTTTGATAGCCCTTACGGGAAATAATGATTGGTCCAGTCTTCGAGCATAGAAAATAATCTCAGGACTACGAGTGCATGTTGCCTGTATCTAGAACAAAATCCAACTTGAAGGTATGATCCTTGTGCTTGAGCTCGTAAGCCCCTGAGCATATAGCTTATCTTTTTGGAGTACTTGAAATTGTCCATCAGTGATAGCTGATGCAATCGGTATGGAAGCGAAGAAACCGGTTGGCAGCAGTTAGATCAACCAGCAGTAAAGATGAAGGCACCCAGCAATAGCGACAGAGTTTTGTAGCCATGGTGACAAAATAATCAGTCGGAGACAGACGAGACAGCTGGTGAAGAAGATGAAAACGCCCATTAGCGGCGACATAATAAGCCAGCCGTGAAGGCGAGAATATCAGTCGGTGGCGATGAAAACAAGCCAACGATGACGACGTAGAAGCGCATCAACGACGATGGCAAAATCCTCCAATCATGAAAATGCAAGAAATAGTCGACGATGACAAATGCAACCGATGGTAATGACGATTGGCAGCAATAGAGATGATCAAATATGATGACGAAGTTGCCCATCAATAGAAGTAGAGTGGGCTATGTTGAAGAGGCTTGACAGGATGTTGATGAAGATGACGATGTCAGTGATCCAGTCAATAGTGGTGTAGCAGCCGATGATAACAATGAAATCCTCTATCGGTAGTTGCGTAGTAGGCCAACCGTGAAAACGAAATAACAAGTCGGCGATGAAAGTCGGTGATGACAAAAAGCAACCGACGGCGAGGACGTGGTCACCCCTTAGCAACGACGGAGACATCAAGGCCGATGAAGTAGATGTGCTGGTGATGATGTCAGTAACAACAATCCATCAAACTGTTGAGAAGAAATCCATGCTCAAGTATTTTCTTAATGTTGGCATTTGTGTGACGAAGATTGATGCAACGCCTCTTGATTTATGAAGATGGCAGTAGAACTTGGTGCTATATCTGTTGCAGATGCTTCACTTAGAGGAAAGTATATGCTGTTGTTCAACTCATTGAATCTGATCTGAGTTGATTGGTTGATGACTCCAAACTCCCAGACATGTAAACTTAATCTTGACCGGCTCTGAAGCGCAGACGAAGATAATAACTCCCAGAGTTGACTTGTTGATTGATTGATTGATGCATCTTGACAAAAAACTTGTCGAATTTTGAGAGTCTTGTATTTGTGTAGCCCCCGACCCTTTGGTTAGTTGGGAAACAACTTAACATAGAGTCGAGAATTGTAGCTTCTTGTCGTCGAGTAGTCATTGCTTGAGTGAAGATGCATGTCGAAGATGTCCGAGTAGAAATATTGAAGATTGGAACACCACTTGTTGTAATAAAATAACACGGTGTCATATTTGGTGACGCATGCCGAGATGTTGAAGCTCTTGTAGACGTCATGGTTGGTGAAGTAGCAAAACTTGCGAAGTAGCGGCAATAGAGTTTGCCGGTGCCGAAGATAATAAAAATGAAGTCGCTCCACCATGATGACAAAGTTGCATAGTCATGATGAAGTGAACACGAGTCGAAGGCAACATAAGCAAACCGGTGGCGAAGACGCATAGTCGTGAAGATAGAAACACCAGTCGGCGATGGCAAAAACCAGACGGTGAAAACAAAGGAGTCCATCAGCGACAGCATAATAGGCCAGCCATCAAGACGGAGACACCAATCGGCGGCGGCGAAGGCAAGCTGGTGATGATGATGATGCCCATCAATAGTAACGAAGACGCGCAGCCGTGGAGGCGACAAACCAGTCGGCGTCAGATAAGGCGGCCAACAATGAACACGATGGCGTCCATCAATAGTTGTAGCGGTATAAACCAGCTATAGAGGCAAGGGCACTAGTCAGCAGCAGACGAGACGACCGGCGATGAAGAAGATAAGGCCAATCAACACTGGCAGAATCATGCAGCCTTGGACGTGAAGAAACTAGTCAGCAGCAGACGTAGACAGCTTGCGTTGAAGATGATGACACCTATTAGCAGTGATTGCGACGTAGCCAGCCGTGAAGAAGATAGCATCAGTTGGCATCATAACAGGCCAGCCGTGTAGGCGGAAATACTAGTCGGCGGCGGACGAGGCTACCGGTCGGTGAAGAGGTAGACGCCCAACAACGGCGGCATAATAGGCTAGCCATGCAGGCGGAAATACCAGTTAGCGGAGGACGAGGCGGCCGGTCGGTGAAGACGTAGACGCCTAGCAACGGCGGCATAATAGGCCAGCCGTGCAGGCGGAAACACCAGTCGTCGGCGGACGAGGCGGTCGGTTGGTGAAGACGTAGACACCCAACAACGGCGGCATAATAGGCCAGCCGTGCAGGCGGAGACACCAGTCAGTGGCGGCGAAGGCAAGCCGGTCGGTGAAGACGTAGACGCTCAACAACGGCGGCATAATAGGCCAGCCGTGCAGGCGGAGACACCGATCGACGGCGGCGAAGGCAAGCCGGTCGGTGAAGACGTAGACGCCCAACAAACGGCGGCATAATAGGCCAGCCGTGCAGGCGGAGACACCAGTCGGCGGCGGCGAAGGCTCAGTCGGTGAAGACGTAGACGCCTAACAACGGTGGTGTGACCAACCAACCGTATAGGCGAAAACACCAGTCGACGGCGGATGAGGTGGCCGGTCGGTGAAGAAAACGACGCCCAACAACGGCGGTGTGATCACCCAACCGTATAGGCGAGGACACCAGTCGGCGGCGACAACGGCAAGCCGGTGGTGATGTTCTAACTGATCCATTTCTGTAACATAGGAGATAAGCTTAAAGCCATGAATCCCTTTGATGCATATCTGGATCTGGATCCTGCAGAACAAACATATATGATGAGTAGTATCTGATGTAAATACAGTACTTGAGAAAGATTCAAGTATTTTCAAATATTTATAAATATATATTTCTCCTCTTGTCAATTTTAATTTCCCCGAGCGGATAACTCCTTACGTTTAAACACTCTGCCCGACTAGTCATAGTCCCCAAGCACCGGGAGTCGGTCTAGGCACTTCCCAAGCATGCATACGAGTGACATGAGTTCGTCATTAATGGAACAAAGTTTCACGGATCAGAGTTTACTACTCGGGTACTTTTGCAATTGTTAAGAGCAGAAAATAAATTATCTTATCTCTATGCTTTTGAATTTTTTTGAGTAATACTTAGCACCTTTACTCGGTCCATCCAACGAGCCCCCGGGTGCTAGGAATCGGCCCGAAGGCAACCATCCATCGACAAACCAAACGGAAAGCATAGGAAGATAGAACTCCATAACTCGATAGGCACTTTTGTACTCAGATTATATCGCAAGCAATCAAGATAAATATTATGAAAATTGTTAAAAAATATGATATAACATATGTAGCCCCCGACTCACTAGTCAACGGCGAACCAGTTGATGTAGGGAGGCAGAGGAAAAGGAAAATATCATATAAAAAAAATCAATGATGACTTAGCTTCGTAATATTCCCCTTGGTGATGGCAGAGGTGGCCAATGTGGGAACAAAGTCGTCCATCAATAACAATGAAGACACCAGTCGGCGGTGACGAAGGCGGTCGATGGTGAAAGCGAAGATGCCCACCAACGGCGGCATAATAGGCCAGCCGTGTAGGCAGAGACACCAGTCGGCGGCGGCGAAGGCAAGCCGGTCGGTGAAGACGTGGACGCCCATGGACGGTGGTGTGACCAGCCAACCGTATAGGCAAGGGCACCAATCGGCGGCGATGGAGGAAGGCCGGTCGGTGAAGACGTGGACGCCCATGAACGGTGGTGTGACCAACCAACCGTATAGGCGAGGACACTAGTCGGCGGTGACGAAGGCGGGCCGACGGTGAAGTCGTTGACGCCGCGAGGACACCAGTCGGCGGCGACGGAGGCAGGCCGGCGGTGAGGACGTAGACACCTAACAACGGTGGCATAATAGGCCAGCCGTGCAGGTGGAAACACTAGTCGGCGGCGGTGGAGGCAGGCCGGCGGTGAAAACGTGGACGCCCAACAACTGTGGTTTAATTAACCAACCAATCATGTAGGCGAAGACACCAATCGGCTGTGGCAAAGGCAGGCCGGCGGTGAAGACGTGGATGCCTAACAACGGTGGTGTGACCAACCAACCGTGCAGGCGAGGACACTAGTTGGCAACAGTAGCGCCGTGGGATTACATATAAACAACAGAAAATACCAAGAGATTAATCTGAAATTTAAAGATCAATCTAATAAACAACAATAAGTTGAAAGGGAAAAAACCCGGCGAAGTCGGAGATTGAATTGTTGAACTTGCCGAGATTGATCTCCTCTATCGGACTGACTCCGAGACGGAGAAAATTAGTCATTGGTGTTGCACTGTGTTGCTAGGACTGATCAAGCGATCCATAGCTCGTCATGTGTAGAGTTTTTTTTTTTTTTGAGATACGTCATGTGTAGAGTTATGGATGTACATATTGCCCGTATTCTCGGCAGCAGATGGCTGTTAGATCTTGATCGATGTCCTGCAAACAACCACGTACAGCTCCCGAATATATGCAAAACAAGCAACAAAGTATATCGTTAGCCTGTTATTAGCAAGTAGAGAGATAATGACTATATATGGATCAATTTGCCCTGTACGTATCCAGCAATATTGAATGCGTGTATGGCTGGATTAATTAATCCATGCATGGCGATTGAATTGACACGTCCTGTACATCTCCAGCGATCTCGTCACGTGAACTTTCGTGCTTGTCCTGCCTGCCCACGACTTGGATTCGCTACGAGTGGACGGCTTCGCCTTGCGTAGCTGCGGCTTACCATGCCCAATTGAGCACTTTGCGCCGGCATCAAGCAATAGAGAATAAAAAGAAGAATAGCATTAAGCAGTGATTAGAATTAATCCAATAAATAACAGATTGGAAAGGAAAAGCTGACGACATCGAAGATTAAATCTATCGAGTTCGCCGAGATCAATCTCCCTGTCAGGATTGGATCTTGGAGCAACAATGGTGCCGGTGATTCCTGAGATAAGTTCCATCGCACTTCTTGATAGATAACTCGGCGTACCCCTGCCTGGCACGCCAATGTCGAAACATGAATTCGGCAATAATAAAAGGGGTAGCGCGCGAGACCTAAAAGTAGATGGATGCGGAGACAAAGGATTTAGACAGGTTCAGGCCCTCTCGATGAGAGGTAATACCCTACTCATGTTTGGGGATTAGAGGGCCTAGGGGCATGAGACAACTAGATCGTCAGATCTATACTATACCCGGCGGATTCAAATCCCCAAATAAGAGTAGGGTATTACCTCTCATCGAGAGGGCCTGATCCGGTCTAAATCCTTTGTCTCCGCATCCATCCACTTTTAGGTCTCGTGCGCTACCCCTTTTATTATTGCCGAATTCATGTTTCGACACTAATCTTCAATGGGCTCCTTATTCATCGCTGCCCCCCCTTCATCCAGATTGTGTGCATGAAGATCTTCTCTCGGCATTATACCACCTCGTCGTGGTTATGTCGTCAAACCGGCCAACGCTTCTGCCTAACGAAAGTCGACATGATTGCAACCAGATGTAGATGCCAAACACTGCCTTGTGCTCTTAGATCTGAGACGCTTGAACTTGCTCAATATGCTAAACGGATGGCTCATTAAGCGGTTTGGCGTGATCAAGCATTGTTTTGTGATCAACAGATTTTGCAGCAAGATTGCGATAGTGTTACTTAATCAATACAACTCTTTTTCCCTTCAAAAAAGAAAGGGGAAAGCAATTTTCGGTGCACATTTGGCGACCTTATCAGTGCTGGGTGAACTCCCTCCGTCAACGAGATACCTCTGAATGCTCCCCGGAGGTGTGTGTTGTCATGGTAAGATCCCCTACAACTACCATGCTCTTTCTCTTTTAGTAGTATGTTGTAAAACATTGCATCATACCACTAAGGATTGGTTCGGGATATATATAATAGGGTTGATCATCACTTTTTTGACCACTCGGACCACCTTATAGATCCGCCTATGCCAGCCACTGTATCCACACATAGAGGAGTTAACAGACTCCAAGCCTTGAAACAGAAGAACGAAATAACAAGAAAGAAAGCTTGAATAAAAAAGAATGTTAGAAGACTAAGCTTCAATCTTCTCCTAAATTATTCCTTTAATTTGTTCTGTTATTGTGCAACAACTATCCCTCACATCATTCATCAATCCCTGTCACCTAGAAACTGCACTGAGTCGGTCTAAAAAAAACAAAGCCACGAGCAAATACTTGGCACAAACCAAAGAATAAGGCACTCTTTTTGGAGAGTGCCACGCATTGGATCTCCGATAAATAGAGAAGAATCAGATGCTTGCGCTCTTAGCCTTTGCTAGCTTTGCTCTCACTGCTAACTTCTCGGCCAAAAGTTGCTCGTTTGCTCTGCATGCATTTTGACGCTCCTTAACGACCAAATTTGACCATCAATTCCAACATAAAACTTACTAATGTCTATCACCAAATCTAGCGATAGGGTTTTTGTAGACCCCCGATTTTGGAAATCGGAAATCTTCTGTGTTTATCCGTACCAATCCCTGGATCAGTAGTTGGTACACACATACATAGTTGGATCACAACATATCACGAATGAATTTAGGCTAAAAGAGTTAAACACTTACATTAGGGCCAGTTAGGCCAACAACTATCAGAGAACAACAGCGGAAGACAAAATAATATAAGGGCCCGGTTAACATGCCACAGGCAGTCGACTGGGGAACGAGACCTAGAACAAGACCGCACTCTGATCATCTCGTGGGATACGCAAGCGTACCGACAAGGGCTTCTCTTCAACACTCTCCTAAAAGATATATAAATAGCAAGGGTGAGTACCAACCGTACTCAGCAAGCCACCACAACAACAATGCATATGATAGAGGGTATTCAAGGAATGGTTTTAGGTTCTTTTGCATAAAGCTGCGTTTTGCAAATATTTTCACAAGCCTAAGACCTATCATAGACTGATCAAATTTTAGTTCCAGTGTTCACATTAAACAACAACGGTTCTGTCCACCATCCATTGTGATCCCAAGGATAGCTTCCCGCCATTGAGTCGTCATGGTTTTCTGAGGACGTCCACCTTCCCTCCTCTCAGGAAGTGGCTCCATCAGCATAAAAATCACCATGCAATATCCCATCCCACACAAGTTAAGAATTTAGAGTCTAGCCAAGTGTAATACATGTCCCGGTGCTCATTAACCGCGAGCACGGCTATTCGAATAGATTTGGTTTACTCACACTGTAGTGGATGTACACTTTACCCGCACTCCGCGACTGCCCAACACATGAGCCTCGTCCCAACACATGAGACGCGTCACGGCAAAGCTTTTCGATAACCTCGCATTGGCAGTACCCGCTCCATGAACTTAAATCCTCATGCACTCTAGGCGTCCATGTTTCTAGCAGTGAGAGGAGTTCTGGCGCTCCCGGGAAAGAGAAGTCTCACACACATATTAAATTATAGTTCAAGTTAAGTTCTCTCTCTCACACACTCATGGCAGTCCTACCAATGGCGACACCGATGTAGGGCACGCCTCTCGGCCCTACCTCAACGGCTGTCCCATTGTAGCGCACCTGCCTCACTCAGGGGTGAACCATCTATGCAGGGATACTGCCTCCGCTCGGCTATCTAATCCGCTAGGTCTATACCCATTCGAGAAGTACGGTTGTACGGGGGTCGTTTCATGCTTAACTTCATGGCTCGGTCCTTAATTGACCGGGGACGGTACTAGCCTTTTCCAGATACCACCCAAATCCTCCGTCCGCCCCAGTCGAAAACAGTTGTTTAATTTTATTTCTCCTTTCACAAATCATGTCATCAACATCATGGCAATGTGGCGCTCATGTCTCCACATGCCGCATCTCAATTACCTTCCCAAAGGTAATTGCCCAAGCATATAGCATTTGATAAATATGAGTATGCATGATTCTAGAATGACATTTCTAAGCAATTGTCATAATTGACTAGGGACTTATACGTAATCATGGTTACAAGGATTTTAAGGGTAAACAATAATCAAGGCATGGCATAATCACAAGTAGGATGTTCATCATTGCATGAAATTTTATTTGTAAACAAAACAATCTCGCAATTAGGATCAACATGTTCAAGGAATAGTGATGACTTGCCTTGCTCAGGATAATCCTTATTATTGATATAATCTTGATCAACCTTCACCTCCTGGAAGTTGCAGACGTTGCCTCACGACTAACCGATACACAAGGTCTATAATACGCGAGAAAAACCAATATTCAAACAACAATCAAATATGCGCAACAAAATGTACTATTCGTGTTTGCTAATGGATCCCAATCATGCTAGGGGCTAAGGTTTCTTAATCTTTCTATTGTCAACGTGGCCTATTTAGGAGTTAACCAACATAGCATTTATGGGATACATATATATTTGGCTAATCGGTGGTTTAGTCTATCAAATAGCTTATGGAAGGATTATGGCTAAGCATGCATCTATCTAAATAGGACGGTTATATACTAGAGGTTCTGTTGTTAGATGGATTTAGGATCATTCAAATAATTACAGTGAATCATTTGTATTATTTATTTTATTGATGGAAGCTTTACTTTAATTATGAACATATTTTACTTGTCACAATAAATTATAAAAGGTTAATAATTATCCATGCTCTATATGTTAAAGTTGTTTAGGTTAATCATATTATGGTTACAGATTATCCCATCACATAATTTTACAATGAATAATCCTAATTTACAGTTGAACTATAATTATAATTATATAAGGTCAAGATTTATAACTAGTATTTATCTAATATACATGTTTGTCATACACTCCCTCCTAATTTAATATATGCAACACGCAAATTAATACTATACCGTACCACTATAATGGGATGTATAGTATATGTGTAAGCAACAATATCTTATTATTGGATCATATATTTGAGTAGTTGCTGTTTACTGTAAGCTATACAATACATGTTGATTTTAAGATGGCTCTGTTTGGTTAACTAATGGATATCGACCCACTATATACATATATTCTACTTCACATGACATTGTATCGACAAATTTTTAAGTGGTCCAAATACAACTAGCTTTGTGATTACTCTCCTAAACAAGTTAAAGATTCATCTATGTGTGTTGATATTTTAGTTACAAAATATGAGGCTAAACTTTATGTAAACAATTTATAAGTCATGGATTTAGTTATATTTGGACATAGACTAGTAAATGGCACTAATATTTTCCTATACACCCATTAATTTGAAGGATTGATTATAACTAATTTATTTAGTTGCTACAGTGACAAGACATGTTAAAGATAATTATGCTACTGTACAATATCCATTTTTATTCATTGGCACACTATTTAGGTTAACTATTATCTAATCATTTGGTATTAATTAATTTATAATTATAAATATATTTTTTTAAATAGTGAATTATATATCATTGGAAAGCTTATGAATTTAGATGAATTTAGGTTCAAGTTTCACTCAAATCCGAGTTAAAATGAATAAGTTATGCTAGTGTAAAGATTCAAATTTGAATTAATCCGAGAAATTGCGAAAAGCTACTGTTCATAAACGATTTATTTTTAATCCAAGACATATCCACAGCCTTGTACCAACTGACAAGTGGGACCCCGGGTTTATTCCTTTTTATTAACTTTACTATCTGCGAACTACGGCAACCCAATTTCGATTTAAGCTATTTTGCGGGTATAATTATTTCGTTGTCATAAGTTTTAATTTAATCTTCCCGAGCATTATATCCATATAATAGGTTAGAAATTTCTATCATGAGCTAAATATCGGACGAAATCCTAGAAATATTATACGATTTAATTTAGTTTATGACTAAATGATTAAATATAATACACGGCTAAAATCCCTAGTAATTAAATCCGAATTTCTACCGTGAATCGATTACTTATAGGGATTACCCAAAAATAATCTATAATAATTCATCTATTTGTCTAGTTATTAATTACATCTAATTTACTACCGCGAATTGATTTCTTATAGAAATTACCAAGAATAATCCATAATTTATATTAAATTTTGCAATTCTACGACTATAATTAATCTATAATTAAATTCTAATTATTTTAAATTTTCTAAACTTCCTCAAACTCCCTCTAATTTCCTATTTATTTCCTTTTCCTTTTTCTCCCTTTCCTTTTTCTTTTCTTTTCTCTTTTCCCTTTTCTTTTTCTCTTTTTCTCTCTTTTCCTTTTCTTTTCTCCCTCCCGGCTCCTTTCTCTCTTCCTCGGCTTCTCCCTCCCTCGGTTTCTCTCTTTCTCTCTCGGTTCTTTGCCTCCGCGGGCGGCGACGGCGGTGGGCGCGAGGTGAAGGGGGGGAGGGGGAAAGACGGCTCACCGGCGGCGGCGGTGGCGGCGACGACGGCGACGGCGGCGCAAGGCGGCGACGCACGGCGCGGCGGCTCCGGGGCGACGGCGCGGCGGCTCCGAAGGTGGCGGCGCGGCGGCTCTATGCGATGACGCGGCGGCGTGGTGGAGTGGGTAGAGGAGAGGAGGTGAGGATGGAGGGAAAGAGTGGGATTAGGGGGGGATTATATAAGGGAGGGGGAAAGAGATAATGGGGAAGAGGGAAGAGGGGCGGCGGCCTCATGGCGTCGGCGGGGTGGCGCGGCGTGGGGCTCGACGCGGCGATGTGACGACGACGCGGCGCGGCAGGGCGCGGGGCGCGAGGAACGGCAGCGGCGACGCGACGGCCGAACGGCGACTGCGCGAGGCGATGGAACGGGCGGCGCGGCGCGGTAGCAGCGGCGGCACGGGGCTCGAGGGAGCAGCGCGGCACGGGGCGCGAGGCGGCGGGCTCGCGGCGCGAGGCGACGAGACGGCGCGCGGCGCGGCAGCGGGATGGGACGCGCGCGGCGACGGGACTTCGATGGCGACGGCGCGGCAGTGGTGTCGCACGGCGCGAGGCGGCGATGGGATGCACGCGCGGCGCGGGGCGGGACGCGACGGCGACGGCGCGGCCGCGGCAATGAGATGGCGATGGCGACGGTGGCGCGGCGGCAGGCGACGATGGCGACGGCGCACGGCGGCTCGGGGCGCGAGGCGGCGACGCGCGGTGACGGGATGGGCGGTGACGGGGCGCGTGGGCGCGCGGGGCGGCGGGACAGCGGCGCGACGGCTCGGGGTGCGAGGCGCGCGCGGCAGGCGGCGATGGCGCGGCTCGGGGCGGCTAGGGGCAGAGGTGGGAGAGGAGGGGGAAGGCTAGGGACCACATCGAACACCTACGCCATAATGAACAGTGTATTTTCCTATTTATCCCGATTTCAGTTTATTTTCCATATAAATTTGATTCTATAATTTCTAAATCTTGCATAAATGAAGTTTACTCAATATTTGTGTTATCTCAACTAATGAATTCACCCTAGATTAATATTACTCATATTTTATTTTTATATAATTTATTTGAGTTTTAATTAGGATTAATTCTTATTCCATCGTACTTAAATTTAATTGATCCAAATATGGTCGCGATAATATTTTATTTATTTCTATCCACCTAATCTTTATTTTAATTTGTATTTACTCCTAAGCATTTGGGTGACCCTATTAAGTGCTCAAATGTGAATTTTCCCAAAATTTAATATTGTCCAATATTTAATATATATCCTAGATTTTTATAATTCCCTATATTTGGGATTTTGGTATTTATATGTTTTCACATATATTGGTTTATCTTTTTGGATTGGTTTTACCACCACATGGATTTCTATAATTTAGCATTTGTGATTCAATTCAAATTATATAATATCTAATTAATTTTTCCCAGTAAAACTACTCTATAGATAGAGTTCCATTTATTTGAATGATTATCATTTCCTAAGTGTTTATATTTCATGGTTCAAGTATTTAATATTTGATCTATAAATTAAATTGGTAATTAACCTTCCCTTTGTCTGGCTTTGTTTTCTCGTGCGTAAATATTTATAGGGTTCATAATAATATCTTATTATTATGATTATTACTTAGCTGTATAACTTTAGTTTAATTTTCCATTGTGACAATTTATAGCTTGGCAAATAAAAGCAACCATAACATCCAGCATGATGCAAAAAGTTTTAAAAAGTTCGAAATTTTAGTGATTTTTATTGTTGGGAATTTTCAGGATGTTACAGTTTTATTACTAACCACTTCCACAAGTGTTGATGAATATTTGTATGCAGGTGATTACTTGTGCAAATTAAGAGAAAGCACAACTCCAACCAAATAGAGGAGAGAACAGGGATCAAATAGTCCACACCAGGAGGAGAACTGCCTCAACTTCATCCATACACCCCAAACCAACTTGGGTGCCCACTAGGCAGCGACCCAGGTGAAAGGCGGCGCAAGCCGAACCTGGGGTGGCTCCCCTCTTGCCCAGCTTCACGTGGCGACGGTTATCATAATCCTTAAGTCAGTGGCGCAAGGCTTAAGGCAGGAAACCACCATCGAATGATGGTTTGAGGAGAGGTGGAGGCTTGAGAGGAGATAGAGGGAGAATATTCTCTTAGCATCTCCACTCTCTCTCAAGTCACTTTGACACTCTCATTCTCAAGACACACCAAGATAGAAGATCATATGATTCATTCTAAAAGTGAAGCTCTACTTAGCTAGTGCCTAGAGTAGGGAGATAGAGGAAGTCTAGAGAATTGCTAGGGCTATCAGCACTCTTCTCCTGGGGAAGTGTTGGGTCTGTTGGCACTCTTATCCTAGCTTGTACCTCTACAGACGTTTGCCTTAATACGAGTAAGTGTTTTGTTATTTCTTGATGATATTTACTTTTCATATTTAAGTAAGATATATTCTCATCGTTGTGGGTTCATCGCTCTGCTTAGGTTGAGTACCATAATCTTAAGCGTGGTACAGAGATTAGGGTAATATATAGCATAGACGTGGTGTCTAGCCTAGAAGTTAACTTTGTTTGTTGTGTGCTCCATGAGTTGTAGAGGTAGGCGGAAGGTGGTGACAATCCCGTCCGTCTTTCGTAATCCTTCACGTTCGGGTATATCATAGAGCTATAGGCCGGAGTCTCCTTAACAAACCAAGGGTAATCCGGTGCCCGAACTAGTTGATAGAGTTTTATCTTAACTTAAACTAAGATAAGTAACACATAAGAATTCCTCTCTACCCTCACCTACCATTTATCTAGTGTCCTTGGACAACCTAGTTAGAAGACTAGGTTCCATGTGGATATGATACACTATAATACTCTTGGATGAAAGCTACAATAATATTTATGTGCTTGCAGATTATTCTGTGTTTATACTAATAAATAACGATAATGCTACAAGTTGCCAGTCCAAAGTGGCCACGTGGCCTTTTTTTCTTATCTATTCTTAACTCATAGGTTGCTTCTTTTACTTGTAACACAAATATGTTAAAATAACTTACATTGATTTTTTTTCTTGTAATTACTTATCCAATCTAGAATCCAATCACACATTTGCATTCATTGCAATTAAATCTTCATAACAAGATCTCACACGATTATATTTTGATGTCAAAATATATGTCTAAAAAAATTGAGTGTTGTTTCATCACTTATATAAAATTGTTTCCTCACTTGGTCAAAATATTTCAATCCATTTTATGAAATGTTTTACAAATATGCAACATCCAGAAAAAAATGACTGCAATACTAACAATCACTGCACGAAACATTGAGTTCCAACCAGCAAACATAAAAAAAAAATTCATTACTAGGTTTTTATGTTCAAAGTTTAACCATCCGTCTTATTTAAATGTTTTTATGATTAGTATTTTTATTATTATTGAACGACATAACATGAATAATACTTTATATGTGACTTATTTTTAATTGTTTTTATAAACTAGAAAGATAGCCCGCGCACATGCGCGGGCACCTTCTTATATAATGAGTGAAATTTTATTATGAATATTTATGTGTGGGTGTTGTTTATTAAAATATTTTTTATTATATTATAAACTGAAATGTATTTTGTGTGATTTGAGCGCTGATTATTTTCTTATAATTACCCTTGTAACATTTAAGTTCTAAAATAAAATTACTTCAGAACATGCGGTTTCGAATTGATGAGAAAATATTGTGTCGAAACAAAGGAGGTGGTTCCTATTAGAAAATTAAGGATATTTAACTCCCCAGTAGGATATCTTACAACCCAAAAATATCCAATAATATCAATTTTTTGATTGATTGTATTTTAATTTTTATATATTTTTTCATTCAAACAGAACTCGTAAAATGTTTGAATTTTTCTATTTACAGTGGGTTTTAAATCTAGCAACATTTGCTCAATTTCCAATTTATTTCATGTCCATTTTTTGTTTCTTTTTGGAGATTTTCATTCTACGAGTCATCCTTGAAATGATTCAATCTTTGCATTTTGGGACGAAAATATAAGTGCGTATAACATGGCATGGTGTAAAGGCATACGTTCTAAATTTTTCTATCATGAAATATTGAAGTAATGGTTATAGTGTGTTTAGCAAATCATCACTAAAGTGGAGTGTCTTATAACAAATACACATTTCTAGATTGTTCTACGTCAAGACTTTACAATATATTGTAGCAAATTTTACCAAAAATTAGAAAAAAAGGATATGGTTTTTAATTCCTATATGGAATTGACTTGATTAATTGTATAGGCCTCAAGGTTGTTTCAATGTTAAGATTCCTAGGTGCAACCCATATGTTTATCGGTATGATGTTCAACTGGCCACACATTTATTTTTAACCTATTGTCTATATTGCTAGATGAATACCTATTATGATTAGTGACTTCATAGATCATATGTGTAATTGGGATGCTATGATCATCTTTCTTATGAATATTTATTTATCTCCTAAAAAGATCATTTTAAAAGTATCAAGGTCAATTTATATAGGTACATAGCCCTCATAGGTATGTTAAGAGAAATTAATTAAGTTAGTAGAAAGTCGTTAGACACCTGACAGGATATAAGTAATAGATGGAGGTCCATTTGTGTCTTTTTTACATATAGATAATTTTAATTTCAGTTGCTAAGGAGATTTAAAAAATAGAGAGAAAAGAATGGCGCATGCTGTACGCGAGCAGGGAGGAAGGGACATTTCGGATGTTCTTTTTCTAAATGATTAATCTAACAAACTAAAATTATGTCAGATGTTTAAGTCGAAGCTGATGGTCGAATGTTTTGTTTTCTTGTCAGAATTTTTACGATTTTCTCTTATTTAAGAGAACGACGTAATATCTTAAGAGTGTATTATCTCCGATTTAAGAGAACGTCATAATATCTTAGGAGTATTTATAAGATGCGTATTTTTTACTGTGTTACAATGTTTGGGGGGGGTATTTTTTTTAATATTACTCATAGATCTGTTCATTTTACTTTTATTTACTTTTATTAGATCTAATTTAATTATTATCAAGTTATATACGATGACAAAAATATATATCATTAATTTTTATAGTTTTAAAATTGCTTAAATGACACGCAAAAGTCAGAAAATGTATCCCCAATTAATGTGACATTTCTCTCTTTACAGTTGAATAAAAGAGGACATGAGTTTTAAAATGTAAAATATCTAAAGACATAAGCAGATCAAATATTAGCATTATAATTTAGATGCTGCATTTCCTAATTGTTTGGCATACAATTTTTGCTTTTCTAAAAGCATGAAAATAGGATAAAAAATAGGTAAAAAAAGGGGTGAAAGAATTTGGGGGGAGGGGGGGGTGAGCAGACGTACGTATATGTTTTTTCTAATAAATCTAATGGTTACAAATAATGGTCTACAAAATTTAATAAAAATTAATGATTATACGTTGTGTCCTTTTAAGAATTTCTCTAATTTATTAGAGTGCCACGTGGCGGCTTAGGAGCATTTATAGGATGCCACGTGGAGGCTTAGGAGTGTTTGTAGGAAGTTTAGTGTTGATTAATTTTTTATTATAAATCCTTATGTGGAAGACTTTTAAGGAAAATGTCTGATTACACCCTTAAACAATAAGAACGGTACGAATTGTCCCGGTTATATATAATCTGATCTCTCACCATCGTTCACAAATATATAAGCTAATATATTTTTTGTTTTGTTTTTTCTTTTATTATACATCTGATTTACCTATGTATGTTCATGGGTAATATACGATTGAATAATCTATATTGTCAAAATTATTTGTCCTAATTATTAACATTATATAGATGAGAATGACATAATTAAAAAGATATAATGTGGTTCTATGCGACATTTTCGATGACATGTGTATATGTTTTTTCTAGCAAATACTAAGCACATACTTTTTCCTCTTTTTTGGAGACAAATATTTTTTCTCTTAGGGTAGGTGTGTGTATGTGTATTTATATGATGGGTGAGCACACGTTTATATATGCGCTCGTGATTGCTTTTTTTAAGGAAACGTGATTGCCTTATCCATCATTAGTAAAAAATAATTTCAAAAAATTTAGCGAGATGGCGTGAAGCGGTGTTGCGGCCGCATGAATTCTTTGACAAACTTGCCAAGGGTGGTCGCTACTCATATGCACAATTTGAGGAAAATCTCAGAGCCGCAAAGAAAGAAAAAAAAAACTACTCGATGGAGCTGATCTTGTACACATTCTTTTTTTTCCTTTATGACATCTCTTGCGTACGTACATAATGAAGGATTACTCGAATAGATATAAAATAATGGTTGAAAATAATATATCCACGGGTTATGTTTAAATAAGTAGCTAGATTTGTTTTTTTATATATAGGATGACCCTTATATATACACAGTACATACTCCTGGGTGTATAGAATCATTTTTCTATATATATTTTCTTAGATAAGCATGTGATATGTAATATTTGATACTTAATTAATCTTACGCTGATGGCATGCTTTGTTTCGCGTATCCTAGATAAGTTCATCCAATGAGATAGACCGAATGAAGCCTAAGAGATAAAAGGACATCCACATGGTGTAAAAAATATATATGGTTGTTAATTTTCCAAAAAAAAATATATGAATACAGCAACATATAATATATGAAAAATACATTCTTGATAAATTTAATAATGTCATTTGGATATATCAGTATTACACGATAGGGAGTGAGTAAATTTTTAAAATGCTACTCAAAATTTAAATTGTTTTTTTAATTATAAGTCCAATTTAATTGTGATATACAATCATATAGTCTATAATGTTAATTATTAATATTTTTTTATGGATATTTCGATGAGATGCACTATTTAGAATAAAACTTAAAATAACATATATTTTTACAACTTAAAACATATGGTTAACATGAACTAAAGTTTTTCATCTAATCTAAATATATAACAAGGAAAAAGAAAAGGACATAGAGAGGATATGTACGTACATCGGACGTACAGACGTACAGGTTCAGGGGACACGGCCGAGTAACGTGGGATTTTTTAGATAGATTGATTTGTTTTTTCTTAAAATAAAGATCCAATGGTTAAAAATAATGGGTTCACCAGATTAAATGAAAACCGATGGTTGGATGTTAAAGCGCCACGTGCCGATCTAGGAGCGTTTGTAGGAGCGCCACGTGGTGGCTTGAGAGTGTTTGTAGGAAGTTTAATGGACTTTTAGTATATAATAATAGGATAATAGGATAGGATAGGATAGGATGTTAAAGCGCCCACGTACCGATCTAGGAGCGTTTGTAGGAGCGCCACGTGGTGGCTTGAGAGCGTTTATAGGAAGTTTAATGGACTTTTAGTATATAATAATAGGATAGGATGTTAAAGCGCCACTTGCCGATCTAGGAGCGTTTGTAGGAGCGCCACGTGGTGGCTTGAGAGCGTTTGTAGAAAGTTTAATGGACTTTTAGTATATAATAATAATAATAATAATAATAATAATAATAATAATAATAATAATAATAGATAGATAGATAGATAGATAGATAGATAGATAGATAGATAGATTATAAGATGACGGTCAAACGTAGAAACAAATAAACTTATTTTGTGGGTTTCGGTGTATCTCCTTCAACAGGGCGGCAGAGCGTGGCAACCATCTCCTCCAGCGCCTTCCACGACGACCCGCCCTCGGCGACCGCTTCTCGCGCCTTGGACGCCAGCGCGGCGACGTTCCTCGCCTCCTCGCCGCCGCCGCCGCCCTTCCCCTCCCCGGCCATCATCATCAGCTCCCTCGCCACGCGCGCGATCACCTCGCTCCCGACCACCCCGTGCCCGCCCGTCGCCATCGCCGTCGGCACCGGCACCCTGACCCCGACGCGCAGCTCGTCGACGACGAGCATCGCGTTGAGCGGCTGCTCGGCGCCCATCGGCCACGCCGCCAGCGGCACGCCGGCGGCGACGCCCTCCACCGCCGAGTTCCACCCGCAGTGGCTGAGGAAGCCCCTCACGCAGCCGTGCTGCAGGATCCGCCATTGGTCCACCCACTCCCGCACCACCATGCCTCGCCCCTCCACGCGCTCCTCGAAGCCGGCGCCGAGGTCGGCGTCGCTGGGGCGCACGGCCCACAGGAAGTAGACGCCCGCGGCCGCGGCGGCTTCCAGCCCGCCGGCGACCTCCCTGAGCTGCGCGTCCGGGATGGCCATGGCGGTGCCGAGCGCCACGTACAGCACGGCTCTCCCGGCGGCCGCCTTCTCGTCCAGCCACTTCATCCATGAGGGCTCGACGGCGCCGGTGCCGGTGCCGGTGCCGCCATGGGCGAGGCAGAGCGGGCCTATGGGCCACGCCCTGGGGCCGGCGCGGTGGTCACGGTTCCAGTGCTCGACGTAGCGGCCTTCCATGGCGTCGAAGGTGTTGACGATGAGGCCGTTGCTGCCGGCGATGGCCTTCCATAGCTTGGCGTTCAGCTCCATGATCGGACCCTCCGGGGACGGGCGGTTGAAGGGGACCGGGATGTCGGCGAGCGTGAGGTGGACGTGCGGGAACTCCGGCACGGCGAACGTCGCCGCCTCGGCGCCGCCGCCGCCAGACAGCAGCGCGGCGGCCGGGTTGTCGCGGAGGATCACGTCGCGCATGATCGTCGCGAACATGTTCCCGCCGAGGAACGCCACCGTCGGGACGCCGAGCGCGGCGGCGGAGGCGTGCGCCCAGTGCAGGAACGCGTCGGCGACGAGGAGGCCGACGCGGGGCCGAGCGGCGGCGAGCGACACCTCCAGCCCCGGCCGGAGCGCCGACACCGCCTCGACGAACGCCGGAAGGGGGAACAGGGAGTCGAGGGCCTCGACGCACTCCGCGGCGCCGCGGGCGACGACATGGTCCGGGAAGGGAAGCTCCACGACGGCCACGTCGTCGTCGAGCTGTCCCCGGACGAACGGCGCGTTGCCCGGGGTGCTGAAGAAGGTGACGGTGGCGAGGCCGCGGCGGCGGAGAAGGCAGGCGAGGTGGGTCATCGGGACGGTGTGGCCCCTGGCCATGAACGGGAAGATGGCGACGTGGGGGAGCTGCACATCGTGACCAGCCGCCGCCATGACCGGCCTGGAGCTAGCAGTGGAGCTGGTTGCTGATAGCCTCAAGAGTGTGTTCTTCTATTCTAACTACGAAATGGCTGCTGCTAATCGCTCCACATGTAGTAATGTACACCGTAGGCCCAAAAGACATGGTACAAAATGATAACAAAGCACTGGCGAGGCATAAGAGCCCTGTGACTGTGTGGATCTGTCTTAGTGCCGAGTTTGGAGCGGTGTGCTTTTCTCTACGGTGCTTGAGCTTTCGTGTTAAGGCGGAGTCGGAGCTGCTGCATCGGGTCAGCCGATGAGTTGGGCAACGATAACACTCAACACTTTTGCTCTTGTTTCTTGAAGGTTCTACACGTTTTAAGGTAGTCTTAGGTGAAATTCTTGCCTGGTCTTACAGGATCGGCGACAGTCTTGGGTGAAATCCTTGTCTGGTCTTACAGGATCGGTGACATCGATGTATGCGGGTGCTGTTTCCTCCTTGGAGGTGTTGCCTTGTGAACTCTCTCCCCCTTTAGGTAAAAACTCTTTTCTTCTAATATATCCGGTAGAAATCTTACCGTCAACTGTTTCAAAAAAAATGATAACAAACACGTGTCTAATTTAATACTCCCTCTGTCCTGAAATCTACTCTCTCTGGTTTTTAATCGATGACACCATTGACTTTTGAACACATGTTTATGTTTGATCATTCGTCTTATTCAAAAATTTTAAATACCTTAAGTGATAAAACAACTCATACCAAAATAAATTATAACTACATAATTTTTTTAAGCAGCTTACCTAACACGCTAAATACTACTTCTGTATTAAAATATTTTAGAACGGAGGAGGGAATAATTTACGCAAAATCTATTTCGAGAGGCATCTCGATTTAGACTTAACGAGCGACGCGGACAATTACGTGAGAAGTACTAGTAGCGTTACAGACATGCATGCAAGTAGTTTTTGCTATTAGGTTGTGCATATTTTTTTTCTTCTTATAAAATTTTCTCTTAAATTACTTATCCGATATATAATCCGATTACACCATTGTGTCCGTTGCAATTAAATCTTTATAACAAGATCTTACATGATAATATTATGATGAAAAAACATTTATATTGTAAATTACTTTTATTATATAGGTAAGTTACTTTTATCTTATATAAAAACTACTTTTAGATTTGATTAAATTACTTCTCATAATTTCGTAATGCTTTGAGTTGATTGTTTTTACTCAATTCCATAATTTTTGCTGATTAAATTTAATTTCTAAATAGATTTATATTTTTTATTCCTATGACAAATTTACTTTTAATATCGTAACAACTTACTTTTATTTTATGCTAAGTTACTTTTATGATTTATGTAAATTACTTTCAGGCTTTATTAAATTTACTTTCATAAATGTATTTACATGAAAATCTTCTCTACACTTTTGAATTTACTCCACGTAGTTTCTTATTGGAACTCACTCATAATGTAATTACTTTTAATGCTATATAGAGTTACTTCTATTACATAGCTAAGTTACTTCTACAATGTAAATAAATTACTTTTAAAATAATAAAATGTTTTAATATATTCAACATGGATCTCGTTTTGTCACATATTTTAAGTAGAGTACAATGATGCAAATAGATTAGATCTTAAAAATAATATGTGATTTAAAATATACAAGTGATTAAAGAGGTAAAAAAACATGCACTATAGTACTTTTTAAGCTAAAAGGAGATTTAAATCTAGGATGGAGTGATCGCTGCTTTAGGCAAATCAGAGACCGGTCGCTGTGTAGTCATGTCCAATAATATTATTGTGATCTAATCAGCTTACCTAACATGTTAAATATGACTTCCGTATTAAAATATAACAATTCAGTACGAGATAAGACACATTCTAATCATGAGTCTACACAATCCCTATGTACTCCCTCCATCCAAAATAAGCCAACTTTTGAAAATGAATCTAGACAAATATCTGTCCAGTATTACAGCGCTTCTGGACGAAGGTTGTAGATTTGTAATACTTATTATATTAGAATGCGTTCCCATTCTATATTAAGTTACAAAGATAATATCCTACAATAGTACTTACGAGCAGTTCATATATATATACTTCGAACTTACTACTCCCTTTATTATAAAATATATGTGATTTGGATGGATGAAACACATCCTAATAGTTTAAATCTGAACAGAGGTAAATCAAAATTTGTAGTACTCAAATATATGTTATTCATTTAAAATCTCTTATATGTTAAGATGTAGATAGTAATAATGTGACGGAGAGTGTAATAAATATGGACTCTTATTCCGTACTATGGTCTGTTGTCCGTCTTAATGGAATTAAAAGCGCTTCATCAGCAAGCGAGAGTGAGGCGTGGTCCCTGCCGCGTCTCTGTCCGTGTCATAAAGTAGCTCCTAACTGCATTTTCTAACACTATTTAACAGTTACTATTTATTTATTTTCTTATTCCCTCGTATTTAAAATATATAGCTATCATCTCAACAGAATACTACCTTCCTTATGTAGAAAACTAACCTAGGCTAGGCTGTGTTTAGATTCAGGGTGTAATATTTTGGTATGTCACATCGGATATATGGATACACATTTGGAGTATTAAATATAGTCTAATAAAAAAATAAATTACAAAATCCGTCTATAAATCGCGAGATGAATATATTAAGCCTAATTAATCGTCGTTAGCAAATGTTTACTGCAGCACCATATTGCTAAATCATGGTGCAATTAGACTTAAAAGATTTGTTTCACAATTTACACGCAATCTGTGTAATTAGTTATTTTTTCGTTTATATTTATTACTCCATGCATATGTCCAAACATTCGATATGACAGGGTGTAAAATTTTGGCAGGGGATATAAGCAGGCCCCTAATATCGAATGTGACATATATGTGATATATTCTAATACTACGAATCTAGACATACTTGTTTAGATTCGTAGTACTGGTATATATATGTCAGGAGTATATGTTTCAGTATGTTCACAGACTTGTCATTAGATTCAAGGATGAATATAGAAAAGATGACCCAACGTCGCATGCATACTACTCCATCTATTTTAAAATATATTAATGATTTATAGATTAATTATTACTCCCTCTGTCTAAAAACATAATAACTTTAACTCTCAAGGTTTGTCCTAAAATATAACAATTTCTCGACCAACATTCTACTCCTAACCAATTATAGCCCTCCGCCATTCAATCTTTTCACATACCTCCACTTCTCAACCAATTACAATGTTGAAAGCATGTTACAGGGGCCTTCAACCGAGTCTGCCGAAACAAGCCACTGTCCAAAGCAAAGCACCAGAGTGAAATACCGATTGGGTGAAGATGGAAGCATTCGCCACTGAGCCAAGCGCCTTTGCCATCAGAAGTAGAGAACTCTATGCCTGTAGGGGCTGATTCGTCAAATTAGGCCCATGTTATGGCCCACTGAGAAGTCCATGGCTAAATTATCTACAACTACCTTTATATATATCTATATCACAAGAGTATACATGTAAATTTCTCTGTATTTATTAGCCTTAGAGTGCATGAGTTTATACTAAGACTATAAATAAACCCCAAGGGATATATAATGTGGCATACCAACAAAATGCAATATCAATACACATTGTTTTACTTTTCAATCAAGAGTGAACCAAGTTTCTTGACAAACGCAATTGTCATTCGACAACACACAATCTTCTTTCATTTAATTCTACCCACTTTTTTAATACCCACGTCTAATTCTAAAAATCCTTATATTATAGGACGGAGGTGGTAGAAGAGATAAAAATTGAGGAGAAATGATATTAGATATTAGTACGGAAAAGTGATTAATAGAATAAAATACTAGTACATGGGTGTTGGAAGTGCTTATATTTTAGTATAAAGGAGCTATCTGTTGCACTATCCGTTGCGCATTCAAATTATTTACGAGCTTATCTCTAAGTCAAAAAAAAAAAATTCCTTCTTAGGCATGATCAAAGATCAATGGACCCTCCGTCCTAATACATTTTCGTTTTTAGCCAATTTTTTAATATCAATCCCTATAATAGCATTATTTTATTATCAAATCAACTAAAATACCTTTAACCTCCTTCCCCTCTCCTTCTCCCTCTCCTTCCCTTCTCATTCCCTAAATCCCTCATTTTCTTCACGCCTATGCCTCTCCTTACACTATCGTCACTGCCTCTTCTCCTTCTCCAGCTGCAAGCTCCCACAGGGCGTGACGCCATCTCCACCCCTCTTCGGCTGTCGGTGACCACAAGCTCCCCGTCATCGAGCTGCTTCAGTGGAGTTGGTCACCTTTCCCTTCAATCTCTACACCCACCGTCCCTCCCCATGCCATGGCCATCACCATCAAGCTCACTGGATCTAGCCATGGGTTAGGATGCAAGTGAATAGTCCCGCTACCCGAAAAAACCCGCTTGATAGCTAGTTCATTTCCCACATAGTAGTATAAATTTTAGAAGAAAAATAAACTAAAAGTGAGATAAGCGGGTAAAAAACCCGCTTGCCCGTCCCGCTTGCATCCTTAGCCATTTTTAGAATAATTGGGCTAGGCCCAATTTATCCTATTAAATCTCAAAGACCCATAATAAGTGTTAAGGATAATAATACCACCTCAGGATTTAAGCGAGGAATATCTCAACCTAAATAGGGAGTTATTGGAGGCCCCCTGTTGACTGGTTGAGGTGGGGGTTGGAAAGCCACACGCGCGCGCGCTGGGCCGGGCCGGGCGGGCGTGCGTCACGTCATGTCGCTACTCTTTTGCAACCACGAACCCACGTTACCACGACTGCCTCCGCAACGGCGCGTCCACGATCCCACGTTCCCACGAATGCCGATTGCCTCTCTCCTGATAGATAAGGAGGCCGCGAGTCTGATCAGAACGATTCGCTTGCTTCTTTCCCGTTCGCTTGCTTCTTTCCCGGGTGTTAGTTCCTCCTCCTCCGCGCCTGTGCTGCTCTCGCCTCCTCGCTTCTGATCGCTTGCGCGCACGAGAGATCGGAAGGAGCAGGGCCTCCGGAACCACACCTTCGCCTGAGATCTGCACCGGGTAGGCGGGTGATCAGGTTTTTGGGGAGTGCTTCCCGCACGACTGCTCGTCCTCGCCCACCATGTCTGCGCCTGGAGCCGGCGCCGCTGCTGCTGCTGGAGGAGATGGCGGAGGTGGTGCGCCACCAGGAGCTGGAGCTGGAGGTGGTGCGCCAGGAGCTGGAGCCTGTGCCGCGAACAACAACACCAACGGAGTCAATTCTGCCTCGCAATCCAGTGGAGGGCCATTCTCGGGGTATATCCTTCTCCTGTTCCTGTTCCCGTTGTTAGCGCTTTACTGCTATGTTCCTGTTCCTGATATTCATGATGTCTCTAGCATGCTACTGCGTTACTGCTATGTTCTTGTTCCTGATATTCATAATGCGCATGATGCCATTAGTATGCTACTGGTTATGTTACATGTTGTCACTAGATCACCCTACACTGTTTATGCCATGATTATTGTCTTAACATTTTGGATTAAAATATGCCGATTTATGACCATATTTCTAACAATCCAAAAACCTGATAGGTTATTTTCGGTAGTTGGCTTTGCTGCTGCACTGAAACCACATGCTTTTGATGGTTCTAACTATAAGAGATGGAAAGCACGTGTACTATTGTGGTTGACAGCGATGCAATGCTTCTATGTTTCACGGGGCAAACGAAGTGAACCACCTCTTTCTCCTGAGGAGGAGGCTAATTTCGAGGCTTCGGATTGCCTGTTCTGTGGAGCATTGATCAGTGTACTCGCTGACAACATAGTGGACGTGTATATGCACATGCCTTCTAGGAAGGACATGTGGGATGCACTTGAGGCCAAGTTCGGAGTTTCTGACACCGGCAGTGAGCTGTATGTCATGGAGCAGTTCTATGACTACAAGATGGTCGATGACCGTTCTGTAGTAGAACAAGCTCATGAGATTCAGATGCTGGCTAAGGAACTTGAGAACAACAACTGTGAGTTGCCGGACAAGTTTGTGGCGGGTGGCATTATTGCCAAACTGCCACCTTCTTGGTCGGACTTTGCCACTTCTCTAAAGCACAAGAGACAAGAGTTCAGTGTTTCTGATCTTATTGGCTCTTTGGGTGTTGAGGAGAAGGCGAGGGCAAAGGACGTCCGGGGCAAAAAGGTTGAGGGAGGTTCTAGTGCCAATATGGTACAGAAGAAGAACCCTCATGCATCCCACAACAACAAGAAAGTCAAGTCTGATGTCAAACCCAAGGCTGCAACCAACTTTAAGAAGAAAGGCAAGGGAAAGGCAAAGGGAGACTGCTTTGTGTATGGTAAGTATGGGCATTGGGCCAAGGACTGTCCTGAGCGCAAAGACAGGAAGTCTGCCAACATGGTCATTAGCGAGGGCGGAGGAACATCGGTGTACGGTAAAATATTACCTACAGTTCTCTCTATTTTTCACTCACCTGATTGGTGGGTGGATACTGGTGCTAATATTCATGTATGTGCTGACATTTCTCTGTTTTCTTCTTATCAGGTCGGGAGAGGTTCCTCCTTGTTAATGGGAAACGGTTCGCTTGCGGTTGTTCATGGTGTTGGTACGGTCGATCTGAAGTTTACTTCGGGAAAGACCGTGCAGCTGAAGAACGTGCAGCATGTCCCTTCAATAAAGAAGAATCTTGTTAGTGGCTCTCTATTGTGTAGAGAAGGTTTTAGACTTGTGTTTGAGTCCAATAAATGTGTCGTATCTAAATATGGGACTTTTGTTGGAAAAGGTTATGACAGCGGAGGCTTGTTCCGCTTTTCTTTGAATGACATGTGTAATAATCATAATGTTGTGAACCATATTAGCGAGAAAGATGAGTCTAATGTGTGGCATTCGCGACTCTGTCATGTGAATTTCGGTTGTATGACGCGCTTAGCTAACATGAGTTTAATTCCAAAATTCACTTTGGTCAAAGGTTCCAAGTGCCATACTTGTGTTCAATCGAAACAACCTCGCAAGCCTCACAAGACATCTGAGGCGAGGAATTTGGCACCTCTAGAACTTGTTCATTCTGATTTGTGCGAAATGAACGGCGTGTTGACTAAAGGGGGAAAGAAATATTTCATGACACTGATAGATGATTGCACTACATTTTGTTATGTGTATCTATTGAAAACAAAGGATGAAGCATTGCATTACTTTAAGATCTATAAAGCTGAGGTAGAAAACTAACTTGAAAGGAAAATCAAACGGTTGAGGTCTGATAGAGGTGGGGAGTATTTTTCCAATGAGTTTGCATCCTTTTGCGAAAAGTTTGGAATTATTCATGAGAGGACGCCTCCCTATTCACCCCAATCAAATGGGGTGGTCGAAAGAAAGAACCGTACTCTAACTGAGATGGTGAATGCCATGTTAGACACTGTAGGGCTTTCCAAGGAATGGTGGGGTGAGGCAGTTTTGACTGTGTGTCATGTCCTGAATAAAATTCCAATGAAGCATAAGGAAGTAACACCATTCGAGGAATGGGAAAGGAAGAAATTAAATCTCTCATACCTGCGAACATGGGGCTGTTTGGCCAAGGTAAATGTACCTATAGCCAAAAAGCAGAAACTTGGACCAAACACTGTTGATTGTGTGTTCCTTGGTTATGCTATTCACAGTGTAGGTTATAGATTCTTAATAGTAAACTCTGGAGTACCCGACATGCATATTGGTACAATTTTTGAGTCCAGAGATGCTACATTCTTTGAGAATGAATTTCCCATGAAACATACACCTAGCACCTCTAGTCAAGAAACTGTCATGCCCCATGAGCACTTTGCACCGATAGAACACAATGATCAAACGCCTGAGGAAAATCCTGAGGAGGACAACATTGTAGATACTCGCAAGAGTAAGAGACAAAGGGTTGCAAAATCCTTTGGAGATGACTACATTGTATACCTCGTGGATGACACCCCAAGAACCATAGAAGAGGCATATTCATCTCCTGACGCTGACTACTGGAAGGAAGCAGTACGCAGTGAAATGGACTCGATCATGTCTAATGGTACTTGGGAAGTCGTTGAGCGTCCATATGGGTGCAAGCCCGTAGGATGCAAATGGGTTTTCAAGAAAAAGCTTAGGCCTGATGGTACAATTGAAAAGTACAAGACAAGGCTTGTGGCCAAGGGTTATACCCAAAAGGAAGGCGAGGACTTTTTTGACACATACTCACCAGTTGCTCGCTTGACCACGATTCGAGAACTACTTGTTCTGGCAGCCTCTTATGGTCTTCTCGTTCATCAGATGGACGTTAAGACAGCTTTCCTAAACGGAGAGCTGGAGGAGGAGATCTATATGGATCAACCAGACAGGTATGTACTAGAAGGTTAGGAGGGAATGGTGTGTAAACTGTTGAAATCCTTGTATGGCCTCAAGCAAGCACCTAAGCAATGGCATGAGAAGTTTGACACCACGCTTACATCTGCAGGCTTTGTTGTGAACGAAGCTGACAAATGTGTGTACTATCGCTATAGTGGGGGAGAAGGAGTGATCTTGTGCTTATATGTCGATGGCATATTGATCTTTGGGACCAGCCTCAATGTGATTGAGGAGGTCAAGGACTATCTGTCCAAGAGTTTTGAAATGAAGGATTTGGGAGAGGCTGATGTTATTCTTAACATCAAACTACAAAGAGGAGATGAGAGTGGGATTACACTTGTGCAATCCCACTATGTGGACAAGATTTTGAGTTGCTTTGGATATAGTGACTGCAAGCCAACTCCTACTCCTTATGATCCCAGTGTGCTATTAAGGAAAAACCGAAGAATAGCAAGGGATCAACTGAGATACTATCAAATCATTGGTTCATTGATGTACTTGGCTAGTGCAACGAGGCCTGACATCTCATTTGCTGTAAGCAAGCTGAGCCGGTTTGTCTCAAATCCGGGAGATGATCATTGGCAGGCTCTAGAAAGAGTAATTCGCTATCTAAAGGGCATTATGAGCTATGGAATTCACTATACCGGGTATCCAAAAGTACTAGAAGGGTATAGTGACTCAAACTGGATATCTGATGCTGATGAGATAAAAGCCACAAGTGGATATGTGTTCACACTTGGAGGTGGCGCTGTTTCCTAGAAGTCTTGCAAGCAGACCATTTTAACGAGGTCAACAGTGGAAGCAGAACTTACAGCACTAGATACTGCGACAGTTGAGGCCGAGTGGCTTCGTGAACTCCTGATGGATTTGCCGGTGGTTGAAAAACCAGTGCCAGCTATCCTAATGAACTGTGATAATCAAACAGTGATTATTAAAGTGAACAGTTCAAAGGACAACATAAGTCATCTAGGCATATCAAGAGAAGACTGAAATCTGTCAGAAAGCAGAAAAACTCCGGAGTGATAGCATTGGACTATGTCCAAACGGCTAGAAATCTGGCAGATCAGTTTATCAAGGGGCTACCACGTAATGTGATAGACAGTGCATCGAGGGAAATGGGCTTGATACCCACCTAAGGTTGCACAATAGTGGAAACCTGTCCATTGTGATCGGAGATCCCATGAATTTGGATGGCAAAACAAACTATTGTGTGACTGAGAGAAGAGACCCTTGAAAAGGGCTTATTTTCATGATGTACTTCTTTTCTTTCCTACATGGTAGGATGACTCATGCCTTAATGTGATCCGAGTGGCTTTTCCAAGCAGAGATATTGACCTGCAGAACATCTCAGAAGGAACACACCTATATGAGTTCGACTGCTAGTCACAGTCTATGAGGTTTGGGCGATCTCTAGATACTCATGAAAGGCCTGGAGTTTGACTTATATGCTCCAAACAGAGGGGATGCGAACGGCAGTCCAGTACCAGTCAAGGGTCTGAGTGAAACCTAATCACACAAAACTGACAATTCAAGGCATAGTCCATTGTTCAGTTGTGGTCTGATGTAGCTCATTTCCTAGGTGGAAGTTCAACTTAACAGTCTCCACCAAAACCCTGGTATATCAAATAGGCACAACCTTGAGAACATTTCTTATGAGCCTTGAAATTTGGTGGGGATTGTTAGAATAATTGGGCTAGGCCCAATTTATCCTATTAAATCTCAAAGGCCCATAATAAGTGTTAAGGATAATAATACCACCTCAGGATTTAAGCGAGGAATATCTTAACCTAAATAGGGAGTTATTGGAGGCCCCCTGTTGACTGGTTGAGGTGGGGGTCGGAAAGCCACACGCGCGCGCGCGCCGGGCCGAGGCCGAGGGCTAGGCGTGGCGTGGCGCTACACTTTTGCAACCATGAACCCACGTTCCCACAACTGCCTCCGCAACGGCACGTCCACGATCCCACGTTCCCACGACTGCCGACTGCCTCTCTCCTGATAGATAAGGAGGCCGCGAGTCCGATCAGAACGATTCGCTTGCTTCTTTCCCGGGTGTTAGTTCCTCCTCCTCCGTGCCTGTGCTGCTCTCGCTTCCTCGCTTCTAATCGCTTGCACGCACGAGAGATCGGAAGGAGCAGGGCCTCCGGAATCACACCTTCGCCTGAGATCTGCACCGGGTAGGCGGGTGATCAGGTTTTTGGGGAGTGCTTCCCGCACGACTGCTCGTCCTCGCCCACCATGTCTGCGCCTAGAGCCGGCGCCGCTGCTGCTGGAGGAGATGGCGGAGGTGGTGCGCCAGGAGCTGGAGCCTGTGCCGCGAACAACAACACCAACGGAGGCAATTCTGCCTCACAATCCAGTGGAGGGCCATTCTCGGGGTATATCCTTCTCCTGTTCCTGTTCCCGTTGTTAGTGCTTTACTGCTATGTTCCTGTTCCTGATATTCATGATGCCTCTAGCATGCTACTGCGTTACTGCTATGTTCTTGTTCCTGATATTCATAATGCGCATGATGCCTTTAGTATGCTACTGGTTATGTTACATGTTGTCACTAGATCACCCTACACTGTTTATGCCATGATTATTGTCTTAACATTTTGGATTAAAATATGCCGATTTATGACCATATTTCCAACAGCCATTGGGGATGATGTGTCTGGCCTCAAAGGCGACAGATCTAGCTTCCAACAAACGGAGCAGCAAGGGGTTTAGGCCCTATTGGCAATGACTACATGGGGATCTTCTCGGGGTGACAATACCGGTGACGACCATGCATGTTGGGAAGAGCCCCTTTGGGGCATGGTAGACTAGCCTGTGGTTGCAGTGTAGATCGGGTGAAGAGGAGCTTGGCGGTCCATCTTGGGTTGTGACAAGGGCCTCATGGTATGCCCCTCCCAGTCGCCTACCCCTACTCTGTTGCCGCCTCTGTCCTCTTTGACCAAATCACCAAACAAATCACATGAGGGAAATATAACTAATAAATCGTTTCAGGGGAATACCACCTACAAATCGTGCGAAGAGAATGTCACCAACAAATCATGCAAAGGGAGGAGGATCATGGCCTCTCCCACAACACGGTCGCGACCATGCCTTCGACGATGAGTAGCCTCAGTCCCGCCGAGACACCTGTGCCCTCTGTAGGGCACTTGGATCTTGGCTAGGGCACTCACTTGACCGACATAGCGTGAAATCATCACCAACATGGAGAGTCAAGGGCACTCTGCACGTCTCCATGTTGTGTATAGCCTTAGTCACCAGGAACAATAATTTGAATAAAGCACTGGTGGAGAAACCATCTTTGGTCGGTCGGCCGAAATCCACAATAGTCCCGATTCCACTAAAAACCGGGACTAAAGATGATCTTTAGTCCCAGTTCTAGACCTGTCAGACCTTGTCAGGCCCCCGGGATCTTTACTCCCGGTTGGTGTTACCAACCGGGACTAAAGATCCTAACTTTACTCCCGGTTGGTGTTATCAACCGGGACTAAAGATCTTGAAGATTTTTAGTCCCGGACTAAAATTCAACGCTTAATATATAATCCTTCTTCCCTATCCTCTCCTTCACAACCGCCTCGCACTTATCCTCTCAGATCTCAATCACCCTCTCCTCCCTCTCAGATCGATCTCCCTCTCCTCCTCCGCCTCCGCCTTCTCCCCTTCCTCCTCCCATCCCCGGCCCTCTCCTCCCCGTACTCCCTTCCCATCGGCTCAGATCGATCTCCCTCTCCTCCTCCCCTCCTCCTCTCAGATCGATCTCTCTCCTCCTCCCCCTCCGCCTCCTCCCCTTCCCCACCCATCCCCTGCCCTCTCCTCCCCCTCCTCCCTTCCCACGCAGCAGGCGGCCGGCTGGGCCGCGCACGGGCCCAGTGGCGAGCGGCGGCAGGCGGCAGCCGCTGCCGGCATCTTTTTTTTTTTTTCAATTTGTGATTCACTAAGATGTATAATTTTATGATTTGTTGCATGACCTGTCACGACCGGAATTAACCCAACGGGCGTTTCTTACGTGCGTGTATTATTCCTTGTCCCAGGAGGCAAGGTACACCAAAAGTTGATACATTTCAGAGTTTATCAAGCGGAAGCGTAAATAGTTAATTTATTACATGGGCGGCGAAGGCCCAGCACACACAAAGACAAACGGGAAACAGCAGAAGACTAGGGCGACGACCATAGGCGCTTGACGGCAGGCACGAGCTAGACACCAAAGCCTTCATCTTCCAGGGGCTCCTCTTCTGGGTTTGGGAAAAATTGAGCAAGACTGAGTACAACCACCGTACTCAACAAGACACACCCACAAGTGCAGAATAAATGCAAGGGAGTACAAGGGGGTTATAATATAAAGGGTTAGGGTTTGCAGTAAACAGCATTAAAAGACACTTAATTGCTCAAAGCTATTTTGTAAACACGATTCTAGAGCTATACAATATTATTAATCAAGGCCGTGAACCCACACGAACCTGCCTTAACCCAAGGCCTACGATGATTCAGACCGAACTAGCAACCCGACCCTGGGTCCCAGCTCGTCCCAAGCTAACCCAGGCCAACCATTCCACATTTTAGTTGTTAAGCATGTTTTAAGAATTAAAACACTAACTTGGGTACATTGCTCGGCTTGCCCATAACCGAGGGCGCGGCTATTCGAATAGATTATACTCTGATCAGAGGTGTACATCTTTACCCACAAGACACCTCTTCCTCACGTGTAACCACGTGCCACATACCACCACGGTATATGGACGGAAGACGTGACATAGCTTCCAACCCATCCTAGCCATAGACAAGAGTACCGACCCAACCCCACCTACAGCCGGGACCCCCGGGACAGGTAGGCAGGACTGAGCCCCGAGCAGCAGGACACCGGCCCTGTGCCATGACATCTCGACTACCGGGCCGCAGCTCGTGTAGCCTTCATTTGTCCTAGAGATGTCCATCGACCCCCGACTTCGTCCATCTCCATCCGTATCATCATGTTCATTAACTGAGTCTGTTGAGCCAGAACTTGAGCAAGAGTTGGGTTCCCTTCATTGTTATTATTTCCACTTTTATTGGCGCGAGTGTTCACCATCCGTTGCAGATTAGAGAAGATAGAAGGAGAGGGGTTACGCTAAAGTTAAGACCTTAACCATGTTACCACTGATCTGGTGTGTGTAGACCATTATATTGTTCAAGTTGATTAAGCAAGCAACCTAGTATAGTTACACACTCATCATTGAACCACACCAATGACGGGAATGCAACCATACCTACACACAAGCAAGCAACAAACGTTCTACCCTACTAACTATTCTTCAAGGATAGTTTGGCGGCATAGGTTCTAAGGTAGGATCCAAACTTCATTCCATCTTGACCACTTGGCACTTCGGTTCTTTCTCGATCCACTTGACTGACCTCCATAAGTAGACCTCATTAACATCTTCTAGTTTCAACAACTAGTTTTAGAACTACTCAAGTTGAAAGCAGGAGGGGAGAGGATGATAAAATGATTTATAGAGAATTCTAGAGAAGGAAGAAAGGAAAATTTTCACAAATCATGTTTTCGGAAAATTTGTCCTTAAGGTTTGACCATTTGGCTTATCCTACAGTCGAGATGGCTCTGATACCAACTTGTCACGCCCGGAAATTCACAAGTAATTTCCAAACTTATTTGTGCATAAAATCCTCGTCCAGGAATCAGCCGAGGTACACAAACTGACAATTTAATATACAGATTCATCAAATTAACTAAAACGATAAGTACTTACTTAAGAGGCACTTAGTCCTCATCAAGAAGAAAACTGCAGCGGAAAAATAAAATCTAGCGAAGCTCCGGCTCCACTCCCACAGGCAGCTCAACTGGGATATAAGCCAAACGTCTTCTCCTTCTGGATCCTTTTTCTTCAACTGAGGTTGATTGATTATTGCAAGGTGAGCATATGACATACTCAGCAAGCCACACAGCAAATATGCAAGTGCACAAGGATACCAAAGGATGGCATAATATTGGCTCATTTGCAAAAGCAGCATTTAGCAAAACATTTAAGAGAAGTAAAACAGTGGAGTAATTAATCAGGAATTTTAATCAACACTGAACAGCACACCCATGCTGCACAGGCCCAACCATCCTGAACAACCATACCCGGCTGTACAGATCTAATCTCCAAACCAGGAGCTAAGCAAATTATTATCAGGTATAACATCCATAATTATTGTGAGAGGTGTGGGACTAATCACGAAAAACATTGCTCAACTCGCCCATAACCGCGGGCACGGCTATTCGAATAGTTTTACTCTGGCCAGAGGTGTACCACTGTACCCACAAGACACAGCCTCAACATCATGTCTACCATGCGTCCCGATACTGGAAAGTACCCGAATAGAGGCTGTGACAATACCCTCTGCATAACACAACTCACCACAGTGCACCATTCCTGGATCATAATCACCCCCTTATAAAACAAGGCATGGACTCCCCAGCGACCCCCGTGGGCTTATTTCCGCCACTTCTCAGTCTGGTGCTCCGCAATGAACCATGTTATACAAAAGGTAAAGCCGTTGCCCACGCTGGCTTGTGGTTGGCACGGTTAATGTTTCACAACAGTAGCTCGCGAACCGGTCCTTAATTGCCATGAGCACGACTCTCAAAACCATGTGCTCACAACCCACCATTATCAAGTTTTAGTTGGCAAGTAATTAATTAACCAATCACGATTGACCATCGTGAGCTACCATTAAACCATCATTAAATAATAATGAATCATAAGTTATCCCAACAGTGTGCTAATGTTTCTAAGCATGGCTAAGCAATCACATCTAATATCTAGCTGAACCAATATATAAAGCTCAACTAGTCAAATTATAATAACCCAAGGTATCAAGGATTAAAGTAATCAATGCAAACAGGCCATAACAAAGGAATAGGTTCACACCACCCAGTGACATTCGAAAATAAATGCACAGTTGAAATAAATAGAGAATTTAAATATAGGATCAACATGCTCAAAGGATTGTGTTTAGGATCTGTGTGACTTGCCTTGCAATAATCGGTCTTCAATTAATCTTCTTGAACACTCCCGACGCACTCGCGAACCTTCGCAACGACGGAAACGACAAGCTATCACGCAAAACGAGGAAAAAGACTAATAAAAACCAAATAAACAATACATAAAAAGTAAACAAACATGTAGATCATATTTTTAGATGAATTATGAGACTTGAACGGCCTCATTCTGATTTCATATGAATTTATTATGAATTTTACAAGATTTAATTCCAATTAAACCTATTAAACGGAGACTATTCCAAATTAATTAAATCATTTACAAATGATTTATAGCTGAGACAGAAGATTAAAGCAACCTCCGGAAAAGATTGGATCATATTTGGTAGATGACATATATTAAAAAGAAATAATATGCCACTGAAAAGAGGAGAGGATTTATATTGACCGAGTCGACTAAGATCGGATGGCTTGGATTGATCTGGCAAGCGGGCCTCACGAGATACCGACTCAACGAGTCAATTCTACGTGACACGGGATCACCTAAATGATCAACCGAAACCGGCGAACGGAACCGGCGGCTCTGAACTAAAGGACGACTCAACACGGACGAACGAACGAAGCACGGGGAACACCTCATTCGAACGAACGAGCGAACGACTCAACAACGGCTGCGGCTAATCCGGTGGACTAGAAACGATTCACAGAAAAGCCCCGGTACGACAAACGATAGACCGGTAGGAATTTAGGGATGCACCTACGGCTAGACAACTTGACTACCGAGCAACGGCTAAAGCGACGGCTAGGTTAAAGCGGCACACAGCTGCGACACGGCGGCACTAGGGCGACTTGGCTTGGCTAGGCGGCAGCTCAGCGGAAACACAAAGCTAGGGTTAGGGTGACAGCACAGCCGATAGCGATGCACGACAGCGGCGCGGTGACTGCAGAACGTGCACTAGGGCAACGGCTACGCGGCGGCTAGCAGCGGACAACAGCGGGTACGGTGCACGGCAATGACCGGCTCGACGCTAGGACCAAACAAGATTAGATTAGATGGAATTAAGACCCTAGGGATAAAGTACACCGGTGAACGACAAAGGAGCGGCGATTGCCGACGAAATAATGCAATCGGAGGGCACCGGGAGAAAGAGGAGGCAACGGCGATTCTTACCAACACTTACGCGACGACGGACAGCGACGGAAGATGGCCGGCGACGAGCTTCAAAGGGCGGCGAGGTACTGTCCACGGCGGCGACAACTTTCCGGCGATGTGCGGCGACAACGGAGGGGTGGCCGGGCTTCACTTCGCAGCTGCGAATCCAATGGAGTCGATGGCGACAGAGGGCGATGACGGGAGGAGCAGCAGGGCTTCGCCGGAGATCAAAACGCGACGGCGAACTTCGGGTTTGTCGAATCTAGATTTCGGCAATAATAAAAGGGGGTGGCTATCAAGCTAGGAAAGTGTATGGGTTTGGAGACAAAGGATTTATACAGGTTCAGGCCTTCTTATAAAAGAAGTAATACCCTACTCCTGTCCGGGGATGAATCCGCCGAGTGTATTATTGATTGTATGATTTAGGGAAAATCAACATCTGCCCCTAGAGGCACCCGGACCCCCCTTATATATGGGGAGGAGTCCGTGTTACAAAAGATAATCTATATCCCTAACGGAATATGCAAATACAGATGAAATATAGTCGTAACCGACTAAGTCTCAGGGTGTTTCCTTGATACACAAGTTAAGAAACAAACCCGAGATACAGATAAGATATTCTATCTACATTAGGTATCCTGTACCCAGTCCAAATACCATCGCCGTGTAGATATGGGATATCCATAATCTCCACAGTAGCCCCCGAGACCTTTGCAGTCAGCCATCGTAGCCATCTCAAAAATAGTCCGAGTGCTTCAAACTTTTCATGTCAAGGCCTGCCGAGTAGCGAAGACGAAGACTGTAAAGGGCGAAAAGATAAAGAATATGGTGCATCGAATAGATGCACCTAATTAGGTGTAGCCCCCAACTATGTGATTAGTTAACAAACTAAACATATAGTTGAGAACAAAATAATAGCACAATCGTGCATCAGATGGCAAAAGCATACGCGGCGCCTAAAGAGGCATTCTAGCCGACTGCTTTTTAGCCATAATAAAAGAAATCCGAGTGGTTAACACTCTAAAAGGTTCACGAATGAACACACTTGATAGACATCCGAATATAAAATTCTAAAGATTACCCACCAAGTATTATAAAAATTATGGTAATGAATAAGTCTAATAGCCTAGGCTATGACTATTTACCATAATGAAAATAGGTATATAACATACCAAGGAAGTGACTATGATAAAAATAAGTCATTCCAAATTAACCAAGACAGCTTTTGTAGCCTAATAAAGCTAACAAAAAGCAGTATAACACCTTTCTGTCAGGCACCTTTTAATCTGCATTGCAATAATTCTAAAGAATTATATGACCGCATAAAAAGGATTTTATCAACATTGGGCAACACTATTGTGCGCATAAATTGCCAAAGCAAAAAATGCCTAAGTCCCTAAGGAACACAATGGGCCACGCTGTTAAAAGTATTGGGCTGAGGTACTGTTCAGGCCTAGGCCCATTTGCACTTCCGATACCCTTAACAAGAAATCCGAGATCCAAGCGATGCTTCGTCTTCCCCGCCGGAACGCTCGCCATTTTCCCCACTCCACGCTACAGTAAAGAGCTGCGCCGGCGAACTAGGGTTCACCAATCCACCCAAATCCACCTTCAAAACGTGATCAAAATCCTTCCCGTGATCCACCGCCTCAATTCCTCACCTCTCCCAAGCCATCCCTCGAATCAAATCAGCGCATTTGAGAAAAATCGATGGCGGAAGAGAAGGAAAGCTTTGAAGGCCAATGGGCGCCGTCCGACGTGACGGAAGAAAACCTGAAGGAGATGGTGGCGCACGGCGTTCTCCCTGGCAAGGAGATCATCGGGTGGCGGCCAGCGTGCGGTGAAGCCTTTCCAACCCCCGATACACACGAGGTCGTGGTATTCTCTCATTTCTTTTATGGCGGATTTGCTCTTCCAACCTCAAAGTTCTTCCGTGGGATACTGAATTTCTATGGAATCAGCTTACATCATTTGAATCCGAACTCCATAGTCCATATTGCAAATTTCGTCCATGTCTGCGAAGCTTTTTTGGGCATTAGACCTCATTTTGCTCTGTTCCGCCGAATATTTTTCCTTAAGCCTCAACCGAACAAAAACAAACCATGCGTAGTTGGAGGGGCTGGATTTCAACTGAGAGGCACTCTGAGCCAAAAGTATTTCTCCATGCCTTTCAAGACTTCAAACAAAGGATGGCACGCCAACTGGTTTTATATTCAAAATCCCGAGCCCGCTCTTCCTGAGTACTCCTGTCTTCCCCCAGTATACCAAGATACATGGAACTCTCTTCCCATGGGAGATGAAGCTGCCCAAGCCTTAGAACTGATGGAACGCATGCTGAAACTCAAAGAGCAAGGCTTACAGGGAGAGCAAATCACTCGGCATTTCATTAAGTGCCGATTAGCTCCAATCAAAGAAAGATCCCGCACAGCATTTGAATTTGACGGCAAGCACGATCCAAACCGTGAAGACCCAGATTCTCTGGATTTTAAGATCATGAAGGAGAGGATGTACAAGATATTCTCGAACGCTATTGTCGTCAGCTACTCACATCAACTGCCAGTTGTACCATACAACGCATTCAATCCGCCTCCGCAGGTATGTATCTGAAAATCTTCAACCCAAGGTCAAAACATAATTTCATCTTCATGTTGAGTTAGCTAACTGTGGAAGCATCTCATTCAGGAATACGTATTGATGAAATCTGATCCCCCAATTGCTCAGCGCCGATCTCCTCGCCAGCACACCATTCAGGGAAGTGGAGGGCCGACAATCAGGTCAGACCCACAACCTCAAACCTCCAAACCGGCTGGGCAGACAGGTCCTCGCAAGAGAAAGCTGGTGCTTAATGACGACGAGGGCGATGACAGCAACAAATCTGGGGACAAGGGAACGCCCAACAAACTCCCAAAGCATACCATGCCCAGGAAAAAACTGGCTGGCCGTCAAATGCCAAAGATTAGAACATCTTCCAGGTATAAACCTCTCGATACCATTTCCCTTTGACATACTTCTCTCATAGAAATTACGCTGAATGTTGAAAGGACACTTTGCAGGAAACCATCCGACATTGATCCAACTGGAAAAGATCCTGATCCGGCTGTGACAGAGCCAAATTTATCCAAAGACACTGAGCCGACTGCCGAAAACCAGCCGACTGCCAAAAACCAGCCGACTGGCGCCCATGCTTCGGATGACAAGGCCGATCCGAGTGACCAGCCACCGACTGGAAACCAGTCGGAAGCAACTGAAACTGCAACAACCCAAGAACCCCTGACTGGAAACCAGTCGGATGTGGGTCTAAATCAAGAGATTCCTGAAGCTGGAGCACAAGCGACAACTTCCCAAGGACCAAAAGCTGGCAATGACTCGGTGATTGGGTCTCTGGATAAAGAGCAAAGATCACCTCACGCTCAACTAGGCACATCCTCAGGTAACTCATATTCTCAAGTGATGCCGTTCTGAATAACTCCAGCTTGTTCGTCTAATGTCTTGGGAATGCATCAGGTCCATTAGGCGGCGACGAAGAAGAAATTCTCCGCATAAAGGCAGCTGATGACTCTCGTCCTCCTATCTTACTCAAATGGTGGGACGAGAACTCTCAAGTTTCTGGCATTGTCATAAATCGCCAAAAAGAAGATGAGGAAGTGTGCCAGCTGAAGAAAGTACTTGGAGAAGCTACTCGCATTGTGAATGTAAGTCTTCTAGGTGACTGCCTTTGATGACTTTATTGTCTCGTTAGCAAAACTAATCCATGAACCACCGTGCAGAGGATCCATCTTCGCAATGAGGCCAAGACCACAACCTTAGAAAAGCTGGTTCCACATTTGGGAACTCTTGAAGCCGTTAGGGAACAGCTACACGAGGCCAAGGAGCATGCCAAGAAAACGGAGAAGGAATTAAGGGATCGAATTGCACAGCTTCAGGACTCCAACTTCGAGCTGAGTGGTTCATCAAAAGGTAATCTCTAGATCTGTCCCATTTGTGCTGTCATAACTGGATCCTCAAACATTTGGATTTCAAACAGCGCAAGCCACCAGGATGGCTCAAATGGAGAAGCAAATAGAAGCCTTGAAAAAAGACAAAGCAGAACTGGCTGCAGAAAGGGACTCAGCCTTGAAGGAGGTTGAAGGTACTGCCAGCTGACAATCTGAACTTTCCTCTTTTTAATGCAGCAAATTCTTATTATAAATGTGTTTTGTAGACCGTAAAATCAAATCTCAAGCTCAGTTTGACGTCCTGGTTGGTAAGATCAAGAAACTTGAAGGAGCAAGAGACGAAGTCGCCAATGTCGCTACACCACTTGTCCAAGCTATGTTCCTTAATAACAGTGGTCCGAGTGCACTTGACGCAACCGAAATCTTTGACAAGCTGAGAGTTGCACCGGATGTATACTTCAAGAATATCAAGAAAGCTGGAAGTATGGGAGCTAGTATGGCATTGGCGATGACCAAATCCTTGTACCCGAGGATTGAAATTGATACCATTGATGGCTTTGCAGACGGGACAAGTGAAGAAGCTGCTCTTGATCTTATCAGTAATGCTCAAAGTGCGGCTGACAAGATTGCAAGTGATGTTGTAGAGCAATTCCGCAACAACGATCTTCAGCCGAGTAATAATAACTCTGATGATGAAAGGACTGACTCTGACTGAGTATGAATGTAACAAATGGAGGCTCAATTTGTACAATACCGGTGTATTTATGCTGTGCTTGATAGTTCTAGCCAAGTCTTTGATTTCTTAAAAGCTTTTATCAAGCTTTGTTGAGCCTAAAACCCAAAGAAGCTATTAAAAACTTTCAGTCCTCGCAGACTAAGTAGAAAAAATCAAACAAGGCAATGATAGACCAAGTAAGCAAATTAAATTGATAAAAAATCACACTCCATTATTATGATGATAGCCCCCGACTGACAACTTCAAGAAGAAAACTTGATGTTGACAGTCAAGATAGGGAAGTACAATGATAAACTTAAGCGTAGAAACGACGAAGATGTTCAATGTTCCAAGAGTTGTCGACAAGAGTACCGTCTTCGCGCTTGAGTCGATAAGAACCTGGCCGGGTGACTTCAGAGATAATAAATGGCCCTTCCCATAGAGGAGATAACTTGTGCCGATCTCGTGTAGTTTGAATTTTCCGCAAAACCAGGTCACCGACTAAAAAGGCACGAGATCGAACATTGCGATTATGATAGCGCCGCAATCCTTGTAAATATCGAGCCGACCGAATCAAAGCTGCTTCGCGGGCTTCTTCCAATCGGTGCAAATCATCCACTCGGTCCTCTTCGTAGCGTTCTTCACGGAAATTTCGAAAGCGCAAAGACTCGAATTCAACTTCACTCGGCAACATTGCTTCTGCCCCATAGACAAGGAAAAAAGGTGACTGGCCTGTGGCCCGACTGGGTGTAGTTCGCAAAGACCAAAGTACTGATGGCAGCTGTTGCACCCATTTGCCGGCATAGGGTCTTAGCCGGTCAAAAACACGCGCTTTAATCCCTTGAAGTATCATGCCATTGGCTCGCTCCACCTGTCCATTGCTCATGGGGTGTGCCACTGAGGCATAGCAAATCTTAATTCCAAAGTCTTCACAAAAGTCTTTAAAAACTCCACCGGTGAATTGTGTGCCATTATCGGTAATGATCCGATTGGGCACTCCAAATCTATGCACAATGTTGATGAAGAAGTCTCGAGCATTATCTGCTGTGATTGTGACAACCGGTTTAGCTTCAATCCACTTGGAGAATTTGTCAATGGCCACAAAGAGATGCGTGTAACCGCCAACTGCCTTTTTAAACGGGCCAACCATGTCGAGCCCCCAAACCGCAAACGGCCAAGACAGCGGGATAGTCTGCAACTCTTGAGCTGGTAGATGAATTTGTCTGGCGAAAAATTGGCAACCTTCACATGTGCGCACAATTTTGTCGGCGTCGGACACTGCAGTAGGCCAGAAAAAACCCTGCCGGTAAGCTTTGCCGACAATGGTGCGTGCAGCAGCATGGTTTCCGCATATCCCAGAATGTATGTCTTTCAGCAATTGTCTCCCTTCCTCTAAAGATACGCAGCGTTGCAGAATTCCTGAAGGGCTTTTCTTGTATAACTCAGATTCATGCATAACATAAAGTTTGCTCCGCCTTGAAATCCGCTCGGCTTCATCTTTATCATGAGGGATGTCACACCCCGAAGTTTTCCTCCCAAGTCAAAATTGTAATTTATAATTGACCCTAAGAAAATGCTGGTGAAATCAGGAGAAAACCCTAAGAAAGTAATGCAAATAATAATCGGATTTGACATGTGGAATTTTTCTTGAGTTCTACATGTCGAAATTCATTAACAGGATTTTTAGTGGAATTTTCAGAGCTCTAGAAATAATTTTTAACCAATTAAAAATCACTAAAGTGCAATTGTTAATTCCAGGGAAAATCCTTTTTCCTTTTCTTTTCCTTTTTCCTCTCTTTTCCCTCCTTTTTGTCAAGTGGGCCGTCGGCCCACTTCTCCCTTCCTTCCCCTCCCTTACTGGGCCGGCCCAGGCCGAGGCCCAGCCCGACAGCCGGCCGCCCGCCTCCCTCCTCTCGGGGTCGCCGACAGGTGGGGCCCACCTGTCGGACCCGTCTCCCTCCTCCCGCCGATCCCGCTCGCGCCGCCACCGCCGCAACCGACGCCGCGCCCACGCCTCCGTCTCTCCCGGGCCACGTCGACCACGCCCGCGCGTGCGCCGCATTCCCCGCGCCCGTTCCCCTCCCTCTCCCGCTCGCGCCCGCGCCCGAGATGGCCGGGATTCGAAAACCGAATCCCGCCTCTCTCTCCTCCCCACTCCCCCACGTCGGCCGTCGAATCCCGCCGCTCCCGGCCACGTCCGGTTCCCCCATCCCCTTTTTAAGCATCACCGGCACCCCCTCTCGCTTTTTCCCCATTGCGCCGACCTCTCCCGAGCTCCCCAACGCCTCCGCGCCGTGCAACCACCCGCCGCCGCCGCTTTTGCTACTCCGGCCGCCGCTAGCCGCCGCTAGGCTCGCCGCCGTCTCACGCCGTCGCCGCCGTTAGCTTCGCGCGGCCGAGGTCCACCTCGTCCACCCCTCATCCGTCGAGGTTCGTCGCCGGAGCCCTCATCTCCACGCGCACGGGTGAGCGCCACCTCTACCGCCGCCTTCGGCCATGGATCCCGATCGCCATGGTCCATCTCTCTCTCTAATCCCTATCTTCTCCTTCCTTAGGGCACGCCGAAGCTCGTCCGCTAGCCGACGCCGTCCTCCCGTGGCTTGCCGTCGCCGTCCGCCATCGCCTTCCTCCGCGCCGGCCACCCTCGGTGAGGCATCCCCTCCCTTCTTTTCCCCTTCCTCTCCTCTAGCCGCCGCTCTCCGCCGCCGTCGGTCGTCGCTTTGCGCCGCTGCCGCATGTGCGCCGCCGCCGTGTGAGCGCCGCGCCGCCGGCGCCATGGTCGCCGCCGTCTCGCGCCGCGCCCGCGCGCCCCGGCCGCGAGGTCCCGCGCCGCCGTCCGATCTACCCTTGGGTAGATCGGGGCCGCCGGTCCGGTCGCCACGTGGCGCCGCCGCCCCATTCTTTTCCCGTGCCGCTGACCGGTGGGCCCGCAAGCCGCCACCCTCTTTCTCTCTCTCCCGGTCGCTGACCGGTGGGCCCCGCCTGTCGGCGCCGCGCCCCCTCGCTGACGTCAGCCCTGGTTAATATTGCGCAATAAATTATTTAAGGATTTCTTTTATAGTAATAAACACAGTGAATTTTCTAAAATTCATATCTAATTCATCCGAGCTCCGTTTAATCCCATTCAAATCTCAGTAAATCAAGAAAAATGTGTAGAATCCATTAAAAATGGTTTTGTTCTCTGTTTCAGTAGTCTTATAGCCTGTTTGCAATGTTTGCTTTGTATGTCGCTAGATTCCGATCCCTCCGACGCTCCGGTGTACTTCGAAATAGTCGCCGAGGTACCTCCAGCAGCAGAGCAAGGCAAGTCATGCTTGTCACTTGAACATGTTGATCCTATATTGCAAATGCTCTATTGTTTTCTTTCAAATATTGCATTGTTTTATAATATCACTATGGGATGGATACCTATTGTTACAGCCATGCTTTTGGATATCATGCTCCTTTGTTAGCTTGGGTTATAACATGATTAGACGTTGGACTAGGAATTGCTTAGCCATGCTTAGTTCAACTAGCACACATTGGGGATCTCATTTAAAACCTAGACTATAGGTTTATATGATAATGTTGGTTTAATACCACCGCTCTGGTGTTGGTTAAATAAAATGAACCACATGGTGGGCTGTGGGTGCATGGTTTTGCTGGTCGCACCCATGGCAGTTAAGGACCGGTTCGCGGGATGCCCTGGAAGAATTTATCGTACTTACCACAAGCCAGCGTGGGCAACGGCTGGGCTTGTAGTGTAGCTTTCCTCTAGCCGACGCATCCAGGCAAGGGTGGGCGTGATGGAGTTTGGATGGGCCCTGCGACGGTCTATGCGGCTTCCGGATTCACCTAGGCACGAGAGGGGACTGCCTGCTGCCTTGCGAGGAGTGGGGGTGAAACCTGAGGTGTGGTGTGCTTGGTTAGAGGGGGTTATGCGAAGGGTCCTGTCACGGCCTCTTTCCGGTATGTCGTGGTGGCATGTCGGCGCACGGAAACGTGTCGTGGGGCTGTGTCTTGTGGGTACAGTTGTACACCTCTGATCAGAGTAAAACTATTCGAATAGCCGTGCCCGCGGTTATGGGCGGTCAACCAGATTCACCGTGATTAGTCTCACCCTAGTGTAATCTGTTGAATTTGGATAGTTTAGGTGGATGGTTGGGCCTGTCGCAACGTGGGTTAGCGTTGGACAGCGGATGTTTAATACTGTTTAATTTTTACAACTGTTTTCGCATTAAATTCCTGTTTATAAATGCCAGTATTTATGCAAATGAACCACTCTAGCTCTTCTTTGTTAATTCCCTGCATCATACCCCTATTCCGGTATGACTTGCTGAGTACAGTGGGTAGTACTCAGTCTTGCTCTACTTTTCCCCCCAACCTCAGAGCTCGAGTATGTGTCCGATGGCGGGTTCTCCGAGGAGTAGGCTTCGTCCGTGCCGTCGAGGATGCCTGTGGAGTGGTGTTCCCGCTGCCGTTCAAGTCAAGGCTTAGCTCCAGTTTCTTTTGTTTTCCGCTGCATTTCTGTAAGACTTTTATAATGTTTGTAAGACGTGGATCTGTATGTCAACATTGTCGTTTGTGTACCCCGGCTGGTCCTGGACGGGGGTTTTAATACACATTCTGCTTGGAATTCTATTCGGGAATTTCTGGGCGTGACAAGTTGGTATCAGAGCCGACCTTGACCGTAGGACAAGCCAAATGGAGAAACCTAAGAGCCCTCTGAATCCTTTTTCATTGCATATGTTCTTCGCAATTGGATTTGTTCCGGGAAAATGGGGATCTGTTCTTGTGGTTCAAGGGAAAAATCTTGGTCGCTCGTTTAAAGTGAGTTTTTCAAAACGAGTCAGTCTAGGGTTTTAGTAAAATTATTGGGATTTATTCGTCAGTCAGTTGGGATTTGATGGGTGAAATGCATTCGGTCCTAGCTCGGTATCATGGGTTGCAAGGTATTTATGCTTTGTTCGTTATTATTATTATGTATCTAATTTCCCATTATTTTATCGTTATGTGAGTCTGTCTTATTTATTCGCGCTCATGTAAAATGATCTATGCATAAAATTTTGCTCTTATTTGATTCCTTTATTTGAGTCTTTATTGCTTTATTTAAATTTGGATTTGAGCATGCATTGATCCTACTTCTTTGTCTTCTCTAGATGGCCGGTCACCCACCCAACCACCGCGGAGAAGGCATGATTGATTTCGTGGCAGAGTTGGCACGCATGACACTGGTAGTGGGCTACCCCGACGCGCCGGAATACACGACCATCCCACCGCTCAGTGGCGAGCTTCCTTACCGTGTCCGCTTGGAGGTCCATGGCTACGTGGGGACTTGCCTCGCTAACATGGCGGTCGAGGCATCAGGAGGCACAGCAGATCACGCCTGTCAGGAGGCAGCCTACTTGATGATGGCCAGGTTACGGGAGCGCCACGACTACATCTTCCACGACACGGCGTACCGCTACCACCCCCGTCGAGCCCATGGTGATGGCGTCAGCTCCTTCCGTCCGACAGCTGGCGAGAACGACACCACCTTTGGTCACATGTGTGCTGTGATGAGGGGATTGGACAGGATGCACTCGGACCTGCACAAGGCGACCAAGGCCTTGAATGATGGGAAGCTCATGAGGATCGTCGCTCTGAAGGACGAGATAGCGCGCCTGAAGAAGGAGAATGCTCAGTTGAAGGGTCTTCCAGCACCAGGAGGAGTCCGGATCCGCACTACGCCCCGTAAGAGGACGACTGCACCCGTGCGCATCCAGCTTGCGCCCAGGAACCCACCTCCACCAGCAGCTCCCGCAGCACCTCCAGTTCCGCCCGCAGCTCCGGCAGTTCCCGCAGTTCCTCCAGCTCCAGCTCCAGCTCCAACTCCCGCGTTCACTCTCTCCTTCGCTCCAGCATCAGCCGCCAGAGGTTCAGCCAGTGGTACCGGAGGTTGGCTGTCTGCTACTCCCAGCGGCAGCGGCGAGACCGATCCGTCAGGCTCCAGGAGTCGCTCAGAGGGACCGGGTGACGAGCAGGAGGACGCCTTCGACTCCACCGACCGCAGGAGCCGTTCCGAGCATTAGGCTCGTTTTTCCACTAGTTCATCGACTGTCTAGTTTTTGTTTGTTAGTTTGTGTGTGTAGGTTGCTTGTTTGGGGTCAGTCGGCGGTCGATATCATGTGCCTATGATATGGCTGTCTTAATAAGGATATTTGCTTGCCCTTTTAAGTGTTTTTAATTCAGATCAGAACAATTACAGTTTTAATTCCTTTGTAATAAAGCTTAGTTCTTGAGCATCTGTTTTTCTTCTTTTCCCCGTCTGCTCTTCCCTCCAGATGGTCTACACCAGGACTGGTAGCCGCGCAACAGGCGAGGGCAGCAACGGCGAAGAACGCGCTGATGGTGTGCACCCCAACGGTGATTCTGGCAATGGTCCACCACCACTTCCCGAGAATCCGACGCTTGCCCAAGTTATGGCACATCAGACTCAGATGATGGCAGCCATGATGCAGCAGATGCAGCAGCAGCACCAGCAGATGCATCAGAGGATGATGCAGCACGCCGAACAGCAGCACCAGCAGTTTGGTCCCCCTCCCCCCCAGTCCAAGTTGCCTGAGTTTCTACGTGTCAGGCCACCCACCTTCTCCAGCACCACCAACCCTATGGAGGCAAATGACTGGCTCCATGCGATAGAGAAGAAGCTGAATCTCCTGCAGTGCAATGATCAGGAGAAGGTCGCTTTCGCCACACACCAGCTTCAGGGTCCTGCGTCAGCTTGGTGGGACAACCACATGGCCACCCGCCCACCGGGTACTGAAGTCACATGGGCAGAGTTCTGCCGTAGCTTCAGGAAGGCACAGGTGCCAGACGGGGTCGTGGCACAAAAGAAGAGGGAATTCCGGGCGCTCCATCAGGGCAACATGACTGTGACAGAGTACCTCCACGAGTTCAATCGCCTCGCGCGATATGCACCAGAGGATGTCCGCACCGACGCCGAGAAGCAGGAGAAGTTCATGGCGGGTCTGGATGATGAGCTGACCAACCAACTGATATCTGGGGACTACGCCGACTTTGAGAGGCTGGTTGACAAGGCAATCCGCCAGGAGGATCAGCGCAACAAAATGGACAGGAAAAGAAAGGCGGCGCAATTCCGGTCCAACCAAGGTAGTCAGCACCGACCGCGCTTCACTCCCGGACAGCAGGGTGGACCTACCACCATGATCGTCCGCCAGCACCGCCCGTTCAACTCCAGCAACTTCCACCAGGGCACTAGTGGCAGTCAGAACCACCAGGGAGGCCAGCCCAACCGCGGTGCAGCTCCACGCCCACCAATGGCACCGGCACAGTCAGCCCAGCCCGCGCAAGCCAAGAAGGAGACGGGAGCAAAACCAGGGTCCTGCTTCAACTGTGGCGAGCTTGGCCACTTCGCTGACAAATGCCCGAAGCCCAGGCGTGCCGGGCCAAGGTTTATCCAGGCTCGTGTCAACCACGCGTCTGCGGAGGAGGCACAAGCAGCACCAGAGGTCGTACTGGGTACGTTCCCTGTTAACTCAATCCCTGCAACAGTACTTTTTGATTCTGGTGCAACGCATTCTTTCATTTCAAAGAAATTCGTGGGAATGTATGGGCTAAGGAAAGACGAGCTTAGCACACCAATGAGGGTTCGTACCCCGGGAAATAGTTCAACCTCAGTCAGTTTTAGCCCTTCAGTGCTAATAGAAATCCAAAGATCACCATTTCTAGCCAACCTCATTCTTCTCGAATCCAAAGACCTAGATGTCATTCTTGGGATGGATTGGCTGACCAAGTTTAAGGGGGTCATCGATTGTGCGAGTCGCACAGTCACCTTGACCAACGAGAAGGGAGAAACCGTAGTGTACAAATCACCAGACTCACCAAAGCAAGGAGTCTCCTTGAATCAAATTGAAACGGAAATCCCAGTGGACACCGTGGGGAAGAACTTGAGAAAATTGGAAGATATACCCATAGTCTGCGAGTATCCGGAAGTGTTCCCCGAAGACCTCACTACCATGCCACCCAAGAGGGAGATTGAATTCCGGATTGACTTGGCACCGGGAACCGCTCCAATTTACAAGAGACCATACAGGATGGCGGCCAACGAATTAGCAGAGGTCAAGAAGCAAGTTGATGAACAGCTGCAGAAAGGGTACATACGACCAAGCACTTCACCTTGGGGCGCTCCGGTCATTTTTGTGGAGAAAAAGGATAAGACGAAGAGGATGTGCGTCGATTATCGCGCACTTAACGAGGTCACAATCAAGAATAAATATCCCTTACCGCGAATCGACGATTTATTTGATCAACTGAAAGGAGCTAAAGTGTTCTCTAAGATAGACCTGCGATCAGGCTACCACCAGCTGAGAATCCGGGAAGAGGATATTCCGAAGACGGCCTTCACCACTCGGTACGGGCTATATGAGTGCACGGTTATGTCTTTCGGACTTACCAACGCACCCGCATTCTTCATGAATCTGATGAACAAAGTGTTCATAGAATTTTTGGACAAGTTTGTTGTGGTGTTCATCGACGACATTCTTATCTATTCAAAGTCCGAAGAGGAACATGAACAACATCTCCGTCTGGTACTCGAGAAGTTGAAGGAGCACCAGCTATACGCCAAGTTCAGCAAGTGTGACTTCTGGTTGACGGAAGTCAAATTTCTGGGCCATGTCATTACAGCCCAGGGTGTGGCAGTTGATCCATCGAACGTGGAGTCAGTTACAAAATGGACCCCACCAAAGACCGTGTCGCAGATTCGGAGTTTTCTAGGACTGGCTAGTTATTACCGTCGTTTCATCGAAAACTTCTCAAGAATCGCCCGACCCATGACTCAGTTGCTTAAGAAAGACGAGAAGTTTAAATGGACAGCTGAGTGCGACAAGAGCTTTGAGGAGCTCAAAAGGAAATTAGTATCCGCACCGGTTTTGATCCTGCCCGACCAGACGAAAGACTTCCAAGTCTATTGTGATGCATCCCGTCACGGACTTGGATGTGTCCTAATGCAAGAGGGCAGAGTGGTTGCGTATGCCTCGCGGCAGTTGCGTCCACACGAAGGAAATTATCCAACTCATGACTTGGAATTGGCAGCAGTGGTTCATGCTTTGAAGATCTGGAGGCATTATCTGATTGGAAACCGCTGCGAAGTATATACGGACCATAAGAGTCTGAAATACATCTTCACCCAACCGGATCTAAACCTTCGACAACGAAGATGGTTGGAACTAATCAAAGACTATGACATGAGTATTCACTACCACCCGGGTAAAGCCAATGTGGTGGCAGACGCTTTAAGCCGGAAAAGTTACTGCACTGCCCTATGCATCGAGGGCATGTGTGAGGAATTGCGGCAGGAATTTGAACATCTCAACATGGGAATTGTTGAACACGGGTTTGTAGCCGCTTTGGAGGCACGGCCTACGCTCGTGGATCAAGTCAGAGCCGCTCAAGTAAATGATCCGGAAATAGCAGAACTGAAAAAGAACATGAGAGTCGGAAAGGCTCGGGATTTCCATGAAGATGAGCATGGCACAATCTGGATGGGAGAAAGATTGTGTGTACCTGACGACAAAGAACTGAAGGATCTGATACTCACCGAGGCTCATCAGACCCAGTACTCCATTCACCCAGGCAGCACCAAAATGTATCAAGACCTCAAGGAAAAATTTTGGTGGGTCAGCATGAGGAGAGAAATAGCTGAATTCGTCGCACTCTGCGATGTTTGCCAACGAGTGAAAGCAGAGCACCAAAGACCAGCAGGTTTACTCCAACCTCTTCAAATCCCGGAATGGAAATGGGAGGAGATTGGAATGGACTTTATAACAGGACTGCCCCGGACATCATCGGGACATGATTCAATCTGGGTAGTCGTGGATCGACTTACCAAGGTGGCTCACTTTATACCAGTACATACCACCTATACGGGAAAGAGATTGGCAGAATTGTACCTCGCAAGGATCATGTGTTTGCATGGGGTACCCAAGAAGATAGTATCCGACCGAGGTAGTCAGTTCACCTCAAAGTTCTGGCAGAAGCTGCAGGAAGAGATGGGGACCCGTTTAAATTTCAGCACGGCCTATCACCCGCAAACTGATGGTCAGACAGAGCGAGTCAATCAAATCTTGGAAGATATGTTGAGAGCTTGCGCTCTTGATTTTGGTGGAGCTTGGGACAAAAGCTTACCATATGCGGAATTCTCGTATAACAACAGCTACCAGGCCAGTCTACAGATGGCACCGTTTGAAGCTCTATACGGCCGGAAGTGCCGCACACCTCTCTTCTGGGATCAGACAGGCGAACGTCAGCTGTTCGGAACAGAAGTATTAGCGGAAGCAGAAGAGAAAGTCAGAATCATCAGGGAGAGATTGAGGATTGCTCAGTCTCGACAGAAGAGCTACGCGGATAACCGTCGAAGGGAGCTAACTTTTGAGGCCGGAGATTACGTGTATCTTCGTGTCACCCCGCTCCGGGGAGTACACCGCTTTCAGACAAAAGGCAAGTTGGCACCACGCTTCGTGGGACCGTACAAAATTTTGGAACGAAGGGGAGAAGTTGCCTATCAGCTAGAACTTCCATCCACTATGATCGGCATCCATGACGTGTTCCATGTGTCCCAATTAAAGAAGTGTTTAAGGGTACCTGAAGAACAGGCTGATTCGGAACACATTGATATCCAAGAGGACCTAACATATGTGGAGAAGCCGGTTCACATACTTGACACTAGCGAAAGGAGAACCAGAAACAAGGTCACCCGGTTTTGCCGAGTTCAGTGGAGTCATCATTCGGAAGAGGAAGCGACCTGGGAAAGGGAAGATGAGTTGAAAGCCGCCCATCCGTACCTCTTCACCAGCTCCACCGAATCTCGGGGCCGAGATTCCGTTTAAGGGGGGTAGGTTTGTCACACCCCGAAGTTTTCCTCCCAAGTCAAAATTGTAATTTATAATTGACCCTAAGAAAATGCTGGTGAAATCAGGAGAAAACCCTAAGAAAGTAATGCAAATAATAATCGGATTTGACATGTGGAATTTTTCTTGAGTTCTACATGTCAAAATTCATTAACAGGATTTTTAGTGGAATTTTCAGAGCTCTAGAAATAATTTTTAACCAATTAAAAATCACTAAAGTGCAATTGTTAATTCCAGGGAAAATCCTTTTTCCTTTTCTTTTCCTTTTTCCTCTCTTTTCCCTCCTTTTTGTCAAGTGGGCCGTCGGCCCACTTCTCCCTTCCTTCCCCTCCCTTACTGGGCCGGCCCAGGCCGAGGCCCAGCCCGACAGCCGGCCGCCCGCCTCCCTCCTCTCGGGGTCGCCGACAGGTGGGGCCCACCTGTCGGACCCGTCTCCCTCCTCCCGCCGATCCCGCTCGCGCCGCCACCGCCGCAACCGACGCCGCGCCCACGCCTCCGTCTCTCCCGGGCCACGTCGACCACGCCCGCGCGTGCGCCGCATTCCCCGCGCCCGTTCCCCTCCCTCTCCCGCTCGCGCCCGCGCCCGAGATGGCCGGGATTCGAAAACCGAATCCCGCCTCTCTCTCCTCCCCACTCCCCCACGTCGGCCGTCGAATCCCGCCGCTCCCGGCCACGTCCGGTTCCCCCATCCCCTTTTTAAGCATCACCGGCACCCCCTCTCGCTTTTTCCCCATTGCGCCGACCTCTCCCGAGCTCCCCAACGCCTCCGCGCCGTGCAACCACCCGCCGCCGCCGCTTTTGCTACTCCGGCCGCCGCTAGCCGCCGCTAGGCTCGCCGCCGTCTCACGCCGTCGCCGCCGTTAGCTTCGCGCGGCCGAGGTCCACCTCGTCCACCCCTCCTCCGTCGAGGTTCGTCGCCGGAGCCCTCATCTCCACGCGCACGGGTGAGCGCCACCTCTACCGCCGCCTTCGGCCATGGATCCCGATCGCCATGGTCCATCTCTCTCTCTAATCCCTATCTTCTCCTTCCTTAGGGCACGCCGAAGCTCGTCCGCTAGCCGACGCCGTCCTCCCGTGGCTTGCCGTCGCCGTCCGCCATCGCCTTCCTCCGCGCCGGCCACCCTCGGTGAGGCATCCCCTCCCTTCTTTTCCCCTTCCTCTCCTCTAGCCGCCGCTCTCCGCCGCCGTCGGTCGTCGCTTTGCGCCGCTGCCGCATGTGCGCCGCCGCCGTGTGAGCGCCGCGCCGCCGGCGCCATGGTCGCCGCCGTCTCGCGCCGCGCCCGCGCGCCCCGGCCGCGAGGTCCCGCGCCGCCGTCCGATCTACCCTTGGGTAGATCGGGGCCGCCGGTCCGGTCGCCACGTGGCGCCGCCGCCCCATTCTTTTCCCGTGCCGCTGACCGGTGGGCCCGCAAGCCGCCACCCTCTTTCTCTCTCTCCCGGTCGCTGACCGGTGGGCCCCGCCTGTCGGCGCCGCGCCCCCTCGCTGACGTCAGCCCTGGTTAATATTGCGCAATAAATTATTTAAGGATTTCTTTTATAGTAATAAACACAGTGAATTTTCTAAAATTCATATCTAATTCATCCGAGCTCCGTTTAATCCCATTCAAATCTCAGTAAATCAAGAAAAATGTGTAGAATCCATTAAAAATGGTTTTGTTCTCTGTTTCAGTAGTCTTATAGCCTGTTTGCAATGTTTGCTTTGTATGTCGCTAGATTCCGATCCCTCCGACGCTCCGGTGTACTTCGAAATAGTCGCCGAGGTACCTCCAGCAGCAGAGCAAGGCAAGTCATGCTTGTCACTTGAACATGTTGATCCTATATTGCAAATGCTCTATTGTTTTCTTTCAAATATTGCATTGTTTTATAATATCACTATGGGATGGATACCTATTGTTACAGCCATGCTTTTGGATATCATGCTCCTTTGTTAGCTTGGGTTATAACATGATTAGACGTTGGACTAGGAATTGCTTAGCCATGCTTAGTTCAACTAGCACACATTGGGGATCTCATTTAAAACCTAGACTATAGGTTTATATGATAATGTTGGTTTAATACCACCGCTCTGGTGTTGGTTAAATAAAATGAACCACATGGTGGGCTGTGGGTGCATGGTTTTGCTGGTCGCACCCATGGCAGTTAAGGACCGGTTCGCGGGATGCCCTGGAAGAATTTATCGTACTTACCACAAGCCAGCGTGGGCAACGGCTGGGCTTGTAGTGTAGCTTTCCTCTAGCCGACGCATCCAGGCAAGGGTGGGCGTGATGGAGTTTGGATGGGCCCTGCGACGGTCTATGCGGCTTCCGGATTCACCTAGGCACGAGAGGGGACTGCCCGCTGCCTTGCGAGGAGTGGGGGTGAAACCTGAGGTGTGGTGTGCTTGGTTAGAGGGGGTTATGCGAAGGGTCCTGTCACGGCCTCTTTCCGGTATGTCGTGGTGGCATGTCGGCGCACGGAAACGTGTCGTGGGGCTATGTCTTGTGGGTACAGTTGTACACCTCTGATCAGAGTAAAACTATTCGAATAGCCGTGCCCGCGGTTATGGGCGGTCAACCAGATTCACCGTGATTAGTCTCACCCTAGTGTAATCTGTTGAATTTGGATAGTTTAGGTGGATGGTTGGGCCTGTCGCAACGTGGGTTAGCGTTGGACAGCGGATGTTTAATACTGTTTAATTTTTACAACTGTTTTCGCATTAAATTCCTGTTTATAAATGCCAGTATTTATGCAAATGAACCACTCTAGCTCTTCTTTGTTAATTCCCTGCATCATACCCCTATTCCGGTATGACTTGCTGAGTACAGTGGGTAGTACTCAGTCTTGCTCTACTTTTCCCCCCAACCTCAGAGCTCGAGTATGTGTCCGATGGCGGGTTCTCCGAGGAGTAGGCTTCGTCCGTGCCGTCGAGGATGCCTGTGGAGTGGTGTTCCCGCTGCCGTTCAAGTCAAGGCTTAGCTCCAGTTTCTTTTGTTTTCCGCTGCATTTCTGTAAGACTTTTATAATGTTTGTAAGACGTGGATCTGTATGTCAACATTGTCGTTTGTGTACCCCGGCTGGTCCTGGACGGGGGTTTTAATACACATTCTGCTTGGAATTCTATTCGGGAATTTCTGGGCGTGACAAGGGAGCTCTTGAGAAGTTAAAAATCGTATGAAGGGCTCTCGCCAGTCGGCTTCAACCATAGCTACGTCATGAGTGTCCGCATCTTGAGTAGTATCTCTATGAGGTACGGTCGGTGTATAAAGGTGTTCGACGAAAACATCTGAGGGCGCCGTCTCGCGCTTGGATCCAAAATTGGCAAGTCTGTCGGCGGCTTCATTGTTGTGTCGAAGAACGTGACTGAGCTCGAGTCCCTCGAACTTGTCTTCCAATTTGCGCACCTCTTGTCGATATGCCATCATATTGTCGTCAATGCAGGACCACTCTTTCATAACTTGGTTGACAACCAACTGTGAATCGCCTCGAACAATCAGACGCTTTATCCCTAGGGAAATTGCAATCCGTAGTCCATGAAGGAGGGCCTCATACTCGGCGACGTTGTGGGACGCCGAAAAATGTATCCAAAGCACATAGCTCAATCTTTCTCCAGTTGGGGAAATCAAAACCACTCCTGCTCCAGTGCCCGAAAGTCGTTTGGATCCGTCAAAATGCATGGTCCAGTGCTCCATGTTCTCCGCGGGGGTATCCTCCTGGCACTCGGTCCATTCGGCGACAAAATCAGCTAACGCTTGGGACTTGATTGAAATTCGGGGCTTGAATGATATGTCCAAAGACATCAACTCCAAAGCCCACTTAGCAATACGTCCGTTTGCTTCGCGGTTGTGCAGTATATCACCGAGTGGAAATGATGTGACCACCGTTACCGAGTGACCTTGAAAGTAGTGAGATAGCTTCCTGGTAGTAATTAGAATACCATATAACAGCTTCTGAACCTGAGGGTACCTCGTTTTGGAGTCGGCTAGGACCTCGCTGACAAAATAAATTGGTCGCTGGACTTTTTGGACATGGCCTTCTTCCTCGCGCTCAACGACCAAGACTGTGCTCACAACCTGGGAGGTGGCTGATACATACAGCAACAACGGCTCTTGCGGGTGTGGTGAGGCTAAGACTGGTGGCTCGGTGAGGAGTTTCTTGAAATCTTCGAAGGCCTTCTGTGCTTCGGGTCCCCACTGGAAGTTATCTGTTTTCTTCAGCAGCTTAAAGAAAGGCATCCCCCGCTCGCCAAGCCTTGAAACAAATCGGCTGAGCGCCGCCATGCATCCAGTCGGCTTCTGAACATCTTTCTGGGTACTTGGCGGTTTCATGTTGAGGATAGCAGTAACTTTCTCCGGGTTGGCTTGGATGCCCCTATGAGACACCATAAAACCAAGCAGCTTCCCTGACGGTACTCCGAAGGTGCACTTTTCAGGGTTTAATTTCATCCTGAAAGCGCGGATGCTCGCGAAGGTTTCTTCTAGATCCAAAATCAAATCATCCTTTTGCTTGGTCTTGACGACTACATCATCCACATAGGCTTCAACGTTGCGGCCAATTTGTGTTGAGAAGCATCTCTGAATCATACGTTGATAAGTTGCTCCTGCATTTTTTAGTCCAAACGGCATGGTGACGTAGCAGTATGCACCAAAAGGCGTGATGAATGAAGTCTTCAAGCAGTCGGATTCCTTCAGTCGGATCTGATGATACCCCGAGTAGCAATCCAAAAAACTGAGAAGCTCACAGCCGGCGGTCGAGTCGACTACCTGGTCAATGCGAGGCAACCCAAAAGGATCTTTAGGGCAGGATTTGTTGAGGTCAGTATAATCAACGCACATGCGCCATTGCCCTGTTTTCTTCCGAACTAGAACCGGGTTTGCCAGCCAGTCGGGATGAAGGACTTCTTTGATGAAGCCTGCTGCTAACAGCTTGGTTAATTCCTCCTTGATCGCGTCTTTCCTGTCTTGTGCAAATCGGCGGAGTCGTTGTTTGATAGGTTTGGCATCTTCTTTGACATGTAAGGAGTGCTCAATCACCTCTCTAGGAATACCGGGCATATCAGATGGTTTCCACGCAAAGATATCTTTATTGTTCTGAAGAAAGGTGATGAGCGCGCTTTCCTATTTACAATCTAACTCGGCGCCTATTACAGCAGTTTTAGTAGGATCAGAGGGATCTAGGGGAATCTTCTTAGTCTTGGCTTCGCTTTCTCCATTCTTTGAAATCTTGGTAGCGGGCACTTCTCCTTCGCTCGCCGTGGCTGCAGCCAGTCGGATAACCTCTCGGGCAGACGCCATCTCGTGAGTTTGGGCCATGTCGCAACTCTCCTTGTCGCATGTGACGGCTTGCTTGATGTCGCTCCGTAGGGATAGGACTCCTCGGGGACCAGGCATCTTCATCATCATGTAAGTGTAGTGCGGGACGGCCATGAACTTGGCTAACGCCGGGCGTCCGAGTATGGCATGGTATGCTGTCTCGAAATCGGCGACTTCAAAGCTGATGTTCTCTGTGCGGAAGTTTTCCCGAGTGCCAAAAGTGACTGGGAGGGTGATCTGGCCGAGTGGAGTTGCGGATAATCCTGGAATTACTCCGTGGAAAGGCGCATTGCTTGGTTTTAGCTCGGAGCGAGGAATCTGCATATCATCCAAGGTCTTGGCGAAGAGGATATTGAGTGCACTGCCACCGTCAATGAGGGTTCTGCGAAGCTTGACATTACGGACCACTGGGTCTAGTACCAGGGGGTACCGCCCCGGGTGGACCACTCGGTCAGGATGATCCGAGCGGTCAAACTTGATTGCAATCTCTGACCAACGAAGATACTGGGGCGTGTCGGGCTGAACAGCATTGATCTCCCGTTCAGTCAACTTCTGCTTCCGTTTAGACTCATAAGCCAGGGGGCCGCCGAAGATATGGTTGAGCTCCTTGCGGTGATCTTGAAAACCTGCCGGGGTGTCGCCGTCGTCCTTCTTCCTTGACGTGCTTTGTTCTTCGTCAGAGTTCTTTCGTGCAGTCTTGGTGTATTGATCCGCAAATTGCTTGTAGACGAAACAATCTTTGGCCACGTGGTTGGAGTTAGGATGGTGCGGGCATTGGGAGTTCATGATCTTGTCGAACGTGTTGACGCGCGAACGCTGTCGAGAAGAGTGACTGGCGGTTGCAACAAGTTCCGCAGGCTTACGCTTGCGGTCCTTATGATTGTTACTTCCACCTCCTCCCGTAGCCGGCGTACCCTTGTTTTGCTTCCAACTGGGACCCGACTGCTTTGATGCGGTGACGGCGTCTTCGGCTTTGGCGTACTCGTTGGCTTTTTCAAACATAAGCTTGACTGTCCTGGGGGGCTTACGCCCGAACTTGCCGACCAATTCTTCGTGGCGAATCCCTTTGGTGAATGCGGCGATGATGACGTCATCGGTGATGTCGGAGATCTTGTTACGTTGTTCAGAAAATCGCCGGATGTAATCTCGAAGGGATTCTCCGGACTTCTGAATGACGTTGTAGAGGTCGTATTGTGTGCCGGGACGCTCGAAGGTGCCTTGGAAGTTGGCGATGAAGTGGTCGCTTAATTCAGCCCAAGATCCAATTGTACCACGGGGCAATCCATGGAGCCAAGATCGGGCGGAATCTGCTAAAGCCACTGGTAAATAGTTCGCCATGGCCTTGTTGTCTCCTCCTGCTGCGCGGATTGCAAGACCGTAGACGGTAAGCTACGATTCTGGATTAGTGGTACCGTCGTACTTCTCTATTCCAGTCGGCTTGAAGCCGGCTGGCCAATCCACTCGACGCAGATCGTCGGTGAAGGCTGCTACTCCGTCAAGGTCGTCGTCGTGGCGGTTCGGCGAATGATGATGGCCTCGAGCTGCTCGGCGCTGTATGATTGTGTCGCGAAGATCGACGGGGCGGCGACGAGGTGGTGAGCGAGGCCGTTCCACTCGGCGCTCCCTATATTGGTCGGGAGGTGAGTGAATGGACCGCTCGTCGTGACCCCTGCTCCTGCGATTAGATCCTGCGCCGGTGATGCTGAGGCTTGGATGACGGTAGTCATGAGATCGGAAGTGAGGGACTCGGCTACCAGTCGGCGTGTGGACGCTTTCGGAGTTAACTGGGACTGAAGCCGCAATCATGGTCTTCGTCTGGTTCAAGATGTTGACGACGTGGTCGGATTGATTGAGCTCGTTTTGGTTGAGGAGGGTGTCGAGAAGGGTGATCGCGGCAACCGCATTCTGTTGAGGGGTGCGGAAAACCGGCGTCCCTTCAACATCTTGCTGGCCGATGAGATCACGCGCCCGGCGCCCTGCTTCCAAAGCTCGCTGCCGTCGATCTTCAGCCTCCTTCGCGGTCCGCTCACGCTCCTGCTGCTCACGCCGTAATCGTTCTTGTTCTTGTGCTTGATGCTCCTCTTCCAGTCGGCGGCGCTCAGTCTCGCGACGCGCTTCGGTCTCCCGGGCTTGGCGTTGCTCCTCCGTCTCGTTATTGGCCATGAAGACGCCAAAGTAGAGAGGGGTGTAGTTGTCATCTAGGCTTCCGTCGAAGTCGTCGAGATCCGGATCGTGGTAGCGAGAGCTAAACTCGTCGTACTCCACGATGTTGGTGGGGCGCGAGTCGACGGTGGGAGAGCTGTAGTCGCCATCTAGCTGATCCGTCGAAACCGTGCCGAGTGGTTGGAGGATGACGCCAACTTCCCTGAAGCTAGGCGAAATCAGTGTTGAAGCCGACTTCCGCCTAGGCCTACGGGAAGAAGACGCTGTCGCGATGGAGACGGCCACCAAATCGTCGGGGAGCTTCATCAGGACTGGTGGGTAAGCCCCATCATCTTGATCTGGTGTCGTTGGAGAAGATGCGATCTCGGCCGAGTGGTTTGAAGCCGACTCGGTTGAGATGGTTTTGAAGTAGCTTTCAGCCGCGTTCGGGAATCCAAACGGGACTGAAAGCCGGTTCTCTCCCGACTGGTTTGATTCCGAGTCAAGGAGAGAGATCTTGCCGAAGTTGTTGGTGACGAAGTCGAGGCTGCCGAACCGAAACGTCTGCCCGGGTGGGAAGACGAGGTCGTCGATGCCGGAGACGGAACCCATTGCACTGATCGGCGAAAAGCTTGACGCTACCCCTACCTGGCGCGCCAACTGTCGAAACTAGATTTCGGCAATAATAAAAGGGGGTGGCTATCAAGCTAGGAAAGTGTATGGGTTTGGAGACAAAGGATTTATACAGGTTCAGGCCTTCTTATAAAAGAAGTAATACCCTACTCCTGTCCGGGGATGAATCCGCCGAGTGTATTATTGATTGTATGATTTAGGGAAAATCAACATCTGCCCCTAGAGGCACCCGGACCCCCCTTATATATGGGGAGGAGTCCGTGTTACAAAAGATAATCTATATCCCTAACGGAATATGCAAATACAGATGAAATATAGTCGTAACCGACTAAGTCTCAGGGTGTTTCCTTGATACACAAGTTAAGAAACAAACCCGAGATACAGATAAGATATTCTATCTACATTAGGTATCCTGTACCCAGTCCAAATACCATCGCCGTGTAGATATGGGATATCCATAATCTCCACAGGGTTGACGGCGACGATGGAGCTCCGGTGGATTTTGGCTTCGGGGAGATGGCTGCCGGGCTTCTCCTCACTGCTGCGATGCCGACAGTGGATACGGCGAGGTCCGGCGACCACGGAGTCGACGGCAAAGCTTCGCCGGAGATCAAAACATGGCAACGGTTCGGCCTTCACGGTGACGGCGACTTCCGGCGGGGTTCGGCGCAAAAGAACGGGTGGCCGGGGTAGCTCTCACCCTTGCGAAGCTGAGGGAGGCGACGGCACTGACCGGCGACGGCCGGGGCGACGGCGCACGGCGGCTGGAGCGGCGCCGGCGACGACGGCGGGGTGGAGCACGTGGTGGCGGCGCTACGAGGCACGGGAGACCACGGGAGAGGGGGCAAACGAAAGAGGAGGACTAGGGGGTCCTTTATATAGCCAGAAGAGGGAGAGAACGACTCGGGAACGGATGGAATCGGCGACGGATTAGGTAGGGTTCGCCGGAAAAAGGAAAGGTTGAACCGCGAAATTGGAAAGGATTTCCATATAAAATTTTGGGGATTTCTTGGGGAAAAGGAAGAGGAGATTGAGAGGATTCCATTCCCGCAACTAATTTGGAAAGAGGAGCAACGAGGAGGCCGGATTTGGTGGAAGAAGGCGGCACTGTGCACAGGCTCGGCTGGCTCGGGCTCTGTCCAGAGCTGGAAGATGAACAGTAGCGCAGGGAGGCCAACTAGACTTTCGGCTGGGCTTCTACTTCTTGGCCCGATTGAAAGAGGGACACAAAGCAGACTTTGGAGGAGGGATAAGGCCAGCCGAAAAAATGGGAGAATGGGCCGAGGACTGAAGCTGAACTTTTCCTATTTCGGCCCGAAAAGGAGAAGGGGATTTTAAATACTTTTCCAATTAAATTAATCACTGAAATGATCTTTGAATTGTTAAAAATACTTCCTATGCTCAAATAATTCCAAGAAAAATCTTGAAAATACTTGAACACTCAAAGTACTTAACAAAATTATAATCAGACCATTTAATGATTAATTTAATATGTGGGTAATTACTGAAATGCTCTTTGTATTATTAACATTAGGAATTGAGCTCCGAAAATTCCGAGAAAATTTCAGAGAGTATAATTAATCATGGAGAATTTAATAAAAAATTAAATCCATCCATGCTTTATATTTAGGAAATTTTATTTCCCACATTTAACTTCACTTGAAAATTAAAGATCATTTAACATAAATTCTATTAATAATTTATTAAATAATTTATAAATCCTGAAACAAAAATCAGGATGTGACAGGTAGTCAGGACTGAGCCCCGAGCAGCAGGACACCGGCCCTGTGCCATGACATCTCGACTACCGGGCCGCAGCTCGTGTAGCCTTCATTTGTCCTAGAGATGTCCATCGACCCCCGACTTCGTCCATCTCCATCCGTGTACTTTTGTTTATAACCAGACTGAGCCACAAACTAAGCCTTACCCACTAGACATGTGGAAGTACGGTAGTGCTTTGCAACAGAGGCCCGAAGACCGGTCCTTGTATGGCCGAGGTGCTACTATCAAAACCATGCACCCCGAGCCCAGCCTAAAACCATTTTGAGGGTTTTGAATAGAGGGGGAGGTGTGAATCCAATTCCACAATAATCAAACCATTCCATAGTGTCCAGGTGATATGAATATCCCAAAGTCTAGAGTTGTAAAACCACATAATGTTGCCTAATTAACCAGCGAAGCATCTACCTAAAATCATACTAGTGGTACCATGAGTAGAGTGTCCACTAGTTGGGGTTTTGTTTATTCTAGGGTGAACAAGGAAATAATAACAATAACAATAATAAGGTCATAACAAAAGTAAATAGGCATGGCTAGATAAAACAGTGATAACGCGGGAATTTAAATAAAGCGATAATGCAATAATTTAAATCAAAATAATTTTATAAACTGGGATTCAATATGTTCAAGGATGATGTGACTTGCCTTGCTCGCTTTCCCAAACGTCGGCTTCAACTTCCACGAAGAGCGGATCTTCTGAAGCTGCAGCGTCTACACGACCAACGGAAAAGAAAAGGCTTTTACTCTAATAAACTCCATATAACAAGCTGAAACAAAGCACAAAAATGGGTTCTTGACTTCTTAAGGAAAAATTAGAGACTTGAACGGTCCAATTCCGAGTTGGCCATTTGAAGTTTATATGCTCTTTAAATGAATATTTGCGAATTTCTTCATTTAAATTTTAATTAAAAAAAAGGTTTATTGCGTCAGCCGAGGGGAGGGGCGCGCGGACCGGGTCCACGGGAGTGGGGCCCACGCGGCAGCCTCACGGTCCACGATGGACCGGGCGCACCCGGGCTCACACCGGCCGGCGCCGTGGGTCCCACGCGTCAGCCGCACCCGAGGGCGCGGGCGGCTGACGGCCGGGCCCCACGCGGCAGCCGCACGGTGCGCCCGAAGGCGGCCACGCCGGCACAGCCGGCGGGAGGCGGCGCACCCGCGCCCCTATGGTCGCCGGCGGCGGCCATAGGCACGGCGGAGCGGCGGCCGAGAGAGGGGAAGGGAAGGGGGAAAAGAAGCGGCGGTCCACGGCTCACCCTAGGTCGACGGCGACGACGGAATGGCAGCCGGAGCGGAGGAAGGCGGCGGCGCGGCTCAGGTCGACGGGGACGGCGGCGTTCCGGCGGTCGGCGAGCGAAACGGAGGGGTGGACAAGGTCGCCGAGGATGCGGCGAAGCCGAAGGAGGCGACGCCGGGGTGGGAGATGGTCCGGGGTGACGACGACGGCGGACCGGAGCTCGACGGCGACGGCGGAGAGAGAGAGCGACGGCGCGAGCTCGATTCCGTCGAGGAGGAAGGGCGGCGAGAGGCGGAAACGGACGGAGGAGGCGCGGGGAGGGTTTATATATGGTTGGAAGGGGGAGAGGGCGGCCGGCGGGGAAGGAATAGGCGCGGGAGGTCCGGCCGCCATCAATGGCGCCGGCGAGATTTGCGGGGGCAAATTCGCCCGTTTGAACGCGAGAGAGAGAGGGAAAAGTGGGGGGAAAGGGAGAGGGAATCACGGGGAATAATTCCCCCTACTGATTGCACGCGGGGACGGCAGGAGGCGGCGGGATTCGCGGCGGCGGCGCCGCTAGGGCGCGGGCGAGGCGGCGGGAGCGGCGGGAGGAAGGGGATGACGGGTGGGCCCCACCCGTCAGCGAGGGTGGCGGGGGGGGCCGCCCGTCAGCGGCGCGCGCGCGGGGGAAGGCCGGATGGGCCGCGGGGAGAGGAGAGGGAGGGGGAGGGAGATGGGCCGAGCCGGCCCAAGAGGGAGAGGGAGGGAAAGGGGACTTTTTAGAGCTTTTCTTTTTATAAAACCATTTTAACTTTGTTTATTTCTTAATAATTATTATTTGTGCTCTGAAAATTCCACTAAAATTTATTTACGCATTTTAGGCTTTTAGGAAATATACAAAAATCCTCCAAGCCTTATTTGACTTTTAACTTTGCACATTTTAATTGTTGGAGGCTTTCACACGGATTTTAATTATTCTAGGCATAATTTAGAGGATGTATTTTAGAGTCGTTTTGGGACGTGACATGACCTGAGATGTATAATCTGTGATGTATTTGGTTTGTGTGTAATTTTTTTAAGATTTATGATATATTTGATTTGTGTGTATAAGTAACTTAAGATTTGTAATGGGAATGTTTTGGGATGTTACTTTGATTTGAGGTTTGATTTGGGATATGTATCCCACTTGATTTGGGAGAAAATACAGGGATTAAACTCCAGCTAAAAAACAATGAAAAAAAAAGAGACCAAATGGAACTGTCGCTACCCTCTCTTTAGTCCCCAACCGGGACTAAAGATAAGGTATATTTAGTCCCGATTGGTGTTACCAACCGGGACAAAAATGGATCTTTAGCCCCGGTTATTTCAACCGAAACTAAATATGGGCATCTTTAGTCCCGGATTCATAGTCCCGGTTGAAAAACCGGGACTAAAGGGGTTACCAACCGGGAGAATAAATGGTTTCTCCAGCAGTGAAGCCCAAAAAAAACAAGAAACATTTGAATGAAGTCCTATGCTCCTAATCTACCTGGAAAAAAATTCAATTTGACTCCCTCAAATATACGTCAGATCTAATTCGTATCCCTTAAACGTAAAACCAAAAATATCGACCCCTATAACTATGAAAACCGTGCAAAACGACTCTCTCAGCTATTTTGATAGCGGTTTTGGTTGACGTGGTGTATACGTGTTAGCCCAGTCAGCATATGAATTAAAAAAAAAGAGTGGGCCCAGTTTGTCAGGAACTTCCCCACCTTCTCTTCAGCGAGCCGTCGAGAACAACCTCTTCACGGTGGGGATGATGGGCACAAGTGCCGAAGTGGTTGAGCCGCCGCCAGCTGCCCACTCGTCGAGCTCGTTGATGTCTACCATACGGCTGTCGGTGGCGGCAACTATCGAATGTCTGCACAACTACATTGAACTTTGCTATCAAAAGATGTAATCAAGGCTCTGAAAAACACAAAAACAACACAGGAGAGAAGAACCATGGTTCAAGAAACTTAGAACTAAAACAACACAATACACATGAACTTGGCCATGAAAAATTCAAAACTTTAAGCACTCATGCAGTTCGAAAAAGAGAGATTTAGATAAAAAAAATCTGACTAGCCTACCAACAAGATCTATGAAATAGGAATGAACTGATCACCACCCATCCAGTGGATACGTACCTATACTCGATCTACGCTACCCACTACTTCATGCCTGCGGCGTGCGTCCTTGATGAACTGGCACCAATGGCAGAGGAGGAAGCTCGCATGCGCAACTCCATTGTCTCCTCCGTCGCTGCAGAGGATCCGAGGAAGGTCTGGAGGTCACCAGGATCCACTCGAGCAGGCTTCAGTTTCCCCAGCAGTTTCTCTATCTCGCCTGCTTCGGCCAGCAGATCTAGCACAAACACGAGTCCTAGCGTTGGGACTTATAAGAAGGTGAGACGGAGGCGGCAGCGCCAGCATCGGCTCCGTTGGTTGCGTCAGCAGTGGCGACGCGTCCTCAAGGGAGCACGCCCACAACGACCGAGGGCGTGGCGCGGGAGGCGGGAGTATGGAAGGACCACCACGCTGCTTGGATCTGCTCGTCGCCCACTTCCTTCCTTCTTGGACGCCGTCTTGGCTGCAGCTTCCATGATTATCGAGAGAGGAAGAGTTCTCGCCATCACCGAGGGAGATGCATGGAGCATAGAGAAAAGGTTGAGAGAGAAAGTGGAGGGAGGAGAGAAAAAGGAACGAGAGAAGGAAACATATGTGACACTGACATGTGGGCCTTACATGATGACTCAGCAGGTTAGACCAAATCAACTAGCCACGCCAGCGAAAATCACCCACAAAATCACCGAGGGAGTCATTCTGCACTGGTTTCAATACTTATTGGGTCAAAACGAACCTCTATTTGAAGGAGTCAAAGTGAACTTTTTCCAATCTGCCCGAAAAAATATCTGTGGGCTTTGTAGAAAGTAGAAGACACAGCCCAATAATTAAAAGGACTAAGTTCACCGGAGGTCCCTCAACTTAACTGTTGGCAGTTGCTAAATGCCAATTTTATGCCGCCAATATGTTATGTGGGGAATTCCCTTTCAGCGGTGCGGGCGGACGGACGAACACCGTGCCGGACGAGGAATAGTATCTCGTGCCACTGAATTCGGTGGATTAGGATCAGCTTGATAATTTGTTTCTGTTATCCCTTTTAATTAGCAAGTTTGTTAGCTAAAGTTTGCTAGCATGTAAGGCTACTTAAGCCGTGGATTGTTATGGTTAAATCCAAGCAAGAAATTTAATCTCATCTACTGTCTCCTTCCTCTGTTCTCTCTAATCTCTCCCTCTCTGTTCCATCTCACAGCACGGCGCCGGGGAGGCGAAGCTATTGACCTCGTCCTCCCGTCGTCCACACATACGCATTGCGTAATCGGGGGCTGCCTATGGTAGCTCCTAACAAAATACCTGCATAAATCAAGGAAATAAAACATCCAACATAGTGATAGGGTTTAATTATGACATATTCCACAAGTGTTGTGTACATTTGAATGCAGGTGATAAACCGTCGAAGTTGGATGAAATATAGACTTAAGTGAAGGAGAATTCCTGTCCATATCACAAGTGGGCCAAGAACTACATTAAAATACGACCAAATGGGCCTTCCACACACAAAAATGGATAGAAGAGGAGGAGGAGAGGCAACAGGCCAAAGTGCAGGCCTGTTGGGCCTGGCCAGGGTTCGGCCGAACCACAATCTCAGCCGTTCAGGCTAGGGTTTGGCGTGTATGGTCCAGATGAGCTCCTAATGGCGGTTGAAGGGCAAAAAGGACATGTCACGTTTTCCTAACCGTTATACCTGCCCTATTTAAGGACCTCACCTCACTCACTTCACACACACACACTGCAAGCTTGCGCTGAATTATAAGAGGCTCTATTGAACTTTATTTTATACTTGATTAGGGAGAGTAGAGTAGAAGAAGTCGGAGGAGTTCTGGAGTTATCGGTAATCCTCTTCTTATTTTTTGCCATGTTAATTACTCTGATTATAATAGAAATATCTTTTGAGTAATTTTGTTTTGCTTGGTGAAAATTATGTCTTGGTTAGTTCCTAATCAGCGGACATGATCATCGTTCACTATAATCCAGTAAAATATAGTGAGTGCTTTAGTTTATAGCTAACATTAAAGTAAGTTATTAACTGCTTATACGCGGTGTCTAGGTAGTTGATTTCCGGTGTTTGCTCCGCTTCCCACAGTAGGTGTGAGGTGGGTGTAGAGGTGGTGACAACCCTCGAGATCACTGAAGTCCTCCTTGCCCGGGTGCATAGTAGAGCGATATCTAGGAGCAGCGAGCTGGCCAGTGCCCGAAGTATCGCGTTAGGATTAAAGTTAAGCTTTCCGTAGACACTGTTCCTCTCTATCCTTTGCCTATCATTAGCTTCGTGTCCTTGGATCAACCTGATCTGGAGTTGACACACACGCTCCCTATGGAAATCGATACCTGAGAATACTCCCAGTGAAGTGCTACATCGGTATTTTCTGTGCGCTTGCGGATTTTATCTGTGAGGTTAATAAATACCAACAAGCATTTCTGCCGCCGTTGTCGGGGAACGGTTGCTGTCTATCTCCGAACCTTGTTCATCTTCTACCATCACCCCTGCTACCCTAGAGAAGAATTCCAGTAAAACCTTCTTGACCGAAGGAGCCATCATCAATTTTTCAGCTATCTGCTCCACGAGGCGAATCTTACGAGCCACCTCCTTCATCGGAGCCTATTTATACAACTGGCTATGAGATCTGCCCTGAATTAATACGTATGATTAAGGAAAATCCTTTTTCTGGTCTTGACCGAGAAAATCCTTACCATTATTTGCGGGAATTCGAACAGCTATGTTCGTGCCTTAAGATTCGTGGCATGAGACAAAATACTGTTCAGGGGAAATTGTTTCCGTTCTCTCTTCACGAGAGAGCGAACCATTGATACACATCTACCATTGGATGTGTGAATGGTGACTGGAAAAGCTGCGAGACAGATTTTGTCTTGCCTTTTTTCCGATAACCCGTATCACTACTTGGTGCCGCCGACACCTGCCGCCCGCCCCGCCTACCGCTCGTCCCCGGCGCGGCCACCCGCTCCGCCGAACCACCCCGCCTGGTGCACCGCTGAATGAGGGAGGAGAGCTAGGGTTTGCCACTGTGAACCGGTGAGAACAGAGGAGAAAAAAGAGAGAAAAGGATGGGAGGAGGTGAGGGCACGCGACCACTTCACTTGCATGAGTCGCGCGCGGTCCTGGGCCGCCCTGTCCGGCCGAATTGGCCGGATGCACAGAGCCGGCATCTGGAGGGAATATTCCCTAGGGGGTGGCCATATCCCAGTACCGCCCACCATCCAAACACCTCCAAAATTTGGGTGGCCATACCCTATCCCAGCCAATCCCTCCATCCAAACACATCCTAATCTAGTGCAATTTGGCCCAACCTTATCTATACCTAGGATTGGCAACAGGGCGGGTCGAGGGCGGGTTGGGCTGGAACGCCCCCGCCCCCGACTCCCAACTTCTCCCCCCGCCCCCGAGGTTAGTTGCGGGGCTAAAACAGCCCGCAGCCCTAGCCCGACCGGGGCCCCGATTGAGTGTCCGCACCATTCAATTAGCAAAAAAAAAAATAGCAGAACAATCAGTGGTTCATCAAAAATAATTTATAACTTTGACATTCTATCCAAAGAAATGGTGTTCTGCGTTCAAACCAAAGATCATCAAACTGAGAAAGCACCAGAATCATGTTCTAAGTCATCGGGATATATAATTACCAAACAATGAAAGAACACATTACAGAAATTTAGATCGACACCTCCTGAGTTTTTGTTTGCCCGTCGGCCGTCACCTGCTTTGCTGCTCGCCTATGTGCCTGCTTGCCCTCGCCTATGTCACGCCCGGAATTTCTATCCAAAATTCCAAACGCTTACATGTGTGTGAACCCTCGTCCAGGAATCAGCCGAGGCACACAATAACAAATTGATAATAGAGTACAATTATTACTCTAATTAATAAGCGAATAAAACGTCATTACAGAGGTAGATAGTTCCTCTCAATCAATAAAGATCTAAGCAGCGAAAAAATAAGATAAACGACGCAGACGGCTCCACTCCATAGGCAGTTTGACCAGGGCTACACCTAATCCTCCACACCATCAGCATCACTGTAGAACTCTTCCTCTGATGAATGATTGCAAGGTGAGTATATGACATACTCAGCAAGCCACGCAGCAAATATGCAAGTGCACAAGGATACCAAAGAATGGCATAATATAGGGCTCATTTGCAAAAGCAGCATTTAGCAAACATTTGAGAATTATAAAACAGTAGAGTAATTAATCATCAATTTTAATCAACACTAAACAGCACACCCATGCTGCTCAGGCCCAACCATCCTGAACAACCATACCCGGCTGTACAGATCTATCTCCAAACCAGGAATATACCATTCCAAACCAGGAGCTAAACAAATTATTACCAGTTATAGCATCTTTTATTATGGTGAGAAGTGTGAAACTAATCACGAAAGACATTGTTAGACCCGCCCATAACCGCGGGCACGGCTATTCGAATAGTTTTACTCTGGCCAGAGGTGTACCACTGTACCCACAAGACACAGCCCCACAACATGTCACCATGTGCCTCAATACCACCACGGTACCTCGGAAAGGAGCTGTGACAGTACCCCTTGCACAACACAATCCACCACAGCGCACATTTCCTGGATCATAATCACCCCCTTATAAATAAGGCATGGACTCCCTAGCGACCCCCGTGGGCTTATCTCCGCCACTTCTCAGTCTGGTGCTCCGCAATGAACCATGCTATACAAAAGGTAAAGCCGTTGCCCACGCTGGCTTGTGGTTGGCACGGTTAATGTTTCACAACCGAAACTCGTGAACCGGTCCTTAATTGTCATGAGCACGACTCTCAAAACCATGTGCTCACAACCCACCATTATCAAGTTTTAGTTGGCAAGTAATTAATTAACCAATCATGATTGACCATCGTGAACTATCATTAAGCCATCATTAAATAATAGTGAGTCATAAGTTATCCCAAGAGTGTGCTAATGTTTCTAAGCATGGCTAAGCAATCATATCTAATATCTAGCTGAACCAATATATATAGCCCAACTAGTCAAGTTATAATAACCCAAGGTATCAAGGAATAAAGTAATCAATGCAAACAGGCCATAACAAAGGAATAGATTCACACCACCCAGTGACATCCAAAAATAAATGCACAGTTGAAATAAATAGAGAATATAAATATAGGATCAACATGCTCAAAGGATTGTGTTTAGGATCTGGGTGACTTGCCTTACTGGCCTTGGAACTCTTCAAATTCTTCTCCTGCGAAAACGGACTCTCCGGAAACGTCGGAATCTAAACAGAAAAGAGCAAAATACCAAAACAGCACATAAACAAGCATGAACAGTACATGTGGATATTTTTAACATGTAGATCTCAATTTGAGAAAAATTTAGAGACTTGAACCAACTAAATCCGAGCTAAGATGAATTAGTTATGAATTTTTAAAGATTAAATCGGATTAAAACACTTATATGGATTTTAATTGAATTATGACGCAATAATGAATTATTTTTGAAAAGGAAAAAGGGGTTTATTGCGTCAGCGGCTAGGGTTTGCGGTGGACCGGGTGCACGGCGGTGGCTCACGGAAACGAACGGCCGAGATCGATCCTATCCAAAACGGACGGCCAAGATCCAACGGTCCACGACCAGGCCACGGGGAACGACGACGATGACGTCAGCGGTGACGTCACCACCGGCGGCGGCTCGGGCGTGCATACTTGTCACGCCCGGAAATTCACTCGTAATTTCCAAACTTATTTGTGCATAAAATCCTCGTCCAGGAATCAGCCGAGGTACACAAACTGACAATTTAATATACAGATTCATCAAATTAACTAAAACGATAAATACTTACTTAAGAGGCACTTAGTCCTCACCATGAAGAAAACTGCAGCGAAAAATAAAATCTAGCGAAGCTCCGGCTCCACTCCCACAGGCAGCTCAACTGGGGTATAAGCCAAACGTCTTCTCCTTCTGGATCCGTTTTCTTCAACTGAGGTTGATTGATTATTGCAAGGTGAGCATATGACATACTCAGTAAGCCACACAGCAAATATGCAAGTGCACAAGGATACCAAAGGATGGCATAATATAGTCTCATTTGCGAAAGCAGCATTTAGCAAAGAGTTAAGAGTAGTAAAACAGTAGAGTAATTAATCAGAAATTTTAATCAACACTGAACAGCACACCCATGCTGCACAGGCCCAACCTTCCTGAACAACCATACCCGGCTGTACAGATCTAACTCCAAACCAGGAGCTAAGCAAATTATTACCAGGTATAACATCCATAATTATTGTGAGAGGTGTGAGACTAATCACGAAAAACATTGCTCAACCCGCCCATAACCGCGGGCACGGCTATTCGAATAGTTTTACTCTGGCCAGAGGTGTACCACTGTACCCACAAGACACAGCCCCACAACATGTCACCATGTGCCTCAGTACCACCACGGTACCTCGGAAAGGAGCTGTGACATTACCCCTCGCATAACACAACCCACCACAGCGCACCGTTCCCGGATCATAGTCACCCCCTTATAAACAAGGCATGGACTCCCCAGCGACCCCCGTGGGCTTATCTCCGCCACTTCTCAGTCTGGTGCTCTGCAATGAACCATGCTATACGAAAGGTAAAGCCGTTGCCCACGCTGGCTTGTGGTTGGCACGATTAATGTTTCACAATAGTAGCTCGCGAACCGGTCCTTAATTGTCATGAGCACGACTCTTAAAACCATGTGCTCACAACCCACCATTATCAAGTTTTAGTTGGCAAGTAATTAATTAACCAATCACGATTAACCATCGTGAACTATCATTAAGCCATCATTAAATAATAATGAGTCATAAGTTATCCCAATAGTGTGCTAATGTTTCTAAGCATGGCTAAGCAATCATAACTAATATCTAGCTGAACCAATATGTAAAGCTCAACTAGTCAAGTTATAATAACCCAAGGTATCAAGGAATAAAGTAATCAATGCAAATTGGCCATAACAAAGGAATAAGTTCACACCACCCGGTGACATTCGAAAATAAATGCATAGTTGAAATAAATAGAGAATTTAAATATAGGATCAACATGCTCAAAGGATTGTGTTTGGGATCTGTGTGACTTGCCTTGCAATAATCGGTCTTCAATTAATCTTCTTGAATACTTCCGGCGCACTCGCGAACCTTCGCAACGACGGAAACGACAAGCTAACACGCAAAACGAAGAAAAAGACTAATAAAAACCAAATAAACAATACATAAAAAGTAAACAAACATGTAGATCATAATTTTAGATGAATTATGAGACTTGAACGGCCTCATTCTGACTTCAAATGAATTTATTATGAATTTTACAAGATTAAATCTAATTAAAGCCCATTTAAAAAGAATTAAATAAATTTAATTCAATTTATGGACAATTTTAATATGTAGATCTTTATTTTATACAACTTTTGCAACTTGAACCACATTAAACTGAGTTAAGATGAATTAGTTATGAATTTTTAAAGATTAAATCGGATTAAAACACTTATGTGGATTTTAATTGAATTATGACGCAATAATGAATTATTTTTGAAAAGGAAAAGGAGGATTATTGCGTCAGCGGCTAGGGTTTGCGGTGGACCGGGCGCACGGCAACGGTTCACGGGAACGGACGGCCGAGATCGATCCTATCCAAAACGGACGGCCGAGATCAATCGGTCCACGACCGGCTCACGGGGAATGGCAACGATGACGTTGTCACGCTTGGAAATTCACTAGTAATTTCCGAACTTATTTGTGCATAAAATCCTCGTCCAGGAATCAGCCGAGGTACACAAACTGACAATTTAATATACAGATTTATCAAATTAACTAAAACGATAAATACTTACTTATGAGGCACTTAGTCCTCACCAGGAAGAAAATTACAGCGGAAAATAAAATCTAGCGAAGCTCCGGCTCCACTCCCACAGGCAGCTCAACTGGGGTATAAGCTAAACGTCTTCTTCTTCTGAATCCTTTTTCTTCAACTGAGGTTGATTGATTATTGCAAGGTGAGCATATGACATACTCAGCAAGCCACACAGCAAATATGCAAGTGCACAAGGATACCAAAGGTTGGCATAATATAGGCTCATTTGCAAAAGCAGCTTTTAGCAAAACATTTAAGAGAAGTAAAACAGTGGAGTAATTAATCAGAAATTTTAATCAACACTGAACAGCACACCCATGCTGCTCAGGCCCAACCATTCTGAAGCAACCATACCCGGCTGTACAGATCTAATCTCCAAACCAGGAGCTAAGCAAATTATTACCAGGTATAACATCCATAATTATTGTGAGAGGTGTGAGACTAATCACGAAAAACATTGCTCAACTCGCCCATAACCGCGGGCACGGCTATTCGAATAGTTTTACTCTGGCCAGAGGTGTACCACTGTACCCACAAGACACAGCCTCAACATCATGTCTACCATGCGTCGCGATACTGGAAAGTACCCGAATAGAGGCTGTGACAATACCCTTTGCACAACACAACTCACCAAAGTGCACCATTCCTGGATCATAATCACCCCCTTATAAACAAGGCATGGACTCCCCAGCGACCCCCGTGGGCTTATCTCCGCCACTTCTCAGTCTGGTGCTCCGCAATGAATCATGTTATACAAAAGGTAAAGCCGTTGCCCACGCTGGCTTGTGGTTGGCACGGTTAATGTTTCACAACAGTAGCTCGCGAACCGGTCCTTAATTGTCATGAGCAGGACTCTCAAAACCATGTGCTCACAACCCACCATTATCAAGTTTTAGTTGGCAAGTAATTAATTAATCAATCACGATTAACCATCGTGAACTATCATTAAACCATCATTAAATAATAATGAATCATAAGTTATCCCAATAGTGTGCTAATGTTTCTAAGCATGGCTAAGCAATCACATCTAATATCTAGCTGAACCAATATATAAAGCTCAACTAGTCAAATTATAATCACCCAAGGTATCAAGGATTAAAGTAATCAAAGCAAACAGGCCATAACAAAGGAATAGATTCACACCACCCAGTGACATTCGAAAATAAATGCACGGTTGAAATAAATAGAGAATTTAAATATAGGATCAACATGCTCAAAGGATTGTGTTTAGGATCTGTGTGACTTGCCTTGCAATAATCGGTCTTCAATTAATCTTCTTGAATACTTCCGGCGCACTCGCGAACCTTCGCAACGACGGAAACGACAAGCTAACACGCAAAACGAGGAAAAAGACTAATAAAAACCAAATAAACAATACATAAAAAGTAAACAAACATGTAGATCATTTTTTTAGATGAATTATGAGACTTGAACGGCCTCATTCTGACTTCAAATGAATTTATTATGAATTTTACAAGATTAAATCTAATTAAAGCCCATTTAAAAAGAATTAAATAAATTTAATTCAATTTATGGACAATTTTAATATGTAGATCTTTATTTTACACAACTTTTGCAACTTGAACCACATTAAACTGAGTTCAAATGAATTAGTTATGAATTTTTAAAGATTAAATCGGATTAAAACACTTATATTGATTTTAATTGAATTATGACGCAATAATGAATTATTTTTGAAAAGGAAAAGAAGGATTATTGTGTCAGCGGCTAGGGTTTGCGGTGGACCGGGTGCACGGCAGCGGTTCACGGGACGAACGGCCGAGATCGATCGGTCCACGACCGGCTCACGGGAGAGGGCGACGATGACGTCAGCGATGACGTCACCACCGGCGGCGGCTCGGGAGGCGCAAGCTCGCATGCTCGCCGGCGAACGGCGGCACTTCGGCACGAACGGAGGGCACCAACGGGTAGCGGACGGCACGGCGAACTCACCGGTGACCAAAGGAGCGGCGGAAGATCAATGGACGACGCCGGCGACGAGGAAGAAGCGGCGGCGGAGATCGGGTCGACGATGGTGATGGCGCTCCGGCGGTCTTCGGCGGCGGCGAAGCGGTGGACGGGGACGGCGACGACCTTGCGAACCCGATGGTGGCGACGGCGACCGACTGGAGCGACGGCGGCGCACGGCTGGAGCGACGGCGACGACGGCGGCGCGAGGCGGCACGGCGCTAGGGCGCTACAGACGACTAGAGACGAAGGCGAGGGAGGCGGCGGGTAGAGGAGAGCTCGGGGGTCCTTTTATAGGTGCAAGGAGGCGGCGGCGAAGGCCCACGGCGGCCGGCGGCGAGAAGGAAACTTCGGGGAAAAACGAATCCGAATCAAACTCGAATCCGCCTATTTCCAAAGGAAATTGACCGGAGTTTCTATAAGAGAAAAGGAAGAGGAGATCGAGGAGATTATTTCCCCTCTATCAATTCGGCCGGAGAAGGAAAGGATCGACCGAATTTTGGAAAGCGGCGGCGGAGCTGCTCGGCTAGGGTTTCGGGCGGCGGCGGCCGGAGGAGGAAGACGAAACCGACAAGTGGGGCCCACCTGTCAGCGGCTGAGAGAGAGAGGAGAGCGGCGGCTCGGCGGACTGGGCCAACTTGGGCCGGGGAGAGAGAGAAGAGAGGTGTTGGGCCGGCTTTCGGCCCAAAGCCAAAAGAAGACTTTTAAAACCTTTTTCAATTTAAATTATTCATGAAATGCAATTCCATTTATTAAAAATACTTCCTTAGCTCAAATAAATCCCAGAAAAATCTAGGAATTATAGAATTAAGCAAAGTATTTAATGAAATTTTATCTAGCCCAAATTTATATTGAGATTTAGCAAATTAAAATTAGATCTTCTCTTCTAGGCTTTTAAAATCATTTCTAATAATTCCTTTTAAACAACAATTTATAATTTAAGGATTTTTAAACAAGAAAAGCTCTTAACAAATATAATTAGATCATTAATGATCAAATAATTACTGAACTGTTCTTTGTATCATTTAGGAATTGAGCTCTGAAAAATCCGAGAAAATTTCAGAGAGTATAATTAACCATGGAGAATTTAATAAAAAATTAAATCCATCCATGCTTTATATTTAGGAAATTTTATTTCCCACATTTTACTTCACTTGTAAATTAAAGAACATTTAACATAAATTCTATTATTAATTTATTAAATTATTTATAAATCCTGAAACGAAAAAATCAGGATGTGACAGACGTCAGCGATGACGTCAGCACCGGCGGCGGCTCGGCAACGCATGCTCGCCGGCGAACGACGGCGCGGCGACGCAAACGGAGGACACCAACGGGTAGAGGGCGACGCGGCGAACTCACCGGTGACCAAAACAACGGTGGAAAAGCAACGGACGGCGTCGGCGACGAGGAAGAAGCGGCGGCGGAGATCGGGTCGACGGCGGCGACGGTGCTCCGGCGGTCTTCGGCGGCGGTGAAGCGGCGGACGAGGACGGCGACGACTTGGCGACCACGATGGCGGCCTCCCCGAGCAACGACGACGACCGAAACGACGGCGGCGCACGGCTGGAGCGACGGCGACGACGGCGGCGCGAGGTCTCACGGTGCTAGGGCTCTTCCGACGACGAGGGACGAAGGCGAGGGTGGCGGCGGGTAGCGGCGGACTTGGAGATCCTTATATAGGGGCAAGGAGGCAGCGGCGAAGGCCCACGGCTGCCGGCGACGAGAAGGAAAGGTCGGGGAAAAACGAATCCGAATCAAACTCGAATCCGCCTATTTCCAAAGGAAATTGACCGGAGTTTCTATAAGAGAAAAGGAAGAGGAGATCCCGAAGATTGTTTCCCCTCAAAAGATTTCACCGGATCGGGAAAGACGCGGCCGAATTTGGGAAGGAGACGGCGGCGGCGCGGCGCTAGGGTTTCGGGCGGCGGCGGCCGAAGGAGGAAGACGGGTCCGACAGGCGGGCCCCACCTGTCAGCGACAGCGAGAGAGAGAGGAGAGCGGCGGCGGCCTGGGCCGACTGGGCCGGGGAGGGAGAGAGAAAGAGAGAGGTTTTGGGCCGGCTTTCGGCCCAAAGCCAAAAGAGACTTTTAAAAACCTTTTTCAATTTAAATTATTCATGAAATGCAATTCCATTTATTAAAATTATTTCCTTAGCTCAAATTAATCCCAGAAAAATCTAGGAATTATAGAATTAAGCAAAGTATTTAAAAAAATTTTATCTAGCCCAATTTTATATTGAGATTTAACAAATTAAAATTAGATCTTCTCTTTTAGGCTTTTAAGATCATTTCTAATAATTCCTTTTAAACAACAATTTGTAATTTAAGGATTTTTAAACAAGAAAAGCTCTTAAAAAATATAATTAGATCATTAATGATCAAATAATTACTGAACTGTTCTTTGTATCATTTAGGAATTGAGCTCTGAAAAATCCGAGAATATTTCAGAGAGTTGACTTAATCATGGAGAATTTAATAAAAATTAAATCCATCCATGCTTTATATTTAGGAAATTTTATTTCCCACATTTAACTTCACTTGTAAGTTAAAGATCATTTAATATAAATTCTAATAATAATTTATTAAATGATTTATAAATCCTGAAACAAAAATCAGGATGTGACAATACTCGCCGGCGAACGACGGCGCGGCGGCGCGAACGGAGAGCACCCACGGGTAGCGGACGGCACGGCGAACTCACCGGTGACCAAAGCAACGGCGGAAGATCAACGGACGGCGACGGCGTCGAGGAAGAAGCGGCGGCGACCTTCGGCTTGACGACGACGGCGGTGTTCCGGCGATCGACAGCGACGGCGGAGGGGCGGACGAGGACGGCGACGCGACGGCGACCACGATGGCGACCTCCCCGAGCGACGGCGACGACTGGAGCGACGGCGGCGCACGGCTGGCGGCGACGACGGTGACGCGAGGTCTCACAGGGCTAGGGCGCTACCGACGGCGAGAGGCGAAAGCAAGGGTGGCGACGGGTAGCGGCGGGCTTGGGGGTCCTTATATAGGGGTTGGAAGGCGGCGGCGAAGGCCCACGGCGACCGGCGACGGCGAAGGAAAGTCTAGGGTTCGGAGGAGAGAGATCGATCCGAATCGAACTCGAATCCACGGATTTCCAAACGATTTTAGCCGACGATTCCAAAAGAGAAAAGATAGAGGGGATCCCGAAGATCATTTCCCCTCTATTGATTTCACCGGAAACGGAAAGAGGTGGCCGAATTTGGAAGGAGACGACGGCGGCGCGGCGCTAGGGTTCGGGCGGCGGGCGGCCGGAGGAAGACGACAGGCCTGACAGGTGGGCCCCACCTGTCAGCGGGCGGACACGCGCGCGGGCGGCTGCTGCCGGACTGGGCCGACTGGGCCGAGGGAGAGAGAGAGAGAGGACTTTCGGCCCAAAGCCAAAAGAGGATTTTAAAAACCTTTTTCAATTTAAATTATTCATGAAATGCAATTCCATTTATTAAAAATACTTCCTTAGCTCAAATAAATCCCAGAAAAATCTAGGAATTATAGAATTAAGCAAAGTATTTAATGAAATTTTATCTGGCCCCATTTTATATTGGAATTTATTAATTAAAATTAGATCTTCTCTTTTAGGTTTTTAAAATAAATTCTAATAATTCCAATTAAACAACAATTTATATATTTAGGATTTTTAGGGTGTGACAGCCTAGCAGCCCGTTGCGCTGCTCGCTGCCTGGCGCTTGCACGCGTGAACCCTAGCCATCGCCCACCCGCACGCCACATCGGTTTACCTGGTCGCCGGGCTCAGGTGGCTGATGCGACGACGACATGAGACCGGATGGGGAGGGCCATGCGCGGGCGTCGAGCCTGCTGGTGTGTGGAGGCAGTGCGCGGTGCGGCGGGGTCCTCGTTGCGACGCCGCCTAGATGGTGGAGTGGCAGCTAGCTGTGAGGATGGAGTGAGGGGAAAGGAAAAAGTGAGGATAGGGTTAGGTTTTGGCCTTTTATATGCCACTATTTCAGCAAGTCGGACTTATTCGGCCTAGAATGGGCTGTGTATTGTGATGTAGCATACCACCCCAGGGCCCCGTGGGTCACCCACGGGTGGATGCCCTCCCCCGGCCATGAAGCCCCGCGGATTGAAAAATGGCCCCACCCCCACCCCTATAGGGCGGGTCCCCTGGACCTGACCCCACGGGTGAAAATGCCATCCCTATCTATACCCGATCATGTGCTGCTGCAACATTTTTATTCGGGTTTAGAAAAGGAGTCTGCAATCTATCTAGACATCACTGCTGTAGGATCATTCATGCACAAAACTCCGATTGAAAGGAAGGTAATTCTAGATTGAATTCTAAAAAACACCTCCTTCATGAACGAATATAATGAGCCCCTCCCCGAGGCATCAGTTGAAGTCTCTACTTCTCCTGATTCGACCCGAGAACCTCTTCCCGAGCCATGACCCATTGAGACCGAAGAAATTCAAACTCCGGGTTGTGCTCTCTTGTTGAGGGATGATCTTGATGAAGATTACGGAAACACCTTGAACTACTTTAGCAAGAGAAAACCATATGTTCCCTCACTACCTCCTGACTCGATAGAATTCCAGTTTCTTAAGGAAACAGTTCGAGAGTTGACCTCTATTATGAGTGACGAATGGCTAAAGGAGGTTGAGCTTTCTTCTGAAGTAATTCCGATAAATTCCACTCCTCGGCCCATTCCTTGTCACTTAGAGGGGAATAATGTTGTGATTCTCTACAGCCCAATAGTCGGTGTCAATATTGTCTCAGAATCCTTTGCGTTTGCATACCTAAGTGATAAGACAATTACACCAACTGACAAATTCTTCAAGCATCCCAATGGGAGCATTATTGAAGGATTTGGGGTTGTCCAAGATATGCCAGTCATTCATGATAGCAACGAGGTTATCCTGGATTTCCATGTTTTTGAAGTCCAGGATTTCAATATTCTAATCGGGCACCCTATTGAGAAACATCTCATCAACACCCCTCGAGTAGGCAGGTTCAATTTCTCTTTAGGCGGGAATGAATTCTCACTGCCATTCTCGCAGTCAAGATTTGCCTTGACTGACTTTCTGCCTAAAGATAAGTACGCAAAGGAGGTGACGACTGTTCTGCCATCTGAGTCCCCCGAATCATTTCTTGAAAATGATGTCTCAGATTTCATTGAAAAAGAAGTTGATTCCGGTGAAACTTTTGAACTTCCAATCCTAGAACCGCCATCACAACCTCCTATCAAGCCAAAATCTTGTCCCTCTAGCCCTCAAGATGTTGTTCTCAACAATTTTCAAGAAATAACCCTGATCTTGCATGACACATCTTTTGACAAGGAGAACCTTCAAGCCAAGGACAAGTTCGAGACATCAACTCTAGAGGATGAGAACTCCACAAATGAGTATGAAAGTTTTTCTTTCAAAGTTCCTCAGGATTGATACTCACATAAGGAATCTCCAAAGTCTTGTCCGATTAGTGCCGCTTCTTTGTACGAGGACCACAACCACCTTATGGTCCTCATTTCTAACATGATTAGAAGTGTGGTTGTGGATGCTTTTGTTTATCAGAAATATTGCAAATCTCGTATTTTTTTTGTGGCACTAATCTTGCAGCTAGATGTCTCCATGGTCGAGCTTGTGACCATAAACAAAGCACTACGGGAGATATCCCGGATTATCTTGGTACGTTTTCCTTCCAATAAAAGCAAGAACCAGTTCTAAAATAGTATGCATCTTCAGGTATTCTTGGTCAGTAACCATTTCAGGTTAAGATTAAGAACGAGGGACATACGATGCCTAAGAACATGGGAGCTACATCAACTATTCATTTTGGAGATCCTTGATGTTGGAACATACTTTATGAAGATCCCAGTCTCAGACACTTGGTTTTTGACGTCTCATGACATAAAAGTCCAAGTGTGGGGGAGGGCGATCGACAAGATTTTCATGATGAGTTCCATCAAGGTTTTAAGTTGGTGTCACCTTGCTTAAAAAAAGAGAAGAAAAGAGAGACGGAAGAAAAGCAGAAAAAGATGAGAGAAGAGGAAGAGAGCAAGAGGGCTGACGGGCTACATCTAGATCAAAGACCGCATTATGTGCGAGTCTTTTCTGGCTATACACCTCGCCAGTTGTGATCATGCTGCTTAGCTGCACCCAGCCCCTCTCTTGAGCTCATGTGCCGCCTTGGTTAGCCTTCATCCACTCTTAGCTATGCACAGCTTCTTGCTTCCGCAACACCTACTCGCACACAAGAAAGAGGAGATGCCCTCTTCTTTTCTAGCTGTTTGCTGCTCCGGTCCAGTTGGTACTTGCATATTTGCCCAAAAAGAGATGCATCCCACGTCTCTACAGCATAGTGCCAATGGAACACGCCTTCAAGGCACAAGGTTCTTGCACCAGAGGTTGGCCGCTTGAGGTTGTTCCCTAGATGTTGTCGTAGTCGACGTCTGTTTTTCCGTAGGCAAAATTGTCCCTAGGACACCCAAAAATTATGTAATTGGCTAGAAGACACTATAAAATCACGTCACTGCTGATGGACGCCATAAAATTTATGTAATTTGTTGTAGAACACCCGAGACAATTTTTTATCATTTCTTATCAAAAAGGGGAGAGAGAAATTTCAAAAAGACAAAATTGCCCTTGGCCCTATCTAATCCCCGCCTGCTTCCCAGCGCTGCCCGCCACTGCCTCCGTCACCGCTGCCATCAAAACTGCAGCCGCCGGCCTCGTTGACCATCATCGAAGCCGTTTGTCACCACCCGCTGTGGCCTTCGCCTTGACCTCCGCCTCGAAGCCACTGCCGTCGGGCTCGCGAACCATCATCAAAGCTGCCTCCGCTGCGTGCTTTCTAGAGCCACTCACCAACCGCCGTCTAACCCGCCGCTGCCGCCATCGGCCACCGTCGAAGCCATTGCCTCCGCCACCACCACTGCCATCGAAGCCGCTGCTGCCGGGCTTGCCGACCATCATCGAGGCCACTGCCAAGCTCGCCAGCCACTGCCGAAGCTGCTACCCCGGGGCTCGCCAGTAGTCGTCGAAGTCGGCACCTGGCCTGCTTTGCCGATGGGTTAGGGGTGTTAGATAGGGCTGAGGGCAACTTTGCCTTTTTTAAAATTTCTCTCTCCTCTTTTTTCTCGGAAATAAAAAATATTGTCTCGGGTGTCCTATAGCAAATTACACGAATTTTGTGGTGTCCATCAGCAACGACGCAATTTTACGATGTCTCCTAGCCAATTACATAAATTTGCCTTTTCCGTACAGTCGGAGGGAGGCACTGATGACATAAATTTGCCTTTTCCGTAAAGTCGTAGCTGCGACGTTCTCGTTCCTAACAGAGATTGGGCCAGACGAGATCGGTATCACAGAGTAGACCGGAAAGATGATGGATCCGACTTGAGTCCACATCATCGGAATTGAGGTTGGATCTCCTGCATTGGGGCCGATGTAGATGAAGTTGTCGGAGCGGCTTGAAGTCATGTCGGCAGAACCTTGAGCACCAAAGTCCCCTACCTGGCGCACCACTGTCGATGGGGGATACCTGTAGACCGGATAAAATGTGTATTGAGGTACGTTGGTACGAGGATCTATACGATACGATATCAAAGTAGACAAGAGACAAGGATTATACTGGTTCAGGCCCCTCGTGAGGTAATAGCCCTAATCCAGTTTATATGAGATTGATATAGAAAACCACAGAGTAAAAAGGGAACAGATGAATCCGACGATACCGACGAGATCCTTGTCGAGATTGATTGACAAGATCTCTCGGCGGCTTCGGCTCGAGTTCTTCGGCTTTGTAAACTATGGTAGGTGTGTTGGCGCTATGATTCGATGATCCTGAGCCCCTCTGGCGGTGTGCCTTTTATACCATGAATTGCCTTAGTCTTCAAGTAGAACTCGGAGACAACGAACCCTGCACGATATAGAATAGTCCCTATCCTCTCCGAGTAGGACTTTGATAATCATCAGCCCGTGAGGATATTTTCCATAATATCTTGTATATTTCCTTATTGCATACGGAAAAATATCGTTGGATATGAGGTTTGCCAATCCGGTATATTTAGTAAATTGTAGGATTGGAGGTATGTCTTATCCGTAACCTGACAATGTGTAATCACGTACTTCAAGAAAATGTTTATGTAACTATCCGAATACTTAATATACTTTTAATCCACTAGATTGTCACATTTACTTTTTAAAGAACTACATTCAAAGGAAGTTGAAAAAATAATGAGTACTATGAAAAAAACAACAATTACTACTTAATAGTCAAATGGATTTGAAAGAAAAAAGGCAAACAAAATGTAGATGTGACACACAAGGAGAGGTACAAGTGGGAAACGGGGGCATTTTGTTTTTGGTGTGATCTTCAAGCTAGTGCACACGCTTCTCACATGGAACCGCTGATTGGACTAGCTAGATCTTACTTTGTTTGTGCCATAATTTGGTCAATATTTGGTTTCATTTGAGCTGGCCATATTATGTAGAATAGCCGGTTTAATTGTCTGGCAATTAGCATGGAAAATCAATTCAATTTGTATGCAGGGAGATGCACTGAGGGGTACGAGTTGCTGGGGAGCTGTAGTGTCTTGATCAGTGTGTGCAGTAGGGATGAAAGCGGTCGGAAACAATCGGAAAACAACCTAAACCATTTCAAAAATAAAAAATGGTAATGTGAGGAACAAAAACAATATCGGAAAACCTGAATCGGAACAATATGGACAGAAACATATTGATACATATCAGAAACCGGTAACAAATACGGAAACATATATTAAACTGTAAAACATATATTTAACTTTACATAAGTATGTTATATGTATAAATAAATTCAAGCTTATACTATATAAATTACAAATTAACTCCATTTTAGCCATGCACTCAAGTTAGGGATTTGATTGAAGAGTCAATCAATCTCTAAACTGTGGGTCAAGTAGAAATATGTCTTATGAATATCGACATTTTTAGAGATGCGGTAATTACCATATTATAAGAAACGGTGATTTTCAGAAGAACAAGGTAAATACGGAAACGATTGGTATAACGGCAAAACCATTTCTATTTCAATTTCCATATTTTTTACCATTTCCATTTTATTCAGTCGTTTACCATTTCCATATGGCTCGGCCAGTAGAAAGTCAAAAATGAAGGCCCGACCATATGGCTCGGCCAGGAGAAAGTCAAAAACGAATGCCGGTTGGCCGTGAATTACCATTACCATTTTCACCAATTGTGACGATGCATATGCAGTAATTCAGGTGACTGAGTGTAGTCACGACTCTCACGTCACCTCCTCTCGGGGGGCACAAGAGGCGCCCAGGCCGTCGTCTCCCGTCCTCCATCCCTCCTCCTCCACCTCGCCGCCACCCGAGCGGCCGTCGGCAAAGCCGCGCGATGGCATAGATGGCAGCGGTGGGGCTTCGCTCCGCTTTCCGCACAAGGGCAGGGGAACTTCTCATGTCGGGAGGCGGAAACCGCCCAGATCCGCGCTGTCCGGCCGGAGCTGGCGGGGAGTTAGTCGGCGGCAGGGTAGTGTGTTCGGGCGGCGTTATTTGGGGGGATGGCGGCAGAGGTTTGCAGGCACTGGCGGCAGTGGACGAGGCCGCCAGATCCGGCGCGGATCTGGCGGGGAGGTTTCTGGCAGCGCCGATGCCACGACGGCCGGAACTGGCGGCGGTAGAGCCGGACGATGACTGGTGCGGAGGTGGCCGAATCTGGCGGCGATGGGCACGACGGCGCGGAGGCGCTGGAGACGGAGGTGTGGTGGCCGCGATAGCGGTGGAGGGGTGGCGGGCGGTGGTGGTCGCAACAGTTGGCAGCGGTGAGCGGCGGCGTCGGCTGGCGACGGCGGGCGGAGGACATGGCGGCGGCGTCAGGGCGTTTGCTGGCTGCTTGGTGGCAGAGGGCGATGGCACAGAAGAGGTCTGCGGAGGCGGTGACTAGCGTCGGTGGCAGCGGCGACGGCAGCCGTGACTGTGGAGGCGGTGGCGACGTCGGCGGCGGGGAAGGAGTCGGGTGCGAGGTGAGGATGGCAACGGCAAGATGGTGGGCGTTTGACAGCAGCAGCTGCGGTGTTGGTGACCGTGACTGCGGTCACCGGAAGCATGACGGCCTCGGACGGCTAGCCGAGGGCGTGGGAGACGGCTGCATCTGGCCGGTGTTGGTGTTTCTTAACGACATTACTAGAAATATAATTCCCAGCAATGGCGCAAAAATACTCCTAGTATATTATGGTTACAGAGTTCATCCGCAAGCGCACGGATATACCATTGTAGCATTTCACCGAGAGTATTCCAAGGGTATCGTATTTATTTTATCCCATAGGATGATCTTGTAGAGAGAACTTGACTAATAATTTATATATTACTTGTGATAATCATATCCTAAGCAGGGGTTGAGATAATCCAAGGGTAGTGTGACACACAAGCACTTAAGCTACTCATTCTCATACAAAATTATATAAGCTAGGTGGAAAGAAAAGAGAAAGATAATCTATTCCTATACTTCTAATATAAATAGTATACATACATTCTAGTGATCTGATATACTAGCTAATACCCTCTATCCGATACCCTCCTGGTACTTCGCGAAGCCACCCCTGACTACCGAGTTCCTTACGACAGCCCGTCATGACCATACAACCGGGGCTAAATATGGAGGAGTACCCTCCCTAGAGAATTAACTTAGGATCATATACACGCGTGGAGGAATACCCTTATTGAGCTATCAATATCAGCGGCCCACCTCTCATCCGCAGCATATAACCCCAAATAATGAGATATCCCGTAATCTAGATGCCACGTCTAAACTATCAGATAGTACTCTAATATCATCGTTATGACATAGAGTAATTGCATAAGCAAACATTATACCCGCACCAAAGCATCTCCCAGAAAAGCTAGCAGCATATTCAGTATAACATGAACATAATGTAAAGTTGGCATTAATATACTCGGACAGTATTTCAATACCATAAATGTATAAAGAAGAGTATTCTAATAATAGTACAAAGCTTACAAAAGAGAAAAGGAAAGCTACTAGAGCCATACCCGAACTCTTCCAAAGGCTTGAGAGAATATGAGAGAGCTCTTGCTTGAGGTGTGTGTGTGAAGTGAGAATGGCAACTCCTTTTATAGGCAAGTAATGACGGTTGTGACAGTTGGAATGGTCGGTAATACCCTCCAACCGTCATTGGGGATCAATCCCAGCCGTCCATCAAAGCCCTGCATCCATCGGCGCCACGGGAGGTTCGGCCGAATCCCCACTCTTCCAAAGGCTTCCGGACTCCCGATTTCTACTTTATTCCTATTCCATTAGCATAATAACACTAAACTAACTTGAGAGAATGGGAGAGAGCTCTTGCTTGAGGTGTGTGTGTGAAGTGAGAATGGTAACTTCTTTTATAGGCAGGTAATGACGGTTGTGACGGTTGGAATGGTCGGTAATACCCTCCAACCGTCATTGGGGATCAATCCCAGCCGTCCATCAAAACCCTGCATTCATCGGCGCCACGGGAGGTTCAGCCGAATCCCCTCGTTCGGCCGAACCAGGGGCCGGCCCAACAAGCTCAAGTTTTGGTTGGCGGCCTCCTCCATTGCTTCACTTCGTAGACTTGTGAATTTCGGCCCAATTAGTGTCAATTCTGAGTTCTTGGCCCATTCATACATAAGTCTGATCGTCGACATCGTCCGATTGATTTATCATCTGAGTTGATGTCGATTCTCCTCCACTTTATGGTTATTCTCTGCAAAAGGTTAGTAAACCTAATACTAGTGGAATATTATTATTCTAACATGTATATGCATTGCAAGCATCACTAGTTTTCCTCTATTTTGGTAATATTGACGGTCGAAACTGATCGATAACGATCGTCAACAAAACCCCCCAAGCTTGAACTTTTGCTCGTCCCGAGTGAAGGACAAAAGGAAATAAAAACTTGGTTGTTGATCAGGAGTTGCTACTATGCTGTATATCTCAAAGGTACAGGTCCAAGGTATATGTACTATCTCTCAGATTAAATAATCTTTGGCACGGTGGCTTACCCTTACCCCTGATTCCCATGAGACACTGCTTCTCCTTGCCTTGGGCGGTTGAAAAACATAACAGCAATTAGAGCACCAATTACCCAATCTTTATTCAACTTTCATTCCGGAAGTTTTCAAATGAATTTGCAAAGAAAGCCAAGTTCCTCAAATGATTCACTCAGTTTCTCTAAGTGTATCAATATGAATTCCTCACCAATTTTGCCTTTTTGATTCCTACTCTAAGGTTTGATATGTGGAGCCCGGTAGGGATCAAACATGGCATACTTGCATTCACATTTATTACTAAGTCAAAAACTTAGACTAAAGCAGATAACTAAACATACTCAAGATCAAGATCGTGCAAATTGTGTGATATAAGGTGGAAATGGTTTATGAAGGAAAATAAAGAAAATGCTTCTCCTTTGTGCTTACTTTCTTCTCCTAAAAATCCTTCTTTTATTGATTAGGAGAGGGCATGGCTACACTTTTTTTTCAACATCATGCTCATGCTTGTGAGAGCATAACTTTATTTATTTTTTCATATCCATTCCGTTCCCTCCTTCTATTTTTTTTTCCAAAAGAATTTTTTTCTTTTTAGAAAAAGAAAGCACATGAAAGCATGGAGAATTTATTTTTATGGTAGTATGGAAATGGAATGGAATGGTATAATGCTAGCTCCTAGTATAGGAGTTTAGCATGTGCATAAATGTGGGTATATGATCTTGATCATAGAGCATGAGAAGTATCCACAAGTCACAAGAGTTTGACAAAGTTCAATGGAATGGCAAGTAACCAAAATCTATATGGTTCAATCATGATAGCACAGTTTTGGCTCTGTAGGAATTTATATCAAATGAGGAACTCTCATTTTTATCATTTTGAAAAAAACAAAACATCCGGAATTCAAGTCAAACTAGGATCAGGATCATCGCAACTCTTATTTACTATATCATATCTCGCAACAACCTAGACTCAAATTAGCAAGTGCAGCTCATTTTCCTCAGGCTCGCAGATAATTGTTGGCTACTTATATTTAACCTTTGAGAGAGCACTTACCTATGAACCCATATATAAGAGATATAACACAGAGCAACTATTCATCATTTTACTAAAGAGAACTAGCTTATCTTAACTAGAATGACTCAAACCTATCCTATCTTTTTGGAATTTTCTATTTTGCAAATTTTTATATTGTTTTCAAGTTTATAAAATGCAATTGGAAAGCAAATATGCAATTAGAAAGGGAAATATGCAATGTGATACAAGTTACCTCAGTGGGGGGAGTCTCCCCCCAAGCTTGTCTTTCGCTCAAGGTCCTTGATAAGGATTGAACCCCTAGAAGCGGAAGTACGCTTGAAGGTCATCATGCTATTGCTGCATCATGTTGGTGAAGTTGGCGAACTGAGCATCAGCAGTTTGTTACCATTCTTGCGTCTGTGCTATGTGTTCCGTGAGGTTGTACTGGATCTCTCCTGTCTGCATATCAAGGGTATCCATTCTCCTAGTGATTTCACCCAAGTCCCAACGAGAGGAACTCGAGCGACATTCACTTGTAGATGGAGGTACTCCACTTGATCTGGGGGGTTGGTTGTCCTCCCATTGTATGTGATGAGGTGCATGCCATCGGTCCTCATTGGCACTTGCCCAGCTTGAGACCCCGATGCTATGGTGTGGAGTCTGGGTCCATCCGGGTGCATCCCCAGTTGGTTCCTAACCTGCCTCATACATCTGCACGGGTGTAGAGGATGATGAACTTTCTTGTTTGTTCCTTCCCATGTTGCGTGTCTCCCTGTATGCTCTACCAGCACGAGATTCTTCTATGGTCTGCAGGGGAATGGTTAGTTCACTACAGTTGTACAAATGATACCCCACATTTGGCAACGGAATTTCATTTGTACAATCAAGGAAAAAGTATATTAAAGATCCATCTACTCCATGTTTCAGAATATGTCCTTGCACTAAATAATTTTCGTCAATACACGGACAAGCGGCTGAGATAAAAGCAATCTGGTCACTAACGACCCCTAGCCCTTTTGCTATCCGAGTAATCAGAGAAGTGCACTCAACAGGAGCAGAAAATCTTATACTTTCTAACCATTGTCTTATCATACATTTCACAAGAGCAATTTTGATTTTTCAAACCATGGCAAACATGATAATCAATTCATCCTCCCTAATGGGTTTAAGATCACCTCTAGGAAACAAAGTCATAGCAATCCATTTGTGCATGAGTCTAAGTGTAGGATTATGGATATTATTCGTCCTAGGTTTCTTGCAAATTGGAGCACCAGAAATATCTTCACAAAACCTATTTTTCTCGAACCCAGAAATTACTTTCTGGAGATCAATTTTATAGGAATCGTGAAAACCAAGAAGTATACTTAATCCTTTCCATGTAAGTGTATACTGTTTATGGAAAAAGCGAAAGAAAATTCCATCTTCTATTTCTTTCAGAGTGCACAGAAATTGCAAAGTAAGCAAATGAGAACCAGGCTCATCTACCACAGCAAATCTCTGCCAACCAACAGCTTTCCAAATAGCACGAAAATCAACATCCATACCTATCTTCTCGCGTGTGAGCATACTCCCGGTCACTCAGCATCCATAGCTATCCAAATAGCTCTGGAGAGTATTCTCGCGTGTGAGCATACTCCCGGTCACTCAGCATGTAGTAGGCTTTTCTTTCCTGATCATCGACTAGGTCGAGGTCAGTGTCGTTCAGGAGACGCCGCGGAGCTTCGGCATCCTCCATCGAGACATTAGCAGATGAACGAGCGCTAGACTCGTCATGATGACTTGACGAAGAGCCGGACCCCTCGAACAGACGAGACAATTGCCTCCTTATTCTGCATAATGGAGCTAGAACGGACTAACTCGGCAGGGATTAGAATAACAAGAGTTTCACCCGCCGGTTAGTTTCACCAAAGCAACTTGTATATATGCAGCTAAGTGTTTGAATTTGAGGGAAACTATCAAAGCTTGAATGAACTCAAGAGCAAACTTTGGAGAGGGAATGAAAATATGTTGAAGTGGGGTGGAATTCCCTCTCTCGGCCGGCTGGCTTTTATAGGGTACCCACAACGGTCAGAAATTACATGTGGGACCCGCTAGCCATTACCTTGCCAAAAGTGGCAGGTAACCGTTGCCTGGCCGGTTCGACCGAACCAGTGGGTTCGACCGAACCCTTGGTGGGCCCAACCGGCCCCACTTTCGGCCATTGGGTTCTAACGGTCAGTGTGGTCATGGCACAGTGAATTTTCGTTAAAAATTTTATTTTGGTTTGCTCTAAAAAATTCATTTGAAGAATTTCCTCAAAATTCAAAAAAAAAATCCTAAATGCAATTTTAAAAACCAAACATGCATTGATGCAAGGAATTTAAATTGTTGAAAATAAACATGCGGATACATATCAATTTACCAGTTGGCGAAGGTCGCGTCATTTTAGGTCCGACGTGCAAGACCGTACCTCCTTTCATTTCAGTTCGTGGATTTTCCACCCGTCTATGGAGGTGATAGAGTGGGCGTCTTTGGCTTTTCCTTCCACACCTTATTTGGTTTTGGTGTGAAAGACGGCTTTCTCTGAGCCGACTGTTCCACCTTCTTGGCCGATGTACTTGATTTTACCGGCGTCTTCCAATAACGGTTCCTGGGCATTGTTGTTTCCTTCTCCAGGAAATTTTACATGAACTTTACCAAGCTATCCATCTTGGGAGGCTCCACTTCGACCACTCGGATATTCTGCGGGTTTGGCCCATACTTTATTTTGACCATGGAGCATTGTTCAGTCCTTGGCTGAAACTCAAACTTTTCCTCCTTCCCGTTGATAGGAAACGGATACTCCCCGTTCCCATGTCAATGTTGGCTCCTGCGGTGCTAAGGAATGGACGCCCCAAGATGAGCGGCGTATTTTTTCCCGTTTCCATATCCAACACCACAAAGTCAATCGGGATGAAGAAATCTCGTATCTTAACTAGCACATCCTCCGCTATCCCTGCAGGGTAACGGACTGACGAGTCAGCCGGTTGTAGGCGCATCGGTGTTGGTAGTGCTGGAAAAAGTGGGCAGCCTCACACGAAGAATTTCTGCTAACTTGTTCTGGGGAGGAGCATGATTGTTCCCCTGATTCTGTTGGTTCTGGAGTTGTTGCATCATCATGTTCATGAGCTACGCCTGTTGAGCTAGGACTTGGGCAAGCGTGGGAATCTCTCCATTGTTGTTGTTGTTGTTGTTGGTTGTTGTTGTTGTTGTTGTTGGGCCCATTTCCATTGCTGCGGGTGTTCACCATCTGGCATAGGCAAGAGCACAAGAAGAGAAACAAAAGAAAAAACTACTTAGGACATGGAATTAATTTCTACTAACTTGACTTTTATTGATATAAACTTAGTTTCATTATTACATAAAACTGAAGACTCTCACACCACTTAACTCAAACTTCCTAACACTCGAAAGCAAACAAACGCATGCATTTACATCCCACCAATGATGTAAACCACATGCAAGACCCTCACACACAACCAAACTTAAACAAGCAAACTAACACAACGAACTAAAGCAACGACTTAACAAGACGTCTAGGTCTTCCTGGCATCAGAGTTGATTGAAGGCTCGTTCGGCTCGTCCCCATCATCTTGAGTAGCACCCCTCTCAACCTTTGAGTGAGTGCGCTCTGAATCTTCTTTCTCATCATAACTTAAATTAACGACCGGAGGATCCATTGGAACTGGGATAGCTTCTCTTGTCACCATACGAACCTTGGGCGCCAGCAGGTAGCGGGGAACAAAAAGAGCTCTCTTCCTTGCGGTAAGACAAACCCTGGCCTTCTGTGGTGACGCTTCTCCCTTCAATTCGGCCAGTTCCTTCTCCAGACGATCAACCTAGCTTGTCCTCCAGCTTGCAGATCTTACCACGGTTCTGGTCTTCACGAGCTTGAGCAGCTGACACGATTTCAGCGCGGGACTCATCCATGGCCCACAGCATCTCGACCAAATGTCTTGTAGTAGCATCATTCTCAATTCCTTCAGGATCAACATAGCTGGCACGGTCACTTCCCTAGGGTTGACGAGGATAGTAGCGATACTCAGTGTCGGCCAACAGATCATTGTAACGGTCGCGGAGCTCTCCTATGGTGATCCTTGCCGCCTCCTGACAAGCATGAGGATAGCTTCCCCCTCCAGCCTCGAACATCACCGATGGGATCTCTTCACGATCACTATTCAAGGTGACCTTGACACGGAACTTCTCTTCATCACGATCATGAGGAATCTGGGCATACAAAGGGGCAGTCCCGAATCCTATGGTAAAGGACATCGGACGTAGCTCTTGGACAAATCCCTCAATACCAAACAAGTACTCAGGCTTGAAGCGCGGCATCTAAAGACAAGTGAAAGGAGGGAGTTAAGACATTTATCCAATTAATAGCACAAGTTTTTGGATTAAATTGAATAAAGTCAGAAAATCAAAGTGAAAGGTAAATAAAGTAAACTAATCTTGCAAGATAAGTTGAAACAGTTGAAAACAGGATCACAAATTTTGCACTTTTGAATAACAGGTTTCAAAAGACATAAAATAAAAGAGTGTTATAAAATCAACATGCTAAGTTTATGATATTTCAACATGATTGAATGAAAATAAATAATGTTGTAAAACTTTTGCTGGTAAATGGGCCATTAGTACAGTAATAGATGTACAATACCAACAACACAGGAATAATGAGTAAATTTTGAATGAGAACAATTGAAGAGACTATAATCTGCATGTGCCATTAGCTTGGTTTAATTAAAAGAGAAAGAGAGGAGAATAATTCTACTTTTTCAATATTTTTAGAGGGCTTCTATAGGTAACCATTTGGCATAACCTAGGGTTAAGGAGGCTCTGATACCAACTTGTCACGCCCGGAATTTCTATCCAAAACTCCAAACGCTTACATGTGTGTAAACCCTCGTCCAGGAATCAGCTGAGGCACACAATAACAAATTGATAATAGAGTGCAATTATTAATCTAATTAAGAGGCGAATAAAAAGTCATTACAGAGATGGATAGTTCCTCTCAAACAATAAAGATCTAAGCAGCGGAAAATAAAATAAAGAGCACAGGCGACTCCATCCCACAAGCAGCTTGACCAGGGCTACGCCTAATCCTCCACACCTTCAGCATCACTGTAGAACTCCTTCTCTGATGAATGATTGCAAGATGAGTATATGACATACTCAACAAGCCACGCAGCAAATATGCAAGTGCAGGGGATAATAAAGGATGGCATAATATAGTCTCATTTGCATAAATGGCATTCAATAAATACTTCAGAATTTAGAAAAACAGTAAAGTATTTAATTAAACAATATTAATTCAACGCTACACAACATACCCGTTGCATAGGCCCAACATTTCTAGACAACCATTCCCGGCTGCACAGTTCTATCTCCAAACCAGGAGCTAAGCAAGTTATTACCAATTACAGCATCATTTATTATGGTGAGAGGTGTGAGACTAATCACGAAAGACATTGTTAGACCCGCCCATAACTGCGGGCACGGCTATTCGGATAGTTTTTACTCTGGCTAGAGGTGTACCACTATACCCACAAGACACAACCTCAACATCATGTCAACCATGCGTCGCGATACTTGACAAGTACCCGAATAGAGATTGTGACAATACCCTCCGCATAACACAATTCAAAGTAGTGCACCATGGACTCCCCAGCGACCCCCGTAGGCTTATCTCCGCCACTTCTCAGTCTGGTGCCCCACAATGAACCACACTATACAAAAGGTAAAGCTGTTGCCCACGCTGGCTTGTGGTTGGCACGGTTAATGTTTCACAACCGAAAATTGTGAACCGGTCCTTAATTGTCATGAGCACGACCATCAAAACCATGTGCTCACAACCCACCGTTACCATGTTTTAGTTGACATCTTAATTAATCATCCTATCATGATTAACCATCATGAGCTACCATTAATCCATCATTAAGTAATAATGAATCATTAATTATCCCATTCATATGAGCTAGTGTCTCTAAGCATGGCTAAGCATCCTAATTACTTTAGCCAAAACCATATAATGTTATAGCTAATCCAATTATTAACCAGGTGACAAAGTATAGGTAATCAATAACAAAAGGCTATAACAAAGGAAATAGGTCATTCCCACTCGATGACATTCAAAAATAAATGCAATAGTTGAATAGAAACAATAGCTTTAAACGGGATCAACATGCTCAAAGGGTTGTTTGAGGTGTGTGTGACTTGCCTTGCTGGCCTTAGAACTCTTCAAAATCTTCTCCTGCAAAATCGGACTCTCCGGGAACGTCGGAATCTAAACATAAAAGAGCAAAATCACCAAAACAGTACATAAACAATCATAAACAGCACATGTGGATATTTTTAACATGTAGATCCCAATTTTAGAAAAATTTAGAGACTTGAACCAACTAAATCCGAGCTAAGATGAATTAGTTATGAAGTTTTAAATATTAAACCGGATTAAATCATTTATATAGATTTTAATTGGATTATGACGCAATAACGAATTATTTTTGAAAAGAAAAAAGGATTTATAGTGTCAGTGGGCTCGGGTTCACGGTGGACAGGTTGCACGGAAGCGGCCTATGGAACGAACGGCTAAGATCTAATCTAAACAAAACGGACGGCCGAGATCGATCGGATCTACCACGGGTCTACGGCTGATGTGGAGCTGATGTCGACGAAGACGTCATCACCGGCGGTGGCTCGACACCTCGTGCTCGCCGGCGAATGACGGCGCGGCGGCGCAAACGGACCACACCTACGGGTAGAGGGCGACACGGCGAACTCACCGAGGGCTCGAACGACGACAGACGGCAACCGACGGCGACGGCAGCGAGGTCGAAGCGGCGAAGACATTCGGGTCGACGGCGACGGCGATGCTCCGGCGATCTTCGGCGGAAACGGAGAACGGGACGAGGACAGCGACGACTTGGTGAACACGACAGCGACCTTCCCGAGCGACGATGACGACCAGAGCAGCAGCAGCGCACGGCTGGACTTGCGGCGGCGCACGGGCTAACGCGGCTAGAGCTCTACCAGCGGTGGAGGGCTAAGGCGAAGGTGGCGGCGGACGAAGGAGGTCTCGGGGGTCATTTTATAGGGGCTAGGGGGCAGCGGCTAGGCCCAAGACGTTCGGCGTCGGCGATGGAAGGTTTAGGGTTAGAGGAGAGAAATCAAATCCGAATCGAGCTCGAATCCGATGATTTCCAAGCAAAATTAGATAAAGTTTCTATAGGAGAAAAGATAGAGGAGATCGAAGGGATCATTTCCCCCCTATCAATTTGATCGGATCGGGAAAGATGCAACCGAATTTGGAAGGGGCGGTGGCGGCTTGCGCGCGGCTAGGGCGCGCCTGGCGGCGGGAGGAGGCAGACGACCCCCCCCCCCCACCTGTCAGCGGGAGAGAGGAGGGAGAGAGGGCGGACTAGGCCAGCGCGCACAGGCCGGGAAGAATGAGAGACTTGGGCTGACTTTCGACCCAAATTCAAAAGAAGGATTTTAAAACCTTTTTCCTTTTAAATTATTCATGAAATGCAATTCCATTTATTAAAAATACTTTCTTGGCTCAAATAAATCCCAGAAAAATCTAGGAACTATAGAATCAAGAGAAGTATTTAATAAAATTTTATCTAGCCCACTTTTATATTGGAATTTATTACTTAAAATTAGATCTTTTCTTCTAGGCTTTTAAATCATTTCTAAAAATTCCACTTAAACAAGAATTTATAAATTTGGGATTTTTAGGGTGTGACAGATCTTGTCATTGGCAGTGAGCTTTTTACTTAGAGCATCGGTAGTTTTAGCTTGCGCAAAAACTAGATCCTTCAAGGAGGATTGGTTAGAAAAGTTACCGTTGTTATTACCTCCTAGATAATACGGGCGTGGCTAGTTCCACCCTTGACCGCCTTGTGGATGGTAACCGTTGTTGTTGTTGCCCATGTACATCGCCTCCTCATAGGTTTCTGGGCAATCATTCCCAGAATGACCCATGTTGCCGCAGACCTCACACGTAACGTGTGAGTCCAAGGCCTTGATGGTGCCTTGAGGCCGTTTGTCGTGGTCGTCCAATCGCTTCATGAGAAGGTCCAGCTTGGCAGCAAGTAATTCCGTCTCCTTGACGGTGTGCATGCCTCGCTGACGGGTCTGGAGTCGTTCCTCGCTCCAACCCATATTGGAGACCATCTTCTCTATTAAATCAGCGGCTCCTCGAACCAATTTAGAGAAGATAGCTCCTCCAGCTGCCACGTCCAGGTGATCGCGGGACATGGGAGTCCATTGTAGAAGTTCTGCATGATTAGCCAGTTGTCAATCCCATGATGAGGACAGGCGGCCACATACTCTTGAAGTCGTTCCCATGCTTCAGGAATGGCCTCGTCCCTTGTCTGCTGGAAGAACTCTTGGTTTTGCCCATCGGGAAGAACTTCGAGAGGAATACCGTAGAACACTTGTCCCAGGTGTTGACAGCAGCACGGTTAGCGTAGAACCACTGCTTCGCTCTCCTGAGGAGGGAAACCGGGAACAGCCTTAGCCTGACGGTGTCTGGACTGACGCCCTTTATGGCGTACGTGTTACAGTTCTCCAGGAACTGCTGTAGATGAGCATTGGCATCCTCGTTAGGCTTGCCGCAGAACGGGCTAGCCTACGCCATAGTGATGAGGCTGGACTTCAAGTCGAAATCCATGTCTCCCATGTTGATCTGTGGTCCAATGGCCACATTCTCAGCAGAGGGAGCAGCGAACTCATGGAGAGTCTTGTCAGCTATAGTCTTGAAAGTCGGTGGCGCTGGTACGGCTGGTTTCTTTGTCAGTAGAGTTTTCTGCAGAGCAGTGGCTCACGGCCTGACGCTCTGGAAGAAAGCTTCTGGATTTTCTTTGAAATTTTCCGGCAAGTTGAAATCAGTCATGTACTACCCTGCTTTCACAACAAAAGTAAAAACAACCAAGGTTAGCTTGCAAAGGGAAATGATTATACAAAGGTAATTAGAAAGTATTAGGTCAGGTAATCTCTATTATGAATCTTCCCTGGCAACAGCGCCAGAAAAGCTTGTTAGTATTTCTTAATGATATTACTAGAAATATAATTCCCAGCAATGGCGCAGAATTACTCCTGGTATATTATGGTTACAGAGTTCATCCGCAAGCGCACGGATATACCATTGTAGCATTTCACCCGAGAGTTTTCCAAGGGTATCGTATTTATTTTATCCCGTGGGAAGATCATGTGGAGAGAAGCCGCCCCTGACTGCCGAGTTCCTTACGACAGCCCGTCATGACCATACAACCGGGGCTAAATACGGAGGAGTACCCTCCCCAGGGAATTAACTTAGGATTATATACGCGCGCGGAGGAATACCCGTACTGAGCTATCACCATCAGTGGCCCACCTCTCATCCGCAGCATATAACTCCAAATAATAATATCCCGTAATCCAGACGCGACGTCTAAACTACCAGATACTACTCTAATATCATCGTCATGACATAGAGTAATTGCGTAAGCAAACATTATACCCGCACCAAAGCATCTCCCATATAAGCTAGCAACATATTCAGTATAACATGAACATAATTTAAAGTAGGCATTAATATACTTGGAAAGTATTTCAATATCATAAATGTATAAAGAAGAGTATTCTAATAATAGTACAAAGCTTACAAAAGAGAAAAGGAAAGATACTAGAGCCATTCCCGAACTCTTCCAAAGGCTTTCGGACTCCCGATTTCTACTCTATTTCTATTCCACTAGCTTAATAACACTAAACTAACTTGAGAGAATATGAGAGAGCTCTTGCTTGAGGTGTGTGTGTGATGTAAGAATGGCAACTCCTTTTATAGGCAGGTAATGACGGTTATGATGGTTGGAATGGTCGGTAATATCCTGCAACCGTCATTGGTGATCAATCCCAGCTGTCCATCAAAACCCTGCATCCATCAGCGCCACGGGAGGTTAGGTCAAACCCACTGGTTCGGCCGAACCAGGGGCCGGACCAACCAGCCCAAGTTTTTGCTAGTGGCCTCCTCCGTTGCTTCACTTCGTAGACTTGTGAATTTTGGCCCAATTCATCGTGTCAATTCTGAGTTCTTGGCCCATTCATACATAAGTCTGATCGTCGACATCGTCCGATTGATTTATCGTCTGAGTTGATTTATCGTCTGATCATCGACATCGTCCAATTCGTCTGACTTCATTGTTATTCTCTGCAAAAGGTTAGTAAACCTAATACTAGTGGAATATTATTATTCTTACATGTATATGCATTGCAAGCATCACTAGTTCTCCTCTATTTTGGTAATATTAACGATCAAAATTGATCGATAACGACCGTCAACAGCCAGCGTGGCATCGTTTAGTGGAGAGGTCGGAGACCGGCTTGGCACAGAGAGGCGCAGCCGATGGCAGCGGAGGCCGGCTCGGCGCGAGAGGCGCGGGCGGCGGAGATCGAGGCCGGCTTGGCGTGAGAGGCGCGGCCGATGGAGGGAGGCCAGATTGGCGCGATAGGCGCGTCCGGTGGAGGAGGCCGGCTTAGCACGAGAGGCGCGGCTGACAGTGGAGAAGGCTACCTAGGTGTGAGGAGGAGCTGGCGGTAGGTGTGGTGCGGTCTTCGGTGCCCGAAGGCTAGCCGGCGGGGGACGCCAGTGTAGGGGTCCCACATGTCGGCAGAGCTTGTGTGGTGGTGGAGCATCGGTGTGTCAGACGTGGATTCGCAGGTGGTGAGCGGCGAGTGAAAACCTAGTCCGGCCTTGGCCGGACCGACAACGATGTCATCCCCCTCCTGAGGGCGTTGTCGTGCTATCTCACCCCTTAAGGGTGATTGCCAGGCGAAAGCCCAGTCTTAGCTCCTTTGAGTCCCGACGGACGGCGGCGGCGGTTTTTCCGTCGCCTTTCTTCTTGAAGACGTCATTTTGGCATCCCCTAGGGGGCGATCTCCTCTGTGTCCCTTTATTGGTCTAGTGGCGGTCAGTCATGCTTAGTGACAGCCGGTCCGATGCTAGCCTTCTTCTGGGCTGGTGTGTTGGCGATATCGGTGTGTGGGTGGTGGTATATTTTTTTCCTTTTTCCTGGTTACGACCTTACAGGGTTGTAATCTTATAATTTTTTTCTGCTCTATCAATATAACTTCGCACAGTTTCGTACGGGTCGTTAAAAAGAAAGATGATGCATATGCAGTCTCGATGTGGTTGTAGCTGTGATAAAGAAGCTTGCTGTGCAGAGTTTTGGTACTCGAGCTCTTGCTTGGTGGAGATACTCTCTGAGCCATGTGCAGGATGTGATTAGACAATGGATTTGGTACTAGTTTGCTAGTTGCATGGAAGAGCTGAGACCTGTATATATGGTGGGCGCATGCAGCGGCGCGCGTGGTATTGGAGTTAGTCTTTACTTATCGGAGATACTAGTCTTTACTTATCGGAGATAGTCTTTACTTTATTTCTTTATCGGGTTGTTTTCGTTTTTGTTAAGATTTTATATTTTGTGTCGGATCGGTTGATTGACGCGTATGCAATTAGTATAGGCAAAATAGAAAGCAATTAGCCCACGATTAATTAAGTTTTAACTATTACAAACTTGACAAATTGATATATTTAATTCTTTTAAAACAACTTCTATATAAAAAGTCTTCGCACATAACACACCGTTTAATAATTTAAAAAACGTGCTAACGAAAGTCGAGATAAAATCTAAATCTTAATTAATCAGAAAAGAATATGGCCACATAGTAAGTTAATTAATTTATTTTTTTTTGTTTTAGCGACTGAAATAATATTTCTAACAAATTTTTTAGATGGAGGGGGAATATATAACAGCAGGTACAATAGCAGACTATAAGCCAGCTATAAACATATTTTGAGAAGATAAATGATGAGAGAGAAAAGTAGTGGGTTACAGCCAGCTGTGCAACATGTGCTCTAAGATAAATATATGTATGACACGTGGGACTAGGTATTAATTGTGTACTATATGTTATAGGTAACTATTGGATAAATTGGCTATTAAATTAAATATAGATAATTTAGAGTTAGTAGTTAGCTATAGTATTAAACTTGCTCTAAAGCGTCTTAATCAAAACGATTTAATTATAGATGGTTTCTTGTAGCATCGAGGTCCTAGCTAGTTGTAAAAAAGATATACAGTAGCCCGTCATCATCAAAGAATGCCTATATAAGACCGAGCTTTGGTAGCCAGAGATCTCAAAGCTATAGCTACATCATTTCCTCTTAGAGTAGTTGCCGTCCACTCCAATACTGCCTGATGGGATCCTCGGGGGCACCGGAGTTGACACATGAATTGAGCAACAATCCTCGTGCCGGCGGGAGAGCAACAAGCCAACAATCTTGGGAATCGGCACGGCTGTGCCGGTGCATGTGTATGAGCAGAAGTCATTCCCTGATTATTACTTTGAGATTACCAATAGCAATCACTTGGTCGATCTAAAAGCCAAGTTTGCAAACATCTGTAAGTGCATGCGAAACTACCATTCTGTATCTGTCACGATCGATCCATAAACTTAACTGCCATAAAATCATCAAACACACACACACACACATATATATGAGAGAGATAAGCTAGATTTTCATGGTGCCCAAGTAATTATATAGTAATAATGTGATTGCATTGCAATGTAGGCAAGAAGACAACGACGGAGAAGCGGCACATGTACATCTCCGACGAGTGGCTGAGGGCCAACCCGTCGGTGACGGCGTACATGTCCACCTCGCTCAACGTACGGCAGCAGGTTGCTGAGGAGGGCATACCTCGGCTCGGCGCAGAGGCGGCGTGCAACGCCATCGGTAACTGGGGGAAGCCGGCGTCGAGCATCACGCACGTCGTGTTCGCCACCACCAGCACCGGTTGCCTGCCCAGCGCTGACGTCACGCTCATCAAGCTCCTCGGCCTCCCGCTGTCGACCAAGCGCGTCATGCTCTACCAGTCCGGCTGCTTCGGCGGCACCACGGCGCTGCGCGTGGCCAAGGACATCGCCGAGAGCAACCGGGACGCCAGGGTGCTCGTGGTGACATCCGAGGTGATGTCGCTGATCATCCGTGGGCCCTCTGAGTCCCACGTTGGCAACCTCGTTGCCCAGGCAGTGTTCGGCGACGCCGCTGGCGCCGCCGTGGTGGGTTGCTGCCGCCACCCGTCGTCCACCGGCGAGCGCCCCGTGTTCCAGCTGGTCCGGGCGTCGCAGGACGTGATACCCGGCACGGACGACGCTGTGGTGGTGAAGGTGCAGCAGGAAGGGGTGGTGATCACCCTGCACCGCGACCTGCCGCTCCACGTCTCCAACGCCATCGGCGGCGTGGTCGAGAGCGCGTTCCGCGGGGTAGGCACGACGGTCACCAGCTACGACGAGGCGTTCTGGTTGTTGCACGCCGGCGGAAGGGCGGTAGTGGACGGCGTGGAGGAGAGGCTGGGCCTCGGAGAGGGGAAGCTGGCGGTGACGAGGGAGGTGATGAGGCAGTACGGCAACACGCGTAGCACCACCATCTTCTTGGCGATGGAGGAGATGCGAAGGAGGTCGGAGGAGCGAGGGATGGCGACGGCGGGGGAAGGCCTTGAGTGGGGGATGCTCATGGCCTTCGGCCCTGGACTCACCGTGGAAACCATGCTGCTCCGCGCGATGCCACGCAATTAACGTGTGAAATCGGCCAGCACACGAATAAATTAAGCACCAAGGTACTCTACATGTTACCAGTACAGTGCTGTTACATGTTACACGAATAAATTATTTCCAGTTAACTGCTGCTTATTACTGCACGGTTAATTTAGATGTTGGGTTCGGAACCAGCTGAAGTATTGTGTGGACGCCTGGAACATTATTGTTCCATACGGAATAAAGTTATGCATGATCAATTCTAAGCTTGCTCGTCTGGTCGATCGGAAAGAACATTTCTAGCACGATTATTGCTTTGTATGGTTAGTTCGACCCTTGCAAGAAATGTGGTGTCTGTCAGCACCTGGGAGGTATAATAATTTTCTGAACCTTCGTTTTTGTTGTCCATATATATAGTTTCCATACTCCGGTCGACGTCACAAGAAAAAAAGTAACTGAAAACGAAGTAAGATTACTCCCTCTACTTCAGTATATCGTGATATCCGATGTACAACTCTGATCACTACTGTATATATTACGTAACCACATGTACCACTAGCTAGTCAATGGTTTGGATGTTATTACAGCAAATCCTTAGTTAACCAAGCTCCCTAGCTATCTCAGCGCACCTTGTGTTGCTACAGGGTAACAGTGTCGGGCTGTGCATGCGCCGTCCGATGCTCCCACACCGCTTCCATCCACTCGTCCACGTATATTCTCTCCACAACCATCCCGTCGCCCTAACCTCCAACTCCCGATCCCTGCCGCCGCTCATTCCAGTTGAGGAGAGAAATCAAGAATCCTGCCTTTCCACAGCGCCTTACGACGGCCGCCATCTTTCTTCCCATCCTCCTCTCCTCTCAATCTCCCTCTTGTTACACATACGTCACCGCCTCCTGCCTTTCGAGTTGCTCTAGCACGACAGCGAGGGGGTCGATCCAGTGAAGTGTGCTTGATTTGGTGAACCGGCCGATGGCGAGGTGGCCGATCCGGTGCGCAACTCTTTGATATAGTGGCGTGCTACTAGAGATCAAAGTTGAGACTTAATCTGGTGCCATGGAGTTCTATCTTCGCTGCGAGGTTCTCCTGGCAGCGATTGGTCGCTCCTGTCTGGCTATTGGCGGTGAGGGTGAACGGGTTAACTTTGCTAGGGTTGTCAGCACCACCACCGTGTACTGCTTCCTCCATCTGACGAGGACAATAGTAATTGCTCTTTACTTCTCTCTGCATATATTCTTTCTATTATTATACTTCTTGCCTCCTCATCCCTTGTGTTCTGCTCTGTTTCGTTGATATACTCTGCTATATGCTTTTGTTGTCCAATAGAGCCATATGATGATTTAAGGGATCGATAGGGATATGGAGGGAGCTATTTTTATAAGATTCATTCTCATTGAAGGGATGACGAGTTGGAACATAATTGCTGCTAGATTGACGAGCTAATATTTGTTGTCCAAGAAGTTTTCTTTCATCTCTTGTTAGGTTTTTCTCTCCTTTGTCCCCTGCAATTCCCCCTATTTTGCTGTGCACGGTGCATACCATGTGACAACTATTGCTGTTGTGCAGGTCTTTGTTCATTATTGCTCCTATTGTTTTACTTTTGCTGTTTTATTGCCAAATTAGTTAATTAACCTCTTTCGTTGCAAAATTGTTCAAATGAAGCATATTTAAATTCACCACCATTATCACTTCGAATTCTTTTCAAAGAACCAGGAAATTCAAGATCCAATCGAAGAAACAAATCACGAAAGTATTTGAAAAGTTTCGTCCTTAGTTGCCATAAAGAAAACCCAAGAATATCGAGAAAAATTGTCAACAATAACCAACACATACCACTTTCCTCCAACAGATTGCACTCTAGCTAGACCAACAGTGTCCATATGTAATAGCTGTCCCTGTGCATCCGTCATCACAAAAAACAACAGGAGCATGTGAAGAAGCAACCATCTTAGCATGACGACACAGTGTACAAACCAAATCAAGATCTTTCTTAAGTTTAGGCAAACCACGAACAAGATCCAAACCACTTAACCTAGTGAGATGATCAAAACCAACATGTCCAAGTCTACAATGCCAAAACATCACATCTTTATCAAACTTAGCAACCAAACATGTTATCACAGGTGAAATAGGATTATCAAAATCAGCTTTAAACACTCTTCCATAGCGAGAAATATTCAACACAGAATCACCACAAGAATCAAAAACTTTGCTTCCAGTTTTCCTAAAGTGAACCTCAAAATCTTCATCAACAATTTATGAAACTGAAAGTAAATTATACTTTAAGTCCTCAACTAAAGCTACGTTCTTCAATTCAAATTTCTCATTTACCTTTACCAAACCTGTAGCGAGAACGGCACTAGTAGAAGCATCACCAAAGATAATCGATTCAGTCTTGGATGCCTTTTTGACGGAGGAGAACCAATTTTTATCACCAATCATGTGCCGCGAACAACCAGAATTCACGATCCACACGTTCTCCTTCCTTGCCACCAAAGGATACACACCAGCAGAAGTCGAAGCCTCAGTACTGGGGTTAGATGATAATAAAAATTTAGGAATCCAATATTGAGACACATGACCAGAAGATCCAATAGGCATATATCCACGTGCAAAAATAGGTTGAGAATTTTCAGAAAATTTTCTCCGAGTCCGGTCTGACCGAGGTGGTACTGCTGGTCTGACCGCTGCTATACCGCCGGTCTGACCGGTGCCCGGTCTGACCACCGCTCAGTAGTTGGTCTGACCGGTCGCCGGTCTGACCATGGGACCCACAGCGGTCTGACCGGCTTCCTTGAGGGACAACCAGATTTTTGCCACTTTGATTTTGCAAAAGCAATCTCTCTCTCTTTTTTCTGTTTATGAGCCAATCTGAAACAAAAACCAACAATATGCCCCATCTTTCCCACAAAACAAGCAAGTATACTTTTCACGATCATTAGAAACATTGGTAGACTCAGATGGCTTAGCAACACAAGCAACAAATGAAGGTTTTACATGCACAACATTGGATTTTGAAGATGATGCACTCAAGGTAGAGATGATGCCAGCAGATTTAAACACAATGTTCTTATCTTCAGGTTTAACCAAAATTTCACCACTTCTAGCACCAACACCTAACACAACAGGAGGATGTCTAGTATGATGAGCATAAGGATTAAAATCTAAACCACGGTTATGTGTGCAAACCTTAAATTGATCTAAAATCATGTTGAGGTTCTTTTTACCATCAGAAAATCTTTGCAAAGAATTTTTCAAATAAGAAATTTCTTTTTCCAAATTAGCACAATTTTCACAATCTACCATGACACCTTTGCTTTTACGACATTTGGGGCAAGAAAGCACTTCATTGGTTTTCACAACATCTTCCATGTACTCAACATGACCAAAAGCATCTTTTAATTTCAACTTATTCAAAGTACATGTTGAACAATCCAAAACATCATGAGGTTGTTTTAACTTTTTAGCACAAATTATTTAAACATCAAACTAGCATGAAAAGCAATTTGATATTTTTGCAACAACTTTTTAGTCAAAAACAACTCATCCAAAGTGCGTGTGTGCAAAGCAAATCCAAGAGCTAGAGAAGATCTATTTTTCAAATCATGTGCAGCATTAACATCTCTAATTTTTGAAATCTCATTCATTAAAACCTCACAATTTGTGCAATCATCGTCATTAGGAATAAGATATTTTAATCTAGCAACTTCAGAATTAAGAGATTCAATGATAAACTCCTGTTTTCTATACATCTTCTCACACTTCATATTTTTTGCACTCAAAATATTAATAGCTTCCTTAAGAGCACTTACCTCATTGTCTTCACACTCTGAATCCAATTCACCACGCGCCATGAAGCAAACACCGGAGATGTTCTTTCCCTTATCTTCATCTCCACTCTCACCATCTACATCGCTTAGTGGCTCAAACACGGCGTAGACTTGATCAAAAGCCTTCTTGAGAGTCTCCTTGATCTTCCTCCCTTTGACTGTACCCTTCGGCTTGTTATCATTGGTCTTCTCATCACCATTATCTTCCCTCCTTGCTCTCCCAAGCTTAGGACAACGCGAACGAAAGTGATCCGTACCACCACATTCAAAGCAAAGATTTGGACCACCTCTTTTCCTGTACCTAACATTAGTCACAGCTTGAGAAAGTCTGTTAGATAACAAAACCAGGTCCTCCTCCTCGAATTGTTAGAGTTGATCATCGGACATGGCATTACACAAAGCAATTGCGGAAACTTCGATGAAGAAGAATCAACATCCAAAGAAGTTGAGGAAGAAACCAAAGCACTCGACTTAAAATCAACTTTACGAGAAAGAATGCTCATCTCATGTGTTTTCAGTTTTGTGTAAAGCGAATCCAAAGTCAAAGTAGACATATCAACGGATTCCTGAATAGATGTAACTTTCATCTCCCAAATAGACATGTCAAAACCATTCAAAAAGTGGCGAGAAATCTCAGATTGTGTATAATTAACATCATAAGAAGAATCAACAGATCTAAGATCACTCAAAATTTTGTTAAACCTAGAAAGATAGTCATCCAAAGCTTCTCCAGATTTCATCTCAAATTTAATGTACTCCTTTTTGAAAAGATCTCGACGAAGTTCTTTAATGTTATTAGTTCCTTAATGAAAATTACTCAAAGCAATCCAAATCTTATGGGCAGTTTGAAGATGAGAAACACGGTCATAATCCGAACGAGAAATCCCACTCAAAAGAATATTGCGAGCTTTGTAATTTTGTTCAAATTCAGTTTTTAAAGGAGCAGTATTAATTTGTTCAGGAATCACATAAGGATTTGACTTTTCTCCGAATATCATAATCCTCAGTCATAATGTAAGATTGCATCCTACTACACCATGAGAAAAATCAGTTCCATCGAAAACATGAGGCTTAGTTGAAAACCTAGCAGCCATGGCAAAAACTCTAGACCGGTTAAAATCCAAAGAAGAAAACAAAGCTCTGATACCACTTATAGGATCGAATCACAATAACTAAGCCAACCAGAGGGGGGTGAATGGTTGGTATACCCAAAAACCGAAAACTTTTAGCGGAAATAAATGTTACCCTCAAATTCGATGGATTGCGGTCTGACCGAAGTAGATGCGCTGGTCTGACCGCCTAAATACCTCCGGTCTGACCGAGGTAGTAACTCCTGTCTGACCGCCTGGATCAGCTCCCGTCGCCTGCTGCCACCGCCGGTCTGACCGTTGCTTGCCGCCGATCTGACCGCCAGTGTGATGCCGGTTAGACCGCCGAAACCCGATGAAACACAAATCGAAGAACTCTTAAAATAGATGACGACTTTATTAATTCTCTATGTGTTCACAAAGTGCACCAACAGCACTCCTTACAAAAAATCTCGACTAAACTCGAAGCCCTAACTCAACTATCAACTCATTTGCTCTCGAAAGCGATACTGGGAAGCCTCACGCTCCCCCTCTATTTATACCCGAGGTAGGCAGCCAAAAGCCATGAACCAAACTCATACTAGAAGTTCTAATCACCCTAGGAAACCCTCTAGTACAAGAAACAAACTTTACATAACCAATCATACCAAATTTGGACTCCTTCCAAATTCGACTGCGCATCCCATACGCACACAATACCTCCATCGTATGACATATGGAATCTTCACCAACCACGTGCATTGAACTCTAGCCTTAGTATCCCGCATGATCTCTGACCACCACGTACGTCGCTTATCCCCAAGCCGACTCCCGGTCCATCACCTCAAATACTCTTCGGCATCTCGAGTCACCTACACATAGAACAAACAAAGAAACCATATTCCAAGACCAAGCTATCCCCAACTTGACTCATTAGTAGCAAACGACAGTATTACATACGCATAGTATCCATCTAGAATCCTTAATCATGAAACAATCACGGATATCCAAACAAACAACCCAAAATCAAAAACGACACAGAGTCGGCCGTTCAGACCGCGGGCTGCGCTGGTCTGACCGCTCCATCACTGCCGGTCTGACCGGCAACCCGTGCCCGGTCTGACCGGACCCAATCAGCAGTACCTGTAGATCGCCTGTAAAATCCCGATCATCTCCAAAATCACTTCGCAAATAAATTCCAAATATCAAAACCAATAATCTCCAATGCCAATTGTTCATCACAGAATAATAATCAAAAACACCTTTGATTTTACACCAATGTACTTGCTTGGGTATATTATATTTTGATAGCCTCCAGGTCTATTATTTCAGCTCACCAATTAGTGAGTAGGATAAATACGTATTTCATTAAGCTGGTGCTGCCGCTTCTATGAAGAGATTTTTCTATTGGTGCTACCAAGTATAAGGAATTTGTTCATCCATATTCTGCAAGTACATCTTTCAGTGGATTTGAAGTGAATTGAGTATGCATGCTCTGTTAGCCTCTTTAATTAGCTAATGGAGGAAATGGTTCTCTCACAAATTCAATGCCTCCATTATGTTATGATGATTGAGTTATGCCCACTTTAGGTAGATAAGTAAACGATTAGAGGTCATGTATATATAAACCCGTGTAACAATCGATACATGTATAAAGAATATTTCATTGATTGGCAAAAGATTGAAATAACTTCTAATTTCATCATATGCCTGCGGCAATGCATGGGGTCCTAGCTAGTTATATAGTACGCACTAGACCTCTCCATGTAATTTCATCCCAAATGTGCTTAATTTAATTGTATCACTCGATGAACAACAGAAGAAAAACAATCAATGGGAAGAACTCATGACACGTCTTCACGTAGATAAATCAAACCAATAGTATCTATGTGAGAAGATCAGGCGCCTATTCACATCAGCTCCACCCTATATGTATCTTACTTTTTGTCATAGTTTTAATGGGCATGTTCAGACGAGTATGGTCTTATTGGAAACTTTTTTGATCACATCGCCAATCATGACCGGACAACCAATGCTTTGCTGTAATTTGGGAGTCGCCAACCACCTTGATCTGAACAAATCCAAATTAAGATGAGTTTTGTAAATCAAAACCGGCTAGCGGAGCTCATTTAGATAAAATAGAGATAAACACCTATCTCGTGGGTGGAATGGAAGGTTATTGGGACAAACCTATAAAGATGATTCACACTCCTACAACAAAGGCAGACGATTTACTATACAAATCAACAAAGATGGATGAACTAGACTAGAAACTAGGCAAAAAGTAAATGCCATATTGAAAAAGCAATTCAATTGGCTAAAAGTGTTGGAAGTAGATTGTGTGCTCAATTGCACCAATCATAGCCTTTATAAATGGGTTGGTCTTATCTCGTACAGGGCCTTCTCCATGTCTTACTCGGGGGTAGAGACCAATTACAAGGAAACCCGAGACCCAATAAAATTGGGGAAACCCGAGACTCGATAAAATTAGACTCGAAGTCAGACTCGGCCAGTCTGACCGGCCACATGTTGCCGGTTAGACCAGCCCCATGCCGTCGGTCAGACCGGCCTTATGGTGGCGGTCAGACCGTCATCACGGAAGAGACCCGATATGTTCCAAATTCAGCCATATTTTCCATATTTCTTTTCTAGGTGCCAAATTTGGGCGGTAAGACATGCCACCCTGCCTTTTGTCGAATTGTGAGCCGAAAAACATAGAACACGTGATCTTAGGGTGATAATCTAATTACTGGCCTTATTACCTCCTAAGCATCTTACCAGATACTCAGGAAAAATTTCTTCAAATATTTCCCATTGATCACTCTTTGAAACCGTTCTCCTCGTAAAGTTTCAATAAAATATGCATTCCCTCGAATGATTCAAAATATCCGATAAGGACCCTTCCAACTAGGTGACCACTTACCGAACTCCTTAGATCTAGATTCTAATGGGAAAATTGTTTTACATACTAAACTCCCACTTGAAACGATTTTGCTCACTCTCTTATTATAGGTTTTTGCTACTCTCTTTTTATCCTTTTCTATCTCTTCTAAAGTTGTTTCAAACGTTTATCGAACACATTATCCAGATTATCTTCCATTAATGTCTTATACTCCTTGACCGATTGTCGGTGACATGGGGCCGGGGGTATCGTGACTAGAGGCTTGGGTAGCCGTGGTCACCCACGTGGCCTGACCCCCTCGGGGGGGGGGGTCGGGCCCGAGGATGACGTGGCCACCCCTCCCTCTGTCTCCCCGAGGGGTCGGACCGCTCCCGTTTCGGCCCCGAGGGCTGGGGCGCCCCGACCCCCTGTGGTTTTGGCACCACGTGTGTGGGTTAGGTGAGCACAGCGGGGCTCACCTAACCGCATTTATAGCAGGTTGGACGAGCGCGCCACGCCGCATTTAATGCGGCGCCGCGCACGCTTATCCGGTCCGTGACCAGTCGCGGTGTGTGACCGGTCACAGACCGGTCAGATCGCAGGTTAGGTGGCAACAGGCGGCCTGTCACACGCCTCGCCCCGTCCCGTCGGAATGATGAGAGCTTCCTGGCTCTCGTCCCTAGCCGGAGCCGGCGTGCTAACTCCTGGAGTTGGTATGTCAGTCCCGGTCAGATCCATTCCAGGCTTCAGCGCAGGTATGGCAAGGAAGTCGCTGGCCATTAAATGAAGGTTGAAATGGGCGTCCACCGGGAAAGCAGGCGAGCGGGGCAGGAGGCGTGTGCTCTGCTTGTCAGAGGTCACTTCCGGCTGTAGACTAGCCCTCATTGTAAAAAGCATGTTTCCCTTCTTAGGCAGCTAGAGGCCCATGTAGTGACCCCTGACCAGATAAAAAGGAGGCCCAGGCCTAGGAGAAAAAAAGAGAAAGAGGGAGAAAAAAAGAGAAGGAGGGAGAAAAAAAGGGAGGAAAGAAAAGAGGAAGGAGGGTTGGGACTCTGGGGAATGGGTTCTAGAGCCTGAACTCTCTCTCTCTCGCTCTCCGGCTCTCTGTATTCCTTCATGCACAGATCCACCAGAACACAGGAGTAGGGTGTTACGCTTCTCAGCGGCCCGAACCTGTCTACGTCGCCCGTGTCTTGTGCACTTCCTCTCTCGCTGACATTCCTCAGATCGAGGGCGAAGAACCTCACTTAGTGCCCCCGGCCGAACCGGCAAAGGGGGGCCTGCGCGGTCTCCCGGTGAGGAGCCCCACGCTCCGTCACCGATAAATCATCTTACTTGATATATCTAAGAGAGCCAAGTCAAACAACTTCTTGTCCATAGACTAACTCAAAAGGTGTTAACATGTTAGCACCTTACCTAGATATTCTATTAGCCCATAATGCTTCAAAGAACACTTAATGCCATCTCTTTGGATGTTCCCCAATCTTTTTCTTAACTAATTTCAAGAAAACCTTATTACTCGACTCGACTTGTCAATTAGCCTGAGCGTAGTGTAAGGAGAAGAATTTAACAATTTAATACTAAGATTCGGCAAAGTTATTTTACTTTCTTAGACATAAAAGAAGCTCCTTGATCCGTAGTGAAAATTTGAGGTATACCGAATCTATAAATAATATGCTTGAAAATAAAGAAAACTAGCTCTGTGTGAGTTATATTATTGAGCGGTACAACTTCAGCTTAGTTGGTGAAATAATCCGTTGCAACTAGCATGAACCGATGTTCTTTTCACTATAAAGGGTAAATTTGACCAATGAAATCCAAACGCCAACCTCAGAACGACTATGGTTTGATAATTGGTTTCAACAAGGCGGTGGGCGCCAATTGAACATTGTCGAACCATTGATAAGGTTCAAACCCTCTATAGTACTTGAAACTATCATCAACATCTTCGGCCAATAGAACCCAACCCTCCTAAGTAGCCAATTCATTTTGTGGGCTGATTGAAGAGTTCCACAAATCCCTTCATCAACTTCTCTCATAGCAACCTTGCATTGATCACTATCTAAGCACTTCAATAACACCCCATCTATATTTCGGCGATATAACTCATCATCAAACAAAGTATACTTAAAAGCTTGACACCAAATTTTCCGATCAACCCTAAAAATTGGATATTTCAAATAATCTATCAAAGGGACACTCCAATCATTTTCTAATTCCTAGGGACAAACGTCCGAATTTACAATTAATTCGGCCTCCAACTTGTTCATGAACTCGTGCCACCTAGCTGATTGTTGGAATCTGGTTAGACTAGCCATAATAGGTCGATCAGGTCAGGTAAGGTCTCTGGTTAGACCGGCTATGCCAGGCTGGTCAGACCACCGGTCCTCCCTGGTCAGATTGGCCCCGGTGCGTCTGTCAGACGGCCCATCGCCAATTTTGTCCAAACTCTTGAATTGAAGCACCGTTTTTTTCTAAATGAAGAATACTCCTTTTTTTTAACATGATAACCAGATGCTTGTTGAGCCAAATCATTTGCCTTAAAGTTTCTCTAGCAACATGTTCTAATAACAAAATCATAAAAATTGGTGATAATGTGTCTAAGCATTGATCTAAATATCTATTTAATGACCCATCAAAACACTTATGCACCCCGGCAACTTGTTGCACTATCAATTCCGAGCCACCAAAAACTTATACATGTTTTGCTCCTATAGCTTCCAATACTTGTAAGCCGAATAACAAAGCATCATATACTTGATTATTTGTGCAAGAAAACTCTAAGTAAACCGATGTTTCAAAAATAGCTCTATTGTGTGAAAACAAAACTGCACATATACCCTACCCCTCTTCGCAAGAAGTACCTTCAAAATAAGGTTTCCATGGTGTAACACTACGTAAATAGACCTCACTATCATAAGTAATATCCACAAGATGATTTATTATAAAATTAACTATGATTTAGCCTTTCAAAGACTTGAACGATTCATAAGCCAAATCATATTCAATCAAAGTATTTGCCTGTGAATTCTCCCACTTAGAATTTGCCTTTGCAACATGTATATAATAATATCAGTTTGACAAGTGCAAGTACTAGATAATAGATAATGCTGTAATTTGGTACAATCATAATATAAACATAAGCAAAGCTATAAAGACATACGTTGTTTTGGCATCCAAAAGATGACAGCCCACCTATGTGATGATATGCTCCTTGCAATCCACTTCTTGTGTTAACACAACACCAATGACATTGTCCTCAGTTGGCAATGTAGAGCCGAAACAGAGTTCCAACTTTAGGCGCAAGCACCATGGGTGGAGGTGATAAATACTTTTTAATTTCCTCATACGCCTCTTGTTGTTTGCTTCACATGTAAAATCGGCTTCTTTTTCCCAACGAAATATGGGAACAAAAGTATCGATTATAACCTCCTCAAATAATTCACCTGACCTAGCAATCTTTGAACTTTTTTCTTGCATGCTGACGCTTTAAACTATCTAATATTTTCTATCTTCCTAGGATCAATTTCAACACCTCTCTCATGCACAACGAAGCCTAATAACTTCCTCGATGACATACCATTAGCACACTAGAGTGGATTCATCTTCAAACCATACCGACGCATCCTCCCAAAAGCTAAACGCAAACAGGCTATATGACCATCCATACCATCCGATTTGACAACAATATCATCAACATAAATTTCTAATATTATACTTAGCAAATCACAAAAGATCAAGTTCATTGCACTTTGTTATGTTGCACCGGCCTTTTTCAAACCAAACGTCATGACAACCCACTTAAACAAGCCAACAAAACCGGGACACCTAAAGGCCGTTTTGAACATGTCCTCTTCGGCCATAAAGATTTTATTGTAACAAGTATTACCATCCAAAAAGCAAATGACTCTATGTCCCAAAGCATCATTAATCAACATGTCGGCAATAGGTCTAGTATATTCATCTTTAGGAGTAGCTCTATTTAAATCTCTAAAATCAACACATACTCTAATCTTACCACTCCCTTTCTTCTCAACGGGGACAATATTGGACACTCACTCCGAATACCTACATGGCCTCCACCTTCAATAATCGGTCTATCTCCTCCTTGACACGATCATATATGTTTGAATTAAAGTGATGAGGCAATTGCTTATAAGGTCTAAATCCAATTTTATTGGAAGCTGATGCTCAACAAGCTCACGGCTAACTCCCGACATTTCATGATATTCCCATTCAAAAAAATCAACATATTCTTTAACCTAGTAATCAACTTTCATATGTTTTCCATGCAATAGATCCATTATGTATGTCTCCCTCTTATAGTGGATCAGCCGATGCAAAACCAATGTCATTCTTTGTAGACTGATGTTATTGCACTCTCTTTTGCAACCACTCCAAATAATGGGTACAAAACGATCTTTAGAAACACTAATAAAATTATAGTTAGAAATATCTAACCCTAATAAGCATTGAATAATCCCATACCACTCAATTGACGCGTCAACTATTGCAACCTCGGCCGATGTATCTGCTTGAACGATCTCAATCTCATCGTTGTCCCATTAAATCAAGCACTGGTGCAAGGTAGAAGGAACACAACAATTGGTATGAATCCAATAACGCTATAGTTATCTTGCACATCGACGATGAAATTGGTTGGCAACATATTGTTTCCCACGGTAAGCTTCACAAAAAAAGATCGTTCTCGCCTTCGTTGGTTCACCATTGAAGCCGTTGAGCATCATGTTGGTATTATTCAATTCACCACAACTTCACACCCTAACTTCTTGAATAAGGAGTGTGGCATCAAATTTACGACGACACCTCCAACCACCAACATTCTAGAGATCATTTTCCAATCAATGTGCCCTTTGAGATGAGTGGCCTCATATGATGGTTAGACTCATTAGACTTCTCAAAAACCACATCTTGAGAAATTTCAGCCTCATCCATGACACAAAATTCCATCGGCAATGCAAACACCATGTTGACATCCATGTTCTGTCTTGGCAGCGAATCATTGCTAATAACCAGTAACCCACCTCCATTTTTGTCCTCACCATCGTCTTGATCTATCATCGGTTTCTCAATCTCCATTGGCTTAGGCCTCTACTATTGTCTTGGAGGCGGCCACTGTAGGATCGCACAAGACCAAACAAACCTACCAGAGGGGGGTGAATGGTAGGAAAAACCAAAAACCCAAAATCTTTTGCGAAATAAAAGATTTACCTCGAACGGAGTAGATGACGAAGCCCTGTCACAGTCGGTCGAACCGCATGTTCACCGCCGGACAGACCGCCAAAACCTCGCCGGTCAGACCGCCGCTATCCCACTGGTCAAACCAGGTGCACACCTGCGGTTAGACTGTCAGAACCCAGAAGCACCGGTAGATGACAAACTCGAAGATGTAGATTAGAATTCTCGACTTTATTGCATCAACTAGTGTTTACAAAGTGCACCAATAGCACTCCTCACCAAAATCTCAAACTAAACTCGAAACCCTAACTTTCTCTCAACTCAAGTCTCTCTAACTCCTTGATTTTACAACCACAACTTATTGAATCTTGTTTCTCAACTTTTCAGCTATTTTTTCTTCAATTCTTAAGCACGAAGATGTTGCAACCTCCTCTTTGAGTAGTGGTCAAGTCCGCGGGCATCCACTTAGCTTTGGCTCTATTCCGGGGGCAATATAGTGACCTCTAGCAATTTTGACCGACGAAGATGATGCCCTCGAGCTCCCTGGATGACCCTGGTCAAACCGACCTCTCTGCACAGTCAGACTGGCCCCTTGAGGTGACACGACTCCTGGAGGGCTCGGTCAAACCAGCGTGGTGAGCTGCGTTGGCTCCAACTGCGGTCTTCTCGCCTTGGCCACCTTAGTTTCATCTCCAGTAGGCATTGGTATCTCATGCGACTCCACTTTAATGGTAATTACCTCCGAAGTTCTTGCCACACCACTTTATAAATGCGCTTTTCTTCACCTCTCTTCTCTTCAAACGGATTTTTTAAATGAAACTGGCTTTTGCTTGATGAAATGTACGGACCTCTGTGGCTCTGCCCATCTGGCCACCTCAGTGTAGTCGCAACCTTCATTGCCTTGAAATATGCCTCTGGGAGCATGTGGGAAGGAAGGGAAGGCCTCGTCACAGCTATCTTTGCAGCCACACAGTTTACGACACCATGCTGTAGCGGCCGTGAGGGAGGGGGAGGGAGGTGTGGAGTGGATATCATCTTGTTTATATACATATATGAATATATATGTACATACCATAGAACATTATTGAGGGTGATCTCTTTGCACATAATGTTTAAATATAACATGACATATATGACACGTAAGAGTTGCAATATAATATGGATATCACAAAATATTTTAACACTCACCATGTTAATTACAGTAATAAATTCAGTGGTGCAATACGCTACACATCATGATTAGTATAGTACGATTTTTTAAAATATTACTAATTAAGTTTCAAAACATGATTAAGATCCCTTGTTCCAGTAGTAGCTAGCTTTTCTTGCGCTTGTAGTAGGCGTGATGCTGCAAAAGTTACTGGCCATCATGTCTGCAAACAAACAGATTTATTACACCTTCTAATGAGGGACATATCTGTGTAACTGTAAAGTTAACACTTTTTTTTTAGAATAAAGTTAACACTTTTCTTTAAACAAGAGCACAGTAATTAAAGTAACTTGCCATGCATGCATGCAACTTCTGAACATGAAAAGTAACTCTAGGAACTTAATTAGTGGCATAATTTATACTAGTAAAGATGAGTAGAAAATTAACAAGTTCTGTACAGTGCTTAATTTGAAGGGCTAGCTAGCTAGCTAGCTAGAAACCATAGTATTAACTAATCAGAGAAAAACAACAAAATTTGAAGGGCTAGCTAGCTTAATTTATGGGTATTTTGTGACTTAATTTATATAGCTAGTTTAACACAAGTTACTAGCTAGCTTAACACAAATTACTAGCTAGTATCACAAACAAATAGCTACTTGTTTTGTGATACTAGCAAAAGGTAAGGAACTCTGACAACTTTGATTAAACATTGAAGAAATATATATTAGTTACAAGAGCGAGGTTTTACGGTTTACGTAATTAAAGATTTGAAAACTCACTGTTTTTAACACTTGATCATGTGTTATTCATCTTCAACTTCTTTTTGACTCAATTCAAGGTCAATACACACACGTGAATCACGGGGTGTACTCGATTCTCCGGGATCCTTTGAGCTTCTGGTAACTTGCTCACTTGACGTGCTTTCTCCAGAGTTAAGCTGAAATTAATTAATCAAGATGATGTAAATTGTATATTTATATATCAATAATATTCTACGACATTTTTGTATGTTTCGAGTAGATCGAATAGAAACTTTACCTTCTTGTGTAATTCTATGTTGCGTTGATGAGCAATGTTGAACTTCTTGCGAAGTTCACTGTTCTCCTTTTGAACAAGAGACCCCTACAATTAAAAGTATAGAGCGATATATATTCGTGTAATTTTACCTCAATCATGAACAGTGTATAGATGTAAGAACTGATACCAATTAAATCATGAGCTATTTCATCAAGAAGAAGAAGATGCAAGTACAACCTTTTCATTGAGTTTTAGAATCTCCTCTGCCAAAAGTTGATCCTAGTAAAGAGACAATAGATATATCGCCATTTAATTAGGAAAAGATTATTTATTTATTAGTCGAGAAAAGGGTATTATCAATATTATACCTTTTTATTTCTTATGGAATGTAGGCTCATCTCAACTTGGTTCTGGAGAAGCTGCAGATCTCTAACTGTGAAGTTGGAGATTTCCTCTCCCAAAAGTTGCCTATCAGTGTACGTCATATAAGAATGTGACTAGAATTGATAGCACGTAGAATTAATCATGCATTAAAAGGTATTTTCACCTTTTATTTGAAACATGAATTTCCACATGGGCCTTAAAAAAGATTTCATTTTCACCTTCATATTGGTTGATCCTAATAAAGTAGTATGCACTGTTTTCGTTTAAATAGTTTGCAGACAAGTAAAAACTAATTTAGAGAGAAAGTGAGGTCAACATCACTACTAGAGAAAGCATTTTCCCAGGCGGGGGACTTCATTTCTTGAGTTCATCTGGTTATGCTAAGATTTGGGTAAAAAAAAAACTTGAGAAGAGGTGTGTAATTAGCTATGGTTGTATGTGTAATATATCATTGACATTGGACTTGATTTTACCTGTTGTTGTGGTGTAAGTTTTGCACTTGCTGCCTCAAAGTTGTAACCTCCCGCTGCCAAAACTGCCAATACATAAGTAGAAATGTCAGGATAATTGCAAATAATGACATTGGAATATATAGGAATTTTAGTTAAGAATTGGGAAAATGGAGTTTATGACGACAAAGTGCGGCAATTTAGTCAACAACTTTTGTAGCTGTATGCAAAACCAGATGACCTCAAGAAATGAATTTTTAATTTACCTCAAATTTGCTACCATTATATTAGAATGCATACCTTAGCCTCTGACATTGGGTTCAGCAACCGACAATGCTCCTCTCCTGCCTCCTGGTACCGCTCTATTATTGATTTCATGCTAACAAAAAGGAAGACTATACCATTACGATCCAATATATAGCAAATGTTTTATGCATCTAGGGGAAATTAACCTAAATTTTCAGCTAAGAAACGAGGTAAATTAATATACAAATCAAAATAAATATATATCTAGAGATAACTTGTGAGTTATTTAACTTAGAAAAATCGTATACACCATTTCTAGAAATATATTCTCACATTCTGGCAGCCCCTTGCATACCAGCTCCTACTGCGCATCTCCTTCTCTTTCAGGAATAATGCTCCAGACTAAACAGAAAGAGTCAATATATGCATACACAATTCATCAAATTAATAGTGTATAGAGATTATTTAGATGGGAGAAGGAGTGATCTAAATGGATGCATCGATTTTCTTTATTTTTTTCTAAAAAAAACAGAAGTCTTTCACCTTAAGATCATCCAAAGAATCAAAGAAAACCCTAAGCTAGAGTAAAGCAAAAGCTAGATAGCTGGACACATCGAGATATATAGACAAAAATCTGAAGGATTGGGATATATTTCATGACCTAGCAGGTAGCAGCTATATACATATAGAACTATAGAAGGGGATCGACGATGATAATCACCAACCTTGAGCTGGAGAAGTCGTAGAGGCGGCCGGTGCAGGAGAAGACAATGAGGCCGACGTCGGCGTCGCAGAGGATGGCCAGCTCCCGGGCCTTCTTCATCAGCCCGCCGCGCCGCTTCGAGAAGGTCACCTGCCGGTTCATCGTGTTGTCGATCCTCTTGATGGCAATCTTCCCTCTCCCCATCTTCAATCGATCGATCGACGACTACCTCGATCTAGCTTAATTCCCTCTTCTCCTTGCTGATCTCTCTCTCTCTCTCCCCGACAAGATTTGCTGAGCAAGATTGAGAAGAAGAGGAGGAGGAGGAAGAGGAGAAAGGAAGGAGAAGACTAGCTAGCTTAGCAAGCTAGGGAAGATGCGTATAGCTGGAGACTAATGGAGAGATCGAGTAGATAATTAATATATGTATGGCGGATCTATTGCTCCAAAATAGATGTCTAAGGTAGCTGCTGCTGGTTTAAGCAGCCAGGGCTTCTTATTAGAGCTTAATTAGTGAAGTATAATTTAGTTGGCCAGAAGTCTAAATGGTAACATCGGCAAGCTATCCGTTCTTTGTTTATACCTGTCATTGTACCGTTTTCTCTCTATTTGCAAAGGTGGTGGGCTGTCCTGATGACTGATGGTGCCATGGTGTTGTCATCCCTGACAGCACACTTGATAAATTAAGTAGAGAGAGCATTACTATAATGTGAGAACCAACAGTATTATTTTCCTCGACTTCTGCAACAAGTACATTGTTTTATTAAGCTATTCTATTATCTAAAGCTATTTGGCGGTATCTCGCATATGATATGGTACGAGGAGGGCAGGTTATAGATACCTTAATTTGTGTGCTGGTGATGTCCCTCCTATTGGTTTAGGACACGTTTCGCCACCATCCCGCAAAGTGTGGCTGGTTTCCGGTTTACTGCTTTCCGAATGATAAACTGTGTGCGCTCTATTATTAAATAGAGAAAAATCTTTGTCTTTCCTTTGCAGTTCTCGCTCTATCTCTTCCATGCTTTTGAGTTTTGTCTTATCCCTTACATAGCCCTAAGTTTTCTTTTGAGCTTTTCTGTATATACTCATTTTGTTAGTTCATCTCAATTGAGCTTTTCTAATGATTATATTGTCTCTCACTCATAGATAAGAACATAATATATCTAGAAGAAAATCTTTAGTTATAAAACTTAAAGGGAGAAAGTTGAGTGACCCCGAATTTGAACAATAAAATTTAAATTTTTTAAATGAATTGCAATAAAATTTGATGAAATTACAAAAGGGAAAATGACACATATCATCACTGTTTCTATCTTAAACTAAAATTTGTATTTTAATTTAAAATCAACTTCAAACAAATTTGAACAAATTTCTATGAAGAGATACAAGTGAAATTATCATTGAAAACTTCATCAAACATAACTAGAATTAATTTCAAAATTTGAATTTTTGTTTTCAAATTAATTTGGGTGTCAAATAATTCTATCCCTTTCGATGTTAATTTTTGAGTTGAAATTGCTTTCAACACAAGACTTAGGCTTTTTAAGTTGACTGTTATATGTAGTCTAAGGAATGGCTATAAAGGTGATTGAAAACAAAAACTAAAGGGCATGAAAGGGATGAGTAAAAACTCAGGGGCACACAATTTTCTCTTAATAATATGCTAGCTTAGTAAGCGAGAAATGTAAATACACATTTTATTTTTCTATTTGGTGGTATCTCGCATATGACATGATATGAGGAGGGCAGGTTATAGGTACCTAAATTCGTGTGCTAGCTATGTGCTTCCCGTTGGTTTTATACACATTTTGCCACCATCCCACAAAATGTGTCTGGTTTCTGGTTTACTGCTTTCCGGATGACTATCTGTGGGTGCTACAATATTAAATGCTAGCTTATTAGGAGGCGGAAAATGTAAATTGGCAACCAGTCAATTATACATGTGTTTGTTAGCTCCATGGTTTGCTCTTCAGCTTTGCTGCAACCAAAATTTAAATATTTTAAAACTTAATTTTAGAATTGATTTTAATGTTTATTCAACACAGTTTATTTTCAATATTGACTTTTAAGTCGTCAAGAACACATATGTAAAAGTTTTACTATAATTTTTTTTGTTGCTAATGAGCATTATGGCTTATAATTAGTTGTAGACGAAATGATGGACTGACACAGCATTTCAGGACGCCATCCTTTTGAGAACAGAGCTAGCATAGTATATATGCATGTGATTTGAATCCATTCTATATTTCAAGGGGTATTACACTTTATTAGGAACCATGCGTGTGCAGGGATATTGTGTTATATGATATATGAATCTTTATGAAAGGCGATTAGTCATATAAATAAATTTTTCGAATGTAAGGTTTACCATGTTGGTTTCTCAAGCTAAACATTTCTAGTTGCTTGCCAAACATAACTTCTGTGTAGCTATTGTTTTGTTTGCCACTATATATTGTTTTAAGAGATATAATTTACATAATCTTTGTTGAATATACATTAAAGTTACATGCATTTATTAATGTTGATGTATTGTTCCTTTCTTTTCTGTTTTTAGGGAAAAAACAATCGCCACATGTATGTTTACAGCTCTATACACAAATTAAACTGCAGATACTGTATATATGTACACATGTGTGCATGTTAAATATGTGATTCGAATTTTTGGCCTGCAATATATTCGGATAAGTTTCATAATAGAACTTGACTATTAGGATTAGTTTCCTAATATGACTCTTAAGTATTTTCCCATTAGGACTCATATATTTCTCCTTTATATATCCCTTGAAAGTCGCATGAGTAGGGTGCGATAGCCCAATGTATCCCCTGCGTTTGTATCCAACTCCTCTATACTGATCATTGTCGGTTGGTGCCCGTGGTTTTTTTCCCGCAAGGGTTTTTACGTAAAATTCGTGTCTCCGTTGTGCATCTATTTTCATTACAGCACATATATATATCTTCTCCCTCCTTTGTGTTGACACACTATGTATATGTTCTTGCTGATAATTCTCCATTCCTTCTCTAGGCTAGGTACATATTGTGGCTTAATTAGCCGCTTAGCCGGCAACACCATTTATCTTCTCTTTTCCCATCCATTGTTTTTCTAAATTCCAGGATATCATATCTGTACATATATACGCCCAACATCTTATCAAGCTCACACATGCATTGCCTAGACCAAGATAATTAAACTGGTGTGTGTATATGATCGATGCATGTGGTGCTTTTGCACTGTCACTTAAAAAAATGGGTTTTATATACTTGATTTTGCAAAGCCTCAAGAGCTAATTAAGCTCACATGATACACATCTCGGCGCAGATGCTACAACCTGTATAAGCATGTGCTACTCCATGTGATGAGATCAACCATGACGGCTTTCTATGATCACTAGCTAGTTGCAGTACTTCCCTTCTCTATAGTATTTATATAGATTGTCCTAAACTTGACACTCTATCTCATGTTTACATATATAATAATTTCAAAGTTAAGAGTACACATATATACATGTATGTTGTATGTCATTTAGTGCATGGGCACGTCTGACACACGCCTGATCTAGGAGGATCTTTGGTTCCTTTGATAATTTGGGCATGTTTAGTTCGCGAAAAGAAATTTTTTGGTATCACATCGGATGTTTGACCGGATGTCGGAAGGGTTTTCGGACATGAATGAAAAAACTAAATTCATAACTCGTCTAGAAACCGCGAGACGAATCTTTTGAGCCTAGTTAATCCGTCATTAGTACATGTGGGTTACTGTAGCACTTATGGCTAATCATGGACTAATTAGACTCAAAATATTCATCTCGTGATTTCCCCCCTAACTATGCAATTAGTTTTTTTACATCTATATTTAATGCTCTATGCATGTATATAAAGATTCAATGGGATGTTTTTTGGAAATTTTTTGGTGAACTAAACCAGGCCTTTGTAAGCGTGGTTACATCGAGAACATCTATATGTGTATATGTTTGCTATGCTGCGTATGATGGTGTGTGTGCCCAATTAAGGCATCATTCGTTTAATCCCAATGAGAGAGGGAATGGAGGAGATTTATTCACAACTATTATGGTGTAGAATTATTCCCCTTCAATCTCCTTCAATCATCTTCAATGCCCTCCAAACCGAACAAGGCCTAAACGCAGCATTCCCACACTAAAAAGGGCGCACATGTACAAGCTTATTTTTACTTTTATGAGTAAATTTTATAAAATCCCAGTTTTAATTAGGGTATCCGTATTGTAATCCCTGTGAATTGCCATTTTTTTTCATGTAACCCTATGTTTGGGGGTAAAACGTTTAAAGAAACTCCATATTTATGTAAAATGCATGTATTTCATCATTATATATGGGAAAAAGTACGAATTAACCCCCGAACTATCGCGGTCATCTGAATTACCCCCCTAAACCACAAAACCGGACATTTTTCACCCCGAACTATACAAACTGGACGAATTACCCCCCTCGACCCAATCCACGGTGGTTTTGGTCTACGTGGCGTACGCGTGGCAGTCCAGTCAGCATTCTATATAAAAAATGTGGGGCCTACATGTCATACGCTCTTCTCTCTCTCTTCTCTCTCTCACTCTCCTCACTCTTCTCACTCTTCCTCTCTCTCTCACGGGCAGCGGCTGAGGGCGCCGGCCTCGGCGCCGAGGCGGCGGCGGCGGGCGCGGCTGGCGGCGAGCGGCGGTGCGCGGGGGCGGACGGGCGGCGCGGGTGCGCGGGGGCGGACGCGGAGGCGGCTGCGGCGAGCGGCGGCCCGCGCGGCTGGCGGCGAGCGGCGATGCGCGGGGGCGGATGGTCGGTGGGCGGCGGTGGTGGAGGTGGGGATGATGGAGACGGCGGCGCCCCCGCCTCTCTCTTCCCCTCTTTCTCTCACGGGCGGCGGTGCGAGAGACTAAATACACATAGTAGACTAAATACACATCGCTCTCATAGTATACTAAATACACATCGCTCTCATCTACTTTACTTTTTTCTTCACATCCTCATTTCCCTATTGCAAATATATTCAATACAATACCCCACTAATAATGACACATTAACGGGTTAATATACATAGAAATGATCGAACTGTCGACAACCAACATTTATTGAAAATACAAGTAATGTGCATATGTGCTGAAAAATATCTCATGCCTTTTTTTTTACAGTTACTATGGATAAATATATTAGCCGAAGGAACAATATAAGTTTGTACCTATGGTTTTTTGAAACATATTACTCTCCAAAACCTAGAGTTTCGATCATGAAACAAATGCTTTTTTAAAATATTTTACTCCAAAATCTAGAGTTTCATGAAACAAATGCTTTTTTTAAACATTTTACTCCAAAACCTAGAGTTTTATGAAACAAATGGTAATACCTCAGATTTTGATTTTACTTTACCGATGCCTCAAAACTTAGGATTTATTAAATTTACTCTATCTTTTATTTGGTGTATGGTGTGCTTTCATGGACAATGTGTCAGATCAACCTCGTATTGCTCTTGCATCAAAATCGAAGAAAAGGCATATTATTCAAAAGCTAATTCAATCAATAATCCAAGTGGTGCTTGGTGTGTAATTATTAAATCCTTCTAGCTCAGGAATCCATTGAAGATTTCCAGATGTAGTTGCACTATAGATTCGCAAAACAAAAGTTTCAAGATCGATTAATATATATATACTTCCTCCATTTCATCCATTTTATATTATAAGACTTTCTAGCACTGCCCACATTCATATATATGTTAATGAATCTAGACATATATGTGTGTCTAGATTTATTAATATCTATATGAATATGGACAATGTTAAAAAAATCTTATAACCTCAAATGGAGGTAGTATAGTATCTTTTTGTGCCAATGTTATGGTGTTAGTGAGTTCGTCTTTTGTTCCAAGAGAGCAGAGAGCCACACATCAATTATTTCTTGCTATATAGTGGATTATACATGCAGCAAAGTGTTATCTAGCTTTTAGATCTTTTTCGTAGCATGCACGATTGCACGGTGTCTTTTAGGAGATGAGTGGAAAAAAAGAGAGATCTCATATGACCTGGGATTATTCACGAATCATTATTTTTCTTTGCCCTTTACGAAAAGTTTGTTCTCCCCAATGTGGTTAGTACTTCACCTCCTCATTTTGGTAAAGTTTTAGGTCGGCTCATTAGGACGAATAAAACAAAAAAAAACCTTAGGTTTAATTTCTTTCTGGCATGCATGTTAATTGACCCAATTGACAAAGATTAAGAGCATCTTCAACAGCATATCTAAATCGGACTCTCCAAACACCCACATAGCTAACTTTCCATCTGATTTGGCTAGTCAAACTAGTTACTCGCTCCAACAGCCTCACCATCTACCCACCCTATTTTAACTCTATGACACTGAGGTCTCACATGTCAGTCGTTGCTTCTTCTTCGCTCCTCTCCCCTTCTTCCTCGCTCCTCTCCTCTTCTTCCTCTTTCTCCCGCAGCTATCACCGAGTTTCTCTCTGGTGATGGCGAAGGCGGAACCGTGCGCCACGAGGCGGCAATGACGGCGACGAGGGGGAAGAAACTGGCGGCAGCAAATCTGTGCGCGCGTGAGATGGGCTCGTGTGCGCGAGTCGATGGCTTGATTAGTTAAATTTAATTAGTTGCAAGACAAAATGTAAATGTTGATGCATGAGCTCAGTTGCAAGTTGGTTCATGTTAAATTAGAATAGTCGATTCATCGATCTCTGAACTACTTTGTGTGAAAGGGCAATCCCAGTATTGGCCTTCACTAACACAATTCATATAAAAAGTTGCAACTGAGTGCTGATTGTTTGTATTGTACGAGGTTTTGGAACCCTGCAATAGCACGGCCCTGTCTGGCTGTCTTCCTTTCAATAGGGTTCACAAGATTTCTACAAATACGAGCATATTGTCCGTGCGTTGCAACAAGATTTTAACTAAAGAAAATTATCAAATGCGTTATTATCATCATTTTCTTTATATATTATCTCCTAATCATTTTATATATATTTATTACTGATATGTAGACAATTTGGCCTACATTATCTTTTTTTTGTTCTTATAAAAGGTAGATAGTCTGTGGGATAGTTGATATATGGGCCCTATAGCCCTACCTATTCATTTTTTTTCAAAAAGAAGTAGGCAGTTGGTAGTGGGGCGGTACGTAGAACCACCGTCACCAGTCCACCGCTACTCTATTTTTAAAGTACTATAAAATACTATAAATATATTTCCTCTATCCAAAGAGAATTCAATCCTTGGTTTGAATATAGATAGGATTAGGTTTTTTAGACAAAGAGTGTAGGTGAAAATTTTTATTCACATCATTTTGCAAGTTGTAGCACATTTTGTTGATACCTAACTGTCCTATTTTTACTAGAATGAATGTGTGCAGTCAATAATTTAAAACAATATTGCATACAATACATATGTGGAAGTATATACATTTAAAATGATATGATCTTGTTGACAATCCTTAAGTACCAAATTTGACTGTCAACTTTTGCATAAAGTTCTAGCCCTACCATCCTCCTCAGTCATCTCCTTTATCGTCGGCTCGCCTTTCAGCTCCAACTCTCTGAGGCCATCCAAGCCTCCCTAGTCGAACCCCTCATTGCATGGTGCACCACTCACACAAAGCGTCGTGCCACCATGATACCATAGAAGCCATGCTACCACGTTGTTGCCAGCGCTATTACACCATCGAACTAAACAAAAGACCTCCCATTGCCATGCCAGTCCAGGAACGCGAGATGAGGTGGAGGTGGTGAATGCGGCATCGGGGAGTCCGATATGATGTGAGATCGGTGAAGCACGAAGAAGTCATCGAGACTGTGGGTGCGGAGGAGTGTGGCGAGGACGGTGGTGTGTGCGGGCGAGGTGGGGTCCTGGTGCTACTAGAGGTGCATGATGCCTCCCGCTCTCTGTCCATGACGCCAACCTCGCACAGGCCAAGTAGAACCGCCGTGGCGCCCATGCCTGCCACAACAGTCGGGCCGCTGCCTCCTCCGTCCACGTTGCCGCGGATGACGCCCTCCATTCGCATCATTGCTCCGTCCACTAGGTGATGAGCCCAAAGGGACCACGACCTTGGTATCGAGGTGCTCGTCGTTGCCATTTATGGGTCCCACGCTATTTTCTACCTTGGGTTGCCATGGTGGTATACCACGTGGGCAAAAGTGGTAAATTGTTGAGTAACCACCTCTTTGTAAGGGAAAAAAGGTAAATATAAAAATAATATTTGGATAATTGCGATACCTAATATTGAGAAATAGTTAAATTGATGGAATATAGTTGAATCATCTTCCCAATCATCATGGTGATGTATTTTCATATCTTGAGTAGACATCTGCTTGATTTTTATCTGCCACATAAATAGTTATGAAAAAGTTTTGAAATTTTTTTTGACAAGTTATATTAATATGAGGTATATCACTTCACAAAATGCAAGGTAAAATTCGACTACAAGTTGCATTAAAAAGAAAATATTAAACTGAAACTAGACATTCCTAATCATATTTGTTATTTTTTTATAACTTTTAGAAGTCAAATGATATATCTCATATTAATTTATCTTGATATTTTAAAAGATAATAATAACTATTTAGATGACATGATTTTTTTTTATTTTTTTATAACTATTTAGATGACATCAAAGAAACCAGAGAACGTCGTTTCAGATAATGAAAACACTTTTCCAGTCATGTGCACCCTTGTAGTAGAAGCTAATTTTGAACTTGTTCACCGCGCTTCCTGTAAAAACACATGTGAGTATTCAGCAACAAATTCAAAATATCGACTACAAGTCCAACTATCACGACTGAATATCTCTCACCAGAAATGAAAATCATTGACAGTAACTGTCATCGGTGTTCAGTAGGTAAGGAGCGTCCACAAAACAAACCTAAAGAAGTAAAGATAAATTTACTATCGAAATCGGAAGATCTCGATGTACCCTAACACCCTTTTCTTTTGTTGCGTCTCTCCGTTCACTTTGGGGGTACTCCAATTAACCATGACCACATTATCTCTCCGCATCATAATAAACCAGCCCGACCTCACCGCCTTAATTAGTGAAAGAAAAACAATAAAAGGAGAAGGGATATATGTAATGGGCCAATTCTTGACCACCGGACCGAGCTACACCTAAGGCCTATCACGTGGGAACCATGATGAGCTTGTGATGGGCTTGTGATTTAACTTGTAAAAAGTCTAACTTAACTCCCCCAACTGTAGGTCAAATATGATTCCTACCCCACAACCGCCTCCTATTACTGAAACTATGCAAAATAACTCCCACGGCAGTATTTATAGTGGTTTCACTGATGTGGCATGTTTGACCCTGGTCAAACCGATTGAGTGTAGGACACGTGGCACCAAAAATAAAAATAAAAAGAAAAAATACAATGGACCCACATTTCAGTGGGATATCATTACCCTTCTTTTTTTTCATCTCTGTCGGTGACATGGGACCGGGAGTATCGTGACTAGAGGCTTGGGCAGCCGCGCTCACCCACGTGGCCTGACCCCCTCGGGGGGGGGGGGGTCGGGCCCGAGGGTGACGTGGCCACCCCTCCCTCTGTCTCCCCGAGGGGTCGGGCCGCTCCCGTTTCGGCCCCGAGGGCTGGGGCGCCCCGACCCCCTGTGGTGTTAGCGCCACGTGTGCGGGTTAGGTGAGCACAGCGGCGCTCACCTAACCGCATTTATTACGGGTTGGACGAGCGCGCCACGCCGCATTTAATGCAGCGCAGCGCGCTCGCTTATCCGGTCCGTGACCGGTCACAGACCGGTCGGATCGCGGGTTAGGTGGCAGCAGGCGGCCTGTCACACGCCTCGCCCCGTCCCGTCGGAATGATGAGAGCCTCCAGGCACTCGTCCCTAGCCGGAGCCGGCGTGCTAACTCCTGGAGTTAGCACGCCAGTCCCGGCCAGATACATTCCAGGCTTCATCGCAACCATTGCAAGGAAGTCATTGTATGAAGAAGGACAGACGTGCGGCATGCTAAACTGACACGTGGTGGACAAGAATGACCGGTCTGTGACTGGTCTGACGCTGGTCACGTCATCAGCAGACAAACCGTGCTCCCACGTTGCATCTGCTTCCGGCGAACTGGAGGTAGGTATGACCCATCCCATCGGAGGGTCATTCGGACAGCGGCCATTGCAAATCTCCGCCCATTAATGGAGGAATGACAGGGTGATCCCCTGTGTCAGGCGAGTGACGGCGCTGGGCCTCACTCAAGGACAAGCTGTGATTTAGCTTCCAAGCAAAGGCGCGAGCCAAGTTATGGTTAAGATAGGGTGGATCCCCACCCAAAAGAAGGGTAGGTAGAAGTGGTGCATGTGGTATCCCCTTGAGATATAAAAGGAGGACCTTGCCCACCGAAGAAGAGGATCGAGATCCAGAACAAGAATAGGAGGGACGACTCTGAGAATACCTGAGCTCGTAGAGGAGAGAAAGAGGAAGAGGGGTTCTAGAGCCTGAACTCTTTTGCTCTCCAGCTCTCTGTAACTCCTTCACACACAGATCCACCATAACACAGGAGTAGGGTATTATGCTTCTCAGCGGCCCGAACCTGTCTACATCGCCCGTGTCTTGTGCATTGGCTCTCTCGCGAACATTCCACAGATCGAGGGTGAAGAACCTCACTTAGCGCCCCCGGCCGAACCGGCAAAGGGGGACCTGCGCGGTCTTCCGGTGAGGAGCCCCACGCTCCGTCAATCTCTACCGGTGCTCTTTTCTCAAGATGAGCGACGAGTCGAGCCAGGCAGCTGTAGGGAGAGAGCGACGGTGGGGAGCGGCTGGAAGAAGGCACCTAGGACAGCAGAGTCAAGGTGGTAGGGAGAGAGAACTTGGCCGCGGGAGGGGAAGAAGAGGTCCAGGGCACGCCGATGACGGAGCTCCGCCACATTGCCCATGACCTTAACCACGCTAACCAGATATGCACCCCCGCTGCCAAACAACCGTAAGCTTCTCCACACCACAACGCATCATACTGCTTTCATCTCCCCTACCGATGGCCGTCGCGTCGTGCTGCTCCTTGCCCATTGGCTCACAACCTATGAGAGTAGCGGTGGGGAGCCAGAGGAGCGTCAAGACGGGGAGTGCATCATATGAAGTGTCATCCCCCGGTGGATGCCGCTTCGGTACGGAGTATAGGCAAAGGCGAAGGTCAACGATAGAGGGGGATCGATGGGGTTCACCGGCTACTACCTCCCTTTCTCTGCGTCTGCCTCGATCTATACGCTAAGAGTCACGGAGCTCAAAGGAAGAAGTTAGTGACAGAGGCGTCTAGGTTTCGTTGGCCACTGCCTCCCTACCTCCATCGTCTGCCTCTGTCTCTTAGCCAAGAGCCACAGAATTTGGAGCACCCGAGCTCACTGATGGCCCGAAGAGGTCGAGGTTGCCAATGCATCCTCGTTACTGTGGAGAAGTGGGGATGGGAGAGAGCCAGCCAGTCAAACGCAAGAAAGGGGGAAGATGGAATAGGAGGAAGACACAGATAGGGAGGAGGAAGAAGCGAGGGAGAGAGAAGATGACATATGGGCCTCACACTATGGTTGACATATGGGCCATAGATTTTTTTAAAAAAAATTGTCAATGATATGTAGGTCTTATTTAGTTTTTTTCTGTATGTGATTCCACGTAAGCGCCATGTCAGATGAAGACTATGTCAACATGCTACATATAATGTATTTGGTAATATCGCCTAATAATAGTCTTAAAGTGTATCGTGATTTGTGAAATGAGCGTAGCTAAATTAGTTAGGTTTCTTGTGCTAGAACCTAACCACCTAGGTTCAAATTCTAAACTTGGTATGGGTGCTCGCATTCACGGCTAATTATTTATAGGGTGAGTGCGCGCGCGTTTATATAAACACATGCATTTATATCATGTTAAAAAAATAATTTTATAGCGATTTTCTTTGTCGATATATATACAGCAAAAGCCGCGAACTACAACGATGTGGAACTAATTTTTGCTAAGAATCCAAATCTAGTTTTACCGTTGGAGGACCTATTTTGCAAAGGATCAGAATTCATGGAAGGCACTCATTTGGATAAGCATTGTCTACGTAGGTTTCATCAATTACCATCGTGGTGGATCCACTCAATCTTCTGAGTAACGTACCTTCGTATCCAATGCTAGATGATGTAGTAATTGGATTTCTAGGTGTTAATTCAGTTTGTCATGGTCTTCAGACAAAAGAACCTACTGTTTCAAGAATCAGACATCTTTCTACATCGCATTATCTCTTCAATGATGTCGATAATTAATGGTAAGCTTAGGACATCCCAAGACCATTTTGAAACTTCTGAGAATTCTTATATACACTCATGGAAATATTCAACTGATCAAACCTGTCTTGCAATTTCTTCAAAATCATAAACTTGCACAAATCACCAAAATTGATGCTCAGGTAGTTCGACTTTCAACACGGAATGTCTGACTTTCAACTTGAAAATATGGACTTTCAATACCAAATGGACAACATGGCGCTATATAGTTTTGCCATATTTTTTGAAACCCAATACATTTTTCTATTTTCATTGAAATAATGTTTTTTTTTGGAGCAGGTTTGTCATGAACAGGTCGGCCAAGAAAACTATTGTCCAACAATTTATCAGTCAGGAACCGACACTACAACAAAAACCTCGTATAGAGGCACTTTTACACTACAACAAAAACCTCGTATAGAGGCACTTTTGTAGAGGCATTTTGTAAATTGCTTCTACAATCAGAAGTTTTATAGTGTAGAGACACTTTATAGAGACACTTTAAAAATTGCCTAGAAAACTTTTACTCTAGAGACATTTTTATATCAGTTTGTTAGATTTTATCTTGTAGAGGCATTCTTTCGGCACTATAAAATGCGTCTAATATGTAAAGGCATTTTGTTGAGACATTTTAAACTATATAGAGACACTTTTTAGAATGATAATGTGTACTAAACGACTAAATATAAGTAATTAAAGGAACAAGTATACAAGTAATGACATGGAGTTGAGTTGGTTAGTGTATCGAAGAATAAAATGATTTAACCAAAAGATCATGAGTTCAAGACTTATCAAAAGCAAGGAAACTATTTTATTCTCTTTTTTGGACTGGTTTTATATGTTTGCGGTACAATTTAGTGTCTCTAAAAAATGCCTCTACCATATTATAGACATTTTATAAAATGTCTCTTCGTTTGTAGAGACAATTCACCATAAGACACTTATTAGACATTTTTTAAAATGCCTCTACATTGTTGTAAAGGCATTTGATAAGTGCCTCTACAGTACTAGAAAAATGTCTATACAGAGTATTTTTCTTGTAGTGCGATTTTTTTTTAGGGGAATCAGGAACCGATTTAAAGGAGATAATTTTCAAATTCTTGAGGCATGCAAACTAGCACGAGACCAATGCTCAAGGAGTAGTGCTCCAGTCCAATATAAGCCGCTGTCGCTGAACAGTGCTCTCCATTGTGTCTGTTCTAAGTGCCATAATAATTAGTATTTAACGAATGGTCTGCAAAAAGACTCTGTAGTGACAAAACTGCCAAAAAGCATGTCCATATCATCGTTGCAATCATAGGTGTCCATATTTCACATGATTAAAAAAATGCAGACTTAAAATCAATAATTTCATAAAAACTTATCATTAAAGTTAATTACCCTGAGGAATAATATAATAATTATGATTCCTTTAAAACGCGAGAAATTTCACAAAAATTGTAGTGAAAACAATTTATTTCAAGTAAAATTCTTGCAAAAAATTTTCCATACTCACCATCAATAAAGGTAATAAAAAATAATTCAAAGTTTGCAATGAGATCACTTTGTTTATACTTTCCAGTCCCCTAATTTTTCTATCAATCATCTAAATTTAATTTGATTTGCACAACAATACGAAATTGCAAGTTTTAGCATGCGATGTTTTATATTTTTCATAGGACCACATGTATATGCTTTTATGCTTATCTAGACTCTAGATTATAGATTTGTTCATTCTCGATTTGGCTCTAGCTAATTAGGTCATTATGTTGGGCTGTCCATGCATTAACAAGGGAAATCATTCCCCCGACAAGTTCTCTATCTGTGGCAAAGTCTGAAAGGAGATATTCTCAAATTTACAACTGTTTTCTAGTATACAAATTAAGGCTTGACAGTGAGCACAGCTCCAAGATACACGGCTTTCTTTGAACATTGTACCCCCACTGTATCTATCTTATGTGTCGTTTAGTTACACTAAACGAATGGTCCATACAAGAGTCTGATCGCAAGATCTCCCAAAAACAAGTCCATCATGTACAACGACTGGTACCACATCTTTCAAGTGTACAACAATATGGTATCTACAAAACTAGAATCAATTCATTCAAAACTAATCATGAACTTCTCTTTTCATTCATTAAAAACTAATCATTAACTTCTCTTTCGAAGGAAAAAGGGTAATTATTAGATCAATTTTTGCTATCGACTTTGCTCCCTGACGGTCAAGGTGCCATTTTCAACCTCTAGCCATGGGAGAGGGAGAAGCGGGATACTGATGGTAGAACTCACCTGCGGCTTCTTCTAGCAACGATGCATGATTTCCTCTAGTGGTGATGCGACATTGGCAATGACTTACTCCAAAAAGCATGCTGAATTAGTTCAGCAGGGTTAAGAGCAGAGGCGGGAAGAGGGTTTGGGGTAGGGTGAAGCTGTATGGCTTGAAATCCCTGCAATAGGAGGTGACCACGGTAGGTCACTGTGAGGTGGTTATGGCCCCGGCTCAGCCATGGGAGAAGAGAAGGTTGGTTTGTCAACGTTGCTCACATAGGAGAAATTTGTCTATGTGGTTAGGAGGTGGGGGCAAAGACAATAGATCGGAGACGAGGAAGAGAGGTGAGTTATGTAACTTATGGTGGCTTGATCTTCTGATGAGGAGAGATAACTATAATTTTGTGAAGAAAATGTTAACAATTCAATAACAAGCAAACAAGATGTTGTGTTGCACTGTAGCAATCGATATATCTATTCATAAAGTTGTTAATCTTGCAGACAGAAATTAACCTTATTATTGCCTACTTGCCAACAGTCAAAGAACAATCAAGAATGATATATAAAAGTGATCTAATTAAATTGCAGATAGGAATAAAGCACACGATAAGTTGGGATTGCGAGAACAAATATCAAGACATCCAACGGTCTAGCCAACGTACACGATTATACAACAAAGTAGCAGTAATACCCTAGCACTTCCACAATCAGGTTTGGCCTATGTGCGTATTCTAGTTCCAATTTTAGACCCATTAGGGCATCACCAATGTATATAGCTAAAGTGATCCATATAGATGGGACCCACACAAATAGACTTTAATATAGCAATCTCCACAATGTATGTGGATACAAGATAGCATTAGAAGATGAGAGAGAAATAGAGATAGATAATATTATTTATTCCATATGGGTAGTCCATATGCATATAGGTACCTTTTGTTATTTTCTTTATATGGACTAGTTGCACAATGTTAATAGGTGGCTGAATGAAATATTATATTCCCTATGGACTACTTTTGCGTCACATTGTGGATGCCCTTAGTCCCAACTGTTCGTTTGGTGAGAATAGTCTCGCATTGAAAGTTTAAATAGGTTAAGGCTAGCTTATACACCCATGTCACTCCAACCATAGTACCTCCGAATATGAGCCCACTCAACATGTGGAGCTCACCTAATACGATTATTGGAGGCGAGGGTATTATAGTTGGTACCAGAGCTTCAACTGAAGCTACATGGGTGTGCGTACATGTTGGCCTGTGGAGGGGACACAATGCATCACTGTAGAACCAAGGGGATATCCTAGGTAGTTGCTTCGTTGCACGGGTATGGTGTGTGTATGTGTTGGCCACATGGAGGGAACACACATAGTACCGTAGCACCGATGGGAGATATTGGGTAGTCGTATGCCGATTAGTGATATGCTACTAAGGGCATCGGCCTGTGAAGGGGTTGGGGGCAAGGAGGATGGGGAGTGTAATACCTCAGCTTGTTCGTAATCAAGTTCGGTCTATGTACGTGTTTTACACTACTAAAAGATGATTTTTCAGGACACTTGGGTTTTATTTTCACCGGAGGACTAAAAAGTCATGCTTGTAAAAATAACGAGAGGCCCTGAAATCCTAGCCCCTTCAGAAAAAATAGATTTTTATTGGTGGGGGTGCGGTTCTCTTAAGACCTCACTTATAAAAATCGATTTTTCCAAGTGGGGTCTAAGGAACACTACCTAAAAACTCGTAAAAGGCATAAAAAGATGCTTCCAAACCAAATCATGAAGTCTCTTTTCCCCTCCCTCTTTTAATCCTCAACTCTCACACCTCTCCTCTCAATCCATACCTCCCTCACCTGATCTCCTTCACTCGATTTGATGAGAAGGGTGGTGGTGGCGGCCAGCGACCGGTGGTGGCAAAGGGCAGGGTGGCGGAATGGGGACTGTGGTAGGGCTCGATTGTGGCAATGACGTAGGGGACGAGGCAGCTCGATCCAAATCAAGTGGCCTCAGTGACACATTACTAGAGAACTGATCTTTGCTTGGATGGCAAAAATCATATTTGCCCCGGTTCGAATAGGAATCGGGACTAAAGAATATCTTTAGCCCCGGTTCAAAAGCCCAACGGCACTTTTATGGTTTTTAGCCCCGGTTGGTAACTGAAGATCATTTTTAGCCACGGTTCAATAGTTATCAGGCCATGTCAGGCCCCCAACCGGAACTAAAGATCATTTTTAGCCACAGTTCAATAGCTATCAGACCGTGTCAGGCCCCTAACGATCTTTAGTCCTGATTAGTGTTAACAACCTGGATTAAAGATCATCACTTTAGTTCCGGTTGCTATTACTAACCTGGACTAAAGATGAGGGATCTTTAGTCCCGGTTAGTAATACCAACTCGGACTAAACATTGATCTTTAGTCCTGGATGGTAACACCAACCCGGACTAAAGATATTTTTAGTCATGTTTGGTGTTACCAACACGGACTAAAGATGCTTCCAGGGTTAGTTTAAAAAAGAAGCATATATATCCAAATCAGATGTGTGTAGTAGGTGGGATGGTAACGTGCGTGAGGATTGCAGTGAGAGATCTTAAGTTCGAATCCCACATCTAAAGATGGGCATCCCAGTTGCACAATTGGGCCGGACAGTGTTATTTCAATTGGGCATCCCAGATAGGCATCTGGCGGGCCTCGGAAGTAGTGGATTATTTTACTCAAAAATATTTTAGCTAATGGGTCTCTTTACACTACCACCAACGAAAATTGTTTTCCGCTAAAAAAATAATTTGCGCTAGCCGTTAGTGGTTGGCCTTTTTTTCTAAAGTTGTGCTTGTTCCAGTTTACACTCGTTAGACCCAAGTGAGTGTTTGTTTGACATTTTGACTCCAATCGGTAATGAAATTTGTATGATACAGTTTGTCCTGGAGATCGAACTTGTACCAGCAAGTTGCGATAAAAAAAAAAAGAAAAGAAGAAAAACTACACCAACGTGTGCAGCTTTCATTCATCCAGCGACGGTACGGAGGACCACCGATTGCTCTCTGTCGTCCCGTACTACGTCATCTCCAGTCATCTTCTCCCACACCTGCGCCGCGTTGATTTCGGTTAACCCCTCTCTTCACCGCCCACCTCGATCAGGCAGTCGGAGCCGGATTGAGTTACTACATGACTTTGAGCTACTTATATGTGGGACCTCTTTACTATGAGCTCCACATATTAATGACTTAAAATTATCTGATTTAGGCCTTGTTTAGTTTAGGGGTGAAAAGATTTAGCGTGTCACATCAGATACACGGATATATATTTGAATTATTAAATGTAGTCTAATGATAAAATAAATTACAGATTCCGCCTGTAAACTGCGAGACGAATTTATTAAATCTAATTAATATGTTATTAGCAAATGTTTACTGTAGCACCACATAACCACATTATCAAATCAAGGTGTAATTAGGCTTAAAAGAATTACACCTAATTTGTGTAATTAGTTTTTTTTTCTATATTTAATACTCCATATATGTGTCAAAATATTCGATATGACGGGGTGAAAATTTTTTGCGTGAAAACTAAACATGGGCTTTAATGTAGAGTATCTCAATCCGTCGGAGCTACCGTCGTGCTCACCCGCGTGGCCGCAGGCCCGCCCCAAAAAGATCGTCGTCGCCGCCCGTCGCCGTCACACCCCTCTCACCACCACCACCACCACCACCCGAGCAATAATTTCTGGGGGAGGGCCGCGGAGATGCCGTCACCGGCCGGGGGGCGAGGTGGCCGCGCCGCGGCCACAGAATCCCGGCGAGACGACCGTGAGTCGCTCGATCGCTCACGGGCTCGCGGATTGCATTATCCTCACCTGCCGCCGCTGCTGCTACGCCCGCCATTCTTTCTGTCGCCTACTTGCTTCCTCCTCTTCCTCTTCCTCTTCCCTCGTCTCCCCGGCGCCACCTGACTGATTGGATTGGTATCGATCCAAGCCTATCAGCCTAGCTAGTGACCTGAGTACTCTGCTGTCTGCTGCCTGAATCTGAATCGATCGATCACTCGCTCGCTGCCTGAAGAGAGGTTGCTGATTAATTTGTCTCTCTCTCGTCTTACTTCCCTTTTTATGTGGCTTCTCGTTGAGTTGGAAGAAGTGGTAGACCAGTAGCCCAGATAAGGAAGTGGATAGGGTAATGGAACAGTGAAGAGAGAGAGAGAGAGAGAGAGAGAGAGGGGTGTTTTGATTGGTGTACCATTCTTCTGTCAGGTTGCTGTTCTTTACATTTCTGAACTTGAACAGTGAAAAAAATGGATGGGTTTTTTTTATAGTACTCCCTAGATAAGCAAAAGAATCCTTCTGTTTAGGTATCTTTGCCTTTCTCGTGGTGTCCTAGATTTGTTGGAGCAAGGGTTGGTTGCATGGTTTTGTGATGATTAATTTGTTCCTTTTTGGGTGGATGTGAGTGTAATGTATGAATTTTCTGATTATTATTATTTTTTTGGTGTTGTTTGCAGCAAGAATCGATGGTTGCACGGCCAAGATTGCTACACCTTCGCTGATAAATAGCCGAGGACAATCTCATCGGCATCCATGGCGGGCAGCAGCAGCTCGAAGGAGATAGTCGACGCGGTGGAGAAGTGGATGGCGTTCCCCACCTCCGGCGGCGGCGGCGCCACCGCCGGCTTGGAGATCGTCGCCGAGGATGCGCCTAGCGGAAGCAGCGGCGCCCACCAGCAGCAGGCGTGGCGTCCGGTGGCGCCGGCGACGGCGGGGCGCGACAGCGGCGGCACGGGGAGCGGCAAGTCGTCGGTGGACGGCGGCGTCGGGCGCGCGTCGCACGACTCCCTGCCGCGGGTGTCGCAGGAGCTCAAGGACGCGCTGTCGAGCCTGCAGCAGACGTTCGTGGTGTCCGACGCGACGCGCCCGGACTGCCCCATCATCTACGCCAGCGAGGGGTTCTTCACCATGACCGGCTACTCCCCCAGGGAGGTGGTCGGCCGCAACTGCCGCTTCCTCCAGGGCCCCGACACCGACGCCGCCGAGGTGGCCAAGATCCGCGACGCCGTCAAGCACGGCCGCAGCTTCTGCGGCCGCCTGCTCAACTACCGCAAGGACGGCGCCCCGTTCTGGAACCTCCTCACCGTCACCCCCATCCGCGACGACAACGGCAAGGTCATCAAGTTCATCGGGTAAGTAAGCGAAGCACTAGTCGTTCGTCGCCATTGATGAGATGAGATGAGCTTTGCATTCGAGTTCTGGGCTGCGATTCTGATTCGGGTATGAGCGAACAGGATGCAGGTGGAGGTGAGCAAGTACACGGAGGGGCTCAGCGACAAGCGGATGCGGCCGAACGAGTTGCCGGTGTCGCTCATCCGCTACGACGGTGAGCACCGCCGCCGCCGCCGCGGAATCCTCTGTTTCCTCGATGTTTCTCTAATTCTCTTGTCTTACCAATGCCGCCATTGGCGTGTGTGGAGCGCAGAGAGGCAGAAGGACAAGGCGATGTCGTCGATGACGGAGGTGGTGCAGACGGTGAAGCAGCCGCGCGGGGCGCGCGCGCCGGCCGACGCGGCGCTGCTGACGCCGCCCAAGATGAGCGACGCGGACAAGATGGCCGCCATGTCGCCGGTCGTGGCACCCGGCACTCCCTCGGGCGGAGGAGGAGGAGCCGGGTCCTTCAAGTCGCCGCTCTGGGACCTGAAGAAGGAGGAGTCCCGCCTGAGCCGGCTCGCCAGCGGCCGCAAGTCCGGCCGCTCCTCCCTCATGGGGTCAGACTCTCGCACCCCACCTGTTCGACAGATTGCCGGGACGGCAGTGACACTGAGAGTTGTGTCTGTCCATGCTTTGGCAGGTTCAAGATCGGGAAGAGGAGCTCGGTGGGGAGCAGGGAGGCGCCGGCGGTGGTGGAGGAGCCGGCGCCGGCGCCACCGCCGGCGCCGGAGGTGGTGGAGAGGACGGACAGCTGGGAGCGGGCGGAGCGGGAGAAGGACATCCGGCAGGGGATCGACCTGGCCACCACGCTGGAGCGCATCGAGAAGAACTTCGTCATCACCGACCCCAGGATCCCGGACAACCCCATCGTAAGCAGCCACTTCGCCGCCGCCGGTCTCTTCTTCTCGCCGGTCGCCGGCGTGTTTGCGTGTGCTGGTGGTGACTGACAGAATGGGTGTGGTGTGGGGGGGTTGTGCAGATCTTCGCGTCGGATAGCTTCCTGGAGCTGACGGAGTACACGCGGGAAGAGATCCTGGGAAGGAATTGCAGGTCGGGAGTTCAAAACCCCCTTGCTCACATCTTTTTATTGTTTGTCAAGTGAATCAACTAGTGTTGTACGTAAAACGAGGTGATAATAACTTGTAGTTAATTGAATTTTAATTATTACAAACTTAGGAAAATAAATTAATCTGATATTTTAGAATAACTTTCATATAGAAAATTTTCGCACGAATCGCACATTTTAACAGTTTAAGAAGCGTGCCACGAATACCCGAAACTTTATCTCCCCTCTGTTGGGTTCTCGAATAGAGGCAAAGTGTTGTCTCGAGGGATTAGAATCCATATCTATATTTATAATATATTTACATGCCTGCCTATGAGTTGGTTTATGTAATTTGTAAGGTTGTGTTTCTTTGGTGTACTCTATTCTCTCGTTTTTCACGCAAATGCTCCTCAAACTACTGTATATTTTTTAAAAAAAAATATCTATAGAAAAGTGGTTTAAAAAATTATATTAATTATTTTTCAAAATTTTAGTTAATATTTAATAAATCATATGATAATGAGTCGTTGTGTATTGTGTGTGTGAAGGATAATTCCCATCCCTTTGAGCCAAACACACACAACCTAATTGTCGTGGTTAGGATAAAGAAAAAACTTGATGTTCGTCCGCCTATGTTTGGTTGATGGTGTAAATTGGTTTTCATAAATATGCATTTTTTTAAGCATGAGTAGATAAACTTAATGTTATATACTTTCTCTGTCCCCTAATATAAGAGATTTTGACATTTTACTTACACTGTTTGACCACTCGTCTTATTTAAAAAATTTGTGCAAATATAAAAACAAAAAGTTATGCTTAAAATACTTTGGATAATAAAGTAAGTCAAAAATAAAATAAATAATAATTTCAATTTTTTTTAAATAAGATGAATGGTCAAACAGTATAAGTAAAATATCACAATACCTTATATAGGGGACGGAGGGAGTATGGCATATGTTTTTTATTATAGATATCTTAACGTGAGGATTATGGATAATTCAAAAGTTTAAGCGGTGCCAAAACTCTTTTACAGTACTGTCGATGTTTGATGTCGCGATTCCGGTATTTGCATAGTATGGGGATCGTTGGTACTAGGGTATACGTGAAACTGAAGTAAAAGAGATGGAGACAGGGATTTTTATACAGGTTCGGGCTGTCACGTAATAACCCTACATCCTGTTGGCCGAAGCCGGTATTGCTCTTATTCATCATAATCACACCAATACAATATTTGGGGTAGCCTATCTAACTGTTGTCGATATGGCGGTCTGAAGGTCTGACTCGTAGTCGACAACAAGGCAGTCTTCCTCCTCGAGTTCGTGTCCGGCGAGATCAGAGACAACGCTAGATCCCTACAGTCGGCCTCTGTAGGAACCGGATAGGGTCGATCCAGGTATATCTCTGTTGTCGATATCTGGCGTTTGTCTTGGCGTATGTTGGCTTGTATGTTGTGGCTTCTGTTGTTCCGTGTATGTTGATTGTCTCCCCTCTCTTCCTAGGGGGTCTTGTATTTATACCAATAGGTGTCCCCTTGTCCATGTAGAACTAGGAAAACCAATATGGATACAACCCGAGTAGTCCTTGTCGTTTCCATGTAGAACTCTATTCATCCTTCCTTATGCGGAACTCCTTCTATATTCGAAGATTATTTCCGTATAAGACATGGTATGTGGTGGGTCCTGCCGAGATTTAATCAACTACTATTAGGTATGTGGTATCCATAACCCTGATAAATACGATAGCATAATTCTCTAGATAAAAAATACTCTAGAAAGTTCCACCCTAGAGATTGTGCTGATTAAAAAAAAGCATATTACCTTTCGTGAAAAATGTTATTTTTCTCTTTTGTGAAATTTAAGAAAATTCTATAGCATTTCTAAACTTATCGCCTAAATAAAAAACAAAAAGGGTTTAAAAAATATTTATAGTAGTATAGTGACTGAAGTTAGACAGTGCAACTAAAAATCACACTACAAAGGCAGGCAACATGTGACAGAAATTGGACTTGTGACCTACTAAACACGGTACTCGTGACATCTGATCTTGGGTCAGACTAGGCTCATATCCCAAGGCCCAAGCCCAAGCCCAAGCCCAGCCCAATCGCAACGGCGGAGCGGCTTTGCCCACCGCCGCCGCCGTCGTCGCCGTCGTCCGCGGCCTGCGTAAGCCTAGCCCCGACGGCGATCCGCCGCCGCATCCACCCCTCCTTGCCGCGGCTAACCTCGCATCCTCCCGTCGCGCGCGCCGGCGGCGGAGGAGGTTATCTCCGCGACCGTGCCCCCCATGGTGGTGTGGGCTACTAGCGTCGCGCGCACGCGCCGCCATGGCTGGTCGGCGGTCGTGCTATGTAACTCTCGACGTTTGTGCTTCTGTTCCCATGGCCTTGTTGCTTGGTGAATTTAATTGTTTCCTCTCCTCCGCATTTGAATTTATAGTTGCGGTCTTGCTGATTGTGGCAGATTCCTTCAAGGGCCGGAGACCGACCAGGGCACGGTGGACAAGATCAGGGAGGCCATCAGGGAGCAGAAGGAGATCACGGTCCAGCTAATCAACTACACCAAGAGCGGTAATGCTCCAAACTCTGGACACGAATCCCTCTCTTGAACTGGATAGATATTGAGATTTTAGATGATATACAGTAGTACTGTTGGATGATGTAGAAGCTCTGATGATTTTGTCTGATTTTGGATTGTTGTGTGATCAGGGAAGAAGTTCTGGAACTTGTTCCACCTTCAACCCATGCGCGACCAGAAGGTATCTGAAAAATCTGTGCCAAATGCTACTCCCAAGTATTTTGGAGCTTGCAATTTTTAACTAGTAGTGGGTATGATTACTACATGGTAGTGATTGCACATCTGTGAGTGCAGGGGGAGCTTCAATACTTCATTGGTGTGCAACTTGATGGAAGTGATCATGTTGAACCCCTCAGGAACCGCCTTTCGGAGAATACTGAGATACAGAGTGCCAAATTGGTAGGCCAGCTTACTGTATTAATTTCCATTTCAATGATCTCAAATATAAATTGGTGTATAATATTTTAATTTAGGAATAAGATGAGATGAATCTAGAGACTGGGTCAATCAGTTGGATAGCATTTGATTTGGTTACGTCTCAATCAGTTGGATACTGTTTAGTTGGTTCAGGTCCATAACATGTTGTGTTTTTGGATGGCTTAGTTTCATACTTCAGTATACCAGTAAATTGTATAATAATTCCCTGTATATTATTGTTGCTTCAGATTCACATATACTGAAACTTGGAAACGCCGAGCAGACTTGTAGGTTGTAGCATTGCTTTAAGATTTGAAATATGCTAATTCATTTTCATACGGTGTCCAATTAGGTCAAAGCTACAGCAGAGAATGTGGATGATGCAGTCAGGGAGCTTCCTGATGCCAACTTGGTAAGGTACATCTGCTTTTTGTTGTTTCACTTTATTAGTAGTTAGTTCTTGATGGAAGTTGTCAGCAATGTGAAAATGTAGAACCAACTTTGCGCCCAAAAAAAAAATGTAGAACCAACAATAATTGCTCAGTTCAAAACAAGACATGAAAAATAGTATGGGCCCATACTAGACTATGCAATAATGGATTAAATCCTTAATGGTGACAAATAATTTGTACCATCATCAATCTTCATAAAGAACTGAAGATTATTTGGCGAAATGGAAACCTCATTCAATCTTAGTGATGAAATATTTAAGAAATACCAACAGGAGCACAATAACCACCAGGTCCTAGTAGCAACCTTAGAAACATTTTATAAGTGACTAATGTGAAAATTGATACGATGGCTTGTGGCCCTAAATAAAATTTTTCAACAGAGATATAGAACTTCAAACCGTGTGTATGCACGCTGACGTTCACACTTAAATGATTGTTTTGGTTTGCTCCTCGCATCTGTTTGCACTTGGCCATTGTGCAGCACACTGTAAACAACTAATATCTAAATTATAAAAGAGAAAAAATGGTAATGTACCTTATATGAATATTGTAGTTAGAGAAGTATTTTATTTAACTTTTCTCTGTTATGTTGGGGCATAACACAATCTATCTTTGTCTCAGAGACCAGAGGATTTGTGGGCAATTCACTCAATGCGTGTTTCTCCAAAACCTCACAAACGGAATAACCCTTCTTGGATAGCTATAGAAAAGGTACGTTAATTTTGTTGTTTGGTGCGCAAATTCTATTACTGCAGCAGCAATGAGTCAAACTGTACCAAATTAGATAATACTCTATAATATATAATGCTAGGCTTATAGCAAAAGAATTCCTCTGACTAGCTGAGTAAGTGAACTTGGAGGTTAACGCCAATAGTGTCTCATGTTATCCTTTTTAACCAGATTTCCTGGCAAGAATGCATTAATATTTGTTAAATAGAAAGCAAGGCAGAAAAGGGATGATGGTGTGTTGTCCAGCGCCTATATGTTTGTTACTATTATGCTGAAAGTAGGACTACTGTAGAACATGATGGAGGTAATTGAGAGCACATATTATGTATGATGCTGCATTTCACCCATTTTCAGGCAGTAACTTAGTTCATAACTAAGCTTATTGAAAGTGTACATGGTCTCATTATTTGCGATGTTTTGCCACCTAGTAAATCTAGATGTGAATAACGAGGATGTGTAGTGTGTATCTCATAACTAGATATGTACGTTTGCACTCTGTATAATATTAGTTTCACGATAGATCATGTAGTTTCTGTTTTTGCGATTTTTGTTTACATGTACAGATCATCCAGAAAGATGCTCAACATGCAAACGCTTTAGACATTTTATGCATTATATAGATAGGTCGCTAGCTCTGCCGGGATGAGGTCGGTTTCAGGTTTTGAGTTTGTTAAGGCCTAGGCCTGTGGGGTCTTGGTGAGGAGAGGGGTCCCTCCCCGTTCCTCCGTTTTCTCTTCTTCATAATGAAATGATACGCAACTCTCTTGCATATTCAAGAAAAAAGTTTATGCATTATATTATATATGGTCCGTCAAAAGCGCTAACCAGCACCCAGGTTAGTTTGAGCGTGCTGTCCGCATGACTATAAACATGTTCCAGTGAATTAGTACATGAATCCATGCAAAGTAATGACTGTAATCACACATGTTCCAAAGTAGCAAATGTGTACCCCTGGATTGTACTAAATGGCTGGACGCTGGTAGCACCCTAAGCTCTTAATAGTCTCTGATTTTTAAAAATATGATAATGTGCATCCTAAAATTGAATGGGAAACATATTAACTGAAACTCCCAAATTAAATTCTATGAAACCATAAATTTTTTATTATTATTTGGCATGCAGGCTACAAATTTAGGGGAGAAGATTGGCTTGAAACACTTCAAGCCTGTAAAACCTCTCGGCTGTGGTGACACTGGCAGGTACTAAGATGTCCTGAACAATCTTCTATACGATGTCTTTTTGCTAACTGATAGATGGTTGTTATATCTTCTGAAAGCATGCTGTCAGAAACAAAATGTTTACTTTGACTGCATCATAAAAAACTGGTAACGTCAGTCATAGTTTTGTCTAGTTTGGATTAATTAAAATGTTTTTTTAGTAAAAATAGTCACTACCATGACACTAAGTGGTTCGACGGGATCTTGAAATTCTTTAATGGCCTTAACAGGACAAACCAGAAATATTCTTTTATGTGGCTACAAGTTAGCAGGACTGGATACAACTAGTATAATATTAATGTTAGGTTTTTTCTAATTGGATAGAGTATATTTCTTAGGCTCCCTTGTTCTTTTCTGTATGGTGCATGTCTAGGTTATAGTGCCTCTATACCACCCTGTTTAAGTATCTCTATACCATCTCTTTGTTTTTGAATTCAGTGTGCACTTGGTTGAGCTACAAGGAAGTGGTGAATTATTTGCAATGAAGGCCATGGACAAGTCAGTGATGTTGAACCGCAACAAGGTAATTTTAATTCATGAACATGAGCATGCTGTTATGTTGTTATTGTATTTCCATCCATGCTGGATGTGATCAACCTTTTTCCTGCTGTTGCTAGTACGATAAGGTGCAAGAATTACTTCAACTCCCTCTCTCTTGCAGGTACATCGAGCTTGTATTGAAAGAGAAATATACGCACTATTGGATCATCCATTTCTCCCAACATTGTATACTTCATTTCAGGTTAGACTGACATTGTTATGACCAATGCTTTATCCCAGATATTTTGTATTGCTAGTTAAATAAAATAATTACTCATAGTTTCAGTTAAATATGGCTTCTGTAAGGTGTTCATCATTTCACAAACATCAGAGAGTAGTTTTTGTATTAACTTCCATACTAGTTTTTCATTATCCAGCTAATTTAAAAACCACAAGGTTCTTTACTAATGTTGTCTATTTTCAGACGCCAACACATGTTTGTCTCATAACAGACTTTTGTCCGGGAGGAGAACTCTTTGCAGTGCTTGATAGGCAACCCATGAAAATTTTCAGGGAAGAATGTGCAAGGTACCTGTTCCAATTTCCTGCATCTGGGTCAGTTCGTACATACCACTATTTGAAAATCATGATGTTTTCAAAATTTACCTTTTCTTTCATTCTTGAAGTGTATCTCTTACATAATTTCCCAAGTATGGAATATAGTTTTTTTTACAAATAATATTTGTTCCTGTAATAGGTTTGGCCACCTAAAGATGTGTCATCAAAAGTACTTACATCTTACATATTATTACATTTTTTAATCTATTTTACTAGCTTATGATAAATAAAACTGTGGAAACTGATTTGGGGAACTACTGCATTGCTTTTACTGCCATGTAAACCCCATGGGCAGACAAACAAGTAAATATGAACTACTTGATTGAACTTGGATCTGCCAGCCAGATTATTCCTTCCCCCAAATTTGATACAAACAATTATGTTCTGTTGTAGAAACTATCCAAGTATGTAGTTTTCCCATAATGATGATAAAGTTGCTTTTTTCTTAATAAATTATGCTGGGTTTGCATGGATTGCAATGTTTGAAGCTTTTGCTAACTTGTGAATGATTATTTGCAAACAGCTGTTGAGTTCAGTTGTTGTGATATACTGTTTCTGAGGCTCAATAGAATGAAATTGTTTCTAGTAAATAATTTTGTCACATACATGTAGTGTAGGATTGAAGAACTACATGTATGAAAAAAAAAAAGAAGAAAGAAATGTAACAGAATACTACCAGTAGTCTTTTTCTCGAACACCCACCAGAAGTCTTCGATATCCATTCTTTTCAGTCTTCTCTTTTGACTAGTTATGTGAGGCAGACTCACCACCACCCCCACAAGGAACATTTAAAGGAGTAAAGAAATATAAAAATAAGATAATTGAGATTCTTGCCATGAATCCTTATCATCTTATGTTAACTATATCATTCGACTCACCTACTCTCTCTTTTATTATATAACATTATTTTGATCCGTTCTGTAGGTTTTATGCTGCAGAGGTTGTAATTGGTCTCGAGTACCTTCATTGCCTAGGTATAGATGTGTTTACATAATTTAGTGCTCCTATCTTTTGAACAGATTCATTGAGTGAAACCAAGTATTAATAATGTTTACTGTTAACAATCGGCGATCTATTTCTATTTCATTAAAGATACTGATTTGCCATTGGACTTATTATGAGATCAAAGATTGCTAATCTGCATGTGTTATTCCTGCTGTAGGTATTATATACCGTGATCTGAAGCCAGAAAACATTTTGCTCCAAGCAGATGGGCACATTGTACTGACTGATTTTGATCTTTCATTTTTGACGACTTCAAAACCCCACGTAAGTTGAGGGAATAAACTTTCAGGCTTGCTGCAGTTTTTATAGAATATTTGCTAATTCCATTTACCTTCATTTTTTTTGGTCATTTATAGTCTGTATGCTAGAATGTGTGATCGCAAACTTTAAAACAAAAATATACTTCATTCCTGAGTAATGAGCTTTGAGTTTTCCACTTGCATAGTATTCAAAGTCAGTAATGGTGTCAAGAACATGTTTATATTGAGTACTTGTTGGTGGTTTCCAGCATGTGTTTTTGTTGTTCATAAGAAACTATCGCACTTAAAACACTTGATATTGCCCTGATGTTGGTTAAATCTCCTGCAGGTGATAAAAAATTCCACATCATTAAAACGAAGAAGGTCACAAGAATTTCTCCCCCCAACATTTGTCTCAGAACCTTCCACTCCATCAAATTCATTTGTTGGTACTGAAGAGTATATCGCTCCAGTAAGAATGATCCTTGTGTTTTCTTTATGCTTATTGTTGGAGTAATTGTTTTAATTTCAACTTGATATGCATTATCATAAGACCCAGGTGTAGCCTTTTTATCTTTTAGTTAATTTTACATGTATGCTTTTCATTTTTCAGTTCATCTTACGAAACCGCTTGTTGTCAATGTTGGTCTCTGATTCTTTCTCAGCAAGTAGCATGATTGTTGTCTAACTTTTGCATCGTTTTAGGAGGTTATAACGGGTGCAGGGCATACAAGTGCAATCGATTGGTGGGCTCTCGGTAAGCAATAACCTAATATATTTTTTTGGGTCATCTTATGAACTAGTTGATTACAAGAATTGCACAGAATGGATTAAAAGAGTTAGTTTTATTTATTCGATCTTCTTGGTAGTTGGTATAGTCTTATAGCAATCACCTAAAAGATGTTTGAGGTTCAACTAAAATCTCATCAAATTATTCATAATAATCCATGTGCCATTCAAACAAGATTTTGAACATGGGTTTCCACCCAGAGAATAGTCCATATTACCACTTTGACTAAATAATTAGCGGTTAAGTTAATTGTTTTGTGCTACACTGCTATGCATAATTAAACAAAACTCATGTCACAAGTTGCACTGCAGCAAACTTTTGCCTGCTATAACTGATCTATATCACACTTTTTTAATTTACATCACATTAAGTAGGTTAGTCAGTTTAACTAGATAACAGGGATCAAAACAAACATAAAATTGAATGGTGTAATATCCCTTCTAAAAATCCTCTCATGCCTAGCCCTTCCATGGAAGTGGCCTCCGTGTAAAAGGTACCGGTAGGTGCTATGATTAGAACATGTGGGTTTATGTGCTGACTCCAACCTATCCAAATTCTCCATGTGTCAATTGAACCATGCTGCTTAGATGTCAAATGCCTAGAAGCACCCGAAGGTACACTGCCCTCCGTATGTGTTTATTTCTGAGATCTGTATATGTATCTACCACACCAATACATCCCTAGTCTCTCTAGATAATTATAAGATGTGTAAGTACTAGATATGTGTTTTCAGGTACACCTAAGTACCTAACCATGAGAACTTGTTTGATATGGCATTATTATATTGTTTGATATGCATTATGCTAATAATAAGATGACATCCAGCTAACATCAATTCCCATGCTATAGGAATTCTATTGTATGAGATGCTGTATGGGCGTACACCTTTCCGAGGAAAGAACAGGAAAAAGACATTTTATAACATACTGCACAAAGACCTTACATTTCCCAGTAGCATTCCGGTAAGAACTTCTTTTTTAGAGAAATGGCCAGTGAAGTTTCCTGTCATGCAGGCCAATATTTTTTGCATACTGTATTCAATTTGCAACTACAAAGGTTGAGTCCAATTTACAATCTGTCCAGCAAGCCTGTAAGATATCATGTTAAGGGTATGTGTTAGCATGTGTTAGATAAGAAAATGTTTATGCCTATCTTACACTTCGTTATTGTATTTTAGTTTTCATTTGTTCTCATTTATTAATATCACTATGATTCTCCAGGTTAGTCTTGCAGCAAAGCAATTAATCCATGGATTACTTCAGAGAGATCCTTCAAATCGTATAGGTTCAAATGCTGGTGCAAATGACATCAAGCAACATTCCTTTTTTCAAGACATCAATTGGCCACTCATACGTTGCATGGTACTTTGAATGTTTCGAGCATCAAGACATTTCGACAAAGATAGTTTGTTTAGTGCATCACTGATTATCTAAATAACTATATGTGCAGAGCCCCCCTGAACTAGATGTTCCTCTGAAACTAATTGGCAAGGAAACTCAACCAAAAGCGAAGCCTGATGAAGATGTTCCCCTAAATCTTGATACATTTTAAGGTGAGGCAACTTTGAAGTGTTCTAGTCCATATAGGGGGAGAGCTTATTACCATTTTATTTAGATAGAACAAGGTCGTCCTATTTAGGGGTGAAAACGGTCGAAAACGATCGGAATCGGTAGCATCTCTTCAGAAACGATGCTCGATCGGCCGGTAATTGACCATATTTATCATTTTAACTACTCAATATCGATATTAATACGATGCAGAAAGAAATTAGAAAAAAAATTTTAAGATAGCCAAAAACGGTACGGTCAGAAACGGTATCCCTTATACGGAAACGGCGCTCGGTCGATCGGGAATTTCTATGACCGTTTTCTCTCCTGTTCCTTCCTTCCTTTCTTTGCAGACGTTATGTTTTAACTATGTTTGTTGGCAATTGGTAGACTGATTGTATTGATTTTTGCAGGGTAGATCAAACTGGAGCAGTTCTTTTTCCTGTATAGTAATAAGAGGCTTCATGTGATGTTAGCATTGTTGAGTGTTTTCAGTCTGAGCTGCCTCAAAATCGTGTACATGATTATTCTTTTGGTTAGGTAAAGATCTTAGTACTTCACATAAATAGGATATATTCTTGTAAAGCTTATACTCTTTTCTTGGAGATGATTCAATAAAGTAGTAGTGTTTATAATATATTTTAGAAAGTTTTGAAGGTTCTTTGTCTTCTTTTTTTTTTTGCAATAAAGCTAAATATGCGGAGTTATGAGAAAATCAATGCTTGTTTGTACCTTTTTTTTTTGACAAATTTTGCTACAGGATACTCAAAGTTTGTGTAATTTGTTGGTAGACATCGAAAAATGTATAACAATTGGAGAACACTGTAAAAAGCTAATAATTTGCTAGAGGACCCATTCAGCCTAATTGGCTAGAGATTATTCAAAAAGACGAGAATGTCCTTCGAGCCAAAAGCTTCTAACCTGACTTTGGTGATGGAATATGATGTATGCAAGCAATGTACTTTGGGTGATGGAAGATTTAGAGTTGCATAATTTTCAAATTTTCAAATAGAAGCTAAGCTTATATTTTAAAGACTTTCTCTCTTTAATTGGCCGAAAGTATTCTATAACAAATTACCACATTTTGAGTGTGTCCTCCAATCGTATCATGTTTTTACGATATCTACCAGCAAACTATATAAACTTTGAATGTTCTTAGCAAAATTTGTTTTTTTTAAGGATGTTTGTTAGTTCTAGAGGTTAACTCTTCGTAATATTTGGGATGATTGCATACCACCACTAATGGCAAGGGCAACCTGTCATAACTATAGCAACTCCAAGCTAAAGGGGTGTACCGTGTGGCACCAAAAAATCGAGAATACTCAAATTGTTGTTACCTTATAGGTTGCTCTTCCATCTGTGCACCTACCACCACATATGAATATTTTTTTATTTAGACACTTCTAAGAATTTATTTTAAAAAAATTATTTCTAAGAAATGGATAACCTCAAGCACAAAAGCATGACACTGCACACTAAACGTTGGCCTTGTACATTTCAAATGGGATTTAAGGCCATTCCTAACCCAATGACTAGGATGGTGTCTGACGGAGCTCGTGGCTCCTCACCGGGAGACCGCGCAGGCCCCCCTTTGCCAGTCCGGCCGGGGGCTTAGGGTGAAATCTCAAGCTCTCTCTCTCTCTCTGTATATGGAAAGATTGTCTGCCAGCCAGAAAACACGAGACACCGACGATCTATACAGGTTCGGGCCGCTCAGAAGCGTAATACCCTACTCCTGTGTTTTGGTGGATCTATGTATGAATGAGCTACAAGTGTGAGCTCTCTTCTCCCCCGTTCTAAGTTCCTAATCTTGAAAAGAATCAATCCCCTTTACCCCATGGGCAAGGTCCTCCTTTTATACTTCAAGGGGATACCACATGCACCCTTCTCTTTCCAAACTGGACTGTTCTTTTTCTCTAGAATGGGCGGAGATCAGCACGGTTGCTGTTCGAATGACACTCCGATGGGACTGCCCATACCTACCTCCACTTCCGCCGGGGGTGAGCGCGTCGTGGGAACACGGCTGTGCGCTGACGATATGATTAGTGTCAGACCGGTCACAGATCGGTCATTCTTGTCCACCGCGTGTAATCTTGGCAACGTGCATGTTTGCCCTTCTTCACACAACATCTTGCCTGTAATGGTTAGGATGAAGCCTGGCATATATCGACCGGGGCTAACGTGTCATCTCTAAGAGATAACACGCTTAACTCCGGCTTGAGACGAGTGCATAGAGGCTTTCGTCTTGACGGGACGGGGCAAGGCGTGCGCCAGACCGCCAGTTGCCACCTAACCCGTGATCTGACCGGTCTGTGACTGATCACAGACCGGATAAAGGGACGCGCTGTACTGCGCTGCATGCAGCGTGACGCGCTTGACCAGACTGCAATAAATGCTGTTAGGTGAGCACAGCTGTGCTCACTTATCCTATATATATATGGCGCAGATTTCCTTAAGGGGTCGGGGTGCCTCGGCCCTCGGGGCCGGGGCAAGCGCAACCCGACCCCCCCCCCTCGGGGGAAATCAGGAGGAGGGCGGACACCTCACCCTCGGGCCCGACGTCCCCGAAGGTGCCAGGCCACGTGGGCGATTGTGTCTGCCTCAAGCCTCTGGTCATGATACTCCCGGTCCCATATCACCGACAGTAGCCCCCGGCGTTGTGCCAGAACAATTTCCCTTCCCAAGGGAAGCGGTCAGGTGTGACGCCACCCTGTGACAGGTGGGACCGGTTTCCGTAGTTGGGCAAAATACCCAACGGTCTCAATCCATGCACATTGGTATTGGTAACTTTGGTTGTCCATAATGGGCGGTCTATTCGAGACTGCCACACCACTTGAGCAGCGCGCGAATCTGGGTGAGCAGATTTGTCTCGCCCGGAGATACGGTAACGCCGCTTCGGTTGGCGAGCGTAATTAACGCGCGCACGATACAATCCGTTTCGATTGCCACAACCGCATATCCACTTCAAGCGCCGTAAGCGGGCGAATGGGATTAGTGGAAGCGTGGGCACGGGAAACGAGGGAGCGAGATAGCGAGATACGAGGGAGCGAGGTAGTGGGCGCGAGAAACGAGGAGCCAGGCCCAGCGATGGCAAGGGTATAAAAGCATCGAGAAAAGGATTTGCTCCCTTCCTTTCGCCATTGTTCCTCTTGCCTTCGCTGCCTGAGCTCTAACTCTTTCTCTGCCACGCCCTACTTTCGCCACACGCGCTCGTTCCCAATCATCTCTTCCTCCACCGCCATGGCACGGGGCTCTGCTCTGCTCGACGGCAGTGTACTGCCGCCTTCCCGCATCGTGAATGAGAGGCACGCCGGACTGCCGCGCCGCTTCATGCCGGAGTCCGCCACCGGTCGGGAGATTGTGATGCTGGGCGAGGGGCGCCCGGCACCAGACTACCCGGGGCGGTCCATCTTCTTCCTCCCCTTCGCGATGGCTGGGCTGGTCCCGCCATTTTCTCATTTTTTCATGGATGTTCTGGAGTTCTACAATCTCCAGATGGCGCACCTCACCCCCAATGCGGTGATGACACTGGCCATCTTCGCGCACCTGTGCGAGATGTTCATTGGGGTGCGCCCCTCTCTTCAGCTGTTCCGGTGGTTCTTCACCGTGCAGTCGGTGTCACCGCCGTCGGTGGTTGGCGGCTGCTACTTCCAGCCGCGGGGGCCGGTGCTGAACCGCTATATCCCCTGCGTCCTCCGCAAGAAGTGGGACGACTGGAAGAGCGACTGGTTCTACACCCCCCTCGCCGACGAAGCGCGCCTCCGCCTTCCAAGCCAGCCCCCGGCGCAGGTCTCTAACTGGCGGGCGCCGGTAGATCTGGGGGAGGAGTACGACGCCGTCCTCGACCGCCTGGCGGGCCTGCGATCCCAGGGGCTCACCGGGGCCATGGTGTACGGCGATTACCTCCGTCGCCGGATTGCGCCGCTCCAACGGCGCGCTCGGAGCGCCTGGGAGTACACTGGGCCTGAAGACTTCATGCGGACCCACCAGGGAGCCAGATGGGATTGGGCTCCCGAGGACTTCAAGATCGTGGTCCAAAGGGTGCTGAACCTTAGCTCCGCGGAGGCGTCTCACCTTCCTCAGGAGATCCTCCCCCTCTGCATCGATCCCGACCGCGTCTCCATTCTATCCATTATGCTGGGGGTCGGGGCCTCAGAGGAGAGAGCCCCTAAGGGCAACGACGGCGCGGGCGAGCGCCGCCGGGGGAAACAATCTGCCCCGGGAGGGGGTCGTGCTTCTGGGCCCCGCGTCGGGGGCTCGGGGAGCAGCCGCCCTGCCGACGCCCCGGGGAAGAGGAAGCTGGGAGGAACACCTCCCCCATCTCCCCCCCGAGGGGGCGGGGCGGTGCGTACCAGTGGCCGGCGCCCGGAGGGGGCCGCGCCGACGTCTCAGCCCGAGGGGGAGCGCAAGAAGAAGCGGCTCCGCAAGATGGGGGAGACGGAACCAGCCCGGGGAAACCTAATTTCCCCCCCAAGGTGGTCATTCAACCGACCCCCTCGCAGGTTCGTCTTACTCTCATTGCAACCATCTTTCTCCAAAAAGAAGTTTTTTCTTGCTCACTTTGTTCGTCTTCTGGCTTTTTCTTCTGCTTCAGAGACGTCCCGTCGCATTCCTCCCGCCACCCCAAGTCCGGCCAGTTCGAGGCCGAGGATCCAGCGGCCGCAGAGGAGCGGAGGCGAGAGTCTGACCGGCGTGAAGCCGCAGCCCGCCTTCGGGAAGCTGAAGAGGCCGCCCGGGAGGCCGCCCGGGTTCGCCAAGCGGAGGAAGCTGCTCGGGAGGAGGCCGCCCGGGCTCGCCAAGCCGAAGAAGCTGCCTGGGAGGAGGCCGCCCGGGCTCGCCAAGCTGAGGCGGCAGCTGCTGCTGGCGCGTCACTCGGGCCCAGTCCCTCGGGCGGCCCTCAGGCGACATCCTCCGAGGCGGCTCGCGATGAGGCCGCGGGCGCGTCGCCTGGGCCTACCTCACCGGGCGACGCCCAGGACCAAACGGGCCCGGGGGACATCCCCGAGCTCAGCGTATCCTCCGGGGGGCCAAGCCGCGTCGCTTTTTCTCCAAGGCGGCTTTTCTCCTCCTCTTCTGTCGCCCCGGTGAGCGCCGAGCCCATTATGCAGGCCTTGGCCGCCGCAAACACCGCGGTACTAGACGGATTTAGCGCCCAGGTGGAGGCCTTGCGAGCGGAACGAGCGGAGCTCGAGGCCGCATGGGCGCGCGTCGAGGAGGGGCGGCGCTCGGTGGACGCCATGGTGGAGGTGGGCCGTAAGGCTCACCGCCGCCACATCTCGGAGCTCGAAGCCCGCAAGGCGGCGCTGGCGGAGATCGCCCGAGAGGTGGAGGAGGAGCGAGAGGCCGCCCTCGTCGCCACCACCGCGATGGTCGAGGCGCAAGACACCCTCCGTCTTCAGCACGCAAGCTGGGAGGCGGAGCTGAAGAGCAAGCTCGACGCCGCCCAAGGGGTTCTCGACTCCGCTGCCGCCCGAGAGCGGCGGGCAACGGAAGCCGAAGCGGCGTCCCGGCGGCGCGAGGAGGCCCTTGAGGCCCGTGCCATGGCGCTGGAAGAACATGCCGGCGCCGTGGAGAGGGGCTTGATGGACCGCGAGGCCGCCACTGCTCTCCGGGAGGCGACGCTGGCGGCGCACGAGGCCGCCTGCGCCGAGGAGGAGTCCGCGCTCCGCCTTCGCGAGGATGCACTCGCCGAGCGGGAGCGGGCTCTCGAGGAGGCCGAGGCCACGACGCGACGGCTGGCGGACAGCCTCTCCCTCCGTGAGGCGGCGCAAGAGGAGCAGGCGCGCCGCAACCTTGAAAGCGTCCGCGCCGAGAGAACCGCGCTGGAGCAGCGGGCTGCCAACCTCGAGGCACGGGAGAAAGAGCTGGCCGCGGGGGCGCGCATCGGTGGGGCGGCTGCGGGCGAAAGCGACTTAGCCGCTCGCCTCGCGGCTGCCGAACACACCGTCGCTGACATGCAGCGCGCGCTGGACTCCTCCACCGGGGAGGCCGAGGCCCTTCGCTTGGCGGGCGAGATTGGGCCCGGCATGCTTTGGGACGCGGTCTCCCGCATGAAGCGCGCCGGTCGGCAAGCAGGCCTCTGGGGAGGCCAGACGACGGTGCCCCCCACCAATCTGGAAGGCCTCGCTCCGCACCTCAACAGGATGGCTTGGGTTCTCGAGCGACTCCCCGAGGAGCTCGAGAAGACCATTAAGGCATCCTCGAGGGACCTCGCCCGGGGGGCGGTCGAACTCGTGCTGGCGAGTTACCAGGCCCGGGATCCCAACTTCTCCCCATGGATGGCGCTGGAGGAGTTCCCTCCCGGGACCGAGGACGAGGCGCGCGCGCGGGTCGGGGATGCTGCTGACCACATCGTCAACGGCTTCGAGGGCTCGGCCCCTCGGCTCGCGTTCGCCCCCAGCTCCGACGAGGAAGGCGACACCAGCAGCGAGGACGGCGGTGGCGACGAGGCCGGCGACCCTTTGCCAGTCCGGCCGGGGGCTTAGGGTGAAATCTCAAGCTCTCTCTCTCTCTCTGTATATGGAAAGATTGTCTGCCAGCCAGAAAACACGAGACACCGACGATCTATACAGGTTCGGGCCGCTCAGAAGCGTAATACCCTACTCCTGTGTTTTGGTGGATCTATGTATGAATGAGCTACAAGTGTGAGCTCTCTTCTCCCCCGTTCTAAGTTCCTAATCTTGAAAAGAATCAATCCCCTTTACCCCATGGGCAAGGTCCTCCTTTTATACTTCAAGGGGATACCACATGCACCCTTCTCTTTCCAAACTGGACTGTTCTTTTTCTCTAGAATGGGCGGAGATCAGCACGGTTGCTGTTCGAATGACACTCCGATGGGACTGCCCATACCTACCTCCACTTCCGCCGGGGGTGAGCGCGTCGTGGGAACACGGCTGTGCGCTGACGATATGATTAGTGTCAGACCGGTCACAGATCGGTCATTCTTGTCCACCGCGTGTAATCTTGGCAACGTGCATGTTTGCCCTTCTTCACACAACATCTTGCCTGTAATGGTTAGGATGAAGCCTGGCATATATCGACCGGGGCTAACGTGTCATCTCTAAGAGATAACACGCTTAACTCCGGCTTGAGACGAGTGCATAGAGGCTTTCGTCTTGACGGGACGGGGCAAGGCGTGCGCCAGACCGCCAGTTGCCACCTAACCCGTGATCTGACCGGTCTGTGACTGATCACAGACCGGATAAAGGGACGCGCTGTACTGCGCTGCATGCAGCGTGACGCGCTTGACCAGACTGCAATAAATGCTGTTAGGTGAGCACAGCTGTGCTCACTTATCCTATATATATATGGCGCAGATTTCCTTAAGGGGTCGGGGTGCCTCGGCCCTCGGGGCCGGGGCAAGCGCAACCCGACCCCCCCCCCCCCTCGGGGGAAATCAGGAGGAGGGCGGACACCTCACCCTCGGGCCCGACGTCCCCGAAGGTGCCAGGCCACGTGGGCGATTGTGTCTGCCTCAAGCCTCTGGTCATGATACTCCCGGTCCCATATCACCGACAGTAGCCCCCGGCGTTGTGCCAGAACAATTTCCCTTCCCAAGGGAAGCGGTCAGGTGTGACGCCACCCTGTGACAGGTGGGACCGGTTTCCGTAGTTGGGCAAAATACCCAACGGTCTCAATCCATGCACATTGGTATTGGTAACTTTGGTTGTCCATAATGGGCGGTCTATTCGAGACTGCCACACCACTTGAGCAGCGCGCGAATCTGGGTGAGCAGATTTGTCTCGCCCGGAGATACGGTAACGCCGCTTCGGTTGGCGAGCGTAATTAACGCGCGCACGATACAATCCGTTTCGATTGCCACAACCGCATATCCACTTCAAGCGCCGTAAGCGGGCGAATGGGATTAGTGGAAGCGTGGGCACGGGAAACGAGGGAGCGAGATAGCGAGATACGAGGGAGCGAGGTAGTGGGCGCGAGAAACGAGGAGCCAGGCCCAGCGATGGCAAGGGTATAAAAGCATCGAGAAAAGGATTTGCTCCCTTCCTTTCGCCATTGTTCCTCTTGCCTTCGCTGCCTGAGCTCTAACTCTTTCTCTGCCACGCCCTACTTTCGCCACACGCGCTCGTTCCCAATCATCTCTTCCTCCACCGCCATGGCACGGGGCTCTGCTCTGCTCGACGGCAGTGTACTGCCGCCTTCCCGCATCGTGAATGAGAGGCACGCCGGACTGCCGCGCCGCTTCATGCCGGAGTCCGCCACCGGTCGGGAGATTGTGATGCTGGGCGAGGGGCGCCCGGCACCAGACTACCCGGGGCGGTCCATCTTCTTCCTCCCCTTCGCGATGGCTGGGCTGGTCCCGCCATTTTCTCATTTTTTCATGGATGTTCTGGAGTTCTACAATCTCCAGATGGCGCACCTCACCCCCAATGCGGTGATGACACTGGCCATCTTCGCGCACCTGTGCGAGATGTTCATTGGGGTGCGCCCCTCTCTTCAGCTGTTCCGGTGGTTCTTCACCGTGCAGTCGGTGTCACCGCCGTCGGTGGTTGGCGGCTGCTACTTCCAGCCGCGGGGGCCGGTGCTGAACCGCTATATCCCCTGCGTCCTCCGCAAGAAGTGGGACGACTGGAAGAGCGACTGGTTCTACACCCCCCTCGCCGACGAAGCGCGCCTCCGCCTTCCAAGCCAGCCCCCGGCGCAGGTCTCTAACTGGCGGGCGCCGGTAGATCTGGGGGAGGAGTACGACGCCGTCCTCGACCGCCTGGCGGGCCTGCGATCCCAGGGGCTCACCGGGGCCATGGTGTACGGCGATTACCTCCGTCGCCGGATTGCGCCGCTCCAACGGCGCGCTCGGAGCGCCTGGGAGTACACTGGGCCTGAAGACTTCATGCGGACCCACCAGGGAGCCAGATGGGATTGGGCTCCCGAGGACTTCAAGATCGTGGTCCAAAGGGTGCTGAACCTTAGCTCCGCGGAGGCGTCTCACCTTCCTCAGGAGATCCTCCCCCTCTGCATCGATCCCGACCGCGTCTCCATTCTATCCATTATGCTGGGGGTCGGGGCCTCAGAGGAGAGAGCCCCTAAGGGCAACGACGGCGCGGGCGAGCGCCGCCGGGGGAAACAATCTGCCCCGGGAGGGGGTCGTGCTTCTGGGCCCCGCGTCGGGGGCTCGGGGAGCAGCCGCCCTGCCGACGCCCCGGGGAAGAGGAAGCTGGGAGGAACACCTCCCCCATCTCCCCCCCGAGGGGGCGGGGCGGTGCGTACCAGTGGCCGGCGCCCGGAGGGGGCCGCGCCGACGTCTCAGCCCGAGGGGGAGCGCAAGAAGAAGCGGCTCCGCAAGATGGGGGAGACGGAACCAGCCCGGGGAAACCTAATTTCCCCCCCAAGGTGGTCATTCAACCGACCCCCTCGCAGGTTCGTCTTACTCTCATTGCAACCATCTTTCTCCAAAAAGAAGTTTTTTCTTGCTCACTTTGTTCGTCTTCTGGCTTTTTCTTCTGCTTCAGAGACGTCCCGTCGCATTCCTCCCGCCACCCCAAGTCCGGCCAGTTCGAGGCCGAGGATCCAGCGGCCGCAGAGGAGCGGAGGCGAGAGTCTGACCGGCGTGAAGCCGCAGCCCGCCTTCGGGAAGCTGAAGAGGCCGCCCGGGAGGCCGCCCGGGTTCGCCAAGCGGAGGAAGCTGCTCGGGAGGAGGCCGCCCGGGCTCGCCAAGCCGAAGAAGCTGCCTGGGAGGAGGCCGCCCGGGCTCGCCAAGCTGAGGCGGCAGCTGCTGCTGGCGCGTCACTCGGGCCCAGTCCCTCGGGCGGCCCTCAGGCGACATCCTCCGAGGCGGCTCGCGACGAGGCCGCGGGCGCGTCGCCTGGGCCTACCTCACCGGGCGACGCCCAGGACCAAACGGGCCCGGGGGACATCCCCGAGCTCAGCGTATCCTCCGGGGGGCCAAGCCGCGTCGCTTTTTCTCCAAGGCGGCTTTTCTCCTCCTCTTCTGTCGCCCCGGTGAGCGCCGAGCCCATTATGCAGGCCTTGGCCGCCGCAAACACCGCGGTACTAGACGGATTTAGCGCCCAGGTGGAGGCCTTGCGAGCGGAACGAGCGGAGCTCGAGGCCGCATGGGCGCGCGTCGAGGAGGGGCGGCGCTCGGTGGACGCCATGGTGGAGGTGGGCCGTAAGGCTCACCGCCGCCACATCTCGGAGCTCGAAGCCCGCAAGGCGGCGCTGGCGGAGATCGCCCGAGAGGTGGAGGAGGAGCGAGAGGCCGCCCTCGTCGCCACCACCGCGATGGTCGAGGCGCAAGACACCCTCCGTCTTCAGCACGCAAGCTGGGAGGCGGAGCTGAAGAGCAAGCTCGACGCCGCCCAAGGGGTTCTCGACTCCGCTGCCGCCCGAGAGCGGCGGGCAACGGAAGCCGAAGCGGCGTCCCGGCGGCGCGAGGAGGCCCTTGAGGCCCGTGCCATGGCGCTGGAAGAACATGCCGGCGCCGTGGAGAGGGGCTTGATGGACCGCGAGGCCGCCACTGCTCTCCGGGAGGCGACGCTGGCGGCGCACGAGGCCGCCTGCGTCGAGGAGGAGTCCGCGCTCCGCCTTCGCGAGGATGCACTCGCCGAGCGGGAGCGGGCTCTCGAGGAGGCCGAGGCCACGACGCGACGGCTGGCGGACAGCCTCTCCCTCCGTGAGGCGGCGCAAGAGGAGCAGGCGCGCCGCAACCTTGAAAGCGTCCGCGCCGAGAGAACCGCGCTGGAGCAGCGGGCTGCCAACCTCGAGGCACGGGAGAAAGAGCTGGCCGCGGGGGCGCGCATCGGTGGGGCGGCTGCGGGCGAAAGCGACTTAGCCGCTCGCCTCGCGGCTGCCGAACACACCGTCGCTGACATGCAGCGCGCGCTGGACTCCTCCACCGGGGAGGCCGAGGCCCTTCGCTTGGCGGGCGAGATTGGGCCCGGCATGCTTTGGGACGCGGTCTCCCGCATGAAGCGCGCCGGTCGGCAAGCAGGCCTCTGGGGAGGCCAGACGACGGTGCCCCCCACCAATCTGGAAGGCCTCGCTCCGCACCTCAACAGGATGGCTTGGGTTCTCGAGCGACTCCCCGAGGAGCTCGAGAAGACCATTAAGGCATCCTCGAGGGACCTCGCCCGGGGGGCGGTCGAACTCGTGCTGGCGAGTTACCAGGCCCGGGATCCCAACTTCTCCCCATGGATGGCGCTGGAGGAGTTCCCTCCCGGGACCGAGGACGAGGCGCGCGCGCGGGTCGGGGATGCTGCTGACCACATCGTCAACGGCTTCGAGGGCTCGGCCCCTCGGCTCGCGTTCGCCCCCAGCTCCGACGAGGAAGGCGACACCAGCAGCGAGGACGGCGGTGGCGACGAGGCCGGCGACCCGGGCGCATATGAATGAGCCCCCAGGCCCCCGCCACTCTTAACTTTTTTTTTTTTTTCTTGTTCTTTCTTCTAAGGCCTTCATGCCTCTTTTTTGTACAATCTAACTTAATCTGCAATGAGAAATGATGAAAAATTTTTGTGTTAGTTTTATTTTGCTATATATATGAGTTGAGGATGATCTGTGCCATGGTCCTTTTGCGCCTTAGCTTGAAATAAGGGCTCACGCCCAAGTCCCGGTCCTCGAATGGCTCGGGTCGGGGCTAGTGCCTGGGGAGATCCGCATGTCGAGACTGGCCAGGCCGGGAACGTGGTGACCGAGGGGTATGGGTGACCCGATTGTGGGTTTTTGCCGATTCCCCCCCGGAGTTCACCACGCCCCGGGGCACGGCTCGGTTCTGGGCCCCGTTTGGCGATTTTAGCTGACCGAACCGAGCCCCCGAGGGCAAGGTTGAGCACGAGTGACCCTATTTCAAGTCAAGATTCTTCAAAAGGAAAAAACGGCACAGACACAACCTTTAGGAAATTGAAACTGCTTTTATTGAAATGCTGAAAGGAATATATGTGCATGTGTGGTAGCCCCCGGCTAACCCTGCACACCCGAGGGGGGGTGCGGGGTTAGCCCGAGCCAAAACCTGACACCCGACCCCCCCCTTCAGGGGTAGAAGCGACGAAGGTGTTCGATGTTCCACGGGTTTGGCAGCTCCGTGCCGTCGCCCGTGGCCAGCCGTACCGAGCCCGGCCGGGGGACACCGATCACTCGATACGGACCCTCCCATATTGGTGAGAGTTTGCTCAATCCAGCACGCGTTTGGACGCGGCGTAGGACGAGGTCGTCGACGCAGAGTGATCGGGCCCGGACGTGGCGCTGATGGTAGCGCCGCAGGCTCTGCTGGTAGCGCGCAGCTCGGAGGGCCGCGCGCCGCCTTCGCTCTTCCAAGTAGTCGAGGTCATCTCTACGAAGCTGATCTTGATCAGCCTCGCAGTACATGGTGGCCCGAGGAGACCTCAGGGTGAGCTCAGATGGGAGAACCGCTTCTGCGCCGTAGACGAGGAAGAAAGGCGTTTCCCCGGTCGCTCGGCTTGGTGTGGTTCGGTTCGCCCAGAGCACCGCTGGCAACTCCTCGATCCATGAATCGCCGTGCTTCTTGAGAATATTGAAGGTCTTGGTTTTAAGGCCTTTGAGGATTTCTGCATTGGCGCGCTCCACTTGGCCATTGCTTCTGGGGTGGGCAGGTGAGGCGAAGCAGAGCTTGATGCCCATGTCTTCGCAGTAGTCGCCGAAGAGCTCACTAGTGAATTGGGTGCCATTATCCGTAATAATACGGTTAGGCACTCCAAAACGGGCCGTGATGCCCTTAATAAATTTAAGAGCAGAGTGCTTATCGATCTTGACAACCGGATAAGCCTCGGGCCACTTAGTGAACTTGTCGATCGCAACATACAGATACTCAAACCCGCCCGGGGCCCGTTTGAACGGTCCCAGGATATCAAGCCCCCAGACAGCAAATGGCCATGACAGTGGTATGATCTGCAGGGCCTGGGCCGGCTGATGAATTTGCTTGGCGTGGAACTGACACGCTCTGCATCGCCGGACCAGATCGACTGCGTCATTGAGAGCTGTCGGCCAATAAAATCCTTGACGAAAGGCCTTGCCAACCAGGGTGCGCGAGGCAGAATGGGCTCCGCACTCGCCCTCATGGATGTCAGCAAGAAGCTCAACGCCTTGTTCCTGAGGAATGCACTTCAGGAGGATTCCATTAGCCGCGCGCCGATAGAGGGTCCCTTCTACCAGCACATAGCGTTTGGAAATGCGTTGTACGCGTTCACTCCCTTCGCGGTCCTCAGGTAGAGTCTTATCTGTGAGGTATGTTTGGATCTCAGAGATCCAAGCAATCAATCTAAGGGAGCTTGGAACGCTCTCTTCGGGTCCCGAGGCCTGGACTCCGACGGGCCTCGGGTGCCGGTCAGGCGCATCCGTCTCCCCTGAGGGGTCGGGTCGCGCCGACGGCTGGGTAAGCCTTTCTTCAAAGGCGCCCGGTGGGGTCTGGGCTCGCGAGGACGCGAGCCTTGAGAGTTCGTCGGCTATCATGTTGTCCCTTCTGGGTACATGCCGAAGCTCTATCCCGTCGAAATGGCGCTCCATACGCCGCACTTGGCGTACGTAGGCGTCCATCTGTGGGTCAGAGCACCGGTACTCCTTGCAGACCTGGTTAACGACTAGCTGGGAGTCGCCTAATACCAAGAGGCGGCGGATCCCCAGTCCAGCCGCCACTCTGAGTCCGGCAAGGAGTCCCTCGTACTCTGCCATATTGTTAGTCGCTCGGAAGTCGAGACGGACCAAATATCTGAGGACGTCTCCGTTCGGAGAGATCAACGTGACCCCTGCACCGGCGCCCTGAAGTGACAGAGAACCGTCGAACTGCATCACCCAGTGGGCGGTTTGAGGCAGCTGTGAGGGGTCCGTGCTGGCCTCGGGTATTGAGACGGTCTCTGGAGCCGGGGTCCACTCTGCCACAAAATCGGCGAGGGCCTGGCTCTTGATAGCGTGGCGTGGTTCAAAGTGCAGATCGAACTCAGAAAGCTCGATTGCCCATTTTACCACTCGTCCTGTACCCTCTCGATTATGCAAGATTTGACCGAGGGGGTAAGACGTAACCACAGTGACCCGATGCGCCTGGAAATAATGGCGCAGTTTCCTCGAGGCCATCAGAATAGCGTAAAGCATCTTCTGGGCCTGTGGGTATCGGGTCTTGGCGTCCCGGAGGGCCTCACTAACAAAGTAGACAGGCCGTTGCACCTTTCGGCGGGGCCGATCCTCCTCGCTAGGGGCCGTACCCCCGGGGCGTTCTTCGTCCAAGTGGCCCCTCGGGGCACACTCGTCTTCTGCGCTGATGACCTCGGGGTCGGAGGATGACAGGAGCGGCCCTCCCACAGTGGCCTCGGGGCCGTCCTGGGGGTCGGGGACTCCTGGCATCGTCGGACAAGCGGGCAAAGGGCCAACTCCGGTCGTCAGGGGCCTCTGGCCTCCGTTCGGCTCGGGGGCCTCTTCTCCCTGCTCTTTCCCGGGTCGAGTCAGCACAGGGTTAGCCTCGGGGCCAAAGGGCCTTAAGTGCAGCCTTCCCTCAGTGGCCTCGGGGCCTTCCTGAGGGTCGGGGGCACCCAGCACCGTTTGACAAGCGGGTGGAGGGCCGACTCCGGTCGTCGGGGGCCTTAGGCCACCGTTCGACTCGGGGGCCTCTCCTCCCTGCCTGCTCCCGGGCCAAGTCGGCACAGAGCGGGGGTGCGCAGAATGAGGATTGTCCTCATCGCGCTCCACAACCAACGCTGCACTAACTACTTGGGGGGTCGCCGCTAAGTAAAGTAGCAGGGACTCATTTGGCTCCGGGGCGACTAGAACCGGAGGAGAGCTGAGATACGCCTTCAACTGGGCGAGGGCATTTTCAGCTTCCTCCGTCCAAGTGAACGGCCCCGAGCGCTTGAGGAGCTTAAACAAGGGTAGCGCCTTCTCTCCCAGCCTTGATATGAAACGACTTAGGGCGGCCATGCAACCGGTGACGCATTGCACGTCCCTAAGTTTGCTGGGGGGGCGCATCCGCTCGATAGCTCGAATTTTCTCGGGGTTGGCCTCAATGCCTCGGGCAGAGACCAAGAACCCGAGAAGCTTGCCCGCAGGTACACCAAACACACACTTATCGGGGTTCAGTTTTATGCGGGCGGAGCGGAGATTCTCAAAAGTTTCCGCTAGATCTGAAAGTAAGGTCTCTTGGTTGCGCGTTTTTACAACCAAGTCATCGACATACGCCTCAACATTACGTCCTATTTGACTACCCAAAGAAATTCGAGTAGTACGCTGAAAAGTAGGACCTGCATTTTTTAACCCGAAAGGCATTGATGTATAACAATAGGTTCCTACGGGGGTAATGAACGCAGTTTTTTCCTCATCCTCCCTAGCCATGCGAATCTGATGGTAACCAGAGTATGCATCTAGAAAACACAAAAGGTCGCACCCCGCAGTGGAGTCGACGATCTGATCTATGCGAGGCAGGGGGTAAGGATCCTTAGGACATGCCTTGTTAAGGTCGGTGTAGTCGATGCACATCCGAAGCTTGCCGTTCGCCTTGGGAACGACCACCGGGTTCGCTAGCCACTCCGGGTGGATGACCTCACGAATGAACCCGGCCTCCAAAAGTCTAGCCACCTCCTCGCGGATGAAGGCTTGACGTTCCGGGGCTTGCCGCCGCACTTTCTGCCGGACCGGCCTTGCACCCGGCCGCACGGCGAGACGGTGCTCAATCACCTCCCTGGGGACCCCGGGCATGTCCGCTGGTCTCCATGCGAAGACGTCAGCGTTTGCCCGCAGGAAGGAGACGAGCGCGTCTTCCTATTTGCCATCCAGAAGACCACCGATCCGTGTGGTCCTGGATGGGCCGTCGCCCAAGGCAACCTCCTTGACCGGGACCTCGTCGCAAGTGGCCATCCGCTGCCTCGGGGCGGTGGGGGCAGAGGGGCCAAGCCTCTCGTCACCACCCTCGGGCTTGGACGCAGCAGCGAGGCGGTCCGCGCGCTGCTCAATGCAAGCAAGCGCGACTTTAAGGTCGCCACGGACAGAGATGGGGCCACCGGGGCCCGGCATCTTCATCTGGAGGTAGGCGTAGTGGACCGCCGCCATGAACTTCACCAACGCGGGTCTCCCTAGGACCGCGTTGTAGGGCAGACTGAGGTCCGCCACATCGAAGCTCACCCGCTCCGTGCGGAAGTTGGCGGGTCCACCGAAGGTGACCGGTAGGTCAATGTGACCTAATGGCCACGTGTGCCCCGGCGTCACACCGATGATCGGTTGAGACGGCTGGAGCACCATCCCCGGGGCCTTGATAGCATCAAAGGCCGCGGGGGAAAGGATGTTGAGAGCCGCTCCTCCATCTATGAGGACACGTCCCAACTTCACGTTGCAGATGGTGGGGGAAACCACCATCGCAACCTGCCCTCCCCGGGCAATGCACGGTGGGTGGTCAGTCTGGTCGAAAGTGAGAGCGACCTCCGACCACCGCGCCCGACGCATCGCCTCATGGGTAGGGGCCATGGCCAGAAGCTCTCGTTTCATAGCCTTGAAGCTCCGGCGAGAGACGTGAGCACACGCTCCTCCATCGACGGTGGCAATGGTGGCCCCAGGTTCTTGGAAACCTAGGTCATCATCACCATCATCGATGTCAACAACGGGGGCCTTCTGCTTGGCCTCACCTCGCCGTTTGCCGGATGGAACCACCGGGGACTTGCCCTCACGGCGTTCCTGCCTCCTGTCCTCCTCCCACTTCCTCGTTCGCTCAGCCAGGTTTTTGACTGCACGACAGTCCGCGAGATCGTGGAGGGAGGTGTTGTGGACGGAGCACCACCTGCCGGCGGGGCGCTCCCTGCCGGGAGTTCCGGCCTCTTTCTTTTTGTCGCTCGCAGGCCTCCCCTTTCGGGTGGCCCGCGGAGCGCCCTCGACGGCGAGGACATGACCCTCGTCGCCGGAACGGTCCGACCTCTTCTTCCTCCTCCTATCACGCCGCCCTGTCTGAGCGGCGGATCCGGGGGCGGCCGAAGCTGCCGCTCCGGAACCGGAGGAGTTCCAGGTCCACGCTTCCTCCTTACGAGCCACTCGGTCCGCGAGCTGAAAAAGCTCCGCGGTAGTCTGGGGCTCTTTGGAAGCGATCTTTTCGAGCATGCGGTTGTGCCGCACGCCCCCCCTGAACGCGTAGATCACCGCGTGTGCAGGGATGCATGGTATAGTGTTGCGGACTTGGCAAAACCGCTGAATGTACGAGCGAAGCGACTCATCATCGCCTCGCTGTACTGCATGCAAGTCCGCTTCTTCGCCTGGGCGCGGATATGTGCCTTGGAAGTTCATGGTGAACTGTTGGCACAAATCTTCCCAAGAGTGGACCGACGCGGGTGGCAGGTTCATTAGCCAACCCCGCGCCTGTCCTTTTAGGGCCATGGGAAAGAAGTTCGCCATGACCCTGTCGTCACCCCCAGCGGCCTCAATCCCGGTCGTATAGACCTGGAGGAACTCGGTGGGGTTGACGCTCCCATCGTACTTCTCGGTGATGGTGGGCCGGAACCTTGGGGGCCAACGGACATTCCGAAGACTCGCCACAAAGGCTCTACAGCCAACACCACCGGCCGGGGGCACGGAGGGCTGATCTTCACGTCCATGTCGAGGTGACACTCTGGACGAGGAGGCTCCCTCCGTTGCACGGGGAGTACGCCGGCTATTACGCCGGCGCCCGATGTTGAGGCGGGCATCCGGCTCCCCATGCTGATCCTCCCGAGTCGACGGTGTAGACGAGGGAGTGGCAGCCGAATGACGTGCAGCCGCCGCCGCTCGCCGCGCCCTCCGCCTTGATGACACGGAGCCGGTGGTAGCGGCGCCGGAGGTCTTGGTGGGGGTGGCGGACCGTCCACCAGCACCCAGGCGCTGCTGTGCCGTCATGACCAAGTTGGCCACGTCTTCCAGCCATCGTTGGGCTGGAGACTCCGGGTCATGGACGACAGGCGGGTGTCGTAGGAGCGCGCCAGCAGCCTGAAGCGCACCCTGAGGTGTGCTGCCGTCGCCGTAGACGAGGAGGCGACGCTCCCCATCTCGCTGTTCCCCTGCATCACCTGCGGCTGGTGACGCCGCGGATTTGTCGACCCTCTCAAGCGCCTCCCCTTGCTTAGGGTTTTGGCGCGGAGGAGGTGGAGGAGTACGAGCTCGACGGCGTGGATTCGGCTCCCCGTCGTCGCCGCTCACACTCGGCGAGAGGTCGTGCGTTTTTCCTTGCTCGGCCATTAGGCTGAACAAGAAAAACTTGGGGCACACGGAAGAGTCTGAGAGCTCAGAAAGCACACGCTGAGCCCCCTACCTGGCGCGCCAGATGACGGAGCTCGTGGCTCCTCACCGGGAGACCGCGCAGGCCCCCCTTTGCCAGTCCGGCCGGGGGCTTAGGGTGAAATCTCAAGCTCTCTCTCTCTCTCTGTATATGGAAAGATTGTCTGCCAGCCAGAAAACACGAGACACCGACGATCTATACAGGTTCGGGCCGCTCAGAAGCGTAATACCCTACTCCTGTGTTTTGGTGGATCTATGTATGAATGAGCTACAAGTGTGAGCTCTCTTCTCCCCCGTTCTAAGTTCCTAATCTTGAAAAGAATCAATCCCCTTTACCCCATGGGCAAGGTCCTCCTTTTATACTTCAAGGGGATACCACATGCACCCTTCTCTTTCCAAACTGGACTGTTCTTTTTCTCTAGAATGGGCGGAGATCAGCACGGTTGCTGTTCGAATGACACTCCGATGGGACTGCCCATACCTACCTCCACTTCCGCCGGGGGTGAGCGCGTCGTGGGAACACGGCTGTGCGCTGACGATATGATTAGTGTCAGACCGGTCACAGATCGGTCATTCTTGTCCACCGCGTGTAATCTTGGCAACGTGCATGTTTGCCCTTCTTCACACAACATCTTGCCTGTAATGGTTAGGATGAAGCCTGGCATATATCGACCGGGGCTAACGTGTCATCTCTAAGAGATAACACGCTTAACTCCGGCTTGAGACGAGTGCATAGAGGCTTTCGTCTTGACGGGACGGGGCAAGGCGTGCGCCAGACCGCCAGTTGCCACCTAACCCGTGATCTGACCGGTCTGTGACTGATCACAGACCGGATAAAGGGACGCGCTGTACTGCGCTGCATGCAGCGTGACGCGCTTGACCAGACTGCAATAAATGCTGTTAGGTGAGCACAGCTGTGCTCACTTATCCTATATATATATGGCGCAGATTTCCTTAAGGGGTCGGGGTGCCTCGGCCCTCGGGGCCGGGGCAAGCGCAACCCGACCCCCCCCCCCCTCGGGGGAAATCAGGAGGAGGGCGGACACCTCACCCTCGGGCCCGACGTCCCCGAAGGTGCCAGGCTACGTGGGCGATTGTGTCTGCCTCAAGCCTCTGGTCATGATACTCCCGGTCCCATATCACCGACAGTGTCCATAGCATTAAATAAGTTGCCACCTAGGATTAAAAAAAATGATGTAGCAAGTGAATAAATGAGAAAAAGAAGGAAACCAGGTCTTGCATGAGACATGGTTTCTACACAACATTCAAGACATCATGTGAGATAAGTAACATTAAATTTAAATATGGAAAAGTGGTGTTTGAATTGAAAGAGTGGTGTCTAGTACTAATTTCTTGATGATGTGGAGTTTATGAAAATTATATCTAGTGTTTTGGGTTGGGACTGGCCTAAGCCTTAGTAGACCCAACTTTTAGTGTAGAGCATAGGTATCAATCTTTACTAACGTGGGTTCCAGCTCATCTTTTTAGCGGCACGCAAATTGAGATGGGTCATTAATGCATGATTAATTAAGTGTCAGCTATTATAAACTTAAAAAATATTTGATTTTTAAATAAACTTCTATATCGAAGATTTTTGCCAAAAGTTCATCATTTAGCAGTTCAAAAAATGTATGCTAAGAAAAAGAGGGAGTAGCTAACTCCTAAAGGTATATACGAACTTAGGCCCTGTTTGATTCAGCTTACTATTATTATAATCTGGATTATTATGAGTAAGCTGAAACAAACAAGTAGATTATTATGATCTATAAGCTAGATTACTATAATCTAATAATCTCCTCTGGAGGAGCTTTTTTCAGATTATTGGGTGGCTAAAGACCCACTATCCTTAGATGCCTCCAATAATATAGAGAAACAAACAGCTCGCAGCTTATTCTATGTCAACTTATTATAATCCAGCTTAGAGTAATCTGGTTTAATAATCTAGATTACAGTAATCTTAAGCTGAAACAAACAGGGCCTTAGTCTAAGGGTTCCTTTGGAACAAAAGAAAAATAGCTTTTGAAGGATTGAAATCCCATAGAAAAGTTTTCTAGGTGCTCTTTTACAACAAAGGAATGGGCATTTGTAATTCCTATAATATTACTTTGGAATGAATTAATTCATGATATTTTGGAAGGATATTTAATTAAGATGAGGTTGAGGGCTTCTTTTGGAACCTAAGAATTGATGAATATCATGCTCTTGTCAAATTGGATGCCAAACACACAAGACTACTATAACTAGTGTCAACATGGAATCTTGAAAGAAGTTTGTTTGGGTAAGAGAGAGAAAGGAAAAGAGTGCATGGGACTTCTCAAAGAAAAACAAAACATGAGCTATGAGCTCATTCTTATTTTCATTTGGAATGAGACATATGAAACAAAATCCATATGGCATTTAAAGTTAAAATCCTTCTATCCAAAAGAGGCCTATACCTTATGGGAAACTTTTCTGGTTTCTATCTCTCTCCTGAAATCCTATATCTAAAAGTCCTCTTCTACTAAGCATCCAAACAATAACGAAAATGCTATCCACCTAGCTCGGAATGGGAATGCTTACCCCACACCCCGCATGATACCATTCTTTCGTAAAAAGAGAAACTCACATGGTTTGAGGAAGGAGGTGAGATGAAGAGTGGGTGGCGCCGCTGCCGTTGTGTGCTCCCTCCCTTCCCCTTACTCCACAACCTCGCCCTTTTCCCTTCCCTTTCCTCCACGGCCTCGTTCGGCACTACCTCGACATTGACGATGAGGAAGAGGAGGCGTTACTACTAGTTGGCACCACTTACGGCCTCCACAAACCTCGTTCGGCGCCGCCTCAATGCCGACGATAAGGGAAAGGAGGCGTTACTGTTGGTCGGCAGTCGGCACTACTTGTGGCCTCCACAACCTCATTCAGTGCTGCCTCGATGCCAACGATGAGGGAGAGGAGGCGTTACTGCTGGTCAGCACCACTTGCAGCAGTGACAACATGGAAGTAAGTCTACGAGGTCGGTGAAGGCATGGAGGTGTTATCTTTCATCCACAGGTTCATAGATCTAACCACAAACTATTTTTCTCTTTATTTCTTGTTCTTCACTTTCTTAGAGGAGGAGGGGGAAGGGGATAAATTTGGGGATGAATTGTTTGGTGGTGAATTGAAGTGGAGAAAGAGAGAAGTAGAGGTATAGTACTGCGTGATATTTAAGAATCGATCTTATATCAGATTTGATACTAGATGGTGCGAGACTTGATACCAACAGATATCGGTCGATATATATGTTGTTTCATCTGTTCCCGTCAAGTATCACCTAATACCTTATATGTACCATTATCATTCAACAAAATCCCATAGTATAACAACCCCTTTTCCTTCTGTCCAGCGGTTTGGATTTCGGCATTCGAAAACAGACCTAAAAAGTTAGAGGTGGAGGTCCTCTCATCTCCCATGAGAGGAAATGATGCCATGATGGATCATCATATCTATGGGACCCCATGCATCGATTACTCTGCAGAAAATGAGTAAGGCCTTGTTTAGATCCCACCCAAAAATTTTTCACCCGTCACATCGAACATTTGAATATCTATATTAAATATATGCTAAAAAATAACTAATTACATATATTGCGACTAATATGCGAGACAAATCTTTTAAGCCTAATTGCTCAATGATTTGACAATGTGATGCTACAGTAAACATTTACTAATGACGGATTAATTAGGCTTAATAAATTCATCTCGCGGTTTACTGACGGATTCTGTAATTTGTTTTGTTATTAGACTACGTTTAATACTTTAAATATGTGTCCGTATATCCGATTTAACGTGCCAAAATTTTTCACCCCTGATCTAAACACAGCCTAAAGCAAGGTGACCATCGGCCCATGGGCCATGATGGGCCTTTTTGGCAGTTCGTAACGGGCTCTTAGGTTAGATCCCACACGGACACAGTACGAGATTTGCTCTGCTCGCTCGTCGGCGATTCTACGCCGCCGCCGCCGCCGCCGCCGTGTTCTTGATTTTTGTCTGCCGCGCAAGGTGAAGTTCCAGCTTCCAAGGCTCGGCTCGATCCGGAAGCCGCCATGCTGCGCCACCTGAAGTCGGCCGCGGCGAGGAGCCCCATGCGCTCGCCGCCGCCGCATCCTCCCTCCGCACCGGCGCCGAGGGACGAGGGGTTCGAGGAGGAGGAGGAGGAGGAGGAGAGCGCGAGGGCCATCGCCGTCTCCGACCAGAGGACCATCTACCTGGTCCGCCCCGCCTTCACTCGCCCCCTCACCCCCTCTCCGATCTCCACGGTCGATCTCATCTGGTGGTGCTCCACCTTCGGGGTGAGCAAACGATTTTGGTCTTTTGGCGTCTCTGACTGCGTGTGTGTGTGTGTCTCTCTCTCCGCATTGCAGGTGAACATGTTCATAGCGAACACGGTGGAGTTCCTCAACTCGTTCGCGGCGCAATGCAATGACAAGCTTTCCCTCCTCCACAGGTAAAATAAAAAATAAAAAATCCCAAATCTTTTGTGTATTCCTAGATATCGCTATAGCTGCTTGTGTGTTACAGTTGTGCTAAGATATGGGTAACTAGGGACATTTAACTTTTTACCACTTTTAAGATGTGCTAATTAAGGATTTGCTACTCGTTGTCTATGACATGTGGACCCTCATATATCTATGACATGTGGGTCTAGTGGTAAATCCTTTATCACCACTCGTAAGAGTGGCAAATAGTTAATTACCCAGGGTAATTATATACGTCGGCACATGAAAAGAAGTCAGTATATGTGTACAATACAGGGAAGCGGACATTGCCTCTAGAGTTCAATGATTCAGGATCACAATCTCATAGCATTATGGGAAATTATTTCTTACCGGAATCATGTGTTGTTTCTGAATAGTATCTTGGAAAATGTTTAAGCTATTTTGATGCAATATCGTGTGGAACTCACAACTCACCGGAATTATGGGAACGAGTTGGTTTTTACAAAATTATTGACCTGCAAGACTCTAAAAGGGATACAACGTTCAATCCTTGTATTTTTCAGAAGGGCATTTTTACTTGGTAGCATCGCAAAAAAGTACAATAGTATTTTTCAACTTGCACTTTTTTGTGATGGTACCTATCTATTTTTTTCTAGGAGGGCTAGTACCATCACAAAAAAGTGTGAATTGGAAAATACCTTTGTAGGAGGCTTGCACATTTTTGCACTATTAATTTCTTATGAATCCATTTAGTTCTCTATTGGAGTAAAATTTGATAATAGCCTGTTCAGGATTTCCTCGTGTTTGTGGAATAAGTGTTGTATTGGAGAATGACATGCTTAACTGGATTGCATAAATCTTCTTTAAGATTTTTTACAAGTCAATTCATGCTGAGCATTAAGGATATCTCTTGTCATTGTTTGCTAAGTGCGAGGAACGTGCTTTCACAACCTATGCCTCTAAACTTATGAATTGGTGTACGACACTAGAGAAAATTGTGTTGTAGAAGTTGTTATTTTTTGTATTGATTACTTTGAAATTTGTACTTCTGTCTTTCTTTTTGCAAATCAATGAGAGAAGGATATGAGAAGCTATTGTTGGCGATTTGGCAATTAGCACAGATTTAGCATATACTCCCTCCGTACTCATAAAGGAAGTCGTTTTGGACAGCGACACGGTCTCCAAAACACAACTTTGACTTCTTGTTTCTATAAAAATATTTATTGAAAAGTGATATATGTATACTTTTATGAAAGTATTTTCAAGACAAATCTATTCATATAATTTTTACATTTTCAAACTCAACAACTTGAGAGTTATTCATGATTTATATTCCCAAGGTTTGACTTAAACATTGTCCTAAACGACTTCCTTTACGAGTACGGAGGGAATATAAAAGATGAATCATGCTGTTTTTGAGAGAAGTTAATGGCTTTCCCATTGCTGTAGAAAATCTAATGCTTGACTAAGCTTTTGCTTGCTTATTACTAAAAGTAGGTCAGCATAAATACTTCTCTGAATTACATCTTGTACCTATCTGATGAAACTATGGACTAATAGACTATCCATTTCTAGGAAAATAGTGAAACTAGACTCATCTCTCAACCTTCTGGAAGCAAAACTACGCAGTATTGATGACACTAATGCATTTGGACATTCAACAAACCAAAAGGCACATGGATTATTCACACAAGATGGAAGATTTGAACCTACAAATTTATTGGGTGAATCCTCTAGGTGAGTCTGTCTTATTGCTATTCATAGTTTCATACAGTAATATATCATTCTATAGCCACATATTGGCATATTTTAATTGGCCTGATAGTGCCTATTCAATTGTTTTTTGTTACATTTGTGACAGTAGTGCACGCTAAATATTGTGAGTAGCATGAGGCCTTGGAAACTACAAATATGTAGTTAGCCATGTCATATTATTCTGATAGTCAATGATATAATTTCCTCTTTGGAATTGTCATTCAATTTTGACAAATAGACCTCTGTTTAATTTTTATAGTATATCCACGGTCATAGTCTTTCAATGATGTTTAGCTTCCTGATGTATATGGATGGGGATTTCTCATTCAAATAGTGCATTTCACAATTAATCATGCCACAACAATAAATATCTGATGAAGTAATTGTTCAGCTCCCCTATTCCATGTTGTTTTTATTCCTTACTAGGTAGGTGCCCGTGCGTTGCAACGGGTAAAAAATATACACCAATTTAAAATCACAGTAAAATGATGTTGAATAATTAAATTTATTATGATGAAAACCTTATTATGGCACGAACAATAATTTCATCACATCCTTATAAGTTTTCACAGGTTACAAACAGCCAAAAAATTCATGAATATAATGGCACAATAGGTCTCTTAGTACCTAATGGCCCTCTTCCATAGATCCTGTACGCACAAATAAATGAAGAATAACTGTGCACTAATGTAGGAACTAAATTAAGCTGAATCAAGTTGTATAGATGAAATAGGTTAATTTAAACCATCAAGATTAATATTTGTAGCATCATGGCTGCATGATCTTCCAAATTAAACCTGTAGCTTCGATTGAAACCAAACCTGTACAAATGGTCTTCCCAGTTAAAGAAATTTCAGGCTGTGCTACTTATTTCAAACTGAAAATTTCCATGCTCCTCGGATTCCGAATTTTTTGCTTTATTCGAGGGTCAGGTTGTAATCATATCAGCACGAATGGCGTCTTGATTGACCTGAGTACCACATGAGATTAAGCAAGGATATCTATATTGCACATGGAGATTATATATAACACTGGAAAAAAGCACGTCGGCAGGGAGGTCAATATTAGTGTAGCATTAGTTGGTACAATGCTTTATTTTGCTCGATCATAGCTATCAATTATTTTTTTTCTTGGTGAATCATGCCACACAGAGTATTGTATATTCGTAAAATGAGCTGATGGCCAGGTTGATTTTATGCTGAGTTATGTTGTTAGAGTTATTGTATAAAACCATAAAAATCTATTTGTTCTAATTAAAAACTACTCCCTCCTTCCCAAATTGATCATCATATAAGTTTATGTACCAAGACCAAGGACAATTTAAATCACATCAATCAAGACACCATGCACGTATTCTCCCACAATGCATGCATCGATTAAAACCCTATGCCAATTACATCATAGCATGCACACATTCTCTCATACTGCATTAATTGTATTTAGATGAAATCTGTGTCCATGCAGTAATATGATGATCAATTTGAGAAATTTTGGATTCTATTACATGATTATCAATTTGGGAAGGAGGGAGTAATATTTAATTAATCATGCGTTAATGAGTCCCTCAGTTTTGCGAGTGCGAGAGATGAGTTCCTCATATAAGTAAAGAAGCAAGCCTGAGAACTGCGCACAAGCTAGTGTAGGAGTATATATTAATGCAATTGATATATTATAAGTAATAATTTTATAATATAATAGTGGATGGCTAGCTAGGTGCTTCAATTAATAATTAATTAACGTACAGTGCCTTGCATTAATCTACAGTACCATGCATTAACATTACCTAGCTAAGTAACCCAAATCGCAATACAGCGCACACATATATATCGATAGTTTTCATGGACTAATTAAGCTAGGTGCTTAACTTACCGGATCGATATCTGTGCTGACAATGCTTGGCGCCGAAGATGACGGCAAGGGCGGTGGCAGCACGGACGGCGGTCGCGGAGCCGGCGACGACGGGAGTGGCGGCGGCGGAGTCGTTGACAACTGTAGTGGCGGTGGAGTAGGCGGCTGTGGCGGAGTCGGCGAGGGCGGAATTGACGGTGATGCATCCATCGTGTGGTGGCCGCGTAGATTGGTTTCGGTGGATTTGGCGGCAGCGGCGGCGCTTGTTTACGAGCCTTGGTATTCGGCGAGTTGTGCGGCAGCGATATGACGAGCAGATCAAACTGAATATCACGACAATGCTTCAGCAAGGAAACAGGGCGAGAAGGGAGATCCGGCGCTGGCGGGGATGTGCGGAGATGGCGCCGAGAGAAACGGTCGAGAGGGAGGGGAGCGGCGATGAATCTGGCGTTGCGGCGCGATGGAGCGGGAGGGGATGGAGCGGCGGCGGCGCATCGTGGTGCGACGGCGAGGCGCGACGAGGGGATGGAGCGGCGGCGGCGGCGGCGGTTGGACGGAGGCGGTTGGATCGGGAGAGCGACGTGGGTTTGGGTTGCGGGCGGAGGGGGGAAGCACAAGCACATGGGGATAACTGATAACTGGGAGCGTTGGATATGGCGATCCAACAGCTCATGTTCCGCGTGTCTTCCAGGGTTGGAGTCACCGCCACCACTACGGAATTTTAAAGTAGTAGAGATTTTTCAAGTGTAAGTTCCTCAAATACGTGAGCGTGTCAAATTACCATATTTTCCTCTTAAAAGAATACCATATATGTGTGATGTGGTTTGCACTATCTGCAGTATGTACTTACGCAACACAGTCACTGCTCATTTTTGTCTATCGGAGGACATGGAGTTGATCAGATCTGTATCAAAATGTGAAGTTTCCATGTTTCACTTTTACATTTGACACTTAGACCAACAACTCTGAATATTGTAAACTATAGAGTTTTCTGACATAAGTTACCACAAGTTTTTATTTTCCATTTATTTTTAAATACTATCGTGACTTGAAATACATGATATACCATTTTCCTTGAAATACATGCCAAAGGCTGCTTGTTTCTTCCTTTTATAGATTTTTACCTTTTCGTTTTGCTTTAAAAGAAGGCCTCAAACAGCAGAAAGAAACACTTGACCTTTCATTGTTTCTTCTGAACATGAACCAGATCCTGAATGATGTTTTGTTTAACTTTGCATTGATCTTATGTTATGTTTAGGAGACTGTACTGGGGTGATGTGGGTGCATTCATTACATTTTTCCAGGCATTCTATTTTCCACCTTGTGCTCCATTTAATCAGCTTTGCCTTTGTCTGCCCTGGGTTGATGATGATTGTCAAGTGATTTGAACTTTTGCTATTTCTGTGAATCAGTCCTGGCAAACTGTTTGTAAAATAATGTGCTTTGCTGTCAACGGTTCTTAATAATGTTCACCATGAAAAAATCGTGTTACACTGATTGCTTTGTGAATTATGTTCACCGTGAAAAAAAATCGTGTTACACTGATTGCTTTGTGTTATGATGGTGTGCATTATGTAGGTCTGGTGATGCTTGATTATGCTACACTGGAAGGCAGGCAGCGTGAGGAATAGCCTACCTGCTGAAGGACATAAGGGAGCTGACATGAAAAGCATGGAAAAAGATGGCCATCTGTGTTGGATCTTTTGGAGCAACAGGTAATACACATGAATTCACTGCACCTACGTTTGGGACCATTCAACATGTGTATGATGTTGCTAGATGTCCTGTGTTCTGCAGTATGTCTATTTACTGGATTGAATGCTCTTAATATGATGGTTTTGATATATCAAATGTTTATGCAGATAATTTTATGCACAAAGAAGCTTACTGGTTTGGTTTGGACAAGTCATGTTCACCTTCAGTCTGTAACCATGCATAAGCTTATCCGGGAATTTTGAGATGCTGCATTGCTCTGTCCTATTTTATCGTCCTGGGAAGGTTTGCCCAAAGGTAGTGAAATTGAAGGGAAGAGTCCAAGAAAAATTTACAGGCATTTTGCCTCCCTGAGAGAGACTGATACCAAAAGTTTGAGATGCAACATACTAAATTTATACTGTACTAACTAGTTTTTGACTACGGCATGTAAAAAACATTTTAGCTGGACAGAAGTCATCAAATTGCTTTAGTTTTGCCCTCGTTACAGAGGTAGAATAGAGTTCTTAAACTGCAGTATTTCTGAAGCACAAAGAGTACGGAATTCAGAACTGATGTTGCCCTTTCAATGAGTATACTCCCTCCGTACTCATAAAAGAAGTCGTTTAGGACAATGTTTAAGTTAAACCTTAGATATATAAATCATTAATAATTTGAAAATATAAAAATTACATGAATAGTTTTGTCTTGAAAAATACTTTCATAAAAATATACATATATCACTTTTCAATAAATATTTTTATAGAAATATATCACTTTTCAATAAATATTTTTTATAGAAACAAGAAGTCAAAGTTGTGTTTTGGAGACCGTGTTACTGTCTAAAACGATTTCCTTAATGAGTACGGGGAGTACGAATTAATTATCTTCTTCGGTCGAATGAAACAAAATATTACAACTGTTTTTTAATAAATAATGTCATTGATTTTTGGTATAACATTATAACATGTAACCATTCATCTTATTCAAAGGTCACTTCTTATTCAAATTTCTTGATATTATACTTTCAACCACACGTCATTTACAAAAAGGGTAGCATATTCTTTCCTCTTGAAACTTAATCTCCGCTTAACTGGCCCTGTATAATTTAGATTATCGACTAGATTATTCTTACAAATTATCTACTTAATACACGATATATTAAATATCCTAAGAAATAAACTTAACCAATAGCTGAAACCAAAACTTTTTTGAGAAAACCTAAATTTAATAGGGTGTAGCAAATATTTGAATAATCTGGTGAAGTAAATGAAACAGAATGGTTTCTTTTTTATGCAGTGAGTAGTCCGTACTACTAAGAATTTTTAGGGATGGACAATAGGTAAATGGAGAAAAAAAGTGGTTGTGAATATGTAATTAAAGGGTTAATTGGAACCATACCATCATAAATTTCCAGGCCATATACTACTATTTACTCCTTCACTAAATTTTTCAAGTTTTTATGACTAAATTGCCCACTCTTCTTCTTTCCCCTCTCCCCTCTAGGCCTCTAGGATGAAGGGAGTAACTTGCAATAATAATGTCATTACTAGTACCAATGTGTTGAAAAGTCAATGGCTAAAAGTATTTATCTTCTATTGAGTACCGCCGCTTCCTTCTTATCCCCCCTTACCTCCTCTTTCTTTTTTATTTTCTAGATTTCTGAGGAATACAATAATGATTTACAAAGGGAGGGAAGGCTTTTCATAGCCGGGCCATATAAATCGCCTTCCTCTGGATCGGGAAATGGTTATTTTGCAGGCAACACCCCACCCGTATTTTGCAGATGGTAGGTAGTTATCTTCTTATGATAAATCGTCTTAGAGGAGAATGAGAAGGGGCTGCCTGTGAAATTGTCATGGTGTAACCCTCTCATCGTCTGCCACAAAACAAAATCCTAAGAGGATTTATGTGTTCCGCCCTACTTTAAAAGAACATACGCGACTACGCGTCGGTCGTCCGACGGGGAGCGAGGGAAATCGGGCGCTGACGTCAGCCCGATTTACGTGCAAAACTATTTTAAACCAATTTTTCTTTTAAATTACTTATCCAAATCATGATCCGGTTGCATCATTAATTCGTTGCAATTAAATCTTCAAAACAAGACCACACATGGATATATTCTGACAAAAAAAAAGCTTATTATTGAATTATTTTTAAATGTTACACGATGTTCTACCAGGTATATCGGAATTGTTTCACTAGATCGAAAATGTTTCACTCGTTTAAATCGGGTGTTGTTTCACCTTATATAAAAACAATATTTCAGCAAATAGCAAAAGAATGTTTCGGTTCACTGCAACATTAGATCTATACATAGTGAAACATTATGAGTATACTAGGTGAAACATTTTTCGGTGGAACAAAAAAAATAAACCAAATTCCCTTAATAGGGGGTTTCCAAAATATGTGGGTTTTTTTTTCAATGGAATGTTTCGTTTACTGCAACATTAGATCTATACATAGTGAAACATTGTAAGTACACTAGATGAAACATTTTTTTTGAAAAAAACAAATCAAATTCCGTTAATAGAGAGTTTCTAAAATATGTGGTTTTTTTTGCAAAAGAGTATTTTAATTCACTGTAACATTATAAATCTATAAATAGTGAAACATTGAAAATACACTAGGTGAAATATCTTTTGTGGAAAAAGAGGAGAGAGAAGTGGGTGGGCCGAATAGGTACGCACGTGGGGAGGGGCGCGCAGGGGTAGCCCGGCAGTGAGCATTTTCGTATTTTTTTTTAAAAAAAATATAAAAACTTTTGCTTGAGCTAGGACAATGTGAGCTTAATGGGCCCTCACGTTCGCGGGCCTTCGTGAGCCGTGACGACGAGTCGATCGATCTCGACTCCGTCACACCTGCTGCCGTGCCGACTGCGAAGAGCAGCGGCGCCGCCGTCGTCCTGCTGCTTCCGCCGCCGCGTCTTCTCGCCCTCGACTCCGCTCTCCTGCGCTGCCCGATTTCCATCCATCCCGCTTCCGCCTCCGGTGAGTGACCACCCTTTCTTTCCAATTCGCCCTAACCTTATCTTTCTCTTCTACTAGATCTGGATGGAAGCTAAGGCTTCTTCTGTCTCTCTCTTAAACCCTAATACTAATAGCAGTTCCTTTCCCCCCCAAATCTGGGGGGTTTCAACTGTACCCCCCGCATGCTCCAGGTTACAGCTCCGTCACTCTTTTCTTGGGGGAAAAGATGAGCAAACTCGCGAATATGTTCTCTGTTCTTAATCTGGATGCTGAGGACGATAGAGAGGAAGGTGCGGAACCACCAACATCCAGCAAGGCCGAAGCTGCTGCTGTTACTAGCAGCACGGAGATTGGTAAGAAGAGCGCTCTATTGCTGTTCCATCCTTTGCATTGTTGAATTGAATTGATGCTCTCTGTTTGTACCAATGTTGATCCTGTCGTGGTGGCGGTGTATTTCGGTGCTGGGTCAATGAAGTGATGTGCTGCTAAATGTTGATCCCGTGGTGGTGGCGGTGTATTTCGGTGCTGGGTCAATGAAGTGATGCGCTGCTGTCAACCATGATGTTTCATAGTGAAATAATCTACTGGTTCTCATGATATCGATTCATCATAACCAAATATGATATTATGTTGCCAGTTTTAGATTGGATTGAAAAAAAAATTGAAACATGAATGTCTGATCTCATAGATCAATAGTCCTAAATCCTGAAATATTGTTTGTCAAAGCATAAAATCAGAGGCTTTTATTCCATTCACCGGTTTGTGAAGCTTTCTAAATAGTCATGCAGTCTTATTCAATGTATAGTGGGTGGCTTATTGAAAACTAAAGTCAATTCTTCCAATGCATTTTTTGTTATAGAAGTCCAAATTACACTGTATCAGAAAGCAATAATGTATTGTTAGGGGACTTGATCTAATCTCCTAGGTCAGTGATAGAATCACGAAAGTCCATAAAAATCTATCCTCTAACAATAGATCAATGACCTATGCATTAACATGCTAACTTGATTTCTGCAGTGACGAATAAATATTTTATTTTAGTTGTTTTGTCTTGTAGGCATAGCACCAATCCTTAATTGCTGTCTCCTCAGGATGAGATTTAAAATTACTTTTACTTTGCAGATAAAATCAGGCTGAATCACACAATGATTGTAAACCACGATGGAGAAAACCTTGCTTCATCATCAAGTGATTATGATAAGCCATTAGTGTGGATAGACTTGGAAATGACTGGTTAGTCTTCTTTTCATAAGCTGTATGTTTCTTTTGAGTTCATTAGATTTTTTTAAATATGCTTAATAAAACTTATTCCTCAACCATGAGAGCTATATTTCCATTATTTATATATAAAGCCTTAACTGTGTTATCTCCAGTTTTCTACACAATATTGATCAAATTGGTTATTAAGCGTTTGAGTTTGCAATGAAATATTTATCATGCTATATCTCTATCAATAAATTATGGCCATGATTTACAACTGATAAATTTTTTCACTCTTTGTAAAGATACATACTACTACATTTCTAAAGTTGATCTGAATTCTGGTGTCATGCACACATAATGGTGGGTTGTATGCTTTGTACTGTTGCTAAACAATATACAGGTCATTACTGATTCACTTGATATTCCTAATTTGTTAAAAAGGAACTTTTCCCATGTTATTTCAGTCTTCCATTCTGAACTGTGGTTTCTTGATTTCACTCTCATTTTTGTTATTGTTCTCTTCTATGTTAAATTTGTAGATGCGTTAAACCAAAACTATACAGTGTACTAATTGGGAGCCTGCTGGTTTTTAATTGTTTAGGTTTGGATATCACCAAAGATCGCATACTGGAGATTGCTTGTATTATAACAGACGGTAAACTTACCAAACGAATAGAGGTGTCTATTGAAACTAAGTGTTTCTGCAATTCTGATTGCTCTATATTAATAGTTTTCTTTGCTCAGAAATACCTAACTTGTAGTGCACCATTGACTTTTGAATTTAGGAAGTGAACAGTTTCTTATAATAATATGTTTCATTGGTATTTACGATGCTCCTTAACAGTTTATTTTTATATGGCTGTGCAATATGTGACTCTTAATCACTATGCAATGATTGCTCGTAGTAGCATATACTGAAACTGGTCTATCCAAGCTCATGGTCTATAAAGATGTTAAAAACTGCTAAATAAGGCTACAAATCCATCAGGACTATCGGAATGTTGAGTTATTTTGTTTTTAGTACTAATTAGCTCGATATGTCTCAATGTAAATCTAAGAATAGAAACAAATATATTCTGAATCAAGATGTTGTTATGTTACGAATATTAGGGTATAGGAAAGATGCAAGGAGATATGCCATAAGATTCCGATAAGTTGGGGTTTAGTCTATGTCTTATTTTTCCAATTCTATTAATCCCATTATGATCCTGGATAACCATGTTGTTTGGCAAATTTAACTTTGTATATCAAGTTTCTAATCTATATCAGTTGATCAATACTGCAATTTGATCACAACTGGCATAGGCAATCTGATTACCTTATTGGGTAGTGATGGTATCTCAAATCCAGAGATATTGCTAAACATAGCTAGTCACTTCTTTGCAGGGTCCTGACTTGGTTATAAGACAGAGCAAGGAATGTGTAAATGACATGAATGAATGGTGCAAAGTTCATCACAGCGCTAGCGGTAAACAGCTTATCTTCCTCAAAATGATATACTTGTGAGCAAAAATCTGTTACTCATGAAACCAATTCAGGGCTGAAGGAAAAGGTGCTGCAGAGCGACATTTCTGAGAATGATGCTGAGAAACAAGTATGCTCTTCTCTTTTAGTACATCTGAATCTCTGAAGGTGCCCTTATAGTTAAGCAGAATTTTGTCCGATAGAAAGAGGCGCCTACTGGCCAATGTATTGTATCGAACTCCTTTACCAGTGTTCAATGGCGTTATCCACCACATATCGCGGTTCAAGATGAGTAGATGACTAGGTGGAACTTTGTTGTGTTGCTAGACAGCAACTACAATCATGAGTTTTGCAAATGAGGATACTGTATACGTGCAGTGTACATGTGACTACAGTGTACAATCATCTTGATATACTAGCCTAGCCTGTGCGTTGCAATGGAAAACAAATTGAATTTCTAGCTTATTAAATCAATTAATAAGCACTTATTTAGTATAAGTAATACCATGATTTTTCTTATTGAACAAGTAGGTGATTTTGAAATTTGGGGGGAGCCAATAGTAGACTTGTTGAAAAGTGGTATAACAGTATAGATTGTGGGGCCCAGATGTTAGTGATAGCGGTGGTGTGGAAATGGACACCACCACTACTAACATTTTAAGTAGTATAGCTTTAGTGAAATCATGTTCTATTGTTGTGCTGCTCTATGTGTAAACTAGGTCTCTTTCAGTCTTTTGATAGTTAATGTATTTTGCCAACATATGTAAGATGAACGATATTTATGATATCTGTTGTGATTTTGTTGCTTGCAAACAATAATACATTATATTACTGCACCATTTGCCATTTATGTTTACCTTTTTTTTCTCCTCGATTGCAGTTTCTATGGAAACTTTACCAAGTTGTGTGTGTAGAACTACCTTTGTGCATGTGTGTGTCTCTGTCTGTGTTGTTACTGTTGCATACAAGCGTTCTTTCTATTTCTATTTTTTGGTCAATTGTACATTTCTGACAAATGTTCAATGCATGTTTTCATATTCTGAATGTTTCTCTTTCCAATGTAAAATTTCCTAATGAAGGTTTCCTTTTGTCAATTATTTTCAGGTGCTAGATTTTATTAGGAAGTATATAGGCTCAGCCACTCCACTGATAGCTGGGAATTCTGTCTATATGGATTTACTATTTTTGAAGGTTAGTAAGAGAAAGCATACACTTAACCTCAGTTAAAAGTGAAATGGTTAGGCAAATGGCCAGGCTGTAATTTTGAAATGCCTTTACGTTGGATTTTATTATGTCCTTATTTGGCCTTATTGAACTGGTTAAATCTGGAGTGAGGCAGGCCAGTGTGCGATTTCGATTTAGTTTATCCTAGATTTATTGGTAAAGAATGAGATCAGAAAATATTATCTGTGCTGTTAAGTTGGAAAGCGTTTTTTTTTTAATATTGCAGAACTCAAGTTAATGCAACACTTTGCAGACTTTACCTTATCTGCATACCAATTGCACTGCAGTGTTATTTGTGCATAGAGCATATATTGCTCAAATAAAACTTACGGACTTTCCTTAAGCCGCCTTCCATATGCAACTTTGTTATCTTCTTTTGGTATATGAAAAATTGTATTCTGATACAATATTCAATGTCCCTTCTATCAGTAATTGCATCTGAGATTTTGTATATTTACATAACTTTTTTTATTATCGTGTTGAAAATGTTCAGTTTAGGTAATATTGAATTTGTATCTAGCAAGCAAAGGTCACCTCTGTCCAACTGACATCACTATAGTAGCCAAATGATTTCACCTTCAGCATTATATAAATAAATTATGTAACCTCAAAGAATGTTGTGAAAAGTATTCCAATATCCTTATGAGCTAGCATAGGATAGTTAGCATTATGAATTTTGTTTTGAAACACTTTTTGAATGACAATTTTCTGTGTTGTTTTGTTTTATAGAAGTACATGCCACATCTGGCAGCCATTTTCTCTCATGTGATAGTTGATGTAAGCAGTATATCGGCTTTGTGCTCCCGATGGTTCCCCAAAGGTAAAATTACTCCGGTATTTATAAATGTAATGTTAATTCTTGCTTTCAGTCTTGTGCTGTGCTTGTAGTCCTCTGCTTCAACAGTTTAATATCTGATTGCTACACTTTTGGGTGTGTGCGATGTGATTTTCCTCCGTGAATTAACAAATTCTGCACTTGACCAAGCTGCTGGCTGACTTATTCTTTAACAACTGAATTCCCACACATTATTGTGGAATTGAAAAAGAGAATCACGTTGTAATTGAGGAAAAAAATATCGTCGATGTATATCAATCCATATACATCGTAGGTAGCTGTTTTAAAAAGTCGAAGTTGATTGAAATCAACTTATTTTCTCCATAGCAGTTTTAATTTCCTTTATTTACAGACCAAAAAGTTACAGAATCTCCACAAAACATAACCTTGCTTTGTTTTGTTTACTGTCCGCAGAAAGGAAACATGCTCCAAGGAAGGAGAAGAACCACAGGGCGATGGATGACATTAGAGAAAGCATTAAGGAGCTACAATACTACAAGGAAAACATATTCAAATCACGGAAATCAAAGTAGCAGCTATGTTGATGTAGTATATATGTGCATCTTCAATTTACCATATGGCATTAGATCGATGGGTAATCCAAGATTTACTGCATTTGTAAGAGAAACTAGTCAGTTCATGAGTTTCCGATCTCATTGTTCCTCAAAATTTATGATGAATACATGTGAAGCAACTGTCAACCAGTTTATATGGACACTTAAGGCGCTAAAATCGTTTCGGCTTATGGTAATCTCTATCAGGGTTTACAAAACCGCACAGTTACCACGGTTACCATGCACGGTAACCTTTTCAGTTTTTAAAACCACGGTATGTCTCGCGGCTACCGCTCGGTTTTAGTGGACCGTGGTAACCACCTTACCGTGGGGGTGCGGTAACCGCGCCAAAAACGGTAAGGGAAACCTTGATCTCTATGACATCGAGATATGCTCAAAAAAATGTTTAGAAATCACAACATTTGCATACATCATAGAACTTGCTGAGGAAAACAGACCGAAAGGCGACCGGAATATCCACTATATAGTGGTTAATATCCACTATATAGTGGCTAATGGGTTGTGTTTACTGTTTGTTTAGAGTAATTTGGCAGCAGTGCACATGGATCCTTAAGAGCAGAAATCACCTTATCAAAGTACCACATAACTTCCTTACAAAGTTAATCACATTTCGAATTCTCATGATCAAATTATAAATCAATCTCCAATTGAAGTAAAATGTTCCAGCTTTGACATCAGAAAGCTACAAAATTGTGAACGACCTCCATAAAGCCTCAGAAACCATCTTGCTCTAAGATTTTTACTCATACCATATGATTATTTTCAGTAAGGTACACAATATGGATACCAAAGAAGAAAAAAAAAAAGCTTCTTGAAAGAGACTTATGACACTCTTGCACCCTGCAAAGTTTTGCAGAAAACCACACCCGCTGAGGTACGCATCGGGTGCTCGCCAAGAAATGCTGTGCAGTTTTCTGATGTCCTAAGATGAGGCTGAACTGATTCCCAAATCTTCTTTTTTTGAACCTAAAAGAACACAACAATCCAATTAACTGCGATGCTGAAAAATACTTTAGTTTGGGATGTGTATAGTATAAAACTGTAGCATAGTTTATCAATACATATACAGGTGAGGTCTGTTAACTAAAATATTTTTCTTAAATTCTACATTAAACTATATCAATTTTCTTGAATTTCATAAGAAATGCAATTGTTAAAACAACAATGTGTTAATCTAAGTTTAAACTACCCAAAGTGTTACCTGATTTGGTGAAGCAGCTTCTGATTGGCGATCCTTTCCATCTTCAGTACCAAACCATACCCTTTCACCTGGAACAGATCCTTCAGGAGGGGTAAGCAATTCGACATTTTCATGAGAAGCATCAGATGCAGCCATAAGCATGCCGTTTGACTTTATCCCCCGCATGTTCCTCGGTTTGAGGTTCGCAAGAACAATCACATTGCTGTCCTGCATGTGTCACAAACAATAGCAGTTGTCATCAGTAGTACGAAAAGAAATAACCAAAAGGACCTACACATTATTTGACTAGCATAGTTTTCGTTCCCGAACTCTGTTAACACTAGGGCTGTACATGCGCAGCCAGATTTGGTGCGAATTGAATCTTGACCAAAATAGAGTGCTAACTTTGCAGAGTAAAGCATCGGGATTTTGGGCCAGGTTAATCCAATCCATGCATTTCCTGATAAATTAAAAATGATTATAACCGATTATCTTGCTCCGCTCTCTGATGCATACCCTCCAGCATACATCTTGGTCCATATACCGATATACGACACTTGGAAGGCACATATTGCTGTTCTGAAATGCACAATCATGCGATCCATGCCAAGCTAAAACATAATTTTGCTCTTACATGAATTTTCTGTAATGCTGAATTGAAATGAGAAATTTTGGATGGATTGAAATGAGAGGTTTCTTTTTATCCATGTAAATGTGAAAACATAATTACGCCGCAGCTGAGTGTTTACTCTCAAAGAATTTCTGTAATGCTGAACTGAAACGAGAAATCTTGGATGGATTGTAATGAAGAAATTTTGCGATCCATGTAGTGCGTAAGCTTTTGGATATATGTTTTTGTCAAACTTTTGTGCTTGGGAGATGTTTCTAGTTGTTTCTTTCTTTTTTGGTTGTGTGCATTTTATGCAGAGGCCGGGGTTGACTCAGTTCGATTGATCATCTCGATGTAATTAACCGAGTCTAAATAAAGCTTCTTAATTACGCCACAGTGAGTGTTTTCTCTCAAATAATTTTCTGTAATGCTAAATTGAAATGAGAAATCTTGGATGGATTGAAATGAGACATTTTTGTGATCCATATGCTATGCAAAAGCATAAATACGCCGCGGTGAGTGCTTACTCTTACATTGAATTATCTCTAATGTTGAATTGAAATGATAAGAAATCTTGGATGGATTGTGTGTATGGTTAGACCTGGAGCTGGTCGATGGGGAGGTAGTTGACGAGGCCGCTGCAGATGGTGCGCGGCTGCTCCTCGCCGACGTCGACCTCCTCCACGTACAGCGTGTCCGCCTCCGGGTGCCGCCACGCCTTCACCACCCGCCCCACCCGGATGTCCAGCAGCGCCGCCACCTCCTCCACGGGGGGAACCTCCGCCTTCTTCTCCCCCTCCTCCCCTTCCCCCTCCGCGGCCGCCGCCTGCGGGGCCGGCGCGACGGTGGCGTCGGAGCAGTAGCAGAGGACGGAGGCGGATCTCGCCGCCGCCAAGAACGAGACGGGATGCTTGCCGCTGGCGGCGACGCTGCCCCGGGTTCTTGGCAGGGCGGGGAGGGATGACGACGAGGAGGGGGCGAGGAGGCGGCCGCATGAGGCGAACGCCATTCTCGCTGCCGCGGCCATCATCGTCGTGTTCGTGGTGGTGCCGTGGTGGTGGTCTCAGCTCGGGCTCCGGCCGCGCGCCGCCGCCGCCGAAACGAGAGAGGGGTGGGGGGTATTATCGGATGAGGCGGATTGGGGAAAGGAAGGGAAGGGCCCAAGTATTCCACGTAGCGAGTTCGCACAGCCCGGTGGCCCACGAGAAAATGGACATTTAGCCATCTTCAAAACACGGTTTCGCTAGAATACACCAATATCAAGGCGGCGCAACTCGCTGGATTGCCATTTTCTCATTTTCTCTTAATTCCGAAATCATTTTGCCTCTTCTTTGTGGTGATTAGACGGAAATGCCCTTGGGGCCAATGGCAGGTCCATCTCTTCTCTTTCTTTCTCTCCTTCGTTTTGTGCTGCCGGCGGAGATGGTCGAGCGCGGCGAGGTGGTCGTCATCGTTGCTGACGAGGGCGTCGACCTGTCGGGGATGCGGCGGAACGAGTTGGCGACGACGGTGTGGGACAGGGCGAGGCCGAGCAAAGGCCATGAGGCTTGGTTGATGGCAGCGATGAATAAAACGTCTCAGCGGCGGCTCTGAGCTCCGGCGAGACGACGCCAACTCATTCAATTCGATGTGAAGCCATGCATGTGCATCCATGAGGTTGGTTAGGTCCCAGGGATGGTGCATGCGCAAAGAATCGACGAGGAGGTCACCGGAGCGGAGGGAATCGAAGATTGACGCCGGCGGCCGAAGTTGGAGAAGACGATGTCAATCTCCCTCCTCGATGCTCCATTCTTCTCGGTTCTTGAGGGGTTTTGAAGAGGACCTCAAGGAGGAGTTGATGGCGCGGTGGCTTGCTCCGGGATGGATGAGGATGGCCGGACGTCGACGATGCCGAAGCGGCGGTGCTCCGGAGCGCGCTCCAGGACGACGATGGCGCGGCGGTGTTCCCGTTGCTACAATGGATCAAACGCGATGGCGTCAAAAGAAAGTTTGTTCGGCAAGATGAGTTGAGTATGGAACGCAAAAGGGACAAGGACGACCGTGGCTTGGTGATGAATATGATCATCGTCTTCATCTCCGCCGGCGATGGGATTGAGACCAAAGAGGCAGCCCATGCTTGTTCTCTCGATGTGGTCAGCAGTAGGTTGGAGAGTGAGATGGGGCGACCGAGTTGGGAGAAGACAATAGCTGCCGCCGCCGCCGCCACTCAATATGCCGGCGAGGCCATGGCGTTTTGTCCCCTGCTCACCACGCTCACCAGGAAGGGTAATTTCGTCTCATCATCTGGTGGAGGAGAGAAAATGATTTCGAAAATGCATGGCAGTGAGTGCGCGTTTCATATTGGCATTTTAGTGAAACGCGTTTTCAGAATGGCATTCTAGCGAAACCATATTTTGAAAGTGGCTAAATGTCCATTTTCTCGTGGCCCACGTGGGATCAGATCCAGTCGAGTACACATAAATCCGAAGGTTAACATATATCAGTGATAAAGGCACGGTGCAGTTACTGCAGAGTATCTTAATCTGTCCATGTGTGTGAAATAATTCTGAAATTCTACTGTTCTTTTCTTTTTCTTGGCTGTGTAATTTTCTACATTTCCACTAGTTATCGTATATATGGGGGTGTTTCGGGAGAACGTATGCACACCGACTAGTGAATCTTACGGAAAATTATATAAAATATCAAACACCTATTTCCTATAGTATTATGCATATGTGTGAAATTTTATCTTCAAATTAAGCCGTAACTTTTTTTTTAATTTTTGTTACGGCTAAAATATGATGAATTTGAATATGAGACTTTGAATATATGTGCAATACTATTAAGAGCACATATGCAGTTTTTTTTATTGATTTTTTCGTGATATTTGCTAGTTGGTGTGTACTGCACGGGAAAATTTTGTAAAGCTTGCGTACATATTCCCGTGTTTGAGAAAAACATAATATTGAGAAGATACGCAAAATGAAATGAACTATTAGCTCATGATTAATTAAGTATTAATTATATTAAATTTGAAAAATAAATTAATATGGATTTTAAAAAAACTTTTTTATAATTGTTTTTTCAAAAGACGCATCGTTTAGCATTATCAAAAAATGTACGTGCGGAGAACTAGACAAATCTTCACTCTTAAAATCATACTACTAAATTCTTGCATGTGGTTTCATCACTAGGGTTAGCAAATGTGATGATGCATTGGAGAATTCTAATATATATATATATATATATATATAGACACACACACATAGAGAGAGATATCAAGATAATGCAGCAGGGTTGGTTATCTAATTGGCTAGTCAAACATGAGGTGCTTCATAGATGTTTGGGCTTCGATCATCGAGGAACAGAGACTTTACAAATAAAAGCAGAGGATTGGGATTCCATTGCTGTCATTTTATATGTATATGGTTACAATTATTTACGTTTCCAATGTGCTTATGACGTTACACCCGGTGGATCTTTAGCTAGCGTGTATCATCTTTATGTGAATACAGTATGGTATAGATAACCCAGAAGAAGTATGCATAAAAGTCTTTGCCCAAAAGGATAATCCTAGAATCTCATCTGTCTTCTGGATTTAGAGAATATATATATATATATATATATATATATATATATATATATATATATATATATATATATATATATATATATATATATATATATATGTTCATATTGAAATTGAAGTCTGCCGTGCGCTCGCTGCTCCTGTTGCCACTCTGGTTGGTCGTCCACTTGTCTGGATCCGAGCCCGGTGACGGTAGGTGGGACTAGAAATATTTTATTTACCCATGGGACCCACTTATCTGTAACTATCCCTATAAACATATAGGATCTGCCACAACTAATGTCATTTATTGTGGGACCCATCTATGTGGAGATTATGGATATCCTATATCTACATGGCAGTTATAGTTTAGTTGGGTAAACGATACCAAATATAGATAGAATATCTTTATGAGGACTCGGGTTAGTTTCTAAACTTGTATGTCAAGGAAATACTCGGGATCTTAGTCGGTTACGATTGTATTTTATCTGTAATCATAAATTCCGTTAGGGATATGGACTGTATTTTGTAATACGGACCCCTTCCTCTATATAAAGAGGGGTCCGGGTTCCTCTCGGGACACTTCTTTTTCCCCAGATCATACGATCAATATATACTCGGCGGAATCATCCTCGGACAGGAGTAGGGTATTACTTCTTGAATAAGAAGGCCTGAACCTGTATAAAATTCCTTGTCTTCAAACCCATCCACTTTTCTAGCTTGATAGCCACCCCCTTTAAGTATTGCCGAAATCTTGTTTTGACAGTTGGCGCGCCAGGTAGGGGTAGCGTCAAGTTCTTCGCCGATTAGTGCGATGGGTTCCGTCTCCGGCATCGACGACCTCGTCTTCTCTCCCGGGCAGGCGTTTCGGTTCGGCAGCCTCGACTTCATCACCAACGACTTCGGCAAGATCTCTCTCCTTGACTCGGATTCAATCCAGTCAGGGAAGGACTAGGTCTCAGCCCCGTTCGGTGTTCCGAACTCGACCAAGATTTACTCCAAGCTTATCTCGATCGAGTCGGCTTCAAACCACTCGGACGAGATCCCATCTATTTCAACACCACCAGATCAAGATGATGGGGCCTACTCGCCAATCCTGATGAAACTCCCCGACGACTTGGCTGCCGTCTTCACTACAAGGGCGTCTTCTCCCCGTAGGCCTAGGCGGAAGTCGGCTTCAACACCGACCTTGCCTAGCTCCAGGGAAGTCGGCGTCATACTCCGGCCACTCGGCACGGTTTCGACAGATCAACTGGAAGGCTACTTCGGCTCCCCCGGCGTCGACTCACGACCAACAGAGATCGTGGAGTACGACGAATTCGGCTACCGCTACGACAACCGTGACCTCGACGACTTCGACGAAAGCTTTGAAGACAATTACATCCCTCTCTACTTTGGCGTCTTCATGGCCGACAACGAGACGGAAGAACAACGCCAAGCCCGAGAAACAGAGGCACAACGCGTACAGCAGGAAGCCGAGCGACGCCGACTAGAAGAGGAGCGCCAAGCACAAGAGCAAGAACGACTGCGGCGAGAGCAACAAGAACGCGAACGGGCTGCAAAGGAGGCCGAGGACCAACGACAACAAGCCTTGGACGCAGGGCGACGAGCGCGAGATCTCATCGGGCAGCAAGACGTCGAGGGAACAGCGGTCTTTCGCACCCTTCAACAGAACGCTGTCGCTGCGATCACCCTTTTCGACACCCTCTTCAAGGAAGACGCACTCAATCAAGCTGATCACGTCGTCAACATCTTGAACCAGACCAAGACCATGATCGCCGCTTCGGTCCCGGTTAACTCTGGAAGCGTCTGCACGCCGACTGGCAGTCGAGCTCCCCATCTCCGATCTCATGATTATTACCAGCCAAGCCTCAGCATCACCGGCACAGGATCCAATCGCAGGAGCTGGGGCCACGACGAGCGATCTGTTCACTCGCCTCCTGAGCGACACAGGGAGTGCCGAGTTGAACGGCCTCGCTCCCCACCTCGCCAGCGTCCTGTCGATATTCGCGATATAATCAATCAGCGCCGTGCAGCACGAGGTCACCGCCATTCACCAGATCGCTACGACGACGACGTGGATAGAGTAGCTGCCTTTACTAACGACCTACGTCGAGTGGATTGGCCAGCCGGCTTCAAGCCGACTGGAATCGAGAAGTATGACGGCACCACTAATCCGGAGTCTTGGCTTACCGTCTACGGTCTCGCAATCCGCGCAGCAGGAGGAGACAGCAAGGCCATGGCAAACTACTTACCTGTGGCCCTAGCGGATTCTGCCTGGTCCTGGCTCCATGGATTACCCCGTGGCACGATTGGATCATGGGCGGAACTTCGTGACCACTTCATCACCAACTTCCAGGGCACCTTTGAACGCCCCGGCACACAGTTTGATCTCTACAACGTCATTCAGAAGTCTGGAGAATCCCTTCGAGATTACATCCGACGCTTCTCTGAACAGCGCAACAAGATCTCCGACATTACCGACGACGTCATCATCGTTGCTTTCACCAAAGGAATTCGCCACGAAGACCTAGTTGGCAAGTTCGGGCGCAAGCCTCCCAAGACAGTCAAACAGATGTTTGAAAAAGCCAACGAGTATGCCAAAGCCAAAGACGCCATTATCGCATCCAAGCAGTCGGGTCCTACTTGGAAGTCAAAGAAAGATGTGCCGACTACGGGAGGGGGTGGAAGTAACAATCACAAGGACCGCAAGCGTAAGCCCGAGGAACTCGTCGCGACTACTACACACTCCTCCCGACAACGTTCGCGCGTCAACACTTTTGACAAGATCATGAACTCCCAATGTCCGCATCATCCCAACTCCAACCACGCAGCTAAGGATTGCTTCGTCTACAAGCAGTTTGCAGAGCAATATGCCAAGAATGCACGGAAGACCCCTGACGGAGAACAAAGTACGTCGAAAAAGAAGGATGATGATGATGATCCCCCGACAGGTTTTCAAGATCACAGTAAGGAGCTCAACCACATCTTTGGCGGCCCTCTGGCTTACGAGTCTAAAAGAAAGCAAAAGCTGACTGAAAGGGAGATCAATGCTGTCCAGCCCGATACGCCCCAATATCTTCGGTGGTCGGAGATAACAATCAAGTTTGACCGCTCGGATCATCCTGACCGAGTGGTCCACCCGGGGCGGTACCCCCTGGTACTAGACCCAGTGGTTCGCAACGTCAAGCTTCGCAGATCTCTCATCGATGGTGGCAGCGCACTCAATATCCTATTCGCCAAAACCCTGGATGACATGTAGATCCCTCGCACCGAGTTAAACCCGAGTAATGCACCCTTCCACGGAGTCATCCTAGGGCTATCGGCAACACCACTCGGCCAGATCACTCTTCCGGTCACTTTTGGTACTCGGGAGAACTTCCGCACAGAGAACGTCTGCTTCGAAGTCGCTGATTTCAGGACAGCGTATCACGCCATACTCGGACGCCCGGCGTTAGCCAAGTTCATGGCCGTCCCGCACTATACCTACATGATGATGAAGATGCCCGGTCCTCGAGGAGTCATATTCCTACGGAGCGACATCAAGCAAGCTGTCACATGTGACAAGGAAAGTTGCGAGATGGCTCAAACCCGCGAGATCGCGATGGCTCAAACTCGCATTGACCAGGTAGTCGACTCGACCGCCGGCTGCGAGCTGCTCAGTTTTTTGGATTGCTACTCGGGATATCATCAGATCCGATTGAAGGAATCCGACTGCTTGAAGACTTCGTTCATTACGCCCTTCGGGGCCTACTGCTACATCACCATGCCTTTCGGACTAAAGAACGCTGGAGCAACTTATCAACGCATGATCCAGAGATGTTTCTCGACTTAAATTGGTCACAATGTTGAAGCCTATGTGGATGATGTAGTCATCAAGACCAAGCAGAAGGATGATTTGATTACGAATCTGGAAGAAACCTTTGCGAGCATCCGTGCTTTCAGGATGAAACTAAACCCAAAAAAATGCACCTTCGGAGTACTGTCAGGGAAGCTGCTTGGATTTATGGTGTCTCACAGAGGCATACAGGCCAACCCGGAGAAAGTCAACGCCATCCTCAACATGAAGCCGCCGTGTTCCTAGAAACACGTTCAAAAGCTGACTGGATGCATGGCGGTGCTCAGTCGGTTTGTCTCACGACTCGGCGAGCGGGGGATGCCCTTCTTCAAACTGTTAAAGAAAACAGACAATTTCTAGTGGGGACCCGAAGCACAGAAAGCCTTTGAAGATTTCAAGAAACTTCTCACTACTCCACCAGTTTTGGCCTCACCACACCCACAAGAGCCGCTATTACTATACGTATCGGCCACTTCTCAGGTTGTGAGCGCGGTCCTGGTTGTCGAGCGTGAAGAAGAAGGCCATGTTCAGAAAGTCCAGTGACCGATCTACTTCGTTAGTGAGGTGTTGGCCGATTCCAAGACGAGATATCCTCAAGTTCAGAAGCTGTTGTACGGTGTTCTAATCACCGTCAGGAAATTATCCCACTACTTTCAAGGCCACTCGGTCACGGTGGTTACATCGTTTCCACTCAGTGATATCCTCTATAATCGCGAAGCAAACGGGCGAATCGCAAAATGGGCCTTAGAACTGATGTCCTTGGATATATCGTTCAAACCGCGAACTTCGATCAAATCCCAAGCTTTAGCCGACTTTGTCGCTGAGTGGACCGAGTGCCAAGAGGACACGCCCAAGGAAAAGATGGAGTATTGGACTATGCACTTTGACGGGTCAAAGAGACTTTCAGGCACTAGGGCCGGAGTTGTTTTAATTTCCCCGACTGGAGAAAGACTGAGCTATGTGCTATGGATACATTTTCCTGCATCTCACAACGTGGCAGAATACGAGGCGCCCCTTCACGGACTACGGATCGCAATCTCTTTGGGAATCAGGCATCTGATAGTTCGTGGAGATTCACAGTTAGTTGTTAACCAAGTAATGAAAGAGTGGTCCTGCCTCAACGACAATATGATCGCTTATCGACAAGAGGTATGAAAGTTGCAGGATAAGTTCGATGGACTCGAACTCACTCACGTTCTTCGGGACAATAATGAAGCAGCCGACAGATTAGCGAATTTTGGATCCAAATGCGAAGCGGCCCCTTCTGATGTGTTCGTCGAATATCTTTATGAGCCAACCGTACCCAAGAGAGAAACAGTTGAAGCCGCGGACACTCAAAACATAGCTATGGTCGAAACCGACTGGAGAGAGCCTCTTATACGATTTCTGAACTCCCTCAAGATAAAGACGAAGCCGAGCGGATTTCCAGGCGCAGCAGGCTTTATATTATTCATGAGACCGAGCTGTACAGGAAAAGTCCATCAGGAATTTTGCAACGCTGTGTATCCTTAGAAGAAGGGAGACAATTGCTGAAGGACATACATTCTGGTATCTGTGGCAACCATGCTGCTGCACGCACCATTGTCAGCAAGGCTTACTAGCAAGGTTTTTTCTGGCCCACCGCTGTGTCCGATGCCGACAAGATCGTACGGACATGTGAAGGTTGTCAATTTTTCGCTAGATAAACTCATTTGCCAGCCCAAGAGTTGCAAACTATCCCGCTGTCCTGGCCGTTTGCGGTTTGGGGGCTTGACATGGTCGGCCCGTTCAAAAAGGCAGTTGGCGGTTACACACATCTCTTTGTGGCTATTGATAAATTCTCCAAGTGGATTGAAGCTAAACCGGTCATCACAATCACGGCAGATAAAGCTAGAGATTTTTTCATCAACATTGTGCATCGGTTTGGGGTACCTAATCAGATCATCACTGATAATGGTACTCAATTCACCAGTGGAGTATTTAAAGATTTTTGTGAAGACTTCGGCATTAAGATTTGTTATGCCTCCGTAGCGCATCCTATGAGCAATGGGCAAGTCGAGCGAGCCAACGGCATGGTACTCCAAGGAATAAAGGCACGAGTTTTTGACCGACTGAATCCTTATGCCGGCAAATGGGTGGAACAACTGCCATCTGTACTTTGGTCCTTGCGCACCACCCCCAGTTGGGCTACGGGCCAGTCGCCATTCTTCCTAGTTTATGGAGCAGAAGCAATGTTGCCTAGTGAAGTAGAATTTGAATCATTGCGTTTTCGTAATTTTCGCGAAGAGCGCTACGGGGAAGACCGAGTGGATGACCTACACCGACTGGAAAAGGCCCGTGAAGCAGCCTTAATTCAGTCAGCCCGATACTTGCAAGGGTTACGTTGTTATCACAATCGTAATGTCCGATCGCGTGCTTTCTTAGTCGGCGACCTGGTTTTGAGGAAAATTCAAACTACACGGGATCAGCACAAGTTATCTCCTTTATGGGAAGGGCCATTTATAATCTCTGAAGTCACTCGGCCAGGTTCCTATCGACTCAAGCGTGAAGACGGTACACCTATTGACAACTCTTGGAATATCGAACATCTTCGTCGTTTTTATGCTTAAGTTTGCTTCTGTATCTCCCTATCTTGACTGACAACATCAAGCTTTCCCTTGAAGTTATCAGTCGGGGGCTATTGTCATAATAATGGAGTGTGATTTTTATTAGTCCAATTTGCTTATTCGATTTATCATTGCCTTGCTTAATTTTTTGGCTTAGTCCATGAGGACTGAAAGTTTTTAAATAGCTTTTGCGGGTTTTAGGCTCAATAAGGCTTGACAAAAACTTTTAAGAAATCAGAAGCTAAGTATGAAACATTGGGCACAGCATAAATTCATCAGTATTGTACAAATTGTGCCTCCATCATCATCATCATCATCATCAGAATCATTGTCATTACATTACATCAATCAGTATCAGTTTTCTCATCATCAGAGTCATCAAGACCAGTCAGTCGAAGATCGGTGTCCTGAAATCTCTCCACTACATCAACTGCTATCTTGTCAGCAACCTTCTGTGCATCATTGATAAGATCGAGAACAGCTTCTTCGCTTGTCCCGTCTGCAAAGCCGTCAATGGCATCAATGTCGATTTTTGGGTAAAGGGACTTGGTCATTGCTAACGCCAGACTCGCTCCCATACTTCCAGCTTCTTTGATATTCTTGAAATATGTATCCGGAGCAACTCTCAGCTTGTCGAAGATTTCGGAAGCATCAAGTGTACTCGGGCCATTGTTATTGATGAACATCGCTTGGACGAGTGGGGTAGCAACATTAGCAACTTCATCCCTGGCCCCTTCAAGTCTTTTGATTTTGCCAACCAGGACGTCGAATTGAGCCTGCGACTTGATCTTGCGGTCTGCACCAACAGATTCATATTAATGAGTCAGCATACAGAAGGCAATGGCTTTCGGAGTATCAATTGATGCTACCTTCAACATCCTTCAAAGCCGAGTCCCCCTGTCTTGCCAGCTCTGCTTTGTCGCTTTCTAGAGCCTGAATCTGCTTCTCCAATTGAGATATCTTGGCAGCTTGCACTACATTAACTCCGGTTAATTGAAGCTACAAAGATGACAGCACAAGTTAGTCGGACGGATTTTGTGTACCTTTTGATGAACCACTTAGTTCGAAGTTAGACTCCTGGAGCTCAGCGATCCGATCCCTTAGATCGTGCTCGGTTTTCTTGGCAAGCTCTTTTGCTTCGTGCAATTGATCTCTGACAGCTTCAAGGGTTCCAAGATGAGGAACTAATTTCTCTAGGGTTGTGGTCTTCGCCTCGCTCCTAAGGTGAATCCTCTGCAAAACAGTTTTATCAGCGCTCGAGCTAGATGGCAAACAAGATGGCTGAGGTCAGGCGTCAAGGAACTTACGTTTACAATGAGAATCGCTTGGCCGAGCGCCTTTTTCAGTAGGCATACCTCTTCGTCTTCTTTTTGCCGGTTTATTACAATTCCTTGAGGTTGCAAGTCATCATCCCACCACTTGACCAAAATGGAAGGGCGCGAGTCTTCAGCCGCACGTATCCGGAGAACTTCCTCTTCATCACCAATCATTGGTCCTAATGTATCCATGGATAAAGATCAGATGATCAATTAAAGTCGGTTGGATTAACACGGTTTCAGGCAAGGTGTTTACCCGTGATGATTCCCGGGCGAGGACGAGTCGGCTCTTGTGTCTTAGCAGGAGATCCAGGCCTCGGGTCGTTGCTGGCATCATGTCCGCGAGGGCTATCAGCCTGAGCTTCAACTTCTGGAATCTCTTGGCTTGGCCCTGTGTCCGACTGGTTTCCAGTCGGGGGCTCCTGATTAACTCCGGCTTCAGCTTCGGCCGATTGGTTTCCAGTCGGGGGTTGATCACCGGATTCTACATTGTCGATTGCCGGCTGATTGTCACTCGGATGATCCTTAGCAGTCGGCCCGGTTTCCTTGGAAGAACTCGTCTCCATGTTAGTCGGATCAGAGTCCTTCCCAGAAGGATCTATATCAGATGGTTTCCTACGAGTTTGAGTTGTACTGTCAGCGTTGTTTTCATGATAAGTGAGCATCAGTACAAGGAAGAATGTTATATGATTTATACCTGGAAGACTTCCTGATCTTCGGCATAGGATGACTGGATGTTTTCTTCTTTGGAATGGCTTGCTTCGGGAGTTTTCTGGTTGTTTCTCTATCTCTAGTCTTTTCAGCATCGTCGCCTTCGTCGTCACTTAGCACTAACTTCCTCTTACAGGAATCTGACTGGCCGGCTGGATTAGAAGTGTTGGGCTGGGCTTCGGACCGGATCTTTGGTCCCCCGCTCCCCTGACCAGTCTGACGGCGAGGTGATCGGCGCTGAGCGATTGGGGGATCCGACTTCATCAGAGCAAAATCCTAGACATAATATCGTCCACTGTCAATTGATTTAACAAAAAGACGAGATCATATTTTGAGGAAGGCTGAAGTGTTTGAGTACATACCGGTGGAGGAGGGTTGAATGCATTGTATGGCACAACTGGCAACAGATGTGAATAGCCGATAACAATGGCATTTGAGAAGATCTTGTATATTCTTTCCTTCATGACCTTAAAGTCAAGAGAGTCTAGATCTTCACGATTTGGATCATGCTTGCCGTCAAACTCAAAAGCCGTGTGGGACCTCTCTTTGATTGGAGCTAACCGACTTTTGATGAAGTGCCGAGTGATTTGTTCTCCCTGCAAACCCTGTTCCTTCAGCTTTAGCATTCGTTCCATCAATTCCACTGCCTGAGCAGCTTCATCTCCCATAGGCAATGAATTCCATGTGTCCTGGTAAATCCGAGGAAGACAGGAGTACTCGGGGAGTGCGGGTTTAGGATTTTGAACGTAAAACCAGTTTGCGTGCCAGCCTTTGTTTGAGGTCTTAAAGGGCATGGAGAAATACTTTTGGCTTAGTGTTCCTCTGAGTTGGAAGCTGGCGCCCCCAACCACGCATGGTTTGCTCTTGTTCGGTTGGGGCTTGAGGAAGAAGATTCGGCGGAATAAGGCGAAATGAGGCCTAATGCCCAGAAAAGCTTCGCAGGCGTGAATGAAATTGGCAATGTGCACTATGGAGTTTGGATTCAGGTGATGCAGGCTAATTCCATAGAAGCTTAGAATTCCTCGGAAGAATCTTGAAGTTGGAAGAGAAAATCCACCATAAAAGAAGTGAGAAAATACCACGACCTCGTGTGTATCGGGGGTTGGGAACGCTTCGCCAAACGCTGGCCACCACCCGATGATCTCCTTTGCCGGAAGAACGCCGTGCGCCACCATTTCCTTCAGATTCTCCTCCGTCACGTCGGAGGGCGCCTACTGACTCTCGAAACTTTCTCTCTCTTCCGCCATGGGTGCGAGTCGAACAGTCAGATTCGGTCTGAAAAGTTGCTGGAGGGGAATGGGGAATCGGTGCGGTGGACGCGTGGAGAAGTTTCGTGGATTTTTGAGAATGGATTGGGGCGGATTGATGAACCCTAGCTTCGTCGGCGCAGCTTTGTACTGTAACAAGGAGTGGGGAAATGACGAGAGTTTCGGCGGGGAAGACGAAGCGTCGCTTGGACTTCGGTGTTTTGTTAGAGTATCGGGAGTGCTAATGGGCCTATGCCTGTACAGTACTTCAGCCCAATATTATTACCAGCGTGGCCCGTTGTGATCCCTATGGACTTAGGCGCTTTTTGCTTTGGCAATTTGTGCTCACAATGATGTGACCCGATGCTGTTAAAATCCTTTTTAACGCAGTTTGATAATTCTTTGGAATTACCACGATGCAAATAAAAAGGTGCCCGACAGAAAGGTGTTATACTATTTTTGTAAGCTTTATTAGGCTGCAAAAGCTATTTGGGTTGATTCGAGATGACTAGTTTATTAAGAGTCATTCTCTTGGCATATTATATGCTTATTTTGATTATGGTGAGGGTTATAGCCTAGGCTATTAAACTTCTTAATTACCATGATTTTTATCATATTTGGTAGATCATTTTAAGAGTTTCTTACTCGGATTCTTGTCAAATATGTCTTTTTGTGGACATTTTGAGTGTTTATCACTCGGGCCCTTTTCATATTTTTATTCTTGATATATTCAAGTTGAGAAGCAGTCGGCTGGGTATTTTACTGAATACCATGCGTGCTTTGCTATATGATGTTTGGTTGTAAAACCACTCGGTTCTTAACTACACGTTTAGTTTTTCAACTAACCACATAGTCGGGGGTTATACCTAATTAGGTGCATCTACTCGATGCACCATGTTTTATTTTCGCCCTTCACAGTCTTTGATTTTAGTACTCGGCAGGCCAGAGCAAGAGGAATTGAAGCACTCGGATTTTTGCTTTTTGTTCTGAAAAAGCTATTTCGTCGACTGCAAAGGTCTCGGGGGCTACTGTGGAGATTATAGATATCCCATATCTACATGGCAGTTATAGTTTAGTTGGGTACACGACACCAAATATAGATAGAATATCTTTACGAGGATTCGGGTTAGTTTTTAAACTTGTATGTCAAGGAAATACCCGGGATCTTAGTCGGTTACGATTGTATTTTATCTGTAATCATATATTCCGTTTGGGATATGGACTGTATTTTATAATACGGACCCCTTCCCCTATATAAGGAGGGGTCCGGGTTCCTCTCGGGACACTTCTTTTTCCCCAGATCATACGATCAATATATACTCGGCGGAATCATCCCCGGACAGGAGTAGGGTATTACTTCTTGAATAAGAAGGCCTGAACCTGTATAAAATTTCTTGTTTTCAAACCCATCCACTTTTCTAGCTTGATAGCCACCCCCTTTAAGTATTACCGAAATCTTGTTTCGACAATCTATATATACTACTTGGTTCCTCTACATTACTCGTGGCCTTAAGACACTCATAGGACAAGGTACTCCTAACGTGCCTCTAGCCCATTTATCCACGAAATTGGCCCGGAATCATCCATAGGCCATGCATCCCCACAGTGCTTGCGACCTCTTTTAAATGGCTTAACTGGATTATGTTATTAGTGAGGTAACACAGCCCACAAATACATACCTAGCCGGTGCCCCAGCCGAATGGGCCACAGATAATCTGCCCCATCTGCCCCTTCCTTCTCGTGACGCATCGACTCCAATCCGCGTTCCTATCCTCAGCGCCGCTCGCTCTGCCTTCCGCCGCGCCGCTCCACTTTTCCTCCCCACTCGTGCGCATCGTTTCTCCTCCACATCCACGGCGCCGCTTCTCCTCCCCATCCGCCACGTCGATCCGCTCTCCTATCCTGCCACGCTTCTTATCCTCCCATCCCTCGGCGGCGCGCCACCGTTAACCATGCAGGGCTAGGGTTTGCTTACCTCTTGCAGACAACGACGGCGAGGGAGAGCTCGAGCAAGGGTTTCTCTGGAGGGGAAGGTGAGGATTGCATGGGAACAACTCTGTCGGTGGCGCGAGCGGCTATGGCGAGTTGGCCGTGAATTGGAGAGGGCGAGGCGTGAGGGACTCCCACCCACGGAGCCGAGCAACCATGTGAGCGTGGGAGCAACGAAATCTTGCGCGGGAGGAAGAAATAGGTGGGGGCGGGAGGGCAATTTTGGGATTCTTCTCCCAGGCGGCGCGAGGGGAACGCGCGCGACAGAGCCACACCCTCCACAGTGCACACGAGAAGCTCTTTCTCCGCCGCGCGTGGACTTAGGAGGGGAAGAATAGCGTATCTCAACGTGGGAACGAGGGACTCTAGTGGGGTGCACTCCCGGTTGACAGGTGGCGATTTTTCTAGCTAGCAGTGCGAAGAAACTCGCTACGTCCCCGCACTGTGAAAGCCCTTTATAATGTTGTTATTGTCAGTGCGTGTAACATTTTTGTCAACTATACGGGCATCTCCAGTGTGCCATCAATTTTGCTGTGCAAAATCAGTAGCGTGTCTGAGTGTTCGAACTTCACAGTGTAAACACCGGTTTGCGGCTCCCACCACTCATTCTGAGCAAAGAGAAAGCCAACTAAATTACTTCCTCCGTTTTGAAATATTTGACGCGTTTGATTTTTTTAATATGTTTGACCGTTCGTCTTATTAAAAAAATTTAAGTAATTATTAATTTTTTTCTATCATTTGATTCATTGTTAAATATACCTATATGTATACATATAGTTTTACATATTTCACAAAAGTTTTTTTTTTACATATTTCACAAAAGTTATTGAATAAGACGAACGGTTAAACATGTGCTAAAAAGTCAACGGTAACCAATATTTAGAAATAGAGGCAGTATTATTTTTCTTTCCACGCATCAGTATGTATGTGCTCACCATGCAATGGTGCATTTTTTTTATTCGGCTTGGTTCGAGTCTTCTGACATATACAGTTCGACTCTCCCCAATGTGTTCGGTTCGTTTTGTGGCGCGACGGTTTGATTTATTCATACACTCGAGATGCTCTAACGTTGTAGACAACATAAGTTTGTCCAAATTATAGCAATGATCTTGCTAGTCTTTCTCATTTTTCCAGATTTTCCTAAATTCCATTCAATTTTCTAAATGTTCTTACATTTATTCTATGGTTTTACACAGGTTGGTTTTTGGCTCAAACTGATCGGTTTTCTCCATAAGCCGTTTGAAATCCATTTTTAGTTTGCTTGAACTGTCCGCTAGGATTCAGATTTTGGTTTACAAATTATACAGTCGCATTTTTTAATCTCGTTAATTCGCCAGGAACTAACATTTCAACCTTCAAATGGTTTTGTAAACCACGCCGGTCATCAAAGTATGAGAAATAATCATTGTTGGTGCAACAAATTATGTCCTTTAGTGGGTTAACCTTCATATTTTATGTTACTGTTGCAATTTGGTTAAGAAAAAGCAACCATCCAAACACATACAGACAAAGAAAATGTTAAGTGCTTTCATCGAGACATTACCTACATATTTGTTAGGCTAAAATACCTACATATTTTGTGTCCTGACTCCTGAATAGGGCACATAATTCTTCCAGGCAGGATATCACAAATTGCAGGATTCATTTACAAATGTAAGATCCTGCATAATTCTTTCAGATGATTCTTTTGAAAGAAAATCTACGTCTTCGGTGAGGCCTCTGGGCTCCGGACAAATTTTGGAAAATGTTCAACCCTGCCGATTCAGTGCTCAGAGGAGTTGCTTGCTGGGATACAGCCGGAATTGCCCTGCCATGTTGCATCCTTCCCCTGCAAGTACTTAGGTCTACCCCTTTCCATCTTCAGGTTGAAGAAAGAAGACTTGCAGCCATTCGTTGACAGCATAGCCCGGCGGCTTCCAGCTTGGAAATCCAACCAAATGTCGTTGATAGGTCATGTAACAATGGTTCAGTTTGTACTCAGTGCAATCCCAATCTACCTGCTGATTACTATCGATGCACCCAAGTGGGTGATCAAAGGAATCGACAAGATCCGACGCGGGATTCTCTGGCAGGCAAGGCGCAAGCCAATGGAGGTTGCTGCCGGGTCGCTTGGTCGAGGGTCTGTGCTCCTAAGAACTATGGCGGTTTAGACTTGCCAAATCTGGAGTTGATGGGTATTGCACTTCGCTCCAGATGGACTTGGCTACAACGGACTTCACTAAGTAAACCATGGCAAGGCCTAGACATCCCGGGGTCGCAAAAGGAGAAGAGCTTCGTGGCTGCATCCACAGTCTGTCAGCTGGGAGATGGACAAACGATCCTCTTCTGGGAGGATAGTTGGCTGCAAGAGGGCTGCATCCGATCCATTGCCCCTAACATCTACGATCGTGTTTCGCCTCACGTGCACCAGCGCCGGACGGTGGCCGAGGCACTAACGGATCGTTGATGGATCGGGGACATCGCTGGGGCACTTGGGATTCAAGCCATCCTGGAGAATCTGAAGCTTTGGTCGCTAGTCCAATCGGTGACCTGTAACCCTACCACTCCTGATTCTTTCAGCTGGAAATGGGAAAGCTCGTGTCAGTACAGCTCAATATCTTCTTATAAGGCTCTGTTCTTTGGTCGGATCTCCTTCCTCTTGACCCCGATCTGGAAATCGTTTGCTCCACCTCGATGCCGCTTCTTCCTGTGGTTGGTAGCAATGAACAGATGTTGGACCGCTGATCATCTACGGAGCCGGGGGTTGCCTCACCCAGACCGTTGTGTTCTTTGCGATCAACAGGAGGAGAGCATCGACCACATTCTGGTAGGCTGACCTGAGTCGAGGCAGCTTTGGTGTTGGACATTAAGAGCGATAGGCAATCCGGACTGTCTACCCACCTCTGGCTCTGTGAAAGCCGGATGAAGTTGAGAGAGCAGCATCGCCGGGAATTTGACACTATTGCAACGCTGGTGGCCTGGTCGATTTGGAAGGAGCGAAACAACCGGATCTTCAATCAACAGAGCAAGTCTTGGATCGAATTGGCGAAAGCGATGGCGGAAGAAGCCGTGCTTTGGAAGTCGGCAAATGTAGGGGTCCCTTCAGTTTTACCTCTGCGAGGTCGTGGTAGCCAAATCTAGCGCGAGATATCCCCATTAGATCCCTAGCCTCCAGTACCAGTCCCGTGCTTGTTTTTCATTTCACATTGTAAATAATGGAAAAAAATGTGCTCCTTGCGTATTCCAAAAAAAAAGAAAATCTAAAATGTATGAATACTTCTGTATTGTAAAGTTATTTTTTTTTGAAAACCGAGCCAGCATTGTTGGTGTTATATTAAGTAGGGGAGAAACTATTTACATGATCACCAAACGGTGAAGGAGAAAAGGAAAAAGAAAAATAAAAGAAAAGAAAAATAAAAGAAGAAATAAAAAGAAACAAGAAAAACACTAATCAATCAAAAGGTCTTAGGCCGATAATCTCGCAATGTTTGTTGCTCCACATATTCTCCATAGCTTGACTTCATCATGAATCTTGTCTAGTAGCTGCTGCAGGGTTTTTTCTTGATTTTGAAATACTCTTATGTTCCGATCACACCATATTTCCCATGCTACCAACATGTGGATTGATTTTTTTGCCTTAGCTTTTTCCTTCCCACCTTGAGATGTTCTCCTAATCCACCAGTTCAACAGCGATTCATTTTCATCATGTGTCAGGTCAATTTCATTGCAGTTCAGCCTCCCTAGGACCCTCTCCCAAACCTGCCGCACAAAAGGACAATCCTTGAAGAGATGTTGAGTTGTTTCTAGGTTCCTGTATCATAGTTAACAGAAATAGTTGTTTGGCCATTGTCTGATCTGCAGCCGATCCGTTGTCCAAATCCTATTTTGTAGTAACAGCCAGGCAAAGTGTTTGCATTTGGAGGGAGCCCATTGCTTCCAGATTAGTTTTGCTGCAGCTGAGCTTATCCTTCCGTTGAATTGTGCTATATAGGCTGATCTCGCACTATATTTCCCATTGCTCGTCCATCTCCAAGTTATGGTATCATCAACACCTTCCATTTATTGTAAAGTTATACTTCTGAAACCCCTTTTAATTATAAAAACATGCAGTAGAAATTTTATTCTTTACCTATGAAAAAAAACCCCTTACATGGACAGATGAAAGAGTGAAATTTTGTAATAAATGGACATGTACATGTAGTTATTTTTAATATATAAACCACTAGAGTCTGTACAAGCAGTCAGGATCGAATGGAAACTTTGACCAAGATCCCACAATCATATTGGTGTGATACTGTGATCATACCAACTGGAAAAATCTACATATGAACTGATCCTTACAACCAATTTAAGATCTGGAACGCGTGAATTGGAAATTAAACAATACAGTTCGTCAGTTCCCGTGTTTCCTTACCAGCCTTACTACCGTACCAATACCTGCTCTTGAATTGCCTTCTTTATATGCAAGGACAATGCCTCAATTGTTTTTACTGAAAGGGACAACGCCTGAATTGAATTGTTAATGTTGATGATATCAGCAATTTGGTACATGGAAACGACTACCATTTGTCGGCACGGCTAATTATTGACCCCCCCCCCTCCCCCCCCAAAGAGAAATGGTCAAGTCAATCTGTCTTCACAGATAAACCAAAACCATAATAATCTAGCCCAGCTTGGTGTGAAGTGTGAACTTACTGAGAGATCAAGAAGACAAGTAGCTGACCACTGCAGACTCCAGAGTCCGGTGACCTTGGCGATGGTGAGACCATTTTGCCGGTCACCGCATCAGCTCCACCATTGCCATGCTGACATCAGGTGAGAACTGACAACATCTTCTCTCATCTCTGGCAGAAATGCCCCAAGTTTCTTGCTTAATTGGTTCTTCATCGCATTCTCAGTTCACATCCAAGCACCATGCTTCCGGCCAACTTCTTCTTCTTCATCATCGTCATCGTCATCATCGCACTCGCAACCATAGCACCGCCGGTCTCTGCGGAGCGGTACGACTATCCCACTGCCAACCTCTCGACGCGGTGGGTGAACAATGCCGCGGCGCTCCAACACAGCGTCGGCTACTCCGACGGGTCGGCCGTGCGTGCCATCGTCCTCCGTTCACCGAAGACCTTCTACGGCCCCTCCTACGCCGCGGGCTTCTTCTGCTCTCCCCCCTGCGACGCGTTCCTCTTCGCCGTCTACATCGTCTACACCAACAGCGGCGCCGGGATCACGATGACGACCACCGGGATCCCGCAGGTGGTCTGGTCGGCCAACCGGGCTCGCCCCGTCCGGGAGAATGCCACCCTCGAGCTCACTTACAATGGCAACCTGGTCCTCAGTGATGCTGATGGTAGCCTCGTCTGGTCAAGCGGCAGCTCGAGCCGGTCTGTGGCTGGCATGGAGATCACTGACACCGGCAATCTTGTGCTGTTTGATCAGAGGAATGTGACGGTGTGGCAGTCTTTTGATCATCCGACTGACACACTCCTTCCTGGGCAGTCACTGATGGAAGGCATGAAGCTCAGAGCAAACAGCACTACAACAAATTCGACTGAGAATCAGGTGTATATGGCTGTTCAACCAGATGGATTGTTTGCTTATGTTGAATCCACACCACCACAGCTCTACTATTCTCATTCAGTGAACACAAACAAGAGTGGAAAAGATCCAACCAAGGTTACCTTCACCAATGGCAGCCTTAGCATATTTGTGCAGTCCACTCAGCCAAGCAATATCTCACTGCCACAAGCCAGCTCCACCCAGTATATGAGGTTAGAGTTTGATGGGCACTTGAGGCTGTATGAATGGTCTAATACAGGAGCAAAGTGGACAGTCGTGTCTGATGTAATCAAGGTATTCCCTGATGATTGTGCTTTCCCAATGGCGTGCGGAAAATACGGGATATGCACAGGTGGGCAATGTACCTGTCCCCTTCAGAGTAATTCTAGTTTAAGCTACTTCAAGCCGGTCGACGAGCGAAAGGCAAATCTTGGTTGCTCACCACTGACACCAATCTCTTGTCAAGAAATGCGAAGCCATCAGCTCTTGGCCCTTACTGATGTTTCATACTTCGATGTCAGCCACACCATCCTGAATGCAACAAACAGAGATGACTGTAAGCAATCCTGCTTGAAGAATTGCTCCTGCAGGGCCGTTATGTTCAGGTATGGCCAGAATGATTCTGATGGCACATGCTTCTCGGTATCGGAGGTCTTCTCGTTGCAAACGATACAACCTGAAGCCCTTCATTACAACTCCTCTGCTTACCTCAAGGTGCAGCTTAGTCCTTCTGCTTCTGCTTCCACAGCAAACAAAACAAAGGCAATTTTAGGTGCAACAATTTCAGCAATTCTTATCCTTGTACTGGCTGTCACAGTTATCACCCTTTATGTGCAAAGGAGGAAGTATCAAGAGATAGATGAAGAAATTGATTTTGAGCCATTGCCTGGAATGCCAGTGAGGTTTTCATATGAAAAGTTGAGAGAATGCACCAAAGATTTCAGTAAAAAGCTCGGTGAAGGTGGATTTGGATCAGTCTTTGAAGGAGAAATAGGTGAGGAGAGAGTTGCAGTTAAACGACTAGAAAGTGCTAAACAAGGAAAGAAAGAATTCTTGGCAGAGGTTGAGACTATTGGCAGCATTGAGCACATCAATCTTGTCAGGCTGATAGGATTTTGTGCAGAGAAGTCAAATCGGCTTCTTGTATATGAATATATGCCAAGAGGGTCACTTGATAGGTGGATATATTACCGCTACAACAATGATCCTCTTGATTGGTGCACAAGGTGTAGGATCATTATGGATATTGCCAAGGGTTTATGTTATCTTCATGAGGAATGCAGGCGAAAAATTGCTCATTTGGATATCAAACCACAAAACATTCTCTTAGACGAGAAATTCAATGCCAAACTGGCTGATTTTGGACTTTCCAAGCTAATAGACAGGGATCAAAGTAAAGTAGTGACTGTGATGAGAGGCACGCCTGGATATTTGGCACCTGAATGGCTAACATCACAGATCACTGAAAAAGTTGACGTCTACAGCTTTGGAGTTGTTCTCCTGGAAATAATATGCGGAAGGAAAAATATTGATATTTCGCAGCCAGAGGAAAGCGTTCAGCTCATCAATTTATTGCGAGAGAAGGCTAAAGACAATGTATTGATCGATATAATTGATAAGAAAAGTACTGATATGGTCTCACACCACCAGGAGGAAGTGATTAAAATGTTGAAGCTCGCAATGTGGTGCTTGCAAAATGAGAGCAGCAGAAGGCCTTCGATGTCGATGGTTGTCAAGGTATTGGAAGGCGCAGTGAGCGTGGAAAATTGCCTAGATTACAGCTTTGCCAACGCAAATTCAGTGATATCTGCTCAAGACAACCCATCCACATATTCAGCTCCACCCTCTGCATCGATTCTATCTGGTCCAAGATGAAATAGGTGGGATACTGAGCACAAGAAAATCCATCGCAATCTATGCACATCATATTTTGTAACTACTTTGGTAATCTATCATAGTTCTTCTTGTGAGAAGTATGTTTCACAATGCACTGGAACAATAATGTACTAATAATATTATCTTTAAACTGCAAATATGTACTAGCTATCTGAACTGCATATCAATATTATCACTAAATCTGAGCAATAGTACATATGTTGGATTTTTCGGGTGATGTTTTTCAATATGGCGGAAAATATCTCTAGATAGCAGAGGAGGCTTGCCTGGTGGTAGGTATGGACTGTGGATCTCGCGGCCGGCGACGGCGCCCAGAACCGAACGAGATGGATTTGGTGATACCTTGGGTTTTTGCCAGGGTGGGGATTGACGCCGAGGAGGAGACGTTGAGTGGAAGTAGGTCGCCGGAGACGAACGCCGTTCTCGCTGCGGCCATCATCGTGGTGGTGCTTTCGATCGCGGCTCGGCTGCCGGCCGCTGCCGCCGCGGCGAAAGGGTGAATGGAAATTGGGAAGGGCCCAACTGTTCCACGCACCGCCACGGATATCCGGTGACTTTGCCCATCGAATGTTTAGATCTATACATACGTGGAGTATTAAATATAAAAAAAACTACTTACATAGATTACGTGTAAATTACGAGACAAATCTTTTAAGCCCAATTGCTTCATGATTTAACAATATCGTGCTACAGTAAATATTTGCTAATGACGGATTAATTAGGCTTAATAAATTCGTCTCGCAGTTTACAGACGGAGTCTATAATTTGTTTTGTTATTAGTCTACGTCTAATACTTCAAATGTGTGCCCGTATATCCGATGTGATGCACCAAAACTTTTCACCCGTAGATTTAAACACAACCTTTGTGCAGTTTGCAGTTGTACTACACAAAGTCAGAGGAGTCTCATCCCAGCGCGTGTTGATGTAAAAACACAAGGCCTGGGAGATCTGCTTAACTCCAATGCAGGTCTAAAAGCTTGCCTTTAGGTGTATGAGTGTGCCAGTTGATTTGATCCTGCAATCAACAAGAAACAAAGATAAAGAAACCGCGGTTAAATTCATAAACGATAGCCGATCGACTAATTGCCGATGACATATCACTTATCTCTGAGCCGATGTCATATGTGAATCGATCGGCAAATGTTAATAAGTACGGAAGAACTAAATCTACTCGATCGGCTGTAGATATTAATAATATATAGTCCTTATGTCGATATATACTTAAATCAAGTGATTGGGATAGATCGGTCGCCATGCCGAGACAGTATAAATCACTTAGATCAAAATATATATTAACAACAAGACTATATATCTGTTCATAGCATAACCGATCAGATAGATCTAGCACGTATCGGCTAATACTCCGATACTACTCGATATTAAAGCAAGTAAAATACATTACACAGAAGCTAACATATTTTATTGTAATGATATCCTAACATAATGAAATATAAAGCTAAATCAGGTAAAATCGGCTGAAACCCCGATACTACCCTAATTGGCAACCAAAAAGCAGATTGAGATTCTAATCACGACTTATAAGATCAAACCTAACTGATGCAGCTATAAGTATAAAAAGAAGGACAATTTCTAGACAATCAAGCCGTTGGATATTTCATAGAGTAGTAGATATCCTATATAATCTAAGTCAACATCAGTATTTAACCTAATCGGCTGACTTCTCGTACCAGACGTTAGCCGATTGACGGTTAGATAGCGATATTGCCGGAGATTATGTAAGATATATGATAACTCGACAAATTACATAAATAAGATTAGAGTATCATAAAGATGGAAGCACTAATCCTAATAACGCAAGCCACCATAACAAGTTTTACCTCTTGTTGAAGATCAAAACCGATGCAGCTCAACCCGAAAGTAAGAACTCGTCGAAACAAAACAAAAGTTAAAAGGGTGGCGATGCGTGTGTTAGTTTGATTACATGGGGCTCGGGGTCTATTTATACCCGAGATTACAAAATATGTCTATATCGGACACGATTCTTATCTCTAACAAACTCTAAAATACCATAAGTCTTTGTGGCAGACTTTTGCCCAAACATATCTCTAAGGAAATTACATAAAATATCCTAATTAATAGATACAATTGCCTTCTTAGGACTCTATCCATGCACGACAATCCTCATGAAGCTCGTTAACCTAACCCGACAACGTATATCGTGCTACATTGTCAGATTCAACTCAATTGGCTAACCCTATCCAACTCGGACTCTGCCGATCCTGATCGTAGCCGATTCGGATTTCAGCTGACTTTACTCTGTTTCCGGGACGATCTCTATCTCGAACTCCGTTTCGATTCCTTCTTCATCTCCGATACTTAGATTACCAAATTTGGTCGTTAACAGCGCGACACGAGAAAATGGACATTTGGTCATTCTCGAAACGCGGTTTCGCTAAAATGCCATCCAAAAACACGATTCGTTAAAATGCCAATATGGACCACGTGACCACATCTACTTTGCCATTTTCTCCATTTTCGATTTCATTTTCGCTAAAATGTGCCTTGATGAGATGATATTGCCCCTTCGGTTGGATGTTGAAAACCGTTGTGCATCGAGCTGGTTGAGCCATTTCAGCTAGTTGCTGGCTTCTCTGCCCGTCGGTAAGTGCCGCCACCACCGTCACCTGCATCGCCGGTCCATTGTTGTGTGAAATACTATAGTACTGAAATGTGCATGCACGGGTGCACTAGCCACAAGAACACTAACACGCATCAGAGCTGAAGATAGAAGTAGGAGAAGTTTTTCATTGTTCATCTACTAAAAGATGTTTAAATAGCAAGAATTGAACAGAGCAAGACGATGATGTGCGTTACGAGTAAATACAAAGTTCATGGCAAAGATGGAACAAATTAGCAGGGAAATCACCCAAAAAAAAAATGCAAGGGAAGAACAAACAACAGAAAAAAAATAAATAGAAAGAGAGGAGGAGGAAAAACAAAATGGCAGCATTAACATCTCTCTGCCCTTGTTCAATCTCCAAGAACTCAACGTTACATACACCAACCCATCGAAGCCGAAGCCTGCGTGATTGATCTTCTCAGCAATGTCCTTCTTGGCTGCAGTATTGTCGATGGCTCTTGCTCCAGCTAGGTAGCAGCTAAACCTTGTCCGTGCAGCAATGGCGACGCAGCCGGGAAGAACAAGCTTGGGTGGCAGCCACCGCACCGGCTCCGGCATGTCGGCGGCGACGACCCTGGCCGGACTAGCCTTCGTCGCCCCGCCACCACCACCGCCACTGCCGATTCCCAGCTGGAGTAGTACGCCTCATCCGCTACCGCACCGCCGCTGTCGCCCGTCGCCGCCCCTCTTGCTCGCCGAACTGCACGCCCCTGCAAACACAACGGTACGCGAGCGCGTCAGAACAAGCCTGGAATGCGAAGAAACCAACATCGAGTTTCTCGCACCGGTGTGGCGACCATACCGAGTGAAGTTGAGAGGAGAAAGACGAGGAGGATGAGGAGCGGCAAGGCGGCGACGGGACTCTCCGTCGGCGGCTGCGGCGCGTCGAGCCATGGCCGGTAGCTCGCGAGATCTCGATCCCCTTTTAGCCGGCAAGCAGGGGCAAAATCGTCTCATCAAGCTCTACTCCAGCGAAAATGAAATTGAAAATGGAGAAAAGAGAGAAAATGGAGAAAATAGCAAAGTGGCTGTGGTCGCGCGGTCCATATTGGCATTTTAACAAATTGCGTTTTTTAGATGGCATTCCAACGAAACCATGTTTTGAGGATGGCAAAATATCCATTTTCTCGCGTGACACTGGCCAGTGTGGGCCCCATGATTTAATTCCCATTTTTCCCATTGCTCTGTGTGTGTATGTTTTTTTTTTCTCATGTGCGTAACTCCACAAATTTCCACTTGTTTCCAAATGAGTTTTTTCTAATGACGCGCATATGGAACAAATGGATATATCTATTTCGAATGAAACTTTTGCACATATCCGCGTATCGAATGTATCGTATATTGCCATGATGATACGTACAACTCACACTTTCACTGGTGGAGAAATATCTTTCGTCGGTCGGCCGAATTCCACAATAGTCCTAGATGCAATAAAAACCGGGGCTACCGGGACTAAAGATCAAATATGCCCGTTACCCGGTTCAAATGCTGTCAGGGCCTGTCAGGCCCCCCCGGGATCTTTAGTCCCGGTTGGTAACACCAACCGGGACTAAAGTCCCACCCCTATATATATATATGTCTTCTTCCTCCTCCAGCTGCCCGAGCAAGCTTCAAAATTTCTTCAAAAAAGATAGAAGGTCATGCCAAAATTTCTAGTGAATTAATTTTGATGATTACATACAAATCGGAGGTGCCTAAAAGGTTTGCAAGTTCATCCTCCAATATTTTTTTTTGTCATATTACATTTGGAGCTATGTTTTACACACTTTTTTGTCTCCAAAATTTAGTTGTAAGTTGATAAGAGAGAAAATTTGTGTGGGAAAGAAAGAATATATAGAAATTTAGTTGATTTGCTAAAGAAGGTTTTATAAAATAGTTGAGAAGGAAAATATAGTGAAAGTTAATCTTAAATAATAGAAAACAAACTAAAATGAAAATTAAAAGAAGTAAAACACATTAATATTAGTTTAAAACATTAGAAATAGTAAATAAGAATTATTTGGTGTAATATTTTATGATTTTTAAATGAATAAAGATATGTCATTATTGTATAACTGTTGAAAGAGTTCGTAATTATTTTATAATTATTATATGATTGTCATTATTGTAAGAATAATTATTTGTGTACGATTTTTTTTCATGTCATGTAGATGGATCGGCAATGGATGTACGCTGACCGGCGGTCCAAAGAGTTTATTGACGGCGTGCATTATTTTTTGAGAGTGACCAAAGCTAACAGGCATAAGGGTTTTATTTGTTGTCCATGCAACAAGTGTAAGAATCAGAAGGAGTATTCTGCATCCAGGACAATTCATTTCCACTTGTTTGAGTCGGGGTTCATGCCAAGCTATAATTGTTGGACATCCCACGGAGAGCAAGGTGTTGAAATGGAAGAAGATGAAGTGGAAGATGACAATATTCCGGACTTTGCTCAGTACGTTGGATTTGAAGGAAATCAAACGGGCGAGGAGGAAAGGGATGCTGATGGTAACGACGTTGCGGATGATCTTGGTCAGATGTTGCAGGACGCCAAGGAGGACTGCGAAAGTGAAAAGGGGGCCATAAATTGGACAAGATGTTAGAGGACCACAGAACGTCGTTGTACCCAGGTTGCGAGCAGGGGCACAAAAAGTTGGATACAACTCTGGAGTTCTTGTAATGGAAGGCAAAAAATGGTGTTAGTGACAAGGCATTTGGCGATTTATTGAAACTCATCAAGAACATTGTTTCGGAGGGAAACAAATTGCCCGAGACAACGTACGAGGCTAAGAAGATAGTCTGCCCTCTAGGACTGGAAGTTCAGAAGATTCACGCATGTCCGAATGATTGTATCCTATATCGCGGTGAGGAGTACGAGAACCTAGAAGCATGCCCTATTTGCAAAGCACTACGATACAAGATTAGACGAGACGATCCAGGAGAAGTTGACGGGCAGCTAACAAAGAAGAGAATTCCTGCTAAGGTGATGTGGTATTTCCTTATAAGACCACGGCTAAGGCGTTTGTTCAGGAACAAGGGGAATGCTAGAATGATGCGATGGCACGCTGAAGAGCGTCAACAGGACGGGATGCTGAGACACCCCGCCGATGGTTCGCAGTGGCGAAACATCGATAGAAAATTTAAAGAATTTGGAAAGGACGCACGAAACATACGGTTTGGTTTGAGTACGGATGGCATGAATCCTTTTGGAGAGATGAGCAGCGGCCATAGCACTTGGCCCATTACGATGTGTATCTACAACCTCCCCCCTGGCTATGCATGAAGAGGAAGTACATAATGATGCCGATTATTATTCAAGGCCCCAAGCAACCTGGTAATGACATCGATGTGTACCTAAGACCACTGGTCGAAGATCTTAAACTGTTGTGGAAGAAGGAAGGTGTCCCCGTGTGGGACGAGGACAAATAGGAGGAGTTTAATCTACGAGCGCTGCTGTTCGTAACCATCAACGATTGGCCTGCACTTAGCAACCTATCCGGACAGTCCAACAAGGGGTACAAGGCTTGCGCTCACTGTATGGATGAAACAGAAAGTACGTATCTTAAGCACTGTAGGAAGGTTGTATACATGGGTCATCGTCGATTCCTTGTAGCAAACCACCCGGTACGGAAGAAAGGCAAGCACTTTGAACGTAAGGCGGACCACCGTACGAAGCCTAAACATCGCAGCGGGAAAACAGTGTTTGCTATGGTTAAAGATCTTAAAGTAGTGTTCGGAAAGGGGTCTGGAAGCCAGCCTATAGAGAGTGAAGATGGTCAAGCGGCAATGTGGAAAAAGAACTTTATATTTTGGGAGTTGCCCTATTGAGAATTCTTGGACATCCGCCACGCAATCGATGTGATGCACCTCACTAAGAACCTTTGCGTAAACCTTCTTGGCTTCCTAGGTGTGTACGGAAAGTCGAAAGATACACTGGAAGCACGTAATGATCTGAAGCATATGGAACAACGCGGCAACCTTCACCTGGAACCAAAGGAGAAAGGAAGCCATTACTTGAGTCCAGCCAGCTACACTCTTAGCAAGGCAGAGAAGGAAAGTATGTTTGAATGCTTGGAGAGCATAAATGTACTGTCTGGATAATCCACGAATATCAAGCGAATAATAAGCACGAAGGAGAAGAAATTCACAAACCTAAAGTCTCATGACTGTCACGTGTTGATGACATAACTGCTACCAGTTGTAATAAGGGGTATCCTTCCAAACAATGTCTGGGCAACAATAACAAAGCTATGTGCATTCATGAACGCAAGGTCATCGATTCGGATAGATTAGAAGCCCTTCAGAATGATGTGGTGCAATGTCTTGTCAGTTTTGAGTTGATATTTCCACCTTCATTTTTCAATATAATGACGCATCTGCTTTGTCACCTTGTCAAAGAGATCAGTATTCTCGGGCCTGTGTACCTACGTAACATGTTTCCTTTCGAGAGGTACATGGGCGTTCTGAAGAAGTATGTTCGTAACCGTGCTCGTCCAGAGGCAAGCATCGCCAAGGGGTATGGAATAGAGGAGGTCATCGAATTTTGCGTAGAATTTATTGAATACCTTCGCCCAATCGGGGTACCTGAATCATGCCATGAAGGGAGACTACGGGGAAAGGGAACTCTCGGAAGGAAAGCAATAATGATGGTAGACAATAATTTATTCCGTAAAGCCCATTTCACGGTTCTGCAACAATCTTCATTGGTATCTCCTTACATCGATGAGCACTTGGCTCTAGTTCGTGCCAGAAACATCGGTAAGTTCGATGCATGGATTACACGGCATCACATTGATACTTTCCCCGTGTGGCTACGACAACATCTCATGGGTAACGAGACGATCAACCAACAACTTGCCTTCCTAGCGAGGGGACCGTCTGGGTCGATCGCGACATTCCAGGGATATGAGATCAATGGGTACACATTCTACACGAGAGCCCAAGACATGAAGAGCACGAACCAAAACAGCGTTGTTCGTATCGATGCCATGGGACACGATGGAACAACTGGCACATATTACGGTGCCATCGAGGACATATGGGAACTTGACTACGGTCCTCTCAAGGTCCCTCTGTTCCGGTGCCAATGGGTTAGGTTGACTGGTGGAGGCGTAATGATTGATGACAGTGGGATGACAACGGTTGACCTTAACAAGGTTGGATACTCGGATGAACCTTTTGTCCTTGCCAATGATATAACGCAAGTCTTTTACGTGAAGGACATGTCTAGCAAAGGAAAGAAGGGCAGAGGGCCTGACGAGCCTAAGCGTCACGTGGTTCTCCCAGGCAAAAGAAAAATCGTCGGGGTTGAGAACAAGACTGACGAGGATTACGATCAGTTGGATGGGCAACCTCCTTTCACGGTGACGATTGACCCTAGCATCCTCCTATCAAATGAAGACACCCCTTACTCACGTAGCGATCACAAGGAGGGAACAATAGTGAGGAGAAAGTACGTGCGGTCAACCGTCACCGCCGATCAATTGTTGTTTGGCATATGTGAATTACGCACGATTATTAGAGGTTTTAACAACTTTTAAAAGTTTTAAATCATGCATGTGGCATTTACATATGTTAATTAGAGTTTTTAACAATTAATTTAATATCATTCATATGCTAATTATATATGATTATTAGAATTTTTATTAATTTTAAATCATGCATGTCGTATGTATTTACATATGTTAATTAGAGTTTTTAACAATCAATTTAATATCATTCATATGCTAATTATATATGATTATTAGAATTTTTATTAATTTTAAATCATGCATGTCGTATGTATTTACATATGTTAATTAGAGTTTGTAACAATTAATTTAATATTATTCATATGCTAATTATATATGATTATTAGAATTTTTATTAATTTTAAATCATGCATGTCGTATGTATTTACATATGTTAATTAGAGTTTGTAACAATTAATTTAATATTATTCATATGCTAATTATATAAGATTATTAGAATTTTTATTAATTTTAAATCATGCATGTCGTATATATTTACATATGTTAATTAGAGTTTTTAACAATTAATTTAATATCATTCATATGCTAATTATATAAGATTATTAGAATTTTTATTAATTTTAAATCATATATTTGCTTACTACGTTTTATCCACTTAATTTACTACAGCCAACAATAATTTTTCGAAGTAATTGTCATTAATTTTTCGACTTTAAATAATTTTAGTGCATTATTTTCTATTTTAAAAACACATATGTAATGGAAATTAATATTCAGTGCGCTTATCAGTAGTCCCGGTTCTTAACCCTAACCGGGTTTAAAAAGAATTTAGAAATAGTGGGAAAATATCTTTAGTCCCGGTTGATGAGAACAACCAGGAGTAAAGATAGATGAGAACAACCGGGAGTAAAGATATCAGATATCTTTACTCCCGGTTGTTCTCATCAACCGGGACTAAAGATCTAGGGGTATATATATTTTCCCGATGCGCGCCCTCGTCTTCTCCACCAACACTTAGAAGTTTTTGCCCCGAGCGATCTCTCTCGGCTTCTCCTTCGCCGCCACTGCCTAGGGCATCCCCGCGCCGACGCCGCCGTCGTATCTCATCGTCGTCTCGCGCGCGTCGTCGTCGCCGCCTACGCCTCCTCCGCCGCCACCGCATCTCTGGGGTGAGAGCCGCCGCCGCCTCCCTCTCTAGCTCTCTCTCTCCGATCTTGATCTCTCTCTCTCGGTTGCCGCCGGCTGCCTCGTTGCCGACGCTGACGCCGACGTCGTCGCGGCCGAACATGACTCCGCCGCGCCACGACGCCGCGGCGGCACGACACGCCGGGACGCCACGACGCCGCCGCGGCACCGCCGCGCCGCCACGCCGCCGCCACGCAACGCCGCCGTCGCACCGCGCGCAACGCCGCCGCCGTGCCGCGCGCGTGGCCGCCACCGGGCCGCGCGCCACGCCGATGCCACGCGCGCCGCCGCGCCGCCCCGCCGCCGCTCCTCTGCCGCCACACCGCCTCTCCGCTAGCTGCCGCCATGTGAACGAACGAATGTGAACGTGAACGTGAACGTGAACGAGCGAACGAACGTGAACGAGAACGTGAATGAGCGAACGAACGTGAACGAACGAAACATACGTGAACGAGAATTGAACGTGAACGAACGAACGAACGTTAACGAACGTGAATGTGAATGAACGTGAACGAACGAACGTGAACGAACGTTAACGAACATGAACGTGAACGAACATGAACTTAACGTTGTATTTGAACGTACATAAACGAACGAACATGCGTGAACGAACCTTACTTAACGTACATTAACATGGACGCACGTGAACGAACGAACGTAGGTGAATGAAACGTGACCTTAACGAGAACGTGAACATGAACGATCGTGAACGAAGTGTGAACGTGAAATGCAATATATGCTACTTCGCGTTTATCCTAATACATCTTTTTGTATGTTGCAGAAAAGACGTTGTCGTCGTCGTCCCTCAAGCCGGAGTAGTAGCTAGCCCTCAAAGGAATTCGCGCAGGCAAGTGACGTAAATATATATATATATGATTGTTAAATTTTTAATGCAATTAGGACTATTAGATTTAATATACGACACTTAGACTTAGCATTATAGTTAGAGTTTTAATACAATATTATTTGAGTTTTAATATAAGATTATTATAGTTTTAATATAAGATTATTAGATTTGTAATTAGACTTAGCATATAAGATTGTGTAGGGTTCTAATATACGACAATTAGACTTAGCATATATAATCACTATTTGAGTTTTAGTATAATATTATTTGAGTTTTAATATAAGATTATTATATTTGTAATTAGACTTAGTATATAATTATTGACTAGCTAGGGTCCTAATATACGTCACCTAGACTTAGCATATATGACTATTTGAGTTTTAATATAAGATTATTATAGTTTTAATATAAGATTATTATAGTTTTAATATACGATTATTAGATTTGTAATTAGACTTAGCATATACGATAGTTAGACTTAGCATATATGACTTCGCATATACGATAGTTAGACGTAGCATATATGACTTAGCATATATGATTGTTAGCATATAAGATTGTTAAAGCAAAAATGTCTCATGACTTAGCAACTGTTTCCTGTATGAACAGATGGCTGATCGCGATGAGGAACAGATATTGTACGATACAATCGCGGAGGGAAGCAGCCAATACTGGAACGAAGAAGAGGGGAACGAGGATCCATACCAGTATTTGAACGAGGAAGGGAACGTGGAGAGGGATGCGGAGGGGAACCAGGAGGGGCACGTGGAGAGGGATGTGGAGGAGAACCAGGAGGAGGAGGCTAGTGGCAGTCAACCCTCCGCTGGACAGAAGAGGGCACGCGGGCAACGAGGTGCCGCGAAGAAGCTTGAGGGTCGGCACATCATAACGGAAGTGGACGAAGACGGCCGACCTAGTGCCCCGGCGGAAGCCGCTAAGAACTACGTACGTCACAGCGGTTGGGTTGTGCAGGATAACGTGCTTGTCAGTACGGTGTACTGGCACAGAACAAGGGCATGCGGAGATCATGAGAGCTTTGTCCCAGATTCGTGGAAAGAGATGCTGTGGACCACAATGCTCGAGACATTCACCCTTCCCACAGGTACAGAGGACAAAGTGAAAAGGTGGACTCTGAAGAAAATGGCAGAACAATTTCAGAGCTTCAAGGGAGATCTGTACCAGAAATACATCCTGAAGGGGCAGACACCGAACTTCGACACATTCCCAAAGCTAAGGGATCACTGGGACGAGTTCGTTGCATATAAGACAGGTCAACAAGGGCAGGCGATGATGGAAAGAAACAAAGAAAATGCCGCCAAGAAGAAGTACCATCACCACTTGGGGTCAGGCGGCTATAGCGTCGCGATGCCGAAGTGGGAGGAGATGGAGGCTAGCTTGCTGGAGAGGGGTATCGAACCGGTCACCGCTAATTGGCCGGAACGATCGAAGTTCTGGTACTATGCTCACGGTGGAACGCTCAACCCAGCTGATGGCTCCCTGGTCTTCGGCGATCAGATACGCGAGGCTGCGCGTCGACTAACGGACGCAGTGGAAGCCTCTTCTCAGGGCACGTTCCAACCCGACAGAGAGAAGGACGAGCTGTCACTCGCCATGCAGACTCCAGAGCATTCAGGACGAACACGAGGGAAAGGGGTGATTCCTTGGAAGATTGGGTTCAAGGAGGACATCCACACGTATAGGAGTCGGATGAGGAGCAAGAGAGATACCGAGGCGAAGATTGCAGATCTTGAGTTCAGGGTATCGAGCTACGAGCTCAGCATGCAAGAGGAGGTGGCAAGGAAGGTTGATGAATGCATGGCCGCATATCGGTCCCATGATCCCCAGCCGACCATTCCTCCTACAATGGTGAGCCCTTCAGGAAATCGTAGCAGCTGCGCCTCAACGGGGCAGGTAGGATCATAGAGTATGGACACCATGCAAACCCAGGACGAAACCACCTGCCCCATTGATGACATCACTCAGCGGACACCATGTGAGCTGCATATTCCCTTCAAGAACTTATCAATAAATGTAAGCTCGTAGTTTATAGATTTTAGATTTGGCCATTCCGCTAGTTGCTGCTTATATATGTTGATTACTAATAAATAACCTCTCACCATGTGAAGGTGGCGTCGGGCATGGCCATCCCAACGGACCCTTCAGGTACTTACCACTGCAGGCCGATTCCAGCAGGATACTCCAAGGTCGAAGTTGAGTTGGTCGAAGGCGCGTACGAGGACCTCGAGCTGGATTACCCTGGAGGAGACGGTGAGACGCATCTACGAGACACAAGCCACGCCATTATTCTATGGCGCAAGCGGTACATCATCCTCCCTGGGCGACAAGCGGCGTCTCGTGCACCATCTCCTCCGGCTCCGCCATCTCCTCCTCAGGCTCCTGCACCGTCTCCTCCTCATGCTCCAGCACCGTCTCCACCTCAGGCTCCTGCACCGACTCCTCCTCAGGCTCCTACACCGACTCCTCCTTAGGCTCCTACACCGACTCCTCCGCAATCTCCTTGTCCGGCACCTTCCAAGTCAAGGGCCCCCCAAGCTCCACCGCCTGCCCCCACAAGGGCAACAAAGAAGGCGGAAGTTGATGCCGCCAAGAACAAGGACCTGGGGTACGATTGCACGCAAGATGAGCTTGACGCTTTTGTGGCATCAGAAGTCAGGAGACAATTGAAGCCTCGAAGTCCAGAAAAGAAGATTCCTATAGACCTGAGTGTCAGGAACTTCTTTAGGGGTATGTCTGCACCTGCCAAGGAGGCCATAGAGCTATCGGACTATGAGCGAACACTCAAGAAAGCATCTTCTGGAAAATCCAAACCAGTCCCTCAGCTTAAAGAGCAACCAAATCAGGAGATCGAGCCGTTGGTGACCGGTGAAGATTTTGGAATACAAGACTTTATTAATGACACCGGGCTAACTACGGATCAATTGCTACAAGGCGCACCAATCGAAAAGGCGGAAGTGAAATACATGTACGAACTCGGTAAACCGCTTGTCAAGCCTGAGCAGCTGCAGTCCCTAACCACACAAATATACAAGTTCCATCAACTGTACATGGAGATGAGCGCCACCGGTAGAGAGATGATCAGAGCGAGGATCAAGGACACGAACTTCTTGCAAGGAGATGACATTCTCTGGATCAATTTCAAGGGTATCTACGAACTATACCAGCTGGACGCCCTCGACGCTTCTATTATGAGTTGCTGGATTTTGTAAGTATCTTTCAGTTAGATTTCTTATTACGTTTCCTTTAATTAAATAGGTCCTTGTATATAAGTAGACTATATATAATATATACTTCCTTTTATCGTTGTAGAATGGAGATTCAAAGGGCCCGACGGCGGGGGGTTTTCGATACTGGATTCATCGACTCTCGAAAAGTAAACGTCGCAATGCTCGACCAGTATCCGCAAGAAACAGAGGACGATCTCGTCCATCTCTTGAAGGAGCAGCATTATAAGACGTTCATACTGTTGCCGTACAACACAGAGTTAGTTTAATTTTACTGTCTTCCTATACCAAATTTCATTCCCGTACGAACATGCTAACTGTTTCATATGTAATGCATCCCACACACATTGCAGATTCTACTGGGTGCTTTTACTCTTTGACCTGGAGGCCTGCACCGTCAACGTATATGAATCAATGGATAAAAAAGAGTCTACGTTTGATAAGGTTTTTGAACTTATAGATAGGTACTGTCATAAATTCTTATGTTAATTAATTGCTACTACGAATCATATCTTTAAACTCCATGTAGGGCTTGGTATCGGTTCCATCATTTGGTTCGCGGCAAATGGAGAGAAAGGCCGAAGTTCAATTTTCCTGTGAGTACACATGCTCTACATTTATATTGAATCTCTGATTCAAATATATACAAGTGTATATTAATTACATCTCTCGCCGTTTGTCATTTATTTATAGTGCGCAAAGCAAAAGCAGGGAACTAACTTGTGAGGCTACTATGTGTGCGAGTATTGCCACTGCCTTGCAGACCAAATCATCACCACAAGAGAGCTCGATGTACGTACAAATAAATTCAAAATTTCATTACGTATCGATTTGTTGTTTAATTACTAATTAATTTCATACATTCATATAGTTTATTCGCATGAGGGATAACCTGATCACACACAAGGAATTTATCGCGGCGGTTCAAGAACAACTCATGGGATTCATCAACGAACAAATCCTTGATCCCAAGGGTGAATTCTACTACGACGGAAATACAATTCATAGGTCCTTAGCTTCTGAGATAGCGACTACTACTACGTCAAAATCGTAGCTAGCTAGGACATAATGGATTGTAATTAATACATGTCTATTTTTCTATATGCATGTGTACACATTTTCTTTAATGTAAATATATATTTTGGTCATATATATATATATATATATATATATATATATATATATATATATATATATATATATATATATATATATATATATATATATATATATATATATATATATATATATATATATATATATATAAACCATGCAGCAACAGGGCCATGCAAAAAAAAAAAAATGTCAGCTCGAACACCAACCGAGACTAAAGATCGATCAACCGGAACTAAAGGGGGGTTACGAACCGGGACTACAGACGCTTTCTCCACCAGTGTTTGTTGGGTGCGAAGGAAATAGTCAAATTATTGCATTGCATATACACATGTGACATAGTGCAGTTTTGTATGGAATGTATATAGATTATTGCATGGCATATACTGATATACACATGTGACATGGTGCAGTTTTGTATATATGCAAGTTATACATTCGATGTTATCTTTGAGAAGTTGTAATGTGGCTTTATTTTCACCCATAAAGTAATGTAGTTGGATATCATGTTTTGTATATGATGTTGTACTCTCGTATTTAAATCATTGTCTAACGAACTGGCAGTTGAAATAGCTTGTTAAAGCAGTTTATTTACTGAAATTTATTCACACATCCTTACATATACTTGCAGTAAGGAGATGAGAGTAGCAATACTTCTATACATCATCACGGAGGAAAATGTGATGGATATTTCCCGCTTGGCTGTCCAACTCGAAGCATACATAAATGAAAATTAAATGAACACCCAATACTGTCAGTGTCCGAATCTGAATCCGCTAAAAAATTCGAGTACAATGGTTCATTCTTTTTCTGGCAATGCTTGTAGTTTGTCCCCGTTAACAGGAAGAAGCCCTCGTGATCACCAACCTGCACTTGTCTTAACTCTTACTCTGCCAATCACTTTCACAAATTGGTTCAGTGACCTCACCATTCTAACCTTTAGGGTCCTTTCGATTTATACGAAAAATATAGAAATTTTGGAGAATTTCAATTCTATGAAAAAAAAATCCTATGAAAACATTTGAAACAAAGGATTGAATCATATCCCATCTTTTAAAATTCATATGGAATGGATAATCCTATAGAGATTTTAGAGAAAAATTAGTAAGAAGTCCAATATCTTGAAAAAATTCCTTCGAGTCTATCTCTTTCATCCGATTCTTACGTTTTTGCTGTGGTTCAATCAAACGATCATTTCTGTATTTTTTCTATGTTTTCCCTACACTTGCATTTCTATTAGAATCCCATGTTTTTTCTACTCCTCTGTTTTTTCTATTCCCTGTTTTTTCTATTCCTGCTATTTAAGAGGACCCATGTTTTTTCTATTTCTCTGTTTTTTACCTTCCTAATATTTAAAAGGGCCCTTACTTGCAGAATGCACTTGTTATTCACTGGCTGGATGATAGAGGAGAAAATATTGTCTTCAGATATACAAGCATTTACTCGCAAACAGGATCCTCCACAAAGGAAATTATGACAGCTAGAGGAACTCAATAGACGCTAGCAAAAATTTCGAACGTCGGAGACTAGTCTCTTTAGGTAATTAAATTCACTTTACTCGTATGGACATTTTACTAATCTGAATAATAATAATAATAATAATAATAATAATAATAATAATAATAATAATAATAATAATAATAATAATAATAATAATAATAATAATAATAATAATAATAATAATAATAATAATAATAATAATAATAATAATAATAATAATAATAATAATAATAATAATAATAATAATAAGCACTCATGTATATAGGAGAGCTTACGCATGAAGGGAGTACATATTGAAGTATAAGCAAATTATCCGTCCCTCTCCGAACATGTAAATTTTACATTAACCAATATTATTCAGGTGTTTTCTAACTGATCTTACCTCATTAGCTAGCTACTATTTGTCATGCTCTCCCAGAACGAAAATGGCACAAGGGAATCAGGGAATGCCGTGGCAATGCTTAATTATGAAGCTTCTTACTACCATGCCTACCATGCCAATATCTACTCTGACAATGCTTGAATATAATCTTTTTTCGACTAAGAATGCTTGAATATAATCGGCACGACTTCTCTTTTTTTTCTTTTTAGGATGAAAAATCGACGAGACAGCACAAAGGAAACTTGTTCGATATTGACATTGACACGCAAAATCGATCACATGGCAATGTCGGCAATGCCAAGTATTAGCCTTTTTGAAGTGGTCAAGCCAATCCATCTTCCCAAGAGAACCTAAACCAAATTAAAGCACCAGGAAGACTGGTAGTCTTTTGGCTTGTATTCAGACAGAGAGAGAGAAGACTTAGTAGTTGACCACTTCGGAATCCGGCCACCCTCTGCCTGCGACGACGAGGCCATCTTTCCGGAGAGCACATCAGTTCATAGATTCAGTATCATCAGGATTCAGGTCAGGACATCTTTGCCAGCCTCTCCAATGTCCACAGCTCCTTGCTGCCTGGCTTCTTGTATGTAACCAAATTAAGAAGAGATTCTTCTTGCAGTCCCCTCTGCAATTCAAGCACCATGCGTCCAGCAAATCTCTTTTGCTTAGACGTGACGACGATGGCAGTGGTTGCAGTGGTACTTGCAACTGCAGCACCGTCCGTCTCCGGGCAGCTCCCTGACTATCCCACGGCCAACCTCTCGACGCGGTAGGTCAACAACGCCGCGGTGCTCCCGCACAGTATCACCTACACCGACGGGTCAGCCGTGCGCGCAATCATCCTCCGGTCAACACAAACTTTATATGGCCCCTCCTTTGCCGCAGGGTTCTTCTGCGCTCCACCCTGCCAAGCATTCCTCTTCGCTGTCTTCATCGCCAACTTCAATAGCGGTTATGGCTTACCCTTAGAGGAAAACAATATGGCACGGGTTATCTGGTCGGCCAACCGGGCAAGTCCTTTGGGAGAGAATGCTACCCTTGAGTTAACTGGAGATGGCGATCTTGTCCTCCGTGAAATCGACGGGAGACTCGTCTGGTCGAGCAACACTTCAGGCCAATCCGTGGCAGGCATGCAGATCACTGAGCATGGCAATCTGGTGCTGTTTGATCAGAGGAATGCGACAGTGTGGCAGTCATTTGATCATCCAACCGATGTATTGGTCCCTGGGCAGTCATTGCTGCAGGGCATGAAGCTCAGAGCAAATACATCTACCACAAATTGGACTGAGAGTAAGTTGTATATGACTGTTCTCCCAGATGGTTTATATGCCTATGTTGGATCCAAACCACCACAGCTATACTATAAATATTTGGTGGACACAAACAAGAGCAGAAAAGACCCAACGAGGGTTACCTTTACGAATGGAAGCCTCAGCATCTTTCTGCAGTCGACACAGGCAGGAAAGCCAGATAAAAGAATTGCACTGCCAGAAGCTAAGTCCACCCAGTACATAAGGTTAGAGTATGATGGCCATTTGAGGTTGTATGAGTGGTCTGGATTTGAGTGGACCATGGTATCTGATGTAATCCACATGGATGATGTAATCGACGTGGATAACTGTGCTTTCCCCACAGTATGCGGGGAGTACGCGATATGCACAGGTGGGCAATGCATCTGTCCTCTTCAGACTAATTCTAGTTCAAGCTACTTCCAGCCAGTTGACGAGCGGAAGGCTAATCTTGGTTGTGCACCAGTGACTCCAATATCTTGTCAAGAAATGAAAAACCATCAATTCTTAACTCTTACTGATGTTTATTACTTTGATGGCAGCATTATAACCAATGCAAAAAGTAGAGATGACTGCAAGCAAGCCTGCTTAAAGAATTGCTCCTGCAGGGCTGTACTCTTCAGGTATTACCATAATGATTCCGATGGAGAATGTAAGTCTGTGACAGAGGTCTTCTCCTTGCAATCAATACAACCTGAAAAGCTCCATTACAACTCTTCTGTTTACCTCAAAGTGCAACTTCCTCCCTCCGCTTCTGCCCCTACACAAAAACGTATCAAGGTAAGTTTAGGGGCTACACTTGCAGCAATTAGTAGCCTTGTTTTAGTTATTATTGTTGGCATTTATGTACGAAGGAGGAGGAAGTATCAAAAACTAGATGAAGAATTAGATTTCGATATATTGCCTGGAATGCCAATGCGGTTTTCATTTGAAAAGTTAAGAGAACGCACTGAAGATTTCAGTAAAAAGCTCGGCGAAGGTGGATTTGGATCAGTCTTTGAAGGAAAAATAGGTGAAAAGAGAGTTGCAGTGAAACGTCTGGAAGGTGCCAGACAGGGAAAGAAGGAATTCTTGGCAGAGGTTGAGACTATTGGCAGCATTGAGCACATCAATCTTGTCAAAGTGATTGGATTTTGTGCCGAGAAGTCAAATAGGCTTCTGGTATACGAATATATGCCAAGAGGGTCACTCGATATGTGGATCTATTACCGCCATAACAATGCTCCTCTTGATTGGTGCACAAGGTGCAGAATCATTCTGGATATTACCAAGGGTTTATGTTATCTTCATGAGGAATGCAGGCGAAAAATTGCTCATTTGGATATCAAACCACAAAATATTCTCTTAGACGAGAAATTCAATGCCAAACTGGCTGATTTTGGACTTTCCAAACTAATAGACAGGGATCAAAGTAAAGTAGTGACCGTGATGAGAGGCACACCTGGATATCTGGCACCTGAATGGCTAACATCACAGATCACTGAAAAAGTTGACGTCTACAGCTTTGGAGTTGTTCTCTTGGAAATAATATGTGGAAGGAAAAATATCGATATTTCACAGCCAGAGGAAAGCGTTCAGCTCATCAATTTATTGCGAGAGAAGGCTAAAGACAATGAATTGAATGATATAATTGATAAGAAAAGTACTGATATGGTCTCACACCACCAGGAGGAAGTGATTAAAATGTTGAAGCTCGCAATGTGGTGCTTGCAAAATGAGAGCAGCAGAAGGCCTTCGATGTCGATGGTTGTCAAGGTATTGGAAGGCGCAGTGAGCGTGGAAAATTGCCTGGATTACAGCTTTGTCAATGCAAATTCAGTGATATCTACTCAAGACAACTCATCCACATATTCAGCTCCACTTTCTGCATCGATTCTATCTGGTCCAAGATGAAATAGGCGGCTACTGAGCACAAGAAAATCCACCGATCTATGCACATCATATTTTGTAACTACTTTGGTAATCTATCATATTTCTTCTTGTGAGAAGTATGTTTCACAATGCACTGGAAGAATAATTTACTAATAACATTTTCTTTAAACTGCAAATATGTTTCATGTTTGAATTGCCTATCCTGGAAAACAAACTACTACTAGCTATCTGAACTGCATATCAATATTATCACTAAACCTGAACAATACATATGTTGGATTTTTTGGATGATGTTTTTCTATATGCCGAAAAAATCACTAGATATCAGAGGAAGCTTGCCGGGTGTAGGTATGGACTGTGGATCTCGCGGCCGACGACGGCGCCCAGAACTGAACGAGATGGATTTGATGATACCTTGGGTTTTTGCCAGGGTGAGGATTGACGCCGAGGAGGAGACAGTGAGTAGAAGTAGGTCGCCGGAGGCGAACGCCGTTCTCGATGCGGCCATCATCGTGGTGATGCTTTCGATCGGCTCGACCGCCGGTCGCCGTCGTTCCGCCGCCGCCGCCGCCGCGAAGGGTGTATCGATATTGACACGGATGGGGATGGAAATTGGGCCAACTGTTCCACGCAGCGCCACATGGGCCAGCGTGGGCCATGTATGAACATGGGCCTGTGTGGGCCATCTGTGAACTTAGGCCATTGCTCCGTTTTTTTTTAAAAAAACAATTAGGTCCGTGCCATGGTATATGCAGCTATTTAGATGAATGTCACTGGACTTTTATAAAATTGGGACAGTGCCACTCCTGTTACGTTTTCTATCAATCTGTCTTCTTCCTTCTCTCTTCCCCAAGAACGGTGGCGCCAACCGCACCTGCCGCTGTAACAGTAGGTGCGAAGATGGCGGCGGCGGGTGCGGGATCAAGAGACCACCTTGAAGCGGCAGGACTAGAAGCCGCTGCCGTGCACATGGCTGCCGTCGCCGATGACAGCAGCAACACAAAGCATCACGCCGTTCATGACGAATTTCTCCCTCCACCCCTCCCTGGTGAGCTTCGACGGAACGGCTATGGCGATTGCCGAACGAGATTCCACACGAGGAACTCACGGGTGTTGTAGTTGAAGATGAGAAGATGCTGTGGTGGCAACCGAGGAGGCTTGCGACGTGGTCGCCGTTGAGCCGCAGGGCGAAATGGTTGAGCGAGATAAGATCTCGCGATCGAGGACGGATCTGAAGATGGGGTAGCAGAGCTCGTTCTTGAAAACGCCGAGGAGGAAAGAATCCCGGTGGTGGGCTCAGAAGCGGCGAAGGAATCCGGGAGACGAGGCGGCGCAACTGCTTGCAGACGAGGGAGGCGCGAGGGCCGAATGGTCGACAGCTGTGAGGGGAGGTGGAGGAGGATCTCCTGGATGAGGTTGTCGTCGTCCGGCGGAGGCAAGGGCGGCCACACCGGTGGGGATGTCTGCCGCTGCCGTCACAACAGGTGCGGGTGGTGCCATTTCTTGAGGAAGAGAGAAGGAAGAAGACGGAAAATGAGGGAGATGGATGGAAAACGTGACAGAAATGGTATGGTGCTAATCTATCTATCTATACCTATACTAATAGTACTTTTTAATTATGAGTTCTCACGTTTTCCACTTCTGCTAATCTATCTATCTATACATCTATACCGGTTGTATAGATGTACGTATGTCAGGCGTGGCTAGGATGTAAGCTAAGTGGAAACAAAATAGAAAGAGAATCTATTCCTATACTTCTAGTATACATAGTATACATACATCCTAGTTATCTGACATACTAGCTAATTCCCTATATCCGATGTCCTCCTGATACTTCGAGAAGCCACCCTTAACTGTCGAGTTCCTTACGACAGCCCGTCATGACCATACAATCGGGGCTAAATACGGAGGAGTACCCTCCCCAGAAAATTAACTTAGAACTATATACACGCGCGGAGGAATACCCGTAATGAGCTGTCACCATCAGCATCCCACCTGTCATCCGCAGCATATAACCCCAAATAATGATATCCCGTAATGTAGACACTACGCCTAAACTATCAGATACTACTCTAATATCATCGTCATGATATAGAGTAATTGCATAAGCAAACACTATACCCGTACCAATGCATCTCCCAGATAAGCTAGCGGTATAATCAGTATGACATGAACATAATGTAAAGTTGGCATCCATATACTCGGAAAGTATTTCAATACCATAAATGTATATAGAAGAGTATTCTAATAAAAGTACAAAGCTTACAAAAGAGAAGAGAAGAGCTACTAGAGCCATACCCGAACACTTCCGAAGGCTTCCGGATTCCGATTTCTACTCTATTCCTATTCCACTAGCTTGAGAACACTAAACTAACTTGAGAAAATATGAGAGAACTCTTGCTTGAGGTGTGTGAGTAAAATGAGGATGAGAGCTCCTTTTATAGCTTGAGAATGACGGTTATGACGGTTGGAAAGATCGGTAATACCCACCAACCGTTATTGGGGAGTCATCTATGCCGTCCAGGAGAAACCTGGATTGAATGGCGCTGCGGGGGGTTCGGCCGAACCATGGGTCGGGCCGGCCTAGCCCAAAATTGGCAGGTGGCCTCCTCCGTTGCTCTCATACGCAGACTTGTGAATTTTGGCCCAATTCATCGTGTCAATTCTGAGTTCTTGGCCCATTCATACATAAGTCTGATTCTCGACATCGTCCGATTGATTTATCATCTGATTTGATGTCGATTCTCCTCCACTTAATGATTATTCTCTGCAAAATGTTAGTGAACCAAATACTAATGGAATATTATTATTCTAACATGGATATGCAATGCAAGCATAACTAGTTCTCCTCTATTTTGGTAATATTGACGGTCAAACCTGATCGCTAACTACCATCAATAGCCCTCAACCGCCACGGTGTCGCCGTCCTACTCCATGGTGCGTCACCGATCTGTGGGCTGGGATGGTGGATCAATTCAGATCCGAAAAAAAGGGAAAAAAATTGAAGTGGGGACGAGAGTGGTTGGTTGGGTATGGGAAAAATAAAATATATACAGGAATCAGGGAAGTTGTCTTTATCGAAGTAAACCATTTACTCCGATAATAGTGGACGCAGGATGACGGGACATGGGATGGGATCGGGAGTAGGGAAGTTGTTTTTATTATCGAAGTAAATCGTTTACTCTGATAACGATGGGAGCGGGATGACGGGACGTGGGGTGAAGTGCGCCTGGACTAATACATGTTTGGCGCTCGGAATACTAAGGAGCGCGCTGCACTCCTAATAGTATTACTAAATATTTTGTAGAATAAAAGCGTGCTATATTGATTGGGTTGGAGCGTCCATAATCAAAGTCCCAGACATGTAGGCTTCGGCTGAACTTCGTTAATAAATATTGTCTGTTCCTGTGTTGTCATCTGATATGTCTTAGGTGATCAATGACTGAATTGATCAAGGTTAGTCATCGTTTTGTTCAATCAACTAACTTTTATAACAATTTTTGTGCTTGGTATCGTATTAATCTTAGTAATCTATTGTTACTTATATGGTCTCAGAATTTGACAGATTTAGGCTGATAAATGTGTCGAAAGACACGTATAGTAGTGTCTTTCTATTTTGTGTGGAAATTTTGCAAAATCCATTTGAATTCTTGAGATCCAACAGTGAAAATGCTATTTCTCGGACATCTGCGTGCCCCTTACCCCGCACGGATGGACACATAGCGCGTGCGGAGAGGGGGAGGGCGGCGAATGGCACAAGGTCATTTTTTGGTACCTTCATTTTTTTCTTTCCGTCTTTTTTCAAAAATGATTCTGCTCGGTCGACCGGCGGGGGGAGCAAAAATCGGACGCTCCCCCAACCCCCGCGCGCGTGCATGCCAAGGGGCGCGTGTGCGTGCGTGCAGGTGCCCCCTGGGCCCACCACGTGTCCACACACACAACTCCATTGCAACAAATTACCCACATATTTTAGAAACTCTCTATTAAGGGATTTCGTTTCATTGTTTGTTCCACCAAAAATGTTTTACCTAGTATACTCACAATGTTTCACTATGTATAGATCTAATGTTGCAGTGAACTGAAACATTCTTTTGCAACAAACTGAAACATTGATTTTATATAAGGTGAAACAACACCCGATTTAAACAATTGAAACATTTTCGATCTACTTAGTGAAACAAATCCGATATACTTGGCGGAACATCGTGCAACATTAAAAAATAATTCAATAATAAGCTAAAAACATTTTTCATTGGAATATATCCATGTATGGTCTTGTTTTAAAGATTTAATTGCAATGAATTTAATGGTGCAATCGGATCATGATTTGGATAAATAATTTAAGAGAAAAAATAGTTTAAAGTGGTTTTGCACGCTCGATTTTCCCCCACACCATCGGGCGCCCGACGCGTAGGCGTCCCCATCTTTTTTGGTTTTTTTCTGTTATTTCTTTCCTTCTTTTTCCGGTTATTTAAAGACGTACATATATAAACTTTTTATACGTGTATACAAAGTTTATGTACATGTATATACGTGTATTTTTGGTATTTCTATACGTGCGTATATAAACTTTGTATATATACGTATAAAAAGTTGGTATATTTTATGTACATACATATACCAAGTTTGTATATATATGTATACAAATTTCATATATGTGTATATATATATTTATACATTAAAAATGTATATTTTTATACATTAAAATGTATACATATAAAAAACTATATTTATATATATATTTATATATATGTATGTATATACAATATATACATACTCATTATACATGTAGATAGTATATACATATGTAGCTGATCATGTGGCCTCGCATGCACGCGACCAGTCAGGTATCACACTACTGGAGAAGTGATCTTTAGAGGGTCGGGCGATTTCCACAATAGTCCCGGTTCCAAAAAGAACCGGGACTAAAGTGGTTTATTAGTCCGTTCCTCCTTCCCCGCCGCAAGCACCGTCTCCTCCGCCTCCTCCGTCTCCTTCGGCTACACCGGCTCCTCCCGCTCCTCTGCCTCCACCACCTCCTCCGTGTGTACCTGCTGCCAAGTCTGCACCGTCGGGTCCGCGGGCAACGACTCCTCAGCCTACACCAACTGCCAAGTCTACACCGTCAAGGTCCTGCCCATATGAGCCCATGCCATCAAGACCAAAGAAGAAAGCCAAATCTGACGAGCCAAGGCTCCCCGCTCTCAAGAAAAGGGCGTATGACTTGACTCCGGAGGAGCTCGATGAAGCCGTTAGAGTGGAAGTTAGGGAGCAGTTGAAGCCATGGAGTCCGGAAAAGAAGATCCCTATATCCCCAGTGGTTCAGGATCACTTTATTAAGATGGCTGAACTGAGCAAACCGGTCGTAGTTTCTGATTATGATCGAACATTGAGGAAGGCTCTTAAAGCCAAGCCTGCAGCAGTGAAGTGCGGAATGGAAGTCCCTCAGCTGGGGCTGTAGCCACAACAAGAGGTTGAACCGTTCGTAGATCCGGAACAACTTGAGATACGCAAGTTCTTGAAAGAAACTGGACTAAAGATGGAGCAGAGTTGCTAGAGGACGCACCTATCGAAACAGCTCCGGTAAAAGTACATGTTTAAACATGGTGAACCGCTAGTCACGCCTGATAAGATAAGAGAAAGCTACCTACACAGATGTACCGGTTTCATCAATGGTACTTGGACAAATCAGGGATGGGCAGAGAGATGTTCGGAGCGAGGGTGCGAAACTCAGATTATTATCAAGGAGATGATGTTCTTTGGATCCGTTACAAAGAAGTCTTCGACTTATACCACCGCGACGCCCTCGACGTCTCTATTCTCAGCACGTGGACTTTGTAAGTATTGTTTATAGTTCAATTTTGTTCCTCCTTTGAACGTAGCTTATACAAATTCCTTGTACCCGTTGTAGAATAGAGATTCAGTTGTGCCGTCGGCACAACAAATTCAATACAGGATTCATGGACCCCCGCAAAGTGAACACGCTGATGCTACAAAACTATGAGAAACAAACCGAGGACAATATCCTCCATTTCCCGGTGCAGCAGCATTATAAGATGTTCATACTACTTCCCTACAACACATCGTGAGTTCCTACAATCATAACTTCAATTTTGTTCCTTCCTCTCTCTCTCTCTATATATATATATATATATATATATAGACACACACACATGTATCATCTAATGCAAATTGCAGATTCCACTGGGTCCTTATTCTTTTCAACCTTGAGAAATCCAAAATCTATGTCTACGAATCAATGGATAAACCGGAGAAAACTTTCGCACATATTTTCGAAGTGATAGATAGGTATTGTCATATATTGCACTGTCATTATGAATCATTCTACAAGTACTATACGGATCTCGGATAATAAATTAATCCTTCCTAACAACTGTAAATAGGGCATGGATTCGGTTCTGTACATTGGTCCGCGGGATTTGGAATGAAAAACTCACACAGAGGTTCAATTTTCCGGTTAGTACATGCTCCAATATTATATTGAATTACTTCTTTGTTATAAATTAGATATGCATATTAAATCTCTCGTTGTTTCTCTTTCAGTGTGCAAAGCAGGAATAGGGGACTAACTTGTGCGGCTACTACGTCTGCTATTACATGCACTGCTTAGCACACCAAATCAGGATTGGCCAGGACCTGGAAGTACGTAAAATTATTCATCCGTCAATTATTGTTTACTGGTTTCATATGTATAATCCTATTTTTTTTCCAAATGACAGATGATTTACATGATATATAGCCTCACCCACGATGATTTCATAAGGGCTGTTCAAGAACAGATGATGAGATTCATCAACGGGCAGATTCTCGATCCCACAGGAGAATTCTATTACGATGGAAAGTGAAGATGCACTTAAACCCCCTAGTGGGTTTTGGTGATTAATGACAAGGTGGTTAAAGGGGACTAACGTGTTTATCAAGTTTATTCACAGGAGTTTAGTCCAAAAGCAAGTTGTGATGGCTAAGAATGCAAGGAGACCCCCCCCCCAATAGGAATGTTCCTATGTGCAAAAATCACCAAAGGTGATTAGACTAGGTTTTTCACTTTCGAAATTGAGTTTAGGAAAAACCGTACTATTAAGAGGGGTTTCAAGTGTGGATCTAGGGTATACAAAGTGCTCTTAGTCATATCCATGAGTCAAAAGATTTTTGGAATCATTTTTGAAAAATGATTTTCTCCCCGGGACAGAGAGGGCTACCCGGAGGTTCTGGCCGAAACTTCCGGGCGCTGTTTAATTGCAAAAAAGTTCCTAAGTGCTGCCCGGAAGTTGGCACTTTTGCCCGGAACCTCCTGGCAGGTTTCCAGTTCAAACTTGTGAGTAACGGCTAGATGACGTCACCTAGCCATTATATATATGGATTTCGTCCCCAGGTCACCCTTTGGCCATTCCACTTCAGTTCTTTTATGTTCTAGGATTTTCTAGCCATTCCCAAGCTTCCTTTGCTTCCTCCACTGAAATCTAGAGCCTATCTTGTGAGATTGAGAGATTAGATGAGAGTGTAGGAGTATTTTAGAGATGGCTTGAAGATTAGGCTTGATTGAGCACTTTGGATACCTTGTGGGCTGTCACTTAGGCTTATTACTCTTTGAGATCTTCTCCTAGACAGTTATGTGTTGCCCGTGAGCTTCCAAAGATCTTGTGGATGTCCCGGGAAAGTTTGTGAAGGTTTTCCTCACCTCCGCAAGGAAACGAGGTAAGTGAGTAAAGATTCTTGTGCTGAGTTTTCAGAGGTTATCCTAGGTAGAGCAACGTGCACTTGTGGCCTTTTCTAGAAGGAATTTTGAGTTTGATCTTGGTGGTCACTCAATTCTAGAAAATGACCTAGAAGTGTTGAGTTGAAGGTCGTGGACCTCTTCTGAGATCTTTGCATAAGTGAGGCAAGGGGTTAATCGAGACCCGGCTCTTTGGAGCACCTCAACGGAGAGTAGGATTCGTGTGATCCGAACTTCGGGAAAAAATCGTCTTTGTCTCTCTTGTGCATGTTCTTTGTTTGAATCTGCTGATATCTTGTGATCTTCATCTTGTTCCTCTGTGTGCCTAAACTTCCCTTGCTAGGACCTGTTTTTCATCTCAGTTTTAATTTATCTCTGCTGCCCGGAAGTTCCTGGCTCAAGAACTCCGGAAGTTCCGGGCTACTCATCCTGCCCAGAAGTTCCGGTGTTCATCACCAGGAGGTTCCGGGCCCTGTCAATTTAACCGCTGCGATTGTTGAGAAAATTTCAGGAAAGCCTATTCACCCCCCCCTCTAGGCTACATCTCTGCACGTTCAGAAAGCCTATTCATCAAGCCGGTCCTTCTTCTTCCAATGCCAGGAAGTCGTAGTAACAGAAACAAAGATTACAAAGTCCGAAGGAATTGTAATACATGTATATATTTATATATGCACACATGCATTTACTTTTGTGTACTTATTTTGGTAATATATGTGTATATTTACTTACTTGCAAACTCATATTTTGTTAATATATGTATATGGCCTCTTAAGTGTATAATATTTGTATATACATATGAATTTCTACATATGTATATATTGACATTGCATATATATGTGTACACTATATATATATGTATAGATATGTATAGATACATATAGTGTACATATGTGTAATATATACATTTCTATACTATACATTTCTACAGTAGGCAGCACAACCAAATTAAAAAAAATAAAACAAAATCTTTAGTCCCGGTTGGTAACCGGGACTAAAGATGGTTGTGCCAGCCACGTGGCTAAGTCGTTACCAACCGGAACTAAAGATGAAGCTTTACTCCCGGGTATTTAAACCGGGACTAAAGACTGTCATCTTTAGTCCCGGATTCTCCCTTCCGATTCGCTACCTGGGAGTAAAGGGGGTTGCGAACCGGAAGAGATGAGTACTTCTCCAGTAGTGTCTGCGCCCCCCATCAATAGGGCCTATAGCATAGCATGATAAATCGTGCCGTTGATCCATCGTATTTCCTATTACTATCTTCTATTGCAATTTGGTTAAGAAAAAGCCAAGCAAACACACATGCAGACCTAAAAAAAATATACAAAGCTCTTTTACCTAGACAGATCGATTAAAACTCTACTGGATCAATCTCTACGTTTTCTTTATCTCCTATATTGCAATTTGGTTTAAAGAAAAATCAACCAATCAAAACAAACAAATTGCATATAAAACAACTACTAAGCTCTTTGACCTTGTCAGATTAGTGTGTACTCGTACCATACGTCCACTGGAATGGCAAATGTGCCTCCACTGCTTAAGCGTACTAAAATTTGACTCAATTGCTCAAGTGTGCTAAAACTACCCATATTTTAAATTGATGTCCTACGATGGAAAAAAAAACAAACCTATCAAAGAAGACCCATTTACAGTAATTTTGTAGATGATAGATAGAAAAAATAAATATACAAAACTAAAATCTTCACCACGCAACCGACGCTCTGATACCAACTAATGATGCTATATCTTGTGGTACAATCTTCTGGTGAGGTGATAACTCTCGCTTTGATCAAGTGCGACGTGTCTACCAACCAGAACAAGTCCAGAACGTCGTGCAATTGCTACACCATAAACGATGTCATACTAACCCTGACGCGTGGTTGATGATCCTACAATGCAAACGAGAGAACACTGCATGAATAAGATAAGATACAATCTAAATATTGCGAATAGGTAATTAAGCATCAAGAAATAGTTACAATTAAGGTGGTAGATCTAATCGACCCGGCAAATAAACACACCAACTATTAGTGACTCTGAATCTATAGTCACCGACTAATTAAACGAGGATGACTAGAGACAAAGTGAATGACACTTGGCAAAATTCAAATAAACAAAACTCAATTGTTTTACAGGATGTATAAAGCTTTTTATGATAATAAAGCTAGAGATAGTTGCTGGTTGTGGAGGTGGAGAGAGGCATTTCCTAGATGGGTATAATCTATTATAAGACTCAAGGTTCAAGTTCGGTTTCAGCAAACAACAATGTATTGTTTTGATGATTTCTGTTGACTTAGGATGAATTTTGATATGAGACTGGGTGTGTTTAAAAAGTAACGAGATAAGCTTTCCAACATGTTCAAGATCAAATCGGAGTTAGCATAAATGTTCAACATGTTTGAAGTCGGTACTAATTTTGGAGGTCGAACTAGCTAGACTTCAAATTATCATTAGAACTTGGAGGTCGAACTAGACTTCAAATTATCATTAGAACTTGTGGAGTTAATTAAGTGTGTATAAAGTGACGACGTCCTTATCACTCGGGGCTCATATGTGATGACGGTGTTCGGAAGGAGACGAGGAGGAAGGCCGAAGGAGGTTTGAGGAAGGGGCGCAATTGACAGCGCACGAGGTACGTCATCGGGCAAGGCAGGAAGTACGATTGGATGAGTGGGGTCGATCGGTACGTGGTGGGATAGGATCAATGGTTCGCGCGGGTGATTTTTCCGGACGATCGTGTGAGACGAATCTGGTCCATCCGCCAGATTTCGCGACCAGACGGTCAGGAATCAGCATACATGTTCGTGCAAGTACGTTGCTACATATTGCAGTATAGATTACCTCTACTCACCCATACATACTTTTGCAATTCTAAGCCCAAGGACCAAGGTCATGGGTTAGTCCAGCTGTCCTCTCTATTTTAGCCAACGCTCCCATCCTCCACACATTTGTGCCAATAGTATAATACACTGGCTAACCGTACTAGTTATACGTACTGATGCTAACTAATCTTGACCGGGTAGCACATAGTTTTGGGCTTGTTAATGCTAATTTTATCAACATGTGCTTTTCTTTTTATTATTAAAAACCATGTGACAACGTAACGAAACTAGATCACATGGCGAGCATATAGTTAACTCTACTCACCATACTCTCGATCACATGGTGAGCACAGATGATTATTGGCCATTTTTTAATATTATTTTTAATTTTTTTAGGGAAGGGTATTTTTTACCCGGCTTAACCACTAGTTATTTTTTGTCATGCCGTACTGAAGCTAACTAATTTTGACCGGGTAGCATATAGTTTTGGGCTTTTTAATGCTTATTTTTATCAATATGTGCTTTTTCTTTTTATTATTAAAAATCACGTGACAACATAGGGAAACTCGATTGGTCATTTTCTTAATATTATTTTTATTTTTTAGAGAAAGGTATTTTTACCGGCCTTATTGGTCTTTTTTTTATTATTTCTTTTAGAGACGGATATTTTTTACTCGGCCTTTACATCCAACCGGATATATGCAAACATTTAAATTGCAAACATCCAAACTGAAATTTGAGGTCACTTAGTAACCACTAGGCTACATATCTTTTTGCAGAAACCAAAACCATTATTGGCCATTTAGAACTGGTCAAGCCAAAATTCCATCTTCCCAAGAAACCAAAAAACTAAAGCACCGGGTGGTAATATATAGTTATGAAGTACTGAGAGAGCGAGAACACAAGTAGCCGATCAAACACTTCAGAGTCCGCCAGTCCGGCGACCCCATGCCGGCGACGGTGAGGCCATATATCTTTCCGGTGACCACATCAGCTCATCGACTTAGTGTCATCAGGTCAGGAGATCTTGTCAACCTCTGAACTGACCACAGCTTCTTGCTGGCTTCACTCCTCCCTTTCCAATCCAAGAAACATGTCTCCTGGAAATCTCTTCGCCGACTTCACGGTGCTGGTGGTCGTGGTGCTCGCAGTTGCCGCACCACCGGTGTCCGGGCAGCGCTCCGTCTATCCCAGTGCCAACCTCTCGACACTGTGGGTCAAAAACAAAGTCCTTGACAGCGTCCCATATGAAGATGGGTTGGTACGTGCCATAGTCCTCCGATCACCACAAACCTCCGATCTCTCATTTGCCGCAGGGTTCTTCTGCACCCCACCCTGCCAAGAATTCATCTTCGCAGTCTTCATTTTCCCTGACACAGATTCTTTCCCGGTAAATAAAATGGCACGGGTTGTCTGGTGTGCCAACCAGGCAAGCCCTGTAGGAGAGAATGCTACCCTTGAGCTGACTGGAGATGGCGACCTGGTCCTCCGTGAAAAAGCCAATGGCAGACTCATCTGGTCGAGCGGCACTTCAGACCAATCCGTGCGACGCATGGAGATCACTGAGCAAGGCAACCTTGTGCTGTTTGGTCAGAGGAACATGACAGTGTGGCAGTCATTTGATCATCCCACCGACGCATTGGTCCCAGGGCAGTCACTGCTGCAGGGCAAGATGCTCAGAGCAAATGCCTCCCCCACAAATTGGACTGAGGGTAAGATATATATAACTGTTCTCCGTGATGGTGTACATGGTTATGTTGAATCCACACCACCACAACTATACTTTAAGCATGAGCTGAGCAGAAACATGAGCCAGAGAGATCCAACAAGGATTACCTTTACAAATGGCAGCCTCAGCATCTTTTTGCAGTCCACACATCCAGGAAATCCAGATGAAAGTATCCAATTCCAAGAAGCTAAGTCCACCCAGTACATAAGGTTAGAGTCTGATGGGCACTTGAGGCTGTTTGAGTGGTCTCGTGGAGAACCAAGCTGGATCATGGTGTCTGATGTAATGAAGGAATTCCTACATGTTGATGATTGTGCTTTCCCAACAGTGTGCGGGGAGTACGGGATATGCACAAGTGGGCAATGCATCTGTCCCTTTCAGAGTAATTCTAGTTCACGTTACTTCCAGCTAGTTGACGAGCGGAAGACTAATCTTGGTTGTGCACCAGTGACACCAGTATCTTGTCAAGAAATCAAAAATCATCAGCTCTTGACTCTTACTGATGTTTCTTACTTTGATATGAGCCAAATCATCATGAATGCAAAAAATAGAGATGACTGCAAGCAAGCCTGCTTGAAGAATTGCTCATGCAAAGCAGTAGCGTTCAGGTATGGTCAGAATGATTCCAATGGAGAATGCCGGTCAGTGACAGAGGTATTCTCCTTGCAGTCAATACAACCTGAAAAGGTTAATTACAACTCTTCAGCTTATCTAAAGGTACAGATTACTCCCTCTTCTGACCCTACACAAAAAAAATTGAAGACAATTTTAGGTGCTACACTTGCAGCAATTACTACTCTTGTTTTAGTTGTTATTGTTGCTATATATGTACGAAGGAGGAGGAAGTATCAAGAACTAGATGAAGAATTAGAATTTGATATATTGCCTGGAATGCCAACGCGGTTCTCTTTTGAAAAGTTAAGAGAATGCACCGAAGATTTCAGTAAAAAGCTTGGCGAAGGTGGATTTGGATCGGTCTTCGAAGGAAAAATAGGTGAAGAGAGTGTAGCGGTGAAACGTCTGGAAGGTGCTAGACAGGGAAAGAAGGAGTTCTTGGCAGAGGTCGAGACTATTGGCAGCATTGAGCACATCAATCTTGTCAGGCTAATTGGATTTTGCGCAGAGAAATCAAATAGGCTTCTGGTATATGAATATATGCCAAGAGGGTCACTTGATAGGTGGATATATTACCGCCACAACAATGCTCCTCTTGATTGGTGCACAAGGTGTAAGATCATTATGGATATTGCCAAGGGTTTATGTTATCTTCATGAGGAATGCAGGCGAAAAATTGCTCATCTGGATATCAAACCACAGAATATTCTTTTAGACGAGAATTTCAATGCTAAATTGGCTGACTTTGGACTTTCCAAGCTAATAGACAGGGATCAAAGCAAGGTAGTGACAGTGATGAGAGGCACACCTGGATATCTGGCACCTGAATGGTTAACATCGCAGATCACTGAAAAAGTTGATATATACAGCTTTGGAGTTGTTCTCATGGAAATAATAAGTGGAAGGAAAAATATTGATCTCTCACAGCCCGAGGAGAGTGTTCAGCTCATCAACCTATTACGAGAAAAGGCTCAAAACGATCAGTTGCTTGATATGATTGATAAGCACAGTAATGACATGGTGTCACACCAGGAGGAAGTGATTCAAATGATGAAGCTTGCAATGTGGTGCTTGCAGAATGACAGCAGCCGGAGGCCTTCTATGTCAATGGTTGTCAAGGTATTGGAAGGTGCAATGAGCGTGGAGAACTGCCTAGATTACAGTTTTTTCAATGCAAATTCAGTAATATCTGCTCAAGGCAACCCATCTACATATTCGGCTCCACCTCAAGAATCAATACTATCTGGTCCAAGATGAAATGGGTGGCTAATGATTACAGGAAAATCAGGTTCATGTACTTTACCTTTTATTACTACTTTTATATTTTATCTTTTTCGTTCTTTGAGAAGTATATTTCAGAAAGCATCAAAAGAATACTTTCTGGCTATTTTGGATTTTCGGTGATGTTCTGAGTATGTCGTTAAAAACATTAGCACCACTAGTACATGTTCTGAAAGCAATGTGGGCTTTGATTTTCTAATATTCACTTTGAAGTAATGTTGATTCCATGAAACTAATAGAACTATATATTGCAAGCCTCCTGAACTTCTAAAATTGGTTTAATTCACCCTATTAGGTGGGTTTCAACAATAGTTATGCACCGTGCATGTCATCTGAAAACCAACACTGACACATCCCATAGCGAAAACTGCACCCCAGTAACCCACTGCCTTACCTGTTGGCTGCTGTCTACAGATGTCACCCCTACCTGCTATCGAATGCCCTATACAGTTCACACGGTTACCTTGCCCATGATGACAACCTAACTTTAGCAGAATGCCAAAACCATTCTCAGATGAGCACTAGAAAGCGAAATGAGCCAATATTACATGCTCAATGGTCAAGATGAAAAGACTAAGATGGACACTTGTAATGCTTCAGGGAAGTAAAGAAGTTATTTTTTACCATATAGAAAGGATTTCTTGTTATTTTGTAAGTAATTTGTTCTTAAACCATTATGATACACATCATATCGTGAAATGATTTTATGCAGAATAAAACATAATTTAACAGTAGATTAGCCATTACATAAAACTCTTAATTCAACTTTGTTCCAAAGTAAGGAGATGCATCCTTTATTCACCCAAACTCTTATGTACAGAAAGGATGGCGTGTGAAAAATTTGCTAGTAATATACCTATGCATAGATGGCATTTCTAGAAGTAAATTTGGGGTAAGTTTTGGTCTTGTCTATTCGATACTAGAAACAGCAAATTCAAACGAGCTTACATGTTAAACTCCAGATAAATATTAGGATCACCAAACTCAAGTTGATTTGATGTGTCAAAAGTTAGAACCATAAATGGTGGAGTTCTAGGAGGATCCAACAAAGCAAATTTGTTAGACCATATGTTAAACAAACATCAGCAACACAATTTTACTGAAAAATAGGTTAAAAAATAGCAGTAGCCTTAGAAAAACAGCAGCGAAGACTATCATGTTTTTAACTGTTAAGTGTTAACTGGGTCAGCCCATTTAAATTTGGAGTCTCCTAGTGAGTAGAAGCCTACAACCATCATGATCTCTGGTCCCATGTCTTCCACATCAGGCAAATACTTTGTATTTTGCGCAAATTATTGCAGCTTTGTTTTGTGCACTACAACTTAAGGTAAAAAATGTTCATGAAAAAGCTGAAAGCGCTATCTGGTTCCACAATCTTATAATATGCACAAATACGAACTCACAAACTTGATGGGAAATGTGAACTCACTTGCTTAGAGCTTGGTAGAAATTATTGTTCCACTCATCCGCGTCTCCAACCAGATTCCATAACCCAAGAGGGGATCATCAGGTGCACGCCATTCCTCCGGAACACGTCCAATTTGTGCCTGCAGTTTTACAGGTCCCATAACGTCAAAATTGTTGACAGAGAGAAGCATCCCGCTGGCATACAGCAGGCCTGCGAGCTCAACCTGGCGATGCCACGATTTCCCATGCTATGAGAGTTTAGGCGAACTCAAACAGACAAACGAATCGATTTCTCCCGTATGCTACGAGAGTGTAGGCGAACTCAATCAGTAAAACGAATAGCCTTTTTTCCCAGCATATGCCAAACAGCTCATGGCGGCGGTGGCGCTCGCGCATTTCGTCGAACACCTCCCGTGCGGGGGCCATGGATGGCCTGGCGCCCGTCAAAGCCAGAGACGGGACGAGGCGCCCGCAAGCGAGAGCGGAGTGGACGCCATCGCGGCCACAGCAGGCGGCGCGGTGGACTGGTGGCGGGCAGATTGGAGTTGCGTGGCGAGAGTTGGGGAGAGCGTTGCGTGGCGAGGGGAAGCTCCACGATGGCGGCGAGATCGAGAGTTGGGGAGATCGTCATTCAAGGCCGGTTCACTGGCCTTTTATCGACAGTTGTTTTGGGCTCCGACTGTCCTTTATTTTCAGGGTCTTGATAGGTTGTTAAGGCCCTTTGGGGAGCTTCTAACAGCTGCAGCTTCTTCTAGAATCTTCAGTTGCCAGAAACTCTCCTAAACAGTCCAGTTTTTTACCAAGATTTTGAGAATTTGTAGTTGTAGAATCTGGAAAATGAACTAGAGGCCAGAAGCTGGATTTTCCAGCTTCTCCAGATTCTCACCAGCTAGCTTCTTAACAGCTACTTCTTAGAATCTTAAGCTCCCCAAACAGACCCTAAGAGTTTTGAGTTTTATAGTTGTGGTTTTCGCCCAGTTTCTCTAATTAACTATGCATTGTAGTATTGTAAGTTTTGGTTCTATTTTTTTCTTAAAATAGAACATCTTCTTTTTCATATAAAACGAAGGCAACAGCCTGACCGTTGAAAAAAAATAGCCGGCTCACTGGCCAAACACGCCCTAGATCGTCATCCAAAAACTGCTCCAAGTCCAACCCAGCTCACTGTGAAGCATTTTTATATGGTGGTCCACCTTACATAATTTTAAAATTTTTAAGTGTCATAAATATAAAATGTATACAACGAAAATATATAATTGATAAAAAAATATATACCATGTGATATATTAATAAACGACTTGCTAATTATTACTGGTGCAAAAAAATATTTATTCTCTTTTCAAGAATATTTTTTTCTTTTCTAAATTATAGCTATGTAGTTTTGGATGGTCCCTAGACCACCCATCAGATACGCCTGACTCTTAAACAAACCACAGACCGAACCAAACCCATTGTTGTGAAACAAATTTTTATATAAGATAGGTTTTTTTTAATCTATAAATCGGAGTACAGATACGATTTATCTCTTTATAAGACCTATATAAATATATGTGCAGAGCGAGATTTTGATGGTGATGTAAAAGAGAGCTTTTATGTTCATTATCTATTTTTACAATGCTTTTGAGAGCCCTCACACTGTCACCCAAGCCTCCATCCGAGAGCTCACACACTACCGCCTCCATCTCAAAGCTCATAAGCCGCATTCAACACCAGTGGCGTAGCCAGGAATTTTTCATTGGGTAGTCCTATTTCTCATTACAAAAGACGAAAAAGATTATATGTGACCCCCTACTGAGTAGGTATCAATTATAATAATATAATATTATGAAAAAAAAATGTCTAAATGAGAAATGCATACAAGCTAAAATATAGACGATGAGATATTCATTTCTACAATAGGAAATCATTTACCTTCCGCCGTGGTCCTTACTAATACAACTTAGTTCTTGTAAATACTACCTCTGTCCCAAAATATGAGTTTTAGACTTACACACAAGTATTAAGAACACAAGTAAAATTAAACGAGAGAAGATTGTAATTGGTTAAGAGGAAAAAATACTTAAAAAATTTGAACGGTGAAATATTATAATTGATTGAGAAGGAATATAGGTGGAAAAATTGTTATATTTTAGGATAAATTTCAAATGTTAGAAGTTTGTTATATTTTAGAACGGAGAGAGTAGCATATTATGATATACTCCCTTATCCCAACTCTCAAAATATAGCAATATAGAACTGGATGCAAGTGTGGAACACATCTAGATTTTTTAATAGAATGTGTTTATCTAGTTCTAGGTTGATATATATTAGGATGGAGGGAGTAATACAGTTACTGTTTTAAGGCTTCACTTGATGCAATCTTAAGTGAATCAGTTTAACAATATAAATCTTACAAAGATGAAAATCACTATATATCACAGAACTTTATTAGACTTCGTGGGTATAGGGTTAAGGTCTTGGGCTAAAAGCTAGGGTAGTCCTATGCCCATATAGACTACCAGCTAGTTATACGCCCTTATCAACGCGCGCCTTCAGCTGCATCTTTTTTCCCCCTCGTGGATGCAATCAGAGCGATGGCAATCTCACTACACTGGCCAAGGTCACCTGTGACGGGCCCAAACCCTCATCTTTGACGGCTTCGCGCATGGTCAGTGATCAGTGGTCACTGGTGAGTCCAGTCACCTTTGACGGGTGGCCGGCCGTCACAGGTGACACCCACCTCTGACGGGCAAGTTACTAGAAGGCCGTCAGAGGTGTTGGTCTCCGCTAGCCTAGAGCGAGTTAGGACCCGTCACAGGTGACTCATCTCTGACGGCCCTTTAAATAAAGGCCGTCAGAGGTTGAGGTCTCCGTAGTTAGAAGCTGTCACAGGTGATCTACCTGTGACGGCCCCAAAAGTAAAGGCCCGTCACAGGTAGGTCACCTCTGACGGGCCTTTATTTGCTAGTCCGTCACAGGTTAGGTTACCTTCGACGGATTTTTGTTCCGACCCGTCACTGATGAGTTAATTCCAGAAAAAAAATAAATGCTAAATATTGGCTAGCCTCAGGATTTGCGAGCCATGCCCTCTGAAACACAGATACATTACAGATATATTCTAGTCACAGATACATCACCCCCCCAATATAACATCACAGATCCATCTCAAACATCACAGATCCCCAACAACACATATATGCAGTTCAAATGCCACAATTTTGCACAGCAAATTCACCACCCTTGAAAGCCACAATTTCGGTCATTGCTCATAGAACCGCATATATACTTACCAAATGGATTAAAGCCATAATGTACTCGACCTCCACAACCTGTCAATAAGGGAAAAAAAAAGAGAAAATAGATTAATAGTACAACGTAAATCGTAGTTGATCAAATGTGATGACAATTTAGTAAAGTACCATAAATATTGCACATATGAAAGTAAATTACATTGCACTCTATAAAAACATAATTTTTTACATCGCCAGAAATTATAAAAACATCTTTTTTACATCACAATAAATTATCTAGCCAAGTTCATGAGTCTATTTGGCATGAAAACGTCCTTTCTTGTTCATTATTTCTGCAAGAATAAAGGCGCACACTTCGCCTCTGATAGCGGGAGGGTTGATGGGTGAGATCTTGAAGCCAGCTCTACCTTTCTGTTTAATAAATAAGAGGTTAATTAGCACGTTTTGAATAGCAATGTAGATATTGAAATGAGCTTATTCGCCATTAGCAACAACCTCAGGGTCGAAATCTTTCACCTCTCTTAGAAGTGTTGACATGTTGTGGCACACGTGGAAACCACATTGGTCTCCGATCTGTTGTGCGCATGCAAACTTGGTGTCATGATAAAGTTCGTTCTTGCCCTCCTTGTGCCTACCACCCTTTTCCACATATGGGCCCCAAGCCATATTTAAGGCCTTGGTGATTTCACTGAAATCATAATCTTTGGACTTATTGGAGTTAAGGTAGGTAACCCTACTCCACTTAGGTACGATGACTAGGAGAATCCAATGTCGCCTGCGCAGTGGTTATGTAGCGTTAGTACTAAGAACCTTAACTTCAAAAACAATATACACGAAGGGTATTGTCCTCTTACTCTTGGTTGTGTGCGCACATGATGTACTCCTTGTCTTGATGGGCCCATAAACACCGGTTGACATAGTCAACCACCTCAGTGAAGCTCTGTCGTAAATTAACCTCATTCACCATGGATGGATCAAGGAACCCAACCTGATTACCATGGCGACGACTCTCGATCCAACACAACCTTAAAATATTTACGTATTAGAACTAATTTAATTAGGAGATATAGTCCAGTCATATCACAAGTATAGAAGGTATGCACTTACAAGGAGTAGCATTTTAGAAGACCAGTGTCCAACTTTCGGATCCTGAAAAGGTTGAAGAGGTCATCAAAGCCTATAGTTATATAGGCAGGCGACGATAGGAACGGCTGGTGGTCGTGATGTCCAACTATGGATGACTCCCTCATTTTCCGCTTGGCATTGCTTAGCTCCATTTATTGCTTATGTAGCTCTCGGCAAGCAATACCCATCACAGCTAACACATTGTCCTCCACCAATGGCATGCCTAGCTCAAATTGGGCTGGCGCCCTCACGACCTTCCCCGATTTGCTCACCGGCATCGACGTCGCAGCCTTGCCCCTTTTTGGCTCCGGCGCCAACTCCCCGACCTTCCCCTTGCCGCGTTCACGCTTCTGGCCCTTGACAAGTGGTGGGGAGCTATCGGCCTTTCTTGTGGTCTTTATTGGAGCCAAGCTTTGAGCTATATCTGCCAAGTCCATATCAGCTCCACCGGGAGAATGAGGTACTGACAATGCCGGTCCACGGGGAGCCTCAATTGATAGCTTAGACTTGGGAGGTGTAAGCTCCGTCGGTCGACTTGGACGAGGAGTCATCTTCACAACTATGTCTTCTTTGGGCCATTGTATGAACGTCTTGCGCGCATCGCCCAAAGTCATGATTTCATCATTTGGGGGCACGGGCAGCGGATAGCCTGACCAGGTGTCCTTTACTGTATCGATGGACACCTTGGCATACCCAGCTAGCAGGTCTGCACCGTGGACCTTGTCTGTAACCGAGGGCTTGAAAGCCATGCCCTCAGCGACTTCAGGAGCGAAAGTTGGGTGGACTCTCGCTAGTAGGACACACTGTGCTACGCCCTGCATAAGGTGAAAGTTTGAATTTAATATTGGAATGTGTAAATGTCTTTTATTAGATATGGATCGGATAACAACAATTACCTCGATGTGGTCCACTGCAGCTAGTGGTGCGATCGGGAGACCAGGGGCCGGCACCTCTGTGGATGCACAACTACTCCTATGCTGTGACGGACTCGCGTCGTGTTGTACACGAGGAGTTGGTTGCACAGCAGGTGTTGTGACTCGGGGTATATTCATGTCGGCGAGCACCTTGTTAACCCTTTCTTCCACCCTTGCATTCATGCTAGCTTCTAGTTCTTGAATGACCTCAACCTTAAGTTCGGCCTTCAAACGAGCGTCCCTCTCTTCCTTGGAGACTTTTCGTTTCCTGTATTGGGAGCTGTACTGAGGGAGTCCATGCTTCCAGGGCACATCGCTACCAATTCCCCGAGTTCGGCCAGGATGTTCTTTGGTTCCGAGCGCCTTTGTGAGGATGTCATCTTCGCGCCTCTTCGGCGCGGACTCAACCTCGCTTTGTGAAGCTTGTTCAGCAACCAAGCCCAACTAGAAAAGAAGATAGTCGTTTATACGAACTTGTACTTTATACGAACGGAAATTAGTTAGGTTAAGTAGTGAACTCACCAGTTCCTGATAGACGATGGCATCACTTTTGTTCTCAAATGTGACAGAGCCGTCCGGGTTGACCTTACCCCTTGCCCGCGCCCAGTTACGAGCTCTTTGTTCAGGGATGTCTGAAAACGGGGCAGGGACATTCGCTGCTGCAGCGGCTGCATCTTCTTGGGCCCATATTGCCTCCTTGCCGATGTACCCTGCGGTGCCCAGCCGATGCGGGTGCTCATTCCGCTGTTGCAGTACGCGATGTGCCTCGCTTAATTCCCTAAACTCTTGGGTGGTCTTTAGAGAGCAGAATTCCTCCCACACCGCTTCGGTTATTTGAGGGTATTCATCGAACGACGTATGATTGCCGGGCGGGTTGACAAACTCGGTGAAGAGCTTCGACTTCCAATTCTTCCAAGCTTTGCCCATCTTTTGGAATGCCTTCCGCTTGAGCCTATCCTTTGCTTCGGCTGGAAATGTGAACCATTTCTCCATTGCCGTCCAAGCTCGCTCTTTCTCGGCTTCTGTGACCTTCCCGATATCTTTATGGAGGATCCCGAAGTTCTCACGTGCCGCTAGCCCGCAGCAGTTAGACCATCTTCCAATAACAGTCCTGGGGGCCGTGGGCCTACCACTAGCGTCAACCTCTCTTATAACTTGCACTGTGGTCGGCCATATATTTTGTGACCGCGGATTTCTACTAGACCTACTTGCACTTGTCCCGCCCGACATCGACGTATGTTGTTCCTGCGGCAATTCTGCAGCACAAACAGAAGGCAATATTTGCTAAGGGGTGCTAGCTAAAATTTATGTGGTCATGTGGTAAAAATTTATCCTATAAATTACCATGAATTTCGGGTTGTTGGACCGCCGTTGTCGCGGGATGACCTTCGGCAACTGCCTCTGTGGCTGGGTTTGCTTCTTCCTGGATCCTCGCAGGTGTTGGGGAGGGCGGGTTTGCGCCGGGCGTTGACATGGTTTAACTTTCGCGAAAAAGATTATAAATTTCCTACCATTAGACTAAATAGCATTAGATCCAATGTAATACGGGGTATACTATGAAAGATATGGCCTCAGTTTTGCTGAGAAATATGCATCAATTACAATCATTTGCATGAAGGGATAAAAAGAGGAAATCATAACATCAAAAGAGCAAGTGCGGAAAATCTGTTCTTATGCATAAAAAAAGAACAAGTGTAGAGGTATATAACCACTGAATCAATCATGCAAATTTAAAAAACAGCAGCAGCAAGGGTACAGAATTTGCATGATTGACATAAAACAGCAGCAGGAGGAGTATATATGCCACAGGGGTAGCAACAGCAGGGGCAAATTAACTAAAACAACATGTCTAGATATACTCCTCTTATCAATCCAGAAGAAAAGAGCAAGTGCAGAAAATCTGTTCTTATGCATAAAAAAAGAGCAAGTGCACAAAATCTGTTCTTATGCATAAAAAAAGAACAAGTGTAGAGGTATATAACCACTCTACACTGGCCATTTAATAAGGAACAAGTGAACAAGTGTAGGGGCAAAAAAATGAACAAGTGTAGATAATCTGTTCTTATTGAGCAATTCATCACTGGCCATTTAATAAGGAACACATTGGGCAGCAGCAGCAAGGGTATATAAATCATCAAAGAATGACAGAAAACAAAATGCATGGAGAACTTTGGTGTCTAGGTCGGTTCCGTCCATGGACTACACTGACCTATCCTTTTTCAGCTAAATGTAAACATGATCCACAAAATTCAATAGGTCTAGCAACATATATAGCAGTACACACTCCATGAATGGTTATATGTCCAAATGGCAGGGGCAAGTGTAGATAATAAAACAGCCCACAATAATTTATGTGGCAGCAGCAGCAAGGGTATATAAATCATGTATATAAACAACAATTCATGCAATTCACCTATTCATAGACAACAAGGGTATATAAATCAACAAGTGTAGGTAATCTGTGGCCAATCTATCAATTCTTTCATTTGAACTAAATTTCAAACCCTAAACCTAATAAAGTTCCTTAATTATCAAACAATGACAGAAAACAAAATGCATGGAGAATTTTGGTGTCTAGGTCGGTTCCGTCCATGGACTACACTGACCAATCCACCAAAATTCCCCATGCATTTTGTATTCTGTGATGGTTTGATAACCTCGGAACTACATTAAATCTACGGCCAATCTATCAATTCATCCATTCCAACCAAATTTCAAACCCTGTATATGCTTTATTTATAGGAAAAGGGAACATTACCCCTAACTAGCTATCTAGACAAACTATTTCTAGCTAGCTACCCTACCTATCTAACCACACTGTTGCCAATCTATTAATCCATCATTTTTCAGCTAAATGTAAACATTATCCCCGAAATTCAATAGTTCTAGCAAAAGGGAACAAAACAACATATAAAGCAGTATACACTGCACAATTATACATATGCATTTTCAATTATAAAGCAGTATCCACATTCAAGTTTCAAACTAGCTACATATTTAAGTTTTAAATAACAGTTGCAACAATCTGAACGGAATGACAAAAAAAGTGCACAATTATACATATGCATTTTCAATTCAAAAAGAGCACAATTATCCCCAAAATTCATCATTCATCCAAAGTTCATCATTCGTTCATCCATTCCATTGCATCATTCATTCATCCATTAACTGCACCATTCCATTCATCGGCATCAGAGAGAGGGGTACCTGGAGAGGAGACGACGAGCAGAGGAGGCGGCGCACGGTGACGACGAGTCCCGGCCGGCGCACGGCGCACGGCTTCTCGGCACGGCAGCGCTGAGGAGGAGAAGAGGGGGTTAATCGGCGACCAATAGTAAACGAGGGGAGGCGGGGGCCGTGGGCTCACCGTGGAGGTCCCGGTCGAGAGGAGGAGGCGGCAGAGAGGAGATCCCGGTGGCAGCGATGACGGTCCTAGCGTGGCGACTAAGAGGAGGTCCCGGCGGCGGTCGAGAGAGTGAGTGAGGCGGCAGCAGTGGAGAGGGCGGTCGAGAGGAGGACGGTGGAGAGGTCGAGGCGGCGGTGGAGAGGGCGGTGTAGAGGGTGGAGATGGCGGCAGAGAGGGCGGCGGAGATGGCGGCGGAGAGGTCGAGACGGCGACGGTGGAGATGGCGGTGGAGATGGATGGCGGCGGTCGAGAGAGTGAGTGCGGCGGCGGTGGTGCAGGCCGGCGTCGGTGGAGAGTAGAGCGTTGAGGGTGGCGGAGAGGGCGGAGAGGGCGGCGGATTTGGCGGCGGCGAGGGCGGCGGTGGAGAGGTCGAGGCGGTGGTGGAGAGGAGGGCGTAGAGGGCAGCGGAGAGGTCGAGAGAGGCAAGGCGGCGGTCGAGAGAGTGAGTGAGTGAGAGTGGGTGCCGGATCTGGATCGATCTAGAAGATGTCCAACCCTAGGTCAACCCTAGTCAAACTCACCTATGACGGGCGCCAACTATGTGGCCGTCACAGGTGTCCTCACCTGTGACGGGCGCCAACCGTGGAGCCGTCACAGGTAAGACCACCTGTGACGGGCCCAACACTCTGGGCCGTCACAGGTGAGGTCACCTGTGACGGCCCTACAGATAGAGCCCGTCACAGATGAGTTTGCCTAGAGCAATTTTATTTTATTTTATTTCACTTAGTTCTTTTATTTTCCTTAACATATTTTCACATACACTACATATTTTTTTATACTTAATTATTTTATTTCACTAACAGTAGTAATTGCACTTCATTATTATACTACTTTAATTATTTTATTTCCAATGCTTATACTTGCTTAATTATTTTATTTCACTTCTAGTGGGTGCTTCACTTAATTATTTTATTTGACTATTTCATAAGCAATATACTATTGATCATTGCGAACATATTAGAGTCATACAGATAACAGACATGTAGACATAAACTACGTACATAAATTACAAAAATAATCCTTCCTCATGGTCGACACGTGCATATTGAACTTCATCTTCTTCTTCCTCCTCTTCTAGAGGTATTTCTTGACCTATGCCGTGGACGTGCTGGTTGTAATCATCCTCGTCTGCAATGTTGTCCAATCCAACAATTTTCCTTTTCCCTTCACGAACAACATGTAGTTTCTTGTTACACGGGTCAACTATGTAGAACACTTGAACAACTTGTTTGGCGAGAACGAACGGTTCATCCTTGTATGCGTTGTTAGCCAAGTTGACAGTGGTGAAACCTTCATTGTCAACTTTTACATTGCGAAGATCGACCCATCGACAACGAAACAACGGGACTTTGAACTTCAAGTAATCTAGCTCCAATATTTGCTCAACTTTACCATAGTATTGATCACGACGACCACCGTCACTAGCAGCCTCGATGCGTAACCCACTGTTCTGCACTGTGCATTTGCTGTCTTGCTTTACCGTGTGAAAGGTGTATCCATTTATGTCATATCCTTGCCAGGTGGTGGCACTCCATTCAGGACCCTGTGACAACCACTGAAGTGTTTCACTAGACAAGTTCTGCAACCTGGCAATTCGGTTCTTCAGCCACTCGTTGAAAGAAGACATGTGCTTATTCCTGACCCAACTCTCTGATCGGCCTGGGTTCTCTTGTCGGATAACTGCAAGGTGTTCGTCAACGTACGGCACCACCTCAGTCATATGCTGTAGTACCGTGAAATGAGCTTTATCGTACACCTTCCGATCCAACCTAATAGTCTTTCTTCCAACAGTACCAACACCGTCAAGCCTCCCTTCGTGATGAGATCGTGGTAATCCAATTGAAGATGTTTCGGACATGTAGTCCACACAAAATTCGATGGCCTCTTCGGTGGTGTAACTCTCGATGATACTCCCCTCGGGGTGTGAACGGTTCCATACATAACCCTTAAGGATCCCCAGGTACCTTTCGCAAGGATACATCTGCGTCATGAATGCTGGACCACAGCACTTTGTTTGCCTCACAAGGTGCACCGGAAGATGTTCCATTATGTCAAAGAAAGTTGGAGGAAAGTACATCTCAAGATGACATAGGGTTCTCACAAGTTCTGCCTGTAGTTCATCTAGTCCCTCGGGATCAATGATCTTCTGGCCGATTGCATGGAAAAAGGAACACAACCGCTGGATCGTGTGTCGCACCTTAGGAGGCAAAATATTCCTTATTGCAACGGGCAACAGCTGTGTGATAAGAACGTGGCAATCATGCGACTTCATTCCAACCAACTTAAGATCTTGCAGTGAAACGAGCCTACTGATTCTTGATGAGTAACCAGATGGAACCTTTATACCACTCAAACATGTTAGCAAATCAATCTTCTCTTCTTTCGAGAGAGTGTAGCATGCTGGAGGAAGGTAAACCCTGCCGGATTCTGTGGTTATGGGATGTAGCTCCGACCGAACACCCATATCTTCCAGATCTCGTCGGGCGTTGAGACCATCCTTTGTAGTACCTGGGTTAAGCAGTAATCCCATTAAACTCTCGCATACATTCTTCTCGACATGCATCAAATCTATGCAGTGGCGAACTTCAAGATCCTTCCAGTATGGTAGTCTCCAAAATATTGACTTCTTTTTCCACATGCTCCTCTCTTTTGTCTTTTGTTTTTCCACATGCTCCTCTGTTTTTTCCTTCGATGTGCTCTTCTCTTTTCGCTTTCCAACTTTCCTCTTTTTTCCAAACTCGTTGGTTATTCCCACCACTAAGTTGTGCACCTCTGTCCCTGTTAGCTCTGTCGGGGGTCCGGCTGTATCTCTGTGTCCATTGAAATTCTTTTTCATATTCCTATACGGGTGATACCTTGGAAGAAATCTCCTGTGACCCATGTAGACCGTTGTCGCGACCGGGAAAATTGCCTTTTCCCGAACGCTAGTGTATTAATCCCCGTCCCAGGAAAAGCCGGGGTACACCATACAAACATGATATAAAAGACACATCTTTATTATATCGATAATATTTACATTATTACAAAGGCACTTAAGGCCTGACAAACAAAAATAAACAGCAGCGGACTAGCGGGCCTACGGCTCCATCTTCACAGGCGCTCAACTGGGGTATAAGCCAGGACTCCACCTAAGACATCTTCTCCAAAGCTTCTCTTACTGAAGAGGGGAAAGATTGAGCAAGAATGAGTACAACCACAGTACTCAGCAAGCCACACCGGCAGATGCATGATTAATGCAAGGGGGGTACAAGGGGATAATAATAGGGGTTAGGTTTTGCAGTAAACAGCATTTAAAAGTCACTTAGTTGCCCAAAGCTATTTTATAAAGACGATCCTAGAGCTACACAATATTATTAATCAAGGCCGTGGACCCACACGAACCTGCCTTAACCCAAGGCCTACGATGATTCAGACCGAACTGGCAACCCGACCTGGGTCCCAGCTCGTCCCAAGCCAACCCAGGCCAACCTTTCCACATTTTAGTTGTTAAGCAAATTTTAAGAATTAAACCACTAACTTGGGTACATTGCTAGGCTTGCCCATATCCGAGGGCTCGGCTATTCGAATAGATTTACTCTGATCAGAGGTGTACATCTTTACCCACAAGACACATCTTTACTCCGCATTCCATGGCCTTGGAACCCGTCGTAAACATGTGACATAACCCTTCACCCATCCTAGCCGTGAACAAAAGTACCGACCCAACCCTGCCTACGGCCGGTATCCCGGGACAGGCAGGCCAGGATTGAGCCCCTAGCAACAAGATCTAGACCGGGTGCGCCACACACATAGGGGTGAGACCACCCGCGTACTAGTCCAGTGCCATGGCATCTCGACTAACGGGCACCGACCCGTGTAGTCTTCATTTGCCTAGACATCTCGATTACCGAGCCGCAGCTCGCGTAGCCTTCATTTGCCTCAGAGATATCCATCGTCGCAACGACTTCATCCATCTCTATCCGTGTCATTTTGTTCAGGACTAGACTGAGCACCGAGTTAAGCCTTACCCATTAGACATGTGGTTAGTACGGTAGTGCTTTGCAACAGAGGCCCGAGCTTAATCCTTATAGTGGCCGGGGTGCTACTTCCCACAACTGGCATGCACCCAAACCCCACCGAAAACATGTTTTAGGGGTTTTGAAAGAGGAAGAGAGGTGTATGTCCAATTCCACCATAATCCAACAATTCCATAGTGTCCAAATGATATGAGAATTCCCAAAGTCTAAAGTTATAAAACCACCTAATGTTGCCTAATTAATCAGCGAAGCATCTACCTAAATTTATACTAGTGGAACCACGAATAGAGTACCCACTAGTTGGGGTTTTGTTTATTCTAGGGTGAACAAGGTAATAATAACAATGGCAATAATAATGTCTTAACAAAGGTAAATAAGCATGGCTAAATAAAACAGTGATAACGCGGGAATTTAAATAAAGCAATAATGCAATAATTTAAATCAAAATAATTTGATAAACTGGGATTCAATATGTTCAAGGATGATGTGACTCGCCTTGCTCAGAGAGAACGGCCTTCCGAACCTTCGGCGACGACCGCGAACCACGCTTCTGGAACCTCCGGAACGACAGAAGCTACGCGAAGCACACAAGCAAAGCTACAAGCCTATAAAGAAGCAATAACAACACATAAAAAGAAAGCACAGGGTTCTTTAGGTTATAACAAACATTAGGAGACTTGAACGGGTCGATTCAGAGTTCGTACGACCAAGATATGATCATCCGAGGTTTAATGCTGTTATATGGAGATTTGCGGATTATTATAATTAAGCTTTGCAATTATAAAACATGTGTAAGCGCTAGCCTGGAAGAGACAGGAAGGCTGCGCTGTTGACATGCGGACCCCACATGTCAACCTAAAGGACCACGGTAGACCGAGTACACAGAGACGGTCCACGGGTCGACGGAAGCGGACCCCGTGTGTCAACCGAGGCGAGTGGCCAACAAACGGACTCCACTAGACACCACACGGGCTGCACACGTAGAAACCACGCGGCTACCGAGCGGGCACACTAACACGGTCACCACACGCACAAGCGAACGACTACCGACACCGGTACACGGGAACCGGGGTCGACGACCGCACAACGGGTACGGGGCGACACCGAAAGGACGAGGACGGGGCAGCGAGGGAGAGGGAACCTTACCACCACGCGACGAGGCGCGGGAACGACAACGACGAACGGGCGCGGCGGAGACAGACGGGCACAACGGAGACGAACGGCGAGGGGACGGCTTCGGCGGCGATCCTTGAACGAAGGCGAGACGCGGCCGGCACGGGGCTTGACGACGCGGAGCCGAGGACGAAGACGAGGACGGGGCTGCAGCGGCTCGCTTGACGAACGCGGACGACGGACGAGAACGGCTCGACGGAGGGACGAACGCCACGACGACCGGGAACGACGAGAGGACGACGACGACGACGACGACCGGGACCGGCGAGGAGGCGACGAGGACAGCCGGCGGCAGCTGCACGGAGATGGGGACGACGTGGAACACGCCGCTACGATGCCGACGACGGAGGCGGCGCCGCGAGACGACGAGCCGGGCGACCGACGGGACGTCGACGACGAGAACGATCGGAGACGACGATGATGGACCGCGGAGGGGTTTGGATGGAGGGGAAACGATGCCGAGGACGACCTTGCCGCTGCGATGCCGGAGGTGGTAGTGGTGCAGCAAGCCGACGAGCCGGGGAGGAGGAAGGGGCGGCCGAAAGGACACCGGCGACGAAGAGGATGGAGAGGCCGGCGCGGCGACGGCGTTCCGGCGAAACCGAGGAGCAGCCGGGGTGGAGGACGACGCTGCGACGTCAACGGAGGAGACGGCGACGTCGGTCGGCGTACCGGCGACGAACAGCAGCCGGCCGGAGACGGAGAAGTGGTGGCGACGCCACTGGACGCCGGCGAGGACGCGTCTCCGGTGATTTCCCCGCGAAACGGAGGCGAAGCCGGGAAAGAGGAGGCAGCTGCGACGCCGGGAGAAGTGGCGGCGCAGCCGGAGGGTGCACGGGCGAGGCGGGAGGTGCGGCTGGAGGTGGCCGGCAAGGAGGAAAGAGAAGGGCGACGGCGGGGAGGCAGCTCCGGGGGTCTCCGCGGGAAACGGAGGGCAGGCCGGGGTGGAGGAGGTGGCGGCGACGCTGGAGGAGGCGACGGCGCGGCCGGCCGGCGCACGGGCAAGGCGGTAGGGGCGGCTGGAGGCGTCCAGCGGCACGGGAGAGAGAGGGCGACGGTGGGGAGGTGGCTAGGGACCACGGGAAGGCTCGGGAGGGGGCTAAAACGAGAGAACGGGGGATGAGGATCCCATTTTATAGGATGGGGGAGAGAGCCGGGCACGGGAGAGGGCGGAACGGCGACGGGAATGGCGGCCGGCGGCAAAGGTAGGCGGCCGGACTTGGCGCGTCCGTTCCCGGCGATTGGGGGCGGCATTCAAGGGGGAAAACGGGGGTAATCGAAGAGGAATCAATGGGGATTAATTCCCCCCAATCAATTTGGAAAGAGCCGGCTTGAATAGAGCGGATTTAGAGGAGGAATGGCGCTAGGGTTCACGGGAGAGAGAGGAAGAAGGCCGGCGGCTGGAGGTCGGGGACGCGCCTGACAGGCGGGTCCCACGCGGGAGGCGCGCGGCGTCAGCGCACGTGCGGCGCGCGTGCGCACGCGGCTGGCTCGGGCAGGGAGGCGCGGCTTGGGCCGGGAGGCGGCCCAGGCGGGAGGAGGCGGGAAGCGGCCTGGGCCGGGCAGGCCGGGAGGGGAGGGGGGGGAAGAGGCAGCCCGGGAGAGAGGGAGGAGGGAGCTGGGCCGAGGAGAAGGGGGGCCCAAGAGAAGGAGGGAGAGAAGGAGAGGAAGAGGAATAGAGGGAGGAAGAGAGAACTTTGGCCGCGGGCCGAGAGAGAGAGAGGGAGGACTTTGGGCCAAAAGAAAAAGGAGGATTATTTTTAGGTCTTCTTTTTAATAAACTTTGATAATTGTTTTTGTTGTTTAATAAATATTTCCGGTGCTCTGAAAATTCAAGTAAAATTTGAGGGCTCATTTTAGACCAAGGAGAATTTAACAAAAATTCTCCAGGCCACATTCGAATTTTTCTTGTACGTATTTTAGTGTTTGCCGATTTCTTTCCGAATTTTAATTAATTCTATTATTCCTTTTAGAAAATGATTTTTATTTCGGGATGAATTTATCAGGACGTGACAACCGTCTTGTGTGAATGCTTCAACCATTTGCTTCTTGTTTCCTCCATACACTCCGAACACGCCCATTTCCCTTTCACAGTTTGGCCAGAAAGGTTGCCAAGGGCCGGATAATCGTTGATGGTACAAAACAGCATCGCTTGGAGGTTGAAATACTCTTGTGCATATGCGTCCCATGTTCGTGTGCCCTCATTCCATAGCCTTTCGAAGTCATCGATTATCGGTTCAAGGAACACATCGATATCGTTGCCAGGTTGTCTCGGTCCTTGAATGAGCATGGCAAGCATAATGTACTTTCTTTTGAAACACAACCAGGGAGGAAGGTTATAGTTAACAAGCAGAACTGGCCATGTACTGTGACGACTGCTCAAATCACCAAAAGGATTAATGCCGTCCGTACACATTGCGAAACGCATGTTTCTTGGGTCATCTGAGAATTCCTGGTAAATCCTATCGATTGTCCTCCACTGTACTGAATCTGCTGGGTGCCTCAGCATAGTATCGACTTTCCGTTCCTCGGCATGCCAGCGCACAAGCTTAGCTTGTTCCTTGTTCGCAAACATTCTCTTCATGCGCTCCGCAATTGGGAGATACCACACCACCTTTGCTGGGCCTCCCCTCTTTGACTTACTTCCTTCACCTTCACTCTTTGCTCGTTTGTATCTTGATGCCCCACAGATAGGGCAGACATCCAAGTCAGCGTATTCCTTGTAATACAAAATGCAGTCGTTCGGACATGCATGAATTCTTCTGACCTCCAGGCCCAACGGACATAATACTTGCTTCGCTTCATATGTCGTCTGAGGTAAATTGTTCCCCTCTGGCAACAGATCCTTTAACAGCTCAAGGAGTTCTGTAAAACTCTTGTCCGACCAGCCATTACTAGCCTTAAGCTTCATGAGTTCCAACACGCATGACAACTTGCTGTGCTTCGACTTGCATCCATCATACAACGGCATCTGGCAATCTTCCACCAACTTACTAAACTTCTCATAATCTCTGTCGTTGTCCTCTGCGTCTTCAATGTCATGCAACATTGTAGATAGACATTGAGTGTCCAAATCTATGGTCTCTCCACCTAAAGGAGAAGGTACGAACATGCCTTCTCGAGCTGCGACGGTGTTCTCTACATCCTGATCCAACACTTCTTCAGCTGCGACATCAGGCGCCTCTTGCTCTCCATGCTTGGTCCAGCAGGTATATTTCTTCATGAATCCATTCATTATCAAATGAGCATGCACTTCATCCTTGTCTTCGATCATCTGTTCATTCTTACAGTCCCTACATGGGCACAACATGTGCATGCTCATCCTACTTTTTCTGTCATTATCCGCAAATGTGACAAATTCAGTGACCCCCTCTCTATACTCGGTAGACGAACGATGCGCATAGTACATCCATCTACGATCCATCTGAAATCAACAACATACGAAGAAAAATAAATGATGATCGATATGTTGAGAATGAATGGAGAATAATGTGTTTTTTACCTTGAATTTTAGCAAAAAATCGCCCCCCTTGCCCTCCCAACCGATTTGTGAACAGTACAATGGTCGGGATGGAAAGCAGTTGGCAGTTTGGGGGTATTTATAGACCCAACACACCTCAAACGGGTTAGATAAAAAAAGCCCGTCAAAGGTATTGCTCATACCTTTGACGGGCTTCTATTCAACGACCCGTCACTGGTATCCGCTCACCTGTGACGGGCCAGAAATGAAAGCCGTCACAGGTGGCGGCCCATCACCTCTGACGGCTTCTAATGTATCGGCCCGTCACAGGTGAGGTGATACCAGTGACGGGTTGGAAGCAAAACTCGTCACTGGTATACCTCTGACGGGTTTTCCTTTCGGCCCGTCACAGGTGAGGGGATACCTGTGACGGTCCGCGGCCGGATGGCTCACCGGTGACGTTATCCCGTCTGACCTGTCAGAGGTAATGGTCACTAGTGACCAAATCGTTTGCCCGTCACAGGTATCCCGTCAGAGGTGTGAGGATCTGGCGTAGTGTCTTAATCTGATGATTTTCAAACTTCAAATGTTACTAAGCGGGATGTGCATGATAGTACGTCCATCTTTTACCCGGTTAATTTGTTTTGGCTCGGAGAAAAGGAAAATACAATGACGGGCGACGGCAAAAGCAAAATCAATATATAGCTCGTCTCTTCTCTTGGATATACAAACTTTGCTATACTTACGGTATACTAAGGGGTTGTTTGGTTTGCTCCCAAAGTTTATCAAAGGTTACCACACTGTTAGATACAAGTTTGACCAAGTTAGTCTATTGTTTGGTTCATAGCCATACTTGTGGCAAGATTCCCTCTCATCTATTATGATCCCACATGTCATCAACTCAATAAAGTGTGGCATAATCCTATTTTGCAAGCTAAGGTGTGGCTCACTTTTTATAAACCACAACTTAGACAAGTGTGACATAAAAGTACGATGAATGATAGCAAATTTAGTATAACATCCAAACAGCCCCTAAGTTTATACGTATTAACTTTATATATACACGTGTGCTATACAAAATTTATATCTATATACATACATATGTAACTTTACATATACGTATATATAAAGTTATACGTGTATATATACGTATACATATAAATTTTATACATATACATACAAATTTTATACACATATATAAAGTTTGTATGTATACGTATAATTTTTCTATGTGTATATATAATTTTTTATATACTTTATATATACATATGTATAAGTGTACATACAAACTTTATATTTAGAGCAATTTTATGGTCCTTAAGTAGGTACCATGAGGTACTACTTTTTCTATTGTAAATTTGGTACCTCTTGGTACCTAGGTACTATAAGGTATCATGAGGTACCAAATTGGTACCTCATGATAACCCCTCAAGGAACGTGGAATTACTCTTATATTTATGTATATAAAATATATAATATGTAGGTACAGTTTGAGACTAGATCCATTCGATCTCTACTCGAAATGAGAAAAAATAATGATTAATTAAGTAATAATTATGATTCTTTTTAATTTTTAAACAACTTTCACACAGATTTTTTTTTCTAAAACGTATGTAGTAATGAAAAACGAGAAAGTTGAAGTTTGGACTTAGGCCCTCTTTGTTTAGGCTTATAAGCCTACTTATAAGTCGAAAAGTCTAAGTCAAAACAAACAAGCAGCTTTTTCATTTGGCTTTTTTTGAAGCCATAAGCCACTCTAACACTATTAAGCCAAAAGCTAGGTTGGAGAAGCTTTTTTGGCTTATATGAGATAGATGTATGACTCCACCACTAAACTTAGGACATTAAATCCACTGGCTTATAAATCATATAAGCCAATAAGCTGACTTAAAAGTCTAAACCAATAAACCTAAGCCTAAACAAAGAGGGCCTTAATAAAGAAAAAGCGCCTAAGCGAGTAGCGGGTCACGCCTCACCCGGGCGCGGAACCAGTCGCCCATCAGCCGGGGTGTGAGACCGAGACACACCTCCACGTTGAATCGTGCACTCACCACACCCCCGACGCACACGGCGGATTTAGCGCGAACCGCAAAAATCCACCTGATTTCTCCACACGGCGGATTCTCAGTGGCACTACAGCGCCGTTTCTTTTCGCTGTAGGGAAACCCAGGTACGCGCCCGTCAGTACACGCTTAATTTGAACGTACGCTTAGGGAATAAATATAGCTGCCACTGAGACATCTGACTATAGCTCTCAATGGAACGGTTTTTTTCCTTTCACTGTAGTGAATTAACAGTACATTTAATTGCATTTATGCAACTGATAGTAAAATAGCAAAAGATATTTCAAAACCCTCCAGGTATTTTGGGCATTATTAAAAAAATCAAATAACTAACCAAAGGGAAAATTACAAAAACCATCTCATAAGTCACTTAACGGGATCAGCCTGCTATTGTAGGAAAATTACAAAAACCACCCCCACAAGTCACTTGAACTTTGACATTTCACCATATGAATCATTTTGTTGTAAATGCTTACTCACTATTTGATTTTGTTGCAAAAATCAACCCAGTACGAACGTTTTTAACCGGATCAGCCTGTTATGATGTAGAGCTCCATAGGCTAAGCTAGCCAAGTCAATTGTCTAAGTGTTTGCATTAGACTCATTCTTCATGTTCCATTAAGTTCTTTTCATTAGCAAAACTGTAAGTGCAACAACATTTACGCTCTCATCAACAATTTTATTTGTGAAATCTCCAAAAAAAATTTATAAAAACACATTGACGTCTCATTAAGCACAAACACACTAGGATGGTTTTTTACAATAAAACCGAATAGGAGGTAGGCATTTGCAACAAAGCTGAGTAGGATGTGAGCATTTGCAACAAAATGACTTCAAACTTCAAGTGACTTCTGGGATGATTTTTTGCAATTTTAAATAAAACAATATGATTCACGTGTTTTCTTACCGGTCTTACCTGAGATTAGTTAATTAGTCTGTTGGTATGCTCACCCAAACGAAAATAGCAGAAAAAAATGGCGCTCAATTACGAAATTGCTTAAAACCATACCATTATCTACTCCGACAATGCTTAAATGATGAAATTGTTAACGGTGATGCATCAGCACTTGCCCTTTTTCTTGACAAGAAAACAATGAGATAGCACACGGAAATTACGCTGAGTCCATGGTGGTAGTCACTGCCTCACTGGTCAAGCCACTCGACAATGTAATGCGGCACAGCCAATTCTTGAACCTTTAGAATTAGAACTGGTGATTGGAGAAACCAATTCAAGCTTCCAAAACCAAATTCAAAGCACCGTGTGGTATATATCCCTGAACTTTCAACATGTATTGACATATCACCAGGTCAGGACATCTTGCCAACCTCTGAAATTGGCCACAGTTCCTTGCAGGCTTCTCATCGCTTTTCCCATCCAAGAACCATGTGTCCTGCAAATCTCTTGTCCTTCGACATCGTTGCTGCGGCGGTGGTGGTGGTGCTGATGCTTGCAACTGCAGCACCGGCCATCTCCGTGCAGCAGCTCTACGACTATCCGACGGCAAACCTCTCGACGCGGTGGGTCAACAACGCCGCGGTGCTCCAACACAGCGTCGACTTCACCGACGGGTCAGCCGTGCGCTCCATCATCCTCCGCTCACCAGAAACCATATTTGGCCCCTCCTTCGCCGCGGGGTTCTTCTGCGCTCCACCCTGCAAAGCGTTCCTCTTCGCCATCTTCATTGTCTACACTGACGGTGGTGCCAGTATCACCTCGGTACGAAACGGTATTCCGCAGGTTGTCTGGTCGGCCAACCGGGCACACCCTGTTGGAGAGAATGCTACCCTGGAGCTGACTGGAGATGGGATCCTGGTCCTCCGTGAAGCCGATGGCAGACTCGTCTGGTCGAGCGGCACTTCAGGCCGATCTGTTGTAGGCATGCAGATCACAGAGCAAGGAAACCTGGTGCTGTTTGATCAGAGGAATGTGACAGTGTGGCAGTCATTTGATCATCCAACTGATGCATTGGTCCCTGGGCAGTCTTTGCTGCAGGGCATGAGGCTGAGAGCAAATACCTCCAACACAAATTGGACTGAGAGTAAGTTGTATATGACTGTTCTTTCAGATGGTTTATATGGTTACGTTGAATCCACACCGCCTCAACTCTACTATGAGCAGACAACAAACAAGAGAGGAAAATATCCGACAAGGGTTACCTTCATGAATGGCAGCCTCAGCATCTTTATACGTACCACCCAGGCAGGAAAGCCTGAAGCCATTATTGCACTGCCAGAAGCAAAGTCCACCCAATACATAAGGTTAGAGTCTGATGGACACTTGAGGTTGTATGAGTGGTTTGATGCAGGATCAAATTGGACCATGGTATCTGATGTAATCCAGAAATTCCCTGATGATTGTGCTTTCCCAACAGTGTGTGGGGATTACGGGATATGCACAAGTGGCCAATGCATCTGTCCTCTTCAGGCTAATTCTAGTTCAAGTTACTTCCATCCAGTTGATGAGCGGAAGGCTAATCTTGGTTGTGCACCAGTGACTCCAATATCTTGTCAAGAAATGCAATACCATCAATTCTTGAGTCTTACGGATGTTTCTTACTTTGATGAAGGCCAAATTATTGCCAATGCAAAAAACAGAGATGATTGCAAGGAAGCCTGCTTGAAGAATTGCTCCTGCAGAGCTGTGATGTTCAGGTATTATGGGCAGAATGATTCTGATGGAGAATGCCAGTCAGTGACAGAGGTCTTCTCCTTGCAATCAATACAACCTGAAATTGTTCATTACAACTCTTCTGCTTACCTCAAAGTGCAACTTACTCCCTCCTCAGCAGCCCCTACACAAAACTCCTCTTCTGCACCTACACAGACCTCCTCTTTTGCCCTTACACAAAACAAAAGTAACAAAATGAAGGCAATTTTAGGTTCTACACTTGCAGCAAGTATTACTCTTGTTTTGGTTGCTATTATTGTTGTCTACGTACGAAGGAGGAGAAAATATCAAGAGACAGATGAAGAGTTAGATTTTGATATATTGCCTGGAATGCCCCTGAGGTTATCACTTGAAAAATTGAGAGAATGCACTGAAGACTTCAGTAAAAAGATAGGTGAAGGTGGATTTGGATCAGTATTTGAAGGGAAATTAAGTGAAGAGAGAGTTGCAGTGAAACGTCTAGAAAGTGCTAGACAAGGAAAGAAAGAATTCTTGGCAGAGGTCGAGACTATTGGCAGCATTGAGCATATCAATCTTGTCAGGATGATCGGATTTTGTGCAGAGAAGTCAAATAGGCTTCTGGTATATGAATATATGCCAGGAGGGTCACTTGATAAGTGGATATATTACCGCCATAACAACGCCCCACTTGATTGGAGCACAAGGTGTAGGATCATTCTGGATATTGCCAAGGGTTTATGTTATCTTCATGAGGAATGCAGGCGAAAAATTGTTCATTTGGATATCAAACCACAGAATATTCTCTTAGATGAGAACTTCAATGCCAAATTGGCGGATTTTGGACTTTCCAAGCTAATAGATAGAGATCATAGCAAGGTAATGACTGTGATGAGAGGCACACCTGGATATCTGGCACCTGAATGGTTAACATCACAAATCACTGAAAAAGTTGATGTGTACAGCTTTGGCGTTGTTCTTATGGAGATAATAAGTGGAAGAAAAAATATTGATATCTCTCAGCCAGAGGAAGCTGTTCAGCTCATCAATTTATTACGAGAAAAGGCTCAAAATAATCAGTTGATTGATATGATTGATAAGCACAGTAGTGACATGGTCTCATACCAGGAGGAAGTGATTCAAATGATGAAGCTTGCAATGTGGTGCTTGCAGAATGATAGTGGCCGAAGGCCTTCTATGTCAACAGTTGTCAAGGTATTGGAAGGTGTAATGAGGGTGGAAAATTGCCTAGATTACAGCTTTTTCAATGCAAATTCAGTAATATCTGTTCAAGGGAACCCATCCACATATTCAGCTCCACCTCATGCATCAATATTATCTAGTCCAAGATGAAAGCAGAAGAAAATTCGATTCATGAACTTTACCTTTTATAACTATTTTTGCATTGTATCCTAGTATCCTATTTATTATTGGAGAAGTATGTTGCAGAGAGCACCAAAAGAATACATTTTGGACAATAAATGATTAAATGTTATGTGGGGACAGCTCTATGTGCGCTGTCTGAAGCAGCAGAAGCCGATGACATCCAACTGAGTCCATGTCTTCCATTTGATTAGCTTAGGATTAGTTTTTCATTCAACGGGATTAGGATAGTTTTTTAAGGATAAGACATTCTTGTTAAGAGTTTTTTAAGTGTTGGGCCTCTCTCTTATATTAAGAAAGATGTCGGAATCAATAAGCAAGCAGAAGTTAATCTCCCAAACCCCTCCCTCCCATTCTCTGATCATCACGATTCCGGGGAGGTGAGGCAACAGACCTAGCTCTCCTGTCGAGCACCACTATCACCTGAGGAGCTTGGGGTACACCCCTGGTTCCTAACAATAAATATGTTGGATTTTTTTTTTGTGATGATTTCAGTATGCCGCTGAAAAACCATTAGCATCACTACTACATATTGTGAAAGCAATGTGGGCTTTAATTTGCTAAAATTCACTTTGAAGTAAGGTTGACTCTATGAAACAAATCAAACTATATGCATTGCAAAAACCTCCTGAACCTCTGAAACCTGTTTACTACCCCATGAGGTGGATTTCAACAGTAGTTATGCCACCATATCTAATCCATTTTCGCCTTCATTTCAACATCACTCTTATTCCCCTAAGCGCATGCACAAGTAGGCACTAATCAAACCATGTAAAATCCACCAAAAGAATCCCAAAATCACCATAACTAGATATGGCCACATGAGATGCTAACCCTTAAATCAAACAAACAAATATCTTTCAAACCTCATCTGCTTCCTCTGAAAGATCCTCCGCACTTCTCTTAGGGAACAATAGCAGGAGTCTTAGGTCAAAAAAAAAAAAAAGAACTACAGCAAAATTATTTTCCTTCAAAAAACAAAAATGGAAGAAGCCTATCTTGTGTTCACCCACTAAACTTTCAAGTCTCCTATGACTGGGTAAGAAGCCTACTACCATCATCATCTCTGGTCCCGTGTCTTCCACCTCAACCCAGATTACTGGCTACAGCAAATAATTTGTATTTTGCATAAATTATTTCAGCTTTTCCATTTTTGTTTCTGTGGGCTGCAACTTCATCAAGATACAAGATATTCATGAAAAGCTGGAAGCACTTCCTGGTTCCTTAATCTAGGAATATGCATATATACCAACTTACAAATTTGATGGGGAAATGTGAACTTACATGTTCAGGGCCTGGTAGAAATCATTGTTCCTCGCACCTGCATTTCGATCAGCTCCCATGACCCAAAGGATCAAGATTACGCCACTGCCCATTTGTGACTTGAGTGTACGGTGCCATAACATCAAATTGTTGACAGAGAACACAGCCCGATAATGGTTCGTTCATGAAGCCGCAGAGAATTCCAATTATCTGCCTCACCACAAACCTGCACGGTGCATCAGTCGGCTCAAGTGAAGTGCACCACAGCGAAGCCCCCCAGTGAGGACGGTACGTAGGTAGCATACTACTAGGTCTAGCTAGGCTGCAAATTCGACCTGGCAATGCCATTGCCATGGCTTTCCTTGGTCCCAGGCAGCACGCCAATAGCTCACGGTGTTGACTCCCGCGCATTTTGTCGAACACCTCCCGGGCGAGCCAATATCAGCCATGGCTGTTGGCGCGGCCGGCCAGCGCGATCTGCAAAAACCAGAGATGAAAGGGAAAGAGACGCGGTAAGCGTGGGCGGGAGGGGGGCGTCATCGTGTCGGCACCGACGCCGTCGCGTCCAGCAGGCGGCGGCGGGGAGATCGATCGGCGTGGTGGCGGTGGATGGATCCGTCGTCTCCGCGCAACCTACCTACCTTGGTGTTGGTGTTGGTGGCACTTTGGAGTTGGGACTTTGCTTGGGTGGCAGTCGGGGGAAGAGGAAAGCTCAATCAATCTTGGGTGGCAGTGACACGTAACGTCGAATGTTTGTGGTGTATCTGTGGAAATATCGAACATAAGCCCAACAAGTGTCTTTGAAAAAAACAACAACTCATAATTAAACTGCATTCGCAGAATATCATCTTGATAGGCCTAACTATACTTTTTCCATCCTAAAATATATCAATCTTTGAGCAGATAGAAGATATTCTAATACTACCAATTTAGATATATGTCTGTTTAAATTCATAGTAATAGAATATGTACCATTCACTCAAATGTTGTTTATATTTATTTTGGGAGTAGTACTGAGATTCCAGCTCTGCATGACATGCACGAGAATAACCAAAGTCCAAAACGACGGTTCTTAAAAAAAAAAGTCCAAAACGACCTTCCTACAAGGCTACACCTAACTTAGTCACACTTCTCCAAACTAACTACCAATAGTAACAACAGAACAAAATTTCGGTGCTAGGAGATTTGCACAGCTCGAAATTACAAATCGGATCATGGACATGTTTTTTGCAAGTTGACAGCACAAATGCATCCCCCATTTCATTCTCTACTTCTCTTTCTTTCTCGTTCACCTTGATGCTGCCCTCTCTGGAGTTCTCTCTCCGGCACCATGCCCTTCAGTCCTCTTCCCAACCTCTTCTTATTGCTAAGAATTCCCCTGTTTTTGTCTTTTGATTGGTTCACTGACACTGTGCCAAAGCAGATCAACATATTAGTTCATGCGTAGAAGAACGAGTGAGGTTGCTCCGTGCTTCCTATAGTCGGCAGGTGTCTCTATCAAGATGATCCTACAATCCAAAACTAGGTAGAAATCAGCAAAAAATTTCAGCTGGTAGTTGGGTAGAAACTACCTTTAACAGTCTACTGGAATGACAAAATGGGGGGGTCTGGTATGCTAAAGTATCCCTTTTAAGATAAAGTACCTATGAATTTCTAATCGGTGTCCATGAATATGGACAGCGATTCTTCCTAGAAGGATCGAAAATCATATGATATGATCCTAGCTGCCACTGAGACTCCTGGTTGCACACTATAGAAGATGGTGGTGGTTGTTGAAGTATAAAGAAATTATAGCCTTCTACATCAGTTTGCAATTCACATTAACTTTTTAGGTAAACTAAATAGTACCTATAACTCAATGCACAAAAGAAAGGATTCAAAAGACCTTGGTTGCTGCAATTTAAACAAAAAAGGATTCAACCCTTGTAGATTCCAACTTGTCGGATTCGTTGGAGCTTAGAAGTGAAGAGAAGTACGTGTTGAAATACTTGCTCCGGTTATCATTATTTGATGTTTAATTTGATAAGACCTGATCAAACTTTGGAACTTTAACCGTCATTAACTTTTGAAATACTTATCTTTAAAACATAAAAATGCTATGTGTAGATTTGTCCCAAAAACACTTTCATAATCTCTTGAACTTATTGAATTTTATAAAGTCATTATAGTTTAAATTATGGTTAAAGTCACACATCAAAAACCATGGAATTAGGGAGTATAAGTAAATTACTTGTTCCCCTAATATGTAAATTTCAAACCAACCGTGTTACCTGGTCTTACCTGATTAGTCTTAGCTGTTATGCTCTCCCAGGACGAAAATGGAAGAACGGAATGCGAATGCCGTGGCATGCTTAATTATGAAGCTTCATATTACCATCCCGGTGTCTACTCTAAAAATGCTTGAATTGCTAAAGTTAATGATATCAGCATGTGCTTTTCCCCATGATACGGCAGAAGGAAACTTGTTCACCAGAATCCATGGTAATCAAAGTTACATGGGAATGCCTGTAAAGCCAATTGTTGTCACTTTAGGATTAGAAGTGGTCAAGCCAATCAATCTTCAAAAGAAATTGAAAGCACCGAGTGGTATGGTTCTGAACTGTTGACTTGTATCCGGAGTGCGAGAAGATGAGTAGTCGACCACTTGGGAGCAATAGCATGCGCCAGCTGGCAAGGCCGCGAGGGTGAGCCATCTTTCTGGTGACCATATCAGCTCATCGATTCAGTGTCATCAGGTCAGGACATCTTATCAGCCTCTGAATTGGCCACAGTTTCTTGCTGGCTTCAATCTCGTTCCTTCCCATCCAAGAACCATGCATCCTGCCAATCTCTTCTTTGAGATTGTGGTAGTGCTTCTGCTGCTTGCAACTGCAGCACCGTTCGTCTCCGGGCAGCCCTATGACTATCCTATGGCTAACCTCTCGACGCGATGGGTCAACAATGCTGCCATGCTCAAGCACAACTCCTACACCGACGGGTCAGCAGTACGTGCCATTGTCCTCCGTTCACAAAAACAATTGCCCGGCATCTCCTTCGCTGCAGGGTTCTTCTGCGCCCCACCCTGCCAATCATTCCTCTTTGCTGTCTTCATTGTCTACACCAACAGCGGTGCCGGGATCACCTTATCGGTAAACGGAATGGCACAGGTAATCTGGTCAGCCAACCGGGCAAGCCTAGTTGGAGAGAACGCAACCATTGAGCTCACTGGAGATGGCAACTTGGTACTCCATGAAGCTAATGGCAGACTCGTCTGGTCGAGCAACACTTCAGTCCAATTAGTGGCAGGTATGGAGATCACTGAGCATGGCAACCTGGTGCTGTTTGATCAGAGGAATGCGACAGTGTGGCAGTCATTTGATCATCCAACCGATGTATTGGTCCCTGGGCAGTCATTGCTGCAGGGAATGAAGCTCAGAGCAAATACATCTACCACAAATTGGACTGAGAGTAAGTTGTATATGACTGTTCTCCCAGATGGTTTATATGGCTATGTTGGATCCAAACCACCACAGCTATACTATACATATTTGGTGGACACAAACAAGAGCAGAAAAGATCCGACGAGGGTTACCTTTACGAATGGAAGCCTCAACATCTTTCTGCAGTCGACACAGGCAGGAAAGCCAGAAGCCATTATTGCACTGCCAGAAGCGAAGTCCATCCAGTACATAAGATTAGAGTACGATGGACATTTGAGGCTGTATGAGTGGTCTGATGAAAAGTGGACCATGGTATCTGATGTTATCAAGAAATACCCTGATGATTGTGCTTTCCCAACAGTGTGCGGAGAGTACGGGATATGTGCAGGTGGACAATGCATCTGTCCTCTTCAGACTAATACTAGTTCAGGTTACTTCCATCCAGTTGACGAACGGAAGGCTAATCTTGGTTGTGCACCAATGAATCCAATATCTTGTCAAGAAAAGCAAAACCATCAATTCTTGACTCTTACTGATGTTTCTTACTTTGATGGAAGCCAAACTATTGCAAATGCGAAAAACAGAGAGGATTGCAAGCAAGATTGCTTGAAGAATTGCTCCTGCAGGGCTGTAATGTTCAGGTATGACCAAAATGTTTCCGATGGAGAATGCCAGTTAGTGACAGAGGTCTTCTCCTTGCAATCAATACAGCCTGAAATTATTCATTACAATTCTACTGCTTACCTTAAAGTGCAACTTACTGCCTCCTCTTCTGCGCCAAAACAAACATCCTTATCTGCCCCTACACAAAAGAAAAGTTACAAAATAAAGACAATTTTAGGTTCTACGGTTGCAGCAATTATTACTCTTGTTTTGGTTGTTATTGTTGGTATCTATGTACAAATGAGGAGGAAGTATCTAGAGATAGATGAAGAATTAGATTTCGATATATTGCCTGGAATGCCAATGAGATTCTCATTTCAAAAGCTAAGAGAATGCACTGAAGACTTCAATTAGAAGCTCGGCGAAGGTGGATTTGGATCGGTCTTTGAAGGGAAAATAAGTGAAGAGAGAGTTGCAGTGAAATGTCTGGAAAGTGCTAGACAAGGAAACAAAGAATTCTTGGCAGAGGTAGAAACTATTGGCAGCATTGAACACATCAATCTTGTTAGGCTGATTGGATTTTGTGTAGAGAAGTCAAACCGGATCCTAGTATATGAATACATGCCAAGAGGGTCACTTGATAAGTGGATATATTACCGCCACAATAATACCCCCCTTGATTGGAACACAAGGTGTAGGATCATTCTGGATATTGCCAAGGGTTTATGTTATCTTCACGAGGAATGCAGACGAAAAATTGCTCATTTGGATATCAAACCACAGAATATTCTCTTAGATGAGAACTTCAATGCCAAATTGGCAGACTTTGGACTTTCAAAGCTAATGGATAGGGATCAAAGCAAGGTAATGACTGTGATGAGAGGCACACCAGGATATCTGGCACCTGAATGGTTAACATCACAAATCACTGAAAAAGTTGATGTCTACAGCTTCGGCGTTGTTCTTATGGAAATAATAAGTGGAAGAAAAAATATTGATTTCTCTCAGCCAGAGGAGAGTGTTCAGCTCATTAAGTTATTATGCGAAAAGGCTCAAAATAATCAGTTGATTGATATGGTTGATAAGCACAGTAATGACATGATCTCGCGCCAGGAGGAAGTGATTCAAATGATGAAGCTCGCAATGTGGTGCTTGCAGAATGATAGCTGCCAAAGGCCTTCTATGTCAATGGTTGTCAAGGTATTGGAAGGTGCAATGAGTGTTGAAAATTGCTTAGATTACAGTTTTTTCAATGCAATTGCAGTCATGTCTCCTCAAGGCAATCCATCGATATATTCTGCTCCACCTCCTGCATCAGTATTATCTGGTCCAAGATGAAATGGGTGGCTAAGGGGCACAAGAAACTCTGGTTCATGCACTTTACCTTTTATAACTGCTTTTGCAATCTATCTTATTTGTTCTTTGAGAAGTATGTTTCGGGAAGCATCAAAGAGTACTTTCTGGGCAATACCGCTAGTACATTATTGTGAAAGCAATGTGGGCTTTAATATTGTAAAAATCACTTTGTGGTAAGGTTGATTCTGTGAAACAAATCGAATTATATATTGCAAAGCTTCTGAAGTTCTAAACCAATTGACTTCACCCCTTAAGGTGGGTCTAAACTGTACTTATGCCACCAAATTGAATCCATTTCTGCGTTCACTTCAGCATCACTCTAAGCCCTATCAAACCATGTATAACCCACCAAAAGAAACCAAAAATCACCACAACTTGATCTGGCCACTGAGATGCAAACCCTTGCATCAACCAAAAAATATCCATCAAACCTCATCAGCCTCCTCCGACAGCTCTGCCATCGTTTTCTCAGATATAACAGCAGAAGTCTTAGAATCAGCAAAGAAAAATGAAAGAAGCCTGATCAACCCACTTAAATTTGAAGTCTCTACCGAATAGAAGCCTACAAGGCTACAACCAACATAATATCTGGTCCAAAGGTTTCCACCTCTACCTAAATAACTGATCACAGGAAAATAATTCGTATTTTGCACTTTTCTTTTTGTGCACAGCAAGTTCATTAAAATACAAACTATATTCATGAAAAGCTGAAAGAGCTTTCTTGTTCCATAATATCAGAATATGGCAATATGCACATATATGAACTCACAAACTTGATGGAAATGGTGAATTTACCTTCTTAGAGCTTGGTAGAGTTACTGTTCCACGCATCCGCATTTCAATCAGCTCCCATGGCCCAAGAGGGGATCAGGTGCACGCCATTGCTCCGGAGAAGTCCCGATTGTAGCTTCACTACTCCCCGGAGATGACGCTAGCCTGCATATTCAACGCCACGATTTCCCTTGCTAGTTGCGACCAGAGTCTTAGGCGTACCCACCAGAACCGAATCGTGCGTGCGTGCGCCTTCCCCAGCATGCCAAGAGCTCACGGCGGTGATGGCTCTCACGCATTTCGCCGAACACCTCCTGGCCAGAGCGGACCGTGGCTTGGCCCAGGCGCTGCGAAGCCCAGAGACGGAAAGGGAAACAGCCGCATCGATCCAGCCACGCGGCAAGCGAGAGGTACGGAGTGGGCGCCATCGCCCGGGCACCGACGCCGTCGCCGGAGTGGTGGCTCGCCCACTCCGGTCGGCGCGCATTTCGCCTCTGACCTTGGTGGTGGGGAGGAGGGGGGAAACTATGGTGGGATTTTGAGATAGATGAAAATAAAGATGAAGTCAGCTCATACGTAACGAGCGAATTATTAATATAGGCTTAATTGAGTTTTAATTATTATTAATTTGAAAAAAAATTTATTTAATATTTTAAACTAATGTTTTTATAAAACACACTATTTAGTAATTTATAATGAACGCTAATGAAAATTAGGGTGAAATATGTATCTTAATAAGAAAAGACCGGAGCCATGGATAACCGTGGTGACGGGGGAACCGCAAAGGGCCTGCTGTTATGGCTGCACTGGACAATCCAGTTGTTCGGCTGTCAATCAAGAATGCATCTTGGTCGTTTGGCTGCTGTAGCCGCTGCTAGCTGGTTCCGTTAGACATTGTAGCTACTGCTGTAGCGCAGCAGTAGCCAGCTCTTCCGAACAGGCCCAAAGCTATGTTGAGACGATTCGGGAGAAAATGGAGGGAAAGAAAGGAAGCAGCCATTCTATTCATAGGGCACGTAAAAGATGTGAATGCTTGCTTTTACTTTCAAATAAATTGCATATTACCTAAAACATGCATGAATTGGGATAAAAACTTATATAAAATGACACACAGAACCATGGTGAAAAATATGAGTGAAAATCAGGAGATTGATTCGTGTCGGGCACCTGATGCCAGCCCTAAAATAGGGTGCTCTTCCCACGATCTGCTAGCTGCGTTTGTACGTTTATGGTATGTGTGCACAAATCACCTTCTTATTTTGGCTTCTCGAAATGATTTTTTAAATTAAACTACTTATCTTATTTATAATCCGACTATATTATTGTACTCCTTGCAATTAAATCTTTATAACAATATGACACATGATTTAGGTGATAAAAAATACCTGTTTTAACCGGTGAATTTTAACGTTTTATGTGAGGGAAGTGGATGTTTCAATTAGAATTGGATTTTGTTGCACGTTTTAAGTTACTCATGTTGCGGTGGATCTTTTTTAGTGTTGCACATGATATCATTTGGATATTTGAATAAGTATTTTTTTAATGTTTCACTAGTTTATTTACAAAAGTTGCACGTGGTTTTTCTTGCATGTTTCATCAAGTATATTTGCGATGTTTCATGTTGCTATAAGTTATGTTCTATTCTATTATATATTTATTGTTGTTGCATTGCTTGTTAATAACTAAAATTTTCAGTAACTCGTTTTTTTTTACACCCTGCGATATAGGAAATGTTGGTAGTGTAGGCATACGGTCAAATAAGCGACCAACTAAAAGTTGTTGTTAGTCTATCGTGTACATAAACATGTATACATATGTACCTATACCGTTTTGTTTGTATTAGCTAGGTGTATGACTTTGTGAAAAAAAACAAGCAGTAGTTGCTACTCCCTCCATAAAAAAACTCAACTCCTAGAGTTTAAATTTTATAAAAAAATCAACTTATATCATTCTACCTACCCTCATCACGTAAAACGAGAAGCTTTATCTCTTCAATATCCTTTACCTACATATTACTCTCACTACCTTTTTTTAATAATTAAGGGTATTTTAGTCATTCTCACTCTCCACTATTTCTATCTTGGAATACTAGGGATGGATTTTTTATAAGACGGAGGGAGTATATGCCAGTCATCCTCGTAGCTCACGCACGAGCGAATTTTGTACCTAGAAAAGAAGAGCAAGACTTTTGATTTTTTTCCCCTTCCAACCTGCGCCCGACGCGTCGGTGCGGATACACTTGTGAATCAACTAGAACATTGAATAATTTAGTAAGAACGACTAAACCATCAAGAAAATTCAAAAAAAAAATTAAAAATATAGCATGTGTAACAGAGTTAGATTCCCGATGAAACATTTGTTTCTCATACGTAAACATCAAATTCTAATGGTTGAATAAGTGCAAAAACAACAGTGCAATTGGATCACATAATGAATAAGTAATTTAGGAGGAAAAAATATTTGAAATTCGCTAAAAAAGACTACCACCATATCAATACCGTGGATGATAAGACTTTTACAGTACACGAGATGCGAGAGATGCAAGAGATGGACTAATTACAGTGTGCATGTAACATAGGCTGCGCGTGGTGATGGAGACGCAATGTGGGGAGGGGCGGCCGATTTTTGGCTCTAGTTTCAACCTTTGCTTGCTCACAGCCTCACGCCTTGTGTCTGAGAGATACTTCCTCCGTATTTTAATGTATGACGCCGTTGACTTTTTAACAAACATTTGACCTTTCATCTTATTGAAAAAAATTATGTAATATCATTTATTTTATTGTGACTTGATTTATCATCAAATGATCTTTAAGTATGACATAAGTATTTTTATATTTGCATAAAAAATTTAAATAAGACGAATAGACAAACGTTGGTTAAAAAGTCAACGGCGTCATACATTGAAATACGGAGGGAGTATATTTGTGAGAAGTCAACTCCTTTTTATCATTTCTTTGCTATTATCCACATCAGCAAAATGATTAGATGATATTCTTTTTTTAAGGAACAATGGTTAGATGATATTCTTTTTTTTAAGGAACAATGATTAGGTGATATTGATAAAAGTATTATATGACCTTGTTATTGATAAGATTGGACACATCTCGTAATGACAGTTAGATCATAAATCGCAGTTGGAAAACTAACATATTTTGAAGTGCTTTATAAAAAGCCAGTTATTTAATTTGATAAATATATGAAAGAACTTATGAACATTTATAGACGAAAAGGAAAACATGAAGGAACTCCAATCCAACACACGGGGAGAGCAACAAGTAAGGCTTCGATTAAAGGCGGAACATCCAAAGCGCAAATGCAATACCCATCCATCACATAGGGTCGAATGACGATCGAGAAACCAGAAAAATACAAAACTTGTGAATACAATCATTAGAAAACAACATGTAAAATGTGGACTTTCCGCGTATATACATTGAACAGTAAACTTTATGGCACCGAATGAAAACGCTTGCCGATGAAAAGTTGAACACAAAAGACTGACTATTCAACTGTATTTTTTTTTGCCTGTACTCTTTATGGCACCGGTTTGCAAATTAAAGTAACAAAACCAGTCATTGTATCAGGTTACAATTTTGCAAACGAACTAAATGGAGGGAACTCTGGCTCGGACGTATGATGTTTGGGAAAAAATCGGACGCTGACATCAGCATAACGTCAGCATGACGTCAGCGTCCGATTTACGTGCAAAAACTACTTTAAACTGATTTTTCTCTTAAATTACATATCCAAATCATGATTTGATTGCACCATTAAATTCGTTGCAATTAAATCTTTAAAACAAGACCACGCATGGATATATTCCGACGAAATTTTTTTAAGCTTATTATTGAATTATTTTTAAATGTTGCATGATGTTCCACCAGGTATATCGGAATTGTTTCACTAAATAGATCGAAAATGTTTCACTCGTTTAAATCGGGTGTTATTTCACCTTATATAAAAATAATGTTTCAGCAAATAGCGAAAGAATGTTTTAGTTTACTGCAACATTTGATCCATATACAGTGAAACATTATAACTACACTAGGTGAAACTTTTTCGGCGGAACAAAAAATGAAACGAATTCCCTTGATAGGGGGTTTCCAAAATATGTGGGTTTTTTTATTGCAATGGAATATTTCAGTTCACTGCAACATTAGATCTGTACACAGTGAAAGATTGTGAGTACACTAGATGAAACATTTTTTGTGGAACAAAAAATAAACCAAATTCCCTTAATAGGGGGTTTCCAAAATATGTGGGTGATTTGTTGCAACGGCGCGTTCCATAATATTAAAATCCAATACAACATTTGATCCGTATATATTAAAACATCGCAAGTACATTAGCTGAAACATCGTAAAACTACTGGTTAAAACATCAAAAGAGATCATATGCAACATTCAAAAAAATATCAATAGAGAAGCTAAAATATTTTTTGTCGAAATATAATCATGTGTGGTCTTGTTGTAAAGATTTAATTGCAATGAATATAACGGTGTGATTAGATCGCAGATTAGATAATTAGTTTAATAGAAAAATCGTTTTAAAACTAGAGCTGCAGGAGGTGCTTTTTCTCTGACGTCGGACGTCAGGCGCGCAGCATTTTCCGAACTAAACGCGGTAAGCTTCGATATATAGCAAGATGCTTTTACTCTACAAAATAGATATATCATCACTTTCGCTTCTGTTACAGTTTTTTCTTAAAAGAAAGTTTCAGCCCATCTCAGAAAAGAGAAGTCTGACTTTGAGGGCTCCGTTTTAATTTCCCCCAGTCGAAAGTACAGTATCAGGTACAGAAAACACAGGATATTACAGATACAAGCAAACAGCAAAGTTGTCCGGTTATTTCAAACCCCGGACAACACGACAACATGTAAGCACGCAACAGAACAAAACCAAACCCGACGAAGCACTCCACTCAGGCACTCACTCACTCACTGCGTGCCACTGCGACGGCCACAAGCGAGAGCGCGACGAGCCTTGACTAGCATCCACGATTAGTCAGTCGTGCACTCACCACTCACCACCACGTCGTCCCCCGGCGGCTCAAACCCAACATAGTCAAAATTGCCGGATTTTTCCACCAAAACGGCCAAACTCGATCTCCTTGCCACGCCGCCCCCAACACGACGAGGCGTCGAAGCCCCCCACCACAACTAGTACTGTGTTTGATTTTTCTAAATAATGATGCGTACTGTAATTTAGAACGAAGGGAGTAAAAAAAAGACCCGCCGCTGAGACATGTGACTAGCTCTTCATGGAATTCTCACTGACAGTGAAATAACAATAGATAATAGATTTAATTGCATTTATGCAACTGACAGTAAAATATCAGAAGATATTGCAAACCTCTCAAGGGTGTCTTAGGCATTATGAAAAAAATCAAATAACCAACGGAGGTTAACTGATGGTAATTAAACAAAGGGAAGAAAAACATATTGTATGTATGTAGAACTTGTGCTCGCCAATAACAACCAAGCGCTTGTTTATAGCAGATCATATAATTTCTTCCTGATTCAATCGTTCCATGGCCGTCTGGAACGTGTAAATTTCAAATAGAACAGTATGATTCACGTGTTTTCTTACCGGTCTTACCTGATGCTCCCTCCATACCAAAATGTTTAACGCTGTTGACTTTTTTAAAAATATTTGACCGTTCGTCTTATTCAAAAAATTTAAGTAATTATTAATTCTTTTTCAATCATTTGATTTATTGTTAAATATATTTTTATGTATACATATAGTTTTGCACATTTCACAAAGTTTTTGAATAAGACGAACGGTCAAACATATTTTAAAAAGTCAACGGCGTCAAACATTTAGGGAAGAAAGGAGTATTAGTCTGTCTGCTGGTATGCTCTCCAAACGAAAATAGCATAAAAGATGATGGTATACTCGATTACCAAAATTTCTTCTTACCATACCAATATATTCTCTGACAAGGCTTGGATGATGAAATTGTTAAGGGCGATGCTATCAGCTCCTGCCCTTTTTCTTAACAATAAAACAACAGACAGTAATTACGCTGACTCCATGGTGGTGGTCACTGGCCAAGCAACTTTACAAGGTAATGCGGCACGGCCAATTCTTGAACCTTTAGAACTGGCGATTGGAGAAACCAATCCATGCTTCCAAAACCAAAACCAGAGCACCGCGTGGTATAGCCTTGAAGTTTTGACATGCATTGACGAGAAAGCCAGTCGACCAATTGGAAGCTAGTCCAGAGATCATCTTTCCGGTGACCACATCAGCTCATCGATTCAGTCTGATCACAAGGTCAGGACACACCTTGCTAACCTCTGAACTGACCACAGTTTCTTGCTGGCTTCTCTCCTCTCTTTTCCATCTAAGAACCATATGCATCCTGCCAATCTCTTTGCCGGCTTCACGGTGCTGGTGGTCATGGTTCTTGCAGTTGCAGCAGGGACGCTCCCCAGGCAGCGCTCCGACTATCCCATGGCCAACCTCTCGACACTGTGGGTCAACAATAGAAACAGGCTCCCTGACAGCATCACATATGACGACGGGTCTATGGTACGCAGCATACTCCTCTTGTCACCACAAACCTTTTATGGCCCCTCCTTTGCCGCAGGGTTCTTCTGCACCCCACCCTGCCGAGAATTCATCTTCGCTGTCTTCATTGTCTTCACCAGCAGCGGTGCTTTGTTCCCTGTAGCGGTAAACGAGGTTATCTGGTGTGCCAACAGGGGAAGCCCCCTAGGAGAGGATGCTACCCTTGAGCTGACTGGAGATGGTGACCTCGTCCTCCGTGAAAAAGCCAATGGCAGACTCGTCTGGTCGAGCGGCACTTCAGGCCGATCCGTGCAAGGCATGGAGATCACTGAGAATGGCAACCTGGTGCTGTTTGATCAGAGGAATGGAACAGTGTGGCAGTCATTTGATCATCCAACAGACGCATTGGTCCCAGGGCAGTCACTGCTGCAGGGCATGATCCTCAAAGCAAATACCTCCCCCACAAATTGGACTGAGAGTAAGATATATATAACTATTCTCCAAGATGGTGTATATGGCTATGTTGAATCCACACCACCACAACTCTACTATAACTATGTAGTGAGCACAAACAAGAGCAAGAGAGTTCCAACAACGGTTACCTTCACAAATGGCTGCTTCAGCATCTTTGTGCAGTCCACACAACCAGGAAATCCAGATGGCCGTATCGCATTGCCAGAAGCTAAGTCCATCCAGTACATAAGGTTAGAGCCTGACGGGCACTTGAGGTTGTACGAGTGGTCTAGTGAAGAGAAGTGGACCGTCGTGTCTGATGTAACCAAGCTATCCCTTGATGATTGTGATTTCCCAAAAGTGTGCGGGGAGTACGGAATATGCACAGGCGGGCAATGTATCTGTCCCCCTGAGAGTAATTCTAGCTCAAGCTACTTCCAGCCAGTTGATGAGTGGAAGCTGAATCTTGGATGTGTACCAGTGACTCCAATATCTTGTCAAGAAATGCAAAACCATCATCTCTTGACTCTTAGTGACGTTTCTTACTTTGATGTTAGCCAACCCATTGCGAATCCAACAAACAAAGATGATTGCAAGCAAGCATGCTTGAAGAATTGCTCCTGCAGGGCTGTAATGTTCATGTATTTCCACAATGATTCACATGGAACATGCCATTCATTGACAGAGGTATTCTCCTTGAAAACAATACAACCTCAAACTGCTACTTACAACTCTACTGCTTACCTCAAAGTGCAACTTACTCCCTCTTCTTCTGCCCCTACACAAAACAAAAGTTACAAACAAAGACAATTTTAGTTTCCATACTCGCAGCAATTGGTGCTCTTATTTTGGTTGTTGTTGTTGCTATTTATGTCCAAAAGAGGAGGAAGTATCGAGAAAGAGATGAAGAATTAGATTTTGATATAATGCCTGGAATGCCAACGAGATTCTCATTTCAAAAACTGAGAAAAAGCACTGAAGACTTCAGTAAAAAGCTAGGTGAAGGTGGGTTTGGATCGGTCTATGAAGGGAAAATTAGCGAAGAGAAAGTTGCAGTTAAACGGCTGGAAAGTGCTAGACAAGGAAAGAAAGAATTCTTGGCAGAGGTCGAGACTATTGGCAGCATTGAGCACATCAATCTTGTCAGACTGATCGGAGTTTGTGTAGAGAAGTCAAATAGGCTTCTAGTATATGAATATATGTCAAGAGGATCACTTGATAGGTGGATATATTATCACCATAACAATGCGCCTCTTGATTGGAGCACGAGGTGTAGGATAATTCTCGATATTGCCAAGGGTTTATGTTATCTTCATGAGGAATGCAGGCGAAAAATTGCTCATTTGGATATCAAACCACAGAATATTCTATTAGATGATAACTTCAATGCGAAATTGGCAGATTTTGGACTTTCTAAGCTAATAGATAGAGATCAAAGCAAGGTGATGACTGTGATGAGAGGCACACCTGGATATCTGGCACCTGAATGGTTAACATCGCAAATCACTGAAAAAGTTGATGTCTACAGTTTGGCGTTGTTCTTATGGAAATAATTAGTGGAAGAAAAAATATTGATATCTCTCAGCCAGAGGAAGCTGTTCAGCTGATCAATTTATTACGAGAAAAGGCTCAGAACAGTCAGTTGATTGATATGATTGACAAGCACAGTAATGACATGGTCTCACACCAGGAGGAAGTGATTCAAATGATGAAGCTTGCAATGTGGTGCTTGCAAAATGATAGTGACCGAAGGCCTTCTATGTCAATGGTTGTCAAGGTATTGGAGGGTGCAATGAGGGTGGAAAATTGCCTAGATTACAGCTTTTTCAATGCAAATTCAGTAATATCTGTTCAAGGCATTCCATCCACATATTCAGCCCCACCTCGGGCATCAATATTATCTAGTCCAAGATGAAATCAGTGGCGGAGCCACCACCAGCCTAGCCTGGGTAGCCGCCCGGGCTCACTGGCGAAAACTCCATTAAATTTTAATATTGATGAGTAAATTGATTATGAAATTTCTATAGCAAATGCTAGTTATATTGAAATTTGCCAGGGCTTAAAAATCTTTCTGGCTCCACCGCTGGATGAAATGGATGATTACTGACTATTGAGCAGAAGAAAATCTGATTCATGTACTTTGCCTTTTATAACTTTTTTTGCATTCTATCCTATTTATTCTTGGAGAAGTGTGTTTAAGAGAGCACCAAAAGAATATACATTTTGGACAATAAATGATTTAAAATTATGTGGAGACGGTCCTACGTGCGCTATCCAACTGACCCCATGTCTTCCGTTTTGGTTAGCCCAGGATTAGTTTTTCATTCAACGGGATTAGGAGAGTTTGTTAAGGATTAGACATTCTTGTTAAGAGTTTGTTAAGTGTTGGGCCTCTCTTCTGTATTAAGGGAGATGTTGGAATCAATAAGCAAGAAGTTAATCTCGCAGACCCTCCATCTCATTCTCTGTTCATCACGGCTCAAGGGAGGTGATGCTACAGATCTCACCATCCTGTTGAGCACCACTATTAACTGAGGAGCTTGGGTACACCCCCTGGCTCCTACCAATAAATATGTTGGATTTTTGGTGATGATTTCAATATGCTGCTGAAAAACCATTAGCAATCACTACTACATATAGTGAAAACATTGTTGGGTTTAATTTGCTAAAATTCACTTTGAGGTAAAATTCACCTTAAATTATATATCTTTCAAACCTCATATTTTTCCTCTGACAGCTCTGCCATCCTTCTCTTAGACAACAATAGCAGGAGTCTTGGAAAAAAACAGCAGCAATGCTATTTTCCTTAAAATAACAAAAAAGGAAGAAGCCTACCCTGTGTTGACTGGGTCCGCCCACTAAATTTCAAGTGTCCTAATGACTTGGTAAGAAGCCTACAACCATGATGTCTGGTCTGGCGTCTTCCACCTCAATCCAGATTACTGGCCACAGCAAATAATTTGTGTTTTGCATAAATTATTTTCAATTTTTGTTTTTCTGCGCACTGCAACTTCATCAAGATACAAAATCTTCATGAAAAGCTAAGAGCATAATCTAGGAATATGCGCATATACGGACATACAAATTTAGGAATATGCACATATACGAACTTACATATTTGATGGGAAAATGTAAACTTACATGTTTAGAGATTGGTCGAAAATATTGTTCAACGGATCTGCATTTTGATCAGCTCCCATGACCCAAAGGATCAGGTTTACGCCACTGGCCACTGCTCCTGAAAACATCAAAAATTGTTGACAGAGAACATCCCGATAATAGTTCGTTCACGAAGCCGCAAAGAATTCCAATTTCTGCCTCACCATCAGTTGGCTCAACGGCACCACAACCCGGCACGGTGAGGACGACGCTAGCACGGAGCATTAGTATACAGCTAGCCTGCGAATTCGACATGGGAATGCCCACGGCTTTCCTCGCTGCCAGAGCTTAGGCAAACCAGATAGTAAACGAAGCGCCTGGCTTCCCATCCCAGAACGCCAAACAGGCAACAGCCCGTGGTGACTCGCGCGCATTTCGTCGAACACCTTCCAGGCGAGCCCGTCATGGGTGGCGGAGGCCGCCCAGGCCGGCGGCTGCAAAACCAGAGACGAAAGAAAACGGACGCGGCCAGGAAGCGAGGACGCGGAGTGGGAGACATCGCGCGGGCGCCGCCGCCGTCGCGTCCAGCAGGCGGCGAGATCGGTCCGAATGGTGGAGGTGGAGGTGGACTGGTGGCTCGCCGCCTCGCCCACTCCGGCGGCGGGTACCTGCCTCGCTGCTAGTGGCAAACAGGTACAATAGCGGACCATAAGCTATTTATAAGAGAAAACTAGACAACGGTATTCCGACGACCGTTGGAATAGGATACCCTCTATGAGACGTACATACTACTTGCTACCTATTATCTTATCAGCTGCATGGTACTCGATACATGTGATACATATTATCTGGTACCTATGATAATTAGGACCTTATACCTGTGATATTCGTGCAAGAAAATAGTTAATATGTTTATCCCGTTGCAACGGGCTCCCGTTTTGTAGCAGCGCTCTATCTATAAACACATATCGCGAAAATAAAAGAGTAGAGAGAAGTATAGTGGGCTATAAATTTATAGCTAGCTGCAGCACGACTCCAGGATACAATGTATGTATGATAGGTGGAATCATAGTATATATTTATAGATAACTATTTTATGAATTAGATGTTGCACCACCAAAATTTATCCCGAGAAAGCAACACAAAAATTCATCTGCTGCTGCGTCTAAGGTCTGGTTTAGTTCCCAACTTTTTCTTCAAACTTCTAACTTTTTCATCACATCAAAACTTTCCTACAGACATAAACTTTTAACTTTTCCGTTACGTCGTTCTAATTTCAATTAAACTTCTAATTTTAACGTGAACTAAACACCCCCTAACTCATGCGGCAACGCCGCTGTGTAGATGCACACGCAGGAGCAGCTGCTCCGATTCAGGCACGCAGCGTCACCACCAGCCGGCCGGAGGGATGACGATGACAGCTGACTGCAGTAGATCGGAAGCAGCAAAACGAAGAGAAGGAAAACAGCATAAAAGGAAATACGATAAAAATTAGGTGTTGATTAATTCTGTGTTTTCCTTTCCAATCGGCCTCAACCCTTATATAGGGTCCCTGGTCTTTGTCTTGGTCCCACACTAATTAGATTAGAGATCACACATCAGTAACCAAAACAATGAAAATGAAACGTTGCATATGCACAGCGCCTCCAACTTCCTTGCCTCTGCACGTCACTTCTATGCTGCCAACTTGATCATGTGATCTTCTATCCAGCATCACAGCATATCAATTTTGTTCTCAAGTTTTAACTTCCATAGAAAATCCTGAAGAAACCAATCTCTGCATGTACTGCTGCTACGCCAGGAGCCAGGAGGCAAAGTAAGAAACCATATATGCATGCATCACATTCAGGAGCACTTGCCCATATATTCTCTGATAATAACCTGGTTAACCATTGAACAACCGAATTCAATTAAGTAGAAGAATAAAAACATTCGGCAAGACTTCATCCAAATAAAATAACCGAATAAAAACCATCGGCTGTCAATTTTTGATATCAACAGACGTTAACCCGTGCATTGCATGGGGTAATAAAGAATATTAAAATTTTAATCACAAACTGCACATATTTTAGGAGTTAAAAAATAATAATATAGTTATGTAGTCGATATTATTTCATATAAAATTTATTAATATAAAAATATTTTCACCAATAATATATGTAATAAATTTAGTCACACTTAACATTTTGTAATATAATAGAAAAGAAGATGCAGACCTAGGATTTAAACGGTGACCCGCTTGGTGGAGGGGCTTGCCTCTTGCCACTGCTCTAGCCGAGCAGATACGAGAAATGTGGTCCTAAAGTTCAATTTATACGTTCATAGCGCTGAGCATATCGAATGAAATGTGAACACCAATATATTCATGGCGCGCTAAAGTGTTATACTTCAGTGTCAACCTTCATACCGCTAAGCCAGGTTTATTTTTAAAATAAGTTTTTGAAACGGTTTATTCCTAAAATAAGTTTTCTAAAAGAGTCATTTTGTCAAAATTTCGGTAATAGCTAAATGTCCCGTGCTTTGTCACAGATAAAAAATATTTATTATAATATTGTCTAAAACAAATAAAATATATTTATCTTGAAATATGTTACTTACAAAAGAACATTCACCTTATTTGATTTTAGATGAGGCAATCCATTTACATTTCACTGTTTTTACTATAAAAAGTTTAAAGGTTTAAAGGGTAATATGCAAAAATTATAATGGGGTAAGTGGTGTGAGGGATCCACCACCACCACTATCAACATCTAAGTAATATAGATATGCTAATCATATGCAGGCGTTTGAGAAAACTAATAATCAAGTTTTGAGTCAAATTTAAAGTACTAATTTTATTGATACACTTGGATTTGTTAATTTTTCTTTTCAATCGAGTCACTAAAAGTAAATTAAAATTTACTATGTAGAAAATTTTGTATTTCGATTAAAATTTTAGAAGATTAAAAAAAATCCGAACCAATGGTGCAAATTAGATAAGAAACACCATTCTTACATCCATGGCGGTCTCCGGCCACCTTTCCCCACCACTTTGAGATACCCCGAGCTCCCCTAAATGCTCTTCCTCTATCCCCAGGTCGGAGAGCCTCGGTCTCCTTGTCTCGTTCACCGAAGCTTGCTGGAGGCTATTGTCTTCGTCAAGCTTGAGAGGTGCCGCCGCCAATCCTCACCACCAGCCGCTCTCTCGCTGCCTTGCAGGCACGGTGAGGGTCCCATCCTCCTTCTGTCCCAGATGCCCTCTTCCGCACCACCGCCGCTCGTCGCTTGTGGCCTCCTGGGCCCGGCTGCCTTGAGTGCACGCCTGTTGTCATGGTTCTGGATACCACATACTCAATAGTAACGACTAAGCTTGGCGGGACCCAACATATATCAAGTCTTATATGGAATCATACCTTGTATATAGAAGGAGTTACAGATAAGGAAGGACAAGTAGAGTTCTATATGGAAACGACAAGGACTACCTGGATCGTATCCATACTTAACTCCCTATAGTCCTACTTGGATAAGGGGACATCTATGGGTATAAATACAAACCCCCTAAGAGGGGAGGAGAGGGGACACACAATAGATAGACACACAACATACAACCCAACACAAGTCAGAATAGACACCAACACACGCCGCCAAATATCGACATCAGAGATAAGCCTAGACAGAACTAATATGATGCCTGCGGAGGCCGACAAGAGGGATCTAGCGCCATCTCTGATCTCGATGAGTTCGTACTCGAGGAGGAAGACTACCCTGTCGTCGACTTCATACCGGTTATCTATGCCGCCAAGTCAACAACAGCTGCATAGGTTATCCCAAATATTGTACTTTGTGATCTAGATGAATAAAGAGCAACACCGGCTTCGGCCAACAGGAGTAGGGCTATTACCTGTCAGATAAGGGGCCCGGATCTATATAAAATCCTTGTCTCCATCTCTTTTACCTCAATCTCGCGTATACCCTGGTGCCGACGATCTCCATACCATGCAAATACCGTAGTCGAGACCTCAAAAGTCGACACCTGCCTAGCCACGCTGCCTAGCCATTCTCGGCCATCTTATCGGCCTCGGCCGATCTGGGCCGTCAGGTGTGTGCCCGTGTGGCTGGTTGCCATCGTGGACTCCGTCCACAGTGGACCAGCTCCCCTTGGTGCTACTGACGTGTGGGACCTGCCCTTGGTTGACGCGGTCCATGCCTGCACCCCTTGTTGATGTCAGCACTTGAATTTTTCTTTGAGAAATTAAATATTAATTGCGTAATAATTTATTATATACTAAAAGTCCATGAAACTTCCTACAAACACTCCTAAGCCACCATGTGTCTCTCCTACTATTGGCATTTCTTAAAAACATTACTAGACATATAAATTCCTAGCAATGGCGCAAGAAATGGTCCTGGTATATATATGGTTACAGAAGGAATCTGCAAGCGCATGGATATACCATTGTAGCATTTTACCCGGGAGTATTCCAAGGTATCATATTTATTTAATTGCAAAGGAAGATTGTAATAGAGAACTATGCTAATAATGTATATATGCCACTTGTATGATCATAGTCTTAAACATGGGTTAATATATTTATAAGAGTAGAGTGACACGAAGCAAGGAACTCATATCTCTCATTAATCAATCCTAAGGTATGTGGAAGAAGAAATAGAAAAGCAATCAATTCCTATATTCTAGTATACACTCAATCTTAGTTTACATATGCTAGTATACAACCATGTAGCCAATACCCCCTAACAGTGCCCTCCTGGTGTTTCGAGAGACCACCCCGAGTTGCCGAGTTCCTTATGACAATCTGTTATGGCCATCCAACCGGGGCTAACTACGGAGGAGTACCCTCCCCAGGAAAGTTTCTTAGGAATATATACTATCGTGGAGGAATACCCGTACTGAGCTGTCACCATCAGCGGTCCACCTCGACTGACATGTAGCATATATGCCCAGATAATCATACTTAATAATCTAGACACCACGTCTACATTATTAAATACTACTCTACATCCCTCGAGATGACATAGAGCAACCGAATAATCGGACACTAAACCCACACCACTGCATCTCTCTCGTAGGCTAACTACACGACTGTACCGATACAAATATAAAGTAAAGCCGATACTCATATGAACTAAAGTACCGAGAGTATATTAAGAATAACATTTCGTTACTTCCGAAAGTCTTACAAAAGAAATAAGAAAAGCTACTAGAGCCATACCTAAATTCCTTCGAAGACTCCGAGGACTCCAAGAGCTATTCTATTATACTCCACTTAGCACTAGAATACTAAACTAAAGTATAGAGAGATAGACCTTGAGCTTGCTCGAGTGTGTGAAGGAGTGGAGGAGGTGAAGGCCTTTTATAGCTGATGAATGATGGTTGGAAAGGTCGGTAATACCCTCCAACCGCTATTAGGAGTGAATCTCCACCGTCCATCCGAAGCCCTGGATCAAACGGCACAGAGGGGGGTTCGGCCGAACCATGGGCTGGGCCAACCTAGCCCATTTTCGGCAGGCTGACTCCTCAATCCAGAATAGTGAATTATGGGCCCATTTGATCTTGTCATTTCTGAGTTCCTGGCCCATTTATCCACAAGTCTAATTCTCGACAGCGTCTGACTGATTGTTCGAGTGTTGTACTGTCGATTCTCCATTACGTATCTTTCTTTACAACAAATAGAATCCAAGTACAAGAGGAAATAGATTATTCTAAAACAATAATGCATTGCAAGCATAGCTAGTTCTCCTTTATTTTAGTTATATTGACGGTCGACATTGGTCTATAACAACCGTCAACAAACCCCCCAAGCTTGAACCTTTGCTCGTCTCGAGTAAAGGACTCACAAAAAAAAATAAACTTGGTTGTTGATCAGGAGTTGCTACTATGTTATATCTCTAGAATGTACAAGTGCAAAGTTTGAGTACTCTCTCTCGTATTAAGAAGTAGGCACGATGGCTTACCTATACGCCCAATCCCATGATGGAACACATGCTTCTCTTCGCCTTGGGCGGTTGGGAGACAGAACAGATCATAGAGTATCATTATATCATCCTTTGCCAAACTCTTATTCCGGAAGTTTTCAAATGATTTTGCAAATAAACCAAGTTTCTCAAATGATTCTCTCAATCACTCAATGTGTATGAATATTGTTTCTCACCAAGATTATGCCTTTTTGACTCCTACACTAAAGCTGAATATGTGTGGTTTAGTAGGGACCAAGAACAAGGCATACGTGCAATCGCATTTATTACTAAACTCCTTATCCCCTCATCTCTTTTTTATTTTCCTAATCTCCAATTTAAGCCACACATCTTTTTTTATTGTTAATTAAATAAATAATTTAATATCTATGCTGTTCTATACGCCATATGCTTTATATGGCAACCAAATATAACAAGGAAATATTTTTAACTATAAAAAAGTTAACAATATATATTATGTGTCGACGTTTGATGCCACGACTACGGTATTTGCATAGTATGGGGATCGTTGGTACTACGATATATGCGAGATTGTAATAAAAGAGATGGAGACGAGGATTTTTATACAGGTTTGGGCCCCTGAATTGTCAGGTAATAACCCTACTCCTGTTGGCCGAAGCCGGTCGTTGCTCTTATTCACCATAATCACACCAGTACAATATTTGGGGTAGCCTATCTATCTGTTGTCGACTTGGCAGCCATAAAACCATCCCGTAGTCGACAACAGAGTAGTCTTCCTCCTCGAATCCGTGCCCGGCGAGATCAGAGACAGCACTAGATCCCTCCTGACGGTAGTCGTAGGTACCATATGGGGACTACTAGGACTATCTCTGATGTTGATATCCGGCGGCTTGTCTTGGCGTATGTTGGCTTGTATGTTGATCTTGTGTCTTGATCTATTGTTCCCTCTCCCCTCTCCTCCTAGGTGGTCTTGTATTTATACCCATAGGTGTCCTCTTGTCCAAGTAGAACTAGGGAGACCAATATGGATACAATTCGAGTAGTCCTTGTCGTTTCCATGTAGAACTCTATTCATCCTTCCTTATGCGGAACTCCTCCTATATCCGAAGGTTGTTTCCGTATAAGACATGGTATGTGGTGGGTCTTGCCGAGATTTAGTTAACTACTATTAGGTATGTGCTATCCATAACCCTGACATTATGTTACTTTAAATAATCCTACAAACATGTGTCGCTAAATTATATTGATGATATCCAATCTATCTATTATATAGTAAAAAGTCCATCAAATTTCCTATAAATACTCCTAAACACCATGTGATAGCTCTTATAACTCCGCGTGATGCTATAATAAATTAGATAAAAAAGAAACAACTATCTTTGATTTTCACTAAAACAACTAGCTCTAATAATTTTCTGTCTAACTGTTCTCTCATTATTACTAAATTAACAATATAATATACATATGCCTATATTTTGCTATATAATTATAGCATTTGGGCACAGTCCACCTGTGCACTTTGCACGCCATCTAAATACCTTATAATCTGACAATAAATATTATATCACTATGAATCATTCTACATTCTACAAACATGCATAGCTAAATTAAATATATAGTATCAAAACAAAAATAAAAAATACATATTCAATTTGCCAAAAGAAAAAGAAATAATTCAACAATACAGGTCGCACCATGATATGTTTGAAAAAATGTATAGCTAAACGCACACTACATAAGCAGAGTACCTAACTGAAATATAAATAGTCTGAGCCACTACATCAAAAATCGAGTGCCTTTAATTAGAGAAAAACATATTTTTTTTCTAAATATGCTCAAATAATCCAAACAAGCTAAATGATCTTCTATAAGTTTTGATTAATATTCCACCTTTATAAGTTTCTCAAACGCGGCCTACGATTCATGCCCGCGTGAATGCGTAGGCTACCTTCCTTGTTCAATTTAATTCCAGAAATCCACTTAAATGGCTCAAAACATCTAAAATTCATAACTAATTCATACAAACACCATATTGGGCCATTCAACTTGCAAAATTCATCTAAAATTAAGCTCTACATGTTTGTTTACTTTTCATCTATTGTTTATTTGGTTTTTATTAGAGTTTTTTCTCGTTTTGCATGCCAGTGTGTGCATCCCGTCGTTTCGGAAGATCGCGTTCGCGAGGAAAATAGTTCAAAAGATCGTTTAAAGAAGCAAGGCAATTCACTCATTCCCGTTGAGCATGTTAACCTAATTTATCAAATGTTCTATCATTTGCAAATAAATTGCATCTTTGTCTAATTACATGGGATTATGGGACTATATATCGGCTTGCTTTCGCCTTGTTTATTTGTGGTCCATCCTTTCTTGAACTTGGGCAATAATTTGACTAGCTTGTGTCACTTATGTTAATCTTGCTAGAATTATGATATGCTTTTCATTCTTAATTACCACTAGCTCAAAATATGGGATAATCGCATTATATACATTGAGTATATTGATGAGCTACGAGCTCGAGACACTTGGCCATGTTTTATTGGTCATAATTATCCAACTAAAATATGGTTAATGGGGGGTTGTGGGTGTATGATTTTACTAGTCGCAACCATGGCAATTAAGGACCAGTTCACGGGAAACCCTGGATGACTTATAGTGCTCACCACAAGCAAAAATGGACAACTGCTGTACTTGTAGTGTAACTCTTCCCTTTTTGATGTAATGAGGCAAGTGTGAGCATGATGGAGTTTGGATAGGCCCTGCGACGGCATATGCGGCTTCCGGATTCACCTAGACACGAGATGGGGGGGTGCGCTTGTTTAGGGGGAGTTATGCAAAGAGTCTTGTCACAATCACTCGCATGGTGATATGTCTACGTGGACACTGTGACATGACGGTGAATTGTGGCTTGTGGGTACAGTTGTGCACCTTTGGCGAGAGTAAAACTATTCGAATAGTTGTGCCCATGGTTATGGACGATCGATCAGCTTCACCGTGATTAGTCCCACTCCATTAATTAACTTGACTTAATGAAATGGTGTAGTTCAGGTGAATGGTTGGGCTTGTTCAACGTGGTGTAGCGTTGTTCAGTGAATATTTAATGTTGTCTTAATTAATTAACTGTTTTACTCAACTATAAATTGTTTACAACCGCCTTTATGTAAATAGCCACAAACCTCCCTTGTATCCCCCTTACACGATTGCATCGTTGGTGTGGCTTGCTGAGTATGGTGGTTGTACCCAGTCTTATTATTATTCGCCCTTTTCAGAAGTGTAGTGGTTCTGAGTCGAAGATGGTGTTAGAGGACCGAGATTTATACCCCACTTGAGTTTTTGTGTGTGGTGTGGAGTTGAAACTATAGATGGCCAAAAGGCCCGAGGCCCGACGGCCCGGCCCACAGCACGGCGTTTTGGCCCGGCCCAAGCACGGCACGGCCTGTCAAGGGTCGGGACCGTGCCACCCGGGCCGCGCCTGGGCCTCTCCACCGACACGTTGGGCCGGCCCGGCACGGCACGATGGGCCGCAGGCTAGGCCCGACACAAACACTAGCGAGTAAAAATAGACATATTATATGCCATGGTCGAAAGAATAGGGACGTAAAATAGTCTTATTATAGCTATATATATGTCAGCCCAAAGAGGAGGGACGGAAAATAGACTTATTTTCACTGTATATATGTCAGAACCCAAAGTGGAGAGACGGAAAATAGACTTATTTTCGCTATATATATGTTACAACCCAAAGAGGAGGGACGGAAAATAGACTTATTTAAAAAAAGGCATGATGGGCCACCTGCGCCTTCGGGCCGGCCTGGCACGGCCCGACGGCTGGTGGGCCGTGCCTGGGCAGGAGGCGCAGCCCATGGGCCGGTACGGCCCGGCACGAAGTGCCGATCGGGTCGTGCCGGGCCGTGCCGACCCGATGGTTGGTGGGCCGTGCCTGGGCCGGGCCGTGCCAGGCGGGCCTTTTGGCCATCTATAGCTGAAACCCAGCTAAGATCATCTTTTTCCTTTGCTACTTCTCTCTTTTTGTGTGAGAATTTATCAGCCGTCCGACGCATAGTAGCGTCCCTAAAATTAATATCACGTACAATATCATAAGCGCTCTAGTTTCAACCTTTTGCTTGCTCACACCTTGTGTCCAAGCGATATATTTGTGAGAAGGTAACTCCTTTTTTTTATCATTTTGTTTGCTATTATCTGCATCAGCAAAATGATTAGATGATATTGACAAGTACACATGCATGGTGCCTTATTATTGATAAGCATTGCACATGTCGTAATGACGGTTACATCATAAATCGCAGTCAGAAAACTAACATATTTTGAAGTGCTTCATAAAAAAACCAGTTATTTAATTTGATCAATATATGAAAGAACTCATGAACATTTCTAAAAGAAAAGGAAAACGTGAAGGAACTCCAATCCAATCACACGGGGATAGCAACAAGACTTCGATTAAAGGTGGAACATCGAAAGCGCAATGCAATACCCATCCATCATATATAGGGTCGAATGACGAGAAACCGGAAAAATACAAAACTTGTGAATACATTAATTAGAAAACAACATGTAAAATGTGAACTTTCTGCGTACATTGAACCAAAAACTAAACACTTGCTTGCCGATGAAAAGTTGAACACAAAGACTGTGTGTTTAGTTCACGCTAAAGTGTCTAGTTCACGCTAAAATTGGAAGTTTGGTTGAAATTGGAATAATGTGGTGGAAAAGTTGGAAATTTATGTGTGTAGGAAAGTTTTAATGTGATGGAAAAGTTAAAAGTTTAAAGAAAAAGTTTGTAACTAAACCAGGGCTAACTATTCAACCGAATTATTTGCCTGTTAGGTTTCAAAAAAAATTATCTGCCTGTACGTTTTCTGGCACCGGTTTTCAAAGTAACGAAAACCAGTCATTTTGCAGACGAACCGTAAGCTCCGATAAATATAGAAAGATGCTTCTACTATACAAAATAGATATATCGCTCTGGTTCTTCTATTAGGGGCTCTTTGAATCACATGAATGAAAAAACGGAGAAATAGAAAAAACATAGGTTTTTGACAGGAATGTAAGTGTAAAACAGATGATTGCAAAACACAGGAAAAACATAGGAATGACCGTTTGATTGGACCACAGGAAAAACACAGGAATTTAAGAAGAGATAAAGACTCAAAGGATTTCTTCCATGAGGTTCTACCTCTTGTTAAAATTTCTCCAAAACTTGTATGGGAAGGGACATTCCATAGGATTCATTCCTTTGATTCAAAGGGCTTTGTAGGAAAAATTCCTATAGAAATAAAATCCTCTAAAATTTCCTTACAGTTTTTCTTTTTTTTTAGAAATATTACAGTTTTTCTTAAAAGAAAGTTTCAGCCCACAACTTTTAAGAAAAGAGAAGTCTGACTTTGGGAGCTCCGATTTTATTTCCCTTCCCCCTCGAAACTACAGTATCAGGTAGTAGTAGAAAACACAGGATAGTACAAAATACAACCAAACAGCAAAGTTGTCCGGTTATTTCAAACCCCGGACAAACACGACAACATGTAAGCACGGAACAAACACAAAACCTGACGAAGCACGGACCAGATCCGACGCAGCAAGCAACCAAGCAAAGCACGGTGTGTGTACTTCCAAGTTCCAAGCGGCCACCAGCGAGAGTGCGACGCGCCTTGACTAGCATGCATCCACGCGCCCACACGGATTAGGGCCTGTTTAGATCGTGAAAAAAAAATTTTTAGATGTCACATCTAATGTTTGATCGGATGTTGGAAAAAGTTTTTAGACACGGATAAAAAAGCCTAATTTCATAACTCGTCTGGAAACCACGAGACGAATCTTTTAAACCTAATTAATATGTCATTAGCACATATAGGTTACTATAGAACTTATGACTAATCATGGATTTTTAGATTTAAAATATTCTTCTCACGATTTCTACACAAACTATATAATTAATTTTATTTAATACTCAATACATATATTAAAGATTTGGTGTGATGCTTTTTGGAAAAAAATTTGGATACTAAAACGTGCCTTACTCAGTCGTCGTGCCCTCACCACTCACCACCACGTCGTCTCCCGGCGACTCAACCCAACACCGCGTCCGAGTGTGTGCGACAGTGCGAGCCTCCCCAACCCCCACGCCACACGGCACTTGAGCCGCAAAATTTCGCCGGATTTTTCCACCAAAACGGCCAAACTCTCCGCGCCACGCCCGCCCCCGCCAACGCCACGTACGTCCCAGGCCCCCACCAATCACCGCAGCTAGAACTCCCTCCGTCCCGTTTTTAGCGCACTCATCTTTTTTTTTTTCAACGCTTAACTGTTCATTTTATTTAAAAAAATTATAAAAATATTAAAAAAATTAAGTCACATACAAAATATCTTTCGTGTTTTATTATCTAATAACATAGAAATATTAATTATAAAAATATTTAAATAATAAGAACAGTTAAATGTTAAAAATATCAACAACTGTATTTAAAATGGGACGAATAGAGTAAATGCCACCGGGCTAACTCCCCTCCCCTCCCCTCCCCCACCTCCGCCTTCCAAAACCGCGAAACTCCTCTCCTCGCCACGCGCGCGCGCCAACGCCACCACCACCCGTCACCGCTCACCGCTCGCCCGCGCCGTCACGCGCACGGCCACGCCGCGCGCGCCCGAGAGCTCTTTGAGTCGCGATGCGGCCTCCGGCGCGCTCGCCGCCTCGCCTGGCCGCGGCGGCGGCGGCGGCGCTGGCGACGTCCGCGGCGCTGCTCCTCATCTGCGGGACCTGGCCGGGCTTCGGCTTCGGCTTCGGCGCCTACACGGCCTCCTCGTCCGCGCGCCGCGCGTCGTCCACGGGCGGCGCCGACGCGCCGCCGCCGTCGTTCGCGTACCTGATATCCGGCACGGGCGGGGAGGCGGCGAGGGTGGTGCGGCTGCTGAGGGCGGTGTACCACCCGCGGAACCGCTACCTGCTCCACCTCGACGCCGCCGCGGGGGCCGAGGAGCGCGCCGAGCTCGCGGCCGCCGTGCGCGGGGTGAGGGCGTGGCGGGAGCGCGCCAACGTCGACGTCGTCGGCGAGGGCTACGCCGTGGACCGCGCGGGGCCGTCCGCGCTCGCCGCCGCGCTCCACGGCGCCGCCGTGCTGCTCAGGGTCGCCGCCGACTGGGACTGGTTCGTCACGCTCAGCTCCTCCGATTACCCTCTCGTCACGCAGGATGGTAATAACTAATCCAAAACCAACTAGTACTACTTTTTCTCAGTTACTTTGATTTCTTGCCATGTTAGATTTCATCAAGAGTTCTTGGAGTGCATACTCTGCCTCAGTTAGATTCTTTCAGATTATTCTTGGTGTTCGTGATTGGTAAAGGGATGGTATCTAATCGGTTGCTGATAACGAAATTTGGGAATCGCATCATGAAAACTCCAGCTGATTATCCCCTGATGGTATAGTAATAGGTTGCAAGAAAAGCGATGCGCTAATCGTCCTGATTGGGATGTGATTCCTTGCTTACCTATCAAGGCTCATATATGCTCACGGTCACGGATATCTACCCTTGCAATTCACGAATTGATAGATAGAACAGTGTCCTTATCATAGAGACTGTCGTTAAACAGATTATTAATTACTTGCTGCCTGATCAATTCGATGTGGGAAGCTGACTAGCTGATGCCTCACCCCCATCTTGATAATGATATAAAGACTTTTGTTGGTAGTTGTTTGTTGGGATGTCAAGCTAATGGTGGTCGTGAGATCATACGTTTTTAATTCCGAAACCTTGAAAACCGTCATGTACTAGTACTAATTGTACCCTTGTCGTGCACCCTCCTTGGTTGTTTCGACTCTTGTACAGTTGTACTGTCCTCAGGTGCTTTGCTGAAAATGGTGAATTTGTCCAGTAATGGTTTTTATGGGCAGATGAACACGGCATTTCCTTGATCATTTTAGAACAACCTTCCATATAACCAATGGGCTGGCCAGATCTTCTGTGGTTATTTTATTTCCTCGAATATGAACTGCTTATCGTTTTCATTAAGGCCTTGTTTAGTTGTTAAAACAAAAACTTTTCAACCATCACATCGAATGTTTGGACACATGCATGGAGTATTAAATATGGACGAAAAAAAACCAATTACACAATTTGTGTGTAAATTGCGAGACGAATCTTTTAAGCCTAATTGCGCAATGATTTGACAATGTGGTGCTACAGTAAACATTTGCTAATGATGGATTAGTTAGGCTTAATAAATTCGTCTCACAGTTTCTAGGCGGAATCTGTAATTTGTTTTGTTGTTAGACTACGTTTAATACTTCAAATGTGTGTCCGTATATCCAATGTGACAACCAAACCCAAAAATTTTCCCCAACTAAACAAGGCCTAAGAAGGAGAGAAAACTATTGACAAGATCTTCTGTGGTTCTGATGATTTGGTACAAGCTATAATTGAGATCTTGCTCAAATAAAACACAGGCCCTCTAATTAATATGACAGATAGGCAATTGTGCACATGACTAGAGCGATTGTAGTTGGTCAGGTTGTCAGAACAGGGCCTTTTGGTTTGAAGGCTAAACACTGCGGTCATTTATTGCTCACATGTTTCTTTGGTTGGAAGTTGATTGCCAATAGCCCCAGCTATTTCCTTGTACTGTTACAAGTGGCTCCAGTTGTAATTGTTAAAAAAGAGTGAATTAATTGATTTATGCCTTCAGGTTGAAGAGGATTTACATATTTGTCTCCGGTTAAAACCTAAAATTACAACTGGTAGCATCCCCATGTCTTGGATTTCAGCCTATCAATTTGATGGTAGTCAACTATGGATGAGCTCTCTAGTTCCTGTAATTAGTGATAGCCTTACTGCGAGCATATTTCTTTACCTTTCTTAATCTTCTTTATTTGCTTTCTCGGGGAATTCATGTACTTCCACTACTACCGTTCATAGAAAAGTCCATGCCATGTTTTTTTTAAAATAAAAACTCGTGCTGGACAAACTTTCTCTTCAATTTATTGACCATCTACTTCACTCTTCTTTCTTCATGTGAAGTGCGTTTTTTTCTCATGCAGATCTGCTTTATGCATTTTCTTCTGTACCAAGGGACCTCAACTTTATTGATCACACAAGTGATCTTGGATGGAAAGAGTGAGTTCTTTTAGTAGCATATTCTAGAATTTTCCTTAATCAATAGTCTATTTTTTAAAGATAATGGAAGCTTTATTGAACTCAGGCAATTACGTCAAGGTTATACCGTTATTCCATAGTCTATATGTTTTGTTTCTTAGAGGTTTGACTTATATAGTTTTCTATTCTTCCTCGCAGGCATGAAAGATTTGAAAAGCTGATTGTTGACCCAAGTTTATATATGGACAGAAACAGTGAGATCCTTCCTGCAACAGAACCAAGACAAATGCCTGATGCATTCAAGATATTCACAGGTGCTTGCTGGAACTGTCTCTCGAATATTCAAAAGATCCTGATTGTAGAATTTTTAGTGATCTATTAGCTTCAATTGAATCCCACTTGCCAATAATCCAACAGCTAGGTGGCCATGTGCTATTTTCAAATTTTTCTTAGGGACGAAATTATCATCTAGTCAATTCAATTTTTCTTTATGATGGAAGCAATCAAAGTTGATGTCCTCTCTCACTGGAGTAAGAGATTCAGAATATGAAATATGAAGTTGTTTTTTTATATTAGTAAACTACAAATTTCTGTTGAGAACACAGTCTGTTCTAAAACATGAAAGGAGGACAAACAATGATGATGGTAAATTTTGTCAATAACTCAATATGATGATAGAAGCTGGTAGTTGTAGCTGTTCTGTTCATGTGCCAATTGCTCATGGTGTCAGGGAACAATTAATTCACTTTAGGGTTCCTTTCCATCCTTTTCCATTTGGATCATGGTAGATTAGCTTAGAAATTGTTTCATACATGACTATTTCAATTAATTAATCCTAGATACTTTCTCAAAATCTAGCAAGGAATCGAGCCTTGTCTAGGTGATTGATATGGTACGACAGTAAGCGTACGAATTAGTATATCTGTTAAATTATGAGAAAAAAAATGGCAATTAATTTAGTAGTTCCTAACTATTAGCCCTGCCTCACGATTTTCTACTCAGGCTCACATATGATATTTCTGGTTTATTTCTGTTATGTAGGTTCTCCATGGGTAATTCTAAGTAGGAACTTCACCGAACACTGTGTTCATGGTTGGGATAACCTTCCCCGCAAACTACTGATGTACTTCGCCAACACAGCTTACTCCATGGAATCTTACTTCCAGACTGTTATTTGCAATTCTTCCAAGTTCAGAAACACAACTGTCAACGGGGACCTACGATACTTTGTGTGGGATGATCCTCCAGGGCTTGAGCCACTTGTACTTGATGAATCACATTTTGATGACATGGTAAACAGTAGTGCAGCCTTCGCAAGGCGGTTCGTGGATGATTCTCCGGTCCTGAAGAAGATTGACAAGGAGATACTAAACCGTTCTTCGGCCGTCTGTGCAAGCTTCAGCAGAAGACGGGGGATGGATGTGGACTCGTGCTCAAAATGGGGTGACGTTAATGTTCTTCAACCAGCACGTGCTGGAGAGCAGCTTAGGCGCTTCATTTCTGAGATCAGTCAGACAAGAGGATGCAGCTAGCTAAAAGCTGAATCTGGAGGTTTTCATCAAGAAGATTGACTAGCTGACCAATGGTTACAAGGAACATATTTTTTTTCTGCTGATGAACTACATGTTGGAAATGGCGAAGGCTGAGTAAGCACCTGACTGAAAACCTGGAAGGTTGAGATTGCCATCAATTTACTGGCAGATAGCGTACAAATTTGGTAAGTGCCTCTTGTATACATGTGAGATACTGAGATATAAACTGTAGCAATAGATGCTTTGCCTCTGTTTCGATCATGTAGATAGATCATATTGTAGGTTACAGTGCATTTTCAGTTTCAGGAGCTAGTTACATCACATTTTGTATAGAGAATATCTGTGACAGAAGTATATACATAAACTATACCGATACCAATAATTTATAGTTCTATATCGTCAGGGTGACGTTGCCTGAAAAAATGTAGGCACTATTCATGTTTTGAAGCTGAGTTTCAGATCTTCAGGCTTGTTGGTTAATCATCTTATTTCAGGCCCTGTTTTCCGATTCTGGATTTTGAAGACGGTGCATTTGTGCAATGATTTTGTATGAGAAAATTATTTATGTTGTCACTGACCACCAGTATTATTCAATTAACCGATAAGGTATTTGAGTCAAGTTGACTTATATGTCATTTTGTTAAATGCAGCTTGTTTTATATATGTGCATAGGAATGACGAGGGTCGATCAAATTATATCGTTTCCCTTGTTTGGAAAAAAAATGAATCATTTATTAATTAATTAAAAAAAATCCTCTAAGGGATTTTCTCTCTATAAAATTTTCTTGAAATACTTTTCCAAAGCAACTTTTTAAACTTTAAACCGACCACTCGTTTATATCTTCAAATAGCTATCACAGAAATTAGAAATTAGATAATCCATCAATTTTAACCATGAACCATATGGATGTACTCTGTTAGGGCCTTCGTTGTAATGCGTGGATGAGCCCGAACGCAACAGCTCCTTTGAATAGTAGTAGGAATTTTACAGGATTTTTATAGAAATTAGTTCAAGAATTTGCTTAGAAGATAAGTTCAGTTTATGTAAAGTTTCATTAAAAATCGTCAGTTCCTAAGACGGTCTGAGTGTATTCTTTGTTGCAGTAACAAATAGCCATTTTCTAATGTGCTTTTTACCACAGTAAATATTTTTTCAAGAAAGAAAACACCATTTACCAACAGTTGACTCTTCAAGCCAAAATTTCTACAGGGCACATTACTTCGTGGTTTTGTCATAATCATACCTGAAAAATAGGGACTACCCATACATTTGTCGATAAATTTTCTAAAAATTTTTTGTTAAATGTAAATACAATATAATTATACTATAATTACACTGTAAGCGTCGATGAAGGCGCGCAGCATGCGAGCGAAGAGGAAGGCGAGCCATCGCGGACGAACAGGGAGCAGTCGCAAGAAGCGCTTCCTAAAAACGTTATTGCTGCCTTCTCCTGGTGTAGGACGTCGAAGGCAGAGGTTCCGGAGACTTGCTCTCCCGATCGCCGGTGCACGCCGGCGAGCGGGATGGAGTAGTCTACGAGCGACGGCGCAGCACAGAGTAGGAGGCAAATCCTAGATTGATTTTGCATGTGTTGCGTGAAGGCGGCGGCTCGGTTTATATAGAGATAGGTCGCTTGATCAGGGTGCTCGCACGATCTCCACTCCGTGTAACTGAATCGGATAAGTCGCGCGTAACTTATCCGGACTCCACGCCGTTTTCACGCACCAGATTTTTCGGAATGTTTCCAAAATAAAACAAATCCGAATTTCCCGTAGCAAAACAAAACTGCAAAAATTACAATATAATTACAGACGGTCTAGTACCAGATAAGACTTTGAGTGAAACTTGCTTGCACAAGACTTGCAATTCAAGGTGTAGTCCATTGTTCAAGTTGTGAGTAAGTGTGGCTTGGAGTTTTAGGTGGATGCTCAACCTTAATCGGTCTCCATCGAACCACTGGTATATAAACAGTACATTGGAAAAAGACAAATCTCAGTGGGGTTTTGAGATTTGGTGGGGGGTTGTTGGAATTAATAGATGGGCTAAGGCCCATTCGAAGATTAATTCTTTGGAAAATCACAAAAGCCCACCTCATGGGATGGCATGCATGAGGAGTTTAGTACCACCTTGCTTATTTTAAGAGAGGGGGATCTCCTTAAAAGGGAGGATGTCCTCCTAGCCACTTGAAGCATGTGTGGTGGAGAGAAGAGGGGGAACACATGCTCGCGCGCCTGGCCTGGCAGGGACCTGCCAGGCGGCGCGCGTGCATGAGGTACGTGTCGAATGGTCCGCAAAATTGGCTCCTCACCCTTGCGCAGATGCAACCTCCTTTTGCAGTTTTGTTTTGCTGCGGGAAATTCGGATTTATTTTGTTTTGGAAACATTCCGAAAAATCTGGTGCGTGAAAACGGCGTGAAGTCCGGATAAGTTACACGCGACTTATCCGGTTCGGTTACGCGGAGTGGAGATCGTGCGGGCGCCTTGATCAAGCGACCTATCTCTATATAAACCGAGCCGCTGCCTTCACGCAACACACGCGAAATCAATCTAGGGTTTGCCTCCTACTCTATGCTGCGCCGTCGCTCGTGGACTACTCCATCCCGCTCGCCGGCGTGCACCGGCGATCAGGAGAGCATGTCTCCGGAACCTCTGCCTTCGATGTCCTGCACCGGGAGAAGGCGACAATACGGTTTTTGGAAGCGCTTCGCGCGACTGCTCCCTGTTCGTCCGCGATGGCTCGCCTTCCTCTCCGTTCACGTGCTGCGCGCCTTCATCGACACCCGTAACCGCGAGTAGTTCCTGCCGAGCAACCGGTCTTTCCGAGCTCGCGTTTGAACAGAAGAAAAATCTAGCCATGTGTGCACGTGGGCTCCCATTTATTGCCCAAGGAGTTCTCATGAGCGGCAATTTTGGGCCCTTCCGAATGGGCCAACATTCACTGACTACTTCTCTTTGGGCCCAAACTCCATTGTATGATCTAGCATATCAGCCCAGGACAAAAAATATGTGGCTTTCGTAGATTGTTTTGATCTGTTTGAATGAAATGAGCGGCCCCATCTTTTTTTTATACATATGCTATCTGAACAACTTATTATCAAAAAAAAATTATAGGTACAATTTTTAGATACATGTTCTTAGCAACTCAAAAACAAATGCTGAAAAATCCAAAAAAAATTCACTTGTTTCAGTCTCTTAGAACATATGTTAGGAGGCGCATTCGCGAGATGCAAGTGCTGTGTTTCGTGTGTAGTGGTGTATGCGTGTATGCATCTGTGTGTAATCACAAAAATCAAGTTCAAAATTTCAAATTTTGTACTCCCTCCATTTTAAAATGTTTGACACCGTTAACTTTTTAGCACATGTTTGACCGTTCGTCTTATTCAAAAAAATTTGTGAAATATGTAAAACTATACGTGTACATGAAAGCATATTTAACAATGAGTCAAATGATATGAAAAGAATAAATAATTACTTAAAATTTTTAAATAAGACGAATGGTCAAACACATATTAAAAAGTGAACGGTGTCAAACATTTTAAAACGGAGGGAGTATAAGAATAAGCACAAGTGAAATAATGTGAGGATCAATAATTAAGTGGATGCACTAGAGTCAAACTAAAATTACTTTTGTAGCTCTAATATAAGTATTGATACGTAAGATGAAAATTAATTTTGTAATCCCTAGTTGCAATGTGAACCATGGGACATGTGGGTCCGGGATATAAAGCACAGTAAGAATCATGCTTATCTACTTCTTGCTAATGCATGGTATAACATGCGTACCATGTGGGACGATCAGTTGGTACTTGGTAAGTACAAGTATGCAGTATTTCTTTTCTCTAGGTTCAGGGAAAAAAAAATCTTCTTTCTCAAAACGAGTGTCGATGTCGATGTTTCAACCTTGGACAGTACTAGGAATACAATAGTTGTATGTTCTAGAACGTAATTAGAAGAACGCAACAAGTAATTTGCAGCTGGAAATATTTTTTACAGCCCTTAAACTTTCATCTGAAAAAATGGGAAAGTATTCAACTCTAAATAAACCATATGTTTTGAGAATTACAAATTATTCTACTTTATCTAAATTTATCTAGGTACAAAATAATTAGGCTACAAATCAGGATTTTTTTTCTCAGATTTGTCATTTAGTTTGCTCTTTGAATATGTCATCTCTCAAGCATACAATAAGGTTAAATGATGGTTTTAGTTTTTCGGCACCGTTTAAGGTTTCAATAGTTGGAGCTTGAATATTCTTTTAATATTCCTCGAAACTTCGAGATTGTAAAATAGATCTTTTCTTTTGCCGTCATTAGATATATCCGTAAATTTTCATGATATATTAATTAAATGTTGTTTTAAATGATTTGGCACGGCAAGGGACACTAGCTTATTGAATTGGTGTATATTTTTTTAAAGAAAAACAGCAGGGGAGGTCCCCGCTGTTAAAAGAGCTTTATTAATGAAAGAAAAAAAAGATTGCAAAAATCTAATCCAGTTAAGAATTACATCTTTGTCTTGTTGTGGCCAGACATACGTGCCGCCTTTATGTCTTGTGGGGACATTTAATAGAAATTCAATAATTCACCCATTGCACATATGTTGTATTGTTTTTGGGCGTTTGAATATACCTTGGATCTAGGAGAATTGAATCGGCCGGGTTCAATTAGTTCATGAGTAGTTTGAATAAATTCTGGAAGTACATTGGTTTCTTTAATTACTTGGGCATGTGTTGGATTTAGCTGGAGTCACTGTTACACATTAGTTTCTTTTTTCTAGAAGGGTGGGAGGGGTTAGAGATGCAGATGACCGATGAGAGCGAAATGCATCAATTAAAAAAATCGTTTTTCTAGAGATTCCCCCCTCGAAGTCTATGTGGTGAGAGAAGTTCTATAAACAAAATTGTAGTAATATGTGGTGTTCTTTAATATAAGATAAAAGATGAAGTTAGGTCACACAGAACAAATAAGCTATTAACCTACGATTAATTAAGTTTTAATTATTATAATCTTGAAAATGTATTTATTTGATATTTTCAAGCTCCTTTTGTATAGAATGTTTTCGTACAAAGCACACCATTTAACAGTTTGAAAAACGTGCTAACAAAAATCAAGATAAATTCTATATCTAATCAGACAAGAACACCACCTAAATAAAGTCGCAGATAAAAAAATATATATTTGAGGATTGTTCTTTTTTTTCCCTAGAATGGGAGAGGCACTAAATTAATCTGTACTTAATAAAAAAAAGCAACATAGACACCAAAAGAAATTATGTACTTTTTGTTTACACAGAGATGGAATACTTTGCATTCCTAATAAGGATTTTTCTCTCAAACAATTGTAGTCCCAGGCATGAAAGCTACGGTGCTGATGTAATTGTGTTCAGACAACAAAAACCACCCTGTTTTGCTCCACTAGTTCTTGTTTCTTTAATAATTTCCACAGATGCACTAATTTGTGGGGGCCGAGGTATTTATTTTGGGCAGAGATAACCTAATCGGTTAACAATAATTTATACTAACTTGAGTATTTCTTTAAAGACCATGTTGGCAAATTGTAGGCAAGATAATCCATATTTGACTTTGCCAGTGGTAAGGGACAGGACATGTACAGCTCAACACTAAACATCTGACGCGGAAATTTATCAGACATGATAAGCTTCACCAAAGCTTGCTAACTCGCACATGCCAGATCGAGCAATTAATGGCTATGGTAATATAAATAACAATGCCACTAGAATTTTGTTATTATGGTTAAATAGCCCATTGTGAATATAGCTCTCCCCTCTTCTCCTTTCACGCATGCGAAGTGCACATATGCGAAAGTACTCCCTCCGTCCTTAAATATTCGACGCCGTGAACTTTTTTTAACATGTTTAACTGCTCGTTTTATTCAAAATTTTTTATGAAATATGTAAAAGTATATGTATAGATAAAAGTATATTTAACAATGAATCAAATGATAGGAAAATAATTAATAATTATTTAAATTTTTTTGAATAATACAAACGGTCAAATATATTTAAAAAAAAGTTAACGGCGTCCAATATTTATGGACGGAGGGAGTACTACAGTAGATGAACACAATAGAGATATGGATCTAAGACGAAGGCTACCAATTAATGCTATAGATATTTCTCCTCAAGTATATGTCCCTCTAATAATTGTTTTCTCATATTTATATACAAAACTATATGAAAGTTCTACTCCATTTAGTAAAAAGTATATATGATAGCTATTTTTTACGGTGTTCACAGGGACATTAATAACAAAAACTTAGGAGTGCTCACTAACGATAACAAATGGACGTGCGGAGAGAAAAGATGTTCTGGTTTTCTTATAGTAGTTGTTTAGGACTAAGGACTTGATGATGTAGTTTTCTATTGGTCGCGGTAGATAAACTTCTTCTCCACGTGCAGATCAGCTGCAATCTATCACTAGATTTTCTGTTCACTAGGACATTAATGTTACAACAAAAAAAAATACATGTTGGGCACTGGAAATATAGAACTGAACATGTGTGAGAACTAGGGTTATACAAAACTTTAAAACTTTGTACAGTTCTAAGAAAACATATATGAAAAGAAGAAAATTGGGTAGTTTCATAAAAAATGCCGGGTCAACTATTTATTGTGGTTATGCCACTTGTGTAATTTAGCGACAATTGAATAATTAAGCCAAAGTCTCCTACAATACATACTCCATAATTTAGTTCCACAAATGATGTTATATTTTTATTCATTTTGGTTGTACTAGTTATCTATATACAAGTACAAATTGACATCATAAGCACATTGATGAGGAGGTGTTTATTTAGCTGTACGGAAGATGTAAATGGGCGCACACCACACATGCTCGTAAGAGTGTGCCCTCTACAGTCTGAACTTTCTGCAGCAGATACCTTGAGGATTGTTTTAATCTTCCCCTTTGAGACTTAGTCATATGTACAATTTCAACAGCTGCAACAAGAATTGGATGATTTGGAATTCACCTCACAAAGGGGTGGTATATGGACATTTATATGGAATACTGAGACTTACTCCTCTCAGAAATTTTACAGGTCAATGTTTATGGGGATTTTGGTCCCAAGGCCCTTCATATGGATCTGGAAGACCAAGTGTGTCAAAAACATCGAAGTGTTTATATGGTTACTTCTTTGTGACATGTTGAATGCCAGAGATATGTTGAATACAAGCATTGTGCTCCTGAGGATGCTGATCTATTTGTGATTTGTGTGAAGACCCGAGAGAAACGTTGATGCATTTGTTCTTCATATGTCCTTTCAGTAAGAGCTGGAATACTAATTTGAAAATTTGTCAGATGATGGTGCTGGCAAGACTTCAATTCAGAGGAAAAGGCTTCCTAGATATTATGCTTTTCTCGTGTTGGCATATCTGAAAACAGCGAAATGGAGAAGTTTTTGATAATTTTTTTGCCAGATGAAGATCGTTGGTTTGCTGCATTTAGGAATGATACTCTCATGCATGTTTGTAGAAGGAATGAGGATCTGCTGCATGTTTGTAGGATGAATGAGGCTTTCCGCTCTTCTATGCCTAGTTAGTTACAACTTTTATAATTTATGGTTTTATTGTAATTAATACTTTTTATTCTTTTAATATATTACTACTAGGTCTGGTAGTAGTTTAAATTAAAAAAAAAGGTGAATAGCTAAAGTTGTCCTCCAAGTTTCATGCAAGGATCAGTTTAGTCCTTAATATTTCAATGTGTCTATATTAGTCCTTCAAGTTTTTATTTTAATTCAAACTTATCCTTGAACCCACATAACCAACAACTCTTTTGATAAATGACACTTATGACCCAATACGATCCCTGAAGTTTCGCTTCGGGCTCAATTTAGTCTTCGATGTTTCAAATCATCCAAATAAGTCCTCCAAATTAATTAATTGGGTTAATATAGTCCTTGGACTCACAAAAAATGCCACGTGAGAATGCCAAGTTATCATCGCATGCAGCAGTATGAATGAAATGACCATTCTACCCTTATATACCATATAGAAAAGAAACAAAAGACACAAACAGAAAAAATAGCAGGCCAGCTCAGGCCCAACATTGTTGCGGAGAGTGGCCGACAAAGGAATTTATACGTTCAGTGCTTATTGCAGCAATCGTAACTGACAATTCTAAAATGATCATGCATGTGTGAAACCATTATCTTCTTGTTTTCTTACTTTTCTATATGGTATATAAGGGTACAATGGTCATTTCATTCATACCGCTGCATGCGAGGATGACTTGGCATGCTCACATGGTACTTTGTGTGGGTCCAAGGACTACATTAATCCAAATAATTAATTTAGAGGACTTGTTTGGATGATTTGAAACCTTAAGGACTAAATTGAGCCCGAAGCGAAACTTCAGTGACCATATTAGCTATTCACCCTAAAAAAACCTCTTTTAACACACGGTCAAGAGATTGACACTGATAATAGATACATAAACCTCTTTTAACCGCACCTACATATGTGCCAATTTTGGGTATCTACATATGTGCCAATTGTGAGTATCAAAAGAATGTGATTCTAGTGGGTGCAGTCATTTAACCGCTATACAGAAAGTGCTTTCCCAGCCGTGTTCAAAGTTCGGTCATACTTTGCTGCTACGTATAAAATTCATACCATATATGATATATCTATTTGGTGATGAATTCTTGAACAAAATATCTGTGCAGTGAACCAACCTCTTGTTGACGAGAGATCGATTTTAATTTATAAACTCAGCTATTATATTGTCATCTTGTAACAATTAAGAGCATCTCCAGTAAAGCCCCTAAACACAGACCTTAAACAACTTTGAGAGGTTGAGACTAAAAAATAAAGTCCAACAGAGCCCTTACTTAAGACCCCAAAATAGGTAGGCTACCAAATTCCCTCCCACAGCCCCTAGGCCTGGGGGCTCTATCCTCAGCCCCTATCCATTTTTCTTTGGCGCGAGGGGATGTTTCCACGACGCGTGCTCCTTCCCACACGATCGCTTGCACACCGTCGCCCGTCTTGCGGGTGATTCTGCTCTAATCCGGCCATGTCCCTGCTATAGTATTGGTCACCTGCATGGATGCACGTATGTATGGATTTTTCCGCATATTGATGAGACGTCGTTTGGTTCCTGTTAAGTGTCAACAACCATCTACTGCCAGTGGCCAACTGAGATTATATCTGGCTGATCTAGAAGGAGCTACTACTACAGAAAATTAATCTTAAATAATAGAAAACAAACTAAAATGAAAATTAAAAGAAGTAAAACACATTAAAATTAGTTTAAAACTTAGAAATAGTAAATAAGAATTATTTGGTGTAATATTTTATAATTTTTGTATGAATAAAGATATGTCATTATTGTATGACTGTTGAAAGAGTTTGTAATTATCTTATAATTATTGTATGACTGTCATTATTGCAAGAATAATTATTTGTGTACGATTTTTTTTCGACTCATGTAGATGAATCGGCAATGGATGTACGCTGACCGGCGGTCCAAATAGTTTATTGACGGCGTGCACTATTTTTTGAGAGTGGCCGAAGCTAACAGGCAAAGGGGTTTTATTTGTTGTCCATGCAATAAGTGTAAAAATCAGAAGGAGTATTCTGCATCCAGGACTATTCATTTCCACTTGTTTGAGTCGGGGTTCATGCCAAGCTATAATTGTTGGACATCCCACGGAGAGCAAGGTATTGAAATGAAAGAAGATGAAGTGGAAGACGACAATATTCTGGATTTTGCTCAGTACATTGGATTTGAAGGAAATCAAACGGGCGAGGAGGAAAGGGATGCTGATGGTAACGACGTTGCGGATGATCTTGGTCAGATGTTGCAGGACGCCAAGGAGGACTGCGAAAGTGAAAAGGGGGCCCATAAATTGGACAAGATGTTAGAGGACCACAGAATGTCGTTGTACCCGGGTTGCGAGCAGGGGCACAAAAAGTTGGATACCACTCTAGAGTTCTTGCAATGGAAGGTAAAAAATGGGGTTAGTGACAAGGCATTTGGCGATTTATTGAAACTCGTCAAGAACATTCTTCCGGAGGAAAACAAATTGCCCGAGACAACGTATGAGACTAAGAAGATAGTCTGCCCGCTAGGACTGGAAGTTCAGAAGATTCACACATGTCCGAATGATTGTATCCTATATCGCGGTGAGGAGTACGAGAACCTAGAAGCATGCCCTGTTTGCAAAGCACTACGATACAAGATTAGACGAGACGATCTAGGAGAAGTTGACGGGCAGCTAACAAAGAAGAGAATTCCTACTAAGGTGATGTGGTATTTCCCTATAATACCACGGCTAAGGCGTTTGTTCAGGAACAAGGGGAATGCTAGAATGATGCGATGGCACGCTGAAGAGCATCAACAGGACGGGATGCTGAGACACCCCGCCGATGGTTCGCAGTGGCGAAACATCGACAGAAAATTTAAAGAATTTGAAAAGGACGCACGAAACATACGGTTTGGTTTGAGTACGGATGGCATGAATCCTTTTGGAGAGATGAGCAACGGCCATAGCACTTGGCCCGTTACGATGTATATCTACAACCTCCCCCCTGGCTATGCATGAAGAGTAAGTACATAATGATGCCGATTATTATTCAAGGCCCCAAGCAACCCGGTAACGACATCGATGTGTACCTAAGACCACTGGTCGAAGATCTTAAACTGTTGTGGAAGAAGGAAGGTGTCCCCGTGTGGGACGAGGACAAACAGGAGGAGTTTAACCTACGAGCGCTGCTGTTCGTAACCATCAACGATTGGCCTGCACTTAGCAACCTATCCGGACAGTCCAACAAGGGGTACAAGGCTTGCACTCACTGTATGGATGAAACAGAAAGTATGTATCTTAAGCACTGTAGGCAGGTTGTATACATGGGTCATAGTCGATTCCTTACAGCAAACCACCCGGTACGGAAGAAAGGCAAGCACTTCGAACATAAGGCTGACCACTGTACGAAGCCTAAACATCACATCGGGAAAACAGTGTTTGCTATGGTTAAAGATCTTAAAGTAGTGTTCGGAAAGGGGCCTGAAAGCCAGCCTATAGAGAGCGAAGATGGTCACGCGGCGATGTGGAAAAAGAACTCTATATTTTGGGAGTTACCCTATTGGGAATTCTTGGACGTCCGCCACGCAATCGACGTGATGCACCTCACTAAGAACCTTTGTGTAAACCTTCTTGGCTTCCTAGGTGTATACGGAAAGTCAAAAGATACACTGGAAGCACGTAATGATCTGAAGCATATGGAACAACGCGGCGACCTTTACCTGGAACCAAAGGAGAAAGGAAGCCAATACTTGAGTCCAGCCAGCACTCTTAGCAAGGCAGAGAAGGAAAGTATGTTTGAATGCTTGGAGAGCATACAGGTACCGTCTGGATACTCCACGAATATCAAGCGAATAATAAGCATGAAGGAGAAGAAGTTCACAAACCTAAAGTCTCATGACTGTCACGTGTTGATGACACAACTGCTACCAGTTGTAATAAGGGGTATCCTTCCAGACAATGTCCGGGCAACAATAACAAAGCTATGTGCATTCAGGAACGCAATTTCGCACAAGGTCATCGATCTGGATAGATTAGAAGCCCTTCAGAATGATGTGGTGCAATGTCTCGTCAGTTTTGAGTTGATATTTCCACCTTCATTTTTCAATATAATGACGCATCTGCTTTGTCATCTTGTCAAAGAGATCAGTATTCTCGGGCCTGTGTACCTACACAACATGTTTCCTTTCGAGAGGTACATGGGCGTTCTGAAAAAGTATGTTCGTAACCGTGCTCGTCCAGAGGCAAGCATCGCCAAGGGTTATGGAAAAGAGAGGTCATCGAATTTTGCGTAGAATTTATCGAAGACCTTTGCCCAATCAGGGTACCTGAATCATGCCATGAAGGGAGACTACGGGGAAAGGGAACTCTCAGAAGGAAAGCAATAATGACGGTAGACAACAATTTATTCCGTAAAGCCCATTTCACTGTTCTGCAATAATCTTCATTGGTAGCTCCTTACATCGAGGAGCACTTGGCTTTAATTCACGCCAGGAACATCGGTAAGTCCGATGCATGGATTACACGGCATCACATTGATACTTTCCCCGCGTGGCTACGACAACATCTCATGGGTAACGAGTCGATCAACCAACAACTTGCCTTCCTGGCGAGGGGACCGTCTGGGTCGATCGCGACATTCTAGGGATATGAGATCAATGGGTACACATTCTACACGAGAGCCCAAGACATGAATAGCACGAACCAAAACAGCGTTGTTCGTGTCGATACCATGGGACACGATGGAAGAACTGGCACGTATTACGGTGCCATCGAGAACATATGGGAACTTGACTATGGTCCTCTCAAGGTCCCTCTGTTCCGGTGCCAATGGGTTAGGTTGACTGGTGGAGGCGTAATGATTGATGATAGTGGAATGACAACGGTTGACCTTAACAAGGTTGGATACTCGGACGAACCTTTTGTCCTTGCCAATGATGTAACGCAAGTCTTTTATGTGAAGGACATGTCTAGCAAAGGAAAGAAGGGCAGAGGGCCTGACGAGCCTAAGCGTCACGTGGTTCTCCCAGGCAAAAGAAAATCATCGGAGTTGAGGATTACGATCAGTTGGATGGGCAACCCCCTTTCACGGTGATGATTGACCCTAGCATCCTCCTATCAAATGAAGACACCCCTTACTCACGTAGCGATCACAAGGAGGGAACAATAGTGAGGAGAAAGTACGTGCGGTCAACCGTCACCGCCGATGTATTGCCGTAATTATTGTGTACACGATGTAAACTATTTTGGATGTATTGATTATCCATATAAATCAATTGTTGTATGGCATATGTTAATTACGCAAGATTATTAGAGGTTTTAACAATTTTAAATCATGTATATGCTAGTTATATGCGATAATTACAATTTTTAAAAGTTTTAAATCACGCAGGTGGCATTTTCATATGTTCATTAGAGTTTTTAACAATTAATTTACTATCATTCATATGCTAATTATATATGACTATTCGAATTTTTAAAAGTTTTAAATCATGCATGTGGCATTTACAAATGTTAATTAGAGTTTTTAACAATTAATTTACTATCATTCATATGCTAATTATATATGACTATTCGAATTTTTAAAAGTTTTAAATCATGCATGTGGCATTTACATATGTTAATTAGAGTTTTTAACAATTAATTTACTATCATTCATATGCTAATTATATATGATTATTACAATTTTTATTAATTTTACATCATGCCGTATGTATATACATATGTTAATTAGAGTTTTTAACAATTTAATATCATTCATATGCTAAGTATACATGATTATTAGAATTTTTATTAATTTTAAATCATATGTTTGCTTATTACGTTTTATCCACTTAATTTATTACAGACAACAATAATTTTTCGAAGTAATTGTCATTAATATTTGTACTTTAAATAATTTTAATGCATTATTTTCTATTTTAGAAGTACATATGTAATGGAAAATAATATTCAGTGCGCTTATCAGTAGTCCCGGTTCTTAACCCTAACCGGGTTTAAAAAGAATTTGGAAATAGCGGGAAAATATCTTTACTCCCGGTTGATGAGAATAACCAGGAGTAAAGATATCTTTACTCCCGGTTGTTGAGAACAACCGGGACTAAAGATCTTTTCTTTAGTGTAGGGTTCTAATATACGACAGTTACATTTAGCATACATGACTATTTGAGTTTTAGTATAAGATTATTTGAGTTTTAATATAAGATTATTATATTTGTAATTAGACTTAGTATATAATTATTGACTAGCTAGGGTCCTATAATATACGTCACCTAGACATAGCATTTATCACTATCTGAGTTTTAGTATAAGATTATTTGAGTTTTAATATAAGATTATTAGATTTGTAATTAGACTTACTATATAATTTATTGACTAGCTAGGGTCCTATAATATACGTCACCTAGACATAGCATTTATCACTATTTGAGTTTTAGTATAAGATTATTTGAGTTTTAATATAAGATTATTAGATTTGTAATTAGACTTACTATATAATTTATTGACTAGCTAGGGTCCTATAATATACGTCACCTAGACTTAGCATATGATTGTTAGCATATAAGATTGTTAAAACATAAATGTCTCATGACTTACCAGATGTTTCCTGTATGAACAGATGGCTGATCGCGATGAGGAACAGATATTGTACGATACAATCGCGGAGGGAAGCAGCCAGTACTGGAACGAAGAAGAGGGGAACGAGGATCCAAACCAGTATTTGAACGAGGAAGGGAACGTGGAGAGAGATACGGAGGGGAACCAGGAGGGGCACGTGGAAAGGGATGTGGAGGGGAACCAGGAGGAGGAGGCTAGTGGAAGTCAACCCTCCGTTGGACAGAAGAGGGCACGCGGGCAACGAGGTGTCGCGAAGAAGCTTGAGGGTCAGCACATCATAACGGAAGTGGACGAAGACAGCCGACCTAGTGCCCCGGCAGAAGACGCCAAGAACTATGTGCGTCACAGCGGTTGGGTTGTGCGGGATAACGTGCCTATCAGTACGGTGTACTGGCGCAGAACAAGGGCACGCGGAGATCATGAGAGCTTTGTCCCATATTCGGAGAAAGAGATGCTATGGACCACAATGCTCGAGACATTCACCCTTCCTGCGGGTACAGAGGACAAAGTGAAAAGGTGGACTCTGAAGAAAATGGCAGAACAGTTTCAGAGCTTCAAGGGAGATCTGTACCAGAAATATATCCTGAAGGGGCAGACACCGAACTTTGACACATTCCCAAAGCTAAGGGATCACTGGGACGAGTTCGTTACATATAAGACAGGTGAACAAGGGCAGGCGATGATGGAAAGAAACAAAGAAAATACCACCAAGAAGAAGTACCATCACCACTTGGGGTCAGGTGGCTATAGCGTCGCGATGCCGAAGTGGGAGGAGATGGAGGCTAGCTTACTTGATAGGGGTATCGAACCGGCCACCGCTAATTGGCCGGAACGATCGAAGTTCTGGTACTATGCTCACGGTAGAACGCTCAACCCAGCTGATGGCTCCCTGGTCTTCGGCGATCAGATACGCGAGGCTGCGCGTCGACTAACAGACGCAGTGGAAGCCTCTTCTCAGGGCACGTTCCGACCGGACAAAGAGAAGGACGAGCTGTCACTCGCCCTGCAGACTCTAGAGCATCCAGGACGAACACGAGGGAAAGGGGTGATTCCTTGGAAGATTGGGTTCAAGGAGGACATCCACACGTACAGGAGTCGGATGAGGAGCAAGAGAGATACCGAGGCGAAGATTGCAGATCTAGAGTTCAGGGTATCGAGCTACGAGCTCAGCATGCAAGAGGAGGTGGCAAGAAAGGTTGATGAACGCATGGCCGCACATCGGTCCCATGATCCCCAGCCGACCATTCCTCCTGCAATGGTGAGCCCGTAAGGAAACCGTAGCAGCTGCGCCTCAATGGGGCAGTAGGATCACAGAGCATGGACGCCATGCAAACCCAGGACGAATCCACCTGCCCCGTTGATGACATCGCTTAGTGGACACCATGTGAGGTGCATATTCCTTTCAAGAACTTATCAATAAAGGTAAGCTCGTAGTTTATAGATTTTAGATTTGGCCATTCCGCTAGTTGCTGTTTATATATGTTGATTACTAATAAATAACCTCTCACCACATGAAGGTGGCGTCGGGCATGGCCATCCCAGCGGACCCTTCAGGTACTTACCACTGCAGGCCGATTCCAGTAGGATACTCCAAGGTCGATGTTGAGTTGGTCGAAGGCGCATACGAGGACCTTGAGCTGGATTACCCTGGAGGAGATGGTGAGACGCATCTACGAGACACAAGCCATGCCATTATTCTATGGCGCAAGCGGTACATCATCCTCCCTGGGCGACAAGCGTCGTCTCGTGCACCATCTCCTCCGGCTCCGCCATCTCCTCCTCAGGCTCCTCCACCGTCTCCTCCTCAGGCTCCAGCACCGTCTCCTCCTCATGCTCCAGCACCGTCTCCACCTCAAGCTCTAGCACCGACTCCTCCTTAGGCTCCTGCACCGATTCCTCCTCAGGCTCCTGCACCGATTCCTCCTCAGGCTCCTACACCGACTCCTCCGCAAGCTCCTCTTCCAGCACCTTCCAAGTCAAGGGCCCCCAAGCTCTACCGCCTGCCCCCACAAGGGCAATGAAGAAGGCGAAAGTTGACGCCGCCAAGAACAAGGACCCAGGGTACGATTGCACGCAAGAGGAGGTTGAAGCTTACGTGGCATCAGAAGTCAAGAGATAATTCAAGCCTCGAAGTCCAGAAAAGAAGATTCCTATAGACCCGAGTGTCAGGAACTTCTTCAGGGGTATGTCTGCACCTGCCAAGGAGGCCATAAAGCTATCGGACTATGAGCGAACGCTCAAGAAAGCATCTTCTGGAAAGTCCAAACCAGTCCCTCAGCTTGGAGAGCAACCAAACCAGGAGATCAAGCTGTTGGTGACCGGTGAAGATTTTGGAATACAAGAATTTATTAATGACACCGGGCTAACTACGGATCAATTGCTAGGAGACGCACCAGTCGAAAAGGCGGAAGTGAAATACATGTACAAACTCGGTAAACCGCTTGTCAAGCCTGAGCTGCTGCAGTCTCTACCCACACAAATGTACAAGTTCCATCAGCTGTACATGGAGATGAGCGCCACCGGTAGAGAGATGATCGGAGCGAGGATCAGGGACACGGACTTCTTGCAAGGAGATGACATTCTCTGGATCAATTTCAAGGGAATCTACGAACTATACCAGCTGGACGCCCTCGACGTCTCTATTATGAGTTGCTGGATTTTGTAAGTATATCGTTCAGTTAGATTTCTTACTACGTCTCCTTTAATTAATTAGGTCCTTGTATATAAGTAGACTATATATAATATATAATCCCTTTTATCGTTGTAGAATGGAGATTCAAAGGGCCTGGCGGTGGGGGGTTTTCGATACTGGATTCATCGACCCTCAGAAAGTAAACATCGCAATGCTCAACCAATATCCGCAAGCCACAAAGGACAATCTCGTCCATCTCCTGAAGGCGCAGCATTACAAGACGTTTATACTATTGCCGTACAACACAGAGTTAGTTTAATTTTACTGTCTTCCTATACCAAATTTCATTCCCGTACGAACATGCTAAGTGTTTCATATGTAATGCATCCCATGCACATTGCAGATTCCACTGGGTGCTTTTACTCTTCGACCTGGAGGCCTGCACCGTCAATGTATATGACTTAGTGGATAAAAAAGAGTCTACGTTTGACGAGGTTTTCGAACTTATAGACAGGTACTGTCATAAGTTCCTATGTGTTAATTAAGAATCTTGTTATAGTTAATTGCTACTACGAATCATAGCTTTAAACTCCATGTAGGGCTTGGTATCGGTTCCGTCATTTGGTCCGCGGCAAATGGAGAGAAAGACTTAGGCGGAAGTTCAAATTTCCTGTAAGTACACATGCTCTACATTTATATTTCTCAGATTCAAATACATACAAGTTTATATTAATTAGATCTCTCGTCGTTTGTCATTTATTTATAGTGCGCAAAGCAAAAGCAGGAAACTAACTTGTGCGGCTACTACGTGTGCGAGTATTGCCACTGCCTTGCAAACCAAATCATCACCACAAGAGAGCTCGATGTACATACAAATAAATTCAAATTTTCATTACGTATCGATTTGTTGTTTAATTACTAATCAATTTCATACATTCATATAGTTTATTCGCATGAGGGATAACCTGATCACACACAAGGAATTTATCGCGGCGGTTCAAGAACAACTCATGGGATTCATCAACGAACAAATCCTTGATCCCAAGGGTGAATTCTACTACGACGGAAACACAATTCATAGGTCCTTAGCTTCTGAGCTAGCGACTACTACTACGTCGAAATCGTAGCTAGCTAGGACATATAATGGATTGTAATTAATACATGACTACATATGTTTCTATATGCATGTGTACACATTTTCTATAATGTAAATATATATTTTGATCATATATATATATATATATATATATATATATATATATATATATATATATATATATATATATATATATATATATACACACATACATACATACATATGTATTTGCATAACATATATATGTATAAATACATATATATATGCATGGTTTATATATATAAACCATACAGCAACAGGGCCATGCAAGAAAAAAAAAAGTCAGCTCGATCGTTAGTCCAACCGGGAGTAAAGATGGCTCAGCCGGCCACGTGGCTGAGTCATCTTTAGTTCCGGTTGGTGTTACCGACCGGGACTAAAGATCGATCTTTAGCCCCGCTTATTTCACCCGGGACTAAAGGGGGGTTACGAACCGGAACAACAAACGCTTTCTCCACCCGTGGATATTGATTGTAGGATGGATGAACTGCTACTGCTACCAGCCGCAACAGATGCACTGATGGAGCATTCTAGCGAGTCATCCATGCACTCACACTAGTGTATGTATATGCACATATCAATGTGATATCACAAAAAAAATCAAATTTCAGTTTAAATTGTGTTGTTTGAAATTATTAATTTAAATATGATTAAATTCTATGCGTTGGAAATATTAATATTTACATTATTGTGGTATTAAACTAAACATAAAAGATGGATTATAAGATGAAATAGAGGAGAAAAAGAAATAGGGACTAAGAAATAGAGGTTGTTGCTGGATTTAGAACCACTTTTAGAGTCCTAAGAAAATGGGGGCAGCCCTCATTTAACCTTTAGGGACTCTAAAATAGGAGCTATTGCTGGAGATGCTCTAAGTATCCAAATATTTGGGGTTGCTTGTGGGATATTTATTATTAGGTATATATATGTCCAGCAAAGTAGATGCTTAAAGGAGCAAGTTTAATTGTATAGCCCACTACTAGCTCCAAATCATTTATAGCCAATATAATAGACAATTCATACAACAGTTGCTTACTATACTATTAATACTTGGTCCCACCTGTCATACACACATTACGTCTTGGAGTCCGTGCTGTAGCTGGCTACAGATCAGTAGCTCGCTGCTCTTCTCTCTCTTTTTTATCTCTTTAAAATATGTTTATAGTTGGCTCATAGCCTCCTATTGTACTGCTCTAACTACGCTTTTATGTTGGAAATTTGTTAATTAATGGGCTGACGATACAGCTACCGCAAAACCTGGGCCTGGAACCATTGCTGTGGTGGTTTTATAGAATCTGAAAGTGGAAACTTGTTCTTGGTGTACGTGTATATGTTATGGCAACATATTGGTAATATAAAGTTGTGGTCACCATCGCTGGATCAGTTCCAAGATACCATGAGTCATGGATGACAACAGCTATTAGTACTAATTATTTTTTTCGAATGTGAAGTGGAAAGTAGTTTAGGTAGTAGAACGTTGCACTTGAATCACTTATAAAACTACAACTATTTTAGTGAAAACTCACTTTGCTGGCGATTTAACCTCTACGTACTACCTAAAATATATCCTAGTTGAAATTCGTAGCTAAAATTAGAATTTCTTGAGACGGAGGATATATGTCCCTACCTGTGTATAACATATGAGAATATAATATATCCTATGCACACAAACACCCCGTGCACAGCAACAAGTAAATATTACAAAATTTTTTTAAAAAAATCTAACATATACTCTTCATAGTATTACTCATATCTACAAAGTCTTATATTCAAATTCGTTATATTTTAGCTGTAACAAAAAAGTAAAAAATCTGACAGTTGTAAGGGTAAAATCTATCGGAATTTTGTCTTTTTTTTTTGTTACGACTAGAATATAATGAATTTGAATATAAAGATTTCACAGATATGTATAACACTATTTAAAGTATGTGTCCAATATTTTCTAAAATTTTATATGACATTTGTTAGTTGGTGTGTACGGAAAATTTGTGTATATAGGATATATCCCCGTAACATATATAGGACAGACTTGCAATGGAATATGTATGTATCTCAGTTGTGTTGACACACGCGTGACTCGATCTTGGACATATTGAATGAACGAAGTTACAATTATATAATAAATCATTAATTATTATTACAGTTTTCGGAATTGGATAGCTCAAACGAAGAACATCGACATTTCAACACAATATGCAGTTTCAAGAGTTTACTCTTTGTATTATGAGTTTTTTTTTTGAAAATATTCGTATTATGATGTGATGCTGCAAGTGACCGTAATTTGCATAATTACTTCTGCCTTACAGTGCCTTTGCAAAAATTACTGGCATATATATCGTATTTTTTTGAAAAAAAAAGTATTCAGCTACTGCATCATATTTATTTCACAGTGGTTCCCATGGTTTTTTTTTTGAAAAAAGTATTCAGCTATTGCAGCATATTTATTTCTGTTGCGAAGTTTAATTATTGTGTCGCTTCTCATGGAAAATGAAACTTGATCGATCTAGACATGAATGGATTTTCTGAAAGCTGATATTTTATTAGAGCACCCGCAATGGTAAAGTAAGGTGCTATCTATAAAACATGTACATCTCAGCAATAGACTATATTAATAGTAAATCACTTTAATAGTATGTCTACATGAGTATCTATAGCTCTCTAATCTATTGCCACGTTTTTCTCTATAGACTATCTCCAGGTTAGTAGATAGCTTTGCTCTCTCTCTTCATTTAATCTCTTCCAAGTAGAAAAATATGCTGACATGGATATCTTGTAGAGAGCCTATAGATAACCATTGCGGAGCATCCGCAATGGTTATCTATAGGCTCTCTACAAGAGTTCCATATCAGCATATCTTCTTACTTGGAAGAGATTAAATGAAGAGAGAGAGCAAAACTATCTACTAACCTGGAGATAGTCTATAGAGAAAAACGAGACAATGTATTAGAGAGCTATAGATACCCATGTAGACATACTATTGAGATGATTTACTATTAATCTAGTCTATTATTGAAATGTACATGTTTTATATATAGCACATAACTTTACTATTGCGGATACTCTTATAATTTCTAAATAACTCTTTGTCAGTATTAATTAATTCACTAGTAGTTGCTTGTTGAGCACTCATAATTAAGTAGGACGAGATGATCGAAGCGGCCGAGTTCAGATTTCAGAGTTACTAGTTTGATACCAACAGGTTCGCTTTCCCATGCATGTCATGAGAGGCAAATTTAGTTTTCTCTATCCTTTTTTTACAAAAATTTCACAGTGCCTTTGCTTTTGTTTTTTTGAAAAGGACACTGCCTTTGCAGTTAAAAAATTTGGTAAGTAGATCAGCCAGTGCAATGTAAAATTACTCCCTTCGTACTCATAAAGAAAGTCGTTTAGAACAATGTTTAAGTCAAACCTTATAAATATAAATCATGAATAACTCTTAAGTTGTTAAGTTTAAAAATGTAAAAATTATATAAATAGATTTGTCTTGAAAAATACTTTCATAAAAATATACGTATATCACTTTTCAATAAATATTTTTATAGAAATAAAAAATCAAAGTTGTGTTTTGGAGACCGTATCACTATCCAAAGCGACTTCCTTTACTAGTACGGAGTACTTGAGTAGACTGACAGTTTTTCTTCCTTTTGCCAAACAGGGTAAAAGCAGTTAATTTTAACCATAGAGTATGATCAATTCTCTATTTAAATTTATATAAAAATATACAAATATAACTCATGCTTAAAGTATTTGTAGTAAAAGAAGTCAACAAATTAAATGATATTCACATATATTTATTTAATAGCACAAAATGTTAAAGTCAGTGGCATTAAATATTTGTGACCGAAGGAGTACATGCTACTGCATTACATATCTATGTTAAATCGTTATCATTTAATCCCTCCATTCTAAAATATAAGACACAATCAATTTTTTCATGTCTCATAATGCAAGGCGCGCATGCATAATATACAATTAAACTAGCACCTCCCTGTTCTTTTATTTTTTTTTCAAATTGTCTACCTCAATATCTTTATTCTTATTGCTTGTATGACTGCATTGATTGCAGTGAACCTGTCTGTGTTTTACAAGTAACTGTGATTTATATTTTGGGATTGAGGAAGTATATAAAGGGCAATGTGGATTATCTTAGAAATGCGTGCTAGCGATTGGCCGTAGCATTCAGACATCACAGATGCATATACTAGCAAAGTAGGGATTCCTTTTCTAGACCCGCAAATCTAGGCTGAAGACATCATTTGTTGAGTAGTTAATCACACAGCCATTGTCATCAACCCTTTCTTCTTTAGATCCAGTTAGTAGTTAAGGTCTTATTTTATGTGTTTGAAGCTTGATTTAGAAATCAACCAACTAATCAGATGACACTACATGAGGTTATATGGCTTGGATTTTTCTCTAATCCCTGTTGGCAAATTGGAGAGAAAAAAAAAGGAAATCCATATTTGACTTTACAAGCTATGGCTAGGTGAAGAATTAATATCTTAATTGGGTGTAAACCTCATCAGAGACCATGCCTTCTGGCACATGACTGCCAGATCGGGTAGCAGCAATGCCAATTAAACAAACAAAAATTATCAGTGCATTGTGCTTGGGAACAGGTGTCCTGCAGAGAGAAGAAGATGCCAATAGATTATTTATTTGTTTGGGTTTTGATGCCATAACTGTAATCTCACACTAGATATGGCAACTAGTTGATCTAATCTTGTTTAATGCATCAATTTGACAAGTTGGGCAAAGGGTTGGTATAAAAAAGAAATCTTTTTTTTTAATGTTGGGGAGGGGAGTTGTCTCATCTGAACTGAAATGTTAAATATTCATAGGTTTTGGCAAATATATATATGCAAAAAGAAAGAAAGTTAGGTCGTTAATTTCTAAAGAAAAATTGCATGTTCTGCTGGTTAATAGCTGTGGTTGATGTGTACGGGTAATGAGACTTGTTTTTGTTCAGTGATAGATCCAGAACATTTTTAAATATTAGCAATTTTTGCTACAAGTTTTATTTACTGCGAAATTCTATCTTCAATACTTTCAAGAAGACAGAGATTTCATGGAGATTTTGCCAATAACCTCGAATGGTCGGGTGCCCAGGCGATGAATATCCGCCAATACATGTGTGATGTCTTTATGATAGGAAGAGATAACTAACAATGATAAATGAGTAGAATCTACTCTCTCTCTCTCTCTCTCTACATTTTATCTCGATAGCGAAACCAAAGACAGCAATTGCTGGACGGCGAAGTGTAAAGGGTGACGAAACCAGGGATGACGTAATTTCAGTTTTCAAATGGTCCGTCGTGCCACATTCGCAATTAATTCCAAGTGTCCCCTCCTCCAAAAACAAACAAAATAAAAATCTCTATCTGAATACTGGACCAAAAGGAACAAAAAATAAAGGCATTAAAAAAAAGGAGATGAGAAATTATTCATCACCAAAATGGGGACAGGCACATGGTGCGAGCCAAACCCCATCCACAGCGTCGTTTACTCGGATCAGACTCGCTTTCTCCACGTCCACACGCGTACACCATCAATGCCCAACACAAGGACAGCGACATCGCTTCCCGTACTGTCATTTGTAATTAACACGCGATTAATTAGCATAACCAAAGTCATTACGAGAGTGCTTACTGAGTAGGAGTAATCCATAAAGGCTGGGTTCGTTCCTAGGGTTCCCAACTACTCCCTCCGTCCCATAAAAAAACAAATCTAGAACCGGATGTAACATATTCTAATACTGTGAATCTGGACGAATATATGTCTAGATTCATTGTAATAGGATATGTTACATCCAGTATTAGCTTGTTTTTTAATAGGATGGAGGAAGTACTCTGCAGTGCATGTGAAACGAAACTATCAATTAACGCATGATTAATTAAGTATTAGCTAACTTTTTTAAAAAATAAATCAATATAATTTTTTAAAACAATTTTTGTATTTTTTTTTTACAAATAACGCATCGTTAAGTAATTTAAAAAGCTTACGCGCGGAAAATAAAAGAGATTAGTTGGAAAAACAGAGTAACAAACTCAACCACTTATGGTGGAATCAGAATTAAGTCATAACCATCATATATGTATTCTTTCTACCCATCAACAGCAGTAAGACGTTTCTTATAACCTCATCAATTTCAAGATATATCGCTTTAATATTTTGTAGATTGCTTATTAGAACAGACGCACATTTATATGAATTAGTGTACGCGTTTGTGGTGTGTTTGACGAAAAGGTTACTAAGGGGGTGTTTAGATCCAGGATGTAAAGGTTTGGTATGTCACATCAGATATTATATAGGGTGTCGTATAGAGTGTTTGGCACTAATAATAAAACTAATTACAGAATCCGTCAGTAAACCACAAGAAGAATTTATTAAGCCTAATTAATTTATCATTAGTAAATGTTTACTGTAGCACGATGTTATCAAATCATGGAGCAATTAGGCTCAAAAGATCCGTTTCGCAAATTAGTCGCAATCCGTGCAATTATTTTTTTAAAACTATATTTAATACTTTATGCAAGTGTTTAGACGTTTGATGTGACATGATGTAAAATTTTTAGGTGGGATTTAACTGCCTCATCGTTTGGCCTTTTTCGTAATAAGCCAAAACGGCTTATTAGAGAATAAAAATAAATTTGTAGGTAAAACTTTTATATATGTGTTATCGGTGACTTAAATGTCAATGCTGAAAAAGAAACTACGTTGAAAATATCTCAAAATCAATATTAAAATTAAGTTTGAAAATTTAAATTTTGGTTTTTTCTTTTAGCTGAATAGGCCATCCGATGGGTGCCTAAACTAAGGCCTAGCAGATCAAATACACAACAGAAGTAGTAGCGTGCGTAGCAGTAATTAACATGTGATCGCCACATTAAAAAAACGAAGCGATAATAATCAGTGGTGGCCGGAGGCATCAATCGGCCGGGCTCGCGCACGCGCACGTTGTCCTCGCGTGCCTGGCTCGGCGGGCCCACCCGCGGTTGAATTCCCGCACGTTTTCCGCCTGGTCGCCACGCGGTCCCGGAGACCAGACGCGTCCGTGTCCAGGTGTGGGTGTGCGCGTCCCCCCCCGTGGGCCCCACCTGCCAGCCTCACCCCTCTCCCAGTATATATTGGCTCGGCGACTCGGAGAGAGACAAGTGAGCTCGGAGTCGGAGAGAGACACAAGCCAACCTCGAACTCGAAGCAGAGCAAACGCGAAGCAGAGCAAGCGCCATGGACGCCGAGATGGCCATGGGCGAGAGCTTCGCCTACTACTGGGAGACGCAGCGCTACCTTGAGTCCGAGGAGCTCGACAGGTGCGCCTCCGCCTCGCCGCCGCCGCCGATCCGCCATTGTTGTTGCTGACATGGTGTTTGGTTGCAGCATGTACCTGCCGACGCAGGATGACTCCAACTACGAGTCGAGCTCGCCGGACGGGTCGCACTCGTCGTCGGCGCCGGCGCCGGCGGCCGTGGGCGGGGACGCAGCCGCCGCGGTGGCGGGTAGCGGTGGCGGGATGACGACGATGATGATGGGCGGCGGCGGCGGCGGTGGCGACGACGCCGGTGGCGCGAACAAGAACATCCTCATGGAGCGCGACCGCCGCCGCAAGCTCAACGAGAAGCTCTACGCGCTCCGCAGTGTCGTGCCCAACATCACCAAGGTAAGGGAGAGAGGAGTAGAGGTGTTCGTCCATGGCGGCGACGGCGACATTGCTGACTGACTGCTCGTCGGTGGTTGGGCGCAGATGGACAAGGCGTCGATCATCAAGGACGCGATCGAGTACATCCAGCGCCTGCAGGCGGAGGAGCAGCAGATGCTCCGGGAGGTCGCCGCGCTCGAGTCCGCCGCCGCGGCGAGCGCCGCCCCGGCCGCGGCGAACCCGTTCGCCGGCCTCGGCGCCGACGAGGAACACGAGTACGGCCACCACCACCCCTCGTCGTCGTCGGAGCGGACGAAGAAGGTGAAGCGGGCGCTGTCCGTGTCGTCCATCAGCGACGCCCTGCTCGCCGCGGCGGCGCCGGCGCCGCCGGTGGAGATCCAGGAGCTGCGCGTGTCGGAGGTGGGCGACAGGGTGCTGGTGGTGAGCGTGACGTGCAGCAAGCGCCGCGACGCCATGGCCCGGGTGTGCCGCGCCCTCGAGGAGCTCCGCCTCCGCGTCATCACCGCCAACATCACCTCCGTCGCCGGCTGCCTCATGCACACCCTCTTCGTCGAGGTATAATACAATCTCCATCTCCATTGCTGACGTCACGCACGATCACTGAGCTCCTCTTCCTTTCCTTAGGTTTGACCTTCCAAGTTTGACTTTGACCGTTCACACGCAGTACTACATTTTACTTCCATTTTTAGGTAGAAAAATAACGTTGCGATCACACGCTGCTCCCTTTGCGGCGTCAGTATGTTAGGCCAATCAAATCCTCACCAATCCTAAAGCAACCGTCCCGAATCTCAAAGCATCAGAAAATCCCCTTCTCCCCGCTTTACGAATCCACCTGATTCTTCTTCTTCTGTTCTTCGATTGCAAAAAGCGATTGAAAACCACATGGGATTAATCGGGTGCGCACGAGGGAGAAATCGAACAATTCGATGGATGGATGGATCGCGCACGTGCTTCAGATAATAATTAATGAATTAATTTTTTGGGGGACAAACGGGAGCACTACATCTACATGGGCGTCACATCACGTGCGTGTTTTGGTTGGGGGAAGCCATGGAAAACGATTGGCACGTGTTCGATTGCACGGGAGATGATTTTTTTCCCCTCGTTTTTTTATTTGTTGTGACGTTAAATTCCACACTTTTCTTTAAGCTGATTTGATTACAGATGTGAAGACAACAGTTTTTGGGGGATGTTCTGTGTTTTGTCCTCTTCTAGAAATTAGGTGTTTGATACACATTATTGAGGCCGAGTTAGTTTTTTTTTTTTGGGGATTGAGGCTGAGTTAGTTTGTTGACTTCCACGTGCATGCACGTTTCTTGAACTGTTAAATTTTTAAAAGAAATTATACAAAAATTGTTTTAAATAAATCATAACAATATATTTTTTAAGATTTTTAAAATATATTTAATTAATCATGTGTTAATCCATTACTCTATTTTACGTGCGGAGGGAAGGGGTTCGCAACCTCTTCAAAAGAACAAAACCTTAGCATTGTTAATTTTGGGGTTTTGGCTGAATAAAGTTGTTTCAAATTTCAGGTAGATCACATGGATAGTGTCCAAATGAAGCAGATGGTGGAGGCTGCTCTCTCCCAGCTTGTGGCGACCGGCAGTCCGTTGAGCTCCATGAGCTATTAGTTATGAGCTGGATAGATATATGGAGTCATGCGTTTTGGCCACCTACTTTACCTAGTCTCATTCGCAATAAAGCGCATTTTTATGTATGCTTGGTGATGTTGTTGTTGTCATTTTTGCGACACCCCACTACGTGATGGAGGTGGTTGTTTTCTTGCGAGGCAACGATTTAGTGGCTGGATGATAGATTTAAGTATTTTGGAAATCTTGAGTACGCTGACTTGTTTATGTAGCTATTAATATTGATGAATAATAAGGTGGTCCAGCTTAATGAAAACGAAAATGTGTGAATTACCTCTCTGAATGAACTATTGGGTGAGTGCGAATTGTTCGAAATAATAAATGAGTCTTATACTATTTGAAGATTAATTCTTTAGAAAATCACAAAAACACACATCACGGGATGGCGTGCATAGGATGCTTAGTACCACCTTGTCTGTTATAGGAGATGTAGATCTCCTTATAGAAGAGGGTGCTCTCCTAGCCACTTGAGACACGTGTGGTGAAGAGAACAAGAGAAACACACACGCGCTCACTCGTCTCGCCTGGCTAGGCCGCGATGGAGTCCAGATAAGTTACGCATGACTTATTCGGTTCGGTTACAGGGTGTGGAAGTGCTTCACATGACTACTTGCTATTTGTCGACCACGGCGCCGTCGTCAATGTCCGATACTGTGAATTCTTCCTGCTGTGCAGCTCCAGAACCCTCGGTACGCATTCATCATGTTTTGTATATTCGATCTGCTCTGGCTAGTTTACATGTATAGATCGTATGATGCGATTATGCTAGTATACATGTCCGGTACCGTGAATTCGTCCTGTTGTGCAACTCCAAAACCCTCGGTACGCATTCATCATGTTTTGTATATTCGGTCTGCTCTGTCTAGTTTACATGCATAGATCGTATGATGCGATTATGCAGTATACATGTTCAATGTCATGATTTATTTATGGAATAAATTAAATCTACATGTGCTTATATATTCTAACACGAATTACCCCTTGAACTCAAATACCAGACTTTTACGCTCTCAATTATTCATACTGAATAAATTACCCTCTATCGTTGTTTTGGGCGATTTTGATCAAGAACTTACACACGTGAAATCAACATGACAATCCAATCAACAAAGAAAATAAATATGGACCCACTTGTCATCTATCTCCCTTAAGCCAATCTCCCTCCCCGGCTCTCTTTGGAGGCTGTGGCGGCGCATACACCGATGCCGCCGTTAACTCGAGTTGAGGTGGGAGCAACCGGGACAGGGGTGCGCTTCATGTGGGAGTCATTGCCCTCGCTGATGAGGATGGTGCCGATTGGGTCATTGAAGCCAGCGGCCAATGTCAGAGCTTGTGCGGAGGTGGCTGCAACATCGGGGGAGTCGAACCTCACGTGCAGCCAGCAACAAGTCCACCTCCGTCTCAAGCTTTCTTGCGCTTAAGGATGCTCACAGCTGCCGCCACTCCTCCCAGGCCTCAATTGGCTTGTGCTTCACCTCCTCGGCCTCCGCCGGCATGTGCGTGAGGAGCCCCATATCCGCCGCCGCTCCTCCTCGGCCTCCGCCGGCGCGTGAGTGATTTCGTATTCACCAAATATTTCAGGGGTAATTTGAACTTTTTCCTATTGAAAATGATATTAGTTGCCAATATAAAATGATATTTACAAAAAAAAAGATGAAAATTCACCTATGTTAAAATTCAACAAATACAAAAAAAAAATCAAAGTTCTCACTCCAAGTCAAAATAAATCTATTTTTAGCCTTAGGTGTTAAAACAAGGTGGAGGGTAAATAGAGAAGTACCGCTCATCTATTTCACTACTTAAAAGTGAAGTCCTCGTCCCTCCCCAGATAAAAAACTACCTCCCTCAAAAATCATTATTTCACACGAAAATCAACCTGAAAAACAGGATAGAAGAAAAGGTAAACCCCATAATTTTGATCCATTGCAAAGCATAGTTGTCCTCCAATCCCATATAAAAAACCATGCATCCAAAAAAAATTAACCAATGGAAAAAACTGTACCATGTTCCCCACTCCTTTCCTTCCCTCTCCCAATCTCACATATACTTCGAAAAACCGGTGCATTAAAAAAGAACTGAACCATGTTCTCCAAATCCTGTTTCGAGGGTATAAAATTGTACCACACGTGTATCATATCCTGTTGCAACGCATGATATATAACAATAGGAAAATAGTGGTATTTATGGTTAGGTATGTAAGAGGTTAGCAAGGAGAACTTAACAAATAAAACTCATCAATTTACGAGCTAAAGGTAGGTAGGTTAGATGATAGAAATAAACTTATTTTTGGACTGATGTAGTAGTAAATATCTGTCATTCACAGTGTGCGAAAAAATTGGAAGATATAATATGACTGTTCAGCACATGCCAAAAAACACTTCGTAAATTTTCAGAAAGTTAGAATTTGAGACTTGAGAACATTTTATAAAACAGAGTACTAAAAATATTCAAGTTCTCAATAAAATTCTAAAGTTGTAACTGAAAATTAACTGAAAGTTGTGATTCACAATTTCAGAATATTTTAACAAAAAATAATTACATAGTGAGATGTCTGGACACAATACAGCGTGGTGTGACTCGTAAGTCGTACCATGACTTAACACTTTTCTGGAGCTTGCTAAATGTACTCATGTGTTTGTTTGTGTTTATTGAAATAGACAGTATTATATAGCGTCATTAGTTGGATGACGTCACCAACCTAACTTGAATGCGACAGCGAATTTACCCAGGACGGGTGTACCCGTATTCCATTCTATTCCTCATGTAGTCAAACATTCAAACTTTAAAGTCACAGTTATTCTGTTAAGGTCATTGTTTATCGTTTGCCTTCCCTTTCCAGTACAGATTTAATTCAATCTCTTGAAAATCTGTTAATTTTTGCTTGACTAGAGGGCAAAATGAATCAGCACATTTTAAACCTCTTATTATTAGCACCATCAACTTGAAAACTAGTACTATTTCCAATCAATAATATTTTTTGAGAAATATTTCCAATCAATTTAGTTACACCACACGACCCCAAATGCGTTTTGGATGGTGATTTTACTATTGAAGGTGTTTTTTTGTTAGATTTAATTGGATATTTGGCCTATTTAAATTAAATAAAAAAATCCAAATCCCATTAAATCTTACAAGTCACGTGTGTTTTCGTTCCACATGGGAAATCGAGATAGATTAATCAACTTCGATGGTGGAAATTATTTACACCAATTGTAAAGTTGAAGAGAGACAGGAGGAAAGCACACGCGCTCGTTCGCACAGTTTGTGATGGACAAAACGAATTTACACAATTGGTTGGTTTTGGAGTAAACAATGTCGTTTATATTGCACAACTGTTTTTGTTGGAGTAACCGAACTGTTTATAGTTTTGAAGTAAACAACTAAGAAAGTAGCCCGCGTATTCGCGAGGACATGTACCATATCGTAGGATGCATTTTAGAAACCCATAGGGTTGGTATACCAAAATTGTGATTTTTTTCATGAATTTTCTCCATAGCATTGCTTGATGAATTTAATTGTTATTTATAAAATTACCTACTAAAGATTAGGTTGGTAACTTATGATACTTAAGACGTGACTTTTGAAGTTTCATAGGGAAAGAGAGAAAACTTTAGCTATAAAAGACATTCATATAGAACCATATATAATTAATGATATAATTAATGGCTCTACCGATTTATGTAAAAAATCGATGATTAATTTATTATTTGATGACAAACGTCGAGTGGTCATAGCTACGGATAATTTCTCATAGGATATTATGAATATATCTACAGTATAAGGGTACAAATTAGAGAAAATAATAGAAGTTATGAGAAAAAAGAAATATCTAACCCTTAATTTTTAATTAATTCGGTATATCATTATTTCTAACCATTGCATATGCAGATGATCTAATATATTGTGCATAGTTGAACTAACCAAATTATTCGTCTTCCCTCACCATAGACGGTGGATATGTTAATTCATGCCTCCGGTGGCATGCTCGCACGCATCATCATACCGAGAAGAAAAAAATAATGTCCTGCATGTATAAGGATAATACATGTAACTATCTCATAACCCTCTTTTCATCTTAGAAAAATAAATTCTACACCCAGCATGCTTGTATATCGGGATGCACAGGCTAGCCCTCCAGTTTTTCACTCAATGGGCAGTATGTACCTTTGTTCTAATGATTAGATAATTTAGTAAATAACGTACAAATAAATATCTGAAATCAATTTTTAATAAATAACATACAAATAAGTATTTGAAATCAACTTTTATTAGTAGGATATCCGTAAGGACACCCCTACAGACCCCTCTCCCCTTCTTCTTTTCTTGGTGTATTAGTTGGATTTGAGCAACGTGAGATAGCATTCCCGACAATTCTGTGATGTAGGTATTTTGGGCTATAATTTAATATTTCCTAACCCTTAGCACCGAACGCATCCTAAGATCTTTTATTTATCTTTAAAAAGATCATATCTTTATGAAAGCATTAGGACTAAGTATATATCCTCTACATACATGTTGAGAGATATACTTAAGTTGGTTGTGCGTCATTATGTCCGTTGAAGCTATAATTAAGGTTAATGGTTTGTAGTTATGGGTACATTGATTTTATTAATAAAATAAGGTGGATATTTTGATTTTCCATGAGAACTTTTATGTTTTCTTTTATTATGGATGTGGGTCCAGAATATAATAATTTTATTAGTAGTTAAATATAGATGGTACATATCTTAAACTATTGATTTAATTAAAAAATACAATGGTTCATTCAGATCATAAATTGAATATATAATTAAAAAAGAGTAAATTGCGTCTACGGTACACAAACTTGGTAGGTGGGTGCGATCTAGCGTAACAATTTAAAAAATGATCATTTAGGTGCAACAACTTGGCTAATACGTGCATTCTGGTTAAAAAATCAATATTAGACACCAAACCTTTTAAGCCACGCAGTAAAAAAAAGTAGTCGTCGTTTGTCAATAATCTAATAAGTGTAATGATTGTCAAATAATATTGGTCTAGACGTATTGTATTTGCTTGCTTATAATAATAAAATAAAGTGTCGATTTGAAACCGAAAAATATAATGATCGTTAAAATTAAGTGCATAAAAATTGTTATAACATAATTTCCGAGCGATTCTACTGGTCAAACATATTCAATTGTACTCATGACCAATAATCTAATAGTTATGCTTATAATAGAACAAACAAAATAGGTTGAATCATATGTATGTAATAGTGTTTTGACGAAAATACACTTGATTGCCAAGTTTATGTACCGGTCGGCATATTTTTTCAAGTTGTTGTACTAAATCGCACCCACCTACAAAGTTCTTCTACTACTGATGCAATTTACTCTTAAAAAAATTACAACCATTGAAGATTCTTTATTATTTATAAAAAATATAAAGATCAATATGTATGAGGGATCACTGGTGGAGAAATCGTTTGTAGTCCCGGTTCATAACCCCCCTTTAGTCCCGGTTGTCCAACCGGGACTACGAATCCGGGACTAAAGATAGCGATCTTTAGTCCCGGGTGAAATAACCGGGACTAAAGATCGATCTTTAGTCCCGGTTGGTAAAACAAACCGGGACTAAAGATCGGTCAGCCACGTGGCCGGCTGATCCATCTTTAGTCCCGGACTAAAGATCTATGTACCATTTTTTTTTATTTGCATGGCCCTGTTTGCTACATGGTTGATTATATATATATATATATATATATATATATATATATATATATATATATATATATATATATATATATATATATATATATATATATATATATATATATATATATATATATATATATATATATATATATATATATATATATATTACAATACATATATATGCATTGTAATATATATATTATGCATGTATATAGAATACATATATATATATATGTATATATATATGCGTATGTATATATGTATAAATACATATATTACACACATATTTATAATTTAAAGCACTTAACATTTTATGTACATATATGTTACCAAAATATATATTAACACTAAAGTAAATGTACGTACATATATAAATATATATATATATATATACATGCATGTATAGTACAATTCATTTGCTCGCTAGCTATAGCTATAATTTCGACGCCTGCGGTACGTCAGAAGAGGAAGGACCGACGTTACAAATTGTCGATCCGTCGTAGTAGAATTCACCATCGGGATTAAGGACTTCTTCGTTGATGAACCCCATCTGTTGTTTTTGAACAGCCGTGATAAAATCCTTGTGTGGGAGTTTTTCCCTCATGTGAATACGCTATCATTCGAAAAATAATGACATATCAATATATGAAATTAATAAACAACTTAACAAATCGATACGAAATGAAATTTTGAATGGTTTATGTATACGTACATCGAGCTCTCGTGTGGTGTATATTTGGTTTGATAGGCAGTGGGCATACTCGCATACGTAGTAGCCACATAAGTTAGTTCCCTTGTCCTGCTTTGCACACTACATGAGAAACGATGAGAGATTTAATATACTCTTTATATTAACTGTAACTAGAGATTCAATTCAATATAATTTTGGATCATGCATGTACTCACTGGAAAATGAAACCTCCATCCAAGTTTTTCTTTCCAAGTCCCGTGGACCAATTGACGGAACCGATCCCAAGCCCTACATGTGCAGTTGCAAGCTATGATTAATTAAATATTACCCGAGATCAACATAATAGCAACAGAGTTCCGCGACTTTGGAATATATGGCATTATATTACCTGTCTATCAGTTGGAAGACCTTGTCAAAAACCTTCTCCTCTTTATTCATTCAGTCGTACACAATGACTCTGCATGCGTCCAAGTCAAAAAAAAACAGGACCCAGTGGAATCTGGAATATGCGTGAGATGAGATAAATATCAGAATGTACATGTTATATGTATGGGAATGAAATTTGTTCGAACGACAATAAAAACTCACTCTGTGTTGTACGGCAATAGTATGAACGTCTTGAAATGCTGCTGCGTTAGGAGATGGACTAGATTGTCCTCTGTGTCTTTCTCGTACTTGTCGAGCATTTCGGTGTTGATTTTCCGAGGGTCGATGAACCCAGTATCGTAAACCCTCCGCCGTCGGACCCTTTGAATCTCCATTCTACAACAATGAAAGGAAATTATTATTGCTTACATATATGCTAGGAGCTAATTATTGAACGAAACAAATCGAACTCAAAGATACTTACAAAATCCATGCGCTCAGAAGAGAGACGTCGAGGGCGTCCAGATGGTACAGATCGAAGACATCCTTGAAATGGATCCATAGAACATCTTCTCCTTGCAAGAAGTCGGGGTTTCTGATCCTCGCTCCGAACATCTCTCTACCATTGGCGCTCATTTCCATGTACCGTTCATGGAATTTGTACATTTGTGTCGGTAGGGACTGCAGCTGCTCAGGCCTGACAAGCGGTTTACCGAGTTCAAACATGTATGCCACTTCCGCCTTCGGGATTGGTGCGCCTCCAACCAACTGAGCCATGGTTAGACCGGTGTCCGAAATGAAATCCGTTATGCCAAAGTCTTCGCTGGTCACCAACGGCTCGACCACTTGGTGTGGTTGTTCTCCAAGCTGAGGAACTGGTTTGGACTTCTTGTAATAGGCTTTCCTAAGTGTTCGGTCATAGTCCGATAGCTTTAAGGCCTCCTTGTTTGCGGTGGACATTCCCTTGAAGAAATTCTTCACGCTCGGGTCAATAGGTATCTTCTTTTCAGGACTCCGAGGCTTGAGTTGCCTCTTCACTTCTCCTGCCACATAAGCGTCAAGCTCCTCTTGACTGCAACCGTACGGCGGCTCCTTGTTTTTGGTGGTGTCAACTTTGGCCTTCTTCGTTGCCCTTGTGCTGGCAGGAGGTGGAGCATGTCGAGACCTTGTCTTGGGAGGTGCAGGCGGACACGGTGGAGGAGGAGGCGGAGGAGCCGGAGGAGATGGTGCAGGAGGAGGTGGCGGAGGAGCCGGAGGAGATGGTGCAGGAGGAGGCGGAGGAGGCGGAGGACCCGAAGGAGATGGTACAGGAGGAGGTGGCGGAGGAGCCGGAGGAGATGGTGCAGGAGGAGACGGCGGAGCCGGAGGAGATGGTGCACGAGACGCCGCTTGTCGCCTAGGGAGGATGATGTACCGCTTGCGCCATAGTATAATGGCGTGGCTTGTGTCTCGTAGATGCGTCTCACCATCTCCTCCTGGGTAGTCCAACTCGAGGTCCTCGTACACGGCTTCCACCAGCTCAACTTCGACCCTCGAGTATCCTGCTGGAATTGGCCTGCAGTGGTAAGTCCCTGAAATGTACGTTGGGATGGCCATTCCCGACACCACCTTCACGTGATGAGAGGTTATCTATTAGTAATCAACCTAAGCAGCAACTTGCGGAACATACGAGTCAAAAATCATATATTACATCAAGCATACCTTGATTGATAAGTTCTTGAAGGGAATATGCAGCTCACATGGTGTCCGATGCGTGATCTCATCAACGGGGTAGGTGGTTTCGTCCTGGGTTTGCATGGCGTCCATGCTATGTGATACTACTTGCCCCGTTGAGGCACAGCTGCTACGATTGTCTGATGGGCTGACCATTGGAGGAGGTATGTACGGCTGGGGATCGTGTGACCGATGTGCTGCCATGCGTTCATCCACCTTCCGGGCCATCTCCTCTTGCATGCTGAGCTCATAGCTTGATACCCTGTACTCAAGATCTGCAATCTTCGCCTCGGTATCTCTCTTGCTCCTCATCCGACTCCTGTACGTGTGGATGTCCTCCTTGAATCCCATCTTCTAGGGAATCACGCCTTTCCCTCGTGTTCGTCCTGGATGCTCGGGAGTCTGTAGGGCGAGTGACAGCTCGTCCTTCTCTCTGTCGGGTCGGAATGTGCCTTGAGAAGAGGCTTCCACTGCATCCGTTAGTCGATTCGCAGCCTCGCGTATCTGATCGCTGAAGACCAAGGAGCCATCAACTGGGTTGAGCGTTCCACCGTGAGCATAGTACCAGAACTTCGATCGATCAGGCCATTTAGCGATGGCCGGTTCGATACCCCTCTCAAGCAAGCTTGCCTCCATCTCCTCCCATTTCGGCATCGCGACGCTATAGCCGCCTGACCCCAAGTGGTGATGGTACTTCTTCTTGGTGGCATTTTCTTTGTTTCTTTCCATCATCGCCTGCCCTTGTTGACCTGTCTTGTAAGCAACGAACTCGTCCCAGTGATCCCTTAGCTTCGGGAATACGTCGAAGTTCGGTGTCTGCCCCTTGAGGATGTATTTCCGGTACAGATCTCCCTTGAAGGTCTCGAACTGTTCTGCCATTTTGTTAAGAGTCCACTGTTTCACTATGTTCTCTGTACCCGCAGGGAGCGTGAACGTCTCGAGCATTGTGGTCCACAGCATCTCTTTCTCTGATTCCGGGACAAAGCTGTCATCACCCCCGCGTGCCCTTGTTCTGCGCCAGTACACCTTGCTGACAGGCACGTTATCCCTCACAACCCAACCGCTGTGGCGTACAAAATTCTTGGCTGCTTGTGCCGGAGCACTAGGTCGGCCGTCTGCGTCCACCTCAGTTATGATGTGCCAACCCTGTATCTTCTTCGCGACACCTCATTGTCCGCGTGTCCTCTTCTGTCCAGCGGAGGGATGACTTCCACTAGCCTCCTCCTCGTTCCCCTCCGCATCCCTCTCCACGTTCCCCTCCTCGTTCCCCTCTGCATCCCTCTCCGCGTTCCCCTTCTCGTTCAAGTACTGGTTTGGATCCTCGTTCCCCTCTTCTTCGTTCCAGTACTGGCTGCTTCCCGATGCGATTGTATCGTACAATATCTGTTCCTCATCGCGATCAGCCATCTGTTCATAGAAGAAATATTTGCTAAGCGTAATATTAACACTCTACTAATCTTGTATTAAAAATCAAATAATCATATATGCTAAGTCTAAGTGTCGTGTATTTGTACGGTAGATAATCATATATGCTAAGTCTAATTAAGTTTCGAATATTACATCTCTAATAATCTTATATTAAATCTCTAACAATCAAATATGTTTCAATATTACATCTCTAATAATCTTATATTAAATCTCTAACACTCACATATGCTAAGTCTAATTAAGTTTCGTATATTAAACCCCTAATAATCTTATATTAAATCTCTAACTATCTCTAACACTCAAATATGCTAAGTCTAAGTGTCGTGTATTTGTACGGTAGATAATCATATATGCTAAGTCTAATTAAGTTTCAAATATTACATCTCTAATAATCTTATATTAAATCTCTAACAATCAAATATGTTTCGAATATTACATCTCTAATAATCTTATATTAAATCTCTAACACTCACATATGCTAAGTCTAATTAAGTTTCGTATATTAAACCTCTAATAATCTTATATTAAATCTCTAACTATCTCTAACACTCAAATATGCTAAGTCTAATAATCTAATAATCTCTAACACTCACATATGCTAACTCTAATAATCTAATAATCTTATATTACAAATCTAACAATCTTATATTATATCTCTAACAATCACATCTTTACATCACTTGCCTGCGCGAATTCCTTCGAGGGCTAGCTACCACTTCGGCTTGAGGGACGACGACGATGACGTCTTCTCTACAACATGAAAAAAAAATGTATTAGTCTAAATGCAAAGGAACATATAATGTATTTCACGTTTTCAAGTATATATAATCATATATATATGCTAAGTTCAACAACAGTTTAATTATCTCGTTCGTACACATTTCGCTCGCGTTTGTACTCACACTTTTAGTTCAAGTGCATTCACGTTCGTTAATGTTTCAATCATGTTCGTTCGCGTTTCATTCACGTTCGTTCGCGTTCGTTCACTAACACTCACGTTCGTTCACGTTTCAGTCACGTTCGTTCGCGTTCGTTCGCGTTTCGTTCGCGTTCGTTCGCGTTTCATTCACGTTCGTTCGTGTTCGTTCACGTTCGTTCGCGTTCGTTAAGCGTTCATTCGTGTTCGTTCACTAACACTCACGTTCATTCACGTTTCAGTCACGTTCGTTCGCGTTCGTTCCCGTTCGTTCACGTTTCGTTCGCGTTCGTTCACGTTTCTTTAACGTTTCGTTCGCGTTCGTTCACGTTCGTTCGCGTTCATTAAGCGTTCGTTCGCGTTTGGTCACGTTCGTTAAGCGTTCGTTCGCGGCGGCAGCGTCTCGCGGCGGTGGGGGCGCGGTCCGACGCCGTGGGCCGGCCCGGCGGCGTGGGGGCGGCGGCGGCGTGGCGGCGGCGGCATCGTCTCGTGGCAGTGGTAGGGGCGCGGTCCGGCGCCATGGGCCGGGTCGTCGGCGTGGGGGCAGCGGCGGCATGGTGGCGGCGGCATCGTCTCGCGGCGGTGGTGGGGGCGCGGTCCGGCGCCGTGGGCCGGATCGTCGGCGTGGGGGCGCGGCGGCGGCGTGGCAGCGGCGGCGGCGTCTCGCGGCGGTGGGGGCGCGGTCCGGCGGCGTGGGGGCCCGGTGGCGTGGGGGCCACAGCGGCGGCATGGGGGCCCGGTGGCGTGGGGGCGCGGCGGCGGCGTGCCGCGGCGGGTACGTCGGCGTCGGCGTCGTCGGCGTTCGTCGGCGAAAGAGAGAGAGACAGAGAGCTACATCGAGAGAGAGAGGGCGGGGGCTCTCACCCAAGAGACGCGGCGGCGGCGTCTGCGGCGGAGGCGGCGAATACCGCCAGGCGACGGTGAGAGACGACGGCGGCGTCGGCGCGGGGTTGCCCTAGGCAGTGGCGGCGAAGGAGAAGCCGATGCTCGATCTCGATGGAAAAACGTCTAAGTGTTGGTGGAGAAGACGAGGGCGCACCGGGAATATATATACCCTCGGATCTTTACTTCCGGTTGGTGAGAAGAACCGGGAGTAAAAGATATCTTTACTCCCGGTTCTAACAACAACCGGGATTAAAGATGAGAAGAAACGGGAGTAAAGATATACTCCCGGTTCTTCTCACCAACCGGGAGTAAAGATATTTTCCCGCTATTTCCAAATTCTTTTTTAAACCCGGTTAGGGTTAAGAACCGGGACTAAAGTTAATAGCACTGAATATTGAATTTTGTTGCATATATATTTCTAAAATAGTAAATAATGCATTAAAAATTCTAATTAACATATGTAAATCCCACATGTATGATTTAAAACTTTTAAAAATTCTAATAATCATATATAATTAGCATATGCATGATATTAAATTGTTAAAAATTGTAACTAACATATGTAAATCCCACATGCATGATTTAAAACTTTTAAAAATTCTAATAATCGTATATAATTAGTATATGCATGATATTAAATTGTTAAAAATTGTAATTAATCATATATAACTAGCATATTCAATACATCCAAAATAGTTTACAACAATTACAGCAATAGATCGGCGGTGACGGTTGTCCGCACGTACTTTCTCCTCACTATTGTTCCTTCCTTGTGATCGCTACGTGAGTAAAGGGTGTCTTCGTTTGATAGGAGGATGCTAGGGTCAACCGTCACCGTGAAAGGGGGTTGCCTATCAAACTGATCGTAATCCTCGTCAGTCTTGTCCTCTACTCCGACGATTTTTCTTTTGCCTGGGAGAACCACATGGCGCTTCGGCTAGTCAGGCCCTTTGCCCTTCTTTCCTTTGCTAGACATGTCCTTCACGTAAAAAACTTGCGTTACATCATTGGCAAGGACAAAAGGTTCGTCCGAGTATCCAACGTTGTTAAGGTCAACCGTTGTCATCCCACTGTCATCAATCGTTACGCCTCCACCAGTCAACCTAACCCATTGGCACCGGAACAGAGGGACCTTGAGAGGTCCATAGTCAAGTTCCCATATCTCCTCGATGGCACCGTAATACGTGCCAATTGTACCATCGTGTCCCATGGCATCGATACGAACAGCACTGTTCTGGTTCGTGCTCTTCATGTCTTGGGCTCTTGTGTAGAATGTATACCCATTGATCTCATATCCCTGGAATGTCGCGATCGAGCCAGATGGACCCCTCGCCAAGAAGGCCAGTTGCTGGTTAATCGTCTCGTTACCCATGAGATGTTGTCGCAGCCATGTGGGGAAAGTATCAATGTGATGCCGTGTAATCCATGCATCGGACTTACCGATGTTTCTGGCGCGAACTAGAGCCAAGTGCTCCTCGATGTAAGGAGCCACCAATGAAGATTGTTGTAAAACCGTGAAATGGGTTTTACGGAATAAATTATTGTATACCGTCATTATTGCTTTTCTTCTGAGAGTCCCCTTTCCCCGTAGTCTCCCTTCATGGCGTGATTCAGGTACCCCGATTGGGCAAAGGTCTTCAATAAATTCTATGCAGAATTCAATGACCTCCTCTGTTCCATACCCCTTGGCGATGCTTGCCTCTGGACGAGCACGGTTACGAACATACTTCTTCAGAACGCCCATGTACCTCTCGAAAGGAAACATGTTGTGTAGGAACACAGGCCCAAGAATACCGATCTCTTTCACTAGGTGACAAAGCAGATGCGTCATTATATTGAAAACTGAAGGTGGAAATATCAACTCAAAGCTGACAAGACATTGCACCACATCATTCTGAAGGGCTTCTAACCTATCCGGATCGATGACCTTATGCGAAATTGCGTTCATGAAAGAACATAGCTTTGTTATTGTTGCCCGGACATTGTCTGGGAGGATACCCCTTATTATAACTGGTAGCAGCTGTGTCATCAACACGTGACAGTCATGAGACTTTAGGTTTGTGAATTTCTTCTCCTTCGTACTTATTATTCGCTTTATATTCGTGGAGTATCCAGACGGTACCTTGATGCTCTCCAAGCATTGAAACATACTTTCCTTCTCTGCCTTGCTAAGAGTGTAGCTGGCTGGACTCAAGTAATGGCTGCCTTTCTCCTGTGGTTCCGGGTGAAGGTCGCCGCGTTGTTCCATATGCTTCAGATCATTACGTGCTTCCAGTGTATCTTTCGACTTTCCATATACTCCTAGGAAGCCAAGAAGGTTTACGCAAAGGTTCTTAGTGAGGTGCATCACGTCGATTGCGTGGCGGACGTCCAAGAATTCCCAATAGGGTAACTCCCAAAATATAGAGTTTTTTTTCCACATCGCCGCGTGACCATCCTCGCTCTCTATGGGCTGGCTGCCAGGCCCCTTTCCAAACACCACTTTAAGATCTTTCACTATAGAAAACACTGTTTTCTCGCTGCGATGTTTAGTCTTCGTACGGTGGTCTGCCTTATGTTCAAAGTGCTTGCCTTTCTTCCGTACCGGGTGGTTTGCTACAAGGAATCGACGATGACCCATGTACACAGCCTTCCTACAGTTCTTAAGATACGTACATTCTGTTTCATCCATACAGTGAGTGCAAGCCTTGTACCCCTTGTTGGACTGCCCAGATAGGTTGCTAAGTGCAGGCCAATCGTTGATGGTTACGAACAGCAGCGCTCGTAGGTTAAACTCCTCCTGTTTGTCCTCGTCCCACACGGGGACACCTTCCTTCTTCCACAACAGTTTAAGATCTTCGACCAGTGGTCTTAGGAACACATCGATGTCGTTACCAGGTTGCTTGGGGCCTTGAATAATAATCGGCATCATTATGTACTTTCTCTTCATGCATAGCCAAGGGGGGAGGTTGTAGATACACATCGTAACGGGCCAAGTGCTATAGCCGCTGCTCATCTCTCCAAAAGGATTCATGCCATCCGTACTTAAACCAAACCGTATGTTTCGTGCGTCCTTTCCAAAGTCTTTAAATTTTCTGTCGATGTTTTGCCACTGCGAACCATCTGCGGGGTGTCTCAGCATTCCGTCCTGTTGACGTTCTTCAGCGTGCCAACGCATCATTCTAGCATTCCCCTTGTTCCTGAACAAACGCCTTAGCCGTGGTATTATAGGGAAATACCACATCACCTTAGCAGGAATTCTCTTCTTCGTTAGCTGCCCGTCAACCTCACCTGGATCATCTCGTCTAATCTTGTATCGTAGTGCTTTACAAACAGGGCATGCTTCTAGGTTCTCGTACTCCTCACTGTGATATAGGATACAATCATTCGGACATGCGTGAATCTTCTGAACTTCCAGTCCTAGAGGGCAGACTATCTTCTTAGCCTCGTACGTTGTCTCGGGCAATTTGTTTCCCTCCGGAAGAATGTTCTTGACGAGTTTCAATAAATCGCCAAATGCCTTGTCACTAACACCATTTTTTGCCTTCCATTGCAAGAACTCCAGAGTGGTATCCAACTTTTTGTGCCTCTGCTCGCAACCTGGGTACAACGACGTTCTGTGGTCCTCTAACATCTTGTCCAATTTATGGGCCCCCTTTTCACTTTCGCAGTCCTCCTTGGCATCCTGCAACATCTGACCAAGATCATCCGCAACGTCGTTATAATCAGCATCTATGTCCTCCTCGCCCGTTTGATTTCCTTCAAATCTAGCGTACTGAGCAAAGTCTGGAATATTGTCGTCTTCCACTTCATCTTCTTCCGTTTCAACCCCTTGCTCTCCGTGGGATGTCCAACAATTATAGCTTGGCATGAACCCCGACTCAAACAAGTGGAAATGAATAGTCCTGGATGCAGAATACTCCTTCTGATTCTTACACTTATTGCGTGGACAACAAATAAAACCCTTCTGCTTGTTAGCTTCGGCCACTCTCAAAAAATAATGCACGCCGTCAATAAACTCTTTGGACCGCCGGTCAGCGTACATCCATTGCCGATCCATCTTCATGAAATAAAAAAAAAATCGTACACAAATAATCATTCGTACAATAATGACAGTCATACAATAATGATAAAATAATCACAAACTCTTTCAACAGTCATACAATAATGACATATCATTATTCATACAAAAATTATAAAATATTCCACCAAATAATTCTTATTTATTATTTTTTAAGTTTTAAATTCTTTTAATTTTCAATTTAGTTTGTTTTCTTTTATTTAAGATTAACTTTCACTATATTTTCCTACTCAACTATTTTATAAAACCTTATTTAGCAAATAAACAAAATTTCTATATATTCTTTCTTTTCCCACACAAATTTTCTCTCTCATCAACTTACAACAAAATTTTGGAGACAAAAAAGTGTGCAAAACATAGCTCCAAATGTAATATGACCAAAAAAAATATTGGAGGATGAAGTTACTAACCTTTTAGGCACCTCCGATTTATATATAATCACCAAAGTAAATTCACTATAAATTTTGGCATGACCTCCCCTCTTTTTTAAAGAAATTTTGAAGCTTGCTCGGGCTGGAGGAGTAAGAAGACATATATAAAGGGGTGTAACTTTAGTCCCGATTGGTGTTACCAATCGGTACTAAAGATCACCGGGATCTTTAGTCCCCGGGGGGGCTGACAAGCCCTGACAACATTTGAACCGGGACTAAAGATCATCTTTAGGGTTTAGGGTCATCTAAAGATCAAATATGCCCGTTACCCTTTTTAACCGGGACTAAAGATCATCTTTAGTCCCGGTTTTTGTTGCAACCGGGACTATCGTGGAATTCGGCCGACCGACGAAAGATGGTTTCTCCACCAGTGGATATTATCTATATGTATATTTGCAAGTGCATGAAATTAACTTACTAATTAGACACCATGAAGCCTTAACTTAATTACCTTAGAGAGAAAAAAAAAAGTGCCGAGCATAGAAAAAGCACGCATGCTCTTCTCATGATACGTGTGAATGGAAGCACGTGCTTCCGGAACGGCCATCTCCGCCGCGCTCGCCAGCTCCTCAATCAGTTCACCTGCAGCAGTAACAAACCACAGCGGCAACTCGATCAGATCTCGAAACAAAGGGCTTGCATATTTGTTTGGAAAATAAATATCAATGTTGTGGGCCGTTTTGGGGGGGGGGGGGGGGGAGGATAGGGAGGTGGGGTTCTTTTTTTTTTTAAAAAAAAAGAGAAATCTAATAGTTAAAATAAAGGATCCATCTGTTTATTAGAGTGCCACGTGGTAATTTAAGAGCGTTTATAGGATGCCACGTGACGGCTTAAAAGCGTTTGTAGAAAGTTTAATGGACTTTTAGTATATAATAAATAGATAATAGATGTGGTTTATATTGCATAACTAGTAAACGGAAGCGACCCTTGCCCTTTGTCTTCGGCTGTTACTTAAACTGACGTAAACACATAGTTGAAATGGATGGGTGTTGCAAGAGTAAAAAATATTCGTCGCTCTTCCTATTTCTAGGACTCTTCAAATTGTTGGTTTACCCTATAAAAATCAAATCAGAACCCAACTGGCTAGATCACAATCTCGAGAAAGACACATAGATATAGACCTTTGCACCCATATGTTGTTGCTGCTTCGGTGATCTCATCCTAACAAGCTTCATGATGAATACGTCGGGAGATGAATCAGGTTTTCGGGAGTGCATCCAGCAAATGCTCGTTAGTTCCGGTGAATAACCACGTTAACTACTTTCTCTTCATTATTGCTAGTGGCGAGAACGATATCAATAAGAACTGCAACTGCTCTGCTTCCAATACTGCTCTTTGTATGTTTTTTATCGCCGGCCATAAAAGTTTTTATCGCCGGAGAAAAAAACAAATAGACCAAATTGGTTCAAGAACCTCTGCCCAGATGGATGGCAAGAAAGGGGCAAAAAGGTTAGCTTTGATAAAAGTGACGGTGGAATTGGACGGAATGATATAAATTTATGATCCGGAAACATTCAATGGTATTTAAATGTAGTGTAAAATTCGAACCTTATTTTTAATAATTCTGCATCACATATATAACCCTACTTTGTCCATAGTTAAAGGGTCCTACCTTCGTCCTAAAATAATTATAATTCTAGGTTGTTTAGTGCATATTAAGGTTCGAGAAAAAGGACTATGATACATCTTATTAAATAGTGTATAGGTAAAAGTAGAAGAGTAGTTGAGGGTAAAATAGGAAGAAATTTGAATATGAAGTGATTAATGAGACCATTAGTACTTTATTGTGATAATTATTTTGGGACAAATTTAAATCCTATAAATATAATTATTATGGGACAGACATAGTACGTACTTAGATATCAACTAGTTTTATTTCAAGATTTATAATTAGAAAGATATGAAGGACCATGGTTTGAATTAATCTGATTGTGAGGGGTCCCTTGATTTTGTCAATGTGGAAACTGAAAAGTAGAAATGCGGCAATGATCTCCTGTTCAAAAGAAAAGAGAAGTGGCATCTTAAAAAAGGAAACGGAAAGAGAAGTGGGACCTTAGGGTGATTGAGATAAACGGGAACAAGAAGATTGAGAATATACAAAAATGAGGTGAGCGTTTAGTTTATAATTAATTAGGTATTAATTATTTAAAACTTAGAAAATAGATTAATATAATTTTTTTAAAGAAATCTTTTTATAGATTTTTCTAGAAAAAGTCACCATTCAAAAAGCGTGCTCGCATAAAACTAAGAGACTTTTGAAATGGAAGCAGCCTTAGCCCACATAATTTAGAGCCAAATTGCGATTTTAGTCTTCTATTTTCTGTACAGCTCTCTTGTGTGGTACTCTGAATCTGAAGTCTGAACCAGGAGTTGGAATGTTGGATCATTTCCATGAATGTAAATTGATGATATTGCTGAGTATCAGACACAAGGTTAAATTCCCTATAACCTGTGAATTTCAGATTAATTCACCTGACTAATTAGTTCATCATCTAGCTACGCCAAAAAAATTACAGACCGCAAGCTACTAATATATATTTCCTGCATTAATTTCACATGGTAATATATTTGCGTTGGTGGATCACATGATGTCGTTACCGTTTCCGGCCGGCTTCACCGTTCCGAATCGATTTCTAAAAAAAAAAAGAGGGAAAATTAAGGTAATGAAACTAGGAGATGACCTTTTCTGATAATTACCGACCATTTTTATTCCAACTTTGAATTGAGGATAAAACACTAGCTAAGCAAGCTGTTGATGTTTTGGACAAGCAGCCGTCCATCCATCCTGCCACCTGGTAAGTTGGCATTTTAAATTTTGATACTTAATTCGTGCATCTTTCAAAATTTACGATGGGAGACTCAAAATCTTTCATTTCGTATCACTACATCCATCTAACCACACCGACGCACATGCTGGAATTTACACTGGTGTTGGGCTACTTTTGTTTGTTTTTTTTTTTTTTTGCTTCTAAGCAGGCCTATGATCCTATCATTTGACTGTTTGGTGGAATAAGCTAAACGATATATTTACAAACAAAAATAAAACTTTTATATACGTGTTCTTGTCGATCTAAAAGCAAAGTCTAAAATAAACCTCAAAATCTTAAATTTTGACTAATAAATATAAGTATAAACGAAAAGACGAGGCTTCCCTGTTTATCTCCGGTGCATCAGAGCTTTGACATCATCGATGTTCATATCCACTGAACCTAGCCGAAATTAAGGCTCTGTAACCGTTTGGACGGTAAAAATATAGAATGACTTCCAAAATTGTTGTCGCCGTCGTTGATTATTCCCGCTTTCGGCAGCGACAGGAGAAGAAGGTGGCGCATCAAGTCCCCTTTGCTGAAAATCCTACATATACTTCATGACTAAATTAATAAGGTTGATGCCCTTATAAACACATGCATGTTAATAGACTAAAGCGTGTCGTCGTCCTTTTATAATTCGTGACTTATATATAAATAAAATCACTTGTCACGGCCGTCCTGAATAATTAGACTTTTTCACTTTCGTGATTGACTACTACGATATATGTGTGACTGATCGATTTCATGGCCCAATCGCGACTCTTTCTCTGACCTCTTTGTGGAATCTGTATGTAGATCCTTGCATGGATGGCGCGGCCCAACTAGCTTAATTAATTTAGAGTGAATGGTACATTGGTCAATATTTTATTTTCTAAAGAAATCCTTAACACAATAACTTTTAATTGAATTAGTTTTTTTTTTTGAAAAACTACCGTAAATGATTAGGTTGCGATGAATGAAAATTGTATGGTTACATTTATTACATAGCACACTGACTGGACGAGGAACCTCAATAGTTTTGCACTTGTAGTAGCAGTGATCAATAGGTTGATCTGGTTTCATATGTCAGTCGCAGCTACTGCAGATCTAGTACCGCAGCCAATCCCAACTGACTTTTACAATATTCATATTTTTAAGTATTTTAATTCACGGTAAAAATATGTGATTAGTCTGATATAAATAGTAACTAGAAAATGTTATTTGAAGACGGTGGAGATAGTACTAATTATAGCCCCATTAATTAGTTCAACATACTCCCTCTCCCTCCAGTTTTATAAATTTTGACGTTTTGGACAATGACACGATTTTCAAAATATATCTTTGACTATATTTTCCAATTATAATATATTCATGTCAATTCTTAGAATCGGCAATATAATTTATATGGTGCACAAAATCAAGAAGAGATGTTGACATAAATGTTTATATTGGTTCAAGCCTTCGGCGTGAGGTAATACCCTAGTCTAGCTAATGTAGATTAGACTTGCGTAAGTATACGTTGCATGGCGTTGGAATAGATCGTGAGCACGTAAGTGGAGAATGATCACCCTTTAGTGTTTCCCCTTGCATCCCTTAAGTAGTTACGAGGTCAGCTGGGTGGATATGGTACGGTATCCCTCATAATTAGAGATACCTACTTAATTGTTTTATCGTCTATCTTCTACTTAATTTACAAGTATACCGTATGGGCCTAGGGTTCTCGGTCCACCCTATGCTTCATGGCCCAAGGCCTTGCCGTGAGTACCCGAGTACTGTGTACCACACAATACAATAAATAAAAATATTTTTAATTTTATTATAGTGCTTTATAAAACAAATATATAATGTTGTTTTAGTGCCTTTAAACTAAATATTTTAGAAGGTTATAAAAAGTTTGACCTCAACCTTATCCAAAATGTCAAGAATTATTAAACCGAAGAGAGTATGTACTAGTACTTTATATTGCGCATCATATATCCATAATATCTTCTCGTAATATTTGTTTCCTATGTCATGCATGCATTAATTCCTGCATTTCACATGGACACTCTCGGAAAGATTAAGTCAAATTTTAATCATCTCCTACGTTCAAAACAACTAACCACTCTTGATTTAAGATTTTTTCAAAAATAAGTGACCACTTTAACACTGCTAGAACTTAGATTATTCACGACCAACCTTAACAAACATCTGATCGTTGATAGTCAAAGAAGCCGCGGTAGGCCCTCCGACGGCCATGTAATCGCTGGTCGTTACTACGTGCATGTATGTGGTCGCTAATAAGGCGTCAGTTCAGAATTTTCTATAGATAACGAAATTGGTGGACCGATCCCCTTCCCCGCCGGCTTAGATCCGCTGCACTGGTGCACCAGCACCGACGCCCCCTACATGGTCACCACTGCCGCTGCACCCAGCGGTCGCCGGCCATCCCTGCGCGCCTGCTCCCGCTCCAGGCTTTTCCCGAGGACAAGATTTGGCCGCCAATAAGCCCCAAGCCCTAGCGCCTGCCCAGTTGGGGCAGCTCTGACTCGCCGAAAACGGCGGCTTAGCAGTTGGGCATGGAACAGCGGCGAGGCGTGAACGGCAGAACTAGGTCAGATGATATCCCTTGTAACTTTTTCTCTGCCTTGTTTTAGCGTTGTGGCTTGAGGATTATGATATGTTCGTTCCATGATATCCCTTGTCGTCCTGTAATTCTATTTTCCAAATTACGGCTGGGTTTAATTGTTTAACTTGAGGATTATGATATGTTCCTTCCATGAGATGAAGGAATATATAAGACCTGTAGTACATAGCCATTTTTTCTTGCTGATCTGTCAGGCTAGTTTTTCAAAGGAACAATTTGTAACTATGCCCAATTGCCCATTGCAGTTTAATTTACCAGTTATACTGAGTGAGCTTGTGATTTGTACTACTCTTGTAGATTTGAACTTAGAATTTGTTATAGATGGCAGTGTGACCTCCATTCATGCTCTCATGTCCATTCATCCATGAAGTCTCAACAAGGTATATTTTTTTTCAACATGGCGCATAACTTCTTTTTTCTTTCTGAATGATTTTGAGTTTGATCATAATACTTGAGAGGAAAGTCAATTTTTCTTGCAGGATAATCTAGTCAATATACAGTGATTGGTTTATTTATCTAAAATTACGGGATTCTTCTTCTGTGAACACGCAAATTTGTGGAGGCATCTTGGCATATTGTTTAATGTTTACAGTTCAGTAACAAGATATAGCATGGCCCTGATACCGCTGACAAAACGATAATTTCATTTTCAATCAATCATTTATCTTCCCGTACTGCAATTCATGGCTTCTTGCAGGCAGTTGATAGTTTTTTTAACATATTCTACTTATTGGTATGAATTTGCCCTGCTCTATGTTATCAGTAGCAGAGCACACTTGCTTCCATTTGGATTTATTAAAATGTGTTTAGTTTCTCATATTACAGCTCCCTTCTCTTCATGGACAGATTCCAGTGTGACATAGCTAAAGTGCAAAGAAACTTATTTTGTGTGCCCAGATGTTATTATTTCCAATGGTTCCTGCAGGATGATTTATATATGTTGATCAACATTCTTGGATTTGATCAACATCAATATGATATGCACTGATAGTCTGGTATATGGCTTGCCACTTCCTTTTTTTTCCAAGTTCAATAAGATAGCATACATCCCCAACTTGTAATGCTTTGGAGAAATCAATAAGAATAATCAACAGACTAATGGACTATTAATGTTGACCCTAACTTAGATATTGTTAGGTTTACACTTACCATAGCTTGGTGTAAAAGTAGTATCTAGTTCATAACATAAGCATTCAGACTGCTCTATTATACAGGCTGAATTATATGTTCTCCTATAACTCCACATATCGCTATTACAATTCATTTGTGTATTGATTGGTTTAAACCTTGGATTTTGCAGTGTTCACAACATGGATGAAACAAGCCAAGAGTTCTACGACTGGGTTGAAGACCTTTCATGTAGTTGTAGATGTATAGTACATTATGGACGTACATTTCCAAATTATATGTAATGAACGAATTAAATTATTTGCATTTGATTAATAAAGAGTGGTCAATAATTTCGTTTATTGGTCTATTAACATCTCGTTAATCTAAATACATTACCATTACTAGTAAAAAATGTGATATCGTCATTAATAAAATAAAGACCACACAGTGTTGTCATCGTTAAAAAAAATAACGACACAAATCATGGTCGTTAATGAATATAACGATGTCACAATGTCACAGTCGTTAAAGAGATGACGATGGCAGAGAAACTCCGTCGTTAGTACAATAACGACAGAAAAAAAGTTAGCGTGCTCGTTAATATTATTAACGACGGAGCCTTTAACGACCACTGACGACCACAAAAAATATGGTCAAAATATGGTCGTTAATGACCTTTAACGACCACATTTGGACTTTCAACGACCATATTTTCTGTCGTTAATAATGATTTCTCTAGTAGTGTAAAGTATTACTTATCTTATTAACTAGGTGATTCCCCGCGCTTTACTGTGAAAATTTCTAAGTAGCATGTAATATTTTTTTAATAATCGAGCAAACAGTACAAATTATATATATTAGTTACTAACGACAAATAAAACTGGTTTGTCAAACTATGTTTAGAGATAAATACATTTAGTAGACTATGTATGAGGGTGTTTGAATCTCCTAAAGATGAAGATGAAGTGTTTCACGTAAAACGAGATGGTAATAATGTGTGATTAATTAAGTTTTAATTATTACAAACTTGAAAAATAAATTAATCTGATATTTTAGAACAACTTTCATATATGAAGTTTTCGTACGAAACGCACCATTTAGCAGTTTGAAAAGCGTGCCACTTTAATCCAAAATTTTATCCACCCTTTTAAGTACATTCCAACTGGACTATGTATGAGATTGTAGATGAAATATGATATCCCGCACTTTGATTATATGGATGAATATATGTTAAGGATTATAAAAATGAGGGATATATACATGTTAAAAATATTGTGAAAAATAATGTGAAGGGAGATGATTGGATGTTAATTTGTAGAATTCAATGAATTATAAATGATGTTGCATGCTTGCATTAGTTTTGCATGTAATTATTACTAGTGGATGATGAGGTGGCATGTTTCTATATTGAGCTTTATAATTAGTGGCTTATAACTTTATAGTAAGATAAGATTTATCTCTCATTTAATTTTTTTCAATCTTAGATCAATTATACTTCTATGCACAAACACCTCTTATTTAATAGGGTAAATTTGATCCTTATGCTATTATAATTTTGCCATATTAAAAAATATTATTACCTCCCTCATAATTTAGACCATAAGTGGTAAAGTGGTCATTTGTTTTGGGTGGAGGAAATACTTAATAGAGAATCTACTTTTTTTTAAAGGAATACTACCAGGGATCACCCAGTAGTTTTTAATATATTAATATATACAAAAAATACAAAACGTCCAGTATTACAAAGATTGTAACCAAATAGAGAATCTACTTTATGTCACTATGTTTGTCCCAGTTCAATGATTTATCATTGACATTGTTTCTATAATATACCGGTAACTTTATCAGTTGTTCTACAATATGTCATTGGGTTGAGCCTTCTTTAAAAATATATCCAAAATACCCTTCCATACATGCTAGGTTGACAATTAATTTATCTCACTATAAGTTTGAGAAAAGTATGAAAATTTTAACATGGCTTCCTTATTGCGTGTTGGTGTTGGCCTCCTCAGAAGCTGGTTGCAACCAGCAACTTCTCAAAATCTTAAGCTCTCCAAACAAACCTTAAATGTCTCCTTTTCTATTTGTGTAAAGAGTAAATGGATGTCATTGAATAAGCTTCATGCGTGCAACAGTATATATGCATCTAGCGATGATTAGATTTTGTTGGTGCAACTCACTGCAATATTTTTCGCTTGATGTAATTCACGGGAGACGAAGCGAGAGGGAGCACCTTGATTGATTGATGAGAGTTAATTTTATAACCATGAAGGTTTTTTTCTTTGTCCCATCGCCTTTTGGTTAGTTCAAGATCAAATTGGGATGGTAAGAGTATTTTCTAGTCGAGTGAACTTCTAGGAGCACTCAATCTTGAACTTCAATTACTACATCTGTTTTAAAATAGTTTGTCTTAAGTCAAACATTTCAATCTTTATCTATTAAATTTTATAAACTCATATTGTTTAATATCATAAGAATTATAATTTTTAGACTCACCATGAGAAATATTTTCTTATTATATAACTTAGATGTTGTTAAATTACAAGGATTTATAAAAAAATATTGATATTTAACTTAGTACAAACTAAAACAGAAACTAAAGGTAAGTAATTTAAAATAGAGAAAGTACTAAATAACTTGGAATATAATATTCTATATGTCTCCGTTTGTGAACGGAGGTAGTACATAACAATATTAAAAAGTTGCCCTCTTTGGGAGGTAGAAGTGTACTTCCTCTGTCAAAAAAAAAAAAAAAACTCAACCTTGGATGTCCCCTCGTCCGACAAGTAGATCGACATGCTCGTTTGTCCTGATTAATTTGTTCATCGGTCCCGGTTTGCCCGCAGCTATCAAATCAACATCTTTTCCATTCTCACTAATCTAAACCTTCCAACCAGAGTTCGCCCTGATCATTGTGAATAATTTATTCAAGGAAAAAATCTCTGTAAATATTGAAAGTACTAATGTACAAAGTTTCCATCATCAATTCTGTCGTTTATTTTTGTGACCTGTGCTCTTATGCAAGGGCACAGGTAATACCTAGGGAAAAAAAACATTTGTTGGAAGGTACTAATGTAAAGTGATTTTCATTCCATTGAAAATGAAATGCGAAAGGACTTTCATCGTCGTTGTCACCCTCGTTTATGTCTGGTGTATCCTTACTTGAATCCTAGCGCATGACCTAACAAGATGAAATGTGATGGCTGATGAATAAGTGGCATTTCACTCTGCAAGTTGACAATTACAGGTGCGATTGACTGCACGGCCCAATTTCAATTCTTTTCAGACCGCTTTTTGGAATATGTACGCGGATCCTCACATTGACGGCCCAACTAGCTTTAAATTCTAATTTCTTTTTGTCACGGTTTACATAGGTTTGAAACACTAAAAGTGATTTAAATATGAGGTTTAAAATTTTAAGCAAATAATCACGAAAAATTTTGAAAATATTTTTGAAACTTCAATATTGGTGCCATCTATGCCTTAAAATATTTTGGATCCAACTACAGATCGACCACCCGATTTTTCTCTACAAAACCAGGCATCCCCTCCCCCAGCATGCATATCACATTCGAATGTGCATGCAACCTCCCCCATCATTTTCTCTCTCCTACTTTATACTTAATTAGCAAGTTTTAAACTATTTTTCTCATAAATTATAGGGTAAATTGGATCCGTGCCATTATAAATATAGTAAATTAGAAAAAATGCCACTACTATTTGCGATATCCGTTTGATGCCACCTAAATTTTGTAAAATTATAACCATGCCATCGCTGTCCACTTTTCTGTCCTTCCTGTTAGATCCACGTCCACCTTCGTTGCCGCCATGGCCACTCTCCTCCTCTCCTCCCACCTCGCCTCCGCATCCTCATCCTCTTGTCCGTCTGCTCCTCTCCTCCTCTTCGTATGCTCCTTTGCATCCTCATCTTCCTCTGCTTGACCGGCCGAGGCCACCCCGTGGCCGCCGTCGCGCGCTCAAGGAGCGGCTTGTGCGGCTGCAACGGCCCCGACGAGGTGGTCGCAGACCTCGCCCCTTCCTGCGTCGTTTTCTCTGAATCAAAGCCATTGAATGGGTTCGCCCTCGCCCCGACTAGTGTCTCACCTCCGGCCGCCGATGTTCGTCCCCTCACGAATCGAAGCCATTGAATGGGTTCTCCTTGACCTCCTCCACGTAGCTCTCAACCGGTGTCACGCCCTGAAGTTCCCCTCCTTGCTTTAAAATTTGTTAAATAAATCGCCCGAAGAAATTGTTTAAATTAACCTGGAGTTGAATCCTAATTAATAAATGCAAATAATAATCGGAATCGGCAAGTGGAATTTTTCTTGGATTCTATATGTCAAAATATGCTAACAAGATTTTTAGTGGAATTTTTAGAGCTCAATAAATAATTTTAACCAATTAAAAACATTAAACCGCAATAAATAATCCCAGGAAAAATCTTTTTTCCTTTTTCCTCTTTTCTTTTTCCCTTTTTCCTTTATTGGGCCATCGGCCCAACCTCTCTCCCGCGCCACCCACCTTGTTGGGCCGGCCCACTCCCTCCCTCCTCTCTCCGGGTCACCGACAGGTGGGGCCCACCTGTCGGCCCTGTCTTCCTCCTCCAGCCGGCGGCAACCGCCGCCCACGCCGCCGCTTTCCCCGTTTCTCCGTGCCCCCAAGCCGCCCGCCTTTCCCGCGCCCACGTCGCTGCGTCGCTGCCCGTTTCCCCCTCCTCTCCCACGCGCGCGCACCGCTACAAGGGGCGGGATTCAAATTTGAATTCCCCCCACTCTCCCTCTCTACCTCCCACGTCGCCGGCGAAATCGGGAGCCTCCCCGGCCACGTCCGCCCCTCCCGAGCCCCTATAAAGCTCCCCCACACTCCCCTCCATCTTTTTCCTCTTTCCGCCGCTCCCTCCCGTGCCCTCTATCGCTCCCACGCCGCTACACCCGCCGCCGCCGCCTTTTCCACTCCTCTGGCCACTGCTCGCCACCGCTAGCACCACCGCCGAGCCGCGCCATCGCCGCCGTCGGGTTCGCGTGAATTCCGTCACCGGAGCCCGCATCTCCTCGCACTCCGGTGAGTTTCCACCATTGCCGCCGCCTTTGGCCATGGTTTTCGCCCGCCGTGGACCACCCTTCACCCTCTAATCCCTCCCATTTTGTTCCCTAGGTGGTCTCGGAGCTCGTCCGCCCATCGCCGTCGTTCCCTGGTCGTTTGCCGTCACCGTTCGCCGTCGTCTTCCCCCACGCCGGCCAACTCACGGTGAGCCGCCCCTCCCCCTCTTTTCCCCTTCCTCTCCCTCCGAGCGCCGAGCCGGGCTGAGCTGCCGCTTCGGCCGTGCGCCGCCGCCTTCGCGCCGTCGCCATCCGCCACCGCCTCTCGCGCCGCCGGTTGCCGTCGCTGGGGACCGCGCGTGCCGCCGCCGCCCGCCATAATCGGCCGGCCGGCTTGAAGCCGAGCCGAGCCAGGCCGCCTTCCTCCTCCCCTTTGAGCCACCGCCTGGTGGGGCCCACTTGCCACGCCACCTCCCCTCCTTTTGAGTCGCTGACCTGTGGGTAGGGATGAAAACGGTCGGAAACGGTCGGAAAAACCCTCTACCATTTCCATTTTCATTTTATTTTCTCGAAAATGGAATCAGAACGTATACTCGGAAACGGTAAGGATATCGGTTATATCGGTATCTCGGAAACGGAACCGTCGGAACGGGAATATACCGATATCGGACGGAAGTCGAAAATTCATGTCGGAAACAGCGAACTGTGGTATCATCCCGCATTTAATTATGTATGAAGATAACCTTATAATTTCACCCTTGCATCATTATGCTGCCACACAACACCGTTATATAATGATTAATAAGTTGACAATAAGATTGACAAATAATATAAATAAAGTTCAATGATACTTCAACATCAATGTGGCTAAAGCATACAATGTGGCTTATATGATAGGATTACAGCATAACTAATATTGTCCGACTTTTTTTAGGATATAGATTTGAAGTCTTCGAGAACACCAAGCTCACAAGCTGGCATGGCTTCAGCTGATCAGCTCCTTGTCAAATATCATTCATTATTTCATCATCAATTGACATAGCTATATCGTCGTCCTACAGTGGCACATTGCATAAGAACTTTTATGTTGACACTGTATAACTACCGTTGTAATTAAGTTTCATGCTAAACTAGACTTTTTGGTATTTCCAGGTCGATCACAGAGAGGAGTCAAGATGGTGGGGCCCGCCGGTGGATCCCACAGCCTTTCTTTTCCTCTCTTTCTTTTATTTTCTCTCTCTCTTATCCTTCCCTTCTCTCGGTTCCTTTTCCTGCTCTCTCGATTTCTTCTCTGTTTTCTCTCTTGTTCTCTTCTCTGCCTTTGGCTCCTTCACGCGCGCCCGAGAGGAGAGAGGCGCCGGAGATGGCGGCCTGGCGCAGGGCGGCGGTGGGGGAAGGAGAGAGGAGAAAGGGGCGGCATCGGTGGGGAGGAGGAGGCTGGGGCGGTGCGGCGGCGCTCGGCGCTTGGCTCGGTGGCACGGAAGCCGGCGGTGGAGCATGGGGGAGGGAAAGGTGGCCGGCTGCGACGGAGGCCGTCGGGGCGAAGGAGGTTGCGGCCGGCGTCGGCGACCTGGTGGCGGCGCCCAACACGGCGCGGCGGTGCCCCAGCGCCGATGAAGACGACGATGCGGTCAGGCCTAGTTGGCTTCTTTATTCGGAATGGGCTGCTCCTTAATGCCTAATGGGCTCCTCCTCCTGCTAGCCAGGCCCAGCCGACTTCCTTCTTCGGAATTTTGTCGGAAATTTGACGGAAATTACCGATAAAAAACGGTTACCGACAAAACGGTCGGAAAAAACCCCATATCATTTCCGCTACCATTTCCGTAAAAGATTACCGTTTCCATTTCCGATACCGACAATTACCGATACCGATTGAAACGGTCGGTGCAAACCGAAAACGGTAGCCGGAATTCTCGGAAATTTCCGTACCGTTTTCACCCCTACCTGTGGGTCCCACCTGTTGGCGTCGCCCCCCTCCTTGATGACGTCAGCCCTGGGGATTATTGCGCAATAAACAAATAAGGACTTTTCTTTTTATAGTAAAAACACAGAGAATCTTCTAAGAATCATATCTAATTCATCCGAGCTCCGATTAAGTCCATTCAAGTCTCAGTAAATTCATAAAAATGCATAGAATCCATTAAAAATGGTTTTGTTTCCTGTTTCAATAGACTTATAGCATGTTTTGCTTGTGTGCTTTGTTTGTCGCGTAGATTTCGGCCGTTTCGTCGATCCACGTTTTCTCGAAGACGTTGCTGTGGTCGCATCAGTGCGAGAGCAAGGCAAGTCATGCATTACAATTGATCATATTGTACCCAATTTACAAATGTCCCGCATTTTTTCTATTAAATGTTGCATTGTTTTACAATATCATGGGGGATGGGTCCTACTACTCAGCCATATATTGTTTACCTTATGCCATTGATAACTTGGGTATTAAAATGCTTAGATGTTGGTTTAGGGAATGCTTAGCCATGCTTAGTTCAACTAGTACACAAAGGGGGATCACATTAATGCATAGACATTGATTATTGGCAATAGCTTTGGATTAGTGCCACCGCAATGGTGTTAGTTAATTAAAATACACTACATGGTGGGCTGTGGGTGCATGGTTTTGCTAGTCGTGCCCATGGTGATTAAGGACCGGTTCGCGGGAAACCCTGGAAGAATTTATCGTGCTTACCACAAGCCAGCGTGGGCAACGGCTGGGCTTGTAGTGTAGCTTTTCTCTAGCCGACGTACCCAGGCGAGGGTGGGAGTGATGGAGTTGGGTCGGCCGGGGTGTCCGGTTGATCGGCTTCCGGATTCACCGCGGCACGAGAGGGGGCTGCCCGTTGCCTGCTGGGGACGGGGGTGAACCCTGAGGTGTGGTGTGATCGGTTAGAGGGGGTTATGCGAAGGGTCCTGTCACGGCCTCTTTCCGATATGTCGTGGTGGCATGTCGGCGCATGGGAACGTGTCGTGGGGCTGTGTCTTGTGGGTATAGTTGTACACCTCTGATCAGAGTAAAACTATTCGAATAGCCGTGCCCGCGGTTATGGGCGGTCGACCAGATTCACCGTGGTTAGTCTCACCCCTAGTTAGCTAATGGAACTGGTTAGTTCAGGTGGTGGTTTGGGCCTGACTCAACGTGGTGTAGCGTTGAGCAGTGATTGGTTAATATTGATTAATCACTACAACTGTTTTACTGCTTTCAACTACTGTTTTTAAATGCTAGCTTTATGCAAAAGGACCTTTAGCCTCCTTTGGATATATCCTGCATCATACCTCCTCTTCCGGTATGACTTGCTGAGTACAGTGGGTAGTACTCAGTCTTGCTCTCTTTTCCCCTACACCAGAGTTGAAGTTCTTCTCAGTTGGAGATGTCTCGAAGAGGTTGGTTTCGTCGCTGCCGTCAAGGATGCCTGTGGAATGGAGTTGCCCGCTGCAGGAGTCAAGTCTTCAGACTTAGCTCGCTTTTATCTTTTCCGCTGCATTTGTAATATTTTATACTTTTGTAAGACGTGGATCTGTATGTCAACAATTGTCGTTTGTGTACCCTGGCTGGTCCTGGACAGGGGTTTAATGCACATTCAGCTTAGAAATTCTGGTTCGTGAATTTCTGGGCGTGACAACCGGCCTCTCCTTAGCTCGCAACCACCATTCCCGCTACCACTCCCCAAACGCGTCACCGTCACCGTCGCCGCCCATCATCGCCACCCCCATTGTCGCCGGGAAGTGAGGATGAGAGGAGGAGAGGAAGTAAGGAGAAGATAAGGGAGATAGAGAGAGAGAGATCGGATATGAGATTTTTCAATTTTTTTTTTTGAATAGGATGAGCGGGAAAGATAAGGATGATTAGACTTGCAGGCGGGTCTTTAAGAGGCCCACATACGTAATTCTATTTTTGCATGCAGGCCTCTTAAGAGGCCCGTCTACAAAAATAGATTATTTTCTCATGCAGGCCTATTAAGAGGTCTGCCTGTGAAAAATTATTTTTTGCATACGGGTCTCTTAAGGAGCTTCATACGAAAATGATGATCGATTTTTGCAGATGAGGTCAGTTATGGTCCGTATGCATCCTAACGAGAGTCTCGTCTAGAAAAATCATTTCTGTGATAGTGAGGGGTAGACCTGGACCACAGGCAAGGCCCAAGCTAGACCATCGTGTGTTTACATGATCCTGGCCTATCCATGATGAAATTTCACAGTGGCCCATGGGCTTTCAACCCTAGGCCCTGGGCCACGGCCTATGGTGCCTGGGTCCTAGGTCCGCCCCTGTTAGCACCACCCCTGTGCGGCTATGCTGGAATCAATAAGCTCTGTCTTTCTTGGGCCTCAATGTTGATTCACCTAGCTGTAGTCTTTGTCACACCCGGTTTCAATTTGTAGTGCCGTTGTTGTCCATCTGGAGTGCCGCATCAGGTAGGCCTCAACGTGCACTTGCAGTCTGCAGTTGGTGACTGGAGGACATCAGTAACTCACCCAAACATATCAATACAGGGAGTTATCTTTTCTCTGGCAATTCTAGGTAACAAAAATTTACAGGTGTTATATGAAAGGGCCTGTAGCCTAGTGGTTACAAGTGCCTCAGTACCATTCGACTCCCCATGAGAACGAATTTTCCAGGATTTAACGGCGTTGTGCTTTCAGTGGTAGGCGATGTGTATGGTAAAGAGGAAAAAAAATAAATGTGCCTGTTTACAATGGTGATATTTTAAACCATACCATTGTTTGATAAAATTGAAAAATATTTTAAACCATACTATTGTTTGATAAAATTGACAAATATGTGGCTGCATTTAGTTTGTTACCAAATATTGATAATGCATGGTACAACATATTTAATCTATTTTATCAAAATTTAATAATTCTTCCAACCTACCAGAAATAATATCAAATTTTGGTAAGATTGATTTTGTCGGTAATCTGAACATGCCCTAAAGCTTCCACCCCCACGCCTATTTGATTTCTCCCTTCCTCCTTTCCCATATGCTTCTGCCAACCTATCCACCTTTTCTGCCTTTTACAGACCGAGCCGTGGTAACATTTGATTAACGATGCTAGCAACAATATAGACAGTGATGGTGGCAAAAATTGGGACAATTTGGTTGTATGCAACGTTCTTTTCAGTATAATTCTTTTCTTTGAGAGAAGCTTTTCAGCACTAGTGGTACAAAAGAGCACGAGAATCTAAATCTCATCTTTTGGACTAAAGTTACACAAATTAAAGTGAAGACTCTAACTTATCCTCTGCCTTGAGGGTTACGCTGGTAGGACCATGATAACTACTCCTATTTAGCCCATGGGGAGTGGGAAAAGGTGTGTTTTTGTTCAGAAAAGTGCCCCCTAAACACTTGCCGTGCTCTTGAAGACATAATATCCACTTAACCAGTGCTGCTTATTCATGAGCATGGAAGAACTGGCACAAATTAATTTCATGCAATTGCAACTTTAACTTCACTACCCATAACATTGCTTATGTTATGATATATATACGAAAGTTGTAGATATAACTGACGATGTAACACACTCTAACTTTACCACCTATAACATTGGGATTTGCTAATTTTCAGGTGATCTGCTCCCCCTCGAAAGGATGAGCCACAGGAGAGGGAGAAGATTCACCAACGGTTGTGACGGAGTTGGAATGCCGACAGAGAACTTAGGGTTCACGGTATTAGGGTTGAGAGGTGATGGAAGGAGTAAAGGGTGGTCGGGGCGACTTTAGAGGGATGGACATGGGTATTGATCAGTGGCGGGCAAATCAACATCCTTCCTTTCATATGGATCTGAACTAGCCAAGTAGAGTTGGCCCTGATCATTGGGAATAATTTATTCAAGTAAAAAGTCTCTGTAAAGATTGAAAGGTAGCACTAAGGGCAGTCTCAACCCTCCACCTAGGATGGTGTCTATAGCATTAACTATATTGCCAGGTAGGACTTTTAACTTATGTGTCACTATATTAATTAAGAGAGAGAGTGAAGAGAGGAAGAAACTGGGTCTCATGCAAGACACAGCTTCAACACGAGAACCTATGCACTAGATACTATCAAGTTTTGCATTGGGAGAGAATAGTGTCTTTATAATAGATGAAGAATAAATATGATTGGTAGAGAAGAGAGATGATGTATTTATTAATGTTTCACTTTAAGAAACCATGGGTTGTAGAGTGTAGTTTCTATTGTGATGTTTTATTAACATGGCACCATAGACACTGTTTATGGATACTATGGGTTGGGACTGCCATAATGTACAAACATTTTCATCATCAATTCTGTTGCTTATTCTTGTCACTGGTGTCCGTATGCATTGGAACAAGGAAAAAAACCATTTATTGGAAGGTAATAATGTAAGATAATTATTGTTGTTCCTTGGAAAATGAAATGCGAAAGGACTTTCAGGCTATTCCCAACCCAAGACGCTAACATAGTTTCCATAAACTCCACATCATCAAAAAAACTAGTACTAGACACTACTATTCTATACTTAAATTTAATGCTACTTATCTCACATGATGTCTTGGATATTGTGTAGAAACCATGTCCCATGCAAGACATGGTTTCCTTCTCTTTCCTCATTTATTCACTTGCCACATTATTTTTCATCCTAAGTGGTAACTTATTTTATGCTATGAACACCATCCTAGTCATTGGGTTGGGAATGGCCTTATCGTGATGTCGCCGTCGTTTATGTCTCGCTCTGGCGGCAACAGCATCCGAGAAGAAGATGGTGGATCAAGTTACATGAATCGTACTTTATGACCTAAGAGGGCCCGGCGTCATTAAAAACACACGCGAGAAAAAATGTGACAGCTGCTGAATAAGTGAGATTTCACTCTACTAATTGACAAAGATAAGACACTAGTACACAAAAAACCTCGTAAAGACCAGCACATGTAGGCCTTTCCCATCTCCACACGGTTAAAATAAAACCGGCACATTTAAGAACTATAGGTGCCAGTCAGGTGTCAGTTTTTTTAAAAAACCGACACAAATAATATAGGTATTGGTTAAATATAAAAGACACATATAATATATTATAGGTGCCAGTTCTTTTAAAAAATCGGTACCTATACCCAACCGAGCCAACACGGGCATGCCGAGTCGGCCGGCCGTGTGCCTATATCCACGCGCATGTCTCTCCTTATCCACTCGCATGTGCACATCTCTCGATGCTCTTCTCCACTTCTCCGCCACGCCGTCCCCTCCCTCCCCTCTGCCCCCTCCCCCCATCGCCTCCTCTACCACCGTCCCTTCCCCCTCCCCCTCCGCACCCCTCTCCCAGCCGGCGAATTTATCCCCCCTCCTCCTCCCTTTCCTCCTCCTCCTCCGTCCGTCCTCCTCTCCGATTGTGGCCGGGAGCGGCGGGCGGCCACATAGCCCTCCCCTCCACTAGATCCGGTGGGAGGGAAGGCTGCAGGTAGCGAATAATGAGGACCCAACTAGTTCGGATATGACCATGATTACCTTATGTATTCATCAACCAAATGTGCATATGTTCTTTATTAGATTTACTTGTTATATATTTGAACAAATGTTGCTATGCAATGAGTCTCGTGTGTTTTCGTTTTTGGAGCTAGTACTTGCTTGGGTGAAAGAAAAGAGACCGAACATAAGGAATGTATGGATGATCAAGTAAGTTGATTGGAGACCAAACCAATAGCTTCTACAAGTCCACTCCTACCTCAACACGTCACGTTTGGTCCATAGAAGACAAGAGATAAAGTTCTATACGTTTTAGATTCGGATTAGGGCTCCTGATAGTATCAACTTCAAACGGACCTAGGCACTGATATAGAATGAATCTTAGGGCCCATAAGTACGTGTTGGAAAGCTTATGGAGTCTATCTTTAGATGGTTTTGGTCCCACGTCAAAATTCAAGTTGATTGGGACCAAACCAAGACCTTCTACAAGTCCACTCCTACCTCACCACGTCACTTTTAGTCAATGGAAGACGAGATAAAATTCTGCATGTTTTTGATTCGAGTTCAGGCCTCCTGACAGTATCAACTTCGAATGGACCTAGCCACTAATCTAGAAGGAATCTTAGGGCCCATAAGCCCTTGTTGGAAAGCTTATGGCATCTACTTTCAGCTGGTTTTGGTCCCACGTTAGAATTCCCACCAAGCTGTCGGGAATCTGCAAAACAAGCCACGTATCTCATCCAGTCCGAATCTGATTTGGGTCTTGGGCCCTGTAATTGTGTCATGGGCTAAGCCCAAGGGAGTCTGCTCCCCTAGGGCAACCCTAGGACGTTCCAAATCATATTTATTCAATAGTCGTCATAGTTTAGAGTTGGGTTTTGCTTAGATTATTTCTACCATTGCAGTTTCGCTGCTAGATCGGTTTATGGAACCCCAAATTCGAGTGCTTAATCATTCATATGCAATTATGTTGCAATCTATCTTGTTCTTGATTGTGTTCTTCAATACGCATGCAGGGATTAGCCTTCTTGGCGAGGCCAACCGGATTTTGGCACGGTTGATAACCAGAGGAGGCGTGGTTCTGCGATTGCAGGGTTCAGATCGTGTTAATCGGAAGCTGGATCGTGTGTGTCAAGTTTCTACCAAATCGAGGGTTATCAATACCTATCGGAAGATCGGGACCTAGTATCCTCATCAGCGAATTTATCCACCCCTCCTCCTCCCTTTCCTCCTCCTCCTCCTCTGTCTGTCCTTCTTCTCTCTAATTGTGGTCGGGAGCGACGGGCGGCGGCAGACCCCTCCCCTCTGCTGGATCCGGTTGGAGCGGAGGCGGCAGGCGGCGATGGCGGTGCCCGAGGGATTTTTAGATGTTTTTGTGAATTTGTGGATGATTTTGTTGTTGAGTATGTTCATTCGATCTGTGATCTGTGATTTGTGGGGATTTGGGGATTTTAATTTGATTTGGGAATGTCAGGAGCAACTCTATATGGGGCATGGCGCGGTGAAGGCAATTGTGAGGTCGGCTCGATTCGAGCTGACTCTTTTTTATTGGGTTGTGCAAACTTATAGGCGCTGGTTCTATATTTCGCATAGGTGTCGGTTGCTTGTATTCAACCAATAGGTGTTGGTTCGTCGGTTCCCAACCAACATCTATAGTCGGTTCCCAACCGGCACCTATGATCATTTTTGTACTAGTGAGAGTGATTTTTTGCAGCGCCCCATTGCAATTATTTTCTTACCTCTTTATGGAATGCATTCAGATCCTTACATCTACAGCCCAACTAGCTTTACTTGCTAATTAATGATCAAAATATAAGTACATCTCGATTTAATTAATTCCAAAAATAAATCACGACATTAAACATGTAAACTTGCATAATCACATCATACGATCTTCGCACGTAAACTAGATAGTAAAACATGAACAGATCGAATATTTGAAATAATGTGAATACGTATCGAGGGTTCAGGATGTTCAGCTGCACATCAGGAACAATACATGGTACTGGGCATTGTCGACATCATGTAGCACTCGAACGATGAGTGACGAGCCGTGGTGGATGAACATCAAGCGGTCGTGTGAATCGTTTTCTGAAAACCTTATTGCCAATCATCGATGCCACGCCGGCGAGCGGAACAGAGTAGACTACAAGCGACGGTGCAGTCCAAAGGAGGAGGCAAAATCCTAGATTGCTTTTTGGGTGTGTTGCGAGGAGGCGGCAACTCGGTTTATATAGACATATGTTGATATTTGATATGATCAAAATCCAACAGAAGAATGTCGACAAATTAACCCGACACTCCTCTAGAACTTCCTTGAGAGAACTCCGATATTTAGGTCACTTCTTCCGGAGCTTCCTCTCACTCACCATCTAATTCCACGTACTGAAGTCATGCTTAGAACTTAAAATGGGGTTGTATTTCCCTTTGTTATGCATTTTGGAAGTGAGTGAGCTCCTCATTTTATAGCCTCCAATAATGGCTGTGGAGATCGGTTCACCCACAACTGCCATCACCAACCAATGGGCAGTTGCCACGTGCAAGGAGGCAGCCGGGGGTGCCAAGGCTGGTTTAGCTGTAACAGGGGTTCGAGCGAACCACCTCCACCGCCTTCGGCCACCAAATTATATATATTTTTGACCTAATAATATACGAGGGCTTGGTAGGACAGTGAAAGGATACATAGGCCTTTACCAACTCTACTAAGTTAGTTATTGTCTAATTTTGAGTTTCGATGAGATACGAAGCATTATGTAGGTAAACATATAATGATTTTTGGCTCTAAAACTATAGAACACCGTTAATTTTCAAAACAGGACAACTAACGTGCTAAACAATTTTTTTCCCTGGAGCATATGCTTATTATGCATGTTTTGGCTAATGTGGATACTGAATTTAAACTCCATAACTACAAAATTTGCCTAAGGCCCGATTCATGTTAGCTGATAAACCATTATAGCATGTTGATCAAAACCACCATGAACTGTGGTTGGAATGTTGACCAAGGTTTCAATGCCAAAAAAACGACTTTGCCTATCGAAAATTATTCTCTAACATGCCGGTCTGGATTTAAAAAAATATTCTCCATGGTTAGTTGCTTCTATATAGGTTGGGAAACCTTTTCGGTTATTTGTTTTGAAAAATTTCAAACAGATATAACGTTATAGGCCTTTAACATTCCTACAACATTTTCTCCAACTTAACACCTAAGCCTTAGGCCTGTTCAATAGCTAAATTGAGCTTGGCTGCTCCTCATTTTCTATTAGCATGCCTTTCAAACTATTAAACGATGTATCTCATAAAAAAGTACTTTCTAGATAGAAAATGCTTTAAAAAATTAAATAAATCCAATTTTCAAGTTCTTAATAATTAATACTCAATGAATCATATGCTAATAATGTTTTTTATTTTGTGTGCCGCTAATCAGCCAAAACCATAAGGCACCATTAGGCTGAATTCGTGAGCATGCTTCCCAAACTGCTAAGCGTGTGTTTTTTTTTCTAAACTTTCTATATTAATTTTCTTAAAAATTAAATAAATTTATTTTTCAAGTTTGTAATAGTTAATATATAATTAATCATATGTTAATAACTCATTTCGGTTTACATGCACGTGAGAAAGTTATTTGGCCAAAGCTTGGCTAGGCCCTCCTCCCTCTATCTCCTCCCCTGAACTTGTAGCAAACCCTATGTTGGAGGCATGCCATGAGGCCCTTCAGCCGAGACCGTGCAAACCATGTGGCATGGTATGAGGCGCCCCCTTTCGGCTGATGTTCCCGCCGAAATCTACATTGTTCCTGTAAACAGAGTTTGTTAGTTTTTGTGTTTAGATAAAATTTCTTTGAGGAAAAAATTTCTTTTCGCATTGGTTGCAGGACGTCGAAAGGAGGTTTTTTTTAAAAAGGCTCTTTTATTACTATGAATAGTAATGGGCTCCATGGGCTTTTCCTTTTCCGTACTCGGGCTTTTACTGTTCGGCATTGTTCCGATGGGAATTTACCGTTTCGGCTGCCCTTTGCCGCGTGCCAGAGCCTGGGGATAGTCGAACGGTTGTCTTCGCCGCATACTTCACTGCTGGCCTTCGCCTTCCATGCGATGACTTCTTACCTTCAGTGCTTTTGATGTATGAGGTCAAGCTTCCCCAGCTTAGCCCGTCGGCGTTCCCAAAGCTGGCAGTTTTTGCTTGGATGTGCCGGACTTGTGGGTTTGTCCCTACCGCCGAGCTTTTCGCCACTTTATTCACTGCATGCGCTTCGACCAAAGATGTGCAGACACCGGCGGGTCCAAGGAAAACCATTTTTGGCTGCGTGAACTTCATGCTTCGACTGGAGCGTTCAGATGCTTGGCCAGTGCCCATATCGATGGCGAAATGGGATAGGAATTGGATGCAGAAATGGTTCTACGTCAACAACCCCTATTCCTCCGAAGATGCTCAGGCGAACTGGCTACCTTTTGAGCATTCTGCTGTCACCATCAATGCGAAGCCAACCGTGGAGATCGATGGGACTCTCGAGTCTCGGCTCATTTTCCTTCGCAAAGTTGCCCGACGGCTCAGCACCAGGGATCTTTGCGAGGAGTTTTGTCTCCTTCGAATTTCGCCTCTCGCCCGCACGTGGGATGTTTCCGTGAATGAGGGCGAAGAAGTTCTTGGGCTTCCCCGCCTTGTTCTCCCTGCAGGGGCCGAGAGTAAGGTTTTTTTTTGTTTTTGACTTAGGCCGCACACTTCTTTTACGAAGGCACTTTGTAGGCTAAACGGTTGTGTTTCTCTCTTTTCGCAGTGCGGACTTTGGAAGACGCTGAATTTGAGGCGTCGAAGATGATCGGTACTCTGACTAGAGCCGAGTTCACCCGCTTGCTTCAGCGCCAAGCCGACGGCCGAGTGAATCGTGTCTTTGCTGGCGAATTACCGAGCCGATTGAAACCCTCTCAGGTCGGCGATGATGAGGCTGGCACTTCGAGAAAACGCAAGCGTGCGATCGTGAAAGGCGGCCAAATCCGAACTTGCCGTAGCACGAAGGCCGTCGTCGAAAGTGATGGGGAGGAGGAGGAAGAGGAGGATGCCGATGTCGGTTCTGAAGAGGATGCCTCTCATGGCTATACCCCCTGCCCTACCCTTGCGAAATATAGTGCAGGCTCGCACGTTTCGCCTACGCGGCCATAGGATATCGTCGTGGCGAACACCCTTTTGGTGATTTCCAGCACGGCCGTGAAACCGATGATGGCCGTTAGAAGGAAAAAGAAGAAGGGGAAGGTTGTGCAGGTTTGGCATGGCTTTTCGGACAGTGAAGGGTCCGACGGGACCCCTACTTCGCCAGTGCTGCAACGCGCGGCATCCCGTGGTAGACGCATGTCTCCGCCACCTGCTAGTGATGCCGAAGCGGCAACGGGCGGGAGTGCTTCAGTTCCGGCCGCTGGGACGAACCTAGCTGAAGGCGAACGGATCGTTGTGGTCCCGTCACCTATTCGTCAACGAGAGGGGAAGGCCCCAGCGGTTGAAGGTAGCATTTCGGACGTGACGCTTACCGCCCCACACTTCATCCCCGTCGACTTCGCCACGCGGCCTGAAATCACTCCGTTCGTAGATGGGGTGTGCCAGGTCATAGCGCCGACCGAAGGCCTTGGGCTCTTCACCGAACTGAACGAGTTCGGCGAAAGTTGCGCAGCTGTGGAAAGTCTATTCGTACGGGCATGACTTATTTTTTTGTGCCGAATTCTGCTCTTTCGCAAGCTTTCTGACGTAACATATATTTCTTGTCAGGGCCTTGCTGCGCATCTAAGCGCCAAGAAGTCTGCCCTAGAGCGGCTTGATGGGTACTGCCTTCGCCTTCGGAAGTCCGAAGAAGATCTTCGGCACAAGGAAGACGAGAGGCGCGTTGTGGCAGATACTTTGAAAAAGGCAAATGCTGAAAACAGGTCTCTCCGCTTTGATCTTGAAGCGGCATGCGAACGGAATGCCGAACGAGACCGTCAGCTTGCTTCGGCCGAGGAGAAGATTAAATCCCTCGAAGCCTGCGTTGCGTCGGCCGAAGCTACTGCCGCAACTTTGGCACCAGCCACTGAGTCCGCCAAGGAGGCCTGCTATACTCTCCGCCTGGCCCTTAATGATCTTGGGGCGCGGGCGGAAGATGCTCCGGGCGAAGGTGGGACTGCACTCGATTTTTCCGAATGGACGCAGGAGGCGGCCGGTTCAGTTGTCGAAGTGGCAGGTGCTTACGGGGACTGTTGCGCTCGCGTTTCGGCGGGATTCGTTCTCAGCCTCTTGCACGCGCACGGCTGCGATCACATCCAAGAATTTCCCGATTTTGTGAAGGAGGAATGGCCTAGCAACACGCAGTACTCCGGGGCTGCGTTAAGGGCCTTTCGGAAGGGGTTTTGGGAGGATGGCGGCCGGGATTGCGCGAAGGTTCAAATTTGCGAGAACCTTGAGAGGATCGTGAGGAACGAGGAGGGCGCTGCCGCCAACTCCGAAAAGGATGTCCGGCCGTCGGGACGGTCCCCCGAGCATGAGGGCGAAGGCAACGGAGGCCAAGACCACCCTGAGGTGTGAGGTCCTTCGCCCTCGTGTCTTTTTATTTTTTATTTGGTCCTTTCGGACCTTCTTATAGTCTAAGTTTTTGTATATAGAGTTTTTGCCTGTTCGGCTTCAAGCTGTTCTTTTAATATAATCCCTTATTCTACTTGGCGAAGTATAACCCTTTCGCCTTTTTTTATTGTGTAAATTGTGTTTTGCCCTTTCTGCACTGTCTACCAGGGTGTTTGCCGAAAGTCGTGCATTCGGCCCCCTTCTGGGAGCTGGCGAAGTCAAAACGAGGAATTTGTGGCATTGAAGGGTCTGCCGAAGGTGCGATGTCCATTCCGGCCTGTTTATCGCGAAATGGAGATAAACGGTCGCAGCTATAAGGTTTTTATGGTTGCCGGCTGGTTGCGGGCGCACCCCGGGCGAACCTTAGAAGATTACGATTTTGTTCGTACAAGACGTTTGGAGGATATGGCTCGCTTTTGGTGAAACCATCAGAAAACTGATCGGCAGGAGGCGATCTCCCAACGTCGTTACAATTTAGTCTGTGTTTCGCCCCCTTCTCCTCTTAGGGTCGTGTATAATATTAGTAGTGATGAGGAACGTAGTTCGCTCGATCATCCCTTAGATAGAGAGAATGATTGTGGGGGCGAAGATGTAATCTATTTGTAAGTTGGGCTGTGAGGCCTTTGCTATATATGCTTGTAGCATGTTGTATGGCTGTAACCTTCGATTATATTTTCGAGGTTAATAAAGGCGTGTTTTATTTCCTTTTCGCTATTTTTGCATTGTCACCTTCTGTGCTTTCATTGCGTCGAAACATGTCGGCCCCGTTGCGTATATTAACGAAATAGGTATGCTGACTTTTCAGCTTTCGACTTCCGTTTTCGATCTATGATGTTCCGCGCTGAAAGGAGCGCTTATGTTTTTACATGGATCGAGTATAACGGTGTTCGGTTAGTTATTTCCGAAATAAGCTATCGCGGTTTCAACGTTCGGCGAGCGATGCTTCGGCCGATTCGTTTTGCCCGTTTCGCCCCCCTGGCGTTTTCGCTGATTAGGCGTTTGCCTTGGGGTTTTTCCACGAATTATCATTTACACAGGTAAAGAGGCGAGAAACACAAAGATTTTATACTGGTTTGGGCCTGCAAGGTGGATAATGACCCTACATCCAGTTTTTTTTTCTCTCTTTTTTTTTGTATTTTTGTGCCGAAGGGCTTACATAGTGTCGAAAGGCTTACATAGCAAATATGTACATTTTTATAAGTTGGCGATTTGGGTGCCACCCGTTTAGACATAGAAACGCTTGAGGGAAGCAGTGTTCCAGGAGTGGTCGAACTCTTCGCCTTCCAGCGTTGCTAGGCGAAAGGAGCCCGTTCTGGATCTGTGCTTGATGAGGAACGTCCCTTCCCACTTTGATTCAAGCTTCCCGACCGCCACCGGGTTCGCCTTTTTCCTTAGAACGAGATGGCCAGGCAACAGTTCTGTCGGTCGAACTTTTTTGTTATACGTTGCCGAGGTGCTTGCAGCGTATTTGCGCATGTGTTCCAGCGCTTCGATTCTTATCCCTTCAAGGAGTTCTAGTGACACCTCGTGCCCATCTTCGCCTCCCGGGAACACTACCCTAGGCGAGTTAGCCCCTAGTTCAGTCGGGGTCATTGCTTCGTCGCCATAGAGGAGCATGAACGGGCTGAACCTGGTTGGCCTTGTGGGGGTCGTTCGAAGGGCCCAAAGAACGGATAGCATTTCGTCTGGCCATTTACCCTTCGCCGCCCCCTCAAGCCTTTTTTTGAGCACCTCAAGAATTTTGCCATTTGTGCGCTCAGCCGCCCCATTTGACTGTGGGTGCGCGACTGAGGCGAACCTGATTTCCAGGTTTAGCCCTTGCACATTTCTTTGAATTTGTTGGAGTCGAATTGCTTGCCGTTATCAGTGATGAACTCTTTCGGCACTCCGAAACGGCAAATAATGTTTTTCCACACGAAGTTTTGTACCGCTGCTGAAGTGATCGCACCGAGTGGTTCGGCTTCGATCCAGCAGGAGAAGTATTCGATGCTTACAATTGCGAACTTATACCCATTTCTTGCTACAGGGAATGGGCCAATGATGTCAAGACCCCATCTGGCGAAAGGCCATACTAGTGCGATAGGCTGCAGCTCGTACTGTGGTGCAGTCTGGTTTCGGCCATGCCGCTGGCAGCTTTCGCACTTCCTGGCTTGCTCAACACAAACTTTCAGCACGGTGGGCCAATAGACTCCCTAGCGAAACACTTTGGAGGCGACTGTCCTTGCGGCTTGATGTGCACCGCACAGCCCCTGTTGTATTTCTTTCGCCATTTCTTCTCCTTCGGCGAAGGACATGAAGCGAAGTAAGGGTTGGAGCACCCCGGAGCGGTACAGCTAGCCGGAGACAAGCTTGTATTTTGTGGCTCTGAGCTGTAAGCGCTTCGCTTCTGCTTCCTCCTCTGGGAGCCAGCCGTTCTTGAGGTACTTGACGAACGGTGTTCGCCAGTCATCTGGGTCTTCGCCCAGTTCTGCCTGGTTGATTGCCATGATGTCCAGGCTTTCTGTGTGCACACTTGGTACGTACAAGACTTCAAAAAAGATGCCTGGCGAATGCGGGCCTCCACAGGCGGCAGATTTCGCCAGGGTGTCTGCTTCCACATTATGGCCTCTAGGTAAGTGTTCGACCGTTATGCCGGCGAAGCACTTTTCCATAGACCGAACAGCCTCCAGATATCTCTTCATGCCTTCTTCTTTTGCCTCAAAGGATTTGTCAACATGACTTGCCACCAGTTTGGAGTCTGTTCGGATGAGCAAGCGCCGAACCCCCAAAGCTTTTGCCTTTCTTAGGCCCAAAAGTACAGCTTCGTATTCGACCGTATTGTTGGTCGTGTCGAACTGCAGCCTTGCGGCATATCGAATGGGCACGCCTCTTGGCGAAGTGAGTACTGCCGCGGCGCCCGCCCCCCTGTGCGACCACGTGCCGTCGGAGTGCATTATCGAAGGCTGTTCGACGGGCTCGGGTTCGGGGGTGAACGCCGGCTGAAATTTTTACATTTTGGTCCTTTTTGAAAAACTTATTTTACAAATAGACCCCTGGGAAAACTTAAACCGGAAATGGTCATTTTTGGGGCGCCAGAGTGGCTGGCGCCGTACCCCAACATGGCGGCGCCAGCCGCACTGGCGCCGTGCCAGTGCCACCGTGGCACTAGGGCTATCATGGAGGTGCTGACTGGGCAGAATGGGGGCGCCAGCCACACTGGCGCCGCCCCTCATACCACAACGCCAGTATGGCTGGCGCGCCCCTCCTCTGTGGGCCGACCCATTAAACCCCATGGGCCCCACCACCTATCTCCTCCCCACTCCCATTTTCGCCCAAGCACCAGCCCGAGCTGAGCAGCAGCAGCTCTCCCCCTCTCTCTCCCCCTCACCTCCCCACCTCAAATCCACTCCATTTGAACTCGTTTTTCGCGGGATTTTTTTGTGGAAATCGAAGAGAAAGGTAGACTCCTTCATTCACCCCTCTTTTTTTTTTGTTTTTATTGGTTGAATTTGTAGATCGGTGGGTAACCCTAGAACCCCTTTTTTACCCAAATTTGTGATTTTTAGCATTTGTTCTTAGGATTGGCTTGTTGGAGTGCTACATGTTTGCAATGTACTCATTGGTGTCATAATTTTTTTAACCATATATGTGGTAATGTTAATTTTTGGATGGTTTGGTTGGATGGATGGATGAAAAATTATGGTTGAGGCATGAAAGTAATTTTAATTTGATGGACTTGATGCTATAGTCTATAGGTTAAACTTTTAACCATTAATTATATGAAGGTGAGAAAATTTTGGTTGCATTATATAAATTGATTATAGTTAACTAGAACTAGGTTGGGTTGTATGATGAAGTATTTGTAATATTTCGATGTGTAATGCACTAGTAAACTTGTTGATAGTTGTAGGTGGATTAAATAATTTTTTGGAGTAGTAGCTTTGGGACAATTTAAGTTATGCATTGGTTATAATATGTCGGTTTGGACTACGTTTAGGAATGAAGATTTAATTTTTGTTGCAAAGTTACATTTGATTTTTTGGTGTAGATGGATAGACTTGTTCGTGTTTACTACGGTGGTAGAGTGGTGGAACCTTATGTTGGTGCACATGTTGAGTTTGAGGATATGTCATTGAAGACCATTTTGTTTCCCACCCACCCAACTCTAGATGAACTAAGGTCACGAGTGAAAGAAGTTCTTGGATGGACCGAGGATAATGTGGAGATTCGTTTTTATGGGAGATACGATGTTGGTCAAGGGCATAAGTATATATTAAATGTGATAGGTCAGTTGGAATGGGAAGTTTACTTTGATTTGGTAAAAGAGTCTCAGTTTAGATCTCTAGAGGTGTTTGCATCAAAGTTAGTTCGTACCGTAGAAAATTTGGATCTAAACAAATCTCCTTCTTATCATTACGTTGAGAAGAATTTTGTGACATATTATTCTCGTCGTGGAGGGGGTGCAAGTAAGACTGAGTTGGTACGAGAAGACTTGGAGGGGGAAGGAGAGAAGAAGAGACCTTTGCTTGGAAATGATTTATAGGAGGTAGGACCATCAAAGAGACATTGCGGTACTGATGATGTGGATGCAGCGAGGGAGATGAAAAGGGAGTTAGTACAAGAGGGTCTTGATCTAAGTGAACATTTGTCGGCGAGTGTTCATTGGTCGTCGTACGGAGTCAACCCTGAATACCCGACAGAAGTAGCAGGCCAATATGTGAATCCAGATGATTACTTTGATGTCGAATTGAGTGGTGGTCACGATTCTGTCTTAGTAGAAGTCAATAGAGATGATGTTGACGAGGAGGCAAGTGTTGAGCAATATGATGTTGAATTTGCTGAAGACTCTGATGATGACCGTCCATTCCCTCAACTTACTAATAATGACAAGTTAGCATTAGAGGAATGTCGTGCGTTTTAGAAGGTGTTTGGGAGGAAGCCGGACATTCCTGAGTTTAGGGACCTAATACATGCCCATGGTGCACTACTAGATGGCGGTATCAACCTAGATCAGTTGCCAGAACCATTCCAGGTGGATGGTCTCAGAAAGGGTTTAGAGTTCTCATCCATGGTCGCATTGAAGCTATGGCTCCAGGAGTACGCCATCGTGCACCATCGTCCATACCGTGTTGTCAATTCTGCTGCAAATAGGAGGTACACTGTTAAATGTGAAAACCCACGGTGCAAATGGAAGGTCCATGCAACTAAGAGGTCTAGTGGCACGTGGAGGATATCACGGGTAGGTAAGGAACATAGTTGTGCTACTGCCGAAGGTTCAGGGAGCCACCGGCAGCTGACATCAAAGTTCATAGCAAATAGGTTATGCAATGCCATAAAACTGCAACCTACACTCTCTGCTTCTGCGTTAGCTTTGTATATATTTGAGGTTTTCCAGTATAGGGTGAAGTATGGCAAGGCTTGGAGGGCACGAGAGGAGGCTATGAAGCTCATTTACGGTGAATGGGGTGAAGCGTATGTCCGTTTGCCCACTTTGCTGCAAGCCATTAAGCAGAGGAATCCCAGTATGGTCTACCACATCGATACTCATCCTGATAGGGTTGTCAACATTGATGGAGTGACCAAGAAAATTTTTATGCGTGCATTCTGGTGCTTTGGTCCTTCCATTGAGGCATTTAAGCATTGTAGGCCAATACTAGCTATAGATGCAACCTTCCTAACTGGGAAATACGGTGGTGCTTTGATGACTGCATTATCAGCTGATGCGGAGGACCAACTTGTACCTTTAGCTTTTGCCTTGGTGGAGAAAGAGAATTCACGAGACTGGTGCTGGTTTATCGATCTTGTCCGACGGGTTGTGGTTGGGCCACATTGGGAGGTTTGTATTATCTCAGATCGACATGCTGGTATAATGAATGCCATGACGACTCCTGTTCCAGGATTGCCACCGGTTCACCACCGATGGTGCATGAGGCACTTCAGTGCTAATTTCCACAAGGCCGGTGCGGACAAGCATCAGACAAAAGAGCTCCTAAGGATATGTCAGATTGACGAGAAGTGGATATTTGAGAGGGATGTTGAGGCAGTAAGGCAGCGTATTCCCGAAGGTCCTCGTAAATGGCTTGAAGATGAGTTGTTGGATAAAGATAAGTGGTCTCGTGCATACGATAGAAATGGCCGCCGGTGGGGTTACATGACAACCAACATGGCCGAACAGTTCAATAGCGTGCTAGTTGGTGTTCGTAAGCTTCCAGTGACGGCCATAGTATCATTTACGTTCATGAAGTGCAATGACTACTTTGTGAACAGACATGATGAAGCTTTGAAGCGAGTTCAGTTAGGGCAGCGTTGGTCCACCAAGATTGATAGTAAGATGAAGGTGCAAAAAAATAAGGCGAACGAACACACCGCAAGGTGTTTTGATCAGCAGAAAAAGACATACGAGGTCACAGAGAGGGGTGGTATAACGCGTGGTGGTGTTAGATTCGGCGCAAGAGCCTTCAAAGTTGAAGGTGAGGGGAACTCATGTTCTTGTCAAAGGCCATTGCTCTACCATATGCCTTGCTCACATCTTATACACGTTTATCTGATTTATGCAATTGATGAGGAATCTCCCAACCGAATGCCGTATCAGTTCTCTTCAAGAGCCGTTGTGAACACATGGGCAAGTCGCTTTGAGCCATACCTCGACCCCACACAGTGGCCACCGTACGATGGTGAAGAATTTGTTGCTGACCCAAATTTGAAGATTAAAACAAGAGGGAAGAGGAGATCGAAACGATTCAAGAACGAAATGGACTCAGGTCTGGGTGGTTCTGGAAGGAAACCACCTTCATGCGTTCAACTTTATGCTGCGCCGGTGCAAAATAGATGCTCGTTGTGTCACCAGGAGGGTCACAAGAAAACTAAGTGTCCTAAGCGTCCAAAAAAGAAGAAGTCCAAAAAAAATATAAGTGTTAGGGAGGTAAATATTTTGTTTTCCTACTCATGTTCTCGCATTCATTTTCTTTTAATATATGTCCCATTGGTAACTAACGGTGAATTTATTACTTTTTCATGTAGGATGGCCGAGGAGGGACAACCGCCAACTTACCTAGCCTTGGAGGCGTACTACGAGGCCCGTCATCGCGGGGCTGTGATCGAGGCGGGAAGGGTATGAATCAGCATTGATTCACTTGTGCATAAGTATCGGTAGCGTGTATTTGACATTATATTAACTAATTGATTTACAATTACTAATGCAGGTACTTCAACCACTCCGAGTCAGAGCTCATGCCCCCCCAGTGTTCGACGATAGGTACATCCCGTACCTAAGGGCGGCCGGGTTGCTCGGGGTGGCCTTGGTCGTGAGCAGAGGAATGCCAGTGTTCAACGCTCCTGCGTTGACAGCACTTGTGGACAGATGGAGGCCTGAGACACACAGCTTCCATCTTCCCAGTGGTGAGATGACCATCACTCTACAGGATGTGGCTATGATCTTGGCCCTCCCATTACAGGGGCATGCCGTGACGGGCAGGACAGAGACTCCTGGATGGCGTGCACAAGTGGAGCAGCTGTTTGGCATTCAACTGAACATTGAGCAGGGGCAAGGGGGGAAGAAGATGCAGAATGGAATACCCCTGTCTTGGCTGAGTCAGAACTTCTCACATCTTGACGACGACGCTGAGCCATGGCGTGTTGAGTGTTATGCCCGTGCATACATCTTGCACTTGTTGGGAGGGGTTCTGTTTCCTGATGCTGGGGGTGACATTGCTTCGGCGATATGGATTCCTTTGGTCGCCAACCTTGGTGATCTGGGCCGTTTCAGTTGGGGCTCAGCAGTGTTGGCGTGGACATATAGACAGCTCTGTGAGGCATGTTGTTGTCAGGCATCATTATCCAACATGAGTGGTTGTGTGCTATTGATTCAGCTGTGTATGTGGTTAAGACTACCAGTTGGAAGGCCTAAGTGGAGGCAAAGCTTCACTCCTTGGCCCTACAATGAGCCAGACATGGAGAAGACAGTGGCCTACCTTTTTGAGAGTACTGCCACTGCACATGCTCACCGGGATGTGGCATACAAGCATTATGTCAATGAGATGGACTGCTTACAGCCTCAACATGTAAGTACTTCCAATATCACTTCTAGTTAGACATTTACTTCTTTAATTGAGATACTAACCAACGACATCTCTTCAACTTTTGCAGATTGAGTGGTTACCATACCACACAAATGAGGCTTCAAGCCTGACCCTGAACTCGATGTGCAATCGAGACTCTGACTATTTCATGTACCAGTGCCCATTGATTTGTTTCTGGGCAGTTGAGTACCACCTTCCGCACCGTGTCATGCGACAGTTCGGGAAGAAACAAGATTGGCCGGTTGAGGACATCTCAACTGGAGATGAATTACACAAGTAAATATTTCTTATCTTTGTTTGCTTTCATTGTCAATGTTCAATTTTGTACCATTTAACCCTTGTCGATGCTCACTATTGTTTCATCACCTTCTACTTGTCTAGGTATGACAGGGTGAGAACAAAGAAGGTGAAAGACTGGGGGCTAGAGCATAATAGATACATTGATGAATGGAGGACAGCCGGAAGGAACGACAGGTACATCGAGACTATACACCAAAATCATCTTTTCTCAGAGTACCTTCGTTGGCTGCATAGGACATATAGACTATTCCTCCGCCCTACTTGGACGGAAGCCGACATAGAAGATGACCGCGACTCCGATGAGGGGCGGAATCCCTATGATGTCCGGACTAGAGTTGGATATCAAATGGAGCACGCCCCACTTAGAGACAGAGTCGTAAGTTTTCTTGCATTTGTCAAAGTTATTTCCATTTGCACCCTAGACCCTAACATATATCTTCTCACGCTTTCAGTCGAGAGAGCTCCTCAGGAGTGTGAATGAAATGGGGCATGCCCTCCAAGCTCCGAGGGGTGGTGAGGACACGGAGAACACACTCCGCAATGTTTTAGAGGTAAAATTTATTTAGCACTTTGCATTACTTGAGTTATGCCTAACAAACTTCTTTTTTTTTTGAAATGCAGAAAGTTCGTCAAAGGTGCCGGAAACTTGCAGCAAGATTAGGTTGCAGGTCGGTTGGATTGGACAACGTGTACCAACTGCGGAGACTACCACCACCACTACCTCAATCCGCGCGTCCAAGTACCGCTCGACACTCCATCAGGATAGAAGAGCGTGAAGGAGTTGGTGGCTCGTCGTCGTCACGCATTAAGCAAGGGAGGGGAAAGGGGAAGGCGCCGACTCCACCTAGCGACGACGATGACGATGAGGATGAGGAGGATGAGGACTACGTCGCACCAGACGCTGAGGAGATAGACATGTCGCAGCTTCCCGACGCGCCTCAGGGGATGCAACCCACACAATACAACTTGCGATCCACTCGGGCAGCGAAAAAGAGGTAAAATGAGCTTACCATTCTCAAATGTTATTTGATTTCCCTTATTTTGTTTTTAAAATGTTTTAAACATTGGATTTTCAAATGTAGGTACACTCCGGGCTCGCAAGCAATTCGGCGCCAACGGAAGAAGTGATTTGTATGAAGTTAATCTATTGGTTTGTAGTATGACATATGTGGTGCACTATGTGATATAAAATGTGATGGACTATGTGAGGACTATGTGATGGACTTTTGACATTGTTTCATGTGTGGAATATAGGATGGACTTTTGGCATTGTTTGATGTGTGGGATATGTGATAGACTTTTGGCATTGTTTGATGTGTGGAATATGTGATGGACTTTTGGCATTGTTTGATGTGTGGAATATGTGATGGACTATGTGAGGACTATGTGATGGACTTTTGGCATTGTGATTTGTGCAATTGGAACTTGTTTTAGTCTGTACGAATCTGTGAATTGTGATTTGAATTGCGAACTGTGAATTGGTTCATTTGTGCAATATGGATCTTCAATTTGCAGGGAGGCAGAGGGCGGCGCCAACCACCCTGGCGCCGCGGTTGGGGAGGGCGGCGCCAGCCAGTGCCGCGAGGCAGAAGGGTTTCGGGCTGGGTGGAGGACGGCGCCAGCTACCCTGGCACCGTGGTCCATGAGGGCGGCGCCAGCCGAGGCCCGGAGGCAGAAGGGCTTCGATGGGGGGAGGAGGGGGGCGCCAGCCACCCTGGCGCCGCGGTCTGGGGGGGCGCCAGCCACCCTGGCGCCGCGGTCTGGGGGGGGACGCCAGCCATAGCCCGGAGGCAGAACAGACTTGGCGAAAATTTTGAGGGCGGGGAGAAAGTTGGTGGGGCCCGCAGAGGAGGGGCGCGCCAGCCATGCTGGCGCCGTGGTATGAGGGGCGGCGCCACTGTGGCTGGCGCCCCCTTCGGCCTAGTCAGCACCTCCACGACAACCCTACTGCCATGGTGGCACGGGCACGGCGCCAGTGTGGCTGGCGCCGCCATGTTGGGGTACAGCGCCAGCCACTCTGGCGTCCCAAAAAGGACCATTTCCGGTTTAAGTATTTTCAGGGGTCTATTTGTAAAATAAGTTTTCAAAAAGGACCAAAATGTAAAAATTTCAGCGAACGCCGGTGTCCATTCGGCCACGAAGTCAGCTAGGACTTGGGACTTGATGGCCGTGCGGGCGACAAAATGCAGGTCGAAAGGTGATAACTCTGCTGCCCACTTGCTGAATCGGCTAGTGATCTTCTTGCTTCATAGCACTTCGCCCAAAGGATACTGCGACGGCACAGTGACTTTGTGGGCCTGAAAGTAGTGCTTAAGCTTGCGCGAAGCCATCACTAGGGCGTAAGCGAGCTTTTCCATTTCAGCCGAAGCTCCCTACTCACCCTTGCCCGTGAGGGGCTTGTTGGAGGCATGCCATGAGGCCCTTCGGCCGAACCCGCCAAAACCATAGTACCAGCAAGGATCCAAGCCAAAGACGTCGAGACCATTCGGGCGAAGCCCTACGGCGAAAGCCATAAGCGAAGGTGGCGAAGGCTGGAAACCTGCGCCGGTGCTTCGCAAGTAGAGGCATCTTGGGCGAAGGGCATACGGCGAACTACAAAGGCTTCGCTTTGACGAGTTCGGCATCAAGGAGGCCCGGCAGGCCGCTCCCAACCTATAGGGCTCCTTCGCCCTAGACCAGGCCCAGCCTATCAGCCCATTAAAGGCCCATGTATGCAAATGACGCTATGTACCCATATAAATGTCCCTCTCATGAGGGCAACCATGTAAAATCCCCTGTAATCCTAAACCCTAGCAGCTGATATCCTGTAATGGGGCTATAAATAAACACCTAGGGCCATGTAATTGGGGGATCCCGAAAAATTTGATCAATCAATACATTTATTGCTTTTCCAACACAGTTGAGTAACCACGTCCTTCAACGTATGCGGTTGTCGTTTCGACAACACCCTACTTTCTGTGCCTAAAGCTTCCACGGCCATCCCTCTTTGATCTTTCCCTTCCTCCCAAGCAGTGGTGGTCTCTCTACTCTCCCATGCTTCTGCTGTCATTATATCTTTATACCTTTTACCTAACCCAGTTCTGGCAGTTTCATAGACAGTGATGCTGGTAATAATTGGTTTTTGATAGCATGCATGCAGTACAATTTGGTTGTTATGTGTCTTGCTTTTCAGTATAATTCTTTTCTTTGAGAGAAGCTTTTCAGTACTAGTTGTAAAAAAGACCATGAGATCAGTCTAAGTCTCGTCTTTTGGGTTAATGTGTCACAAAATAAAGTGAATATCTGATCATATGCCTTGAGGCGACACTGTTAGGGCCATATATAGTATTCCTAAGACATGCTGATTTTGTATAAGTCATTTTGTAAAGTTTTATCGAATTTATAGGAAAAGATAGCAACATTTGAACACAAAACACGCATGTATACCATCAAAACAAATTCAATTTTAAATAAGTTTAACTAGAAAAAAATTAAAATGTTTTATATAATATGAAATGGAGGGAGTATGTTTTAGATTATGGAAAGAAATATAGCCTTTATATTTACAATTATTGGATATACAAAGACATAGGACTACTAGTTAGCCTGTGGGAAGGGGAAATGTGTCGAAACTAGAATTCGGCAATATGAAAAGGGGCAGCGCACAAGAAGGAAAGTGGATGGGTTATGAGACAAGGATTTAGATAGATTCAGGTCTTTTCGATGATAAGTAATACCATACTCCTGTTCGGAAATTTGATCCACTGATTGTGATATTGATCTGACAATCTCAAGTGTGGTTATGCCCCTCAAGAGGCACCATGCCCCTTATATAGTCGGAGGAGACAGGTTTACAAGATAGAGATTTTACTCCTTCCGGTTTAAATCTCTATAACTATTTCACAATTATAGCGAACCAGGACTACGGGATGTTTCCTTGATATAAAAACAACCATAATACCCGAGTTCTTATCTTATACATATGCTACTTATATGGACTATCCTAGTCGGATAGTCTTGCCATGTGGGTATATGCTACCTATAATCAAAGGTGTGCATGTTCATAAAAGAGCAGTAAAAGGTTTGTTGTGTTCTTCAAGACGTAATAACCTGTGCTGCTTGACATTCATGGTAATTAATTGGTCCTAACATGAATGAACTGGCACAAAAGTAATTTAAAGCATGGATCCCTGAAAGAAAAAGGTTAAATTAAAGCAACTGCAACTCCAACTTTCCTGCAATGTTAACATTGGTTAGGTTATGACACATATACAAAAGTCGTACAATCTGGTGACTTTAACTTCCCCCACTACCACTTTACCGAATGCCTCTACTGAATGTCTACAATTCGGCAGACTTTAGCAATGTAGTTTATCAATATAAGCTCACGGTTAATCTGTATTTTTTTTCCAAACAACTGAAACACAAATAAAGGATTTGGGTGTATTTATAAATTTTCAAAATTAGTGAATGTCTTTAGGGTACATTTACGATATTTCTTTATTGGTTGGTAGATTAATAAGCATACAAAAATATAGGAGCTCAAACATAAAATATAGTTTTTATAACGCGTGAGAGAGTAAAATTAGTTGTAAATCTAGTTAGAACATACATATATATTTTTTTATATATAATAAACAATAGTATTAGGACAACAAATTATTTACCATAATTTATTGCAAAACTAATATTTATATGTAAAATGAACTTTACATTTATTTTGAGTAAAATTTTACCATGCATAATTGTGAATATAATATAACTTTTTTGAGATGTTATTTTATTTAAATTGGTTTGAAGTATTGCTAGCTGATTTATAGTCTTTATTTCTATAGTAGTATTTTCTTCAATTCTCCTGTCTTTTAGATTTATTATTTGTTTCGCCTTTATGATCAAATAGTGACTTCCTCAATCTTTAGAATGTTGTCGGAGTTGAAGCCACCCTGCCAGTCCAGCGCTGCGCTGACCCGAACCATGCCACACCTCCACCTTACGTGCCGCTATGCAAAAACAACAAACCTGAGGCCATGTCTCCGCCCACAGCAACCCATGCCTTCTGCCGCATCTCCCACTACCTTCCCTTCCACCCGAGCCTTCTAATGCTGCCCTGCTCGCGCCTTCCGTTCCTGCTCCCACTGCATCTCCCCCGTCTGCCCGGGCCTTCTGCCACAGTTGCTGCTTCATGCTCCAAGCTAGGGGCAGCATGGTGGTCGCTGACGATCGGCAGAGACCAGTAAATGATGGCACTCGGATTTAGAGGGCAACGGGAACCCCGGGGCTAGCGATGTCTCTCATCTCCCACGGTTGGCGACTTCCGCCGGGGATGAAGAGGCATAATAAAAGAGAGGAGGCACAGTAGCAGAGGAGGACACTATGGTGCTTGAGAGGAATGGCCGATGGAGAGGGCGGTAGCAGGCGGCAAGTCGCTAGTGAAGCCAATCGAGGCAGGAAGGTAGTGTATTTATTTTTAATCTTTCTTTGCTCCCTATATCTCATTCCCCACCAGCCCCTCCCCGTCGTTCGCTGCCATCATACTAGCCAGATCTGGTGCCCTAAGCTCATGGGCATCGGATCAATGGCCCAGAAGCTGAAGTCGGGAAGGGAGAGTAGCAGCCATGCAGCGGATGAGGATGCCGTGGTGGCAGCGACGAAGCTCTTTGTGCGGGTGCTCCACACCATGCCACCCTTGCCTCCCCCCTCACTGTGATGCCCGCGGGCCGTCCCGTCCTGCGCCGGCCCACCTAGGTCCCCAAGCGTCACCATCGCAGCTGCTGGACATGATTTGAATTGTCTATTTTGATACCCTGTAAACTCAAATTGTTTTACTTTTATTTGTAAAAAAATATGTTGCAACACATTGGTATTTTGCTAGTAGAAAAGAGATACACAATGCCTGTAAAAAAAGAACAAAGTGGAGTGTAACCATGACAGTGATTAATTTCGGTGCACCCAAATAGTATACGAATTAGTCATTTGTAATAATTCTACCAAGCCTTTTATTGTCGATTTAATTCTTAACAGTAATATCGTGTATTCTAGTGGCCTGTTTGGTTGGAGGGAGTTGGTGATGGGGAATGGGAGTTTATGATATCTAGGAGATTAAGTCTGTAGTTTGGTTGGAAGACTTGGGAATTCGAGGGGGTTTGGGATAGGGAATTAAGAGGTCCAATTCTCACCAATCTCTTACTGGGGGAGGCCTGTTAATTCGTGAGACTTGGAGGGAATAAGATGTGAAACCAAACAGGGATGGAAATTAAAAATGTAACTCCCATGACCAATCCCACGATCAATTCCCTCCTTGAAACTCCCATTCCTCTTCCCTTCTCTTGCCAAACAGGCCGTAGGGTTACTTTTGTCAAGACTGGAATTTGTAGGCTCTCATCATATGCACACTTAGAAAAAAAATTAAGAGACAAATCCTATCTTCCTATATAGTTTTGTTACCCATCAAGAAGCATTTACTCCTATAAAACAAGGCATGCAAGAAGCCACATAGACAATAATTCTAAGACATCGGTCACATTAGTACATAGTTATCAGCCGTTGGATCAAGAAACAACTCACCCATTTAATTTAATCATTGATTACTTATCCAGTCACCTCCCTTTAGATCATAATCAAGCATGACATTGTTATCAATTCTGCACATAATACTATGTTTTCTCCTCCCAAGTCTTCCAAGATAATACAAAACTTATCTCCTTTATTTAATAGAACTCAAATTATTGTATAAGATCTGAGTTTTGTTTTGTTATAAACAATTGGATAAGATAGAGTAATTATGCATCGTTAACCCAAACCTATTTCTGAAACAAGCTTGAGATAAAGCAAAGATGTGCAAACTATCCTAATTATGACAATATCCAAATTGTTCATGATAATAACTTTCGTACATTATAACAATACACACTGACGTTTTTTAAAAAAATAAAACATGAATTGTATTATAATAGCAAAGGCTGTATATGAAGCCATATTATCATTTATTTTGTATATATACATAGTTACATCTAATTTCCTAGCAAAAAAAAAGTTACATCTAATTATTTAAAACATATATATAGTTTTATTTGACGATAAAACTAGCAAATCCCGCGGCAAGGCGCGGGGTGCCAACTAGTATTTTATATATGTTCGGTCCTCCTCAAATAAAAAAAAACCTGCTTAGCTGTGTATATATACGTACAAATTACAAGACTTGGGTAAAAAGTTGTGTTGTGAGTGACTGGCGACTTGGCTTCTCAGCTCCAGTTGTCCTGTGTTGGGTTGATCTTAATAGGCTTACCCTTTCCTCCAGGAAGGGGCTGAATTTATACCCCTAGGGTTGCTTATTGTCCAGGATGGACTTAGAGACTCATTTAATTTGTGGCTGTGATTTTCCCCTTTCTATCCCATCTCACCTCCTTTTCCATGCACAAGATGCTAAACAGTACGTTTTTTCAAATGTTTTCTATAGGATAGTTGCTTTAAAAATCAAATTGGTCCATTTTTCAAGTTTTTTCGGCTAATACTTAGTTAATCACGTGTGTCGACGGGGGATACCCGTAGACCGGATATAGATGGTATTGGGGTACACTGGTACGAGGATCTACGTAATACGACATCAAGCAGACAGAAAACAAAGATTATACTAGTTCAGGCCCCTTGATAGGTAATAGCCCTAATCCAGTTGATATGGGATTATATGATGGAGATCGCAGATTACAAAGGGAATAGTGGAACTCGGGAGTATCGGCGAGATCGTAATCGAGTTAATTCGACTAGATCTCCCGACGACTTGGCTCCTGTAGGCTCCGACTTCGTAGGCTGCGGTGGATGTATTAGCTATGAGATTCGATCCTTTAGGTCCTCCCAGGGGGTCCCTTTTATATCGCAGGTCAGGCGGTTTTCAAGTAGAACTCGGAGACATCGGACCCTGCACGATACATTGACGACCCTGTCCTGTCCGAGTAGGACTCTTTCCATCTGTGAACTCCGTGATGGATTTCCTTAATGTATGCAGAGAGCGTCCGTATACGCGCAGGTATACCATACCGATACGCGACGTGTATCGAAGGGTAAAGGGTATACCTTACCCGTAACCCTGACAACACGTTAATGGGTACAACAGTTTTTCGTGCAGGGAGGTGACTCCACCTCGCTCGAACTTAGCCTTTATCGGTCCCGGATGAAATTGTATCTTTGTTTCCCTAATGCATAAGATACTATGTTTGTTGGGGATTGGTTTTTACATAGAAGTTGTTATGCGGTAATTTTGCTGAGGTATATTTGCGTCTATGGGGTATTAGATGTTTAGTATACCGACACTTAGTTAATATTAATATTGTATTATAGTGAATATTTACTTTTTTCATTCCTGCGGTGTTCAAAATAAATTAATAAATTGTACCATTATGTTGGCCCCATCTGTTGAATCAACCATGCAGAAAAAGGCGAAGCTAGCTAAAGCTGTAGTTTTCATTAGGCTACCTATACCATCACATCAATTCGAGATAATATATATTGGGCATGGGAAACAAGTAAGGGCCCCTTTGAATCGTAGAAATGAAAAAATAGAGGAATAGGAAAAACACAGGATTCTGACAGGAATACAATTGTAAAACAGAGGATTGCAAAACACAGGAAAAACACAGGAATGGCCGTTTGATTGGACCACAGGAAAAACGCAGGAATCAGATGAGAGAGATAGACTCAGAGGAAATGTTCCAAGAGGTTAGACCTCTTGCTAACTTTCCTCCAAAATGTGCATAGGATTACCCATTCCATAGGAATTTTAAAGGATTGGATAGGATGATTTTTTTCCATAGGATTGAAATCCTCTAAAATTCCTACATTTTTCCTACAAATCAAAGGGGCCCTAAACATTTGGCATCGCGCTTCTTAAAGAATTCTTTAAAGTAAAGGCATCCATACGCATCAAGAGGATTATTGGTGTTTTTTATGTTACCCCATGAACATTGGAGCTAGTACTGATCTCATTTTGGTAGGCATATTCCTCCTCAATTTGTTTAACGAAATAAACCCACAAACCTTCACGTCAACATCGTAGCTAGGAATACATTCTTTGGACTTCAATTTTGCCTTTTCTAGTGACTAGTTTATTCCACGTACTGACAACTACATAGTATAACATATACGTGCCTCTCTTAAGTTCATATATTTATATAGCTTGCTGCCTAGCTCAAAAGTGTATCACGAAGTTTCCATGCGAACATGCATCTTGCAACTATCCGTTTTGTGGTCAACATTTAAAGATGATCTGTACAGTACCAGCTATACAGTACTACTCTCACCATTTCAGAATATAAGATGTTTTGGTCCTGTCATAAGTCAGATGTCTTCAAAATTTATAAGAAGAAAGTGGGAATATTTCCAACGAACTATATTATAAAAATATGTTCAACTATGGATTTAATAAAATTAATTTGGTGCTACAAACATCATTATATTTTTTCTATATGATTGCTTAAGGATGTTTATTTGGTTTATGACAAAACTAAAAACATACTATTACATTTCAAAATAGGTTAAATTTCGGAATGTAATAGTATGGGTTATGATTAACGGTATAGCGTTTATATGTAGCTTTATGCTATAATCACTCATGAATCTTAACCCATTGTTCTAGATTCTAAAGTATCGTTTAACTACTTAGCTCGCAGTCATATTAACAACTTGAGTATGATAAAGCTCTCATAATTTGGTTTTTTTGGCTTATGATTAAGCTACAACCAAAATTTAAATTTTCAAACTTAATTTAAAGTTGCGGTAGGCATATGGTCATCGTTTTCTATTTTTAGCGTTAGCTTTGACACCACCTAAGAGTAAAAATATAAAAGTCCATTACTTTAGGACGTCTCAATCGTACCATCTATTATTACCGGTTAGGGAAAAAAACTCACTGATAGGATCTCTTCATCCTCAATTTGGCGTACACTCGGGAAGGAAAAAACGACCCGAACAATAAGCATCATTTCTGGTTTGAGAATAACAAACTGGCACTAAAGTGATGGGTTTTATCAGTGTCGATTCATTGGAAAAACTAGCACTGATGAGGCCTTATCAGTGTCAGTTTCATCTACGAACAGACACTAATGACCCTGATCATATTAGCGTCAGTTTCAAATATAAACACAACCCCTGCATCTGTGAACTCAGATAAGAGACAATCTTCAGAACGAAAATTGTACCTCTCAATCAGATCTACTATTTTGACAATACTATTATTTGATATAATTTAAACTAGCATGGTGGCCCACGCAGATTGCACGGCTAGCATCATTATATTTTCTCTCATATAATAGCATATATGTTTTCTCAATGTATTATTCAAATATATTAAAATGACAACATAATTTTAAATTTTGTACTAACTTTACGAAACAACTAATGTGTAATATTCATATTGTATTTTATATACGTATTAGTTATTAATTATTTTTAATATCAAATTTTAGTTATTTGTAAATTATATTCTTATATGGACTCTAGACTCGTCTTTCAATGTTTTTTTTTAATTCCGAATTTTTGTTATCTGTAAATTGTATTTCTATATAGACTCTAGGCTCTTCTTCTAATATTATTTATTTTTAATTCTGAATTTTAATTATTTCTAATTGTATGTAGACTCTAAACTCATCTTTCAATATTCTTTAATTTTTAATTTCGAATATCAGTTACTTCTAAATTGTATTCCTATATTGACTTTAGACTCTTCTTCCCATGTTTTTTTTAATTTCGAATTTTAGTTATTTGTAAATTGTATTTTTATACATACTCTAAACTCTACTTTTAATTTTATTATGTTTATTCTGAATTTTAGTTAGTTTTAAATTCCTAGATGGACTCTATACTCTACTTCTAATATTCCTTATTTTTAATTCTGAATTTCTACTATTTCTTAATTATATTTCTATATGGATTCTATACTCTACTTCTAATATTCCTTATTTTAATTCCGAATTTCTATTATTTCCTAATTGTATTTCTATATGGACTCTATGTTCTACTTGTAATATTCCTTATTTTTAATTCCTAATTTCTATTATTTTCTAATTGTATTTCTATATGGACTCTATACTCTTCTTCTAATATTCTTTATTTTTTAATTCTGAATTTCTGTTATTTATAAATTATATTATATATGGACTCTAGTCTCCACTTCCAATATTTCTTATTTTTTTAATTCCGAATTTTAACTATTTCTAAATTGTATTTCTATATGGACTCTGTTTTTCTTTTTCTCCGATTAATGTGAGAATTTCTAGGCCGTGAGAGTGAACATGGAGGTTCTTTAGTCATGCAGGAGCTGGGTCCATTGCTAGAGGCAACACCTTGGACACCGCCATGGAGGGCGACGACAGTGGGTGGCTAGATGAAGATATCAGGCGACAGTGGTCCGACAGAGCTCAGGATGAGGCATTCTAGTGAATGTCGGGCAACAGAGGTCGAAATATGAATGCTACTTTGAAATGACATACAACCAAACAGCTGTATACTTTTTAAAAGAAAATAGTGACATATAATACTTTTATGCTATATTCATAGTTACATATCTTGAAAAGTAATGTTTCTCGACAGATAGCTTGTGCCCCGATCCCTGGTACACACATTCCACATACTATGCCGTGACAAAATGATTCTCTATCACCACCTTCAACTCCATATAGAATTAAAACATAGCATTAATATTTGGCCAAAGGTGGAGAAATGAAAATACTCCTCCACTAAAATGAAACAGAAAACATATACACCATTTGTCTAAAAATAAATCAATTCTAACTATAAACCTGAACACGAGCGTATCCAAATTTATAGTAAAAATTGGGATTTTTATAAGACAGACGGGATATACACCAGCGGAGGAGGGCTCTTCCACAAGGAGAGCACCAAACGAGACCCCATCACTCGTTGCGAACAACGGGGACGTCACACTCGGGCGAGATCGATCCAGATCTGCAGCCACCTGCAAGAATGCAATGCGAGGCCAAGGAAAGGGCCACGCTGATCTGGACTCGGACGACAGGGAGCTAATTACAACACAGCGCTTACACAAGATCCATGGATATATAGGCTGGGAGACTAGCTAGGCAGCAGGTGAAAAACGATGTTTATTTGTATGCACGATTATTCGATGCCTCGACCTAACCTTGAAATTGTACTAGCACCCCTTCTCTTTTAAGCCGGTTTGATTAATCCCCAAGGTTTGGAGACTGGAGCGTATTAAAGAAGATTAATTTACTACTAGAAAAGGCATTTTTTCCGATGTGGGGGTCTTTTTTCGCGGGCGGACATGACCCTTAAGACAAATGACCGCCAACAAAAATATAAATTGGTGTGAAGTTCGCTGTCCGCCTGCGAAAATTGATTTTCGCAGGCGGACCACTTAAGCGGCGCCTGCAAAAATAATTTTCGCAGGCGGACCACCTAAACGATGCGTGCGAAAATCTATTTTCGCAGGCGAACCATATGTAGTCCGCCTGCAAAAATCGTACCTACAAAATATAAATCTTAACTCTACCCTTATCTTCTCCTCCCACCCCTCCCCACCACTCATTTCCTCTCAACTCTCTCTCTCTCTCTCTCCCTCAACACTCAGCCTCAGCCCGCGCCCCTCCCCTCCCCTCCCCTCCCCTCCCTCCCTCCCTCCCTCCCCGCCGGAGGGGGAGCGATGGCGGCTCCCAGCTCCCGGCGCGGCAGGAACGGCGACTGCAGACAGCGGCGGCTCCCCTCCCTCCCTCCCTTCCAGTTCTTGCCGGAGGAGGGAGGGGACAGGCAGGTGGGGCGGCGGTGGCGACGACGCGCTGGGCCGCGGCGGCGGCTCCCCTCTCCCCTCCCTCCTAGATCTGGCCGAAGAAGGGAAGGAGGAGGCCGGTGGGGGCGGCGGCGGCGACTACGGCGCGGGGAGGCGGCGACGATGACGCCAGGCGCGGCTCCCCTCCCCTCCCAGATCCGTCCGCGATTTTTTTTGTTCGTTCAATGGATTTTCGCAGGCGTTGCCCCGACTGCGAAAATCGATGATTTTTGCAGTTGTTGGGCTGCAGGCGGTCCAACCCCCCGCCTGGAAAAATCACTTTTGGCCGCCTGCAAAAATACTTTTTCTAGTAGTGATTCACACCTTAATATACTCTCTCTCCGTCCCATAAAAACTAGTCTAGTATTATATATGACATATTTTAGTATTACGAATCTGCACATACTTTTGTCCTAGATTCTTTTTTTTGGACGGAGGGAGTATGGAATTATTTTTCTCCAAATTATCTTAAATTCCTCTGTGGGAGGGATTACATGAACAAGACTAATGTGTCCAAGACTCCCCCCCCCCCCATAGGCTGCAGTTATGGATTGGTTGGCTCTTTTTTAAAATATAAACGTACTTAAACCAAATGATCATCTTGCAAATTCCAGTTGAGTTCATAGATCACATCCATTTCAGGTAAACAAAATAACATGTTCAATGCACTACATTTTATTTGCAAACGCATGAATAAATTAACATGTGTATGAATCGTGTTGTGTTTATACATTTAAATATATATTGCACTATACGTAGTCGTCCTGAGACTCAGAGACAACACAATCATATATAGTAATGCGGCTTGAAAACATAAAAGTTAATTATTTTCATGGGTGTACTACCTTCATTATCCAAGTCATGATCCCTACCCCCAACCGGAGACCACAAAGCTACTGTGTACCAAAAATACATGGTAACACCTCGAATATTGCATTCTACCTACATCCCTCAATGTTTGGCGTTGGTTAATTAGTACAAATTTACACTAACCAACATATAAAAGTATTAGGTTAAGGTTTTCTTTGCCATTGGTTACATCGCGGTTACTGGGGTAATCAGGCTCAGTGTTGGCATACGCTAATAAAATAAACAAATTTAAATAAAATAAAATAATAATATTCTGATAACATTCATCCAATTATCCTTGGTTTTGGTTACTGCTAAACCCTAGTAGAGTGTCATGGTAATAGGTTATCTCATTACAACTTGAGTGACATTCATTGCACTGAACTCATGGGATTTGCCGAGGCTAGAACGGTATTATTATACTTCTTTATCCGGAGTGGTTAAATAGATGAATGGTTATTTGATGTACGAATGAATGAATTAACTATTATATAGTTGAAAAATAAATTTATTTATTTTAAAACTTTAGAAAACAACATAGTTTAAGTGTTCAGAAAATCGCTTTCACGGGCAACTTTGTTCCTGCATGTATAGATAACCTATTTCTAGGTGTGTTCTTGTTAGAAGAGGATATGCCGCCCACTTCTCAAAATGTGTTTAACCGTCTCTGAAAATGGTTTTGGTATTAGTGTCATTTATCTATAAAGCCAATTGAGATGTTCTCCATCTTCCTATCCCTCCCAAGTGGGCCCTACCTCCCCAGTCCATGCATTCCCTGATTCCCTCTTCTTATCCCTCCTTTCTTTCCCTCTGTTGCTAAGGCAATGAGGCTTTAAGCAGAGCACCACATGATGAGTAAAGATGCTCACCATATGATTGTTCATAGATCACATCCATTTCAGGTAAAAAAAGAAAATAAAATGTACAATACTTTAATTTGGTTTGCAAACACACATGAATTAATTTGTGTGTACGAAATTGTGATGTGTTTATACATGTGAATGATATATATTGCACTATGAGTAGTCGATCCGAGACGTTGCACGTGCAATCATAGTATTGCGACTCAAAAACATAAAAGCTAATAAGTCCGATGGTAGGTACTGCCCACAATATCGAAGTTGTACATGTTCCCCCTCACATGTAACATCCATCTTAGTATATATTGATTCCAACATTAATTAGATTCTTGGTGTGTAAGATATACTGAGCTAAGGTTTTCTTTCTTGTTGATTAACTCGCAGTTAGCATGGTAATCGGAGTTGCTGTAGCCGTGTGGTAACGGTAACCACCTAGTATGTTGACCAAATTTAAAATAATAATAAAAAACCAGTGCCATTGATCCACAAAGCCAGCTGGGAGTCGTACGCTGGTCCTTGCAAACACTACAGCCTTGTTGTAGCAAAGCCTCTCCCAATTAAGTGGACCCTGCAATTCCATATGCTTTCCCTCTTCTTATCCCTCTTGTCTTTCCCCTCTTTGTCTCCAAGGAGAGCACCACAAGATGCTCACCATGATTGAGCCTCTAGCTTTGTGCGGTAACGACTTTAACACCAACCACACAAACCCCAACAAACAAACAACATCAACCACACTCCTCACTATTCCATGCTTGCCTACCTTCCATGTAATATAAAAAGCATGAGAGCTATAGCTGGCGACACTCACTAGTCACTAGTAGTCACTTCAGCTAGCATAGCAACCACTGGTGCTTAGCTAGTGAAGCATAAGACTTTGGAGGATAAAGCCAAAATTATACTTCACTCTCCCTGTGCAAGAAAAAACCACCACACACATGACATATTAGACCCAAGAAAAAGGAGGAAAATATTGCTAATAGTTAATTGCTAATAGCATAACTTCCCCCCTACTCCAATGGAGGCAGCTGCGGACATGGGCGTCCTCCTCGACCTCTACTGGCACACGCCTCACATCTTCGACCTCGCCGTCGCCGACAGGTTCGTCTCCCTCCTCCGCCGCTGCCCGCCGGCGACGACGACCCGACTCCAATTCTGTACTGACGGATTTTGTTTGGTTGATTAGCTTGCTGATGGACGGCTTCGGCGGCGGCATGTACGGCCCGGCGGCGGCGCCGGCGACGCCGGCGATGGTGGAGAAGGAGTACGACGAGTCGCTGTCCGAGCTGTACGCGTATACCTCTCAGTCTCGCTACGCCGACTCGAGCTCGCCGGACGTCGTCAACTTGTGCTCGACGGCGGTGGCGTCGGCGGCGGCGGCGGCGAGCAGCAAGAACATAGCCATGGAGCGGGACCGCCGCAAGCGGCTCAACGAGAAGCTCTTCGCGCTTCGCGCCGTCGTCCCCAAAATCACCAAGGTTTAATTTAGCTGATTAATCGATTGATTTAGTGAATCAATTAGTCAGTCGATCTCAAGTGAATTAATTGCACTTCTGATGAGATGAGATCATGAGAGTGCGCTTATGTTTGGGTGTGGTAGATGGACAAGGCGTCGATCGTGAGGGACGCCATCGCGCACATCGAGAAGCTGCAGGAGGAGGAGCGGCAACTGCTCGACGAGATATCCGTCCTCCAGTCCGCCGCCGCCGTCGCCGCCACCGCTGTCGAGGACGTCGACGACAGTGGCGTCACCATGCCGAGTATGAAGAAGCTGCGGAGCACGCCGCCGCTCGACGGTGGCGGCGGCGCCCTCCGCGTGGCATCCTCACCCCCTCTCCAAATCCTTGAGGTAGAAACAAAAGAAACAGAGGACTTTTACGGTCAATCCTAATTGTCAACTCTTCTGATTAGTGCGTTTCCAACTTAGCTGGTTATCTGACCGAGGTCTCTTTCGGTACGGAGTATTCGTCAATTAAAAATGTATTATTCTTTAAAAAATTGAAGGTTTAATCCTTCAAACCTCACAATCATGGCCCTCCGATCCACAGCTCCAGGTCTCCAAGGTGGGCGAGAAGACGGTGGCGGTGAGCATACGTTGCGCGAAGACGAGGGGCGCCATGGCGAAGGTGTGCCACGCGGTGGAGTCGCTCTACCTCAAGGTCGTCTCCGCCAGCGTCGCCGCCGTCGACGGCACCATCGTCCACACCATGTTCGTGGAGGTACCAAACAAAATAACATGTCACATTTTTCACTACCCTGATCCCCTCTCTATCATTATGTCCTCCACATTCATGCTGTTACCAATCTCTGAGTGGTCCACTTTGCCACTTATCCTTTCACACGGTTGCAATTGTTGCACGTGTTACTGTGCTGACGTCACCGGGATGACGTCACGAGAGTGACACATGTGAGTGACCCAAGGATGCTGACTCCAATTAACCTGGGATGTGAGGGTTTATTTGTATGATTTTATTACCAAACAATATTTGTTTGTCCTAGGTGACTAACTAGTTGAACTGGTCAGCAACTGATTTTTTTTTGTTTTTTTTTTTTTGGGGGGGGGGTGGGGGGAAGGTAGTCGTCGATGAATGTCAAATGGTCGTCGCGTCCTGTTTGATTTGCGGCTGCTTTAATTAATTTGCTTTTGTTGCTGGACTTTGCTGACCAAGATAGTGGCGTATTTGATGCTTTAGGAGACTTCGCTAATTCAAACTTTTGAAGTCAGAAGATATTCACAAAAGCCGTATTTTCCTATGGAGCATTATAGATAGTAGTACTTTTTTCACATGACTTTTTTATTCTGAAGATCCAGAAGATAACATTTTTTTTTTGCCCATACATAATAAAACGTTTACATGGAGGAATAAAATATCAAATCATGAACCCTGGGTTGAACTTATTGCTATGAATGAATAGGTCGCAAGCTATAGTGTTACATATACACATGCATTTCTTTCACACGAAAATTAATTAAGATAATATAAGTTAATTAACATGTGCCGAAATTTTTAGGCCAATATAAAATTTAATTTTCCGCTGGCCTACAAATAGAGGGAATTTGTTGGGGACAATTTTTAGGCCAAATCAAGGTTCTGGTCTAATATTCCTGCTTAAACACGGTGTCTCTAGCTAGCTAGCTTCTTCCACTATACTAATCTTCTTTATGTTGATGCGTACCATGTACCAACAGCTATTAATCACGACTATTGACTATCGTATCAGCATTTTCTAACTACAGTAAGAAATTAAAGGACATAGGACAGGCTGTCTCGTCTTTCTAAATTGACATTTATTTGTTTTTTTTCCCTGATAATATGGAAGAGAATTCCTGATCGACCTCTGCACCATGCTCTGCCTACCATTAAATTTGCTGGAAAGAAACTTTAAATTGGCTAGAATATAACTAGTTCAAAATATTTTGATGAGAATTTCTTCAAATGGACAAAGTGTAAGATGGAACAATAATGTTTTTACTGATTAGGACTTGGTGAAGAAATTACTGGTTTGATCGTAGAAGAGACATTAATAAACAATTAGAAGACGAAAGCTTCCTGTGATATACTTGCCTGTTTATGGGCAGTAATGCAGCATGGCATAGGTCGTCGATTGTTCATGCACAAGCACAGCCCTGAGATCTTCGAGCAACATATTCCAAGCCCAAAATATACGAACAGAGAAATAATTGAGACCAGTAAAAGTATTTTCCCCTCAAGAAAATAATTAAACTATTTATATATTTAATTTTATTTTTATACTTTTGATGGAAGTATAAAATACCAGTGGCGGAGCTATTTATATTACAAGCTGTGGGGGCGGCTGACCCGATAGCTTTTTCACTAACACCCTTGTGAATACTCTTTTTTTCATTTAAATCCATTAAATTTTGTGTAAATGATCCCACTAAAATATTAAACAACGATAATTGACCCCACAAATAAAATTACTAGCTCCGTCACTGCAACATTCTATTTATTTCAGAGAAACCAATACCAGTTTAATATCTACCTCTTTTTTTTTTTTGCTCGAGGCAGGCTCTAGACGTGTATAGGCTTTAGATTAACTATATCGAAGGATGATTACCACGTAATACAAGGACCAGACAATGCCATCAAGGCCAGGTTTTATACTCATGTTACTTTCATTTGTCGCGGTCTACTTTCTGTATTGGGAAAATAACTTATATACACACACACATGCATTAAAAGTAATGTGTTTTTTCGCATATACAGAAACGAGACAAACGACACAGATCCTACATATTTCACAAATGGCCAATATATTCACTTTGTCAGTTTGCACCCCTCCTCCTCCTCTGTAAGAATTAATGAGGTGGAGAACTTGTCGGATTCAAGCCTTCAATATCTTCCTTAAAAAATGTGCTTTTTTCCCCAAAATATAAATGAGGATATACCATTTGAGGAAAAAAAAGGAATAGGATGTCTATATATCTGTCTCTCTGTCTCTGTGTGTATGGCGCCTAGACTTATTGATCAAGTATATATGCTCCCTCCATTTTAGAATGTGTTTTGCTTTTGTACTACTAAATTAAATATCTTTAAGTTGATCAAGCATTTAGAAACAAAACTTAACAACATTTATAGCACACAAATTAATTTTATTAAATCCATCATTAAACTCCTCTTTTGTAGTATTAACTTGCAACAAAACCAAAACACCTTACCTTCTGAAACGGATGGAGTATTTATATCTGAGTATTCTTAATAATACTAATTAACACACTAAAACTCTAGAAAATACAGCAGTAGTACTTCTTAAGACAACAAAAGAGCTAATGTCCATAGCAAATAATTAAGGGGGCCACAAATCTACTTTGCAACGCATTGACGTATTGAGCTTTGTTGGTTTTCTTAACCTAGCTAGAGATGAATATAATATTGATAAATTCTGTAACTTAGTGCCTATATGTAAACGAATCTAATCATGCATGTGGATATGTTTATTTTGTTACATTGTTTCTCTCTGACCTAATTTATCCTCTCATACAGACAGAACAAATGAGTGGTGCTCAAGAGATGAAGCAGAGGATCCAGTCATCCCTCTTGTCAGCACCTTGATGTGATGAAAAAACTTGTAGCTCACAAAAGACCATGATCTACTAGCAAAGATCGATGGTTGCAATCTTGCATTGGCATCTGAATATAATTTCTTTTATCATCATTTTCGCTCGTTATGGGAGTTCAGCCGCAGGCGGCCCACTTCAATGTTCCAGTAATATTACAGCAGTTTTAGATTGCTAGCTAGGGCCCAAGAGATAAACTGCTAATCTGAGATATATTGATGTAAATCGAGGAATCATATATCTTTCGGCAATAACAATGGAGGTAATGGCATGTTTGTTGGCTTACTAGATATTTGATGCATTGCACTTGGCTGTGAGTACGTGGATGAATGCATGTTAAGTATTTTAGAAATGATGGTGGATGTATGTTAAAATATTATGAAAATAATGTGAGGATGATGATTTGACATGCTTAATTACATGTCGAGTTTTAGAATGTAATAAATTAGAAATGATGTTGTATATTTGTATCAGGTTTAAGTTGTCATAGTTTGCTAGTACATGATAATGTTGGATGTCATTATATGTTCTGTACAATTATCTAAATATTTGTTTTTATGTTCACTGCTTATATACAGTCTTCGTTAATTAATTACGGTGTGAAGGAAGTATTATTACCATGGTCTACAAAATTAATAAGAAACCAACGTTTATACGTACCAAAGAGACGCTTCACTAGAGAAACTAGAATAGAAATACTTCGAATGCGCCTTAATTAATTAGGTAGGATAAAATGGTTATTTTGGATGACCATTAATTTAAGCCCATTTATAGCACAAATATACTACATCCGCCACAAAATATATGCAACCTTGTTGTTAGTTAGAACTATAATACGGTTCATCCCGTAATATGTTAAAATATTTTAGGATGAAGGGGTAGTATATACAATGGAAGTTTGAATTTTATAACTTGATTTTAGAATTATTTATGAGTTTTTGTCCTTTTTTTTACTCTCGTTGGCATTTGGGATGCTAGCAGTGGAACAGTGAAATGAAGTCTTCTCGCAAACTTCTCTGTAATTACACCTATCATGCATGATATCTCTTGAACTTATAAGTCGCAGCCAAAAACATCTTGCAAGCATATCCTACATCCACAAAGAGTTGATGACTAGGATTGGCAATGCAGGACATCACTATATCAGCTTTTGAATCTAAAGAAACACTTGAGAACTCGAGTAAAAACAGATTAAAAGAAATTAAAATCTGGAAGCTCTAAGGAAACGAAACGTCCGCCTGTTTTTGGTGTGTGAAGTCCAGGCCTAAATGGGCTGCATGCAGCAGGATGGGTCCTCTGAAACAACTTATATGGCATCCATGAAATTGTGAAAAATCTTTGGCCCAATAAGAAAATAGATAAGGCCAAATTAGGCTTATCGTGTTTGTTTAAAACTTACCCCTTAACTTTAAAACGTAGTATAACTTGCTACTGCTGGGCTAATAAATTAAATCAAATGGCCGAGTTCGAGTTCAGGGAGAAGAGATAAACACAGCAATCGATTTATTTGCCCCATTTCGGTGTTTTTATAGCACAAAGACGGTTAGGTCTTCAGTTATTAATTTGACTGGCACAATAATTAATAATTAAAGATTCGTTTAATAACTGCGCCCAGGACGGCAAGACCTACAGATATTAACCGGACATTATCTTCGGAGTTGGGAGCAATATATATAGATGTGTACCGGCATATGCATCCACAGATCAGAACTACACCACCTACACTTAAAGAGCCAAATTAAGATACCACGAACCAGCTAGGAGAAACATGTGCAGCTCCAGAAAAGAAGTCCCAAGCAAGCATACTTTGAATGGTTTTATCTGAACGCCTGCAACTATGAGCTATGGCTTAGGAGGCACGGGGAACTTAGTATACACTGCCTCTTCCTCATCGCTACGTGCCATTATGCCTTCGCGTGCATCCGTATTGCAGATTTCAGCACATCCTAGGTGACAAGCTGACTTAGGGAAGCAAGTCCTCTGCAGTAATGCAGAAGATCTCAACGCCTGACACAGTCATGTAGCTTGAACTAGATGCTAGCATTGTGAGGCAGGCCTTGATCGATCTTTGATGCTTTAATTCCTGAGCTTGGTCAGGCAGGTTCAATCTTTCATGCACTGAAGTTGGTTGTGTCAGATATTTGTGATATGCTCCAGAGGCAATCATAGAGATGATTGCACATACTATGTTTATATATTTATTCGACATTGTTCCTTGAAAGAGATAACTCATTATTAATTATTAGTTAATGAATATGCGATTCTTTCATGAGACTTTTTATGTTGTATGTTGCTATTTCTAAATGATCCCTGATAAAATATCATATGGTAACTAATAAGTTTCAATGATCAGCACATGTATTAATTGATGATCATGTCTCATGGATCATGGTATATAGATACCAAATTAGTAATGTGGACACATGTTGGGGAACATGTTGTTGGATAGACCCAACATAAGACACTGCAAGAGCCATATGTGTTGTGTCATCAGTGATCTCATTTAATGTTGTTATTGAATCCTTAGACCTGAGATTATCATAGTTCCCAACATGTATAGTAGCTTACTTAGGGACTACTAAATGCTACTCCGTAATTGGGTAGTTATAAAAGTAGTTTCCAGGTATGCTACGAAACATGTAGTGAGATATGAATAATCAAGATGGGATTTGCTCGTCCTATGGAGAAATATATATATATATATATATATATATATATATATATATATATATATATATATATATATATATATATATATATATATATATATATATATATATATATATATATATATATGGGCTCCTCGTTGTTATAGATTATGGAATTGCATGGCCATGCCAAAAGTCATTGAGGAGTCAATCACAAATTATGTAATCTATCACAAGTTCAAGTGAATGATTGAGCTATTAGAGGATGCCACATATCTAGCCTTGAGCTTAATCGATATCGTGGGGTAAAGGGGTTCATATAAGTATACACTAGAAGTTCAACCGATATGATCTTTATGTATGCCCAGTGGGTCAATACGTTCTGTTAGGAGCCACTGTTGACACGTGGACCGAAAAGGAGTTTTCGGATTACAGCCAAGTGTACATGAATCTACAGGGACTAAAGTTTAGTCCCTGGATCCAAACACCCCCTAACTCTGATGGCAACTAACTAAAGATACCTTAACTGCACCCAGGATGGCAAGACCTACAGATATTAACCGTATATTATCTTGGGAGTTGGGAGCAATATATATAGATGTGTACCGGCATATGCATCCCCAGATCAGAACTACACCACCTACACTTAAAAGAGCCAAATTAAGTAACCACGAACCAGCTAGGAGAAACATGTGCAGCACACCATCCTCAGTAATACTTTGAGTGGCTTTGTCTGAACACCTGCAACTATGAGCTATGGCTTAGGAGGCACGGGGAACTTAGTATACACTGCCTAAACGACTTACTCTCCTTCCACATCGCTATGCGCCATTATGCCTTCGCATGCATCCATCTTGCAGATTTCTACACATCCAAGGAGACAAGCTGACTGAAGGAATCAACTCCTCTGCAGTAATGCAGAATATCTCAACGCCTGACACAGTCATGTAGCTTGAACTCTTAGATGCTAGCATTGTGAGGCAGGCCTTGATCGATCTTTGATGCTTTCCTGAGCTTCGTCTGGCAGATTCAATATTTCATGCACTGAAGTTGGTTGTGTCATATGTATCACCCAACAAATTATTGAAAACTAGCGGGCAACCCGCGTGTCATTACATGGATTGTTATTATTGATGTAAAAAATTTCAATGATGTGCTAAGTTGATTCCAAGCAAACCAGTTTAGATTAATAAGAGAACAGTTGATGTAATTTGAAATAAATTCTTATTACTCTAAGGTTTTTATTGACTAAATAAATAATTTTTAAAGTCATTAACAAATATAAATATTTAACTTGGTTTGATAGTATGCGTCGTCATTTATTTTGGCTTAATAACTCCGAAGTTCATAATTAATTATTAATTCTTTAATAATTCTAAAAAAATAACAATTACCAAACTCGTATTTTACTCCTAACAGTTATTATTCAGTCTTTAAATTAAAATTAGTAACCATAAAATTATTCGATTACGAATATCAGTCCCTTGAAGAAAAATGTAACCACTTTTACCACTGCATGTGTTCATTCAATATTTAACAAATCTCTTCTTTCATAATTAGGTTCGAACAATGAATTTTTCCGACTTTGACAAAATAAATTTACAAATGATACTCTGCTGTACATAGAGAGATTCTGATCGTACTACTCCTACCATCAGTGTGCGTATGTTGACATAAGCATGCAGCACAAAACTCGCGGTGGACACATATATAGCACAAGAGTGTGGGCTTTACAACAATACCGACATGCATGCTGGTACTCTATACAAATGCTCGTTAGGGCTTGGGAGGTACTCCATCCATCCCAAAATAGGGTGAATAGCCAAAGTGGTCCTCCAAGTTTCATATAAGGATCAGTTTAGTTCTTAATGTTTCAATATGTTCATATTAGTCCTTCAAGTTTTTATTTTAATTCAAACTTATCCTTTAACCCACATAACCAACAACTCTCTTGATAAATAACACTTATACCCCCCTCATTCACATATATAAGAGAAAAAAAATACATGCTATGAATTCTTTTTATAGATAATGTATAGCAATTTATGTAAAACAAAAATAAATTATATACTTGCAAATGTATACGATAGTCATTAGGCTCAAGTTTTATGTGCACATGTTGAAATAATGGGAAGTACATATGCAATGTTGTTTATTCATTTTTGTTTTTTTAGTGTATAGTTGTATACAAATTAAGGGCAAAAGGGACATTTTCTGATAGAACTGTTGACTAGAAATAGCCATATGACATATTAAGTGGGCCCAAGGATGATTTTAGGCCAAAACAAATACTTAGAGGACCTATGTGGACAAAATAAAACTTGAAGGACTAAATTGAGACTTTGGTGAAACTTGAAGGACTAAATTAGCTATTCACCCCCATAATATAAGCATTTTTAGTATAGTGACAAGTCAAATATTTGTAACTTTAACTATTAATAGCAAAAATATAAAAAAGACCAATCATATAAAATTGATGTTACTAGATTTATCATTAAACAAACTATCACAATATGCAACTCTTTTTATTTAAAACATATTATTTTTATAAATATCGTTGGTCAAAATAGTATCTCGAAAATCGTGTCGAAGTCCAAAAGTACTTATATTTTTGGATGGAGGCGGTATTAGGGATTAATTCGATATATATGAATGCAAGCAGTAGGCTGCAGTGCTCCCACTAAATTGTAGCATGCGCCTTCGACTAAATTCCTTTCTTGACTAGAGAGATGAGGTTCAGTGGAGGGAGCAAAAACTACCGTGGTTCTTGTGACACATCCACATCGATCTGCTGCTCGCACATAATGCTAGTTGCCACGGAAGTGCACTAGCTCCACCGCAAGAACGAAAGTTGCCACGGACCAACTAGTTGTAGCAACCAGCTAACAAATTAAACTCTCAACTCGATTGGCTTCATGCAAGTAATTAAGCAAGCATGCCTGCAATATTAGTTAGGGCTTAGAAGGCACCAGGAATTCAGAGTACACGGTGTGAAGGAATCATTCTCCAGAATCTACCTAGTGATGCGCCTTCGCTTCATCAGGGAATTGTTGCAAAAGGTGACATTGCTCAAACCTTAAGGTCTGTGGTTCATCAGTTGTGTATGTGCCTATATACTCTAAGTACTTCGAAGTATATATATACGCTAACTTGGCGCCTCACATGCATGAAAAAATTTCCAACAATCCACCTCACTACTTCGAAGTCATTAGAGAGGAGATAGCACGTTTCATACTAGAAGACATCTTATCAACAAAAGGAAGCTTTAGATTACAGTCGTAGTAGCTCATCTCTAAATGGCTGAACATTTTTCATTGCTTACCAAAGACATGTGATTATGTAACACTTATGCATATATTATATGTAATACAATCCGGTCTGATGTTTCTGTATATACTAATTACATATAAATTTATTCCAATTTATAACTAGGTTTTGTAGGTTTTGATGCTTAATTCGATCTTGAAGATGCATGTCGCCGATACTTTGATCATTGAATGGATGTGAATGGCATATTTATACGAATGGATGTCTGGATGTGATCACTAAATATATGCTTGATTAGTTAATTGTTGTGAATGGCATATGCGAATAGATATGTGAATGTGGATATCATTGATTTCTAAGTTGCTCTGAATGGGATCGTTGGGAAGGGAACATATATGTGCTTCTGTCATTTTTGCAACGGGCATGGCTAGCAAAGGCCTGAGGCTAGCTAAAAAAAATAAAATTTATTTTTTGGCTAAAGTACTCATATGTGTCGGGCTTAAACTTAAACTCAATTGAGATGAGCTCATCGGTGACGGGCTTAAGTTTAAACCCGATTGAGATGAGTCATCCGTGATGGGCTTAAGTTAAAGCCCGATTGAGATGATCATTCGTGACGGGCACCATACCATACTCGTGTTCAAGAACGAGCTAATCACGGTTGAGCTCATTGGTGATGGGCCATAGTATGGCTGTAGTTTGAATGATCTATTGGGTCAAACCTATCGGTGACGGGTTTTAGTTTTTGCCCGATTGAGATAACTGTCATCCGTGACAGCAAAATACCTGATACATCAGTGACTTTTGGTTCGTGACGGGACCTCTCCTCGACACAGATGAGGCTTGCCGCCCTATTAAGATGAACTATCCCGTGCTAGTGAAAATGCCTAATTAATTTGCCTTTTTCCCATCCAGTCAGGTTTTACGATGCTGGCTTTCAGAAAAGGTAAAAATCAAATGCTGCTGGTATCTTGTAAAACGTATTGAAGTATTGATATATGTATTTAGGTAGAGTAAACACATGATTTGCTAGTAGAGAGAAGAGGGCGTAATTGTCCCTAAATTTAAACTGGTGCTGCATGGGGACAGTTAAGTTGTTTGCCTAGTACTAACGTACATGTTCTTATTTGCATGATTTATATTGTGTGCTTTGAGGTTCTCATTTGTGTGGTTTTCTCTAGATTTATTTTTTTTTCAAATAACACGTGCTGGCATAAAAGTTCTTCATTTGCGTGATTTTCTCCAGATTTACGTTTTATTCCAAAAGAACACGTTAGAACTCCTTCAGTTCTTGTGCGTCCGTGTCAATCAGACCTTGCCATAGTTTCTCTCTTGACCATGTCTCCTTGTAGATACACCCCACAAACCTTAGAAGAAGAAAGGAGGAGATCTCATTCCAATCCACTATACGATAGAATTTGTGAGCTAGATAAATAACTAATCAACTGCATAAAAGAGGTCTTACCCGATGCGTTTCACCTAGCCTTGATGGGTTGATCTCGTCTTATGTTGGATCCTCAACCATTCCAACGCTTCTCTCACTGTTTCTCTCTGGTGAATCAGTTCTAACCCTAACACTAGAACAAGAACGAACCGATGGTGGAGAAAAAAGATGCGATCTAATCTTTTTTCTTTCCTATGAGATCTATTGGATGCCCAAATCAACGTAAGCCTGAGTTACGTTTTTCCAATCAATGCAGCATAGTATTCAGTCCAATTAAAATATCCATATTTACAAAGTTAATTAGTCCACTGCCACTGATTATGATAATTTTTGTTTCGTAATTTGCCCTCACGCCGTCTCCATTCCCGTCTTCATCCCATCCCTCATTCTTCATCTCTATTCCTGTCCTCATCCCCCTTTATGGTGATTGTGCTGGGCGGCCCCGTGGCATCGACAATATGAACTCCTCTAGTGGTGACCAGGCACTGCACGAGGCTATCATCATCACCAACGATGGTGCCACTCCAGCCTGCCACTTGCATGCTCGCTGACCTCTCCCGCTCTCAGGACGCCACCGCTGGGGATGGCACCACCACCGTCTTCGTCCTTACGGGATCCCTGCTCCGCCACACCCATTCCCTCCTCTCCGCCGGATCCCTGCTTGCCGTTGACGCCGCCCTCGCCGTTGTCGATCTGGCTCACCCAGACCTCCTCGATCTCCGCGGCGGGGGCGGCGAGGCGGACGCAGCGCTGGCGTCGTCTGATCGGAAAAAGATCCGTGGATTAGATTCCTTTTCTTCCCTAGAAGTCTGCCGCGGCGGCGAGCGTGGCTGCGGCTGTGGCTTGGACAGCCTTGGGTGCCGCGGTGGCCGGCGCGGCAGCTCGTGGGCGAGGTCAGGAAAGTTGAGGTGCGCCGCGCGGCCCTTGATGTCGAGCACGGTGATGTTGTGCGCGCGCGTGGCCATCTGGGCGGTGGCGAGGGAGGGGGATGAGGACGAAAACAGAGACAACATGAGTGAAGAGGACGGAAAAGGTGACTTAAGTGGCATGGTTTCAATTTTAGACATTTCTAGTAGCATGTAGCCAATATGACGAATAGCAGTGGCATTTATTTTTAATTTGGCAAAGTTGCAATGGTATGGATCCAATTAATATTTTTTTAAATGGTTTTTCATAAACCAAAATGTCGTGTCTCTTAGAACTACATTTTCTCGAAGTTATAATGGTTTTGTCACAACCACAAGTCATTTTGTATTCATGATTCAACACCGGTTATGGAATGCCGTGTCCTTCAGAAACCATAATCTTCGAAGTTGATGATTAGCTGCCGATATATAATCATTGCCAAGAATAAAACTGCAGCATTTGTTAGAATACAAAATGTGGTATCAAGATGTGGTGTGTAGATCTGAACTACAAATACTTTTACTCGTACCCAAGAACTACGAATACTGCGCATGGCTCGACAAGTTGATCAGAAGAATTTCTTCTGATCATGGCACTCTGCTGCCGGCATAGTCATGTTTGTTCCTTAATAAAGTCTCTCCATTATCTAAAAATATATGTAAGAACTCCTCTAAATCCAGTTCTCAATTGTGTCCTTTGCACCAGAAGTATCAGAGAGACAAAAGAGATCATTTGTTCTTTGAATGTCCTTTCAGCATTGCCTGCTGGAATAGCTGTGATATCCTTTGCTGCCAGTGGAATTTAGCGTTGAATATACACCAGCATCTGGCTGTTTAGAGGCAGAGTTTTGTGCACAGATTAATTGATTTCTTCATGGAGATCTTTCGGATAGCAGTGGAATGGTCTTTTCTTTTTTGGAGTGCAGCCCACGTTAGAAATCTCAAATCATCTCTGAAAGATTAACTAATTGTATACTTAATAAGGCTTAGAGATGTTCATCAAGACTAGTGTCAATTATGGATAGACCCTTGCTGTCGTACGTAAATCCCTTGTATTTTTAGTTCTCATGTAAATATTCCCTCTATTTAGGAAATTTATTGTAGGGGCTTCCCCCCACAGTTTCAAGGTAAAAAAAAAGTATGATGACTGGTCCTTAGGGCAACCACAATGTTTATTTGTCAACATGGTAGGAAGATGGATTCCACCATTATACAATACTCACGGTAAATGATGTATGAGGCTTATTTTATTGGTACATATGTAATTTCATCTATGAATTGGTACTTGGCTTTTAAACAGTGATAATAAGTTGATGGGAGGCTTTGTTCGTTTCACCAGGAGAGTAGAATATTTGCAGTGCACGTGAAACGAGAAAGCTCGTTACCACATGATTAATTAGGTATTAATTATTGTAAATTTGAAATTTTGATTTTCTTTAAACAATTCAATATAAAATATTTTTGCGAAAATATACCGTTTAGTAATTTAGGAAGCGTGCTAATGGAAAACAAGAAAGCTAAAGTTTGGAGTTGGAGTATAGAACGGGGCCTAAGAACATTTGTGTCAGGGTTACGGATAAGGTATACCCTCTACCCTTGGATGTATGCTATACGACAATACGGTATATCGGTGCATATATGGACGCTCTCTGAACACGCTAAGGAAATCCATCACGAAGTCTGCCAGTGGAAAGGTTCCTACCCGTATAGGACTGGGTCGTTACTATATCGTGCAGGGTCCGATGTCTCCAAGTCCTACTTGGAGACCGCCTGACCTGCGATATAAAAGGGACCCCCCGGGGGACCTAAGGCATCGAATCTCAGAGCCTAGACAACAACCACAGTCTACGAAGTCGGAGACTACAGGAGCCAAGTCGTCGGGTGATTTAGTCGAATCAATTCGACTACGGTCTCGTCGGTATCGCCGAGTTCTATTATTCCCTTTGTAATATGTGGTTCTTTCCATATAATCCCATAACAATTGGATTAGGGCTATTACCTGCTAAGGGGCCTGAACCAGTATAATCTTTGTCTCTTGTTTCCTTGATGTCGTATTACGTAGATCCTCGTACCAGTGTACCCTAATACCCTCTATATCCGGTCTACGGGTACCCACTGTCGACAGTGGCGCGCCAGGTAGGGGGACTTGGTGCTCAAGATTCTACTGCTATGAAATCGAGCTTCGTCGACAACAGAGTCAACACTGGCGCCATCCAAGGAATCCCTGCTTCAACAATGCTAGTGTGGACTCAAGTCGGTGAAATCATCTTCCCGGTTTACACCATGGTGCCAATTTCGGCTGGTCCATCAATAACCGGAAACGAGAACGCCGTGGTTATAAACCCGGACGGTCCCATATCGAAGGATCCCCCCGCCGAGGCGGAGAACGGAACATCGACATCATACGAGCCCAAGAAGATTCCTAGCGTGGCCGAGCCTTGTCCTTCCGACAAGGACTGCGAGCCGACGAGGACAACTTCCCAGGTCACCAAGTCCTGGTGTCCTATCCACAAGTCCAGGAAGCACAACTTGCAAGCTTGCTAGGTTTTTCTCAACGTACAAGCTGAAATCCGTGGTTGCAAAGAGCGTGGAATCCAGCGTACTTTTCCAACTCGTGATGTCTATTGTCCTATTCACAAGACGAAGAATCATGACTTCTCAAGCTGCAAGGTCTTTCTCCGCGCCATGAAGACGCCCACTCCTAAGGTCCAGCAGTCAGGAACCTCTCTCGAGGATACAGACAAGGAACAAGGAGTGACGTTGACCTTGGATTGATTCATTGGAGTAATCGACATCGATCCCCACGAGCTATCGGTCCTTCACTTACTTGAAGACTATGGCTCGTCATCTTCAAGTACACCATGCGATGTGTTTGCCATCGGTGGGACTAGCACATCCGCACAGGCTAACGCAGAGGCGGAGAACCAGACGGGCACGCCGGCCCAACATCTTAGCACCGTCAACGCAATACTGAGAAGCTCCCTACGACCCTGTGCTTAACGATGATCTCGCACGTTGGACAGAACGACTACGGGAATCGGTAGCCAATCTCAGTAACGCGTTCGAGGAAGCTGTTACCAGAGCACAACCAGAACGACCCACGGCTGACGGTGCCGACGATGAACCACCGGAGCAGCGGACATCGCCGAGACGAGCTACTCCTCCACCTCGCGGCACCGGCGATCTCCGCGACCATCTAAATGGCCGCCGAGAAGCATGACGCGCGCAAGACAACAAGAATCGTTCCCGACATCGTGTTTCTTCACGACATCGCGAGGGCGAAGATCGAGGAGGCCCCTCGAACGGAGACCAACACCACCGTAATCGGCATAACCGCCGCGACAGCGACGATCGCGAACAGCGGACACCAGACGACATTGGTCGAGCGCATCAGCAGGACGGTGGTGATAATGGAGATCGGCACCAGGAAAACAATGGTGGACGACGACAGAACACTCGAGAACCTGAACGTCACCCTCGGAATCGCACACCGGAGCCTAGTGAGCCATCGTCGTCATCGTCATCATCATCATCATCATCTTCATCTTCATCATCCGATAGACGTCCACGGAGGACACACGATCGCTGACAACTCACTGCCCCCAGCACTAGGTGTAGAGCCTTCAACTGTTCTCTACGTGATGTCAGATGGCCCGAGAGATTCCGACCCGGAGCAATAGAGTAGTATGATGGAAGTACTGACCTTGAAGAATTCCTCCAGGTCTACTCCACGGTACTATATGCCGCTGGGGCAGATGACAACGCGTTAGCAAATTATTTGCCATCGGCGTTGAAAGGTTCTGCGCGTTCGTGGCTGATGCACCTCCCACCTTACTCGATCTCTTCATGGGCGGATTTGTGGCAACAATTCGTCGCGAACTTCCAGGGAACTTACAAGCGCCACACGATCGAAGACGATTTACACGCGCTAACACAGAATTATGGTGAATCTTTGAGGGACTATGTTCGGCGCTTTAATGAGTGCATAAATACGATCCCCGATATCACCGATGCTTCTATGATCCGCGCTTTCAAAACCGGAGTTAGAGATTGCTATACTATCTAGGAGTTGGCAACAAGGCGAATCACTACTACTCGAAGGTTATTCGAGGTTGTCGATCGATGTGCCCACGCAGACGACGCATTGAGACGCAAAAACGACAAACCAAAGGCGGGAGGGGAGAAGAAGCCAGCAAAGGACGCGCCCGAATCAAGCAAGAGGAAAAGCGGCAAGAGTGGGAAGAGGAAAGCTCAACCAGAAGTCCTTGCATCTGAATACGAGCGCCCGCCCAAACACCCAGACCCACAAGGTAGTGATACAAAAAGAATATGATGCCCCATACACAAGTCGGACAGACATTCTCTGGAGGAGTGCCTCATCTTGAAAAAGTCGTTGGAAAGGCAACTGGCTTTGGAAAAGGGCAAGCGAGTACGTGTAGTCGAGAAGGCAACTGAGGCAACCACTCAGGACTCGGACTCCGCGTACCCAGATTCCGATCTTCATGTTTCACACATCTTCGGAGGTTCCACAGCGTACTCTTCAAAGCGAGAATACAAAAAAGTGGAGCGTGAGGTTTGTTCGACATGGCAGGGGGCTGCACCCAAGATGAAGTGGTCTGAACAGAAGATCGAGTTCTCTGATGAAGACCACCCCAAGGCTGCTGTTATACTAGGACGAAATCCGATCGTGGTCGAACCCACTATTCGGAATATCAAGGTAGCGCGAGTTCTCGTCGATGGCGGCAGCTCTATCAATCTTCTCTTCGCCAGCACTTTGGACGCAATGGGAATTCCACTAGGCGAGTTGACACCTACCGATCAACCCTTCCATGGAATTACCCCTCAATCTTCGTCCAAGCCATTGGGCAAGATTATGCTTCCGGTGACTTTCGGCCAAGCGAGCAACTTCCGAACGGAGCAGATAACATTTCATGTTGTTGAGTTCGACACAGCATACAACGCAATCATCGGAAGAACGGCACTCGCGAAGTTCATGGCCGCATCTCACTACGCGTATCAGGTACTCAAGATGCCCGGGCCGAAGGGAACAATCACTATCCAAGGGAACGCAAAGTTGGCGGTCCAATGCGACAAGCCGAGCCTCGACATGGTCGAGCACACTCCCAGCCCACCCGCCACAGCCGAGCCACCCAAGAAAGTGGTCAAAACGACTAAGATGCCAAAACCAGATGGCGCAATCAAAATCGTTCCACTCTCCAGTGCCAACCCCGACAAGACGGTCAAGATTGGGGCATCACTAAACGAGAAATAGGAACTCGCGCTCATCACCTTCCTCCACGACAATGCGGATGTATTTGCTTGGCAGCCGTCAGATATGCCGGGGTCCCCAGGGTGGTGATTGAGCACAAAATCATGGTGCGACCCGTTGCCAAGCCAGTAAAGCAAAAACTGCGGAGATTCGCATCAGATCGGAAACAGGGCATATGAGGAAAAGAGCTCGATAAACTTCTTAAAGCTGGTTTCATCAGAGAGGTACTCCATCTAGAGTGGCTAGCCAACCCAGTCATGGTACGGAAGGCCAACATGAAGTGGAGAATGTGCGTCGACTTCACCGACCTCAACAAGGCGTGCCCCAAGGATCACTTCCCTCTCTCTTGAATAGACCAACTAGTGGACTCAACGGTTGGTTGCGAGCTGTTAAGATTCCTTGACGCTTACTCCGGCTACCACCAAATCAACATGGTAAAAGAGGACGAGGAGAAGACAGCATTCATCACACCGTTCGGTGCATTCTGTTACGTTAAAATGCCTTTTGGACTCATAACCGCAGGGAATACTTTCCAGCTTACGGTCCAAGGGGCACTTAGCGATCAGCTGGGTAACAATGTTGAAGCCTACGTCGACGACATCGTTGTCAAAACCAAGACAGGCGGCTCGTTGATTGACGATCTATGGGAAACTTTCGACAACCTCAGATGATATCGCCTCATGCTCAACCCTAAGAAGTGCAGAGGAATAGAAGCAAATCCCGAGAAGATCAAGGCAATCGTGAACATGAAGTCGCCCACAAGACTCAAGGAAGTACAGAAGCTAACCGGATGCATGGTGGCGCTAAGTAGGTTCGTCGCTAGGATGGGAGAACAAAGACAGCCCTTCTTTGCACTTCTAAAAAAGCAAGACAAATTTGTATGGACACAGGAAGCCAAAGAGGCATTCATCGCACTCAAACGCTACATGTCAAATCCCCCTGTACTCATTGCTCCCCAACCTAATGAAGAGTTGTTCCTCTATATTGCCGCCACACCCTACTCTGTGAGTACTGTCATTGTTGTCGGAAAAGAAAAGGTGCAGAGACCAGTCTATTACGTCAGCGAAGCTCTACACGACGCAAAGACAAGGTACCCACAGATCCAAAAACTACTCTACGCAGTAATCATGACGTCAAGAAAGCTACGCCACTACTTCCAAGCCCACAGGGTCACAGTTGTCTCCGCTTTCCCTCTTGGCAAAGTCGTGAGAAACAAAGACGTTGTCGGCCGCATTGTGAAATGGGTAGTCGAGCTAAGTCAGTTTGACATCCACTTCGTACCACGAACAGCCATCATGTCCCAGGTTCTCGCTGATTTCGTAGCCGATTGGACCATGCCTGAAAACAGGATAGACAGCCCGACCGACAATGAAACATGGACAATGGCATTCGATGGCGCACTTAACAGCCAAGGAGCAGGTGCGGGGTTCATCTTGACATCACCTTCGGGAGATCAGTTCAAGCATGCAATTCACCTTAACTTCAGGGTGACCAACAATATAGCCGAGTACGAAGGACTACTCGCTGGGATAAGAGCTGCAGCTGCACTTGGAGTCAAGTGGTTGATCGTGAAAGGGGATTCTGAACTAGTCGCAAACCAGGTGCACAAAGATTACAAATGCTCTAGCCCTGAGCTGTCCAAGTATCTCGCAGAGGTCAGGAAGCTGGAAAGAAGATTTGATGGAATCGAGGTCCGACACGTATATCACAAGGACAACATCGAGCCGGACGATCTAGCACGGCGTGCGTCTAGACGAGAACCACTCGAACCTGGCACCTTTCTAGACATCCTGACAAAACCATCAGTGAAAGAGGCAAACGACGAAGATAGCCTAGTAACCCCCGACATCAGCCCGAGGGCTACAGAGGCAGAACGCGTCGTTGCCGACATCGAGACCACGAACGACTGGTGGACCCCACTCATTAAATTCATAAACAGCGATGAGTTGCCCGAGGACGACGCAGAAGCCGAGAAAATAACCCGTCAAACGGCAACGATCTATACAAGAAGGCGCCAAACGGGGTACTTCTAAAATGCGTCTCGTCCGACAACGGCAAGCACCTCCTCCTCGACATACACGAAGGGGTTTGTGGGTCACATGCCGCTGGTCGTACATTGGTCGGGAAAGCCTTTCGACAAGGATTTTTCTAGCCAACCGCCCTCAAAGATGCTTGCGACATGGTACAACGGTGTGAAGCTTGTCAATTTCACAGCAAACACACAAGGCTACCAGCGCAAGCACTACAAACCATCCCTCTCACTTGGCCGTTCTCGTGTTGGGGGCTTGACTTACTCGGTCCGTTCCCACGAGGACAGGGCGGCTACAAATTCCTGTTCATGGCTATCGACAAATTCACCAAATGGATTGAGGCAACACCCACAGGGCAAATCAAGGCCGACAACGCCATCAAGTTCATTAAGGGGATATTTTGCCGATTTGGATGGCCTCACCGCATCGTAACGGATAACGGCTCCCAATTCATCAGCGCTGATTTCGAAGACTACTGCATCGGACTGGGAGTCAAGATATGCTTCGTTTCGGTTTCTCACCTCAGAGTAACGGGCAGCTCGAGAGAGCAAACTGTATAGTACTACAAGGTATCAAGAGTCGTGTCTACGACAGGCTCATGTCACATGACAAGAAGTGGGTCGAAGAGCTCCCCTCGGTACTATGCGCCGTGCGCACCACACCGACAACGTCCAACAAAGAGACACCCTTCTTCCTCATGTACGGCTCGGAGGCCATGCTCCCTACTGAGTTACGTCATCAGAGTACACGAGTACAGAAGTACTCCGACGAGGATCAGGAGGAACAGCGAAACGACGACATGAACCTACTAGAAGAACATCGAGAACGGGTCGCTGTCAGAGCAGCTAGCTACCAACAGGCCCTATGCCGATATCACGAGAAGCGCATCCGAGCATGCATACTTTCGATCGGCAATTACGTCCTCCGACGAGTTCAAAGCCAGGCAGGGCGAAACAAACTCTCGCCCAAATGGGAAGGACCGTACACGATCACACAAGTCTTGCGACCAGGCGCATTCAAGATTGCAGACGGCGATGGTCGTGAGCTAGCAAATTCATGGAACATTGACCAATTGCGTAAATTGTATGTATAAGTCAATAGTGTCCACATTTGTAAGACATCTTATAACTTCAATAAAGTCTGTTTTAAGGCACAGATTTCAATCACAGTGCCCCTTCCCAATGATCTCTTACCCAGACGACACCTAGCGTTGAAACCTATCCTCATGTCCCTTTACGCTGTCTTGACAAGGCCTCCGAAGAACCTGAGGGAACTTCGGCTGGGGACGCTCAGAGCTGATAAGGCCTTGTCGGATCCTTCAGAGACGAAAGACCATGTAAGATCTGGTCGTGTAAGAGTTCTTGCCGTGCGTATTAACCAAGCCGTGTAATCGGAAATGGATTTTTCCAACTTCACGGCTGGGGGCTAGGATCAGTGCTTATTCAACTAAGGCAAGTCGAGAGTCCAAGAGCCTTATCTTCTGAGAAGAGTTCTCCGACGACAAGGCTAGGGGCTAGGGAGAGTGCATAACTCAAGTGACTGATCGAAGTCACGAAGTGAGAAGACACTCGTGCACATCGCATCCAGAGTAAGAAAGCTTAGTTAGATAGATTTCCCTTCTATTTCGCAAGCATTTCTTACAGGTCGCAAAGAATTCCAAAATATATTACGTTTTTCCTAAGATGTTTGTCACAGATATACAAGCACTACCAGGAAGGCCAACGCCAGTCCATTGACCGGAAGATTTTCTCCACCAGCGGAGACATCGACTTCGCTAGGTTGTATATCTCCGTAGGATTCCTCCAAGAATGGGAAAACCCTTCGTGAAGGAACTCGAGGTGCAATTGCGGACGATGATCTCGTATACACGCCAGCACATGCCCTCCGGCGTATCGGCTCGATCGACGACACTCCTGCTTCAGGGCCTCGTCGATACGCCCGTCGATGCCTTCAAGCTGAGCACAAGCCCCGTCCAGCCACGAGATGTAGCCCGCCGCTGACTCCTCGGGATCCCCGCGAGGTACTCGGAGCTCTCTGCAAACAACGGCCATGGTCGTGCAGCAACTCCTAAGGTACGAGTTGAACCATACCTCGCAACCTCGGAGCGCCTCCACGGCCCGATCCCTTTTCACTTCCAATATAGCCTTGTCAAGCTCGGTGACCTCGAACTTCGTCCTCCGATATTGGATGCGACGGTCGTGATCAGCAAGCGCACTTTCGAGGTCTGCTCGACATGCAAATACCTAAGTCAAGCTAATCAAGACAGAAGAAGCAAAGGAAATGGAAACAACAAGAACCAACCTAAAGGAGCCGTCGCCACGTCCATCTCCTCGGGCATATCTTGGTCTACGCCGTCCTGCGGCACATACCGCTCGAGCTCAAGTGCCGGAACGACTACATGCAATTCAGGCTGCCCGCGCTGCTGGACATCCTCGACATCGGCATCTCTACAAACAACAGACAAAGTACCCGGAATCAAAACGCCAAAGAAAACTAAGGTAACGGTTGCACACACAAAAGCAGTCGGAACCAACGAAAAGTTTTACAAAGCGCGATTGGTTAAGGGTACAGACAAGCGGCGGCCATACTCTTCAAAAAGCAGGAGGACGGACTCCCCCAAATCGCTGACTTCTTCCATCACATCCTTGCGCGCGTCGCTAGCCGCCCCCTGATCCAAGATCTTCTGGAGATCGAGTTTAGGGTGCGCCAGCCTCACACATGCAAGGACGTGGCACGCCCGGGTATAGATCGGACAAGTTGTTCTCAAGCTCCGACATACGGTGCTCGAGCCCCTGCCGTTGTCGCTCGTTGCCGGCCACCAGTTCCCTCATCTTCTGGAGGTCCTCGCGAACCTCCGCCAGATCACGCGTCAGCCGGTCGGCGCGCTCATTCGCCGACGACGCCGCCGCCGCCCTCGCCTCCACGATCTCGCGGTTAATGCCGCGAGCACTAGCCTCGAGGATGCGCCCCATCTCGACCTGGAGCTCCTCCCAGGTGAGGACGGCAGCTGGCGGACCCCGACCAACCGCGAGATCGCTAGCTGGGCCGCTGGGCGTCACCTCATGGCTCCTAGGCACGACCACGACCTCGGTCGAGGTCACTGCAGGAGACGCGTTGGAGTTTGCTCCAGACCCATGTTGCGCCGCCTTCGCCCGCGCCCTACGAAAGACGGCCATGTCGGTCATCGTAACAAGACGATAAAATCCGATCAAGTCAAGAGCCTCAAATTTCGTCCCTTACTTCTCGCCGAGTGTCACCAGCCTCTGCCGTAGCGGAGGCGGGGGAGACGCATCCGAGGCCTAAGTAAACCGATTACGACATGAGGGCGACATTCTCCGACTACGTAAATCAATGACCTAGGAAGCTTACCGATGGAGTGGGCGTCTTCCGGCGGTTGCCGAGCACGGAGGAAAACTTCCTCCCCGTCTTCGGAACCTTGCCGCCGCTGGTCGTTGCAGCGGCAGCGGCAACAGCCGCATCGGACACCTCCCGGGCAACGTCCTACTTCAATGAAGCTGCCGCTGATGGTCCACGAGCGGCCCGATGACGTCAGTCAGGGGGAGAGCCTGTGCGACATGAAGACACGATACAATCTAAGAATTGAAAGAGAAAGGACCTTCGACTACACTCACGTTAATCGCGGCTTCACGCTCAGCCACCTCCCTCTCGCAAAGAGGGGTGGGGACGTCGCTCGCCATCGTGGGATCGCTAATCATCACCTGGGCAATGCGTTGTTCTACGGTTGCGCTGCTCAGACCTGTAGATCGAGAATCAAGTTTCGACAAGTCAGGAGGAATGCGCATAAAAGGAGAGGAACCCGAAATACAAGAAAAATACCCTGAGGAGAAACCCGGGTCGCGTCCTCCGGCCCAGAGTAGTCAAAGGCTAGATGGGCTCGAGCCTGGAGCGGCTGGATCTATCTACCAACGAAGTCGGCAGCGACTTCATACCCTGACAACCCCCGTACTTGGAGGTCATCAATGATATCGATGAAAGATTGGAGGGATGGGGTCAAGGCGGGTTTGGCGGTCCAAGATGGAATCTTGTCTGGTTGCTCCTCAGGAACAATGAAGACTGGATCCGAATCTTCTATCTGAAGATAGAACCACATCCCCTGCCATTTGCTGCGAGATGAGGGGCACTGGAAGGGGATGTATCGCGACATCATGCCATCCTGAAGTCGGAAACCGACACATCCGGACACCTTTTTAGGTTCCATCTAGCGCAACTCATAGTAAAAGCGGAAGAGGTCGAGAAACGGCTCTACCCCAATGTAGGCCTCACAGAGATGAGAGAAAATGCTAAGGAAGGCTATGGAGTTGGGGTTTAGATGAAGCAGAGAAAGACCGTAGAAGTTCAAGACGAGAAGAAAAAACTCGGAAGGTGGGGGAAGAAAACCACAGAGAATGTAGTCCTCAACCACAACCATGCGGCCTAGGATGGGTTCAGGTTCAGTACCTCCCGTTTCCCTCTCCATGGTCCCGCGACCAGGGAGAGCACCCTCCTCTTGCAATTTCTTCAAGGACGCGTGGCTGGAGGTGGACTTGTCGAGATCCATTGCCGTGGGAGATCGCCGGAGAAGAAGCCGAAGCATGCGGACTTAGGGTTTGTGTGGGAGCGGAGAAGACGAAGAACGTTTGGAGGCAAGAAATTTCTCACAACCACCGGACTCCAAAATGTATTCCCAAAACTCCCTTAAATAGGCGCACTACCGACGATGTTGTAACATTCTGAAAATTTACTATTTTTTAATCTTGCATCATGCCGGGTCTTATGTTTTTAATAACCTCTTTAAACCTAGGACATTATAATTAGCGAGACCTCCTAAAACTAACATGCATAAAATCCCTGTCTAGTATTTAAAATCTTTCGTGGTTTTATTCTAAAAATTGATCTTGTTAAATCGAGGTATTCTCTTTGATTTGATTTTGCATCTTAAACCTTCTTTCGACCAAAATTTCTTTTATTTAAATTTAGTTTAAAAATCCTTTTTACTTTTATGAATCATGGTCCAAGAAATCCTCCAACAATACCTTTGAACCTAAACTGAAGCAATTCCAATTTCATTGGAATTAATTGTCGACCCATCCTTTGATTTCAAACCTATTCTTATTTATCGCCAAATATCCAAGTTCCCCATTAGCCTCAAATACTTCTCCAAATTCTTGCTAAATAATTTGAGGCTAACATCCTATTTATTTCCCTTCCCTCTCAATCGAGTGCATCAAAGAAATTCCGTTATATTCTATCTCTCAAAAGATTGCACTCAAATAAATTAGAACATCCTTATTTTAAAACCCCTCTCCATGTATCAATATCTCCGAATTCAAATCCTTTTTAAAATCTAGCCATCCAAATTCCTCTAAATCAATTATTTGAATCTCTAGGAAAATTAGACTTTCTTTCTTTCTAGACTGGGCCGAAACCCTTTCCCTCCTCCAGCCCAAGCCGGCCCAGCCACCACAGCCGAGCCGCCCATCCTCCTTCTGCAGACGCGCACACGCACACGCCGCCGCCGCCCACAGTTTTGTGCGCCGTCGCCGCTTCCTTGCCGTCGCCGCCAAGTCGCGCCGCCACCGTCGCCGTGCCGTGTTCGTCAACAGCCGCCGCCCAACCATACAGCAGCGGAAGCCGGCCGTGCCGTGTGAGCGCCGTCGCCGACCAATCACGAGCGGAAGCCGGCGCCGTCCCCTTTTCCTTCACGAAGTCATCGCCGTGCCTTCCTCATCCTCCTCCGGCGAACCGACCTTCGTGAACCGACATCCGCCAGCCCTCGCTTTTCCCACATAACTGAGCTTCGAGCTCTTCTTCTCTCTCTCCTCCCTATGCCGGCCGTCGGCCGATCTCCCTCATCGGAGCATTGCCGGCCAAATCCTCGCACCAATACCGTCGCCTCGACGAGGCAAACCCATTCCCATAGTTTTCCCTTCCTTTCTCCCTTCGATTGAAGCCATCACCGTCAACCCCATAACCGGCCGGAGCAAAGTTACTCCATCACCCGTTCCGGCCATCTCTCTTCCTTTCTCCACCGGAAACCACCCTCCCAAGACGCGCGACGCTCAGGAACACACTTTGCCGTCCGCGTCGCCGCCTCCCAGCCACCAGAGCCCTGGCGCCCCTCCTCCCCCTCCTCTCGTTTGCTCAGCTGGAAGAGAAGAGGAAGACGACAGGAGGAAGAAGAAGAAGGAAAAGAAAAAGAAAAAGAAAGGCTGACAGGTGGGCCCATGAACAGTACATTTTCGTATTTTCTAGATTTAATTCAAAACCCAATCTTTAGAAGTCCATATCTCCTAAACCGTAGATCCGATTCCAGTGAAACTTAGACCTAAATTCATCTAAATTCAAACCCTACATTTTGATACCAAATTTGCTATTTTAATATTTTATCCTTAATTTATTCAAATACCATTTGAATAAATATTTGATTTAATCTTATAATTGAATTTACAATTTAAACTTATATTTGCTTTTCGAATATTTCCATTTATTTCCAAAATACCCTTTAGCCACTAAAAAGCCGCCGGTTGGAACTTTACGCCTTCCATAGGGACGTTCGCGGTTTAATATCCCCGACGTCGGGCCGTTGGTTGTAAAGCCCGGCAAAACCCAAACCCAAGGTCGAAGTGCTGCTCGTGGCACCCCACGCCTCGATGTGTATAGTGGTCGGAGTTTCACTATTCCCTCGACCTCCACAGCACGCCGCACAATTAGCTCTTGGGCTCTGTGTGATCCTAGCCGCTCCGCCGCCACTCACGGTTGTCGAAGTAACACTTCCGCCCCACTAAACCTACACAAACCTCCTATCTCTCTACCTGTTATGCTGTCTGTTGACACCGGCTAGAGAAGTTACCAATTCTAGTCGTTATACTGACCAACTCTAGCAACGACTAGCAAACACCCAAATCCCAGCCGATATTCATCCTACCTCGATATCGGCTTAATCAAATGAAACCTCAGCCAGCCTGCTATCCAAATTCCATACCAACCATTTACCCTTCTACTACCCATAGCCTATGCATGAAATACGAGCCGATATGCTATCCTATTTCAGCATCGACTCGAGAACAACTAAATCCTAGCCATTCTTCTACCAAAGCCCAATCTCGACCAATGCTAGCCACATAACCACTTAACCAGTTAGACTATTCATTATATCCCTTACACTCCAAGAAGCTAAAACCCACACATGAAATATAAGTGACAAATGTTGCTTAATCTCCTCTAGCCTCCAACCCTTTAGAACCTACACATGAAATGTTAGCCCAATAATTCCTATACCCTATAAAGGAGATAGCTTATACCCTAAACCCTAGCTCTCTTAGCCGCTTATCGATCTTTTGTTATTTTATGGCTTTTATTGAATTTAGCTCTTCCTCTTCTTCAATAGAGTTTATTTTATTTTGGATGGCAACCTGTGGTATTTCAAGGATCGGATAATCAGGTTGCCTACCTTGGATTTATTCGCGTTGGAGCAAGGCAAGTTATTATTCCTTCCCTTTGAGCATAATTATCCTATATTCTTATATCTCTATTCTATGCATTAGTCATACATGATTTTGAATGCATAACCTGAACATAGCAAACCAGATATACTAGCTTTGCTTAGCCCTGCCTAGTTAGTCTGCTTAAAAATATAATGAACTTAGATTGGGACAATACGTAGGAATTGGTTGATTTCCGGGTGGCTAGTACTATCTCAGTCGATATAGTTATTACCAAGTACTTATGTCAAACGAATGAGTACGACCGCAATTCTAGAATAGGGACATACCTTGCAAAGTAAGTTATCTAGCAAAGGTGGTACCTCTGTACAGTGGTTCTATTTTAAGTCCTCGCGTAGGAGGCAATTATATGCCGCGAAGGGCAACTGTGACATTTACTGAGGCGCGGGTAAATGATTTATTGAGCTCAAGTATATATATAATTGTGAAAACCTGGTTGAGATGACGGGGGTCTCTCAACCAGTTCTCTCTCTAAAAACCTCGGGAACGCTAGAACTCCTCTCACTGCTGATAACGTTACGTTCAGAGCGCATGAGGATGAGAGTTCATGCAACAGGTGCCACTGATGTTAGTAACCGAAAAGCTTTGCCATGACTAAGCTAAAGAATATTGGCATGTCATGGATTGCGGGTAAAGCGTACATTTACTGCAGTAAAATAAACATGAATCTATTCGAATAGCCGTGCTCACGGAATTGAGTATCAGGACTCATATGGTACTTTGGTTAGAAACTTAATTCAAGATTTTAATAAATGTTGCTGCATTTAAAACATCAGGCTTTCTACTTCTATATTCTCTGCCTTCTGCAAGTAATTTTAATCCTACTCAAATATTACTATTTCATTCATTCATTTTTGAATATAATAGCTTGCTGAGTACGTTGTACTCACCCTTGCTTCAACCCCCTTTTTCCAGAGTTAAATTGAAGTTCTTGCCGAAGCCAAGAGTTCAATCATATAAGTTAGTCTTATTTCAACCTAGTTAGATGGTTTAAGTCTATAGCAAAACCTTAGAGTTGAGTCACTCTATAGCTTCTGCTGTAATAGTTAGCCACAATCTTGTAAATTCCCCTATTATTTTATTTTATGTAATAACAACTCCTTTGGAACCTTGTTCAAATGTACGCAACGAAGATCCAGATTGTTGAAGCTTTATCAATCTACTGATCTAGGGCTTGATACAGTTAAACATATCGGTTTCTGAATCATTAGTTTTGGGACCCGACAGATGCGAATTCCAAGGGAAGGAGAGAGATGGCCGCTGGAAATTTCTGGGTCCGTTGCGCGAGGCAGTTTCTTGGACTTCAATTTAAATTCAATCATAACTGTTGGACTACGCATGGTGTTGTCGAACACTCTCTGTCTCTACGGTCCTCACACCGAGATCGACCAGTTGAGAACGACAACAATTCCGACATCAGAAGTCGCGATTGGTTACATGAGTTCATTTAAGTAGAAGTCAGGGGCTACTATCAGGGTTACGGATAAGGTATACCCTCTACCCTTGGATGTATGCTATACGGCAATACGGTATATCGGTGCATATACGGACGCTCTCTGAACACGCTAAGGAAATCCATCACAAAGTCTGCCAATGGAAAGGTTCCTACCCGTATAGGACTGGGTCGTTACTATATCGTGCAGGGTCCGATGTCTCCGAGTCCTATTTGGAGACCACCTGACCTGCGATATAAAAGGGACCCCCCGGGGGGACCTAAAGCATCGAATCTCAGAGCCTAGACAATGACCACAGCCTACGAAGTCGGAGACTACAGGAGCCAAGTCGCCGGGTGATCTAGTCGAATCAATTCGACTACGGTCTCGTCGGTATCGCCGAGTTCTACTATTCCCTTTGTAATCTATGGTTCTTTCCATATAATCCCATAACAACTGGATTAGAGCTATTACCTGCTAAGGGGCCTGAACCAGTATAATCTTTGTCTCTTGTTTCCTTGATGTCGTATTACATAGATCCTCGTACCAGCGTACCCCAATACTCTCTATATCCGGTCCACGGGTACCCACCGTCGACAATTTGTATGTAATCAGGGCAAAATGATTATATTTAATCTATGAGAGATCCTTATCATTTAAATATATTAAAGTCTACAATCTATTTCACGGCGTAGAAATGGTGATATATAACTTCTTTTAGCATTATTTTCATAAAAGAATAAATAAGATTCCTGCGCTTCTGCGCAGGTTTTCTTCCTAGTTTTTAGTAATAGGTGAAGTTTCACGGGGTCAAATAAGAAGGGCAAAAGATACTATTTGCCCCTTAGTTAACACCGTTAACTCATCTTAACGGAATATAATCAGCTTTCATCTTCGATTTTGAAAAGCGGGTTCAAATAAGCAAAGTAAAAAAAGGGTCAGATTGGCAGTTAGCCTTCGTAACAGGGTCAAATGCACAATTGCCCTTAATACTAAATATGTGGTTTTTTCCATCCAGCACCTACATATAAGGCACAACCATATACACGACTACACACAAGTTACTACATGTACCTGCCTGCTTGTATGATGTTCGTGGATATTAATGGAGTCATGCATTGACAACTCCAGCAGCACTTTACAGGTGCTTCCCTAAAACATGGTATTTTAATGTTATTAACCAAGATTTCCCCTTAATAAATGGTTTTGTTACACTTAGAAGCCCCTTTTGGTGCTTCAACATTAGTTACAAAATGTTCTGCTCTTTCAGAAATCAGAACGTTCAGAACAATCTAGATGATGAGTGAATTTCATTAAACTTGCCAGCTGCAGATATCACAAAGGATCATTTTAACACTGACAGAATCAGTTCCATCGATGGCTCATACGTACTGTTCACGTGGCTTTCAATCTTGTTTTGCTAATTGAAACTTAGTGAAGGTGTGTTGTGTCTATCAGTTTGTGTATATCATGAAAATATTGTCGCTGAATTCGAGCAAATTATTACTAAATTCAAATGAATTGGAATCTTTAGCCATTAGCACTTCATATAAGAATCCACCGGCAAATTTATAAACCAGAATTAACAAGAGTTCGTCAAGAGCGGCAAATGCTAAATAGTATAATCTAGAAGAGGACTATATACTGGGATCCATCTATCACGCAATCGCACTACAACCTATATATCGCTGTGGTTAGTTCCACCGGCAAAAAAAAAAAAAAAATTACCGGGTCACATCAGATATACGAACACACATTTAAAGTATTAAACATAGACTAATAACAAAATAAATTACATAATCCACATATAAACTGCAAGACGAATTTATTAAGTCTAATTAATCCATCATTAGCAAATATTTACTGTAGCACCACATCGTTAAATCATGACGCAATTAGGCTTAAAAGATTCATAAATTACACGTAGACTATGTAATTAGTTTTTTTTCAATATTTACACTGGTGGAGAAACCCTTTGTAGTCCTGGTTCGTAACCCCCCTTTAGTCCCAGTTTCCAAACCGGGAGTACCAATCCGGGACTAAAGATCGCTATCTTTAGTCCCGGGTGAAATAACCGGGAGTAAAGATCGATCTTTAGTCCCAGTTGGTAACACCAACCGGGACTAAAGATGGCTCAGCACGTGGCCGGCTGAGCCATCTTTAGTCCCGGTTGGTGTTACCAACCGGGACTAAATATCGAGCTGACCTTTTTTTTTTTGCATGGCCCTGTTGCTGCATGGTTTATATATATATATATATATATATATATATATATATATATATATATATATATATATATATATATATATATATATATATATATATATATATATATATATATATATATATATATATATATATATATATATATATATAAACCATGCATATATATGTTTCAATACATATATATGTATATATATTATATTATATTATATGTATATACATGCATAATATATATGTATTTATACATATATATGTTATGCAAATGCATATGTATATAGATATATATATGACCAAAATATATTTACATTATAGAAAATGTGTACACATGCATATAGAAACATATGTAGTCATGTATTAATTACAATCCATTATATGTCCTAGCTAGCTACGATTTCGACGTAGTAGTACTCGCTGCTAGCTCAGAAGCTAAGGACCGGTGAATTGTGTTTCCGTCGTAGTAGAATTCACCCTTGGGATCAAGGATTTCTTCGTTGATGAATCCCATGAGTTGTTCTTGAACCGCCGCGATAAATTCCTTGTGTGTGGTCAGGTTATCCCTCATGCGAATAAACTATATGAATGTATGAAATTGATTAGTAATTAAACAAGAAATTGCTATGTAATGAAATTTTGAATTTATTTGTACGTACATCGAGCTCTCTTGTGGTGATGATTTGGTCTGCAAGGCAGTGGCAATACTCGCACACGTAATAGCCGCACAAATTAGTTCCCTGCTTTTGCTTTGCGCACTACAAATAAATGACAAACAACGAGAGATCTAATTAATATACACTTGTATGTATTTGAATCGGAAAAATATAAATGTAGAGCATGTGTACTCACAGGAAATTTGAACTTCCGCCTAAGTCTTTCTCTCCATTTGCCGCGGACCAAATGACGGAACCGATACCAAGCCCTACATGGAGTTTAAAGCTATGATTCGTAGTAGCAATTAACATAACAAGATTTTCTTAATTAACAAAGGAACTTATGACGGTACCTGTCTATAAGTTCGAAAACCTTGTCAAACGTAGACTCTTTTTTATCCATTGAGTCATATACGTTGACGGTGCAGGCCTCCAGATCGAAGAGTAAAAGCACCCAGTGGAATCTGCAATGTGCGTGGGATGCATTACATATGAAACACTTAGCAAGTTCGTACGGGAATGAAATTTGGTATGTAGGAAGACAGTAAAATTAAACTAACTCTGTGTTGTATGGCAACAGTATGAACGTCTTGTAATGCTGCGCCTTCAGGAGATGGACGAGATTGTCCTCTGTTTCTTGTGGATATTGGTCGAGCATTGCGACGTTTACTTTCCGAGGGTCGATGAATCCAGTATCGAAAACCCTCCGCCGTCGGGCCCTTTGAATCTCCATTCTACAACGATAAAAGGGAGTATATTATTTTCTATGGTCTACTTATATACAAGGACCTAATTAATTAAAGGAGACGTATAGTAAGAAATCTAACTGAACGATATACTTACAAAATCCAGCAACTCATAATAGAGACGTCGAGGGCGTCCAGCTGGTATAGTTTGTAGATTCCCCTGAAATTGATCCAGAGAATGTCATCTCCTTGCAAGAAGTCCGTGTCCCTGATCCTCGCTCCGATCATCTCTCTACCGGTGGCGCTCATCTCCATGTACAGCTGATGGAACTTGTACATTTGTGTGGGTAGGGACTGCAGCAGCTCAGGCTTGACAAGCGGTTTACCGAGTTCGTACATGTATTTCACTTCCGCCTTTTCGATTGGTGCGACTCGTAGCAATTGATCCGTAGTTAGACCGGTGTCAGTAATAAATTGTTCTATCGTCATTTCTTTACCGGTCACCAACGGCTCGATCTCCTGGTTTGGTTGCTCTCCAAGCTGAGGGACTGGTTTGGACTTTCCAGAAGATGCTTTCTTCAGCGTTCGCTCATAGTCCGATAGCTTGATGGCCTCCTTGACAGATGCAGACATACCCCTGAAGAAGTTCCTGACACTGGGGTCTATAGGAATCTTCTTTTCTGGACTTCGAGGCTTGAATTGTCTCTTGACTTCTGATGCAACGTAAGCGTCAAGCTCCTCTTGCGTGCAATCGTACCCCGGGTCCTTGTTCTTGGCGGCGTCAACTTTCGCCTTCTTTGTTGCCCTTATGTGGGCAAGCGGTGGAGCTGGGGGGGCCCTTGACTTTGAAGGTGCCGGAAGAGGAGCTTGCGGGGGAGTAGGTGTAGGAGCACGAGGAGGAGTCGGTGCAGGATCCTGAGGAGTCGATGCTGGAGCCTGAGGTGGAGACGGTGCTGGCGGACCATGAGGAGGAGACGGTGCAGGATCCTGAGGAGGAGATGGCGGAGCCGGAGGAGATGGTGCACGAGACGCCGCTTGTCGCCTAGGGAGGATGATGTACCGCCTGCGCCATAGAATAATGGCATGGCATGTGTCTCGTAGATGCGTCTCACCGTCTCCTCTAGGGTAATCCAGCTCGAGGTCCTCGTACGCGCCTTCGACCAACTCAACTTCGACCTTGGAGTATCCTGCTGGAATCGGCCTGCAGTGGTAAGTACCTGAAGGGTCCGTTGGGATGGCCATGCCCGACGCCACCTTCATGTTGTGAGAGATTATTTATTAGTAATCAACATATATAAGCAGCAACTAGCGGAATGGCTAAATCTTACCTTTATTGATAAGTTCTTCAAAGGAATATGCAGCTCACATGGTGTCCGCTGAGTGATGTCATCAACGGGACAGGTCGATTCGTCCTGTGTTTGCATGGCGTCCATGCTCTGTGATCCTACCTGCCCCGTTGAGGCGCAGCTGCTACGGTTTCCTGACGGGCTCACCATTGCAGGAGGAATGGTCGGCTGGGGATCATGGGACCGATGTGCGGCCATGCGTTCATCAACCTTCCTTGCCACCTCCTCTTGCATGTTGAGTTCGTAGCTCGATACCCGGAACTCTAGGTCTGCAATCTTCGCCTCGGTATCTCTCTTGCTCCTCATCCGACTCCTGTACGTGTGGATGTCCTCCTTGAAACCAATCTTCCAAGGAATCACCCCTTTCCCTCGAGTTCGTCCTGGATGCTCTAGAGTCTGCAGGGCGAGTGTCAGCTCGTCCCTATCTCTGTCTGGTCGGAACGTGCCCTGAGAGGAGGCTTCCACTGCATCTGTTAGTCGTCGCGCAGCCTCTTGTATCTGATAGCCGAAGACCAGTGAGCCATCAGCTGGGTTGAGCGTTCCACCGTGAGCATAGTACCAGAACTTCGATCGTTCCGGCCAATTGGCTGTTGCCGGTTCGATACCCCTCTCAATCAAGCTAGCCTCCATCTGCTCCCACTTCGGCATCGCGACGCTATAGCCTCCTGACCCCAAGTGGTGATGGTACTTCTTCTTGGCGGCATTTTCTTTGTTTCTTTCCATCATCGCCTTCCCTTGTTCACCTGTCTTATATGCAACGAACTCGTCCCAGTGATCCCTTAGCTTTGGGAATGTGTCGAAGTTCGGTGTCTGCCCCTTCAGTATATACTTCTGGTACAGATCTCCCTTGAAGCTCTGAAACTGTTCTGCCATTTTCTTCAGAGTCCACCTTTTCACTTTGTCCTCTGTACCCGCAGGAAGGGTGAATGTCTCGAGCATTGTGGTCCACAGCATCTCTTTCTCCGAATCTGGGACAAAGCTCTCATGATCTCCGCGTGCCCTTGTTCTTCGCCAGTACACCGTACTGACAGGCACGTTATCCCGCACAACCCAACCGCTGTGACGTACATAGTTCTTGGCGGCTTCGGCCGGGGCACTAGGACGTCCATCTTCTTCCACTTCCGTTATGATGTGCCGACCCTCAAGCTTCTTCGCTGCACCTCGTTGCCCGCGTGCCCTCTTCTGTCCAACGGAGGGTTGACTACCACTAGCCTCCTCCTCCTGGTTCCCCTCCACATCCCTTTCCACGTGCCCCTGCTGGTTCCCCTCCGCATCCCTCTCCACGTTCCCTTCCTCGTTCAAGTACTGGTTTGCATCCTCGTTCCCCTCTTCTTCATTCCAGTACTGGCTGCTTCCCTCCGCGATTGTATCGTACAATATCTGTTCCTCATCGCGGTCAGCCATCTGTTGATACAAGAAACATCTGCTAAGTCACGAGACATTTATGTTTTAACAATCTAAGTCATGTATGCTAAGTGTAAATGTCGTACATTAGAACCCTACACAACCTTACGTGCTAAGTCTAATTACAAATCGTGATATAAGGTAAGTCTAGGTGACGTATATTATACAACCCTAGCTAGTAAATAATTATATACTAAGTCTAATTACAAATAAAATAATCTTATATTAAAACTCAAATAATATTACATGCTAATACTAAAATAGTCATGTATATGCTAAGTGTTTCGTGCGTATATGCTAAGTCTAATTAAGACTACAATAGTCAATTGCTACTTGTCGCACCAATTCCGTAGTCAATAATTACATACCAAGTCTTATTACAAATAAAGTAATATTATATTAAAACTCAAATAATATTACATGCTAAGACTAAAATAGTAATGTATGCTAAGTGTTTCGTGCGTATATGCTAAGTCTAATTAAGACTACAATAGTCAATTCCTAGGAGTCGCACCAATTCCGTAGTCAATAATGTCATACTAAGTCTAATTTGCAATAAAATAATCTTATATTAAAACTCAAATAATATTAGAACACTACACAATCTTATATGATAAGTCTAATTACAGGTCTAATAATCTTAATTAATTGCATTACAAATATAACAATCATTTATATTATTACGTCACTTGCCTGCTCCAATTCCTTCTAGGGCTAGCTCTTCCACTCAGGCTTGACGGACGACTCCGACAACACGTCTTTTCTGCAAGATAAAAAAAATGTATTAGGATAAATGCGAAGTAACATATATATATATATATATATATATATATATATATATATATATATATATATATATACATGTATATATATACATGTATATATATATATACATGTATATATATACATGTATATATATATATACATGTATATATATACATGTATATATATATATACATGTATTGCATTTCACGTTAACGTTTGTCCTCGTTCGTTCGCTCGTTCACGTTCCCTAGCTCATTCACGTTCGTTCGATCGTTCTCGTTCTCGTTCACGTTGTCGCGGCAACGTACGTTGACGTGTTCGTTCTCGCTCTCGTTCGTTCGATCGTTCTCGTTCTCGTTCGTTAACGGCGGTGTGGCGGCATCGGGGCGGCGGTTGGCGCGGCGGCGTGGCGACGGCGGCGGCGGCGTGGCGTTGTGGGGCCGTGGCGGCGGCGGCGTGGCGTGGCGGCGGTGGCGTGGCGTGGCGTGGCGGCGGCGGCGTGGCGTGGCGGCGGCGGCATTGCGCGCGCGGCGGCGAAGGCGGCGGCGGCGTGGCGACGGCGGCGGCGGCGTGGCGTTGGCATGCGGCGGCGGCGTTGCGCGGCGTCGAAGGCGGCGGCGTCGAAGGCGACGGAGAGAGATCGAGATCGGAGAGATCGAGATGCATGAAGGGAGATGCGGCGGCTCTCACCCCAGAGATGCGGCGGCAGCGGAGGAGGCGGAGGCGGCGGCGAGGACGACGAGCTCGAGACGACGGCGAGATACGGCGGCGTCGGCGCGGGGATTTGCCCTAGGCAGTGGCGGCGAAGGAGAGAGGCCGAGAGAGATCGATCGGCCGAAAACGTTTAAGTGTTGGTGAAGAAGACGAGGGCGCACCGGGAATATATATACCCCTGGATCTTTACTCCCGGTTGTTCTCAACAACCGGGACTAAAGATATCTTTAGTCCCGGTTGTTGAGAACAACCGGGAGTAAAGAAAAGATCTTTAGTCCCGGTTGTTCTCAACAACCGGGAGTAAATATCTTTTCCCGCTATTTCGAAATTCTTTTTAAACCCGGTTAGGGTTAAGAACCGGGACTAAAGATTATAGCACTGCATATGATTTTCGCTTACATATGTGTTTATAAAATAGAAGTTAATGCATTAACATTCTTTAAAGTACAAAGATTAATGACAATTACTTCGAAAAATTATTTTTGTCTGTAATAAATTAAGTGGATAAATCGTAATAAGCAAATATATGACTTATAATTAATAAAAATTCCAATATATATATATTCTTAGCATATATATGAATGATATTATTATATTGGTAAAAACTCTAATTAAGATATTAATGTACATACTGCATGATTTAAAATTAATAAAAATTGTAATCATCATATGTACTTAGCGTAGGAATTATATTAAATTAAATGCTAAAAACTCTAATTAACATATGTAAATGCCACATGCATGATTTAAACCTTTTAAAAATTCGAATAGTCATATATAAGTAGCATATGAAAGATAGTAAATTAAATTGTGAAAAACTCTAATATATGAATGATAGTTTTAAAAATATATTAAATTTAATACTTTTAAAAATTCTCCAGTCAATTATAATTAGCATATGAATGATAGTAAATTAAATGTTAAAAACTCTAATTAACATATGAAATTGCCACTTGCGTGATTTAAAACTTTTAAAAATCCTCTAGTCAATTATAATTAGCATATGAATGCTAGTAAATTAAATGTTAAAAACTCTAATTAACATACATATGAAATTGCCACCTGTGTGATTTAAAACTTTTAAAAATTGTAAGTATCACATATAACTAACATATACATGATTTAAACTTGTTGAAACCTCTAATAATCGTGCGTAATTAACATATGCCATACATCAATTGATTTATATGGATAATCAATACATCCAAAATAGTTTACATCGTGTACACAATAATTACGGCATTACATCGGCGGTGACGGTTGACCGCACGTACTTTCTCCTCACTATTGTTCCCTCCTTGTGATCGCTGCGTGAGTAAGGGGTGTCTTCATTTGATAGGAGGATGCTAGGGTCAATCGTCACCGTGAAAGGGGGTTGCCCATCCAACTGATCGTAATCCTCGTCAGTCTTGTCCTCAACTCCGACGATTTTTCTTTTGCCTGGGAGGACCACTTGACGCTTAGGCTCATCAGGCCCTCTGCCCTTCTTTCCTTTGCTAGACATGTCCTTCACGAAAAAGACTTGCGTTACATCATTGGCAAGGACAAAAGGTTCGTCCGAGTATCCAACCTTGTTAAGGTCAACAGTTGTCATCCCACTGTCATCAATCATTACGCCTCCACCAGTCAACCTAACCCATTGGCACCGGAACAGAGGAACCTTGAGAGGACCATAGTCAAGTTCCCATATGTCCTCGATGGCACCGTAATACGTGGCAGTTGTTCCATCGTGTCCCATGGCATCGACACGAACAGCGCTGTTTTGGTTCGTGCTCTTCATGTCTTGGGCTCTCGTGTAGAATGTGTACCCATTGATCTCATATCCCTGGAATGTCGCGATCGACCCAGACGGTCCCCTCGCCAGGAAGACAAGTTGTTGGTTGATCGACTCGTTACCCATGAGATGTTGTCGTAGCCACGCGGGGAAAGTATCAATGTGATGCCGTGTAATCCATGCATCGGACTTACCGATGTTCCTGGCGCGAACTAAAGCCAAGTGCTCCTCGATGTAAGGAGCTACCAATGAAGAGTGTTGCAGAAAAGTGAAATGGGCTTTACGGAATAAATTGTTGTCTACCGTCATTATTGCTTTCCTTCCGAGAGTTCCCTTTCCCCGTAGTCTCCCTTCATGGCGTGATTCAGGTACCCCGATTGGGCGAAGGTCTTCGATAAATTCTATGCAAAATTCGATGACCTCCTCTGTTCCATAACCCTTGGCGATGCTTGCCTCTGGACGAGCACGGTTACGAACATACTTCTTCAGAACGCCCATGTACCTCTCGAAAGGAAACATGTTGTGTAGGTACATAGGCCCGAGAATACGGATCTCTTTCACAAGGTGACAAAGCAGATGCGTCATTATATTGAAAAATGAAGGTGGAAATATCAACTCAAAACTGACGAGACATTGCACCACTTCATTCTGAAGGGCTTCTAATCTATCCGGATCGATGACCTTCTGCGAAATTGTGTTCATGAATGCACATAGCTTTGTTATTGTTGCCCGGACATTGTCTGGAAGGATACCCCTTATTACAACTGGTAGCAGTTGTGTCATCAACACGTGACAGTCATGAGACTTTAGGTTTGTGAACTTCTTCTCCTTCGTGCTTATTATTCGCTTGATATTCGTGGAGTATCCAGACGGTACCTTTATGCTCTCCAAGCATTCAAACATACTTTCCTTCTCTGCCTTGCTAAGAGTGTAGCTGGCTGGACTCAAGTAATGGCTTCCTTTCTCCTTTGGTTCCGGGTGAAGGTCGCCGCGTTGTTCCATATGCTTCAGATCATTACGTGCTTCCAGTGGATCTTTCGACTTTCCGTATACACCTAGGAAGCCAAGAAGGTTTACGCAAAGGTTCTTAGTGAGGTGCATCACGTCGATTGCGTGGCGTACGTCCAAGAATTCCCAATATGGTAACTCCCAAAATATAGAGTTCTTTTTCCACATCGCCGCGTGACCATCTTCGCTCTCTATATGCTGGCTTCCAGGCCCCTTTCCGAACACTACTTTAAGATCTTTAACCATAGCCAACACTGTTTTCCCGCTGCGATGTTTAGGCTTCGTACGGTGGTCGGCCTTATGTTCGAAGTGCTTGCCTTTCTTCCGTACCGGGTGGTTTGCTGCAAGGAATCGACGATGACCCATGTATACAATCTTCCTACAGTGCTTAAGATACGTACTTTCTGTTTCATCCATACAGTGAGTGCAAGCCTTGTACCCCTTGTTGGACTGTCCGGATAGGTTGCTAAGTGCAGGCCAATCGTTGATGGTTACGAACAGCAGCGCTCGTAGGTTAAACTCCTCCTGTTTGTCCTCGTCCCACACGGGGACACCTTCCTTCTTCCACAACTGTTTAAGATCTTCGACCAATGGTCTTAGGTACACGTCGATGTCGTTACCAGGTTGCTTGGGGCCTTGAATAATAATCGGCATCATTATGTACTTCCTCTTCATGCATAGCCAGGGGGGAGGTTGTAGATACACATCGTAACGGGCCAAGTGCTATGGCCGCTGCTCATCTCTCCAAAAGGATTCATGCCATCCGTACTCAAACCAAACCGTATGTTTCGTGCGTCCTTTCCAAATTCTTTAAATTTTCTGTCGATGTTTCGCCACTGCGAACCATCGGCGGGGTGTCTCAGCATCCCGTCCTGTTGACGCTCTTCAGCGTGCCATCGCAACATTCTAGCATTCCCCTTGTTCCTGAACAAACGCCTTAGCCGTGGTATTATAGGGAAATACCACATCACCTTAGCAGGAATTCTCTTCTTTGTTAGCTGCCCGTCAACTTCTCCTGGATCGTCCCGTCTAATCTTGTATCGTAGTGCTTTGCAAACAGGGCATGCTTCTAGGTTCTCATACTCCTCACCGCGATATAGGATACAATCGTTCGGACATGCGTGAATCTTATGAACTTCCAGTCCTAACGGGCAGACTATCTTCTTAGCCTCGTACGTTGTCTCGGGCAATTTGTTTCCCCCCGGAAGAATGTTCTTGACGAGTTTCAATAAATCGCCAAATGCCTTGTCACTAACCCCATTTTTTGCCTTCCATTGCAACAACTCCAGAGTGGTATCCAACTTTTTGTGCCCCTGCTCGCAACCTGGGTACAACGAAGTTCTGTGGTCCTCCAACATCTTGTCCAATTTATGGGCCTCCTTTTCACTTTCGCAGTCTTCCCTGGCGTCCTGCAACATCTGACCAAGATCATCCGCAACGTCGTTACCATCAGCAGCTATTTCCTCCTCGCCCGTTTGATTTCCTTCAAATCCAACATACTGAGCAAAGTCCGGAATATTGTCGTCTTCCACTTCATCTTCTTCCATTTCAACACCTTGCTCTCCGTGGGATGTCCAACAATTATAGCTTGGCATGAACCCCGACTCAAACAAGTGGAAATGAATAGTCCTGGATGCAGAATACTCCTTCTGATTCTTACAATTATTGCATGGACAACAAATAAAACCCCTTTGCCTGTTAGCTTCGGCCACTCTCAAAAAATAGTGCACGCCGTCAATAAACTCTTTGGACCGCCGGTCAGCGTACATCCATTGCCGATCCATCTACATGAGTCAAAAAAACCGCACACAAATAATTATTCTTACAATAATGACAGTCATACAATAATTATAAGATATCTTTATTCATACAAAAATCATAAAATATTACACCAAATAATTCTTAAAAACTATTTGTGAAGTTTTAAACTAATTTTAATGTGTTTTACTTCTTTTAATTTTTATTTTAGTTTGTTTTCTATTATTTAATATTAACTTTCACTAGAGTTTTCCTTCTCAACTATTTTATAAAACCTTGTTTAGCAAATGAACTAAATTTCTATATATTCTTTCTTCCCCACACACATTTTCTCACTCATCAACTTACAACTAAATTTTGGAGACAAAAAAAGTGTGCAAAACATAGGTGCAAATGTAGTATGACAAAAAAAAACATTGGAGGATGAAGTTGCAAACCTTTTAGGCACCTCCGATTTGTATGTAATCATCAAAATAAATTCAATAGAAATTTTGGCATGACCTCCCCTCTTTTTTGAAGAAATTTTGAAGCTTGCTCGGGCAGCTGGAGGAGGAAGAAGACATATATATAGGGGTGGGACTTTAGTCCCGGTTGGTAGCACCAACCGGGGCTAAAGATCACCGGGATCATTAGTCCCGGTTGGTATTACCAACCGGGACTAAAGTTAAGATCTTTAGTCTCGGTTGGTAGCACCAACCGGGGCTAAAGATCACCGGGATCTTTAGTCCCGGTTGGTATTACCAACCGGGACTAAAGTTAAGATCTTTAGTCCCGGTTGGTGCTACCAACCGGGACTAAAGATCCCGGGGGGGCCTGACAGGTTCTGACAGCATTCGAACCGGGACTAAAGATGATCTTTAGTCCCGGTTGGTAACACAAACCGGGACTAAAGATCAAATATGCCCGTTACCCTTTTGAACCGGGTCTAAAGATCATCTTTAGCCCCGGTTTTTATTGCATCCGGGACTATTGTGGAAATCGGCCGACCGACGAAAGATGGTTTCTCCACCAGTGAATTAAATGAAAATCGACGGTGAGATTAGATAGTGGCACGTGGCGGCATAGGAGCGTTTGTAGAGTGCCACGTGGCATATAACGGAAGTATCCAATTATCACGGAATTGCACAAACAAACTGAAAGTTACCATGACTTGGTAGCAAGAACAGCATGCACAAAAGGCCAGCATTTGCAAAACAACCTTCAATCAATTTGTTCAAGCACGCAATGCTCAGTGACAGTACTGTGCCTCCCCTTTCTGTTGGTGCCTGCGCCTATTTGCTTGGGGCTTGGGAGGCATGGTGAATTCGCAATGCACCAGGCGAACAGTACAAACTTCAATGACCTCTTGACGAACCACTTAATTTGCTAGCAGGCAGCCTATAGTTCATCGTTGGGTTGCATATATAGCTGACAGGACCATCTACCTGTGTCGAAATGGGAGGTGCAAATGACCGATCTCTCTAAGGCTCTAAGCCTTATCGCTGCTGCCGGCATGGCTTGCAAAGCCTCCGGAGAAGTCGATCTCTTTAGTTTATCGGAAGATTACGCTTTCACCTTGTAGTTTGTTGGTCAGTTTATGTTTTTTACTTCGTCTCGTGATTATCTAGCCAACAAATGCTTCGTTTGTTCCAAAGAAATAGTTGAGCTCTTTACGTGCCCTTTTCTTTGGTTGATTGTCCTGGGCAGATCGATCACCCACCTGGTACAAAGACCATTATTATATTTGTGTGAGAGAGATAGGAGCTCCAAATTATCACTTGCATTTACATTTAAGAGAGCTACATATATGTATAAGCTTATTTTAAAGGATTACAAATTAAGCATCAGGAATTCAGTGTTCACCATGGGCTTTCATATAGGTCATGAAGGAGCCATAGCACATCTATGCCTTTGCTGATGCCCCTGCTCCGTCGCCATGAAACGTCCTGCGTTGGTTTGATGTTTACGCGTGCTGCGTCAAAGTGGGCCACAACACTATATTAATAATAACATTTCTGAAACTTTGTTCTATTGGAGCGTCCTCTTGTACGTGTCATTGGCACTATAGTAGTATGAATTCATTCTTTTCATGGAATTTGAACGAATTTTCGCTAAATTCAAACAAATTCAGAAATTTTAACCATAATTAAGAGACAAAATTTGATTGATAGAACATGTATTGTCCCAGTACCTAAAAAATAGCACAAGAAACATGCTCCTCCGCCTAGAAAGCACATCCATTACAGACTTCCAAATTTTAGCCCTTTCGTGCACTTTAACCGTTATTACAAACATAAAAACCATTTTTCAAACGATAACATTTTTTAAAGGCAAGTAGGCCTTTCGATGCTAAATAGCCGCCTATGAAAATGACAACCGTGGGGCGAGATCGTTGTCCACCAAAAATCTATTTTTGTAGGTAAACCACTTAAGAGGTCTACCCGAAAAGATGTTAAACGTATTAAAAGCCGCCCCTACCCACCAAAATCGCTAAGTCATCACACATCTCAGCCCTCATCTTTCCCTCCCGTCCTCTCCCGGCGCAGATCCGGCCAGAGCTACAGCCAGAGGGTAGTGACGTCGGCGGCTACTGGCGGTGACGGCCGTGGCTCATGGCGGTGGCGGCGTAGAGGGTGGAGGCGGTGGCAGCTGGCTCCCCTCCCTCCTAGATCTGGCCAGAGGGGGTAGGGGGACGGCGGCAACGGGTACCGGCGGTGGCAGCACAGAGGGTGAAGAAGGCGGCGGCTCCCCTCCCTCCTCCCAGATCAGGTGGATGCTGCGATGGCTCCCCTCCCTCTCTTCCTCCCAGATCTGGCGAACGGGGGAGGGGGGAGGGCGGCGACGGCGGCTATCGGCGGTGGTGGCGGCGCGGAGGGTGGAGGAGGTGGCGGCTCCTCTCCTTCCTCCCAGATGCGGTGGAGGCAGTAGCGGCGGTGCGGAGGGTCGAGGCGGTGGCAGGTCTAGGTGGTGGCGGCTTCCCTCCTCTCCCTCCCTCCCTCCCTTAGCTCCAGGCGACAGCCTCCCTCCCTCCCAGATCTAGCCAGAGGGGGGAGGGGCGGTGGCGGCGGCACGGCCAAACGTGGGTAGGGCAGGTTAAACCTTTACTTTTAGATTTAATCACGAGTAAAAGTTTTACTAAGAGAAAGTTCTACTCTTGCTGATGTATGTCAATTTTTTATATAACGGTACTTTACAAATTTCAATGCGTTTGTGGTTTGCACTATTTTTTTCCTGAATCAATTAACTTGGGTGAGTATTACATGTCTCCTGACAAGTCAGGAAGGTATTTTTATTATGAGAGAATATATTCTATACCATTCAGCTTGTTTGAGTTCAATGATTTGCAATGGATATTGTATCTTTCTATAATATTCCAGTGACTTTATCAATTGCTCTACAATACATCATAGGGCTAGACTCTTTTTTTTTTCAAAAATACCCAAAATACCCTTAGAAGCATATAATATTAACAATTGATTTATCTCATCAGAAGTTTCAAAAAATATGAAAATTTTTATGTGGCCTCCTTATACACAATATGGAACTTTGTATACAAGTTTCAAGTTTTTATTTAAGAGATAATAATTAATATATATTGATACTACTAAATATATCTAAGATGCTACATCTGGCAAACATGCATACTTGGCCTTATATATATATCCTGGAATGCAAGAAAAGATTACTATTGCAGGTGATAGAGACAGGAAGGGCAAATGCTGGTCTACGGCAAGCCACTCCAGGCTACTTCCAGCTATAGCCAGTAAATAAAAATTAACTTGCTCATAGAGATCTCCATATGTATAAACTTGTTGCATGGGCTTGGAAGGTTTCAAGAATTCAGTGTGCACCAGATGTTTAAACAAGGCATGAGGGAGCCTGCAAAATTGCCCCTGATCGACCCGTCGCCATGGAACGTCGTGCAGTTGGTTGGGTGCGAGCGTCCTGTGTGAAAGTTTGGTGTCTTTGTGGTACGCCTCATTGGCACTAAATTAAAATAAATACAGTTTTTTTTCACTCTGAGTTTGAAAATATTTTACTAAAATCAAACAAATTAAAATCATTTAACCATAAGCACTTCCTACCATGTCTACTGCCTTCGAAAATTCCAGAAATTTAGTTTCACAAATAAGAATGGGTTAATATAATTTACAAATGCTAATTAGTTTGGAATAACTTTTACTTTACAAGATGCGATATTTAAAAAGCGATTCAATTGGTTAATTGTGTTCAAAGTAGATCGTGTATCTAATTGAACCGGTCGTGTTCAAAGTAGAAGGGGTTGGTTTTGCCTCTTAATTATAGGACCTACCTACATCAAACTTGGTATAGAGATCAATTAGAACTCAAAAAATATCTCCCTAAGCAAGAAAACCCGAGACACCATAAAATTCAATTCGAACTTAGACCTAGCTGATCTCACAGGCCCTACACCACCGGTCAGACCATAAGCACTTCCTATAGGCGGCCATCAAATCGGTCATGTGATGGAAATCCGATGCTTCCAAACTTTGATAATGTGTTTTCTATTTCGAGTATAGGTATCAAGTTTGGGTGCTAACAAATGTTATAAGTAAATGTCCAGGGTGCATATCCACCCAAATGACAAAATAGCTGAAAAGTTTGGGTACATTAATTCCAATTGAATGCTTGGATGCATATATGCATGCTAGGCTTTACACAACTACACCGATACATATGTCGCAAATTATGCGTGTGCTTTTTAGGGCTTAGGAGGCATTGGGACTTCGATATGCATGCATACATATGGTAGGCAGGGCTTGTACAAGATTGCCCGTATGCGCCTTCGATTGCACGCCGTGTGAGCTGATCGTTATCCCAAGTATGATATCAGGCTCTTTCTTCGTTCATCTCTCAGAGGCACTGCTTTGCCAAAACTTCACCCTTTCCTTGTTCCATTCTTCACGAGAAAATGGCATGGGGTTGCTATGGCTGAGATACGCTTATCGTCATCACGAATGTAACCCGATTAAACAAATATTACTACCAAATTAACATTGCGTTGATAGTAAATCAGGGTTTCCGCTTTCGTTTTCAACCAAGAATTTTGAATTTTGGTGTCACCGAAATTTTTCTAGAACTTCCAAACTTTACTCAGCATGAAATTATTTAAAAATTTAACAAATTTTCACTGAATTTGAAGATTTTTAACCAAATTAAAAAAAAACTGGAAACTTCGGGCTACATATTTGCTTGCCGGTAGGGATGAAATTACCAAAATTTCTGAAATTTCGAATCGAAATTGCAATCAATGTTTTAAATGGATAGGGTATGATGCTGAAAATGATGATTGATTAATAACTCAAACTCAAGCTGTTTGAAGAAAGGAGAAACAGATAAAAAGATGAACAGATAGAGAAGGCCGAATAATATAATGCTACTTCATATGACGACATATATACTTAAGGAAAAAGTACGAATTACCCCCCTAACTATCGAGGTCGACGAATTACACCCCCGAACTCGAAAACCAGACATTCTCCACGCTCAACTATTGAAACCGGATAAATAACCCCCCTGACTCCATCCGGAGTGGTTTTGGGTCCACATGGCAGTCCAGTCAGCAAATTTTGTTTATAAAATCAGTGGGCCCCACCTGTCAGTTCCCCTCCCCTCTCTATCCCTCACTACTCTATCCTAATCTCTCCTCCACTCTCTCCTCACCAGCACGGTGGCGACCGCTCTAGGGCGGGAGCAGGCGACGCTGCCGGCGGCGGATGGTGGCGGGCGGCGGGTGGCGGGCGGTTGAGACGGAGGCGGAGCTCGCCCGGGCAGCCGGTGGTGGAGGCGGAGGCGGAGGCGGAAGGCACTCTTCGACCTCCTCCTCATCGACCGGCGACACGGCCGCCGCGGGTAGGACGGCGACGCCAACTTCCTCTCCTCGGACGTCCATGCCTGGACCAGGCCGCCACGCTCCTACTCGTCGTCATCGTACCGAAAAGGCGACGGCATTGTGCCGGCGCACGGGCGGCCGATCGATCTGTTGTCTGTAGTGTAGGCTTTGGAGGCGACGCGACGTGGGTCGACGGCGACGCGCCGCCGCCCACGACGACGTGGGGCGCGCGGGTGGAGGCGGTGGTGGCGCTGGCGTTCAAGACGGCGGTGATCGACGATCCGTCGGGGGCGCTGCCGACGACCCGTGCCGGTGGGCCGGCGTGACATGCGTCAACACGTCGTCGTCGTCGTCGGCGTCGCCATCGCCGGGAATAACCTGTCCGCCAGTACCTGCAGATCGATGCATCATATGCATGCACTGTCAACTTGTTCTAGAGAGCAAGATCGAAGCTAAGCTTAATTAAACTAATCACAGTGTGTGCATTGTGGAAACAAGATTTCGGCAATAATAAAAGGGGGTGGCTATCAAGCTAGGAAAGTGGATGGGTTTAGAGACAAGGAGTTTTATACAGGTTCAGGCCTTCTTATTCAAGAAGTAATACCCTACTCCTGTCCGGGGATGATTCCGCCGAGTGTGTTATTGATTGTATGATTGGGAGAAAAAAAGAATCGTCCCGAGAGGAACCCGGACCCATCCTTATATAGGGGAAGGGATCCGTTTTACAAACTACAGTCCATATCCTAACGGAACATGGGATTACAGATAAAATACAATCGTAACCGACTAGGATCCCGGGTATTTTCTTGACATACAAGTTTAGAATCTAACCCGAGTTCTCATAAAGATATTCTATCTATATTTGGTACCATATATCCAGCTGGAACATAACCGCCATGTAGATATGGGGTAACCATAATCTCCACATGCATCGTCGCTGTATTTTTTGGTTTCAAAGCCCAAGAAACCAGGAAGAATCTCAAGAGAAAACTAAACTAATTAAACAAGAAGCTGATTAACTTGTCATCGGAGAGACAGGGCGCTGCTCGCTGAATGTCTGGTTTTCGAGTTCGGGGGTGTAATTCGGTCGACCTCGATAGTTCAAGGGGTAATTCGTACTTTTTCCTATACTTAATTACATGAGCAATTTTACAGTGCTAGTGCTTGAGGAGTACCATTTTTTTAGGCAAAATTGGTTATATAGCATTGAAAGTTCACGTTTTTTTGTTTTATAGCCCCCAAAGTTACCGGGTTACATTTTTAACACTTTTTTTGCACGGTCCTGCTCGCCCTGTCCAGTCACGTTCAATCTTTTGTCCATTGGACAAAAGCACGCACTCAGCACGCATGCTCCCGATGCATTGTCCTGCTAGAGCAAAAAAACACACGCCTTCTACTACCACCTTCTCTTGCCGTGTTTAATCCGTCCCCGCTCCGGAACAACCGATGGCCATGGAGTTCTTCAGGTTTCTCTTAGATCATCTTTGTTCTCTTCCCTCTCACGAATCATTTCTTTACTATGGTGGACTAATTCTTGGTATGCAGTGATTCCGCTTGCGAGGATTGTTGATGCTGGTTTCTGATCTTGCTGCGTGCTCCTCGCTCATCTGTTGGTTGGAATGCTTGCTCAGCTTCAACCGGCAATAGGAGGGGCTCGGTAGCGCTTTTCGGGATCGGATCTTTGCTCTTCAGCCTGTTCCTCTGCTTCCTTCTGCCATTGTGAGGTACCGTTCGAGACTTCTTCCTTTCCCCTTTTGTGTATACCTTCATACTGCGCTGCATTTTTCCTTTCCTTTCTTTTCATTCGTTTTTTGAAGTTTATTTATCCTGCTGCGTTCTTTTCCCTTTTGCCATTGTTTGTCTGAGTGTTTGTTTGACTGCTTAATATTGCCTTTCTTTCCTTCCTTTCCTGGTGTGGTTGTTCAGCACAATTAGTTTGCCACGCACGCTTGCACACATAGGCCAAAAAAAAACAGAGTACTGTACAGCCCAGTTAACTAGACGTGCGTATACTACTTTCTATATAGTCACAGGCAGAGACTCTGGGTTCTAGGTTCCTCCTTTCTTCTTTACTCCTTGCCTTCTCTTTCACCGTCTTTACATTCCCATCCGCACTGCAGCTTTGCAACCACGGAGATGTTGTCCGTTGGGGTGTCGTACATCTCCTTGCTCAATGCCGTCGCATACCATTGTGGTGTGTCCTTCGTTTCCTACCTTTGGGAGCTCGGGAACGACGGCACCCTACTTGCGGGAGTTGAACTGCTGCTTCCGTGTGCCGGTTTTCCGGGAAATGCAGAGTGTAGATTCTTCTGGGTTGTGGCATCCGAGCCATATGATATGTCTCACGAAATCGCTGCTTCGGAGGCACTTCGGTTCCTCCAATCTAAATACGGGTTTGTTGTGCAGGATTACAACTACGCGTCTATGGTCACATATAGAAGGATGGCTATGAAAGCTATAGATTTAGCTCTTTCGGCATCTGCGTGCTTAGCTCAGTTTAGGGTACCACATGGTTTGCATGCTGACCACAATAATTTCCTTCTGAGGGACTTCAGTTCTATGTGGTTTAGGTTTGTTCTGGACGAAAACAACTTGTCTGATTTTCCACTATGGTGGTTATTCCTGTCCACCATACGTTATCCTGCCCGTTCGTGTGCTACGTTGTGAGTTGGGTTTTAGGCCGTTGTGTTACCAGTTAGTTTTATGGTCGTTTTTATGTTGCAGCTTAATTGGCATATATGTTATCTATGTATGTTGTAATGGACGCCTTGATAATAGATTGGTTCCCTTTTACTTTGATTCGTTACGGTACTAATATCCTATACTTTGCTGCACGGTTTTTGCTTTCCTGTTCCCTGTGATGTGGAATTAGCATGCTCCATTTCTATGCGTGTGTAGCCGATCTGTTATCATGCTGGGTGCATCGTCAAGTCGTGTCCCGTGATAGTAGAAAACGTCGTCAACTGGCACTAGGTCAAGGTTAGCATTCAACAGTTATGGTCTGAATGATGTCCTCTCTTTGTTAGTTTCCCAATGCTGAATTGCAGTGTGTGTATTTAGGTTATTTAGCAAGCCCGGTGTTTGGTGGGGTTGATCAGTGTGGAAGTGCAGCTGCTCAATCTGCTCCCAGTGCTGAGACATTGCCTGCTAATTCGTTTGGTGCTACTGTTGTGCCAGCTAATGCTGTAGACAACATGTTGCTTGCCGCACAGAGCGTCGGAGAGGACATGCATACCAAGAGTGAGCACAGAATGCTAATTTTCACATTTACTTTACAACGAATTCCCAACGAAAAGCTCTGCTCTAAGACCGATCATATTAGGAAAGAGAACGTTGCTGCTTGATATACCTTCAGCTTCCGCTGCAACCAATAGAGGGAGACGCCATCTTTTGTTTTTACATACCAAAGGCTTTGCGGGTTAGTTCAATGTAGATTGGTTATTTTTCTTATGCTATATTCAACTTAGTAGGTCCTCACCCGTGTGTCGATGACATTTTGCCGCTTCCTAAGGATTATGTTGAATCACTCAAAGGTTAACTATCTGACTTCTAGCCATATATGTCCTTTTCCCCTACTTTGCATGTTCCCTTGATGTTGCTTACTTGTAGCTCTCTATCCTGAACGCTCATATTATGGTGGCCCAACACACGAGTGCCCATACTGTGGTGCTGTGTTCTGGTATCAAGAAAGAGTTAAGAAATCATCTTTGGTGTCCAAGAGAAAGGTTGTGTACAACCTTTGCTGCAAGGGAGGTAGAATTGACCTGCCTGAATTGAAACATCCTCCCTCTTTCTTAGCTAAACTACTAAAGTTTGATGGCGATGCTCGGTCCAAACGATTTCTTAGACAAATTCGTTCCTACAACTCTCTCTTTGCATTTACCTCACTAGGGGCTGATATTGATAGGTCGATAAATACAGGCTCATCACCTTGTGTTTTTAAGATAAATGGCGTGGTCCACCATCGTATAGGAAGCTTGCTACCAAAACATGGTGCCCCACCCAAATTTGCTCAGCTATATATTTATGATACTGACAACGAAACAACTAACCGAATGAATATATTTGATAAAGAATCATCCAGTGATGGCCCTCCTGATAAACAAATCGTTGAAAAACTAGGGTCTATGTTAGACGAGCACAACGAATTGGTTAAGTCATTCCGTTATGCAAAAGAACGATTGGAGGAACATGGATACCAGGATACTGCTCTTAGGCTCATGGGTTGCAATGCTAAGGACGAGGTTCAGTACAATTTGCCTTCCAATGGTGAGATAGCTGGGATTGTAGTTGGTGACTACTCTAAAGATGCATACATTTACGATGTGTTAGTAAAATCCAAAGACAATCGATTAAGACAAGTTTCTGCACTACACCCTTCTTACATGGCTTTGCCATACCCTTTGCTTTTCCCATATGGAGATAGGGGTTTCCATCTTGGTATCAAATATACTGATTTCCGAAGTTTGGCTCCTACAGCGAGACGATATGTCACTATGCTTGAGTATTACATATATAGAATGCACTACAGACTTAATAAGCCTAACCCATACACTTGTTGTGGTAGGCTGAGTGATTCTCTAGTTGTTGATGCATACTCAACTGTCGAAGGATCGAGACTACAATTCATAGCTGACCACCAACCTGACCTATGCACTGAATGTGTACAAGAAATTGTTGACGCTATAGACCATGGTCTTTCAACAGGTGATTCTGTTGGAAAGAAATATGTTCTTCCATCAAGCTTTACTGGTGGGAGAAGATACATGGTTCAGAATTATCAGGATGCAATGGCGATATGTCGAGTTCTAGGTTCCCCTGATCTTTTTGTGACATTCACATGCAACTCTAAATGGCAAGAAATATATGATGCGTTGCTTTTCGAGCCTGGTCAAGTACCAAGTGATAGAGCTGATATGATAGTGCGGGTTTTCAACATGAAGGTTGATGAATTCATTTCAGACATTAAGGAAGGGCACACATTTGGTCCTGTTTTAGCAGGTCTGCCCACCACCTAAAAAAAATCCTTCATGTTTAATTTGTTATGATACTTACCAATTTCTGTTTGACAATGTAGTTTTGTACACAGTAGAGTTCCAGAAAAGAGGCCTGCCCCATATACACTGCCTTGTATGGTTAGCTGCTAGGAACGCGGACTTCGACCCAATTATTGTTGACGGTTTCATCTCAGCTTAGATACCTGATGTTCTAACTGATCCCATTGGCTATGCATTAGTAGATGAATTCATGATACATGGCCCTTGTGAGGACGACAATAAAAGCTGCCCATGCATGAAAAAAGGTTCTTGCTCAAAGCATTTCCCAAAATCATTTCAAGACGAAACAATGCTCGATGAGTTTGGCTTCACTGTTTACAAGAGACGTAATGATGGTCGCTATGTTGTCAAGAACGGTCTCAAACTCGATAACAAAAATGTTGTTCCTTACAATATGAAATTGCTAAAAAAATATCAAGCACACATAAATGTTGAATGGTGCAACAAATCGAACATGATAAAGTATCTCTTTAAGTACGTGACAAAGGGCTCTGATAGAACGAAGGTATACTTTGAAACAACAGACAAGGCATCTGACAAGACAAATCCTGCTTGAGCAGAGAGCCAAAAAGATACACCAGTAAATGAAATACAATAGTACATAGATGCTAGGTTTCTAACAACATGCGAGGCTTTTTTGCGAGCCTACGAGTTTGAGATACATTATAGATTGCCTTCTGTTGAACGTCTCACAGTGCACTTGCCTGGAATGAACTTTGTGAAATACAAAAAAGGAACTGATCTTACAAAATTATTGCACAGCCCTGCTGCGAATAAAACTATGCTAACTGAATGGTTTGAGGCTAATAAAAAACACCCAACTGGACGAAATTTAACCTACTGTGATTTCCCAAAAGAATTTAGCTGGGATAATAGCTCACGACATTGGCGTCCTAGGACACCATGTGTAAAAATTGGCAGAATCTATTATGTTAGCTCAACATCTGGTGAACTCCATTACCTAAGAATGTTACTGATGATAGTCAAAGGGGCATGTAGCTACGCTGATATTCGAACATTCAATGGTGTGGTATATTCCACGTTTAGAGAAGTATGTGAAGCAAGAGGCCTGCTCGACAGTGATGCTGAATGGCATTTGCTTTTTGATGAGTCTATTTTAAGTGCGACCTCATTTCAGCTTAGACAATTATTTGTCACGGTTGTCATGTTCTGTTCTGTTGGTGACATACGTGCACTTTTCAATAAATATTGGCTCTACTTTACAGATGACATTCAACGTAGACTTAGAAATGCTCTTTCAAACCCTTGCTACATTGTGCCACATGACCAGCTAATGTCATTGCTTATTAAAGGACTGGCCACAGTATTTGCAAATAGTGGTGGATGCATAGATGATTATGACCTTCCTCAAAGGAGCAATACGTCGGATGACATAGTTGGGAATAGGCTACTTGATGAAGAACTAACCCTCGACTGCACCGCTTTATCCTTAGATGCAAGTGCCTTAATCCCACAACTAAACAGCGACCAGAGAAAAGTTTTCGATACCATTATTGACCGTGTTAGCTTCGAAAAGCCAGGTTTCTTCTTTGTTTATGGTCATGGTGGTACAGGCAAAACATTCCTATGGAACGCAATCATATTAAAAATCCGTTCCGAACAAAAAATTGTTCTTGCAATTGCATCATCTGGTGTAGCTTCGCTGTTGCTCCCACGTGGCCGTACAGCGCATTCGAGGTTTAAGATCCCGATTGACATTAGCGAGAACAGCATATGTAGTATTAGGAGGGGAACTATTCTTGCAGAACTCATACAAAAAACTTTACTCATTATATGGGATGAAGCACCCATGACCCATAGACTATGCTTCGAGGCATTAGATAGAACGTTACGAGATTTATTGTCTGAACATGATCCTGCGAATGCTATTGTCCCATTTGGTGGAAAAGTAATCGTTCTTGGTGGAGATTTCAGGCAGATTTTGCCTGTTATACAGAAAGGTTCGAGGGCTTCAATTGACGATGCATCTATAACAAATTCACCATTATGGCGCCATGTTAAGCTCCTTTCACTAAAAATAAACATGCGATTGCTTAGATCTGGGCTTACACAAACAAAAAAAGATGAACTTGATAATTTTGCAAAATGGGTGCTTCATATAGGAAATGGTGATGTGCCTGCGACTCAAAGAGAGCGCGAAACTGAGCCAACATGGGTTGAGATTCCTCAGGACTTGCTGATTAAAACCGATGGCGATAAAATACCTGCACTTATAGATGAGGTTTTCCCTGATTTGTTGCACAATCACACAGATCCTACATACCTGTCATGCCGTGCTATTGTTTGTCCAAACAACGGCACTGTTGATGACATTAATAATTACGTTGTTGGTTTGCTACCTGGTGAAGAAAAGGAATATCTCAGTTGTGACACTATAGCCAAATCATCTGAACACATACCTGATCTTGATCTGTTATACCCAACCGAGTTTCCCAATTCTATTAATGTTAATAACTTTCCAAATCATCGTTTGGTTCTTAAGAAAGGTGTGATTATTATGCTGCTAAGAAATCTAAATCAATCAATGGGGCTTTGCAATGGAACACGATTATTGATCAATGTGCTCGGTGAATGGGTTCTTCAACGCACAATATTGACTGGATCTAAAATTGGAGAGATTGTTTTTGTACCTAGAATTTCCCTAAACACGACAAATTCAAAATGGCCTTTCACACTACAAAGACGTCAGTTCCCTGTTCGTGTTTGCTATGCGATGACAATAAACAAAAGCCAAGGGCAAACACTGTCGCATGTTGGTGTCTACCTAAAAAAACCAGTGTTCACACATGGGCAACTATATGTGGTGATATCAAGAGCAACTTCAAGGTCTGGTCTTAAAATCCTCATAGAGGATGATAATGAATCATGTGCTTCAGAGACTAGTAATGTGGTGTACCATGAGATTCTTAGATCACTTGAATCAGTGGTATGCTACAACAGTGTGACAGTGGCCTATTCAAGTTTTCAGATAAAAAAAAACTTACATCACATATATTTTCTCCGATGCAGGACCATGATACATAGCTATTTGTAAATTCGATGAATGGTTTCTCTTCTATTTAAGTTTTCGGCTCTGTTTGTGCTTTCCTCAGTGTGTTTGATTTGTACGTGATTTGATGTTTGCTCTCTCTTTATTTTACTCCATCCACCATTTTACATATATTGCATATCCAGAACTAACACGATCTTTTATTTATGTATAAACAGATGGGTGACTGCTTGATATCTCAGCTCGAGCTAGGCGGCAGCAAAAGTTGCCACTGTATTCGCTTGTCCCGTATGTGGAAGTTCTGCGATGCAAGTGATGAAACAAAACTGCTGCACAAGGCTTTGGTCTTAGTTGATGAGACGGTCTGAATCTTCTTTGCCCATGTTGATTTTTCTTTCATATGACACATTGTAGCAAAGTGTTGATCACATACTGCTTTTGTTTGCACAGGGGAATAGCATATCTGCTCAGATTTTCCCCGATATCAATGAGATTTTTGAGCCATTGTTGACTGAAGGAAAAATCTACTATCTGGCATACTATAGAGTCAAGCCACGTAACAAAATCTACAGGCCAGTTGCAAACAAGTTTGCTATCTCCCTCACAAAATGGACAAAAGTTGAAGAATATTTGGAGCCGCCATCCAGCTTTCCTTCATATGTCTACACACTGAAAAGCTTCAATGAGTTCCCATCACTTGTGGACAAAAAGGATTCATTCATTGGTACTATCTCTGTTCTATAGAAATAGCTAGATACTCAATTGATTCTTATATGCTCGGTACATTGCATGACACAAAATAATTGCCAACATGCAGATACTATTGGGGTGATCACTGAGATTACATCTATAACATCTGTTCGTTCGTGCACAAGGAATGCTGATAGCCTGAAGCGCAACGTTCACATGCGCGATGCAAAGTTAGATTTATCTGCTTCTTACAAATATATTGCTTTGCTTATTTTATACATTTCTGACATGACATGCTTCTGAACCTGACATGTTTACTAACCTGATAACCACTCCCACACAACATAATTAAACAACTCTTACTACCCTATTTTACTAGCAATGATACTATCCACATCTCGCTCTGGGGAGACCGTGCTACTGAATTTCCTGCAGAAGAAGTATTTGCAAAAGGGCAAAGGAACCACAAATAGTTATATTTGTTGGGACACTTGTCAAGGGTTTCAGAAGTAAGCTTCCTTGCTACATCTGATGTTATTGCTTTCTCTTTTCTTCCATCACATCTTACACTTCATTATTTGCACCTTTCAACTGTGTAGGGGAGGTCTACCTATCAGGAAACAATGCATGCAAATGGTACATCAACATTGGCTGTGATGAAATACAGAGTTTCAGAGATAGGTAATTCTATTAGGTTAAACTAGCTAGCTATTAGACACACATATAGTTAATTTATATGTTTACTGTTTTATACAACAGCATGAAAGACAAGCATGAACCTGTCAAGTGGCTTGATTTGCCTCCATTGAACGCGATCCGTGCTACAGCTGAACAAAAGACAATTGTTGAGATCAAAGATCTAAATCCTTTCGAATACAAGGTAAATTTCTTCTTACTACTCATATATTAACAAGATTTTCCGCATACTAACACATATCGATTCATAGAAGAACGAGTTCATCGTCACAGTTACTATCAAGAAAATAGATGGCCCTTGGTGGTACAATGCATGTGACAAGTGCAAGAGGACAGCAAAACCATATGGTTACCTCTATCGTTGCTTTGGCGATGACTGCCCACCAACTGTGCCTGCTTCCCCAAGGTAATAGTGTGTGACAAACATTGCATTGTGAGCGAAATCGATTGCTAAGTAGAGATTTCACACATCCTCCCTTACTTTACCGTTCACAGGTTCAAACTTAGTCTCATAGCTTACTAGATGACATCTGATACAAAGTTTATTCTTTTCGGACATATGGCACAAAAGCTGATAGGCAAATCAGTTGATATCTTACTAGATGACAACCCTGCTGGTGAGGAGTTCGAGCCAAAGGAAATCGCAGGGCTCCTGGAAAAGGAATTCACATTCAATGTTAGCTTAACAGAGACAACTCTGTCAACTGGAAATGTTTGTTTCCAGGTCAACAACATTCTCACTGGAGATGGCCCACAGAATCAGCTTTTACTCATGTCTCCTTCACCATCACAGGTATCTGCTAGGCACCCTATATTAGCAATGTCTCCGGCTACCTCTGAAGGATTTTCTATCGGCCAAGAATCAATTCCAGATACTCCTTCTGCTGGAATCAGTGGCCCTATGGTTACTCCAACAAAAGGAATTGATGTTATCTCTGAGTGTTCATCAAAAAAGGGGGAAACCAAAGCCTCCGCAATAGTAAAGGATGAGGTATTTTCCTTTGCATTTATTACATTGTTCATACCTGTGCTATAGATATACAGTACGCAATCTAACAAAGTAAACACGGTGTACAGGAAGACAATGCAACGCTTGCAACGCTAAAAGCTGCTGGTCTAGGTGCAGCCCAGAGCACTTCCAAAGGAACAAAGAAGAGGTAGGCTATATCAAATTCCTATGGTTGTTACTCGATAAGACATCACAAAAATCCTAACTGCACCCAAAATATGGAACAGGACAAGAGCCTCACCTGGAAGCACTGAAGCCAGGAAACTCTTCAGAAATGATAATGATGAGCAACAGGAAACAGGGTAAGCTTTATTCTCTCAGTTTCAAGCAAGCACACAACATTGCATATAGCTTCTTATATCATTTCTATTTGTTTCTACATTCTCAGTTTCAAGAAAGCAGACAACATTGCATATAGGTTCTTATATCATTTCTATTCGTTTCTACAGTGCCCAGGAGTCCACTTAGATTTCCATGGGATGGAGCATACACAGTTGCAGCTGAAGAGAGCCTTTTGTTACCGTGCTCTGTTAAATCCTTCCTGGCATGTAACCTGCAAACTGTATTTTGCAAGATTGGCTCCTATTGAGTAGAATCTACTGATGTCTTCAAAACTTCAACCTGTCATGTAATTTCATAGCTTATGTGTGAGACAGAAGTTTCCACTTGGTTTTGCTGCCAGTATTTGTAGTTATCATGGGCATGCCTTGATAACCATGAATTCTATTCAAAGCAATTGGAACCAATTTATCGATTGCATTCTACCATTTAGTCCTTTTTCTCCACGGTTTGAGTTCCTCTTTGCTCCAAACTATTTCTTGCTATATAGCAATTTCTTCTTGCTTCCGTATAGTGATATGTGATCTATTGAGAACACATAGCACGTTACATCATTAACTTTTTAAATCATATACGTTAGGGAAGTGAGGTGATAGAAAAAGCTACTAGCATCAAATGTTATATGCCTGCGTATTCAATATCGCTATCCACAGTTCACTGCCATATGTGACAAGACAACTCAAGAAATGTATTCAGTACTGAACCCAACAACCAATGTAGCCATGTCAGTTACCTAGCTATTTCTACTGGTTATTACTTCTCACTTTCTCTCTGTGCTTGCTCACTGCTCACTTTTCCTCTTCCAGCAAGGGAAGAGCAACAAGAAAGCATAAAACATCTCCACGAACTGAGGTAAGAGCATCAAAGATCTCTATTCTCCAGTTTCCCATACTACAGTACTACAGTTTCTACATCGCCGTTCTTACTAGCTCAGTTTCCTTGCCGTGCTTTTCGTCTTGCAGCAAGAAGGAGAGGGAAACAAGAACAACAAACAACCATCTCTACAAACCAAGGTAGGAGCTTCAAACATCTCCATTCTCTGGCTTTCCATACCACACTACTACATTAGATCGGTCTTATTAATGCTTCGAATTTCTTCCTAAATTTTTCCCCAGCTATAGAACAACCAAGATGAATTTATACACCAACGATGCTACATTCTCATACAAGGGTAAAGAACCAGCATATGGAACAAACCGTCCACTTAGAGCAACCAAGTTTAGCAGACCAAAAGAGATATGTCAGCTCCTAGCCGATGTGATCTATCAAAATGCTGTTGTTATTTCTGTTGGAGGAGCCGGTGTACCAATCAAAGAGAAGATAATAGCAATGTTGGCTGTAGTTTCGTGTACTGACACAGATGAAATAGCAGTCCTTCTTCCTTTTAGAGAGAAAAAGTACATTGCTTTGTTCATGGATAATGAAGAAGAAAAGGCTCATAAAGCTTTTGAGAAAGGCTCATTTACTTTCCAAACTACTCGGCTGAAATTTCAACCATTTAAAACCAATATACATAGCACCAAAAGACCTCTTCGTCAAAGAGTTATCCTTGCTTTAGAAGGAGTGCCGCCTGAATCAGTTGCATGGTTGAAGAAATATACGGTCAGCACCATATACAAGACCTGACAGTATCAAGGCTAGCTCCATGGACGACCGATATTGATCTCATACCAAAGATTATTGAATGGAACATAGAAACTAGAGGACCAATGGATCCATCTGAAGTTGACTGGAATCGTGATGCTGCTGGCTCTACAATTTTAGTTCATATTGAGAAGCTCTTTGATTACTTTGATGAGGACAGTGGTAGCGACACCGATGGCGAAACACTACGGCATTATGAAGAGTCAAGGCCAAGAAAACCAGTCATCAAACATTTTCAATGAACGCAATCAACAATTGATTCAGATAATGGACCTATCGAAGGCGGATCAAGATCAGATGTGATGCAGCGGCTTCCAACCGAACTCCGTAGGAACAATAGGTTCTAATTCACATCGGTAGAAACAATCAGTTCTGATTCACAGCATTGTATCGTATTCTTCCCTTTCTTAGCAGTATCCTGTAACGTATTAAGTTCGTGTGCTATTGTGTGATACTATTCTGCTTTGCAGTAGTACTATCTATGTAACTATGTTAGTTCCCGTGCTAAGTGCATGTGTACCGCGATAGTTTCTTGCCATGCTCACATGTCCCATGGACTTCTGTTCGTTGAATTTCTCAAAGTGCTATCCATCTGAATCTATACATCGCATCACCCTTAACACACGATAGGGCGCTGCGAAGCGCGCCTTAAGGTCTAGTGTACTTTATATATAGGCCGAGGGATAAGGGTATAAATGTGGTAACTTCAAAATGAACAGTGGAGACCACATATATCGGGTTGATATATATCTTAGGTAGTAAAGTTGGGCATATCAAGACAGAAACAATACTTGGACAGGTATGTAGGAGACTAGGGAATAGTTGTGTAGATAGGGTTAGAAGGCATCGGGATAATCGGACGTGCAACCCTCTCAAAACCTTCATGCGCGAGAGAACACCGATGCTCTTGCTTATGACAGAACACCGGTGATTGCACACCACTATCTAGAGAACTTCACACACCTAAGCCACTGTGCGAGCTGCACGCATGCGTTCTAGCCGGCCGGCTTGCTGCTTAGGTGACATGCGCCATCGCCATGGTTTGAAATTCGGTAATCTTGGCCGCCATCGGCAAGCACGAATCTCACCAAAATATTAGGTTTTTTTTATCAAATATTTGTAAATTTGGTAAAAATTTGTTCAAATTCAATCAAAATATGTTAAAAATTCAAATAATTTCGGCAAAAAAAACAAAAAATCACGAAATTTTTGGCAACCACCGAAATTTCTGAGCAACTGAAATTGCAAACCCTGGCCATTCATATTCAGCCCAAACTGCGCAAGCTAGGATATATAGTAGGCAGCAGCACTCATCAATATCATGCACAAGCTGATCATGCAGTACTCAGACCAAATCAAATATTAATGCAGATCGGTGCAGTGCTCTTTGTTATCTCTCCGTCCTCTTGAAGAGAAAGCTAGCTTAGCTGCAAAGTAATTGTACCCTCGATTAATTTGATTAATATATAGTGTTTTACTAAAAGGTCACTTGGGGATGTGGGAGAACTTCCTCACATGAATAGCTTAAATTACTTCCAAGGAGTTTACACAGAACAAACATCAACACGAATTAAGTTGTAGCCTTGTAGGTGCCCTAGAGTATAAAAAGAAGGGTTACAAAGAGGATAAAATACATGGAATAAAGAATAGGAGGGAGAGGGCACATGACGTTCTCCACGAGAATAACACACAACTAATTCCCAAAATAATCCAGAGTTGGCAATCTAGCTCTCCGATGAGCCAAAAACTTGTTAGACAGAAAGACATCCACCTCGCGATTCACTATGGAATAGTCGGGTACAGGGGTGAAGCTAATTAAGTAGTACACTAAGGGGGTTCCTAGGCACCCAGTTCCAAAAGAAAAATTAGTGCTTAATACCCCTCAGTGACTATATGTACACCCCCCTCAGTCAAGCTTGGTGTACCCCCACGCTAGAAATCAGACCACACAAGCACGAATGGCCTACAACCACAATCATGGCAGGAGCCCAATACAAGTCCAGCTTGCATCACCGTGAGGACTAATTAATTTGATTCATTGGAAGAGGTCCTAACTGTGAGGGATAGGTTTTCAATTACGTGATAACAGCTCTCGTGTTTTCAGATCAAATGGTTAGGGTTTGGAGTGAAATTATATACATACCGTGATATGCAATGTAACAACTGAAGGATAATATAGTTATTGTCTATTATTTTATCGAATGATGAATTTCAATTGGGTATAGGGGATCGAGTATGATCCAATCTCGAGGAGAAAATTATTGCTTACCATCCTAGTCTGAGAAATTTGATAGGAAGATCATAAAGAATGGACTTGAGAAAATATATTCTAGACTGGTATCTATTTTACATAATTAATTATTGTGTACTTTTTCAGTTGAAAGTTACGGTAATATTAGAGAAAATTCATCAGCCTTTTAAGAGGTCAACATGTGCATTGTACTAATATTAGTGCATTTATTTATTTGGTATGTAATTAATTTTGTTCTCTGCTTCTCTGTCAGTGCACTCCACTGTATCACTGATGATAACAATGCGCAAAAAACATTAAAATTTATTGTGATATTGCTTAAAATTATATGCTACTAGTGGTGCACCCCCCTCCATTCTTGCTCCGCCCCTGGTCAGGTACGAGTAATGCTATAGGGCCTAATGCCACGCACACTAGTACGATCCCCAGCGTCCAAAAGTCATTGTAGTAGCAAGCCATTTGCTCTATCCGAAAGTCTGACCTTTCCCATAGCACATCTCCCAAATTCTTTGCTTCGCCTTCATCATCGTGGCTTGGTTGTTTTCTCCCAATGTTTGGGCTGTGTTTAGTTCTTGAAAAAAGTTGGAAGTTTGGAAAAAAAGTTGAAAGTTTATGTGTGTAAGAAAGTTTTGGATGTGATGGAAAGTTGGAAGTTGGGGGTAGTTGGGGATGAAGTGCCCCTCCCTTAATTGGGGCTTCCTTTCCCAAAGGGTATCACTGGAGATTGATTTGACTCATACATTTATTGTAGCAAGCGCATCCAACACTCACGCAAGAGGTCCCAAATAGATATGTGTCGAACAATGGCGGGAGCATGGTTCACTTGTGTACATATGTACCCAATAAGAAACAACATTGTTCAATGAGTGAAATAGCCATTTTATATTATTAAATTTGAACTTCCGTAAATTTATACCATTTGAGCTAGTTTGTTAATTTCTTGCTTAATATCACCATTTTTCTTAAACCATGTCACTTAAAGATAAAATTTTTCTAGTTAAATTTTATATTATGTCGCAGCTGGATATGATATTATTGCTACATGGGATATGATATTATTTAACTAGATTAGATTATTGCTACATGAGATATGATAATTCGGTTTTTCAACACCTGAGACCGAACTAGTGACTGAATTTCTCGATCTCGGTCTGATCACTTCAGTCTTTTATCTATACTCTCCCCACCCGTAGCTATACGGTGAGTACTCGCACCCCTAATCAGGATGCGAACAGTAGACAGATGCTTCACAGTTGTCCCATTCTTGGCCGTGCGCATGCTGGCCGTCCTTAGCAGAAATTTTTCTGCATGACAAGGTACACTGGTGCCAGTTTCATCTCGTACCCTAATTTGTTGATAAATTCCGGTGACCAGTATGTAAGTGAAAAATCAACACTCCAGTTTATGTCATTTGGAACTTGCGGGTACTCTGTTCGAGTGATGACGTTCGGAAAAGAGCAAAATTCAATCGAATTAATGGACATAAAGGAATCATTAATGTACTCACTGCCATGCTATAGGTCTGTTCAACAATTAAAATGTCATGTATTTCCAACAAAACTTTTATTTCCAAGGGGATCAAGCTAGTTTCCAAGTTTTATTCCCAAGCAGATCATTGTTCTAGGTACTCTCTATATCCCAAAATATAAGGTATAACCGTCACTAAACATTTTTTCATTTAGATCACCCTAATAAAAACGATACTACAGTAGGATAAAAGATCATGACGATGGACGATGTAAAATCAAAGGTGTTTATTGGTTTTGTTATTTGGAATTTATTCACAAAGTGGTTTTGGAGATGATTGGATTTACAGGTGAATCGCAGGTTCTATTATTTTATGTGACCGGTCAGACCAGGCTCTGGTAGCCGGTCAGACAGGCGTATATTGCGCGGTCAGACCGGCGCAGCCTGCGGTCTAACTGGCCGACTCTTTGTCGATTTCGGTTTCGGGTTGTTTGTTTGGATATCCGTAATTGTTTCATGATTATGGCTTCTAGATGAATACTATACGTATGTAATACTGTTGTTTGCTACTAATGAGTCAAGTTGGAGATAGCTTGGTCTCGGAATATGGTTTCTTTGTTTATTTCATGTGTAGGTGACTCGATGTCTCGGGAGAGTATTTGCGGTGATAGACCGGGAGTCGGCTTGGGGATAAGACGACGTCCGTGGTGGTCAGAGATCATGCGGGATACTAAGGCTAGAGTTGATGCACGTGGTTGATGGAGATTCCATATGGCATACGATGGAGGTATTGTGTGCGTATGGGATGCGGAGTCGAATTTGGAAGGAGTCCAAATTTGGTATGATTGGTTATGTAAAGTTTGTGTCTTGTACTAGAGGGTTTCCTATGGTGTTTAAGAATCTTAGTATGAGTTTGGTTCGTGGCTTTAGGCTGTCTACCTCGGGTATAAATAAAGGGGGAGCGTGAGGCTTCCCGGTATCGTTTTTGAGAGCAATTGAGTTGAGTTTTGAGTTAGGATTTCGAGTTTAGTCAAAATTTTTGTAAGGAGTACTGTTGGTGCACTTTGTAAACACAGAGAGAATCAATAAAGTCGTCATCTACTTTAAGAGTCCTTCGATTTGTGTTTCACCGGGTTTCAGCGATCTTACCGGCAACTCACCGGCGGTCAGACCGGCGGCATCCGAGCGGTCAGACCAGCAGATCAATTCCGGTCAGACCGATCTCCGTCGATTTTGAGGGTATCTTTTATTTCCGCTAAAAGTTTTCGGTTTTTGGGTATACCAACCATTCACCCCCCCTCTGGTTGGCTTAGTTCTTGTGATTCGATCCTACAAGTGGTATCAGAGCCTTGTTTTCTTCTTTTGATTTTTATCGATCTAGAGTTTTTGCCATGGCTACTCCTGTTAGGTTTTCAACTAAGCCTCATGTTTTCGATGGAACGGATTTTTATCATTGGTGTAGTAGGATGCAATCTTACATTATGGCTGAAGATTATGATATTTGGAGAAAAGTTTCTCATCCTTATGTGATTCCTGAAGCTATTAATACTGCTGCTGAAAAAATTGCTTTTGAACAAAATTGCAAAGCTCGCAACATTCTTTTGAGTGGTATTTCTCGTTCGGATTATGATCGTGTTGCGCATTTTCGAACTGCACATGAGATTTGGAATGCTTTGAGTAACTTTCATCAAGGAACAAATAACATTAAAAAACTTCGTCGTGATATTTTCAAAAATGAGTATATTAAATTTGAGATGAAACCTGGAGAAGCTATGGATGGCTATCTTTCTAGGTTTAATAAAATTTTGAGTGATCTTAGATCTGTTGATTCTTCTTATGATACTAATTATCCACAATATGAGATTTCTCGACACTTTTTGAATGGTCTTGACATGTCTATTTGGGAGATGAAAGTTACATCTATTCAGGAGTCTGTTAACATGTCTACTTTGTCTTTGGATTCACTTTACACAAAATTGAAAACACATGAGATGAATGTTCTTTCTCGGAAAGTTGATTCTAAGTCGAGTGCTTTGGTTTCTTCTTCTTCTTTTTTGGATGTTGATGCTTCTTCATCTAAGCCTTCTTTTCTTGCTGTTTTTAATGCCACATCTGATGACCAACTCGAACAAATTGAGGAGGGGGATTTGGCTTTGGTTGCCAACAGAATTGCTCGAGCTATGAATAATCCAGGAACAGAAAAAGAGGTGGTCCAAATCGTTGCTTTGAATGTGGTTCAATTGATCATCTTCGTTCGCATTGTCCTAAGCTTGGGAGAGGCAAAAGAGAAGACAAAGATGGTGAGAAGACCAACAACAACAAGCCGAAGGGTACATCCCAAGGGAGGAAGTTCAAGGAGAATCTTAGGAGGGCTTTTGATCAAGTCTATGCCACATTTGAGCCATTAAGCGATGTAGATGGTGAGAGTGGAGATGATGATAAGGGAAAGAACATCTCCAGTGTTTGCTTCATGGCGCGTGTTGAATCAGATATAGAGTATGAAGATCATGAGGTAAGTGCTTTTGAAGAAGCTATTAATATTTTGAGTGCAAAAAATATGAAGTGTGAGAAAATGTATAGAAAACAGGAATTTATCATTGAATCTCTTAATTCTGAAATTGCTAGATTAAAATCTCTTATTCCTAATGATGATGATTGCGAAAATTGTGAGGTTTTAATGAATAAGATTTTAAAAATTAGAGATGTTAATGCTGCACATGATTTGAAAAATAAATCTTCTCTTGCTCTTAGTTTTGCTTTGCACACACGCACTTTGGATGAGTTGTTTTTAACTAAAACGTTGTTGCAAAAATATCAAATTGCTTTTCATGCTAGTTTGATGTTTAACATGATTTCTGCTAAAAAGTTAAAACAATCTCATGATGTTTTGGTTTACTCAACATGTAATTTGAATAAGATGAAACTAAAACATGCTTTAGGTCATGTTGAGTACATGGAAGATGTTGTGAAAAACAATGAAGTGCTTTCTTGCCCCAAGTGTCGTAAAAGCAAAGGTGTCATGGTAGATTGTGAAAATTGTGCTAATTTGGAAAAAGAGGTTTCTTATTTGAAAAATTCTTTGCTAAGATTTTCTGATGGTAAAAAGAATCTCAACATGATTTTGGATCAATCAAAGATTAGCACACATAATCGTGGTTTAGGTTTTAATCCTTATGCTGATAATTCTAGACATCCTCCTGTTGTGTTAGGTGTTGGTGCTAGAAGTGGTGAGATTTTGTTTAAACCTGATACTAACAAAACTGTGTTTAAATCTGCTGGTATCATGTCTACCTTGAGTGCATCTTCTTCAAAATCCAATGTTGTGCATGCAAAACCTCCTGTTGTTGCTTGTGTTGCTAAGTCTTCTAATTCTACCAATGTGTCTAATCATCGTGAAAAATATACTTGTTCTTTTTGTGGTAAAGATGGACATATGGATGGTTTTTGTTTCAGATTAGCTCATAAACAGAAAAAGGAGAAAGATATTGCTTTTGCAAAATCAAAGTGGCAAAAATCGGGTTTTCCCACGAGGAACCCGGTCAGACCGCAGTGGGTCCCGCGGTCAGACCGGCGACTGGTCAGACCGGCTACTGAGCCTTGGTCAGACCGACGGTACAGAAGCGGTCAGACTAGCCCCCGGTCAGACCAGCCATTGTACCTCAGTCAGACCGGCCTCGGAGAAATTTTTCTAAAAATTCTCAAATTGATTTTGCACGTGGATATATGCCTATTGGATCTTCTGGTCGTGTGTATCAGTTTTGGATTCCTAAATTTTTATTATCATCTAACCCCAATACTGAGGCTTTGACTTCTGCTTGTGTGTATTGGTGGCAAGGAAGGAGAATGTGTGGATCGTGGATTCCGGTTGTTCGCGGCACATGACCAGTGATAAAAATTGGTTCTCCTCCCTCAAAAAGGCATCCAAGACTGAATCGATTATTTTTGGTGATGCTTCTACAAGTGCTGTTCTCATTACAGGTTTGGTTATGGTAAATGAAAATTTAAATTGAGGAATGTAGCTTTGGTTGAGGACTTAAAGTACAATTTACTTTCGGTTTCACAAATTGTTGATGAAGATTTTGAGGTTCACTTTAAGAAAACTGGAAGTAAAGTTTTTGATTCTTGTGGTGATTCTGTGTTGAATATTTCTTGCTATGAAAGAGTGTTTAAAGCTGATTTTGAAAATCCTGTTTTACCTGTGATAACATGTTTAGTATCTAAGTTTGATAAAGATGTGATGTTTTGGCATCGTAGATTTGGACATGTTGGTTTTGATCATCTCACTAGGTTAAGTGGTTTGGATCTTGTTCGTGGTTTGCCTAAACTTAAGAAAGATCTTGATTTGGTTTGTACACCACGTCATCATGCTAAGATGGTTGCTTCTTCACATGCTCCTATTGTTTCTGTGATGACGGATGCACCAGGACAGCTATTACACATGGAAATTGTTGGTCCGGTTAGAGTGCAATCCGTTGGAGGAAAGTGGTATGTGTTGGTTATTGTTGACGATTTTTCTCAATATTCTTGGGTTTTCTTTATGGCAACTAAGGACGAAGCTTTTCAACACTTTCGTGGTTTGTTTCTTCGATTGAATCTTGAATTTCCTGGTTCTTCAAAAAGAATTCGATGTGATAATGGTGGTGAGTTTAAAAATACTTTTTTGAACACTTTTGCAATGAAAGAGGTCTTGAACATGAATTTTCTTCTCCTCGTGTTCCACAACAAAACGGTGTTGTTGAAAGGAAAAACCGTGTTTTGGTCGAGATGGCTAGAACGATATTGGATGAATATAAAACTCTGCAAGTGCTTTATCTTGAAATCTGTAAATTTAGATAAGTTTGAGGAACGTTCTACCGATAGATTATTTATTGGTTACCCCGCATATACTCGTGGCTACCGTGTACTTATTTTGGCGAGTAACAAAATCGTTGAGACTTGCGAAGTTTCTTTTGATGAGGCTAGTCCAGGTACTAGACCCGATATTGCAGGTACACTGTCACAGGTTCAAGGGGAGCTTAAGAACTTTTTGCTTGCAAAAGGTGTTACAATGGGAAAGGTTAACAAAACACTTTTTGTTCTTAAGCATGGTGAGAATCAACTTTTTGTTCAGATTTATGTGGATGATATTATCTTTGGTTGTTCATCTCACGCTTTGGTTGTGGAGTTTGCTGAGACTATGCGCAGGGAATTTGAGATGAGCATGATGGGTGAATTAGATTTGTTGACGCTAAATTTGGTCGTTAACAGGATTATAATTGAATGATGATCACATATGAATACATCCAAATACGTATATATCAAGTAAATACACATGCACCGTAAATTAATTAATTTTACCGATAATCATATCATATAGGAGTATATGCATGTAGTTACATGTACATAAGACGAACATGGAAAAACCACCATTTAATTTATACTTGCTATGAAGATGGAAATTAATCATTTGGGATCTAGTCTTATGCATTTTTGGCCCAGCTAGCTAGCAAGTTGTGATTGTCGATATGTAGATGCAAATATATAATCTGTATATATATTAGGACTACGAAAAGTTCTTGAGATAAAGTACACATAGGACGGGGCTTTGACGGCATCAGGACCATTGGACGTGCTAAAGGTATGATTGTGCATGTGCACAGCGACCCTCAAGAGCCATGGCAAGGTTGTACCCCGTATGATTTTTGGATGAAATCCATGTTTGGACGAAAAGCATTAATTGATGGGTTCCATTTGCTAAACAACGGGCACCGATGTTCTTTCTATCAAAAGAAAATGCTTTTGATTTTTTTTTTGGTTTTTATGATTATTGTGGAATGTGTGCTCTATAGTAATCTCTTTTGCAAGCGGATCATGACAATGCTCAATGTTTGCAGAGGTCTGTGGTGTGCGGATATCATGACAATGTTCAGTGTCCACTCACAATGTCCAATGTTCATCGTGCGGAAATTTTCAACCGAAATTGCCAATATCCTGATTGTTTCGAAATTACAAATTCGGATTCAAGGCGTGCACGTGGAAATTAATGTGGAATCGGAGGGTTCCTGCCCCAATTAACGCTGAGCAACGCAGTCGTGCCATTGTTTTAGTTGGGCCGTAAGGAGTACGAAGCTATTGATCGAATTGGTTGACGACCATATATATCTTTGGGAGGAACCAAATAAATAAAGAGCAAGGTCACTCATTCATGAGCACTTGCTTGCTGCTGATCGGCCTCTGCAAAATTAATACTCGTACGTTATATAGTCCCATTTTCGCAGTGTGATCTGTAACAACCATCGATCTATCTAGGTTTGGGAGACACTGGGAATCGTTGATGCACGCAAGCATGTCAGTCAGGGCAGTGACTGCCTGCAGATGTTGCTAGAGTGTACCGTCCGGCGAGTGGTGCCGCCACAGGCATTCCAAAGCTGGTGAAAGTGAGAAGCTGATGTAGGATCGAATCATAAGAACTAATCTAACCAGAGGGGGTTGAATGGTTGATATATCCAAAAACCGAAAACTTTTAGCGGAAATAAAAGTTACCCTCGAAATCGACGGAAGTCGGTCTGACCGAGATTAATCTACCGGTCTGACCGAGTGGATGCCGCCGGTCTGACCGGTGTTGAATCTCCGGTCTGACCGCCGAAGTTGCCTGCCGCGCCTGTCGCCGCCGCCGGTCTGACCGCCCGTATGCAGCCGGTCTGACCGCCGCGTGCCTCCGATCTGACCGCCGGTAGATTGCCGGTTACACCGCTGAAACCCGGTAAACACAAATCGAAGAACTCTTATAGTGCATGACGACTTTATTGATTCTCTTTGTGTTTACAAAGTGCACCAACAGCATTCATTACAAAAATTTTGACTAAACTCGAAACCCTAACTCAAAACTCAACTCAATTGCTCTCTAAAGCGATACCGGGAAGCCTCACGCTCCCCCTCTATTTATACCGGAGGTAGGCAGCCTAAAGCCACGAACCAAACTCATACTAGAAGTCCTAAACACCTTAGTAAACCCTCTAGTACAAGAAAGAAACTTTACATAACCAATCGTACCAAATTTGGACTCCTTCCAAATTCGACTCCGCATCCCATACGCACACAATACCTCCATCGTATGCCATATGAAATCTCCATCAACCACGTGCATCAACTCTAGAGTAAGTATCCCGTATGATCTCTGACCACCACAGACGTCGTCTTATCCCTAAGCAGATTCCCGGTCCATCACCGCAAATACTCTCCCGAGGCATCGAGTCACCTACACATGAAATAAACAAAGAAACCATATTCCGAGACCAAGCTATCTCCAACTTGACTCATTAGTAGCAAACATCAGTATTACATACGTATAGTATCCATCTAGAAGTCATAATCATGAAATAATTACGGATATCCAAACAAACAACCCGAAACCAAAACCGAAACCGACACAGCGTCGGCCGGTCAGACCGCGGGCTGGCCGGTCCGACCGCTCGATCACCGCCGGTTTGACTGGCGTACATAGCCCGGTCTGACCGGTCACATAAAATGACGAATCCTGCGATCACCTGCGAAATCCAATCATCTCCAAAACCACTTCGTGAATAGATTCCAAATAACAAAACCAATAATCTCTGATGCCCAATTATTTATCACAGAATAATAATCAAAAACACCTTTGATTTTACAATCTCCCCCTTGATGAACACATTGGCAAACCCATAAAAAATGTTTTGTTATTTGGTAAAAAGCACACTTCATACAAATGTACACATCGTGCTCAAAAATCCAAAAGAAAACTTCTCCCCCTTTTTAAAAGAAAGAAATTCTCTCATGAACCAAAAACTTGCTCTTCTCATGCTCTTCTCAACAACTCTCCAAAAATTGACCTTGCTTCTCCAAAAATCCAAAAATTTTCATATTACTTCTACCCGTTTTAACAATGATTTCATTAAGCATAGAAATTATGTTCTTTAATGTTCAAGAGCTTAGCATACACATAGCATATCAAGTCATGTATTGCAATAAAAAGAAGATGAACCCATCTATAATATAATAAGCATGCATTAACATATAACCATTAACCAAAGATTTTACAATTAAGCTTGAATCAACAATAAAAAATTCATGATTTCAGACGATTTATAATGCAACATCTTAACAAGCACATAGCTTGAAGAATAAACACTAAACACATATACCTATTACATTTATCACGCTTTCTCAAATAAACTTTAGCACAAAATAACCAAGAGAATTTTTTAAACTTCTTCTTTTCTTGAGCCTTTTTCTCATATTTTTCTCTTTTATTCCGGGTACGTCCCTGTCGTCAAGACTATTTCCAGGGATTCGGCACCCATTATTTTGCTCACATCGAATACGTTCTTGTCGTCAAGACTGTTTCCAAGGATTCGATATTCATTTTTTTCATATTTTTTATTCTCTTTTTCACAATGAGCAATTAAAACTATATGAGGAATAACAAGTCAATAAAGCATATATATAGAGCATTTATAAACCAAACCATATGCTAGCATCAATATTGCATATTTGCTTAATTCAAGTAGAATTTAAGTGTCATGCATCATCTCTCTTAAAAGCCAAATCTAAATATCATGAAAAGACTAGAATACATACAAGCTATGCTAGAGACAAATAAACCTTCAAAGTATTGCTAGCATGCACAAGAAAATACCATATGTATAGAACAAAGCTCTCTTTTCTCAATTTTTCTCATTGTCATATTATTGCTTGATAAAACCATGAGGTACAAACTCCCCTCAAATCATGCCAAAAGGATGAATTATGCCCAATTCATCACGAAGAAAAGCAAAGCGATTAGAATCCAAAGGTTTAGTGAAAATATCAGCAAGTTGCAACTTTGTGTCCAAAACTGCAATTCAACATCTCCATTCTCAACATGATCCCTCAAAAAGTGAAAACGAATATCAATGTGCTTTGTGCGTGAGTGTTGAACAGGATTCTTAGCAATATTAATAGCACTAGTATTATCACAAAAGAGAGGTACTTTCTCAAAAGTAAGACCATAATCTTTCAAAGTAGATAAAAGCCAAAGAATCTGTGAACAACAACTAGCAGCAGCAACATATTCAGATTCAACAGTTGATTAGCAACACTAGATTGTTTCCTACAAGACCATGCAATCAATGATGTACCAAGAAAATGACATGTTCCACTAGTACTTTTTCTATCAATCCTACAACCTCCAAAATCAGCATCGAAATATCCTCTTAAGCATATAGAAGATGAAGTAGAATACCAAATTCCAAACTCAAGTGTATGATTCAAATACCTCATTATTCGCTTGACCGCTTGACGATGTGAAGCATGAGGAGAAGCTTGAAAGCGTGCACACAAACACACATCAAATTGTATGTCTGGCATATAAGCAATTAGATACAGCAAAGATCCAATCATACTTCTATATTCCTTTTGATCAACAGCTTCACTATCTTCATCAGGATCCAACACAGCTGTAGAACCAATTGGTGTTGAAATTGGCTTGCAATTCTCCATCTTGAACCATCTCAGAAGATCCTTTGTGTACTTCGTTTGATGCACAAAAGTACCTTGAGGTGTTTGCTTAATTTGCAATCCCAAAAAGTACGATAACTCACCCATCATGCTCATCTCAAATTCCTTGTGCATAGTCTCAGCAAAATCTACAACCAAAGCATGAGTCGAACAACCAAATATGATATCATCCATATAAATCTGAACGAAAAGTTAATTATCACCATGCTTAAGAACAAAAAGCGTTTTGTCAACCTTTCCCATTGTAAAACCTTTCGCAAGCAAAACATTCTTAAGCCTATCATACCATGCTCTAGGAGCTTGTTTCAAACCATATAAAGCTTTAGACAATTTGAAAACATGGTTGGGAAAGTTAGAATTTTCAAAACCTGGTGGTTGTTTGACATAAACTTCCTCCTGTATAAAACCATTTAGAAAAGCACTTTTGACATCCATTTGATACAATTTAAAATCTTTTAAAGCAGCAAAAGCCAACAAAAGTCTAATTGCCTCAATTCTAGCAACAGGAGCAAAAGTTTCATCAAAATCCAAACCCTCCACCTGAGTAAAACCTTGAGCAACAAGTCTAGCTTTATTTCTCACAATCAAACCATCCTCATTTTGTTTATTTTTAAAAACCCACTAGGTTCCAATAATATTATGTCCAGAAGTTGGTTCAACTAAAGCCCAAACTTTGTTTCTCTCAAAATTTTCAAGTTCTTTATGCACGATTCATCAGTTAATGCATGTGACACATCTTTGGGTTCAAAAGAAGCAACAAATGCGGAATTTGCACAAACATCATGAGTCGTTACCTTAGACCTTGTAGTCCGCTCACCTATATTACCAATAATTTGTTCCGGCGGATGTCGTCGTTGAATATGCAAAGGAGCTGCGACTTCTGAAGTTGATCCACGTTCTGTATCATTACTGGTCGAAGTAGTAATTTCTAGAGGACCATCTCGAACAGCATCAACAGAACCCTCAGCCGACGACCATGGCCGGTCTGACCGCACCTCCTGTGCCGGTCTGACCGGCCTGGCGCCCGGTCTGACTGGCCGAGCCGACCTCGTCGTCGTCGTTGTCGTCGCTCTCGTCTTCAAAAATACGACCATCCTCCTCTTGAACCTGTGACAGTGTACCTGCAATATCGGCTCTAGTACCTGGACTAGCCTCATCAAAAGAAACTTCGCAAGTCTCAACGACTTTGTTAGTCTCCAAAATAAGTACACGATAGCCACGAGTATGTGCGGGGTAACCAAGAAACAATCCATCGGTAGAACATGCCTCAAACTTATCCAAATTTTCAGATTTCAAGACAAAGCACTTGCAACCAAAAGCACACAAATGTGAAACTTTGGGTTGATGTCCAAATCGAAGTTCATAAGAAGTTTTACCAAGTTTTGACCTCAAGAAAACCCAATTTGAAATATAACATGTAGTGTTAATCGCTTCAGCCCAAAATTTTCTAGGTGTTTTATATTCATCCAACATCGTTCTAGCCATCTCAACCAAAACATGATTTTTCCTTTCAACAACATCGTTTTGTTGAGGAACACAAGGAGAAGAAAATTCATGTTCAAGACCTCTTTCGTTGAAAAATTGTTCAAATGAAGCATTTTTAAACTCACCACCATTATCACTTCGAATTCTTTTCAAAGAACCAGGAAATTCAAGATCCAATCGAAGAAACAAACCACGAAAGTGTTGAAAAGCTTCGTCCTTAGTTGCCATAAAGAAAACCCAAGAATATCGACAAAAATCGTCAACAATAACCAACACATACCACTTTCCTCCAACAGATTGCACTCTAGCTGGACCAACAGTGTCCATGTATAAATAGCTGTCCCGGTGCATCCGTCATCACAGAAACAATAGGAGCATGTGAAGAAGCAACCATCTTAGCATGACGACATTGTGTACAAACCAAATCAAGATCTTTCTTAAGTTTAGGCAAACCACGAACAACATCCAAACCACTTAACCTAGTGAGATGATCAAAACCAACATGTCCAAGTCTACGATGCCAAAACATCACATCTTTATCAAACTTAGCAACCAAACATGTTATCACAGGTGAAACAGGATTTTCAAAATTAGCTTTAAACACTCTTCAATATCGAGAAATATTCAACACAGAATCACCACAAGAATCAAAAACTTTACTTCCAGTTTTCTTAAAGTGAACCTCAAAATTTTCATCAACAATTTTTGAAACTGAAAGCAAATTGTACTTTAAGTCCTCAACCAAAGCTACATTCTTCAATTCAAATTTTTCATTTACCTTAACCATACCTGTAGCGAGAACGGCACTCGTAGCAGCATCACCAAAAATAGTCGATTTAGCCTTAGATGCCTTCTTTAGAGAGGAGAACCAATTTTTATCACCGGTCATGTGCCGCGAACAACCGGAATCCACGATCCACATGTTCTCCTTCCTTGCCACCAAAGCCTACACACAAGCAAAAGTCGAACCCTCAGTACTGGGTTAGAAGATAATAAATATTTAGCAATCCAGTACTGAGACACACGACCAGAAGATCCAATAGGCATATATCCATGTGCAAAATCAATTTTAGAATTTTCAGAAAAATTCCTCCGAGACCGGTCTGACTGAGGGTGTGCAGCCGGTCTGACCGAGGGCTGGTCTGACCGAGGCTTCACCGCCGATCTGACCGAGGTTGTTCAGCCGGTCTGACCGGTCGCCGGTCTGACCGCGGGACCCACTGCAGTCTGGCCGGTTTCCTCGAGGGAAAACCTGAGTTTTGCCACTTTGATTTTGCAAAAGCAATCTCTCTCTTTTTTCTGTTTATGAGCTAATCTGAAACAAAAACCACCAATATGTCCATCTTTTCCACAAAAAGAACAAGTATATTTTTCACGATGATTAGACACATTAGAAGCATTAGAAGTTTTAGCAACACAAGTAGCAACAGGAGATTTGGCATGCACAACATTGGATTTTGAAGAAGATGCATTCATAGTAGACATGATACCAGCGGATTTAAACACAGTTGTGTTAGTATCAGGTTTAACTAAAATCTCACCACTTCTAGCACCAGCACCAAACACAACAGGAGGATGTCTAGAATTATGAGCATAACGATTAAAAACTAAACCACGGTTATGTGTGCTAACCTTTGATTATGTGTGCTAAACCACGGAGGATGTCTAGAATTATGAGCATATTGAGGTTCTTTTTACCATCAGAAAATCTTAGCAAAGAATTTTTCAAATAAGAAACATCGTTTTCTAAATTAGCACAATTTTCACAATCTACCATGACACCTTTGCTTTTACGACACTTAGGGCAAAAAAGCACTTCATTATTTTTCACAACATCTTCCATGAACTCAACACGACCTAAAGCATCTTTCATTTTCATCTTATTCAAATTACATGTTGAGCAATCCAAAACATCATAAGGTTGTTTTAACTTTTTAGCAGAAATCATGTTAAACATCAAACTAGCATGAAAAGCAATTTGATATTTTTGCAACAACTTTTTAGTTAAAAACAACTCATCCAAAGTGCGTGTGTGCAAAGCAAAACTACAAGCAAGAGAAGATCTATTTTTTAAATCATGTGCAGCATTAACATCTCTAATTTTTGAAATCTCATTCATTAAAACCTCACAATTTGAGCAATCATCATCATTAGGAATAAGAGATTTTAACCTATCAATTTCAGATTTAAGAGATTCAATGATAAATTCATATTTTCTATATATCTTCTCACACTTCTTATTTTTTGCACTCAAAATATTAATAGCTTCCTCAAAAGCACTTACCTCATTATCTTCATACTATGTGTGAGATTCACCACGCGCCATGAAGCAAACATCGGAGATGTTCTTTCCCTTATCATCATCTCCAATTTCACCATCTACATCACTTAGTGGCTCGAAGACGGCGTAAACTTGTTGAAAAGCCTTCCTGAGATTGTTCAGCTTCCTCCCTTGAGATGAATCCTTCGACTTGTTGTTGTTGGGCTTGTTGTTGTTGGTCTTCTCACCATCTTTGTCTTCTCTTTTGCCTTTCCCAAGCTTAGGACAATGCGAACGAAGATGATCAATTGAATCACATTCAAAGCAACGATTTGGACCACCTCTTTTCCTGTTCCTGGCATTATTCATAGCTCGAGCAATTATGTTAGCAAGCAAAGCCAAATCCTCCTCCTCGATTTGTTCGAGTTGATCATCGGATGTGGCATTAAAAACAGAAAGAAAAGAAGACTTAGATGAAGAAGCATCAACATCCAAAGAGGAAGAAGAAGAAACCAAAGCACTCGATTTATAATCAACTTTTCGAGAAAGAACATTCATCTCATGTGTTTTCAACTTTGTATGAAGTGAATCCAAAATTAAAGTAGACATGTTAACAGACTCCTGAATAGATGTAACTTTCATCTCCCAAATAGACATGTCAAGACTATTCAAAAAGTGGCGAGAAATCTCAGATTGTGGATAATTTGCATAATAAGAAGAATCAACAGATCTAAGATCACTCAAAATTTTATTAAACCGAGAAAGATAGTCATCCAAAGCTTCTCCAGGTTTCATCTCAAATTTAATATACTCCTTTTTAAAAAGATCACGACGAAGTTCTTTAATATTATTTGTTTCTTGATGAAAGTTACTCAAAGTAGTCCAAATCTCATGAGCAGTTTGAAGATGAGCAACACGATCATAATCTGAACGAGAAATACCACTCAAAAGAATGTTGCGAGCTTTGCAATTTTGTTCAAAAGCAGTTTTTTCAGTAGTAGTATTAATAGCTTCAGGAATCACATAAGGATGAGAAACTTTTCTCCAAATATCATAATCTTCGGCCATAATATAAGATTGCATCCTACTACACCAATGAGAAAAATCCGTTCCATCGAAAACATGAGGCTTAGTTGAAAACCTAGCGGGAGTAGCCATGGTAAAAACTCTAGATCAATAAAAATCCAAAGAAGAAAACAAGGCTCTGATACCACTTGTAAGATCGAACCACAAGAACTAAGCCAACCAGAGGGGGGGTGAATGGTTGGTATACCCAAAAACCGAAAACTTTTAGCGGAAATAAATGTTACCCTCGAAATCGACGGAAGTCGGTCTGACCGAGATTAATCTACCGGTCTGACCGAGTGGATGCCGCCAGTCTGACCGGTGTTGAATCTCCGGTCTGACCGCCGAAGTTGCCTGCCGTGCCTGTCGCCGCCGCCGGTCTGACCACCCGTATGCCGCCGGTCTGACCGCCGCGTGCCGCCGGTTTGACCGCCGGTAGATTGCCGGTTAAACCGCTGAAACCCGGTAAACACAAATCGAAGAACTCTTAAAGTGGATGACGACTTTATTGATTCTCTCTGTGTTTACAAAGTGCACCAACAACACTCCTTACAAAAATTTCGACTAAACTCGAAACCCTAACTCAAAACTCAACTCAATTGCTCTTTAAAGCGATACCGGGAAGCCTCACGCTACCCCTCTATTTATACCCGAGGTAGGCAGCCTAAAGCTATGAACCAAACTCATTCTAGAAGTCCTAAACACCTTAGGAAACACTCTAGTACAAGAAAGAAACTTTACATAACCAATCGTATGAAATTTGGACTCCTTCCAAGTTCGACTCCGCATCCCATACGCACACAATACCTCCATCGTATGCCATATGAAATCTCCATCAACCACGTGCATCAACTCTAGCCTAAGTATCCCGCATGATCTCTGTTCACCACGGACATCGTCTTATGCCCAAGCCGACTCCCGGTCCATCACCGCAAATACTCTCCCAAGGCATCGAGTCACCTACACATGAAATAAACAAAGAAACCATATTCCGAGACCAAGTATCTCCAACTTGACTCATTAGTAGCAAACAACAGTATTACATACGTATAGTATCCATCTAAAAGTCATAATCATGAAATAATCACGGATATCCAAACAAACAACCCGAAACCGAAACCGACACAACATCGGCCGGTCAGACCGCGGGCTGGCCGGTCCAACCGCTCGATCACCACCGCCGCTCTGACCGGCATACACAGCCCGGTCTGACTGGTCACATAAAATGACGAATCCTGCGATCACCTGTGAAATCCAATTATCTTCAAAACCACTTCGTGAATAGATTCCAAATAACAAAACCAATAATCTCCGATGCCCAATTATTCATCACAGAATAATAATCAAAAACAACTTTGATTTTACAGCTGAAATGGGAGTTTCGACACGAGTTCACATGCCGTGCCATGCGTGTACGATCAATGCTCTGTCCAATAGGCGGCCATTAGAAGAACAATTAGCCAAGAAATCCAGGCAAGTAACTTGTGAGTAATCACGTACTCCCTTCGTACTCGTAAAAGAAGTCGTTTAGGACAATGTTTAAGTCAAACCTTGGAATGTAAATCATGAATAACTCTCAAGTTGTTGTGTTTGAAAATGTAAAAATTATATGAAAATATCTATCTTGAAAAATACTTTCATAAAAGTATATATATATCACTTTTCAATAAATAATTTTATAGAAACAATAAGTTAAAAATGTGTTTTGGATACCGTGTCACTGTCCAAAACGATTTTCTTTACGAGTATGGAGGGAGTACTCTAACATCCGGTTCCAATTTAGTTGTTGTCCGGGGCCTGGACTCTTAATTTGGATGGAAAATAATCATAAAGTTTTAGCCTCCATGTGATCAATTTAGACTGATTTGCCCCTGCTTGGCTGCATGCATGCAAATCATATTTAACTTGGTGTATCGAGTCCAGCACAGCACCATTAAAATCGTGTGAATAAAATCAATTTTCCGCATCATCTCCTACGGAATAGTAAAAATCATGTGAATAAGTTGTGTTCCAAGATTCATACTTAGCACATGAAGCGTTTGGGACTAGCAGACATAACCACCGGGTTAAGAGGATTTACTTGTTAGATGCACCACTCTAATGTATTTAATATGGGTAAAACAGAAATATGTATCCTTAATTATTAACCATTTCTTCCTAAGTGAGATCCCGTTCAGAACATCAATAAATTTGAAACCGGAGGGAGTAAAGCCAAGCTTGCCAAAATAGGTAATTAAATAACGCTATGAAGATTATAATCATAAATACATGGAGAGATAGGTGATGCACATAAGACGTAATTTATCACTACTGTATATACCTATTTATTAGGATGCATGTGAAAATACATTTTGGAATTGCACAAATAACTCCAATAGTTTTTAATCTCTCTAGATAGAATAATATATGTAATTCCACTACAATAGAAACATAGATTGCTGCCGATCTATAAGTGTATATAGCTACCGGTTTTTACAGCTGACACCACACAAGTGGCACCGATAAGCCACGCTTTGGTGCAAGTTTCAGAACTGAAACCAGCACCAATGAGTCCTACGGCAAGAAACAAAAGGGACACCGCTCCTGGCTCAAGCACCACATCCCTCAAGATCCACATCCAAGGAAAATCAAGAACACCCACTACATTTCATGGAATACATTACATTTCACAGAAGAACAAATCAAAAACATTCATCACAAATAAGGCCCTGCATAAGCTACATTGCACATAACAGTCCGTGTTTAAATTTAACACGAACTCCTGCATATTTTCCTTCCCAAAGATTGAGAAATCCCAGTGTAAAAATGCAAAAGGGAGCACCAGGAGATGAAGTAGTTGCTGGATGAGGGTGAGCAATCGGGGTCCTTGACATCATCGCCGGTGAATCCCCACAGCCGGGGAAGCCCCAGTTGAAGTAACCATAGAGCCAAAAGCACTATGAATCCCGCACAAGAAGCTCAAAAGCACTTAACCATAGATCCATCGCTGTCGTCGCAGCCATCGGGGTCAAGTGCGATTCACAGCTGCCTAGGCCTCCACGACTGTGGATCCACCAAGCTAACCCCGGGGCAAAGGGGTTGCGGCGACCCCATTCAGTGTGGCACAGGAGATGGAACGGGGACCAGATCAGGCGGTCACCGAGCTTGGGCTTGCCGGATATGGCATCCATGAAACTGTTGTTGCCATCACCGACGAATCTGGTAGGAGGTTGAGGCCATTGCGAGAGGAGGAGAAGGACCTGACGGTGTCGTAGTGTTGCCGACGATAGGTGACCAAGGCAGTGGAGTCAGAGCCAAGGAGAGGAAAGCCACCTCTGTCGCATCGCCCGTCAGCTCACAAAGAGGTGAGGAGAGAGTGGATAGAGAGAGAGGTGTGAGAAGGACACGCGAGAGAGATAGGAGGAGTAGGTACGGACAAGGAGATGAGTTACCAAATGGAACAAGAGATTGTGTTCAGCTCGGTTTCCATTCTAAAGTAATGTTTCTTAAAAAACATTTTTTTTATCCCATACAAAAGTGCTATTTTCTCAACTTATGAGATGTTGTAGGTGTCGTTTTTTTAAGATAGATCCACATGAGAGGGGAATATCTCATGTGCGCCAATTTTACTTATAAGGTGTCCCTATTAGAGTTTTTTTAGTAGCGTTCGTACGCTCAATAAGGGCACTGATAACACCGTTCATGCCCCTACCTTAGCTGCTTTTAGTGCCATCAATGCCGGTTCCAAAATCAGCATTGATGACGCATGTGTGCTGCCGCAGTGATTGTTAATAAACAAAGCTAGTATTTGTTTTTTCGCTTAATACGAGAAAAAAGGTTAAGGCCCTGTTTAAATCTTACCTAAAATTTTTCAACATGTCACATCGAACGCCTGAACATCTACATGAAGTATTAAATATAAGCTTAAAAAACAACTAATTATATAGATTGCGACCAATTTGTGAGACGAATCTTTTAAATCTAATTGCTCCATGATTTGACAATGTGATACTACAGTAAACATTTACTAATGACAGATTAATTAGGCTTAATAAATTCATCTTGTCGTTTACGGGCGGATTCTGCAATTTATTTTGTTATTAGACTATGTTTAATACTTCAAATATGTCTTCGTATATCCGATGTGACACGCCAAAAACATTACACCCTAGAGGCCTAGATCTAAACACCCCCTAAAGAGTACAGCAGGCTCAACAATCTATCTATACTTCTCATGCCGGCTGTTTTGGTGGCATATGATTGGTCCAAATGGTGGCCTTTTGGCTTTTTGACACGTGGCAGAAAAATAACAGGGTATGGTATATCGGGATAGATCGAGAGAAAGTTTACGTTCGTATGGGCCAAGCGTAAATGGGCGTAGCGCACGAGCTCAGAGCCTTGATCGGCCAACAGGAAAAAAAGCTGAACAAAGGTATGCGTGAATGATTTCGCCCAAAAATATATTGTTCATCGATCTCGTGTTGGAATACTAATTGACTGCTCAATGAACCTGCAGGATGTGTTGCCAGTTTCCACTTTTAAGATAACAGATTCAGTGAAACTTGTATTATCACAATTTTACTTAATTGAAGCACTGTGTACAAAATATATTACTGATAGAAACCCATACATGGTACATGTAAAAAAATAATTTATTTAAATGATTTCAAATAAATAAATTATAGGTGTGCACCCTACATGTAAAAAATGGCACATCAACCAGTAAAAAAATTAATATTCAATCGAACCTTTTGAATTTTGAGTGTCGACTACTCCCTCGATCAGTTATAAAATATAACAACTTTCAACCTATACAATTTATTCCATAATATAACCACTTCTCTACGAGCATTCTCTTCGCAACCAATTGTGTAACCCTCCGCCATTCACTTTTTCGATCTACATTCACTTTTCTCACGTACCTTCACTTCTCAACCAATTACAACTTCTCCCTCATTTAATTCTACCAATTTTAATTTCTTAATAATCGTATCCAACTCTAAAACTTCTTATATTTTGAGACGGAGATAGTACATGTTTTATATGACCGAAACTTCAAAAATCCACTACATATTTAATAGAAAATCAAGAGAAAATACCTAAACTTCAGTAAAATGAAAACAATAAATGGCGAAACTGGAAGCGCAGAAGTATTATCAAGCATTTTTCAAGAATATTGAAAATATCTTAGGTATATACAATCGATATGAGTATTTTCACAATGATGATATCTTACATTTATAGAAAATAAGTCCAATAAATTAAAATTAGTAACATAAGAGTAATACTCAATTTAGTTTTTTTCAAAATTTATTTTGGAATTTACTACTACCAATTTAATTTGTTGTTGTATAACCCAACAACCACTGACTATATGCATGTTTTCATATTATTGGACAACAGTAGGGTAAAGTCGATTATATTGAGAAAACTGAAACAACTTCTGGAATAAAACCTATATAACTTATGCAAAACTGGCACTTCGGATCCAAACGTGCTTGGAGGAATTGAAACAACTCTAGGTTTACCTCGATATTGAAATGTGGTGGTTTATTATGATGATTACGAAGAAAAAAGGATGAAAACAAATTATGCAGTTAATGATTAATTTTAAAGAGGTGAACTAAAAATCATAAGAAAATAATAAGAGCAATTTCCACAAATACAAGAGCATATAAACAGTGATAGACAAGGTTGTATGATGGTTCAATTTCCACAAATTTTAATTTGCAGTTAGTAGGAATGGCACATTAGGGCCTTGCCGGGCTATAATGAGATGCTATCTTTATACTCTCTCCGTCCCAAGATATAAATATTTTTGGACTTCGACACAGATTTCGAGATGCTACTTTGACCAACGATATCTATAAAAGTAAGATGTTTTAAATAAAAAAGTTGCATATTGTGATAGTTTGTTTAATGATAAATCTAGTAACATCAATTTTACATCAATTTTACATGATTGCTCTTTTTTATTTGTTTCGCTATTAATAGTCAAAGTTATAAATATTTGACTTGACACTATACTGAAAATGATTATATTTTGGGACGGATGGAGTATTAAAAGTGTACTAGTTTTAGCTATAAACCTAAGATAGATTCTTTTAGGCCATAGTAATACTAGTAGATAGCTAGCTACCAGTTGTCCGGCCCCTATGTGCCTGCATACATTCCATACTTATTACAGCAAAGTCAAGGACATAACAGATTATTCAGAACAAAAGACAAGAACTGTTAATCTTGCCTGTGTCCATGCAAGTTTTCAGTGTTTAAGAAATTAAATAAGACCAAAGTGTCCTTAATTACCTTACTTTTGTAGCTACTCACGGTCACCGCAACTAACTTGTTGTTATAGCATATTTCCATAAATATTAGACGTCATGTTCATAGCAGAGAGGCAGTAAGGCCAACGGGTTTTCTGGTGGACTGTTTGCTGCTACGCATGGTTTGACACTTACCGATCGACTTACATGTAAGCTAATATCTATGGCCTCTATCTACTTAGGTTTAGAAGGCACCGGGATTCAATAATGCGCCCAATTAAGTCAGTGAGTGTAGCACCCGCGAACAACCGCCGCAGCAAGTGTCCGTAGCACTAGCGGCCAATTGCAGCCATACACCGTTTGTTTCATCTCTACGCATTGTGTTGACGGCTGGGCACCAATGGCAGGAGATGCAGGATATATAGATAGATGATAACTGCCATACTTGGCTTGGACAAGCACATGCGAAGCATCAAAGCTGCTTAATTTGTTTGGGACAATGTAGGCCCAACACCGGGTGGCCGAGAACTTTTACGGTACAATTAATATACTACCAGTATATACTGGCAGCATATAGAAGGTCATGTTAGGAATTTTATAGAAAATAAAATAACACTTTAGTAATTTTTGGTTTAAACTGAATCTAATTGGGAGTACCTGGTCCAAATCTTATCGTGCACTGAGGGACGAGCATTCTGACCGCCATTTGATGACAAAGCACGTGACGATAGCACGATTTGATAATAGAATAACGAAGAAAAGACAAAATTACCCTTTCAAACTTTATACTGCAATCTAATTAACAAAAAAAATCAAATCAATCTACACCGTTAAATCATATATACTAGCATTATATTGTACCGTAAAAATATTCAAAAACCAGATCCGTACATTAATATATTAGCATGTACAGATTGGGTGATCTAAGGGGCCTATTATTTTTTACATGTTAATTTAAACCAATATGTTCTACCCTCCGCGTTAAAAAAAGACAGAAGCTACACAAACATATTATATCATCAATACTTGGCTCCACCTCATTTTCTTACAAAGCTTTTTGCCTGTGTTGCAGCTCTCACTTTTGTTCTATCCCGTCTTCTCTTTCTTTCAACTCAGTACAAATATGAGGTGACCACTATTATAATAGTGAACTTACGTCGTTCTACTATACCTGCTCTTAGCTTCACTCCCAAGCCTCACTGAATGCTCACTAAAAATGTACCTGCATGTGCAAATGTTTGTAGGAACTATGACTTGAAACTATTGAGTTGAGCCACATGCCCACGAATCTACCATCACAACCCTAGTATCATGAATTTTTATAAGAAAAGAAGCAACAATTATCTTTACCCAAGATATTACCTTCTATTATACATATATCATAGTATCTGCCAACATTGGTGAATGGATATAGTGAAATAATGCCGCCAATAGTGCATCCATATCCCAATTGCATGCAGTACATATATATTGCTCCACTTGGGATTTGGAGGTATGGGGAATTTGGAATACACAATCATGGGAGGTTGTTGTTCCGGCTTACGAATTTGGAATGCACACTTGGGATGTCGAGGTATGGGGAATTTGGTATGCACAATCATGGGAGGTTTGTTGTCCCAGCTTACTCTCTGAGTCTCACTGGCGTTAGACCTTTCTGTACTAGTATAAAAAGCAGCAGCAGTTGTTCCATTTGCTATATCCACCCAAACAAATGTACATAGAATCCCAATTAGCAATCCACAGCCATCTGTTCCTCTCATTGAGCGGCTCAAATTGCCCACACGCGACTATGTCTTGCGATCCAATGCTGGATTCACTACCACGCCTCACTATTTGCAATTGTACCCACCTTACCTCACCCGTCCAGATTAGCCCTGACGACTACCATGATTGGCGCATGCCTGCTAACCACTGTCCTCCTCGAATCGTGTGCGTACTACTACCTCCGTCCTAAAATAAGTGCAGTCATGGTTTTCAGTGCCTAACTTTGACCATTCGTCTTATTTTAAAATTTTTTGAAAAAATTTAAAAACATAAGTCACGAGTAAAGTATTATTCATGTTTTATCATCTTATAATAACAAAAATGCTAATTATAAAAAATTTTCAAATAAAACAGACGACCAGTGATTATTCATGTTTTATCATCTTATAATTACAGAAATGATTTTTAATAACTGTAATGGTCGCTAAAAGTCTAAATATAGATGTTAAAAGTCATTAACGACCAGTGATCGTTAATGGCTCCCTCGTTAATAATATTAACGACCACATAATGTTTCCCGTCGTTATTATATTAACAACGAAGCTTTTCTTCCATCGTTGTTTTATTAACGACCGTGGTTTTATGTTGTCATCAATTCATTAATGACCATAATATAGTGCCATGTCATTATTTAATTAACGACCATGATATTTGATGCGGACGTCACTAGCTCGCATACACGCAATAATCCTCCAACGGTCATTTAAAAACCGATAACGAGAGCTCGCGCGCGACAATTGAATTTAAAAGTGAGCTCGTTCCTATGTTCTTCTTTGTACGAATTTGAGAATATATTGCTAATTAATGATTTTATTGTGATTAGGAACAATGGAGGGGACAAGGAGACACTTGGAGAAGGACTTAGAGTCATGGAGGATCATCGAGGACGTGCAAGTCCAAGTGGAGGCCCAAACCAAGTCAATTCGGAGTCTAGTACTAATCTACACTAAAACGGACGCTCAGATCATATACGTGCTTGGATTGGGGCGTTCTTTATACGGATAGAAATCTAAGAAGATAACCTTTCTAATGGTTTTGGTCCCACGTCCAAATTCTTTCCGAGTCAACGGGAATCAACCGAACAATTTGACGTACAGAATCTGTCCTGGTGCTGCGTCACCGTATTTGGGCCTTTGGGCCGTGTATCGTGTTGGAACCCATTATGGTTGTGTCAAGGGTTGGTTGCTTGTTCTTGCTTATGTTCTTCGATTCGCATGTAGGGATTAGCTTTCTCGGCGAGGTCAACCGGGTTTCGGCACGGTTGATAACCAGTTGATAACCAGAGAAGACGTGGTGCTGCGATTGTGGGGTTTAGTAGCGTGTTCGTTCAGAAGCCGGATCAAGTTGTGTCGCGACTCCACCCAAATCGGCTGTTTATCAATTCCTATCGGAAGATCGGGACCTAACACCCTCATCAATATTGCCCCTTCGTTGTTTCACTGTTGGCGGCCATATTGTATTGTCCTTATATTATTAACCATTTCCCTGTAGAGAAATACCCGAAATATTTTATCAATAAGCAAAAATATATAATTGTCATAAACTAAAAAACAAACAAGCACTCAATGGCACTTTATCATATTCACAAAATTATTGGAATCTTACAGATGCCAATGCATACAATTCATTAATAATGGTTTTGACATACATACATATTTAGCTTCTTAGTTTCGCGACATTAATAAAGCTAGAAGTATAAGTATACACTAGCGGACATGTGTTTCTTCATCATCACTGATGCACCATAGGTGATCAAGTTGGTCTTGTCAATTCAGCATCCTCCGTCCGTACATAGTTACCCTGCCAAAAAACCTCGGTTACAAAGGCTATCGGTTTGTAAATATTTAGTTTCATCAAACTCAATGTGCACAGATTTGTTTGCTTAGTTCTCACCTGGAGGTATAGCAATTGAACTTTTCATCACTGTCTGTTATCCTGCAAACAACAAGGTGTGACCAAATATAAAGGCTACAGAAAATTATTTGCTGTATATAAAGAATTTTGGAACGAAGATCTTGCATTTGACAATCGGTGTTGCTTAATAAGACTGTGTTTAGACTGTAGGGTAAAAATTTTTGCAGTGCCACATCGGATATACGGACATAAATTTGAAGTATTAAACGTAGTGAAATAACAAAATAAATTATAGAATCCACATGTAAACTACGAGACGAATTTATTAAACTTAATTAATCCGTTATTTGCAAATGTTACTGTAGCACCACATTGTCAAATCATGTAGGAATTAGACTTAAAAGATTCGTCTCGCAAATTAGTCGCAATCTGTGCAATTAGTTATTTTTAGCATATATTTAATACTTCGAGCAGTTGTTCAAATGTTCGATTTGACAGGATGTAAAATTTTAGGGTGGGATATAAACACCACCTAAAGAACTGCCAGTGCTGTCTATATTTCGGTGAATTCCTAGATGGTCTATTATGCATATACTCCCTCCGTCCAAAAAAACCAATCTAGTACTGGATGTGATATATTGTAGTATAATGAATCTGGACAGAGATATGTCCAGATTCGTAGTATTAAAATGTGTCACATCCAGCACTAGGTTAATTTTTTATGGAACGGTGGGAATACTCTCTTTCTATGCAAAAGCCCTGAAATTGATAAGGTACTATTTAATGTATAATTGATTTGACACAGCCATAGGAAATTAATAAGAATATACAAAGAATTTTCGGAATGAATAGCTAACCATCTGACAATTGAAGGAGCATTCTAGCTACTGTTAATCTGCCGAGTTTTAAGACTAGAGATGGCATCGGTGAATTAACCGTCGGGGGTCACGTCCGCATCTCCGTCACTGCGGTGAAAAAATTTCACTGTCCACTGTCCCCGCCGCCCCCTGTCAACCACGACGGGCCACATTTTCACCAGCCCCGATCATCACACGGTGAATTTAACCCCGTGGTTACCCCGTCCCTGGTTAAATAACTCGACGGAGAAGAACTAGAGGTAGGCGTAGCTTACGGGGAGAGGCCGATGGTGGCTCGTAGTGACGGCAGAGGGCGCTGGCGGAAGTCAATAGAGGCCCTGGCGGTGCGGCGACGGCGGCTCCTGGCTGCGCAGCTCCCGGTGACGTCGGCTGCAGGCGCCGCGTCCGGTGGCGCGTCGATGGCTTTGTCCGGCGGTAGCGTCTCTCGGTAGCGCGTCGACGAAGGCTCCCGGCGACGGCGGCTCCCATAAATGGCGTCTCCCGATGATGCATCAACGGAGGGGCGGGACAGTGCCCGTGCCCACGCCGTGCGAGAGAAGGCAGCGAGCGGTGGCGCGCCTGGTGGCTGGCGGACTGGCGGTGCACGGTGGAGCGCCTGGCTCTCGGCAGACTGGCGGACGATGGTGGTGGCTGGCACGGGTGTGCGGCTGTGCGGGTGGAGAACTGGAGACTGGATCTGGAGGTTTGGGATTTTGGGTGGAGGATTTAGAGTTTGACTGGTTGACTTCGGGTTACATTTTATATATGACTATTAAATGGGCTTTAGTATTATGGGCCAAAACGTCTAAAAAGTCTAGAATTAGTCTTCTATGAAGTAAAGTCGGGTCGCTGCAGGGGGCGGGGATGGTGAATGGTTCACCGTCCCCACCCCCGTCATCCCCGATAGTGAGAGGTCTATAACCATTTCATTCCCCATGGTGAATACATATTAACCATCCCCGTCACTTGATAGGTGAATTCACCGCGGGGAAACGGTGAATGGAGCCCCATTGCCATCTCTATTTAAGACCTCTTTGTACCAAATGTTTATGTATTTTGCACATATGAGCAATAATATTAATAACGATGAACAAGATTTTTCCTCTGGCCTGATTCATGGCGTGCACTAGAAAATTAATGTCGAATTGACAGGCACGAACCCAAATTAACACTGAGCAAAACAGTTCTGCCATAGTTTCAGCTGGGCCATAATGAGGAAGTAGTAGCTATGATTATTTGGTTGAGGGCCATATATATGTTTGGGCGAATTAAATAGAGAGCCAGACCGGTCATGCATCTGCATTTCTTTCAGCTGATCTATCCACTCGAATTCTCATTCTCATAGTGTGCTCTGTAACACCCAACCATCCATCCATTTAGGCTTGGGAGGCACTCAGAATCACCGATCCGTGAAAGCATGCCAGCGAGAGAAGCGCCTGCGTGCAGCCGTCGCTAGAGTGGCGACGGATGTTCGGGTCCATTGCTGGCATTCCAATGCCGGCCGACATGAGAGGCTAGATTTGGATTTAAAGAGACGTGAGAAGCTTTTATGCCGTGCCGTAAAAAATTCGATTAGCCGAGAAACTGTATACTTTTGCAAGCGTATGTACTTATCAATTATCAATCAACATACACTAAGGGTGTGTTTGGTTGGCTGCATGTATCTTGGCTCGCACCCGCCTATGCAACTTCGGCCTGTTTGGTTGCCTGTTCCAAGATCTCAGCCAGGCTCCCTAGGTGCAAGATTCCCTCCACAGCCTGGCCCGAGAGGAACGCAAGAAATGAGCTTCGCTCCTCAGCCTGGCTGAGCGGATGCAGGCGCGGGTGCAAGCGTGTGTCTGGGCGATGCACGCGCCTGCAGTCCACTCACCTCCACAGTCTCATTTGCATCTTCCCTATCCTCCTACCCCTCTCTTCTTGCTGTTCGCCTTCGAGTATTCACGGCCAATCGAGGAGCACCAAGGACCGGCATGGTCTTTCTGCGCTGGGAAGAAGAAGGGGCTTCAGGAGGTCAGCTGGGGAAGAAGGGGCTTGAAGTTGAAGAGGAAGAAGAAGCCCGGTAGAAAATGCCGGATCCGGTGGCCACAAGCTCCTAGGCAGCAGATCTGGTAGCCTGGAGCTTGTCGCCGGCCACAACGGCGGGGCGAGAACCATCCGGCGAATGGCAGAGTCCGAACAAGCAACGGGATTCGGTGGGAAGGCAGGCGATGGGATCTTGTGGGGAGCTCGGCTGCGGAGTCGAGCGATGAGCATCTTGGAGTTCGGCGGTGGGGAGCGAGCCGCGTGGTCCGGCGGTGAGGATTGAGCGGCGATGAGCAGCGTGGACTCCGGCGTCGATAGGAACGAGAAAGGCAACTCTTTTCTTTTATTTTTTTTCTCTAACCGATCGATTACTTTTAAGCCCGATCAAATACTGTAGTTGAGTGGTTTTTTAATGATTATCTAATCCGGGCTACTGTTGATCGGATTAGTATTGAACCATTGTTTTTCAGCGAGGATTAGTCAGCGTGTGCTAAATTTTAACAATTTAAATGAGATAATCTAACTATAGTTATTTGTACATTTTTATTTCACGTTCAACAAAAAAAAAGTTAACAAACTCGGTTTCATGCAACCAACCAAATAAAATTGATCATGTGCCACACTTTCTCATGCAAGCAACCAAACAACATGTCGTGCTATCCGGGATAAGCTGATATGGCAACCAAACAAGTCAGTTTGTACCACTTTATCCAGGCTAGCCTCATCCAGGATGAGTCATACGAGCCTTACTAGGGACATACAAGCAACCAAACACACCCTAAGTTAAATTGAGTTTATTTAAGTATTGTAGTGAATTATAAGTCGTTAAATTGAGTTTCTTTAAGTATTGTAGTGAATTATAAGTCTTGTAGTCTTATGACGCTTAAAGTTGTTATCACACATTGCTTTGGGGAGCTATAGTATTTAGTGGATTCATAAGTAAGTCTTAAAATTAAGGGGAGAGGGTTGATTGAATTTATCGACTCACTAACGATAAGGATTAGGAAAGAGATTAACCACCAATTTCCTTCCCAATCAAGAAAGAAAAATAAGATATTATATTTTGTTTTGTGTGATCGGTGCAAAACAGAATTCCAAACTAATTGGAGATAAACCCCTGAGCCCCACCAGTGTAGCTATATATGAGAAAGAGGAGGAGACGCAGACGTGATGTCGAACCTCTCCCTAAACCCTAAACCAATTGCCCGACTGATTAGACACTGGAAGGGCTTCGTGAGGCATCTCTTGAAGTGTTGTAGCACAAGAAGAATAAAAGACAGAGGAGAAGAAAGAAAAGGAATCAAAGGAATAAAATCAAAACCAAACACAGGCTTCAATGGCTTCATCTGAGGTTAGTTAGATCAATTAATTTCCGCATAAGCAGAAGGTGATCATGTTTAGACTAAAACTCAAATTGATTAATTGGATTAATTTCCAACATTGTGGTATCAGAGCTTATCTTAGCCTTCCTTGATCCCATCATCCTAAAGTGAAGCCATTATGCCACTTAAACCCTACATTCTACTCGGCATGATGCAAATCAATGAAGATTAAGTTATGTTATGTTTAGATCAAGTGCATTATCATGGCATGATTAATCTGTTAATCCCCGTATTTTGTTTATTAGTTCGTAAAGTTGCCTTTTAGTTGAGCATTATGTCAGTATTTAAGTTAATTAGACCGAATTAGATTCATGCTTAAGAAATTCAGCTTCGGCTAACTAAGGAAGAACTTAATTCAGAGGGAAACAGGGACAAGATAGATTGAAATTCCCCATTTTTTTCCCCAAGGGATTAAGCCAATTCAATCCATCCCAAAATCCCCAAATAAGCCGGATTGAATCGAAACCTAATTCCCGAAATTCGCAAAGCCTCAAGAACCCTAATTCAGGCCTAAGACCCAAAATCCCCAAATTCAAGAACCCTAATTTCGGATAAGAAACCCTAATATTCCAAAACCCGAATCAAATTCAAACTTAAATCGGAATTGACTTTGGTTCGGGTTACTTACTGGATTTTGAAGCCCTAAACCCACCGGAATTTCTCCGGCAAGCGGCATTGCCGCCACTTCACCTCCTTGTGGCCGCGTCGGTCTTCCCGGTCCCTCCACCGTCCCTCGCCGGGGACGGGAAGCGTCGGCTTGGCAGCTGCCTTCGGGCTCCGCCGTCCCGCCAACGAAGTCCGGGCCACATCGGTGCTCGCCGCCGTTTTGCGCGACCGCCTCGCCGGAACACCAATGCCTGGCTAGGCTTGGCGCCACCCTCAGGCGTGCTCCCCAGCCGACGAGCACGGGGCGCCTAGCGGAGTACCTTCCGCTCGTGCGCGCACCGCTCGCCGGACCGCTATCATCGTCACCACCACTTGCCGCCGGGGACGGGAAGCGACATTACTTGGTGTCGCCTTGTGCTCCGCTCCCCAGCCGGCGAAGTCCGGAGCCACTCGGCGCTCAATGCCTGTCGCACGCTCTTGCTTCGCCGGACTGCGGTCGTCGCCATTCCCACCGTCGCTCTTGCCCTCTGGCTCACCGGAGAAGAGATCGAGGAAAGGGAGGAAGAGGAAGAGGAAGAGGAAGAGGAAGAGTGGAGCCGGAGAGGTTCGGATCCGTTGCTGGCATTCCAATGCCGGCCGATGTGAGAGGCTAGATTTGGAGTTTAAGAGACGTGAGAAGTTTTTATTCTGTGCCGTTAAAACTTCGATTAGCCAAGAAACTGTGTTCTTTGCAAGTTAATTTATGTATTTTTGTGGCTGTACAATTTAATAACTATCAATGCGAACATGCAAAGGAGGATAGATTCCTGCCTTTTTTTCTTATGCTATGCCATCCGATTAGTTGAAAACATAGATGCATAGATTAATATGTGATATTTCAATGCACCAAACATAACTCAGGTGCGTGTTTGAAATTGATGACCCGATAAATTATGGACAATGCTTTGTAGGTATAAACAAATATTATATACTACTCTTATCCTTTGACACCGATGACCAAAGGATGTGTATGGGTACAGCTTGATGCATCTGATTTGTGGATAATCACATGATGTCGAGCTTAGCCATATAATAATGGTGTGTTATGTAGAGGAGTATAAGCATCAGCTAGCAAAGTAGTATGCAAATAAAACTGTGATGATTGTAATTGGAAAAAAACGGGTAATGCGCATAAGAACCTTCACCACTACTGTGTATATCTATTTATAAGTGCGCATGTGAAAGAACATTTTGGAATGGCGGAAACAATTGTTTGCAATCCGTTCCGAGACAATGGCCCTGTTTAGTTGTATGGGTGAAAAATTTTGGCATGCCACATCAGATATACAGATACACATTTAAAGTATTAAACGTAGTCTAATAACAAAACAAATTACAGATTCCGCCTGTAAACTACAAGACGAATTTATGAAGCCTAATTAATCCATCATTAGCGAATGTTTACTGTAGCAATCATGGCCCAATTAATCCACATTGTCCAATCATGGCGCAATTATTAGGTTTAAAATATTCGTCTCGCGATATACACGCAAATTGTACAATTAGTTTTTTTTTCTATATTTAATACTCTATATATGTGTCCAAACATTCGATATGACAGGTGAAAAATTTTTACGTGTGAACTAAACATGGCCAAGTCATAGAATTCATATGCTCAAAACCGGCACTAAGTCATAGAGGCCCCATTTAGTTCCCAAAAAGTTTTTCCCAAAAACATCACATCGAATCTTTGGACACATGCATGGAGCATTAAATGTAGATTAAAAGAAAAACTAATTGCACAGTTAGGGAAGAAATCGTGAGATGAATCTTTTGAGCCTACAGTAACCCACATATACTAATGGCGGATTAATTAGACTCAAAAGATTCATCTCGCGGTTTCCAAGCGAGTTATGAAATTAGTTTTTCATTCGTGTCCGAAAATCCCTTCCGATATTCGGTCAAACGTCCAATGTAACACCCAAAAATTTTCATTTCGCGAACTAAACATGCCCATAATTCATGGCCCTTCCTAGCTTCTACTGACAGCCATCATTGCTGGTTCCAAAATCGATATTGATGACCTGTGTGCTGTCGCAGTGATTGGTTAGTGAAGCAATCTACCCTCCTCATAATAAAAGTGTGGAGATTATGGATATCCCATGTCTACATGGCGATACTATTTGGGCTGGATATAGGATACCGAATATGTATAGAATATCTTATTTGTATCTCGGGTTTGTTTCTTAACTTGTACAACAAGGAAACACCTTGAGACTTAGTCGGTCACGGCTGTATTTAATCTATATCTGTGTATTCCGTTAGGGATATTGATTATCTTTTGTAACCCGGACTCCTTCCCATATATAAGGGGGGTCCGGGCGCCTCTAGGGGCAGATGTTGATTTTCTCTAAATCATACAATCAATAACACACTCGGCGGATTCATCCCCGGACAGGAGTAGGGTATTACTTCTTTTATAAGAAGGCCTGAACCTGTATAAATCCTTTGTCTCCAAACCCATACACTTTCCTAGCTTGATAGCCACCCCCTTTTATTATTGCCGAAATCTAGTTTCGACAGTTGGCGCGCCAGGTAGGGGTAGCGTCAAGCTTTTCGCCGATCAGTGCAATGGGTTCCGTCTCCGGCATCGACGACCTCGTCTTCCCACCCGGGCAGACGTTTCGGTTCGGCAGCCTCGACTTCGTCACCAACAACTTCGGCAAGATCTCTCTCCTAGACTCGTAGTCAAACCAGTCGGGAGAGAACCGGATTTCGGTCCCGTTCGGATTCCCGAACGCGGCTGAAAGCTACTTCAAGACCATCTCAACCGAGTCGGCTTCAAACCACTCGGCCGAGATCGCATCTTCTCCAACGACACCAGATCAAGATGATGGGGCTTACCCACCAGTCCTGATGAAGCTCCCCGACGATTTAGCGGCCGTCTCCACCACGACAGCGTCTTCATCCCGTAGGCCTAGGCGGAAGTCGGCCTCAACACCGATTTCGCCTAGCTTCAGGGAAGTCGGCGTCATCCTCCAACCACTCGGCACGGTTTCGACGGATCAGCTAGATGACTACAACAGCTCTCCCACCGTCGACTCACGTCCTACTGACATCGTGGAGTACGACGAATTTAGTTCTCGCTACAACGACTTCAACGACTTCGACGACTTCGACGGAAGCCTAGATGACAACTATACCCCTCTCTACTTTGGCGTTTTCATGGCCAATAATGAGACGGAGGAGCAACGCCAAGCCCGGGAGACCGAAGAACGTCGCCGACTGGAGGAGGAGCATCAGGCACAAGAACAAGAACGGCTACGGCGTGAGCAGCAGGACCGTGAGCGGACCGCGAAGGAGGCTGAGGATCGACGTCAGCGAGCTTTGGAAGCAGGGCGCCGAGCGCGTGATCTCATCGTCCAACAAGATGTCGAAGGGACACCGGTTTTCCGCACCCCTCAACAGAATGCGGTTGCCGCGATCACCCTTCTCGACACCCTACTCAACCAAAACGAGCTCAATCGATCCGACCACGTCGTCAACATCTTGAACCAGACGAAGACCATGATTGCGGCCTCGGTCCCAGTTAACTCCGAAAGCGTCCACACGCCGACTGGCAGCCGAGTTCCCCACTTCCGATCTCACGACTACCGTCATCCAAGCCTCAGCATCACCGGCGCGGGATCCAACCGCAGGAGCAGGGGTCACGACGAGCGGTCTGTTCACTCACCTCCCGACCTTCATAGGGAGCGCCGAGTGGAACGGCCTCGCTCACCACCTCGTCGCCGCCCCATCGATCTTCGCGACACAATCATACAGCGCCGAGCAGCTCGAGGCTACCATCACTCGCCGGACCGCCGCGACGACAACCTTGACGGAGTTGCAGCCTTCACCGACGACCTGCGTCGAGTGGATTGGCCAGCCGGCTTCAAACCGACTAGAATAGAGAAGTATGACGGTACCACTAACCCCGAATCGTGGCTTACCGTCTACGGTCTCGCAATCCGCGCAGCAGGAGGAGACAACAAGGCCATGGCGAACTATTTACCAGTGGCTTTAGCGGATTCCGCCCGATCTTGGCTCCATGGATTACCCCGTGGTACAATTGGATCTTGGGCCGAACTACGCGACCACTTCATCGCCAACTTCCAAGGCACCTTCGAGCGTCCCGGCACACAATATGATCTTTACAACGTCATTCAGAAGTCCGGAGAATCCCTTCGAGATTACATCCGGCGATTTTCTGAACAACGTAACAAGATCTCCGACATCACCGACGACGTCATCATCGCCGCATTCACCAAAGGGATTCGCCACGAAGAATTAGTCGGCAAGTTCGGGCGCAAGCCTCCCAGGACAGTCAAGCTCATGTTTGAAAAAGCCAACGAGTACGCCAAAGCTGAAGACGCCGTCACCGCATCAAAGCAGTCGGGTCCGAGTTGGAAGCAAAACAAGGGTACGCCGGCTACGGGAGGAGGTGGAAGTAACAATCATAAGGACCGCAAGCGTAAGCCTGCGGAACTTGTTGCAACCGCCAGTCACTCTTCTCGACAGCGTTCGCGCGTCAACACGTTCGACAAGATCATGAACTCCCAATGCCCGCACCATCCTAACTCCAACCACGTGGCCAAAGATTGTTTCGTCTACAAGCAATTCGCGGATCAATACACCAAGACTGCACGGAAGAATTCTGACGAAGAACAAAGCACGTCGAGGAAGAAGGACGATGGTGACACCCCGGCAGGTTTTCAAGATCACCGCAAGGAGCTGAACCATATCTTCGGCGGCCCCCTGGCTTATGAGTCTAAACGGAAGCAGAAGTTGACTGAACGGGAGATCAATGCTGTTCAGCCCGACACGCCCCAGTATCTTCGATGGTCAGAGATTGCAATCAAGTTTGACCGCTCGGATCATCCTGACCGAGTGGTCCACCCGGGGCGGTACCCCCTGGTACTAGACCCAGTGGTCCGTAATGTCAAGCTTCGCAGAACCCTCATCGACGGTGGCAGCGCACTCAATATCCTCTTCGCCAAGACCTTGGATGATATGCAGATTCCTCGCTCTGAGCTAAAACCAAGCAATGCGCCTTTTCACGGAGTGATTCCAGGATTATCCGCAACTCCACTCGGCCAGATCACCCTCCCGGTCACTTTCGGCACTCGGGAAAACTTTCGCACAGAGAATATCAGCTTCGAAGTCGCCGATTTCGAGACAGCTTACCATGCCATACTCGGACGCCCGGCGTTAGCCAAGTTCATGGCCGTCCCGCACTACACTTACATGATGATGAAGATGCCCGGTCCCCGAGGAGTGCTATCCCTACGGAGTGACATCAAGCAAGCCGTCACATGCGACAAGGAGAGTTGCGACATGGCTCAAACCCGCGAGATGGCGTCTGCCCGAGAAGATATCCGACTGGCTGCAGCCACGGCAAGCGAAGGAGAAATACCTGCTACCAAGACTTCAAAAAGTGGAGAAAGCGAAGCCAAGACTAAGAAGATTCCCCTAGATCCCTCTGATCCTACTAAAACTGCTGTAATAGGCGCCGAGTTAGATTGTAAATAGGAAAGCGCGCTCATCACCTTTCTTCAGAACAATAAAGATATCTTTGCGTGGAAACCATCTGATATGCCCGGTATTCCTAGAGAGGTGATTGAGCACTCCTTACATGTCAAAGAAGATGCCAAGCCTATCAAACAACGACTCCGCCGATTCGCACAAGACAGGAAGGACGCGATCAAGGAGGAATTAACCAAGCTGTTAGCAGCAGGCTTCATCAAAGAAGTCCTTCATCCCGACTGGCTGGCAAACCCGGTTCTAGTTCGGAAGAAAACAGGGCAATGGCGCATGTGCGTCGATTATACCGACCTCAACAAGTCTTGTCCCAAAGATCCTTTTGGGTTGCCTCGCATTGACCAGGTAGTTGACTCAACCGCCGGCTGTGAGCTTCTCAGTTTTCTGGATTGCTACTCGGGGTATCATCAGATCCGACTGAAGGAATCCGACTGCTTGAAGACTTCATTCATCACGCCCTTTGGAGCTTATTGCTATGTCACTACGCCGTTCGGACTAAAAAACGCAGGAGCAACTTATCAACGTATGATCCAAAGATGCTTCTCAACGCAGATCGGTCGCAACGTTGAAGCCTATGTGGTTGATGTAGTCGTCAAGACCAAGCAAAAGGATGATTTGATCTCGGATCTAGAAGAAACCTTCGTGAGCATCCGTGCTTTCAGGATGAAATTGAACCCTGAAAAGTGCACCTTCGGAGTACCGTCAGGGAAGCTGCTTGGCTTTATGGTGTCTCATAGGGGCATCCAAGCCAACCCGGAGAAAGTTACTGCTATCCTCAACATGAAACCGCCAAGTACCCAGAAAGATGTTCAGAAGCTGACTGGATGCATGGCGGCGCTCAGCCGATTTGTTTCAAGACTTGGCGAGCGGGGGATGCCCTTCTTCAAGCTACTGAAGAAAACAGATAACTTCCAGTGGGGACCCGAAGCACAGAAGGCCTTCGAAGATTTCAAGAAACTCCTCACCGAGCCACCAGTCTTAGCCTCACCACACCCGCAGGAGCCGTTGTTGCTGTATGTATCAGCCACCTCCCAGGTTGTGAGCACAGTCTTGGTCGTTGAGCGCGAGGAAGAAGGCCATGTCCAAAAAGTCCAGCGACCGATTTATTTTGTCAGCGAGGTCCTAGCCGACTCCAAAACGAGGTACCCTCAGGTTCAGAAGCTGTTATATGGTATTCTAATTACTACCAGGAAGCTATCTCACTACTTTCAAGGTCACTCCGTAACGGTGGTTACATCATTTCCACTCGGTGATATACTGCACAACCGCGAAGCAAACGGACGTATTGCTAAGTGGGCTTTGGAGTTGATGTCTTTGGACATATCATTCAAGCCCCGAATTTCAATCAAGTCCCAAGCGTTAGCTGATTTTGTCGCCGAATGGACCGAGTGCCAGGAGGATACCCCCGCGGAGAACATGGAGCACTGGACCATGCATTTTGACGGATCCAAACGACTTTCGGGCACTGGAGCAGGAGTGGTTTTGATTTCCCCAACTGGAGAAAGATTGAGCTATGTGCTTTGGATACATTTTTCGGCGTCCCACAACGTCGCCGAGTATGAAGCCCTCTTTCATGGGCTACGGATTGCAATTTCCCTAGGGATAAAGCGTTTAATAGTTCGAGGCGATTCACAGCTGGTTGTTAACCAAGTTATGAAAGAGTGGTCCTGCCTTGACGACAACATGATGGCATATCGACAAGAGGTACGCAAATTGGAAGACAAATTTGATGGACTCGAGCTCAGTCACGTTCTTCGACACAACAATGAAGCCGCCGACAGACTTGCCAATTTTGGATCCAAGCGTGAGGCGGCGCCCTCAGATGTTTTCGTCGAACACCTTTATACGCCGACCGTACCTCATAAAGATACTACTCAAGATGCGGACACTCATGACGTAGCTATGGTTGAAGCCGACTGGCGAGAGCCCCTCATACGATTTTTGACTTCTCAAGAACTCCCCCAAGACAAAGATGAAGCCGAGCGGATTTCAAGGCGTAGCAAACTTTATGTTTTGCATGAAGCCGAGTTATACAAGAAAAGCCCTTCAGGAATTCTGCAACGCTGCGTATCTTTAGAGGAAGGGAGACAATTGCTAAAAGACATACATTCTGGGATATGCGGAAACCATGCTGCTGCACGCACCATTGTCGGCAAAGCTTATCGGCAGGGTTTTTTCTGGCCTACTGCAGTGTCCGACGCCGACAAAATTGTGCGCACGTGCGAAGGTTGCCAATTTTTCGCCAGACAAATTCATCTACCAGCTCAAGAGTTGCAAACAATCCCGCTGTCTTGGCCGTTTGCGGTTTGGGGGCTCGACATGGTTGGCCCGTTTAAAAAGGCAGTCGGCGGTTACACGCATCTCTTTGTGGCCATTGACAAATTCTCCAAGTGGATCGAAGCTAAACCGGTTGTCACAATCACAGCGGATAATGCCCGAGACTTCTTCATCAACATTGTGCATAGATTTGGAGTGCCCAATCGGATCATCACCGATAATGGCGCACAATTCACTGGCGGAGTTTTTAAAGACTTTTGTGAAGACTTTGGAATTAAGATTTGCTATGCCTCAGTGGCACACCCCATGAGCAATGGACAGGTGGATTGAGCCAATGGCATGATACTTCAAGGGATTAAAGCGCGTGTTTTTGACCGGCTAAAACCCTATGCCGGCAAATGGGTGCAACAGCTGCCATCAGTACTTTGGTCTTTGCGAACTACACCCAGTCGGGCCACAGGCCAGTCACCTTTTTTCCTTGTCTATGGGGCGGAAGCAATGTTGCCGAGTGAAGTTGAATTCGAGTCTTTGCGCTTTCGAAATTTCCGTGAAGAACGCTACGAAGAGGACCGAGTGGATGACTTGCACCGATTGGAAGAAGCCCGCGAAGCAGCTTTGATTCGGTCGGCTCGATATTTACAAGGGTTGCGGCGCTATCATAATCGCAATGTTCGATCTCGTGCCTTTTTAGTCGGTGACCTGGTTTTGAGGAAAATTCAAACTACACGAGATCGGCACAAGTTATCTCCTCTATGGGAAGGGCCATTTATTATCTCTGAAGTCACCCGGCCAGGTTCTTATCGACTCAAGCGCGAAGACGGTACTCTTGTCGACAACTCTTGGAACATTGAGCATCTTCGTCGTTTCTACGCTTAAGTTTATCATTGTACTTCCCTATCTTGCCTGTCAACATCAAGTTTTCTTCTTGAAGTTGTCAGTCGGGGGCTATCATTATAATAATGGAGTGTGATTTTTTATCAATTTAATTTGCTTACTTGGTCTATCATTGCCTTGTTTGGTTTTTTCTACTTAGTTTGCGAGGACTGAAAGTTTTTAATAGCTTATTTGGGTTTTAGGCTCAACAAAGCTTGATAAAAATTTTTAAGAAATCAAAGACTTGGCTAGAACTATCAAGCACAGCATAAATACACCAGTATTGTACAAATTAAACCTCCATTCGTTACATTTACACTCAGTCAGAATCAGTCCTTTCATCATCAGAGTTATCGTTGCTCGGCTGAAGGTTGTTGTTGCGGAATTGATCTACCACATCGCTTGCAATCTTGTCAGCCGCACTTTGAGCATTACTGATAAGATCAAGAGCAGCTTCTTCACTTGTCCCGTCTGCAAAACCATCAATGGTATCAATTTCAATCCTCGGGTACAAGGATTTGGTCATCGCCAATGCCATGCTAGCTCCCATACTTCCAGCTTTCTTGATATTCTTGAAGTATACATCCGGTGCAACTCTCAGCTTGTCAAAGATTTCGGTTGCGTCAAGTGCACTCGGACCACTGTCATTAAGGAACATAGCTTGGACAAGTGGTGTAGCGACATTGGCGACTTCGCCTCTTGCTCCTTCAAGCTTCTTGATCTTACCCACCAGGACATCAAACTGAGCTTGAGATTTGATTTTACGGTCTACAAAACACATTTATAATAAGAATCTGCTGCATAAAAGAGAGGAAAGTTCAAACTGTCAGTTGGCAGTACCTTCAACCTCCTTCAAGGCTGAGTCCCTTTGCGCAGCTAGTTCTACTTTATCTCTTTTCAAGGCTTCAATCTGTTTCTCCATTTGAGCCATCCTGGTAGCTTGCGCTGTTTGAAATCCAGATGTTTGAGGATACAATTATGACAGCATAAATCAATGGAACAGATCTGGGTGATTACCTTTTGATGAACCACTCAGCTCGAAGTTGGAGTCCTGGAGCTGTGCAATTCGCTCCCTTAATTCCTTCTCCGTTTTCTTGGCATGCTCCTTGGCCTCGTGTAGCTGGCTCCTAACGGCTTCAAGAGTTCCCAAATGAGGAACCAGCTTTTCTAAGGTTGTGGTCTTGGCCTCGTTGCGAAGATGGATCCTCTGCACGGTGGTTCATGGATTAGTTTTGTTAACGAGACAATAAAGTCATCAAAGGCAGTCACCTAGAAGACTTACATTCACAATGCGAGTAGCTTCTCCAAGTACTTTCTTCAGCTGGCACACTTCCTCATCTTCTTTTTGGCGATTTATGACAATGCCAGAAACTTGAGAGTTCTCGTCCCACCATTTGAGTAAGATAGGAGGACGAGAGTCATCAGCTGCCTTTATGCGAGGAATTGTTTCTTCATCGCCGCCTAGTGGACCTGATGTATTCCCAAAACATTAGGCGAACAATCTGGAGTTATTCAGAACGGCATCACTTGAGAAGATGGGTTACCTGAGGATGTGCCTGGCTGAGTGCGAGGTGATCCTTGTTCTTTATCTGGAGAGCCAATCACCGAGTCATTACCAGCCTCTGGTCCTTGAGAAGTTGTCTGCTCTTCAGCTTCAGGAATCTCTTGATTTAGATCTACATCCGACTGGTTTCCAGTCGGGGGCTCTCGGGTTGTTGCAGTTTCAGTTGCTGCCGACTGGTTTCCAGTCGGCGGCTGATCACTCGGATTGGCTTTGTCGTCCGAAGCTTGGGCGCCAGTCGGCTGACTTTCGGCAGTTGGCTGGCTTTCGGCAGTCGGCCGGCTTTCAGCAGTCGGCTCAGCATCCTTGGATATATTTGGCTCTGTCACAGCCGGATCAGGATCTTTTCCGGTTGGATCTATATCGGACGGTTTCCTGCGAAGTGTCCTTTCGATATTTAGCATAATTTCTATAAGGGAAGCATGCCGAAATAAAATGGTATCGAGAGGTTTATACCTGGAAGATGTTCTAATCTTTGGCATTTGACGGCCAGCCAGTTTTTTCCTGGGCATGGTATGCTTTGGGAGTTTGTTGGGCGTGCCCTTGTCCCCAGATTTGTTGCTGTCATCGCCCTCGTCGTCATCAAGCACCAGCTTTCTCTTGCGAGGACCTGTTTGCCCAGCCGGTTTGGAGGTTTGAGGTTGTGGGTCTGACCTGATTGTCGGCCCTCCACTTCCCTGAATAGTGTGCTGGCGAGGAGATCGGCGCTGAGCAATCGGGGGATCAGATTTCATCAATACGTATTTCTGGATGAGATGCTTCCACAGTTAGCTAACTCAACATGAAGATGGAATTATGTTTTGACCTTGGGTTGAAGATTTTCAGATACATACCTGCGGAGGCGGATTGAATGCGTTGTATGGTACAACTGGCAGCTGATGTGAGTAGCTGACGACAATAGCATTCGAGAATATCTTGTACATTCTCTCCTTCATGATCTTAAAATCCAGAGAATCTGGGTCTTCACGGTTTGGATCATGCTTGCCGTCAAATTCAAATGCTGTGCGGGATCTTTCTTTGATTGGAGCTAATCGGCACTTAATGAAATGCCGAGTGATTTGCTCTCCCTGTAAGCCTTGCTCTTTGAGTTTCAGCATGCGTTCCATCAGTTCTAAGGCTTGGGCAGCTTCATCTCCCATGGGAAGAGAGTTCCATGTATCTTGGTATACTGGGGGAAGACAGGAGTACTCAGGAAGAGCGGGCTCGGGATTTTGAATATAAAACCAGTTGGCGTGCCATCCTTTGTTTGAAGTCTTGAAAGGCATGGAGAAATACTTTTGGCTCAGAGTGCCCCTCAGTTGAAATCCAGCTCCTCCAACTACGCATGGTTTGTTTTTGTTTGGTTGAGGCTTAAGGAAAAATATTCGGCGGAACAGAGCAAAATGAGGTCTAATGCCCAAAAAAGCTTCGCAGACATGGACGAAATTTGCAATATGGACTATGGAGTTCGGATTCATATGATGTAAGCTGATTCCATAGAAATTCAGTATCCCACGGAAGAACTTTGAGGTTGGAAGAGCAAATCCGCCATAAAAGAAATGAGAGAAGACCACGACCTCGTGTGTATCGGGGGTTGGAAAGGCTTCACCGCATGCTGGCCGCCACCCGATGATCTCCTTGGCAGGGAGAACGCCGTGCGCCACCATCTCCTTCAGGTTTTCTTCCGTCACGTCCGACGGCGCCCATTGGCTTTCGAAGCTTTCTCTCTCTTCCGCCATCGATTTTTCTCAAATGCGCTGATTTGATTCGAGGGATGGCTTGGGAGAGGTGAGGAATTGAGGCGGTGGATCACGGGAAGGATTTTGATCACGTTTTGAAGGTGGATTTGGGTGGATTGGTGAACCCTAGTTCGCCGGCGCAGCTCTTTACTGTAGCAGGGAGTGGGGAAAATGGCAAGTGTTCCGGCGGGGAAGACGAAGCGTCGCTTGGATCTCGGATTTTTTTGTTAAGGGTATCGGAGGTGCAAATGGGCCTAGGCCTGAAAAGTACCTCAGCCCAATACTTTTCACAGCGTGGCCCATTGTGTTCCTTAGGGACTTAGGCATATTTTTTGCTTTGGCAATTTATGCGCACAATAGTGTTGCCCAATGCTGATAAAATCCTTTTTTATGCGGTCATATAATTCCTTGGAATTATTGCAATGCAAATTACAAGGTGCCCGACAGAATGGCGTTATGCTGTTTTTGTAAGCTTTTTTAGGCTACAAAAGCTGTTTGGGTTAACTTGGAACGACTTGTTTTTATCATAGTCATTTCCTCGGTATGTTATATACCTATTCTCATTATGGTAAATAGTCATAGCCTAGGCTATTAGACTTGTTCATTGCCATAATTTTTATAATACTTGGTGGGTAATCTTTAGAGTTTTATATTCGGATGCCTGTCCAGTGTGTTCATTCGTGAACCTTTTAGAGTGTAAACCACTCGGATTCTTTTTATTATGGCTAAAAAGCAGTCGGCTAGAATGCCTCTTTAGGCGCCGCGTATGTTTTTGCCATCTAATGCATGATTGTGTTATTATATTGTTCTCAACTATATGTTTAGTTTGTTAAACTAATCACATAGTTGGGGGCTACACCTAATTAGGTGCATCTATTCGATGCACCATATTCTTTATCTTTTCGCCCTTTACAGTCTTCGTCTTCGCTACTCGGCGGGCCTTGGCATGAATAATTTGAAGCACTCGGATTGCTATCTTTGAGAAGGCTACGATGGTTGACTGCAAAGGTCTCGGGGGCTACTGTGGAGATTATGGATATCCCATATCTACATGGCGATACTATTTGGGCTGGATATAGGATACCGAATATGTATAGAATATCTTATTTGTATCTCGGGTTTGTTTCTTAACTTGTACAACAAGGAAACACCTTGAGACTTAGTCGGTCACGGCTGTATTTAATCTATATCTGTGTATTCCGTTAGGGATATTGATTATCTTTTGTAACCCGGACTCCTTCCCATATATAAGGGGGGTCCGGGCGCCTCTAGGGGCAGATGTTGATTTTCTCTAAATCATACAATCAATAACACACTCGGCGGATTCATCCCCGGACAGGAGTAGGGTATTACTTCTTTTATAAGAAGGCCTGAACCTGTATAAATCCTTTGTCTCCAAACCCATACACTTTCCTAGCTTGATAGCCACCCCCTTTTATTATTGCCGAAATCTAGTTTCGACAAAAAGAAAAAAAGAAACAGTACAGTAGGCTTAGTAATGCACATGAGGACAGTTCTGTCATATGTATAGGCATGAATGAAAAGATATGTACAGATATTAGATTGTTAGGAATGCAAATAAACAGTAAGACCAGTCACACACCGCATATGCAAGTCATCACTGTCCACTTAACGAGTTAGGCGTGGAAGATATCATGAATCAAAATGATGCTTTTGAAATAGTGCCTAGCTATGCTCGGCCACCGTCAGTTGATCGTGCTAATAATCGATCAGCAACGGACATGGAAGCAACACCCATTTCTGGAGAAAACATCTTTCGTCGGTCAGCCGAATTCCACAATAGTCCCGGTTGCAATAAAAACCGGGGCTAAAGATGATCTTTAGACCCGGTTAAAAAGGGTAACGGGCATATTTGATCTTTAGTCCCGGTTGGTAACAAAAGATCATCTTTAGTCCCAGTTCAAATGCTGTCAGGGCCTGTCAGGCCCCTCCGGGGGCACCAACCGGGACTAAAGATCGTAACTTTAGTCCCGGTTGGTGTTATGAACCGGGACTAAAGATCACGGTAACACCAACCGGGACTAAAGACCCACCCCTATATATATATATATGTCTTCTTCCTCCTCCAGCTGCCCGAGCAAGCTTCAAAATTTCTTCAAAAAAGAGGGGAGGTCATGCCAAAATTTCTAGTGAATTTATCTTGGTAATTATATACAAATCGGAGGTGTCTAAAATGTTAGCAACTTCATTCTCCAATATTTTTTTTGTCATATTACATTTGGAGCTATGTTTTGCACACTATTTTGTCTCCAAAATTTAGTTGTAAGTTGATGAGACAGAAAATTTGTGTGGGGAAGAAAGAATATATAGAAATTTAGTTTATTTGCTAAAGAAGGTTTTATAAAATAGTTGAGAAGAAAAATATAGTGAAAGTTAAACTTAAATAATAGAAAACAAACTAAAATGAAAATTAAAAGAAGTACAACACATTAATAAAACATTAGAAATAGTAAATAAGAATTATTTTGTGTAATATTTTATAACTTTTGTATGAATAATGATATGTCATTATTGTATGACTGTTGAAAGAGTTTGTAATTATTTTATAATTATTGTATGACTGTCATTATTGTAAGAATAATTATTTGTGTACGATTTTTTTCATCTCATGTATATGGATCGGCAATGGATGTACGCTGACCGGCGGTCCAAAGAGTTTATTGACGGCGTGCATTATTTTTTGAGAGTGGCCGAAGCTAACAGGCATAAGGGTTTTATTTGTTGTCCATGCAATAAGTGTAAGAATCAGAAGGAGTATTCTGCATCCAGGACTATTTATTTCCAGTTGTTTGAGTCGGGGTTCATGCCAAGCTATAACTGTTGGACATCCCACGGAGAGCAAGGGGTTGAAATGGAAGAATATGAAGTGGAAGACGACAATATTCTGGACTTTGGTCAGTACGCTAGATTTGAAGGAAATCAAACGGGCGAGGACGAAAGGGATGCTGATGGTAACATCATTGCGGATGATCTTAGTCAGATGTTGCAGGAAGCCAACGAGGACTGCGAAAGTGAAAAGGGGGACCATAAATTGGACTAGATGTTAGAGGACCACAGAACGTCGTTGTACCCAGGTTGCGAGCAAGGGCACAAAAAGTTGGATACCATTCTGAAGTTCTTGCAATGGAAGGCAAAAAATGGTGTTAGTGACAAGGCATTTGGTGATTTATTGAAACTCGTCAAGAACATTTTTCCGGAGGGAAACAAATTGCCCGAGACAACGTACGAGGCTAAGAAGATAGTCTGCCCTCTAGGACTGGAAGTTCAGAAGATTCACGCATGTCCAAATGATTGTATCCTATATCGCGGTGAGGAGTACGAGAACCTAGAAGCATGCCCTGTTTGCAAAGCACTACGATACAAAATTAGACGAGACGATCCACGAGAAGTTGACGGGCAGCTAACAAAGAAGAGAATTCCTACTAAGGTGATGTGGTATTTCCCTATAATACCACGGCTAAGGCGTTTGTTCAGGAACAAAGGGAATGCTAGAATGATGCGATGGCACGCTGAAGAGTATCAACAGGACGGGACGCTGAGACACCCTGCCGATGGTTCGCAGTGGCGAAACATCGACAGAAAATTAAAAGACTTTCGAAAGGACGCACGAAACATACAGTTTGGTTTAAGTACGGATGGCATAAGTCCTTTTGGAGAGATGAGCAGCGGCCATAGCACTTGGCCCGTTACGATGTGTATCTACAACCTCCCCCCTGGCTATGCATGAAGAGGAAGTACATAATGATGCCAATTATAATTCAAGGCCCCAAGCAACCTGGTAACGACATCAATGTGTACCAAAGACCACTGGTCGAAGATCTTAAACTATTGTGGAAAAAGGAAGGTGTCCCCGTGTGGGACGAGGACAAACAGGAGGAGTTTAACCTACGAGCGCTGCTGTTCATAACCATCAATGATTGGCCTGCACTTAGCAACCTTTCCGGTCAGTCTAACAAGGGGTACAAGGCTTGCACTCACTGTATGGATGAAACAGAAAGTACGTATCTTAAGCACTGTAGGAAGGTTGTGTACATGGGTCATCGTCGATTCCTTGCTGCAAACCACCCGGTACGGAAGAAAGGCAAGCACTTTGAACATAAGGCGGACCACCGTACGAAGCCTAAACATCGCAATGGGAAAACAGTGTTTGCTATGGTTAAAGATCTTAAAGTAGTGTTCGGAAAGGGGCCTGGAAGCCAGCCTATAGAGAGAGAAGATGGTCACGCGGCGATGTGGAAAAAGAACTCTATATTTTGGGAGTTACCCTATTGGAAATTCTTGGACGTCCGCCACGCAATCGACGTGATTGACCTCACTAAGAACCTTTGCGTAAACCTTCTTGGCTTCCTAGGTGTATATGGATAGTCGAAAGATACACTAGAAGCACGTAATGATCTGAAGCATATGGAACAACGCGGCGACCTTCACCCCGAACCAAAGGAGAAAGGAATAGTTGACTATTAGAGTTAGCATAGTTGACTATTAGAGTTTTAATACAATATTATTTGAGTTTTAATATAAGATTATTAGAGTTTTAATATAACATTATTAGATTTGTAATTAGACTTAATATATAATTATTGTCTAGGGTCCTAATATACGACACTTAGACTTAGCATCGTTGACTATTAGAGTTTTAATACAATATTATTTGACTTTTAATATAAGATTATTATAGTTTTAATATAACATTATTAGATTTGTGTAATAAAACTTAGTATATAATTATTGTCTAGGGTCCTAATATACGACACTTAGACTTACCATAGTTGACTATTAGAGTTTTAATACAATATTATTTGAGTTTTAATATAAGATTATTAGAGTTTTAATATAAGATTATTAGATTTGTAATTAGACTTAATATATAATTATTGTCTAGGGTCCTAATATACGACACTTAGACTTAGCATCGTTGACTATTAGAGTTTTAATACAATATTATTTGACTTTTAATATAAGATTATTATAGTTTTAATATAACATTATTAGATTTGTGTAATAAAACTTAGTATATAATTATTGTCTAGGGTCCTAATATACGACACTTAGACTTACCATAGTTGACTATTAGAGTTTTAATACAATATTATTTGAGTTTTAATATAAGATTATTAGAGTTTTAATATAAGATTATTAGATTTGTAATAAGACTTAGCATATAAGATTGTGTAGGGTTCTAATATACGACAGTTAGACTTAGCATATTTAACTTAGCATATATGATTGTTAGCATATAAGATTGTTAAAGCAAAAATGACCTATAGACTTAGCAACTATTTCTTGTATGAACAGATGGCTGATCGCGATGAGAAACAGATACTGTACGATACAATCGTGGAGGGAAGTAGCCAGTACTGGAATGAAGAAGAGGGGAACGAGGATCCAAACCAGTACTTGAACGAGGAAGGGAACGTGGAGAGGGATGCAGAGGGGAACCTGGAGGGGAACGTGGAGAGGGATGTGGAGGGGAACCAGGAGGAGGAGGCTAGTAGAAGTCAACCCTCCGCTGGACAGAAGAGGGCACGCGGGCAACAAGGTGCCGCGAAGAAGCTAGAGGGTCAGCACATCATAACGGAAGTAGACGAAGACGGCCGACCTAGTGCCCCGGCGGAAGCAGCAAAGAACTACGTACGACACAGCGGTTGGGTTGTGCAGGATAACGTGCCTGTCAGTACGGTGTACTGGCGTAGAACAAGGGCACGCGGAGATCATGAGAGCTTTCTCCTAGATTCGGAGAAAGAGATGTTGTGGACCACAATGCTCGAGACATTCACCCTTCCCGCGGGTAAAGAGGACAAAGTGAAAAGGTGGACTCTAAAGAAAATGGCAGAACAGTTTCAGAGCTTCAAGGGAGATCTGTACCAGAAATATATCCTGAAGGGGCAGACACCGAAATTCGACACATTCCCAAAGCTAAGGGATCACTGGGACGAGTTCGTTACATATAAGACAGGTCAACAAGAGCAGGCGATGATGGAAAGAAACAAAGAAAATGCCGCCAGGAAGAAGTACCATCATCACTTGAGGTCAGGCGGCTGTAGCGTCGCGATGCCGAAGAGGGAGGAGATGGAGGCAAGCTTGCTTGAGAGGGGTATCGGACCGGCCACCTCTAAATGGCCGGATCGATCGAAGTTCTGGTACTATGCTCACGGTGGAACGCTCAACCCAGTTGATGGTTCCCTGGTCTTCAGCGATCAGATACGCGAGGCTGCGAGTCGACTAACGGACGCAGTAGAAGCCTCTTCTCAGGGCACGTTCCGACCCGACAGAGAGAAAGACGAGCTATCACTCGCCCTGCAGACTCCAGAGCATCCAGGACGAACATGAGGGAAAGGGGTGATTCCTTGGAAGATTGGATTCAAGGAGGACATCCACACGTATAGGAGTCGGATGAGGAGCAAGAGAGATACCGAGGCGAAGATTGCAGATCTTGAGTACAGGGTATCGAGCTACGAGCTCAGCATGCAAGAGGAGGTGGCAAGGAAGGTTGATGAACGCATGGCCGCATATCGGTCCCATGATCCCCAACCGACCATTCCTCCTGCAATGGTGAGCCCTTCAGGCAATCGTAGCAGCTGCGCCTCAACGGGGCAGGTAGGATCACAGAGCTTGGACGCCATGCAAACCCAGGACGAAACCACCTACCCCGTTGATGACATCACTTAGCGGACACCATGTGAGCTGCATATTCCCTTCAAGAACTTATCAATAAAGGTAAGCTCGTAGTTTATAGATTTTAGATTTGTCCATTTCGCAAGTTGCTGCTTATATATGTTGATTACTAATAAATAACCTCTCACCACATGAAGGTGGCGTCGGGCATGGCCATACCAACGGACCCTTCAGGTACTTACCACTGCAGGCCGATTCCAACAGGATACTCCAAGGTCGAAGTTGAGTTGGTGGAAGGCGCGTACGAGGACCTCGAGTTGGATTACCCTGGAGGAGACGGTGAGACGCATCTACGAGACACAAGCCACGCCATTATACTATGGCGCAAGCGGTACATCATCCTCCCTAGGTGACAAGCGGCGTCTCGTGCACCATCTCCTCCGGCTCCGCCATCTCCTACTCAGGCTCCTGCACCGTCTCCTCCTTATGCTCCAGCACCGTCTCCACCTCAGGCTCCTGCACCGACTCCTCCTTAGGCTCCTACACCGACTCCTCCGCAAGCTCCTCGTCCGGCACCTTCCAAGTCAAGGGCCCCCCAAGCTCCACCGCCTGCCCCCACAAGGGCAACGAAGAAGGCGAAAGTTGACGCCGCAAAAAACAAGGACCCGGGGTACGATTGCACGCAAGAGGAGCTTGTCGCTTATGTGACATCAGAAGTCAGGAGACAATTGAAGCCTCGAGATTCTTATAGACCCAAGTGCCAGGAACTTCTTCAGGGGTATGTCTGCACGTGCCAAGGAGGCCATAAAGCTATCGGACTATGAGCGAATACTTAAGAAAGCATCTTTTGGAAAGTCTAAACCAGTCCCTCAGCTTGGAGAGCAACCAAACCCAGAGATCGAGCCGTTGGTGACCGGTGAAGATTTTGGAATACAAGAATTTATTAATTACACCGGGCTAACTACGGATCAATTGCTATGAGGCGCACCAATCGAAAAGGCGGAAGTGAAATACATGTACGAACTCGGTAAACCGCTTGTCAAGCCTGAGCAGCTGCAATCCCTACCCACACAAATGTACAAGTTCCATCAACTGTACATGGAGATGAGCGCCACCGGTAGAGAGATGATCGGAGCGAGGATCAGGGACACGGACTTCTTGCAAGGAGATGACATTCTCTGGATCAATTTCAAGGGTATCTACGAACTATACCAACTGGACACCCTCGACGTCTGTATTATGAGTTGCTGGATTTTGTAAGTATCGTTCAGTTAGATTTCTTATTACGTTTCCTTTAATTAATTAGGTCCTTGTATATAAGTAGACTATATATAATATATACTTCCTTTTATCGTTGTAGAATGGAGATTCAAAGGGCCCGACGGCAGGGGGTTTTCGATACTGGATTCATCGACCCTCGGAAAGTAAACGTCGCAATGCTCGACCAGTATCCGCAAGCCACAGAGGACAATCTCGTCCATCTCCTGAAGGCGCTGCATTATAAGACGTTCATACTATTGCCGTACAACACAGAGTTAGTTTTTACTGTCTTCCTATAACAAATTTCATTCCCGTACGAACATGCTAAGTGTTTCATATGTAATGCATCCCACGCACATTGCAGATTCCACTGGGTCCTTTTACTCTTCGACCTTGAGGCCTGTACCGTCAACGTATATGACTCAATGGATAAAAAAGAGTCTACGTTTGACAAGGTTTTCGAACTTATAGACAGGTACTATCATAAGTTCCTATGTTAATTAACAATCTTGTTATAATTAATTGCTACTACGAATCATAGCTTTAAACTCCATGTAGGGCTTGGTATCGGTTCCGTCATTTGGTCCGGGGCAAATGGAGAGAAAGACTTAGGCGGAAGTTCAATTTTCCTGTGAGTACACATGCTCTACATTTATATTCAATCTCCAATTCAAATATATACAAGTGTATATTAATTAGATTTCTCGCCGTTTGTCATTTATTTATAGTGCACAAAGCAAAAGCAGGGAACTAGCTTGTACGGCTAATACGTGTGCGAGTATTGCCACAAGCGAGCTCGATGTACGTACAAATAAATTCAAAATTTCATTGCGTACGTATCGATTTGTTGTTTAATTACTAATTAATTTCGTACATTCATATAGTTTATTCGCATGAGGGATAACCTGATCACACATAAGGAATTTATTGCGGCGGTTTAAAAACAACTCATGGGATTCATCAACGAACAAATCCTTGATCCCAAGGGTGAATTCTACTACGATGGAAATACAATTCATAGGTCCTTAGCTTCTGAGATAACGACTACTATTACGTCGAAATCGTAGCTAGCTAGGACATCATAATGGATTGTAATTAATACATGTCTATTTTTCTATATGCATGTACACATTTTCTTTAATGTAAATATATATTTTGGTCATATATATATATATATATGGACATAAAATGTTAAGTGCTTTCATATATATATATATATATATATATATACATATGCATTTGCATAACATATATATGTATAAATACATATATATTATGCATGTATATGTATTGAAACATATATAAATATAATATATATATATATATATATATATATATTATATGCATATATATGTACTGAAACATATATATGCGGTTTATATATATATATAAACCATGCAGCAACAGGGCCATGTAAAAAAAAAAAAGGTCAGCTCGATCTTTAGTCCCGGATTGGTAGTTCCGGTTTGAAAACCGGGACTAAAGGGGGTTACGAACTGGGACTACAAACGTTTTCTCCACCAGTGACCACACTACTGGTCCAAAAATGGTTGTCCAGGATTGTGCATACTCACTTCCCCATGAGCAGTACAAACGGTGGTTTATGTACCCACGAGCATGATCAAACTGTTCAAACATGTGTGTGAAGGCATGTTTCGATGCTTCACCTACACTGGTCACCATGGAACAGTCGAATCACTGTTAGAGATAGTATCAGTTTGTAGCTCTGGTCAAAGTATGGACGATCATATTTACATGATCTAAGATACCGAATGACACAAATTCATCTTTGATTAATCACGTACTGCTGAGCATGGGCGCAAACTATGGGTTCTATGTACTATGCACAGCTGTGTATAATCACTCCACCATCAAAATACAAAAATAGAACTGTATGGCTGTAAATGCATGAAGAGAAAGGTATATATGTTGAAATGGAATTGGTAATTAATGAATCAGGTTGTAAAAAAAGAGGTCAAACAGTATACACAAGGTAGCTGTGCTGTGTGCAATAATCAAATGGACCGATTGAAAAAATTATTGTTCCCAGTCTCTTTGATTTCTGTCCAAAAGAGCAGGATCGAACAAGCCTCATGCATACGTATGGTTTTGTTTTCTGTACGCGTTGCTCACCTTCAGAAAATTCAAGACCGAAAGTGACCCGTACTTGAGTATAATACTATTTATCTTTTTATTATTGGGATTGTCTCTTATTCAATCACGTGCGAATATCAACAAATTTCACTAACATTTGAAATGGCACACAAATCATTCCAAGAATAGTGAGAAATACAAACTGAACCTTATACTCTGCTCATCCTCTTCCCGCAACATGCTTGCAGATTGGTTACTGAAATTTCTCCCAATTTCAATTGCCTGATGCCTTGGTGTTATTATATACTATCTCCACCCCAAAAAATGGCAACTTCTAGCTACGTATGTAGACGAATGGTTGTCCAGATATATAGCTATAAGTTGATATATTTTGAAATGGAGGGAGTAGATGGCCAGGACGTGCATATGTCAATCTAAATTGCACTATAGATTTACAATTAGTAGTAAACTTTGTTATGATATATATTGCTGTGTTATCATATATACAAATGCCTACTAGGGCTTAGGAGGCACACGGAATTAGATGTGCACAGAAATGGTACGTAGCACTACCCTCTCTATACTGCCTGTATGTGCAATTGAGAACTATTGTTCACCTCGGAGTACGTACGTGTATCTCTTGTTGTAAGTAAGTCATTATGATTAGGATAAAAAGATAACAACTTTGTAATACTACAAATTCTCTTCCTAGGAACTGAAAGTGAAGATGCATTAGACAATGGATTGCTTGCAGGGAAATAGATATAGAAGCAATTTAGAGGAACTCATCCCACAAAACCAAGTCATTTCAAAGGAGTAAGATAGGCTTTCACGATTTAACTGCAAGACAACAACCAATTAGACAGATCACTAGATAACAGGGGCTCGAAGAAATTTTAACGACAGAACAGCTCATAATCTTGCTTGTGCAACCGTATTTGATGTACAATGCTTAATTTCCTAGCCGAAGAAACATGCAGCCACCAAACAATTCTGCACTGAATTGATTTTCAGACAACACAGACAAGCTATCAACCTCCACGCTATATTGTATACAGAGCAAGTCATATTTTGGTTCATTCTGCAAAGTACAGCACAAAACTAGCCAACTCCTGCATTCTGAACAAATAAACCCGAACATAACATGTACAGTACAGAAACCCTATAATCACATGATCACATCATAAGAATCGATCAAGTTTTCTCTGTACAGGAAAGAAAAAAAAAACTACAGCAGTGCACAGTTAGTACTGATTATGCCAACTAGCCAAGCACCATTTGTATCATCTCTGTACACTAAGAGTTGGATAAAGATTAAGATTTTCATGGCACGCTTTTTAAACTGCTAAACGGTGCGTTTCGTGCGAAAACTTTCTATATGAAAATTGCTCTAAAACACCATATTAATCTATTTTTCAAACTTGTAATAATTAAAACTAAATCAATCATACGTTAATATCACTTCGTTTTGCGTAAAAAACTTAACGTTCATCTTCATATTTATCTTCAGAAGAAAAGAACCCCACTGAAAAAGGTGACAGGCAATATTCTCACAGTTCGACGAATTAATAAAATCATCAAGGGTGGTGAAGATTGTCGATTAGTTGACGATGACGCTGTCCTAGGAGAAAATTTCTATCCCAGAGCCCCCTCAGTTGGCCTATTAAGCCAAAGCAAAAGCCAAAATTTGAATTTTTGAACTTGATTTCGAAGTTGATTTTAAGATGTTTACAACATATTTTCTTTAGCATTGGCTTTTAAGTCACTGTGAACAAATATATAAAAGGTTTACCTATAAATTAATTTTTATTCCCTAATAAGCCATTTCGTCTTATTAGGGAATATGGGCAACCGATGAGGGTCCCACTTTGCCTCAGGTCTCCTCACGTGTTCCCCGGAGATACAACACGATGATCGAATCAACAAACGGGCGACTGAAGGTTAGGACGCTGCAGATATCATGAAGAAAGACTCCAATCAAGAGAAACAAGCCCACATCGACGCCAGCAGATGAGACTTGCGGTCTCCTGGGTGGTGCATCTCCGTCCAAAGTCCAAACAAGCGCAAACTGACCAATCATGTGATTTCATCAAAATTCAGTTTTAATCACCATCCAATACGTGATAGGTGAGGGCTGCATGGGAGTTAGGCGATAGGTGAGGTCTCTGGCCAATTTGATGATTGAGAAAGTATGTATGAGGTGACTAGAGGTTCGATTTCTCTAATGAGATGGATAGGAGAAGCTCCAGGATTACATGTCCATGGTGAGCTCGCAGGCGGTGGAATGGCGGCCGGACTGATACGGCTACGGGTGCTAATTGCCAAAATTGGAGGAGGCGCCGGCTTCTAAGGGTCTAGAGGATTCTATGGGCCCGAGGGTTTACTGTGGGACGCAAGATGGCAAAACGCGGTGTCACAGTGGGGCGGCGACAATGATGCAGAGGATGTGAAGGATGACGCGCTCGCAGGTGTTCAACGAAATGCGCCCGGCGTCCCACGGCTCCTGATCAACCTCCCTAATATCCTCGGGCTCCATGGACTGCGTAAACACGATATGCTATGATCGGCTATGGCAGCTGTGGCTTCTATCGGTGGCACGAGCATGCACAGAAGGCACTCGATTAAGTGTTTCGGCTTTGGTTTGAGGAAGATACAGAGAGCTGGATGATGAGGACACAACTAGCTCGGATATAACCATGACTACCTTATGTATTAATCAACCAAAGGTGCATATGTTCTATATTAGATTTACTTGTTATATATTTGAACAAACGTTGCTACACAATGAGTTTCGTGTGTTGTCGTTTGTAGATGAACTTGCTTGGACGAAAGAAAAGAGACCGAGCGTAAGAAATGCATGGATGATTAAAGAAGTTGATTGGGGACCAAACCAAGACCTTCTCCAAGTCCACTTCCATCTCACCTCGTCACATTTAGTCCATAAAAGACAAGAGATAAAGTTCTACATGTTTCGGATTTGGGCGAAATGAGTGTAGATCTTCATTAGATCTACACATTTTGGTCTACACGGTGAGAGAAATTCGGATTCGGATTCGGATAAAGTTCTACACGTTTTGGTCCATAGAAGACAAGAGATAAAGCCAAAATCGCCTCTTGTTAATTTTTGATCCATTAGAACTTCATTAGATCATTGGCGATCATTCCGCCTATTAGAACTTAGACTATTCCGATCTTTCGATAGGTATTGATAAACAGTCGATTTGGGCGGAGTCGCGACACAACTCGATCTGGCTTATGAACGAATACGCTGTTGAGCCCCGGAATCACAGCACCACGTCTCCTCTGGTTATCAACCGTGCCGAAACCCGGTTGACCTTGCTGAGAAGGCTAATTCCTGCATACGAATCGAAGAACATAAGCAAGAACAAGATAGATTGCAACACAATTGCATATGAATGATTAAGCACTTGAATTTGGGGTTCCACAAACCGATCTAGCAGTGAAACTGTTCTTCACAGAATAATCTAAGCAAAACCCAACTCTAAACAATGACGGCTACTGAATAAATATGATTAGGGATATCCTAGGTTGCCCTAGGGCGCACACCCCCTTGAGCCCACAGCATAATTACAAGGCCCAAAACCCAATTTAGATTCGGACTGGATGAGGTACGTGGCTTGTTTTGCAGATTCCTGGCAGCTCGGTAGGAATTTTGACATGGGACCAAAACCATCTGAAATTAGACTCCACAAGCTTTCCAACAAGTACTCATAGACCCCGAAATTCGTTTTAAATCAACGGCTAGGTCCGTTTGAAGTTAATGCTGTAAGGAGGCCCGAATCAAATCTAAAACATGTAGAACTTTATCTCTTGTCTTCTATGGACCAAAAGAGACGTGTTAAGATGGAAGTAGACTTGGAGAAGGTCTTGGTTTGGTCCCCAATCAACTTTTTTAATCATCCATGCATTCCTTACACTCGGTCTCTTTTCTTTCACCCAAGCATGTACCTCTATAAACGACGACACACAAAACTCATTGTGTAGCAACGTTTGTTCAAATATATAACAAGTAAATCTAATATAGAACATATGCGCCTTTGGTTGATTGATACATCAGGTAGTCATAGTTATATCCGAGCTAGTTGTGTCCTCATCATGGAAGGGCTTTAATGGGTGGGCATGGCTTGTGATGGAAGCCAATGATGGCGATGGAGGATAAGCTCCGTTGTGCGGTGCGTGGTGCAATGCTGGCCATGGATGTAGCGCACGGTGGCACAGGAACGGCGCCATGTGCGAGCGCGGTGCGGTGTGGGCAGCACCGGAATATGGTCGTGAGGCGCGTGTGTGTACGAGGCGGCTCAATCGTGCCGGGCCAAGATCGAGCAGTTGGTGGGTAATGAAGAAAAGGAAAAGAAGGAATACGACAAAGTGATATTTTTAAAAAATTTAACTTGAGTGTGGAAGGTGATGCATATTTAGAATTTGGTGTTGTCAATTCGAATAGTTTATTTGAATTTTGGACTATTGATTTATTCCACAAATGAATTGTTTTAATTTAATTTAGATTTTCGACCCAAGATGAACTCATGTATTTTGGATAATTGAGAAAAATATTGGGTTAAATATTCTAGCATGACCATATTAATACCATGGCACATTGTTTCGATTTATTTATATGGAAATTTATTTTACCTTGATTAGTTTGATTTATTTAATTCCAATACATGAATGCAATTTGAAAACTTGGTGCAATATTGATCTAAATATTGGATTAAATACTCCCATCATTCTATTTTATTTATAGAGCTCAATTTATTTACATGGCCATTACTTCTTCATGTATACTTCTATTTCATGGCACACTAATCAACATGGTTCAAGTATTTAATATTTGATTTATAATTTAAATTAGTAATTAACCATGACTTTGTTTGGCTTTGTTTCCCTGTGTAAAAATCCTTATTATAGGGTCAATAATAAATAACATATTCTTGTAAATTATATTTAAGTTAAATGTAGGTCTTTACTTAATTTCCATTGTGACAATTTATGGTCTAGCAAGCAATAGTATAGCAACCATAATATCCAGCACTATGCAACAATTTTAAAAAGATCAAATTTTTACTGATTTTTATTTTTAGGAATTTTCAAAATGTTACACAACACTTCTCCATCTGTTTTTTCTGGTGAACCAATTCAAAACCTAGAATAAGAACAAAGCTATAGGGGGAAAAGAAAGAAGACGTGAACCAATTTTTATTGTAGTGATCTAATCGGTCCATAAATCAATGCCACGGAAGATTTACATTTTTCTGCAGAATGATACCGACCAATGGAATCAGGTATTTAATTAATCCAAAATACCCATATTTTACTAGTTAATTAATTACTGCACCACCATCGGTTATTATAACTTTTATTCCGTACATTGCCCCTCTCTCTTGATCAACGTTCTATATATATTGCTTCACCTCTTAATACTTCGCAAACTGCATAAAAGCTCAGGCATGGTACATGCATGCTCGAAAAGATCTACCATTGATGAAGAGGGGTATTAGATTGTTGGGAATGCAAATAACAGAAAGGCCAGCCACACTGTATATGTATTAGTTAACACCTGGCACTAAAATGCAAGCCAAAGTTATTGTTCATTTAGCTAGTTCGGCTTTGGAGGCATTAGGAATCAATGAGGCTTCAAAATACATAGTCGAGGATAACGCTTATGCCTGGCTACCATAAGTTGCTTGTGCGGTTGAACAAGTGGTAGCGGGCGCGGAAGCAACAACCAACTGCGCCGTATAAGGACGTCGAGGACTGCGCATTCTAATCTCCCCGTGAGCATAGACAGTTCGTGTGCCTGCAAGCAATGAGTATGAGGGTTTGTTTCCATGCATCGCCTACACACTGGTGGAGAAACCATCTTTCGTCGGTTGGCCGATTTCCACAATAGTCCCGGATGCAATAAAAACCGGGGCTAAAGATGATCTTTAGTCCCGGTTCAAAAGGGTAACGGGCATATTTGATCTTTAGTCCCGGTTGGCACCAACCGGGACTAAAGATCATCTTTAATCCCAGTTCGAATGCTGTTAGGGCATGTCAGGCCCCCCCGGGATCTTTAGTCCCGGTTGGTAACTTTAGTCCCGGTTGGTAATCCTGGTGATCTTTAGCCCCGGTTGGTGCTACCAACCGGGACTAAAGTCCAACCTCTATATATATGTCTTCTTCCTCCTCCAGCTGCCCGAGCAAGCTTCAAAATTTCTTCAAAAAAGAGGGGAGATCATGCCAAAATTTCTATTGAATTTATTTTGGTGATTACATACAAATCGGAGGTGCCTAAAAGGTTTGCAACTTCATCCTCCAATGTTTTTTTTTGTCATACTACATTTGCACCTATGTTTTGCACACTTTTTTTGTCTCCAAAATTTAGTTGTAAGTTGATGAGAGAGAAAATGTGTGTGGGGAAGAAGGAATATATAGAAATTTAGTTCATTTGCTAAACAAGGTTTTATAAAATAGTTGAGAAGGATATCTCTAGTGAAAGTTAATCTTAAATAATAGAAAACAAACTAAAATGAAAATTAAAAGAAGTAAAACACATTAAAATTAGTTTAAAACTTTACAAATAGTTTTTAAGAATTATTTGGTGTAATATTTTATGATTTTTGTATGAATAAAGATATCTTATAATTATTGTATGACTGTCATTATTGTAAGAATAATTATTTGTGTACGGTTTTTTTGACTCATGTAGATGGATCGGCAATAGATGTACGCTGACCGGCGGTCCAAAGAGTTTATTGACGGCGTGCACTATTTTTTGAGAGTGGCCGAAGCTAACAGGCAAAGGGGTTTTATTTTTTGTCCATGCAATAAGTGTAAGAATCAGAAGGAGTATTCTGCATCCAGGATTATTCATTTCCACTTGTTTGAGTCGGGGTTCATGCCAAGCTATAATTGTTGGACATCCCACAGAGAGCAAGGTGTTGAAATGGAAGAAGATGAAGTGGAAGATGACAATATTCCGGACTTTGCTCAGTATGTTGGATTTGAAGAAAATCAAACGGGCGAGGAGGAAATAGCTGCTGATGGTAACGACGTTGCGGATGATCTTGGTCAGATGTTGCAGGACGCCAGGGAGGTCTGCGAAAGTGAAAAGGAGGCCCATAAATTGGACAAGATGTTGGAGGACCACAGAACTTCCTTGTACCCAGGTTGCGAGCAGGGGCACAAAAAGTTGGATACCACTCTGGAGTTCTTGCAATGGAAGGCAAAAAATGGGGTTAGTGACAAGACATTTGGCGATTTATTGAAACTCGTCAAGAACATTCTTCCGGGGGGGGAAACAAATTGCCCGAGACAACGTACGAGGCTAAGAAGATTGTCTGCCCGTTAGGACTGGAAGTTCATAAGATTCACGCATGTTTGAACGATTGTATCCTATATCGCGGTGAGGAGTATGAGAACATAGAAGCATGCCCTGTTTGCAAAGCACTACGATACAAGATTAGACGAGACGATCCAGGAGAAGTTGACGGGCAGCTAACAAAGAAGAGAATTCCTGCTAAGGTGATGTGGTATTTCCCTATAATACCACGGCTAAGGCGTTTGTTCAGGAACAAGGGGAATGCCAGAATGTTGCAATGGCACGCTGAATAGCGTCAACAGGACGGGATGCTGAGACACCCCGCCGATGGTTCGCAGTGGCGAAACATCGACAGAAAATTTAAAGAATTTGGAAAGGACGCACGAAACATACGGTTTGGTTTGAGTACGGATGGCATGAATCCTTTTGGAGAGATGAGCAGCGGCCATAGCACTTGGCCCGTTACGATGTGTATCTACAACCACCCCCCTGGCTATGCATGAAGAGGAAGTACATAATGATGCCGATTATTATTCAAGGCCCCAAGCAACCTGGTAACGACATCGATGTCTACCTAAGACCACTGGTCGAAGATCTTAAACAGTTGTGGAAGAAGGAAGGTGTCCCCGTGTGGGACAAGGACAAACAGGAGGAGTTTAACCTACGAGCGCTGCTGTTCGTAACCATCAACGATTGGCCTGCACTTAGCAACCTATCCGGACAGTCCAACAAGGGGTACAAGGCTTGCACTCACTATATGGATGAAACAGAAAGTACGTATCTTAAGCACTGTAGGAAGGTTGTATACATGGGTCATCGTCGATTCCTTGCAACAAACCACCCGGTACGGAAGAAAGGCAAGCACTTCGAACATAAGGCCGACCACCGTACGAAGCCTAAACATCGCAGTGGGAAAACAGTGTTTGCTATGGTTAAAGATCTTAAAGTAGTGTTCGGAAAAGGGCCTGGAAGCCAGCCTATAGAGAGCGAAGATGGTCATGCGGTGATGTGGAAAAAGAACTCTATATTTTGGGAGTTACCATATTAGGAATTCTTAGACGTACGCCACGCAATCGACGTGATGCACCTCACTAAGAACCTTTGCGTAAACCTTCTTGGCTTCCTAGGTGTATACGGAAAGTCGAAAGATACACTGGAAGCACGTAATGATCTGAAGCATATGGAACAATGCGGCGACCTTCACCCAGAACCGGGAGTAAAGATCCGGGGGTATATATTTTCCCGGTGCGCCCTCGTCTTCTCCACCAACACTTAACGTTTTCGGCCGATCGATCTCTCTCGGCCTCTCTCCTTCGCCGCCACTGCCTAGGGCAAATTCCCGCGCTGACGCCGCCGTATCTCGCCGTCGTCTCGAGCTCGTCGTCCTCGCCGCCGCCGCATCTCTGGGGTGAGAGCCTCCGCCGCCTTTCCCTTCATCGATCTCCGATCTCGATCTCTCTCTCCGTCGCGCCGCCTGCCACGAGACGCCACGCCACGACGACACCGCGCCACGCCGCCGCCGGCACGCCACGCCGCCGCCTTCGCCACTGCGCGCGCCACGCCGCTGCCGCCACGCCACGCCGCCGCCTTCGCCGCCGCGCAACGCCGCCGCCGCATGCAACGACACGCCGCCGCCGCCGTCGCCACGCCGCCGCCGCCGCGCCAAGCGCCGGCCCGATGCCGCCACACCGCCATTAACGAACACGTCAACGTACGTTGCCGCGAGAACGTGTACGAGAACGAGAACGATCGAACGAACGAGAGCGAGAACGAACACGTCAACGTAAGTTGCCACGAGAACGTGAATGAGAATGAGCGAACGAACATGAACGAGCTAGGGAACGTGAACGAGCGAACGAACGTGAACGAGCTAGGGAACGTGAACGAGCGAACGAACATGAACGAACGTGAACGTGAAATGCAATATATATATGTTACACGGCATTTATCCTAATACATATTTTTTGTATCTTGCAGAAAAGACGTGTTGTCGGAGTCGTCCCTCAAGCCGGAGTGGAAGAGCTAGCCCTAGAAGGAATTCGTGCAGGCAAGTGATGTAATAATATAAATGATTGTTATATTTGTAATGCAATTAAGAATATTAGACTTGTAATTAGACTTAGCATATAAGATTGTGTAGTGTTCTAATATTATTTGAGTTTTAATATAAGATTATTTTATTGTAAATTAGACTTATTATGTAATAATTGACTACGGAATTGGTGCGACTCCTAGCAATTGACTATTGTAGTCTTAATTAGACTTAGCATATACGCACGAAACACTTAGCATACATGACTATTTTAGTCTTAGCATGTAATATTATTTGATTTTTAATATAAGATTATTTTATTTGTAATTAGACTTACTATATAATTATTGACTACGGAATTGGTGTGACTCCTAGCAATTGACAATTTTAGTCTTAATTAGACTTAGCATATACGACAGTTACACTTAGCATACATGACTCTTTCAGTCTTAGCATGTAATATTATTTGAGTTTTAATATAAGATTACTTTATTTGTAATTAGACTTAGTATGTAATTATTGACTACGGAATTGGTGCGACTCCTAGCAATTGACTATTGTAGTCTTAATTAGATTTAGCATATACGCACGAAACACTTAGCATATACATGACTATTTTAGTCTTAGCATGTAATATTATTTGAGTTTTAATATAAGATTATTTTATTTGTAATTAGACTTAGTATATAATTATTTACTAGCTAGGGTTGTATAATATACGTCACCTAGACTTAGCTTATATCACGATTTGTAATTAGACTTAGCACGTAAGGTTGTGTAGGGTTCTAATGTACGACATTTACACTTAGCATACATGACTTAGATTGTTAAAACATAAATGTCGTGTGACCAGATGTTTCTTGTATCAACAGATGGCTGACCGCGATGAGGAACAGATATTGTACGATACAATCGCGGAGGGAAGCAGCCAGTACTGGAATGAAGAAGAGGGGAACGAGGATCCAAACCAGTACTTGAACGAGGAAGGGAACGTGGAGAGGGATGCGGAGGGGAACCAGCAGGGGCACGTGGAAAGGGATGTGGAGGGGAACCAGGAGGAGGAGGCTAGTGGTAGTCAATCCTCCGTTGGACAGAAGAGGGCACGCCGGCAACGAGGTGCAGCGAAGAAGCTTGAGGGTCGGCACATCATAACGGAAGTGGAAGAAGATGGACGTCCTAGTGCCCCGGCTGAAGCCGCCAAGAACTATGTACGTCACAGCGGTTGGGTTGTGCGGGATAACGTGCCTGTCAGTACGGTGTAAGAGATCATGAGAGCTTTGTCCCAGATTCGGAGAAAGAGATGCTGTGGACCACAATGCTCAAGACATTCACCCTTCCTGCGGGTACAGAGGACAAAGTGAAAAGGTGGACTCTGAAGAAAATGGCAGAACAATTTCAGAGCTTCAAGGGAGATCTGTACCAGAAGTATATCCTGAAGGGGCAGACACCGAACTTCGACACATTCCCAAAGCTAAGGGATCACTGGGACAAGGTCGTTGCATATAAGACAGGTGAACAAGGGCAGGCGATGATGGAAAGAAACAAAGAAAATGCCACCAAGAGGAAGTACCATCACCACTTGGGGTCAGAAGGCTATAGCATCGCGATGCCGAAGTGGAAGGAAATGGAGGCTAGCTTGATTGAGAGGGGTATCGAACCGGCAACCGCCAATTGGTCGGAACGATCGAAGTTCTGGTACTATGCTCACGGTGGAACGCTCAACCCAGCTGATGGCTCACTGGTCTTCGGCGATCAGATACGAGAGGCTGCGCGACGACTAACAGATGCAGTGGAAGCCTCCTCTCAGGGCACGTTCCGACCGGACAGAGATAGGGACGAGCTGACACTCGCCCTGCAGACTCCAGAGCATCCAGGATGAACACGAGGGAAAGGGGTGATTCCTTGGAAGATTGGTTTCAAGGAGGACATCCACACGTACAGGAGTCAGATGAGGAGCAAGAGAGATACCGAGGCGAAGGTTGCAGATCTGGAGTTCTGGGTATCGAGCTATGAACTCAGCATGCAAGAGGAGGTGGAAGGTTGGTTGATGAACGCATGGCCGCACATCGGTCCCATGATCCCCAGCCGACCATTTCTCCTGCAATGGGGAGCCCGTCAGAAAACCGTAGCAGCTGCGTCCAACGGGGCAGGTAGGATCACAGAGCATGGACGCCATGCAAACACAGGACGAATCGACCTGTCCCGTTGATGACATCACTCAGCGGACACCATGTGAGCTGCATATTCCTTACAAGAACTTATCAATAAAGGTAAGCTCGTAGTTTATATATTTTAGATTTAGCCATTCCGCTAGTTGCTGCTTATATATGTTGATTACTAATAAATAATCTCTCACAACATGAAGGTGGCGTCGGGCATGGCCATCCCAACGGACCCTTCAGGTACTTACCACTGCAGGCCGATTCCAGCAGGATACTCGAAGGTCGAAGTTGAGTTGGTCGAAGGCGCGTACGAGGACCACGAGCTGGATTACCCTGGAGGAGACGGTGAGACGCATCTACGAGACACAAGCCATGCCATTATTCTATGGCGCAGGCGGTACATCATCCTCCCTGGGCGACAAGCGGCGTCTCGTGCACCATCTCCTCCGGCTCCGCCATCTCCTCCTCAGGATCCTGCACCGACTCCTCCTTATGCTCCGCCAGCACCGTCTCCACCTCAGGCTCCAGCCCTGACTCCTCCTCAGGATCCTGCACCGACTCCTCCTCGGGCTCCTACACCTACTCCTCCGCAAGCTCCTCTTCCGGCACCTTCAAAGTCAAGGGCCCCACCAGCTCCACCGCCTGCCCACACAAGGGCAACGAAGAAGGCGAAAGTTGACACCGCCAAGAACAAGGACCCGGGGTACGATTGCACGCAAGAGGAGCTTGACGCTTACGTTGCATCAGAAGTCAAGAGACAATTCAAGCCTCGAAGTCCAGAAAAGAAGATTCCTATAGACCCCAGTGTCAGGAACTTCCTCAGGGGTATGTCTGCACCTGTCAAGGAGGCCATCAAGCAATCGGACTATGAGCGAACGCTGAAGAAAGCATCTTCTGGAAAGTCCAAACCAGTCCCTCAGCTTGGAGAGCAACCAAACCAGAAGATCGAGCCGTTGGTCACCGGGAAAGACATGACGATAGAAGAATTTATTATTGACACCGGTCTAACTACGAATCAATTGCTAGGAGTTGAACCAATAGAAAAGAAGGAATTGAAATACATGTACGAACTCGGTAAACCGCTTGTCAAGCCTGGGCTGGTGCAGTCCCTACCCACACAAATGTACAAGTTCCATCAGCTGTACATGGAGATGAGCGCCACCGGTAGAGAGATGATCGGAGCGAGGATCAGGGACCCGGACTTCTTGCAAGGAGATGATATTCTCTGGATCAATTTCAAGGGAATCTATGAAGTATACCAGCTGGACGCCCTCGACGTCTCTATTATGAGTTGCTGGATTTTGTAAGTATATCGTTCAGTTATATTTCTTAATTACTACGTCTTCTTTAATTAATTAGGTCCTTGTATATAAGTAAACTATATAAAATAAAATACTCCCTCTTATCGTTGTAGAATGGAGATTCAAAGGGCCCGATGACGGAGGGTTTTCGATACTGGATTCATCGACCCTCGGAGAGTAAACATCGCAATGCTCGACCAATATTCACAAGAAACAGAGGACAATCTCGTCCATCTCCTGAAGGCGCAGCATTACAAGACGTTCATACTGTTGCCGTACAACATAGAGTTAGTTTAATTTTACTGTCTTCCTACATACCTAATTTCATTCCCGTACGAACTTGCTAAGTGTTTCATATGTAATGCATCCCACGCACATTGCAGATTCCACTGGGTGCTTTTACTTTTCGACCTGTCGGCCTGCACCGTCAACGTATATGACTCAATGGATAAAAAAGAGTCTACGTTTGACAAGGTTTTTGAACTTATAGACAGGTACTGGCATAAGTTCTTCTGTTAATTAAGAAATTCTTGTTATGTTAATTATTTCTACAACGAATCATATCTTTAAACTCCATGTAGGGCTTGGTATCGGTTCCGTCATTTGGTCCGCGGCAACTGGAGAGAAAGACTTAGGCGGAGGTTCAAATTTCCTTTGAGTACACATGCTCTACATTTATATTTCTCCGATTCAAATTAATACATACAAGTGTATATTAATTAGATCTCACGCCGTTAATTTGTCATTTATTTGTAGTGCGCAAAGCAAAAGCAGGGAACTAACTTGTGCGGCTACTACGTGTGCGAGTATTGCCACTGCCTTGCAGACCAAATCATCACCACAAGAGAGCTCGATGTACGTACAAATAAATTCAAAATTTCATTACGTAACGATTTCTTGTTTAATTACTAATCAATTTCATACATTCATATAGTTTATTCGCATGATGGATAACCTGACCACACACAAGGAATTTATCGCGGCGGTTCAAGAACAACTCATGGGATTCATCAACGAAGAAATCCTTGATCCCAAGGGTGAATTCTACTACGACGGAAACACAATTCACCGGTCCTTAGCTTCTGAGCTAGCAGCGAGTACTACTACTACGTCGAAATCGTAGATAGCTAGGACATATAATGGATTGTAATTAATACATGACTACATATGTTTCTATATGCATGTGTACACATTTTCTATAATGTAAATATATTTTGGTCATATATATATATATATATATATATATATATATATATATATATATATATATATATATATATATATATATATATATATATATATATATATACGTATATATATATATATACGTATATATATATATATACGTATATATATATATATATATACGTATATATATATATATATATACGTATATACGTATATATATATATGTATATACGTATATACGTATATATATATATATATATATATATATATATATATATATATATATATATATATATATATATATATATATATATATATATATATATATATATATATATATATACGTATATATATATATACGTATATATATATATATACGTATATATACGTATATATACGTATATATATATATATATATATATATATACGTATATATATATATACGTATATATATATATATGTATATATATATATATGTATAAATACATATATATTATGCATGTACATATGTAATGAACCATATATACATATAATATAATATAATATATATATATATATATGTATGTATGCATATATATGTATTGAAACATATATATGCATGGTTTATATATATATATATAAACCATGTAGCAACAGGGCCATGCAAAAAAAATAAAGGTCAGCTCGATCTTTAGTCCCGGTTATTTCACCCGGGACTAAAGATAGCGATCTTTAGTCCCGGATTGGTACTCCCGGTTTAGAAACCGAGACTAAAGGGGGGTTACAAACCGGGACTACAAAGGGTTTCTCCAGCAGTGACACTACAAGTCACCGCCAAGCAGTCCAATGACTGGTCCGAGATACCGGCTTGTAGCTCTAGTCAAAGCATTGGCAATACTATTTAGATGATGTGATCTCTTGTCAAAGCATAGGCAATCCTATTTAGACGATCTAAGATGTATACCGATCTTTGAATACAGAGTGTTCACAAGGCCATCAAACAAACACTTGGAAAGCTCAGCCCGTCGACGCCGCCGTACATCTCCTTCAATTTTATTTTGAATCGTCATTGAGAATGAGCACCAAAATTTAGTGTGGCGTCCATGTGCCACAGTGGTACCATGAGGATGCACACATGCTTGCATTGCATCATATAAATTGAGAATATTGGTTGAGCACCGTGAACTGATCCTAAGTACTGTCTACGTCAAAATTTAGAAGAAAACATCCCATCTCCATGGGGCTGCCAGTTGCGTATAAATTAACATTTCAAATTTGAGTCGTCCACGTGGTAAAATATTGTGAAATTGATGAGTTCCAGCCTAGAAACTGAGGAAGCAATAGTGCCATATCATCGTTTTAGTAACGTTGGTTTATAAAGATGTAGACATTGATTTATTGGTTGATTGAGTCCGACATGTGTATGATTGGAATGAATCAAACACTGTATAAAGCAAGGTAGGCCAATGATGCATGTGAATTGCTCGTTCTTGACATTGGCATGTTACCGTAGTCTGAGAGTGTTGTAACAACCATCCATCCATCTAGGCTTGGGAGACACTGAGAATCGTTAATGCGGTGCAAGCATATCATTCAGAAAAGCACCTGCTTACTGCCGTTGCTAGAAAGGCCAACGACGTGCGAATCCGTTGCAGCCTCGCAGGCCTTCAATTGCCAGCTAGCCAACTTGAGCAGCTAGATTTGGAGTTTTAGAGCGGATAGAAGTTCAAGTGCTAGTCTCAAAAAGGGCACTGATGATGATGCAGTGATTAGTTAATGAACCAAACTATTTCTTTCTTAATAAAAGAAAGAACAAACAATACAACAGGCTCGATAATGCTCCTGAAGATAGTTGTGTCAAGCTATATATGTGCTATCTAGACTACCCACTGTAAACACATTGCATATGTAAGAGCAAATTACTATAAGTAACTAAAAAATAACCCCAAGATACCACCTCAGCTCATATGGTGAGGTAGTGGATAGAAGGGAGGAGAGATATAAGGAGCCACCTATCATGTAAGAGGTAACTTCGACATCAAAATTCACGATAAAAGCAAAGTTGGGAAAATAAATATTGGAGCTATATTATATTGCAATTACTAGTATATTGGTAACGTACTATTTAGCTGGTCATATGAAGAAAATTAAAGGTAGCAACAACCCCTTTTACAAAACCTGCTCTAATAGCACACACGGAAAGATATGGATATTAGCTAGATTATTGAGAACGCAAATAAACAGTAACATCAGGCCATACACTCTGTGTATGTATTGGTAGAAAAGTAGCACTCACATGCAATCTAAATTCAATGTCCATAGAGGGTAGAGGTATGCTCAGTTGTGTCAATTCACCATGCTGATTGATTACAGTAATAGACATGGAATCAGCATCCTCCTACTGAAGGTCATGGAGCTGTATATTCTCACTTTACTGGAAGCCCAAACGGTTCATATGCCTGCGAGCTATGAGGAAGACATGTGTACGACAGTTTTTTCCCCATCCATCACCTACATTGGCTAATGACACTACTATGAAAACATTTTTTTCTATACGAGAACCCTAATAGGTTGCAGACGGATCGTAATTGGTCACGTATGCAAAAATCAATCTCCATTTTTACATGCTGCTCCTTAAAATGCCCGTATGTAAAAATCTATTTTCACGGGCAGGTGTCTTAAGAGGCCGCATGCAAAAATGAGTTTATTTTTCTATGTGGTCATCTTAAGGGGCCACAAGCGAAAATGGCCTCTTAAGTGATCCGTATGCAAAAATATCTTCCTCTTCTTCAAAGTTTGTTTCCATCTTCTCTCTTTTCCTCCTCACCACTTCAAATTTTTTTCACCTGGCGGATGTGGCGCCGGTGACAACTAATGGTGGGTGCGGCGGATCCGGCGCTCCTACGGCGGGCGGCGCAGATCTGGCCAACGATGACAGCAGGATAGGGTTTGGGTTGTTTTGTTATTTTTTTAGCCGAATTTATTCTCGCATGCAGCCGGTATAAAATTTTCGCATGCGGTTGTGCTACCCGCTGTTTATGCCATAATTTGGCTAGTAGATAATTCATTTGGTGGGTCAGATTGTTTAGTTTAGCTTTCATGATTCATAGAATGGTTTGCTAAAGAACCGGTTAAATTAGTGTGTGAAATTGATGGGTGGTTGCAGCAATTGATCATGCCGGTTTGGTGATATGTATATTGATCATCTACGTGCAGCTGTTTAGGCTTGTCAGGACTGGCACTAGAGGATGCAGTTGGAGGATAGCAACGATGGCATGCGTGCACATGATACGGATGAAGCTACAACGATGAATCAGACGGATCGGTACTTGGCGAAGATTATGGAAAGATAATTAAGCTGATTGCTTGCATGCAGTACCGACTTAGGATGGAAAGAAAGGAAGGATGGGCCCACGAAATATAAAGGAGACTTTGGATGCAGTGTGCAGCGCCTATAAATCTACAGCCCTGACGTCGGCAAGGAACCCCGAACAAATAATAAATCTACTATTTTCCTGTTTTTTACTCTCTTGTTCTTTTCTATTTCGTTTTCATGGCTAAATTATAGCAACCCTAGAATTTGGTTAATCTTTGTCGTTTTGCGCTGAAAAACGGTCGTGCTTCTCCATGAAAGCGAGGAGGTTATCCTTTACTAGTTTGCTCGAAAACTAGTCGTTCGCCGTCACGTAAGTACAATATTTATCATCTTTGCTAATTTGCTTGTAAATTAGTCACTTGATTCCACAAAAGTGAATTAATCTCGAAATCGGTTCCACTAGCCGATTTCGATCTATCGATTTTGGCGATTCTATTGTTTACACCGCAAATTGTTAGGTAATCTTGTATTGACCACAAAAAAGCGTCAACACCCGCATGTGAAAACTCTGACTTTCGCATACCGTATGGTGCATGCGGTTGTGTTGGCCGCATTCAAAAATCACTTCTACCTGCATGCAAAAGCAATTTCTGTAGGAGCGTGAAGCAGTTGACTAGTCGAGGTATCTATTTATAGCTCTCGTCAAAAGCATAGATGACCCTATTTGACTCGATCATATATATTTTGATGAAAAGGATTAATTGACTATAATAAAAGTACTGAAAGAATGAGAGTCAACATGACAGTGTTCAATGTCTAGCTAGTGACCGGTGAGTCCGAGATGTGATCACTTCCACGCTCTTCGCGCATCCTCTCTCACACATTTATGCCTTACTATTTGATATGGGCAACACCGCTATGTGATTAAAAAGATGATCTTAAGTAAAAAATTATTATTGTGCAAGTTAGCTATACTGAAAAAGTTACTGTGGTGCACCTCAAGCTTACAACTAACCAAAGCAAGTAAAACAAGTAATTCTTCCCTCCTTTACTTATATGAGTTGGCAAACACCATATATTTTATTTTATTTTGTAGTAGGCCCATATTGCAACATATTAATACTATACATTGTGTACCATACCAAGTACCACAACAAAGGTTATCTATTCATGGGTTGCATGATGCATCTTAAGGTGTGCAGGGGATTTAAACATTGGCCTTATGCTAAGGGGGTAGTCAAGTACGTATAAATCTTTGGGTAAATGTGTGAGATATGCTTCTATGCTCCTCAGTAAAAAACTTGCACGGATATTAAAGCTCATGTGTGGTCTAGATTAAGGGGCCACCTATACATTTGTCGATAAATTTTTCCCCAAAAATTTGATAGATGTAATTATAGTACAATCGTAGTGTAATTACATTGTAACTTATATGTAATTACACTGTAACTTTCATGTAACTACAGTGTAACTTATATGTAAGTTTCACATAATTTTGAATCGTTAGATCTATTACAAGATTTGTTTTGGTGAGGAAGAAAACAAATTATAGCACACACATATGTGAAAGAATTTGTTCCCACGACCTCCATTTTACCGAAATAACATGTTACGGAGAGATTTTTGAAAGTTACATACAAATTACACTATAGTTACAGCGTAATTACATACAAGTTACAGTGTAATTACACTACGATTGTACTGTAATTACATCTGTCAAATTTTTGGGGGAAAATTTGTCGACAAATATATAGCAAAATCGCTAGATTAAAAGGTACTTAACATAATAATAGTGATTAGGGATGGGCAATCCCGTCCTATAGACTTGAGCCCATGTCATCTCCAACCGCACGCCTAGTACTCGACCACGGGCTCACGGCGTCCGCTTCCTCCACTGAGCCACGGCCACACGTGCTCTAAATTGATTGCTAGTTTGCCACAAACTTGTTTTTTTTTCCTCAGTGGGTTGATGTCACTGGTGGAGAAACCGTTATTAGTCCCGGTTGGTAATCCCCTGTAGTCCCGGTTTGAAAACCGGGACTACCAATCCGAGACTAAAGATCGAGCTGCCTTTTTTTTATTTGTATGGCCCTATTGCTGCATGGTTTATATATATATATATATATATATATATATATATATATATATATATATAAACCATGCATATATATGTTTCAATACATATACATGCATAATATATATGTATTTATACATATATGTATGCAAATGCATATGTGTATATATATATATATGTATATATATTAAAGCACTTAACATTTTATGTGCATATATATGACCAAAATATATATTTACACTAAAGTAAATGTGTACATATAGAAAAATAGATATGTATTAATTACAATTCATTATGTCCTAGCTAGCTACGACTTCGACGTAGTAGTCGTTATCTCAGAAGCTAACGACCTATGAATTGTATTTCCGTCGTAGTAGAATTCACCCTTGGGATCAAGGACTTTTTCGTTGATGAATTCCATGAGTTGTTCTTGAACCGCCGCGATAAATTCCTTGTGTGTGAGGTTATCCCTCATGCGAATAACCTATGAATGTATGAAATTAATTAGTAAACAACAAATCGATACGTACGCAATGAAATTTTGAATTCATTTGTACGTACATCGAGCTCTCTTGTGGTGATGATTTCGTATGCAAGGCAGTGGCAATACTCGCACACGTAGTAGCTGCACGAGTTAGTTCCCTGTTCTTGCTTTGCGCACTATATATACATGACAAACGGCGAGAGATCTAATTAATATACACTTATATTTGAATTGGAGATTCAATAAATGTAGAGCATGTGTACTCACAGGAAATTTAAACTTCCGCCTAAGTTTTTCTTTCCAATTGCCGTGGACCAAATGATGGAACCGATACCAAGCCCTACATGGAGTTTAAAGCTATGATTCGTAGTAGCAATTAATTATATCAAGATTCGTAATAACATTGGAACTTATGACATTACCTGCCTATAAGTTCAAAAACCTGGTCAAACGTAGACTCTTTTTTATCCATTGAGTCATATACATTGACTATGCAGGCCTCTAGGTCGAAGAGTAAAAGGACCCAGTGGAATCTGCAATGTGCGTCGGATGCATGACATATGAAACACTTAGCATGTACGTACGGGAATGAAATTTGGTAGGAAGACAGTAAAAACTAACTGTGTGTTGTACGGCAATAGTATGTACGTCTTGTAATGCTGCGCCTTCAGGAAATATACGAGATTGTCCTCTGTGGCTTGCGGATACTTGTCGATCATTGAGACGTTTACTTTTCGAGGGTCGATGAATCCATTATCGAAAACCCCCCGCCATCGAGCCCTTTGAATCTCCACGATAAAAGGAAGTATATATTATATATGGTGTACTTATATACAAGGACCTAATTAACTAAAGGAAACGTAATAAGAAATCTAACTGAACGATACTTACAAAATCCAACAACTCATAATACAGACGTCGAGGGCGTCCAGCTGGTATACTTCGTAGATACCCTTGAAATTGATCCAGAGAATATCTTGCTCTGATCATCTCTCTGCCGGTGTCGCTCATTTCCATGTACAGTTTATGGAATTTGTACATCTGTGTCGGTAGGGACTGTAGCTGCTCAGGCTTGACAAGCGGTTTACCGAGTTCGTACTTGTATTTCACTTCTGCCTTTGGGATTGGTGCGCCTCGTAGCAATTGATCCGTAGTTAGCCCGGTGTCAGAAATAAATTCTTTTATTCCAAATTCTTCACCGGTCACCAACGGCTCGACCTCCTGGTTTGGTTGCTCTCCAAGCTGAGGGACTGGTTTGGACTTTCCAGAATATGTTTTCTTAAGTGTTCGCTCATAGTCCGATAGCTTTATGGCCTCCTTGGCAGGTGCAGACATACCCCTGAAGAACTTCCTGGCAGTCGGGTCTATAGGAATCTTCTTTTCTGAACTTCGAGGCTTCAATTGCCTCTTGACTTCTGCTGCCACATAAGCATCAAGCTCCTCTTGCATGCAATCGTATGGCGGCGGCTTGTTTTCTGCGGCGTCAACTTTCGCCTTCTTCGTTGCCCTTGTGCGGGCAGGCGGTGGAGCTTGGTGGGACCTTGACTTGAAAGGTGCCGGACGAGGAGCTTGAGGATGAGTCAGCGCAACAGCCTGAGGAGGAGTCACTGCAGAAGCTTGAGTAGGAGGAGCCTGAGGCGGAGTCAGTACAGGAGCCTGAGGAGGAGTCGGTGCAGGAGCCTAAGGTGGAGACGGTGTTGGAGCCTGAGGAGGAGACGGTGCAGGAGCCTGAGGAGGAGATGGCAGAGCCGGAGGAGATGGTGCACGAGACACCGCTTGTCGCCCAGGGAGGATGATGTACCGCTTGCGTCATAGTATAATGGCGTGGCTTGTGTCTCGTAGATGCGTCTCACCGCCTCCTCCAGGGTAGTCCAACTCGAGGTCCTCGTACACGGCTTGAACCAACTCAACTTTGACCTTGGAGTATCCGGCTGGAATCGGCCTGCAGTGGTACGTCCCTGAAGGGTCCGTTGGGATGGCCATTCCCGATGCCACCTTCACATGGTGAGAGGTTATCTATTAGTAATCAACATAAGCAGCAACTTGCGGAATGGACAAGTAAAAAATCATAAAACTACGAGCATACCATGATTGATAAGTTCTTGAAGGGAATATGCAGCTCACATGGTGTCCGCTGAGTGATCTCATCAACGGGGCAGGTGGTTTTGTCCTGAGTTTGCATGGCGTCCATGCTCTGTGATCCTACCTGCCCCGTTGAGGCGCAGCTGCTACGATTGCCTGATGGGCTGACCATTGCAGGAGGAATGTACGGCTGGAGATCCTGGGACCGATGTGTGGCCATGCGTTCATCCACCTTCCTTGCCACCTCCTCTTGCATGCTGAGCTCGTAGCTCGATATCCTGTACTCAAGATCTGCAATCTTCGCCTCGGTATCTCTCTTGCTCCTCATCCGACTCCTGTACGTGTGGATGTCCTCCTTGAATCCAATCTTCCAAGGAATCACCCCTTGCCCTCCTTCTCTCTGTCGGGTCGGAACGTGCCCTGAGAAGAGGCTTCCACTGCATCCGTTAGTCGACTGGCAGCCTTGCGTATCTGATCGCTGAATGCCAGGGAGCCATCAACTAGGTTAAGCGTTCCACCGTGAGCATAGCACCAGAACTTCGATCGATCCGGCCATTTACCGGTGGCCGGCTCGATACCCCTCTCAACCAAGCTTGCCTCCATCTCCTCCCACTTCGGCATCGCGATGCTATAGCCGCCTGACCCCAAGTGGTGATGGTACTTCTTCTTGGTGGCATTTTCTTTGTTTCTGTCCATCATCGCCTGCCCTTGTTGCCCTGCCTTGTAAGCAACGAACTCGTCCCAGTGATCCCTTAGCTTTGGGAACGTGTTGAAGTTCGGTGTCAGCCCCTTCAAGATGTATTTCTGGTAGAGATCTCCCTTGAAGCTCTAAAACTATTCTGCCATTTTCTTTAGAGTCCACCTTTTCACTATGTTCTCTGTACCCGCGGGAAGGGTGAATGTCTCGAGCATTGTGGTCCACAGCATCTCTTTCTCTGAATCTGGGACAAAGTTCTCGTGATCTCCGCGTGCCCGTGTTCTGCGCCAGTACACCGTACTGATAGGCACGTTATCCCTCACAACCCAACCGTTGTGTCGTATGTACTTCTTGGCTACTTCTGCCGGGGCACTAGGTCGGCCGTCTTCGTCCACTTCTGTTATGATGTGTCGACCCTCTAGCTTCTTCGCGGCACCTCGTTGTCCGCGTGCCCTCTTCTGTCCAGCGGAGGGTTGACTTCCACTAGCCTCCTCCTCCTCGTTCCCCTCCACATCCCTCTCCACATTCCTCTCCTCGTTCAAGTACTGGTTTGGATCCTCGTTCCCCTCTTCTTTGTTCCAGTACTGGCTGCTTCCCTCTGCGATTGTATCGTACAGTATTTGTTCCTCATCACGATCAGCCATCTGTTCATACAAGAAATATTTGCTAAGTCTATAGGTCCTATTTGCTAAGCGTAATATTAAAACTCTACTAATCTTGTATTAAAACTCTAACAATCATATAAAGTCTAAGTGTCGTATATTAGAACCCTAGATAATCATATATGCTAAGTCTAATTAAGTTTCGTATATTAAAACTCTAATAATCTTATATTAAAATTGTAATAATCATATATGCTAAGTCTAAGACTCACATATGCTAAGTCTAATAGTCCTATATTAAAAATCTAATAATCTTATATTAAATCTCTAACAATCTCTAACATTCACATATGCTAAGTCGAATAATTTAATAATCTCTAATACTCACATATACTAAGTCTAATAATCTAATAATCTTATATTAAAAATCTAATAATCTTATATTAAAAATCTTTACATCACTTGCCTGCGCGAATTCCTTCGAGGGCTAGCTACCACTTCGGGTTGAGGGACGACGACGACGACGTCTTTTCTGCGACATGCAAAAAAATGTATTAGTCTAAACGCAAAGGAACATATATTGTATTTCACGTTTTCAAGTATATATAATCATACATATATATATATATATATGCTAAATTTAATAATCGTTTAATTATCTCGTTCGTACACGTTTCGTTCGCGTTCGTTCTCACACTTTTAGTTCAAGTGCCTTCACGTTCGTTCACACGTTTCGTTCACGTTTCATTCACGTTCGTTCACGTTTAATTCACATTTTCTTCGCGTTCGTTCGCGTTTCATTCACGTTCGTTCACGTTTCGTTCACGTTCGTTCGCGTTCGTTCACATTTCATTCACATTTCGTTCACGTTTCGTTCACGTTCGTTCACGTTTCGTTCACGTTCGTTCACGTTTCATTCACGTTCGTTCTCGTTAAGTTCGCGTTCGTTCACGTTCGTTCGCGTTTCGTTCGCGTTCGTTCATGTTCATTCACATTTTGTTCACCTTCGGCAATGACGGGGCAGCAGTGGCGGCAGCGGAGCGGCGGCGTGGCGGCGCGGTGGCGGCGTGGCGCAGCGGCGGCATGGCAGTGCGGCGGCGGCGTGTCGCGGTGGCGGCGTGACGCGGCCCGGCGGCGTGGCGCGGCGGCGTGGCGAGGTAGGGGCGGTGGCGTAGCAGTGGCGTCGGCGTCGTCGGCAATGGCAGCCGCATGGACGTTACGTCGTCAACAGTGGCGGCCGCGTCGAAGTCGGGGTCGGCATCGGTGGGAGGCGGAGTCGGGGTCGGCCGCGTCGACGTCGGCGGCGACGATTTGGATAGAGAGAGAGATCGAGATCGAGAGACAGAGAGGCGGCGGCGGCTCTCACCCCAGAGATGCGGCGGCGGCGGAGGCGGCGACGACGACGACCGCGAGACGACTGCGAGAGACGATGGTGGTGTTGGCGCGGGGATGCCCTAGGCAGTGGCGGCGAAGCAGAAGCCGAGATCGGAGAAAAAACAACTAAGTGTTGGTGGAAAAGACGAGGGCGCATCGGGAATATATATACCCCTCCCGGTTGGTAAGAACAACCGGGACTAAAGATCTTTAGTCCCGGTTGTTCTCACCAACCGGGACTAAAGATATTTTTCCGCTATTTCCAAATTCCTTTTAAACCTAGTTAGAGTTAAGAACCGGGACTACAGATAATAGCACTGAATATTGAATTTCATTACATATGTATTTCTAAAATAGTAAATAATGCATTAAAATTATTTAAAGTTGAAAAATTAATGACAAAACCTTCGAAAAATTATTATTGTCTATAGTAAATTAAGTGTATAATATATAATAAGCATATGCATGATATTAAATTGTTAAAAATTCTAATTAATATATGTAAATACCACATGCATGATTTAAAATTAATTAAAATTCTAATAATCATATATAATTAGCATATGCATGATTTAAAATTGTTAACAATTCTAATTAACATATGTAAATACCACATGCATGATTTAAAACTTTTAAAAATTCTAATTATCGTATATAACTAGCATATGCATGATTTAAATTTGCTAAAAATTCTAATAATCATACATAATTAACATAAGCCATACAACAATTGATTCATATCGATATTCAATAAATCGTGTACACAACAATTACGGCAATACATCGGCGGTGACGGTTGACCGCACGTACTTTCTCCTCACTATTGTTCCTTCCTTGTGATCGCTACGTGAGTAAGGGGTGTCTTCATTTGATAGGAGGATGCTAAGGTCAATCGTCACCGTGAAAGGGGGTTGCCCAAAAAACTGATCGTAATCCTCATCAGTCTTGTCCTCTACTCCGACGATTTTTCTTTTGCCTAGAAGAACCACGTGGCGCTTCGGCTCGTCAGGCCCTTTGCCCTTCTTTTCTTTGCTAGACATGTCCTTCACATAAAAAACTTGCGTTACATCATTGGCAAGGACAAAAGGTTCGTCCGAGTATCCAACCTTGTTAAGGTCAACCGTTGTCATCCCACTGTCATCAATCGTTACGCCTCCACCAGTCAACCTAACCCATTGGCACCGGAACAGAGGGACCTTGAGAGGTCCATGGTCAAGTTCCCATTTGTCCTCGATGGCACCGTAATACGTGCCAGTTGTACCATCGTGTCCCATGGCATCGATACGAACAGCACCGTTATGGTTCATGCTCTTCATGTCTTGGGCTCTCGTGTAGAATGTGAACCCATTGATCTCATATCCCTGGAATGTCGCGATCGAGCCAGATGGTCCCCTCGCCAGGAAGGCCAGTTGTTGGTTAATCGTCTCGTTACCCATGAGATGTTGTCGCATCCACGCGGGGAAAGTATCAATGTGATGCCGTGTAATCCATGCATCGTACTTACCGATGTTTTTGGTGCAAACTAGAGCCAAGTGCTCCTCGATGTAAGGAGTCACCAATGAAAAGTGTTGCAGAACAGTGAAATGGGCTTTACGGAATAAATTGTTGTCTACCGTCATTATTGCTTTCCTGCCGAGAGTCCCCTTTCCCCGTAGTCTCCCTTCATGGCGTGATTCAGGTACCCCGATTGGGCGAAGGTCTTCAATAAATTCCATACCCCTTGGCGATGCTTGCCTCTGGACGAGCACGGTTACGAACATACTTCTTCAGAACGCCCATGTACCGCTCGAAAGGAAACATGTTGTGTAGGTACACAGGCCCAAGAATACCGATCTCTTTGACAAGGTGACAAAGCAGATGCATCATTATATTGAAAAATAAAGGTGGAAATATCAACTCAAAGCTGACATTGCACCACATCATTCTGAAGGGCTTCTAATCTATCCGGATCGATGACCTTCTGCGAAATTCCGTTCATGAAACATAGCTTCGTTATTTTTGCCCGGACATTATCTGGGAGGATACCCCTTATTATAACTGGTAGCAGTTGTGTCATCAACATGTGACAGTCATGAGACTTTAGGTTTGTGAACTTATTCTCCTTCGTGCTTATTATTCGCTTTATATTCGTGGAGTATCCAGATGGTACCTTGATGCTCTCCAAGCATTCGAACATACTTTCCTTCTCTGCCTTGCTAAGAGTTTAGCTGGCTGGACTCAAGTAATGGATTCCTTTCTCCTTTGGTTCCGGGTGAAGGTCGCCGCGTTGTACCATATGCTTCAGATCATTACGTGCTTCCAGTGTATCTTTCGACTTTCCATATACACCTAGGAAGCCAAGAAGGTTTACGCAAAGGTTCTTAGTGAGGTGTATCACGTCGATTGTCTGGTGGATGTCCAAGAATTCCCAATAGGGTAACTCCCAAATATGGAGTTCTTTTTCCACATCACCGCGTGACCATCTTCGCTCTCTATAGGCTAGCTGCCAGGACCCATTCCAAACACTACTTTAAGATCTTTCACCATAGCAAACACTGTTTTCCCGTTGCGATGTTTAGGCTTCGTACGGTGGTCCGCCTTATGTTCAAAGTGCTTACCTTTCTTCCGTACTGGGTGGTTTGCAGCAAGGAATCGATGATGACCCATGTACACAACCTTCCTATAGTGCTTAAGATACGTACTTTCTGTTTCATCCATACAGTGAGTGCAAGCCTTATACCCCTTATTGGACTGCCCGGATAGGTTGCTAAGTGTAGGCCAATCGTTGATGGTTACGAACAGCAGTGCTCGTAGGTTAAACTCCTCCTGTTTGTCCTCGTCCCACACGGGAACACCTTCCTTCTTCCATAACAGTTTAAGATCTTCGACTAGTGGTCTTATGTATACATCGATGTCGTTACCAGGTTGCTTGGGGCCTTGAATAATAATCGGCATCATTATGTACTTCCTCTTCATGCATAGCCAAGGGAGGAGGTTGTAGATACACATCGTAACGGGCCAACTGCTATGGCCGCTGCTCATCTCTCCAAAAGGATTCATGCCATCCGTACTTAAACCAAACCGTATGTTTCGTGTGTACTTTCCAAAGTCTTTAAATTTTCTGTCGATGTTTTGCCACTGCGAACCATCGGCGGGGTGTCTCAGTATCCCGTCCTGTTGATGTTCTTCAGCGTGCCAACGCATCATTCTAGCATTCCCCTTGTTCCTGAACAAACGCCTTAGCCCTGGTATTATAGGGAAATACCACATCACCTTAGCAGGAATTCTCTTCTTTGTTGGCTGCCCGTCAACTTCACCTGGATCCTCTCGTCTAATCTTGTATCGTAGTGCTTTAAGAACAGGGCATGCTTCTAGGTTCTCGTACTCCTCAGCGCGATATAGGATACAATCATTCGGACATGCGTGAATCTTCTGAACTTCTAGTCCTAGAGGGCAGACTATCTTCTTAGCCTCGTATGTTGTCTCGGGCAATTTATTTCCCTCCGGAAGAATGTTCTTGATGAGTTTCAATAAATCGCCAAATGCCTTGTCACTAACACCATTTTTTGCTTTCCATTGCAAGAACTCCAGCGTGGTATCCAACTTTTTTGCCCCTGCTCGCAACCTGGGTACAACGACGTTCTGTGGTCCTCTAACATCCGCTCTAATTTATGGGCCTCCTTTTCACTTTCACAGTCCTCCTTTGCGTCCTGCAACATCTGACCAAGATCATCCGCAGCGTCGTTATCGCCAGCATCCCTGTCCACCTCGCCCATTTAATTTCCTTCAAATCCAGCGTACGGAGCCCAGTCGGGAATGTTCTCGTCCTCCGCTTCATCTTCTTCCACTTCAACCCCTTGCTCGCCGTTGGATGTCCAACAATTATAGCTTGGCATGAACCCCGACTTAAACAAGTGGAAATAAATAGTCCTGGATACAGAATACTCCTTCTGGTTCTTACACTTATTGCATGGACAACAAATAAAACCGTTACGCTTGTTAGCTTTGGCCACTCTCAAAAAATAATGCACGCCCTCGATAAACTCTTTGGACCGCCGGTCAGCGTACATCCATTGCTGATCCATCTACATGAAATGAAAAAAAATCGTACATAAATAAATTTTCGTACAATAATGACAGTCAAACAATAATGATAAAATAATTAAAAACTCTTTCGACAAGCATACAATAATGACATATCATTACTCATACAATTAATAATTATAAAATAATCCAACAAACAATTCTTATTAACAATTTTTGAAGTTCTAAACTAATATTAATGTTGTACTTCTCTTAATTTTCAATTAAGTTTGTTTTCTATTTTTTAAGATTAATTTTCATCATATTTTAAACTATGAGAATAAAAATTTTTTAAGTAAACAAACAAAATTTCTATATATTCTTCTTCCCACACAAATTTTCTCTCTCATCAACTTACAACAAAGTTTTGGAGATAAAAAAAAATGTGTGAAACATAGCTCCAAAAGTAATATAACAACAAAAAACATTAGAGGATGAAGTTACTAACCTTTTAGACACCTCCGATTTGTATATAATCATTAAAAAAATTTCACAAGAAATTTTGGCTTGACCTCTCCTCTTTCTTAGAGAAATTTTGAAGCTTGTTCAGGCTGGAGGAGGAAGGAGACATATATAAAGGGGGGGATTTTTAGTGTTACCAACCGGGGCTAAAGATCACCGGATCTTTAGCCCCGGTTGGTAACACCAACCGGGACTAAAGATCTAGAACCGGGACTAAAGATGATATTACCAACCGGGACTAAAGATCACATATGCCCGTTGTAACCACCAACTAGTCCCGGTTATTAATCGATCTGAGACTATTGTGGATTTCGGCCGACCGACCAAAGATGGTTTCTCCACCAGTGTGTCGAAGTTGAACTCATTTACAGAGAGGTCGTGAAAAGGACCTATGAATACAGAAATGCCTCTATATGTTCATCCTTTGGAAACCAAGATCATCAACTTCAGTCCGTACTGAATCTTCTGTGATTTTTTTAGAGGGAGAAGACTGATGAAAAAACATAACAAGGTCTCACAGCTTGTTGGACACATGAGCTACCGATTATAAACTCCACCATTTGAAATTTATTTCCTTCAAAAGTCGTACAGCTGATAGCCCCCTAAAAGAAAACGGAAACAGTTCGATTCATACATAATGACATGTGTTATAGCAAATTTGTTCTTTAAACGAATTGCTTCTTGCACAATACTGTCGATTCATTCTTCTATGAGGTAGTACTAGCTGAATGGATTAAACGACAAACATGACTTTAATGGTGGTATTAGAGGGAAGAGAACACACAAATGTTGTTTGCATTACAGTTTCATGCTTAGTCCAATAACTAATTGCTAAAGATAAAGAAACAAATCAAATTTGGAGAGAAAAAGAATTAAAGTCATTTTGCACACGGTACTAAACATCGAATAGATATATAAATTAAGAGTTTTTTTACAGTCCATCATGACTGGTGGTATCTCCTGGTACCTGTAATCAGAGCCATCCATTGAGCTCGATCTAACGGATGAGAATTCTCGGTACTGCCCAGTACCAAAATCTCCTCAATGGTACCTCCCCTTCGCCGAACAGGTAGAAGGGCAAAGCTAGGTTTTTGCATGGTCCGCTCCTCCCCAGCACCACAATCCACACCTCCCTGTGAGGCGCTTCAATGGCGGCGGCGCGGCTAAGCTCGCTGGCCGGATCCAAACTGGACGTCTCTACCTCTCTCGTTGCAACTTGCTGCCACCATCCTGCCCCATCCCAACTGTTCCCTTTCCAGTCCCGATCCAGACCTGTCCGCCAACGACTTCAGGGCGCTAGACCTAGCTCAGGGTCGCGACTGGAACGGCAAGATCTTGACTTCTTGAGCACGTGGGAGAGAGCTCGTTACGAGCTCGACGAAGAAGCAGCGACGGCGACAAGCTTAGCGTGACGGACTTCTAGGCAGCGGCGACCTCGGGCTGATGCGGCAACAGAGGCTGCTGCTTCCTCCTGTTCAGAAAACTTCACTGAAATTTTAGGCATCCGCAGTACTCCTGTTTAGCAAAGTTCAGAGAATTCGATGGCATCTCTTATTTAGTAAAAGTCAGTGAGCTTTTCTCATCCATTTGGTATAGACACAAACTGATTCGATGTAAGCTGCATAAATCATCTATTCACCGATTTCACTAATTTAACAGGTGCCAAATTCTAGTGCCTGGAACATGATGCAGAGAAGTGTGCTCACTGCTCTGTTTCATCGTGAAGGTAGATAGCAAGTTATTAAATCTGTCAAATCCCCTTTGAACATTATATGTATATATAGTATATCAAGTTATCAAATTCATTATCTAAAAAAAATAGTATATCAAGTTATCAAATGTTACTTCAAAATTGTTAGTGGAGGAGAAAAAAATACAGCAGGGCTAGGCTGCCAGCGGTAACAAGTAATTGGGTGCTCTGTCAAAAAAGAAAACTCATAATATTGCCGTGTCACAGGTATAGCGGTTCTTTTCCACTGGATCTTTCATTGGACAATCAACAAATCCCAGGATAAGTTGATTGAACAGATTTATGGGTACTGCACAACATAACACACAATAGAAATCAGATGCAGAGGAACAAAGATAGGGTGCCGTGTTCTCGCATTCTCAATGCTGCAGAGCAAGTTCGCAGTTGAGAGTTGCCGAGCCGTTTTGGCAGAGGAGACTACGCCGCCGCAGCGGCGACACAGTTGGGCGCATCCTTTGCGACCATGCTTGCCCTGGCCACCGCCGCCGGCGCGCAGCCTTGGATTGAGAGGGGTGAGACCTCCACGACGCCGCCGCGTAGCTTTGCGACGTCATATCCGCCGAGCGACCGCAGATCGAGGTGGGGGTGAGACCAGGACAGCTGCGCGAGAGGGGATGGAAGGAGAAAAGTTGTACCCGCAGGGAAGAGATGGAGGATGCCTGCAGCTGGAGGGGATGGAATGGCCACGACCACGAGGAAGAACTATGTCGACCCCATCGTACCCCCATGTATTGAACGGTCAGATTGCAATGGTACCTACAGGTACTTGTACTAGGCGGTACATTTCGCTGGACCGGAACAAGCCTCATAAATTAAGTAACATTCTCTGTGCATTAGAAGAATCCGACAACAAGTTATACAACTAAGCAGATTAAATATTTGAATGTGGCCGGCTTTCTACTATATTAGGTGAAGGTGCAATATTAGTAGTAAATATGCTACTAAATTAGGTACAGACCACATACATGCATGTAGCATTTCCAAACATGCTACCAAACCATCAAGGTCAAAACTGACCAACAGAATACATTTCATCAATTTTAGAATTGAACTAGCAAACTTTCCATCCTTATTTCAGAGTAACCATGAAAGACAAAATCGAGGAGAGGTCGTAGGGAAGACAAAGTGTTACCAAGAGCCTACAATTAAGTTTTTTAGTCAGTTCCCCACAAAAAAAATGTTAATTGGTTCCATGCCACTACAAATATGCCATTTTTAAAAAATGTCACTACTATTCACGATGTCGGTTACGTGCCACTGGAATTTAAGGAAAATAGAGTTATGCCACTCTGTCATGTTTTCCGTTAGACCCCTATACATGGGAACCACATATCAGTTCCATCTTCCTCCATCCTACCTCTTATTAATTTCTTCCCCACGTGCAATTGAGGCTAACGGAGATTTTTAGCGGAAAAAGCGACATAGTGGCACGGTTCCAATTTCCCTAAATTATGGTGGCACGTTACCGATATTGTGAATAGTAGTGGCATTTATCTCAAATATCATATTTATAGCGGCATGGTTCCAATTAACCCTTTTAAATATGGGTTTTATGTCAGTTAGATCAAGTTAGCCTATCTTTAAAACCAACTATGCAACACATACGAAATCTGCTTCCACTCCACTCTCTCATACCTAACTTGAAGCAATGAACATAGTCTTAACAATGCATGTGTGGGTTTCTAATTATTGAATTTCATTTGGCTGCTTCTAAATTTTCGTTGCATTTTACAAATGCATCTGCATGTGTATATATAATAAACGTGGGAATATTGACAACACACATGGCTCCACATTTATATCATGTATACAGTCCATGCGCGCCACAACCAACCACCACAATGGGATGACTTTAGTCACCAAAACACGAATTTACTAAAATATTGGTTTTAAATTTTATGAACAGTTTCTAAGTTACACTTATTGTACTAGCAGTATATATTACCAGTATAATGTATCTAAAATGAGTCCAGTCAACAAAGGTATATATGGTAACCTCTACCGGATTGGTAACTAGCTAGTTGATCGAGTGTCCCAAGGTAAGAAGATAGCAATCAGTACATGTGCCCATGCATGGTAGTAGTAGTGGTGGATTGAGTACATGTACGTTGAATGGGGCATGGAAGGCATTGTGATCACTGGACATGCCACATTCCCATTCTTACCCTTAATGCATGAGGCAACTGTTGGTCGTGTGTAGCCTGCCTCGACACGGTCGTCATGGCGATCTTGGCCAAAACATATTTTTCTTGGTGATCTGTGCTCCTGGAGCAGAATGCTGATGAAGTGATGAGCTGATCGTGTGATCCATGTTGCAGTACAAATAGCAAGGCCGGACTTGGGGCGTGCATATGCATTATGAAATTGATAGATTCGATCAGTCCATTTTGAGCAGTCAAGTGGACTGATCTATAAACCAGATGGCTCTTTGATTCTTTTTATCAAATAAATTGTGATACTTAATTCTTGTACTTATTTTTGCTCTCTTCCAAAAAATTGAGATGGATTGTTATTACTCCTTCCCATCATATAGGCGGTTACTTTATGACTAATGGGCTAAATTATGACGGGAGATAAAATGAGGGATGTATATATGTCGGTGGGAGGGTTGTTGGATGTTAGACGAGAAGAAAAATTGAATAAGAAGTAATTGATGAAACAAACAATACTTTAAAATCGTCACTTATATATTTTGATACAAGTTTTAAATCCAAAGTGATTACCAATTTTTAAAGGGAAGAAAGTAATGAATACTCATGAAGCAGCTTGTGGTTGAAACATTCCCAACTGTTGCTTGCGTTCAACAACTAGATGGTTATATTTTTTTTTCACCGTGAATGCCCATAAATACCCTTACACATGCGAAGCAGAGAGATGATCGATGTTATGCATCAATAAATTATTTCCTCTCTATAAGTTGGTGTGTGCTCCTCCCCACATAATACATGCATGTATGTAGACTCAAACTATCTAGGCTTGGAAGGTATCAGGAGCCGTTGATGCGACCAAATACGTCATTGTGTGTGTCGTCACCGTGTCCACCTACAATTGGTCTTGCATGCCGAGGTGTGATCAGCCGTAGATACTGCAACATTGGCCATGCCTCCATGCGATGCGCCAATTCATGTGTAGCTGAGGTGATTAGTGCCACATTGAGAAACAGATACTACTGGAGAAATCATCTTTGGTCGGTTGTCCAAAATCCACAATTGGTCCGGTTTAAATAAGAACCGGGACTAAACAATATTTTTAGTCTGGTTTAAAGAACTGACGTCACCTTTTGATCTTTAGTCCCGGTTGGAGTTACCAACCAGGACTAAAATTTTTTTAGTCCCGGTTTAAAAGAAAGCAGACTTTGTCAGACCCCTCCTCTATCTTTAGTCCCGGTTGGTATTACTGATCGGGACTAAAAATCTATTTTTAATCCTGGTTGTTAAACAACCAGATAAATAAATCGGCGAAAAAAAAATCTGCCGAGCACGCCTGGTCCTCCGCCCCAACCTTATGTCTTTTCTCTTCTCTTCCTTCTCTCCCCTCATCCACAAATCCTCTTCTCCTCCTCCTCCTCCTCTCCGCACAAATCTCACCCCTCTCCTCCGAATCCCCCTCTTCCCCTCCCCTCCGGTGGGCCGTGGCTCGCATGCGGCGGCGGTGGCGTCCCCTCCACCGGATCCAGGAGGGGCTGCGGCCGGCGGTGGTGACTAAGTGAGCCAGCGCGCGGCAGGCGGCAGATGGCAGATGGTGGCGGCCAGAGCGCGTGGAGGGAGGGCTGCCCCCAACAGCGGCGAGCACGAAGGTAGGGCCGTTCCTGGCGGCAGCGTGCGCCGGGCCTCGCACGGCCGGGCGGCGGCAGCCCGCGCGGCAGCTAGGCACAATGCGGCGCACGGCCAGTCGGCAGCTAGTGATTTTTTTTATCTGTATCTCTTGTAGTGAATGATTTGTATATTTTGGTGGAAATTTTTCTTGTTGATTTGGGGATGATTTTGTGATTGATTTGTGTATTGTGGATGTGTATGATTTGTGGATGATGTATATGATTTGTGGATGTGTATGATTTGCAGATTGTGGATATGTATGATTTGTGGATGATTTTATTGTGCATAATTTGTGAATGGTTTGGTTGGATTTGGGTGGGGAATAGATACAAGCAGAAAAAAACAATATAAAGAAAAAAACAATAGTGATGTGGCCCTATCCATCTTTAGTCCATTACCAGCCGGGACTAAAGATAGATTTTTATTCCCGGTTATTTCATCCGGGACTAAAGATATCCATCTTTAGTCTTGGATTTATATTCCCGGTTACAAAACCGGGAGTACAGGGAGCACAAATGTTTTCTCCACCAGTGAGCACAAATGTTTTCTCTATACCAGAGACTGTATTTCGGGATGTGTCCCTGTGACATGTCTTCGATTATAAAATTGTATGCATCATCAAAACAGAAATCATCTAACTCTTCGTTACGACCACCGACTTTCCCATGAAAAGTCCATATCTCGTAGCCCTTCTTAAATCCTCGTTCTACGATGTGCGACAATACTTTATTCGGATCTTGCAGCAAAATTTCGTTCTTACAAACTTTGCATGGGCAAAAAATGCTCCTCAAATTCTCCCTCACAGCATGTGCCTTTGCGAGCTCAACAAATTTGGCTGCTTCCTTCGAGAACGTTGGATGAGCTCTTTTCGTGTTGTACATCCATGTCCGATCAATGACCTACAATAAAGCTTGTAATTAATACATCCATGCCCGATTCAAACACTGATGTATTTAAATTAGAGGGAACTAATCACATAGTAATTTAAAGTTTTACGGACTATTTAAACAGCTGCATAACAATTTTAAGCATTAATAAAATATTGTCCATTTCTAAAAAATTGAAAAAAAAAATCGTCCTTTCATCCTAATGAAAATAAATTTAATAGAGGCAAACCCAACTTTTCAATTTAAGTACTAAATACTTTTATAAACATGTAATGGAATCATTATGTGTTTGCTAAAAAAAATAAAAAAACAAAAAAGTGCCTACACTATTCCATTTATAAAAGTGCAAGTTTCATCGTATTTCACCGATGAAAACTGACAAAAATGTAAGCAAATGAAGGAGGAGAACAAGCTCTACACCTTTTATATGGAACCCAATCAAAGATTTGAGGTCGAAAACCTTCCCCCTAATTTTGTGAATGTTTATGAGAGAGAAACCGCCGGAATTTTATGCCAACGGTCGGGCTGGGGATTATATGCCCACCGACCATCGCAAGCGGTCGCCTTACGTGGGCCACACGGGATAATCGATTATCCCGTGCGGTCTGCATAACACAACTGCACGGGATAATAAGATTATCCCGTGCGGTTGTCTTAAGCGGACCGCACGGGATAATCGATTATCCCGTGCAGCCCACAGCCCGGCGCCGGCATTCGCCTGGTACCAGGCGGAGCCGCTTTTGGCCTGTCTGGAACCAAAAGGGGCCAGCGTTCAGGAAAATCGTCTCTATAGTAGTGTGTTTAGATGCAGAGAAGAGAAACGATTGAAGATGAATGTTCTTAAAAGCTGACGATCGGACGATGCTAGAAATACAGCAGCCTCCTGGGCCGCGCATCTCCTCCCTCCAAAGCCCAAGCCAGCAAAAAGCCCCAAACTGACCAATCGAGCGATCTTCAAATTGGCGATGCTTCACGCTTACAGTTTTTCATTTCCCATGTATAAATATAAATTAATTAAATCAAGATGGATGGCAACATATATATATTCATGACAAAACTAGTTATTGTTCCGCAGAGCGTGGTAAGCTAGCTAGAGCACAATCTTGAATAAATGGAAAGGAGAAGACAGGGCTGGGGAATGATTAGGATCGAAGAGAATGAGATGTGAAGAATGAATGGAGTCTGCAGTCTCCTTTGGCATCTTGGAGGCCCATAATAAGTTTTTTATTCACGAAGTAATTAACATGTAAATTAGCTAGCTTGCAAACCAAAGGGACTATCGATTCAGGGCGTCCTTTTTTTTTTCCAAACACGGCCTACCATTGATCTTCATGCTCTCAACTGTTTGCAAGTGTGCAACTACTCGGCATTAGGTGGTCATGAAATTTTCTTATACGTGAATACTCATAAATACTTACACATGTGAAGAAGAGTGACACTGATGCATACTTTCTGCACATACCAGGAAACACATAAATAAGCATAAATCGTTACCACTCAACACGTAAAGCAATAAAATAAAGTAAGAAAAGATTTGCCCAACGGAAGTGTGCGCACCCACTGATATAGAGGAAGTACTCGATCTCATGAAGTCGACCGTCTCATCCCCGTGCGGTCATCTCCTTCCTCGTGCAATTATTTATTTGTCCCCACAGTACTACTACATAAATGGTTTTTGCAGATGGCTAGCCAGCATGCACGAAAAGACCTTCCTCGTGCAATTATTTATTTGTCCCCACAGTACTACTACATAAATGGTTTTTGCAGATGGCTAGCCAGCATGCACGAAAAGACCTTGGAAAATCGATGTTGTCGCATGCGACCGACATAAGGCCTCCGGGGACCGGTTTTTGCAAGCATAGCCACTTATGGCTCACCTGCATCCTACTACCCTTCTTATATCGAAAAACCGTTTTCTACAATAGTGCGCCAATCAGCACCGCAGCTTAGCAACATCTCTACTAATATCCTACGATGCAATGCCATGCATATATGTGCTATCACCCGCATACGACTACAGTAACCATGGTTGTACCATCTAGTGATTTGGTGTGTAGAAATGAGTGTATCTGAACTGAAACGTGCATATATAACGATACACTTTTCCTCCATCAAGGAAAGGGGAAAAGTGCTACATGCCAAACAGTAAATGTTCATCTTATCTCGGCTGAATCTTTTCTACCACGAGTATATATCTTTCTGTAAACTTTACACGGTAACAGTACTATATGCGAGTAGTCCAATCTTTTGCCTGCGCACTGCAACTGAATGTACAACATGTCCGTTTGCCCGTTCATATATTCCTTGCTTTGAACTTTCTGCACACACACACAGTACATATATGTTGCCTCAGAAAAGCAAATTTAACCGTACGCTATGCCTAGCTTCTGATGAGAAGAAATGCATGTGAGGAGTAGCTTTGATATACTCTTTTCTACTGTGTACAGCATGATCTATCTATCTAGTATCTATGTATCCATCATGCATGCAGATCGAGGTTTTCACCTTTCACCATTGTACATTTGCATGCAGCTACAAAAATGCACTGTGTTAAAAAAACGATTCCTTTTTTCACTGCATGCTTCTCTGCCCAACAACTGATCAGAATTCAGAAGTAAAGCCTAAATCCATGCCCATCAGACTAATGCATGCATGCTACTGGCTACATCTACATGCGATATGTAGCCTTGCAGTGTGTGTCGCCGTTTTTGTCCCCATACATATATATACTACATATAGCTGGTCCAAACGAACCATGAAGACGAGTATATAAAGCTATATATACACCTTCGGTTCTATGGATTCTTCTGGATTCAAATTTTATATCACAATATAAGCATTGATGTACTGGTTCTCGTGATTTTTATCATTATTAAACATTGATTCCAAACTAATCAGATGGTTGGTATGAGAATGTAAACAATTCAAAATTAAACAAATAACAACAAAAGTGACAAAAAGGAATCTTTTGACCTAACCACGGTATTCACTTAAAAAATATATATAAAGTCTTATATTTCAGAATGGACACTATTATAGAAAATCACATCAGTGTCACCATCACTAGTACCGGTTTGATAAAATGCAGTGTTAATGATTTGTTTCCTGCCGGATAAAACACTCTCACGCTATTCAGATATAGATATGGTTTTCACGGGTTTTTATTTATTTGATGATTTTCACCGGATATGTCCCATGTATATATGTCATATATTTTGAAACTAAGCAAGTATACGACTGAATGCATGCATATATGCCATCTGGGTACAGGGCACGTACGTACGCATATAGGCAGGGCGTCAGGAATCAGAATGATGCGTGCAACACGTACGACGTGAGCACAAGCTTCAATTTACCTGCAATTTGTGAAGGATTTGCATGCAGGGAAGAGCTGTGTACGCAGGCCGGCCTCGAGCTTCGTGAGTGACCAATATAGCCAAGAGGCCGGCCGGTTCGTGAGTGACCAATTATATATAGCTCCACGGCCCGTTTGGAATGTTGCGAATTAATTTCTATGTGGCAAATTGATCGGTTTTCTATGAAATAATTGTAAAATTAATTTTGCCGAATATCTAGGACATTTTGGTATTCCGATCCACACAGGAGCCCAGTTATTGGTTCCAAAATGCCATATGGAAAAAAAGTAGTAGTAACTAAAACAAGAGAAATCCCTATGTACCCACGAAAGTTCACCTAATTCCTTTTATGTCTCTGAAGTTTACTCATTCCCTTATGTACTCCTGAATTTTTGTTTTTCTTTGATCCCTTCCACACCCTTTTCACTAGTTGACCGTTAAATTTTTATGAAAAAGTCTATTTTGCCCTTTGCTATGAAGAAACATAATAAATAAATAGAGTACATTGTTGGACTGTAGAAAATTGTTGGATGAGACTATTATATTTATGAGTTTGTTATGCACCATATTATTTGTGACACATTTACTTTTAGATATGACATAAAAAGTTAATATTTATTTATTATTTATTAAAAGTTTTTTTATGTAGCATATGTGTTTTGATAGTAATACAACAAATTTGTTGTATAAGACAAATATATTTATATGCTACATAAACAACTTTTAATAACTAATAAATAATAAATAAGTATTAATTTTTTATGTCGTATCTAAAAGTATATTTATCGAAAATAAGATGGTGTATAATTAACTCATAAATATAATAGTCCCATCTAACAAATTTTACGCTCCAACAATACACTCTATTAATTTATATGCTTCTCCACAGCAAAAGGCAAAATGGGTTTTTTCATAAGAATTTAACGGTCAACTAGCGAAAATGGCATGCAAATTCATGGGTATGTAAAGGAATGAGCAAAATTCAAGGGCGTAGAAGGGATTAGGTGAAATTTCAGGGATACACAAGATATTTTCTCCTAAAACAATGTCCAGTAAGTATATAAAATAGTTTTATATGACTGAAATATCTTTCACTTTATCTTTATGTACTTAAAAAACGAACTATGCTTCCAAAAAAAAATTGTTCGTCCGTTGGACCTCCTGGTCCGACTCCTTCTCATGCTCGAGTCGTCTGTGGCTCCACATGGGCACCTAATGCCGCCATCACATGATCTGTCTTCCCATGTGTTTTTTATTATACTTAATTGCAAAAAATCAATTCTGCACTCCTCCCTCATCCTTTCCCCCATGATTTTCTCTTTCAATTCAGATTTAATTCGCCAGATTTAATGTTTGTTTAATGCTTGTCAATGATTGCCAAACAGCTATCTTCCCCGCCTGAATTTTGCGGATTCACTCCGATTTCAGGAAAAAAAACAGACAGAGGAGATCGGGTGGATCAAAAGCGCTCAATCAATTTTGAGAGATCCTAGATTTGATGGGGACGATCGGCTCCGGCATCATACGGGCACAAAACTGTCTTGCGAAAGTTAAGGGAGGTAGGTACGTAGGAGGCAATGCCTTTCCAATTTTAATGTATAGTGATTGTAATGTTTAAATTTATTCATCAGCTCCTAGTAGCTATTGTATCACTGGAAAGACGGTTTTCCCTGTTGAAACGGATGAGTATTTTTTCTAGTATACTATAAAATTGATTCTCATTGGCACCACCACCTAAACTGCACAAGCTGTACAAATTAAAAGGAAAACCACCTGTGCAATATGTGGAAGTTAAGTTATAGTATGAATATACTCATGCATCAACTACAATTAGACTGCAAGATATCTTACAGTCAGTAAAAGAATTTTAAAAATTGGTGGGCATTAACTGTCATTCACTTGTCCTCCTCTTCTTTCTTTCTTCCCATCTCTCGATCTCTCTCAAAGTTTAAGGGTTATGATTATTTGATTTTAAAGTTTTTTTTATTGCAGTTTACTTTTCGGTATGATCTTTTAAACCGCTAAGAGCACGGTTTCATGTTTTCACGGATTATCAGCCATAGATCAAATGATAGGAGCTAATGGGCGAATAGTGTTGTCCCATTTTAATGTTTATACTTAATTTTTGTACTTCAACCAAAGTTTAAAGTTATGAAATACTTCTCCATTCTATAAATAATATAGGTAAGAAATGGTACCAATCTCAAGTAACTTATATCAATCAGCCCGTTACAGTAGACAACGAGAGCAAACTTTTACCACTGCAAGTACATGGAAAATTCTCTCTCTCTCATTTTTACCCCCTAGCTTGGTAGCTACTGCACGTTCCTCGGCCCAGTCCAGAGCCAAAGCCTAAACTCAAGCCGATGGTTCCTGCAAATAGGGTTCTCTCTGCCTGCTGCTGCTGCTGGTCCTCTCCCAACTCGACCCTGCTGCCTGCTTCCAGCAGCATCCTAGCTTGTACATGTAGCTCTCTCTGCATGGTAATCGAGACCCAGATCGATCGATGGTGACCTGCAGCTTGTGTCAAGCTAGAGAGAATTGCAACCCGGCAGCTAGTAGCTAGCAGCACTAGCAGCAGCGGCAGCAGCACGGCATCGCATATGAACACTACCATGCATGCCATGCCATCGCCTTGGGTCTCGCGAGAATTGCTGATCGAAAGCCTGCCATTGCATGGCCGCTATCTCCGTGGCGTTTCCCCCTCGCCTCCGAGATGCCCGCTGCGCCTAAACGCATCTAATTTACAATCAATCATGTGTAGACTCTGGTAAACTCAGTTTCTAGTTTATTTTCTGGATTAATTTTGTAACTACATCTACTTATTATCTCGATAAATCCATGGAGCTAGATCGTTATTTGGTAGGCAAAATTGGTTATATAGCATCGAAAGTTCACGTTTTTGGTTTTATAGCACCGAAAGTTACCGGTTCACTATAATAGCACCCAAAGTTCACCATGTTCCCATTTTTAACACTTCCGTCAATTCTCGATAGTTTTCCGTCCGTCTTGATCCAGCCACACACACGATATGACGTTTCTACCCCTCACAAGTACAAGTATAATGCATGTCAATGAGGGGTAGAAATGTCATATCATGTGTGTGGCTGGATCAATAACGATTAAGACGGACGGAAAAATTGACGGAAGTGCTAAAAATGGGAACAGGGTGAACTTTGGATGCTATTAAAGTGAACCGGTAACTTTCGGTGCTATAAAACCAAAAACGTGAACTTTCGATACTATATAATCAATTTTGCCTATTTGGTAGGGCTAGTTTTAAATTTTAGGATAAACTATGTCTGTCAGAAGCTCCTCCCAAACATTGAAACATACCATATGTATCTTCTCGGGGATCGATCGATCACTCGTCGCTCTCACGTACCACGCGACGACGAAAGCGACGACGGCGTCCAGCAGGAGGAGGGCCATGGCCATCTCTATCGATCAATGTCGATGGATCGATCGATCGATCGCCATGGCCGTTTCTTGGTTGCTCTCATGGAATGTGAGCGTGAACCGTGAAGGGCATGTACTACGTAGTACGTTTGGATGCAGGGTCCAGCCTATCTATGCGTGTATAAGTGCGTATGTAGCTATATAGCTAAGCTAGCTGGTGCATTCAGCTGTGGTCAGGTCAGGTTTTATTGTCCTCCTAGCTAGCTGAGATCTCGGGATTCAACATTTCTTTTTTCCTTTTCGTTTCTTTTCTTGGTCTTTTTTTTTTTTTGGTTTGGCAGGAGATGTAGGGCAGTTGAGAGACAGATTCAGGGATGTAAATTGATTGGTGTACGTGTGTGCTGCAATTTTCTGTGGCTTTATATCAGTTATTGTACAGTGGTTTCTCGAATCATCATAAGAGGTGGTGAGCTGATCATCAATCATTTTTTTTCGTAACTGTTTCTGGATAAAGAAACTATATAAGTATGGATATGGATGTGCAATTAACATTGATTGTGTTATTGTGCGCTGGTGCATATATATGTTGGTTTACCCCGAACGTTCCACTGTCTGAAGGAAATAAAAGATGTCATGCCAAATTAATTAAACACATAACCTATCTATTTGCTCTTAAAATCTATTTTTCCCTTGTCATTCCTTTATCTATTGAAACGCTTAGATTCAGAAAAGGGGTACAAACCTGCACCATATACATAATCCACTTAATTATCATAATTAAAAAAACATTTGGATAATTCTTTGAAAAAAAAAGAAGAAGAAGACGAAGACGACGAGCCAGAAGGGAGGGACAGAGGCCACTGTCTGGTTTTTAATTCAAAGTTTTAGGGCTCGTTAATTAGTTTGTAGCCATTTTTAATCTCACTAAACATTGGCAATGCCCAAAATTTGGCTGTGGGCAAAATTTTGGTAACATAACTTCTTATAAATGTATTATATTGTTCTTGCCAAAACATTGGCAATAGCTTTTTTTTTTTGAAACAAACCAAATGCATGATCATTCTATTGGCATTGGTTTTTTTTCTATTTGTGGTTTGTTCAAGCCATAAACTAAACAAGCCCTTAATTTGCCCACTATTTCGTAGACACGTACATGAGTCCTGAATTAACATGTCAGGAACTATTTTCATGACGGTATTTCATTTTATTCATAATAGTTTTTAGCCATCTGGTGTACTACGGTTTCTGGCAGTGATTACACCATTTATTCCTCTCATATTTACATAATATTTTATTTTATTTTATTTCAGAGCATCTTCTCCTATTAGCCTCTTTTTGTCCTTGAGTAAGAGACATCTATCACTTCTCTCTTAACATTTCTTTGAATCTTTTGGTGACATAGAATGGACGCGACCTATATATATGAGGTAACCATATTATAGCTACATTCATGTTCATGCCATGTATAATGAAGTTTCTTGATGATTTTCAGCCTTAGCATAATTGTCCATTTGAATTATTCTCTCCAAGGTACGCACACCTTGATTATAATTCGAAGTTTAGTCAACCACATGCCGATCTAGAAAGAGACTGGAGAAGATGGCACCAAGTACATTGGAAGCACGAGGCAGCAGGAACATGTAAATTCACGGTCAACTTACAACATCCACATCAATCACACGGAAAAGATTCACCCATGCAAAACAAACCAAATGGAAAAGGGCGTTGTTGTACACTGTAGTGCACATGAATCGTGATGATCACCAAAAGTACAAGCAAGTCAAACAGGTTTCAAGTAAGATCTCAGTTCGAGAACAAACATTTGTGCCACTACTGTATAACATGTCCCGATCAATCCACACCCAAAGCTACAAGAATTCCGTCCCAAAATAAGCATAGCCATGAATTTCCGTGTCCAACTTTAATCATCCGTTTTATTTAATTTTTTTTGAAAAAACTAAAGAACATAAGTCACACATAAAGTACTATTTGTGTTTTATAATCTAATAACAATAAAAATATTAATCATAAAAAATTTAAAATAAAACGGACGATCAAAGTTAGACACAAAACTCATGGTTGCGCTTATTTTGGTATGGAGGGAGTAATTTTTATGAGGGGTTGACCAGGTTAATACAGACAAAAACATGGAAATTAAATGTGCAAAACTCAAACTTGTGGGCCATACATATATCATGTCGACCGAATAGTAATATAGCTAAATTATGATGTTCCTATGTATTGTTTTAATTTGTAATGCATGTGAGTAGTCTTGGATTAATACATAAGGGAGGTTGCTTCTTTACTTTAATATACATAATTAATAGGCAAATTTTTAGAGTACACTCAAAGTTTGTGTAATTGCTGGTGGACATGGTAAAAACATGTCACGGTTGCAGGATACCCAAAAAACTTATAATTGACTAGAGGACATTTTTAGCCCAATTAAAAAGAGAAATTTTTGCAAAAGACAAGAATGCCCCTAGGTCCAAATGTTTCTAATCTATAGTGCTAGAATGGAGAAGGAATATGATGCATCCTAGCAATGTATTTGGACCGATGGTAGATCTAGAGTTGCATATTTCAAAATCTTCACTGCAACATCATGTTAGAAGCTTGTGGCTCTAGGGACATTCTTGTCTATTCGAAGAAGCTCTCCCTTCAATTGGACCAAAAGTTTCCTTTAGCAATTACCGATTTTTGATGGTGTTAACCATGACACATTTTTACGATATCTATTAACAAATTACGTAGCATTTAGGTGCCCTGTATCAAAATTTTGCCTAATTAATAGGTGGGACTTTTGCATCACATGTATATCGGGAGCTATAGAGATATGATATATATGTAATACCTTAGTCGACCGATTAGTAAAGGCCTATGTCTCTTGGTGTAATGTTGTAGAATTATCCCAGAGTTTACATAAGTTGGATTTACATATCCTATAGTAGCATATATACACTGGTGGAGAAAGGGTTTTTACTCCCGGTTCGTAACCCCCATGTAGTCCTGGTTTTCCAACCGGGACTACGAATCCGGGACTAAAGATCGCTATCTTTAGTCCCGGGTGAAAAAACCGGGAGTAAAAATCCATTTTTAGTCCCGGTTGGTGTTACCAACCGGGACTAAAGATACAACCAGGACTAAAAAGACTAGATCCGATTGCTCTTTATTATTTTCTTTTCTTCATTGTTTTTAATATATATTGATTTCATCCCATCCCGTCCCCAAAATCCCAAATCAATCATCCTCAAATTGTCTCCAAATCCACAATCGATCATCTCAAATACTCAAATACATCACAAAATCTCAAAAAAAAATTACATCAAGCACAACAAAATACATCCACATCCACAATCCACAAATCAATCACAATCCACAAATTAATCACAAAATCATCCCTAAATCAACCAACAAAATGCTCCACCAAAATATACAAATCATTCAAAAAAATTCGCAGTCGCCGCCGCCCGGCCGTGGGCCGCCGGCCGCCTTGCGCCCGACCGCCGCGCGGGTCACCGCCGCCCGGCCGCCACCCACCGCCTTGCGCCCGGCCACCACCGCCTGCCGCCTTGCGGCCAGCCCTCCGTGCTGGCCTCCGCCGCCACCACTGGGGACGGCCCTCCGTGCGCGACGGCCGCCGCCCTCCGCCACCGCCGCCCAGCCTCCTCCCCTCCCGGATCCGCTCCCCTCCCGGATCTGACGGAGGGGAGGCCGCCGCCGCCGCCCAACCGCCTCCCCTCCCGGATCTGACGGAGGGGAGGCCGCCGCCGCCGCCCGGCCGCCTCCCGCCGCCGGAGGGGAGCCAGAGGGGAGGGGAGGGGGAGAGAATGAGGGGGAGGAGAGGGTTGAGAGGAGAGGAGGAGGAGGAGAAGGAGAAGTGAGAAAGAGGAGGAGGAGCAGTGGGAAAGAGAAGGGATAAGATAGGGCGGGGAGGACGAGGTGCTGCTGGCCAGTGGCGCATGGGGATCTTTACTCCCGGTTGGTGTTACCAACCGGGACTAAAAATACATCTTTAGTCCCGGTTGGTAACTCCAACCGGGAGTAAAGCTTATGTTGATCTTTTTTCCCGGTTGGTAACACCAACCGGGACTACAAATAGATCTTTAGTATCGGTTGGTAACACCAACCGGTACTAAAGATGAAAAAGTACCCTTGATCTTTTAAACCGGGACTAAAGATGTTTTTAGTCCCGGTTTTTAATACAACCGGGACTATTGTGAAATCTGTTCGACCGACCAAAGATGGTTTCTCCACCAGTGATATATAAGTGAAACTTAATGAAGACATTTTTTGCTGAAAAACTTAAACACGCGTTGTACAAATTGATCCATATATTTCATCACGAAATGAAGAGCAACCGAATCACTTTCGTGTTTTATCAAAGCCATGAGAGTACTGTGCATGTGGTTAATAGTTTAACATGTGTGTGTGTATTCCATAACCTTTTCATTTAATAGTTATTTTGTTACTAAAATACCAATTTTGGCCAAGAAACATAAAGTATATTCAGACAGAAAAAACAAAAAAGTAAATTGTGGAGTGTAGAAATTTATGTATGAGACTAGTATATTTTTAAGTTTGTTATGCGAGGTATTATTTATGGCAAAATTTATTGTTAGATATGACATAGAATGATATTTATTTTAAAATTGTTCAAAACTATATGACGCATAGAGAATTTTTTTTTCTTGACTCGATGTTGCTTTGGAAGTGCTAAAAAGATTTCCGAAATCCCACTGCAACAAGTGGGTTATCCACCAGTAAACTCAAGTCTTTCAACCATATAGAGAGCACCTAGCTCCAAGTACATGTATGAGGTGAGTAATAAATTAGGTGTAAACGAGGTGCTAAGCACCTGCTTATTCGACATTTTTATGTCCATCTATGTTTGGCCTTAATTTGTGGCATGCACAACTTTAGTTAGACGATTCATTTCGTTCCAATTACTTATGAGAATCACAAGTACATTCGATCGCATGTTTTCTCCATATACTCTAAGGATTCAGGTACTCTTTGTTCTTCACAAACTCCAACAAATATGTACTACCTTACATTGCGTCACGTGTTGTCATTTATCAGTTATCACACTTCACTAGTAAAAAAAAACTCATGGAGATCGACACTATAGGTGCCGGAATAACTAAAACTGGCACCTATAATGTTTTTCCCTTTTCCGTGGGCTGAAAATGCATAAAACCGACACCTTTAAGCAACTATAGGTGCCGATTCTAAAGAAGAACCAATACCTATATAGGTGCCGGTTTTTTAAAAAAAACCCGACACCTTTAATATAATATAGGTGCAGGTTTTATAAAGAAAAACCGACACCTATACTGTTTTTTAAAATAACCGGCACCTATCCAAGCTGCCGAGCCGAGCCGACCATTGGCCTTATCCTATATGAGAACCTTATCGCCTCGTCTTCTCTCGTCTTCTTTGAATCTCTCTCATTCTCCCTCGCCTCTTTCTCTCTTGCTTCTCGTCTCTCTCGCCTCTATGTGTCGCGCGCGGCAGCGGCGGCGTACCTCGACGACGGGCGGCGCGCGACGGCAGAGGCGGCGCCCTCCCCTACGCCGGATCTAGCGGGAGGGGAGGCGGCGAAGGCGGCGTGTGACGGTGGCGGCAGCGCCCTCCCCTCCACCGGATCTGGCGGGAGGGGAGGCGGCGGGCGGCGGCGGAGGTGGCACACGATGGCGGAGGCAGCGCCCTCCCCTCCGCCGGATCTGGCGGGAGGGCAGGCGGCGGGCAGCGGCAGAAGAGGGGCTCGCCGGCGACGAAGCCGATGGTGGAGCATGAAGCGGGCTCTCCTCCCTCGTTTCTTATGGATTTATTTTAGATGTTTTGGTTGATCTATGGATGATTTTTTTAGATATTTTGGTGGATTTGTGGATTGGAGTATGTTCATACTGTGATGTCAATTGATTTTGGTGGCGATTTGTGGATGATTTGGGGATTTGGGGATTTTGGGATTTTGGGGATTTTAATTTGATTTAGGAGCAACTCGGGCGATGACGCAATGACAGTGCTCAGTGAGCTCAGCTCAATTCGAGCCGAGCCGGTCCTTTTTTTTACTCGAGCAAAGCTAAAGGTGCTGGTTTTATTTTCTTCATAGGTACCGGTTGCTAGTATTGGTGCCGACCAATAGGTGTCGGTTAGGAAACCGGCACCTATAGCCGGTTAGGAACCGGCACCTATGGCCCTTTCTGTAGTAGTGCTTAGACCGCTGCGAGGTCCCTAATGAAGTTTTCTTAGACCGGAAATGTTATGTGCATATACGGTTCTTAAACTTTCGGCATGGTATCATCTTGCATTGTTATCTGAAATGTTCCACAGACGTACATGCATCATCCAACTGAGGTATGTTACCAATGTGGCTGCTACTTACTCCCTCCTCTATCCTATTTCACGATCTTTTTTTTATCCTTCTCGTATGTCTCAAAATAAGTCCATTTTTCAACATTTATTACATCGGAGTTTGTAAAAATAAGAGATACAAATACATTGGGAGCAGATAAAATGGAAAATAATTACATTATAATTTGTTAAAGTAAGGGGATTCGAGTCTTTTTGGTTTTATTGATATGTGTGGAATAAGTGAAGATGGATTTATTTTGAGAGTAGACCTCTCACATCTCTCATCTCCTTTAATTTCTCTACTTCCCTTAGAGCAGGTACAATAGCAAGCTATAAGCCAGCTACAAACATATTTTAAGGAGATAAATAAGGAGAGAAAAGAGCAGCGGGCTACATATTTGTAGCCAGCTGTAGCACTGACTCCAACGCAGTGTGTGACAAGTGGGACCAGGTATTAATAGTGTAGTATGTAACTATTGTATGGATGAGCTATTAGATTGACTATAGATGAATTGGAGCTAGTAGTTGACTATACTATTAAACTTGCTCTTATCTCTCCCACTCATGCACTCACAGCTAGTGTTAACCCCACTACACCGCCTAAGCCCGGCGCAGACCTGATGCCCACAATCTCCTCCTCTACTTAGTAGACTAGAGTAGCAGCCATGTAAGCAGTTGGAGGGGACCGTAAGACTTTTGAACTTGTGATGGGTATATTAATTGAGTACATTATGAGGCTAGCTAGATCATTTTCAAAGTCTAGGGCCAGGATTAATAACGCTACAAGTTCAAACACTGCAAGTGTATAATTTTTGCTCTTTATATAATTACAAAGATAAAGTAGAATTAATGGCCATGTAACATTCTTGTCGTCTTCTTTGTGTATCTCTACTCAGGGTGTGTTTAATTTACGCCAAAATTAGAAATTTGGTTGAAAATAGAACGATGTAATGATGGAAAAGTTGGAAGTTTACGTGTGTAGGAAAGTTTTGATGTGATGGAAAAGTTGGAAGTTTGAAGAAAAAGTTTGTAAGTAAACTCGGCCTCAACTGTTCGAGGTGTGCCAACAGCACAGTAGCCTACCACCTGCATCTACCCTCCATCAAGACCATTCTCAGAACCTTCTAAGCGTCATTCCTACTTCAGATCAGAGCAGCTAATTAACAAACCTATATATGAAACAAAGCGGTAATATAATGTAACCTAACTACTTAATTAAGGCAGTGTGCTATTCCATAGCTTAGGTGGTGTTTGGATCCATAAGTCCTAGGGACTTATTTCAGTCTTAGGACTAATCACTTTAGTCTATGATTGTTTGGTTATAGGGACTAAAAGGGACTAAAGTTTATTAAATGCGCTGCACAATGACCATGTTACCTCTAAAACTATGCAAAGAGAAATGCACCATGTCCATGCATGAGGGCAGCAGGTGGAAAAAAGCTACTTTAGTCCCAATAAACTCCTCCCTTAGGGACTTATGGACTAAAGCACTTTAGTCCCTTTTTAGTCCCTCCTGTTTGGGACTCTACAGACTTAAAGTGACTTAAAGTGGAGGGACTTCTTTTTTAGACCCTCAAAGAAACAGGGCCTTACACTAACTAGAAGCATGTACACAAATCACAAATGCCCTAACCCTATGAAGCTACTACTATGAGAAACAGCAGAGAGAATTACTTGCTTCACCTCTTGTGGGAGTGCCACTATTTGGGCTCAGTGGGAAAGGCTGTTGACTGGATTCAACTAAAACAACTCATGCATGCAGCTACTCTCTACCTATACCATGCAACTGGCTATGCTCCAATATGAGCCATCTTGCTTAAAAGTGTAAAGGAAAGCAACATATGAGTACACTTTCACTGCTTTTTAAGAAAAGAAACTGGTCAAAAAAGCTAACTAGGATACACAGAGTGTAGAAAAGGGGGGACAAAGAATGAAAAGCAAGACAGATGCCATGGTATTTGGAAGATTCATGATTTATAGCCACATTTTATTATTGCATGCTGGCTCATCTGCTGTCCTTTGCTAGCATGGACATGTAGATCTTGCACACACCTATAGCAGCCATTATGCTGAAATGATGCATGTATTATTCGGCCAACAGTGCAAAACATATAGTATATATGTTGCATTAGTTTAATAGCTAGTGTAGCTAGTGCCTGAAGGCACTGAGTAGTCCTGGATCTCTTCAGGATTTTACATCATTTTTTCCAGGATAATTCCAAAGTCATAATGTTATTCGCTTGTTCAACTTGTGATTTATTCCACATTTAGCAATGCACCTCTCATTAAATTGATAAACTTGGAGCAAGTTGATCCTGTGAGCAAATTATTGTGGAGATAAAAATGAGTACAATTAAGTTGTCATTTTCCTTGAATAAGTAATTAATATGGATAATACTACTTTTTTTTCATACTATGCTATTCAAAATGACTTCTGTGGTGACTGCATTAGATAATGCGTTTTTCTCTCTTTGAACTACAACCACTCCAAATAATTAAACCGAGGGCAGAGTTCCATTGTTAGGTAACATTGGCCAGAATTTTTGCATTCCAAATTAGGAAAAATATAATTATAACAACTAATTAACCACATTCCTACTCTCATTTATTCCATATTTGCCTTTATTATTCTCTCCACTCACAAGAAACTTCGAACATTTTGATGCCAAAACGTCCATCTGTCTCTCGTCAGCACTACGTGGGTTCTTTATTAATATTGGCTATTAATTATGCATGTGGTGTAATTTGGCTGCAGCTGAAGAGTCTGAAGGAAAAATACAATAAATTTCATTAGAATCACCTGTTGGTTGATGTCAACATGTAAACCCTTTGAAGAAATTAATTTAAGTACGTACTAAGCCTAACCTACAACAATGATGTGCCTCCAGGACATTATATAACTGACATTTAGTAAATAAATAGATATTGTGTTGTAGATACAACAAACTAAAGGTATCTCTTTGCTTTGGCAAAAAGAATGATCAGGAGTCAGGAGTCTTGCACTTTTGCCGTGAAAAAGGGCAAAGTCCAGCTTTGCTTTCCGTGGTTTCGGCTGAGTCGTTGCAAATGCAAGCACACCTATGACCTATCCTTAAATGCTGCTTAGTAGAGCTTCATTACAAGTTTTTTTTTTGTTTCTATCATGTTATTAAAATTTTAAATTCGGAGGTACCAAAATTTTGTACAATTTTATTATTCATTCAGAGGCATCAAATCATTTAATTACAGGAGCTAGCTAGGCATTCTAAATTTCGTGGCAACCTCGTGATATAACTTAATAAGTAGAAAATTTCACAAAACCTAGCGGGTTTCTCGGGTTTTGCATTGGGGCACCCGTAATGTAAAACCACAGATATCCAGATTTGTTCCAAATAAGGGAAATGTTCTAAAAAATTAACCCATGTTTAAGTTTATATAGTCGTTTTTGGCTAATATTAATTATGTGTAATAATTATAAAAAAATAATATGAGATATTCCTGAGTATACATGTTAGGCTCACTTTAACGAGCTCAGTTATTGGTAGAATGGTTAATTGTTTATATGTATAAGTAAACCGATAATGTGTGTCATCGCTTGTGGAGTTATCTTGCTTTTTTTAGAGAGTAAGGAAGAAGACAAAGTACACAAGGTGGATGATGCGTGGTTTTTGCGGATATAGCCGGTGAAAACGAGCTAAGTGATAGAAACTTGTGAAAATTATACCTAAAATTTTTTCACATTTATGAAAAAAATTACTAAAGATAGGTGTACATATGAGATACATCCTCACCAAATAATCTCAAGTTCAAACTCAATTTCATTTAGGAGTAAAAAAAACGATAAATTTAAGATGAATAGTAACATGACACTATTCAACCAAAATTTGTCTTTTTTCTTAAAGAAAGTTGAGTTTGATTTGAGATTTGGTGAAAATATATTTAATATCTACACCTATCTCTAATATTTTTTCCATGAATTTACAAAACTTTTCGGTATGATTTTGACGTGTTTCCAACACTTAGCTAGTTTTCACCAGATATGCCCTCGTGGTTTTTAGCCAACTAATGTGAACATACTAAAAATATCATGTTGTAAGGAACTCGGTAAGGGGTGGTCTCTCGAAACACCAGGAAGGCATAGTTAGGGGGTATTGGCTGTATGATTGTATACTAGAGAGTGTAAATTAAATATACTTGTATATTAGAAGTATTAGGATAAATTCTTTTCTTATTCTTTCTCCACATAGCCTATGATTTATTTAATGAGCGAACTTAGTTCTTCTTCTTCGTGTCACTCCACCCTTGAATTAGTTAACCCCTGCTTAGACTCTGACTACAATAACATATAAATTATTAGCATAGTCTTCTCTTATCAATCTTCCCTTGGGATTAAATAAATACGATACACTGGAATACTTCCGGGTAAAAAGCTACAATGGTATATCTGTGCGCTTGTAGATCATATCTGTAACCATAATATACTAGGAATATTTCTGCGCCTTTGCTGAGAATTATATTTCTAGTAATGTCGTTAAGAAATACCAACACCCTCCAAGCACCATAAAACATATTTTTTTGTAGTTCCTCTTTCTACCTCTAAAAGGATAAAAAATAATATATAACCCATCAAATATCGGATGTCTATGCCAAAATAATATCCTATCCTATTTCAGTTGATTAAATTTAAGGTTATTGAATTAAATAATGCCCATTGTTTTGATATTTGAGAGCATGCCTACATTTGTATGAATGATCACCCACACACACTACTACCTAGTGCTATTAATGAGCGAAGCTTGAGCGAGATCACCCGCCAAGACTCAAGCCCGACATGAGTCGCTTAACATATTTTTGCACATAATATTACCAAGAAGAACTACATTGTTCACACAAACATATTCTCTCCGATTTCGAATGCATGCTGTGCGGGACATGGTATCCGAGTATCTATGGTTGGGCCTTTGGGTCGCATAGCATGAGATGGGCCAGGTAGGCCTAAGTCCATGTAGTGCGTGTGTGGCTCGATAAGGCAATTGATGTTATTCCATGTAATTAGGTGGCAATACCTGGATTATAAGGGATAACCTACTAACCTTAGCCGATCGCCCCCATGTCTATATAGGCGGAGCCGGAAACCCTAATGCGGGGATTTTCTTAGGCGCTACGATATATTCACATGTTGTGTTGTGCATATACTGATACAGATCTAATCTACATACAACTGGAGAAGGGTATTACCTCTGCCGAGGGCATGAACCAGTATAACCATCTGTGTCACCATCTCTCCTTAATCTTGTACACCCTATAAATTTTATTGCCGATCTAGAGAATCAACACATGCCATCTTAGCTTTTTAATTATTTCATAATTAGTATAAGTCATATGAAGTTTTCCATCATAATAGTAATAATAATAACTCATCTAAAAATTCGAGGCTTGTTTCTATTTTGTTCATTTTCCTTGTTCTTAACACTACCACTGCCATGAATAAATATCACAACTTTTTGAAATGTGGTACAAGTGATGATAAATGGAGTCATCGTTATCACAACTTTTAATTGATCCACTACTACAGAAAACACCATTGGTGTGCCAGTTGAGAAACCCCGATAGATGCCAGATTTCCAAACTGGCAACACGGAGGAGGCACTAATAAGGAGGAACACCTTTGATGTTCCACGAATGCACGAGCCGATGCATCGAGCCGGTTCCCATCACACCCAGACCACCATTGATCCAACAACATCCCTAAAGCACACAACACAAATCACCATCGATCCATCCAACAACACATCATAAACACCCAAAATTTTAACTGAATATCCAACAATTTCACATAGCACAAATTGCTAATTTGGACACCAAGGTTGTCGCTGCCAGATCCGCAGGAGTCACCACCATCGAGGGGGTGGACACCACGACGCCACAAGCGGCGGAGAGGAGGGACGAGGACTGGTTGCGGTCGCGGTGTGGGAGAGAGGAGGAGAGACATCGCCGCTGTCGCTGGATTCGCTCGTGGGAAACGCCACCACCGCCAGATATGCTCGTGGGAGTTGCCGCCACCACCGTCAGATCTGCCTTTGGCATAAGCAGCCACCACCAGATTTGCCCACAAGAGCTGCTGACACCGTCGGATCTACCCACGAGATAATTCCTTGCCGCTGAATCCGCCCGTCGTCGCAACCGGCAAAGCCGCCCACAGCTACGAAGAGGGAGGAGGGGAATAGAGGGAGGCACCAGAGTGGGGGTGGGGATAGCGCCGGAGAGGAGGCTGGAGGAAAGGCGAAGGGGGCGGGTGAAGTGGCAAGATGGGCGAGATAGAGAGGGAGGTGAAGGTGGCGAGATGAGTGAAGAGAGGGAGGTGAAGGGGGCGAAGTGGATAAGGACCACTTGGCTCCCTCTTCCTTTGCGCTAAACAGGGAGGCCAAGAATCCTGACTCTGCTCGGTTTCATGGATGTTATTTTTTTTATAAAAGAACACATATAATATATTATAGGTACTGGTTTTTTTAATTACCAGCACTTATAATATATTACTGGTGCTGGTTTTTATTTATAACTGATATCTATAGTTGCTTAAATGACGGTTCTATATTTTTTTATCCCACGAAGGTGGGAAAAGTCAATAGGTACCGGTTTTAAATGAACCGGTATCTACAAGCCATCCCCTATTAGGGATTCTGTAGTAGTGATCCAATAGTTTAATTTGCAGAAAAGTTTGTAACAGCATATATTTAGGAGCATAAATAAATTAGGTTGGTCTACCAAATATTGGAGTCTTACTTTTGAAGATAATATTTTTCAACACCTACCACTACCTCCGTCTCATATTATAGCTACCTCTAGCGCATTTAACACATCAGCAAAAATATACTCTCCTCACATATCCACATTTAACACATCAGCAAAATATAAAACCAGATAGAGCAGCAATCCTACCTGCATGCACACCTAGTAGAAAGCAGCTATACACAGCATGCCAGGAAAACCTTTCCTGATCATGTTAAGACACAGGGGTGGAGATGAGTACACCATGCTTTATTAAACTAAGTGCCTGCTCATCATCATGATTAGTTTGAGTCTTTACATAGCCATTCACACACACACTCTCACAACCAAAGCAAGTAATACTGAGAGAAAAGGAAGCTAAGGCATGCAATGCAGTGCAGGCACTCACACACAATGACACAATAGCTATAGCTGCACTACTACTGCAGCAAAGCATCGATCGCTGCAGTGACAAACGAGAGATTCTTTTTCTCTGCTCATATCTTTGGGAAGGGAGCTTGGAGAAAAGGCGAGGAGTGGCTTAAGCACCGGAATAAACTCCACTTTTCTTTTGCTTTTTTCTCGCCCCTTTCGATCTGCTAGAAAGGCATCCGTGCACTTAACCCTAGGTACTTTCCTTCTTTTTCTTTTGCCTTTATTTGATGCCATTTTACGTGCACTATAGAGAGAGATCTCCAAGGAGGAGCTGACACGTCGAAAGAATTGTTTTTGGTCGTTGGATCGCCGATGTACGTTTAGGATGGCCATGGAACCATATGGAGGGAAATTTTGGTTTCATGATATTAGGAAAGAGAACATTAGAGTAGGTACAATAGCAGACTATAAGCTAGCTATAAACATATTTTAAAGAGATAAAAAAAGAGAGAGAAGAGCAGCGGGCTACAGATCTATAGCCAGCTGCAGCATGGACTCCAAGACGTAACGTGCATATGACAGGTGGGATCAGGTATTAATAGTATAGTAAGCAACTATTGTATGAATTGGCTATTATATTGGATATAGATAATTTGGAGCTAGTAGTTGGCTATGCTATTAAACTTGCTCTTATGTTCGCTCTTATCATGAGATTGCTTGGTTGGTTACTAATTGGTGTGTTGAATGTGCTATATCATCTGTATGTATGATCCTCTTATTAATCTTATGGACTATATGTCGTTGATATCTATAATAATACATGATATTGTTGAACTTTTAAAAAACTTTAGGCCGGGCAAAAAAAATTAAATGATGTTTTTGGTTTTTTTTTAGTTTTTTAGAGTAAGCCAATACCTTATAACTGTCTTAAAATGAAACAACATTCACCTGGAGAACAAAATAGTACGTTCACTAGTGAAGAAACGATTTTTAATACCGGTTAGAAACCCCTTTAATACCGGTTGTAGAAACAGTGACAAGTAAATCGGAACTAAAAATTTCGATCTTTAGTACCGGTACTAAAGATAACATACCAAGTCAAAAAGATTTGTAGGATGTGGGAATTGAACTCAAGATCTCTCAGCTTACCTCTCACGCACGTTATGATCCTACCTACAACACACATCTGATTTTGTACCGGTTCTTAATCTAGCCGAGATATTTGTGATTTTGAGTACCACAATGAAATATTAGTTCTCCAGTAGTGGTTTCTGAAAGTGGCATCTAAACAGCTTAGGTATTGTTATTGTTGTTGTTGTTATTACTCCCTCCATCCAAAAAGTTTTAATTATATTTTATTTTCTAGTTTTTTTCAAATAAGATAGTTGTATTTATAGTCTCCATGCATCCATGCATTCAAAACATGTTAAGAGAAGAAGTTAAAAAAATACGTCTAAGATATTTGGATGGAGTATTAATTTATTTATTGTTTAAGATCAGGCCATAAGTCATTCATGGATGACTATGAGGTGTGCTGTCCTAAGTTTATCTTGTACAATCTCACCATTGTCCGATGTCTGCCACTTACACACTAAACCATACCACCAGCTCCTTAATTAGTGAGCTTGTTGTGCTTTCGAGGGGAACAAAAAGAGACATTCCATTACAACGTCAAATTCGGCAACCTTTGGAAATTGAGTGACAGTACAGCTTTAGCTCTCACGCCCAGCCAGCCCAGCTCGATTTCTGAATATCCCTTAGCAAAAGCCTCAAAAAGGCAGAATGTCTGAACCAAATTAAAAGGCTACCTTGATGCTAATGACGGCTTCGATCAGTCTACTGCTAGTACGACATTGGGCATACATTACTCTATTCGTCATCGGCTAGGGCTTTGTCGAAACGTGTTAATTAGCATCAAAATGAGCGACATCTTTCCTAGCTAACGGTTGTGATCAAGGTAATAAAATGCAGCAGAAAAATGGCTGGCTCTCTCCATAAATTAAATAGATTGTGTGATAATAAAAATAGAAAAATAAAATCAAGATGTACTATTGTACAATTCTTAGTAGAAATAAACGAGAAGAAAGGCTGACTAGGAATTTTACGAGAAGCATGTCAAATTATTTTTTAAAGAGAATGGATTTTTCATTATTAATTAAGCATAAAACCAATTTAACTCCTAAAGAGTTAATATGCATGAGAAAAACACCTATATGTATATTGTGCTTCTTTTCCATATATAGGGAGCTTAAATTTAGGGCTGCCTCATGTTATAGGTCACCTATATGTCGACGACCCATTTACGCAGGCGGTCCTTAAAATATCGCTTGCGTAAATAGTTTTTCACGAGAGCTATTTTACGCATGTGGAATAACCGATTTCTACATAAGCTGAATTACATAGGCTCGCTAAACGCCTTTGAAAACTAGATATTAGACGCATGTATAAACGTTTCCTGTACCAGGCAATTATAGAAACCACTCCCGAATTTATTTGTTCCCACTTTGCAACTTATAAGTATACATACCTAGTTAACTTATTTTATAATGTTAAAAAAGGCCCAGAAAATAGATACTGACCAGCATTTTTCCAAGGTCAGGGTCTATTAGCTTTGCCCTACCAAGAAAGTGAGAAAAAACTGCAAACACAAAAGCCGCTACAAAAAAGTTCCTTTTTTCAAAATAAAGAATTGTACAAATATATTAGTGCATGTATTTGAATAAAGAGCACACCCTGAAACACAAAGGCCATCTAATTTCTGGCGCTTAAAGTTCTGATCACCTTATCACGCGCTGCTCTTCTTTTTACTAAAAAGAAGAAAAAGAGAATATGCATTCAAGTACTCCCAACAAAGATTAGGCATGCAACTTTGTAACTGTATCGAACTAGGTATATAACGACAGTCTTGTATACGAGAGCTCGTGCAGTTTAATTTTCGTCAAAATTGGCCGCATATATAGACGGATGGTGAAATACCACTTCAATGATAGAAATAATTCGGTATGTGTTTGGTTAATAATGACTAGGAACTCCCCCAAATATGTATTATTTATTAATTTCCAAAAAAAATGTAGAATATATGTCTATTATAGTATATATTAATTTAGTACTTAATTTCTATTCATCCTTTTTACAAAAAAGTATAAAAATGGATAACCAAATTTTGTCATCATTACATATTTTCTATTTTTTCCATTGGTTTTTGTTGATAGTTTGCTTGACGACAAACCGATGGAGCATATAGTTTTCAAAAATAAATAAATAAATAAACTCCTATACGGTCGTATGGACATTGTGATAGATAAGGGAGTCTGGCATTGAGTGGATGCACTCTGAGTGTTCAAAGTTGGGTCAAACGAAGTAGAAAATCCCATCGTTGATAGGTCAAGCTAGCACGAGCTTTGCTTGACCTAAAGGCTGAAAAATTAATGATTGTATTTCCCATGTTTTAAGAATACCTTTTAATTATAACGATCTTCACATGTATTTCGGATTATTATTCCAGTAGTATTTCCAATGTCAATCACCGTATGTCCAACTTTAGAAACCGATTTTCACCAATAAAACCGGAATAAAACCCTTAACAACCATGTCCATTAAGTACATACTCCCTCCTTTTCAGGTTATATGTCATTTTGACTTTGGTCAAAGTAAAACAGTTTTAAGCTTAACTAAGTTTATAGATAAATATAATAATATTTATAAAACTAAATTAGTTTTATCAAATCAATAATTGAATATATTTTCATAATAAATTTGTCTTGGGTTGAAAATGTTACTATTTTTTTCTACAAACTTGGTCAAACTTGAAGCAATTTTACTTTGACCAAAGTCAAAACAACTTATAACCTGAAACGGAGGGAGTATTAATTAAGGTCAATCCAATCTGGTTTTTAATGGCACTTTTCTTTCGATATGTAAGTAATCTAATTCTTACTGACATGGAACTATTTTATACATCTTTTATAATAGAATGTTATACATTACTGACTACTCAAACAGTTACTTTCACAGGCTGCTAAATTATGTTTAATTTCTTATAAGAGGTCCGCTCGTGGTAATCATTCTATAACCTAAAAGAAACTCACTCGTACTCTATTGCTGCTAGGGCATCACCACTCCCATCATGGATGGGCTCGATTCGCCCGCCACCACTGTGGACAGGCTTGCCATGGTCCGCCACCACCGGGGACAAGCTTGCATTGATCCACTTTGCCACCGTGTGGATGAGCTCATGTGGATCTACCCCCACCGCCGTGGATGAGTTCATGTGGATTCCAGTCGGCCTCCCGATCTATTTAGGAGAAAAGGCTAAGAGATAGGATAATATAGAGAGGAGGAATAAATTAAGACTTAGCTTGAAAGAGAAGACCAGATCCGACAATCGCCACCACTACTGCCAACACAAGGTAGGGGATCGAAGAGTCGAGGTTGTTGCCCTCCTACTCCATCTCCCATCGCAGCGTAGACAAGGAAGAGGGATGGGGTAGACGTTAGCTCATAACCATTGTTCTAGCACTGCCACCCTCACATGCTTCTCATAAGGATTCGATGACCACCCCCCCCCCCCACCCCACACACCCCCACACACACATACATCCCTCTTCCCTCCATCTGATCCGGCAGTGCCGTGTCCCAAGCTGCAGTGAGAGAAAAGCATGGATCTGGTGAGAGAGAGAACACTAATAAAGGGTGAGCCAACAAGGAGCGAGAGAGAATAGTGGAGGTTCCCTGACATTAGAGAGGAAGGCATAGAGAGTGTACAAGGCCAGAGAGATACAGACTCGAGAGGGATTGATAATAGAGAAGCAAGAGAGGGACATTGTAGACGTAGTTACTAATAATGACAGCCTTTGGAAAGCTAATTTGTAGAGGCCGTCACTAATAGCAATCGCCTCTAGAATAAGTTTTCATAGATGATACGTATGACGTGGGCTACCTTAGCTTACTGCAATGGTAGATTCTCTTTTATACCACCTATAAAGTCAAAAGGATTATTTGCCAAAATGGTTTTGTATAGGGATGTATATAGGTGGGGTTTAAAATGCCTAGTTTTATACTTAACCTAGAGTTGATTTCTCGGTTAAAAGAAGTTAAAAGAGTTTATTCCTAAACTCAGCCACGGCAAAGGGATACCCTTTTTTTAAACAATGTTGCTATTATTTTGTACTCCCTACCTTGGTCAAAAATAAATTAACTCTAGAATTTGAACCTTGTCCAAAAAGAATTAAATTCAACATCCATACCTACTTTTGGCGCACGAAATAAAAAAATCATCCCTTAAATACCCCTACCAACTCACCATTCAATATAACTTTTTTATTAACTAGGTAAAACCTCGCGCATTGCTGTAGAAATTTAGTATGATAACAATAGGTAGAAATAATGTGTAAATAGCTAGACGAACTAAGCTTAAATAAGTTGATGTGGTTTATGATCATTTAAATAGTATATAGAATGATGATTCAAATGTAAAAGTAAGGTGATGTGGCTTTATGAGAGAAGAAAAGAAGGGCTAAAAACAATTGGGGAAATATATGTTAATGAGAGAAGAAAGGATGAAGATATTTGAACTATAGATTAGTCATCCAATGGCTAAAAACAAATGATGTAATATGGATTAATGATAGAAGAGAGAAATAATATTAACTAAGTGAGGATAAAATATACAGGTATATAGGATATTATAAAAATGATGGAGAGATATATTGAAATATTATGTGAATTATGTGGGTTATGATTTAACATGCTTGTATTTTAAAGCTCTAAAAGTTAATAAATTATAGAATAGAATTATAGATAATATAGCATGCTTGCAAGATATTTAAGATGTAATAATTGTTAGTGAACGATGATGTGTCATCTTTGCACGTTGAGTTTTAGGATTCAGTAGGTTCTAACTTTATAATAAGATAGGATAAGGGATACTTTAAGTGGCGAAGCCACCGCCCAGCTAGCTCGGGCAATCGCCAGTGCTCGCCGCCGAAAATTCCATTAAATGTTAATATTGATAAGTAAATTGATAATGAAATTTCTATAACAAATACTAGTTATATTTGTTATAACTCTCCGGCGGAAGCAACTCTCTGGCGGTTGGCACACACGGCGCTGCCGGTGCTAACCATTTAGGTCTTGCTTTAAATCGTTTCCTTATATTGGCGCGAGAATAGGCTTAAGTTTGTTGGTCCTTCTCCTATCTTCCCGTCCCCCTCCTTTTTTCTTGTTTGGCTCCATTTGTAAATACTCTTTATTTCTCCTAATACAAAGATGCGCATCTTGTGTATTCCAAGAAGATAATAAATACTATAGTTATATTGAAGTTTGCTAGGTCTCAAAAATCATTCTGGCTCCATCACTAGCTATTTTGGTACTTTCATCTACTTATTACCGTTGCATTGGGATTTTACAGAAATCCATTTTTTTGGTACATAGGGAGGGTGAGTACGTGCCTTAACCGGAGAAGCAAAATGGATGGAACGGGAGGGGAACACCCCCTGCACTTTGTGCATGCATTAGCATTTGCAGCAGCAGCAGCCAGCAGCAGCTGTTTGTTGAATTGAAAACGAACGATCGACGATGCATGGCCTAATTCGCAAAGGAAACGTGCCGCATGCATGCCAAAGCCATCGCCATGGCAATGCATAGTGGTATGCTATGGCAGAAGAGAACACGAGACAGAAGAAAAGAGAATTGAAGGGAGAGTAGCCGAGGCCGGAGTGAGGGAGCAAAGGCTGACGAAACGCACATCCTCTCGATAAAGAGACAAACAAACCAACAATCCCCTCTCCTTCTTCCTACTTCTCCAAACTAGAGAGAGAGAGAATCTTGCCATTGGCCATTGCCATGCAAATGCAGTCTATAAAGATAAAGAAAAAAAGCATTTGCAGAAAGACAAGCTAGCTACTCATGCATGCAGCTGCCTTAGCCTTACTAGTAGTAGATTACTAGTGCATTGCTTGAGTGAAACTGATAAAAGGAGTAGTAGTGAACTAGTGAAGTCAGTGGCAGTGAGCTTCTTGCCTCAGCTTGCAAAGGTGGTGGTGGCGAGAGGAGGAAGACGACGTGGTCGAGGAGGAGAAGAGAAGGCGAGCTGGTTGTTGTTGGATTGGTGTGGGGGGTGGGGGGTGGTGGTGAGCTAGGGATCGATGCGGGCGGGGGCGTACACCATCCACCAGTCGCTCACCGCCGAGGCGGCCGCGGTGCTCAAGCTCGCGCTCGGCATCGCGCGACGCCGCGGTCATGCGCAGGTCACGCCGCTCCACGTCGCGTTCGCGCTGCTGAGCCCGGCGTGCTCGCCGCCGCAGCAGCAGCCGGCGCCGCCGCCGTACGGTCTGCTCAAGCGCGCGTGCCTGCGGTCGCACCCGTCCGCCGCGGCGGCGGTGGCCGCGCACCCGCTCCAGTGCCGTGCGCTCGAGCTCTGCTTCAACGTCGCGCTCAACCGCCTGCCCACCTCCGCGCCGCACTCGCCGCCCCCGTCGTCGTCCGCGCCGTCGGGCGCCGTGGCGCCGCCGTTCGCGTCGTCGCTCATCCAGCCTAACCCGACGCTCTCCAACGCGCTCGTCGCCGCGCTCAAGCGCGCGCAGGCCAACCAGCGCCGCGGCTGCGTCGAGCTCCAGCAGCAGCCTCCTCCTCCGCCACCGCCGCCGCCGCCGCCGGTGGCTGCCACGGCGCAGCAGCAGCAGCCGTTGCTCGCCATCAAGGTCGAGCTGGACCAGCTCATCATCTCCATCCTCGACGATCCCAGCGTGAGCCGGGTGATGCGCGAGGCCGGCTTCTCCAGCTCCACCGTCAAGAGCAACCTCGAGGGGGAGAGCGCGCTCATGATGTCCACCTCATCGTCCCCTCCGCCGCCGGCCATCCCACCTCACTTCTTCCTCGACCCCAGCATTGGCGTCGGCGGCAACGGTGGCGGCGGCGGCGGCGGCTTCATGCTGTGGCCGGCGCCGTTCTTGAGCTCGCCGGGCATGGCGGTGCCGTCGTGCAAGGAGGACGTGAGGGCGGTATTGGAGGTGATGGTGCGGAAGCAGGGGAGGCGGACCAACCCCGTGGTGGTCGGCGACTCGGTGTCAATGGCGGAAGCCGTCGCCGGCGAGCTCCTGCGGCGGCTGGAGGGCGGCGACGTCCCGGACGAGCTCGCCGGCGCGCACCTCCTCAAGCTCCAGCTCTCCTACGTCCACGTCCGCCTCATGAGCCGCGCCGACGTGGACGCCAAGGCCGCCGAGCTCCGCCGCAGCGTCGACGCCGTCAAGCGCGGCGGCCTGGTCGTCTACGTCGGCGACCTCCGCTGGGCGCTCGACGAGGACCACCACCACCACCACCACCCCGGCGCGGACCACCACAACACCGCCTCGTCCTACAGCCCCGTCGAACACATGGTCGCCGAGCTCGGCCGCCTCCTCGGCGACCTCCGAGCCAGCGCGCCGCCGCGCGGGCGCGTCTGGCTCGTCGCCACGGCGAGCTACCAGACATACATGCGATGCCGCCGCCGCCGCCCGTCGCTGGAGTCCGCGTGGGCGCTCCAGGCCGTCGTCGTCCCCACCGGCGCCGGCACCGGCCTGGCCCTCAACAACCTCCACGCCGTCGCCACCACCACGAGGTACGTGAGCACCCCCATGAATCTTACGCCCTTGCCTTGTCCGCCATTTGCACGAACACCTACTGTTCATTCCTTTGTCCCTGCATGTGTCCCAGCAGCCTGATTCTGGCACTGTCACACTCTCGCTGTCCATTCCTCCTGCTTGTGCTTGGTGTTGTTTTGTTGTGTTGGCTCCTCTTCTTGCTAGCTTGTTGTTCCCTTGCTGCTGCTGCTGCTGATCAGAGTCAGTGGTCAGCTCACTGTTGGGCATGCAGGCAGCTATGCTTAGCATTTGCTTTGCTGCTTGTGATGTGTTGCTGTCTGGAATAGGAACAGCTAGCAGGACCACTTTGTCATCTGATGTTGCAAGAACCATCTCTCTGAACATCCATCCATTTACTATTACGGCTTACTGCTTCTGTCCTAAAATATAAGCATTCATCCGAGTTTTAGTACCAATTAAGATCGAGGTGAGAGTGGGTGCAGAAAAATACGGGGTGGTTGTGATTTGTTGAAATGAGAAAATAGTTACATGAGTTTATATTTTGGGCCAAATTTTGAAGGGTAGAGCTTGCTATATTTTTAGGACTTAGGGAACAGTTTCTTTTTGTAAGCTATTATGACAGGTTGACAAATATGCCTGAAGCATATTTTTCACATTAATGGGGGGGGGCTTCTTCATTCTTTCAAGATTCAGATTCTGCATGCTGGAAGATAGTAGTAGTAGTTGTTGTAGTAAAAACTTAGGTTCAGGCTTCAGAGAGGGAGAAGAAAAATGGTTGTTCATGGGGAATGTGGGGAGGTGGTAGTGTTAGTACTGGCTTTTTTTGGCTCTGCTGGGGTTGCAGAGATTCCATCTGAATCCTGGCCAGTTTCTGCTCGGCAAAAAAGGCTTTTCTCTGATGCAGCAAACAGTGGCGCAAACACTCCCCTTTTGGTACAAATGTTACACTAATTTAGTAGTCGAAGGCATCACAGCCTTATTCCAGTGCTGCTGCTGCTGCTGTCTTTTGCCCTTTTCCTTGCAATGATGCGTCTCTCATGCACAAGATCAAGTCACATTTGGTTCAGGGTAAAGGATTCAGATAAAGATTCACACTAGATTTCTTACCTGCTGCTATAGTTATTTTTATATGCACTCCTAGTCTCGGAATGCTATAGGACGGACGGCATCCCGTTCGAAAGAGATGATGCCTCATATATCAGGCGATATCTCAGAGGTATCATCCCGTCCGAATAGGGTATCAAGAGGTACCAGGTCGTCCCGTCTGAACGGGATACCGTTCTGTATCATTTTCCAATTTTTGGGGAATTTTGAGACAAATTTCAAACTGAGTTTCACTTTCTTGTACTACTGTTAAGACTAACTGATACTGTTCATGTGTCCAGCAATGGAGAGCCTGTGCAGCAGGCCATGGTGGCGACCAACCACCAGCAGCAGCAGCAGCAGCTTGCTAGCCCTTTCGTCGCCATGGCCGCCGAGCCGGCAGCGAGGAACGAGCTGGATGACAAGCTGCTGGTACTCTGCACCGAGTGCAGCCACAACTACGAGAGGGAGGCGTCGGCGGTGAAGGCGGAGGCGGCCGCCGACGAGGAGGGCCCACGCGCCGCCGGTAATCTCCCCGGCTGGCTCGTGCCGGAGCCACCCAAGGTAGGAGAAAGAAACAGAGATGTGAATCGATCAGAAGAGGTTTTGATTTAGAGTTCTTGGAATTTGCATTGTGAAAGTGAGGGGAATTCATGTTTGAGATATTTTGGTTGTGTGATTTTAGGAGAACTATTTGATCGAGCTGAAGAGGAAATGGAGTAGGCTATGCAGAAAGCTTCATCTCTGCGGCGGCGGCGATCCATGCTCAGGTCAGTCGTTTGGAGCTGGAGCTTATGGCAATGGACCAAGCAGCCTCCTCCCATGGTGGTCAGCTTCTTGCTTGCTGCCGAACGGCGGCGGCAAGCCGAGCATTGCGGGGTTCTTGGGCATGGAGGCGTTGCGGTGGTCGCCGCCGGCGGCGGCGGCGCTGCCGTCCCTGAGTTCTCTGAGGGAGCCGGAGTGCCAGGACGTGACGACGGCGCTCGCGCTCGGCAGCCTCCCGCTCTCGGACTCGGCGTCGTCCTCCGGTGGCGGCGGTGGCGACGGCGCGGCGGCGCGCGAGCTGGAGCGGAGGCTGCGCAAGAACGTGCCGTGGCAGCGCGCCGCCGTGGCGGAGATCGCCGACGCGGTGGCCGCCGGCGCCCGGAGCGGGAACGGGACGAAGGGCGCGGGCGTCTGGCTGCTCTTGAAGGGGAGCGACCACGCCGCCGTGCGCCGGGTGGCGGCGGTGATCGCCGAGACGCATTGCGGCTCAGCTGATCGGGTCGTCGTCGTCTCCGCCGATCCCAACAAGTTCGGGTGCGCCGACGATTTCCGCTCCGACGTCGTCGCGAGAGCGTCCATGGCGGCGGCCGCCGGCGGCAACAAACTCGTGCTCGTCGTTGACGACGTCGAGCGCGCGCCGCAGCACGTCGTGGAATGTCTCGTGGCGGCGTCGAGGAGCGGAGCTCTGAAGGACAAGTTCGGCGGCCAAGAGCTCGATCTCTCGGGCTCCGTAGTGGTCATGACGACATCGAAGCTCGCCGATGCAGCGGTCAGCGGCGTCATCAGCCTACGGCTGTACACGTCGGAGCAGTCGCCGCCGTCCGGGGACCTCAAGAGGAAGACGCCCACCAGTTCACCACCAACAAGCGACCGCAAGCGCGCACGGGCACGGCGCAGCGCCGGCAATGGCCACAGCCTCGACCTCAACCTCAACCTCTTCGCCCACGACGACGACGACAACGACGCCGGAGACGTTGACGACGACGACGACGGCGTCCCGAGCGACATAACCCACGAAGGCGGCGGCGACGACTCCGGCGAGCACGGCCACTCGCACCACCGCCTCCTCCTCGAGTCCATCGCCACGCGCGTGGTCACCCTCGACGGCGACCACCACGGCGCCGCGGCCGCCGTCCGCGAGAGGCTGTCGGGGCGGCTCGACGGCGGCGGGCGGGAGCTGCGCGTCGACGGCGAGGCGGCGGCGGCGCTGGCGGCGGCGTCGGGGCACTTCGTCGACGAGGTGATGGAGCGGTGGGTGGCGGAGGTGTTTGAACCGGCGGCGGCAACGGTCAAAAATGGCGGGAAGGCTGTAGTGTTGGGGGTGGGGCCCAGTGGAGGTGGGGCCCACGAGTCAGTAGGGTTCATGGGCTCGGTCCTTCCGAGTAGGGTCCATGTGGACTGAGCCCACCCAATTTTTGCTCCCCTTTTGGTGTACTAGACTAGACTACTAGTGTCCTTAGTTTTAGTTTCTTTGCATGTAAAAAATTGTGAACTAGGAAATGGAGAATTGGGGGGGGGGGGGGGGTTTAATTTATATAAATTCCTTTTCAATTGAAATTGGTTTGTGTTAGGGTATCTGGGGTTTAATTATATTCATGTCTTAAGTCAGAAACAAAATGCAATCTCTGTGATGCAAAGAGTAAGGTCATGTTTAGATCCCACCCCAAATTTTTACACCCAGTCACATCGGTTTAAACACATACATGAAGTATTAAATATAGGCTAAAAAATAACTAATTGCACAGATTGTGACTAATTTGCGAGACGAATCTTTTAAGCCTAATTTCTCCATGATTTTATAACGTGCTGCCCAGTGAACATTTGCTAATTATGGATTAATTAGGTTTAATAAACTTCTCTCGCGGTTTACTGATGGAATCTGTAATTAGTTTTTTTTATAGTGCCCGAACATCCCATGTAACACCCTATATAATATCCGACGTGACACGCCAAAACTTTACACCCCTACAACTAAACACCCCCTAAATCACTAGATGTGAAATGTTTTTTTTTTCTGTCACAACTCACATGTGAAGATAAATTTTGGTAGGCCTCATCTTTTGGCTTATGTTTATGCTTATCAGCCAAAAGTTAAATTTTCAATCATAAATTTAGAGTTAATTTGTAGGTCTTTTCATCGTAGTTTTTTTTAGCTTTTGTTTTTAGATCGTTAAGAACACGTATATAAAAGTTTTATAGATAAATTATTTTTTGTTTGCAAACATGTCGTTGAGATTGATAGGTAAAATGGAAGTTTGATTTGAAATTGGTCAGATGATTATCACACCCAATTCACATCTCAGAGAAATGATACAACCTTAGAATTCGTCCTCAAGTCTTAAAACCGGGTAAGACTTTGCTCTGCCCATTTCGTCTATGGTCTTGACTCATGTAGTGTAAAAATTGGATCTAAACTTTCCTTTAAAAAAAATCTAAACTGACTGGATGTCTGGATCCCACTCTCACGTATCAGAGGTGGAAATCCCTAGAAACGCTCCCTCCGTTTTAGGTTATAAGACTTTTACTAAGTCAAACTGTTTTAAGTTTGACTAAGTTTATACATTAGTTTCATCAATTCAATAATTGAATATATTTTCATAATAAATTTGTCTTGAATTAAAAATGTTAATACTTTTTTTCTACAAACTTAATCAACTTAAAGTAGTTTAACTTTTATCAAAGTCAAAACGTCTTATAACCTGAAACAGAGGGAGTAAGATTTAGAAAAAAAAAACTTTGTTCATCAGCATTCTTAAAAAAAAACTTTTAATATTTATTTTATTTGTTTCTGTCTTCGAATAATCGTACTAAACTCAATTTCATCTGTCATGCATTAGCTCTTCAATGCAGTGCCTTATATGTTATACTGATAAAAGAACATAAAAATGAATTCTACATAGTTTTAATAATTGATGGAAAGGCTCTACATGAAGTCGAGAGATGAAAATTATACGGGCCAATGGATGGGAAGTATATTTTTACCCTCCTAACTGGTTTCCTTTTTTTGGCACCGCATTACTTTCCTATTTTAGTAAATTTATGCACCTAAAGTTTATACAACTCAAGTTTACACAGCTAAAGTTTAGAGAACAAAAGTTTATAAGTCAAAAGTTTACATACCCGATTCAAATTTGAATTTGAATTATATCTGATTCAAATTTGAATTTGAATTCAAATATTTTTCATATATAGTATTTCTATACATCTAAAAGTTTATACACCTAAAGTTTATATACTCGATTTAAATTTGAATTTGAATTCAAATATTTTCTATATATAGTATTTCTATACATCTAAAGTTTATACACCTAAAGTTTATAGACCCAAAGTTTATAAGTCAAAAGTTTACCTACCCGATTCAAATTTGAATTTGAATTCAAAATTTTTATATATAGTATTTCTATACATAAATTTTTCTAACTTTTGTTTTTTTAAAAAAATTGTGTGGTGTACTGTAGTAGAAAGAGAAGAAGGGGAGGAGGAAGGGGGAGAAGAGGGAGGAGTATATCTGAGTATAGGGGAGGGGCAGGGGGTGATCGCTGGGCGGATGGGGGAGCGATCACCCGTCCATTAGGATTTCCGCCTTAAATATATATACATCACATGTACTTATCCTTAATAAGATGTAAGGCATATGGTTGCCTACTGTAAGTGAATACAATTGACAAATGTGGCGTATATCTAACCGTAGTGAAATGGATGGCCTATTTATCGGTTGCTTGATTTCTCTTTGTGTAAATCTCAATCATTTTTTCTAAGAAGCAGCCAGTAGATTCTACATGTAAATACTACTCCCTCCATACTAAAATATAAATATGAGGCCACCTATATTACCAGAAAAAAAGTCAAAATTCATTTTTTTACTAATAATTAAACTAATAGGGTACATGTTTAGTGTCATGTTATATCTTATATTTATATTTGCAATACTTCTGTACGATGCTAAATTTCGTAGTTATTGATAATACATTATGGAGAAAAAAAATCAACAGTCAAAGTACATAGGGGCTAACCCAACTTAAATTTTGAGACTGTGGATGAAGTACATGTGTTGGATGCCAAGGGCTTGAGAGGGACAATTGGACGAACAAACAAACAAATTCCGTGGCCCCTCCCCTCCAAGCTTTTCTCTTTTCATATTTTTTACCTCACTTTGTCTCTCATTGGATTGGATTCACATTATTCACCTCTCCCCTCTCTGTCGCCGGTTGCCGGCCAGACCGACGACGCATCCCCTCTTCCTCTGCCCTCTGCTCTGCTTTGCTTTTGCCATTCCCCTGCATGCAGCTCAGCTGCAGAGCGCTGCTTTGGTCGCATGCTCCTTGCAAAAGGCCTTGGGACAGCCTGTTGTTTGGTAAAAGGAAAGGCCACGACTTTTTATCTGCAGTAAATAGGCTATATGACCCTGTTGTATGTTTTGATAGATGCCAACTATGTAATGTCGCAACTATGTTTGATGCAAACTGTAGAAAACTGAATGAGAATTTTAAAAAAGAAAATCAAAAACCTCATTGCACAATGCACACATAACCTGCTAATCCCTTTCTTTGCTTTTCCTTTTGGGAAAAAGAAGGGTTATCCATTCCTATCTCAACCCCTGCATAGCTTCTGAATTCTCATGGCATTGTGGTGTCCTTGCCCCCCATCTTTCAGCCCTTTTTGTGGCACTTTTAAGGAAGATCAGATCACTCTCGGTCGGTCGGGCATGCTATATGGTCGTCGTCGTTGCTAAGCACGGGAAAGAGGAAGCTTTTCCTTTTTGCAGCTCCATTTTATCGCGTGCATAAATTTACCGGCAACTCGGTGCAGAAAGAGGCCAATCAGAAAGCTCCCTTTTTCCTGTAATTACCCCCCCCCCCCCCCCAAAAAAAAAAAAAAAGCTTTAACCCCCACTTTTGCCTTTGGAGAGGCAGTAAAAAGAGGTGAAGGGAGATGGATGGACACTTATCAGTAGGGATAGGCAAGGAAGAAAAAAAAAATATACGGAAGATTTGAACCAAACTGTGCCGACAGATGCCAATCTTTAAATATAACTAAATTTAGCATTTCAATTTTGCCCTGAAATATAGCTACCTCTCCATCTAATCCCATATCGCAACTCTCTCTCACTTCATTTCTTCACCCGTTTAATAGTCTTGACCAATCGCAATTATTTTTCATTTAAATTTCACCTTAACCTTGATTAAAAAAATTTTCTTGGGTGCTCCAAAGTACTTATTAATTTAGGACAATGTAACCTTGAGTGTTCCAAACTACCGAGAGTATAACCTGAATGATTCAGATTCGATCTTCTTTTTCTCTGGTGAAATGAACGTACCTCTACTTGTTAGACATGATCCAAAGAACAAATCTTGAATAATATCAGAAAAGATTTTTCTGCACAAGTGATCGATGAACGGCAGTATTTTATGGATGAACCGGCTGCTCACCTGCTCCAAAGTCCAAACACTCGGTCTACAGAAGACTATCATCTTACCAAGACCCTGCATTGTGAAGCAGACATCCAGTGTTGCATCAATCAATTGAACATCAAACTCAATTCCAAGCGTCAGTTCAAAGGGTAGAATTCAACAAGCACAACCGATGCTCATCTGGTTGTCTTGTTTAGCTGAGCATCCTGCTTGTCAAAGCTAACAGTTCTTCTCTGAAAAAGCAAACAAAACAAATAGTTCATACATAAGCAGTGGTCTACAAAGAAAAATCATGGAGGAGCTCAAAATTCATATTTTATTACTATAGTCAGGGCATCCTTTTGACAACAGATATGATTGCCTGCACATTTCTTCAAACAATTAGTGTACACAGCCCAACTCTGCCCTGAAGCTTATGAAAGAATGGAATGTGATTTGTATGACATTACAAAGGACAGGTACAAACTATTGTACAAAGAATCCTATCGAGCTAACTTAACTCAAAAACAGTCAAAACTCGAAACTCTACAGTGTGTCAACAAGGGGACCTCCCTAAATCTGCCGATGTAATGTACAGAGCGTGACCGACTTGCTCGTCGGAGATGGCAGCGACGGGGTTTTCCTGCCACCATGTTTTCAAAGCTCGAACACTGCACATGATGAAACCTCCAGTAAGGCATGAGCGATCATCGATGATGTTCTAGCAAGTCATGACCCATCATCCGAAGTGGTTTCATGAGAGGAGCAAGGATGCTGTAATCCATCCTCAGGCATGTCAAATTCAAGCAATAGCTTCAACTGTTCTCCAACAGCACCTTGTTGGAGCTTCATCTCCTCTATAACCATAGTCTCTGCTTCCTTACATGATTGCTCATCTCTAAAAGCAAGGGTCCATCTTCCATCAACAAGGTACTTTCTTGTCTTCCCTTTGTATTTTTCTGTGTCCAAAAAGGGAACTGTAGAAGGACGGATACGTAAATGTAACCATTTTGCATGCTTTTCATCTATTCTTGGCTGAAATAAAGTGAAAATGTTCACATTAGATTACTCACAAATAAAGATACTTTTACAAGCTAGATATTTTCAATGAATATGATTTCATCATGCATGAAAAAAACAAAAGATTTGCCATGTAATGATAATACATACATCAGACCCAGCCAAGGGAGCTGTGACACGAACAATTCCACGTTTTTCCTTGAGAGGTAATTCTTCTAAAAGAAGAATCCACCCAGAAGTTCCATTAGATAGAGCCAAAAAGCAGAAGTGGCGTTCTTTGCCCCTCTCAAATGCTATTCGACAAGGGACCGCATCAACTGCAACAACAATGCGGCAAATCGAAGTATCAGTAAGTGCAGGAAAGAATTAAGACAATTTTGCACTTGTGATGATTTAAGCATGAAAAAGTTTAAATTTCCAGGTAAACTCAGACCTAAGTTAACTTCAAGTCCAGGTTTGGGTACTGAGCCATCGAAACCTGCTAAAGTTGCTCGATTATTTACAGGCAAATCAGTTGGGGAAAAAATAGGAGGCTGGTCGGTGAGAGTTTCTCCAAGGCAGAAGAGGATAACTTGACGCTGTAGCACAAAACCCTGGAAAAAATCATCACATATCTCAGTAACATTAATTCCTAATAAAATATGTAAATTAATAGGCCAGCCATTTCACCAATAAATTAAGCAGAGGCATAGTCAACTATGACAGAACAAGTCATATGTTCCAAATTTATTGCTTTCCTTACCTTCGAAGGAAAAAATAAAGCATAGCGCATTGAAAATAAAGCTCAGAAATTTAGTTTCATGTTTCAATTTGTGACTCTAGCAGCAAAACACAGAGGGTACAAAAGATCTAAATTCACTCAAAAGCAGCATGATGTTTCTTCCACCAGCATACAGGTCAGAACATATGTAAGTTAAGAGTAGTAATTGTAATGATGTAAACACTAGGTTTCTCAACTTCAGTGATTATCACATTTGTTAGGAGAGAGTTTTTTATTTCGAGGAAAAAAAAAAGGAGAGAGCTTTTTATAGCCTGAGCAACAAATGTTGCTTACCTGATCATTGGACTCAACATGAGATAAATTCAGTGACCTCAAAACTGCTGAAAGCGACAAATGCACAATGCAGACTATGCATATTGTTTTTATATATTCTTATCAAAGGCCACTCCGCAAGGTGGACACCAGACAGGGTAATTTATTTTCCTAAATCCCAGAGTGGCCCTGCTTGCTTCTAATAAGAATTACTGTCCTTCCTAACCATGCCACTATCTCCACTTATGTCACCATAGAGCTACTGTTGTCGTCATGTCACCAAGGTTGCCATGGCCACTGTGAAATCCTTATTGCTGTACCACTGGGGCCAAGCCATATATGCCTGCTGGCAGCATGAGTAGGCACCATTACTGACAAGCCACACCACACTGCTCCACAGCACTTCACCAAACATAGGCCATTACTGTCACATGCCAACATGAGTATGACATCAACTGCTATGCTCCCGATCTGTCATCTGTGTGTCGCAACGCTCTCACTGCATCAGTTAATCCATCCACCTCAGCTTACTTGCCATGAGACCATGCCACCATGACTGAGTACCTGTCTTGGTGATTCATATCGCGCACCATTCACAGTCCACCTTGCTAGCCAAGATCTACCAACAGCTCGATAAAATTCATAGGACAAGAACACTGAACTAGCATTCAGCTTTAAAATTTTCATTTCGGAAATGGCGATTAGAAATTTTATCTTAGTGCATCAGCTTTTACCATGTTGGACAAGAGTTCCCAAACAAAAAATAAAACCTAGCAGGACATTCACTCTGCATATAACTTAGAGGCATTTTTAGTAGGGCTTCTTGTTGGCATTATTACTGTTGAAATATAAGACAATTGCCAACCCTTCTCAATAGGCTATGTTTTTTAGTGAACCGTCAGGTGCATGCAACTCAATATGACATCAGAATTAAATGTTCTATAATTTGAATACAGTGCAATTTAATTTTTTTTTTCAAAAAAAAAAAAGAACTGTGCTAGTTTCTATCCTGCATGTGAGGTCTGGATGTGCAAGTGAATTGTCTGACTTTCACCATGAGCTTATAAGCCTTTGGGTGAACTGGCCAGTGCATGCAAGTGCAACTCATAATTACATTGTATTTACAGAAAGATCAGATAGATAACTAGATAAACCTTGAACACAAACTCTCTAAACGTCAAAAATAACACAAAACATATGTATTATGGTGGTACTGCCTCCATTGATAATATGAATGGTGTTTTAGACTTGTGATGACAAATTAAGAAAAATACACTATTACAATCATATATCTACTATATTTATGTCTTCTGTTACACCATTAAAATTAGAGTATCCCTTAAAACATTCATTTTCACTCATAGAATATTGAACAAGGCATGGTCATATTCCAATAATCGTTCTTATCATTTCACTTTACCCATTTTGCAACATAAGGGATCTTAAAACCATACAAATAAGAATTTGATACAGCCTAAAGGGCAAAGTCTGTTACTTTACTCCTTCCGTCCCATAATATAATGGATTATGCCATCTTTTGCAAAAAGAAAATTAAGTTAGTAGCAAAAGAACAAATCATGGTACAAAAGGTGGTAGTTGGGAAATAAACTAGTACAAAAGTTTGGTACGTGGGGAATAAACTACTAAAAATTGGTAGGTAGGGAATAAACACTTATTCAACAAAAACACCAAGATGTAGATTTTACAGGGCCATTATTTGGTATGTTAATTCACATCCAAAGAATTACTTAATTCAGATTCTGTTAATAAGGGACTCCACTTAGTAGATTTGGATTTAAATGCAACATAAAACGTTCAACTGAATTCAAAGAACCCAAATAATATTTGTCTTCTAAAAACTCATTCCAGTACAGCCAAGTTCCATAGCTTTGTCATGCAACCCCAGCAGCCATAAAATACCTAGCATGCAACTCCAAATACCTCAACAAGGACTTTACAGCGCCCCAACCAGTCAACCACAAGCAGTTGTTACGACCAGTGCACCTTTCATAAGTTGTCATCAACTATGATGACAACATCTGGGACTATGTGTGACCACATAAGTCTTCGTCTCTTACGTTAGCTTTCATCTCGGTTCTCTCCCTTGGTTGCTCTCTCATATCCTACCGTGACAACATCAAGGACTCTGTGATGGCACAAGTTTTATCATGCCTTATGTTAGCATTCATCTCAGTTCTCTCCCTTGGTTGCTTGTGGTCAGTGGATATTTCTATGCTTGGAGATTGATAGAGGATTTCATCAGCATTTGGGTGGGTATTGTGTTTGGGAGTCCTCCGCATCTTTTGTAGATCTACAGCTAGCAAGAGTATAGAACTGCATGTATAAAAGAACTCAGGACATGCGTATGTGTTCAAATAACAGTTTTTGCTGATTGTAACAGTGCAAATCAAATTGTGATCTGATTATAAAGCAAATAAGAAACAACTTCTAAATGATCAATTGTAAAGATTAATGTATTCGAGCCATTAATAGGAGAATTTTTCAGTCTTGTTTCGTGTTTATTCTGACCTGTGCAACAAAATTGCTATTTTTCATGGTTTTATATCCATGGCATCTGAAAAGTGGCAGAATCTACTTCATTACCTACACTGCTGGTAATGCTCGAAATATTTCAGAGAACATTTTGAAGTTTGATATTCTGTGTCAAGAGCACACAGTACAGCATGTCTATCGAACCATTACAAGTTATAAAATGTAAAATATAGCCTTATACTACCAGTATGACAAACAAAAGTAGGACGGTAAGGAACTTTGCAGACTCCAAAGTAATTATAAACTTTGTACTAACAAATACAAATTATCATCTTGTAATTAGCTGATTATCATGCATGTACATCCATTTAATTTTTTAAAAACTGACCATGAGCACAATGATGACTGAAGTAAATCTTTGTGGCCACATTTCCTACAGATTCCAGCACAGCAACCAGCAAAGAATTGTGGATATGGTTATCAATGGTTTTTCCATTCGGTTCTCTCTCTTACATGTTATTCAGTTGCCAATGGATATTAGGACTTCTAACCAAAATAGGCAATACTTCTGTGTCAGGCACTCAGGCCCTGTCATATTGATGGTAATAAAATCCAGAAATGCATATCAACGGAACAAACCTATGATTTCAGATCGGTCAATTTTTATGGATGAGTCAAAAAAAATGAAAATATTTACATACCTTCACCATCTCATAGATTCTCTCTGCGATGGCAATGGACGAATCACCTGAAATACAGTGCATATGATTCAGTACATCAAGTTTTCATCATGGTTCAACACAGTACAGTTGAGGACAACACAGGTCACATGGCATGTGATCAACGAGCTCTGACCTCCAAATGAACATGAATCCAGGGGTAAAATAGCAGACTTGGATCCTTTAGGTGGTGAAGATGTCTCGATTGCTAACTCCAGTGGAAAAGGTAAAAAAGTATAAGCAAAGATAACCATTTGTAGTACGTGTGGAAAAAAGATCTTCCACCTCAAAATTGAAATCTACCTTTCTTGCAATTCTTCCAGGCTTCTTTAACAATAGGAACAAGCAAGTCCCGCCAGCATCCTCCAGATTCGTCCAAAAGTTTTATACTGTAATCCTTATGCGAATCCTGCGCGATTAAAACATTGTGACAACATTGAGAAATTTAGGCTAATTGTACCAGATACATGGGCAGCATGGATTCATCTCTGACACGAAAGGGTAGTGACAATGTGGAAGAGAAAAAGAAGAGGGTGGGGGTGGAGGGATACATAAATGCTTGATTTAACCTTCACATCCATGATCAGTACAGAGTACATGAAATCTGACAACATTGAGCACGAGATATGACAGTTGGTAGCCTGCCTGTCCTCTTAGAAAGGCATTGGACAGTATCCCATATACAGATATTCTCTCTATCACTACATCTTTGTACCTTTCATTTAGTGATTCAACTAGTTAACTAGCCACAACCAAGCGTACTGTGACATATATGGGGAAGTTTCAAACATTAGGATTAGGAGATGACACTTGCTTCAAAGTCAGGACTAGAAACAACAAGAAAGAACTGCCAAGTTCCCAGTGAATAGTGATCTGGTGAGGGATCATGTATTGCTGTATCTCCTTTGAAACATCACAGGACTAAAATGCATCAAAACATACCTTTAGCCATTTTAGATGAAAAGCAGTGAACTCTTCTTCTCCATGGGGTAGCAGTTGCCTGAAAAGCCAGCCACCAACTAAGCGAACATCTGCAGATACATTAGATCTGCAGAAAAGGGCAACTAATGCATCGAGCACCTGCAAAAAATCAAAGTGCAAACGATAGAAACGTCCCTTAATATATGAAGTATGATAATAAAATAAAATGCTTGAATATTGGAAGTCATATTCAAATATGTAGCACATCAACCTCTAAGTGTATACTACAGCGAAAATTAATGAATGAATATTAATACGGAAACAGGCGTTCATGATTCATGTAGGTGTGGATATTTTTAAGTTGCAAATATATTCTTTCAAAATAACCTGATGTAGATGCAAGCAAGATAAAAAGATCATCTTGAATAAGAAAATTCATAGATTTTTGGAGAGACATCAGGATGACTGTATCAGTTACTCAGTTAATAATAAATCATTAAATCTATAATACAGTTTATTGAGGTGTCTACAGGTTGTAGCCCATACTTATATAACAAAATAAAGTGTGCACCAATGATTAGCCATGTACTGATGGAACAACAATTTTAGTTAATGACAGTAAGTTTACAATCAAAATAAATTTAAAAAATGATGCCATTTTTGAGGGAAAAATAACCTAAACCTATATTACGAACATGAGGATCTACTGGTAATGTCCATATGGTTCAAAATTAAAACAAACCTGATATCTGTGGAATTTAGAGGTCATTTGCCGTGGATGATGACACTTTAAACCGTATTTATCCTGTGGAAAGAAGACAAAATGCATAGATATAGCATAGTGATAACAAATTTACTAGAGAATAATTGACAAACACACGAACAAGAAAGAAACAAGATAGTTTTATTTGTATCTCAATTTAATAAGCATGGACCTGCGGACAATTTGTCCTAGAAATCTGTCTGATTCTAGGATGGCAAGTTCAAAATTATCTTCTACTCCCTCCATCCCAAAACATACCAAGAATATACCAAGTTTTAGCCCTTGGCACGGCTATTAAGGAGAGGGGTAAAAGGACTTGTTTGTCTCCTTGGGGTGGGTGAAGTGTGGGCTGGTGGGCCCAGACTAGTTGGGGTGATAATAAAACCAAGGGGTAGTATGGGAAGTTTAGTAGTAAAAATCACCTTTTACAAGTATTAGTTTGTTATATTCCGGACAAAACTTGAACTCTAAAAGTTGTTATATTTTGGGATGGAGGGAGTACATGACAAATTATGATCATGAAAAGAATCATAAATGATATTTGTTGATGAAGCGCAGGGCAACGAGTTCAAATAACACCCCTTCGAGCACGAAATTAACACCAAAAGACAAAACAAACATGTAGGTGATCTTGTAATAGTCTATCACCAAATTAAACTTATAGATTTAAAATTCAGGCTCAACTAAAGAGGGGCTTGGGAAAACAAGAGTAAATTCATTTAAGTCATAAATTAAAAAGTTATAAACAAAAGTTAGCACTATAAACTTTCTTTTTGTTTCTCAGTACACACAGGTGGGGGCCAACTTGAAGTTGCAATGTCAGTAGGTAACATACTACAGGGACTACTTGTGTTTCTTGATATTTTTCTTTTACATGTACAAGGCTCTAAGCCCCATTGCATGTCTTCCATATTATACAATGAGATAACAGGAGACAATATTTGCAGTCAGATACCAGGCCACGTGTGGGTTTCTCTTATATATTATAAGATAGTAAAGGACTTAATTGTGGACCCCACTATGTCATAGAAAGTTTTGGAAAGTAGTAGACGGCACCAAGTATAATTGCATCCTGCCAAGTGTGTGTGAAAGAACCAGCAGTATACCTGAAGCTTCCTTACATACATATCAAAATCACTGCAGATGCTGTCATCTGCTAGACCGCTACTGGATGAAAATAATTGCCTTTCAGCTAGATCTTCTCCTACCAAAGCTTGCTGCAGGTTCACAATACAGGTGTCAGAAAATTAGTGTGCCTAAGACAGCTCACATGATCTTAACAAAGGTACAATATAACATAAGTTAACATGATTAACATAAGTTAATCATGGCTCCAGTTGTTATGTACTTATGTCATTTCAATATTGAATGTTAAGCTATAGCAACAAATGTCACATAGAAAAAAGGGAGTTTATGTACTATATTAATAATAAAAGTTCACAAAATTAGTTCCTTCAAGCATACAAACAGATGCATCATTTTGCACAAGCAAAACAACATAGATACCATTACCACAGCATGATTAATTTACAAGGCCCATCTAACAAACATGTAAATCAGAATTCTGGGTGTGATAATAGCAGAAGTGTACTAATGTTGCAGAAGAAGAAGAAGAAGAAGAAGAAGAAGAAGAAGAAGAAGAAGAAGAATAGCACTTACTAATAGAAGCTTCTTATGCTGCTTTCTTTGAGGCAGAATTCCAAGTGCATCTAGCATTGATTCATCAAGTTCTAGAAAGACAATATGGACTCAAATAATTACTATTTTTGGAAATTCCACAGTGAAAATATTAGTTAAATGAGGACAGTAAAAGTACCTTTTGTCTGCAACAATGTAGAAAATAAGCACAAAGAACCTAAAGCTTGGAAGTCATCCCCACTTATTATATAAGACAGCAAATGTTCCCTGCAAATAAGGAAATGGATTCATATTTTACCATATAGAATGACAAAATATGTAAAATTATGCACGTACTACTTCAACATCCAACCTTAACATACCACAAAGCAACATTAAAAACATCAATTAAAAACAAATATCTTCATAGCTGTGTAAATATAGGCATATGCATAAGAAAGGTCTATGTCACTATCTACTGTATCACCTATGATAAATATAGTGCCTAAGGTTATCCTAGAATCATTTAATCAAACTATTTTAACTTACCAAAGTATTAGGGAATATTTATATTGGCCATACTAAGGAATGAGTAGATATATCTCATGCAATATTCTGTAATTTCATAAAATTTTATTGAGTTTATCTGCAAAATAAAGTACGTCACAACAGTGCAAATTGGTCATTACAAATGCATTCTGGAGACCATGTCAGTGTCCCAATAATATTTTTTTCATAGCCACGGGGAGCAGAATGCATGAAGAGAAGAGAATTGCACTAAGGTTCTGTAACGTCCTGAATATCCACATAAACATAGGTCTACCAAACCGCATACACAAGATATTTGAGTCCAGTTTTTTTAAAAAAGAAAAATCAGCAGGAAAATTGCAGCAAGATCTCCCTTATATTTATGGACAACCACGACAGGCAACTTACGATAATAATGACCACACTATCATCCACGCACCTGATATCATGAACATCTCCAAAGAAACCAGAGAACCCAACAGATCGAAAACATGCCAAGTCTAACCATGAAATTCGCTAATCTATTAATATAAAATTAACATTCTAGTTGAAGTGTGCGTGGAAGGATGAAGGTAATGGGTGCTACTACCCTCCCATGCATTTTTTATTGAACTTTGAACTTGGTGGGGTTTTTTTTTTTTGTGTGGTTTGGAAGCTCTCAAAATATGTGGATGCCTGGAGCATTACTAGCCCCCCACTTGCTTAGGGCATGCTTGGGATGTTAAAAAAACCTGGGGTATCCATGGGGATGGGCAGGGTATATGAACTAAAACCTGGCCATTGGATGTGAATGAGCCAAGAAATTGGGCCTCCCAAACAAGGACTTAGTGCTGTCATTTGGATTCCTAAACTTAAAAATCATTTTAGTAGGTCCCTAAAAATAATCTTTGTGCCACTTATGCCCCTAAACTTACAAATTTATCAGGATACAAATGGGTTCAAGCCTTCAAGAACACAGTTAGTGTAAATATCGAACAATGGAGTGGTAAAACAAGATCATTCTGCATACATGTTTGTGGTGCGCACATGAGCAATGGAGTGGTGCTTGGCACATGATAGACATTCTTACTAACAAGTTTGAACTACTAATTCTACAACTAAAGCATAACTATAACAAATTATAAAATATCAATAAATGCGTGAATAAGATCCCAATGAACCTTTTAATCAGAATATACCAAATCTACCAGAATTTCTAAGATAAAATGTACCTAGCAAGGAAGATCATGCCAATAAATCCCTAACGATTTTAGCATATAAAATGTACTTCGCAACCATTATATGCCTAACAATACCACGTACCATGTTTAGAAATATATAACATACTACAGACTACTGCCTTATCCCCATTTCCAGTGGAAATTACCATCTATAGTTTACAAATTAGTACTAGTAAGAACTACAATCAAGGAGTTTGCATAATGGAAACTCAAACAAAGCAAGAGCAGCATACCTAAGCGTATTGCCTTGGCAACAATCACTTGATGATGGATCATCAGGCAAGCAATGCGTGTTTGATGAAGACAAGATATCCGATTTGTCTTCATTTGACTGGTCTATATCTGAGGTGCTAGTGCCCTGATTGTCAGATATGCCATTCTCATGCTCAGAGGTATAACCGTTTGGAGTTCCTTGCTTCCTATCATGGCAATCAGGTTGATGGAAAAGGGCAGCAGCAACAGTGCTTGCCATATCCTTGTTCTTAAAAATGTGAAGTATACAGCAAATCAAGTACATGGAAGTAGTGACACTTATACCCAAATCCTAGACAAAAGAACATGAACATAATAAATTTTAACAAATAGGAAGCTTAGGTATCAAAAATAGGATGCAAAAAATATTTCTCGCTAAACTTACAGTGCTCTGCCTTTGCAACGATGGGAGTAAGAACCGAAACACCAAAAGTTGCAAGATATTTTCAGTGATGAATCTTCCAAGATCAGGAATCCCAGAAGACATAACGTCACTGAAATAATAGAGTGTATCTTCAATTTGCACAATTGCATCCTCAACAGAGGCTGTTGGCACAGCAGAATCTGCATTTCTGTAGAATAGAACACAGACGGAAGAAAATAAATTATTTTTGCACATTTACTATAACTGTCAATGCAGAAGGAAGCCGTTTTTATGACATCGATGTCTTAACAGCACGAGGACACAGGCCAACGTGTTATCATCAAATGAGTGGCATATTCTGGATGCAGATGGACCTTAGTGACATGTTCTGGATTTATCCATGAATGGCGAAATGAGTGGCACACTTACCGAACAGAACGAACAACCAACTTATCCAAGTCAATACATTGTTTCTGAAAATGATTGACCATGTCTGAAAAATAGTCTGACAGTGGTGCACGTGAGACAAATCTGTTAACAGATTCATCTCCAACTGAAAGAAAAGAACGATCTGGTAAGAAACAGCACAAATGCAAATTAAGAACTTGCATAACAGACATACAATGGCCATCAAGGCTATCCAACCTACCATGGTACACATTAAGCGTCAAAGTACGTATAGCAACTCTAATCATGCTGTCCTCATGAAAAGCAAACTTTAAGGCCTCAACATACAGCGGAAAGGAAATGACCTCATCCTGCATATAGTATAGAGAAAATCTGTTACAAGACTGTGTTTCATATAACATGTACAGCTCAACTGATCCAAAAAAAATAATGTAGCAAATAATGTAAATAGACCAGAAAAATAGATCCAATAGATCTGTCTTCAGAACTAAGTGGAGCTAAGAGAAACTATGGCACTGGAAGGAAATGCATGCGTATAATATTGCTGGCCTCGATGGGGTGTCAAGAATGACATAACAATAATGGCGAATTATATTGTCGGATTCAATCTGAAGGTCTGTTTGTAATTGGCAGCTAGGAATTTGTCGTGAGCTACTCCTATTGTATACACACACAAATCAGTAAATACAGAATAGAATCCTAGTTTATTTATCCAAACAAAAGAAGCAAGGAAAACAATACCGAAAGTGCATAAAAAGGGATTGGATGAGTACATTTTTTGTCTTCACGAGCAAAGAAATTGTATTCTTGTTCAACTTCCCACTTATTGCCCTTCATGAAACAAAAATCAAGTAAGCCAATATATATAAAAAAAATGAATGATGTCAGTGACGTTCGGACTGGTTTACAAACCGTAGAAAGGAAATGTAATATGATAGCATCTCATCGATTTGAAAATCAAATGGATACGTTATCAAGAAGTTGATGTGCTCATTGCTGAAAATATAGTCTGCAGAAAATATAATTGCTTACAGATTAGAACCTTCAAAAACAAAATAGTGTAGACACAGGATAGATACCGCATTATTGAGTGAATATTCATTGTCTGTAGTGACTTACAAATTGAATGTTCATTCCGCAAATTCTGGATCATGATGCTCATTGTCTGTAGTAACTGTAGAGACACTCTTGAGAGCTTAGAAATTCTCAAAATACGAGCAAATTCACCCATAATCTGTTTCTCCATGAAAAATCTGAAAGAGATACCAATTAAACAAATAGATCAACTGATAATACCTCCAAGATACCATCCCATTAAATACTTACTCGAAGTATGACGGATCATGCTGATCTCCATAGATCATCAATTCTGCAATTGATCTCAATGCTTCAACAACAAAATCCTTCAAAAGAAAGATCGTCAGGCCAATCAACTTAAAATTGTCACAAAAATTCTGGCGATAACCAGGAACATCAACTATACCTTATTAGCTTCATAAACAATATGAACCTTCTGTAGCTGATCTGTTAGATACCTGCAGCAAAGGACCTGTCTCAGCATAAGATATGCAACAAGTATAGGAATAAAAACCAAGGATGAAACTTACATAGAGCATTAACATATGAGTATGCAACAACTTTTGATTTAGCAAACATTAGAAAAGGAATGAGAAATGTAACTTTGAACAAATATCAAAATTAAATTGAGCATAACAATTGTAACTAAACACAAGAAAAATCATGCCTCGTGGCTTTGCGTTGTTTATGCCTCCCCCCCCCCCCCCCCCTAAACACACACACACACACAAAAATACCTGGGGTATTTCAACACTTACTACAAACTAAATTAAGGAAAGATGGTTCACGATGGAAATATGTGTCCCAAACAGCTATGGATTACTTTATCATTCATTAGAATAATAATGAACTTACAAATTGAGGGTTCTTAACAGGCAGGCATTTTCTTTTTTTACTAGCAAATAAACTATAATAAAAAGTTTATATTAGTTAAAATGCCCCTTTTGTGCTGTGTGCTTCTAATTGCAAGGAAGCAGGCACAAACCACAAAGTGATATTTCCACAAGGTTATGGTATAAAAATGCACGTTGTAGCTTGTGCAACCTTCTTAGTGTAATTATGCTGCTCAACCATCACAGCTCATGTGATTCTTGATTTTAATATATATCGCACAGACAAACCCCCACAGAAGTAAATAATACTTCCAAGGTGAACTACTTTGATCATGACTAATCCTGCATATCCAATCTCAAAAACAGTTGTTCTCCAATTTATCTCCTCCGTATTACAAACTTTGTACTCAACAACAGCAAATGCAAACAGTATTAAGCAGTTGAGGACATTACATCATGCCATCAGGGGACAGGAGAGGAAGAAGAATCCCCTCTCTTGTACTGTAGATTTACATATGCCTCGGTTCTGGTTGGTTTACCACTTCCATGACTCCTCAATTCTAAACCAAGCTTAATAGTTGTACAGTTCATAGAGAAGTCGACAACAAGAGATAACACAGACATGAAGGCCTACTTAGCACAAAATTAAGAAGCGATTGGATTGGAATCGGGCGGAGACGAGGTTTTAGTTGGACGCAACCGAAACGAAATTGCGCGCTGATTCCGGCTACAGCCTACAGCGCGGCGCAGATCTGCGCGCGGCGGCTCCCCACGAAGACCTAACGGGACGGGGAGGGAGGGCAGGTAGGTAGGGGGGGGGCACGCACCGGAGCTCTTCGAGGGAGAAGCGGTTCCTGCTGCGCCAGAACAGCCACATGTCGGCGGCGACACGCCCGCCGCGCCACCCGGCGGCGGCGGCGGAGGCGCGAGACGGCGGTCGTCGGCGCGAGGCGGTGGCGGGGCGGGGCGGGACGGATCTCCTCAGCAGCAGCGGCGGTGGCGGGGCAGCCCTGCGCGTCGTCGGCGGCGGCGGCCCACCACGGTGGCGCAGTGGTGGTGGTGGTGGTGGGGCGCGCGGCGCATCGCATCCGCGAACGCGGGGCGGAGGTCGCCGGCGATCGGTCGGACTCTCACCTTTTTTTCGTGGGGTTTTTTTTTCTTTTTTTTTCCCCTTCTATTCCTCCTCCGGGTTGGGTTTGGGGCGGCGTATCGTCTCGTATCGCCGTGCGTGCGCCCGGTTGCTTCTCGTTTGGGCGTCGCGTCGCGTCGCTCTTTTTTTTTCTTTTTTTTTTTTTGGTCGCGCTGGCGCCTAGTGTGCGTGCTTGCGTGCGTAAATATGGGCCGCCGAGCACACAGGCAAAGCGACGCCGACGTTGCGGGTTTTCCTATTCGAGCTGCGAGCGAATCTGTCCGTTGTTAACTCGGCGGTTTTTGCTGTGGTGTAACACGCTGTTGAGGAGATGATGCAGATGACCGGGTTTTCGGTTGCTATAATAATAGGAGAGGGCCATGTCACGGGTGAGCTGGCATAGAAATGTTGTGTTCCATCTTTGTTTTATGGGAAAGGAGGTGTACAAGATGTTTCCAGTGTAATGACATGTTTAGGAGATAACGAGACATGTGTCATGGGAGTTAATTGATGAATAGGAAGTACTAAGTGACTACTCCCTCGAGTTCCTAATTTGTTAACGTTCTAGACAGGATTACACATATCAATGAGTGATTAATTAGTGTTCCTACTTCCTATTTTACCCCTAATAAATACGGTTTCGAGGCACACCAAACCACAACTTGCTCTTGATTTGAGTGGCCATCGCATGCAAAACTGAAGCTATTAGTCTTGAGTTTGATTCTTAGTGGCCATATATTTTTGCATGGCATTGTGGACGTGTGACTGTTGGCAGCGTCGACCACAACGGCGGCGTCGACTCTTGGACAATAGCGGCGGCGTCGATGTCCTGCACTTCAGCACAACGGCGGCGATGTCCACCTGTTGTGCGAGCTTCACCACCACAGCCGCAGCGTCGATGTCCTGCACTTCTGCACAACGGCGGCGACGTCCACCTGTTGTGCGAGCTTCACCACCACATCGCCAGCGTCAACCTGCTCCACGGCGGCGACGGTGGCTGTGTCCTGCACGACCTGCTCCATGGCGAAAGTAGTGCAAGGAGGAGAGTAGAAGGCAAAGAGCCAACAAACAGCCATAGAAGAAGGAAATTACTCCGCTCGCGCGAGAGTAATGGTTGAACAGGAAATGAGAAGTCAACAGCGCCTGCGCAGCATGCATGCATGACGTTGGAAATAATGGGTGTAATGGCCGGCTGCATGCAGGGGCAAGAAGGTCCAAGATGAAAAAAAAAAGCTAAAACATCAAGAAATATCATATAATTCTTCAAGAGCTAAAACGTCAACAAATTTCACACTGGAGGGAGTATAATTCAATATCTATTAGTATTGAAAATGAGTTGGATACAATCCAATGATCCGGAAATCTCTCGCAAAACACAGTAAATCACTTATTCTCTTCAACCCCTCTTTCTCCTCAAATCCGGTGGTTCCCCACCAGTGAGGGGAGGGGAGGGGAGGGGTCAGACCTTCCTTCTCTGCTTAGTAGTAGGTGTAGTTAGGTTTTCCCCTTTTCAGGTTCATCCCGTTTCTTTTGTGCAGTTCAAGGAGGTCGTCAGTGTCTGGCCTTACTTGTCCCAAGAAACTCCGGTGATGGAGGAACTTGCCGACGAGATCCTTCTATCTATGAGTTGTCGGGTCTCTCCAAGACGTCGGCAGCTGAAGGAACAACATATCTGCTTGGGTTGGTGGCTTCGTCCTCAATCTAAACATCAACCAGGTAGCGCTGGTCGACAGCCCCTTCTCCAGCGATCTTCCTGCTTTGCATTTGGTCCTCTTCTTTGCCTCCCGTACGGGTCTTAAAACGACAGCTGAAGTTCTCCCATGGTTCCAAGTTGTAACCTTCATCTCTAGAAGGCCCATTCAAATTTATTGTTTGGCGGAACCTTATGCAGCTTGCCATGGTTTTTGCGAGCTCCCCATCGTTGCCATCATCGATCATGGTACTGATGCAGGGGAAGAAGCAAGACTAATAAGGACCTGGTTGCTTTTTTCTTATCTTTTTAAATTCCTCATCTGCATACGCTGTGCTCAAGTTGTAATATGTCCTTTCTTTAGGGGCATATGTACAAATCTAGCTGACCTTTCAGTTGGCCTTTGTTTCCAAAAAAAAAGTTGGGTTCCTTCCTCAAATGTGCTAAATTATTAGATGTTAAAGTGTTCATTATTACTGAAAACGAACTATTGAGTGGTAACTGTTATAAGCAATTGTATCATCATCCGACTGTTCCCCACATTCACTGTTGACGAAGCCACATGGCCGCTGGTATGTATTGAACTGCTAATTAGTCAAGCATTAAGATTGTGGATATGTAGATGGGTTCTTGTTTATCATTTCCCATTGTAATTAGGTATTGTAATGTTTGTTATCTCTTGAAAGTAATTGATAGAATAGCCAAAGTTTGATCCACATATCATGATATCAATTCCATTGTTTATGTTCTTTGTTATTTGATATTTCTACGAGTGCTACCCAACCACAGTATTTGAGAATGTAATTTGCCCAATAACTCTATAATGTAATTACAATGGGATAAACCTAAGGAACCTAACTAGGACTATTACCCACAATGTGATACACCATATATACATATAAACATAAGTAATACTATTAGTCTATTATCCATGTGGTATTTTCTAGTAATAGTAAGTGCATGTATATGGGTATGCCATACACGTGATGCTATCAATGTTTATTTTCATTGTGATTAACATATGAATGGATTAAAGGTATACTTTAATAGTGAAAATTGCATATATACATGAAGAGAGAGAGAGAGAGAATGCCTTAGGGCCCATGCCCCATGTTTAGGGGTGAACAAAAAGCTCGTGGCTCGTTAGCTCGGCTTGACTCGGCTTGGCTCGTTGCACTTTTGTAATGATCCGAGCTGATGTTTTAGCTTGTTAGAGATAACGAGCCAGCTCGAGCTGACTCATGAGCCAAATATGCCTAGCTCACAGGCCCAATCATACCATTTCATAGCAGACCAACAAGACTGAAATGGCCTAAGAAAATGCCCAGTGGTAAAAGGCCCATGAAAATACTAAACCCTAAGTCCTATCCATTCCCATAGTCCCTTCATTGCTCCATCAACCAGCCACCAGCAAAATGTATATGAATCAAAAGGTGACAAACAAGGAATCTAAACAAGATATAAGGTCACCAACAATATTAATTAAGCATGCAAGTAGATCGGGTCAAAACAAGCTCAAGCACAATATGAGAGATGGCAAGAACGAGCAAACCAAGAGAGGAGACACGTTGATTTGTTTCCCGAAGTTCGGATCCACGGATCCTACGTCTCCGTTGAGGGGCCACAAGGGCCGGGTCTATTTCAACCATTTCCTCACGAGGTTGCACAAATGCACTCCTCGGTTTCACTCTTGATTTCTTCCCTTGCGGAGGCGAAATCGAAGCCTTCATAAACTTTCCGTGGCACACCACAAGCTTGGGTACTCACCGGCGACGCCTAGCCGTTTAGGAGACCTTAGTCCCCAAGAGTAACAAACACAATCGAAGATTTGCTTGCTATGAACTCGAGTGCTCAAAGTATGGAGTGAAGCTCACAAGCTCTCAACTTCTCAATCTCTCAATCCAACTCTCTCCCCTTCTCAAATCCCTCTCACAAAGAAGCACCACAAAGGATGGAGTGAAGCTCACTAGCTCTAAACTCCTCACTCTCTCAATCCAACTCTCTTCTCTTCTCAAATCCCCCTCACAAAGAGACACCACAAAGGTAGGGAAATGGGGATGGCTATTGGGCTTTGGATGTGTCTAATACTCCCCAAGAACAGCAGCCACTCAAAGGAGGGGTAGAGGAGTTTATATACCCGAGCCTCTCAAAAACTAGCTGTTGGAGGCAAAGACAGGAATTTTCAGAACTTCCTAAAATTTCCAGAAGCTAAACTCAGTTTCGCATCCATTTTCGGAACTTCTGAAAAGCACAGAGTAAAACGACCATAACTTTTGCTCGGGAGTCGCTTTTGATGATCTTGGACTCTATGGAAAGCTCACTTAGAGGACTACCCAACTCAACCAATAACAAGGTCTAAAACCACTCAAAGGATAGGTTAAAGCTTGGGTTTCTCTCAAGGTAGTACTATGATAGGTTACTTTGAGCACCGAGACATAAACAAACGCATCGACGTTGCATCCCTCTTAATAGTATGGCATTTCTATACTCAAATATAAATAGGAATAGAATTATACCAATAGGAATACCTTCTTTCCATTTCCTTCCTTTGTCTTAAGGGACGCCAACGCCAAAACCATTTCACCGTATATTCTTCAAATGATTGATGCAGTTACTTGTAGCTTCAAATGGTCTCGCACAGTCCATCATGACAAAGCCGTCACTCGCCCTTTACCACCGGATTTGGTTCTTCGGAGCCAAGCCCCTTGCTTGCCCTTCACCGTCGCATGGTCCATCGCGACCGAGCATCGCTTGCCCTTCACCGTCTTGCCATAGTAGCCACTTCGTATCCCACATCTTCAATATCTTCGCTTTGTTATTCTTGGTATTTTAGGTGTAATCATATCACTTGAGCGTCAACATCTTTTCAATCCTTGGAACCTATTTTTCTTATTCAACTAAGTGAAATTATTAGTCCCAATGATTCGGTTGTCAACCTTCACACATTGACCAATCAATCGCATGTATAAAAGGATATGAATAAATGATGAGTATTAATCAACACCACAAGTGTTATATACTCAAATATATGCTCAAATGTAAAGATCCCAATTAAATGAAAGTGAATAACTTGGATCGATTTCATGCATAACTAAAGTATAGGATTTGCTCCCCCTAAATGTATGCATACAAAATATTTGTGTGAAGCAAGAGTATGCATAACAAGATATGCCACATTGAGAGCTTATCCAATACAAGAATAGAAGGCATTTCTCAAATATAGACATTAAAATAAAACCATACCTTCATCATCTCCACGTTCTCAATGTAAATAGACTAAATAAGAGATAAGACTCAAATAAAACATTAGTCTCATATGCATATGTCAATCACGTGGAAATATTATATATGAACATATCAATATGTACATGGAGAGAAAGTGTGATACATATAGCTTGATCTCCATGCATTTCATCCTTGTGATTTAGTTCCACCATCAATGAACATTTCTATCTCAACTCATATGAAGTCCGGGAATCACCTCTCACACACTCCACTTTCATATCCATATGAGACTAGACAAAGAAATGCTTACAACAATATTAGTCTCATGGAATTGGATTTGTCATTAATCACCAAAACCAAATTAATGGCGCTTGAATTTTCAAAATTAATTTCAACCAACAAGCTTTTAGCTCGAAGCCCAAACCAAAGTAAACTATCTTGACCCAAATTATATTAAATTATAGTCTAGTTATTTCAATGCTTGCGTCTACCTATGAGTTAACGAACTATTACTTTCTTCCCACATAACCCCTTATTGTGTGCTCGTACTCTCTACTTAACAATATTTTCTATGGCATACATATATGATCTTAATTTGCTCCAGGCTTTTCCTTAGAGTTGCAAGTAGCTTTGAGTGTGTAACACTATGACAGTACTCCTAATCAAGAATTAGTAGTAGTAAAAGAAGCCGCTCATGCCAACGCCGCTCCCACCCCATCCGCCGGCGCCGACACTCCCGTCGGCGTCGCCCACGCCCGTCCGCCTCCTCCGTAGGTCCCCAGACGTCTCTGCAGCTACCTGGCCATCCTCTTGACTCCCTGGCCACCCCGCCGGCGCCGCGCAAGCCTCACCATGGCTGGGTTACTGCTTGGAGCCCTCACCTCTGCCCAGATCTGAGTCAGCTGGGGCACCACGCTCCTTCGCCGAGGTGGTTCGTGGGCGAGATGGAAGCTTTGGGTGCGTCTCGTTCCTGCCTCCCCAGCAGAGATAGTGCCCGGATCTGGAGCCAGATTTGAATTTGCCCCTCGAGCAGAGACAGTGCCCCAAATTGAAATATTCATTTATTATCCCCGTCCGGAGCAGCTACCACCCGGCCAACTCCAATCCCCCACGCCGGAGTAATGCCTACGAGTCTACTCTACCGCGGCGTCACATCGCCGGCCGGGAACAGGGAGCCAGCAAAGCAGAGGATTCGCTTTGGACACCGGTTAGAAGGCGGCATTGGTGGCGAAGGGAGCAGCATTCAAGTGAGGCCCAACGACTCCAGATTTCAAGCCGCGGCCAACGACCGCATTCATCGCGTCAAGGTGAACGTCCATCACACCTCCCCCTCTCTGCGGCCCACTGCGCCTTCTGGGCAGAGACGAGCGGGAAGTGCTTCATCTGCCTCGCCAAAGACCACCGAGCCGCCCAGTGCCAAGATCCAATCCACTGCTTCACCTGCCGTCGGTCGGGGCACAGAGCGAGAGAATGCCGCCGCGCTGACTCACTCTCGTCGCGCGCGCGCTCGCGACAGGCTGTCCAAGAGTAGGACCGTCGCCGAGCTGCCTCACCGCGCCCACGCAAAAGCGTCGCCTCGCCACGAACGCGCAGCAACGTCGCCTCGCCACGCCCACGCATCAGCGCCACCCCGACACGCCAATCTGCTGCTACCCTGCCACCAACTCACCGTCGCCGCACTGCTTCGCCGACACCTTCCATCCATACTCGCCAGGCCGTCGGCGTTGTCATCCCGCCACCGCCTACCAGGTCAACATCCACGACAATGGCACAGCTCGGTGATCCGGCCACGCGCCCTGAGGAAGATTTCTGCTTCATCCCCACGTCATATGCCATTGACGAGGAGCTGAGAGAGTGGGGGAACACTGCAGCTGTTTCATGGGCAATCCGTGCGCCACCTTCCACAGGGGCCCTGGAAATTGAGGAGGTAATCCGGGAGGAGTTCAAGCTTCATCAAGGTGAGGTGGCTGTCTCCCTGCACCACCCAGAAGCCTTCTTGATCAAGTTCCAGCATCGCCGCCACTGTGAAGACGTGGTGAAGAAGGGCTTCGCCAAGCGCCGCGGCATCGAGGTGCACTTCATCAAGTGGCGTAGCCTCCAAAACGCCCTTGGCGTTGCTCTGATGTTCAGAGTGCGTCTATGTCTGGATGGCATGCCTATGCATGCGTGGGCGGCGGACATCACCGAGCGGCTCATTGGACGCACCTGCGCCCTGGAGCAAATCGAGACTGACCTTGTGCACCCGGTGGAGTCCGGCAACACCCGCACGATCAATCTCTGGGCATGGACTGTGAATCCGAGCACAATCCCCAAGCGAATGTGGCTCGGGTTTACCAAACGTGCAAAAGACAAGCAAGCAGAGATTCTGTTCGTGGAAGAGAAGCCGCCTAAGCATTGGCAGAAAGGCGTCCACCACCCTGTCCCCTTCCACCTCGAGGAGATCCACGACTACACGTCGGCGGGTGTTATCCTCACGGATGAAACCACTTGCCAGCCGACGCGGCGCCGACTTCCACCCTGGAACCTGGGGGTGCTCGATGGTGAGCCGGTGCCAGCTCGCGCCTTCGAGACGTTCCCGCATCACCCGCAGCCGCCACGCTCGGTCCATGAACGCTTGGGCCGCAACAAGGAGCGAGATGATGACGACCGTGTCGGTCGAGATGACAGGAGGAGCCGCGATAACCGCGGCAAGGGCGGTCGCGATCGCAGCCGCGAGGAGCGCAACGGACGCGACGAAAATGATGACCGCGGCGGCCGCGATGACCGCGGCGACCGCGATGAACGCGGTGAACGAAGCGTCCGAGATGGCAGGCGAGGCCGTGGGGGGCGTCGTAACGAGCGGCCATGGCGACGCCGCGAGTACAACGACGACCACCCTAGCTTCTTCGACAACCAGCGCCGGCGGGACCACGATGGCGACGACGACAACGACGGCCGTGGACGCCGTGACCTCGCGCGTGGCCGCGAGTCTTGGAAGCACGGAGAAGCGAAGTATCGCCGTGAGCGCACGCGCTCACCGCGGCCACGCGATAAGGAGAACAGCAACCGCTACAGGGGGTGGCGCAACCGAGGTGTGGAAGGCGATGGCGAGCCTACAGAACCTGAGCTGACATTGCCGCACCAGAGGGAAAATGACGCTATGGTAAGCAAATTTCAATTTCTCCTAGCCATGCATTCCCCTGTCTTGAAGGACAACCTGGCGGCTGAGGAGTTCAACCAGACCACCACTCTGATGGAGAAGATTCAAGAACCGGCGAGGGAAGGGGATGAAGCCTGGTCCCTGCTAGAACCAATCCCGGTGAGCCGGGTTTTGGCGCGTATCAAGTGTGACCTGCCGGCAAACGTCTCCCCACAGGAGACCACACGGCAGGAGATTGAAGAAGCACTTGCCAGAATGGAAGTGGCGGTGGCGGCGGCGACTGAGGAGCCGTTGCTGAGCCCGCAATCACCGTGTTGGACGGCGGTGCATCTCCCTGCTGCGAACAAGGCAGACACCATCGTCCTGCAGTCGCCGGGCCAGAATATCGTGGCTGAAGCCGCCGCGACGAACACGCCAAGAGGCGTAACAAGAACAGCAATGACGTCAGTGACCCCGACACAGCTTGCCCTCCCTGTTGCGAACAAGGCAGACATTCTCGCCCTGTAGTCGCCGAAACAGAATGTCGTGGGTAAGGCCGCCGTGACGAACACGCCAAGCGGTGCGACGACGACAACAACGACGTCAGTGACGCCAGCACAGCTCGCCCTGGACAGCCTGTTTGCAACACCACCAATGGCGGTCATCCCCATGCCGCCGCCAATAAGAAAGGTGGCAGTCGGCCGCCGTGTCAAGCTCCGCAAGCAGTACAACACTGGCGCCAAACGTCGGAGTGCCCGCATCGCTAAGCAGCCGGCATTGCCGACGATGGAACGATGCCAGCGCGTCCTCTTCAAGCGAATGGGATGGCTGCCTGGCGGTGACGGCGCCGCTTCGATGGAGGAGGTGCTTGCTCAATATGTCGCAATGTTCGAGGGACCGCTCCTGCAGCACACCATCGCGGCGCTCACGGCGGTGTTCGGCATCGACATTGAAGACGACGACAACCCCACGGACTCCCTTGTCGAGATGGTGGGAGAAGGGGTGGATGAAGCTGCCGCGGAGATTAAGGAGATCATCGCTTGATGCTTCTACCAAAAAGGGGAAGCTGGAGATTGCAATCTCCATGTATCGTCATGCCAGACTACTCTTTTGTAGCTGGACTCTCGGCAGCCTGCGCGCGCCCATTCCAGCCGATCGAGACTTCCTTCATTTGTGTTGCATGTATCGCCGATGTCGGCACGGGCATAAGCCTGATTTGAACCTCCTACATTCTTCGTTTTCAACTGTGATTTCTACGACGCAGAATCGCGAAAAGAGCGTGGTAACGAGGCAGTGCACTCAGGGCATCAACAGCCTCAGCGATCGCCAAAACGACGACCGAGTGCATCACCAAAAAATCTACGACGACAGAGTGCATGGGCCGCTAGAAAAAGGAAAAAAGCCTTCCTACTCCTCCTCTAATGCCACCGGCCCAACACAAAGCCCACCTTCGCACTTACACGAGTACTGCGCCACCGTGCCCCATGGGCCTTGCGGGTTGGGCCGGGAAACCACATGGCCATCACTTCTAGCAAGTTGGGCCCTTTTAAGCTAGACCAAACTCTGGCTGTTTGGGCCGAGCAGAATCAGTGAAGCAACCATCATTCCAAATGTCACAAAACTTGCAAATAGTTAACTGGAATGTGCGGGGGTTGAATTCCGCTGTGCGGTGCAACACAGTGCATGAGCTCATGCTGGACACGAAATGCAACATGGCATGTTTTCAGGAAACAAAACTCCAAAACATGGATGATTCACTCGCCAGGTTCCTAGGAGGATACAAACTGGATCGCTTCGACTTCAAACCAGCTAGAGGGACAAAGGGAGGAATCCTGCTACTTTGGGATAGTGACACATTAAATGTGCAAAACGTCCGAGTCGGTCGCTTCTCTATCTCAGCAGATGTCACAGTCATCCAATTAAACACTACCTTCATGCTAACCGGAGTATATGGGCCTACAAGGCACCGGCTAAAAGATGCCTTCCTTCGGCATATAAGAAGACTCAAGCCAAACTCGGGAGAGAGCTGGCTGCTCCTGGGAGATTTCAACATGATTTACAGGGCTAGAGACAAGAGCAATGAGAACATTAACCTTGCGCGTATGACCCGCTTCCGCTTAGCCCTTGACCATTGTGAGCTAAAAGAAATCCACTTACAGAACAGAAAGTTCACTTGGAGTAATGAGAGGCGACGGCCGATCATGGTGAAACTGGACCGATGCTTTTGTAATGAGGCTTGGGACCTAGCTTTCCCCCAGCACATCCTAAATGCTCTACCGTCAGGCCCTTCTGACCACTGTTCGCTACTCCTTTACAATACTTCAGGACCACGGAAACCATGTCCCTTCAAGTTCGAGAGTTTTTGGACAAGGATACCAGGATTCAAGGACGTTGTTGCGGTGGCTTGGAGCAAGCAGACAACTCACACAGAACCCATGCATCGGTTAAATCATAAGCTGCAAATTACCGGAAAAAGTCTGCGAGAGTGGTCCAGGGGAATCTGCACTGAGGCGAAAATCCAATTCCACATGGCGCTTGACGTCATCCAGCGGCTAGACTCCGCATAGGAGCAAAGAGAGCTCACAACGCTAGAGCACCGGCTGAGAGCAGGACTTAAACGCCGCCTACTTGGCCTGGCAACGCTTGAACGCGCAAGGAAGAGGCAAGCTTCCCGCGTAATGCACATCAAGGAGGGAGATGCAAATACAAAATTTTTCCACCTCAAAGTCAATGCTCGAAGAAGAAAGAATTACATCCAAAGACTTCGCAGTGGAGGTGGCTGGGCGGTGAGCCACCAAGACAAAGATGATGTTATCTTCGAACATTTTTCTAGGATGATGAGGAGGCCAGAACCGAGAACATGCGATATTAACTGGCAAGCCTTGCATGCCCCAACGACGGACCTCTCGCATCTGGACGATCCTTTCACGGAACAGGAGATTCATCGGGCAATCAAGGAGATGCCAGCTGACAAGGCACCAGGGCCAGATGGCTACACAGGGAACTTCTTTAAAGTTTGCTGGGACATTATCAAGGGGGACATTATGGCGGTCTTCGAATCGCTTAATAATCTGAGATGTGCGAACATGAACCTTCTGAACTCAGCTAACATCGTCCTGATTCCAAAAAAGGAAGGCGCGGATGAGGTGACGGACTACAGGCCCATTAGCCTAATCCACAGTATAGCAAAGACCCTCTCCAAAACCTTGGCTTTGCGACTACGATTACACATGCGAACCCTCGTCACAGTCAATCAAAGCGCCTTCATCAAAGGCAGGAGCATCCACGACAACTTCCTCTATGTTAGAAATTTGGCAAGAAGATACCATAGAACAAGGCGGCCAATGCTTCTCTTCAAGCTTGACATCACCAAAGCCTTCGATTCGGTGCGTTGGGATTACCTTTTAGCCATGATGCAACATCATGGGTTCCCGCAGAAATGGAGACTGGGTGACGACCATACTCACTACCTCCACCTCGCAAGTACTGCTCAACGGGATACCAGGAGAAAAGATAGTGCATGGCAGAGGACTCAGACAAGGGGACCCGCTATCACCGCTTCTCTTCATATTGGCAATTGACCCCCTACAATGGATCCTCTCCAAAGCAACGGAACTAAACGCCATAACCAAGCTAAGAGGTAGAGCGGCTCGCCTCAGAATCTCCATGTACGCTAATGACGCAGTGGTTTTCATAAACCCTGTTAGGCTGAGTTCGGATGGGGGAGATGGGGAACCTAACTCCTGTGCACGGAAAACGGAGCGGTCCATTAACACGTGATTAATTAAGTATTAGCTAAATTTTTTTTCAAAAATGGATTAATTTGATTTTTTTTAAGCAACTTTCGAATAGAAACTTTTTGCAAAAAACACACCGTTTAGTAGTTTGAAAAGCGTGCGCGCGGAAAACGAAGGAGAGGGGATGGGAAAAGGTGCATGCGAACACAGCCTTAGAGAGGATGTCAAGGCTTTCACCGACATTTTCATGCGTTTTGGACGTGCGACAGGACTGGTCACAAACATGCAAAAATCACAGGTGGCGGCAATCAGATGTGCAAGCATTGATCTAGACTCCATCCTTGATGGCGTCCCAGCGTTACGGGCCCAATTCCCCATAAAATACTTAGGATTGCCGCTTCTACTTGGAAGGCTGCGCAAGACGGACGTCCAACCGATCTTTGATAAAATAGCAAACCGGGTCACCGGCTGGAGGGGAAAAAACATCGGGCCGGCAGGGCGATCAACTCTAGTCAAGTCGGTACTGACTGCGCAGCCTATCTATTTGCTCACTGCCCTTAAGATCTCTAAGGAAGCCTTGGGCGTTCTAGATGCAAAGAGAAGAAAATTCCTCTGGGCAGGGACGGGGGACATTACAGGAGGGAAATGCAAGGTGAACTGGAAAAGGACGTGCCTCCCAACCGCACTAGGAGGACTAGGGGTTCTGAACATGGAGATATTTACGAGGGCCTTGCGACTGAGATGGCTCTGGCATGAATGGAAAGACCCCACCAAGCCGTGGGTGGGACTAGATACACCGTGTGATGAAACGGACAAACTTCTCTTCACCGCAGCTACCAAAATAACAATAGGGGATGGAAACACGATCCGCTTTTGGGAGTCCGCCTGGCTGGACGGGCAAAGACCAAAGGACAGCATGCCGCTCGTCTATGCAATTTCCAAGAAAAGAAGCAAATCGCTACGTGAAGGCATTGAAAATGACACCTGGATCGATGACCTAGAGCTAAATGGGAACACTACTTTTACAGTGGAACTGATTAGCCAGCTTGTGTCCCTATGGAGCGCAACCCAGGACATCATGCTAAACCAAAATAAGTCGGATCACATCGTCTGGAAGCTCTCGAATCATGGAGAATACTCGGCCTCTTCGGCATACAAGGCTCAGTGTCTAGGAACAGTCGGCACCAACTTCAATCCCCTAATTTGGAAATCTTGGGCCCCTGCAAAATGCAAATTTTATGCATGGCTTGTGATTCAAAATAGAGTCTGGACTTCCGATCGACTAGCTTGTCATGCCCGGAAATTCACAAGTAATTTCCAAACTTATTTGTGCATAAAATCCTCGTCCAGGAATCAGCCGAGGTACACAAACTGACAATTTAATATGCAGATTCATCAAATTAACTAAAATAATAAGTACTTACTTAAGAGGCACTTAGTCCTCACCATGAAGAAAACTGCAGCGGAAAAATAAAATCTAGCGAAGCTCCGGCTCCACTCCCACAGGCAGCTCAACTGGGGTATAAGCCAAACGTCTTCTCCTTCGCAACTTGTCTTCAACTGAGGTTGATTGATTATTGCAAGGTGAGCATATGACATACTCAGCAAGCCACACAGCAAATATGCAAGTGCACAAGGATACCAAAGGATGGCATAATATAGGCTCATTTGCAAAAGCAGCATTTAGCAAAACATTTAAGAGAAATAAAATAGTGGAGTAGTTAATCAGAAATTTTAATCAACACTGAACAACACACCCATGCTGCACAGGCCCAACCATCCTGAACAACCATACCCGGCTGTACAGATCTAACTCCAAACCAGGAGCTAAGCAAATTATTACCAGTTATAACATCCATAATTATTGTGAGAGGTGTGAGACTAATCACGAAAAACATTGCTCAACCCGCCCATAACCGCGGGCACGGCTATTCGAATAGTTTTACTCTGGCCAGAGGTGTACCACTGTACCCACAAGACACAGCCTCAACATCATGTCTACCATGCGTCGCGATACTGGAAAGTACCCGAATAGAGGCTGTGACAATACCCTCTGCACAACACAACTCACCACAGTGCACCATTCCTGGATCATAATCACCCCCTCAAAAACCAGAGGCATGGACTCCCCAGCGACCCCCGTGGGCTTATCTCCGCCACTTCTTAGTCTGGTGCTCCGCAATGAATCATGTTATACAAAAGGTAAAGCCGTTGCCCACGCTGGCTTGTGGTTGGCACGGTTAATGTTTCACAATAGTAGCTCGCGAACCGGTCCTTAATTGTCATGAGCACGACTCTCAAAACCATGTGCTCACAACCCACCATTAATCATATTTTAATTACCAATTAATTATCATAACACGATTAACCATCGTGAGCTACCATTAAGCCATCATTAAATAACAGTGAGTCATAAGTTATCCCAATAGTGTGCTAATGTTTCTAAGCATGGCTAAGCAATTATATCTAATATCTAGTAGAACCAATATATATAAAGCTCAACTAGTCCAATTATAATCACCCAAGGTATCAAGGAATAAAGTAATCAAGAACAAAAGGGCCATAACAAAGAATAGGTTAATTCCACCCAATGACATTCGAAAATAAATGCACAGTTGAAATAAATAGAGAATTTAAATATAGGATCAACATGCTCAAAGGATTGTGTTTAGGATCTGTGTGACTTGCCTTGCAATAATCGGTCTTCAATTAATCTTCTTGAATACTTCCGGCGCACTCGCGAACCTTCGCAACGACGGAAACGACAAGCTAACACGCAAAACAAGGAAAAGACTAATAAAAACCAAATAAACAATACATAAAAAGTAAACAAACATGTAGATTATAATTTTAGATGAATTATGAGACTTGAACGGCCTCATTCTGACTTCAACTGAATTTATTATGAATTTTACAAGATTAAATCTATTTAAAGCCCATTTAAAAAGAATTAAATAAATTTAATTCAATTTATGGACAATTTTAATATGTAGATCTTTATTTTATACAACTTTTGCAACTTGAACCACATTAAACTGAGTTAAGATGAATTAGTTATGAATTTTTAAAGATTAAATCGGATTAAAACACTTATATGGATTTTTATTGAATTATGACGCAATAATGAATTATTTTTGAAAAGGAAAAGAAGGATTATTGCGTCAGCGGCTAGGGTTTGCGGTGGACCGAGTGCACGGCAACGGTTTACGGGAACGGACGGCCGAGATCGACTTGATCCAAAACGGACGGCCGAGATCAAACGGTCCACGACCGGGCCACGGGGAACGGCAACGATGACGTCAGCGATGACGTCAGCAATGACGTCAGCACCGGCGGCAACTCGGCGGCTCAAGCGCACATGCTCGCCGGCGAACGACGGCACGACGGCACGAACGGAGAGCACCCACGGGTAGCGGACGGCACGGCGAACTCACCGGTGACCAAAGCAACGGCGGAGGAGCAACGGACGGCGTCGGCGATGAGGTCGAAGCAGCGGAGAAGATCGGGTCAACGGCGGCGACGGTGCTCCGGCGGTCTCTAGCGGCGGCGAAGCGGTGGACGGGGACGGCGACGACTTGGCGATCCCGACGGTGGCCTTCCCGAGTGACGACGACGACCGTAGCGACGGCGGCGCACGGCTGAACGAACGGCGGCGACGGCGGCGCAAAAGCTCACGAGGCTAGGGCGCTACACACGACGGCGGGCGAAGGCGAGAGAGGCGGCGGGTAGCGGAGACACCGGGGGTGCTTTTAAAGGGGCAAGGAGGCGGCGGCGGAGGCCCACGGCGACCGGCGGCGGGATGGAAAGGTTGGGGAAAAACGAATCCGAATTAAACTCGAATCCGCCTATTTCCAAAGGAAATTGACCGGAGTTTCTATAAGAGAAAAGGAAGAGGAGATCGAGGAGATTATTTCCCTTCAATCGATTTCACCGGAGAAGGAAAGGCGCGGCCAAATTGGAAAGCGGCGGCGGCGCGGCTCGGCTAGGGTTTCGGGCGGCGGCGGCCGAAGGAGGAAGACGGCTCCGACAGGTGGGGCCCACCTGTCAGCGACAGAGAGAGAGAAGAGAGCGGCGGCTCGGCGGACTGGGCCGGACTGGGCCGAGGGAGAGAGAAAGAGAGAGGTTTTGGGCCGGCTTTCGGCCCAAAGCCAAAAGAGACTTTTAAAAACCTTTTTCAATTTAAATTATTCATGAAATGCAATTCCATTTATTAAAAATACTTCCTTAGCTCAAATAAATCCCAGAAAAATCTAGGAATTATAGAATTAAGCAAAGTATTTAACAAAATTTTATCTAGCCCAATTTTATATTGAGATTTAACAAATTAAAAATTAGATCTTCTCTTTTAGGCTTTTAAGATCATTTCTAATAATTCCTTTTAAACAACAATTTATAATTTAAGGATTTTAAACAAGAAAAGCACTTAACAATTATAATTAGATCATTATTGATCAAGTAATTACTGAACTGTTCTTTGTAGCATTTAGGAATTGAGCTCCGAAAAATCCGAGAAAATTTCAGAGAATTGACTTAATCATGGAGAATTTAATAAAAATTAAATCCATCCATGCTTTATATTTAGGAAATTTTATTTCCCACATTTAACTTCACTTGTAAATTAAAGAACATTTAATATAAATTCTATTAATAATTTATTAAATAATTTATAAATCCTAAAACGAAAATCAGGATGTGACATAGCTACAAGAGGATGGCCAAATAGCGGAGTGTGCCCCCTATGCCGTATGACGAACGAGACGGCATGCCACCTTTTAGCTTCCTGTAGATACACCAGAAGGATCTGGAGACTGACGGCCAACTGGGTGGCTTATCAACAATTGGATCCGAGCAATTGGGAGCCATGCTAAAGCATACACGAATGGTGGGAAATGTTAGCCAACAAAAGGGAAGTGCCCAAGAAAGGGCTGCGATCCTTAATCCTACTCATAGCCTGGGAAATCTGGAAAGAAAGGAACCAAAGAATCTTCGAGCACAAGGAAACGGCGGCCCCCAACCTTATGGCAAAAATAAAGGAAGAGGCAAGAACCTGGATAATAGCAGGCGCAAGGCGACTTGAAGAATTCTTACCAGCTTAATCATAGTGCTTATGTAATTTGTACAGCTCTTTTTTTTGCCCCTAGGGGTTGTATTTTTTTACGCCTATATCTAATGAAATAGCACAGTCTCGTGCTGATTCCTTTCAAAAAAAAAAGTAGCTTTGATAAAGGTAAAGTAAGTACTATACTTTGTTGTTTTTACTTTTGTTGCAACCTTTATTTGCTTTCTTCATAGCAACATTTGCTTCTCCACTGTCCTCATCTGTTACCATTTTGTTAGGTATATTTTTTTTTGCAACACACATATTTTTATTAACTTTCAGCGCTACCTCCTCTTGTTATGTTAATCAGAGAAAAATTCACAAATACTTATATGTAGGGACTAGGACATTAGCAGCATAAAAACATTGGGTTTTGTAAATTTCTTAATATTACTCCATAGAAATCAACACATGTAACATACAAATCATCAATGACTTGGTAATCCACTATGTGATTGGAATCTTGTACGTGGGTGTCGAAGGGTTTTACGCGATAATCATTGCTTGGATGTGATCTATAAAACATGAGAGGATGATATGTGGACCTTAGGACCAGGGCGACTCTATAGTTTGGAGGGTCCTAGGCGAACGGTGAACCCAACGTTAAGGCCTTTAGGGCTAAATATTCTTGTACTTGTAAATATATTTTATAAGCCATACATCCTCTACAAAGTGACAAAATCAATATTACTACATGATAAACCAAATAATTGCAATACAATATTCCGTTCTCTATAATTAATATTGATAGTATAACATGAAAAATAAACCAAATAGTACAAATACCTTGAATTGGGGATAACAGATATCCAATGTCTCATTTCTTGATGCAATTTTTTTCCCTTTTGTGAGTACTGAAAGATGCTCCTTATGAAATATTCTAACACCTAAAATTACATAGTAGATTAATCATCAAGAACAAAATAAAACTAACCTAAATTTTGGACTATAGATGCCAATGAGAATACCTAGTGCAGTCACCATGATGCAAGGGGCAAGTTGTGGGTTTCCTGATGGTCGCTGCTGCCGACTCTCACTGATGTTGCCTGCTTATCGCATAGAGATGGAGAGATGGTGCAAATGGGTGCAAAGCGAAGTCACGGTCAAGGAGCAAATCGGGGATAAAAAGGAAGCGACGTGAAAGAGGAAGCCTTACCCGTATCAATTAGGCTAGGATGGGGGTGGGATGGGGTTGGTGATGCCCCCCCTCCGCTCTGGGCCCTAGACGGTCTCACAACTCGCCTAAGTGCAGGGCCAACCCTGCTTAGGACCTATTTGGTTTTGTTGCCATAGTTTGTCACGTCACACATTAGACGTACCACACACTTTAGTTAAAGTAAGTATTTGGTTGGTTGTTATATCTTTGACAAGCCATACTTTACTAACTGCTATATCTGTGACAAACCATACTTTACTAACTTACTGGCCCACATGTCATAGGCTCATTTCTTAGCCAAACATTGCTACATTTGTCGTTGGTCACAATTTGTGTGGGTTTGTCCCATCTTTTATCTTTGGTAAGTTGGATTATGTTTTTTTTTTCAGGGGGATTATGGTAAAGTTAGTATCCGAACAAACATGCAATTAGTACATGTGTTTATTTAAGAGTCACGTATTTATCACGCAAGATAAAACTTTTAGGAATATCACGTTTCAGGATAAATCAGATTTTATCACAGGGTAAATAAATACGTAGTAAAACACTAGTTATAAGTTTTATGGCCGGTTTGGAGGAGCTTAAGCTTCTGAGAATAAAAAAATCTTAATTTCATTTCCTGGATTCTATAAGTATTAACTTCTAAAAAAAATCTAGAGTTTTGATTCCGAGAGAAGGAGGCTCTCCAAATAGGCCCTCGGCAAGAAATGGCAGCTGTTGTCCGGGAAGAGAAGTCGTGACAGAGATTGGCCCAACCCTAGCGTCCACGAGCTCCACCCCACCGTCGGGTCCATCGCTCTCTCCCACCGTCCACTCCATCGCCGTCTCCACTCTCCACGCCCCAACCAAGCCCAAACTCCCCCCGCTTCCTTTTTCTATCGCTTCCCTCGCATGGAAGCCGCGCCCCGCCCGCGGCCGCCGCAGCAGCAGCCTCGCCGCCGCCGCCGTCACCCCTACCCCTAAATGCGCCGCCCATTCGCCGCCGCCGCGGCCCTCCGCCTCCGCCTCCTCTCCTCGTCTAGCTCCTCCTCCTCATCCTCCTCCTCCCTCCCCCGCCTCCCCTCCTCGCCCTACCCTCTCCACCACCTCCTCCTCCTCTCCCGCCGCAGCGGCGACCACCACGACCACGACCACCCGTCGCCCCCTCCTCCCTTCTCGCCCCGCCCGCTCCTCGCCTCGGGGGTCCTAGGGCTAAGCCGGTGGCGGGCGCGGGCGCGGGCCCTCCCCCCGGCCCCGTCGCCGCCGCGCGGCCCCGTCGCCGACGCGCCTCCCGTACGGCTCACCCTCTCCCGCAGTAAGACTGGGTGCCTCGCTCACCTTCCCTCTTTCCTCTCTCACCTCGTTGTTGCGGGCTTCTTAGGTTCTCTCTTTGCGTATTCTTCTTGTTGTTGTGGCGCAGGTTATTCTCTTCGTGTCGCCAAGGCGAAGAAGAAGGCGCACTTTGACGATGAGCACAGGTGAGACGGATATGCCCCATTTTTTCCCCCGCTCAAGTTAGAACCTTTGTATGGCGTGCTAAGCTTCGTGTGTAGTACGTCTTCTATTTGCAATGTGCAAGCAACTTAGCGTGTTACCTTCTTTCAGTCCTGCAGTCGTATTGATTTTCGGGTTAAAGGTATGATCTTGTTAGTTTACTTTTAATATATTGGAAGCATTGCAATAAAAAGGTGTGCTCTGGTTACTTGATACCTTCTATCTGATTGAAGTTGAAGGGGTGAGTGTTCAAGGAATATATGCGTCAGAAATGCTTTTGGCTCTATAATGTGATTGGACATAAATGTTATTCGTGATCGTCCTACACAATGACATTGATAGCAATGGGAGGGGGATTGGATGTAGCACTATTGTAAGCTTGAGAGGAAAGGATTGTGGAGTACTTTACCTATTCTGTACGGTTCAAGTGAAATATGTTTCCTGATGCTTACTGATAAAAACATGTTGCACATAACCCTTTATGTTTTTGTCCATGTGGTAAAATAAAACAACGGCAAGAAGAGTATTCGATTTTAGTTCTTCATTGCATATGTTGCCAGATTTATGTCCAATATTACGATTAGTTAATCATTACATATTTGGATTGTTCACAAGCTTACCTATTACATTTTGTTTCATGTTGATGCTAATGGAATGTGATCTCAGCCATCGAGCGGTTAACACAGCACTGTGGTGTAATTTTCTTGTCTTTTCGTTGAAGTTTGGTGTATGGCTTTCAACATCTAGTCATGTTATGCTAGCTGAGCTAGTGCACTCAGTTGCAGACTTCGCTAACCAGGTAGTTGATGCTTCTACTTTTGCTATCTTTTTTTGTAAGCTTTGTTGAAGGTTCATGTCCAGGGCTTAATTGTTGATTAAACATCAGGCTCTTCTTGCATATGGCTTGAGCAGCTCAAGACGTGCTCCAGATGCTCTACACCCGTATGTATCGATTGTCAATTTGGAAATGCTGCTTTGTTGACATATAAATATCACTTTCTTTCATTACTGTTATTTTCTCTGTACCATAAATTTAGTCCCATTTCTGCATGGAAAATCAGTTATTTTCACCAGAGTAAAATTGTCTTGAATTGAAGATAAACAGGGAATCCTGTTATTCATTGTCATGCCAGTATACCACTAAATGCTACTCACAATAGAATCAGTGGTAAGGCTATTTGTGATATGCCATAAACTGACATGCTGCCTGCCCCATGTCTTAATTTCTCTTTCTGCAGCTATGGTTATTCAAAAGAAAGATTTGTATGGTCCTTGATATCTGCAGTTGGAATATTTTGTTTGGGTTCAGGTGCTACCATTGTGCATGGAGTTCAAAACTTATGGAATTCGCAAGTATGATGCAAATGTATCATTTGATTCACCAAAAGATTTTACACATGCACTCCATCTTATTAGAAAATCTTTGTTACCTAACTACAGTTGTTATATCGTGACACATTTATTTGACAGCCCCCTGAGAACATCCACTATGCTGCATTAGTGATTGGTGGGTCCTTCCTAATTGAAGGTATTACATGCTTGCTACATGACATTCTAACCATGTCTTTACTTTGTTATAATTGAGTCACCCTATTGCCTCTTAGGTGCTTCACTGCTGGTTGCTATAAAGGCTGTTAGGAAGGGTGCAGCAGCAGAAGGAATGAGTATCAGGGACTACATCTGGCGTGGTCATGATCCAACTTCAGTTGCTGTCATGACTGAAGTGAGTGATGTGTTCTAGACTACCTCAATACTTTTTTTTTTCATGTCGAAATGAAATTTTGTTTCTAAAACAGTTGATGACTGCTTCAGTTGCTCATAAGTATCATATGGTGATGCCATATCAATAAATGTTTTGTTCATTTACCACTCACCTGCTATTCCTCTACTTGATTTCCTTCTCATGCCCTGATAATGTCCTACAGGATGGTGCTGCTGTTACAGGTCTTGCAATTGCTGGAGCATCTTTGGTGGCTGTTCAAACCACAGGCAATGCTATGTATGATCCAATTGGCTCCATCATTGTTGGCAACTTACTGGGAATGGTATGTTAACATAGTCGGTTCATATTATTCTATTATCTTTCTTGGCTTATATTCTGTTGCTATGTGTGACTAATTGATGTAACGGAATATTTGTTCAATTGTTTTCTGCCTTATTGAATGGTCATTTGGTATTGGATACATGTATACCCCTTAGTCTGACACAAATATCATGTCCTCGTTTCTTTATAATTAAATAAACTATGACAATCTAAATCTTTTATCCCACTTATCTTGTTAAACTTCTTATTTCTTGCATTTCTATTGTTGCTGTCTACACTTCATCGAATGCCCATCAACTATGCTAGGAAGGGCCAAATGGTGCTTTGTTCATTTTTTATTTCTATGCAAGATAAAACAGTATTTTGGCTATCATAACAGATGAGCACTATGTTCAGATATCAGCAGTTTGTGAAACCCCAAGACCAAAAGATTCATAGCTACCAGTAAAGATTTGTTTATTGATGTGTATTTCTTGTATGTTGACTACATCTATTCTGAAGTATATTTTATTCAGATATTCTGTATTCTGCTCATACTAAAATTGTGGATGCTATCCATGTTTTTGTGTGTTTCTAAAATCTAAAAAAGCCTAATTCATTTGTATATTGTTACATAATTGGAACCATAAATGGGTTGTCGGGTACTCAGGTATCACGTATACAGTCGATACTGTTAGGTAACACTTACTGCTTATAATCTGCAGTAGTACCCAACTCCTCCTAAACTTAAAAATGACGTGTCCAATTCCCAAGGAAGTTCTCTCTAAAAAGTAAGCAGGTCAGATATGCATGTGGCTGTTGTTTGCCTGGAACAATTTATGGTTTACCATACAGAGCTGTAGTCTTAAAGGAGATTTTGGATAGACAGTTCTGATAATACTAGATTTGGTTAAACATGTTTCTAGCTTGAACCACCTTAAATCTTGTCTCCATTGGTTTGGGGCAACATGGAGATCTCTAAAAGCATATAATTGCATTCTTTTCTGTAAGACCACCTTTTCCTGATTTTCAGAAAAGTCAAAACATAAACACTAATGACTGAAAACCAGCTTTAGCCAATCTTGTTTTCATGAAATGCCACCCAAATTGAACAAGAACTTTAAAAGTCTATTGCCAAAGAATCACCAAAATTGTGCACAGTGCAAAAGGTGTACTCATATGAGTTTGCTGATGATTTGCTTCTCCAATTTTCTCATCCCTGTCCATGCCTTGTTCCAAATTAAACTATTGTGCTCTCTGTAGGTTGCTATTTTTCTAATCCAGAGAAACAGGCATGCTTTAATTGGAAGGGCTATTGATGATCATGACATGCAGCGTGTTCTTGAGTTTCTGAAGGCTGATCCGGTGAAAATTTGTGGATATCCTTATTCCATATCGCACACTGGATCTATGTTATGGAGCTGATTTTCTTGCATCATGCAGGTTGTAGATGCTCTTTATGATTGCAAAAGTGAGGTGATTGGACCAGGATTCTTTAGATTCAAAGCTGAAATTGGTACAGCTCTTATAATCTGGCTTTCTCCAAATTTAAGGCAGTTATTTTATTTTTGTCGTCATTTTCAGTTAGTACTTGTGATGCATGTCATTTTTAGTTTGAGACGTCTTCATTTATGATTATATCCATTGTTCTTAAGCCTACCTTTTGTTTAAAAGAGTCATACTAGAGCACTTATTACAGTCAATCTTGTTTCTGTGAGATGAACTGGTGATCTGTAAATGATCAAGATGGTTTTATTCATGTGCAGAGACCTGTTGTACCTTCTATTAACCATTTACTGTATTTCTTACTACTAATATGGTATACTTCTTCGTTAATCTAACTCATGACTTGGCTCCAATTCAGATGATAAATTAATGTACTGTTGTAGTGTTGTGTTACTTGAGTCTAGAACTATCTGAAATTCCCATGATAGCAAGTGCCCACAGGGATTTTTCCTCATGTGAGCTGGTGTAATGTGTCTGCAAGTGACTATTCCCATTAACATTGCTTATTGATTTGTTGAACTCATCTATAACATCAGTCCTGTTACTTTCTTATTTTGTTTACCTCGCATACTCCCTTACGGCTCTTTTCTTGACAATTTTCTGGCCTAATCTTCTCATAGATTTCAATGGAGTAGTCCTGGTGCAGAATTATTTGGAAAGGACTGGACGTGGAGAATGGGCAAAACAGGTGCTCTTCTCCTCTGAAAATTAGTTTGATTAGTGTTAGTGGTTGCTGGCCGCTGTTTTTTGTACGGGGTATATCTCAGTTGCTAATTTAGTGAAACAACTGCTCATTCATCAGCTATATTTGTTTAAATTGTACGTAATGCCTTGTAGCTGATATATTCAAATGCTAGCTAAATTTTCAGCTATAAGTTAGTGTTTGGGTTTAACTTGCGTGCTCAACACAAATATTATTCTAGCACCTACAAGTTACAACTATACTAGATATTTGTTACTGATATTTTTCTACTGCTGTTTAGCCTTAATAGGAAATTGGAAGAAAAATATAAAACCCTCCATAAGTCACTGCTTTTTCAAATTGCCCCCGATGCCTTTTACTTGCTTACTTTGCCACACATGAGTTTAGTGAACATTATACAACCCGAATCCCCAAGTACACTTAAAAGCTATTTCTCATGGTTTTAATTATCTCTGGTACTTGTTTTTGATGATTTTAATAATTACTTTCAAGATTTCAATATTCATGCTAGCAATATAAGTGATTTTTGTACTTGTAGCACAAGATTTTAATGAGATTTTAGGTACTCAAGTGCCCTAATGGTAGACCTTATGTCTATGGTAGTTGTGAGTTCAAGTCTTAACACCTGACTTGTTTTCCCTCGCCTTTTCTTTGCAGTGTCAAAATCACTTGAATTATGTAATTCAGTGTTTAAAACTCTTAAACTAGTATTTAAATAATTTAAAGATGTATAATGAATGAAAAGTCCTCATTTTGTCGTGAGATTTTCTTGTGTTCTGCACACACATGTAGAGGAAACGAATGATCATTCGAAGCCTCATGTCCTAAATCAATTTTGAGGAGGAGAGGACAGGCGAGACAGAATACTCTACCTTGTCAGGAGAGTGTGCTGTTTTGGACATAGGACATTATGATCACCCAGTTTTGGTTTTGCATTATTTCTACATCCCTGAGCTTCTTGCTTTTTCCGTTTTACAGTTCCGGGAGGCTTCATTGTCCAAGGATGATACGGAGTTAATAAGGGTCATGTCTAACTACGGTATGCAATATATATATGTTGCTCTAATAAGGGATTTATGCTTGTTATCTCTATCTGAAAAACACTGCTTGTACAGGTGAGGATGTAGTCGAAGCTCTTGGGTATGAAGTGGATCGGCTGGAGTCAGAGATCCAAAAGATTGTGCCTGGGATTAAACATGTTGACATTGAAGCACACAACCCAGAAGGGCTTTCACTTTAGAGTAACAATTTTGTAGATGTGGATATATTCTCCATTCGATTGGTCTCACTTGCTGTCAATTCCAACACAATTTTTTGTATGACATTGGTATTCATCCTCAGCGATTTTGCTGTTGGCTTGTTGCCATGTAAGAATGATAAGCTTATAACTTGTTGCAGAGAAAGGGAGTAGTTGAGCGCGGAAATTACTCAAACAACGGATATCTTTTCTGTTACTAACTTGAGTGAAAATGAGGGAAGGAGTTGAAATAAGCCTCAATAGGTGACAAATAAGTGTCCGTTGGAGCATAAATCTGAGGTTCGTCTGCCAACCGAACCTCAATTTCTTATCTTAACTACTAAAAACATTTGTAACTTTCCAATGGTACTAATACGCTTTCGCCTGTTGCGGTACGCCTTTGTCTATTGAGCGCGTCATGCCGATGTTTTCATCTGTTGTGGTACGTCTTTGTTCGTTGAGCGCATCACGCCGTTGTCTTGTCCCTGAATCCACTAATATGTTTTCATCTGTCGTGTACGTCTTTCTCCATCGAGCGTGTCATGCCATCCTCCTTGAATCCCAGTTGTTCTTTGCATACTCAGAATCGGAGAAAAGAAAACCAACTCAGAATAGGAGAAAAGGAAACCAAGTTGTATCCGTTAATACAACAAAATCCTCGTAAAGTTTCATAGCTTCAATATGACCAAATCGGATAACACCATAAGCCAAAAACAAGAACCGAAGCTTAAGAAAACAAACCCAAAAATTTCATAAGAAAACAATATTTGCTCTACCTCTAGCCGCCTGAGGGACTTCACCCTCTTCTTCAGTGGCTACAGGGTGGGCTGCTGGATTAGGCACCTCCGAACTCACTGTCGCTAGATCTGATAGCCACAAGGTGATGCTGGCCGAGAGAAAGCAGGAGGAATCGAAGAGGACATCTCGGATCTGGATACTTTGAGCGGCGGCGGCAGCGTCGCTGGCCTCATCTGCCTCCTCTCCTCACCGTCTTTCTCGTGCCCTTCTGTCCCTGATGAGGCTACCGAAGCTACGGGGTGGGTGGGGATAGAGACATCGGCGGTGGAGGAAAGTAGCGAGCGGCGTGGCTAGGGACGGAGCCAGTGTTAGGAGCGAAAAACTAAAATGGAGTTCAGAGTTCAGAACTCTGAATGGCGGAGTGGATGGCGCCGCGTCAGGCTACTTACGCCGGGTCGGTGGGGACCGATGGAGAGAGAGAGAGGGGGGGAGGGGGACTGAGAGAGAGATAAAGAGAGAGAGCCAAGAGAGAGAGAGAGAGGAGAGGGTGCAGTGGAGGAAAAAGGAGGAGAGAATAATGACAGAAGAGAGAGATGAGAAGAGGAGAAGGACGGGAGGCCACCGGTGTTCGGCTCGACTCGATTTTAGGAGTGCCTTTTTTTTAAAAAAAAATTCCAACACCTATAATATATTAGGGTTGTCAGTTTTTAATTAATGGTCACCTATAATATATTAAAGGTTCTATTTTTTAAAAACCATTATCTCAGATGCCAGTTTTTCTTTAGAACCAATACATATAATTATTTAAATGTGTCAGTTTTTGTATTTTCAATCCACAGAGGTGAGAAAAAAAATATAGATGCCGATTTTTAGCACTTTCGGTACCTATAGTGCCGATCTCTATGTGCTTTTTTTTAAGTAGTGGCAATCCGCCGCGTCCTTTCCGATATAAGCCTGTTCGGTTGAGTACGAGTGATGATGCACACAACCATCAGAATAATTTATCCGTGTTGACGTGCTAAAGGCAACATCAATGCATATAGCTAAAGTAGTACATATAGATGGGACACTTTAACTATTGCAATATTCACAATGTATACAGGCAGTAAGTAGTAGGAAGAGGAGAGAGGAAATAGAGACAAATGACATATTTTATTCTATATGGGCAGCTCATATGCTTATGGATGACTTTGGCTATTTTTCTCCTATGAACTACTTCCACAATGTGGTTAGGTAGCTGAATGTATTATTTTATAGAAAAAGTATGAATTACCCCCCAAACTATCGCGGCGTCTGAATTACCCCCCTCAACTTTCAATTCCGGACAAATTACCCCCCTCGACCCAATTCAGAGCGGTTTTGTCCTACGTGGCGTACGCGTGGCAATCCAGTCAGCATTTTCTTATTAAAAAAATGGTGGGGTCCACCTGTCATCTTCCCTCTTCCTCTTCTCCTCTCTCTCTCATCCACAAGCTGACAAGCGGGGACGACGGGGATGGGCGGCGGCTGGAGGAGGCGCAGCACGCGGAGCAGGCGCGCTGGCGATGGCCGAGATGGAGAAGACAAGTGCCGCCCGGTCATGGAGGCGGCCGAGGCGGCGCAGCATGGCATGGCGCACGGCGGTGCGGGGAAGGCAGTGGACGGCGCGGTCGGCGCGCACGGCGGTGCGGCCGACGGTGGGCGAGGGCGGTCGGCGCGGAACGGCGCGGATAGGCGGGCAGCGGCGGAGAGGCGGCGCAACAGCTGGCCGACCTGGAGGCGCAGCGGCGGCGCAACGCCGAGAGGCCGACGAGAAGGTTCGCGCTCTGGAGCGTGTAGTCCGACTGCCTGGGCTTAAACACGAGGTAGACGACGGGGGCGAAGGCCGTGAGCGCGACGATGAGCAAGACGAGCATGAGGAGGAGCCAGGAGCAGACGCGGACGCAGGAGCAGCGGGCGTGGCGCCTGGCGCGCGCGGCGGGTGTAGTGCTGGAAGAGGTGCGCGTTCTCCGGCGGCGGGACGCGGAACACCTTGACCTTGGGCATCTGCACCACGTACGTGTCTAGCTACGCCGGCGGCGGCTGCTGGTACCGCCGCGCCTCGGTGGACGGCTGCAAAATCACTGATGATGCAAGCCATCGACTGCAAATTAAGGCCATGCATATATACAAGTGTGCAAGTTAGCTCTCGACAAAATTCTTTACCCAACATTCCAAAGAGAAACCAATATACTACATATGCAGCACATAACCACATTCCCAAAGTCCAAAACGCGGCGCCAAATCAGATCAGAAAATTCAGAAGCGGGCAGAGACAAAAATAAAAAGAAAAAAGATTCCGGCACGCCGTCGCCCGTCGATCCCGAGGAGCCAGCGGTTCAGGATCTCGGCGGAGATAACCACGGCGCTGCTGTTCCTCCATCAGACCAAGCCGGAGTCGCTCGTGCGCCGCGACCTCAAGCCGGCCAACATCCTGCTCGACCGCAACATCCTGCTGAAGGTGCTGACGAGTCCGCCGCCGACGGACTCGTCAGCCACTCGTCTACTCCGGCGACGAGTCTACCGCCCATCCCCATTTGTCCCCGCCTCTCCGCCGCCTCCTGCCTGTCCGTGCCGTTCCGCGCCGATCGCCCGCGCCCACCGTCGGCCGCACCGCCCTCCGCTGCCTTCCCCGCACCGCCATGCGCCATGCCATGCTGCGCCGCCTCAGCCGCCTCCATGGCCGGGCGGCACTTGTCTTCTCCATCTCGGCCATCGCCAGCGCCGCCGCCTCCGCGTGCCACGCCTCCTCCAGCTGCCGCTCATCCCCGTCGTCCACGCTTGTCAACTTGTGGATGAGAGAGAGAGAAGAGAAGAGGAAGAGGGTAGATGATAGGTGGACCCCACCATTTTTTTAATAAGAAAATGCTGACTGGATTGCCACATATACGCCACGTAGGCAAAACAGCTCTAAATTGGGTCGAGGGGGGTAATTTGTCCGGTATTAAAAGTTAAGGGTGAATGATGTCTGGTTTTTGGGTTTAGGGAGTAATTCGGACGACCGCGATAGTTAGGGGGGTAATTAGTACTTTTTTACTTATTTTATTGACTATGGACTAATTTTGAAGTACATTGTGGAAGCCCTAACATCGAGAGTGGTCATTTGAGGAGAGTCAAGTCCATGGTTGCATAGTCTTCCCCGATAGCATCATGAGTGCAACCAGGAGGTGCACCAACAATGGCCCCATTTATGCCAGTAAGGCTATTTGTCTCGAACCAACAATGCATGAAACTATAAGATGATATCTCCACTACTGTTTACGAGTATTTTTTCTTTTTACAAAACTACATATACTTTGACCAAACTATCACCAAACTACATATTTAAAGATGTGTTTCATAAAATCACAGATTTAACACCAAAATTATTATATTTTACAAAGCATCGTATCACACAACTACAGATGTAGTGATGAAATTATCAAATAACTACAGACTTTAAAGTTCATATCCATAGCACTAGTGAGCTTACAAAGTAGTTTTATAATAAAACTGATGTTTAATTTGTAGTTTTTTTGATACCTTAAATTTCTAGTATTGTGAAGAAAGCTATAGTTTTATGATACACGTGGTTAAATCTATAGTTTTGTGATAGATTTATCATAGTATATGTAATTTTGTGAATTTACTCACTGTTTATTGGGTGCTATATGTATCTATGTATAAAGGCTGCCCGATGTTATCAGAATTATAAAATTGGCAGAAAACGTTCATACAAAGCAGTCTATGAAGCTCCTCATATCACATACTGCAGAATTGAGGAGAGTGAACTTTGCTGAAAGCGTTGAATAAGAGAAGAGTTTTTAATGATTTTACAAGTTTTTGGGACGAACGCATGTTCTTTGCAATACAGCAGAGGATCTCAATACTTTTGAGACTTTCTTTTCTTCCTCTCCTACCTGAATTTTCACGTTCTTTTAAGATTTTTTGTTTGCATAAACATAGCACAAAGACACCCTGTGACGTATATATGTAGAGCTTGCTAGACCATAAAAGAACAATTTCAGGCTGAAATTTCAAAACTTACAGTCTGCAACCACAATTTTTTTCTATCTCCACCATATTGGATGGTAGTGTCAACCATATACTAGCAATAGTTATACTCTTGAGACGATATAAAACGAAGTGCATAGATAGCATAAATAAAGACGATACTCCAATATGCGTATGGCTTGACACATTGAGAGCAGCGCTGATAGTGCACATAGTGAACTAGTGAAGCTGCAGCAGCCACTACTAGAAAAAAGGTTTTCGCAGGTGGTCAAAACACATTTTCGCAGGCGGCAAAACTTTCCGCCTGTATCCAAACGACGCTAAAAATCTTCAATTTTTGCAGGCGGACCAAAGCACCACCTGCGAAAATGATTTCGAAGGCAGCCGTTCGAATCTTCCCAGGCATCTTCCCAGGCACCTCAAATGCTACACTAGCCCCACCTACAAAAATACCCTCGGCACCAAAAATATTTCCCGCCAGCCCCACCCCTCCCTAGGGTTTCAAATCACAAATCACAAATCACTAATATTCACAAATCTCATCCAAGAAACAAAATCCAATCACAGACATTCACATCACAAAAGCATTGGATTCAAATTCACATCAAGTTAACATCAATGTACATGTAAACTAAAAAAACCACGTTGTCGTCTCTGAGTCGTCGTCGCCGGCGAACTCCTCCGTTGCATGGGGTGGCCGCCGCCGCCTCCCTCCCCCCTCCGACCGGATCTGGGAGGGGAGGGCCGGCGACGCGGCCGGTGCTAGTCGTCGTCGTCGCGCGGTGGGCCGTCGTCGTCTTGCGGTAGGGCCGCCGGCCGACGCCTTCCGTTCGCGCCGCCGCCGACCCATACGCCTTGCGCCGCTGCCGACACCCATCCCCTCCGCCGGATCTATGAGAGGAGGGGTCGCGGGGAGGGGCAGCGACGTGGCCGGCGGTAGTAGTCATCGTCGCTCGGTAGTCATCGTCGTTGTGCGGTAGTCATCATCGCCGACGCCCTCCGCCCCGCGCCGCCGCCGCCGAATCCCTTCGCCCACGCCACCGCCGGCCCCCTCCACTCGTGCCTCTGCCGCCGCCCTCCGTTCGCGCCGCCGGCGGCCCCCTTTGCCCGCGCCGCCGCCGAAGCTCTCTCTCTCTCACGGAGGAAGGAAGGAAGGGGAGGGGAGGGAGCAGAGGATATGATGGGAAGGGAAGAGAGAGAGAGGAGGGGATGGTGGTGGAGAGGAGAGGATAAGGATGAAGGAGGAGAAGATAAGGATGACTGATTTTATTTGGGTAGGTAGGATTTTTGCAGGCGGACCACATAAGGTTCGCCAAGCAGGCGCCGTTTAAGTGGTCCGCCTGCAAAAAAACATTTTTTAGACGCCGCTTAAGTGGTCCGTCTGCGAAAATAGATTTTCGTAGGTGGATAACGAACTTCACCCGATTTATATTTTTGTAGGCGGTCATTTGGCTCCAAGGGTCATGTCCGCCTGCGAAAAAAAGACCCCACGTCGGAAAAAAATGCTTTTTTTAAGTAGTGAGCTACATGCGGTCCTTTTTGTTAATGCAGAAATCGATGTTAGTCTTCTACTGCTATGTGCTATGTAAGTATGTATGGGAGGCATCGGAAGCCACGAATCTATCTGCTGGGTCATGCTATGCTTAACGAGCATCGAGCAGGTAATCTCAGAGGCAGCACAGCAGGTCTGATTGCCATTGTGTATTTCCTATACAAGATGATACCCCACGTGTTAAGGTGGGCATTGGAGAAATACCTAAAAATATCGTTTCAAGCTACAATCTCTCTTACCAGTGTTTGTCAGCGGTTAAGATGCATTTTTAAAGAACTAAAAAGAACATATCTATAATTGGACCTAGTAACCAGTACAACTGATAGCATGAAAATAAGTCTTTGTATTATATGATTAATTCAACCCATACTAAGAAAGCGTGATTTGCTCTTTGATGAAAGAAACTGCATGAAAATATAGCGAGCAATATATAACAGAACATTAAAAAAATAATAAGGAGAATGTCTAAGGATATAAAAAAGATTTAAAAGAACAACTAATGGTATTAATGACATATATGGTGACATTGAAAGAGAAAAAGGATGGGCCATCAAGGCCACCAATCCTATCGTTTCTTCTGCTAATTAAGATCTAATACTGCAGTTGATATTATGGGTCAACTTCTAAGGAAAAACTGATAACATGGTTGCACATAATCTAAGCTAATGGTGACTCATATAGAAATCGTAGATGTAGCCGGTGGTTCCCCTTGGTACCGGCTGCCCTTCGTGGCCTGGCTTGGCGGTCTCTCTCACATGATCATAGCCCGATTGGATATCTACTTTCTATACTGGTATGAACATTATCTATCCGAATCCATTTTGTTTTCATCCCTAGAGTGGATGCAGCTGCCGTCTCGAGCTTAGTTGGATTGCTGAGCTTAAGGAGTTTTTCTTGCCACTGCTAAGTTTAAGGCTTCAATAAATTTTTCAGTGTAATTAGTAGAACTGTGTTTGCTGGCAGGAAAGAGACTACAGTTAATATGACAATAAACATAGACCGTCGTGGAAATATGTTTTACATAGTTTTTGATACAAAGCCATTGAACCTAATAACTGCTTTCTATGCGGTGCTACTATATCAAGTGAGTAAATTTGAGGCCATCTCAAAAATGGAATAGATCAGAAAATTAAACAGAGAGGTAAAAGGCAATTAAATTTGACAAACCCCACATCACAGTAAAGATTTCATTTCATACCAAATCGCCTGCTTTCATAGTAATCTCCATGTTCTGTCCATTTGCATTTACTGTTTTTAAAATAAACCAAATGTTCATCAATTGTGGCTCATTTTCTTTTAAATAGCTCTACGGTCCCACATTTTGTACTGCCATTCACAACACTACAAGTCTCGAAGAGTCCATATAAATGACCATAAGAGAAAGAAAGAGAGAAGAAAACACAGGAACAAGAACGAGAGCAGCTCAGACATAGCAGAAGGCAAGGAATAACATGCCAAGCAGATGACAACAATTTGCTCCTCAAAAAACTTACATGCATATTAGGTCTAAGAGGCATCAGGAGCTCCATTACAATCTACCTGTTGCATGTACCATGATAGAAAAATCAAGGGAGTGCCGGGAGAGGCACAAATACAACCTGGCCCTTCTAGTTCGATGAGAGCTAGGCAGCCAAGTTTTGCTCCTTCGGCCAACTAAAAAGCCTTCCTTTCTGCTCCTCGATCAACAAGGTCACAAATTCAAGCATATCAGGTCGCATATGGGTTATGTCCCAACTTCCAATTGCCACATGGTATGACAGGCGAGATGATACCTCTGGCAAAGGATCGAGGAATGGCAGCAGAGTACTTTAGGCTTCAATATCTTAATCTCTGTCCCCTGTTACTGGATAAGTTTTTACAAATTTGCTTTTAGCGGTCAATCTCTTCCTCAATTTCACTTGTGGACTAACGGTCAAGAGGAGGCAAAGGCTTAGAGCATTGTAACAAATACGTAGGTAAGCAAAAGATCAGAGCACCCTGTAGTCAAGCATCGACCATACTTCCTTGTTCTTTTCACCATATTCATCGAATTGTTGTAATGGATTAATTGCTCCATGCTTCGCAAAATATGCCTTTGAAAGAAAACATTTTTCAATTGCATTGTTAGACAACTTATTTTAAGTTATTTATTCAATTTATTTTATAACATATTTAAGCCATCCCTATAATCAAGTAAATAGCATGTGACAATAATCTTCACAACAATCTAATTCAAACAGTGCATTTCGCGCAAACATTTTCTATATATAATTTTCCTGAAATACTTTTTTAAAGTAACTTTTCATACCAAACCAACATTGAATGTCACTCATTCGCCATTATATGTTAATTTGATGACTTAATGCACTAACCATCTGGCTCATGCCATTACACGTGCATAGATGCATTGAGTTTACATAGCATATACTCCCTCCGTTTCAGGTTATAAGCCGTTTTGATTTTGGTCAAAGTCAAAATATTTTAAGTTTGACCAAGTTTATAGAAAAAAGTAGTAACATTTTCAACCCATGAAAAATTTATTATAAAAATATAATTAATTATTGATTTGATGAAACTAATTTTAAATATTACTATATTTGTCTGTAAACTTAGTCAAACTTAAAACAATTTGACTTTAACCAAAGTAAAAAACGTCTTATAACCTGGAACGGAGAGAGGGAGTATGTTTAAAAAGTGCCTAGATGTTGACACAAAACAACAAGAAAAATACAACGCACTGTGCCTCACCAAGCTGTTTGACTGATGCACCATTAATCTCGCTAGAGTTTTGGTTGCACACATTTTCCATAGGCTGATTTCCTCCGTGATTTCCCCATATCTCTCATGCAATCAACATAAACAAGCAAAGGAGCAAGTGAATGAGTAGATCTACTGCCACCCCATTCACATGCTGTAGTAGCAAGCACAAAGAAGTCAGAAAGCAAGCAACTTTTATCATACACGCAAGCATGCAGCTTCGGTAATAGCCGTTGATAGCCGTGGTGCAGGGATGGCACACTTAGATGATATGTGACCAGAAAGTGGAAAATCTTGTGGTGTTTGTGGTGAGCCTTAGTGAAGGTGGAGGAAGTGGGGCAAAGTCGGCGAGACAAATCTAGTGGGGGAAGGAGGTGAATAAGCCAAAAAATTGCGTTGGTGCTAGCTATTTCGGAAATACTCAACCACTCCTAAACTTAAAGATTTCAACTACTCGGATCCAACTTTTTAATATGTGAATATGTTTACACATGCAGTAGTCTTTAGAATCTGCTTGCGAGAACGGTTTACACATGTGGATGTCTTTGAAAATATGCCTGGGTAAAGGTGTGGGCCCACTTGTCCCGTGGATAGTTAGATATACTTACATATACGGACAACCTAACTAACTGCTTGTGAAAAGGCGGCTATCTAAAGATGCCGTCAGAGATAACAATTGTTATTTTTTTTGAAAATTAATAGAAATCCTATAGGAACTTCTCAAATTTTTTGAAAATTCTTTGTGAGGAACTTTTTCTATTAAGATTGAAAGCCTCCAATTCTCCTGCTGGTCAAAAGTGCCTAATAATGTTCTGTTTCCATTCTGGGAATGTACTAATAGTAAAATTATTACTAATGTATTCTAATTGCTGTGCTTCTCTGTTCTTTTTCTTGAACGCAATATAGACTCACCTACTACCAATTTATTATAGGGTATCCCATCCTTGCACTCTTGATCTACGTAGAACCATACGTGTAACTTTCATCACAACAACCAACATTAGTGTTCTACACTTTGGTATAACTGACTAGCAACAACCACTGTATGCGTCTGAACTCTCTAAATATTTCTTGGGAAAAAGTTACATGCAATAGAAATGGGATGCAACATGAAATGTACTGCCACCATATCTCACCAGATAACTGCACTGGGTCGAGGTCTTTGGGAGAAACTTCTGATGTGGTCTTCACGTGATAGCGGTGTCGAATTCTTTCACAAGAGAGGATAGCTTTCCGTCAGACTCTAGCACAGAAACATAAGTGCGAATCAAGTAGAAAGCTCTTGGTTGAAAAGAAAAATTAGTCACAACAAATGGATCATAAGTTAAGGAAGGAACAAAGTTTCAGAGATTGTGTCTGATACAATGAATTCACTAATTCTTGAATAAGACCAATGAAGCAGAATAAAATCGAGGGCTGACAAAGTTTCGTAAACTCAGTATATATACTTCCTGTACATTTCTGTCTCAGCTATATGCATCAACTTCCATGCATAACGACTTTAGGCAAGACCAAGGGAAATGTGAACAAAGGACGAACTAGTTTTGCTTCTTTACATACTACAAGAAACATGACTTCAGTTTGGCTTTTGCTTTGGTTAGTTAGTACTTGATCCTTTTACAATGTTCAAAAACCTTTTAGCTACAAAACTCAGAATGACCAATCAGGCAACCGTACGAGAGAATAATTCATTGACCCATCCTATCCTAGCATGTTTTCACTAACTGTCTTCTATATTGGTGCTAGAACTTCCAAGTTCCAAACATTGATGACATGTCTGAATTCCGTTCACTTCTCAACACCATAAGCCACAATTCAGGATCAAAGCAAAAATGGAATATCTATTGCCTCAATGACTGTATCCTAGAAAATAGTTGTGCTCTCAACATTGAATTGTGAGTCCTGTTATCCATACCTACATTTCAAGGGTTGTTGTAGTTGGCTACTTAATATCATACACAAATCCCTATACATCCAACATTAACGTCCACTTCCATGTCAAATACATAATTGACTTTTTTAATAATTATTAAACAGTCTACTGACAAAACAGGTATAAATGATATTAAAATCAAAATATATGGGCATAGAAGAGAGTGAGAAAAACTCAGACACAATAGATCAACTGAAAAATTCCCACTAGTGGGGAACCGGTCATTTGTGCCAGGCGATAACCCTCAACTGTGTTGACAGAGGGCCTGGTAATTGATGAGTGGTCATTGAGGAGCAAATATTTGCCCCACTAGCCCTCCCACCCGAAGTAGCACCCGAAGTAGGAACAGTACGCTGGGTTGTGATAACTATTTCACCAAGTATCGGGGTATATATATAGTCACTTATATCATTGATAGTCTGTTAACAGGACCCCGTAAAAATGACTATAGTCCTCTTTGTTGGGCACTATCCTCTTTCATATCATCCGGTGTGCTTGTGGCCCATCACAGATGACCCGTGTTGGGCCGCATATTTAGCCTGCCACAGGTAACGGGTACGGCGGTGAGGACCAATCTTCAACGTGGATTTTTTTCGGTCTGTCACCAGTGAGCACATCTGTGATGGCCGTTCACGATGCAAAGTTAGTATCTAATGAACTCATATGTATGCAAAGTTAAATAAATTATCCAGATTAACTACACATCTATTGGTGTCACTATCACTAGGGAAGTGCTGACACATGTTGATATCTGTTAGATCATCATTAAGTGCTTGCAGTTAAACTCATCAGAAAATGAAAATGTTAACAGAGATAATAGAGTCTGGGCCAACTGTTGACAGACACCAACCCTGGGCCAACATAAACAGAGAGCCTCGCCTTTTCTATTCCTGTAAACTGCAAGTGAGCATGTAGTAGTAATAACAGAGAATCAAAGCAGTGGTTGTATCAAAACTTACGGTAAACAACCTCATCTTTTCGCTTATGCTTTTGTTTATCAGCCAAAATTTAAATTTTTAACCTTAAATTTAGAGTTGATTTTGGAGTTTTTTCATCGAAGTTTATTTTCCAGCCTTCGCTTTAAGACCCTAAGAACACGCATATAAAAGTTTTATTTACAAATTATTTTTCGTTGGTAAATATGCCCGAATAAGTGAAACGATGGGACGTTTTTCTCCACCATATCGAATCGTAATGATGACCACTCAGGGCTGAGGTACATACTAGCTAGTAATAGTTATTCACTCGAGACGTAATGCTATCTATAAATAAAGACACTCGATCGAATTTTCATGGCGTGCCACTTTGAGAGCTGTTAGTCTCCTACTGGTGCAGTACTCCTTTTAGGAGGTAAAAATCGATGTAGTCTCCTCCTAGCTCGCTCTGCTAACTAGGTATGGGAGGCACTGGAAACTATTCAGCCGCCTCGGATCCCTTTGCTGGGTGATTCTATGCTTAACTACGATCGAACTAGCAATTTCAGCGGCAGTGCAGCGAGTTCGATTGCCACTGTTTTTCCTATACGAAGCCGGTGGATCACCGTCTTGCTCAAGCATCGTGCACCAGAGGCCCTCCGCTGCAACACGATGCAGCCTTCAAGTGATCCGGTCGTTAGCTATGACGAGCACACACCGCAAGCACGCTACGTCGCTACGACGATGCCCAGGATATGTAAGCCCTAGCATTGGCTCGGCGACGAGTTTTCTCAAATGTACACTGCCCTGGCATGTCGAGCTTAGTTGGGGATTGCTCAACTTAACGATTATTGTTTTTGGCCACTGCTGAGATGAAAGCTTCAACAATATTTTAATATACTTAGTAGAAGTGTGCTTGTTAATTAGCATCAAAAGAGACCACCGTCTGGATGCAACATAAACATGAATCCTCATGGAAATATATTTTAGATAGTTTTGATACAAAGCTATTGAATCTAATAACTGCCTTATGTTATGTTGGGTTGGTGCTACTATATCAAGTCAGTAAATTGGAGGCCATCTAAAAAATGGAGTAGAAAATTAAAACAGAGCAGCAAAAGGAAAATAAATTACTCTAAATCTAACCCACCCCACTTCGTAGCTAGCAAAGGTTTCATTTCATACCAAACCCTCTGGTTTTGTAGTAATCTCTATATTATGTCTAATTGCATTGACAGTTTTTGAAACGAACCAAACGTTCATCGGTTCTGGCCCATTTTCTTTTAACCAGGTCTACAGTCCCACATTTTGTCCTACCGTTCACAACACTATACAAGCATATATATACATATATATATATGTATGTATGTATGTATGTATGTATGTATGTATGTATGTATGCTTGTATAGTGTTGTATATGAGAGAGAGAGAGAGAGAGAGAGAGAGAGAGCAACACAAGGACAATAATGAGAGCAGCTCATGCATAGCAGAAGGCAAGGAATAACCTGGCAAGCAGATGCCAACAATTTGCTTCTCAAACTAACAATGCGTATTAGGTTTGAGAGCCAGCAGGATCTCCCTTACACCCTATCTGTTCCATATACCGTGATAGAAGAACCAAGTGAGTTCCAAGAAAGGCACAAATACAACCAGTGCCTTCCAACTTGTAGAGATCTAGACAACCAAGTTTTTCTCCTTCGGCCAACCAAGTGGCCTTCTGTTATATATGCTCCTCGATCAACAACGTCACAAGTTCAAGCTTATCTCAGACCACATACGGGTTATGTTCCAACTTCACCAATCGCCAAATGGTATAGCAGGTGAGATGATTCCTCACATCTAAGGCCCTGTTTGTTTCAGCTTAAGATTATTGTAATCTAGATTATAAAACTAGATTACTATAAGCTGGATTATAATAAGCCGATATAGAATAAGCTGCTAGCTGTTTGTTTCTCTGGATTATTATCTGTTTGTTAGTTGTTAGCCACCCAATAATCTAAAATAAGCACCTTTAGAGTGGCTTACCAGATTATAGTAATCTGGCTTATAGATTATAATAATTTATCATAATAAGCTATCTGTTTGTTTCAGCTTACTCCTAATAATCCAGATTATAATAATCCTAAGCTGAATCAAACAGGGCCTAAGGACATAATTGTTTTCAATAGCTCTTAAAGCGGTCAATCGACATGATTTGTATGGAAGAGATAAAAAAAAATCAGAATTTAGGGGCATACAAGGGTGTGAGAAAAAAAATCATAAACACATAAGGTATTGGTTCAAAATTCAGGCTGCTGCAAGGGATTTTCTCTCAATAAAGGCCTGATATGCCTACCATGCGTGTTAAACAAGTTCCAGAATAAGATTACAAATCTTGCGGTGTCATCAAATGGTAAGGTGCTGACATATGTTGATATATGTTAGATCATCATTAAGTACTTGTAGTTAATCAGGTTTTGAGTAGTTGTAGTTAATCTGGTTTTGATCTGTGTGATGTTCCAACTTTGTTGTTCATGTGCAGGTGTTGCTTGAGACCATGAGAGTATAGTCGGTGATGGATAGAGATTGGGCTTAGGAGAAGTTGAGGTCTACGCGAGGCGCTCAGGCTTGAAAACAATGCATGTGGAGGTGAAGTTTTTTTTATGGCATACACATGGTGTTGTGTGCATATGGAAAGATAAGTGAAGTTTGGATTAGAGTCCAAATTTGAAAAGTTTGGAGTGCGGAGTTGTATGGGATGCTGTTTCCCTGATTTGGTAGGTTTTCTATGTGATTAGGTGTCCTAGTTTTGCTTGGATTCGTGGCTAGGAGCAACCATGTTATGGGTAATAGAAGAGGGATTGAGGCTAAAAGTACATTTACCTTTTGGGAGAAAAATTTTAGGGTTTGTTTTAAGGTTTCAATCTTAGTTTGTGAGTTGAGAGAGTAGTGCTTTAGATGCACTTTTTAACAATCTCGACAAGTTCAGAATTATGGGTTGATTTATGAAGATCTCATCTTGTTTCTCGTGATCTAGATGCCCGGCCGGGCAATTGCAGTTATTGTTACCTCCATGTAGGAAGGAACTTGTAGCCTTGTATTTTAAATCCTCAATTGCCTCTTGAACTAAAACATTTTTAATTATGTTAATCTGGAAAGTTCAATACAGAATACTTAATTAATTTGGTTATATATTCAGTTAATCTGAAGATAAACTGGATTGCATTGCTTATTTCCTGCAATTTCCGATGATAAGTTGATCAAGTGTGCTCTGTGGAGAGATTACAGTCTCTGCATATGTTTCCCTTCATTATTATTGCTGGCTGGGGTTGGGCATTATCTTGCTACGAATCACCTAGTAACTGTGGGAGAAAACATGAAGGAATGCTTGGTGTACTGTAGGGCTTCGGGAAGAAGAATCAAATGCATGGTATTGTGTTTCATGGCGAGGTATTGTGTTTAATGGCCATGTGTGCAAAGGGATAGAAAGATCTACAACCAGGGCTTTTCATCGAGACAATTTAATTGCTTAGTGATCTCCAGAAAAACAGGCAATTCAATACCTTTTTTTTTGGATGGAAAGACAATTCAATTCCTTAGATCTCCACTCTCCAGGAGTTTATCCACCACAAATCCACATAATGCGTCTCTGCAATTAGATCAAAGCAGAAATTGTGAATCATCCAGGCAAATCAATCCCTAGTGATACACCTTATAACAATAAAGACATTGCTTGTGATATACATTAGCCATTGGGAATATATGTTGTTGGAGACATTGGCCGTACCGAACCTATCTGTACAGTCGTCACAATTAGTTTGGTCCAAATTAAGTCAGATGTACATGTTAATCAGGTGAAGCTTTTTTTGCATTTCTGATCAGATAGCTTTCAAGACGCTGGATTATATTCCCTTTTGTTTCATATTATAAGTTGTCTGGTTTTTTTTTCTAATTAAACTTTATTAAGTTTGACTAAGTTTATAAAAAAATTAGTAACATTGAATATATTTTGATAATATATTTTTTGGTGGAAAATACTACTATATTTTTCTATAAATTTGGTTAAACTTAAAGAAATAGGACTAAGACTTATAATAAAAGAGATAGAGTATTAAATTAGCAACGACAGTTCATGCGAATTGGAACATATCTGATTCTTTGAGACGGAACGAGAGCGATCGAAGATATATTCCATGTATTATGCTATCTAGTTGTACACTCTTTAAATCTAGTACTAGCATAATTGTATTTGTCAAAGAAAAATAGCTATTCTAATTTTTGAGAAGATAAATATCTCATTACTTTTCAGACCTTCGAAAGCATTGCACAATACTAACTTGCAATATTCAGTAAAAAAAAAGGAGAATTGGTTGGCAGTTTTGATTCAAATTTTTTTGTATGATTCACCTGGTTTTACTTTTTCTGCCTTGAGAGGGTAAGTTATTTTTTGTTTCTTTTCATACCATTGCAGTATAAATATAATTTTGGTTTGGATCTGTTCTCAAGATTAGACTCGCATGGGATTGCTTGGGGGTTAAGCCGAAATATCTTATGCCATTCGAGTTTTCTGTCGTACACGGAAACTATGTATGTATCTGTACTATTTAAAAAATATAAATGTAATAATTGTTAGTGAATCATGATGTAGGCTATAACTTTATAGTAAGAGTCATTGGAGGGAGAGGCAAGTCATAATAGCTGTTGCACAAGTAGTTCTAACAATGTACATATGTAGGGCCAAGGCCATAAAAAAGGGAGAATGCCCCAAATCTATCTACCGATCCATCGGGCTGCTGATTGGTACTAGTGTACTATTGCTCTCTCTTTTCCTCTAACAATACATAATATAGCAAGCTTTAAAATAACTTTTCTCATAAACTATTTATCCAATCTACGATCCTATTACACCATTGTATTTGTTATAATTAAATCTTTATAACAAGATATTGTATGGTTATATTATGACGAAAGAAAAATATATGTTTCAATCCATTAACACTCTTTGTTTTAAACGTGATAGTGATATGTTTCAATATGTGTCTTCACTATGTTTAACAAAATTCCAAAACTAACTGCCATTACTCTCTCTCCATTCTCTCCACCTCATCCATGCATGCATGCATTTTAGCGCGCTTCAAAACGATTTTTCTCCTAAAATAGTTATCCAATCAATGACCCGATCACACCGTTGTATTCGTTTTAATTAAATCTTTACAACAAGATATCACATGGTTATATTTTGATAAAATAAAATCATATATATCAATCCGTTAATATTAGTTGTTTCATATGTGATAGCGACATGTTTTAACGTGTCATCATGTTTCATAAAATTTTTAAATGTTACAGTTGTTGGTTTTTTTTGTTTCACCATATATAACTTTGATGCTTCACTCGTTGGTCAACTGAAACATTTGACTGTCCCATCTTTTTAGTGGCATCGGGTGCCCGATGAGAAGATTCTTCCCATAAAAAGGCAAGCAAAGATAGAGCATCGAAAGGTAGACAAAAATCTTGACTAAACTCGAAACCCTAACTAAACTCACAACTCAATGATCTCAAAAGCGATACCGGGAAGCCTCACGCTCCCTCTCTAGTTATACATGAGGTAGGCAGCCTAAAGCCATGAATCAAACTCATACTAGAAGTCCTAATCCACCTAGGAAACCTTCTCGTACAAGAAACAAACTTTACAAACTCCAATCATAACAAATTTGGACTCCTTTCAAATTCGACTCCACATCCCATACGCACATAATACCTCCATCGTATGCCATATGGAATCTGCACCAACCATGTGCATTGAACTCTAGCCTAAGTATCCCGCATGATATCTGACTGTCACGGACATCTCCTTATCCCCAAGTTGACTCCCGATCCATCACCGGCAATACTCTCCCGAGGCATCAAGTCACCTACACATGAATCAAACAAAGAAACTATATTCCGAGACTAAGCTATCTCCAACTTGACTCATTAGTAGCAAACAACAGTATTACATACGCATAGTATCCATCTAGAAGCCATAAATATAAAACAATCACAGATATCCAAACAAACAACCGAAAATTGAAACCGACACAGTGTCGGCCGGTCAGACCGCGGGCTGAGCCGGTCTGACTGCTTGATCACCGTCGGTCTGACCAGCAACCACAGCCCAGTCTGACCGGACCAAAACTCAGCAGCAGCTCTTGTTCACTTGCAAATCCAATTATCTCCAAAAACCACTTCGCCAATAATCTCCAAATATCAAAACCAATAATGTCAGATGCCAATTGTTCATCACAGAATAATAATCAAAAACATCTTTGATTTTACATGGGAGGCATCGGAAGCCACGGATCCCTCTGCTGGGTGATGCTATGCTTAACGAGCATCCCGCATTGTGTATAGCAGGTAATCTCAGAGGCAGCATAGCAGATCTGATTGCCATTGTGTATTTCCCACTGCCCGCTTGCATCTCTACTCCCTAGAGTTGATGCAGCTGCCATCTCCAGCTTAGTTGGATTGCTGAGGTTAAGTAGGTTTTTTTTTGGCCACAGCTAAGCTTAAGGCTTCATTAAATATTTCACTATAAATATAATTAGGAGAACTTGTTTGTTGGCAGCAAAGAGATTACATGCAGTCTGGATAAGTTTGTTTGGAGTTCTAGTCACAGGATCTTAATTTAGCCTATACATAATCACCTTTCTAATTTGGAAAATTTAATTTACTGATCTGCTTGAGAAGCAATCGGTGTCAACTTCTTTGATTCTCTTTTCTTATTTTCTTCTTCTGGTTGCGCAAGCTCTCTCTTCTTATAGTCGCCGGCACCTTGCTAGGTCACCACGGTCTCTGGGTCTCCACTAGCACTGCCCTAAGGCAGCCTCACGAACCACTTCCAGTGTTTAGCTGATCAGCAGCGTTTAGGGTTTTAGGTTTTAGCGCAAAGAGATTGAGCATCCTCTGTCCTTTGCTTTATTTCTTTATATATGGTACTGGTGGGGCACGGGAGCCATATCTCCAATTAGGATTCAAAATTGATTTTACCGATCACAAAACCAATCTATCTCTTATTTGTTTTCTTGTTAGAATCAAACTGTGGGATCACCCTTTTCTAACTTACTGGACTTAGCCGATAAATCAACCAACAATGACATAAACATAGACCATGGTGGAAATATGTTTTAGATAGTTTTCTATGTGGTGCTACTATATCAAGCAAGTAAATTGGAGGCCATCTCAAAAAAGGAATATATATCAGAAAATTAAAACAGAGAAATAAAAGGCAAATAAATATTACAAACCCCACTTCACATTAAATATTTCATTCCATACCAAATCGCCTGCTTTCATAGTAATCTCCATGTTGTGTCCATTTGCATTGATAGTTTTTAAAATGAACCAAATGTTCAGCAATTCTGGCTCATTTTCTTTCAACAAGCTCTACGGTCCCATATTTTGTACTGCTATTGACAACACTAGAAGTCTCGAACAGTCTATATAAACGAGCATAAGAGAAAGAGAGAGAAACCAACGCAAGGATGAGAACGGGAGCAGCTCAGACATAGCAGAAGGCAAGGAATAACCTGCCAAGCATACGACAAAAATTTGCTCCTAAAAAAACTTACATGCATATTAGGTCTAAGAGGCATCAGGAGCTCCATTACACCCTACCTGTTCCATGTACCGTGAAATAAAAACCAAGGGAGTGCCAGGAGAAGCACAAATACAACCTGGCCCTTCTAGTTCGATGAGAGCTAAGCTGCCACGTTTTTCTCCTTCAGCCAACTAAATGGACTTCCTTGATCAACAACATCGCAAATTCAAGCATATCAGGTCGCATATGAGTTATGTCCCAACTTCCAATTGCGAAATGGTATAGTAGGTGAGATGATACCTCTAGCAAAGGATCGAGGAATGGCAGCAGATTACTTTAGGCTTCAATATCTTAATCTCTGTCCCCTGTAACTGGATAAGTTTTTTCAAATTTGCTTTTAGCGATCAATCTCTTCCTAAATTTTACTCGTGTACTAATGGTCAAGAGGAGGCAAAGGCTTAGAGCATTGTAACAAATACGTAGGTAAGCAAAATATCAGAGCACCTTGTAGTCAAGCATCGGCCATACGTCCTTCCTCTTTTCAACTTATTTATTGAAATAATGTAATGGATTAATTGCTCCACGCTTCGCAAAATACATTTTTGAAAAAAAAAAACCTTTGTCAATTGCATTGCTTAGACAACTTATTTTAAGTTATTAATTTATTAAAATTTGATAACATATTTAATCCATCCCTATAATCAAGTAAATAACCAGTGAAAATAATCTTGACAACAATCTAATTCAAGCAGGGCTGGTCATGTTTACACGCTTACCAAGCTCTTAAATAATGCATTTGATGCAAATATTTTCTATATATAATTTTCCTGATATACTTTTTAAAGTAACTTTTCATACCAAACAAACATGTGATGTCGCTCATTCACCTTTATTTGTTAATTTGATGACTTAATGCACTAACCATCTGGCTCATGCCATTACATGTGCATAGATGCATTGTGTTTGCATATAGAATATATTTAAAAAGTGCCTAGATGTTGACACAAAACAACAACAAAATACAAGGCACTGTGCCTCAGCTGTTTGACTAATGCACTATTCTCGCTAGAGTTTTGGTTGCACACATTTTCTGTAGGTTGATTTCCTTCGTGATTTCCCCATATCTCTTATGCAAATAACATAAACAAGCATAGGAGCAAGTGAATAAGTAGATCTACTGTCACCCCATTCGCATGTTGTAGTGGCAAGCACAAGGAAGTTAGAAAGCAGGCAACTTTTATCATACACACAAGCATGCAACTTCAGTAATAGCCATCGCTAGCCGTGGTGGGATGGCACACTTAGATGATCTGTGGCGAGAAAGTGGAAAATCCTATGGTGGATGCGGTGAGCCTTAGTGAAGGTGGAGGAAGTAGGGTGAAGTCGGCGAGCCACAAATCTAGTGGGGAAAGGAGGCGAGTAAGACGAAAAACTACATTGGTGCTAGCCATTTCGGCTTCCAACTGGCGAACACAAGACAATACTCGACCACTACTAGACTTAAAGATTTCAACTACTTGGATCCAACTTTTTAATATGTGAATATGTTTACATAGGCAGATGTCTTTAGAAACCGCATGTGAGAACGGTTTACACATGTGCTTGCCTTTGAAAATATGTGTAGGTAAAGGTGAGGACCTACTTGTCCCGTGGATAGTTCAATATAATTACATAGACGTACAACCTAACTAACTGCATGTAAAAATGTTTTTCACAAGCGGCTGTCTGAAGATGCCATCAGTGATAACAATTGTTATTCTTTTTTTGAAAATTAATAGAAAACCTATAGGAACTTGATTGAAAGGCTCCAATTCTCATGCCGGTCAAAAGCGCCTAATAAAGTTATGTTCCATTATGGGAAATACTAATAGTAAAATTATTACTAATGTGTTCTAATTCCTGTGCTTCTCTATTTTTTTTCTTGAACATAATATAGACTCATCTACTACCAATTTATTATGGGGTACCCCAACACTTGTTCATATCCTTTCACTCTTGATCTACGTAGAACCATACTTATGACTTTCATCACAACAACCAATATTAGTGTTCTTTTTTTTTAAAACACATCAACTTTGTTAAGCAAGAGCAGAATTAGGGGATAAACCCCATTACATAACCAAGGATAAAAGCTGAAAGCAAAAGAGCCACCCCTGAGAAGGGAGGGTTAACTGAACTACGAAATCAATCTTCCTGAAATAACCTAATAGCAGAAAAAGGAGCAAGTCGATAGGGATCTGCGGCGAAGCCGCGACGACTGCTACCCTGGGCCTCAAAAGATGTGCACTCCGCTTGACAAACCGTTAATCCCCATCAGCTGCCTCCACGGAAACGGCACAAGACCGAGGTTTGTTGCTGAGCCGTAGATTTTGGTGTGTGCATCACTGGACTCAGCGAAGGATCCCCACGAGGCTCATCATTGAATCTGAGGAGCTCTAACATCAACCCTGTCAACTGAAATTGCGCAGATGGTTCGAGCTCAACCCGAATGACAAACCCAGCATGGTTTCTTCTGTTAGGGAACAACAGGAAGGGTGAATCCGAAGAGCAGCCAACCTTCAACGATGGAGCACTTGAATGGCTGCAAATCAACTTGTCTTGCTGAGATGATGGAGATGGTTGAGGAAGAGATGGCCTGCACCATGAAACTGGAAGCAACGAGAAAGGGTGAGCTGCAACTGGAAGCAACGACGCAGGAGACGGCCCTCGCGCCGCCACCGTCGTCGCGGGCCGCGTCCGCGCCGCAGCCGCCGCTGAGGACTGGATCCGTGCTGCCGCCGTCGCCACGGGCCGCGTCCGCGCCGCCGCCGTCACGTCGGGCCGCAACCACATCGTCGCCGCCGCCGCGGACCTGATCCGCGCCGCCGCTGCCACCGCGGACTGGATCCGCACCGCCGCCGTCACATCGGGCCGCAACCACGTCGTCGCCGCCGCCGCGGAACTGATCCGCGCCGCCGCTGCCGCCACGGACTGGATCTGCGCGGCCGCCGTCGCCTCGGGTCGTATCCGCGTCGCCATCGCAGTTGCGAGCCGTAACCTCGTCGCCTCCACCGTCGCTGGTCACAATCGCGTCGCCGCCGCCATCTCCAACTTCCATCGCCTCACTAACGAGAAGAAAACGGGAAGAACCCGACCTAACGAGACTAGCCCGACTACGTAACTACTATGGGGGAGGGGGGACGACCCCTCTCCCTCCCGCCGCCGGCGACGAGGTCGCCGGAATCGAGGAGGAAGAGGGGTCGAGGGTGGGGAATTTACTGTAGCAAGAAAGGGTTCGAGAGGTTCGGTCTCGTGTAGATCTGAGCTTATATTAGTGTTCTACACTTTGGTATAACTGATCGACTAGCAACAACCACACTGTACTGTATGCGTCTGAACTCTCTAATTTCTTGGAAGAAAGTTACAAGCAGTAGAAATGGGAGGCAACAGGATATGTACTACCACCATCTCACCAGCACACTGCACTGGGTCGAGCACTTTGGGAGAAACATCTGATGTGGTCTTCACGTGATAGCAGTGATGTCGAATGCTTTAACAAGTTATAGCGGATAGCATTCCATCAGACTCAAGCACAGGAACATAAGTGCAAATCAAGTAGAAAGCTCTTTGTTGAAAAAAAAACTAGTCACAACAAATCGATCATAAGTTAAGGAAGGAACTAAGTTTCAGAGATTGTGTCTGATACAATGAATTCAATATTTCTTGATATGACCAATAATATAGAATAAAATCAAGGACTGACGAAGTTTTGTAAACTCAGTATATGGACTTTTTATTAATTTCTGTCTCTGCTATATGTATCAACTTGATTTGATAAAAAAAAAAGCAATGTTTGGAACTTGGAAGTTCTAATTGCCTCAATGACTATATCCTAGAAAATAGTTTTGTGCTCTCAACATTGAATTGTGAGTCCTTTTATCCATACCTATATTTCGAGGTTTGTTGTAGTTAACTGTTTAATGTCATACACAAATCCCTATATATCCAACATTAACGTCGACTTCCATGTCAAACACATAATTGATCTTTTTTAAGAACTATTAAGCAGTCAACTGCAAAACGTAACTGGTATAAATGAGATCAAAATCAAAATATATGGGCATAGAAGTAAGTGAGAAAAACTCAGACACACAATGGATCAACTGAAAAATTACCACTAGTGGGGAACTGGTCATTTATGTCAGGCGATAACCCTCAACTGTGTCGACGGAGGGCATGGTCACTGGTGAGTGGTCATTGATGAGCAGATATTTGCTCCTCTAACCCTCCCACCCAAAGTAGGAACAATACGCTGGGTTGTGATAACTATTTCAGTTGACAGTCAGTTAACAGGACTCCGTAAAAATGACTATAGTCCTCTTTGATGGGCACTATCCTCTTTGATATCATCCGGTGTGCTTGTGGCCCGTCACAGATGACCTGTGTCGGGCCACATATGTAGCCTGCCACAGGCGATGTGTACGGCATTGAGGACCAATCTTCAACGTGGATTTTTTTGTTCTCTCCGGTGAGCGCATCTGTGATGGCCCGTTCACGGTGCAAAGTTCATATCTAATGAACTCATATGTATGCAAAGTTAAACAAATTATCCAGATTAACTACAAATCTATTCCATTATCACTAGGGAAGTGCTGACATATGTTGATATATGTTAGATCATCATTAAGTCTTTGCAGTTAAACTCATCAGAAAATGAAAACGTTAACGGAGATAATAGAGTCTGGGCCAACCCTGGGCCAACATAAACAGAAAGCCTCGCCTTTTATATTCCTGTAAACTGCAAGTGAGCATGTAGTAGTAATAACAGAGAATCAAAGCAGTGGTTGTATCAAAACTTACGGTTTGCCACCAGAAACGACATCATCTTTTCTCTTATGCTTATGCTTATCAGCCAAAATTTGAATTTTCAGCTTTAAATTTGGAGTTGATTTTAGGGTTTTTTTCATCGAAGTTTATTTTTCAGCCTTTGCTTTTAGATCACTAAGAATACGTATATAAAAGTTTTATTTACAAATTATTTTTCATTTGTAAATATGTTGTTTTGCTTATTCCACGAATAAGCGAAACGATGGGACCGTTTTTCTCCACCATATCGAATCGTAATGATGACCACTCAGGGCTGAGGTACTCCCTCCGTCCCATAATAGAAAAGATTTTGGGTGGATGTGACACATCCTAGTATAATGAATCTGGACACCTGTCACATCCACATAAAATTCCTTATATTATGGAACGGAGGGAGTACGTATGTCCGGATCTATTATACTAGGATGTGTCACATCCACATAAAATCCCTTATATTATGGGACGGAGGGAATACATACTAGTAATAGTTATTCACTCGAGATGAAGTGATATCTATAAATAAAAACACTCGAATTTGCATTGCATGACACTTTTAGAGCTGTTAGTGCACATAAACCTGGTGCTGTCCTTTTGGGAGGCAAAAATCGATGTAGTCTCCTACTAGATCGCTTGTAGGTATGGGAGGCACTGGAAACCATTCAGCCGCCTCGGATTCCTCTGTTGGGTGATTCTATGCTTAACGACCATCGAACTAGCAATCTCCGAGGCAGTGCAGCGAGTCCGATTGCCACTGTTTTTCCCATACGAAGCCGGTGCATCACCCTCGTGCTCAAGCATCGTGCACCAGAGGCCCTCCGCTGCAACACGCGATGCAGCGTTCAAGCGATCAAGCACACGCTGCAATGCCCCAGGAGATGCCCTAGCATTGGCTCGGCGCGGCGTTTTCTCTCATGTGCCCACTGCCCTGGATTGTCGATCAGCTTAGTTGGACTTCTCAGCTTAAGGATTGTTTTAGCCGCCACTGCTGAGCTGAAGGCTTCAACAAAATTTTAATATGCTTAGTACAAGTGTGGTTGTTAGCATCAAAAGAAACCACTGTTTGGGAACGACATAAACTTTTAGATAGTTTTGATACAAAGCTATTGAACCTAACAAACTGCTTTATACGTGGTTCTACTATATCAAGTGAGTAAATTGGAGGCCATCTCAAGAAACGGAATAGAAAATTAAAATTAAACAGTGCAGCAGAAGGCAAATAAATTACTCTAAATTTGACTAACCCCACTTCGTAGCTAGCAAAGGTTTCATTTCATACCAAACCCTCTGGTTTTATAGTAATCTCTATGTTATGTCTAATTGCATTGACAGTTTTTGAAATGAACCAAACGTTCATCGGTTCAGGCCCATTTTCTTTTAACCAGGTCTACAGTCCCACATTTTGTACTACCGACCTACCGTTCACAACACTATACAAGCATATATATATATATATGTGTGTGAGAGAGAGAGAGAGCGCGCGCGCAGCACAACTACACAAGGACGAGAACGAGAGCAGCTCATGCATAGCAGAAGGCAAGGAATAACCTGGCAAGCAGACGCCAACAATTTGGTTCTGAAACTAACAATGCGTGTTAGGTTTGAGAGCCATCAGGATCTCCCTTACACCCTGCCTGTTCCATATACCGTGATAGAAGAACCAAGTGAGTTCCAGGAGAGGCACAAATACAACCAGTGCCTTCCAACTTGCAGAGATCTAGACAACCAAGTTTTTCTCCTTCGGCCAACCAAGTGGCCTTCTGTTATATATGCTCCTCGATCAACAACATCACAAATTCAAGCTTATCAGATCGCATACGGGTTATGTTCCAACTTCACCAATCGCCAAATGGTATAGCAGGTGAGATGATTCGTCACGTCTTAGGACATAATTGTTCTCAGTAAATCTTAAAGTGGTCAATCGACATGATTTGTATGGAAGAGATAAAAATCATAATTCAGGGCCATACAAGGGTGTGAGAAAAAAACATAAATACAAAAGGTATTGGTTCAAAATTCAGGAGCATGAAAGGAATTTTCTCTCAATGTAGGCCTGATATGCCTACCATGTTAAACAAATTCTAGAATAAGATTACAAATCTAGCGGTGTCATTATCAAATGGGAAGGTGCTGACATATGTTGATATCTGTTAGATCATCATTAAGTACTTGCAGTTAATCTGGTTTTGATTCGTGCGATGTTTCCAACATACATATAGAGCCTTACCTTTTATATTCCTCTAAACTAGAAGTCTACAAGCAGTAGTAATAAAATTGGTGTGGGTTCTCAACACAAGAATTCTTACTCAATATAATCATATAGTCATAGTACTGCAGTTAAAACCAAATTAGTGGTAGTATCAACACACTGTAGAATCATGTGATGATTAATTCTCAAAGATGAGTGTTTATTGAAAATACTGTGAATAGTGTTTTCGGATTATGAATGGTTTTGTCAGCTTTGTGAGGCCAGTCATACCTGGCAGGTGCCGTCGGTCAGACCAGTGGTGCTAGAGCGGTTTGACCGGGTAGCCGGACGGTCAGACTGACATACCCCGGTTTGGAGTGATCGGTTTTGGCTTGTTTCTGTGGAATTTCTAGATTGCTTCATGTTTATGATTTCTAGATGCTTTCTATTCGTATGTAATACTATTTTGTGCTGATGTGAGTCAAGTTGGTGCAAACTTGTACTCGGATATACAGTTTCTTGGTTGTTCATATGCGGGTGTTGCTTGAGACCATAGGCATGTGTGCAAAGGGATAGAAATATCTACAACCAGGGCTTTTCTTCGAGACAATTCAATTGCTTAGAGATCTCCAGAACAACAGGCAATTCACTACCTTTTTTTTGGATGAAAAGACAATTCAATTCCTTAGATCTCTAGGAGTTTATCCACCACAATTAATCCACATAATGCGTCTCTGCAATTAGATCGAAGAAGAAATTGTGAATCATCCAGGCAAAATCAATCCCTAGAGATAGACCTTATAACAATAAAGACATTGCTTGTGATATACATTAGTCCCCATTGGGAATATATGTTGTTGGAGACATTGGCTGTCGCGAACCTATCTGTACAGTTCGTCACAATTAGTTTGGTCGCAAATTAAGTCAGATGCACATGTTAATCAGGTGAAGCTTCATTTGCATTATTTCTGATCAGATTGCTTTCAAGATGCTGGATTATACCCCCTTTGTTTCATATTATAAGTTGTTTAACTTTTTTTCTAGTCAAACTTAATAAAGTTTGGTCAAACTTAATAAAGTTTGACTATGTTTATAAAAAAAATTAGTAACATCTAAAATATCAATTAGTTTCACTAAATCTAATAGTGAGTATATTTTGATAATATATTTTTTGTTAAAAATATTACTATATTTTTCTATAAATTTGGTCAAACTTAAAGAAGTATGATTAAGAAAAAAATTGAACCACATAATATAAAACAGAGAGAGTATTAAAGTAGCAGCACAGTTCATACAAATTGGAGAAGGGGACAATTACACCTATGCCCCCACTTTGAACTCTAATTAATGTTTTACTCTCACATTTTAGGCTTTGCATTTTTGCTCTCTCTTTATGAAAACGAACCAATTGTTTGCCCTCACTTTTGACGTCTAGTTTAACGGTGTTAGTTTTAAAACAAAAGGACATTGATATCCTTAGTTGTTGTTGCTTTTTTGCTCAACTTTTAGACTAGCCGCACCGGAAGCCCCTGCAGCTCCTGCCTTCGCTGCGCCGGAAGCCTCCTCATCGCCTGCCTCGCTGCGTTGGAAGCCCCATGGCCGCCACCTGCCATCGCCGTGCAAGGGAGTGGGAAGCCTGCGACTACCCACCTGACTCACCGTGCAAGGGAGATCGGGGATCCGGTTTTACCAGAACAACACAAAGTCACACCGTGCAAGGGAGATCGGGGATCCGGTTTTACCAGAACAACACAAAGTCACAGAGCATATTGCATACTGATCAGAATATCATATCACTCATCTCCGATACCAAATGCGCCCACATAAATCTTACAATGCTATCTACACAAATGAAGGAACATAGCATAGACAACTACGGGGAGAAACTATCCTGCAAGACACGCGACGGGTTAAGCGAGGATGAGCAGAGCAACTGCTCGATCAGGGAGGGATCGGAGGGGACGCTATGTGGACACCCCGAGTATTATACCATCCAGTGTCCAACACGACCACCACATACTGTTGGAGGAGTGGGATCCAAACACGCATAAAAAAGCCACTCGTCCTCAATGTGTCCATGATCACGGTTGACACCTTCTGCTATAATAACCGGAATGCCGAGTAGTGATCGCAAGAGATAACCATAAGATAACTTGCCAGGCTACTCCGTCATATGCCCGTCAACCACACGAAGGCGGCGACCAGAAAACAAGGCATACCCCAGTGCCTCGATCCAAAGCGCTATCTCCAATTATCTCAAGCGATCAAAACCCGTTACTCGTGCTCAGCTAGTCCCCAGGAATACGACTAACCTCACACATTCATTGCAAGCAATTGGAACATCATCACAAGTGCATAAAAAGGGGTTAAGTATAGCAAGTATTTGGTACAGAATAGGGTCCGAGGTCCCATCTAACAGCAAACAAGTAGCAGCGGAAGATTCAAACAAAAGCCAAAAGCACAAAACAAAAGCCGGTGGTGCCACAACCCACAAGGGCAAATCAACCGGGCAAGAGCCAAGCTGAAGGTAGCAGAAGATCAATCCCTGCCCTCGCCGCCCCAACATCCCGGCCTAGGGCTTAATAGGATTAATAGAATATTCATATCAACAAGTTGCAACTTCTTTTCCGGAAGCCGATCTCCAAAAAAACTCCAGGGTTAAGCGTGCTTGGCCTGGAGCAATTTGGGATGGGTGACCGACCGGGAAATTCTTCCCGTCCTCACGCATGTGTCTTGCCACGCAAGTGAGGACAAAGTGTGCAGAAAACACATGTGTCTTGCCCTTGAGCATGTCGAAGACCTTGCGACAGGTGATGTCGAAGAGGTCTTTGATGTCGAGGAAGTGGGTAGTGAGGACTTGAGCATGTCGAAGACCTTGCGACAGGTGATGTCGAAGAGGTCTTTGATGTCGAGGAAGTGGGCAGTGAGGAGGTGGTCATGGACGGGCTTCACCTAGATGTTGATGAACCCTTGCCATAAGGGAGCGGGAATCCCGCGGCTGCCACCTGCCTCACCGCGCAAGGGAGGGAAGCACGGCCGTCGCGCACACAGGAGACCTGTCGTCGACTCGCGCTCGACTACCATCGCCGCGCACACATCGCCGCACTTCTCGATGGAACCGTCGTGCACGCCGGATGTGCCACCATCACTGTGCTTCCTGCCGGAACTGTCGCCGTCGCCGCGCATGTCAGAACCGCCGTCGTCGCCGCACACGCTGAAACCGTCGCCCGTCGCCGCCTCAACATGACTGAGCTCGTGTTAATGACCAAATTTGGTAAGATATGAACCAGATTCGGCATTGGAATCAGAGTGGATTCGGCAAAGAGTTAGATTCGAAGAACAGAGTATGCATCGGCTGGAGTCTGCATCGGCTGAGATGGATCGGATAGAGGACAGCCGATACAGCCGATTCTGATGAGACAGTTGTTAAATTGTTTCTAGAATCGATCAACGTGCTACACGAGGATTGCTGTGATGGAGATAAGCTCTCAGATAGGCAATTTGTACCTATTAATTAGGATATTTTAAATAGTTTCCTTAGAGATATGTTTGGGCAAAAGTCTGCCGTTAAGACTTATGTGTATCTTAGAGTTTGTTAGAGATAAGAGTCGTGTCCTGCAAAGACCTATCATCTATCTCGGCTATAAATATAACACGAACCCATGTAATTTACAACAACAGTTTAATAACGCTTTCGGTGCATCGCCACCCTTTTCTACTTTCGTTCTATTTCGACGAGTTCTTGCCTTCGGGTTGAGCTGCATCGGTCTCGATCTTCAACTAGAGGTAAACTTGTCATGGCGGACTGTGTTCTCAGGATTAGTGCTTCCATCATTATGATACTCTAATCTTGCTTATGTAATTCGTCGAGTTATCATATAAGCTCTATAGTCTTCATTAGTTGCGCTATCTGATTAAGCAATTAGCTGGTTTCTACTATTAGGGAGTAGCCAACAAGGTTAGATCTTGTTATTAGTCTAGATTATATAGCATATCTACCATCTCTTAGAGGTTTTCATCATCTTGCCTAGATCTTATATTTATCTTTATGCCTAATGCTGCATCGGTTGAGTTCAATCTATTAAGTAATATCCATAACTATAATATTTAGCTTGTTAGCTTGTTTTATGATTGTCGAGAGAGATAGCATCGTGGTTTCAGCCGATATTATCTGGTTTAGCTATCTTATTCCTTATATGCTTGACTGTTATACTAAATCGACCCTTTATATTAAGATCTTATTGCATTAGAATATACTAGTCTTCTTGTTTGATATATTTTGCTTGTTTTAATATCTTAGTATAAAGTGGTATCGGCGTATTAGCCGATACATGCTAGATCTATCTGATCGGCTATGCTATAAACGCCTATATAATCATTGCTTTAATGTATCTTTCTACTTAAGTGATTTATACTGTCTCGGCACGGCGACCGATCTATCCCAATCACTTAGTTTAAACATACATCGAAGGAAAGATTATATATCGTTAATATCTATAGCCGATCGAGTAGATTTAGTCGTATCTTATTCATTCATTACTGCCGATCGATTCCAACATGACATCGGCTCGAGGACAAATGATATGTCATCGGCAACTAGCCGATCGGCTATTATTTATGGATTTAACTTTGGTTTAGTTGTATTTTATTCTTGTTAATTGCCGGATCAAATCAACTTGCACGCTCTCGAACCTAAAAGCAAGATTTTGGACCTACACAAGAGTTAAGCAGATCTTCTAGGCCAGTGTGTGTTTTTCGCTTCAACAGCTCGGTGAAGGAATGGGCTTGGGTCCTTATCCATTCACTCAAGGGTACAACAGTAAATTGATATTTCATAAATCCTTTTTCTAATTACTTTTCAGACCTTCGAAAGCATTGCACAATACTAACTTACAATATTCAGTTAAAAAAAAGGAGAATTGGTTGGCAGTTTTGATTCAAATTTTTGTATGATTCACCTGGTTTTAATTTTTCTACCGATAAATTATTTTTTGTTTCTTTTCATACCATTGCAGTATAAAAAGAATTTCGGTTTGGATCTATTCTCAAGGTTAGACACGCATGGGATTTCTTGGGGTTTAAGCCGAAATATCTTATGCCATTCGAGTTTTCTGTGGTACAGGGAAACTATATGTAATATAAAGCTAAACAGAATTTCTGGTAGAAAAATATTAGTAAAATTGTATTGTCCATTTTGTGAAAAATACTGAATAGTAAAATTATTGATCACTTTGGCAACACTATATATCTGAAATGCATCTAGGGTGACTACAACAATTTTGGTGTGATATCCTAACTCAATTAGGATGTGGTCTATGTAATTCATGAGAGCTGTGTACGTATATTTAGTACCACATTGCTAGTTTAGCAACGGTGTAACCAACTTACAAGGGTTTGTCCTTCCAACCATAACACCTCTAGGTTAACGATTTTACACGAAACATAGACGAAAGTGTAAGTGGGGTTGGAATGTGTAAGTAGGCCCGCCCATTCGCTGTGCTAGGCTGCATGGTTATGGAGGGCGGGCCATTACTCATGGTATGAGAGCGGTCCCTCACAGTTGTGCGTACGGGTCAGTGTGTGGGCATATGTCGCATGGTGCGTGTGGGCTCTGTGAGAGACACATGGCATGATGACATATGGCGTCAGCACTGGATGTATTGTCGGCACCCGGGGATGGAATTCCTGAATACCTGGAGCATACACCGTACTAGTCCCATGATCAGTGGCTAGCACACGCATCCTCAACATTGCTATCACATCCATACATCATACTTGACATATAAATAGATAAAGTGGTTATCATAACTTAGCGATTGTTGATGGTCCTTAAATCATAATATCTGACCGTCAATACCTGCATATAATGAAATAAAACATGGTATCCAACTTAGTGGTAGGTATTATTACTAATCACTTCCACTAGTGTTGGTGAAATATGTGTATGCAGGTAATTTGAGGAGAAAACACATCCGTCATGCGACAAAATGCACCTCTGCACATTCAGGACACGTTTACACGGATTGGAGGCCCCATAAGTCAATGAAAACCATTTAGAATTGGGCCAAAACATAGTGCAGGTTATTGGGGGCCCATTAAGCAACTTACCGGCCAAAGGAGAGACCGGGAGGCGAGTTTTTGGGTTCGGCCGAACCATTCCTGGCGCCTCCCGCCATCTACTTCCACGTGGACGGCTTGGATTCCTCCCCTATGGCGGTTGTAGGGTGTTTTGGTCATTTCCGATACCCCTAACCGTCATTTGGAGCCTATATAAGGAGGTCTTCATCTCACTTCAAGAACACACAATTTTGAGCTGAATTAGAATAGACTCTATTGTATCTTTTGTACGTTAGAATAAGGTATAGAGAGTGAGGGGAAGCTCTGGAGGAGTTCCCGGAAGTTTCGCGTTCATCCGACTTCTACCTCGACGAGTGTAGCTTCCTAGGAGGAATTCTAGAGGAGTACTGGAGCTGTCGGTACACTTTGCTCCAGGTTCGGAGAACCTTCTTCTATAAACTAAGCATCAGTGTTCTTTTCTTATGTTATTTAATTACTTAGTCTGAGTAAGATAGATTTCCATCTCTACGGGTTCATTGTTTAGTATTTATACTAAGCGCTCTAGTACTAGGACTCTGGATAGAGAAGGAAGTTCCTGTAAGTATAAGAGTAGTAATTAATAACTTAGACGTGGTGTCTAGGTTAGAGATTACCTTTGTTTATTGTGTATCCCATAGATTTGTCAGAGGTAGGTGGCAGGTGGTGACAGCCTTGAATTCCGTTCTAGTAATCCTCCACGTTCGGATACATCATAAAGCTATAGCCGGAACCGTATTGGCAGACCAGCAGGGGTCGGTGCCCGAAGCAACAGATAGGAAATTATCTTTTAACTTAGCTTACATAATTAAAATACATAGAAAGTCCTCTCTAGCCTAGCCTATCTACCTATAGTTGTTGTCCTTGGATAGTCTTAGCCTTAGGTAGATTACACACGTTCCATGAGTTCGATATCCTTTTGGGGGTCACCCGAAGGTGAAGTGCTACAGCGGTATTCCGTGCGCTTGCGGATTTATCTGTAGTCGTAAGAAATACCAATAGCGATGCAAAGTTCTTACATAATAGTTAGGTCGACTGGCCAAATAAAAGAGTTTAAACGCAGCGGAAAAGATAAATATACATAAGTTCTTCGGTATGCCCATCTACCAAACCACACAGGCAACCGACTAGGAATCACCCTAGAAAGAACCATCTCGGAAACTCTGGTACCCGATGCAAAGTAATCGTCACTAGGCACCTCATATCCTGCATCCTAGTCTAAAAACAACAACAAAAGGTGGGTCAATACACTAGGTATTGGAAGTCCTACCCAAACCTTAGGAAACCTAGGTCTATTGCAAGTTGAGATCGATCAAGGATGGCTCGATTTATAGGCGAGGGAGGAGCGAGAGGCAGATGCGGAGGTTGTTGTGATGCATTCGGCGTCTCTTGCGCGCGCAGGCTGTGGTCCGCAGGGAACATGGCGGGCAGCAGGCGTCGGCTTTGCGCAGGGATTGCAGAGGGGGTGCACGGGTAGTCAGAGGGAGCCAGGGGTGGTCGGCCTCGCCTTGTCGCTTCGGGCGTCGGCTTTGGCAGGGGGCGGCGGCTTCGGGTTGGCGAGGCGCACTGCGAGGCCGACTTTGCAGGCGGGAGACATGGAGGCAGGGGCGTCGGCTTTGCAGACAACAGACGTAGGTCGGAGGCCTTGCAGACGAAGGAAGCAACGGTTGAGTTCGTAGCGTCTCGTCGCTCCGGGCAGAGGGCGGCGCCGGTTGGGCGCGGTGGCTACGAGGGCAGCGCTGGGCGCGGCAGGGCATCAGGCAGAGGCGGGGCAGAGGCGAGCGTCAGCTTTGCACAGCCTTGCAGCGAGATTCGCGGGCAGAGGAAGAATGGGCGGCTTGGAGGCGACGACTTTCGGCTCGCATCCTATGTGTTCGATGGAATGCCTGCAAGGAAAGAGAGGGGAAAGAGGAAGAGAGAGAGATGGGGTGCTGGGCCACTGGCAGGTGGGGTCCAGGGTGCTTGGGCCCACTGATCAGAGAGGTACAGGGATAGGGGGAGGTGAGGAAAATTTCTTCCCAGGGATTTTAAGAGAGGGCTGAGGGTTTGACGAATTTTTTTTGGAATGGCTACATTGCTCAAAAGCATGCGCCATTTTTACTGGAAGTTACTGTAGTGGTGAACTCCATTTGGTGAACTTTTGAGATTTTTCTCATGTGCAGTTATTTTTTGAAAATTCAAACAAGTTTCCTTCTCTTATTCCAATTTAAATTAATTTTGGTTGCCTTCATCTTTTTAATTGAGATGCAAAAGCTGAGTTATAACTAATTAAATTTGTTGTTTATTATTCTCATCATTAATCTTATTACCTTTTTTTCTCTAATTTAATTTATATATGCAAAATGAAATGATGCATAGAAGATCCAAAAACATCCAAAACAAATTTTCACCACAATAATAAATGAATTTTTTTTCATTATATTGAATTTCCAAGTTTCTACAATTTGGGTTAGTTACATGTATGGACGTGCACTAAGAGGGCCATGTTCCTAGACATTTGCCTATATGCATGTGAGGCTATATGCGTAAGTTCGACTGACAGGGTTGTTGGGTCCTTTAAGGTGAGGGGGGTGTACGTAACATCATGGGCCAATTTGGATATCGTCTAGAAGACATTGCTTATGGAGAGGTTCTGATATAAATTCTAGTAACAAATCCTTGGTTCTTTGGGATAGAGTTTGTCAGCTGAAGTCTTAAGGAGGTTTAGGAGTAATTGATCTCAGATTTCAGAATAATGCTTTGTGGATGAAAAATCTCCATCAGATTTATAATAGGCATACTGTTCGTTTGGTAAGTTTGATATGGTCTACTTACTATAATGGCAAAGTCCCACATGCTTTGTCTTTAAAAGATCCTTTTGGTGGAGAGATGTTTTACAATTTGTGGACAATTTTAGAGGTTTATCAAAGTGCGCAGCGGGTGATGGTGGGACCTGACTGTTTTGGAATGATAAACTTAGATCAACACTCTATCCCAGGGCACATTCTTTTGCAAGAAATCATAAGGACTCAGTTCATCAGACTTCCACAAAGGATCTGTCTCAAATCTTTTTGCTCCCAATGACAGAGTAGGCTTATCAACAATTTCTTGCAATGCAAGCTGCAGATCCTTTGGATCAGCTCTCAGATGACTGCCATATGGTCTTATGCTAGGGTTAATGATAGATTCTCCTCTCAGAAAGATTAAGCCATAATCTTTATGCATATACAATCTCTAATTATTTAAATTGGATCTCGAAGAGCAAATGTACTATGAAAGTCAAGGTTTTTGGTTGGCTTCTTTTGATTGATCGATTAAATACTCGAGATAAGCTTGATAGAAAGCATTGTGCCCCTGATGGAAGTGATCTTACTTGTGTGATTTGTTCATCCGGAGCTAGGGAAACTCTGCAACATTTGTTCTTCCATTGCACTTTCAGTTCGCAATGCTAGGCGCAATTTGGTTTAGTTTGGGACTTATATTTATTCTTTGAAGATATGTTACAACATGCAAGAGGTTCTTATTGATCATCTCATTTTGTGGAGAAGATTTTATATGCGGCTTGGAATATTTGGAAGCAGCGAAGTAATTGGCTATATTTTTGATAATGTGCCATCCTCAGTCTCCTCTTGGATGACATTCTTTAAGAATGATCTGTCGCTTCTTGTTTTTTTTTTAAATGCAGATGAGAGATCAACATTTATTTCCTGGTTAAACCAGTTGTAAAACTTTTTATTTTATTTTCTTAATATATAATTTTACTTTGGGGGAGGGGGGTTCCCTCACAGTGCTTTCCCTCAAAAATTAGGATATGGTCTGTGTGGCTCATAAGAGCTGGTCTGTGTGGTTCATGAGAGCTGTGTATGCATGTTTAGTACCACATTGCTAGTTTAGTAAGAGTGAAACAACTTATAAGGTCTTGTATCTCCAACCATATCACTCGCGGGCTAACCCTTCTACACGAAGCGAGGACGAAAGTGCAATGGGGTGGTATGTGTAAGTGGGCCTACTCATCGGTTGAGTTGGGCTGTGAGTTTGTAGAGGGCGGGCCATTACATTTGGCATGCCTTGACGAGGCAGTTTCGTCAAGAATCAGTGAAATTTCGTCACAAGGACATAATCGCAGAAGATCTGTTCCTCTGTGTTTTTTTTCACTAGATCCACTTGTTTCACTCTTAGGCCGAGGTTAGTTCCAAAATTTTTCTTTAAATTTCTAACTTTTCCATCACATTAAAACTTTCCTACACACACAAACTTCCAACTATTCCATCACATTATTTCAATTTCAACCAAACTTCCAATTTTGGCGTAAACTAAACACACCCTTAAAAAAATGAGGATCCAGTAGTGCTTTGTTTGACTCTTACTCCACCAGATAAGGATTCCAAAGTGGAGTCCTGGCAAACAGATTCTTTGCTCAAAATGTACACTTACCTACAACCATTTATACCTAGACACTTGTTGGGGGTTAGGAGTACACCCCTGGCGCATAATACCCTCCACCTTCAGAGGGGAGTGCAGCGCCAGGAAGGCTAGGGCAGAGGCCATGTGGTCAACCATGGGGCCTACTACAAGGGATGCCCAAAAAGGGTTTCCTATGCCAGCCTTTGGCTTCGAAAGATAATGCACAAGGATAGACTACAACAGGAAAACTAAGACCATGTTTAGATGGGACTAAAACTTTTAAGTCCCTATCATATCGAATGTTTGGATACTAATTGTAAATATTAAATGTAGACTATTATAAAACCCATCCATAATCTTGGAATAATTCGTGAGACGAATCCATTGAGCTTAATTAATCCATGATTAGCCTATGTGATGCTACAGTAAACATTCTCTAATTATGGATTAATTAGGCTTAAAAAATTTATCTCGTAAATTAGCTTTCATTTATGTAATTAGTTTTGTAAGTAGTCTATATTTAATACTCTAAATTAGTGTCTAAATATAGGGACTAAAGTTAAGTCCCTGGATCCAAACACCACCTAACTATCAGTGTAGTTCGGGATGGGGACGAGCGGACGACACAACTCCTACCACTAAAAAGGGAGGGGCCATGGGTGTGTGCCATCCTTTCAGGGGTGGGCTCATCGACTGGGGCTGCCCCCCTTTAGTTAGGTTGAAAATATACGATTCTGCTCCTGGAGGGACCCACAAGTCCGTGGCTTAAATATAAGGATGTTGTGTAACTCCATTAGGTCATAATTGTAATTTTATTTTTGTAATTTGGGGCCTATCGTTAACGACAAAATTTGGTAAGATTCTTTAGTGGATTGGGTTAAGGAAAGAGCACAATCAACCGATGGAAACTTATCCATGAGACCAAGTTTATGAAAGAATCGTGAAGACTATGGCATGGCAGCATAATTCTATATATTGGTTAGGCTTAATTTAGTAGTTTCCTTTTATCTTTAGGAAAGTGTGTTTAGTGTCAGATAAGGACTTTATGTTTTTCTTTTGTCTTTAGGAAAGTTTTTAGGAAAGTTTCGTTCTTGTCCAATAAGCACTTATATCTACCCATAGGTATAAATATGTACACCCGGGGTCATTATAAACTATCTCACAGATCGTCATTATAAACTATCTCACAGATCAATACAACTACTCTTGACGCATCGTTACCAGCTTTATTGAGGTTTTTACTTATCATCTGACGGAACTTGGCACCTGACATGGGGCTGCATCGGCTTTTGATCTCCGGTGAAGGGTAAGTCCTACGTTCCGTCGGCCTAGGCAATTGTATCTGCTACGTTGGTGTTGTTCAAGGCTGCATCGCTTTGATCTCTTGCATCGCTCTGGTTTGGTTGATATATTTTCCTACCTATTTATTATATATCTTAGTTAATCTAGTTTGGTAGATCGATTTACTTGTATCGGCTGGGATCTGCTTTAGGGTTTTTGCCGGTATCGGCTAAATCGCTTTACTAGATTAGATTTGCTAATGTATCCACCACCGTGAAAATTAGTCAAATACTTGATTTTTTAGACTTCATGCTTCTTAAAATAGTTTGTAATGCATCATCCTTAGTCGTGCTATTAGAATCATAATGGCTAGCCTGTCTTTGATTATAATAAGGGTTTCATCGGGATTTCAGCCGATGAGTTATCTGGACATTGCATCGGCTTACTAGGATTGTATACAAGTTAGTTTTAGCCGATTGAAACAAAGGTTTCACTAATCATCTAATTGTGTGGATTTTATGACATCGAACCTCCAGCCGATGTATACTTTTAACCTTCGGATCAATATTTATTCTATCATACTAATTTTAGCCGATTAGTTTCTACTGGATTATATTATTGTTCTATTACATTATCATCAGCCGATTGTCTTTATATTGTTATCTACATTGGTCATATAACCGACATCTCAAAACCTTACGGCATCGGCTGGAACTACTCTATCGGCTTGTCAGCCGATCAGTTATTTGATCTGTTGTTTACATATCTTGTCAATTGCAGGATCAAACTGACTGGCACATCCGCATCTCATCAATTTTTGGACCTACACTGGAGCTAAGCATATCTCTCATGCCGTTGTGTTCATTGATTTAGTTTGCGCCAACACAGTTCCGGCACCATCGGCCGAACGCGAATTTTTCGTCAACACCTATATAAATAGGACGCATCCTCTGTTTGATTGGGGATTGGTATTTTTATGTCTAGTAAACTACACTTCACAACTCAGTTGTGTCTCCAATCAAGATCTTCACGTATAGTTTGTTGGTACATAATTTGTTCCCAGAACACTCGTTCCTTGGGCACTTCTACATATCACCATCCTTACTTCGACCATAAAACCAACACCCATTGTGTTGTAGGTTTCTAGGACTCTACACAGTGCATGTGAACACTTCAATTTCTTGGAATAAAAAATATGCAGTAGAAATGAGAGGCAACAGGAGAAGTAGTACTACTTCCTTGGTGGTGGGTGTTCTTCAGGAGCCGCTTGTGTTGCGGTTCTGGAGAAGTATCAATATCGATTTCAAGTAATTTTACCTTTCTACCAAATCTTTCTGGCCAAGGAACTAAGACGGTGTTTGATTGTGAAGGTTGGGAACCTTCCCCACCCGTCACGGAAAACAGAGAAGCTTATTAGCGCATGATTAATTAAGTATTAGCTAAAAAACCTTTAAAATGAATTAGTATGATTTTTTAAAATAAATTTCCCATAGTCTTTTTTGTTGCAAAAAATACAATTTAGCAGTTTGGGAAACATATGCGTGTGAAACAAGGGAGTGGAGGTTGGGAATATAAAGAAACAAACTCAGCCTAAGAGTACATGTGTACAAAAAAGTAGGAGGAAAAAAAAGAACCATGAACGAAGCAACTTACAGGAGCTGATAAGATTGTATTGAGTAAGGTCTTATCCGTGTGAACAAGATAACATATATAACAGAATAATAACCTTTGACGTTATCTCGTGCCCGCATCGCTGCTGAATTAGTACCTCACTCTGATAAGCTACAAGGTGTTGTATAATTATTTTCTTTCCAAGCTGATGTTTGTAAGTCTAAATAATGCTAAGTATATTCATCTTGACAGGTGGTTGTATGATGCCCCTTTCCATGCTGACTAACAACTTTAATCAACATTATAAGTACAAGGTCCTACGTCGCTACACACCTTTTTACCTTGCATCTGGCTGCCAAGTAAGCTGCATCCTATAATTTTCCAGTTGAAAAGTTTCTGATTTTGGGTGAAAATGTTTGCATATTGAATTGACTGTTGTTAATTTTTAGTTTTTTTAGTCTCTCTTTGAATTTGTTTGAAATTCCACCTGTAGAAAGTTTCTATATGTGCAAAGTTTATATATCCAAAAGTTCATATGTGCAAAGTTTGTACATGCAAAGTTTCTATCAGCAAAAAGTTTATACATGCAAAGTTTCTCCATAAATATTGGATTAAAAAAGCTTTATTAGTTCTACAAATTTGTGCTTAGTAAAACTTACAGAGCGAAAAATTATGGTTTAGGCTAGTTTTCAAGGTTAGTCGAAAGTTGAGAGAGGAGCACTATTCTTACACTTTGTTAACACAATTAGAGTTAATGAAGTTTATCAATTTTCAGAGAGTTCTTTGATTTGTGTTTTTGCCGATCTCGGCGGTTAAACCGGGAAGAACCCATGACATTGAGGCGATCGCCTGATTCAGGGGGTTGCGGTGGTGAGCTGGGCGGTCAGACTGATGACTAGGGAGCAGTCAGACCAGATAGCACTTGGCGGTCATGTTACAGAATAACTTTTAATTCCGTTAAAAGTTTTGCTTTTTGTATTTGTTTCTTGTGTCTCATATCTTATAAGTGGTATTAGAGTCACGTTTAGTCTTTTCGAGCTGAAAAAATATTCTTTCAACCCTTTTGTTTTCTCCCTTGATTTTTCTATCAAACGTTTTCTATCACACGTTTGATATCAAATCCATAATTCAAATTCAAATCATTTAGACTATGTGATAGAAACGTTCCACCGGTTTGGTTGTGAGGAAACATTCAAATTATTTTGTATATATTATCAAACTATTTCATGGGTATAGTAAACAGTTAGTCATTCATGAGTATGAAATAGAAAGCTTTTCAGAGGATAGGACTCAAACTTTTTGATAGGCCTAAATCTGGCTGAAGAAGAATGCTCATGACAGGCCTAAATGACCTGCGCAAGCCACTCATCTATCCTTCCAGCTCCATTATCTCAACCAGCCGAGCAGCAGTCCCCTTGTTCCCCTATTCCCTTGCATCCCCAAGCAGCTGCCAGTATGGCTGGTCGTGATGGTGATGGGAAGGACGGATGAATGCAGCGACAGCTGAGAGGAGAGGGGGGAGGGGGGAGTGACTAACGGTGTAGGTCGTGGCCGCCGCTGTTGCTGCTGACAATGATGAAGGCGTGATCGTATATGGGAATTAGCACCGGGCGATCACGTTGTTGCGCACGAGGGCATCGAAGGAAGACCAATCCATCCACTGGATTTCCAATGTTTTAGCCAATTTATCTTGAAGAGTCTCGTGTTACATCGGAATGTAGCACTGGATATTTTCGACTTCAATTCTTCACGGTTGTGTTGATCTTTCAACAATTAAATTTTGATATTTCTTGTGTGAGGCCGAAATGTTTCAACCGTGAATTCTCCAATGTTTCCTGATGGCGAAATATTTTCTCCCAGTGGTGAAAAAATGCTCAAATTTGGGGGAAAATATCGGGCACTCGATTTGTAGTTGTGCCCTAGGCTGAAAGTAAGGTTCTGTTCAAGATCCCTCTAGAGCAGATTGTTTGATAGACAAGTCATGCTGCCATGGTCGCAAATAGTATTACGCGTGCAGAGAACAGCACAACACACTTGCACATCATGTTGTGGAGAAAATTTCTTCTATGGCCCTAAAATTTTTAGCTGATCCTTTACATGCCCCTCAATTTTCTTTGCTCTCTTGTGTATACCAGAATTTTGATTTTAATCCCTTCCATATTCTTATCATCAATTGCCTGTTAATAGGTGCAAAAGAAGTTGGTTTTACCCTTAAATGTGCAAGGAATATATAGAAATTTGTTGAATCTATTGTTGGAAACGTACTAATTTGTTTCATGACACTATAATGTTCATATGTCTTTCAAATGAGAAGTATGATGCATAGAAATTATAATATATATTAAAAAGTATATGTAACATTTTTTAAATGGTAAACATTGTTTTGTACAGCATTCCTTATATAAGATATAAAACAAGGGGACTGATCCGTTGAAGTACCATCATAAAACTATGCTACATATAAATAAATAAAATGTATATTAACTACTTTTGTCATTATGTAAAAGTAAACTATGCCGTGAATAATACCTTGTACAGTGAAGTCATGAATATAATAGTCTTATAAAATTAACGTACAAATCCAACAATATACTCTACAAAATTCCATGTTTCTTTTATGCTAAGGGCGAAATGAACCTATTTATAGGAATTAACTGGTCAACTAATGGTCAACTAACAGAATGGGTATGAAATTGATCAAAACCAATTTTTTCAAGGGCATATAAGAGAGTAAACAAAACTCGGGGAGCATATAAGGGATTGCCTAAACTTTCATGGGCATTGAAAGCATTTCCTCCATTTTGTATGGACATGAGGGTGAGTTTTGTTCTCCTTCATATATATTTGCAGCACCAAACTAGTTATAAGTTCTAGTACAGCAAAATATTTTGGTAGGTTAGAGTTGCCTCAACTTTATTGATTTTGTAAAATAAAGCTGGATTCAAATCAGAATCCTGACAAACAATATTCAAAATAGGGTAGAGTTGCCTTAACTTTATTGATTTTGTAAAAGTTAGGATTCAAATCAGAATCCTGACCAGCAGTATTGAAGCTGGTATAAATAGTTCGCCTTTTATGTAGCTATGTGGTTGTCAAAATGGCGAATTGGAGGCGAAGACATCCTGGTCGAACCTTAGAGGATTACGACCGGTGCCACATCCAGCGCCGCGATGACATTGCCACACTTTGGTTAGACTTCGAAATGACTAATCGTCAAGTTGTTATCGCTTGACGTCAGTGTGTATTTCGCTTCCTTCCCCCTTAGAGTCGTGTACAGTATTGATGACGAATCGTGTTCGCGGGACTTAGTAGGGGCGGGGCAAAAATGTTCTGAAACGGATGATGTAATTTTTTGCTCCTTTGTATAACACGTATGTGCTTTTGCCCGATGGAGCTTGTGCGTGTTTTTATGTTTCTTTTCGCTATCATTGCATTTTGTAACTTGTACGTTCGGAAGGGCGAGGCGTGTCGGCCCCCTTGCATGTTAGCGAAAGGAATTCACATTGACTTTTCAGCCCTCATCATTCGCTCTCGACTTTTGGCATGTGCGTCCAGAAACGCTTCAGTATTTGCATAAGTCGAGTGTAGCGACGATCGATATGTTTTCCGAAAACGAGCTGTCGCGGTTTCAACGTTCGGCGAGCTGTGCTTCGGCCGATTCGTATCGCCCCCCTGGCGTTTTCGTCGATCAAACGTTTGCCTTGGGGTTTTTCCACGAAATATCATACACAAAAAAGGCGAAGACACCCATGAATTTTAAATGACTGAGCGTCAGTTTGCCATTGCCCAGCGTCGACGCAGCATAATCCCCGTTTTTCCTTCTTTACCGCTAATTTTTTTTTTGTATTGATCTAACAACAAGCGATGAAGAAGATGCTCAAGGGGGTAGTCCTTCGCCATTTGAGGACTGCTTTTGTTAATGAATCGGATGTAAAGTCCGAATGCCTTTTGGCGGGCAATGGAATTTATCAGTAACTTGTGCTTTTTGGCAAATAAATGGAGTGTGGTGCGTGTTACGGCTGTTCGGCTCGTACTTTGCCCTTTTTGCCTTTGGCACTGGTATTTTTAGGTACTTTGATCGTTTTGACCGTTGCCGGCTTTCGGTCTTTTTAGCACTTCGACCTTTTTAACTGTTACCGGCTTTCGGTCATTTCTTTAGTGCTACTAGGGTTTTGTCGTTTGTCCCTTTCGGCTGCCCCGTTTGTCTGCGGGTGTGCAACCGATGCGAACTTGATTTCAAGATTTAGCCCCTCGCACATTTTCTTGGACTTCTCGGAGTCAAACCGCTTGTTATTGCCGGTAATGAACTCTTTCGGCACACCGAATCGGCAGAAAATGTTTTTCCGAACAGATTTTTATACTAGTGCCGAAGGTACTGCCTTAGCCCATCGAAGGCGGCTTGACACTCAGGTGTCCAATTGAGTTTGCCGGCCCCTCGGAGCATCTTGAAAAATGATAAATCTCTTTCGGTTGCTCTTGGGAGCAACTCCTTAACACATTTTCGCCCCTAGTCCTTATCGCCGTACCTTGCTGGTACTGTGGCGAAAGGCATGGGTGTGGCGAAACCTGTTTGCCCGCAGCCCTTGGCGCCATACCTTATTGGTACTATGGCGAAGGGCATGGCGTGTGGCAAAAGCTGTTCACCCGCAGCCCTTGACGCTATACCTTATTGGTATTGTGGTGAAGGGCATGGGTATGGCGAAAGGCTCCAGAGGCTAGGGTGGCCTCATAGCCCCCGAGCTTGGAAGCAACATATTTTCGTCCCCAGCTCTTGTCGCCGTACCTTGCGGGTACTGTGGCGAAGGGTGTGGGTGTGGCGAAAGGCTCCAGAGGCTAGGGTGGCCTCGTAGCCCCCCAGCTTGGAAACAACTTATTTTCGCCCCCAGCCCTTGACGCCATACCTTATTGGTACTATGGCGAAGGGCGTCGATGGGCGAAACCAGTTCGCCCGCAGCCCTTGACGCCGTACCTCATTGGCACTATGGCAAAGGGTATGGCGTGTGGCGAAACCTCTTCGCCGCAGCCCTTGACGCCGTGCCATATTGGCACTATGGCGAAGGGCGTGGGTTGGCGAAACCTGTTCGCCCGTAGCCCTTGACGCCGTGCCTTATTGGTTCGATGGCGAAGGGTATGGCGTGTGGCAAAACCTCTTCGCCCGCAGCCCTTGACGCTGTGCCATATTGGCACTATGGCGACGGGCGTCGGTTGGCGAAACCTGTTCGCCCGCAGCCCTAGACGCCGTGCCTTATTGGCACTATGGCGAAGGGCGTGGGTGGACGAAACCTCTTCGCCCGAAACCCTTGACGCCGTACCTCATTGGTTCGATGGCAAAGGGCGTGGGTGGACGAAACCTCTTCGCCCGCAACCCTTGACGCCGTACCTCATTGGTTCGATGGCGAAGGGTATGGCGGGTTGGCGAAACCTGTTCGCCCGCAGCCCTTAACGCCGTGCCATATTGGCACTATGGCTAAGGTCGTGGGTTGGCGAAACCTGTTCGCCCGTAGCCCTTGAGGCCGTACCATATTGGTACTATGGCGAAGGGCGTGGGTGGGCGAAACCTTTTCGCCCGCAACCCTTGACGCCGTACCTCATTCGTACTATGGCGTAGGGTATGGCGTGTGGCGAAACCTCTTTGCCTGCAGCCCTTGACGCCGTGCCATATTGGCACTATGGTGAAGGGCGAGGGTTGGCGAAACCGTATCGCCCGCAACCCTTGACGCCGTGCCTTATTGGTACTATGGCGAACAGCGTGGCGTGTGGCGAAAGGTGTATAGAGGCTTGGGCGGCTTCATAGCCCCCCAGCTTGGACTTAACTCATTTTCGCCCCAGCCCATGTCGCCGTGTCGCGCGGGTACTGTGGCGAAGGGTGAGGGTGGGACGAAAGGCTCTAGAGGCTAGGGTGGCCTCGTAGGCCTCCCGCTTGGAAGCAACTTATTTTCGCCCCCAACCCTTGAGGCCATACCTTATTGGTACTATGGCGAAGGGTGTGGCGTGTGGCGAAACCTCTTCGCCCGCAAGCCCTTGACGCCGTACCTTATTGGTACTATGGCGAAGGACGTGGGTGTGGCGAAACCTGTTCGCCCGCAGCATTTGACGCCATACCATATTGGTACTATGGTGAAGGGCGTGGGTGGGCGAAACCTATTCGCCCGCAACCCTTGACGCCGTACCTCATTGGTACTATGGCATAGGGTATTGCGTGTGGCGAAACCTCTTCGCCCACAGCCCTTGACGCCGTGCCATATTGGCACTATGGCGAAGGGCGTGGGTTGGCGAAACATGTTCGCCCGCAGCCCTTGACGCTGTGCCTTATTGGTACTATGGCGAAGGGCGTGGCGTGTGGCGAAAGGTGTCCAGCGGCTTGGGCGGCTTCATAGCCCCCCAGCTTGGAAGCAACATATTTTCGCCCCCAACCCTTGACGCCATACCTTATTGGTACTATGGCGAAGGGTGTGGGTGGGCGAAACCTGTTCGCCCGCAACCCTTGACGCCGTACCTCATTGGTACTATGGCGAAGGGTATGGCGTGTGGCGAAGCCTCTTCGCCCGCAGCCCTTGACGCCGTGCCATATTGGCACTATGGCGAAGGGCGTGGGTTGGCGAAACATGTTCGCCCGCAGCCCTTGACGTTGTGCCTTATTGGTACTATGGCGAAGGGCGTTGCGTGTGGCGAAAGGTGTCCAGCGGCTTGGGCGGCTTCATAGCCCCCCAGCTTGGAAGCAACATATTTTCGCCCCCAACCCTTGACGCCATACCTTATTGGTACTATGGCGAAGGGTGTGGGTGGGCGAAACCTATTCGCCCGCAACCCTTTACGCCGTACCTCATTGGTACTATGGCGAAGGGTATGGCGTGTGGCGAAGCCTCTTCGCCCGCAGCCCTTAACGCCGTGCCATATTGGCATTATGGCGAAGGGCGTGGGTTGGGGAAACCTGTTCGCCCGCAACCCTTGATATCGTGCCTCATTGGCGCTATGGCGAAGGGCGTGGGTAGACGAAACTTCTTCGCCCGCAACCCTTGATGCCGTACCTCATTGGTACTATGGCGAAGGGCGTGGGTGGGCGAAACCTGTTCACCCGCAACCCTTGATGCCGTACCTCATTGGTACTATGGCGAAGGGTATGGCGTGTGGCGAAACCTCTTCGCCCGCAGCCCTTGACGCCGTGCCATATTGGCACTATGGCGAAGGGCGTGGGTTGGCGAAACCTGTTGGTCCGCAGCCTTTGATGCCGTGCCTTATTGGTACTATGGCGAAGGGCGTGGCGTGTGGCGAAATGTGTCCTGAGGCTTGGGCGGCTTCGTAGCCCCCCAGCTTGGACATAACTCACTTTCGCCCCCAGACCTTGTCGCCGTATCGCGCGGGTACTGTGGCGAAGGTTGTGGGTGGGGCGAAAGTTTCTAGAGGCTATGGTGGCCTCGTATCCCCCCAGCTTGGAAGCAACTTATGTTCGCCCCCAACCCTTGAGGCCATACCTTATTGGTACTATGGTGAAGGGTGTGACGTGTGGCGAAACCTCTTCGCCCGCAAGCCCTTGACGCCGTACCTTATTGGTACTATGGCGAAGGGCGTGGGTGTGGCGAAACCTGTTCGCCCGCAGCCCTTGACGCCGTACCATATTGGTACTATGGCGAAGGGCGTGGGTGGGCGAAACCTGTTCGCCCGCACCCCTTGACGTCGTACCTCATTGGTACTATGGCGTAGGGTATGGCGTGTGGCAAACCTCTTTGCCTGCAGCCCTTGACGCCGTGCCATATTGGCACTATGGCGAAGGGCGTGGGTTGGCGAAACCTGTTCGTAAGCAGCCCTTGACGCCGTGCCTTACTGGTACTATGGGGAAGGGCGTGGCATGTGGCGAAAGGTGTGCAGAGGCTTGGGTGGCTTCGTAGCCCCCTAGCTTAGACTTAAACCACTTTCGTCCCCAGCCCTTGTCGCCGTACCACACGGGTACTGTGGCGAAGGATGTGGGTGTGGCGAAAGGCTCTAGAGGCTAGGGTGGTCTCGTAGCCCCCCAGCTTGGAAGCAACTTATTTTCGCCCCCAACCCTTGACGCCATACCTTATTGGTACTATGGCGAAGGGTGTAGGTGGGCGAAACATGTTCGCCCGCAACCCTTGAAGCCGTACCTCATTGGTACTATGGCGCAGGATATGGCGTGTGGCGAAACCTCTTTGCCCGCAACCCTTGACGCCGTGCCATATTGGCACTATGGCGAAGGACGTGGGTTGGGGAAACCTGTGCGCCCGCAGCCCTTGATGCCGTGCCTCATTGGCGCTATGGCGAAGGGCGTGGGTAGACGAAACTTATTCGCCCGCAACCCTTGATGCCGTACCTCATTGGTACTATGGCGAAGGGCGTGGGTGGGCGAAACCTGTTCACCCGCAACCCTTGATGCTGTACCTCATTGGTACTATGGCGAAGGGTATGGCGTGTGGCGAAACCTCTTCGCCCGCAGCCCTTGACGCCGTGCCATATTGGCACTATGGCGAAGGGCGTGGGTTGGCGAAACCTGTTGGTCCGCAGCCTTTGATGCCGTGCCTTATTGGTACTATGGCGAAGGGCGTGGCGTGTGGCGAAATGTGTCCTGAGGCTTGGGCGGCTTCGTAGCCCCCCAGCTTGGACTTAACTCACTTTCGCCCCCAGCCCTTGTCGCCGTATCGCGCGGGTACTGTGGCGAAGGTTGTGGGTGGGGCGAAAGTTTATAGAGGCTATGGTGGCCTCGTATCCCCCCAGCTTGGAAGCAACTTATGTTCGCCCCCAACCCTTGAGGCCATACCTTATTGGTACTATGGCGAAGGGTGTGACGTGTGGCGAAACCTCTTCGCCCGCAAGCCCTTGACGCCGTACCTTATTGGTACTATGGAGAAGGGCGTGGGTGTGGCGAAACCTGTTCGCCCGCAGCCCTTGACGCCGTACCATATTGGTACTATGGCGAAGGGCGTGGGTGGGCGAAACCTGTTCGCCCGCACACCTTGACGCCGTACCTCATTGGTACTATGGCGTAGGGTATGGCGTGTGGCGAAACCTCTTTGCCCGCAGCCCTTGACGCCGTGCCATATTGGCACTATGGCGAAGGGCGTGGGTTGGCGAAACCTGTTCGTCCGCAGCCCTTGACGCCGTGCCTTATTGGTACTATGGGGAAGGGCGTGGCGTGTGGCGAAAGGTGTGCAGAGGCTTGGGTGGCTTTGTAGCCCCCTAGCTTAGACTTAAACCACTTTCGTCCCCAGCCCTTGTCGCCGTACCACGCGGGTACTGTGGCGAAGGATGTGGGTGTGGCGAAAGGCTCTAGAGGCTAGGGTGGTCTCGTAGCCCCCCAGCTTGGAAGCAACTTATTTTCGGCCCCAACCCTTGACGCCATACCTTATTGGTACTATGGCGAAGGGTGTAGGTGGGCGAAACATGTTCGCCCGCAACCCTTGAAGCCGTACCTCATTGGTACTATGGCGCAGGATATGGCGTGTGGCGAAACCTCTTTGCCCGCAGCCCTTGACGCCGTGCCATATTGGTACTATGGCGAAGGACGTGGGTTGGCGAAATCTGTGCGCCCGCAGCCCTTGATGCCGTGCCTTATTGGCGCTATGGCGAAGGGCGAGGGTGGATGAAACTTCTTCGCCCGCAACCCTTGATGCCGTACCTCATTGGTACTATGGCGAAGGGCGTGGGTGGGCGAAACCTGTTCGCCCGCACACCTTGACGCCGTACCTCATTGGTACTATGGCGTAGGGTTTGGCGTGTGGCGAAACCTCTTTGCCCGCAGCCCTTGACGCCGTGCCATATTGGCACTATGGCGAAGGGCGTGGGTTGGCGAAACCTGTTCGTCCGCAGCCCTTGACGCCGTGCCTTATTGGTACTATGGGGAAGGGCGTGGCGTGTGGCGAAAGGTGTGCAGAGGCTTGGGTGGCTTCGTAGCCCCCTAGCTTAGACTTAAACCACTTTCATCCCCAGCCCTTGTCGCCGTACCACGCGGGTACTGTGGCGAAGGATGTGGGTGTGGCGAAAGGCTCTAGAGGCTAGGGTGGTCTCGTAGCCCCCCTGCTTGGAAGCAACATATTTTCGCCCCCAACCCTTGACGCCATACCTTATTGGTACTATGGCGAAGGGTGTGGGTGGGCGAAACCTGTTCGCCCGCAACCCTTTACGCCGTACCTCATTGGTACTATGGCGAAGGGTATGGCGTGTGGCGAAGCCTCTTCGCCCGCAGCCCTTAACGCCGTGCCATATTGGCATTATGGCGAAGGGCGTGGGTTGGGGAAACCTGTTCGCCCGCAGCCCTTGATGTCATGCCTCATTGGCGCTATTGCGAAGGGCGTGGGTAGACGAAACTTCTTCGCCCGCAACCCTTGATGCCGTACCTCATTGGTACTATGGCGAAGGGTATGGCGTGTGGCGAAACCTCTTTGCCCGCAGCCCTTGACGCCGTGCCATATTGGCACTATGGCGAAGGACGTGGGTTGGCGAAATCTGTGCGCCCGCAGCCCTTGATGCCGTGCCTTATTGGCGCTATGGCGAAGGGCGAGGGTGGACGAAACCTCTTCGCCCGCATCCCTTGATGCCGTACCTCATTGGTCCTATGGCGAAAGGCGTGGGTGGGCGAAACCTGTTCGCCCGCAACCCTTGATGCCGTACCTCATTGGTATTATGGCGAAGGGTATGGCGTATGGCGAAACCTCTTCGCCCGCAGCACTTGACGCCGTGCCATATTGGCACTATGGCGAAGGGCGTGGGTTGGCGAAACCTGTTCGCCCGTAGCCCTTGACGCCGTGCCTTATTGGTACTATGGCGAAGGGCGTGGCGTGTGGCGAAAGGTGTACAGAGGCTTGGGTGGCTTTGTAGCCCCCCAGCTTGGACTTAACTCACTTTCGCCCCTAGCCCTTGTCGCCGTACCGCGCGGGTACTGTGGCGAAGGGTGTGGGTGTGGCGAAAGGCTCCAGAGGCTAGGGTGGCCTCGTAGCCCCCCAGCTTGGAAGCAACTTATTTTTGCCCCCAACCCTTGACGCCATACCTTATTGGTACTATGGCGAAGGGTGTGGGTGGGCGAAACCTGATCGCCCGCAACCCTTGACGCCGTACCTCATTGGTACTATGGCGAAGGGTATGGCGTGTGGGGAAACCTCTTTGCCCACAGCCCTTGACGCCATGCCATATTGGCACTATGGCGAAGGTCGTGGGTTGGCGAAACCTATTCGCTCGCAGCCCTTGACGCCGTGCCTTATTGGCACTAAGGCGAAGGGCGTGGGTGGACGAAACCTCTTAGCCCGCAACCCTTGACGCCGTACCTGATTGGTACTATGGCGAAGGGTATGGCGTGTGGCGAAACCTCTTCGCCCGCAGCGCTTGACGCCGTGCCATATTGGCACTATGGCGAAGGGTATGGCGTGTGGCGAAACCTCTTCGTTCGCAGCCCTTGACGCCGTGCCATATTGGCACTATGGCGAAGGGCGTGGGTTGGCGAAACCTGTTCGCCCGTAGCCCTTGACGACGTGCCTTATTGGTACTATGGCGAAGGGCGTGGCGTGTGGCGAAATGTGTCCTGAGGCTTGGGTGGCTTCGTAGCCCCCCAGCTTGGACTTAACTTACTTTCACCCCCAGCCCTTTTCGCCGTGTCGCGCGGGTACTGTGGCGAAGGTTGTGGGTGGGGCGAAAGTTTCTAGAGGCTAGGGTGGCCTCGTAGCCCCCCAGCTTGGAAGCAACTTATTTTCGCCCCCAACCCTTGATGCCATACCTTATTGGTACTATGGCGAAGGGTGTGGCATGTGGCGAAACCTCTTCGCCCGCAAGCCCTTGACGCCGTACCTTATTGGTACTATGGCGAAGGGCGTGGGTGTGGCGAAACCTGTTCCCCCGCAGCCCTTGACGCCGTACCTTATTGGTACTATGGCGAAGGGTGTGGGTGGGCGAAACCTGTTTGCCCGCAACCCTTGACGCCGTACCTCATTGGTACTATGGCGTAGGGTATGGCGTGTGGCGAAACCTCTTCGCCCGCAGCCCTTGACGCCGTGCCATATTGGCACTATGGCAAAGGCGTGGGTTGGCAAAACCTGTTCACCCGCAGCCCTTGACGCCGTGCCTTATTGGTACTATGGCGAAGGGCGTGGCGTGTGGCGAAAGGTGTCCAAAGGCTTGGGCGGCTTCGTAGCCCCCCAGCTTGGACTTAACTCACTTTCGCCCCCAGCCCTTGTCGCCATACCACGCGGGTACTGTGGCGAAGGGTGTGGTGAAAGGGGTCCCATTTCGCCTTTTCGGTCTGGGTCCCCCATGGACGGCGCCAGCTGTTGTCGAATGGACAACTATGCCATGTCGAAAGGCGTGGTTCTCTCAACAGTAGTTGGAATGTAAAAGCAATTGTATTGATTCGTGAAATATTTTTTGGGGATCCCCCATTACATGGCCCTAGAGGTTTATTTATAGCCTTAGCACAAGCTTGCACCTTCTAGGGTTTAGGGTTACAGGGGATTTTAGATGGCTGCCCTTATGAAAGGGACATTTACATGGGTATGCAGTGTCATTTGCACATATGGGCCTTTAATGGGCTGATAGGCTGGGCCTGGTCTATGGCAAACGGGCCTAAAAGGCCGGGGGCGGCCTGTTGGGCCTCCTTGATGCCGAACTCGTCATGGCGAAGTCTTTGTAGTTCACCCGAGATACCTTCGCCCGAGATGCCTTTACTTTCGGAATACCGACGCGGCTTTCCAGCCTTCGCCATCTTCGCTTATGGCTTTCGCCATAGGGCTTCGCCTGAATGGCCTTGACGTCTTTGGCTTGAATCCTTGCTGGTACTATAGTTTCGGCAGGTCCGACCGAAGGGCTTCATGACATGCCTCCAACAATATATATTCTTGTCAGTAACATTCGCATGTGCAGTGTGTTGTGTTCATGGATGTCATCGTTACTTCCATTCATTTGGGTTGTTAAGGACATGCAATATAATGGTATTAGACGCATAGTAGATTGTACGTACTGATGGTATTACAAGAAAGCATGATAGTGGATGCGTGTGACAAGCTTGAAATGGAAGGCATCAGGGATTCAGGAAGCACGGTCATGTTTTGTGTGTCTTCATCTTACTAAAGCTGCATGCATCCTCAGATAGTTAGAGCAACAAGTTACTGTTGTCAGATTGAGTCGGCTGAATTATTGTGGCATAGCCTATTTGCCTTGGAGAACCAACTGGAGCGGATCTTGTAATGAAGGGTTCAGTTGTTTGCTTACTTGAGCACAACTACTGCAAACCAACTATTGTGGTCATTAATTTTTGCTTTACAGTGAAAACCAATAATTTGCGTTATGCACATAACGTATAAATGGCATGCTTGTTTTGTTTCTCATTTCTTTTGTTTACCTTAAATAAAACATGCTGACATAATGGGTTTTGCTAGAATTTGCTCTCTAGCTACATCAATTGTTTCTTTCATCTGGAGAGATAGGCAGAAACTAGAAACAGAGAAAATGACCAACAAACAACATACTCCCTTCGTTTCTAAATATTTGATGCCGGTGATTTTTTTAAACAAGTTTGACCGTTCATCTTATTCAAAAAAATTTAAATAACTATTAATTCTTTTCCTATCATTTGATTAATTGTTAAATATACTTTTATATATACATATAGTTTTACATATTTTACAAAAGTTTTTGAACAAGACGAATGGTTAAATATGTGCTAAAAAGTCAATGGTGCCAAATATTTAGAAACGGAGGGAGTAGTTTTTTTCCAGCTGCAACACTATGGATTTTTGTAATTTTCTTCATTGCCATATAGAGGACAACAAAATTGATTTGTGGCCGGTGAGATCTCATCCGTGAGCAACAGAAATATACAAGCAGGTACTTCAGGAACTATAAAAAATTTATCTAAGAATATTCGGAGTTATAGAAAGCGCCACCACAAATCAGATGAGAAATCATGGATACAAGGAAAAGTGCAAAACACGATGGCACTGATATGCCATGCATCTGTATGAACAGCCTCAATTCGATCCATTGGTCTTGACGATTGGCTAATGAAGGCTGATCGTACCAAACTATTCTCAAATTGAACCCACATAGGTGGGGATAATTTACAGTGCATCAGAATTCAGAAATATCAGGTCAATAAGTAGCAGTCACCTTAGCTATCCAGTAGCCACACTCCAGGCGCGGAAGTTATAGAGGCAGTGGACATGGTGCTATTAGATCGAGAGAGAATAATGCACGCGAGCACACATGCACAAACTTGGAATGGAAGACCTCGGGGATTTAACTCACGCATCATTAGATCATGTATTCACGCCTTGTAACGCTCGAGCAGTGCTCATCCACAAACCATTGGATTGAGTCGCCAGCTGTGGAGGGCTGTTGAGTGTGTTCATCATTGTCACGCCCAGAAATTCACTAGTAATTTCCGAACTTATTTGTGCATAAAATCCTCGTCCAGGAATCAGCCGAGGTACACAAACTGACAATTTAATATACAAATCCATCATAATAATAACGTTACATACTTACAAAAGAAAAGAAAACAGCAGCGGAATTACAGTCTAGCGAAGCTCCGGCTCCACTCCCACAGGCACCGATTGGGTAACTTGCTGGATGTTAACTTCATTGCTTTCCTTAGTCTCTGATTTGATCTCACCACCGATGTTCAACTGTTGCGACTGTCCTTGACTTGCAGAAGAAGATCCACCAATTTGGAGTGGCTTGATACGCTGCCTCTGGCTACTACTTTGTGCCTCCTGGAAAACAGTCATTCTTCTCTTACGGTTGTCCATCCTGTTCTTCTTGTCTTCAAGTCGAATTGCTTTGTCAACCAGCTGCTGAAAATCAACATAGTCATGTGAGATCAACGTAACTGACAGTTCATCCTTCAGGCCTTCCAAGAACTTCTCCTGCCTTTCCTCGTCAGTACGCACATCTTCTGGAGCATAACGGGCCAGACGATTGAACTCATGAAGATACTCTGCCACGGTATGATCCTTTTGCTTCAATGGCCTGAACTCACGCTTCTTCAAAGCAACAACTCCTGCAGGTATATGTGTCTTATTGAATCCTTTTGTAAACTCTTCCCAAGTGATTGGTTGTCCTCCTGCTCTGTTCATCCGGAAATGATCCCACCATTCTGAAGCAGATCCTTGCAACTGATGTGAAGCGAACACGACTTTCTCCTGATCTGTGCACTGGAGCAATTCCAACCTCTTCTCAATAGTGTGCAACCAATCACCTGCTTCCACTGGGTTGGTAGTGCTAGAAAAGGTAGGCGGCCTCACACGAAGAAAATCAGCTAGCTTGTTCTGAGGCGGTGGAGCATTGTTGTTCCCTTGGTTGAGCTGGTTCTGCATCTGTTGCATCATCATGTTCATTAACTAAGTCTATTGAGCTAGAACTTGAGCCAGAGTTGGGTTCCCTTCATTGTTATTGTTTCCACTTCCACTGGCGCGAGTGTTCACCATCTGTTGCATATTGGAGAAGATGGAAGCAGAGAGGTTACACTAAAGACAAGACCTTAACCAGGTTAACACTGATCTGATGTGTGTAGACCATTATATTGTTCAAGTTGATTAAGCAAGCAACCCAGTATAGTTACACGCTCATCACTGAACAACACCAATGATGGGAATGCAACCATACCTACACACAAGCAAGCAACAAACGTTCTACCCTACTAACTGTCCTTCAAGGATAGTTTGGCGGCATAGGTTCTAAGGTAGGATCCAAACTTCATTCCATCTTGACCACTTGGCACTTCGGTTCATCCTCGATCCACTTGACTGACCTCCATAGGTTGACCACATCAACGTCTTCTAGTTTAAACAACTAGTTTCAGAACTACTCAAGTTGAAAGCAGGAGGGGAGAGGATGATAAAATGATTTATAGAGAATTCTAGAGAAGGAAGAAAGGAAAATTTTCACAAATCATGTTTTCGGAAAATTAGTCCTTAAGGTTTGACCATTTGGCTCATCCTACAGTCAAGATGGCTCTGATACCAACTTGTCACGCCCAGAAATTCACTAGTAATTTCCGAACTTATTTGTGCATAAAATCTTCGTCCAGGAATCAGCCGAGGTACACAAACTGACAATTTAATATACAAATCCATCATAATAATAACGTTACATACTTACAAAAGAAAAGAAAACAGCAGCGGAATTACGGTCTAGCGAAGCTCCGGCTCCACTCCCACAGGCAGCTCAACTGGGGTATAAGCCAAACGTCTTCTCCTTTGCAACTTGTCTTCAATTGAGGTTTGATTGATTATTGCAAGGTGAGCATATGACATACTCAGCAAGCCACACAACAAATATGCAAGTACACATGGATACCAAAGGATAGCATAATATAGGGCTCATTTGCAAAAGCAGCATTTAGCAAACATTTGAGAATTATAAAACAATAGAGTAATTAATCATCAATATTAATCAACACTGAACAGCACACCCATGCTGCACAGGCCCAACCATCCTGAACAACCATACCCGGCTGCACAGATCTATCTCCAAACCAGGAGCTAAACAAATTATTACCAATTATATCATCATTTATTATGGTGAGAAGTGTGAGACTAATCACGAAAGACATTGCTCAACTCGCCCATAACCGCGGGCACGGCTATTCGAATAGTTTTACTCTGGCCAGAGGTGTACCACTGTACCCACAAGACACAGCCTCAACATCATGTCTACCATGCGTCGCGATACTGGAAAGTACCCGAATAGAGGCTGTGACAATACCATCTGCACAACACAACTCACCACAGTGCACCATTCCCGGATCATAGTCACCCCCTTATAAACAAGGCATGGACTCCCCAGCGACCCTCGTGGGCTTATCTCCGCCACTTCTCAGTCTGGTGCTCCGCAATGAACCATGCTATACAAAACGTAAAGCCGTTGCCCACGCTGGCTTGTGGTTGGCACGGTTAATGTTTCACAACCGAAAATCGTGAACCGGTCCTTAATTGTCATGAGCACGACTCTCAAAACCATGTGCTCACAACCCACCATTATCAAGTTTTAGTTGGCAATTTAATTAATTAACCAATCACGATTGACCATCGTGAACTATCATTAAGCCATCATTAAATAATAGTGAATCATAAGTTATCCCGATTGTGTGCTAATGTTTCTAAGCATGGCTAAGCAACTATGTCTAACATCTAGATGAACCAATATATATAAAGCTCAACTAGTCAAATTATAATATCCCAAGGTATCAAGGAATAGAATAATCAATGCAAACAGGCCATAACAAAGGAATAGATTCACACCACCCAGTAACATTCGAAAATAAATGCACAGTTGAAATAAATAGAGAATTTAAATATAGGATCAACATGCTCAAAGGAACTGTGCTTGGGATCTGTGTGACTTGCCTTGCAATAATCGGTCTTCAATTAATCTTCTTGAACACTTCCGGCGCTCTCACGAACCTTCGAAACGACGGAAACGACAAGCTAACACGCAAAACAAGGAAAACAGTAAGAAACTCCAAATAAACAATACATATAAATTCAACAAACATGTAAATCATAATTTTAGATGAATTATGAGACTTGAACGACCTCATTCTGACTTCATATGAATTAAATATGAATTTTACAAGATTTAATCTAATTAAAGCCCATTTAAAAAGGATTAAATAAATTTAATTCTATTTATGGATAATTTTAATATGTAGATCTTTATTTTATACAACTTTAGAGACTTGAACCAACTAAATCCGAGCTAAGATGAATTAGTTATGAATTTTCAAAGATTAAATCGGATTAAATCATTTATATGGATTTTTATTGAATTATGACGCAATAATGAATTATTTTTGAAAAGAAAAAGAGGATTATTGCGTCAGCGGCTCGGGTTCACGGTGGACCGGGTGCACAGGAACGGTCTACGGAACGGACGGTCTAGATCAACCCTATCCACAACGAACGGCCGAGATCGATCCAGACCACGGCGGTCCACGAGACACGGCGACGATGACGTCGGCGATGACGTCATCACTGGCGACGGCTCGGGTGGCACATGCTCGCCGGCGAACGACGGCGCGGCGGCGCGAACGGAGGGCACCAACGGGTAGAGGGCGACGCGGCGATCCTTACCGAGGCATGAACGGCGGCGGACGGCGACCGGACGGTGATGGCTACGAGGAAGAAGCGGCGATGACGGTCGGGTTGACGACGACGGTGGTCTGCCGGCGATGACGGAGGGGCGGACGAGATTGGTGACGGCTTGGCGACCACGGCGGTAACCTCCCCGAGCGGTGACGACGAGCGGAGCGACGGCGGCGCACGGCTGGACGAACGGCGGCGACGGCGGCGCACGGGCTCACGAGGCTAGGGTGCTACAGGCGGCAGCGGGCAAAGGCGAGGGTGGCGGCGAGTAGAGGAGACACCGGGGGTCCTTTTATAGGGGCTAGGGGGCGGCGGCGAAGGCCCACGGCGGTCGGCGGCGCGAAGGAAAGTCTAGGGTTCGGGGAAGAAAATCGAATCCGGTTCGATCTCAAATCCGGCGATTTCCAAACGAAATTAGCCGACGATTCCAAAAGGGAAAAGATAGAGTGGATCGCGGGGATCATTTCCCCTCTATCGATTCGGCCGGAGATGGAAAGGAGCGACGGAATTTGGAAGGGCGGCGGCGGCTTGCGGGTGGCTAGGGCACGGCTGCGGCGGCGTGAGGTTGACGACGACCCTGACAGGTGGGGCCCTCCTGTCAGCGGGAGAGAGAGAGGAGAGCGGTGGCTCGGTTGCGGGCCGGCTTGGGCCGGGGAGGAAAGAGAGAGGGTTTTGGGCCGACTTTCAGCCCAAAGCCAAAAGAGGATTTTAAAACCTTTTTCAATTATAATTATTCATGAAATGCAATTTCATTTATTAAAAATACTTCCTTGGCTCAAATAAATCCTAGAAAAATCTAGGAACTATAGAAACAAGAGAAGTATTTAACAAAATTTTATCTAGCCCACTTTTATATTGAGATTTAACAAATTAAAATTAGATCTTCTCTTCTAGGCTTTTAAGATCATTTCTAATAATTCCCTTTTAGACAACAATTTATAAATTAAGGATTTTAAACAAGAAAAGTACTTAACATAATTATAATTAGATCATTAATTGATTACTAATTACTGAACTGTTCTTTGTATCATTTAGGAATTGAGCTCTGAGAAAAAATCAGAGAAAATTTCAGAGAGTATAATTAATCATGGAGAATTTAATAAAATTAAATCCAACCATGCTTTAAATTTAGAAAATTTTATTTCCCACATTTAACTTTACTTGAAAATTAAAGAACATTTAATATAAATTCTATTATTAATTTATTAGATAATTTATAAATCCTGAAACGAAATTCAGGCTGTGACATCATGCACATCCTGCCAGCATGGTACTGCGAAGAAGGGGTTCTAGGGCACACCCCTAGTTAGTCATACGCCCTTTGCTATGTCTTCTAGGTGCACCAGCTGTGAAGCCTACCTACTTATTCGCTTCCTCGGTGAATGAAACGTTGTGTTTGTAGAAATGAATTAATGGTAGCCAGCTTTCATCCTCTATGTTATCAAAATATTCATATGCAACAATTAGTGTTATAAGCAACAGTGTTGTTAGTAATCACATAAACCCATGAATTTCGAGCAGAGGTATTGCCAAAGAAAACATGCTCCCATAACGCTGTAGTTGAAATTTGCTCACCATTTCATGGATTGATTAGGTTTCAAGTTTCACCTCCACATACTTGCGTGAATTGGCAGCACAAAAGATGAACTAAAAAACCACCGATCTTTGTGTTGAAGCATTTCCGGTTTTTCCTATTGCCATTTGAAAACAAAATCGATATGGGGCCAGTATGTCCTAAATTAATACACGCCATAGACAACAACGACATCTATCGCACGTCGTGATCATGGTGCACGACTTGAGTTGTGACGCGCTTGGTCTTGCTTCTTCACAAAGTGCTCAGCCAGCCAGCAAAACGGAGGGATGAACAGAGGAATCTAGATACCCAAAGGAACTCATCACATGATTACAACGAAATCTAACAACAGTTTCGCAATACAATTTCATTTAACACAACATTATTAGTTTAACATAAGAACTAGACAACTAGTTCCTTAACCAGTCATAAGTAAATCAGCTAGCAGGTGAAGAACACATGGAGAAATGCCAACGCAGACACGAATAGACTACAGAGCAACATGTGAAATCCAACCATATGGGCCTCAACTCCTTTCGCAGATCAACCAAGAATGTCTCGCATTTGAACCTGACAATCAGAAAGAGAGCATACGCTGCACCAAATCTAGACTAAAGACTTAATAATCAACTAGATATAATGTATACTTTGTTGATTATGTGGGCATGCATATGTTTCACAAACTCAACATGTAAGGCATCGAGATCAGTCAGCACTGGTGTTTCCCTTACCACTAGGCCTGCTTTTGCTATATGGTACCTCTCCTCCGACGAGTCAGGAGAACGAATGGGTGGACCCACAAATCGACTTATAGGTCAATTACCTAATTGGCCTATAAGTGGAGTTGCGGGTCAACTCACCTACAGCTATATGAACCATTGTAACCATAAATTAATGATGTTTAGAAAATATGTGGTAAAGTCTATACAGAAAACTTGAAATTAAGCTAACATTTTTAATTTTAAATTATTTATTTATTGCTTACAAAAACTGCAAAAACATGATCACACAATGACACAGATAGCGTAAAAACCAAGCTTCTATTGCGGTTATTATAATTGGATACATGCCATTAAAAATTTACCAGTTTTGAAATATGCCACTAGTATTGATGTATTTGAAAATATACCATTATAATTTCACACATATTCAAAAGATACCACTACTTACCCCTTGGATGCATTTCCCAAAAAATTGGACCAAACCGCCCCTTTTCCCCTCTTCTTCCTTCTTCCCTTTCTCCTTCCTCCTCTCCTCCTTCTCAGCGGCGACGTGGCACGTCGGTGGTAGCAGTAGCGTCAGCGCGGCGCGTCGGCGGCGGCGGTGGCCGCATCAGCGACGGCGCGACACGGCTCGGTGGCGGCAGCTGTAGCAGCGGCGGCGGCGGCTGTGGTAGCAGCAGCAGCAGCGCAGCGGCGGCGGCAGCGGCAACAGCAACAGCGCAGCGGCAGCAAGTGGCGGCTGCAGCAGGAGCGGCGCGGCGGCAGCGCGAGCAGCATCAGGAGTGGTGGGGACAGCGGCGGAGTGAGCGGCACGGTGGCGGAGCAAGCTGCAGCGCGCGGCGGCATGGATAGCAGTGGAGCGAGCGGCGTAGTGGAGAAGAGAGAGAGGGTAGAAGATCGGGAAGAGAGAGATAGAAGATGAGGGCATTTTTGTCCAATACATGCAAAATATGTGTCTCAGTGGCACCACTAAGATTAGGAACAAGTAGCAGTGGCATCGTTACAAATATACATATTGTAATGGTATATTTTAAACCGGCAAAATTTTAGTGGCATGGATCTAATGAACCCTATATTTTTAGTTGAATGACCAGGGTGTGCTATAAATTAGGAGAAATAATTGTTGCAGGTTACCAAGAAGAGTGTGTTTTTTTTTTGGGCATTTGCAAATTTGCCACCGGTTTTTTCAATATTGCAAGGATGCCACTCGAAGGACAGTTCTAGTGGTATTTTTGCAATTTTCTAGTGGCAGTTTTACAATAACGATTCAAAGTAGTGGTAAATTTGCAATTGCTCCTTTATTTTTCTGTTTATTATGGTGGACAAGAGAAAAGAACCTTGTGAACGACAAGGAATTACATGTTAAAATATAGCCATTCGATCAATAAGTGGTTGCTAGGGCTATTTTAGTTGCTAGACTGGGCAGTAAACCAGAGCAAGCGGCATACTTACGAGACTTTGAGTATAGGAGTTAACTAGTAGAACTACACAAAACCCAGGATGGAAATCACTTCAATTTCATAAACGATGGTATTATGTATATACCCAGGCAGCTAACCTATACCTACTCTTTGAACCGAAGCTGTCATTAGGCATTAATTCGATGCGGCTGTTAGTAGCTCACTTTTGCCGATTAACATCTGTGGGGCTGAACGGAACCACCAGTGAATATGCTAGCCACACGCTGGAGATGGAGGGTTCAGTCACTAATTGCATACTCAAGATATGGATATTCCGGGCCAGACATGAGTTGATATGGATTAGAGGCAACTGGTAAACAATAGGAATGAGAGATGGATCATTTCTTTCTGTCTAGTTAATTAGTTACTACCTACTGTGATATATTAACTGCTAAAAATATGGATGACACATGAGACCATACTATACCCTAATCATACCTTAATCAATCTTATGTTAGTCATCTGATCATTTGCATGAGCCATACCCTGCCTCCCTCTTAATGGATATCTATTCTTATTATGCCCATCGTAGGGTCTGCTAGTCCAAGTAGGTGGTTCCAAAATGTACCCTGATTAGCCTTACATTTGTCGATGACCGTCTATTAAACTAATAGATGTGTTAGTATTAATTATCTCTTTAACGAGATCTACATGGTTCTTCATTGATAGATATAAAACCTCCATAATCATAATAATGGATTATAAGCCCCACATACCTCCATGGCAGGTGATCTAGACAAGATTAATTCCTAATGTACGTAGAAATTCTTCTCTGCACGATACCTCATGAGTCATCACAGCTCTGACAGAACAGTAGCTTGAGGTATGTCACAACAGGACCCGACGTAGCGCACCAAGAGATTTTTCCAAGCTAGTTGAACCCCTAATGCATTCCATTCCGAGTTCATGAGACTCTCTACTTTTTGTGTTAGGCATTCTATGTCCTAAGCTTGTGTTGGGTGTTCCATCCATGGATGCTAAGCCAGTTGCGTGCGTAGCTTGGCACATTGGCATTTATCCACCAATTATTTATCTAAAACCGACACATATAAAGTATTTTTCATCTTTTGTTAGTATAAAATTAAAATCTGGCACCTATAACCAGTCATAGGTATGGGCATCATATGAGTCCACAGGTGCCAGTACAGAACTAAGAACCGGCACCTGTAACCAGTCATTGGTATGGGCTCCTGTAACCAGTCATTGGTACCGGCACCTATAATAACGTCGTTCATATATGTGTTTATTGCGTACATCAGTTGTGAATTGCTCGGCTTCCATCATTGTGCAAGCAGGGAAGAAAGGCAGCCCTCTTTGATCTATGGCTCCAATGTGTTGACGATGTGGCTTAATCTATTGGCTTCTTTAAAGGAGTTAATATTTATAATGGGTATACCATCTATATAGAAAGAAATGATTGATTAATTTACTGGCTTTTTAATAATATCTGTTTTATATTAGTGTTAAGGTACCAGTACCGCAAAATAAGGACGAACCTCCTAATTGCTCATGAAAAACACACTATTTTAGCAGTGTAGAATTGCCTAGATTCTATTGACTTATGTTATTGGCTTCAATGCATACACCCAACAAGTACTATTGGCGCTTCTAAATAGTTGGTAGGACCAGATTTGGCATCAACGAGCATAATTTGGCATCAACATATTCATCCTGCACGCAATACAAGCATAATTAGGAGTTTGCTAGCTAAACTATGGCCGAGTTTAGATACAAAGTTTTTCTTCAAACTTCTAACTTTTCCATCACATCAAAACTTTCCTACACATGAAACTTTCAACTTTTCCATCACATCATTTCAATTTCAACGAAACTTCCAATTTTATCGTAAACTAAACACACTCTATGAAACAACCACCGTAAGGTAGTTGAATAGTTGATTCTCATGGCATAGAACTTCTTCTCTTCACGATTCCTCATGAGTCATCACAACTGCGACAGATTCTGCCATGTATGGCTAGCCACAGTAGCTTGAGCTATGTAACAGCTGGACCGGAGGTAGCACCGAGAGATTTTTCCAACCTCGTTGAACCCCTAATGCCTTCCATTCCGAGTTCATGAGACTCTGTACCGTTTCACTATTTGTGCTAGGCATGCTATGTCCTAAGCTTGTGTTGGGTGTTCCATCTATGGCTGCCAAGCCAGTTGCGTGCGTGGCTTGGAACATTGATATTTATCCACCAATGGTTCCACTTTTGCGTTGCCGTGGAGTTAAGAGGAGGGGCCCGGCAGAAACATTTTAAAAGTAGTGTACCCTTGTGCTAAATTTCTCGTGGTTCATCTGAAATTTTGATCTTCTACTACTCGTGGACTCCTGCCAAGATATCTTCCCGTAAAAGCAAATTATGTGAATTTAGAAAAAAAATGTTTAAATTCCAAAATGTTTTTATTTCAAAATTTCATTATGTCATAGCCAAAAATGTTTTTTTATATCTCCATGCAATAACTAGAATTTGGCAAAAAGTTATACAAATTATATTCTTTGTCAACCATAAGTATTTTTTTAGGAAAAATTTGCTATAGGACACTCAAAAATCGTTTAATTGGCTGAGGGAGACCACAAGAACATGTATTTGCTGTAGGACATCGCATAAGTGAAATCAAAGTGTGTTTTGACTATATTCATATCACGAAACAAGGTAGTATATGTGAAATCACCGTGTGTTTTGATTATATTTTGATGATGAACAATTGGCTGGTATATATTTTTTTTATTAAAGCACAGTGAGGGAGGCCCCCACGGTATATGTTAGGCTTGTATATTATTGATTTTGATATTTTGAGATTATTGGCTGCTGCTGCTGCTGACTAGGTTAGCCCGGTCAAACCAGACAGTGGTGGCCGGTCAGAACATCATGGTTTGTGCAGTTAGACTGGCCAGCCCGACTGTCTGACTGGCCGGCTCTAAGTTGGTTTTCGTTTTGGGTTGTGTTATGCTCATGGTTAGTTTATGTTTATGGTTTCTACACGATTTCTACATATGTAATAGTGTTATGTGCTAATGTTGAGTCAAGTCGGAGAGAATTTGTGCTTGGATATGATTTCTTGTTGTTTGAATCATGTGTAGGTGTCTTGATGGCTCGGGAGAGCTTTATCGGTGATGGATCAAGAGTCAACTTGGAAGAAAATGATGTCCACATGATCACGATATCATATGGGATGCTTAGTCTAAAGAACCATGCACGTGGTTGATGTAGATTTTATGTGGCATATGATGGGAGATTGTGTGCGTATGGAATAAGGAGTCAAATTTGGAAGGAGTCCAGACTTAGGAAGAATGAAATTCAAATCGTAAAGTTAGGTTTGTGACAGCAGGCTGCCTACCTCGGATATAAATAGAGGGGCTGGGTTGAGTCCTCCCAGTATCGATTATGTGTGAGTGGAGTTTAGGGAAAAGTTAGCGTTTCGAGTTTGGTCAAATTTTCTAAGAGGACTATTGTTGTTGCACTTTGTAAACTTTCATCTACATAGAGAAATCATTGATTTATGTTGACTCGGGTATCGGTGACTACTGTCTGGTCAGACTGACGGGCTCAGGGCGGTTTAACCGAAGGCAGCGAAGGGGGCGACAGGTATCAGCAGGGCAGTCAGACCGGAACATCATCACCGGTTAGACCGGAGATCTAACACCGGTCCGACCAACTTCCGGCAGATTTCGAGGGTAACTCTTAGTTCTGCAAAAAGTTCTCAGTTTTAGTGTTGGTACCATTTACCCCGTGTAGGCTTAGTTCTTGTTATTTGATCCTACAGTTTAATCGTATTATATTTATCAATTTAGAAGATAGGCAGCGTGAATGCATTTCTTTGACTTCACTGTCTTACAAACAAATTTCTCCTTGCTGATACTCAATGAACGAACAAAACAAAATCATTCTAAAAAAACATATTTCTCTTTTTTTTACTACGTATAATTATTGAACATCCCTTGAACATATATAATATCAAGAAAAAAACGCACTAAGCATCTTTGGATCATACCTTGGCAGATTCTTGCAGTAACTAGCTTGAAGAGCTAATATTTCATTATTGGTGAACTGCATATACAATGTTGAATGGAAGAGAAATTAATCATCTCTGATTCATTTTGTTCATATAATTCCAGATGCAATGAATTCTTCTTGCATCCAACTTAGCTACAGAGGCTGCAAAAAATATCTCACCAGCAGATAAATATGGAAGCAAATAGAACGAAACCTTGATCATCTGGAGATTGGTGTATACCAAATTAAGATTACTTAGGAAATTAGATGATCAAATGGATTGCACCACTTCGATGATTTCCTCATGTAGAGACCGGTACACAATCAACACTTTTCTTCACACTAGAACCCAGGCTATAAAAGGTAAACAATTGTGTGGAGTTGTGGACATGTGTACGCCAGCGTTGCCGTAGTAGCTGCAGAGGCACAAAAACGTTGCAGCCACGCTGCCGTGATGAATCGATGTTCTGCACTTCTGATGAAGGCTATGAAAGCAGCCCAGGATCTTTTATCCATGCCAGACAATTCGGATGCTAAGCTTATTTGGTGATTCTGGAGCAAATATATAAGGCGATAAGGCTTGGAAATTGCTTTTTGCGTATTTATCTTCCTTTATGCATATTTATTGCGTACATCAGTTGAGAATTGCTCGGCTTCCATTAGTTGTGAAGGCAGGGAAGAAAGGCAGCTCTAATGAAGGGTGATCGAAGGGTCATTCTGTTATGAAAATAGATGCACAACCGGCAATGATCACTATAGAGGAGATGACTACAAACATAGGAAAATCACAATGGGAACATCACCCCTTCCCGTACGGCTTACAAGAGTATATATAGGGGATAAAAGAAAGACACCTAATAGGTCTCCTAAGAGGAAACTAATCCGAATATATTGTGGGCCCAAAATTCGGATCACATATTTAACAATCTCCACCTTGAGACGAATTTCCTCTTGTAGCATAAAAAACATCAATCACCAAAAAATACCTCATGTAGGTAAAATCACCGCGCGCCAAATAGTCTCTAGGACTATACTTTAACACCAACCAAGCTTGAGCAAAGCTCAAACTTAGTAGCAGGAACTGCCTTTATCATCATATCAGCTGGGTTATCATGAGTACTTATCTTGCATACCTTGACATCACCTTCGGCAATCACACCTCGAATAAAGTGATATCTCACATCAATGTGCTTTGTTCTCTCATGGAACATCTGATCCTCTGTAAGGTATATTGCACTTTGACTATCACAAAATATATTAATGCAAGACGTAACTCCACAAAGCTCAGTGTACAAACCTCTAAGCCAAAGAGCTTCTTTACAAGCTTCAGAAATAGCCATATACTCTGCTTCAGTAGTAGATAAGGCAACAGTTGCTTGTAAACTTGCCTTCCAACTAACAGCACATCCTCCAATAGTGAAAACATAACCTGTGAGCGATCTTCTCCTATCCAAATCTCCAGGAAAATCTGAATCCACATAACCAATAAGTCCATCTCTAGATCTCCCAAACTGCAAACAAGCACTAGATGTACCACGTAGGTATCTGAAAATCCATTGAACAACTTTCCAATGCTCTTTGCCAGGATTAGCCATGTATTTACTGACAACACTCAATGCATGTGATAAGTCAGGACGAGAACATACCATGGCATACATAAGTGAACCAACTGCACTTGAATAAGGAACTCTAGACATGTACTCAATATCATAATCTGACTGTGGACATAAATCTGAAGATAATCTGAAATGTGCAGCTAAAGGAGTACTCACTGGTTTTGCATCATGCATATTGAAACGACGAAGAACTTTTTCAATATAACCTTTCTGACTAAGATATAACTTGCCAGAATGTCTTTCTCTAGTAATTTCCATACTGAGAATTTTCTTCGCTGCACCCAAATCCTTCATCTCAAATTCACTACTCAATTGTGCCTTCAACTTTTCTATCTCTGATTTATCTTTTGCAGCAATCAACATATCATCGACATAAAGAAGCAAATATATAGCTGAACCATCAACAACTTTAAGATAAACACAGCTATTATAATTGGATCTTCTAAACTTCTGAGAAAGCATGAAAGAGTCAAATCTCTTATACCACTGTCTAGGTGACTACTTCAACCCATAAAGAGCGAATTGAACTATGCTTCACAACAGGGGAAAAGACATCATTGAAATCAATACCTGGAATCTGGCTATAACCTTTAGCAACTAACCTTGCTTTGTATCTTGCCTCATCACTTGGAAACATACCTTCCTTTCTTTTAAAGATCCACTTGCAACGGATAGGTTTCTTCTCCTTTGGCAACTTCACCAATTCCCAAGTATGATTCTTTTCAAGTGACTCCATCTCATCATGCATAGTAGTTATCCATCTATTGCAATCATCAGAAACAATAGCCTCAGAATATGTAGAAGGTTCGGCATTACCTTCAATTTCTTCTGTTACACTCAAAGCATAAGCAACTATGTTCGCTTCTTCAATATATCTTTGAGGAGGTTTAGTATTTCTTTTGGGCTTATCTTTTGCAATAGAACGTTTTGGAAACTGCTAAACAATAGAAGAATCTGAATCTTCAATAACAGGTGCATCTTGGTTAATAGCAACATCTTCTTTTTCTGGTGCATGCCCTGAACTGATCAAGTGCTCCACCTGCACACTTGCTTTCTCCTGACTCTCAACAGGAACATTAGTAGAAGGTTTGTCATGTAACATAACCGATTCATGGAAGACAACATTTCTACTAATCACAACCTTTTTGGTTTCAGGACACCATAACTTATAGCCTTTCACACCAGACGAATAACCAAGAAAAATGCACTTAATAGCTCTAGGCTCCAATTTACCATTATCAACATGAGCATAAGCAGTACAACCAAATACTCTTAAGTCTGAATAATTTGCTGGAAAACCAGACCATACCTTAATTGGAGTCTTCTTATCAATGGCATAACTGGGTGATCGATTGATAAGATAACAAGTAGTGGAAACAGCTGCCGCCCAAAACTGTTTAGGTAAACCTGCATTAGACAACATACAACGGGCCTTTGATATAATTGTCCTGTTCATACGCTCAGCTACGCCGTTTTGTTGAGGTGTGTAGTGACGCACAATGCCTTCAGACTTGCAATATGATTTAAATATCTTAGAACAGAACTCCATCCCATTGTCAGTACGAAGGATTTTCACCTTCCTTTCAGTTTGTCTTTCCACCATAGTTTTCCACTCTTTAAACACATCAAAAGCTTGATATTTGTGCTTCAAGAAATAAGGCCAAACTTTTCGCGAATAATCATCAACGATAGTCATAATGTAACGAGCACCTCCAAAAGATGTCTTACGAGCAGGCCCCCATAAATCAGAATGCACATAATCAAGAATACCTTCAGTAGTATGTGTAGATGTGTTGAACTTCACCCTCTTATGCTTGCCAAAGATGCAATGCTCACAAAATTTGAGCTTCCCGATGCTTTGTCCATCTAGCAATCCTCGCTTGCTCAATTCTGCCAAACCAATTTCACTCATATGCCCAAGACGCATATGCCAAAGATTAGTAGCATCGGAATTAGATAATGAATCAGAAACTGCTGCAACATTACCTAATATAGTTGTACCTCGCAGATGGTACAGGTTGGCAGATTTAATATCAGCTTTCATCACAACAAGAGAGCCTTTAGTTACCTTCAAAATTCCGTCTCCACCGGAATATTTGTACCCTTTGCGATCAAGAGTACATAAAGAGATGAGACTTCTCTTCAAATTTGGAATATGCCGCACATCTGACAATGTGCTGATACAACCATCAAACATCTTGATCTGAACAATTCCAATACCTGCAACCTCGCATGGTGTATCATCACCCATCAAAACAGTACCACCTTGCACAGCTTCATAGGTGGCAAACCAATCCCTATTCGGGCACATGTGATAGGTGCATGCAGTATCAAGAATCCACTGGTCACTAGTTTGTGCACAACCAGCATAAGCAACAAGCAATTCTGCATCAGACTTCTCATCAGTAACAACTGCGGCTTTACCTTCCTCTTCTTTCTTACCTTTTGGTACATATTTTCCGGTTCTCTTGTCTTTATCCTATAGCTTCCAACACTCAGAGATATCATGTCCATCTCTCTTGCAGTATTTGCATGACTTATACCTGCCTCTGGACTTTGATCTCCCACGGTAGCTACTTGAACTTTTATCTCTTGATTTGTTGTTTGTGTTCTTCTCCTGTTGCCTGCCCCAAACAACCAAGTCTTATGCTTGTGAATTTGAACCTTCAGAGGGTACCATCTTCTTCATCTTTTCTTTGGCATGCAAAGCATCATAAACTTCTTTCAAAGTTAGAGTATCACGACTATAAAGAATAGTATTCCTGAAGTTTGCATATGAGCTAGGCAATGAACACAATAAAATAAGGCCTAAATCCTCTTCATCATACTTTACCTCCATAGACTCAAGGTCAGCAACAATTTCCTTGAAAGCGGAGAGATGGTCCATGACAGACCCATCATCTTGCAACTTGTGCAAAAATAACTTTTGCTTCAGGTGCATCTTACTGGTCAGATCCTTAGACATGCATATTTGTTCCAGCTTCAACCACAGCCCAGCGGCTGTCTCCTCCTTAAGCACCTCCTGCAAAATATTATTTGATAGATGAAGATGAATTTATGACATAGCCTTACGATCCCTTTTCTTCTCATCGTTGGACCAATCCTGTGTCCTCTTGTCAAATCCAGAAAGCGCATCATCGAGGTCTTGCTATGCAAGAACGGCTCGCATCTTCACTTGCCAAAGTGAGAATCTTGTGTCTCGGTCCAAGAGCGGTAGATCATACTTCAAACTCGCCATGGGAATTAATCCTGAATTTGCTAGAAAGAAATTAGGGTAAACCTAGCAAAACGCGAAACCTGGTACACTTCTCCTGTGCACGTAGCGGTAGATCTGAAACTTCCTGGTACACAAGCTTGTGTGCGCGTAGCAATTCCACGTGAATAGAAAATCACGTGAACAGGAACCTGATCGCTTCCCTCGTTGACTTCCTTTTCAGACTCGGGAACCGTGCGATTTAGTGGATGTATTCACGCCGGCTGCTACTCCTGGACGTGCGCGTAGACGGCTTGCTGCTGCTGCTTGCCAATCTCCTGACGCGTGTGCCGTTTCCAGGACGTGGGCTACTGCTGCCCTAATTTCGCGCAGGCGGTAGGGATGACGCCGATCAGATCGATCCGGCGACTCGATGATCCGGCGCCTCGACGAATCGGCGGCGGCTGCGTGACGTGTAGATCGATCTCCAAAGCTCTGATACCACTTGTTATGAAAATAGATGCACAACGGAGACACGAATTTTACGTAGAAAACCCTTGCGGGAAAAAACCACGGGCGCCGACCGGCAATGATCACTATAGAGGAGATGATTACAAACGTAGGGGAATCACAATGGGAACGTCACCCCTTCCCGTACGGCTTATAAGAGTATATATATAGGGGATAAAAGAAAGACACCTAATAAGACTCCTACTAGGAAACTAATCCGAATATATTGTGGGCCCAAAATTCGGATCACATATTTAACACATTCGAACAAAGATGATCTTTTGATCCAATGGCTCTAATGTGTTGATGATGTGGCTTAACCTGTTAGCATTTTTTAGGAGTTAATATACCGAAAGAAATAATTGATTACTAGAGGTACTGGTATTCCGACTTCTGAGTACCAAACATGTATCAACCCAGACCCGCCTCACTCCACGTCCTGTCATTCTGCTCCCAACCGGTCTCGCCCCCACTTCATTCTTTCCTTTTTTTTCCAAATATGAATCAATCCACCATCGCAGCCTAGAAATCGGTGACGCGCCATGGAGGAGGACGACGGCACCGTGGCGGTTGACGCCGATGGCTAGCGGTTGAATCGAAGGCGCTGCTTCGGACCTTGCGGCAAGACATCGGGCAACACCTTAACCAGCAAGGAGGTGTTCACTTGGGCCAAGAGCAACAACCGTCGGCTGCTCCATGTCGGTGGCATTGACAGAAGAAGCAAGTAAGCAAATGATACTCCTATTTGCATATATATACTCTCCTTCACCTTCATGCATGCAACCCCAATTTCTTTTTGCAAATCAAATTAATGTGCAATCTCGAATATTACCTGATCAGAATTGATGGGCTACAAAAGTTCTACATTTGTAGATCGTACTCCATGTGGCTAGCTGTAAAGGATAGGGTAGAGTCCGCCGATCATGGAGGTTGTTTGCTATTTTTCTTTTGCTCGTCGTCTCTATGACATGAACAAGAATGTTTTTGCATATTTTTGTGCTTGCTAGATGATGGATGGTTGCTACTGTGTAACGCCGAGCTCATCTCTATACCACAACATTACATCCTTCCTTGATTCCATCGTCAACTAACGCTCGCCACCCGGTTGTCCTCTCCACTACGAGTCACAAGACACAGACTAGCCTCTCCATCCATATAGCAAGATCTAACAATCCTACCAGGATCTCAGCTTCACGATGGATTTTTGGCTGAATCATTTTTTCTTTTCTAGTTTGATTCACCTATGAGTAATTTTATCACTCGTGTGTAATTGAGCCTGTAAATTTTTTCATTTGTACTGCTATTTTGTGATACAAATTAATAATTCTCTTATATTGTGTATTGAACACATCGGTTAACATAATACTACATGGTGGCACGAGATCATGGGCTATATCGAGAGTAATGTGGTAATTGTTTTACTCGCAGACCACAAACTCTAGAAAATATTTATAACTTGTAAAAGAATTACTAGCATTGTAAGCTGGTAGTAATTCTTTTACGACCATCTATGAATAGTGCCATACGATGTGGGGGCATTCATGCAAGTACATTTGTTACATTTGAAGGATACATTCGTGCGAGTAAATTTGTTACTTTTGAATGAGTAGATCTGGGAGGCTGGGAGTAAACGGAAAACATCACAGAGTAAATTCATTACTTTTAAAACATGGGAATACACTAAAAAATAAGAAAACGTCGAAAGAAAAGAACTACATGATAAATACTTTACTAAAACAAAAAAATAGAAAAACTCGAGAGTAGAAATGAAAAACGGAAAAATCTAGCTGGTTCATTTTTTACCAGGCCGTTTGATAAAGCGTGGATGAGATGGAAAAGAGAAAAAAAAGAAACACAAAAGGTGAGGTGGTAAAAAAAAAGACCAAGAAAATTTGGGATACGAAGGAAAGGTGGAGTGGTAAAAAAGGGAAAACTGGAAGGAGGGATCTTTGTGTGAAGGTCGAACTAATATTCAGTGCGCAGTGCCATATTTGCGCCACCGTTAATTGATCTACTGGCTTTTTAATAATACCGTGTTGAGCTACCATTACCACAAATTAGGATGAGCATCGTTAGGCTAATTACTCATGAAAAACACATTATTTCAGCAGGGTAGAATTACCTTGATTCTATTGACTTCTGTTAATTTTGGCTTCAATGCAAACACCCAACAAATAGTTGGTAGGACATGATTTGGCATCAACGTGCCTTCTGCCAGAATTGGTCAGCTATATATGCGCCGAGAACTTGTTCACCATGCACCTGATGCTAGTATAATAAATAGTTTGCTAGCCAAACTACGAAACAACCACCTGCATTGCGAGGTGAATATATATATATACTCAGGATAGGAGGCATATACGGGAGTCGATCCGCATGGCGTTAGATCGTTACTCTATGCCCGTTGATGCAGAGGCGGGCTTTCCTCCTGGAACTATGAGAGCCGCAAGCAATGCAGGCCACAATTTAGTGGGGAATATGTTGCAGCGTGCATGGATGCATACCGAGTAATCTCCTGGAGATTGGAGATGAATCGCAAGCACTCTCGTATCTCTAGGAGTGAAAAGTGAAACTTGAAAAGGTTCTAGAATAAGCCACGTCACTCAGTCAATAATAGCCATTGGATATAGCTGGAGTCTATAGGATCGAATCACAATAACTAAGCCAACTAGAGGGGGTGAATAGTTGGTATACCCAAAAACCGAAAACTTTTAGCGGAAATAAAAATTACACTCGAATTCAACGGAAGTCGGTCTGGCCATAGTGAATGCGCCGGTCTGACCGCCTGATGAATGTCGGTCTGACCGATGTAGATCGATCGGTCGAACCGCCGAGATCGCCTGCTGCCGACTCCTGTCGCCGCCGGTCTGACCGCCGTGTGCCCGCTGGTCGGACCGCCGAAACCCGGTGAAACACAAATCGAAGAACTCTTAAAGTAGATGACAACTTTATTGATTCTCTCTATGTTTACAAAGTGCACCAACAGCACTCCTTACAAAGTTTCGACTAAACTCGAAACCCTAACTCAAAACTCAACTCAATTGCTCTCAAAAGCGATACCGGGAAGCCTCACGCTCCACCTCTATTTATACCCGAGGTAGGCAGCCTAAAGCCACGAACCAAACTCATACTAGGAGTCCTAAACACCTTAGGAAACCCTCTAGTTCAAGACACAAACTTTACATAACCAATCATACCAAATTTGGACTCCTTCCAAATTTGACTGCGCATCCCATACGCACAATATACCTCCATCGTATGCCACATGGAATCTCCATCAACCACGTGCATCAACTCTAGCCTAAGTATCCCGCATGATCTCTGACCACCACGAACGTCGTCTTATCCCCAAGCCGACTCCCGGTCCATCACCGCAAATACTCTCCCGAGGCATCGAGTCACCTACACATGAAATAAACAAAGAAACGATATTCCGAGACCAAGCTATCTCCACCTTGACTCATTAGTAGCAAACAACAGTATTACATACGTATAGTATCGACCTAGAAGCCATAATCATGAAATAATCACGGATATCCAAACAAACAACCCGAAACCGAAACAGACACAGCGTCGGTCGGTCAGACCGCGGGCTGGCCGGTCTGACCGCGCGTATACCGCCAGTCTGACCGGCACACAGTGCCCGGTCTAACCGGTCCACATAAAATAACAGAACCTGCATATTCACCTGTAAATCCAATCATCTCCAAAACCACTTCGTGAATAAATTCCAAATAACAAAACCAATAATCTCCAATGACAATTGTTCACAGAATAATAATCAAAAACACCTTTGATTTTACAATCTCCCCCTTGATGAACACATTGGCAAACCCATCAAAAATGTTTTTGTATTTGGAAAAATAAAAACAAAAGTGGTAAAAAGCACACTTCGTACAAATGTACACATCGTGCTAAAAAATCCAAAAGAAAACTTCTCCCCCTTTTTAAAAGAAAGAAATTCCATCATGAACTAAAAAATATGCTCTTCTCAACAACTCCAAAAATCTTCTTCCAAAACTCATCTCTTCTCCCCCTTTTGACAATGATTTCATCAAGCATAGGAACTATGTTCATTAATGTTTAAGAGCTTAGCATACATATAGCATATCATGTCATGTATTGCAATAAAAAGAAGATGAACCCATCTACAGTATAACAAGCATGCATAAAAGTATAAGCATGAACCAAAGATTTTATAATTAAGCTTGAATCAACAGTCAAAATTCATGATTTCATACGATTTATAATGCAACATCTTAACAAGCACATAGGTTGAAGAATAAACACTAAACACATATACCTATTGCATTTATTACTCTTTCTACACATATACCTATTGCATTTATTACTCTTTCTCAAATTAGCTTTTGCACAAAACAACCAAGAGAAGTTTTTAACTTTTTGTTTTCTTTAGCCTTTTTGCTCATATTTTTCTCTTTTATTCTGGGTACGTCCCTGTCGTCAACACTGTTTCCAGGGATTCGGCACCCATTATTTTGCTCACATCGAATACGTCCTTGTCGTCAAGACTGTTTCCAAGGATTCGGTATTCATTTTTTTTCATATTTTTATTCTCTTTTTCACAATGAGCAATTAAAGATCTTTGAGCAATAACAATTCAATAAAGCATATATATAAAGCATTTATAGATCAAACCATATGCTAGCATCAACATTGCATATTTGCTTAATTCAAGTATAGAATTTAAGTGTCATGCATCATCTCCCTTAAAAGCAACATCTAAATCTCATGAAAAGACTAGAATACATGCAAGCTATGCGAGACAAATAAACCTTCAAAGTATTGCTAGCATGCACAAGAAAATACCACATGTATAAAGAAAGCTCTCTTTTTCTCAATTTTTCTCATTGTCATATTATTGCTTGATAAAACCATGAGGTACAAACTCCCCCTTAAACCATGCCAAAAGGATGAATTATGCCCAATTCACCACGAAGAAAAGCAAATCGATTAGAATCCAAAGGTTTAGTGAAAATATCAGCAAGTTGCAACTTTGTGTCCAAAAACTGCAATTCAACATCTCCCTTCTCAACATGATCTCTCAAAAAGTGAAAGCGAATATCAATGTGCCTTGTGCGTGAGTGTTGAACAGTATTCTTAGCAATGTTAATAGCACTTGTATTATCACGAAAGAGAGGTACTTTCTAAAAAGTAAGACCATAATCTTTCAAAGTAAATAAAAGTCAAAAAATCTGTGAACAACATCTAGCAGCAGCAACATATTCAGATTCAGCAGTTGATTGAGCAACACTAGATTGTTTCCTAGAAGACCATGCAATTAATGATGTACCAAGAAAATGACATGTTCCACTAGTACTTTTCCTATCAATTCTACAACCACCAAAATCAGCATCGGAATATCCACTTAAGTATATAGAAAATGAAGTAGAATACCAAATTTTAAACTCAAGTGTATGATTCAAATACCTCATTATTCGCTTGACCGCTTGACGATGTGAAGCACGAGGAGAAGCTTGAAAACATGCACACAAACACACAGCAAATTGTATGTCTGGCCTATAAGCAGTTAGATATAACAAAGATTCAATCATACTTCTATACTCCTTTTGATCAACAGTTTCACCATCTTCATCAGGATCCAACACAGCTGTAGAACCAATTGGTGTTGAAATTGGCTTGCAATTCTCCATTTTGAACCGTCTCAAAAGATCCTTCGTGTACTTCGTTTGATGCACAAAAATACCTTGAGGTGTTTGCTTAATTTGCAATCCCAAATAGTATGATAACTCAACCATCATGCTCATCTCAAATTCCCTACGCATAGTCTCAGCAAACTCCACAACCAAAGCGTGAGTCGAACAACCAAAGATGATATCATCCACATAAATCTGAACGAAAAGTTGATTATCACCATGCTTAAGAACAAAAAGCGTTTTGTCAACTTTTCCCATTGTAAAACCTTTTGCAAGCAAAAAGTTCTTAAGCCTATCATACCATGCTCTAGGTGCTTGTTTCAAACCATACAAATCTTTAGACAATTTAAAAACATGATTGGGAAAATCAGGATTTTCAAAACCTGGTGGTTGTTTGACATAAATTTCCTCCTGTATAAAACCATTTAGAAAAGCACTTTTCACATCCATTTGATACAATTTAAAACTTTTTGAAGCAGCGAAAGCTAACAAAAGTCTAATTGCCTCAATTCTAGCAACAGGAGCAAAAGTTTCATCACAATCCAAACCCTCCACCTGAGTAAAACCTTGAGCAACAAGTCTATCTTTATTTCTCACAATCAAACCATCCTCATTTTATTTATTTTTGAAAAAACCCACTTGGTTCCAATAATATTATGTCCAGAAGTGGTTCAACTAAAGTCCAAACTTTGTTTCTCTCAAAATTTTCAAGTTCTTCATGCATGGCGTTAATCCACGATTCATCAGTTAATGCATGTAACACATCTTTGGGTTCAAAAGAAGCAACAAATGCAGAATTTGCACAAACATCATGAGTCGTTACCTTAGACCTTGTAGTCCGCTCACCTATATTACCAATGATTAGTTCTGGCGGATGTCGTCATTGAATGTGCAAAGGAGCAGCGACTTCTGAAGTTGATCCATGTTCTGTATCAGTACTGGTCGAAGTTGTAATCTCTGAAGGACCATCTCGATCAGCATCACCAGTACCCGAACCCGACGAGCCTGGCCGGTCTAACCGCACCTCCTGAGGCGGTCTGACCGCCCTGGCGCCCGGTCTGACCGGCCGAGCCGACCTCATCGTCGTCGTTGTCGTTGCTCTCATCTTAAAAAATACGACCATCCTCCCCCTGAACCTGTGACAGTGTACCTGCAATATCGGGTCTAGTACCTGGACTAGCCTCATCAAAAGAAACTTCGCAAGTCTCAATGATTTTGTTAGTCTCCAAAATAAGTACACGATAGCCACGAGTATGTGCGGGGTAACCAAGAAACAATCCATCGGTAGAACGTGCCTCAAACTTATCCAAATTTCCAGATTTCAAGACAAAGCATTTGCAACCAAAAACACGCAAATGTGAAACTTTGGGTTGATGTCCAAATCGAAGTTCATAAGAAGTTTTTCCAAGTTTAGATCTCAAGAAAACCCAATTTGAAATATAACATGCAGTGTTAATTGCCTCAGCCCAAAATTTTCTAGGAGTTTTATACTCATCCAACATCGTTCTAGCCATCTCAACCAAAACACGGTTTTTCCTTTCAACAACACCGTTTTGTTGAGGAACACGAGGAGAAGAAAATTCATGTTCAAGACCTCTTTTATTGCGAAATTGTTCAAAAGAAGCATTTTTAAACTCACCACCATTATCACTTCGAATTCTTTTCAAAGAACCAGGAAATTCAAGATCTAATCGAAGAAACAAATCATGAAAGTGTTGAAAAGCTTCATCCTTAGTTGCCATAAAGAAAACCCAAGAATATCGAGAAAAATCGTCAACAATAACCAACACATACCACTTTCCTCCAACAGATTTCACTCTAGCTGGACCAATAGTGTCCATGTGTAATAACTGTCCCAGTGCATCCGTCATCACAGAAACAATATGAGCATGTGAAGAAGCAACCATCTCAGCATGATGACACGGTGTACAAACCAAATCAAGATCTTTCATAAGTTTAGGCAAACCACGAACAAGATCCAAACCACTTAACCTAGTAAGATGATCAAAACCAACATGTCCAAGTCTATGATGCCAAAACATCACATCTTTATCAAACTTAGCAACCAAACATGTTATCACAGGTGAAACAGGATTATCAAAATCAGCTTTAAACACTCTTGCATAGCGAGAAATATTCAACACAGAATCACCACAAGAATAAAAAATTTTACTTCCAGTTTTCTTAAAGTGAACCTCAAAATTTTCACCAACAATTTATGAAACTGAAAGCAAATTGTACTTTAAGACCTCAACCAAAGCTATATTCTTCAATTCCAAATTTTCATTTACCTTAACCAAACCTGTAGCGAGTACGACACTTGTAGAAGCATCACCAAAGATAATCGATTCAGTTTTGGATGCCCTTTTAAGAGAGGAGAACTAATTTTTATCACCGGTCATGTGCCGTGAACAACCGGAATCCACGATCCACACGTTCTCCTTCCTTGCCACCAAAGCCTACACACAAGCAGAAGTAAAAAAGGTTCCTGTAAAAAAGGGATTATGGAGAGTGTTCACGTGACTTCTTCACATTGAAAATCCAATTGTGTTTTTTAAATTCTCCTGCTAGTTTTACACAAGCACCCCTACAAAAATTTTTTATTTTAGGGTCCTCTAAATAAATAATATTTCTACCTAAGTTCTGGTCATTTTACGATAAAGATACATAAGATACATAGTAGTATTTACTTAGAAAACCATTAAAATTTTGTATTTTCAGATTTCAAAAGTAACTACTGATGCAAGTCAATAGGAAGAGTTACCAGTTGCCAGCTCGTGGAATCGATATCCGTGAAGCAGTGGGACTATTTACTGAATGAATAAATATACAGTAAACTTGTACTTAATACAATACATGCATAGTAAATTTGATATAATGACATGCACGTAGTAAATTCTCTAAATAAATTTGCTTTGACATAAGTATATATATATAAGCTTTGTGATACATTTTACAAGTTTGACGTAATCATGGTTAATTATTGGAGAATACCCCGTGCCGCGCGTCCGACGTCAGAAAAAAAAATCGGACGCCTTGGCGCCCGCGCCTCCTGTTGCTCTAGTTTTAAAACAATTTTTCTCTTAAACTAATTATCCAATCTACGATCCAATCATATTGTTGTATTCATTGCAATTAAATCTTTACGACAAGACTACACATGATTATATTTTGATAAAAAAATATTTTAGCTTCTATATTGATATTTTTTTGAATGTTGCATATGATCTCGTTTGATGTTTCAACCAGTAGGTTTATGATGTTTCAGCTAGTGTACTTGCGATTTTTCAATATGTACGAATCAAATGTTGCAGTGGATTTTGATATTATGGAACGCGTCGTTGCAACAAATCACCCACATATTTTGGAAACCCCCTATTAAGGGAATTTGGTTTATTTTTTATTCCACAGAAAATGTTTCACCTAGTGTACTCACAATGTTTCACTATGTATAGATCTAATGTTGCAGTGAACTGAAATATTCCATTGCAACAAAAAAAACCCATATATTTTAGAAACCCCCTATCAAGGGAATTCGTTTCATTTTTTGTTCCACCGAAAAATGTTTCACCTAGTGTACTTATAATGTTTCACTATGTATGGATCAAATGTTGCAGTGAACTGAAATATTCTTTCTCTATTTGCTAAAACATTATTTTTATATAAGGTGAAACAACACCCGATTTAAATGAGTGAAACATTTTCGATCTATTTAGTGAAACAATTCTGATATACCTGGTGGAACATCGTGCAACATTTAAAAATAATTCAATAATAAGCTAAAAAAAATTTCGTCGGAATATATCCATGTGTGGTCTTGTTTTAAAGATTTAATTGCAACGAATTTAATGGTGCAATCGAATCATGATTTGGATAAGTAATTTAAGAGAAAAATCAGTTTAAAGTAGTTTTTACACGTAAATCGGACGCTGACGTCAGCGCCCGATTTTTCCCCAAACATCGGACGTCCGAGCCAGAGTTACCTCCTTAATTATTTCCATTATAATAATTGTGGAGATTATGGGTACCCCATACCCACACGGCATGGTTATCCGACTAGTTATAGGGGATAGCTTATATCTATGGAATATGTAACAGATCATAACTTGGGTATTACGTTTTCTTGTATATTACGGAACGGCCTAAAGTACTGGTTTGATAATATTGTAAAGTAGATTTAGGAAACCGATACCGTATTGGTTAAGGTTTCTATCTTGTAATCTTGCCCCCCGTCCTATATAAGGTGGGCAGGAGGCCCTCTAGAGGGCATATGACACACAACCAGATCGTCAGATCCATAATACACTCGGCGGATTCAAATCCCTAAACAGGAGTAGGGTATTACTTCTCATTGAGAGGGCCTGAACCTGTCTAAATCTTTTGTCTCCGCATCCATCCAATTTTAGGTCTAGTGCGCTACCCTTTTTTATTATTGCCGAATTCATGTTTCGACAGTTGGCGTGCTAGGTTGGGGATGCATCGAGTTTTCCGTCGACGAGTGCGATGGAATCAATTCTAAAATAGGCGTTGAGATTAATCTCAACGAATTCGATGACTCCAAACATCAACCGGTTTGTCGTTTCAATATATTATTATCAGATTGATTTCTAATCATGAATCGATCTTCTGTGAGATGCTTTGTTTGCGTGCATGCACTGGCGGCTGATGAGATCCATTGATCGCCTCCACATGGACGTATCACCGATGACTCGGCGCCTGAGGAGAGCTCCTGCGTCCCATCTTGCCCTGCGGCCTCCACGGGCAGATTTATGCATGGAGTATTGCCAGACGCACGGACATGCAAATTAGCACGCGTGCATGTTGCATGCATGCATCGATATATATGCTGTGCTATAAATGCCGCTACTGATTAATCTGACTAATATATTGAGCTTTTATTTTGCATGCAACCATGGTTTGGTCTATCCTCCGGACTGCTATTGCCTAGATCACTCGGTTGTCTCTGTACACGCGTACAGGCAGAGCGGTGCCTATATGGGACTAGACCAACAGGCTGATCAGCGAATTACACACCGATCAAACTATTTAGGGATCGGGTTAGCTGTTTCAATCTGCAGATTATTAAAATTAATCTTTGATTTTATTTTTTTCCCAGATTAATCTATTATCTGCGTATACTTTTTCTGTCGTCGGTTCGGCCGAGTCCTTTTGACCATGCAGTTGATGGCTCTACAAGTCCTATACAGGGACGGCTGCTGAACAGATGGAGAAGCCATTGCAACCGAGCACATGCTTTAATGTTTATGGTCATGCAAGCCTCTTCGTCAAGCACAAATCAAACCATGTGTTTGGATCTATTAGTTATTATATAAATTATTTTCTTTTTACAAATATCTAACCACAGGTTGATGTGCAATTTCTTGTCTTTGCATGTATCATCGCCTGTACTCTATCACTGACTGGCTGCCTCATCGCCGCCAACTGGTGCTTTTGCCTATACGGTTTGACGGTCACATCACCGTTGTTGGGCGTCTACGTCTTCACCGACCGGCTACCTCGTCCGTCACGCCGACTGGTGCTCTCGCCTTCACAACTGGCCTATTATGCCGCTGTTGTTGGGCGTCTACGACTTCACCGCTGGCCTGTCTCCGTCGTTGCCGACTGGTGTCGTCGCCTATACGGTTGGTCGGTCACACCACCGTCCATGGGCGTCCACATCTTCACCGACCGGCTTGCCTTCACCGCCGCCGACTGGTGTCTCCGCCTACACGGCTGGCCTATTATGCCACCGTTGTTGGGCATCTATGACTTCACCGCCGGCCCGCCTTCGTCGCCGCTGACTGGTGTCCTCGCCTATACAGTTGGCGGACTCCGCCGCCGTTGATGGGCCTCGTCATCTACACCACTGGCTTGCTTGCACCGCGCCGGCTGGTGTTTTCATTATCATTGATGGACGACTTTGTTCCCACATCAGGCACCTCTGCCGTCATCAAGAGGAATATTACAAAGCTAATTCATTATTTTTTTTCTTTATATGATATTTTCCTTCTCCTCTGCCTCACTATGTCAACAGGTTCGCTGTAGACTAGTGAGTCGGGGGCTACAGATGTTATATCATATTTTTCAACAATTTTCATAATATTTATCTTGATTGCTTGCGAAATAATCCGAGTAACAATAAAGTGCCTATCAAGTTATGGAGTTCTATCTTCCTATGCTTTCCATTTGGTTTGTCAATGGATAGTTGCTTTTGGGCCGATTCCTAGCACATGGGGGCTCGTTGGATGGACCGAGTAACGCAAGGTGCTAAGTATTACTCGGAAGAAATCAAAAGCATAGAGATAAGATAATTTATTTTCTACTCTTAACAATTGCAAAAGTACCTGAGTAGTAAACTCTGATCCGTGAAACTTTGTTCCCTTAATGACGAACTCATGCCACCCATATGCATGTTTGGGAAGTGCCTAGGCCGACTCCCGGTGCTTTGGGGCTATGACTAGTCGGGCAGAGTATTTAAACGTAAAATAGGAGAAATCAAGATTGACAAGAGGAGAAATACATATTTATAAACATTTTAAAATACTTGAATTTTTTTTAGTATTATATGTACATCAGATACTACTCATCCTATATGTTTGTTCTGCAGGATCCAGATCCAAATACGCATAAAAGGGATTCATGGCTTTAAGCTTATCTCTTACACTCCAGGAATGGATCAGTCAGAACATCACCACCGGCTTGCCGTCGTCGCCACCGACTGGTGTCTTCGCCTATACGGTTGGTTGGTCACACCACCGTCGTTAGGCGTCTACATATTCACCGCCGGCTTGCCTTCACCGCCGCCGACTGGTGTCACTGCCTGCACGGCTAGCCTATTATGCTGTCGTTGTTGCGCGTCTACGTCTTCACCGACCGGCTTGCCTTCACCGCTGTCGACTGGTGTCTTCGCCTACATGGCTGGCCTATTATGCCGCCATTGTTGGGTGCCTACGTCTGCTGCCGACTGGTTTCTTCACTTCCATGGCTGCATGGTTCTGCCAGTGTTCATTGGCTTTATCGTCTTCACCGCCGGTCGTCTCGTCTGCTGTTGACTGGTGTCCTCGCCTCTACAGCTGGTATATACCGCTAGCACTACTGATGGGCGTCATCGTCTTCATTGCTGGCCGTCTTGTCTGACGCCGACTGGTTTGTTCACCTCCATGGCTGCGCGTCTTCGTCATCATTGACTGGCAACATCGTCATCGCCAGTTTGCCTTCGCTGCTGCCCATGGTGTCTTCACTTTCACAGCTGGCCTATTTTGCCACCGTTCAAGGACGTCTTCGTTTCCATCATCATTCAGCTTCTTCCGTCGCCGTCTGGTTACGCCATCGCCGACTAGTGTTTTTATCTTCACGACTACGCATCTTCGCTATTGGTTTGCTTCTGTTGCCGCTGACTCGTGTTCACTTCATCACGGCTATGCACTTTGTCACCATGGTGGAGCGACTTCATCTTTATTGTTTTCTTCATTGGCAAACTCTATTGCCTCCACTTTGCAAGATTTGCTACTTCACCAACCACAACGTCGGCAAGAGCTCTGACATCTTGGCATGCGTCACCAAATATGATGCCGTGTTATTTTACTACAACAAGTGGTATTTCAATATTCAATATTTCTACTTGGACATCTTTAACACGTATCTTCACTCAAGCAATGACTACTTGACGACAAAAAACTACAGTTCTCGACTCTATGTTCAGTTGTTTCCCAACTAACCAAAGTGTCGGGGGCTACACAAATACAAGACTCTCAAAATTCGACAAGCTGAAGCAATCAATTAATCAGCCAACGAGTCAACTCCAGGAGTTATCAGTTTTGTCTTCGCTTTAGAGCTGGCGTTCTACTTGAGTAACTCCAATTATTTCACTAGAAATTTTGGCTTCTCCAAATTTTTCAAGTATCAAGTTTGAGATTTTATCTACATGTCTGGGCGTTTGTGGAGTTATCAACCAATTAACACAGATTCAACGAGTTAGACAGCATCATCTACTTTCCTCCAAGTGAAGCATCTCCAACAGCTACAACATTAAGTCTTCATAAATCAAGAAGCGTTGCATCAGTCTTCTTTATACACACGCTCGCATCAAGGAAACTACTCGAGCTTTGATATCTTCTCGACAGTTTGATGGATTATTGTCACTGACATCATCACCAGCACCTCTACTTCGTCGGCCCTGACGTCTCCGCCATTGCTAATGTATGGCTACGTTTTCACCTCCGGCTGCTTCTGTCATTGCCGACTAGTTATTTCGCCTTCATGGTTGACCTACTACGCAAATGCTGATGAGCGTCTTCGTCATTATCATTGGCTGCTACACTTCTATTGACTAGGTCACCGACATCGTCATCATCATCAACATCCTGTCAAGCTTATTTAACATAGCCAACTCTACTGCTATTGGTGGGCAACTTCAACATCATATTTGATCATCTCTGTTGCTGTTAATCGTCATTACCGTCGGTTGCGTTTGTCGTCGCTGACTATTTTCTTCATCTTCATGTTTGACGGATTTCGCCATTGCTGTTGGTGTGCGTCTACGTCTTCATTGTCGGCTTGTTCTCGTCGTCACCGATTGCTGGCTCGTCGGTCACAGACTGATTATCTCACCACCATGGCTGCATAATTGTGTCGTTGTTGCTGGATGCCTTCATCTTCATTGCTGGCTGACTTGTCTTCTGTCGACTGGTTTCTTCGCTTCCACGGCTGTGTGACTTCATCACCTTTGATTGGTGTCATTGTCTTTACCACCACCAACATTTTCGTTAGCTTTGATGGGTGATATCATCTTCATGTTGGTCATTTCGTCTCCATGCCGACTGCATCAGCTATCATCAATGGACAATTGTGACTACTACAGAGGGATAATCTACAAGCTTGGGGGCTCATCAACGCAAACGCGGGGATTATATCTTCAATTTAGACTTGTTCTGGATATATTCAACATGGATTCATGGTCATGAGTTGATTTCTCATGCTCAATGACTGTACCACTCATTATTCCCCGTGAGGGCCATCAGCTGAGTACTTGCGCCAGTCGGGATTTTAATTATCATATCTACTTTGGTATTCTCCATGAGGGATAATTACTCGGATCAGAAGCCACTCAGATGAGAGCAGTTGATCTACATCACTTGGGAGATTTGTCACTCGGGAGCATATTAATTGGCGTGTTCTATACATCATATTTTAAGGGTATCGGTAGATATACTTTAGGTCTAGGCCTAATACGTCTGCATCCCATATTTTCAGGTGTGGCCTGTCACGTTCTTTTAGGGACTTAGGCATCTTTTTGCTTAGGCAAAAGTGCGCGTGATTATGTGCCCAATACCTTAAAATCCTTTTATACCGTAGTTACTCAACTTTTTTGGAGTTGGTACAATGCATTTTAAAAGGTGCCTCACAGTAAAGCTTTATATAGCTGCCTCACTGGCTTTTTTATATAGTCAAGGCGCTATTTGGGTTTATCAAGCAATTGATCGGATACTATATTATTGCTTTTTGCCACGTAAGTGTGCATTTTTATTGACTAATATTATGGCTTAGGCTGATTATATATTGTGGTCATTTTCCAAGCGGTTGGTAAATCCTTTATGAGTTTATTTACTCGGATTTTACACCATATATGCTATATATTTCCAGGTGTGGTGAAACCATGTGTGTTTTAGAGACTTAAGCACATTTGTTAAAGCAGTGTGCGCATGGTGTATGCCCAATACTTTGGAAATTTCTTTATTTAAAGCATACAAGCTTTTTTATAGCTGTTTTGTTATGTGAATTTTTAATGATGTAGTCAACTTTAGGTTGTTCGCATCAATTTTTACAAAGTAGTCGGTATATCACTTAGATCATGTTATTTGGGGGATTCACACCACATATGCTATATATTGATATCAAGTCACTTGGTTGACTATAATTATCAAAACCATTCGGTTAGTTGGATTATTTATTCCTTGACTATATGCTTAGTTTGTTCAACTAACCACATATAGTCGGGGGCTACACCTATTAGGTGCATCTAGTTGATGCAGCTGACTTTATTTTTCAGCCTTCCACAATCTTCAGATTTGTTAAAAGTACTCGGGAGACCATATCGAAGATGATTGAAGCACTCGGCTTTGGAGAAATTTGGTTCGAGACAAGATTATCTTTGTTAAAAGTACTCGGGAGACCATATCGAAGATGATTGAAGCACTCGGCTTTGGAGAAATTTGGTTCGAGACAAGATTATCTTTTCGACTGTGAAGGTCTCAGGGGCTACTGTGGAGATTATGGGTACCCCATACCCACACGGCATGGTCCTTCCTTTTCTTCTTCGTATCTCTTTGTGCTTGTCCATTTAACTCGGTTGAAGGAATCCACTATTAGTTCAGAAAAAACTTCAAACTTTCCATTTAGCAGGCGCCTGTCTCTGTGGAGCTGCGGTGCCAATATTACTGCTTCATCTGAATTTGTTCTTGATTCCTTCGAAATAGTAATTTTGACCTTTTTTTATGTAGAGTGTTCTCCCAAAAAAACAACTACTATGTGTGTTAATTTTAATTAGTGTGTTAATTTAAATTAAAGTTCTTCCAACTGAATTTGAATACTCACGATCGAGTATGTAATATCGTAATAATTGAAATGGTATGAGGATTGGTTGTTGGCACTGATCAAATTATTTCGTTCATGGGTCTGACAAAAATATATATACTAATATAAAAAGGAGACGAATTTGCTATATATTTGTCGACAAATTTTCCTCCAAAAATTTGTCAGATGTAATTACAGTACAATCATAGTGTAATTACACTGTAACTTGCATGTAATTACACTGTAACTATAGTGTAACTTGTATATAACTTTCAAGAATCTCTCGTTAACATGTTATTTCGGTAAAATAGAGGTCGTGGGAACAAATCCTTTCACATATATGTGTGCTGTGATTTTTTTTCTTCCTTACCAAAACAAATCTTGTAATAGATCTAACGATTAAAAATTACGTGAAACTTACATACAAGTTACACTGTAGTTACATAGAAGTTACAGTGTAATTACACTACGATTATACTATAATTACATCTGTCAAATTTTTAGGAAAAAATTTGTCGACAAATATATAGGTGGTCCCAAAAGGAGGAGTTGTGCCTGACAATCCTACAGGTGAAATCAACCCCTTTCATCTCATCCGTCCATCTGCCATCTCATCTCATCTCATCTCAACCATCAATTTGTTTCGCTATCCTCCTCGCTCCACCGATTAGCTACCTTATCCTCTCCACCGCCGTCCACGCGCGATTCCTCCCCTCCACCCGCGCCATCTCTGCCGCGCACCCCGCCTCTGCCGCATTCAATCCACCGTGCATCCGCACAGCAACGACAAATCCTCAAAACGAACGCGCCTCTCCCCGCCACCGCGCATCCATCCATCCATCGGCACCGGAGGTTTCGCCGGAGCTATCGCATCTCCCATTCTTCCCCTCCCCTTTGTATATCCTCCTCACTCCAACACGGCGCCGGGCACCGGTCCTCCTCGCGGTCTCCGCCGTCGCTGTCCATCTTCCACCGGTAATACCCGCCGCTGCCTCCTCCACTCCGCCCGCATCGCCGTCCAATCACCGCGCTGTCACGACACGATTCGACCTCAACCACGGCGCTGCCTCCTGCACTCCTGCCACTCAGATGTCACCCACGTGATCCGGCCCTCAAGCCCGATGTGGCCAGCTGATCTTATCCCCTCCCCCATCAGTGAAGGTACAAAATCATTTTACTCTTCCTATATTTTGTGAAGTCAAATTCTGAATCTACAATGAAAATGATGTTTGATCTGTGTTTTCCCTTTTAGTTTAGTCGTTTCATCTTGATCTACAACAAAAGCTAGATATTGAGTTATGTGCTGATCATTTTACATGTCTGAGTGCCTCCCAGTCTATTTTCAGGATTATTAGGGACAAAAGGATCATTGATTCTCATGTCCAAAAGGTGTTCGATGAAATGCTGGTTAGTCAATATTATTCCCCAAGCATATTTCAGTTTGCAAAGTGGGTATGCTATATGCACTATTTTTTTCTTCAATCGATTTTTAGCACACTTTTACTTTGTTTCTGTTTTGTAGCTAATAGATGGTTCGTTGGACATGATTTGTTCCTTGACATGATCAATGTGTTGCCCAAGCTCCAGATGACACGGTATAATGCTTCTGCTCTGGTCCTGAGGCCTGACTATTGCTGCCTATGCTGAGTTCTAATAAAAAAATATAAGTGTTTTGGAAGACTGCAAGGACCATGGATGCCATTCGTTGTTGGGGCTTATCCCATAGTAAAAATGTAAACAAGAGCTTTGGCAAGGTTAGTTGTCACTAATTTCTCTTCCATGATTTTGCTGCACTTGCATGTAATTTCGAGGATTGGGTTCAATCCATATCGTTTAGTGTGTGCAGCAAAATTCAAGTCAGCTTGTAGCATGAAACATATGTAAAGGTGCCTTGAAACAAAGGACAAGGATAGGTGCCTAATCACCCATATTAGCACCTACGCAATATGAATGATTGAGAGTAATTTTCTCTAGGTAGAAAATGTGCAGTACATGGGTTTGTTGTATTGTTTAGTTATATGCTTTTGGAAGCTTTTTCAAAGTTGTTCCCTTGGCGATACATTTAAGTGTACCTGCTGTTTATATTAATTATTTTCTCTCAACACACTTAATGACACTAATGATTTGTAAATTGCGAATATCATTATTTTCTCTGCTGATATTTGCATCCTTCATGTCAGTGGCAGATGCTCATGGCATGTGTGATATGGAGTTAGGCATGAAAAAATTATAAGATTACTGTGATGTTTAGTATTGCTTGGAGTGACTAAATCGGATTAAGTGATTGACAAATTGGCAAATAATTGATATTAATAGAGTAGCTCACTCCATTTTATCTGACTTTTTTTTCTTAGGGGTAATCGAATGCCTATGTCAAATTTGAGTTCATGTATATTTATACCTATTTGTGACTTCTATTTGGCTTTCTCTATTGAATATCAAGGAGCCCTTATTCTTTATTGATAGTACTCATGTTACATGGTGGAATGCATTTTCAGGGCAGGTTGTATTCCAAAGTAGGTCTTTGTGCTGCCCAGTTGTATGTTTCAGCGTCATATCGCTCTTATCTGGTGATTTCTGGCCCATGTGAGCACTTTATTTCTTAACTCCGGTTTCTTTTTTCTGCCAACCAATTTCTTATGGGAAAATATCTTATTACTGTAATAAGGCAGTGTATCCATTTCCTAATCTTTTGATACAAATAGATGTTTGTGTTGGGTAGAGGATTCTTACATCCAAAAATATTTCGTGATTGTACCAGCATAGATATAGCCTTCGTGGAACAATCAACATTTTAGACATACAAAACCTATATTCCTTTCCCTCCCTTCATTATGTGTCAGTTCTTAAAAAAATGGATAGTTTAATTGTTGGTTCTGTACAATATGGTAACAAACTGCTCCATGGCATCCTGAAAAGGGTTGATTTCCTTCTATTCACATTTTTATTTTCATCAAGGGAAAGATTCAAACTACCTCATTATTCTTTCCTTTTTTTTTTGTTTTTAAGCAATTTTTGTATGAACTACCCATACATAGTTGTGCACATATTTTGCTACTATTCTAGCTTGTCAAGGATATGAACTCTTATCAATGCCAGCATTGAGTGCAGCTGTTTGGGTTTACAGGACAAAGAAGATAGAGGGGAGGGGCAAAAGAGAAAAGCCCGTGGAAAATGGGCTGGCGCCTCATTGAGCCAGGTTGACGCAGTACCATGCCTTATAATTGATAATGTACGCACTTTTGTGTTTTTTTTCAATCATTGTCTCAAATGAACTAGCAGCTTCGATACGCCAGTTCACACTATTGTAAATTTGTAATGCGTATCGAAGGTAGTGTGATTCACCCGAAAGGATTTTATAGGAATCATCCAAATTGACATGTTACTATGGTGTATGAAACTCTATTTTTATCTCGAGATTTTGTTGGAGTGTACTGCCTTTCTAGGTCACTATTGTTCTCTCTGTACACACACATAATACTAAAACGTGCCTTGCACGTGCACGATAACTAGTATATATAGAGAACCAGTTTGACATCGAATGGTTTGGAGAATAGAACTGAACAAAAATGAATGTCCAAAAAGAATTGAACTCGTCGTGGCATGGATGAAATTTTCTCACAGGTTTCTCTCAGTGGTCAATGGATGGAGTATGACTGAGTTTTCCATGGTCGATTTGGTTGGTTGCATGAAGAAAGGCACCGAGCATAAGAAGCAGTTGTTCTCTGAACTAGTAGTTTTCTCCGAGTATGAGATAGTTTTATCAGTATAGTTTTGACCCTTGCAATAGTTGGATCACGAGCCAGCCACCGGTTGTACCGTCCTTAGCATTGCTGGTAAGATACTTGTAAGAGCTTGATAAGATATTTCTATTTGTTAGCCTCCATTACAATCCATATTTTGTAGTTAATAGGGATAATACTATTATGTTGTTCTCTGTTTTCTACAGACAATGGCAGGTATTCTACAGACAATGAGAAAAAGTTAGATGGGGGACAAACCATAATTGCTACATCATTGCAGAGGGAAGGGCGCCGCCGTTGCCTCTATATGGGGAGCCTGCCACTTCCCCTCCAGCCAGATCTGGCGGATCAGAGAGGGTCATCGCCATCGCCTGGATCCGTCGGCTAGGAGAGCAGAGTAGTCATCTCTGTTGCCGCCACGGTGGGGAGGAGGCACGGTGGAGGCAGGTGGGGAGAGGCCGCGGTAGGGGGCGGGTGGGAGTGTGTCTAGGATGTGGAGGACGGAGGAGAAGGGGGTGAGTGCGGCAGCAGTGTGGAGGAGAACTGTGGGGATAATGCTGACTGGGAGCAGATAAGGTTGGTTGGTTCGGTCGGCACCTTCTGGTTTTTTTAGTAGGTGTTCATTTTTAAATAAACTAATACCTATAATATGAGTGTATGTGTAGGTTCGTAAAAACTGGGACCTATAATATATTATAGGTGTCGGCTCTTCTGACTGATAGTAATACTATAGGTGCCGATTTTTATCGAGGGTGCATGTGTGGGCAGAAAAAGCACTATAGGTGCTGGTTTTAGCTATCCTGACACCTATAATACCATCTTCTTTGTTTCTCTCTGTAGTAGGGAATGTCATTACTATTACTTTGTCACAATGTTAGTTTACTTTATGTATTTCTAAATAAATATTCATATATGTATGTTGCTGATGCCATGGGTAGGGAAGCAAAGAAATAACAAGCTTTATGTTGTGCACTGATTCTTTTCACATCAATATATTTGTGTCTAATTGCTGTGTATAAACTTTGAGATTTTTTATGGTCAAACGGTACCGTACGGTACCGAATGCTGGTTGTTGGATCTAGCCCAATCTAACGGCTAGTATTGTTTGGTACAGCGAGTTACCAAAATTATCCTTGATGCGGTACCTCTTGGAAAACAGAGTTAGAAGGATAAAAACGTAACTTCGCGTGCAATAGATGGATTGGGAGGAATCGAACCCTGGATCGATGCCTCCACCGCCTCCTGGATCTTCTCCGCCGACTATTGGAGGTGAACTCAGCCGCCGCCGCCGCTGCCGGGAAAGACGACATCGACGCCATCGCCGCCACCGGGAACGACGACATCGACGCCGCTGCAGCCGGGAACGACGACATTGACGCCGCCGCCGCCGGGAACGACGAGTTTGACGCCGCCGCGCCTGCTTCAACGCTGCCGTCGGGAAGGACTCCGCCACCGCTGGGAACAACGAGTTCGAGGCCGCCGCCGCCGCCGCCGGGAACCACGACATCGACGCCACAGCAGGACGACTTTAGCAGTCCACACGTTTTTTTCTTCCGATCCTACCCATGCCGGAATGAACGGTTAGATACGTACTAGTACCGAGCGATACCAGTACCGAGCGATACAATTTGCTGGACCATAAAGACGCTCATGAACATTACTTCCTTTCGCTACGTTGGACCTATTTTTCATTTCATGGTATTGTGTGAGACATTGGCTCAGAGAGAGTTCGGTTAATTAATGAACATATCTTCTTCTTCTTCTTCTTCTTCTTCTTCTTCTTCTTTTCTTTCTTTCTTTTTTTTAGAGAGAAACTGCTGTTTATATAAGTAGCAGACACCTATTTGAGCTCGTTCGGCCTAGCAGCTACACGGCAGAGCATGCAACTCATCAGAAAATTGCTTGACCTGGCTAGACAGAAGATGGGGACTAATCGGAACTGAAATCTGAAGGCATCAGGGGTTTACCGGAATGCTGGCCAGTTTACCTGAGCCTTTAATTTTTTTCATGATCGATCCATTGCATGCTGGTTTTTGCAGCTGGTCGGAATGGAAAGCATGTGGGATTTGAGACGCACCACGCATCTGAAATGTCCAGCTCTGCAACTAGTTTTGCATGGAAGGTGATTCCTATCGAGATAGGTATACAGGCCAACACAATAGGTGATTTTCTCATGTAGCCAAACCTGTAAACAATCGAGCCTCAGCTCTCTTGCAGATGTTGGTAGGAGAAGGGCTGCAAACACTCCGCTGCTGCATTGGTTTTCCTTGTCTTGCTGTTAGAGAGAATATAGGGGCAACATATTCTATGTACACAGGTCCTCAAATGTACACACATGCACACCAACTAAAAAATATTACCAAAAAATCTAGAAAAATTCATACACGTACTTTCAATTGTATTACACCTAGGGTTAAAATCTTAACCTCAAATTCATTATATTTTAGCCGTAACAAAAAAACCAAAAAATCTGACAGTTTTAAGGTTGCAATTTTCTCAGAATTTTATCTTTTTTGTTATTCTCTATGTAGAATGAATTTGAAGATGCGACTTTGCACGTATATGTAATACTATTGAAAGTACATGTATGAATTTTCGTACATTTTTTTGTGATAATTTTTAGTTGGTGTACACGATGTGTACACGCGAGGGTCTGTGTGTATAGGATACGCTCCCGAATATAGGTCCTTTTCGTTGGATGATTTTAATTTTTGTTCAAACTGACTGCTGAAATGATATCACTGCCTAATCGTCGTTTACTGTCTATATATTGCTAATTATTACTTTCGTTGTTCTTATGTTTACATTTTAAATGAATTTAGACACACATATGAAACACATGCATAATCCATTTATAAATCTACTCAAAACCCAAAAGATCTTATAATGTGAAAGAAAGAAGTACGTGGTAGTACTTGTACTATCCGTGTGACAAATAAGTAGAACCATGAATGAATAGACAGTACCAAATCATTTCATAAACAGGCTGAGTTCGGCACTTGAGTTTTCCAACTCACTCCCCTCATTTTCTGCACATATGCTTTTCAAATTAGTAAACGTGTGTTTTTTAAAAAAAAAATTCTATATGAAAGTTGCTTTAGAAAATCATATTGATCCATTTTTTAAAAAAACTAATACTTAATTAATCATATGCTAATGAACTGCTCCGTTCTACGTGCAGTAGCGGCCGGTTTGTTCCCGACCACAGCTGCTGAATGCAGTCTAAAATGCGTGACATCACCTAGCAGTCGTGTGTATATTGGTTAAAAACACTGTTATGCACCTTTTGATTAATCCTACTTTGTTATTTGTATTATAAGCTTAACAACTAGATAGTTGGCTCCTGGATTCGATTTTGTTTGTGTACAGTTTTCATCACCGGAGACAATGATATGTATGATTACTCAAATAGTCTGGAAATTATGTTAGTTTGCATGCGCTTACTTTTTGCTAATCATTATATTTTTCAGTTTCAAATCGGCAGGTTATTTTATTATTATAACCAAGAAAAACAATACATGTATAGATCCTTATCGAGATGGTCAGAGTTGCTGCTTTTTTACATGGCCTAAAAAGTATATATCGTGTGGAATACTGATCTTCTAATCAAAATACACGCACTAGCTGAGTTGTGGCACCTATACATATATTTATGAGTAAAGTGCATTAACGGTCCTAACTTTTAGAGTTGTGTCATATAGCTCCTAAATTCTCAAAATGCATATCCAGATCCCAGAATTTGTCAAAGTATATCATCTAGGTCCTAAATCGACACATCCCCTCTAGAATCCTACGTGGCGCTGATATGGCATGCCACATGGATGTGATGTGTTCTTTTCCTTTTTTTTCTTCTTTTCTTTTTCTTTTTCTTCGGTTTCTTCTCACTCTTCTTTTGCCCCTTTCTTCTGCTGCTCGAGACACATAGAAATGAGAAGAAAGGGAAAAAAGAGAATAGAAAGGAAAAAGGAAAAATTTTAAATGGGACCCATTTGTCAGTCAAAATGATGCTACGTCATTCCATGTGGCAGGCCACATCAACACCACGTAGGATCCAGAAGGGGTGTGGCGATTTGGGACCTAGATGACACACTATGACAAGTTCCGGGACTTGAATTTGCATTTTGAAAGTTTAGGGACCTAGATGACACACCTCTACAAGTTTAAGGACTGCCTATACACATTACTCTATATTTATTTTCACATTCTCTTACAACTACATCATGTCAAGGCTTTAGTAAAACAACAATGTGCTACTATAGCCTCAAAAATGTAGTGTTGTGGTTTTCAGTAACACAAATTTTAAGTGGTCATATAGCCCATGTTACTGATGTAATATCACCATAGTCGGATCCTTTTTCTTTGTATGCACCGATAAATCTAGGTCGATAACCTCATTATCAAAGCACCTGTTACCCGTTTTGTACCAACTTGCATGTCCCATTAGGGGCAACTGTCCAAGTCTACATATTCCTTACGACACTGTACACAGTGATTTACACACACGTGAATTTTTTCAACACCTAGTGATAATGGACATATGTGTTTCTTAGCTTGACATGTGTTGGATTACAAGAAATTAGGCTTAGGAAGCAAACTCTAAGATCCATCAAATCATTGAAACTACCATCGGACCATCCGTGCCTACCCTTCAATCTGAGAAGTTTAAATGCCAAACGCAACACCATAAAATTCTTATTACATCCCTTGGATTCATCGTAAAAAAAGATCCTTCGCTGACTTCTTTAGCACCTTCCAATTGTCTAATCCTCGTGCTGTACCGACTAGCTAGCACCTCTGATTCAGCGTGCCGTAGCGTATCCTCCTGATCAAAATCAACCTCGAAATTATCACTACCAACTCAATTGTAAAATTCTCTACCTCAGACATTTGAAAACCTCTTCACTTCTGCATTACCGTCACCTTCAAGAGTGACAATTTCCTTGTGATAGGTCCAAACCTTGTAATTCTTCATAAAATCCATGCTCCACTAAGTGGCCCAAAATTTTACCTCAAAGCATGTGCCTTAGCCTAGTCAATAAATTTAGATGCTTCCATTATGTACGTCGAGTGAGTTTTTCATGTGTCGTACATCTTTTCTTGATACATCTATAAATAATCATACCGGGAATAAAATTTGTTGACACGTGTTTCCACCACAACATGAAAATACACATATCTCCTCAAGAATGATACATTGAAGTAGTATGAACTAGTGCTTACAATAAAAATTTGCCAATATAAACATTCTATTTTAGCTAAAATTTGCAACTACAGCTCATAAAAAATCCCCTCCTAAAGCTGCGAAAAGTTGTCTGCTACAATGGCAAGACTATGAAACTTCTATCAGGAACATGTATAACTGCGAAAATGAAAATCTAAACAATATAGAATGTTGATAGAAAATATTTGAGCAGGATAGAAAATATTTGAGCAAGTAAAAAAAAATCAAAATGGAGAGACAAAAAAGTAAGTCAATCTGCACTTTTAAAAAAAACTAGAGCGACAGGCATTGGTATCGGAGTCCAATCTTATACATGACAACTCACCAAAAAAGATCAAACATGTAGCATATGAAACAAGACGCATTATGTCAGGGTTACGGATAAGGTATACCCTCTACCCTTGGATATACGTCGTATACTGATATGATATGGTATACCTGCGCGTATATGGATGTTTTCTGTACACGTTAAGGAAATTCATCATGGAGTCCATAGATGGAAGGAGTCCTACTCGGACAAAACTGGGTCGTAACTGAATCGTGTGGGGTCCGATGTCTTCGAGTTCTACTGGGAGACCAACTGACCCGCGGTATAAAGGGGACCCCGGGAGGACCTAAGGCATCGAATCTCACCGCCAACACAACCACCACAGCTTACGAAGTCGGAGTCTTCAGTAGCCAAGTCGCTAGGGTGATCTAGTCGAACCAACTCGACTACGGTTGTCGACGAGTGATACCCGTAGACCGGATATAGAGGGTATTGGGATACGTTGGTACAAGGATCTACGTAATACGACATCAAGCAAACAGAAGACGAAGATTATACTGGTTCAGGCCCATTGATAGGTAATAGCCCTAATCCAGTTGATGTGGGATTATATGATGGAAAACACAGGTTACAAAGGGAAAGATTGAACTCGATGGATCCGGCGAGATCGTAATTGAGTTGGTTCGACTAGATCTCCAGCGATTTGGCTCCTGCAGGCTCCGACTTCGTAGGCTGTGGGAGTTGTGTTGGTTCTGAGATTCGATGCCTTAGGTCCTCCCAGTGGGTCCCTTTTATATCGCAGGTCAGGTGGTTTCTAAGTAGGACTCGGAGACATCGGACCTTACACGATACATTGACGACCCAGTCTTGTCCGAGTAGGACTCTTTCCATCTACAAACTCCGTGAAGGATTTCCTTAGTATATGCAGAAAGTGTCCGTATACGCGTAGTTATGCCATACCGATATTTAGCGTATATCGAAGGGTAAAGGGTATACCTAACCCGTAACCCTGACAGTGGCCCCCGACTTCTGCTTAAATGAACTCGTGTAACCATTAGTGACTTCAGGTGTCGAGGCTGTTGTCGTTCCCGGTGTAAGAACCGTAGAGACAGGACATAGTCGAGAATACCCTGTGAAGCCCAACGGTCATGAGTGAATTTAAACTGAAGTCTAAAAAACTGCCGCGCATAACGGACCCAGAAATTTTCGGCGGCTATGTCCCTCCTTTCCTTGGAATTCGCACCATCGGAAGTGTGTCTATTTAAGGGAATTTTGGGGATCCATTTTGAAGTCTGCCTGTTGTGAAGAAAACCTCCAGCCTGTAAGCGTTTTTCGTCTTCTCCGTTCCCACAAAAAACCCTAGCTCGTCAATCTCAACCCTTTCTCCAGCGATCTGCAGTCGGCGATGGATCTTGGAAAATCTTCCTCCACCAGCGCGTCGCTGAAGAAGCTTCAGGAGGACGGTGCCCTTCCCGGTCGTGGGACCATGGAGAGGGAAGCAGGATGTACTGAACCCCAGCCTGTCCTAGGTCGCATGGTTGCGATTGAGGACTACATTCTTTGCGGTTTTCTCCCTCCACCTTCCGAAATTCTTCTCTTGATTTTGAACTTCTATGGTCTTTCTTTGCTCCATCTGAACCCCAATTCTATTGCCTTTCTTAGTATTTTTTCGCATCTTTGTGAGGCCCACATTGGGGTAGAGCCCTTTCTTGATCTCTTGCGCTTCTACTACGAGCTGCGTTGGATGGAGTCAGATAGCGTGTTTGGATGTGTCGGATTCCGACTTCGGGATGGCCTGAAGTCGCGTTATATCCCCTTCCAGTGCCCTTCCTCTCGCAGCAAATGGCGGACGAGGTGGTTCTATCTTCAGATAGAAGATTCGGATCCTGTCTTCGTTGTTCCTTAGGAACAACCGGACAAGATTTCGTCTTGGACCGCAAAACCCCTCTTGACCCCTTCTCTTCAGTCCTTCATCGATGTTGTCGACGATCTCCGAGTACGAGGTTTGTCGGGATATGAAGTCGCTGCTGACTTCATTGGTAGATGGATCCAGCCGCTCCAGGCTCGAGACCATCCAGCCTTTGACTATTCTGGACCGGAGGACACAACCCGGGTTTCTCCTCGGGGTATCTTTCTTGCATTTACCCTGACATGCTTGTGTGCGCGTTCCTCCTGACTTATCGAATTTTGGTTCTCGATTCATAGGTCTGAGCAGTGAAGCCGTGGGACATCGTGTCGGCCAAGTGATGATCAGTGGTCCGACGACGACGAGCAATGTCCCCGTTCCCCTTTGTGAGAAGGGGGCGGCCGAACGCGACGATGCCATCAATGTAAGTGTTCTCCGTGGGCCTTCTGCGTTTTTCTTCCGAGATCGCCATTTGACTTCATAAAGCGTAGGCTCTTCCTCTGACTGATATCATCGGGCCGCTTGCGGACTATCAGGTGGCAGTGTCACTGAAAGAGAAGGTCGCCAAGGAGGCGTCCGATGCTGCCGCTGTCGCTGCCACAACAAGTGGTGGCGACGTTCCAACAAAGGGGAGGAAATTCTCCTCTGTAACCGGACATCGTCGAAAGGCATCTACTCCCTCGGTAAGCTCTCCTGTCATTTGATCACGTAGTCAGAATACTTCCACCTCACTCCATATCGATCGTGCTCCAGGCCTCGGACGCGTCTCCCCCGCCTCCACGATGGCAGCGGCTTGTGACGCTCGGCGAGAAGTAAGTGAATGACTTTGAGTTCTCATGATTCCGTCAAACTTTGTCTGAACCACAGCCTTCTCGTAGGGCGGCGCGGGCGAAGGCGGCGCAGGACGAGTCTGGAGGGACTTCCGGCGCGTCTCCCGCTGTAGCCTCGACGAGTGTTGTGGTCGTGCCCGGGAGCCGTGAGGTGACACCAAGCGGCCCGGCTAGCGATCCCGTGGCTGGTCGTGGTCCGCCGGCTGCCGTCCTCACCTGGGAAGAGCTCCAGGTTGAAATGGGGCGCCTCCTCGAGGCTGGTGGCCGCGGCATTGGTCGTGAAATTGCGGAGGCGAGGTCAGTGGCGGCGTCGGCGAACGAGCGCGCCGACCGGCTAGCGCACGACTAGGTGGAGGCTCATGAGGACCTCAAGAAGATGAGGGAGTTGGTGGCCGGCAATGAGCGACAACGGCAGGGACTCGGGCATCGCATGTTGGAGCTCGGGAACAATTTGTCGGAAATCCATGGCTCGTTGCGGGTCACCTATACTGGTCTGCACCAGCTCGCCGGGGAATGCGGTATCAAGTCTACCATCCCGGTGAATCCCGATGAGTTCTCGCTGACGTCTTCTCTTGCGGAGCTGGCGGTGGCGATGGAGGAGATTCCCTCCAAGCATGCGGCCAGGATCGGAGAGGAGACGTCCAACGGGATCTACACCGGGGCGTGCCACGTCCTTGCGTGTGTGAGGCTGGCTCACCCAGAACTCGATCTGCGCGAGATCTTGGATCGGGGGGCAGCTAGCGACACGCGTAAGGAGGTGATGGAAGAAGTTGGCGATCTGGGGGAATCTGTCCTCCCCCTTTTTGAAGAGTAGGATTTTGACTCGCTTGTACTCCTTAGACATCTTGTATAAAACTCCAATGGGTTCTAACCGCCTTTGCACGTGCAGCCATCACCTTAGTTTTCTTTAGCATTTTGATCTCTAGTACCTTTTTTTGTTCCTTGTAGAGATGTTGATGACGAGAATGTCCAGCAGCGTGGGCAGCCTGAGTCGCTGGCGATCATCCCGACCCTTGCGTTTGAGCCACACGCGTCGCCGGACGATGTAGATCAGAGTTTAGCCACGAGGACGGGGACGGCGACGACTTCCTTAGGTTAGTGGTCCCTTTATCCCTTTTTGCTCCTCCGACTTGATCAGCCGTGTTCTCAAAAGAGAAGTGCAGCTTGACTTAGTTGTTCCCATATTGAACAGATCTCGAGAGTGCTCTTGCTGGCAAAGATCATCGTATCCAATATTGGAAGACGAAATTTGAAGTAGCGGAACTCGAGAGAACTATGTTGGAAGTAAAGAAAGAGCAAGCTGTGGAAACGCTCCGAGGTCGTGAGGTGTGGTTCAACTCGTACTTAAAGAGTTGCTGCACGTCCATGGCCAAGGTTTGTAGAGAGCTCCGAGTACCCCGTGGAGATCTTGAGGAGTCGGCGGCCGGATACATTTCGTGGCTGAATGGGGCCTGTACTCAGCTCGAAGGCGTCGGCAAACGCATTGACGAAGCCTTGAAGCAGGAATGTCGTCGATCGAGCCGATATGCCGGAGGGCACGTGTTGGCTTGCCTACGAGATCACCGCCCGGATTAGACCTCGAGTTTATTCATGAAGGTTTCGCTCGTTCTCGGAGGACTCCGGCGGAGATAGACCACCTGGCGAAGTCGATGGCGCCGTTGGCGGAGAAAGTCTTCCAGTCTATGGACTGGCGTTGGCCTTCTTGGTAGTCTTTGTACCCTGTGATAGAAATCTTAGGGAAAAGTGTAATATAGCTTTGGACTTGTGTAAAAATTGTAAGGAGTATTTTGTAAAATAGAAAAGGAATCTATCTTAACAAATCCTTCTTACTCTAGATATCATGTGTAAGAGTATGTTCTCAGTTCACGACTTTAGTCAGTCGTTTGAGTCGTACACTCTCCCTAGCCCCCAGCCTTATCGTCAGAGGATTTTTCTCAGAGGACAAGGCTCTTGGACCTTTGACCTGCCTTGGTTGAATAAGCACTAATCCTAGCTCCCAGCCGTGAAGTTGGAAAGTTAATTTCCGATTACGCGTCTTGGTTAATACGCACGGCGATAACTCTTACACGACCAGGTCTTACCTGGTCTTTCGTCTCTACAGGATCTGACAAGGCCTTATCGGCTCTGGGCGTCCCCAGCCGAAGATCCCTTAGGTTCCTCGGAGGCCTTGTCAAGACGGCGTAAAGGGACATGAGGATAGGTTTCAACGCTAGGTGTCATCTGGGTAAGGGATCATCGGGCAGGAACACTTTGATTGTAATATGCGCCTAAAAATAGGCTTTCTTGATGCTGTAAGGTGTCTTATAAGTATGGATGATATTGACTCATTCATAGAATTTACGTAGTTGGTCAATGTTCCAAGAATTTGCCAACTCGCGACCATCACCGTCTGCAATTTTGAATGCGCCTGGCCACAAGACTTGTGTGATCGTGTAAGGTCCTTCCCATTTGGGTGAGAGCTTGTTTCGCCCTGCTTGGCTTTGAACCCGTCGGAGGACGTAGTCGCTGATCGAAAGTATGCGTGCTCGAATGCGCTTCTCGTGGTAACGGCGGAGGACTTGTGTCACGCCCAGAAATTTAGCCCAAATTTCCAGACTATTTTGTGTATTAAATCCCTGTCCAGGACCAGCCAGGGTACACAAAACGACAAGTAATAAACAGTTCCAAACGTAAATAAAGCGCAAAATACTTACAGAAGAGGCACTTAGTCCTCACACCGAAACAAAAGCAGCAGTAGCGGAAAAAGGCGATCCTAGCGGGGCTTCAGCTCCACTCCACAGGCAAAACTCAACTGGGGTCTGAGCCTTGGTCCTCTAACTTCGTCTTCAGCTCAGAAGCACTACACTTCTGAAAAGGGGGAATAATAGCAAGGCTGAGTACAACCACCGTACTCAGCAAGCCACACCAATGATGCAGACGTGCAAGGGGATACAAGGAGGGGTTTGTGGCTATTTGCATAAAGGCAGTTGTAAAACATTTTATTGAGGAAAACAGTAAAACGGTTGAGTAATTAAAGTAATATTGAATCTCCACTGATCAACGCTACACCACGTTGAACAGGCCCAACCAACCAACCCACCTGGACTACAGTGCATTGAGTCGATTTATTAAGGTGGGACTAATCACGGTGAATCTGGTCGACCGCCCATAACCGCGGGCACGGCTATTCAAATAGTTTTACTCTGGCCAGAGGTGCACAACTGTACCCACAAGACACAACCCACCGACATGTCACCGCGTCATCATGTGCCCATGATGCACACGTCACCATGTCGAGTGATTGTGACGAGACCCTTCACATAACCCTCCCCTAACCATCCACACCACGCTAAGGTTTCACCCCCACCCCTCAAAAGGCAGTGGGCGGTCCCCTCTTGCGCCACGGTGAATCCGGCAGCTGGACAACCGGACACCCCGGCCGACCCAACTCCATCACGCCCACCCTCGCCACCGGTGCCTAGGAAAGGGTCGAGCTATACTTCAGATCAAGCAGTTACCTACTCCCGCTTGTGGCAAGCGCTGTAAGTCTTCCAGGGTTTCCCGTGAACCGGTCCTTAATTGCCATGGGTGCGACTCACAAAACCATGCACCCACAGCCCACCATGTAGTCGCATTTTAGTTGGGTAATTACGACCATGAAGCATGGCCAGATGTCTCGAGCACGCAGCTCACTCTGATACTAAAAAGGTCTAATACTGTAATTATCCCATCAACTGAGCTAGTGGTAATTAAGCATGGCTAAGCATATAGTTCTAGCTAGGTCACATAAGTAACATGAGCTAGTCGATTTATTACCCCCGTTTGACAAAGGACAGATATCAAGTAAACATGGCACAAGCGAGCAGATAGGTAATACTCGGATCCCATGTAATTAGCAAAACATGCATATTTATTTGCAAATGGTAAAACATTTATAAATTGGGATCAACATGCTCAAGGGGAATGTGTGACTTGCCTTGCTTCTTCACTTTGATCTTCCGAACTCTTTTCCTCGCGATCGCGGACTTCCGAAACGACGGATTCTACACGCTGGCACGCAAAACGAGGAAAAACTCTAATAAAAACCAAGGAAACAGTACATAAAAAGTAAACAAACATGTAGAGCTCAATTTTAGATGAATTTTGCAAGTTGAATGGCCCAATTTGGAGTTCGTATGAATTAGATATGAATTTTAGAAGTTTTGAGCCATTTAAATGAATTTCTAGAATTAAACTCGATTTATTGCGCAATTATTATTTATTTTTACAAAGGAAATGGACCTCGCTGACGTCAGCAAGGGGCGGCCGGCGCCGACACGCGGGCCCCACATGTCAGCGAGTCAAAGGGGGAGGGCGCACGGTGGACATGGTCCACACGTGGCCTCGGGTGCGCGTCCACCACGTGGACGGCCCAGATCGGCCTGAGCCGATCGGGCGGCCGAGGGGAGCGGCAGCCAGGGGCACAGGCGCGGCACGAAGCCGGCCCGGCCAAGCCAAGGCGCAGCGGCGGCATGCGGCCACCGGCGGCAGCAGCCGGCGACGTGGAACGGCGGCGGGCGGCCGGCGAAGAGGAAAAGGAGGAGGGAGGCGGCTCACCGAGAGGCGCGGCGACGGAGGGAGCGGCCGCGGAGGGAGGCGGCGGCGCTCCACGGGGCGAAGACGACGGCGGCGATTCGGCGGTCTCCAACGAAGGTGGAGGAGCGGCCGGGGTACGGGGGAGCGCGGCGAACGCAGTAGAGGCGGGGGCGTGGCTTGGTGGTGGCTAGGGCGGCGGTGGCGCGCTGCCGGACTCGGCAAAGTGGTGGTGGAGCGTTCACGGTGGAATCGGTGCCCGGGTGGTTTATTGCGGAAGCGGAGCGGTGGACGGGATGCGGCAAAGCGCGGCGAGGCCGGCGATGCAAGCGGCGCGGCACGGGGATGGCGGTAGCGGCGGCAGCGGCCGGCTGGAGTCGGCGGGTTCGGTGGAAGGAGGTGGTGCGCGTGGCGACGGTGCTTCGGAGGCGGGGAGGGGAAATGGAGCGGACGCCGGGGTGTGGCACGACGCGGCGAAGCCGCTGGTGGCGGTCGCGCGGAACGACGGTGGGGGGAGCGGCTGTGGCAACCGGCTGGAGGGTCGTCGGCGAGCGGCGGCGGGAGGTGCGACGGTGGCGGGGTGGTTTTCGTGCACGGGAGGGCTTGGGAGAGAGGGGAAAATGGAGAGGGAGGTGTGGTTAATGTTTTTATAGGGGAGGAGAGGCGGGATCGAGCCCGAGAGAAGTAGAAACCGGCCGGCAACGTGGGAGGAGAGAGAGATGCGGGAGGCGGCGACGTGGCCGGATTTTGCGGGGAGAGTGGGGGGAAACGGCGCGGACGTGGGCGACGACCGCGTCCACGCACGCGCGGGAGAGGGAGTCGCGCGGGAGAGGCGGCGACGTGGGAGGATTTGGCGGCCATGGCGGCGGTTGGGGATGGAGCTGGAGGTAGGAGAAGAAGATGACAGGTGGGGCCTCGGGTCCCACCTGTCGAGGAGAGAGAGGGGAAAACGGGCGAGGGAGGTAAAGCAGACTTGAGGAAGAGAGAGAGCCGAGCGGGCCGAGGGAGGAGGCCGGCCCGAGAGGGAGAGATAAGGGGCGCACGGGCCGCGGGAGAGAAAGGAGGGATTGGGCCGAAAGGGGCCCAAAGAGAGGAAGGAGGATTTTTTTTTTCTTTTTATTTTAATTGATGCAATGATCTTTGTGCTATTAAAACTATTTCTCGAGCTCCGAAAATTCACGGAAAATTCCGGAGAGTACATTAGGGCACAAAGAATATTACAAAATATTCCCGGCCAAAGACTTTTTTAAAGGAAATTTTTAATTTCCTCTATAATTTCACTTGATTAAATTGATTTAACTTTTAATATAATTTCTAAAAATGCATTATTAATTGATTTTTAATCCCGAACGAAAATCGGGGCGTTACAACTTGTTTGTAACTGGCTGCTCTAATGGCAGCTCATTCGCGATGTTCTTCGAGTAGATTCACATCGATGTTTTGTTGCTCCTCCTGATCCTCTTCGGAATACTTTTGTACTCGTGTGCTCTGATGTCGTAGCTCGCTGGGGAGCATGGCCTCGGAGCCGTACACGAGGAAGAAGGGTATTTCCTTCTTGGATGTTGTCGGTGTGGTGCGTACGGCCCATAGTACTGATGGAAGTTCTTCGACCCATTTTTTGTCATGTGACATGAGCCTATCGTAGACGTGGGTCTTGATCCCTTGTAGTACTATGCCGTTTGCCCTCTCGACTTGTCCGTTGCTTTGAGGATGAGAGACCGAGGCGAAGCATATCTTGACTCCCAGCCCGATGCAGTAATCCTGGAAGTCGGCGCTGATGAACTGGGGGCCGTTGTCGGTTATGATGCGGTGCGGTAGTCCGTATCTGCAAAATATCCCCTTCATGAATTTAATGGCGTTATCGGCCTTGATTTCCCCCGTGGGTACTGCCTCGATCCACTTAATGAATTTGTCGATCGCCACGAATAGGAACCTGTAGCCGCCCTGTCCTCGTGGGAATGGTCCGAGTATATCTAGCCCCCAGCACGAGAACGGCCAAGTAGGAGGGATAGTCTGGAGCGCTTGCACGGGTAGCTTTGTGTGTTTACTGTGGAATTGACAGGCTTCGTATCGCTGGACCATGTCGCATGCGTCTTTGAGGGCGGTTGGCCAGAAAAACCCTTGTCGAAAAGCTTTCCCGACCAATGTCCGACCGGTGGCGTGTGACCCACAGATGCCTTCATGTATATCAAGGAGGAGGTGTCTGCCGTTGTCGGACGAGACGCATTTGAGAAGTACCTAGTTTGGCGCTTTCTTGTATAGATCATTGCCGACCATGCAGTAGATTTTTGCTTTACGGGTTATTTTCTCGGCCTCTGTATCGTCCTCGGGCAACTCTTCACTGTCGATGAATTTGATTAGTGGGATGCGCCAGTCGTATGTGGTCTCGATATCGGCAACGGCGCGTTCTGCCTCTGTGGCCTCCGAGCTAATGTCGGGGGCGGCCGGGCTAACTTCGCCGCTAACCTCTTTTACTGATGGCTTTGTCAGGATGTCCAGAAAAGTGCCGGGCTCGAGCGGTTCTCGTCTGGACGCACGTCGTGCTAGGTCATCTGGCTCGATGTTGTCCTTACGGTATACGTGTCGGACCTCGATCCCATCGAACCTTTTCTCCAGCTTCCTGACTTCTGCGAGATACTTGGATAACTCGGGGTTAGAGCATTTATAATCTTTGTGCACCTAGTTCGCGACTAGCTCGGAGTCCCCTTTCACGATCAGTCGCTTGACCCCAAGTGCGGCTGCAGCTCTTATCCCGGCGAGTAGTCCCTCGTATTCGGCTGTGTTATTGGTCGCCCTGAAGTTGAGGTGGATTGCGTGCTTGAATTGATCTCCGGAAGGAGACGTCAAGATGAATCCTGCCCATGCTCCTTGGCTGTTGAGTGCACCATCGAACGCCATTGTCCACGTTTCGTTGTCGACTTGGTTGTCTGATTTGTTATCAGGCATAGTCCAATCGGCTACGAAGTTGGCAAGTACCTGGGACTTGATGGCTTTTTGTGGCACAAAGTGGACATCAAACTGGCTCAGCTCGACTACCCATTTCGCAATGCGGCTGACAACGTCTTTGTTTCTCACAACTTCACCGAGAGGGAAGGAGGAGACAACTGTGACTCTGTGGGCTTGAAAGTAGTGGCGTAGCTTCCTTGATGTCATGATTACCGCGTAAAGCAGCTTTTGGATCTGTGAATATCTTGTCTTTGCGTCGTGGAGAGCTTTGCTGACGTAATAGACTGGTCGTTGTATTTTCTCTCTCTCGACAACAATGACAGTGCTAACGGAATATGGCGTGGCAGCAATATAGAGGAATATTTCTTCATTAGGTTGGGGAGCAACAAGTACAGGGGGGTTTGATAGGTAGCGCTTGAGTGCAACGAATGCCTCTTTGGCTTCCTGTGTCCATACAAATTTGTCTTGCTTCTTCAGTAGAGCGAAGAAGGGTTGCCCTCGTTCTCCCATCTTAGCGACGAATCTGCTCAGTGCTGCCATGCATCCGGTTAGCTTTTGTACTTCCTTGAGTCTTGTGGGTGACTTCATGTTCTCGATTGCCTTGATCTTCTCGAGATTTGCTTCTATTCCTCTGACAGAGACAAGGAAACCGAGCAGCTTGCCCGACGGTACTCCGAACGTGCACTTCTCTGGATTGAGCATGAGGCGATATTGTCGGAGGTTGTCGAACATTTCCCGGAGATCGTCAATCAATGAGTCGCTTGTCTTGGTCTTGACAACGATGTCGTCGACGTATGCCTCGACATTGTTGCCGAGCTGGTCGCTAAGTGCGCCCTAGACCGTGCGCTGGAAAGTATTCCCTGCGGTTATCAGTCCGAACGGCATCTTAACATAGCAAAATACCCCGAACGGCGTGATGAATGCTGTCTTCTCTTCGTCCTCTTTTGCCATGCTGATTTGCTGGTAGCCAGAGTAAGCATCGAGAAAGCTTAACAGCTCACAGCCGGCTGTTGAGTCCACCAGTTGATCTATTCGAGGAAGAGGGAAGTGATCCTTGGGACACGCCTTGTTGAGGTCGGTGAAGTCGACGCACATTCTCCATTTCCCGTTGGCCTTCCGCATCATGACTGGATTGGCTAGCCACTCTGGATGAAGTACCTCTCGGATAAAGCCAGCTTTGAGAAGTTTGTTGAGTTCTTCTCGTATGGCTTGTTTTAGGTCTGGTGCAAATCTCCGCAGTTTTTGCTTTACTGGCTTGGCATTGGGTCGCACCATGAGTTTATGCTCAATCACCTCCCTGGGGACCCCCGGCATGTCAGACGGCTGCCAAACGAACACATCAGCATTGTCGCGGAGGAAGGTGATGAGCGCGAGTTCCTATTTCTCGCTTAGTGATGCCCCGATCTTGACGGTCTTGTCGGGGTTGGCACTAGAAAGTGGAACGATCTTGATCGCACCGTCCAGTTTCGGCGTCTTGTTTGTCTTGCTCACTTTCTTGGGTGGCTTAGTTGTGGCGGGTGGGCTGGGTGTTTGCTCGACCATGTCGAGGCTCCGCTTGTCGCATTGTACCGCCAGTTTTGCGTTCCCTTGAACAGTGATTGTTCCCTTCGGTCTCGGCATCTTGAGCACTTGATACGCGTAGTGAGATGCGGCCTTGAACTTCGCAAGTGCAGTTCTCCCGATGATGGCATTATACGCTGTATCGAATTCAGCGACATCAAAGGTGATCTGCTCCGTTCGGAAGTTGTTTGCTTGGCCGAAAGTCACAGGCAACGTAATTTTGCCAAATGGTTTGGACGAGGACTGGGGAGTAATTCCATGGAAGGGTTGGTCGGTGGGTGTCAACTCGCTTCGTGGAATTCCCATTGCGTCCAAAGCGCTGGCGAAGAGAAGGTTAATTGAGCTGCCACCGTCGATGAGAACCCGTGCGACCTTGATGTTCTGAATAGTGGGTTCGAACACGATCGGATAGCGTCCTGGGATGACGGCAGTTTTGGGATGGTCTTCTTCCGAAAATTCTATCTTCTGTTTGGACCACTTCATCTTGGGTGCAGCCCCCTGCCATGTCGAACAAACTTCACGTTCCACTTTCTTGTATTCTCGCTTTGAGGAATACGCTGTGGAGCCTCCGAAAATGTGTGAAACATGGAGGTCAGAGTCTGGATATGCTGAGTCCGATTCCTGAGCAGCCGCCTCTGCATCCTTCTCGACCACGCGTACTCGCTTGCCTTTTTCAAATGCTATGTGCTTCTCGAGCAACTTTTTGAAAACAAGGCAGTTTTCCAAAGAATGTCTATCCGTCTTGTGTATGGGGTACCATGCTTTCTTCGCGTCGCTACCTTGTGGGTCTGGGCGCTTGGGAGGGTTCGCGTATTCTGCTGCAAGAACTTCCGCTTGAGCTTTCCTTTTCCCACTTTTGCAATTTTTCTTCTTGCTTGACTCAGGTGCGTCCTTGGCTGGTTTCTTCTCTCCTCCGGTCTTCGGTTTGTCATTCTTGCGTCTCAGTGCGTCATCCGCATGAGCGCATCGATCGACAATTTCAAATAACCTCCAAGTAGTTGTGATGCGTCTCGTTGCCAACTCCTAAGTAGTGTAGCAATCTCTGACACCGGATTTTAAAGCGCGAATTACAGAAGCATCGGTAATCTCGGGGATTGTGTTTCTGCACTCATTGAAGCGCCGAACATAATCTCTCAAGGATTCGCCCGGGTTCTATGTCAACGCATGTAGGTCGTCTTTGATCGCGTGGCGCTTGTAAGTTCCTTGGAAATTGGCAACGAATTGCTGCCACAGGTCTGCCCACGAAGAGATCGAGTAGGGAGGGAGATGCATCAGCCATGAACGTGTAGAGCCTTTCAATGCGGTTGGCAAGTAATTCGCCAACGCATTGTCGTCCGCTCCAGTGGCATAGAGCACCGTGGAGTAAACCTGAAGGAACTCTTCCGGGTCGGTGCTCCCATCGTATTTCTGTATTGCTCCAGGTTGGAATCTTTTAGGCCATCGGACATCCCGAAGTGAACGACCGAAAGCTCTACACCCAGCGCTGGGAGCAGTGGGTTGTCGGCAATCAAACGTCCTTCGAGGATGTCTATCTGATGAAGATGACGAGGATGATGACGATGACGATGGGTCGCTTGGTTCCGGCGCATGAGTACGAGGACGTCGGCCGGGTTCTCGAGAATCCTGTCGCCGTCTCCCGCTGTTGTCTCGGCGCCGATCTCCACCATCGTTGTCATTATGGCGTTGTCCTCGACCAGTATCGCCCGCTGTTCATGCTCGTCGTGATCGTGGCGGTTGTGGCGGCTATCACGGTCTCGGTGTTCGCTCGAATGGCCTCCTCATTCTTCGTTATTGTGACGCCGTGAAGAGACGCGATGTCGGAACAGTTCTCATTATTTCGTGTGCGTCACGCCTCTCGGCGGCTATTTAGGTGATCGCGGAGATCGTCGGTGCCGCGAGGTGGAGGGGTGGCTCGATGAGGTGATTCCCGCTATTTTGGGTTTTCACCATTAGCATCGCCAGTTGGTGGCTGTTTCGGACGCGCTGCAGCAGCGGCCTCTTCGAATGCGTTACCGAGGTTGGCCACTGATTCCCGTAGTCGTTCTGTCCAACGTGCGAGATCGTCGTTCAGAACGGGATCATAGGGGGTTTCCCTCAGTATTGCGTTGACGGCTCTGATGTGCTGGGCCGGAGTGATCACTTGATTCTCCGCTTCCGTATTGGTGCATGCTGACGTGCCGACATCGTCGATAGCCAATACTTCCTGCGGCGCGCTCGTTGTCAATGATCCATAGTCTTCGAGGAGGTGCAAGACTGATGGTTCATGGGGATCGATGTCGATTACCCCAACAAATCGATCTGAAATTGGTGTCGCTCCTTGTTCCTTGTCTTTATCCCTGATGGGGATGTGTGACTGCTGGACCTTAGGAGATGGAGCCTTCATGGCGCTGAGAAAGACCTTGCAGCTTGAGAGGTCGTGATTCTTTGTCTTGTGAATAGGACAATAGACATCATGAGTTGGAGAAATACGCTGAATTCCACGCTCTTTGCAGGCGCGAATCTCGGCGCGGACGTTGAGAAAAACCCAGCAGGCTTGCAAAGTGTGTTTCCTGGTTTTGTGGATAGGACACCAGGACCTTGTCGCTTTGGAAGTCATCCTCGTCGGCTCGTGGTTCTTGTCGGAACGACAAGGTTTGGCCGCATTAGAATCCTTCTCGAGCTCGGATGTCGTCGATGTTCCGTTCTCCGCTTCAGCGGGAGGATCCTTCGACATGGAGTCGTCCTGGGTTGTAGCCACTGCGTTCTCGTTTCCGGTCATTGATGGACTGGCTGAGATCGGCATCGTGGTGTAAACCGGGAAGACGATTTCGCTGACTTGAGTCCACACCAGCATTGTTGAAGCAGAAAATCCCTGGTTGTGGTTGGTGTTGATGTTGTTGTCGACGAAGCTGGATGACATAGTAGTAGAACCTTGAGCACCAAGTCCCCCTACCTGGCGCGCCACTGTCGACGAGTGATACCCGTAGACCGGATATAGAAGGTATTGGGGTACGTTGGTACAAGGATCTACGTAATACGACATCAAGCAAACAGAAGACGAAGATTAAACTGGTTCAGGCCTCTTGATAGGTAATAGCCCTAATCCAGTTGATGTGGGATTATATGATGGAAAACACAGGTTACAAAGGGAACGATGGAACTCGATGGATCCAGCGAGATCGTAATCGAGTTGGTTCGACTAGATCTCCGACGATTTGGCTCCTGCAGGCTCCGACTTCGTAGGCTGTGGGAGTTGTGTTGGTTCTGAGATTCGATGTCTTAGGTCCTCCTAGGGGGTCCCTTTTATATCGCAGGTCAGGTAGTTTCCAAGTAGGACTTGGAGACATCGGACCTTACACGATACATTGACGACCCAGTCTTGTTCGAGTAGGACTCTTTCCATCTACAAACTCCGTGAAGGATTTCCTTAGTATATGCAGAAAGTGTCCGTATACGCGTAGGTATGCCATACCGATATTTAGCGTATATCGAAGGGTAAAGGGTATACCTAACTCGTAACCCTGACAACTGTCTCGTCGGTATTATCGAGTTCTGCTATTCCCTTTGTAATCTGTGGTTTCCTGGTCACTTAATTTGCTAGATTTGGTAATCGGAATCACATGATTTGCTTGCTTTTTGTTGATTTTCGTTGATTTGTCGGGATACTTCATTGAATTGGATCTTCTATCTCACATGCAGCTTTAAATGTGATGGTGCGGGTGTGTGTCCCCATGGGGGCCAGAGAACCCTGACCGGGACGGGGAGCGGGGTTTTTGGTCAATAAATCCCTGTAGTTTTTAATGTAGTTTTTAATAGATGATGCTATTTACTTTTAAATATATATTTAACCATTTGTTTTGCTAAACATTTTAGCCAAATACATGAGATATAAATCATGCTTAAAATATTTAGTGATAAAACAACTAAAAAATGATAATTACATAATTTTTTTAAAAAAAATAAATGGTCAAACATTTACTCAAAAAAGTCAATAGCGTCATATATGATAAAACGAAGATAATATAAGTTAAGAATGGCTTAGTTGGTGACATCAAAGCTGTAAGTAGTCTTTGCGTAGGTGCCTGTTTGACTCACCTTTGACGCTCGTTCTCTCTGTTTGTATCATAATTTGGCTAATATTTAGTTTTAGAGTAAATTACAGTTTGGGTCATGTATTTTTACTAATGTTTTAAATAGCGGGCTAAGGCATTTAGCGGTTAGCGGGCTAAATAGAGCTATAGCGGCTAAATTGTATATGAGAGCAAATAGCTAGAATCCTTCTCAAACAGTTATAGCAGGAGATAGCGGCAGCTATAGCGGGAGACTTAAAACCCTGATTTTTACCCTTGTTGCAGCTTGGACAGGGTCTGAGCCATGATTTTCACTTTGCACCACATAACCTTGCCATTTGTTTCACTCTGCACCACTCCTCATCTTCTCCAAGTCAAGCAGCCTTATTATCTCTCTCCCAACCTGTTCTCGCGCGTTATGCTATCACCAATCAGGAGGAGATAGAAGTACGACAGTTTCCCAAACTCCAATCACCCTATCTAATCTAGAGGGAAGAGTAGCAAATCATCACAGGTTCAGCACTGGTAAAGGTGCTCAAGCTGAGATGAAGTGCATGGTGATAGAGCTGAAGTCATTGCTGGTGCCTGAGCTCGAGCGTGGGAGCAGTACTATAACACTTCGTCAGGGATTAGAATAGGCAGAGTAATTAGGGTCGAGTATGCAGGTTGCTTTCACCACGGAGCTCAATCCCAACCACATATGGGGAAGATGAAGACTTCAGTATGCTAAAGACTAAATTAAACTAATCATATCACCTTACCTAACATGCTAGTTTTAGTATCAATAAAGGGAGGACATGGCAGTGCTCAAGCTCACGTACAGTGGCTTCAGCTCAATGAAGAAGAGAAGAGAGGGGAGATGGAGGAAACACCGGTCCAATCTGAAACTTGTGTAAAATTGTCTAGTCCAAAATGAAAATATTACTTTGTCCCTAGTCCAATGTGTAACTATGATAATAAAAGTAGTCCAATGTGCAATTTACTCTTAGTTTTATTTGGGTAAGCCAGATTATTTAGTTTAGCTGTCTAGATTTATCGAGTGGTTGGTTAAATGTGTGTTGATTGCGGGAAGGCTGAGCATTTATTTTGTGACATGGAGATATTATGGGTCAGCTAAGTTTAACCACGTTCAAGGAAGGTTTTTGCGTTGGTACTATTTGCATGTAGGTTGAGAGGTGAAGACCTGTGCGGTTGGTTGCTGGTGAAAATTTGCTGCAGTTGAGGAGCTTTTGGGGCTGATGAGCACATATATGTACAATGGAGAAGTCTAGCGTGCTGCTTGCTTGATTTTGCCCTAATCTGCTTGACTTTTCCCTCAATCGCTTGCGTGCGCGGGAGACGTATTAGCATGCATTTGTGTGCAGCTGTGGCGTCAGTTTGTAAACGATGCTGCGCATGATTAGCGCGTGCAGCTGCTAGGAAGATAGAGATAGATTTTCCATCTTATCAGTTTGTTTCCTTTTTAGTTAGAACCTTGCTATTTTTGTGTTGGACCGAATGACCGATGACCAAGCTACTTGTGTATATATGCGGGTGTACGGTTAATTGAGGACCCGGAACATTATCAATCTACTATTTTTCCCGTTATTTACTTTTCCATTATTTTCTATTTTGCTTTTATAGCTGAGTTCTAGCAACACTAGAATTTGGTTAATCTTTGCCGTTTTGCGCTGAAAAACGGTCATGTTCCTCCACAAAAGCGAGGAGGTTATCCTTTGCTAGTTTGCTCGGAAACTAGTCGTTGGTTGTGACGTAAGTACAATATTTATCCTCTTTGCTAATTTGCTTCTAAGTTAGTAGCTTCATTCCGCGAAAGTGAATTAATCTTGAAATCGGTTCCACTAGTCGGTTTTGATCTATCGATTGTGACGACTCTGTTGATTACACCCCCAAATCGTTTGGTGATCTTTAAGTTATGTGAAGATAAACAGCTTTATGTCGATCAATACTTTTGGTTGATACTTTGAGATAAATGTAGACAAGATTTCTTGTGTGCCCCTGAATTTGCGTCAACTAACATATTTCCCTTCAACTTTTTATAACTGAAGTTTTTCACCATGATAATTCTGTTTCTATAACGAGGCTATCATTTTGCAAAAAAAAATTATAATTGTCAACTTCAAGTGAACAAATAGATAGAAGGAATAAAACGAAAACTCAGAGACGTGTGTTGGTGATAAGGAAAAAACACTACTATAAAAAGCATTTTCACCGACGTAGGGTACTTTTTTCACAGGCGGATATGATCTTTAGAGTCAAATAACCTTTTTTTTCTTTCTCTCTTTCTCTATGCTAACTCACTATGGTATTGTGTTGTCGTAATATCTGCTGCACAATATGCATGAGAAGCCGTAACATACAAGACGGCCAAAAGTAGATAATAAAGTATTGTGTGCAGCTATGTATAACAGAGAACTACATAAGAAAACAATCGGAGAGCATATGTCGAAGCATTCCTCATAATTTCATGTAGAAACCGGAGTCATCGGAAATCCTGTTCTACCACTCTTGACTACAAGACAAATGGTTCTGTAGAAATTAAAATATCAAAACGTTGGTAGCAGCTCCCTTACTAGCTTGAGAATATTGTTTTTTAGTTCATCACCTACTGTGCTTCTGTAACACAATATGGTACATAAGTTTTGTGTCTTTTTTTTCCCCGGCATGATATAAGCATGCACAAGTAATTTTTTTTTGAGAACTTCAAGAAAGTAAAAATTGGTACATATATCCCTATCTCTTAGATGCCACAGCTGGCTTGCAAGATCAAAGCGTCTGGAACATTTTAAAAGCTATTGTAACTTTGAAAATCAAATCTTAACTTGAGAAAAAAGAAACAAATTCTATGTTTTTGAACGACTCGCACGAGATGGTGCGAAGTTATATTGATAGAGCAGGAAAAAATTACAAGATTACAACCCTGGAGAGAGTAGTAACCAGGAAAAAGTATATACCACCTCCCACACACCGACAGTGCCAACACACAAGACTGGGAGAATACTAACACCGGACCGGTCGCCGCTAAGCGTGACCGACCGCCGCTAGACCTACAAAGGCACACAACCGAAATCGCCCAAAAGAACACCCTCACAACCAACACAAAGCTAACTCCTAGAGCATGCTTGCACCAATCGATCGAGCGGCTTCGGCTAGGGGATGCCAAAACGACGTCTTTAAGAGGAGAAGTGACGGAAAAACCGCCGCCGCCATCTGTCGGGGCTCAAAGGAGCCAAGACTGGGCTTTCGCCTGGCAACCACTTTTGAGGGATGAGACAGCACGACAACGCCCTCAGGAGGGGGAATAAATGATCGTTGTCGGTCCGGCCAAGGCTAGACTGGGTTTTCACCCGCTGCACACCACCTGCGAATCCACGGCTGACGCCCCGATGCTCCACCACCACTCAACCTTTGCCGACATGTGGGACCACTGCACCGGCGCCCCCCATCGGCCAGCCTTCGTGCGCCAAAGACCACGCCACATCCACCGGCAGCCCCTCCTCGCACCGAGGTCGCCTCCTCCACCGCCGGCCGCGCCTCTCGTGCCAAGCCGGCCTCCTCCACCGGATGATCCTCGCGCCAATCTGGCCTACCTCCATCGGCCACGCCTCTCGCGTCGAGCCGGCCTCTGCTGCCATCGGCTGCGCCTCTCTACGCCAAGCTAGTCTCCAACCCCTCCTCCAAACGCTACCGCTCCAGCTAGATGTAGCCCTCTGCCACGCCCTCGACTAGCCGTCCGAAGCCGCCATGCCTGCTTTCACCGCCGCCGCCATTGTTCTTTCGCAGCCATCATCGCCCGTTTCCGGTCGGCGACACCGCGTTCGCACCCCCCTGGACTCCTCCTACTTCTCCGCCGCCCAATGCCTTTCCCGCCGCAGCATCCGCCACCGTTGCCAGCTGCCGCTGCCGCCGCCGTTGCCAGACTCCGCCGCCCCCACCGCAGGCGCTTCCTCGCCAGTCGCCCCCACAGCAGCCACCGCCTCGGCAGCCGCCTCACCGTAGCCGTCGACTCGTCGCCAACCGCCACCCCAGCAGCCGCCCCCACCGTCACCGCCTTAGCAGTCACCATAGCAGCAGCCGCCTCACCACCAGCCCCCGCCTCGCTTGCAGCCCGCCGCTGCCGTCACCTGCCGCCGTTGGCAGCTGTAATCACCACCAACCGCCGCCAGCCAGCCGTCGACCATATCTGGTCGCCGCTGCAGACGCCAACGAGCCGCAGTTGCCACCACCCGCCGCCGCCACCTTCATTCCCCGCCGCCGGCTGCTGCTCCCCCATATCCGGCCGGCCACGGCGCAGATCTGGGCACAGCCGCTGCTGCTTCGAGCGATGTCCCCAGCCGCCGGGCGCGGGCGGCGGTGAGGCGGGGGAGGAGGCGTTGAAGGGGAAGAAGGCGGCGACGGCGTCACCTCCCGAGTTGCCCGGGGAGGATGACGCGAGAGGAGAAGTTTTTCTTTAGACTTTGCGACGTATATGCATCTAGTGTTAATCAGGAAACAAATTCTTTGGAGAACAATTCAAAATAATAATATAATCAACTCTAATTTGTAGAGATGGCTATCGTAAATTGCATGCGAAAATAATTTATATATGCGACAGGCTTAGGCCCTCTTTGTTTAGGCTTATAAGCCAACTTATAAGTCGAAAAGTTTAAGCCTAAATAAATAAGCGGCTTTTTTGTTTGGCTTTTCTGAAGCCATAAGCCATTCTAACACTATTAAGCCAAAAGCTAAGTTAGAGAAGCTTTTTTAGCTTATATGAGGTAGATGCATGATTCCACCGTTAAACATAGGACATTCAATCCACCGGCTTATAAATCATATAAGCCAATAAATTGACTTAAAAATCTAAGCCTAAAGAAAGAGGTTAATGCACCAGCTGTAGGTCCCTCACCCCCAGCACTTTTACGGTACATTCTACTGCTAGTATATACTACCAGTATATACAAGGGTAGTTTTGGTATTAGGTAAGAGTCTGAAAAAGGCTTTTTGGTCATTTAAATTAGAGAATTAATTTCACCCGGGTTATTTTTCCTTCATTAGCTTTTTCTGTGGATGTCGTCATCCGCTTCTTCTCGATACAACTCGCGTCTCCGGCGTCGTTGCCCCTGGCGCACATCGCTCCCGCGCCGACTCCTCTCGCGTCTCCGGCGTCGCTGCCCGCCGGCGCCTCCGTACTGATTCCTCCGGCGCCGGGAGAAGCTGATCCTCCACGCGCCCGGCGTCTCCCTCGTCCCCAGCGCCTTGCCTCCAGCCCTAGCCTATTCTCTCCCGCATCCGACCTCTCACAGCTTGTTCCTTGCCCAAACCACGGCGGTGAGAGTGCACTCGTCGAGCCGGCAGCCTCCCCACGCCTCCCATCTCCGTCCTGGTTGCCCTGCCTGCCCTGCAGCCACTGGAGTGCTCCTGGTAAGACGCTGACCTAAATTTGGTACGATTGTATTGATTAATTAATGCAATGGTTGTTTTGTTCTGCAATTTTTGTTGTGCTTAACCTTAATGTCGACATGAAAATTTACTATCTCATTATGAAAAAGAGGTGAGATTTTATCTTGTTGATTGACTTTGTTTTGGAAGATCTGCCTTAGAACACTAGGTTGTATTTGATGAGACAAGTAGGATGAAAATCTGCATTCTGCAACTAGAATCGCATTAATCCTAGGTATATAGCTGGATGAGTGTGCTATGTAAAATTAATGTAGCAGAGGTGCAAATTGTGCAACTTAAATTTGGTTTAAATTAAGGTATTATCCATATATGTAATAAAGCTGGTTCCATCGAACGTTTATATCATAGGTTATCATAAATTATTTGTTTTAATATTTGCCAATAGTCTATCAAGCCTTTATTACTTTGTAATTTGCAGGATGTTTTTCGCAAAGTTATATCACTTTTATCATAATTCTTACATGCAATTTTCGAATTGTGTTGTGATCTGTGTGTGAAAAATCTCGTCTTTGTAGACACTTGATTTATGTGAAGACTTGCAAATTTGTAAAGATTTTTGTAAGTGATGTATGAAACGCAAGATGTTAACCTATATTTTATTTATGCTGATATGTTTGTTCTCTTTGTGTATTATTACTGTGTATTAACAGTGTTACACAATGGATGAGGATGAAGTTAGCTTGGAGGAGATGGAGGAGTATAACTTGGTTGCTAGTAAGCTTTTTAGAAGCGAGGAAGATGGTTACAAGTTTTACAATGAATATGCAAGGTGTAAAGGTTTTAGCATTAGAAGGGACAAAGTGAAGCGATTTAGTGGTACCGAGCTAGTGTTCTGGAGGTGATTTTATTGCTCATGTGAAGGGATTTTATTGCTCATGTGAAGGTTACAGGACGTTAAAAAACTTTGAGAGAACCAATAGGAAAAGGGAGCCACGTGCGTTGACCCACTGTGGCTGTAAGGCAATGCTTGAAATTGAGCTCAATGGAGAGACCGGAATGTGGTTTGTATCAGGTTTTGAAGCTAGACATTCACATAGACTTGCTAACCCTGACCTGGTAGCTTTCTTAAGATCTCATCGCGAGGTAAATGATGCTCAAAAAGCTGAGGCCGTTGAGCTTGGAGTTGGCGGGCTTCGAACATGTCAAATAATGTAAGTAATGGAGAAGAATCATGGTGGGTATGATAAGGTTGGGTTCGTAATGCGAGACTTGTACAATTTTTTTGCCCGGTACAAGAAGAAGAGATTTAAAGGTAGGGACGCTGATCTCGTGGTGAACCATCTGATGGCTCAGCAAGAACAAGACCCATATTTTTTCTTTAGATACAGTATAGATGAAAAAGGTCGTCTCAGGAATTTATTTTGGGCCGACAGTCAATCCTAGCTTGACTATGAAGCATTTGGTGATGTGGTAATATTTGATAGTACATACCATGTGAACCGGTACAGTCTTCCATTTGTTCCTTTTGTTGGAGCTAACCATCATCGCAGCACAATTATTTTTGGGTGTGGTATATTGTCAAATGAGTCTGTTTCTTCATATGTCTGGCTGCTACAAACTCTTTTGGAGGCAATGCACCAAAAACATCCGAAATCATTGATCACTGATGGGGATGCATCAATGGCGAAGGCAATTACAAAGGTTATGCCCAATACTGATCATAGATTGTGTAGTTGGCACATTGAGGAGAACATGAAATGTCACCTCCGTCGCCAAAAGCTTGCAGATTTTAAGAAATTCCTTTATGATGCTATGGATGTTGATGACTTTGAGAGATGTTGGGTTGAGTATAAGGCCAAGTATGGATTCAATGAAAATAACTTATGGATAAGCATGATGTACGAGCTAAGGAAGAAGTGGTCCACTGCATATATGAAAGGGACACGCTTCCTTGGAATGCGGAGCAACCAACGGAGCGAGTCTTTGAACTCAAGGTTGCATAGGCATCTTGATCGAAAGATGTCGCTGGTCGATTTGGTTGAGCACTATGAGTTTTGCTTGTCACGTATCCGTAGGAATGAAGCCGTGCTGGATGCGAGAGCGTCGCAGTCTGTCTCGTTCACTACAATATGTGCTGACCCACTAGAGAAAAGTGCGGCACGTATTTACATGCCGGCCATGTTCAAGAAGGTCTGGGCAGAGATAAGGAAGCTATATGAGTGGGAAGTTTTCAATGTGGCAAGACAAGATGGTGCTGGTGTGTTTACCGTTGCATCAAAAGACAACAATGTTGTGCAGGTTCATGTGTGGTGTACTTTTGAGGAGCAATCGATGAATAGTGCCAATTGCGATTGCAAAAAGCTGGAGTGTGACGGCATCCCTTGCTCTCATGTTTGTGCTGTTCTTAAGTTTCTTGGTGTCGGCACTATTCCTCATTGTTGTGTTATGGTAAGGTGGACAATGGATGTGAAAGCGGCATTTGAGTCAGATAGAAGTACCAACACTCATGTGTGGTCTGAGCAGATGGATTGTTACCGTGACCTGAGAAACATGAGTAGTCTTGCTTTATTTATAGCCTCTAAATCATCTTAGAAGGCAGAAAAGGTAAGAAATTTCTTTCGGAGTATTATGGAGGAAGACTCGGTGAACCCCAATAAAGAGTGGCCGTTTGGTCCTTTGCCAGCGCACTATTCAGCATGTAACCAACCCCACAGGACGAGAGTCCTTGATCCTGAGGTGATTACTTCTAAAGGTGCCCCGTCAAAGAAGAGATTGAGGCCAATCAGTGATTCTTGGAATAGAAGAAACCATTGAATACACTGTAAGCGAACTGTGTGTGGTATGTATAACAGGTCCCTAATTCCTGCTTATTTTTGACTCAGATTTGGTGTGAATCGATGTCTACATTACTTATGGTTGGTGTGCATGATCCCCATATGCACACATATAACTACTGTTTAATTTAGTATGCCCATATTCAACAAAGAAGGTGTATGTGAAGTTAGCATTTGATTTCCTCTTTTATATGAAACCTGAAGCTAAGCTCTGAAGCCAGTATATAATCCAGTTAATGAACAATTCCTGATTTTAGGCTTAATCGACTGAAATGTAAGTACCTCTCCCAAATATAACACTTGTCACAAAAGTATATAGGGGTTTGTACAGAATATAGTTTACAGAAGTATATACGGATTTGTTTTGTTGGTGCTGCTTGCTACTTGATGCTGGAGCTGATGAATTAATCAATAAGATGCTAACAGAGGCGAATTAATTATGCAGGCTTGTGATTGTCCTGATGATGCTTTTGAAGGGGAAGACTGGAAACGATGGTTGACACTGCTGCCACTACATGAACTGCATGCCAACATCCAGATGGAAGTGCAGTATTTAGATGCTTCAGAATTTCGATAGCTCTTCTGGAAATAACAAATATTGTTCGGGAACCAAAAATTTATGCTTTGTAATTTGAGCTTTTGACAGATGTTTATTTCAGACATATTGATGAATTTTATAGGAGTGCAGACATATCGAAATACAAACTGAGATGATAAAACCACAAATCCCTTTCATCTACAGGGCATGATGCCGAGAGATTGGCTCTCCTTTTCCTTTGAAGTGATTTCATCACATCACCTGGGATTTTATCATCTTTCATATACTGCTACTCGGCTGAACTATGTCCATCTCTTCAGAGTAGAATTTTCCAGTGCAGCGCAATATCCTGTTATTACTGATATAACAGAGCAGTTCCTTCTCTGCAATAGTCTGTTCTTAGAACAAGGGCATCTTTTACGATAAATATAATTTAAATGATAATTATTCGGATGCTACGTGCAAAGAAAGTTACAAATTGTATACTAATCAATTTCCAAAACTCATTTGTCATGTATATATACGACTGTACGTGAATGACCTTACGATTTACAATGTGAACATGGTACAATAAGCACAGCACTGTTGGCCGTCAGATCAACAACATTTTAATAAAAATTTTTCTTTTGCAAATGGTTTCTTTGGCCTTGAATGATCTGATTGGGCAAGCAAATGACAAACTCTTGTGGAAAAATTAAGAGAATTTTAAAACTGCAGTCCAAGGCCATGCAAAAGTCCAAGATACAATCCAATTCACAAATCTTCCATTTTTTTAAAAAAAAGAAGTTGAGAAAAGCACATTATCCATGTCTGAACAATCGAAAAATATCATGTGCGTGCAGAGGAAAAATATAAATTCAGTACGAACCCAGTAACAGATCGTATGTTAGCTCTTGCAAAGTACAAGCTCAAATACAATTAGAGGAATAAAAATCCCTCTTGGAATTCAGATGATGTACTCCTATATCCAGATTGAGCAATAATAATTCAATCAATAGTTCAAACAATAAGATATCAGAATCTCAGGATACAATTTCATTTTTAGCTGGCCCACCTAATTAATCCTGAATCGGAACATATTTTCACAGTTCATACTTCATGTCGTTGCTACTGTCTTATTCGGCCACTACTACTAGTACTACTACCACATGACTGATATTGTTGGTCAAATTACAGAAAAGGAAACAGACTCCAATGTATTGCCATTTGAACACCACCCATTGTACTGATGATTACTGCCTGCTTAGCATGTCACATTCTCAGCAACATGTTGTGACCAAAGCCTGTCAACCTCCAGCACAGGAAGATGGTTTCCAAACTCCTGCAAGCCTAGAAAAGATCTCCGGTTAGCTCAATCTACAAATGATTCCTAAAATAATATGGGTCCTTTATTCTATGCGCGGTGGAAAGATAAAACCTAGAATTTTAATAGACCAGCTCCGGAAAGACACGGACTAAATATTTAATTCATAAAAAAAAACATTCGGTTGTGCAAGCAACAGGTAAGTGCAAGTATTTGCTCGCTCATTAAGCTGCAGAGTTCAATATGTATCTACAACAATTATTCTACGATTCCTAAAATAATATTGTAATAATTATTCAATCATATTTACAAGAGAGAATCCCTTATATGCCACTCTAAATTAACCGGCTCCCTTATATGCCACTTCAAATTGGCTTCTCCCTTTTATACCACCGGTTCAAGTTTCTCCTCCCTTTTATGCCATTGTCGTCAGTCCACCGTCAGTTGACCATTAACTTCTTTGTAAAAAGACGCATTTGCCCTTTAGAATTAGTATACAACCAATAATAGGTATTTTAGTACTAATATAGCTACTGGATACAACATATAAAAATTGATTTTTTTCTGCATCACATGCAATTTTAGCCATTACCATCACAAATAAATTTTCAATGTAAGCATGAAACATGCAGTTTTCCAACAATATTTTTAATATAAAGAGAATTTTTCACTGGTTCTGACAAAATTTTATTCACTCAAAAAGGATTTAAAATAAATTAGTTATGATTTTTCGAAGTTTACACATTTTTTAGTTGAGAGGGCATATTGGTCATTTAAAAGAAACTAACCTTTGACTAACAGTCAACTAACACTATAATGATGGGAGTGGCATAAAAGGGTGGAAAAACTTGAACTAGTGGCATATAAGGGAGAAGCCTATTTTGAGTGGCATACAGGGGAACTGGTTAAATTCTAGTGACATATAAGGGATTATCTCTATTTACAATTTACATTACAATTTACATTGTGTCTTCATTGAATCATTGTGATTTCATTCAACCAGACCACACAGATATGCTCTATTCATGCCCTTTATGACCTCATCGCAACCTTCAGTGTTCCTCAACGAGAAGCTGTACACAAATGTGGCTTCGGAGGATTGCTGAAGATACATAGGATAAATGTACACCGTATTTTGTGCATGTGGATTGCAAACCAATTCGATACAAAGGCTGAAGCATTCAAAATCCAAGGTAGCTATCTGAGTCTAACCAATAGGGACGCTGAACATTTGCTTGACCTGCCATCACAAGGAGAAGAAATATTTGAACCACCACAGACCAAGAATAGGGACTTGTTTGATGAATTCAAGACAACATCTAAGCAAGGGGCACATATAAAATTATCTCTGCAAGAGTATTTTCAAACAAACAAAGGTATACATGACGACAATTTCATTCATCGTTTCGTGCTCTTTGTGATCGGTGTTTTCCTGTGCCCAACTACTCAAAGGTATGTAAGCTCGGCATACCTAAATCTTGTGGAGGATGTCAATGCAATCAGTGCAATTAACTGGACAAGCCTGAATTTAAACCACCTAATGAAAAGCATTAAAAATATTTCAACAATAAAAGGAGTCAATCTTGAAGGAAACCTACCACTTTTGCGGGTAATGCAACTGCACAAATATTATTTTGTACCAACCAAAGACAAATTGTTTTTACTCAATTGTATTTCTTGCAGTTATGGTACTGGGAGAAGCTACGAGCTGACAATTTGGATCCAACCATAGATTATACTATGCGCGACAAACCACTTATTCAATACTGGGACAAGCACAAGGCAAAAAAAAGATATAAAATCGATACTACATATGACTATGGTAAAGGGAAGGTAATATGCAATCATTTTAATCCCACTTAAGTCTAGCCTATTGTTGGCGGATGGCATGAGGCCCTTCGACCAAACCTGCCGAAACCCATGGCGAAGGCTATGGAGCAAGAATGGCCCAAGGGAAGAGTAGCGCCAGGCCAAAGGCGTCTTAGGCGAAGGGTGCAAGGCGAAGACTGTCTGCCGAAGGAGGATGACTTCGCCTTGACAAATCGCTCCCGCGAGGGCTGAGGAAGCCCTCCAGCCCATCAGGCCGGCGATCGCCAGACGGCCCATCAGGGGCCCATGAGCCCCTATAACATTATGTACCCCTGTAAATATCCCTTTTGTAAGGGTAATCATGTAAATTCCCCTATGCAACCTAAACCCTGGTAGTAAGAACCTGTAATGGGGCTATAAATAGTCCCCTAGGGCCATGTAATGGGGGGATCCCAAGGGAAATCCAAAATTTAGTACACTTCATTTTTCCAACCACTGTTGAGTAACCACGTCTTTCGACGTATGCGGTTGTCGTTTCGACAACAGCTGGCGCCGACCATGGGGACTCCGAGCGAAACCACTCAGAGCGAATGCCACCGAAGAGGGTCGTGAAGGAGAAGGTTGTCAGGCGGAAGGAGAGCGACGCCGGACCGGACATGGCCGCCGAGGAAGGAGCAGAGCCTTCGGCGTCCGTGGCCGAAGATAGAGAAGCACAAGCGCCATCACAGCCGCCTTCGGACCCCGCGCCATCACAACCGTCTTCGGCCCCAGCAACCTCAGTGCAAGTGCCGAACACGGCTGACGTGGCGAAGGCGGCTGCGGCGGCAAGGGCACTCCAGACCAGGGCGGAGATCCTTTCGACTAACCAACTGGTGGTGCCTCAAGCCGCCCCGTCGCAGCCAACGGCGCCAACTGCGCTCACTGTTGTACAGGCCCAAATCAGCCTGGACCCCGAAGCGCAAGCCGAAGCCGACATAGAAGCCATGCGGCAGAACATGACACGGCTCCAAGACATGCTTCGCCAAATGCAAGAACAACAACAAGCATACGAGACGACAAGGCGGACCAAGGCCACGTCGGCTCCAATCCTTCAGTATTCGGCAGGCTATGCCCCACCTCAAGTCCAGCCGCAAGTGGTGACCCAGTCCTCTCCGCCACTAGCCGCACAGCCGCCGGTGTACTTCGCCGGGCAGCATCAACCACCTGGCCAAGCGCCACAATCAGTGGCGGAAGGGGCTTCGGCTCTGCAGGCGCAACTCCAAGCTTTCCTTCAGCAACTCAACCAATCCCACTACATTTCAAGCACAACCCCATCGGCTCACCCGGTGGGGAATACAAGTCAAGGTGCGCCCAATTGGTTGCCACCAATTCAGCCAGGTTCCGGACCTTCGCCGTCGAGTCAAGGACCGCAGTTCGACTTCGTCAACACTGTTCAGGTGCCAACCGTTCAGCAGCAAGTTCCAACCCCAGGCTTCGGAACAAACCAAGCACCAATCCAAGCTGCCATGATGTGGTCGCAGCCAATCTTTGACCCATCCATGGCGGCCCAACAAGTACAACCAGTTGGAGCCGGGCAGTCGAATGCCACGGCCCAACTCTACGCACAAGCAGCGATTTCGCCCTTCGCCACTCCGTACCCGCAGCAAGGTGCGGTAAACAGGGCGGGAGGCGAAAAGGGGCTGCCGCTGAGTGGGGGAATCAAGACTCGTCCAATCCCGCCCCAGTTCAAGTTCCCACCTGTCCCGCGTTATTCGGGTGAAACTGACCCGAAGGAATTCCTCTCCATCTACGAGTCAGCGATCGAAGCAGCTCATGGTGACGAAAATACCAAGGCGAAGGTAATACATCTCGCTCTAGACGGCATCGCCCGTTCTTGGTATTTCAATTTACCAGCCAATAGCATTTACTCATGGGAGCAATTGCGCGATGTTTTTGTCCTTAACTTTCGAGGCACCTATGAGGAGCCGAAGACGCAGCAACACCTTCTTGGCATTCGCCAAAGGCCGGGGGAGTCCATAAGGGAGAACATGCGTCGCTTCTCGCAAGCCCGGTGCCAAGTTCAAGACATAACCGAGGCGTCGGTCATAAACGCCGCATCGGCTGGTCTGCTTGAGGACGAACTAACAAGAAAAATCGTCAACAAGGAGCCGCAGACGCTCGAGCACCCGCTTCGCATCATTGACGGGTTCGCAAGGGGTGAGGAGGATTCTAAGCGACGACAAGCTATACAAGCTGAGTACGATAAAGCCTCCGTCGCTGCTGCTCAAGCTCAAGCGCAAGTTCAAATTGCCGAACCTCCTCCCCTCTCTGTTCGCCAGTCTCAGCCGGCGATCCAGGGACAGCCGCCAAGGCAAGGCCAAGCCCCCATGACTTGGAGAAAGTTCAGAACAGATCGGGCGGGCAAGGCTGTGATGGCTGTCGAAGAAGTGCAAGCCCTCCGCAAGGAGTTCGACACCCAGCAAGCAAGCAACCATCAGCAGCCAGCCCGCAAGAAGGTCCGAAAAGACCTCTACTGCGCCTTTCACGGACGCTCTTCGCACACCACGGAGCAATGCCGAAACATTAGGCAACGTGGCAACGTGCAAGACCCAAGGCCGCAGCAGGGAACAACTGTCGAAGCACCCCGTGAAGCAGTTCAGGAGCAAACAACCCCAGCCAAACAACGCCAAGATACACAACGAAGGGTAATCCAAGTGATTACAAGAGCTGACCCGCCAAGCCAGTTGTCGAAACGGTAGAGGAAGATGCAGATCCGCATGGTCCACAGCATCACTTCGGCGGGTGAAGGGGCGCCACAGTACGTGAACCAGCTGATCTCTTTCGGGCCAGAAGACGCCGAAGGAGTCCTGTTCCCGCATCAAGATCCACTAGTAATCTCAGCTGAGATAGCCGGTTTCGAAGTCCGACGAATCCTGGTCGATGGAGGGAGTTCGGCCGACGTGATCTACGCCGAAGCATATGCTAAGATGGGCTTGCCAACCCAAGCTCTTACACCGGCACTAACGTCGCTCCGGGGGTTCAGCGGAGAGGCAGTGCAAGTTCTTGGCCAAGCACTTTTGCTGATAGCTTTCGGCTCGGGAGAAAATAGGCGCGAAGAGCAAATACTGTTCGACGTCGTCAACATCCCATACAACTACAACGCCATCTTCGGCCGTGCAACCCTGAACAAGCTCGAAGCCATTTCCCACCACAATTATCTCAAGCTCAAGATGCCTGGCCCAACAGGGGTGATAGTAGTCAAGGGGCTTCAGCCTTCAGCCGCTTCAAAATGTGATCTAGCCATAATCAACAGAGCAGTGCACAATGTTAAGACCGAACCGCATGAGCGGCCGAAGCACACGCCGAAGCCCACCCCTCACGGCAAGGTAACAAAAGTGCAGATTAATGATGCCGACCCCACAAAGCTCGTATCACTGGGTGGCGACATGGGCGAAGAAGAAGTTGAGAGCATACTAGAGGTGCTCAAAAAGAACATCGATATCTTCGCTTGGAGCCCTGACGAAGTGGGGGGCGTCCCGGCGGATCTCATCATGCATCACTTAGCAGTCAAGCCGAATATTAAGCCAAGAAAACAAAAGTTGCGCAAGATGTCTGCCGATCGCCAAGAAGCGACGAAGACCGAAGTACAAAAATTACTCCGGGCGGGGGTTATTCAAGAGATTGACCATCCGGAGTGGTTGGCGAATCCAGTGCTGGTGCGGAAGTCAAATGGCAAATGGCGCATGTGTGTCGATTTCACAGACCTGAACAAGGCATGTCCGAAACACGATTTTCCCTTGCCGCGAATCGACCAGCTCGTAGATTTAACGGCTGGATGCGAGCTCATGAGTTTCCTGGATGCATATTCCGGTTACCACCAGATCCACATGAACCCGCTCGACATCCCCAAAACATCCTTCATCACTCCATTCGGCACATTTTGTCACCTCAGGATGCCTTTCGGCTTGAGGAACGCAGGAGCAACCTTCGCCAGGCTGGTGTACAAGGTCCTTGGCAAGCAGTTGGGGCGAAACGTGGAAGCTTACGTCGACGACATCGTCGTAAAAAGCCGCAAGGCTTTCGACCATGCGATCGACCTGCAGGAGACATTCGACAACTTGTGCGTGGCAGGTATAAAGCTGAATCCGGAGAAGTGCGTTTTCAGCGTCCGCGTAGGCAAGTTGTTGGGTTTCCTTGTTTCCGAAACAGGGATCGAGGCGAATCCAGAGAAAATCGATGCCATCCAGCAAATGAAGCCTCCGTCAAGCATACATGAAGTACAAAAGCTTGCAGGCCGAATCGCGGCACTCAGTCGATTCCTCTCAAAGGCGGTCGAAAGAGGTTTGCCCTTCTTCAAGACCCTCCGGGACGCGAGAAAGTTTAATTGGACACCAGAGTGCCAAGCAGCATTCGACGAGCTAAAGCAGCACTTGCAAAGCCCGCCAGTTCTGATAAGCCCACCCCGAGGAAGCGAACTGCTATTATACTTGGCAGCTTCGCCGGTGGCAGTCAGTGCTGCACTCGTCCAAAAAACAGAGTCCAGACAGAAATCGGTCTACTTCGTCTCCGAAGCACTGCAAGGAGCGCAGACAAGGTACATTGAAATGGAAAAGCTTGCTTACGCTCTGTCACGCCCGGAATTTCTATCCAAAATTCCAAACGCTTACATGTGTGTGAACCCTCGTCCAGGAATCAGCCGAGGCACACAATAACAAATTGATAATATAGTACAATTATTACTCTAATTAATAAGCGAATAAAATGTCATTACAGAGGTAGATAGTTCCTCTCAATCAATAAAGATCTAAGCAGCGGCAAATAAGATAAACGGCGCAGACGGCTCCACTCCACAGGCAGCTTGACCAAGGCTACACCTAATTCTCCACACCATCAGCCTCACTGAAGAACTCTTCCTCTGATGAATGATTGCAAGGTGAGTATATGACATACTCAGCAAGCCACGCAGCAAATATGCAAGTGCACAGGATAACACAAGGATGGCACAGTAGGGTTTCATTTGCAAAAGCAGCATTTAACAAACATTTGAGAATTTAATAAAACAGTTAAGTATTAAACAATATTAATCCAACGCTATACAACATACCCTGTTGTATAGGCCCAACCATTCTGAACAACCATCCTGGCTGCACAATTCTATCTCCAAACCAGGAATGTACCATTCCAAACCAGGAGCTAATCAAATTATTACCAATTATAACATCATTTACTATGGTGAGAAGTGTGGGACTAATCACGAAAGACATTGTTAGACCCGCCCATAACCGCGGGCACGGCTATTCGAATAGTTTTACTCTGATCAGAGGTGTACCACTGTACCCACAAGACACAACCCCACATCATGTCACCATGTGCCTCAATACCACCACGGTACCTCGGAAAGGAGTTGTGACAATACCCCTTGCATAACACAATCCACTGCAGCGCACCTTCCTGGATCATAATCACCCCCTTAAAAACAAGGCATGGACTCCCCAGCGACCCCCGTGGGCTTATCTCCGCCACTTCTCAGTCTGGTGCCCCGCAATGAACCATGCTATACAAAAGATAAAGCCGTTGCCCACGCTGGCTTGTGGTTGGCACGGTTAATGTTTCACAACCGAAACTCGTGAACCGGTCCTTAATTGTCATGAGCACGACCATCAAAACCATGTGCTCACAACCCACCATTATCAGATTTTAGTTGGCAAATAATTAATTAACCAATCACGATTGACCATCGTGAACTATCATTAAGCCATCATTAAATAATAGTGAGTCATAAGTTATCCCAATAGTGAGCTAATGTTTCTAAGCAGGGCTAAGCAATTATATCTAATATCTAGTTGAACCAATATAAATAAAGCTCAACTAGTCAAATTATAATAACCCAAGGTATCAAGGAATAAAGTAATCAAGAACAAAAGGGCTATAACAAACAATAGGTTAATTCCACCCAATGACATTCGAAAATAAATGCAATAGTTGAATGGAAACAGTAGCTTTAAATAGGATCAACATGCTCAAAGGGTTGTTTGGGATCTGTGTGACTTGCCTTGCTGGCCTTGGAACTCTTCAAACTCTTCTCCGGCGAAAACGGACTCTCCGGAAACGACGGAATCTAAACAAAAAGAAGCAAAATCACCAAAACAGCACATAAACAAGCATGAACAGTACATGTGGATATTTTTAGCATGTAGATCTCAATTTTAGAAAAATTTAGAGACTTGAACCAACTAAATCGGAGCTAAGATGAATTAGTTATGAATTTTTGAAGATTAAATCGGATTAAAACACTTAAATTGATTTTAATTGAATTATGACGCAATAATGAATTATTTTTGAAAAGGAAAAGAGGATTTATTGCGTCAATGGCTAGGGTTTCGGTGGACCGGGCGCACGGCGGCGGTTCACACGAACGGACGGCCGAGATCGACTTGATCCAAAACGGACGGCCGAGATCAATCGGTCTACGACCGGCTCACGGGAGAGGGCGACGATGACGTCGGCGATGACGTCACCACCGGCGGCGGCGGCTCGGCGGCTCGGACGGCTCGGACGGCGCACGCTCGCCGGCGAACGGCGGCGCTCCGGCACAAACGGAGGACACCAACGGGTAGCGGACGGCACGGCGAACTCACCGGCGACCAAAGCGACGGCGGAAGACCAACGGACGGCGACGGCGACGAGAAGGAAGCGGCGGCAAACTTCGGGTCGACGACGGCGACGGTGCTCCGGCGGTCTTCGGCGACGGCGAAGGGGCGGACGAGGACGGCGACGACTTGGCGACCACGACGACGGTCTTCCCGAGCGACGACGACGGCTGGAGCGACGGCGGCGCACGACTGGAGCGACGGCGGCGACGGCGGCGCAAGGTTGCACGGCGCTAGGGCTCTTCCGGCGACGAGAGGCGAAGGCGAGGGTGGCGGCGGGTAGAGGAGACACCGGGGAAGCTTATAAAGGGGCTAGGAGGCGGCGGCGAAGGCCCATGGCGGCCGGCGACGAGAAGGAAACTTCGGGGTTCGGAGAGAGGAAAGCCGATCCGATTCGAACTCGAATCAAACACATTCCAAACCGATTTAGCCGATGTTTCCAAAAGAGAAAAGGTAGAGGAGATCCCGAGGATCATTTCCCCTCTATCAATTCGGCCGGAAACGGAAAGGGGCGGCCGGATTTGGAAAGGAACGGCGGCGGCGGCGCGCTAGGGTTTCGGGCGGCGGCCGACGCGAGGAAGACGACGACTTGACAGGCGGGCCCCACCTGTCAGCGGGCGGACGCGCGGGCGCGGGCGGCTGCGGACTGGGCCGGCTGGGCCGAGGAGAGAGAGAAGGGTTTTGGGCCGACTTTCGGCCCAAAGCCAAAAGAGACTTTTAAAACATTTTTCAATTTAAATTATTCCTTAAATGCAATTCCATTTATTAAAAATACTTCCTTAGCTCAAAAAATCCCAGAAAAATCTAGGAATTATAGAATTAAGCAAAGTATTAAATAAAATTTTATCTGGCCCCATTTTATATTGGAATTTATTAATTAAAAAAAAGATCTTCTCTTCTAGGCTTTTTTAAAATAAATTCTAAAAATTCCATTTAAACAACAATTTATATATTTATGATTTTCAGGGTGTGACAAACCTACCCCCTTAAACAGAATCTCATCCTCGAGATTCGGAAGAACTGGCGAACAGATGCGGATGAGCTGACTTCAATTCATCTTCTCGTTCCCAAGTTGATTCTTCTTCCGAGTGATTGCTCCATTGGACTTTGCAAAAACGGATAACTCGATTTCTGGTTCTTCTCTCATCTATTTCCAAGATACGGATTGGTTTCTCAACATAGGTCAGATCCTCTTGGACCTCTATCTGTTCAAGATTAGCTTCTTCGGTAGGTACCCTTAAACACTTTTTCAATTGCGAAACATGGAACACATTATGGACTCCTGCCAAAGATTGAGGTAACTCCAACTGATAAGCAACCTCTCCTCTTCTACTGACAATCTTATAAGGTCCCACAAAACGCGGTGCCAATTTTCCTTTGGTGTGGAAACGATGAACTCCTCGAAGAGGCGTGACACGAAGATACACATAATCTCCTTCTTCAAAACTCAAATCTCTGCGGCGATTGTCGGCATAACTCTTATGTCGAGACTGAGCCACACGCAATCTTTCTTGGATGATTTTCACCTTTTCTTCTGCTTCCCTTAGGATATCCGTCCCGAAAACCTGACATTCTCCCGTTTGATCCCACAAAAGCGGAGTGCGGCACTTTCGACCATACAGTGCTTCGTAAGGAGCCATCTGTAGACTAGCTTGATAACTGTTGTTATACGAGAATTCTGCATAAGGTAGATTCTTATCCCAACTTCCACCGAAGTCTAAAGCACAAGCTCTCAACATGTCTTTCAAAATCTGATTCACCCTTTCGGTCTGTCCGTCTGTCTGCGGATGATAAGCAGTACTAAAGTTCAATTTAGAACCCATCTCTTCCTGAAGTTTCTTCCAAAAATTTGAAGTAAACTGACTGCCTCGATCAGACACTATTTTCTTAGGGACGCCATGCAAACACACAATCCTTGCCATATACAATTCCGCTAAGCGACTTCCGGAATAAGTTGTCTTTACCGGAATGAAATGAGCCACTTTGGTAAGTCTGTCGACTATCACCCAAATAGAGTCATGACCCGATGACGTTCTGGGTAAACCAGTGATAAAATCCATACCGATTTCTTCCCACTTCCATTCAGGAATCTTCAAAGGCTGCAGCAAACCGGCAGGTTTCTGATGTTCTGCCTTGACTCGCTGACAAACATCACATACTGCTACGTATTCTGCGATTTCACGCTTCATACTTGCCCACCAAAATCTTTCCTTGAGATCCTGGTACATCTTAGTACTACCAGGGTGAATGGAGTATAAAGTATCATGAGCTTCTTTCAGAATTGCATCTTTTAAATCTTTGTTGTCGGGGACACAGATTTTCTCACCCAACCATACAGTTCCGTGCTCATCCTCCAAGAAACCGATAGCTTTTCCTCTTCTCATATTCTTCTTGATCTCTTGAATATCAGGATCATTAATTTGGGCTTTTCTAACTTGATCAATTAGAGTGGGCTTCGCTTCTAAGGCTGTAACGAAACCTCTACTGACAATTCCCAAATTTAATCTTTCAAATTCCTTGCATAATTCCAATGGCAACTGTCGTCCTTCCGTAGCATTGCAATTGCCTTTTCTGCTAAGAGCATCTGCTACAACATTAGCCTTTCCCGGGTGATAATGAATTCTCATGTCATAGTCCTTAATTAATTCCAACCATCTCCTTTGTCTCATGTTCAGATCCGGCTGAGTAAAGATATACTTTAAACTCTTGTGATCGGTATATACCTCTGTACGAGTACCGAAAAGATAATGACGCCAAATTTTCAATGCATGAACTACTGCAGCTAACTCAAGATCATGAGTAGGGTAGTTCTTCTCATGCGGACGTAACTGACGAGATGCATAGGCAACCACCTTCCCATCTTGCATCAGAACACAACCTAACCCAAGTTTGGATGCATCGCAATACACTTGGAAACCCTTCTTTGGATCAGGCAAAATCAAAATAGGAGCTGATATCAAGCGATTCTTCAACTCTTGAAAACTCTGCTCACATTCTTCTGACCACTTGTACTTTACATCTTTCTGAAGCAGTCGTGTCATGGGCTTAGCAATCTTGGAAAAATTCTCTATAAACCTCCGATAATACCCTGCGAGGCCTAGGAAACTGCGGATCTCTGAAACTGTCTTCGGTTGTTTCCAGTTGGTTATGGATTCCACATTACTGGGATCAACGGCAACTCCCCCGGCTGAGATGACGTGACCAAGGAACTTCACTTCAGACAACCAAAATTCACACTTGCTAAACTTAGCATACAGTTGATGTTCTCGTAGCTTCTCTAGTGCAAGGCGAAGATGTTCTTCATGCTCTTCTTTGGTTCGGGAGTAGATAAGAATGTCATCAATAAAGACCACCACGAACTTGTCTAGGTATTCCATAAACACCTTATTCATCAAGTTCATGAAGAAAGCGGGGGCATTGGTAAGTCCAAAAGACATAACAGTACATTCGAACAATCCATACCTAGTGGTAAAAGCTGTCTTAGGTATATCTTCCTCTTTGATTCTTAACTGGTGATACCCTGATCGAAGATCTATCTTGGAGAAAATAGTAGCACCTTTAAGCTGATCAAACAAATCATCAATTCTGGGTAGTGGATACTTATTCTTGATAGTCACATCATTTAGTGCACGATAGTCCACACACATTCTCTGGGTATGGTCTTTCTTTTCCACAAAAATAACCGGAGCTCCCCATGGTGATGAACTTGGTCTGATGTATCCTTTCTGAAGCAAATCATCTACTTGCCTCTTGACTTCTGCCAACTCATTGGCTGCCATTCTATAAGGTCTCTTATGGATCAGAGTTGTTCCTGGTACCAAATCTATTCTGAACTCTATATCCCTTTTAGGTGGCATACCAGGTAAATCATCTGGGAACACATCGGGATACTCCCGGACTATAGGAATCTCTTCCAAAGTTATTTGGTTCAGTCTTGACCTTAAAAACTCAGAAGACAATGCATGAACAGTTACAACTTGACCATCATTGCTGGTGAGAGTTACTTTTCTGTTAGCACAGTCTATCACACCTTTATGTCTGGCTAACCAGTCCATCCCTAGGATGACATCAAGGTCTTTGGATTCTAACAAGATAAGATTGGCCAGAAATGGTATTCCTTGAATTTCTATTCTGACCGAGGGGCTACGTTGCAAAGAGAGTGCTTGATTACTTGGGGTACTAACCATCAAAGGACGTCTAAGATCTTCTACTTCCATCCCATGATTTCCCACAAAACTCATAGATAAGAATGAATGTGTAGCACCAGAATCGAAAAGCACTGTTGCAGGAACGGAGTTAACAAGAAACGTACCCAAAATCACATCTGGAGCATCTTGAGCTTCTGCAGCAGCAACATGATTAACACGGGCCTTTGATGCTGGTACAGTAGAGTTGCTCTGAGCAGGGACAACCTTCACGCGTCGGGGCTTCGGACACTTGTCAGCATAATGTCCTGGGTCTCCACAGTTGAAACACACCACGGGCTTGCTGCCTTGCTCCCTCTTGGCAGGTTGTTGCTGTGTTGGAGCTGCAACAGGACGTGGAGCTTGATTGCGGATGTTGTTGCCAGCATTGTTGTTGAAGAACTGACGCTGCGGACGAACAACAGACGAAGAACCTCCCTGTGGCACGGACTGGGGTCCTAAAGTAAGACGCGGCTTCTGATTATTCCCCTGTTGTGTCTTGAATTGAGCAATCCGGCGTTTCTTCTGCTCCATGCGGTTGTACTTGTCTTCCTGACGAATAGCCTTATCCACTAACTTCTGGAAATCAGAATAATCTCCAGTCATGAGTGGGTAAGAAAGCTCATCATTAAGTCCTTCCAAGAACTTCTCCTGGCGCTCTTCATCATTGCGCACATCTTCCGGAGCATAACGAGCCAGACGATTGAACTCGTGCAAATACTCCGTAACAGAGCGAGATCCCTGAGTGAGCGACCTGAATTCCTTCTTCTTGAGAGACACCACTCCCGATGGTATATGCGTCTTCCGGAAAGCAGCAGTGAATTCAAGCCAAGTGATAGGTTCAGCAGTAGTCCTGTTCAGACGGAAGTGATCCCACCATTCAGAGGCAGGGCCATGCAACTGATGTGATGCAAATGAGACCTTCTCCTGATCAGTGCACTGAAGCAAATCCAACTTCTTCTCTATGGCATGCAACCAATCACCAGCTTCAACAAGATTAGTGGTACTAGAGAAAATAGGCGGCCTCACACGAAGAAATTCTGCTAACTTGTTCTGGGGAGGTGCATGGTTATTTCCCTGGTTCTGCTGATTCTGAAGTTGCTGCATCATCATGTTCATTAACTGAGTCTGTTGAGCAAGAACTTGAGCAAGAGTGGGATTCTCTCCATTGTTGTTGTTATTGGGGTTGTTGGGGCCATTCCCGTTGCTGCGAGTGTTCACCATCTGGCATGGACAGGGCACAAGAAGAGAAACCGGGGAAACTACTTAGGACAGGGAATTACTTTAACTTTTATTAATCTTAACTGAGTTTCATTATTACAAACTAGAGACTCTCACACCACTAAACTCACCAACTTCCTAACACTCAAAAGCATACAAACGCACGCACTTACATCCCACCACTGATGTAAATCACATGCGAGACACACACAACCAAACTTAAAGCAAGCAAACTAACACAACGATCTAAGACAACGACTTAACAAGTCACTCTAGTTCTTCCGAGCATCGGAGGTCGATTGAAGGCTCATTCGGCTCGTCTTCATCATCTTGAGTTGCTACCCACTCAATCTTGGAATGGTTGCGCTTGGATTCTTCTTCTTCATCATCACTTATGATGATGACCGGAGGATCTGCTAGGGTTGGGGCAACTTCTTTCTCCACCACACGAACCTTTGGCGCCAATTGATAGCGAGGGACAAATAGAGCTCTCTTCCTTGCGGTGAGACGAATCCTGGCCTTCTGCGGCGGTGCTTCTCCCTTTAATGCGGCTAGTTCCTTCTCCAAACAATCCACCTTGTCTTCTAGCTTGCAAATCTTACCACGATTCCGGTCTTCACGATCTTGAGCTGCTAACACAGTCTCCGCACGACTTTCATCCATAGCCCACAGCATCTCGACCAAATGCCTTGTGGTAGCATCATTCTCAATTCCTTCAGTCTCAAGGTAACGCCACGGTCACTTCCCTGTGGTTGACGAGGATGGTAGCGATACTCCGTGTCGGCCAACTGATCACTGTAGCTCTCCTATGGCGATCCTTGCCACCTCCTGACATGCATGGATGTAGTTTCTTCCTACAGCTTCGAACATCACTGAGGGGATATCTTCACTATTACTGTTCAAGGTGACTTTGACTCGGCACTTCTCTTCATGACGATCATGAGGAATCTGGGCATAAAAAGGGGCAGTCCCAAATCCAATGACAAAGGACATCGTACGCAACTCCTGGACAAAACCCTCAACACCAAACAGGTACTCAGGCTTGTAGCGCGGCATCTAAAGACAAGTGAAAGGAGGGAGTTAAGACATTTATCCAATTAATAGCACAAGTTTTTGGATTAATTTGAATAAAGTTTAGAAATTCAAAGTAAAAGATAAGTAAATAAAGTAAACCAATCTTGCAAGATAGGTTGAAACAGTTGGAAACAAGGTCACAAGTTTTGTACTTTTGAATACAGGTTTCAAAAGAAATAAAAGAAAGTTATAAAATCAACATGCTAAATTTATTTTATTGTAGCAAGATTAAATAAAACAACATTGTAAAACTTTTGCTGGTAAATGAGCCATTAGTACAGTAATAGATGTACAGTACTAATAACACTGGAATAAATTTTTAATGAGAACCATTAAAAGAGATTATGAAGTGCATGTGCCATTAGTTTGGTTTAATTAAAAGAGAAAGGGAGAAGAACAGTTCTACTTTTCCAATATTTTTAGAGGGCTTCTATGGGTAACCATTTGGCATAACCTAGGGTCAAGGGGGCTCTGATACCAACTTGTCACGCCCGGAATTTCTATCCAAAATTCCAAACGCTTACATGTGTGTGAACCCTCGTCCAGGAATCAGCCGAGGCACACAATAACAAATTGATAATAGAGTACAATTATTACTCTAATTAATAAGCGAATAAAATGTCATTACAGAGGTAGATAGTTCCTCTCAATCAATAAAGATCTAAGCAGCGGAAAATAAGATAAACGGCGCAGACGGCTCCACTCCACAGGCAGCTTGACCAAGGCTACACCTAATTCTCCACACCATCAGCCTCACTGAAGAACTCTTCCTCTGATGAATGATTGCAAGGTGAGTATATGACATACTCAGCAAGCCACGCAGCAAATATGCAAGTGCACAGGATAACAAAGGATGGCACAGTAGGGTTTCATTTGCAAAAGCAGCATTTAACAAACATTTGAGAATTTAATAAAACAGTAAGTATTAAACAATATTAATCCAACGCTATACAACATACCCTGTTGTATAGGCCCAACCATTCTAAACAACCATCCCGGCTGCACAGTTCTATCTCCAAACCAGGAATGTACCATTCCAAACCAGGAGCGAATCAAATTATTACTAATTATAGCATCATTTACTATGGTGAGAAGTGTGGGACTAATCACGAAAGACATTGTTAGACCCGCCCATAACCGCGGGCACGGCTATTCGAATAGTTTTACTCTGATCAGAGGTGTACCACTGTACCCACAAGACAACCCCACATCATGTCACCATGTGCCTCAATACCACCACGGTATCTCGGAAAGGAGTTGTGATAATACCCCTTGCATAACACAATCCACTGCAGCGCACCTTCCTGGATCATAATCACCCCCTTAAAAACAAGGCATGGACTCCCCAGCGACCCACGTGGGCTTATCTCCGCCACTTCTCAGTCTGGTGCCCCGCAATGAACCATGCTATACAAAAGATAAAGCCGTTGCCCACGCTGGCTTGTGGTTGGCACGGTTAATGTTTCACAACCGAAACTCGTGAACCGGTTCTTAATTGTCATGAGCACGACCATCAAAACCATGTGCTCACAACCCACCATTATCAGATTTTAGTTGGCAAATAATTAATTAACCAATCACGATTGACCATCGTGAACTATCATTAAGCCATCATTAAATAATAGTGAGTCATAAGTTATCCCAATAGTGAGCTAATGTTTCTAAGCAAGGCTAAGCAATTATATCTAATATCTAGTTGAACCAATATAAATAAAGCTCAACTAGTCAAATTATAATAACCCAAGGAATCAAGGAATAAAGTAATCAAGAACAAAAGGGCTATAACAAACAATAGGTTAATTCCACCCAATGACATTCGAAAATAAATGCAATAGTTGAATGGAAACAGTAGCTTTAAATAGGATCAACATGCTCAAAGGGTTGTTTGGGATCTGTGTGACTTGCCTTGCTGGCCTTGGAACTCTTCAAACTCTTCTCCGGCGAAAACGGACTCTCCGGAAACGACGGAATCTAAACAAAAAGAAGCAAAATCACCAAAACAGCACATAAACAAGCATGAACAGTACATGTGGATATTTTTAGCATGTAGATCTCAATTTTAGAAAAATTTAGAGACTTGAACCAACTAAATCGGAGCTAAGATGAATTAGTTATGAATTTTTGAAGATTAAATCGGATTAAAACACTTAAATTGATTTTAATTGAATTATGACGCAATAATGAATTATTTTTGAAAAGGAAAAGAGGATTTATTGCGTCAACGGCTAGGGTTTCGGTGGACCGGGCGCACGGCGGCGGTTCACACGAACGGACGGCCGAGATCGACTTGATCCAAAACGGACGGCCGAGATCAATCGGTCTACGACCGGCTCACGGGAGAGGGCGACGATGACGTCGGCGATGACGTCACCACCGGCGGCGGCGGCTCGGCGGCTCGGACGGCTCGGACGGCGCACGCTCGCCGGCGAACGGCGGCGCTCCGGCACAAACGGAGGACACCAACGGGTAGCGGACGGCACGGCGAACTCACCGGCGACCAAAGCGACGGCGGAAGACCAACGGACGGCGACGGCGACGAGAAGGAAGCGGCGGCAAACTTCGGGTTGACGACGGCGACGGTGCTCCGGCGGTCTTCGGCGACGGCGAAGGGGCGGACGAGGACGGCGACGACTTGGCGACCACGACGACGGTCTTCCCGAGCGACGGCGACGGCTGGAGCGATGGCGGCGCACGACTGGAGCGACGGCGGCGACGGCGGCGCAAGGTTGCACGGCGCTAGGGCTCTTCCGGCGACGAGAGGCGAAGGCGAGGGTGGCGGCGGGTAGAGGAGACACCGGGGAAGCTTATAAAGGGGCTAGGAGGCGGCGGCGAAGGCCCACGGCGGCCGGCGACGAGAAGGAAACTTCGGGGTTCGGAGAGAGGAAAGCCGATCCGATTCGAACTCGAATCAAACACATTCCAAACCGATTTAGCCGATGTTTCCAAAAGAGAAAAGGTAGAGGAGATCCCGAGGATCATTTCCCCTCTATCAATTCGGCCGGAAACGGAAAGGGGCGGCCGGATTTGGAAAGGAACGGCGGCGGCGGCGCGCTAGGGTTTCGGGCGGCGGCCGACGCGAGGAAGACGACGACTTGACAGGCGGGCCCCACCTGTCAGCGGGCGGACGCGCGGGCGCGGGCGGCTGCGGACTGGGCCGGCTGGGCCGAGGAGAGAGAGAAGGGTTTTGGGCCGACTTTCGGCCCAAAGCCAAAAGAGACTTTTAAAACATTTTTCAATTTAAATTATTCCTTAAATGCAATTCCATTTATTAAAAATACTTCCTTAGCTCAAATAAATCCCAGAAAAATCTAGGAATTATAGAATTAAGCAAAGTATTAAATGAAATTTTATCTGGCCCCATTTTATATTGGAATTTATTAATTAAAAAAAAGATCTTCTCTTCTAGGCTTTTTTAAAATAAATTCTAAAAATTCCATTTAAACAACAATTTATATATTTATGATTTTCAGGGTGTGACACGCTCTAGTAATGGCTTCGCGCAAGCTTAAGCACTACTTCTAGGCCCACAAAGTCATAGTCCCATCACAGTACCCCTTGGGCGAAATACTCCGAGGCAAGGAAGTCACTGGCCGGCTCAGCAAGTGGGCGGCAGAGCTATCCCCGTTTGATTTGCATTTTGTTGCACGCTCGGCTATTAAGTCTCAAGTGCTAGCTGACTTCGTAGCTGAATGGACACCAGTACTTGCCCCCGACCCCGAGCCCGACGACCAGTTCTGGGTGATGTGCTCTGACGGCTCGTGGTCGCACAAGAGGGCAGGCGTTGTGGCAGTCCTCTTTTCACCGACCCTTGGGCGAAATACTCCGAGGCAAGGAAGTCACTGGACGGCTCAGCAAGTGGGCGGCAGAGCTATCCCCGTTCGATTTGCATTTTGTTGCACGCTCTGCTATCAAGTCTCAAATGCTAGCTGACTTCGTAGCTGAATGGACACCAGTACTTGCCCCTGACCCCGAGCCCGACGACCCGTTTTGGGTGATGTGCTCTGACGGCTCGTGGTCGCACAAGGGGGCAAGCGTTGCGGCAGTCCTCTTTTCGCCGAATGGTGTGCCGATTCGGTACACAGCGAGATTGCAGTTCAACACAACCAACAATGCAGCAGAATACGAAGCCGTTCTCCTGGGCCTAAGAAAGGCGAAAGCACTAGGAGTCCGGCGCCTGCTAATTCGAACTGACTCCAAGTTGGTAGCAGGCCATGTTGACAAATCCTTCGAGGCAAAAGAAGACGGAATGAAGAGGTATCTGGAGGCTGTTCGGTCCATGGAAAAATGCTTCACCGACATAACGGTCGAACACTTGCCTAGAGACTAGAACGAGGAAGCAGATGCCCTGGCGAAATCCGCTGGTTGTGGTGGCCCGCATTCGCCTGACATCTTTTTCGAAGTCCTACATGCTCCAAGTGTGCACATGGACAGCTCGGAAGTCATGACAATCGACCAAGAGAAACTGGGCGAAGACCCATATGACTGGCGAACCCCATTTGTGAAACACCTTGAAACTGGCTGGCTTCCGGTAGACAAAGTAGAAGCGAAGCGTTTGCAACTCAGTGCCACGAAGTATAAGATGGTCTCGGGTTAGCTTTACCGCTCTGGGGTACTTCAACCCTTACTTCGTTGCATCTCTTTTGCCGAAGGCGAAGAAATGGCAAAGGAAATACACCAGGGGCTATGTGGCGCGCACCAGGCTGCAAGAACAGTGGCCTCCAAAGTATTTAGACAAGGAGTTTATTGGCCCACTGTGTTGAAAGTCTGTGTTGAGCAAATCAAGAAGTGCGAAAGTTGCCAGCGTTATGACCGAAGCCAAGCCGCGCCCCAGTATGATCTGCAGCCCATTGCACCAATATGGCCCTTCGCCAGATGGGGACTGGACATCATTGGGCCATTCCCGGTGGCGCGAAACGGGTATAAATTCACAATTGTAGCTGTGGAATATTTCTCTCGATGGATCGAAGCCGAACCCCTTGGGGCAATCACTTCGGCAGTAGTACAGAAGTTTGTATGGAAAAACATTGTTTGCCGTTTCGGAGTGCCGAAAGAGTTCATTACTGACAACGGCAAGCAGTTTGACTCTGGTAAGTTCAGAGAAATGTGCGAAGGGCTTAACCTGGAAATTAGGTTCGCGTCGGTCGCGCACCCACAGTCAAATGGGGTGGCCGAACGTGCAAATGGCAAGATCCTAGAAGCACTAAAGAAAAGACTTGAGGGGGCGGCGAAAGGCAAATGGCCAGAAGAATTGTTATCGGTTCTTTGGGCCCTTCGGACAACCCCCACAAGACCAACCAAGTTTAGCCCATTTATGCTTCTTTATGGCGATAAGGCAATGACCCCAGCAGAGCTAGGGGCTAACTCACCAAGGGTTATGTTCTCTGGGGGCGAAGAGGGGCGTGAGGTATCGCTCGAACTCTTGGAAGGTGTAAGGGTCGAAGCGCTCAAGCACATGCACAAGTACGCCACAAGCACTTCGGCAACTTACAACAAAAAAGTTCGACCCACGGAGCTGATGCCTGGTCATCTCGTCCTAAGAAAAAAGGCGAACCCAGTAGCGGTTGGCAAGCTTGAATCAAAGTGGGAAGGACCATACATCATCAAACACAAGTCCAGGACAGGATCTTTTCGCCTAGCAACACTCGAAAGCGAGGAGTTCGATCATTCCTGGAACGCCGCCTCTCTCAAGCGCTTCTATGCCTAGAATGGGTGGCACCCAAATCGCCAACTTGTAAAAATGTACATACAGTCATGTAAGCCCTTCGGCACTATATAAGCCTTTCGGCACTATGAAAGCCTTTCGGCAAGAAAAAAAAAGAAGAAAAAGAGAAAAAGAAAAAACTGGATGTAGGGCTATTATCCGCTATGGAGGCCCGAACCAGTATAAAATCCCTGTGTCCTCCGCCTTCTTCTTACTTTTCGTGTGATTGATAATTTGTGGAAAAACCCCAAGGCAAACGCCTGATCAGCGAAAAAGGCCAGGGGGGCGAAACGAATCGGCCGAAGCATTGCTCGCCAAACGTTGAAACCACAACAGCTTGTCTCGGAAAATAAATAGCCGAACGACGTTACGACCGATCAGCATAAAAACAAAAGCGTTTCTCTCGACACAGAACGCTACAGATCGAAAACGAACGACGAAAAACTGAAAAGTCAGTACACTTATTTCGCTACTATATGCAAAGGGGCCGACATGTTCCGACCTAACAAAAGCACAAAATGTGACGATGCGAAAAATAGCGAAAAGGAAATAAAGCACATTCTTTATTAGCTTCGAAAAAATAATCGAAGAATTCAAGGTTTACAACCCGATACAATTCATTTTACAAGTAAATTACATTTTCGCCCCAGTAATCATTATCCCTCCCTAAGGAATGGTTGGACGAGCTAGGTTCGTCATCACTACTAATATCGTACACAACCTTAAGAGGAGTAGGGGGCGAAACACAGACTAAACTGTAACGACGCTGAGAGATCGATTCCTGGCGTCTAGTCTTCTGATGGTTTCGCTAAAAGCGAGCCATATCTTCCAAACGTCTTGAGTGAACAAGATCGTAATCTTCTAAGGTTCGCCCGGGGTACGCACGTAGCCAATTGGCAACCTTGATAACCTTATAGTTGCGACCGTTTATCTCCATTTCGCGATAAAATGGCCGAAATGGACATCGCGTCTTCGGCAACCCCTTCAATGCCACGAATTTCTCGTTTTGACTTCGCCAGCTCCCAGAAGGGGGCCAAATGCACGATTTTTGGCAGACCCCCTAGTAGACAGTGCAGAAAAGGCAAAACACATCTTGCATGGTAAGAATAGGCGAAAGAAGGGGAAGGTATGGCATAATGCGAAACAAGTGAAATAAAATTATGCCAAAGACTTAGATCATCAAAAAGTAATTAAGATTGTGTCATACATTCCAAATATACCAAAAAGCCTTTTTTAAGGTTTAGTGGCAGTTTGCCGAATATACAATGGTTCGCCACATCTAGCGAGCACCAAAAGAAAACTATGAAAAACTAAGAGAAGGGCGGAGGGCCTCACACCTCTGGGTGGTCCTGGGCATCGCCTCCACCCCCTCCGGCCGCCACGTCTTCCTCTTCACAAAGGTCCGCCGCCTCTGCTTTCGCCAGCTGCTCCAAAAGGCGCGCCTTAGCGGCGGAGCGGCCGTCCTTCTGCCAAAATTGTTTTCGCCACGCACGAAGTGCAGGCGAAATGTCTTGCGTACTGATTTCCCAATCCCCCTTCGTGTACTTGGGGAACTCAGCGATGTGCTCGCAGCCGAACTGCTGCAGGAGGCCCATGGTAAAGGCCGCTGACACGCGCGCACAGCAGTCGCCGTACACGGTGGGGCAGTCCGAAACCGATCCGCCGGCCTGCTGGGTCCACTCCGAGAAGTCGAAGGCTGAGGCATCCTCGGTAGTGACCCCGCGCATCTTCGCGCCCATGTCGGTAAGGGCGAGGCGGAGTGTTTGGCAAGCCGTTCTCGCGGATTCGGTGGTCTTCGCCATCTCCCGCGAAAACCGCCGCGACTCCTCCGCGGCGCTCGCTTCGGCCCTGCTAGCCTTCTGGCGAAGAGACTCCATCTTCGGCTCAGTAAGGTTATAATAGTCGATGAGCACCGCCGAATGGGCCTTCTCTTTCTCCAGTTCGGCCTTTAAGCGATCGACTTCGGCCCTTGCTTCTTTCCATTTCTCCAGTTCCGATTGGAGCCGCTTGTTTTCAGCCTTCGCCTCCTTAAGAGTGTTGGCAAGGGCCTCCATCTCCAAATTTTTGCGGCCTAGTTCATCATCCTTGGCCCGAAGAAGGCTTTTGAACCCATCAAGTCGAGCTCGCACGGTTCGCTCCGTTGAGCAGTGAGCCGCGAGGATCTGGGCGCAGAATACGAGCGGCGAAGAGAACAAGTGTCAATTGTAAAAACAAGATAGAGGAAGAGTAAAAGATAAAAAAGGGGAAAAAAAAAGCAGGTTCGTACCCGAGCAGCCAGGCTTTTTATACCAGAGCACCCCTCGTCGAACTCATTCAGTTCGGTGAACAAGCTCGGGGCACTGGCGGGCAGTACAAGATTGCTTACCCCCTCCACAAAAGGAAGGAGGTCCGCTCGCGTCTCGAAGTCGCCAGGGGCGAAGTGGGGTACCGAGAGCGAATATTCTGAAGCGGACGTCTCAGCGACCGCTCTCTTTCCCTTCGCCTCAATCAGCGGCGATGCAACTGGCTGATGTGGTAGAACCACCTCACCATCCAATGGCGGTCCCACTTCGACATGGCAGCGTTCACCGGCCAGAGATCGGACCGCTCTGGGCGAACGTTGAAGTTCACGCTCCCGAACACTGTTTTTTTCGTTCCAGCCAGGGTAATCACCGTCTTCGAGTTCACGGTGGCGAAAAATATGGCGCCAAAGAGCTCGGCGTTGGGCTCAAACCCGGAAATCCGGCAAGCCCAGTCGAAGATAGCGATCCGAACAAGCGCCGACGGGCTCAGCTGCGGAAGTTCCACCTGGAAGAGGCGAAGTATCTCCGGCAATAACACGTTGTAGGGAAACCGTAGCCCTGCCTCAAAAAATACGGCGTACACAACCGTCCGATTGTCAACAGGTTTCGGCACCACGGTTTTCCCTGGGGTGAAAGCTTGCCCCTCAACCAATGCTCCGGAGCTGACCAGCTTCGCCAGCTCGACGTCGTCCACAAGAGAGACCCCTAGAAAGGCGGTGCTGTCGTCATCGACTCAGCCGGAATCTGGCCCTTTCGCCGAAGTAGGGTTTGGTTTACGGGGGGCCATGGCAAACGGTGCGTTTGCAGTGGCGAAAAAAGAGATTCGGCGAAACGCCTGAGGGGTCGAAAGATGCTGTGAAAGGAAGAGACGGAGAAAGAGAGCGCGCGCGGTAAGATGGCAAGTGTGGCGGTGAAAAGGAAAGAGCAACGGGAATATATAGCCCGCCCAGGCAACCATTCGCCTACCCACCAGTAATAAAGCGCCACGTGTCGCAAGGGTAGGCGAAACGGTAAATTCCCATCGACCGAGCGGAACAGTAAAAGGCCCAAGATAGGAAGGCCCAATACTGTTCCGTTCGGCCCAGAAAAAAAGAATATATATAACCATGAATCACACGAGGCGAAGCGCGGCAAAATAATACCAGCCGCACAAATAACAAACTTCATTCGCAGGAATAATGTAGGTTTCGGCAGGAGCATCGATCGAAAGGGGGCGCCGCATACCATACCACATAGTTTGTACGGTCTCGGCCGAAGCTCCAATCTCACCCTTGTCCGTGAGGGGCTTGTTGGCGGATGGCATGAGGCCCTTCGACCAAACCTGCCGAAACCCATGGCAAAGGCTATGGAGCAAGAACGGCGCAAGGCGAAGAGTAGCGCCAGGCCAGAGGCGTCTCAGGCAAAGGGTGCAAGGCGAATACTGTCTGCCAAAGGAGGATGACTTCGCCTTGACAAGTTCGCTCCCGCGAGGGCTAAGGAAGCCCCTCCGGCCCATCAGGCCGGCGATCGCCAGACGGCCCATCAGGGGCCCATGAGCCCCTATAACATTATGTACCCCTTTAAATGTCCCTTTTGTAAGGGTAATCATGTAAATTCCCCTGTGCAACCTAAACCCTGGTAGTAAGAACCTGTAATGGGGCTATAAATAGTCCCCTAGGGCCATGTAATGGGGGGATCCCATGGGAAATCCAAAATTTAGTACACTTCATTTTTCCAACCACTGTTGAGTAACCACGTTTTTCGACGTATGCGGTTGTCGTTTCGACAACACCTATTAATTCAAAATGAGAATTTACTTACGCTCCTTCTGCTGATGCCTTAGCTTGCTTCTGCTTTCCATTATATCATGCATGTAGTAGTTTGTCATCCAGAAATAACAAGGAAGGGAACAGCATCAAATAGGCACACAGACGACTAGTCTCAGGAAGCTAACTTTTTTACCATCTACCTAAGCACTATTTTTGACCAGCTAACGTGAATGAGTTATTATGTACTAGATTGTTGACGACATCACACTTGCTATAGAATGCTCCAAATCCTCACAAATCCGAAAAGATAAGGTATTCATTTTATTCATCTCTACGTACTTTGAATTATACATCAGAACACATGGTTTAATATCCATTAAATATGATATTTCATCATAGAATGTCCAAGACATAACAAGAGACAGCGAGGAGAGTAAACAATCAGAATCATGCATCCATACTGATAAGGTAATCAAATAATTCATCTGTACTTACATTCAATTATACATCACTACGCAAGGTTTAATATCCATTAAATATAATATTTCGTCGTAGGATGTCCAAGACATAACAAGAAATAGCGAGAAGAGCAAACAATCAGAGTCATGCATCCATACTGATAATGTAATCATTTCTTTTAACTGTACTTGAAATATTTATACATCACAACGCATGGTTTAATATCCATTAAAAATGTCATTTCATCATAGAATGTCCAAGACATACCAAGTGACAGCGAGATAACATCATCGGAACAACGCGTCGACAGCACAACACATGCCACTTCACACAAGGTAGTCATAATATTTTACTTTTGTTACTATTTATTTGAATTACAACAGCATATGTCTCAAAATTTAACAAACACATATTATGCAGGATAGGGCAGAAACTGAGTCACTGACCCGAAAACTAATCATGCTGATAGAAGAGCAAGGAAAGGAGATGAAGGAGATAAAGCAGAATCAACAGTCCATGCATAACCAAATTCAATCACTCACCAACATAATAGCTGCATTCAAAGAGGAAAAGACAATACCAACTTCCAAGAACTCTAAGCCAAATGTTTGCAAAAGTTCCGACAAAGAAACACATAATTAAAAAAAAAGGTAAGACAGCATCTTACTTCTTCAGTGTCTGTCAAATTTAATACTAATTATTTTTAACATGTCAATTGAATAGTAGAAACCAAACCCACCAACTCCAACGCCCGTCATTGCCAAGTCACTTTCAGGATCAACACGAAGATTGCGTAAATCAACAATTAAATCAAATTCTGATTTCGTCTATAATTTAGGGGCTACAAAGAAGAAACCAAAGAATGCGCAAGCAAAGAATTTAATATCCAATGGTAAAAGTCCTATAATTAACATCACATCCTACTCTGCTTAATTTTTGTGTTGCAGTTCACTTATAGATTTAACTTCGATGGCAGAGTTCAAGTGCACCGCAGAAGCTGAGGAAACCATTAAAAGTATAATGAGTGCACCAGAATCATAACTAGTGGTGCATATCGATGATGTCTCAATTTCCCAAAAAACAATGCAAATTCTGACTAATCCAGTGACTGAATCAAGTACGAGCTATTTGGATGATCACGTAAGTTTACTAACCCGTGAAACTATTCTCTCATGCAACTACTAGCACAATCATAACCTGGCATTTTCCTCTTCTTTTAGATAATCGATGCATACGTTACTTGTCTACGTGAGAAAGATATGAAGGAAGGTACAGGGACTAGGGCAGAAGGTATGGTGTTCCTAGAGAAACCGTTAATAACAAAGTTGCTACAAAGAGATGGCGAACACTATGTTTCCAAAGACATCATCGATCGGGCAATGGCTAAAGCAACGGCAAATAGATATCTAAAGCATGATATGGTAATATTTATGCCACAATACTATGAAATTTCAAGCAAGTTTATACTACTAATATATCCTACAAATGATTTCTTTGTACAGATTTTCCTCCCCATGAACATAAAAGAAAAACATTGGTACCTGGCAGTCATACATGCCAAACGCCGCATCATGCAAGTGCTTGACTCCAGGGCGAATTCATCCACACAACGCAAGGAACTAAGAAAAGTTGTAAGTATTCTACTTAGAAATAAACCAAAAAGGACATGAACATACCGCAGTAATGACGTTTTCTCACATAACAGCTAGAAAGATTACAACAATATTTTCAGCTGTTGGAACCAGAAGAAAAGCACATAGCAACACAATGGCCTGACCATAATATTACTTCCTGGGAAGTCACGGTCGTACAGAATTTGGGTCGTACAGAATTTGCCATTACAAGGAGATCTGTATGTTATGCAGCCACTACAATAATAGTTTTTTTCACTACCTAAATGTATGTTATCACTTCTCTAATTCTTCCAGCGTCTTATGTGGGCTCTTTGTACTAAAAAACATGGAGCACTGGCAAGGCAATAGGTTGTCGAAGGAATACACGCATGTAAGATGCACTAAATATTTCTGCATCTTCTTTACAAGTCCTCAATTGATTGTTTCTATCTAACAAATACCTTTATGAATTTTGCAGGAAGATATAAAATATTTTAGAAGGAAGTTAGCTGCAATTTTGGGGGGCGCTCAGAAGAAGGATAAAAAGAGAAACTAATGGATGTTACACCTTCCAAGATACTAGTCGAAATCAATGACTTTGTTCTAATTCCTTTAATATAAGGAGTTAGTATTTTCAATAGTCTGTCCAGAGCAATTGAGCGTGTACCATTTTGTGCAACATACTATAGTATTAGCGGTGTTATTTTAGACTACTCAAAACTCCACAAACAATTACACAACTGCAAATTCAATAATAAATTTAAACCTTTCTATTTGGAATGTTCTGAAATTCTCAAAAAAAAAGTACCCCTGTTGTGCTGCAGCTATGACATTGCTTTCTTCCATCGGCAACTTCGGTATAGGGCCTGTTCACGCTGTGACATAGCTAGAGCCAGAGCCAAAGCCATAGCATGCAACAAGAGGGTCTGCCCCGCGACAGCCATGCCCTGCTGCTGCTGCGGCATGCTGCCCTGCCGCTGCCACCTACCGCCGGCCGGTTGCCCCTGCCGATGCGGCAGGCAAGGTCCCCAGCAGGCCTCGCCCTCCCGTAGACCCAGCCGTCGGCGCCCTCCGGTAGACCTAGCAGCCGGCGACCTCCCGTAGACCGATGAGCCGGCGCCGATTTGGGGATTTTTTGGAAGAGATAGGGTTTACGGTGGACGGAAAATACACGAGAGGAGGAAAGGAGGAGGGAAATCGAATCGATTTCAATGGCGGCGGCGCCGATTTTGGCTCCCAGTGGCAGCGGCGACTGTGGCTGTCGGCGGCGAGGGCAGCGCCAACAGAAGCCGGCGGCGGCGGTCTCCCATGCGAGCCGAGCGGACTCGGTTTGAGTCGATGTGGTGAAATGGATCTGACTAAGTGAGCTCGTGTTAATTTACAAAAATACCCCCCCACGCAAAAAGATAAAAAGACAAATATACCCTATTCAATTTATACTGCGGTATAATTGGGAGGCAAATCAGATAAATTTACACTGTCAGATCAAATATACTGGTAGTATATACTACCAGTACAATGTACCGTAAAAAAGCTTTCCCCCCCCAACACACACACTGAAGCTAAGACGATGACCACTCAAGCTAAGGTACGTACGAATAGTTATTCACCTAAGACGATGCCGTGCTATTTATAAATAAAGATGGTGTGCACCCAGCAAAGGCACAGCTACTGTAGCCTATTTTTTGAGAAAAAAAAAGTTACTGTTATTCTCCTACTAGGTTTGTTCCTGGCCTCCTGGGCATGGCAGGAATTGGAAACTATTCAGGCACCTTCGATCACCTTGATCCCAGGTCTGGTTGATCTCAGGCCACGCAAGTTCCTTGGATGCTCACATATAGTGCCTGTCAGCCGCCCATGGCCCGCCGTGGCAACGTGCTGCAGACTTGGTAAAATGCTGTTTCACTCTTCGGTGTGATAAGCACACACTAATACGGATGCCCAGGAGAGACCCTAGCTGGTGGTGGCCTGGCCCGGCGGTGTCTCTACTATGCCTAGCGATTGGATAAATTGGTAGAGTGGATGCAGCTGATGCTGTGTCGTGCTCAACCCACAGTGGAAAAAGCCGGACTGGGGATCGACCCGGTGAGCTTCGTCGGTTCACCGGTCGGACCGCCGGTTCATGGTTAATTATTTTTTAAGTTATAATTGACTTTAAACTGCTAAATAGAATAGGTATTCCATTGATCACGTATCTTTCTGCACAGTTGGTTAGGTGGGAAGTACAAGGCATGCAGCGCCACGAGCATGTGTTAATTCTGGATTTCAACTCCCCGTTTGCTCAACCTAAAATTTAAATTTTTCCATGCAACTAGCATGGTTCTCGGTGGCAAAGAGACCACTATTTGAATATAACATTACTTTATCCATTTCACATTATTAGAATCTATATATGTGCTTTTATAATATATGTCCAAACTTATATGGACTTTAGTGAATCTCGGTAAGAAATGGAGAGACCAACATCTTATAATATGAAAAATGGAGTACATAGTTCAGAACATGCCTATGTCGCATACAACCGCCATACATTTTCATTACATGACAATAAGGCTGTGTTAATTAGTTCCACGCAAAAATTGGAAGTTTAAAAAAATTGAAACAATGTGACGGAAAAATTGAAAGTTTATGTGTGTAGGAAAGTTCGATGTGACGGAAAAATTAGAAGTTTGAAGAAAAAGTTGGAATCTAAACAGGGCCTAAAGAAACCCTTGGATCTGACCTATGCCGTACTGTACTACTATCAAGTAAAATTAAGAAACAGGTGACTAAATTGGAGACCGTCTCAAAATGAAAAAAAAAAACAGGTACGTACCATAGATATAAATTTGAAATGAACTACTTTGCAGCAAAGTTTCATACAAACCTTAGTGTTCCATTGTAATCACTGTGTCAAATTACATTTTGATAGTTTTTAGAAACGAACCAAGTCGTCGGCAATAAGTTTGCCAGTGATAATTATGTATATACAATAGTGACCATGCAATGAAGCCCAGACCAAAGGAATATTATCCCTCATCTCATATTTCTCCGTTATTTTGTGTTAGAAAGTTAATAAAAAATAGTAATGAAAAGGACAATTATAATTTTGATGATTTATTTACTGATTCAAAATTAATGAGTGTGGAACCTCAATTGTAATACAATACTATTTAATGGTTATCATATACAAATAAATAAATACTAAGCTGATATTAATCATTTGAGAGCACATGCGCATGCGTAGCGTGACGGCTAATATACAAACACTACTACAGTGCCCATTTTTCTAGGCGGTTGGATCTATTATCCGCGGTTGGATCTATTATCCCGCGGTCGCTCGGCCCGCCTGCAGCTCGCCGGCCTTACCATCTGCATCCCACTCGACATTGCCCCCGTTGTCACTATCTGAAGATACATGTATCTTCACATAGCCAAAATGAGAGCAAGTTCGAGTGGGATACAAATGGTAAGGCCGAGACATCTGAACCGCCCTTAGGAACATGGATGCTAAACATCTATCAACGAGGCAAACGCATGTACAAGACACAGGCAACCAAACCCCTAATGTCTAGAGTATTCTATATATCTGATCTGAGCAAACTGTTATGGTTTGCGTTACCTCTATCTCCTACCTGTGACTGCCTCGTGGACGGACACATCCATGTTCAACAAGGCCAGCGCAGATGTCTCGACTCACCATCCATATCCCTCTCGACATTGCCCCCGTTGTCGCTATCTGAAGATACATGTATCTTCACATAGCGAAAATGAGAGCAAGTTTCGGGTGGGACACGGATGGTGAGGCCAAGACATCTGCACCGTCCTTGAGGAACATAGACGCTAAACATCTGTCGACGAGGCAGACGCATGTACAAGACACAGGCAACCAAACCCCTAAAGTCTGATCTGAGCAAACTGTTATGGTTTGCATCACCTCTATCTCCTACGTGCGTCTGCCTCGTGGACGGACACATCCATGTTCAACAAGGCCCGCGTAGATGTCTCGACTCACCAACGGTATCCCAGTCGATCTTGCTCACATTGTCGCTCTCTGAAGATACATGTATCTTCACATAGCGCAAACGAGAGCAAGTTTCAATGGGATACCGACGGTGTGATCGAGACATCTACACCGGCCTTGAGGAACATGGATGCTAAACTTCTGTCGATGAGGCCGACGCATGTACAAGACACAGGCAACCAAACATCTAATGTCTAGACATATTTCAGTAAACCTCTTAAAGAAATGTTCTGATTCCCACTATGCATTGATCGGGTCCGTCCAGGAACTAACCCGACCAAGAGAACTTAGCAACCGAAACGTCTGACACACATCTAACATCAATATAAATTGCATCTCACAAATCTAACATCACTAATAGCAAGTTCCTAACATGAAAAAATTGCATCTCACACATCTAACATCAACAAAAAATTATCCTAACTTAACAAAGTACAATTATTAATTATTATATTTAGCCATCTCATTAAAAATTCCACCTAACATCGATAATAGCAAGTTCATTTAATGTCAAAATTGCATCTCACACATCTAACATCAATAAAAAATTATCCTAACTTAACAAAATTGCATCTCACAAAGTCCATTTAATTCACAAAAGTCTTTCTAACTAACAAAATTGCATCTAACAAAGTCCATTTAATTTACAAAGTATTTATAATCTCATCTCATCTCACAAAGTCCATTTAATTCACAAAATCTTTCTAATCTAAAAACTAAGTCCATTTAATTCACATAAATATTTCTAATTAATAAAATTGCATCTAACATCTCATCTCATCTCATCACAAATTGCATCTAACATCTCATCTCATCTCATCACAAAATGCATCTAACATCTCATCTCAACATGTCACAAATTGCATCTAAAATCTCATCTCATCTCATCACATCAAAACACAACACATCACAAATTTCACATTGCAAAATTTAGAAATGTAACAAGTTGCTTACCGGCTTGGGGAGGAGGTAGCCGACAGCTTGGGGAGGAGGAGGCCGGCGGCGGCTTGGGCGAGTTCATCGGCGCCGGCTTTGCTTAGGGGAGTGTAACATTCCGCCTCTCCTAGGTCGGGCTCGCTTATATCTAGCAGCTTTCATAGACTTTGTCCTCACTCCTGTGTACCTGTCACATCCTGATTTTCATTTTAGGATTTATAAATTATTTAATAAATTATTATTAGAATTTATATTAAATGTTCATTAATTTACAAGTGAAGTTAAATGTGGGAAATAAAATTTCCTAAATATAAAGCATGGATGGATTTAATTTTTATTAAATTCTCCAAGGTTAATTATACTCTCTGGAATTTTCTCGGATTTTTCGGAGCTCAATTCCCAATTTTAATCATACAAAGAACATTTCAGTAGTTACCCACATATTAAATTAATCATTAAATGGTCTGATTATAATCTTGTTAAGTACTTTGAGTGTCCAAGTATTTTCAGGATTTTTCTTGAAATCATTTGAGCATTGAAAGTATTTTTAACGATTCAAAGATCATTTCAGTGATTATTTTAATTGGAAAAAAGTTTTTAAATCCTCTCCTAAGCCGTTGGGCTGATTTCAGCCCAACATCTCTCTCCCTCGCGCGCGTGCTGTGCAGCCCAAGCCGGCCCAAGTCGAGCTGCCCTTTTCTTTCCCTGTTCTGTTCTCAACCAGCAGAAAGTCTAATTTGCGTCCCTGGGTACTGTTCATCTTCAACCTCTGGCAGCCGAACTGAGACCGAGTGGGCTCGGTTTTTCCCCTCCAAATCCGGCCTTTTCTCTTGTGTTTTCCTAAAATTAGTTGAGGAGAAATCATCTCCACCTTATCCTCTCCCTTTCCCCTAAAGTCTCGGAGATTAATTTTGCCCGGATAAACCAAATCGAATTCGTTTTCGAGTTTATCTCTCCAAACTAACCCTCGGATTTTCCGGCTCAAATCCTCTCGTTTGGAGTCCGATCTCTCTAGTCCAAGCCTATATAAAGCATCCCCTTGACGTCCTCTTCCGTCTGCCCCAAGTCCCAAGCCGAGCCGTCGCCCGTAGAGCCGCCGCCGCCTTGCTCTAGCCGCCGTCGTCGCCGGCGATCCTCCGGTCGCGTCGCGCCGCCGCTAGCATCGTCGCCGCTGCCGTCCGTCGCCGCCGTCGGGTGCGCACGGAGGAGAGGAACCCCGTCCACCCCTTCGCAGCCGCCGAAGACCATAGGAGCGCCGTCGCCGTCGGGGACCCGAGCCGAGCCGCCGGCGAACCTCGTCGCCGGCCGTCGTTCGTCGTCGTCCGTCGTTGTTCTTTGCACCGGTGAGTTCGCGTCGTCGTCCTCTACGCGTAGGTGTTCTCGGATAGCCCAACCGAGCTCTCTTTTGCCGGTGGTCGCGTGGAAGCCGTGCCATGGCCGGCGATGATGTCATTAATCCTTTTCTCTTAGTTTTCTCTATTAGTTGAAAATCGATTAAACTTCGGAAATTCATAACTAAATCATCGTAACTCGGATTCGAGTGGTTCAAGTTGCTAAATTCATCTAAAATTGAGATCTACAGTTAAAAATATCCACATGTACTGTTTATGCTTGTTTGTACTCATTTGTTGATTTTGTTCTTTTGCTTTACTTTTCGATGTTCCGGAGGAGGGCGTTTTCGTTGAGGAAGGTTCGGAAGCGTTTGCGGAAGCTCAAGGCAAGTCACACAGATCCCAAACAACCCTTTGAGCATGTTGAACCCGTTTAAAGCTAATGTTTTATTTCAACTTATGCATTATTTTCGAATGTCATCGGGTGGTGAGCCTTTCCCAATTAATTAATGGCCGAAGATGACTTTATTTTCCTATGGGTTATAATTTGATTAGCTAGAACCTTATATATTGGTTTGGTTCAGCTAAATGTTATATATATATAATTGCTTAGCCATGCTTAGAAACATTAGCTCACTAATGGGATGAATCATACTACATTATTATTTATGGTTATATTTACTGGTAGCTCACGATGGTTAATCGTGTTATGATAATTAATTGACAATTAAAACTTGACAATGGCGGGTTGTGAGCACATGGTTTTGAAGGTCGTGCTCATGATAATTAAGGACCGGTTTGTGAGCTACTGTTGTGAAACATTTACCGTGCGAACCACAAGCCAGTGTGGGCAACGGCTTTACCTTTTGTATAGCATGATTCATTGTAGGGTGCCAGACTGAGAAGCGGCGAGAAGTCCGTGGGGGTCGCTGGGGAGTCCATGCCTTTGGTTTTTGAGGGGGTGATTATGATCCAGGAATGGTGCACTGTGGTGAGTTGTGTTGTGCAAAGGGTATTGTCACGATTTCCCCCTTTGCAGTGCCGTGGTGGTACTTCGGGGTATGGCAACATGTGTGGAATCGTGTCTTGTGGGTACAGTGGTACATCTCTGGCCAGAGTAAAACTATTCGAATAGCTGTGCCTGCGGTCATGGGCGGGTTGAGCAATGTTTTTTGTGATTAGTCTCACACCTCTCACAAATAATTATTGATGCAATAACTGGTAATAATTTGTTTAGCTCCTGGTTTGGAGTTAGATCTGTACAGCTGGGTATGGTTGTTCAGGATGGTTGGGGCTGAGCAGCATGGGTGTGCTGTTCAGTGTTGATTAAAATTTCTGATTAATTACTCTACTGTTTTACTCTTAAATCTTTGCTAAATGCTGCTTTTGTAAATGAGCCTATATTATACCATCCTTTGGTATCCTTGTGCACTTGCATATTTGCTGTGTGGCTTGTTGAGTATGTCATATGCTCACCTTGCAATAATCAATCAACCTCAGTTGAAGAGAAAGGATCTAGAAGGAGAAGACGTTTGGCCCCAGTTGAGCTGCCTGTGGGAGTGGAGCTGAAGCCATCGCTAGACCGTTAATTCCGCTGCTGTTTTTCTTTTCTTTTGTAAGTATGTAACGTTATTATTATGATGGATTTGTATATTAAATTGTCAGTTTGTGTACCTCGGCTGATTCCTGGATGAGGATTTTATGCACAAATTAGTTCAAAAATTACTAGTGAATTTCCGGACATGACAGCACCCGGGAAGAATTTCCCGGTCGGTCATCGAGATCGGCTTCAAGAAAAGAAGTTGCGACTTGTTGATATGAGTATTCTATTAAACCTATTAAGCCCTGGGTCAGGATGTCACATCCTCACCCCCTTAAGACAAATCGACGTCCCCGTCGATCAACCCTAGGCAGTGCCCATGAAACCGCGAGAGTTGGCTCTGATACCATTTTGTAACATCCCGCCTCTCCCAGGTCGGGCCCGCTTACATCTGGCAGCTTTCATAGGTTATAGACTGCCCTCACATTTTGTAACATCCCGCCTCTCCCAGGTCGGGCCCGCTTACATCTGGCAGCTTTCATAGGTTATAGACTGCCCTCACAGACCAACATAAATCAGTGCCCATGAAACCGCGAGGGTCGGCTCTGATACCATTTTGTAACATCCCGCCTCTTTCAGGTTGGGCCCGCTTACATCTGGCAGCTTTCATAGGTTATAGACTGCCCTCACAGACCAACACAAATCTTTTCTGCACACTTTGTCCTCACTCGTGTGTACCCGGGAAGAATTTCCCGGTTGGTCACCCATCCCGAAAATGCTCGCAGCCAAGCGCGTTTAACCTCAGAGTTCTTTCGAGATCGGCTTTCGAAAAAGAAGTTGAAATTTATTGATATGAGTATTCTATTAATCCTATTATGCCCTGGGCCGGGATGTCACAGGGAGATGTCGGCGCCGCCTTGCTTGGGGAAGATGTCGGTGCCGGCTTGGGGGAGTTCGTTGGCGCCGGCTTGGGCAACATGCTCGGTGAGGAGGAAGGCGGGGTCGTTGAGGTCGTCGGTGAGGGGGAGGTGGTCGGTGCCGGCTTGAGGGAGTAGATCCGGGGTGAGTGAGGTGGCGACAGCGAGGGGGAGAGAGGGGAGGGAGGCGGCGAGGGGGATGGAGGAGAGCGAGGGGAGGGAGGCGGTGGACGGTGGCGGACAGGGTGTAAGAGGCGGCGCGCGGGGGCGATGGAGGAAGCTGATCAGTAGACGAGGGGGAGGTGGATGCCGGGGAGATGGGCGCCGGCCCAGATCTTGGGGTGTAGGAGAAGAGGAGGTGGTGGCCGGCGGCGAGTGCGAGGACGAGAGGAGGCGGCGGCAGCGAGTGTGAAGAGGAGAGGAGGCGCGTGGCCCGGATCTGGCCGGCGGCGGCCGGGGATGAGGAGAGGTGGCCTGGATCTGGTCGGCGGCGTCGCCGGTGGAGGAGAGCAGGCGGCGGTGTGGGGGGAGGAGAAGAGGAGAGGCGGCGGCGGCCTGGATCTGTCTGGCGGCGACTGGAGACGAGGAGGAAAGACGGTGGGGGCGTGGGGTTTTGGGCGGCGGTGGAGGAGGTCGGCGGCGTCAGTGGGGAGAGGAGGAGAGGAGGCGGCGGTGTGGGGGAGGAGAAGAGGAGGAGAGGAGGCGGCGGAGGCGGGAGGAGAGGTTTTGGCGGCGTCGGCGGTGGGGGAAATTTTGGCAACCTAGCGGTGTCGGTGAAAACTTCGCCGGGACTTAGAAAATTTCACCGACCCGCCCACCCCTTATAGTGGCACATCACGTGCAGGTGACCTAGGCACCCGCATGGGATAATAGATTATCCCGTGCGGGTGGCTTAAGTGGCCCGCACGGGGATAAAAAATGCACAATTTTCTTTAAAATATTCCATGGGATTGTATTAATTATTATATTTCATATAGCAAAATTAAATATACGAGGAATAAGTCCACGGGATTGTATTAATTATTATATTCCATCTAAATTATAGTTAATTAATCATTATAATTAATTATATCACGAATGAACCACAAACAATATTTAGTTTGTTGTTAATTAAGACATAAATGCCCTCAACCTGCAAATATATATTAACAAAGAATTAACAGACATGAATTTTATTTGCATCTAATTATTCTTCGTAAAAGATTCATGTAAATAAAGTACTCGACAATCAAATAAATTCAGAACGACATGTAGTACGGATAAACATGGACACCATCTCATTTGCAAAAATCGTTTAGAAAATAAGTAGAACACACGATCGGCATCTCACTAATGTTTGACAATTTTGGAAACACCATCCTTTCGCACGGACGAAATCAGATCTTCGTCAAGGGTTGTCTCAACTTCCTTGATCCGTTTAGGAAAATCTATGAACAAAGGGATGTCGTCGTATTGGTTGTAATTTGACGCGTCTTTAATGCTATCAATGCCAATGAAGTTTTGCTTTCCCAGTACAGCAATGACCATCTTATCGTCTGAAGGGTCATTCACATAGAAAACCTTAGCAACACGCTCAGCAATAACCCACGGATCATCCTTGAGTCCTAGCTTGCTATGATCCACAACTGTCAGGCCGTAGTTATCAATGGATACTCCTGTTGTGTCTCTGACCCATTGGCATCGTAGCACCGAGATCTGTATGTTTAGGCCATAGTCCAGCTCCCAAATGTCTTGTATGATCCCGTAGTAAGACTTCTTCTCACCTGATGCGTCAAACGCCTTCACCCGAACTCCGCTATTCTGAGCTGCGCTTTTCTTGTCCTTGAACATCGTGTAAAACCTATATCCGCCGATGTCGTACCCTTGCCATGAGGTCACAAGGCTAGCTAGGCCATTTGCAAGCCTGCGCAAAGTTATTTCCTCCACCGATTCACCCAACGGGAGATCTTTCTCCTTCAACCATTCAGGAAATTTCCGTTTCTGTTCTTTACAAATCCAAATGGCCGTTCTTCTAGGGTTGCGGACTCTTATCTCATTCATGTGTTCCTGAATGTACGGCTCAACGATGGTGAGTTGTTGCAAAACGCTGCTATGTGCTTCCGCTACATCTTTGAAGTCCTCATCATAGAACCTTTTCTTGCCTACGATCCCCGTCCCAGCTAACCGGCCCTCGTGTAAAGGGGGGTTACATCGATGGGTTCGGCGTCCTTCATGTAATCAATGCAGCATTCTACCACCTCCTCAGTTGTGTACCCCTCTTTCATTGATCCCTCTGGATGAACTCGGTTACGGACATACCCTTTCAGGACGGACATGTACCTCTCGTACGCCCACATCTGGTGTATGTATAGGGGACCAATCTCCATAATCTGAGGTACGATGTGGACAATCAGATGCTCCATCATGTTGAAGTAAGCTAGAGGGAAAAACATCTCAAGCTTGCACGTTGTCTCGATTGCAAATTTTTGAAGGGGTCCTAACTCTTCAGGATCAAAAACCTTCTGTGATACTCGATTGAAAAAGTAGCACTTGGTTATCACTAACCGAGTGTGAACTGGCTTGACTGCTCTTATAGCAATCGGTAGGAAGATTGTTAGCATCTTGTGACAATCATGAGCATTGTACCCAGAGATGGTCAAATCTTTCAAAGATACAAGTTTTCTGACGTTCGCTGAGAAACCAGTCGGGACTTTCACACTATGCAAGCATCTACATAATTTTTTTTCTCTTCCGGTATCAGTGAGTAGCAAGCCGGAGGAATATCGATCTTCACATTTGGCAGCTCTTTTGGTTGAAGCTCATGCCTTAGGTCCAAATTGATGAGGTCGGTCCGGGACTTCAACCCATCTTTCGTCTTACTCGGGATATCCAGTAAAGTGCCAATGGTGCTATCAAACATATTCTTCTCAAGGTTCATTACGTCGATGGCATGACGAACCTTCAGGTCTTTCCAGTAATCCAGATACCTGAAAAATATTGAGTGCTTCTTAAAAGGCAGATTACTTTCTTCTGCAGCTGCATCAGTATTTTCCTGATCCATCCATTTCTTCCTCTTGACGGGCTTCTTCTTTGGCTTGCCAAACACAATCTTAATGTTCTTTCTCAGCTCGAAAACAGAGCCACCAGTTCGTGTTTCCGGAACTAGATCGTTCTCTACTGTATTGTCGAATAATCTAGCCTTCGCATGCCACCTATGCCTCTGAGGTAAGAACCGACGACAACGCATGTACACACCCTTGGTTGACAAGGTGAGGTACTTGTACGACATCTTGTCGATACATATGAGACATCCGAACTTCCCCTTAAACTGGCCCGAGAGCGAAAAGTTTACCGGTAAGTCGTTGATCGTAACGAATATGATGGCATGCAGAGTAAAATGTTCCCTACGGTACTCGTCCCACATTCGTAATCCTTCCTCCCACAATTCTTGCATGTCTTCCATCAATGATTCCAGAAACACATCTATATTAATCCCAGGCTGTCTTGGACCTTGTATAAGGATAGACAAAAGAATATACTTTCGCTTCTAGCAAATCCATGTAGGCAAGTTGTACATGGTTAGCAGCACTAGCCAGGTGTTGTGTGTGCTGCTTAAGTCACCGAACGGGTTCATTCCGTCCGTGCTCAATGCAAACCTTACATTTCTCGGGTCCTTTGCAAATTCCGGGTGTAGTGCATTAAAGTTTTTCCACTGTCGAGCATTGGCGGGGTGTCGGATCTTACCGTCATTTTTCCTACCCTCCTGGTGCCATCTCATCAACTCGGCGTCGTCACGGTTGGAATATAGCTGCTTCAGGCGATCTTTCACTGGCAGGAACCACATCACCATCCTAGGAATCTTTTTATTCTCATCCACCGGTGCATCATCTTTGTCGACCACCTCTCCATCGGAGGCTCCATTGCCCGTCTTGTACCGACTCGTCCCACATGTTGGGCAAGAGTCTAAATCCGTGAATTCCTTGCGGTACAGTATGCAATGATTTTCACATGCATGGATCTTCTGAAGACCTAGAGACAATGGACATATCGATTTCTTCACTTGATATGTGTTCGTCGGTAGCAGGTTCGGCTTAGGAAGCATAACTCTCAAAAGGTCCATCAAATCATTGAAGCTAGTGTCCGACCATCCATGTCTGGCCTTCAATCTGAGAAGTTCAAGCATCGAGCGCAGCACCGAATAGTCCTTGTCGCATCCTTTCGCTTCGTCGTACAAAAGCTCCTACGCTGCTTTTTCCAACGCTTCCGAATTGTCCAACCCTCGTGTTCTACCAGTTAGGACCTCTGGTTCAACGTGCCGCAACATATCTTCCGGATCAAAATCAATACCTTCATTCTCTATACCAAAGCCACCGCATTCTGGGATGTTTCCCTGTGACATGTCTTCGATTATAAAATTTTCTGCATCATCAAAGCAGAAATCATCCGTCACTTCGTTACGACCGCCGACTTCCCCATGAAAAGTCCATATCTCGTAGCCCTTCTTAAATCCTCGCTCTACGATGTGCGACAATACTTCATTCGGATCTTGCAACAAAATTTCGTTCTTACACACTTTGCATGGGCAAAAAATGCTTCTCAAATTCTCCCTCACAGCATGTGTCTTTGCGACCTCAACAAATTTGGTTGCTTCCTTCAAGAACGTTGGATGAGCTCTTTTCGTGTTGTACATCCATGTCCGATCCATGACCTAGAATAAAGCTTGTCATTAATACATCCATGCCCGATTCAAACACGAATGTATTTAAATTGGAGGGAACTAATCACATAACAAATTAAAGTTTTACGGACTATTTAAACGGCCGCACAACAATTTTAAGCATTAATAAAATATTATCCATTTCTAAAAAAAATGAAAAAAATCGTACTTTCATCTGAATGAAAATAAATTTAATAGAGACAAACCCAACTTTTCAATTTAGGTACTAAATACTTTTATAAACATGTAATGGAATCATTATGTATTTGCTAAAAAAATAAGAAAAAAACAAAAAAGTGCCTACACTATTCCATTTATAAATGTGCAAGTTTCTTCGTATTGTACTGACAAAAATAAGAAAACTGACAAAAATGGAAGCAAATGAAGGAGGAGAGCAAGCTCTACACCTTTTATATGGAACCCAATCAAAAATTTGAGGTCGAAAACCTTCCCCCCTAATTTGTGGAGGTTTAGGAGAGAGAAATCGCCGGCATGCCATAGCAACAGTCGGGCTGGGGCTTATATAGCTCCCCCACCATCGCAGGCGGTCGGCTTACACGGGCCACACGAGATAATTGATTATCCCATGTGGTCCACTGCCCGACGCCGGGATCGCCTGGTTCCAGGCGGAGCCACTTACGGCCCGCCTGGAACCTAAAGGGGCCGGCGTCCAGGAAAAGCACATGTGTAGTAGTGAAAATCGACCAGCCGATTGATGTAATTGGGCAAAATTTATTACAGGATACTCAAAGTTTGTGGCATTTACTGCAAGACACCAAACGAACGTGTATTTTCTTGGAGACACTGTAAAAATATGGTAATTAGCTGCTGGACACAAGAGGCATTATTTTATTATTTCCGGTGAAAACAGAGAGAGAAAGGGCGTTGAAAGTATTAAAATGCCCTTGGACACTGTTCTTCTCCCTTCTCTTTTCCTTCTCTCTTTTATTTTCTTTTCTTCTTCAGCCCCCGTGCGTGTCGATGGCCACCAACCTCCTCCTCCGATGAACGTGCCACACGCGCATGCTGCGGTCGCCGTGGCCATGGCCATGTGGCCAGATTCGCGGCTCTGCTATGGGGGTACGTGGCGAGGAGGCCGAGGAGCTATTGGAGGACGAGGTGCACAGGGAGTAGAGGCTGAGATGACGCGGCGGCTCAAGGAGGCCGAGGAGGAGGAGGTGCTCGAGTGCACGGGACAAGTGGGGCGAGGAGGCCGGGGAGCCGTCAGAACGACGAGCCGATCAGTTCGGAGGACCTCCAATTTTCGGCCAGTCTCCACCTCGACGTCGTACTTAAATTGCTTAATAGCTGCTGCTGCTTCGTTCTTGCCGGTAATAAGACGTATCCACATGAAACGACTCATATCATCTGCCAACAACAGAAAGTACTTCTTGCCGCCCGGCGTTGCCGGCGTGATTGGCCCGCACAAGTCACCATGCACAAGATCAAGCGCCATTTGCGCTCTCTACTTAGCTTCCTCCAGGAACGACGAGCACCGTTGCTTGCCTGCGAGGCACCCATCACACAACTGATCATAGTGACCAAGTGGAGGGAGCCCGCGGACCATGTCACCTTGCGCCTGGTGGTTCAAGTGCCCGAAACGCCCATGCCATAGCCTTGCCTCCTTGCTCCTACTCGCCGCCAAACAAACGGGCCTTGCCATGTCCAATCTCAATATATAAAGATAGCTGGGAGACAGTTTTACCTTTGCAAGCAGGAGTCCGCCGGGTTACGCAGCGTGAAAACGCCACCCCAGACATGTGCATCGTAACCGCGTGCATCAAGGCGCCCGACACTGATAATATTCTTGCGCAGTTTGGGATGTAATACACCGCCTCCAACGAGCGGTGGTCGCCGTTCTTACACTTGAACACCACGGCGCCACGTCCCTGGATTTCTACCACAGAGCCATCTCCGAACTTGACTGTCCCCACGACGCCGGCATCGAGGTCGGCGAACGCGGAGCACGCCCCAATCATGTGATTGGTGGCTCCTGTGTCTAGGAACCATTCTGCAGTGTCCTCCTCACCTACATCGTCGTGATCCAAGACCACTTTCTTCTTTGTCATATGCACCTCGTAGACGCCAGGTGTTTGGCCAAATGTCGCCTCGCCAGTGAGAGACAACCCCATAACATGAGCCATGAGCAGAGTTGGCTCCCCCTCCCCCTGAGCCAAATTTGCTTCCCCTCGGCGTTGGCGTCGTGGCTTGCGACATTGCTTGGCATAATGACCATATTCATTACAATTGAAACATTTCATCTTGGATGTCACGACTGCCGCTCCCACCGGTAGCCGCTTCCTTTCCCTTCGGTGATCCAGTAGTTTTGCCTAGGCGATTTTGCGAGCCAGCACCGCCATGGGCCTTGTTGGCGGCTGCGCCTTCTTGCTCCTGCTTCGCGTGCACCTCCCACTGCTCCGAGGTATAGTTTGCCACTGGCACTAGCCAATCATCGTCACTGTACGAATCAATCGTGGACAACTGCCCGACGAGCTCCTCCAAGGCCATGGTCTTGATATCGAGGAGTTGCTTGAGTGAAATTGCCACCGGCTTGTTCTTCTTAGGGACAACACGCAACATGTTCGTCCTCCATGACTCCGCCAATGTCGCAAATGTTCGCAACAACGGCTGTCAGCCACATCGCAAACTCCTCCGGCTTCTCTCCCTCCTTGAACCGCATCGATTCAAATTGCCGGCGAAACCCTTGCTCCTTGGCCTCATGCACGCGGTCGACACCGACCCGCATGGTCTTGATGGGGTCCCACGCCGCCTTCGCCGTGTCATGCTTCGCCAGCCCGCGCAACATCTCCCGCGGAATGGCCTGGAGTATGGCAGAGAGGGCCACACGATCCTCGCGGTACTTCACGTAGCCGGGGTCGATCTCCCAGCTGGGGTAGTTCGTCCTCGTCGCATTGGCAGCCTCGCAGCTGTGCCACCATCTCTGGACAGCGGCACCAGCGGCATCGTTGCGCCATTTGCACTGCCGCTCCCCTGCTCGCTGCTACTACCGTCACTTCCACCACGCCTCGGCGGCGGAATGTAGCGCGCATCCGACAACATCAAAAACGGAACCGGAACCTCGCTCTGATACCAATTGTCAGCAAATTTCCCTCACTCTGCACTCGATCTATGGCTATCCTACTATCTCTGAATATTTCCAGACGTGAACAATGGACTGAAGAACAGAGCACGAAGAAAACAGAGCAACAAGAACGACTGGTTTTGCGTTGCGTAATGCCGCTGCAGCTTTTCGGTTTTTCTCCTTCTATTTATTCACCTCCATCTTAAGAGTTTGCTACATGCAAAACTTGACCGATTAAACAGCTAGATCTGAGAATTCGTGCCATCCCACGATCCGTTCCCAGCTCGGCCACAACGACTAAAAAAAGGCTAAACTTAAGAGGAAACAACTAACGAACTGTAATGCAGCTAAACTTATTTTCAGTCAGCTTATTACATGCATGAGGAAACAACTAACGAACTGAAATGCAGCTAAACTTAAGAAAAATACAAATGCCCAAGATTATTCTATCAATCACTGGGTCGAAATAGTTTTACATTACCGTACTAATCTTCTTCCATGTAGGCCTAACCTAACCAGACAAATCTTCAGTCGATTGATCCATTCCCATCCCCAATTGGATCGTACATGTCTCTACCTGCCTTGTACCTTTACCTTTAGTTATCTTTCATGGCAGGTCCCAGCTAGCCTGGCATCTGACACAGATACAAGCAAAGAATTTGATGATTGATGCTGCGTGCAGCATATGACCGATTTGGGGGCTTTGCAGAAAAGCAATTCAAAGGAAGCACAAGGCAGGAATATATGCCAGGGAATGGAACGCCGCACGTCATTTCATTGAAGCCTCTGCATTAGAGAAGCACCTAGTATATGCATGTCAGTTGTCTGCTCTCCAGACATTATCGCTCATCTTCCTCCTTATGCATATGCAACCATGCATGGTTTCCTGAAGTCAAGATCAAGGTGATTAGTCTATACCTCTACCCATTTACGCATCATTATATATAGTTCAAGCTTGTTTAAATGTTCAACGAGGGTTCACGAATACATGCTGACACTCCAGTTTTAATTACAGCTTGTATTTACTTTGTTTGAGAATGATTAGTTAAGCCAAATCATGAATAGCCATCATATATGTACCTCATCATCGATGTAATTAAGGAGCTAGTAACAGTTTGGACTTTGGACCCATCAAGTGTATCTGTTTATATCTGTGTAGGAAATATTGGTTGGCTGGAAGGAAGTAGGGAGCTTCAAAGAGATAGTTTTGCGAGCAGATGGTGAGATATGGAGATCCAGAAAGCATTGATGCAGATGGAGCTGCTAGTCCAGCTTGTAGTTTAACAAGTGCTAGCTAAACATACTGCAAAGCAACAACACATTGTATTCACCATGGAAACAGAGGTAAATCACTCTTCTGACTTCGATTGTCTCGAAGGAATTTAGTGATGACAGACTACGTAACAGCAGAGAGTTTTTGCCGTATTCCAATTACCTCCCAGACTATTAAACACTTATTGTTGATTCATTATAAGGCAGTTTACGAATATAAAATAACAAGAACTTGGGAGTTAACAAGTAATTGTTTTTAGGCATGACCTGCTGGATCTCCTATATATCTAGATCTGCTGTTTGTTATTCGCCACTCTGATGCATGCCTTACCTGACCAATAGTCCTCCCTTATTTTGTGACACATGCATATATACTACTACCAATCTCTTTTTCCCGTATTAATTCTCACCTAAAATTCAAATGTTGCGAGTAGCATACTACATTTTCTTCATGTAATCAATACATAAAATATGAGGAGACTTTTAGATCCTCTTTCCAGAATACTTGTAATCTTTGTGAAAGTTGAAAAAACACTAAGATTGGTACTAATTCCAATCATAAATATTTGATATTTAAGACATGATTCAGTCTACTCCTAACTTTTAAAACATTGACCAATCACTACATGAGAAACGATGTTTAATACCGGTTAAAATCCCTTTTAGTACCGGTTGTAGCAACCTAAACCAGTAAATCGAGACCAAACATCTCAATCTTTAACCATTTTTCAGCCGGTAGTAAAGATGCACACTAATTAAAAAAAATATGTGGGTTGTGGGATTCAAACTCAAGATCTCTCACCTTAACTCTCACACGCATTGCCATCCCACCTACTACATACATTTGATATAGATTGAGATGTTTTTTTCAACTAACCCTAAGGGCATATTTAGTACCGATTCGTACGCTTTGGTGCTATCAACTGGTACAAAAATGCATGAGTAAATTGCATCAACGGTACACAAACTTATTAGGTGGGTGCAATCTAGTGTAAGAACTTGTAAAATACTCGTTTTTGGTGCATGAATTTGTCTGATGTGTGCGGAGGAAGGCGAAAAGGATACTACATAGCTAATCTTTTTGATTTAGAGGCTGATTAGGATACTATGTATACATATATATGAGAGGATTGCTATATTAGACATACACCTCTTCAATAAAAAAAAATATAATAGGATATAGTGATAGTAGAAAAAGATTAAAAAACTAAGCAATGATATAAATGTTATAAATGTATGAAATTCATCATTTCCATGATGAAGGATAATCGTTGCGATCTGTCATCTATTCGTAACATTAAATAATACATGAAATGTTATAATGATATAGATTTCGATTACTACAGATAACTTATAAATTTCACCTACATGTATATTGTTATATATATCCACATTGTCGACAACTATGAAGAACTTCTAAATTTCACCTATTTAAGAAATATACAACCTACATGTATATTGTTATATATATATCCACAATATCGACAAGTACGAAGCACTTATAAATTCACTTACTAAAGAAATATATGTGTAATCGTAAGCAACGACTATTTTATATAAGTATTCATAAGTAAAAATAAATGTACAATATAGTAATCATAAGTAATTTGTAAACAAAAATAAAGTTAATTTATTATATAACATGAATTAACATGTCATATCGAATTGTACGTCGACTCGCCATAGCGTGTTGCTTGGCGACCTTCGAATAATGTAATTAAACTTGAGAGTCGCCTGCATCCAATCCTGGCAAGAAAATCATAAAGTTAAGTAAATACAATATCTGCATTGAACAATTAAAACATCACACAAGTTGTAACTATAATTTTATATATTATCTATATTTTACTTTTTTTAGAATTTTTTAAAATTCTAAACATATTTTTTAGTGTGTTCTCCTTATTTTCTAACCATTTTAATGAATTTTAAATGGAATTATATACATTGTAAATAGATTCTATAAGATTGTAAACATTGTAAATAGATTTTTAAATGGAATTGATGTATTATTTATATTGTGCAATGTAATGTATTACTTTCAGTTTATATATTTTTTAAAGTTTGTAATGTATTTCTTAAAAATAAATTCAAAAATCGGGGACGGACTGACAGGTGGGCTAAAGATACCTTTAGTCCCGGTTATTACCACAAACTTGTTGAATTGAAAGTTAAGTTAGAAAATTAAATAGGAAATAACAATAGATATAATCTAGTATGTAGACAGTAAATAAAAATATCTTTTTCAGCGATGAGGCTTCATATCATCGCAGGTACATGGTACCAATGTTGGTGGGATCATGTGATCCACAGGTATCAAGCAGTAGCAGTGCCAAAGGCCACATCTCTTTGCCGCTGAGGAGCAGTCCTTCCACCAGGGTCGGCAATCGTCAGTTGTCGTTGCTCTTTGTGCTGTTGTTGCCGCCATCTCCCCCCCCTCCCCACCTTTGTCACTCATCCACATTGATCGTAGATTGTACCACCAGAGAGGAGTAAGAAGCCAGATCTAATCGGCATATTTTATGATTTTTCGATGTTTCAGTCAATATATGGTTGTTCCACATGTTGCATCAAAGTGTTGCACTTGGGATTTCAATGGTGTTTCATTTTTTTTGTCTTTGATTCTTGCGGCTCCGTGGCTGTTTCAACAGTTGAAGCTCGATGTTTCATGATTAAGAGCGATATGTTTTAACTGTGATGCAACAATGCATCTCCATTTTAATAGTTTGAAAAATTTTTACATACATGTGAGACATTTTTATACAGTAGGTGAAACAACGCCAGATATTTTGAAAAAAATCGGGCTCTCAATTTGTAATTGTGTCCGTTTATTTTGCTTAGTTGGATGAGCTCTACAAACCTTATTTATTTTCTATTTTTTTATTGAAGCGTGGGGTACATCGATCGAATAATTAGCACTTTTTGTTGAAATGCAACACAATAATGATCTAACTTATTTTCAAAATGAAAGAACAAACTTTAATCTAGACAAGCATAAAAATGCATCCCATTAACCCTGTAAATGAAAAACAAAGAAAACAAAATGTTACACTTCGTTACATGAGTTGCAAATCTTGCAGTGTGCAACCTTAGTTGACTGCATGTTCAGAAAAATAATCAGATGGCTGAAAAATAACAATATCAAAAGCTAAAGTTACCTGCGTGATCACATGTGTTTATATGAGTACATCTTTGCTTATTGAGCCCCAATCATAATTGCTATTTCTTTGCTTGTCTATTGAGTTAGTTAGTTTTTCACTTTTCTGTAGAGAGTTTGAGAGTGTTTGAGAGGAGGGGAAAGCGAAGATTGAGAAGATATGTAATATATACGAGGTGAGCATTAGCGTATGGTTATTGACTATTAATTATTTTGAACCTAAAAAAAGGTTTATACGATTTATAAAGCAACTTTTTTATAGAATTTTTTTTGCAAAACACACACTGCCTAGCAGTTTGGGAAGCGTGCACGCAAAAAAGATAGATTTTTTTCTCTCTATCCCTACTTGTAGAAGGTGCTCCATGTATTATTAGGTCCCCATCGTTTGGCATATTCTTATGCTTATCAGCCAAAATTTGAATTTTCAACGTTAAATTTGGAGCTGAATTTGAGGTTTTTTCATCGAAGTTTATTTTTCAGCTTTTGCTTTTAGATCACTAAGAACACATATATAAAAGTTTTATTCACAAATTATTTTTCATTTGCTAATATGTCGTTTGGCTTATTCCACCAATATGCCAAACGATGGCACCCTTAGACAATTACTATTGTGTTCATACTCAGTATATGGGGAGCCATCATCATTGCACACGACTAAATTTCATACTCTCTCTATCCCAAAATATAAGGCATAACCATCATAGACGCAAAGAAAAAAACAATTATTATCACCTCCTTAGTTGAATAATCTCAATAAATACATGCATGCACCCAACGGGATTAGAGATATTAAGAGTGGAGGACTTAAAATAAAAAATTTAGAGAGGAGATGTGGACCCCCGTTTTTATAATAGGAATCAATCGTGTAAACTGTACCATTTCCCTGGATCAAGTAGTCTGGTACACACGAGTTCATAGCTGAAATACCAAGTGCACATACATGAGAGTCTAGTGCGAATTATTACATCATAAGCCCGCAGGCATAGTCTTAGATCATAGGACCGAATGGTCCGGAATACATTCCAAAAGCAGAAATAGATAAGGCAGCGGAATTGAGGCAGCGGCATGCCATTGCCACAGGCAACGACCATAACTAAGACCTACTGAGCGCCATCATCTTCATCACCCTCCTGGTAGTAAGCGTAGAGATCCTCCGAAGCTTTATCTCTGACTTCTGATTAAGTTTGTATATTGCAAGAGTGAGTACCAACCGTAATCAGCAAGCCACCACAGCAGCAATGCACATGATAGAGGCTATTCAAGGAATGGCTATGGTTCTTTTGCGCAAAGCAAGTTTTGCAATTCTTTTCACAAGCCTAAGACCTAGCATAGTCTGATCAAATTTTAGTACCAGTGTTCACATTAAACAACGACGGTTCTGTCCACCATCCATTGTGATCCTAAGGATAGCTTCCCGCCATTGAGTCGTCATGGTTTTCTGAGGACGTCCACCTTCCCTCCTCTCAGGAAGTGGCTCCATCAACATAAAAATCATCATGCAATATCCCATCCCATACAAGTTAAGAATTTAGAGTCTAGCCAAGTGTAATACACGTCCCGGTGTTCAATAACCGCGAGCACGGCTATTCGAATAGATTTGGTTTACTCACACTGCAGTGGATGTACACTTTACCCGCACTTCGCGACTGCCCAACATATGAGCCTCGCCCCAACACATGAAACGCGTCACGGCAAAGCCTTTCGACAACCTCGCATTGGCAGTACCCGCTCCATAAACTTTACATCCTCATGCACTCCAGGCGTAATACGATTTCTAGCAGTGATAGGAGTTCTGGCGCACCCGGGAAGGGAAGACTCACACATGCATTAAGTTATAATTATGTTTAGATTCTCACATGGCAGTCCTACCGATGGCGACACCACTGTAGACACCTGCCTCGTGGTCCTACCAATGGCTGCCCCACCGTAGAGCCCTTGCCTCACACATCAAGAAACCACTATGCATGGATACTGCCTCCGCTCAGCTATCTACTCCGCTAGGTCTATAACCATACGAGAAGTGCGGTTGTACGGGGGTCGTTTCATGCTTAACTTCATGGTTCGGTCCTTAACTGACCAGGGACGGCACTAGCCTTTTCTGGACACTACCAAAATCCTCTAGCCGCCCCAGTCGAAAACATTTGTTTAGTTTTATTTTTTTCCTTTCACAAATCATGTCATCAATATCATGGCAATGTGGCGTTCATGTCTCCACATGCCGCATCTCAATTACCTTCCTAAAGGTAATTTCCCAAGCATAAAACATTTGATAAATATGAGTATGCATGAATCTAGAATAACATTTCTAAGCATTTGTCATAATTGACTAGGGACTCATACGTACTCATGGTTACAGGGATTTAAGGGTAAACAATAATCAAGGCATGGCATAATCATAAGTAGGATGTTCATCATTGCATGCAATTTTATTTGTAAACAAAATAATTTCGCAATTGGGATCAACATGTTCAAAGAATAGTGATTACTTGCCATGCTCGTAGTCCTGCAGGTCTTGTTCCTCGCTCGGATCCGCAACTACCTCGGGCTCTAAAATTACGTGCGAAGAAATGATTTGAATTCAATTAGACTTCAAATAAAATCCAAATAAACTCAAATAAAAGTCGAACGCGAATCGATCTTTCTATATCGACTACAAAGTTAGCGAAACTACGTTATTCCAATTTTAAGCTCATTCAACCTAAGTCATTTTGCGATTTAGAAGTATCTTCTTTAAAATTCATCAAACAATACAATTCTTAGTAATTAAATCCGATTATCTACCATGAATTAATTACTTACAGAGATTACCAAAATAATCTATAATTATATAAAATTTTGCAATTCTACAACTAAAAGAAATCTACAACTAACCCCAATTATTTTAATTTTCTAAACCTCCTTAATCTCTCCCTAATTTCTATCTACTTTTCCTTTTTCTTTTTCTCTCTCTTGTTTTCTTTCTTTTTCTCTCCCTCCCGGTTTCTTCTTCCCTCTCGGCCCTCTGCCTACCCGGGCGGCGACGGCGACCGAACAAGGGGAGGGGGCGGTGGCTTACCGACGACAGCGGCGGCGACGGCGGCGCAAGGCGGGGTGACGCATGGCGCAGCACACGGCGGGCGGCACCGAGGACGGCAGCGCGGTGGAGAGGAAGAGGGGAGAAAAGAGGGGAAAAGGGGGTGGGGTGGTGTGATATGAAGGGCGACCGGGGGGGAGGTTATAGGGCGCAGGGAGGGGCGGCCGGCTTAATGGCGACGTGACGGCGCGGCGCGTGGGGCTCGAGGCGACGGCGATGGGCGAGTGGCGCGCGGCGTGACAGGCGGGGCGATGCGACACGCACGACGGCACGAGGCTCGGTGTGATGGGACGGGCGGCGCGGCAGCGGCGCAGGGCGACGGCAACGAGATGGCCGCGTGGCGGGGTGCAGGCACGAGGGCGATGGGCGGCGATGCGACAGCGTGGGGCGCGAGGTGGCGGGCACGTGGCGCGAGACAGGACGGCGACGGGTGCACGGCGATGGTCGGTGACGGCGGCTCAGGGCACGAGGCCGGCTAAGGCGGCGCGGCAATGATGGCGACGGCGCACGGTGCGGCAGCGGCAACGGGACACGACGGTGAGGGTGGCGCGGGGCTAGGGGCGGCTAGGCGCGCACGGCAGAGGAGGGGGCAGGGCTAGGGAATCTCATCGAGCATCTACTGTGCAATGAACAGGGCTAGCTCCTATTTAACCTTAATTTAGCCTATTTCCTATATAAATTTCATTCTGTAAATCCTAATTTTTGCACAAATGGATTTTACTCAATATTTGTGTTATTTTAAACAAAGGATTCACCCTATATTAATATTACCTATATTTTATTTTTATATAATTTATTTGAATTTTAATTAGGGCTAATTCTTATTCCATCACACTTAAATTTAATTGTTACCAATATGGTCGCGATAATATTTTATTTATTTCTATCCTCACCTAATATTTATCTTAAATTATATTTCAATTATTTATTTTGCCAATTTATTTTTAGGGTTTATTCCTAATTAATTATTCTTTACTCACGATCAATGAACTCCGAAATCAAATGCAAATAAAATAGGCGAATAAAACTGGCATGATGCAATTTATTTACAAAGTTTTCGAAGGTCCGTATTTTTAGGGTTTTGATTTTGTTAGTCGAATTTTCAGAGTGTTACAGGAGAGAGGTGCTAGTTAATTATATACATATATGCACGCCTTATATTATGAAATATCTTAAAATAGTGGTTGGACCTTATATTTTGGGATGAAGAGACTAAAAGAGAACTGTATTCTACTAAGCGTCAAGATCAGCCGTCAAAAGAATCATTGTTACCTCTGCCCATCGAGCCATCGAGGGTGCAAATCTTTCATGTCGCCTCTCTCGCGCCATATTTATACATCTACATTGTTGTCTCCTAGGGAACTAAGAGCGTCGGCAGTCCATAGGCAGGGACCATGGCCACAAAGGCAGTGCTATTCCATCCACCCGGCTTGATAATATGAGGCACACTCAGCAAGAAGAATGGCTAATTATTTACTAATTTGGCCTTCATCATCAAATATGATACTAACACACTACGTACAGATTAAACTATTAGTCTGACATTCCACTTAATATTGAAGTTAATACTTGACCCACATTTGAGTACCTTACTTTAGGTACCTTCTCTTATAAATCGTTGTTAGATTGTAAGTAATTAACGGTTGTCATTCGTCCAAACAACATAGAAAGTCTCTCGTCAGCAGCATTCTCTTGGCAAATTCAAACGTCGCACACATTAATTTGAACATGCAATAATTGGATTTCTGTTCTGTACTTTTCTATATCATTATGGACATGCTTATTATTTTTTTACTTCAAATAATTCTATTGTTCTTTTTCGTTAAAAAACTCTATTTGTTCTTAATATTCACGTGGAGAATATAAAGTTTTATTTTTATATATTTGTTGGATGAATTAAATTGCAGATTTTATCATTGTGTCAAAATTAAAGGCAATGTAAACATATTACCCTGATCCATCCATCCCAACTCTCAAGATAATTATTTTTGTACTCTTGTGAAATAAAGGCTTGTATGTAATCCATCGCTGCAATTGATGTACAAATATGCCACCACTATCTGATTTATTAGCACTAATTATAACAGGTAATCAATATCAAGGCAGACAACATCAGTGGTGCTGCAGAGGAGATAATCCATTTTCTGATGGGTTCAAACAAAGGAGATGTGATACACTTTGATGGCTGGGGTGGATTGGGGGCATCCGCTGTTCTCAAAGCCATCGCCACACGGCTCAAATCATCAGCATCACTGTTAGGAGAGGCTGCTACTGTGATGAAAGCAGGCATGGACAAAATCATCCACGTTGATTGCTCACTGTGGCAAAACACCAGGGCTGTGCAGAAGGCCATTGCGATTGATCTGAATCTTCCTCAACATGTGATAGCCCTCTTTGACCAGTGGGATGAGAAGGACGATTTTGATGGGGTACACCAGGTTGCTAGAGGCCCAATACAACATGTCAAGGAGGAAATCTTGTACAACCTTCGTGACCGCGGATTCCTGGTGATCTTCCATAATGGGAGTGGCCGCTACATTGATCTTAAAGATTGTGGTATCCTTGTAGCAGGGCTTTTGGGCAAGAGGGTGTTGTGGACCTCCCGAGGCAGGTTTTCACTTCATAGCAATGACATAAGAGAGGTGCATGAAAGGAAGTTAGCTGAGAGTAATGTTTCTATATATGCTGATTTGTCAAGTGATTCCATACTTAATAGTGTCAGGCACCTGCTGCAAGTAGAGGCTGAGGAGGTAGCCTTCTACAGCGGTGTCCTTGAACCTGATATGAGCACCAAACTTGTCATGGAGTGCATCTTGTACAAGGCATTGAGAGGTGATGACTATGGCATCAACTGGGGCACCAACGCAGCCAATTATTGGGTATGTGATGGAATCATAAAAGATGCCACCAATGGTGATAGATCGGCATGGGAGATTGCTGAAGCTCTGCATAGTGCTATGCACTTGGAGGATTGGCATCAGGTCTGGGCAGTCAATATTCGTGATGCCTTTGGGTTGAGTAGTAAAGAGTGGAGGCACACAAACCGCTGGATTTCAACTACCCACCAGTATGTAGCTACAGTAAAAGTGCCACCTCAAGCAACATCCTTCTTTGTGACGGAAGCCGGATCACTGATTGACAAAAGTAGCTCCATGATATTACGAGGTGACATGTTTGGACATTCAAACAGGAGCAGATTGCGTGTACTACATCTCTCCCAGTGTACCTTCAGTTTTTCATCACCCCCCTTCCTTGGCTGCAGCAACCTTAGGTTCCTCCTACTTGACCATTGCAAGGACAAGGACATAGACGATCAAATGGCAGCTCATCTTGATGAAGAGGATGAGCATCAACAGAGCAAAATGGGCCATCACAATAGAACATGTTTTGAGGAGCTTTGGGTGTTGGACATAAGTTATACAGAGTGGTATTGGTTGCTATCAGAAGAGATGATGGATCAAATGGTTCACCTTCATGAGTTGAATGTGAAGGGGATTAAGAATGCGACCTGGATAAGCCATCTAGGTCCTGGCCATGTTGCTAGAAGCAACAGCTGCAGGCCGCGCAACCTTGGCAAGCTCCGAGTTACATGTTGCGAGATTACAAACCAAGCATCATCATTTGTAGAATTCCCTGACCTGTCAACCTCTAGTATCAAGACAATTGCCCTTGATGGCTGTGTTGAGCTGGAGAAACTTGCCCACAATTTCCTGCCTCTGTTGCTAGAGTCATTTATATTCGTCAGCAATGTCGCCGCCAAGATAAAGATCATCTCGTTCCAGGGATGCACGCAACTGAAGAGCCTATTGCTGAGAGGATTGTTAGAGAACCTCGTGGAGATGGACATGTCACATACAGCAATCAAAATGCTTGACCTTACTGCAATGCAAGCTCCACGTCTCAACAAGCTAATTCTGTTGGGTTGTGAGAAGCTACGAGCAATACTATGGCCTAGGGAATGGAAGAAGCTAGAATTGTATGTGCTACACATTGACACCACTGATGCAAGATGGGTGGGAGAAGACAAATCAAGCAAGAAAGAGGCAGCCAGTGGCGATACAAGTGTAGGTTCATCATCAAGAAAAGTGCTTCATGGCGACCAAGCAGTTGTTAACTTTGATTTCTACATTTCATTGAGGAATGCAAGATTCATTCGGTCACTTTTGCACGACAGACTTGGCAACCGTGTATCTGTTGAGATTTCATCTACTGCTAATATTTCTGCAACTTATGGTTTTAAAGAAGCTAGCCGAGAAATGCATACTGGCATTTGTGGCTGCAAACAACCAGTGCCAACTGTAAACCTGCAGAAGCCAATCGATAACTTATACATGGATGACATTAACACCCACTTCGAAGACATCTTGAAAGTTGATGATGGTGATAGAGATGCTAGTGATGGTGGAGATGCCCCATCTTTCATTTATATGTGGCCTTGTCCTTCTAATTGTTTGAAACCATATAGTGCCCACTGCTACATCAGCGTACAGGATGAGATGCAAACTAATTTACATCAGGGTACTACTACTATTATAAAAGAAGCTAGTGGCATTACTTTGCCAGATTTCGTGCATGACAGTGCATTGAGCCTGCACTTGCACGATTGCTTGTCTATCACCAGTATCCAAGGCCATGCATCTGCTGCAATAGATTTGAGTTGGAGGATCCTATGGTGGTGCCGAATTGAGAGGTGTCCTAACTTAGAAGGCACTATTTTTACTGCGCCTTGCACTCGAGACAATATTTTCCGGAGTCTCGAAACATTCTGGGCATCTCAACTCTTAAAGGTTTTCTACATCTGGGACTGGGACACGTCATTGTTTCAGCCTAGCTACAATTCATTCGAGAACCTGAAGTTCTTACATCTAGATCGGTGCCCCAGGTTGGTACATGTACTCCCCTTATGCTCATCAAATTCAAATGGATGCCGTAGCTTGAAAACACTTGAAATCGTGTGCTGCGGTGCACTCAAGGATGTCTTCCCACTGGATTCCGATTCAACTATAGTATTCCGAAGGCTAAAGCGCATCCACCTGCACGAGCTACCCAAGCTGCAGCGCATCTGCGGCCGCAAGATGTCCACGCCCCAGCTCGAGACCGTGAAGATCAGGGGCTGTTGGAGCCTCAAACGGCTGCCATCTGTTGGTCGCCACGATAGCACACCACCTATAGTGGACTGCGAGAAGGAATGGTGGGATGGCCTTGAGTGGGAAGGCATGGAAGCCAACCACCATCCTTCCCTCTACAAGCCCATCCACTCGCACTACTACAAGAAAGCCCTGCGGAGAACCTCCCTACTCAGGTGATTGACTCACTTATTTACCCTCTGTCCTTCCTATCTTGCTTATTACTTCATCTGCATGAGTTGATTTCATTGGTTGCACCATTAGCTTCTCTACATAGTTTAATTAATATTATTGTTTAGGAAACAAATATCAGAAATTCAGTGTTTTTCATTCGCTACAAATTAAATTTGTATCTGACTATAACGCCTTTCACTGGCACGCCGTCGGGTTCCTATCTACAGGTAGCCAGTAATCCCTACTATCTCAAATGATTACGGCTTGGCATGTCATGGGAGAAGAGATGCTTACTCTGCTTTCTTCAAGTCAATGATAAGTTATGTATGTCCTTGTACTCTTTGCATCATTGCATGACACTGTGACGTCTCGCTTGCAAGGAAGAGATGCCTTGTCTACAGACAGATCTGCTGCTTATTTTGCATCTGCATGATTTTGCCCGTCATGGATGCGATCTGCATCCGCATTGTCCGTGATTTCTGTTTGGTTTTTGTTGCCTTTGCTGGACTTCCATGGAGAAACGATGCATCATCTTTATGGACAGATGATGATCCAATTTGAGTTGCTCAATTTGGTGGCCTAGCTTCATAGCTTGGGTAGAATAAACAAGAGCACGAGATCAATCATCAGCTTCAGCATTAACAGAATAATCTAGTGGCTGAACTACTGAACTCTTCATCCTGTATTGCTGCTTGGTGTAATAATGTGTGGTGTGCTGCTACCCGTTTGTGTGTGATTTGTCACTATGTGTGGACTGTTGTACCTTTCTTACTTTTTACTACCATTCTATTTGGCTGGCATCATTTGATTTGTTTTGGGTAGATGCAGGATTTGTATGCCGATCAATATCAAATACTCCCTCCGTTTCATATTCATATCACAGGACTTTTTGATTTTTTTCTAAGCCAAATTTTTGTAGGTTTAATCAAGTTTACAGCATCAAATTAGTTTATTAAACTAACATATAATATATATTAACGGTATAGTTGTTTGGTGTTGAAAATGCTACTATGTTTTCTTTTATAAATTTGGTCCTCCCTCCGTTTTGACTTTGGTAAAAGTCAAACTGTTTCAAGTTTAAGTAAGTTTATAGATAAATATAATAATATTTACAATACTAAATTAGTTTCATCAAATTAATAATTGAATATATTTTCATAATAAATTTGTCTTGGCTTGAAAATATTATTATTTTTTCTACAAACTTGGATAAACTTGAAGCAGTTTGACTTTGATCAAAGTCAAAATGACTTATAACCTGAAACAGAGGGAGTAAAACTTATGAAGAAAAATATTAAAACATTTTATAATATCAAACAGAGGGGTACAATAGGTTATCAAATCTTGTTTTGCTTCTTACTTTTCTTTCTTATAATATCAAACAGAGGGGGCGGGGGGTTACAGTGGGTACAATCGACTTATCAATGTCGAAAATGAAATACGGTATTAGACTGTTTTCATCTCTTGTTGTTTCTTTTTTTTTTTCATTTGGAAAACTACCTGCTTTAGTACCCAAAATTTCACTATCAGGTTTTTACATTTTCTTTAGAGGGAAGTTTTGACATTTCAGTACGCTTGTTCCATCTTCCATCGGCATAGGCCCATTAATTTTGTTTGGAACGATGATATTTTGTGTTATCTGTAACAAAATCACTTTGCTACTCAAAGTTACCATAAATTAGTGAAACGGCCGAAGCCAAGCACGTTTAATGCATTATTGCTAAACATAGCACAATCTATAGGAAACAATTACTCTATGACGTAGAAAATATACAAAGATAAACAAACCAGAGGAAATTTGATCAACCCCTAGCTAGCTATATACAACGAAAAATTACATATAATTAACCTCACATATCATGCACAATTAGGCGATCCAATTATTGAGGTTAAAACTGCATAATAACCAATAAAATAAATTCACTTCTACAAAAAACATCATTACCGACCCATTACAACCGGTTGTGTGTGAACTCTATACTGAGTAATATTGCCGGTTCACCCTGGTTTTGCCCAAACCCATGTGATGTATTTACTCAGCATCAGTCAATACCTTTTGAATCTTTGCAACGATATTAATTTGGATTTTTCAGAGAGTTACTAAATTTCTGTTTGAGCAATAAACTACGTAGGCATCTACACCAGAGGTATGTACCCCAGTTTAGGTTGCATCCAAATAGAACAAAGAATACGATGTAGTTGGAATCAACATGTGCCAACCTGTGAAATGGTTGTCAACAAATTAAATGGACTATCCGTCGAACACTATCTTCCACTTCCAGACTCCTTGCCTTCATCTTCTTAGGACTGGATCTTCCTATAATGCACCGGAGTGTCATACTTTGTCCGGTGTTAAATTAGTTGGACTATCAACAATTTTTTACCTGCCTATACCAAAACAGTCTTGCTCATACGACACTTTCAAAAATTCATGCACGAAGTCATCAAGTGAAATCTTGTTCGGAATGTCTATTATGCCCATGACATCCCAAAATTCATAATGGATGTGTTGCACCACACCAAGAGCATTTTGGTAATCTACGTGACAGCAACTAGCAAAATGTTTATGTTTTCTCTGCCTTCCAAAAAAAAGGTTTCCTGATGCCAGCATCCCTAATGTATCTCCTACATTCCATATGCAACAGTAAAAGCTTGATGTAGTTGCCCGTAGTTAACAAGTTGATCAATGACTCGTGCCGATGGTATAATGGTGTTGATGGAAAACACGGCACCCTAGGAGTTTTCCTTCACTCCAGTGCAGGTCCAACGCTTGCCTCGAGTGTCAAGAGCGTGCCAGCTGGTTTGATCCTGAAACCAGCAAGAGAAACAGAAAATATAATTAGATGAATAGTAGCGGATCTGCTAATAGGCCCGATGACGTATCGTCAGGACCTAGCCGATATGGGTATACCTAATTGGTTGCGACTTTATAATAGTTAATCAGATTAAAACCCTAAATATGCCCTATCAACTGTAATACTGTTTCCTTGGTTTATATCAATTATTTTAAGACAATATTATGGAAGTAACCAATAGATCAGTATTTAAAGCAAAGATAGATAATGTGCTGGCTAATACTTCAATACAAATTTATGTAAACAAATCAATATATATAAATATACCAAATAGCAATTGATCACGAAATATGAAGTTTAAGTGAGATCAATCTCTATCTATATAAATGGAAAATATACATAAACAGATCAGGAAATATGCGCTATCAAGTATATTAGGTAAGATCGGATGAAACCCCGATACTATCCTTAGTTATGATTAATTCCTAGTTAGTTTCTATGATTCTAAGCACGGTTAGGTATGATGCATCACAAAGTATGCAAAGAAGCATAAAGTCTAGACAATCAAGTCATTAACCGCTTTTCAGGATGGTAGATAACTTAGTTAATATAATTTAGTAAGATGATTTAGTCGATGCCAGCGTAAACCCTAAAGTGAGAAACAGTCGATATGACTAAATCGAGATACTAAGTCAGGATTATTTAAGATATATGATAATAATGACTATGATAATAGGACTAATACATCTAAAGCGACATAATAGCCTCGATAGCGCAAGCCATCAAGACAAGTTACCTCTTGTTGAGAGATCGCGAGATCGCAACCGATGCTCCGACTTGAAACAAGAACTCGTCGAAAAGTAAAAAAGAGAAAGGTGGCGATGCGCTGAAAGTTGTATTGATTCGATCCGTCTATTACAATTGTATGGGGCTTATATTGATACCCTGAGTACAAAACTTGTCCATTACGGACACGACTCAAGCTTTCCTAAAGATAAAATACGAACAAGTCCACATGGCAAACTCTTATCATATCTCTAATTTAAACCGACATAAATATCCTAATTAATAGATACAATTGCCTTAGGCGAGCTCAATCTCTATACGGCAATATCAGTTATTCCAATCTAAACCCAAACCGAGCCCAAGTCAAGCTGTATTGGCTACCTGCCATATCGGCTCAATCCGTTTCCAACTATGTTTCCAGCCGATGCGCATTTCGAATTTGGTAAGATTCAATCTCCTTTGATTCCGCATCGATATCCAACTCCAAATCCATGTGAATCTTGTTAAATTTCGCTTTTAACAAATGGTAATGGTATCAATTGAGCCACTGGTCAGGTGGCCCAACTGAACTCTATGTGTCAGCTGTGAAGATGGTTCCGAATATTCAGATCATTTGTATGACATTCAAGACGGAAAGGACTCTACATCAGTTGATCGCACTACCTTTTTTTTTTTGCAATTTCCTTAATTTTGATCTGATTCTTCTTGTATTTTGCCTATTGAGGCCTCACGACTTTTCAAAAATAAGCAAACGAAGAGTTCCATTGAGATGCCAAATATAATGGTTAGAGCATCATCAGGAGTATCAGAGTGATCGTGGTCATATATGACCAAGTAGGCATCATAACTAGATCAGTCACATGTGATCAGACAAGGAAAATCATTTCAAGTAAGTAAGTTTTTTGATGGTGCAAGTGTACTTCCATAAATGCGCATCTTACACAAGATACCATAGTATGCATTAGTTCTCCTACCAGACACAACGATCAAACTAACATGAGCGATGAAGACAAAATGATTGTATCTCCTTTTGTGCAATGCAATATTGTCATATGATTGCAAATATCACTAGTTGTTAACTTCTTCAGGATGGTTTGAACTAGGGGCCTACCCCTAGTCAGTCTGCATGTTTAGTATAAGTCTAGTTGACCTAGGGGCCTACCCCTAGTCCACTGAACTTTTACTATTACGCCAGTCTACCATATGCATATAAGTTGGCTATATGTCTCTAGTTTTTCTTAAATTATCCTTCTTGCACCATATTTCGATAACTTGGTTAATTAAGCTAAAAGTGGGAGGCTAGTTCTTTTGCTGGGATCGGAATTAGTCGAGCACAAGTATGCGTTTTGAACACTTGAGATAGTTATGGGATAGCCCTTATAGATCGACTTATCTGTGGTATGTATACACCACCTTGTGTAGTTTGACCGGCGTATCTTGGGGAGGGACTGGTAAGCTATCCTATTGAGTATCTCTCCTACTCACTACTCGGCATCATTGTTATTATATGGGAAGGTGTCAACTGTGGTCATAGACAATGAGAGTGAGTATTACTTATGTGTGTATGGATCCCACTAATCCAAATACTCATAGTGCTTGTATATTATCTTTTTTTCTAATCATTGTAATGTTGGGAACACCCGTTTTTTGAGCTGCGATCATGATAAAATCATTTTTAGGGAAAAAATAACAATGCATTTAACCACATGTATGATTCAATTTGATTTAAATATTTCCACATGTGCAACTCACAGGTTGACGACTAATATGTCTAATCCAATACTTCACTTAATATATTGTCGCACTGTTTATTACATTTCACTTAAATCTATTGAACTATAATTGTTGGAGAACCAATATTGTCCTTGCATGCTGGTATGTCTACATCACTACATGGGTAGAAACTACTTCCGGCACCCACCCGGCTAGAGGCACTGAGAAATTAATCGAGTAAAAAACTTATCTTTGAAAATGTGGATAACTATGTAGCTAGCAGCGGCTGTAGCTTTTCAGTGCGGCAAAGATCGAGATTCATTTCATTATCTATAGTAATATAAAATTTGAAGATATTTTTGCTTTGGTATGTCATCTATATATAGAGTTGGTTTTTAAGTTCATTTTATTTTGAAAATATAGATCCGTATTTGAGTCGGGTTTTAAGCCCGTTCGCTTTTGGAAATACGGAAGGAGTCGTATAATATATTTCTTAAAAAAAACTCACATACTAACTTAAGATGATCGGACTCTTAATTGCAGCTCATGATTTTTTAGAAAAATATATATCCAAGTGAATTCCCACAGTGAATTTCACCTTAACTAAATCATATAACAATAAAATAACCTTCACCCGTTGTAAAGCATGGGTATTTTTTCTAGCCTAAAACTCTAGCAGTGACGAACATAGACTCCAATTGCATCGGTTATAAAGCCAGCGCGTACGAAAAAGCCAGTGATCCGATCACTGCCATCAACTGAGAAGCTAAAAGGGATCCCAGCTTTAGGGTTGCCGTATGGCCCATAAGTCCTTTTCAAGGTGGTGATCTTGAGTGATCGTAGGACGTTACTCATTCCACTGACCCACATGCCCGTTGTGCCAGAGATTTCCATCACAAAGTCCATAAGGCCGAGATGAATCTGCAGGTACAATTTACATGGATTACATAATTGGATAGTACATGTCTAATTAATTCATCTGGTTTCAAACCTCTATCCACTATAAATCATCGGATTTTGCCCATTGCCATGCATGAACATGTCACAAATTAAAGAAAAAAACGGTTTCATAACTTAAAAAATTCACAAGTTTTGACTAAAGGACTATCAATACTTATATATGCCGCTATATTTTTTTCATAAAACATTCAAATTAAAATTTTAACTTGTTTTCCAGAGTGTAAATTTCATATTTACAGGTTTTATGCTCAGTTCAATTTTTTCTATTCTTGACAATCTACCTATATATCTATCTATATATCTATCTATTATATATTGAAAGTTCATTAAACTTCTTACGTACGCTAGTAAGCTGCCACATATCATCCCTACGAACGCTTCTTTCCCGCCTCATAGCATATCTACAAACACTTATAAGCCACCACGTGGCGTTGTAATAAATCATATAAATTCTAAGAAAAATGTATTTAACCGTTGGTTTTTATTTATTGTGGTAGATCCATTGTTTATCCATTACATCTACCTAAAAAAACTACCAATTAAATTTATCTCTTAAAATCCCCACTTCTAGGTGCACATAAGTACATTACATAAGTACCCACACAGGCCCCACGTTCATCTCTTTAGTTTTGTTTTCTTTTGTAACATCCAAAAAGCAATACACCATTAAAAAGTTTGAATTCAGCTCAAAATTATATTTGGGATTTAAAATTAAAATTCAAAGCTCCTTTGGATTGTAGGAAGAAATAGTGTGCTTCCTATCGATTGCATATCTATACTATCCTTTGATTTGCATGAATATATTATAGTAATTCTGAAGGAAAAATTCATAACCAACCAATACCATGCCAAAAAAAACATAGGAAAGTTTAAGTCCATTAAACACCATACGAAGACTCTTAAACTACTACCTGATACTATAATAAATTGAGAAAATAATAGAAATTATGAGAAAAATATAAAATATTACACGTTTAGCCGTTTGGGAAGTGTGCTCACTATAAATAAGCGAGTAGCCAATCCAATAAGCTCTTTAGAACTCGGCCTTAAATTTATTACTTAGATACTAAAACGCTTAATATGTAGTATACAATATACTTGATCAATTCTAACTTAGGAGGTATATCCTCACTATCACTATCTACTTATCCCTAAATCATATTGCTTGCGAGGTATCCATGCATGGTGCATATAAAAAGTTGCAGCATATGTCTATGACAATAAAATTAATAAAATTGAAATAAGATGCATGCGCATGTTTTTTTCCCTTCGCATGGGATGGAGACAATCAAGCTGCTAATGCAAAGGTTGTCTGGTTAATTGCAGTTTATTTACGCAATGATAGATGATGATTTGATCTATGTGGGTTAACAAATTTTAAAATTCATGTTATTTCTGTCCTCGGTCCAAAATTTGTTTACTCTATTTTACTCATGCATTTCTAAACTATTTCTGACCTATATATTTTTTCAATCATGTAGTATAAAGGAACCTTCAAATTCTTTCATCGACAGACAAATTAAAGTCATAATACTCAAAATCCTAACCACAAAAAATATGATAGTTTAAATAAGATGCCAGCTCAACTGCGCGGGCTACCTTCCTAGCTTGTATCTAACATCAATATCAACATCGGTCCTTCAGAGCCCAGTGCAAAACTTAACCTCATTCGGAGATGTTTGTAGCTGTACTGGATCCTTCTAAACCTTGTTCGGATATGTTACTATAATAGTACTACTAATACAGTGTGCAACGCTTTGCTTGGGCTACCTAAGAGAATTATGGCACTTTCTATGCACCATTATATTGTCGCCTCATCCATAACATTACCTATAAAAAAATCATCCAACACAATTTCAAGCTAATCATTTTGTATGAATTTCGGCAGCAACACATGGAGTACCATCTAGTTATAACTTTATATATAAATATTGGAGATGCAAACCACAGCTACATAGACATAGAAAGAAAGAGATAGAGGAAGAGAGGAGTATCAGTGGTAGACTTTACCTCATGCGGAACACCACCATCGGAACCCCAATGACCCATGTGGTACACGAGACCATCGTTGCCGATGTAGGTGAAGGAGATCCCGTCGACGGTGTCTCCGCTGCGGATTGTTAGGCGAACGAGCCGATAAGGAGCCACCTGAACGTCTCTATAATCTCCGCCTGGTCCTCCCCATGGACCAAACTTGGTAACTATCATGCTCTAAATCATCCACAGACAGATCGGTATGTTGTTACAGTTTTGAATGTGGAAAATGTTGATAAAATCTTTAGAGGGAGGAAGAGGATAACACACCATTTTGACTGATGTAGCTAACTTCTTCTTAAGTTCGCAAATGTATAGCTTGCTGCACTAGAGTAACCAGGAAGATTAGAAACAGTTCATATTTGTACTAGCTAAGATGTGTATACTTGGGTTTTGAGCATCCCACACTATAGATAGATAGACGGATATATAGGTCCAAAGAGAGAATTCTTTGTATGGCCTTAATTTTTTTGTCAATCTCTTTTATACCCCTGTTTATTCTCACTTTCTTTGCATACTATTGAATTTGTGTTGATTCTTTTCATACCCATTCTATCAGTTTATCATTAGCTGACCAATTAATAGCTCTGAAAAGTCCAATTTACCCTTCGAGCATGACAGGAATGTAAGAATATTTGGAGTACATGAGTTTGTTCTATGAGTTCATATTAATCATAAGGTTTACAGTATGAGGCCATATTGTTAGTAAACAAGTTTATTTTTACATAATGCAAGATAAAATTTAATACACACTAAAGAGATTATATTGTATTTTTTTGATGCTATATACGACAAATTTTGTGATGTTGTATGCAGTATCTGAGAATTGCTATACTGGTCTCACCTTTGTACATCGAATCTAAAATAATGTTATGCATGTCTTTTTGAATATATTTTAAATTTTGGCCTCATATATATAGAACGAAGTTAATATTATAGGTAAATATAAGATGACATTACTCTATAAATTTTAAATTTTCGTCCATGTTCAAGGATAAAACTAATATAAATTTCGCAGGGTTGTTAAACGACTCACCAAGGAAGAAGTATAAGTGGATCAAAACCAAACTTAGGCGTACAAGTCAGTAAGTAGAATGGAAAGGTTCATCTCAGATTTTAAGGCACTACTACAGAAATCCTAATAGGGGACAACGTTATATGCGTTGGATTAGGAAAAACCGGTAATGATAAGTGGTTCGTGCCCACCCAACCCCGCCACATCCTGAGAGAGAAAAAACTGGCACTGATAACTCCTCGTCTGTGCAGGTTCTTTAATAAAAATGAACCATATATATTTCCCATACTTTTTTTATTAGCTGGTGCATTTAAAATGACATTGGTGCCAGTTTTTATTAAACCGACACATATCGAGCAGATAGCAATGCCGAGTGCGGGGGAGAAAAAAAAACAGCTGCTTCCTTATCCTTTCCCTCACATTCTCATTTTCTCCCCTCGTCCTTATCCTTTCCCCCTTCACTCTATCTCCTGTCTCCCTCTCACATCTACCCACCCGAACCACCACTACTTCTGCAGCCCCTTCTGTATGCTGATGTGTCATCATGGCCAGCTCCGCCTCAACGTACTCAATGGCAGCCTCCTTCTCCTCCACGACAGTGACAGTATTGGCATCAGTAAATATACTTTGCAATAGTCCCTTCTTATACTAGTCCCACCTTTGTGCATGTTGAGTATAAAATACTTAAAATTCTAAACCATAGAGTGTATATAAAATTGGTTGTTGATTAAGGTTGATAGTTTACATATTGGCTACATTGAAAAATAATGCTTCAAATATGCTGTGATTAATCAATGTTTTAATAAAGGTAAAGTTTTATGAAACATATAGTCCATAAAACTTGTGGTTATGTGGCACATGTCATAATACCTGTGATTTTCTATAACTTTGACCATAAAAACATGGCTTTTCTGAAATTTACTCTAAAAATAATAATGGACCAGTGCAACATGCTATTTCTGTACGAGTGCCACCACTCTGCCTGGAATTAATGTAAAGATGATATTTCTATACTTTCGATTTTGCAAATTCTGATAGTCCAATATCTCTTTTTTAACCGATGTAGAAAGGTGTGTGCTTCCTCACCAGTATTTGAAGAATATGCCAAGTATAACATTCTCCCAGAATATTGCATCCAGTTCGTGATTGCACAGCAAAGGGAATAAATTCAACACGCACTACCAACAATAATGCACTGAGCCTTTTCTTGCTGGAACAAATTCTGTTAATTAATAAAGACTAAAGTGGAGAATATTACATTTTTCATACCATCATGTTATGTGCGTGGATGAATTGAGGTGCTTGATGGGAGCTCGCCTCCCGTAGCTTGGTTGAGGACGAAGAGATAAAGGGGAGACTAGAGATAGGTTTAACAAAAAAAAACATCATCTGGAGTTCATTGCTATTGCGGCAACTATTAGGAGTGAATTTACGACAAATGCCCTTAAAAATCTTTGTGCTGGTAAAGATTTTTTTGGCACTGAAACCTCCTAAGGGTAGATTTGGTGGTATGTTGTGGGGTGTCGATTTACAGTGTGTGTGGATTTGGCTTGATTGAAGAGGGTGATTTTTATATTAAATTTCATTTGTGTAATAAGAGTGATAAGTTTAAATGGGCCTGCACAGAATGAATTTAAACAACAATTCCTTGCTGAGTTAGTCCATTTGTGTAGTCATGAGAATTTACTGATTCTAATAGGCGGCGATTTAATATTTTTTGAAGTCCTGAAGAAAAGAATAATTCTAACTTTAATGATAGATAGATAGCCGTTCCTTTTTAATACTGTAATTGATGGTCCAAATTTACGGGAATTACAAATGTCGGGCAAGAATTATACATGGGCAAACATTCTTACTGTTCCTACCTTTGAAAAGCTAGATAGAATTCTAATTTCTACTGAATGGGAGGAAATAAACTCTTTATCTTCGGTTTTAGCTTTATCTTGAGATATTTCTGGTCATACTCCATTATTGTTAAACTCTAACTCAGCTTTCTCAAGTTTCCTTCCAAGTTTCAAATTCGAACTTGGTTGGTAATTGCGAGATGACTTTTTTTTGACATGGTTAAGGAGGTATGCGCAAGTGTTCAGGTTGGGAATACTCCAACGAAAGGTGACAAGCGAAATTACGTAGGCTAAGATAAGACAGCATTTGAGAGGATGGGCCAAAAATATTTGTGGTTCATTTAGGAAACAGAAAAAAGAGTTGTTGGACAGGTTATATAGTCAGGACAAAAAGGCAGAGGCATGCTTCTGAATAATAGATTAGCTATGCTTCTAAGATATGAGGAGATTAAGTGGTACCAACGTGCTAAAGTAAGGGACCTGTTGGAAGGTGATTCCAATACCAAATACTTTCAGTTGCTGGCTAATGGTAAGCAAAGAAAAACAAGAATATACCAATTGCTAGATGGTGATCATATAATAAGTGGGTATGCTGAATTAAAAAAGCATATTACAACTTATTATAAAGGTCTTTTTGGGCCATCTGAAAAAACACAATTCTCTCTTGATGAGAACAGGATGGAGGATATTCCGCAAGTGGCACGAATTGAGAATGAGGCTTTAAAAGCAAACTATTCTGAAAAATAAGTTAGAGAGGCAATTTTTCAAATGGAACACAACAAAGCTTCGGTCCTTGTAGATTTCCAACTGAGTTTTACCAAGTTTTTTGGAATGTTATAAAAGATGATTCTCTAGACTTGTTAACGCAATAATTTCATAATGTTTCATTGCACTTGTATTCGCTTAACTTTGGTACGATTATCTTGTAACCCAAGTCTAACGATGCTACTAAAATACAACAATATAGGCCAATATGCTAATTAAATATAAGTTTTAAGATATTTACTAAGGTGGTCACAAATAGAATTATGGGAATGGCACAAAATGTTATAAGCCCAACTCAGATGGCTTTTATTCATGGTAGGAATATCATGGACGGGTAGTTATTTAACATGAGACGATTCATGAGTTGCATAGGAAAAAACAAAATGGGATTATTTTTATGATTGAGTTTGAGAAAGCGTGTGATAAAATTTATTGGTCTTTTGTGCAACAAACTATTAGAATGAAAGGCTTTTCCACTAAATGGTGTGAATGGATTGATTCCTTCATCCAATGGGTAATGTTGGTATAGAAGTTAACGACCAGATTGGACCAAATTTTAAACCTTGGAAGGGTTTAAGGCAAGGTGATCCTCTCTCTCCAATCTTGTTTAACATAGTTGTTGATATGTTGGCTGTACTTATTCAGATGGCCAAATGGTTGGTTCCATATGTCGTTGATGAGGGTTTGTCTATCTTGTAGTATGCGGATGACACATTGAGAAAATTTAGAAAATTCTAAGAAAATGAAGTTACTTCTTTTTGTGTCCGAAAAGCTTTGTGGTCTTAAAATAAATTTTCATAAGAGTGAATTCTTTTGCTTTGGTGAAGCAAAAGAATGTTAAGAACAATATTCTCAAATTTTTGGGTGCCGCATGGGTCTTACCCTATTAAATATCTTGGCATTCCTATGCATTCTAGAAAGTTAAATAACAAGTATTGGAAAATGAAAGAGGAGAGAATTGAAAAGAAGTTGAGCAGTTGGAACACAGATACATTGTCCATGTCCATGAGCCATTGATGAAAGATATGAAAGATTTATGGTAGGATGGGATGAATGTGTGGGATAAGTATTTAAGACAATACTTTACAATGAAAGCCATCATTTTCGTTACTGTTGACGGTCCTTAAGTGCAAACTTTAACCGTTAGCTATTGCATAAAAGATGCCAAATATACTATCAAAATTAGTGGTATAAGTTTATTATACTAACCGTCAGTGTTATAGATCGGGCATACCCAATAGTCTTGGATTGGTATCGACGTAGCCCACCATATACCAAGTTTTATGCAGAATCATGCCTGATATACGGAAGGTGTTTTGGATAAGGAAAGAAAAATAGAACTACTCGGATCGTATCCATACTTGTCTCCCTAGTTTTCCTTCGACAGGGGGACATTCGAGGGTATAAATACAAGACCCCTTGGAGGAGAGGAAACAAGCCAACAGACAACAACAAAAGCCTAGACATACTCAATCGGGGGCCAGCCACAATGACCGACAAGAGAGATCTAGCGCTACCTTCAGTCTCATCGAGTTCATATTCGAGGACGAAGACTACGCTAGCCATCGGCTACGTGTGAGAACTCCTTTCTGCCAAACTAACCGAGACTATATTAGGTTATCCCAAATATTGTACTAATGTGATACTGATATATAATGGCTACACCGGCTTCAGCCAACAAGACTAGGGCTATTACCGGTTAGTTAAGGGGTCCGAACATGTATAAAAATATGTCTCCTATATTTTTTACCTCAATCTCGGGTATGGCTTGGCCCAAATGATCCCCATACTCTGCAAATGTCATCGTCAGGATATCCAACCTCAAAAATATTCCGCCAGGTAGGGAACTTGGTGCTTAACGTTTCGACAAGATGAGTTTCAAGAAGACGGATTTTCCGGCAAAAAACTCCTCAACTTTAGCTTTGGGAGATATGACCCGACCAGATTGCACTCTCCTATGGATCGGGACCCTCGCTGTCTCAATCTTTATCAAGATATTGGCGCTATGGACTTTTAGACAAGGGATATTTCAATGACTTTGTTCCTAGGATATCTGACCCGACCAGAGTATGTTCCTTGACCAGATCGGAATCATCGTCATGCACCAATTTGATCTATCAACATCACCGAAGTTTCAAGACAGCACTGTCATGGAGGACATTGGTTCACTATTGACGACCGCCTAACGTAGGCCCACAAGGACCTATCACGAACTAATATCGCTGCCGAAATCTGATCAGCTAAGAAATCTCCTCGCCTCCTATCATCTGTTTATTATCGTCATCTTTGTGGTTGGTGTTTGTATTTTCTTATGTTCATGGATGAATCCGCAAGTGCACGGATAACGCTGTAGCATTTCACCCATGTGTATTCTCAAGAGTATCGTATTTATATTTCGACGGGGAAGGCGGCGGCATAAAGTTATGATTTTTATATCTGCTTAATCAACCTATAATTAATTCACCATAGTCTAAACAAGGGTTAGGATAATAATGGATATGGTAGTGGACACACAGGAGATTCAGCTCTATAAGAATTAGGTTATTCCTCGCGCTTTGCTGTGGAAATTACTAAGTAAATTCTAATATTTTTTAATAACCGAGCTAAAAGTAAAATAACAAATAAACTGGTTTGTCAAACTATGTTAAGAGAGAAATAAATTTAGTGGACAATGTATGAAATTGTAGATGAAATATGATATCCCGCACTTTGATTATATGGATGAATATATGTTAAGTATTATAAAAATGATGGTTATATATATATATATTAAAAATATTGTGAAAAATAATGTGAAGGAAGATAATTGGATGATGTTGCATGCTTGCATAAGTTTTGTATGTAATTATTGCTAGTGGGTGATGAGGTGTCATGTTTGCATGTTGAGCTTTAGAATTAGTAGGTTATAACTTTATAGCAAGATAGGATGTCTAGTAGGAAATTAGCATTTGGAAATTACGATTCATCTATACTTCTATACTAATCATGTCTAGTATACAATTGTTGTCGAAAGACAACTGCATCATGTCGAAAGACGTGGTACACTTGGTAGATTGTTAGAATAGTAAAAAGCAATATATTAATTGGTACAAAAATTTTTTTGGGATCCCCCATTATATGGCCCAAGGGGGCTATTTATAGTCTTAGTACAGGCTCATACCCTCTAGGGTTTAGTTTGTACATGGGAATTTACATCGATACCCTTATGATAGGGACTTTAGTGAGGGCACACAGTGTCCTTTGTGTTTATGGGCTTTTAAGTGAACTCCTTGGGCCGGCCCATGAATGGCGAAAAGCATCTGTGGGCCGCGGTGTCTCCCAAGCCCTCTACCGATGCCGCTTCTAGCTCAGGCGAAACCCTCCTGCTTCGCATTATGGTCTTCGCCCATAGTAATGACTTGTCAAGATAGTGGGCTTGGTGGTGGACCATTCGGTTTTCATCATCTAGCTTCGCTCAGCTGCTTTGCCTCCTGGACTTGGCCAACACCTCATGGTTCTTGTGGTTTTGGAAAGCCTGGCTAAAGGCCCTCGTGACATGCCTCTAACAACAATTAACATGTACATGCTTACAACATAAGACCACTCCCAGCTGGTCCGCCAAGACCACTCCAGTCACCTAGGTACTACCGAGAGACCACTCCCAGCTGGTCCGCCAGCGTGGTTATGGTATTTACGCACTCTTATGTCATATACGTATGTGGAGGAAAATATAGGACGGACAAGGCTGTCACCACCTGCCGCTTACCTCACTTTCCGTGGGGCACACCTAAATCCAACGACATTTATTTAGCCTAAGTACCATGCTTATGCTAGTAAATAATATTTACTAACTCAACTGGGACTCTCACCTTACGGATGAATAAGTTGGAGCTAGAGCAACCTATAAAGGTCATTGGATAGCAATTCTCTGAAATTTTGTGGTTCAACTGAGCTGATACATTGATTTTTTTTCTAAACACTATAGTTTCTCTTTGCTTTTCGATAGAACAAAATTCTTCAGACTGAACAAAAGAAAGATTTTGTGCCGCACACGTTACCAGCGTCCGCAACCATGGTCTTCTGGAGGTCCTCGTATATGCTCATCATCGTTGGATCCATTCGCTTCTTGGGTTTCTTGGTGCCGGTTCTTATTTTCTTGGTATTGCTTTGGTCATGGAGGTTCATGTTTTGTTGATGCATTGCCATGGAGGTGGATGCTGCATCTCAGCCATTTGCATGATTAACTTCAGATTGTGCTTTCCTTTCTAGTGCAGTGCTTCTGCTATAGCATCTTACATGGTGAATAAACTGTACGATGGGGGGATTGGTTCAATTAAGTATCTCGTTGATTCTCAGAGTTATATTCCAGCAGGAAAAAAATAAATATGTTTGCTTTCTTCTATGGCAAAGCAATTCACAACAGCAATATTATGGCTATGAAATACTAGGTTTAAGTGAAATCATATTTATTTTGCTGTTTTGTGATACTTAGATGCAATCTTCATTTTTTTTTTATATCCAAGTGGCTATGGAATGCCTCTCCACACAGCCGTGGTGACAGATATCTGTCGACAGAGAGAACTGGAATTTGCAGCACCTCTACGGCTCAACGTCGATTTATGTTATTGGTGTTGTCTTGCTTGTTGGATTCGTGCATGCATAGATGCGTCATTGGCCTTGATCTAGATTGTCGTATTAGTCTTGGCATCAAATCTTCATCACCGTATCCATCAGTGCTGTTGCTGTTGTGATTCATTTACGGGAGCTGTTGTGATCTTTAATTACTTCTCTGCATTCTACCGATGTACCACATTGCATGTGTGATCAGATCGTTGATATAATACCATTGAAAAATTTTCTGGTTTGGTAAGAATTTATTAAATTATGTGGTTGGAACAATATGTTTGTGATTCTTTTACTCCCTGGAGTAATTTATTTTGAAAGATGGTGTTGGAAAGAGTAATTAATTTACTAAGAGAAGCATCGCTAGAAGGACTTCTTAGTTTACTACGAGAAGTAAGAGTAATTTATTTATTAAGGGAAGGACAATAACTATGAGTAATTTATTGAGGGAGAAATATTGGTGCGGATAGTAGCTAATTTACTAGGAGAAATTATGTGGCTAGAATTTTAGTATATTTTAAATTTAAAGAAGAGATCGGAAGGAGTAATTGATTTACTGACAGAATGTATTGCAAGGAGTAACTTATTTACTAAGAGAAGATGTTCGAGTAATTCATTTACTAACAAAAACATAATAACTACGAGTAATAGTAATTTATTTACTAAGATAAGGCATCCGAGTAGTCCATTTACTAATCACAATATAATAACTGTAAGTAATTAATTTACTATAAGAGGACTATGTATGCAAGAGAAATGTGTGGTGGCAGTCAGGATGGACAAGGAAAAAAGGTGTGGGATAACAATGTAAAGATCAACATATCTGTTTGTAATTTATTTACTAATAGAAAGATTTTACTATGAGTAATTTATTTGCTGAAAGAAAGAATATATGAGCAAGAAAAGGTGTGGGAGGCATGTGAGGGGAGCGCTTTAGATATAGCGCACCCTGGGTGCGGTTTAGCGATGTTTGTGTGCTAATGTGAGTCAAGTTAATTTGAACTTGTGTTCGGATATGGTTTCTTTCTTGTTTAATGGGTAGGTGTTGCTCGAAGCCATGGAAGTATAGCCGGTGATGGATTAGGACTAGACATATTTGAAGATGAGCTCTAAATCGTTAAGGAGATATCACGTGGGATCCATAGGCTAAAGAACACTACATGTGATGGTAATGATGGTTTCCATATAGGGATGCAACGGAGCAGGTTGGGCTGGAATGGCCTTGCCCCTGACCCCGGACCTCTCCACCCGGCCCTGGTCCCCAGTGGAGATGCGGCACCAAATCAGCCCCCGTCCCCGACCCCTCCAGGGTTCTGTAACCTGACTGGGGCCTCCGCATTGGGAAGTCATTTCATCCAATCACTTGACACATCATCGAAAATAGCATGAATACATGAATAGCATCATCGAAAATTCATCAAGAAAATAAATATTTCCATGATACATTATTCCATCCATGAACTCAATGCATGCATGACCACAAATGCCTCTCAATGTGCGAATCTTGTGCTCGCCACACAACTCCGCTCACCGTGGGCCCATACCTACATGCCGCGCCACACCTGTGCGCTAGCTCACTGCACCTGCGCACCGCCACTGTGTCACACGCCATCACGTGGAGACTGCAGGGGAGAGGACGGGAGGGGAGAGGGTGACCGGTGAGGGAGGGAAGGGAAAGGGAGGGGAGAGGGCAACCGGTGAGGAAGGGAGGGAGTGGAGAGGGCGGTGACCTGTGGCTGTAAGGAGGGAGAGCGTCGAGTGAGGCGAGATCCAGAAAGGGAGGGTGACCGGCGAGAGAGAGACAAGATCTGGAGATGGAGTGGTGACTAGTGAGTGCGGCGTGGGGGTCAAGAGGATAAGGTAGGGTTAGATTTTTTTTATTGTATCCTAGAATCCTAGTATTTTAAGATGGGCTTCTTGGACCTGCAATAGGCTATATTTTGAGAGGTAATATATTACCCCGGGACCCAGCGGGTGGAATGCCTCGCTCGCCCAAATGCGGGGTGGGTCCCTTGTGGGGACCCGGCCCGTAGAGGAAATTACCATCCCTATTTCCATTTGATATACACTTGTGTGCGTGATGGTTGTTCAATACTCCGAGATTTAGAACCCGTCGTATATAAGTACAACTACATAGTCATACAGCCAGTTAGCACGCTAGCTAGGATAGGAGCATGCATCTCCTGCAGGGCAGCAAACATATTGCTAAGCATGCATGGGAGGCACTAGGAGATTGTTGGCCTGCGTCTGCGGTCAACATGGAAGGAAAAAAGGAAAGGGGTGCACGGTGTGCAGCAAGGTCTCATCGAAGAGCTCCCTCATTATCGAGCGGTTTCAATTGTCGTCGGCTCGGCCTTGAGTGTGGCGGCGGGTGCACAACAAAACATCAGGGCTTTCCAACGTGATTCCATCGTCCCTCGACAAGGACAGTTGCGCTTTCACATTGAATCTCAGCATCGTGATTCACTGTTGGATTTGTGCCTTAGCCATTAACCATCACCAATGACATTAGCATGTATTGTAAAAATCATATGTAATAACTGTTGGTACATAGTAGCTAGCTCTATTTTGAAAGCTTGAAAGAAATGTTCTTAAAGTTCTCTCTATCCTTATTTTTCACGTTGTGGTAAATCACTTGGTTGAAAATGTGTTGTCCGTTAGATTTATCAAATGTGTGTTTTGTTTATGGTCGTGGGTGGATGGGATATGTCAATCCCTAATCTATTCGATATAGCGATCAAATTTTCTGTTTGATTTTAATGGATGGGAGCATCCAATTTATAGTTCGGATGGAAAGATAAAACATATATAGATGGATAAGCCCAAATTTTATGTGGCCCGCTTATCGTATATATGCATATTTAATAAAGTATAATCACCTGACATTTTGTTTCACAGATTTAATAATAATTAATAGAATAGTTAAACCGACTCACAAATTGGGTAAATGGTTTAGGAGAAAAAAATCATTTGCAACATGCAAACATGAAATCGTACCCACCATCGTACCCAACATGCATATTGTTAAATTTCTCATCATATTAAGTTTAGGTTTTTAAGCTAACTTATGAGTCGAATAGTCTAAGCCTAAGTACACAAATAGCTTTTTCGATTAGACTTTTTAAAGTCATAAGCCATTCTTTTTTTTAAACTATAAACTTAAAGGCTTGATACCATTTGCTTATAAGACGTATAAGCAAAAGGTTAGCTTAAAAATACGTCTAATTAAGAACAAACAAGGTCAATGTGTTTGGCTTAAATAAGTCCAACCAATCTCATGTACCAATTATGCCGGAACCTAGCTTTCTTCGTTGTGCAAGGAAAATCCGTCGATGTCAACCGGGGTGCATGGGTTTGGTTTCTATAGATAATTGTTGATTGCATTTTCATGGATTCTACTGAACTTGTCATTTATCCCCAGTTCAATAAATATAACTAATTAAAGAACATGGCCCTCTACATCATGGATATTTGTATGCTATACCATATAACATATATATCCTTTCACGAGCAATATATAACTAGTAAAAATATAATGTTTAAATTCTGTGGAAAAAATGTGATGGGGTTGAGAGGTCTCTGGAAAGAAAAAGGCACTTATTTGGATGCTTAAACTGCGAACAACGCCGGTGTAGTAGTCTCGGTGGGAATTCCCCACAACATCCAAGTCGGCTGTGCATGCGTGCGTCCGTGTGCAGTGCTCAGCTATCCTCGCAGTCGCAAGCAGGCGTGTGGTGATCAAATGGCCTTTTGACCAGTCGTAGGTGCCACGTGGGCCATCGCTACTAAGTGACATCAACAATTTGTTCTATGACATAAGAGCAGCGGTTTGAGGCGTCCGGGCAAGGGTATGCAGAATCATCTTTTGTTCTACAGCAAATCAGCAAGAGAGTGATCCTGACCTTTGCCACACATCTGAGCGACTGAGCCAGCAGTAGACCTTAATTTTCTTAGTCTTTTCTAGTAGATGGAGTGTCTCTACTAGAAAAGATGGGATGTTTGGAAACTAATTAGAACTATTTTAGAAAAATAACAAGTGCTTTTTGGAAAAATAACAACTGCTTTTTGGAAAAAAAAGAACTATTTAGATAGTTTTGAACATATCTACAGGAATTAATGATAGAGAATTTCAACATAAAGTTAACGAGTCACTTTAGCAAAATTTTCTTCACATCAGTGGCACTTCCCATAAGACACTACTGACACTACTACTGGACAACCGATCTTTGCTCGATCGGCAAAACCAACAAATATTTCGGATCTTTAAACTCATTAAAATCGTTAGAAATAAGAAGAATACATTAAAAATGTTTACCCTCAGTTTTCAGTTTAGTTACGATGTTTTAAATTATTGTATTACTATTGAAGTAGTTTCACTTTCATGGACTTCCTTTACATTTGTTACTTCCTAATGTAGATGAATCGGCTATGGATGTACACCACGGACCGACGATCGAAGGAATTAATTAATGGCTCGCATTATTTTTTTGAGTGTGGCCAATGCCCACAAGCCTAAAGGTTTTATATATTGTCCATGCGAAAAGTGCAAAACCAGATGGAGTATTCTATATCAAGAATTCTTCATATGCACTTGTTTTAGTCAGGATTCATGCCTAGCTATAATTGTTGGATCTCGCACGAAGAGTTAGAGGTTGCAATGGAAGAAGATTAAGAAGAAGACGACAACATTCCGGATTGGGCTCAATACGATGGACTTCCATAAAATACAACAGGCGAGGCAGACGGAGCTGTTGAAGAAAACGATGGTGCAGATGATCTTGGTGAGATGTTGTGTGACGTAAAGAAGGATTGCGAAATTAAAAAGGAGGTCTAGAAATTGGAGCATATGTTAGCGGACCACAAAACACCCAGGTTGCGAACATGTACACAAAAAGTTGGGTACCATGCTGGAATTCTTGCAATGGAAGGCAAAAAATGGTGTGATTGCATGGCATTTGGCGAGTGATTGAAACTTGTAAAAGATATTATTCCCAAGGGAAACAACGTGCGAAGCTAAGAAGATAGTCTATCCTCTAGGACCGGAAGTCCAGAAGATACACGCATGTCCAAACGATTGTATCCTCTATTGCGGTAAGGAGTACAAGAACCTAGAAGCGTGCCCGGCTGGAGCTCAGCAACGATGGCGGAGAGAGAGAGAGAGAGAGTGAAGGCGGTGGCTCGATTCCGAGGGCAAGTTGGTGGAAACAGGCGAGGGCGTTGCGGGGAGGGTTTAAGTAGCTGTGGGGCCGAGAGAGATCCGAGGAGAGGGGGCCGGATTTGGCGGCAGCGTTCCCGGCCGCTATCAATGGTGCCGACGAGATTTGCGGGAGCAATTCCGGTCGCTTTAAATAGAGAGGCATGGGAAAGTGGGGGGGAATGGGAGAGGGGATCACAGGGAGTGTTTCCCCCTTCCAAATACGGGCAGAAACGGCTAGGAGCAGTGTGAATCATGGCGGTGGCGGGGGGAGGTGGGATGACAAGTTGCCCCGTCTGTCAGTGGCTGCGGCGTGGGGCACTGCGGAGCGGGCCGACCTACCAACTCATGCTGGGAAGGCTGGGGGTGGCGGACATGGCCAGGGGAAAAGAAGAGAGAAAGAGAGAGTGTATGTGTTGTGCCGACTTTCGGCCCAGAGAGAGGTGGGAGATATTTAGGTTTTTCCTTTTTAAAAAATTACAAATAATTTGTTTATTGTTTTATAATTATTATTTGTGCTATGAAAATTCCACTAAAATTTGGTGAAGCTTTTTTGGCCTTGAGAATATATCCAAAAGTTCTCTAAGCCACAATTGATTTTCGGATTGTATATTTTTAAGGTTGGAGGCTTTAATCCAAATTTTACTTTTGCTATGAATAATTTGAAGGATGTGTTTTAAGGTAAATTTGGGACACGACAGTCGCCCACCACCAATGGATACCCTGGTGGGATCTGTGGCTGACGGATCCACCGCTCCACGACCTCCGCCCGCGGCGATTGAAGAAGCCGAGAGAAAGAGGGAGGAGAGGTGCTGGGATCCACATGGTCGAACTCGCCACGGCTGTCGCTGTCGCTACCGTAGTCGTCGTCGCCCGCAACTGGTCAATCCACCCTGACCGGTTCCGTGGCTGATGGATCTGCCACTCCACGACCACCGGCCGTTATGATCGAAGAAGCCGATGGAGGAGAGGCGGCGTGATCCGCACAGTCGGAGCCGAGCCCGTCGCCGCCCGAGCTCGCCGCAGCCGCTGCCGTCGCTGGATTCGCAAGCTCCGGCTGTCGAACCCGCCGCCACCCCCTGAGCCCGCTGCTCGTCACTGAGATGCGAGGGAGAGGATAAGGAGAGAGAATGATGGAGGAGTGGATAAGAAAGCAGGAGAGTTAGATATTTTTAGGTGGAGAGAGGTCGGTTGGACTTTTCGCATGTGAAAATAACCTAATTTTGCATGCTGGCCATTTAAGAGGCCTATCTGTGAAAATAGATTTTTGCGTGCTCGCCTCATAGACAGCCGTATGCTAAAATGGGGGTCATTTTTACAGATGGGGACACTTATGATCCTCTAGTAACCTATTAGGGTGCTCGTCCAGGAAAATCATTTCTACTGTAGTGTAGGCTAGAGAACAATACACATTAAGGTGAAGGTTTTCATATGATATATATACACGTAATGTTGTGTGTATGATGGCTGTTTGAGACTCCTAGATGTAGAACCCATCGTATATTAGTACATTTATAGTCATACAACCAGTTAGCACGCTAGGATAGGAGCACGCATCTCCTGCAGTGCGGCAAGCATATTGCTAAGCATGGGAGGCATTAGGAGATTGTTGGCCTGCGTATGCTGTCCAGGTGGCAGGGAAAAAAGAAAAGGATTACGTCGTGCACCAAGATCGCATCCAAGAGCTCTGTCCTTATCGAGCGGCTTCCTTGTCGTCGCCAGAGCCTTTTGAGTGTGGCTGAGGGTGCACTAGAAAACATCAGCGAGTTCCAACGTGATTCCATCCCTCGACAAGGATAGTTGCCCTTTCATTGCATCTCAGCATCGTTATTAACCATCGCCAATGACATTGGCATGTATTGTAAAAATCATCTGTAGTAACTGTTGCTACCCTTTTTTTTTAATCAAGGGCAGAATGCCCCCATTTCCATTACTAGAAACGAGAAGACTACAAGGTTGAGGTTTAGGTACAGAGCATTCCCAGACAAGCTATCAGAATAGCTGGTTTTGTCGATGGCACCTGACAGAACAAAACAACAGCAAACAGCTCTAAACAAAGCCCTGAAACAAAGTCTACTAGCGACTCAGATATACTAGAAGCAGTCACCAGCCCAAAATCCTAATTTGTAGTTCCAGCAGGCATTCAGACCGACAGCAGAGATATCAATCTTCAGCATCCAATCCTTCTCGCTGTGGCCCTCCATCCATACTTGGAGTTGAAGATATCACTTGCCACCTGTCTTATGAGTTTGGCTCCCAAGAGCAACCTTATTTGATCTTCCTCCAGTCTCTGCAGCGGAACCCAGGATTCCAATCAATGACAAACCGAAAAAATCACATCAGTTGGGTCATTAGGAAGTTTATTCTCAAAACATGCTTTGTTTCTAGTTTTCCAGATGGCCCAAAACACAGCAGCCACACCAGTAACAACTAGTTTCTTAAGGTTCTTCCCAAAAGCAGAGATCCAGGAACTAAACAATTGATTACGTACTGTCAGAGACAGGTTTCAGATCAAAAGCACAAGAGATAATATTCCAAATCAGCCTTACCATACGACAGTAGAAAAAGAGATGCTGGATGGATTCTTGTTGTTCACAGAATTGACACTTAGTATCATCTTTCCTCCAACCTCTCTTAAATATATTGTCCTTGCTCAAGATTTTACCCTTTAGCATGAGCAAGAGAAAGATTTTGATTTTCAAAGGTATTTTAAACTTCCAAATTCTCTTGAAAGGAGTAGGTGTCTGCTGAATACAAAGAGCATTGTAAAAAGTTTTGACAGAAAAGGTCCCTTACTTAGTCAGGTTCCAGCGGAGCCTATCTTTGCAACCTGGCTGAAAGTGTCATCAGCAAATTTTTGTTTAATGAGGTTCCAATCTGTCAACTTTTCATCAACCAAGGTCCTTCTAAACTTGACCACACTCCAACCTTTTTCTTTTATCTTAGCTAAGGAGATAAGTTTTGTCAAGGTAATATTATAAAGAGCAGAGAACTGAGAGGATAGTGGCCAGCCACCCATCCAGCTATCCTCCTAAAACATTACAGATCTCCCGTCTCCCACTTTGTTTGAACACAGACTATAAAATTTGTCCTTTAGTTCAAGAAGCCCCTACCAAAAGTAAGAATCTCCAGATTTTGCTTTCAGGACAGATATGGGTTTCTTCTTCAAGTATTTGTTTCTCAGAAAATCTTGCCACCATCCCTCTTCATTTTCAAGTTGCCAGATCCATTTCCCTAGCAGAGCTTTGTTCATAAGATCAAGGTCTAACACTCCCAACCCCCCTGGTCCATAGGAGTGCAGATAACTGGCCATTGAACAAAGTGGTACTTCCTAATGCCAGAGAAGCCTTCTTCTTAAAAAAAATCCATTCTCTCTCTTCACCCTGAGGAATTCTATAAAAGGACAACATGTAGAGAGGGATATTACTTAAGCTGGAGTTAATCAAAATCAGCCTCCCACCAATTGATTGAAATCTCCCTTGCCAGCAACCCAACTTGTGTTCCATTTTGTTTTTAGCTGTTTTCCGATCCTTTTTCAGGATCCTTCTTTTATCTATAGGTACCCCCAAATATCTCATAGGCAAATCACCTATGTTACAAGTAAAGAGTTGGCTATAGTTTTTTTTTTGTCTTTCTTCTGTCAATCCTATACAGAAAATTTCACTCTTGTTGAAGTTAATTTTGAGACCTGATAATTGCTCAAAAAGACACATAATATATTTCATTTCTGGCATATTCTAAACTATCAGGAATCAGGAGAATAGTGTCATCAGCATATTGCAAAACGGCAGCTTTGTTTTCATCATTGACACCTAATCCTTCTAGCAAGGAATTATTTTCTGCCCTATGAATCAACAAAGTAAGGGCTTTAGCTGCTAAATTAAAAAGCAGAGGAGATGGAGGGTCTCCCTGTCTGAGACCTTTGTAAGTTTGAAAGTAAGGGCCAACTTCATCATTTACTTTGACTACTACTTTCCCTGCTCTAATGACTTTCATCATCTAGGCGCACCATTGAGGTGGGAAATTCTTTGCAACTAGCATTCTATGAATAAAATCCCAATCTACTTTATCATAAGCTTTTTCGAAATCAATCTTAAAAAGAATGCCACTTTGTTTCTTTTAGTGAATAGAATTCAGAATTTCATGTAGAATTACCACCCCCTCCAATGTAAACTTATTCTTAAGAAAGGCAGTTTGGTTTCTGGAGATAATATAAGCTATTACACATTCAATCCTATTCATCAAAACTTTTGTCAAGATTTTGAAGCTCACATTCAGAGACAAATAGGTCTAAACTTTTGAATTTGCACAGCATCCTTAGTTTTAGGAACCAAAGTGATAATGCCAAAGTTGAGCCTCTCTACATCCAAAATTCCTTTATGAAAGTCATTCAATAAATCTAAGAGATCAAGTTTTATCAAGTCCCAGAATTTGGCATAAAACTCCCCAGGGGCTTTATTGTGTTTAAGGTCAAATACCACAGTCTTAATTTCTTCCAAACTAAAAGGCTGAATGAGCCTTGCTTTGTCTTCCTCAGAGACTGTAGAAGCTCCACCCATGTCAAAATTCATGGTGTTTTCTTTAGAATGGCCAAAAAGTTCCTTATAAAATAGTGTTATATAATTTACTAATTCCCTTTGTCCCACTATCTTACCCTCCTCCTGAGAGAGGGAGTGTATCTGGTTTTTCCTCCTCCCATTTGCTTTTGCATGGTAATATTTTGTGTTACAATCCCGCTCTAATATTTCTTTAACTTTGCTTCTTTGGTACCATTTCAGCTTTTCTTCCATAATCATAAAACTCAGCTGTTGCTCTAACACCCTTCTCTCCTTTCTATCACTATTAGTCATGCCAGCTGATTCAATTTTGATGTCAATAGCATCAATTTTTTTGAAAATCTCTTCTTTTCCTTTCTTATACAGCCCTTCCCAGTTTTTGTTCCAGCCATTCAACTTTCTTCTCAGGGCTAAGTTTCTTTTGCCATCTCTCAATACTACTACCAGAGATCTGGCTATTCCACACTTCTGTCACTACTTTAGTGAGGTGTAACAGTTACTAGGTAATTGTTGCTACCTAGTAACTCTATTTTGAAAGCTTGAAAGAAATGTTTTTTTAAGTTCTCTCTTTCTTTTCCACGGTGTTGGAAATCACTTGCTTGAAAATGGGTTGTCCGTTAGATTTATTAAATGTGTGTTTTGTTCATGGTCGTCGATGGATGGGATATGTCCATCCATAATTTATTCGATATATCAATCAAATTTTTTGTTTGATTTTAATGGATGGGAGCATCCAATTTATAGTTCGGTTGAAACAATAAAACATAGATGGGATAAGCCCATGGTTTGCTTTTATATATACATACAATAAAATATAATCACCCGGCATCTTGTTTAATAATTAATATAACAGTGTAAGACTCACAAATTGGGTAAGTGGTTTAGGAGAAAAAAAATCATTTGCAACATGCAAACATGAAATCGTACCCACCACAGCTAATCTGAACATGCCACGTCCAAGTCCTCCATTGGAGGATTGATCATATTAAGACTCTCTTTGTTTAGACTTATAAGTAAACAAATGTCTACCTAAGTAAACAAATAGCTTTCCCGATTAGACCTTTTAAAGACATTCTTATTCTTAAGGAAAACAAAACTATAGAATTTTTTTATATATGTGAAGTGGAGGTATGACTTTGTATTAAACTTAAAGCCTTGAAACAACTTGCTTATAATACATTTGAACAAAAGGTTTGCTTAAAAAATAAGTTTAAGAACAAACAAGTTCTATGTGTTTTTGCACAAATTTTGACAATTTGACGCTTTGCGGAAACTAATTTTACAAATGAACCGCGGCCAAAACTTATTTTAGAAATGACCCTTTTGTTCAGCGCCAAATCGTATGGCGCTGAACTTAAACACCTCATCGCCACGTCAACAGACGCTGAATGCCGTGCCACCGCGAATGGGAGGCTGAGCCAGCGTGCCAATATGCATTCAGCGCCGTGCTATTGGCGCTGAGGTGTCTAAATTCAGCGCCATGCGATTTCGCGCTAAAGAAAAGGGTCATTTTTTATATAAGTTTTGGCCACGGTTCATTTGTAAAATTAGTTTTTGCAAAGAGTCAAATTGTCAAAATTTGTGGTTTTTGCTTAATATATAAGTCCAACCAATCTCATCTACAGCTATGCCGGGACCTAGCTTGCTTCGTTGTGCAAGGTAAATCCGTCGATGTCACTGCACATACGGGTTTGGTTTGTATTGACAATTAATTTCATTTTCATGGATTCTATTGAACTTGTAATAAATATTTAGATCGATAAACATCCCAAATTAAAGGACATGGCCCTCTTTTTTTTTTAGATAATGGCGCTCTACATCATGGATATAGATATGTTCCCTATAACATATTCTTTCACGAGCAATAGATAACTATATATATTTTTTTTAAGATAATGGGTAGCGCCCGGCCTCTGCATCATAGGTGAATGCACACGGCCAATAGATAACTAGATAACTAGTAAAAATACAATAATGTTTGAGTTCTGTGGATAATATGTGATGGGGTTGAGAGGTCTCTGGAAAGAAAAAGGCACTGGGATTTGGAGGTTTCGACTCCAAAGAATGCCGGTGTAGACGTGTAGTAGTCTCGGTGGGAATTTCCCACAACATCCAAGTCGACTGTGAATGCATGCGTGCGTCCGTGTGCAGTATACTCAGATGTCCGGGGCTTGCGGGCGTGTGGTGAGTGGCCTTTAGACCAGGCGTAGGTGCCATGTGGGACATCGCTACTCAGTGACATGTTAGTGTGAAGTCCTCATATCAGTGCCGATTTGTGTTTACGATTAGAACAACGAGGTCTAGCTCGGAGCAATCATCACATATGGGTTGAAAGAATGTACCTGTCAGAAGCAAAATCCAGTACTCACTCCCTCCCAAAATAAGTGTAGTTTTGCACTATTTATGTTCAACGTTTGACCGTTCATCTTATTTAATTTTTTTTATGATTACTATTTTTATTGTTATTACATGATAAAATATGAATAGTACTTAATGTGTGACTAAATATTTTCAAATTTTTCATAAATTTTTTAAATAAGACGGATGGTCAAATGTTAGGCACGGATATCCACGGCTGCACTTATTTTGGGATGGAGATAGTAGTATTCATGTTTGGAATTATATAACTGGACGTCAATTTAATTATTTGTTGTATGAAGAAAGAGCAACGGTTTGAGGCGTCCGGCCAAGGGCATGCAGAATCATCTTTTGTTCGACAGCAAATCAACAAGAGAGTGATTCTGACCTTTGCCACACATCTTAGCCAGCAGTAGACCTTACTTTTCCTTTGGCTTTTGTGGTAGATGCGGTGCCCTTAAGAATAACAGCTGTTTTTTGGGAAAAAAATCTATTTAGAAAGTTTTGAACATATCTACAGGAATTATAGGTAGAGATTTTCAACATAAAGTTAACGAGTCCCTTTAGCAAAATTTTCTACACAGTGTCTTATCAGTGGCACTTTCCATAAGAGTTGATAAAACGGTTGGTGATACGCCCTATAGGCAATTATAAAGATGATTGTATCACATACTATGTTTACATATTTATTATATTTTGTTCCTCGTAATAGATACCTCGAAATAGATAGCTCATTACTGGTTAATAGATATATGATTCTTTCATGAGATTATTTATGTTGTATGTTACTACTTGTAAATGATCCCTGGTCAAATATCATGTACGGAACAAATATGGTTCAATGATAAGTATATGTATTGATACATGATGATGTCTCATGGATTATGGTATGGAGATACCAAATTAATAATGTGGACATATGTTGTTGGATAGATCCAACAAGAGACACTACAAGAGCTATATGTGTGATGTGCTATCAGTGGTATCATTTAGTGTTAGTGTAGAATTCATAGAGTTGAGATTATCTTGAGTCCCGACATGTGTAGTAACTAGGCAGTTATTAAAGTAGTATTCATGCATTCTATGAAACATGTAGTGGAATATGAATAATTAAGACGGGATTTGCCCTCCTCCAGGGAGATATTTTTGGGGCCCTCGGTGTTATACATTATGGAGGTGCATGACCATGTCGAAAGTGATTGAGTCAATCCAAGTCAAATGATCTATCACATGATCGAGTAAATGATTGAGCTATTAAAGGATGGTATATATCTAGCCTTGAGCTTAATCAATATCGTGAAGCAAAGTAGTTCAAACAAGTATAAACTAGAGGTTCAGTCGATATGATCTTTATGTATTTTTGGTAAGTAAATATGTTCTGCTAAGGGACTCTGTTGACATGTGGACTGGAAAAGAAGTTTTAATGTTGCAGCCGAGTATACATGAACCTGTGGGGTCACACACTTAATGGGCTAGAATAAAAAGGATTGGATGGAGATCCTGTTGAGTTGTGACCCAAATTCATTTGTACTTACTAAAGGCCAGCTTCTGCCGGAGCGAAGCGGATGCCCGTCGCCGGAGGCTTGGGCCGGAGCGAAGCAAAACCCGGGTTCCACCATATATATACCTCTTGTAAGCCGCCGTACAGCGTTGTAACCTCACATCGATATAGTGAAGATATTTTGCTGGCTGGCACCCGTCGTTTTTTCTCTTCTTCTTTGGGAGGGTTTTTCACGTTAAATCTCGTGTTTTTTGTGATTGATCTATTGTTCTTTATCGTTCATTTGCCTATCATTTCCTAACAGATCCAATATGTGCTCCAGCTGAGAGTCCGCCCGCGCGTGGCGTTCCATCCCTGAACGTGTGGATGTCGGTCGAGCCACCTCTGGTTTGTGGTGTTGATCGGCGTGGGAGCATGGTGAGACGAATGCACAAGGAGGAGAAGGTCGGGCTACTGCGATCAACCACTTCCTCTACATCGACGAACACTACATTGTCAATTTTCCTTTGGCTTCATAGCACCTACTTCCGTTGCACAGCGCATCGAGTGGTAATGATTCACGATCTACTTGCATGGTTCCTGGTTCACGCGGTAGATAATTTTTATTTATTCTACCGTAGTCTTTGCGGGATCATACTTCTATTGAAAGTGACTTATTTGAAATGCAAGATCATACTTTTGAATAACATTCTACAAAAAATCCTGCTAGTCATTTATAAATCTCAATTTACATTTTAGATCTTAATTAATAGTCCTATTCAACACAAATTCAGAACAAGAAATTTCTAAGGACAATCGCTAGCCCACTCATGCAAGCCCATGCTGGCTCAGTATATAGTATGTTGAGGGAGGCACAGGAAGTCCAACCATAGCAAATTAAAAGGCTACTGTAAGGTTGCACTCGCTGTGGCCTCATGGCAGTCAATTATGATTTCTGTACTAATCTGATGTTTGTTCCCTTCATCAAATTTGTTGGAACTAATCTTGTTGTAAATGATTATATGGTGTCGTCTTAGTTTAGTTTGATCAAGTCATATGTTGAAATAGTTGCATGAGAGCTCATGCATGCATGTGTACTTCCTCTGTTCACAATGTAAGTCATTCTAATGTTTCCTATATTCATATTGATATTAATGAATTTAGATAGATATATATATCTAGATTCATTAGCATCAATATGAATGTGAGAAATATTAGAATGACTTACATTGTAAAACGGAGGGAGTAGCTGGGAACATGATAGGTTCACGTTGTTCCTGGTTTGCAAGGTTAGGTAGCTACTAGGTTAGGCAATGCAAGCATGTGTTGCACGTAAAGCGAGTCCGTACATTGAGCCGATAAGCCTCTTGCGTCACTACTGCAGAGGTGATTTTCCTTGATGCCAACCCATTTTGGTTCCAGGCGGGCCAAAAGTGGCTTCGTCTGGAACCAGGCGAATGCCGGCCCGGGCTGTAGGTCGTACGGGATAATCGATTATCCTGTGCGGCCCACGTAAGGCGACCGCTTGCGATGGTCGGGGGGCATATAAGCCCCCAGCCCAACCGTTAACAGTATTTCTGGCGTTTTCTCTCTCTTAAACATCCGCAAATTATGGGGGGAAGGTTTTCGACCTCAAATCTTTGATTGGGTTCCATATAAAAGGTGTAGAGCTTGTTCTCCTCCTTCATTTGCTTCTATTTTTGTCAGTTTTCATCGGTGGAATACGAAGAAACTTGCACTTTTATAAATGGAATAGTGTAGACACCTTTTTGTTTTTTATTTTTTTTAGCAAACACATAATGATTCCATTACATGTTTATAAAAGTATTCAGTACCTACATTGAAAAGTTGGGTTTGCCTCTATTAAATTTATTTTCATTCGGATGGAAGGACGATTTTTTTCATTTTTTTAAGAAATGAACAATGCTGTGGAAGAGGGAACATGCTGTGGACTAAAAGGTTTATTTGTCGCGGGGGATATTTATAACTGAGCTCGCTCAATTTTCGGCTAATTTTCCATCTATTATCCCGTGAGGTCAAATTATACCGACCGCATGGGATAATAGGTTATCCCAGACGGCTAGCATGTGCTAGCGCGACGGCACGAATTATCCCGTGCGGTCGGTATAATTTGACCGCACGGGATAATAGAGTCAGCCTTATTGCACCACACGGGATAATAGATTATCCCATGCGGTCCGTATAACCCGACCGCACGTATTCCGTGCGGTCGGGCCGCCCGCAGGCGAAAATAAAGATTTTCCCAGATGAGGAGCTGCAGGCGGGCCGGGCGACCGCACGGGATAATCTATCCAACCGCCCGAAAAAATAGGTATTGTAGTAGTGCGTGTAAATAGGAAGTGGAGCCTGGGTTGTGGAGATCATGCCTACGCAGTTAGAGTAAAGGCTAATAATACAACTAGCAGTTAGAGTAAAGGCTAATAATACAATTAGCTGCTTACTGTATATAGTGGTTACAGTTTACCTCTCAGACAACTTATATAGTGGTTAGCTCTTAACTGTAAATATATGGTCGGCATGTCTCTCTCACATATTTTATTGATTTTTGTGCCTAAGCTGGTTGTAAGCTTACCACCCGCTTCCCCTCTCTCTCCTCACCTCTCCTCTCCTCTCTCATCTACCTCACAATTTAGTCTCTTACAGCCTTCTATTATACTTTGCTCTTCGGCGGCCAGTGTGTCAGCTGGGCTTCAAAACAGTATACCACTCATTTAATTGTGGGTGTGTGTCATAATATAAAAAGCCAGACGTGCGTCGTCGGTGACGTTCGTCGCCAAAATGTCGTGTGCGTGTGACTCCAAATTTTGCTATTGTGTGTTGTGTTCATACCTCGCGTGAGTTTGATCCTTTTATCAAAGCTACGAAAATTGCCTACAATTCTACTTTTTAAAAGGCAGCATATGGTTGCAGCAACACTAAAGAGGAGTCCAGGATGTTCATAAAAAGCCCGCATATTACTACAAGAGGCTGCGTGGCCGTGTGGGCTGTGTTCTTGACTCTTGCATGAGTCCATGGGCTTAGGAGGTGTCGAGGATTTGAGCATGAGAAACAGTTGATGTGGAAGGATCAAACATCACGAACTAAGCCAACCAGAAGAGGGGTGAATGGTTGTAGTATCCAAAAACCAAAATTTTTAGCGAAAATAAAAGTTACCCTTGAATCGACGGATTATGGTTTGACCGAAGTAGATCGGCCGGTCTGACCGCGCCTATGTCACCGGTCTGACCGGTATAGATTGACCGGTCCAACCGTCCCGAAGTCGCCTCTGCTTCCTGTCACCGTCGCCAGTCTGACCGCCGTGTACCCGCCGGTCTGACTGCTGGTGTCTCGCCGGTTAGACCGCTGAACCCGAGCAAACACAAATCAAAGAACTCTTGATGTAGATGACAACTTTATTACTTATCTCTGTGTTTAGAAAGTGCAACAACAACACTCCTAAAGAAAATCTCTACTAAACTCGAAACCCTAGCTATTCTTACAACTCAATGCTCTCTAAAATGATACCGGGAGGCCTCACCCTCCCTCTCTATTTATACATGAGGTAGGCAGTCTAAAGCCACGAACCAAACTTATACAAGAAGTCCTAATCCACCTAGTATACCTTCCTGTACATGAAACCAACTTTACAAACTCCAATCATACCAAATTTGGACTCCTTCAAAATTCGAATCCGCATCCCATACACACACAATATCTCCATCGTATGCCATATGGAATCTTCACCAACCACGTGCGTTAATCTTTAGCCTAAGTATCTCGCATGATATCTGACCGTCTGGACATCGCCTTATCTACAAGTTGACTCCCGATCCATCACCGGCAATACTCACCCGAGGCATCAAGACACCTACACTTGAATCAAACAAAAAAACCATATTCCGAGACCAAGCTATCTCCAACTTGACTCATTGTTAGCAAACAATATAAAATCAAAGGTGTTTTTGATTATTATTCTGTGATGAACAATTGGGCATTGGAGATTATTGGTTTTGTTATTTGGAATTTATTCACAAAGTGGTTTTGGAGATGATTGGATTTACACGTGAATCGCAGGATCGTTATTTCATGTGACTGGTCAGACCGGGCATTGTGTACCGGTCAGACCGGCGGTGATCGAGTGGTCGGACCGACCAGCCCGCGGTTTGACCGGCCGACACTGTGTCGGTTTCGGTTTTGGGTTGTTTGTTTCGATATCCGAGTTTATTTCATGATTATGGCTTCTAAATGGATACTATACGTATGTAATACTATTGTTTGCTGCTAATGAGTCAAGTTGGAGATAGCTTGGTTTCGGAATATGGTTTCTTTGTTTGTTCCATGTGTAGGTGACTCGATGTCTCGGGAGAGTATTTGCGGTGATGGACCGGGAGTCGGCTTGGGGATAAGACGACGTCCGTGGTGGTCAGAGATCATGCGGGATACTTAGGCTAGAGTTGATGCACGTGGTTGATGGAGATTTCATATGGCATACGATGGAGGTATTGTGTGCGTATGACATGCGGAGTCGAATTTGGAAGGAGTCCAAATTTGGTACGATTGGTTATATAAAGTTTCTTTCTTGTATTAGAGGGTTTCCTAAGGTGTTTAGGACTCGTAGTATGAGTTTGGTTCGTGGCTTTAGGCTGGCTACCTCATGTATAAATAGAGGGGGAGCGTGAGGCTTCCCGGTATCGCTTTAGAGAGCAATTGAGTTGAGTTTTGAGTTAGGGTTTCGAGTTTAGTCGAAATTTTTCTAAGGAGTGCTGTTGGTGCACTTTGTAAACATAGAGAGAATCAATAAAGTCGTCATCTACTTTAAGAGCGGGTTTCGGCGGTCTAACCGGTGATCTACCGGTGGTCAGACTGGCGGCAAGCGGCGGTCAGACCGGCGGGAGCACGGCGGTCAGACCAGCGGCGGCAGCGACAGGCGCGGCAGGCTACTTCGGCGGTCAGACCGGAGATTCAATACCGGTCAGACCGGCGGCATCTACCCGGTTAGACCAACAGGACAACTTCGGTCAGACCGCGATCCGTTGAATTCGAGGGTAACTTTTATTTCCGCTAAAAGTTTTCGGTTTTTGGGTACACCAACCATTCACCCCCCCTCTGGTTGGCTTAGTTCTTGTGATTCGATCCTACAAGTGGATCAGAGCCTGACGACGGCTGTGGCCTCCGGCTATGGCCGTGGCGGCGGCAGCAACCGGGTCGACAGCGGCAGCGGCAGTGGTTATCTGGGGTGTTACACCATGTCTGCCATAACATGAGGAGCTTCGTAGACAAGGTGACATTGCTCGACCCTGAGGTGTCTAATTCAATTGTTTATACACACATAGGATGACAAATTTACAAGTATGTAGACTAACTTGGCGCTGAACATGCATGAATTTATTTCAAGGATTCCGGAAATCAACTTCGAAATCATTAGAGAGGAGATAGCACAATTCATACTAGATGATATCTTGTCACCAAAAGGGATGTTTAGAGTGAAGTCCTAGGTAGCTCATCTCAGAATGGCAGAACATTTGCAATGCATACGCGATAAACATTTGATTTTTGTAAATATTCTTTGTAATACAATTAAATTCTTTAGAGTAAAGTCCTAGGTAACTTGTCTCTTTATATACTTGCATTTCTAATTACATATAAAATTGTTCCAATTTATAACTTAGTTTTGCAGGTTTTGATGCATGTCGGTGGTTTGGAGAGAAAAATGGATGTGAATGACATATACTTCCTCCTTTTCACAGTGTAAGACTTTCTAGCATTACCACATTCATTTAGATGTTAATGAATCTAGACATATGTATGTGTCTAGCTTCATTAACATCTTTATGTATGTGGCCAATGCTAAAAAGCCTTAGATTGTGAAACGGAGGGAGTATATGTGATGTGAATGCATGTGTTGTGATGGAATACAAATGTGAATGAGTTGTGAATTGGCTGTGAATGCATGTTTTGTGATGGAATGTAAATGCTGTGATGCTGGGAATATAAATGTTGTGAATTGGCTGTGAATATTGTGATGCTGGAAATGGGGTTGCTGGGAATGGGACTATATATATGTGCTTCTATCAATTTTTGCAGCGGGCATGGCTAGCAAAGTCCTAAGGCTAGCCAAATTATAAAATTTTATTTTTTTTTTCCAAACTCATCCCTGACGGGCATATTAATAATGCCCGAAAGAGATATGTCATCCGTGACGGGCTTTTAGAATAAGCCCGATAGAGCTAAGTCATCCGTGATGGGCTTTTAGAGTAAGCCCAATAGAGATAAGTCATCTGAACCGGGACTCGTTTGACTTAACACGTGAGGTCAAACCAATTGGTGTCGGGCTCTATCTAAATGCCCGATTGAGATGACTAGTTACCCGTGACGGGCTTAGTGGTGTGCCCGATTGAGATTAGTCATCCGTGACGGGCTCCTAACTATGCTGGTTTGACTGGTCATACTCATCTGTGACGGGCTTTGTTTTCGGCCTGATTGAGATAACATCCATCCGTGACGGGCTTTTGCCCGATTGAGATTTTTCCTCACATCAGTGACCTTTGTCCAGTGACGGGGGCCTTACCCGATAGTGATGAGGCTTTTAGCACGTCACAGATAAGCGATCCCGTTCTAGTGGGAGGTGGTTCTTCCTCCGGGGCGAGGCTAGGAATAAGTCTATTTTGCCTCCGTCAACTCATGCTCTAGTTGAATCGCATTCCACAACCCCTAAACCGGGTATAACCCGTCCGCTAACTTTCAAAACCATTGCAAATCGACTTTCCGGACGGTTTCGGATAAGAATAAGTTCACCAGCCGTCCCTCAACTTTACAGTGACTGGAAGGTGCATGTAGCCATCCCTTCCATGGTCAGAAAAGAAGCACGGAAAACATCGTTGCCAGGGCCATCTTCTGCTTCAACGATCGATATGTAAGCACATCACTGACAGTTCGTAATCAAACTTGAGCAGTGATTGAAACAATTTCAGCCAAAGAAAAAGGAAAAAAGAGTTCGAGCAGAAAACGGACTCTGTTTATGACATTCTGCAATCTTGGATGCGTATGTTCTTGCATTGGTCGTCGGGTGTAGATCTACAGCGGATGCCAGGGGACAGCACAGGCTGGGGTGGGAGGGCGTGCTGCGTGTGCCGTCAGAGGCGGAAGGATCTGGCTTCCCGCCCCTCGGAAGCGGCGACGGCTGAGGGGGCGAGCGGCGCAGCACGCGGATCCAGTACACCGCTAGCAGCAACCACCCGTATGGCATCCCGCCGCCATCGCCACACCAGCCCCTTCTCCCCTCCCCCATCTCCCGCCGACTGGCCACCCTCTTTAGCTAGCCGCGTCGGGTTGGGACAAAAAGAGAAGAAAGAGGAGGATACCTGTCATGTGGGCCCACACATACGTTTTGTTATTGTTTTGCTGACTAGGATGCCACGTTAGCGAGACCATATATATATACAGTTATGAGACCAAAATTGCATGGTTTTATATAATTTAGGGGTGAAGATTTTCGATATTGGGGATTAGGGATGTTATACAAACTTGACGTAAAGTCGAGGGATGACATGTAAACTTATTTCTCTCAGAGGCGATTCCGTCCTACGTGGGACCAAACAGCCCAACAAGGGAAGTAGCGGCCCACGAGGGCACGACGGGCCCAAATAGCCCCAAACTCCTCAGACGGGCGGGCTCACAATGATTCATGGGTATTCAAATGAAAACCCAAGATTTTTTTTAAAAAAATACATATATGAAGTATATATTCCATATGTATATGACATGTGAACTTATTTCTCTCGAGAAAAAGTACATCGAAGGTCCATCATGTTGTCATCGGGTTACAAAATCATCCTCCAACCACAAACCAGGTATATCGCATCCCTAATCTTACAACACCGGGTTACTTTAGGTCCCTAGGCGGTTTTGACTCTGGTTTTGATCAATGTGGCAGCTGAGTCAGCATGGGACCCCACGTGGGTCCTACACGTCAGCCTCTTCTTCCCCTCCCCTCTCCACCTCTCTTCCTCTCTCCTCATCTCTCCACGGCCGACGGCTGACGGAGACGAGCTGTGCGCGGCATGCCGATGCGGCGGGAGCGGGCGCGGGCGAAGGCCGGCGGGTGCAGGCGAAGGCCGGCAGGCGCGAGCGGCGGCGGCGGCGTCACCGAGCTCGGCCAAGCATCAGCGCGCAAAGAGAGAGCAGTGGCAACAATCCCGCGTCTGTATCAGCCTTAGTCCCGACGGCGGGGAGCAGCTAAACTATGGGATGGTCGACGTCACACCCGCAGCCTCTTTCCACCAGACGCACCATCATCACCCCAACCTCACCGGCGACGACAACGACAAACTCCCTCCACCATTCCCCTTACTTCCGCCATCGCCCTCCTTCGCCTCTCCCCACCTCGCCGGCGACGACGACAACCGTAACGACGCGAGCGCAAGGTATGTGAGCACCTCCTTTCTCTTCGCCCCAAGCATTGCCACCATCGCCACCACAACCGCCGGCAGCAGCCTCAGCTCCTCTTCGTCGGTGTCGCTGTTCCCTACATGCTCTGCGCCAACCAGCTCCTCTCCGTGGAGAGCTCCACCCGCCACCGTCACCACGGTGCTCAAGGTCCTCCCCGAGCGTTGACTTGTGCTTCCGCCGCTCAGCCGCATGCTCCTGCACTCCTTCCCGACGCGCTCCGCTGCTCCTTAGCCACCCGCAACTTCCACGAACTCTTTCACGCACTGCTCCTGTTCCTCAACCTTTCTTGTCAGCTCCGCCACGGCCTCGCCATGCGCCGCGTGCCGTTCCCACGCCGTGGTGAAGACGGCGTGCATCTGCTGTCGCAAACCCCTTCCTCTCCCGCAGCGTGGGCTTTATCTGCGGCGACCACCGGCACCGCCGCCTCCCGTCGGTCACTCTCGTGCACTGGAAAGAGATGGGGGAAGAGAAGGGAAAGAGGAAGAGGAGCTGAGGCTGTTGTCGATGGCTGTGGTGGAGATGGCGACGAAAGAGCGTCAGGTGTCGCCGTCACTGTTGCCTTCGCTGGGCACCCCCCGCCTCGAAGGTCTCGCGCACGGACAGAAAGGGGAGGAGGAGAAGGAGGAAGTGCCCAGGTCGTGGTCGGTGACATCGCCGCCGCCGGCCACCACCCGTCTTTGCCAGCGAGCGCCGCCGCCAATGGCCGCCACTTGTCTTTGCCAGTGAGCGTCGCCGTCGCGCCGCACCCTTGTTGTCAATCACCAAGAAGAGGACTGCAGGTCAGAGGAAGAGAGGTAGAGAGAGTAGTGCAAATAGTCACTGACAGGTGGGCCCACATGGGGACCACGCTAACTCAGATGCCACATCATCTAAAACCGAAGACAATACCGTCGAGGAATCTAGTTTGCACTTTGCACTGTTTTGTAAGTTGGAGGATGTGTCATGTCGGGTTTTGTGGTTCAAGGGCGATTTTTTAATTCAATGACAAGATGAGGGACCTTCGGTGTACTCATCCAAAAGAAGCCCAAACCTATCCCTCCCACCATCTTCCTCTCCCCACTTTTTAAGGCCCATTGGCCCAATAGCAAAAAAAAAAATGGCCCAAACTCTATCAAACCCTATCTCCTCACCTCCCGTTCCCGATCCCGCCGCCCGCCGCCCGCCCGCGCCCGGCCGCCCGTCGCCCCCGCGCCGTCGCGCCGTGGCCGTCTCGCCGTCGCCCCGCCGCTCCGGTCAGCCCCTCCACGCAGTTACACGCGCGCCGCCCGCCCGGCTCGGCAGCCGCCAGCGGCACGCGCCCCGCGCGGCCAGGGCCAGCCGACCACGCCACGGCACCAGCGCGGCAGCGCGCCCCGGCGCCCCGATCCCTCCAGTAGCAGGCAAGCTTCCGGGCTCCAGTCCACCGGCCACACGCCAGCGACGCCGCCCGGTCGTCCGAGTCTCGAAGGTAACTCTTCCCTAGTTCCCTTCATCCCCTGTCCTGCGCCCTTGCTGCCCGTAGATGTCATGTCTGATGTTGCTCCTGCTAGGTATGAGGCCATGCTCTGCTTCATTTTTACCATGCCCTTGTGCAGTTCCTGCTCCTTAGGTGCCTCCTAATTCTTGGAATCACGCAGATAAATGACAAATTTGCAGTCTAGAAACCTTTAGCTGTATGTGCTGAACTTAAATAGGTTGTAGCCGCTGCTTTTGGTGTGAAATCTAGTTGAGGGAGAGGGTCAAGACTGAACATTTTGTAGTTTTTGCTTGGGTTCAGGACTTCAGATACTAATTGAAATTAGGAAGCACTCCATGCTCGGAGACCAGGGAGTTACTAGGCCTTTCAGACTTCAGGGAGGAGGAGTTGTTTTGGAGGAGTTGTTTTTTATTAGAAGATCCTGTCAGTTGTTAATGTATCTTAAAAACTGTACTTATCTTTGTTGATAGAAAACGTTGGTCTGAATTTTCATCTGAGCACCTCAAAAGTAGTTTCATGGTTGAATATAGTATATTGTTGTTTTGTAGGTTTGAAACGTGAAGAGAAAAAACATGAATATAGTATATTGTTGTTTTGCAGGTTTGAAATTATGTTTATACCGTTATATATTATACAACTATTAGTGGGTTGGAAATTTTTTTTTTATCTCTTCTAATTTCGAATACCCAAGTTGAAAATCCTGGGCCCGCCTGTCCCCATGGCTGGAGGTGAGCCGGTTCCCCCAAATTCGACAACCTGTTGCCTCACGCGCTGCCGCCCGCCTCCGTCCCCCGTCGCCAACCTGCCGCTGTAATCCCAGCCGACGGGCCACCTCTAAGTGAACTGCTCATCTCGCTCCCATTTAAGCCTGCAGCTAGTGGGTTAGCTGTTTGTCGTTGTGCGTGTGTTAATCTACTACGCTGCGAGAATTGTATGGTGTTTTCATTTAGTGGTGCAGATTGTAGCTTGTAGAATCGATCCTCCTTGTGAATAACTTTGGTATTTCAATGTTGTGCGTGTAGAAATTCGTAGGTTGTGTAGAGGAAGGGAACCGTTGCTTCACTATTGATTGCAGTTTTTTTTTCCCAAATTCCGAATTTAATTGTTGATTTTAGCCTGTTTTTATACGAGATGCTATTGCTATATCTATATCTTTTTTTTTTTAGCAAATTTTGTAGGTGTATATTGGATTTATGGTGTGATAAAAATTTGGATTTGTGGGTTGTGACAGGCACAATCAACAAAAAAATTACTTGAAGGAGTTCTACTGTACAGTGAGCATTCGTCGACGATATGGTTCATTTCAAGAACAGGTACATGGTGATGGAGGTGTTCATCGATACACCAGTCAAGGGCCAGCCCGACCCTCTCATTCTCACGCAGATCAATATCACCAAAGCTATCAAAGACAGCATCCAGCTCAACTTTGGGGAGTGTGGCCTAGCAGCTTGTCTTGGGTCGTTGCAAGGTTGGTGTTTGTTAGGAGTACATCGACAACCCTCTTACAGTTTTCAGACAGCGTCATGAATGCTTGCATTTTGAGTCGTTATTTATAGGTGTTTATGAGCTCTGTTCATCTGCAGTGAAGTATGTAAATCCGATAACGAAGCTTTGCGTGATCCGAGTTTCCCGTGAAGATCACCAGAAAGTGTGGGCTGCTATCACCATGGTGAGGAACATTGGGAAAATCCCAGTTTCATTCAACCTGCGGGATATGAGTGGTAAGTGGATAACTTCCTATATATACATGGTGGAAGAAAGCAAATTTTAGTTTTAGGTTTACATCTGGAGTAAGTTTATTTCACTGTCTGGTGCCCAAGTTTGGGAAATCAATTCCCTGCAATAAAACTGTCTGTCTAACCATGTTGCTTTATTTACTCAGCCCACAGCCTTGAATTCATGCAACTTAAATACATTGTTATCCTGATTCCTTGCTTTGATGCGACCAACTTAACGAGGACTTTGAATTGCTCGCTGTACACTATTAGTCTATTATGACAACAAATTCTTTCACATTTACATTTTTTAAAGCTGCATACTAATTGAAACCTCTTGGATTATAGTGTTTTCGCTCCATAAACGATTTCTTCCTAGTGCGTGTGTTGAATTAGTGACTTAGTGGGCTTAAATATTTCAATGAAAACTTTAGCTGAACATCTCACTACAAATTTGGATTAGTAGTGGTTGGGGAATGGATTGTGAAACTAAAGCAGTTTTATCATTATGCACGATAATTGATTTCTGGCAACATGTATCTTTTCTTCTTCTTCTTTTTTTGTACAGACATGAATTTATTTCTGATTTTCTGTATTCAGGGCAATCCTGATTTTCAGTGTAAGGTGAAGTTCAGATGCTATCAGCGCTGCTAAATGCATTCTCTTTAAATTCCGATGACATGAATACTACAGTTTGTTAAAACATCTTCAAACAATATATTGTATGGTGTTTTCATGCATTTTAACTCTAGCATGATGGAGTCTCAACTTTTCCATTTGACTCCTCATGTATTTTGACATGCTGACTCGTTCTGCGTGTTTATATATTGCATTCCCTAAGTGAAATGTTTGCAAGGCCATCGTACAACCCGGAGCAGAGCTAATTCATCAATATCCTTTTAACTTCATTCAGGAAGTATCAGGGCCTGCAAGAAGGCTGCGTTGGAGTGTGAAGAAGCTAAGTTCGAGTATTACAAACTGGCTGCTGGTGATCGTATCACGCCCAAGTTTGTGGAGACCATGGAGAGCTGCTTTGCCAAGATTAAAGGATTAGAGAGCTAATGCATCCTCGTGTATCATACATTTGTTTCCTGACACTTTAGTGGATTATTAATCTGTAGGGAATCAAGTAAACAAAAATTTTGTTTGTCTGATCAACTAATCACTGAGCCTATTTTTTCGAATGTGCAAGAATGACGCATATCGATTAAGAGAAATTTTGTTTGTCTTGAATTCTGTATGTATATTTTACTTGAGAAGCAAAACCACAAGCTGACGGAGTCCCAATTTTCTTGATTACACAAAACAGAAATATTAACTCCGGGATGCAATACAACATGAACCATCAGATTCACGACAAGGCAGAATTGCATCTTCAGATCAAGCAAGAGAAGCAAAAACCTGTCATGGGCACAGTTGTCACCCACGCAGGGTCGCATCTTCAGATCACACACGGTTGCATCTTCAGATCAGATTTTAGTCACAGTTCAGGATGCAATTATTATCGCGAAGAAAATGGCACGGTTTGAAAATTAAGGGTAAACTGAAACATACATTGGCAGTTGCCACCCTCAAAACCAGTCCCTGTGTTCTTTACACCTTCTGTTACATCTGAATTCAAACATACGGAAACACAATTCCTGCAGTTCCCTAGAATGGTTCAGCGGCTGCTGAAAAGATATATATTCATTTTCCCAAAAATATAACGGCAATTTTTACCAACACATCACCAGATGGAAGCTTCACAATAAGCGACGGTTCCGGCTTTCCAGGAGTTGACAAGCTCCAGGACATGCTAGTCATTCTGCCTCTGCTTACACAAACCGAATCTAGTCTCTGCTAACACAAGCTAAATACAGGCAACCTTGAAATTACGTACTGCTGTTGATTAAACTGACAAATGACAACCAACTTCAGAGCTATTAATGAATTGTTCACTATTGTTATGTTGTCAATGAACAAAAATGGTTTGCATGACTGCATTTCAACTTAATAATTGCATCCACAAATGTCTGAAATTTGATTTCTGGCATAGTGACTAATGACCACAGTATAGCATGTTTTATGAACTAATGAAACATCTTCCAGTGGATAAAAGGTATGCTGATTTGGGGTAAGATATTCAATCATCATCACATAATACACTGCTATCAATGTGAATACAATACAACTACCAACCCACAATATAAAAATAAAGAACAAGAGGATATTTGATGCGATGGAATGGTGACAATAACAACAGGAGCAATACTAAATACATCTCAAGAGAATTACACACGACCAGCAATAAAGTCAGCTATACGTTACAAGGTTTCTCTCTTGCAAATGCCACAAAAGAAAAGCTAGCACAGCATCCACAGTCGCAACACAAAAACAAACAAAAGTATCATTTCACCTATTGTTTTGGCAGTTGGCAGTACAGAAGAAGCAATTCTTCCCTTGAAATTACAACTTCGCGCATTGCTACGGAGCTCCACGATAAGTTGACTGCAACCAAGCACACCAAGATCAGTAATGAAATAAACAAGCATACCAAATTGACCAATGAAAATATGTTTCGTATATATGTAGCTGTGTGTAATTGTAGGTTTGATGAATTTAATCAAAGAGGCTTCCAATTTCTACAGTGGTGAACACCAAATCAGTGTTCCTAGCTTCTCATCACTGTTAGTTCCAAACAAACAAAATGCATGGCAGCTCAAATCTTTAGAAAATGGTGCTTGCTAACATAATGGAGTTGCCAACTGATTTCATTCATTAGAAAGTGGAAAGCTACCACAGAAGCATAATTTCGCCTAAATCAACCTCACCAAATTAATCAGTAGCAATAATCAGTGAAGATAGACACCAGGTCTCACCAATTCGTACCTATCCAATCCGAAATATTTAATGGCCATGGCCGTCCGAGGACGAGGAGCAGCATCCACCGCCGCCGCCGCTTGTCCCCTCGCCGGCGTCCCCGGGCGGGCTCCGGCGGCCGCCGTCGGGGTCGTCGTCGCTGCAATCCTCGTCGAAGGGGACGTCCTTGTGGAAGATGCAGCACTTCTTGGAGCTCTTGCGGCCGAGGGACTCGTTGTCCACCGTCCCCTCCTTCCACGTCACCTTCTTCTTCGCCCGCCGCTTCAGCCGCAGCACCACCGTCTCCGCCGCCGGCGGGGGCGCCGACGAGGCCGGCGCGGAGGAGGACGGGGTGGGGTCCACCGTCACGGTCGCGGACCCGGTCGCCGGCGCGCGCGTTGCCATCGGCGGCGAATCTTGGTCGTCTCCGACTCCCGTTTCTTCTCACCTGTTTTTTTTTTCCTTTTTTTCGATTTTTAGTTTCTTTTTTAGTCAGCGCTAGTGTTACGACGAATTTTATTTCCCATAAGCCAAAACAGGAAATAAAAATTAAATAAATAATCCTTTCAAGTCATATCTACGACGCTAGAATTTTTCTATCATTTGGATGGTGTAAACCATTACTACAGCCTCTAACACCAATAGAGTCCGATCTTCGTTGACCTCCATCTAATAAGTGCAAGCCAGACAAAGGCTAGGTAGTAAAGGATTGCACGCTAATAAAAATAGAGAAGATTTTAGTGTTGTAAATATGGACATATGGCCTATATAGGACTATTTTCTTTAATTTATTTCATGTTTTGGCTTATGGAAAAAAAATTTAGGCGTTAAGAAGTGGAAATGCCAATTTAAACTTAAATTGAACTATATCCATGAGAGTTTTATTTTTTAAAAACAGTGTCTGGGAGTTGACATGGGAACTCCTCGGTTTTTTTTTACGGTACTAGTGGGACTTGACAAGAAGAATGGATTTGTATTACCAATTAGTTAGTTCAGAATTTTTTATTTACATTTTATATAGGAAAAGTTCAAGGTTGCATAGTATTCTTTTCACTTAATAAACGATCGTACTTACGAGTTACCCGTTGTTAATTTTGTTGCTAGCACACACCTAAACCTATATTCAACATCAAATTTTTTCGATTTTCATTATTTAGAATTATTTAAACAATAAAATATATTTAGACTATATCTTAGCGTAGAAAATAATCTAATCCTCGTAAACTAAACTTTGACAAGAGTTCAGTCAATTTTATTGACCTGAGATTATTTATTGGTTATAGGAGTTACCTTGCACTTTATTTGGAGTATTTTGGAATTTTTTTATCTCCCGCCACTGCTGGGAAACCCTCTTTAATCCCGGTTTGCAACCCCTATATTCCCGGGTTGTAAACCGGGAGTAAGAATCAGGTATTAAAGATCGCTATCTTTAATCCGGTTAAAATACTCGGGAGTAAAGATGCATTATTAGTCCCGGTTGGTAACACAAATCGAAAGTAATGTTTTTTTCTTTTTTTCCTCCTTCGTTTTTTTTCTCCTTTTTCATTCATAGCACATCACAAATTTATTCACAGAAAAATTCACAAATCAACATCAACAAATCATCTAAAAAAATCAAGAAAAACTGAAACAAATCAAAATCCCATCGTGCCACCTGGCCACCAGCCACCGACCGGCCTCCCTTCCCGCCGCCGGCCGGCCACCCTTCCCATCGCCTCCCCTCCGACCGGATATGGCGGAGGGGGCGGTGTCAGACCCCTCTACTATCGAGACTAAAAATCTATTTTTAGTTCCATCTTAACACAACAAACGGGGGAAAAAGCCTGAGCCACGCGCGTCCAGCTCTCTCTCCCATCCTTGCTCCATCCTAATCACGCGTCCGGCCGGCCGGCCTCCATCTCGCCGCCCCGCGCTGGGTTGCTATCGGCCGGCCTTCCATCACGCCGCCTGTCGGAGGGAGGGGAGGAGGGGAGGAGAGGGGAGGGGGCCGGAAGAGGGGGGAGGAGGATGGGTGAGAGAAGAAGGAAACGGAGGATGAGAGAATGGGAGGAGAGAAGGAGATTAGGATGGAGCAAGGATGGGAGAGAGAGCTGGACGCGCGTGGCTCAGGCTTTTTCCCCCGTTTGTTGTGTTAAGATGGAACTAAAAATAGATTTTTAGTCTCGATAGTAGAGGGATCTGACACCGCCTACCATATATTGAACCGGGCCTAATAATGATTTTTAGTACCAGCCAGTCAGGCAGCACTATCAGGTTGTGATTGCCACCTCTCCTATCATGCTATCTAGCCTGAGAATTAGTTAGCAATAGCATATACTCGCTCCTTCAAATAATTATATCTAAGTACATCTTATATGTCATACTGGTTTTTTTATTTTGTTAGTATGTGTTACATCCCGAAATAGATTTGTTTATTTTGTTATGAAAGCAGTTTGAATTTTTTTTTGAAAAAAAGACAATCACTATCGTGACTCCTACTTACGGTGATATGGAGTTACCAATCACTTCGATCTAGTCAAAAGCTAAATCAAGATGAGTTTTGTAAGACTAAACCAGCTAGCAAAATCGATTTAGATGGAACAAAGGATAAACACCCATTTCATAGGCAAATGGTAGGTTTACGAGACAAACCTGCAAAAGGGATAATCATACTCTCATAGCTAAGATGGACGGCTTTCAGTATAAACCGGTGAAGTTGGACAAAACTAGGCTAAAACTAGTTAAAAAGTAAATGCGATATTGAAAAGCGATTGTGTTGAAAGTAGATTGTGTGTCCAATTAAACCGGTCTTGTCTCTTATAAAAGGATTAGTCTTGCCTCCTACATAACCTTTTCCACATCAAATTATGGTAGAGATAAATTAGAATTTGAAAAATATCTCCCCATGCAAGAAAACTCGAAACCCGGCGAAATTCGCTTCAAACTTGGAAAATACCTCCCCATGTCTCTGCCGCCAATGAAAATCTCTTTTCACCACCAACGAAAACAGTTTTTCTAGTAGCGCTTGTTTGTTTCTCACTGTGCTCTGCAAATATGGGCTGGACATATAGGACGTTTAACAAGAACATATGGGCTGGACATTCTAGCATCTATCACGGTACAGTACGTTGATCCTCAGAGGAACAATTGCTTTTCTACCGCAATGAGATTGCGTAGACGAAGCTCGACAATCTCATCCAAAGTAACCCAATGTTGTGACCGCTCACTAGTGGAAAAACCATCTTTGATCCGTCGGCCGAAATCCACGATAGTCCCGGATCCATTTAAAACCAGGACTAAAGATGATCTTTAGTCCTGGTTGGTGGCTACAACGGGCATATTTGATCTAGTCTCGGTTGTAGAGATGTCAGACGTTGTCAGGGCCCCGGGATCTTTAGTCCCGGTTGGTAAACACCAACCGGGACTAACGATCCTAACTTTAGTCCCGGTTGGTGTTACCAATCGGGGCTAAAGATCCACCGGGACCAAAGATCCCCCTTTATATATGCCTTCTTCCTCTTTCAGCCCAAGAGCAAGCTTCAAAATTTCTCTAAAAAAGAGGGGAGGTCATGCCAAAATTTCTTGTGAAATTTTTTTAGTGATTATATACAAATCGGAGATGTCTAAAAGGTTAGTAATTTCATCCTCCAATTTTTTTTTTGTTGTTATATTACTTTTGGAGCTATGTTTCACACATTTTTTTTTGTCTCCAAAACTTTGTTGTAAGTTGATGAGAGAGAAAATTTGTGTGGGGAAGAAGAATATATAGAAAATTTATTCTCATAGTTTAAAATTTGATGAAAATTAATCTTAAAAAATATAAAACAAACTAAATTGAAAATTAAGAGAAGTACAACATTAATATTAGTTTAGAACTTCAAAAATTATTAATAAGAATTGCTTGTCGAAAGAGTTTTTAATTATTTTATCATTACTGTTTGACTGTCATTATTGTACGAAAATTTATTTATGTACGATTTTTTTTATTTCATGTAGATGGATCGACAATGGATGTACGCTGACCGGTGATCCAAAAAGTTTATCGAGGGCGTGCATTATTTTTTTGAGAGTGGCCGAAGCTAACAAGCGTAACGGTTTTATTTGTTGTCTATGCAATAAGTGTAAGAACCAGAAGTAGTATTCTGCATCCAGGACTATTCATTTCCATCTGTTTGAGTCGGGGTTCATGCCAAGCTATAATTATTGGACATCCCACGGTGAGCAAGGGGTTGAAATGGAAGAAGATGAAGCGGAGGACGAGAACATTCCCGACTGGGCTCAGTACGCTGGATTTGAAGGAAATCAAACGGGCGAGGTGGACAGGGATGTTGGCGATAACAACGCTTCGGATGATCTTGGTCAGATGTTGCAGAACGCAAAGGAGGATTGTGAAAGTGAAAAGGAGGCCCGTAAATTGGAGCAGATGTTAGAGGACCACAGAACGTCGTTGTACCCAGGTTGCGAGCAGATGCACAAAAAGTTGGATACCACTCTGGAGTTCTTGCAACGGAAGGCAAAATATAGTGTTAGTGACAAGGCATTTGGCGATTTATTGAAACTCGTCAAGAACATTCTTCTGGAGGGAAACAAATTGTCCAAGACAACGTACGAGGCTAAGAAGATAGTCTGCCCTCTAGGACTGGAAGTTCAGAAGATTCATGCATGTCCGAATGATTGTATCCTATATCGTGGTGAGGAGTCCGAGAACCTAGAAGCATGCCCTGTTTGCAAAGCACTACGATACAAGATTAGACGAGAGGATCCAGGTGAAGTTGACGGGCAGCCAACAAAGAAGAGAATTTCTGCTAAGATGATGTGCTATTTCCCTATAATACCACGGCTAAGGCGTTTGTTCAGGAACAAGGGGAATGCTAGAATGATGCGATGGCACGCTGAAGAATGTCAACAGGACGGGATGCTGAGACACCCCGCCAATGGTTCACAGTGGCGAAACATCAACAGAAAATTTAAAGACTTTGAAAAGGACGCACGAAACATACGGTTTGGTTTAAGTACGGATGGCATGAATCCTTTTGGAGAGATGAGCAGCGGCCATAGCACTTGGCCCGTTACAATGTGTATCTACAACCTCCCCCTTGGCTATGCATGAAGAGGAAATACATAATGATGCCGATTATTATTCAAGGCCCCAAGCAATCTGGTAACAACATTGATGTGTACCCAAGACAACTAGTCGAAGATTTTAAACTATTGTGGAAAAAGGATGGTGTCCCAGTGTGGGACGAGGACAAACAGGAGGAGTTTAACCTACGAGCGCTGCTGTTCGTAACCATCAACGATTGGCCTGCACTAAGCAACCTTTCCGGGCAGTCCAACAAGGGGTACAAGGCTTACACTCGCTGTATGGAAAGTTGTGTACATGGGTCATCGCCGATTCCTTGTTGCAAACCACCCGGTACGGAAGAAAGGCAAGCACTTTGAACATAAGGTGGACCACCATACGAAGCCTAAACATCACAGCGGGAAAACAATGTTTGCTATGATTAAAGATCTTAAAGTAGTGTTTGGAAAGGGGCCTGGAAGCCAGCCTATAGAGAGCGAAGATGGTCACGCGGTGATCTGGAAAAAGAACACTATATTTTGGGAGTTACCCTATTGGGAATTCCTGGACGTCCGCCACGCAATCGACATGATGCACCTCACTAAGAACCTTTGCGTAAACCTTCTTGGCTACCTAGGTGTATATGGAAAGTTAAAAGATACACTTGAAGCACGTAATGATTTGAAGCATATGGAACAACGCGACGACCTTAACCCGGAACCAACGGAGAAAGGAAGCCATTACTTGAGTCCAGCTAGCTACACTCTTAACAAGGCAGAGAAGAAAAGTATGTTTGAATGCTTGGAGAGCATAAAGTTACCGTCTAGATACTCCAGAATATAAAGCGAATAATAAGCACGAAGGAGAAGAAGTCTCATGACTATCACGTGTTGATGACACAACTGCTACCAGTTGTAATAAGGGGTATCCTTCCAGACAATGTTCGGGAAATAATAACAAAGCTATGTGCTTTCATGAACGCAATTTCGCAGAAGGTCATCGATCCGGATAGATTAGAAGCCCTTCAGAATGATGTGGTGCAATGTCTTGTCAGTTTTGAGTTGATATTTCCACCTTCATTTTTCAATATAATGACGGATCTGCTTTGTCACCCTATCAAAGAGATCAGTATTCTCGGGCCTGTGTACCTACACAACATGTTTCCGTTCGAGAGGTACATGGGCGTTCTGAAGTAGTATGTTCGTAACCGTGCTCGTCTAGAGGCAAGCTTCGCCAAGGGGTATGGAACAGAGGAGGTCATCGAATTCTGCGTAGAATTTATTGAAGACCTTTGCCCAATCGGGGTACCTGAATCACTCCATAAAGGGAGACTACGGGACAGGGGACTCTCGGAAGGAAAGCAATAATGACGGTAGACAACAATTTATTCCGTAAAGCCCATTTCACGGTTTTGCAACAATCTTCATTGGTGGCTCCTTACATCGAGGAGTACTTGGCTCTAGGTCTCGCCAGAAACATCGGTAAGTTCGATGCATAGATTACACAGCATCACATTGATACTTTCCCCGCGTGGCTACGACAACATGTAATGGGTAACGAGACGATTAACCAACAACTGGCCTTCCTGGCGAGGGGACCATCTGGCTCGATCGCGACATTTTAGGGATATGAGATCAATGGGTACACATTCTACACGAGAGCCCAAGACATGAAAAGCACGAACCAAAACAGCGATGTTCGTATCAATGCCATGAGACATGATGGAACAACTGGCACGTATTACGGTGCCATCGAGGACATATGGGAACTTGACTATGGTCCTCTCAAGGTCCCTCTGTTCCGGTGTCAATGGGTTAGGTTGACTGGTGAAGGCATAACGATTGATGACAGTGGGATGACAACGGTAGACCTTAACAAGGTTGGATACTCGGACGTTCCTTTTGTCCTTGCCAATGATGTAACACAAGTCTTTTACGTGAAGGACATGTCTAGCAAAGGAAAGAAGGGCAAAGGGCCTGACGGGCCAAAGCGCCACGTGGTTCTCCCAGGCAAAAGAAAAATCATCGGAGTAGAGGACAAGACTGACGAGGATTACAATCAGTTGGATGGGCATCCTCCTATCAAATGAAGACACCCCTTACTCACGTAGCGAACACAAGGAGGGAACAATAGTGAGGAGAAAGTACGTGCGGTCAACCGTCACCGCCGATGTATTGCCGTAATTATTGTGTACACGATGTAAACTATTTTGGATGTATTGATTATCCATATAAATCAATCGTTGTATGGCTTATGTTAATTATGTATGATTATTAGAATTTTGAACAATTTTAAATCGTGCATATGCTAGTAATATGTGATAATTAGAATTTTAAAAGTTTTAAATCATGCATTTGGCATTTACATATGTTAATTAGAGTTTTTAACAATTTTAAATCATGCATATGCTAATTATATATGATTATTAGAATTTTTATTAATTTTAAATCATGCATGTGGTATGTACATATGTTAATTAGAATTTTTAACAATTTAATATCATGCATATGCTAATTATATATGATTATTAGAATTTTTAACAAGTTTAAAACATATATTTGCTTATTACGTATTATCCACTTAATTTACTACAGACAACACTAATTTTTCGAAGTAATTGTCATTAAATTTTCGACTTTAAATAATTTTAATGCATTATTTACTATTTTAGAAACACATATGTAATGAAATTCAATATTCAGTGCTATTATCTGTATTCCCACTTCTTAACCCTAACCGGGTTTAAAAAGAATTTGGAAATAGCGGGAAAATATCTTTAGTCCCGGTTGTTCTCACCAACCGGGACTAAAGATCTAGGGGTATATATATTCCCGATGCGCGCCCTCGTCTTCTCCACCAACACTTAGAAGTTTTTTCCCTGATCTCGGCTTCTCCTTTGCCGCCACTGCCTAGGGCATCCCTGCGCCGACGCTGCCGTCGTATCTCGCCGTCGTCTCGGGGGCGTTGTTGTCGTCGCCTCTGCCTCCGCCGCATCTCTAGGGTGAGAGCCGCCGACGCCTCCCTCTCTCTCTCGACCTCGATCTCTCTCTCTCTCTTTCTCCAAACCACCGCCGCCGACGTCGATGCGGCTGACCCCGACTCCGCCTCCCGCCGATGCCGACCCCGACCTCGATGCGGCCGCCACCGCCGACGACGTCGCGCCGGCACTGCCGATGACGCCGACGCCACTGCTACGCCGCCGCGCCACGCCGCTGGGCCGCGCCTCGCTGCCGCCGCGCAACGCCGCAGCTGCGCTGCCACGCCACCGCCGCGCCACGCCGCTGCTCCGCTGCCGCCACGTGAACGAAACGTGAACATAACGAGAACGAACGTGAACGAACAAACGTACGTGGACAAAACGTGAACTTAACGAGAACGCGAACGTGAACGAAACGTGAACTTAACGAGAACGCGAACGTGAATGAACGTGAACGAAACGTGAATGAACATGAACGAACGTGAATGAAACGTTAACGAACGTGAATGAAACGTGAACGGTCGCCTTATACGACACTACGTGAAATACAATATATGTTACTTTGCGTTTAGACTAATACATTTTTTTGTATGTTGCAGAAAAGACGTCGTCATCGTCGTCCCTCAAGCCGGAGTGGTAGCTAGCCCTCGAAGGAATTCGCGCAGGTACGTGATGTAAAGATATGATTGTTAGATTTCTAATATAATATAAGACTATTAGATTTAATATACGACACTTAGACATAGCATATATCATTATCTAGGGTTCTAATGTACGACACTTAGACATAGCATATATGATTATTTGAGTTCTAATATACGACACTTAGACTTAGCATATATGATTGTTAGAGTTTTAATATAAGATTATTAGATTTGTAATATAGGACTAATAATATAAGACTATTAGATTTAATATACAACACTTAGACATAGCATATATGATTATCTAGGGTTCTAATGTACGACACTTAGACTTAGCATATATGATTATTTGAGTTCTAATATACGACAGTTAGACTTAGCATATATGATTGTTAGAGTTTTAATATAAGATTATTAGATTTGTAATATAGGACTAATAATATAAGACTATTAGATTTAATACACAACACTTAGACATAGCATACATAATTATCTAGGACTAATTATATAAGACTATTAGATTTTTAATATAAAATTATTAGAGTTTTAATACAAGATTATTAGAGTTTTAATATAAGATTATTAGATTTGTAATTAGACTTAGCATATATGATTATCTAGGGTTCTAATATACGACACTTGAACGAGGAAGGGAACGTGGAGAGGGATGCGGAGGGGAACCAGGAGGGAAACGTGGAGAGGGATGCGGAGGGGAACGAGGAGGAGGAGGCTAGTGGAAGTCAACCCTCCGCTGGACAGAAGAGAGCCCACGGACAACGAGGTGCCGCGAAGAAGCTAGAGGGTCGACACATCATAACAGAAATGGACGAAGACGGCTGTCACGCCCTGAAGTTCCCCTTTCCAGCTTTAAAATTTGTAAAATAAATCGTCCGAAGAAATTGTTCTTTTTAACCTAGAGCTAATTCCTCAAATTAATAAATCCAAATAATAATCGGAATCGGCATGTGGAATTTTTTCTTGGATTCTACATGTCAAAATATGCTAACAGGATTTTTAGTGGAATTTTCAGAACCTTGGAAATAATTTTAACCAACTAAAATAAGCAAAGGGCAATATTAAATCCCTGGGAAAATCCTTTTTCCTTTTTATCTTTTCTTTTCCCTCCTTTTTCCTTTTCTTGAGCCGCCGGCCCATTTCTTCCCGCGCTGGCCCGCTCCTCCCTCCCACTCCCGAAGTTCACCCGGCCTTCCTCTCCCTCTCGGGCACTGACAAGTGGGGCCCACCTGTCAGTCCTTTCCCCTTCCTCTAGCCGCCCACGCCGGCAACCGCCGAAACCGCGCGCGCTGCCGCCGTTTCCCGCCCTTCCCGCGCCCACTCCTCCCCACTCCGTGCCGCGCCCACGTCGTCGCCCCCTCTCCGCTCCTCCTGCTCTCGCGCGCGCCCCGCAAGGGCGGGGTTTGGTTTGAATCCCCCCTCCCTCTCTCTCTCTCCACCTCCCACGTCGCCGGCGAAATCGGGAGCACCCCGGCCACGTCCGCCACTTCCGAGCCCCAATAAAGCTTCCCCGCACTCTCCTCCACCCTTTTCCTCTTTCCGCCGCTCTCTCCCGTGCCCTCCATCACTCCCGCGCCGCTACACCGATCGCCGCGCCGAGCCTCACCGTCGACGCCGCCGCATTCACCATGCCGTGAGCTGTCGCGTCCGCCATCCGCCCGGCCAAATCCACCATCGGGGCCCGCTTCTCCCCACGCGCCGGTGAGTACCACCATTGCCGCCGCCTTCGGCCATGGTTTCCGCTCGCCGTAGACCACCCCTCTCCCTCTAATCCTTCCCATTTTGTTCCCTAGGAGGTCCCGGAGATCGTCCGCCCGTCGCCGTCGTTCTCCCGTCGCTCGTCGTCGTCGTTCGCCGTCGTCTCCTCTCGTGCCGGCCAACCTCGGTGAGAAACTCCTCCTCCCCCCTCTTTCCCTCTCTCCCGTATGCGCCGCCGTCCTCTGCGCGCGCACCATCGTCTTCGGCCGCTGCCGCCGCTTTTCGCGCCGTCTGCCGTCGCCGTCCACTCCGCCGGTTGCTGTCGCCGGCAACCGCGCGTGCCGCCGTCGCTCGCCATGCTTGGCCTGCCGGCTTTGAAGCCGAGCCGAGCCACCAGCCGCGCCCCTCCCGCCTTGTGCCACTGCCAGTGGGGCCCACGTGCCGGCGCCCCTCCCTCTCTCTCTTGAGCCGCTGACCCATGGGGCCCACGTGCCGGCGCCCCCTCTCTCTCTCTCTTGAGCCGCTGACAAGCGGGGCCCACCTGTCGGCGCAGCCGCCCCCCTTGGATGACGCCAGCCCTGGGATTTATTGCGCAATAAATAATTAAGGACTTTTTCTTTATTAGTAAAAACACAGTTTATCTTCTAAAATTCATAAGTAAATCATCCGAGCTCCGTTTAAGTCCATTCAAGTCTCAGTAAATTCATAAAAATCCCTAGAATCCATTAAAAATGGTTTTGTTTCCTGTTTCAGTAGTCTTATAGCATGTTTTGCTTGTGTGCTTTGTTTGTCGCGTAGATTTCGGCCGTTTCGTCGATCCGCGGTTTCTCGAAGAAGTTGCTGTGGTCTCATCAGTGCGAGAGCAAGGCAAGTCATTCTTTACATTTGATCATATTGTACCCAATTTACAAACATCCTGCATTTCTATCAAATGTTGCACTCTTTTACAATGTCATGTGGGATGGGTCCTATTACTCAGCCATACATTGTTTACCTTATGCCATTGATAACTTGGGTATCAAAATGATTAGATGTTGGTTTAGGAAATGCTTAGCCATGCTTAGTTCTACTAGTACACAAAAAGGGAATCTCATTAAAGCATAGACTTTGATCTTTGGCAATAGCTTTGGATTAGTGCCACCGTAATGGTGTTGGCTTATTAAAATACACTACATGGTGGGCTGTGGGTGCATGGTTTTGCTAGTTGTGCCCATGGCGATTAAGGACCGGTTCGCGGGATGCCCTGGAAGAACTTATCGTACTTACCACAAGCCATCGTGGGCAACGGCTGGGCTTGTAGTGTAGCTTTTCTCTAGCCGACGTACCCAGGCGAGGGTGGGCGTGATGGAGTTGGGTCGACCGGGGTGTCCAGTTGATCGGCTTCCGGATTCACTGCGGCATGAAAGGGGGGCTGCCCGTTGCCTGCTGGGGACGGGGCGAACCCTAAGGTGTGGTGCGATCGGTTAGAGGGGGTTATGCGAAGGGTCCTGTCACGGCCTCTTTCCGGTATGTCGTGGTAGCATGTCGGCGCACGGGAATGTGTCGTGGGGCTGTGTCTTGTGGGTACAGTTGTACACCTCTGATCAGAGTAAAACTATTCGAATAGCCGTGCCCGCGGTTATGGGCGGTCGACCAGATTCACCGTGATTAGTCTCACCCCTAGTTAGCTAATGAACTGGCGTAGTTCAGGTGGTTGGTTGGGCCTGTTGCAACGTGGTGTAGCGTTGGACAGTGAGTGGTTAATATTGATTAATTACTGCAATTGTTTTACTGCTTTCAACAACTGCTTTTAAATTCTAGCTTTATGCAAAAGAACCTTTAGCCTCCCTTGGATATACCCTGCATCATACCTCCTCTTCCGGTATGACTTGCTGAGTACAGTGGGTAGTACTCAGTCTTGCTCTCTTTTCCCCCACACCAGAGTTGAAGTCCTTCTCAGTTGAAGATGTCTCGAAGAGGTTGGTTTCGTCGCTGCCGTTAAGGATGCCTGTGGAATGGAGTCGTCCGCTGCAGGAGTCAAGTCTTCAGGCTCAGCTCGCTTTTATCTTTTTCCGCTGCATTTATAATCTTTTATATTTTTGTAAGACGTGGATCTGTATGTCAACAATTGTCATTTGTGTACCCTGGCTGGTCCTGGACAGGGGTTTAATACACATTCAGCTTAGAAATTCTGATTCGTGAGTTTCTGGGCGTGACAACGGCCGACCTAGTGCCCCGGCAGAAGCAGCCAAGAACTACGTAGACACAACGGTTGGGTTGTGCGGGATAACGTGCCTGTCAGTACAGTGTATTCGCAGAACAAAGGCACGCGGAGATCATGAGGGCTTTGTCCTAGATTCGGAGAAAGAGATGTTGTGGACCACAATGCTCGAGACATTCACCCTTCCCGCGGGTACAGAGAACATAGTGAAAAGGTGGACTCTAAACAAAATGGCAGAACAGTTTTAGAGCTTCAAGGGAGATCTGTACCAGAAATACATCCTGAAGGGGCAGACACCGAACTTCAACACATTCCTGAAGCTAAGGGATCACTGGGACGAGTTCGTTGCTTACAAGATAGGTCAACAAGGGCAGGCTATGATGGAAACAAACAAAGAAAATGCCGCCAAGAAGAAGTACCATCACCACTTGGGGTCAGGCGGCTATAGCGTCGCGATGCCGAAGTGCGAGGAGATGGAGGCAAGCTTGCTTGAGAGAGGTATCGAACCGGTCACCGCTAAATGGCCGGATCGATCAAAGTTCTGGTACTATGCTCACGGTGGAACGCTCAACCCAGTTGATGGCTCCTTGGTCTTCAGCGATCAGATACGCGAGGCTGCGAGTCGACTAACGGACGCAGTGGAAGCCTCTTCTCAGGGCACGTTCTGACCCGACAGAGAGAAGGACGAGCTGTCACTCGCCCTACAGACTCCGGAGCATCCAAGACGAACACGAGGGAAAGGGGTGATTCCTTGGAAGATTGGATTCAAGGAGGACATCCACACGTACAGGAGTCGGATGAGGAGCAAGAGAGATACCGAGGCGAAGATTGAAGATCTTGAGTACAGGGTATCGAGCTACGAGCTCAGCATGCAAGAGGAGGTGGTAAGGAAGGTGGATGAACGCATGGCCGCACATCGGTCCCATGATCCCCAGCCGACCATTCCTCCTGCAATGATGAGCCCTTCAGGCAATCGTAGCAGCTGCGCCTCAACGGGGCAGGTAGGATCACAGAGCATGGACGCCATCCAAACCCAGGACGAAACCACCTGCCTCATTGATGACATCACTCAGCGGACACCATGTGAGGTGCATATTCCCTTCAAGAACTTATCAATAAAGGTAAGCTCGTAGTTTATAGATTTTAGACTTGTCCATTCCGCAAGTTGCTGCTTATATATGTTGATTACTAATAAATAACCTCTCACCACGTGAAGGTGGCGTCGGGCATGGCCATCCTAACGGACCCTTCAAAGACTTACCACTGCAGGCCGATTCCAGTAGGATACTCCAAGGTGAAAGTTGAGTTGGTGAAAGCCGCGTACTAGGACCTTGAGTTGGACTACCCTGGAGGAGACGGTGAGACGCATCTACAAGACACAAGCCACGCCATTATACTATGGTGCAAGCGGTACATCATCCTCCCTGGGCGACAAGCGGCGTCTCGTGCACCATCTCCTCTGGCTCCGCCATCTCCTCCTCAGGTACCTGCACCGTCTCCTCCTCAGGCTCCTGCACCGACTCCTCCTCAGGCTCCTACACCAACTCCTCCGCAAGCTCCTCGTCCGGCACCTTCCAAGTCAAGGGCCCCCCAAGCTCCACCGCCTGCCCCCACAAAGGCAATGAAGAAGGCGAAAGTTGACGCCGCCAAAAACAAGGACCCGGGGTACGATTGCACGCAAGAGAAGCTTGACGCTTATGTGGCATCAGAAGTCAGGAGACAATTGAAGCCTCGAAGTCCAGAAAATAAGATTCCTATAGACCCGAGTGTCAAGAACTTCTTCAGGGGTATGTCTGCACCTGCCAAGGAGGCCATAAAGCTATCAGACTATGAGCGAACACTTAAGAAAGCAACTTCTGGAAAGTCCAAACCAGTCCCTTAGCTTGGAGAGCAACCAAACCAGGAGATCGAGCCGTTGGTGACCGATGAAGAATTTGGGATACAAGATTTTATTAATGACATCGGGCTAACTACGGATCAATTGCTACGAGGCGCACCAATCGAAAAGGCGGAAGTGAAATACATGTACGAACTTGGTAAACCGCTTGTCAAGCCTGAGCAGCTGCAGTCCCTACCAACACAAATGTACCAATTCCATCAACTGTACATGGAGATGAGCGCCACTAGTAGAGAGATGATCGGAGTGAGGATCAGGGACACAGACTTCATGCAAGGGGAAGATATTCTCTGGATCAATTTTAAGGGTATCTACGAACTATACCAGCTAGACGCTCTCGACGTCTCTATTATGAGTTGTTGGACTTTGTAAGTATCATTCAGTTAGATTTCTTATTACGCCTCCTTTAATTAATTAGGTCCTTGTATATAAGTACACCATATATAATATATACTTCCTTTTATCGTTGTAGAATGGAGATTCAACGGGCCCGACAGCGGGGGGGTTTTTGATACTGGATTCGTCGACCCTCGGAAAGTAAACGTCGCAATGCTCGACCAGTATCCGCAAGCCACAGAGGACAATCTCGTCCATCTCCTTAAAGCGCAGCATTACAAGACGTTTATACTATTGCCGTACAACACAGAGTTAGTTTTTACTGTCTTCTTACCAAATTTCATTCCCGTACGAACATGCTAAGTGTTTCATATGTAATACATCCGACGCACATTGCAGATTCCACTGGGTCCGTTTACTCTTCGACTTGGAGGCCTGCGTAGTCAATGTATATGACTCAATAGATAAAAAGAAGTCTACGTTTGACTAGATTTTTGAAACTTATAGACAGGTACTGTCATATGTTCCAATGTTAATTATGAGTCTTGTTATAATTAATTGCTACTACGAACCATAGCTTTAAACTCCATGTAGGGCTTGGTATCGGTTCCGACATTTGGTCCGCTGCAAATGGAGAGAAAGACTTAGGCGGAAGTTTAACTTTCATGTGAGTACACATGCTCTACATTTATATTGAATCTCCAATTCAAATACAAGTGTATATTAATTAGATCTCTCACCGTTTGTCATGTATATATAGTGCGCAAAGTAAGATCAGGGAATTAACTTGTGCGGTTACTACGTGTGCGAGTATTGCCACTGCCTTGCAGACCAAATCATCAACACAAGAGAGCTCGATGTACATACAAATAAATTGAAAATTTCATTGCGTACGTATCGATTTGTTGTTTACTAATTAATTTCATACATTCATAGGTTATTCACATGAGGGATAAGCTCACACATAAGGAATTTATCGCGGCGGTTCAAGAACAACTTATGGGATTCATCAACGAATAAATCCTTGATCCCGAGGGTGAATTCTACTACGACGGAAATATAATTCATAGGTCGTTAGCTTCTGAGATAACGACTACTACTACGTCGAAGTCGTAGCTAGCTAGGACATCATAATGAATTGTAATTAATGCATGTCTATTTTTCTATATGCATGTACACATTTACTTTAGTGTAAATATATATTTTGGTCATATATATGCACATAAAATGTTAAGTGCTTTAATATATATATACATATGCATTTGCATAATATATATGTATAAATACATATATATTATGCATGTATATGTATTGAAACATATATAAATATAATATATATATATATATTATAAATATATATGTATTGAAACATATATATATATGCATGGTTTATATATATATATATATATATATATATATATATATATATATATATATATATATATATATATATATAAACCATGCAGTAACAGGGCCATGCAAATAAAAAAAGATCAGCTCGATCTTTAGTCCCGGTTGGTAACACCAACCGGGACTAAAGATTGATCTTTAGTCCAAGTTATTTCACCCGGGACTAAAGATAGCGATCTTTAGTTACGAACCGGGACTACAAACGGTTTCTTCACCAGTGGCTGCCCGCATTCTCAATCCACGTTTCTGATCCCTCAAATCCAAACCTATTTTCCAGATGCCCCTTATACCTATATAGATAGCATACTGCACCCATATTTTAGTTCTACAGCTTGCTACTCGACTTAATGTTTTTTTTGTTTTTAGAAAAGAGTCCTGGTTTGTTCATATAGTGTTGGTGCGTGCAGCAACTGGAAAGATACATACAGTAAATAGCTAACGATGAAGATGTGCGTTTATTGTGGCCAGCTCTGGTCACCAGGTTCACAAAGGATGCATATATATATGCTGGTTCAGCGATAAAGGGCATATATCTATCTATCTTCTGTCTATTATATACTAAAAGTGCATGAAACTTTCTACAAACGCTCTCATACCGCCACGTGGCATTCTAATAAAATAGAGAAAATACTAGAAATTCTAGAAAAAAGTAAAACATCCGACCGTTAATTTTTATTTAAATTGGTGGACCCATTATTTTGCACCATTAAATTTATCTCAATAAGAAAACAACAAAAACCACCTATTTCCAGCGTAAGATACTTAGATTAGATCTACTTAGATTAGGTTGATCTGTACACCTCGCCTATTTCCGTACGCACACCTCCTCTCCTCTCTTTTGCTGCCCCTCCCCTCCTATTCTCTTTCCTATTTCTAAGCAATCATTTTTTTATCAAGAAATCAACGGTTCGATGAGTTCAAAATAATTACTATAGTTTTTAATATATTTTGTAAGCAAACAATCAGATAAAGAAAATCCTTCATCGATATATGGAGCAGTTCTACCGACTGCTGTATCAATATAAGCAATGCAAGCAACTTCCATCTCTTTGTTTGATCTGTCACCTTACAGCTGGCTTATCACTTTGATTCCACGTAGTAGTGCAGCAAGGCTATCTTTGATTTCATATAAATTTCACAAAGCTTTTGGAATATAAATTAATTAATTTTAGGCATTTGGGTTATCAGGTGGTTTTTAAGCGCGCGTGCACTACCTCTTTCTAATTCTACGTATGTGCCTCCCTGCTTTTACACGCTTATACTAAGTATTAAGTTATACATTTGATTTCTGATCCGTTTGAAACATCATATTCTTTACAATTAAATCAACAATTAAAAACTCAGTTTTGAGTATATTTTAAATCATAAAAAAATAATTTTGCGGGAACATTATATTAGATTATATACTAAAAGTATATTAAACTCCCTACAAACGTTCTTAAACTGTCACGTGGCGTTTTACAAACGCTTCTAAGATGTCATGTGGGGCTCTAATAAATTTAAAAATAAATCATGCAAATTATAATTAAAAAGAAAAAAATAATCTAAAAACATTGATTTTTCTTTAAATAGGTAACCCAATAATTTTAACTATTATATCAAAAAAAATCCGGTACCCCCACCTCCACCCCCACCATATGTGGCCACGCACGTACGTACTCCTCCACCGTCCTACTCTCCTCTTGGTTCCCACTCTCATCTCCTATTTTCTACGTACTCCTCCACCGTCCTACTCTCCTCTTGGTTCCCACTCTCATCTCCTATTTTCTAGCTAACCTTTCTTATTTTCTAGCTAACACAAAATATATAAAAGATAACAATAGCTAAATGATCATGACTCTCAAGCTACATGCACTTTTCTCAATTTATTTGATTTCTTGTGTTATTGATAATTAAATACAAAATCCAAGATCCATATTGCCCATATTTACTATATAAAAGTTAGATAATTTGGTTGTTCTGACTACAAATATTTGAGCAAAATAGCACTTTGAAAACAATGAATGAATTCAAATATGTGAGTTTAAAGTATAGGTTCAATAACCACCAAAGAGCTTGGAACCAAAGAGCTTGGAACCATGATACATACTCTGAACCCAATGAAAGCGGAGCTACAAGACATTATTAGTCAGGTGGACACGCAATGGTAGCATTAACTTCCACGAGTTCTCGGGCCTAATGGCATGCTAAAGGACAAGTACCGAGAGGAGGGGCAGAGGAAGATGTTTCGCGTCTTCGTCAAGGAGTAGAAAATGGCTTCATCTCTAACGCCAAGCCCCGCCACATCATGTTCAATGCATCATGAGAGACTCACTAATGAGCAGGTCGACGAGATGATCAACGAGACCGATGTTGGCAAGCGGATCAACTACAAGGAGTTCGCAACTAAATTCATAAAAAAAATAAAACAAGCAATTTGTTTAAAATATACATTAAAAAATAAAGAAAATATTAAAACTATAAAAAATACAGTTTGATTCCAGGTAAAATATAAAATTTCAAGAGTAAGATAAAAGTATGAGTTATAGAAAATAGCTAAAATTTGGAATAATAAAATAAGTATTAAAAGAAAAGTCCAAACAGAACACAATACGAGATTAAGTACAATTAAAAATCCCTATAAATAAAATTTAGAATAAAACAATAATTTGATTTGAATACAAATTCAAAATTAGACTGAATCACTAAATTTGAAATACATGAAATATTTTTTAAAGAACTTTTACATCTTTGCTGATTCACATGCATAACGAATTGCATATATATGAAGCAATTAAAGAGAGGGTTGTCAGGGTGGGAAAAATACATTAATTATAGTTTGTCGATATTTCTTCAGACGAAAGATACAATGAACACTCAATTAAAAATAGAAAACATCTTACTTTAATTTCAATTTATTTTTTAGAACTATTTTCAAAACAAACTATTACGCATGCCCGCGCGAATACGTGGGCTATCTTCCTAGTTATTATATACTAAAACTCCGTGAAACTTTCTACAAACGCTCCTAAGCCTCTACTTGGCGCTCTAATAAATTAGAGAAATCAAAGAAATTCTGAGAAAAAAAGCAAAACATCCTACCCCTTCATTTTCAGTTAATAAGGTGGACCCATTATTTTTCACCGTTAGATCTAAAAATATCCCACCCATACCCCACCACCTCCCAGGCATCTCTCCCCCTCATGTACGTATACGTAATGTACGTACGTACATTTGCATATCTTATATCACTCTTTTCATCTTTTAATTTTCTACCTAGCAAAATTTCATACGAAAATAAAATCAAACATTAGATAACTAGCTGATTATAATATATCTATTATATTATGTACTAGAAGTAAAACACTCCTACACCATCACGTGAGGCGCTATAAAAATCAGACAAATCCTAAAAATCTATCTATCTATTATTATATACTAAACGTCTATTAAACTTACTAAAAACGCTCTCAAGCTGTCACGTGGGACTCCTACAGACTTTCCTAGCTGTATAATAAGTCATTCATAAACACAAATAACTAAATTAGGTCTATAATCTCATGGAACAAAATAAAAACTACATCCTCATGACTTTTCTGTAAATAAAAAAATATGTATACTGCAATATGAAAAAACATAAATTAAAAGACATCAATAATATACACCCTACATATAATTAAAAAAATGACTAATCTATGTGGCATATAATCTATATATTTATTGGTCTCCTAAAGCATATAATCAATAAAAGAAATTCTTGAAAATTTTCCTTATGAAGACACAACATTCTACGTGTAATTTATCATTAGTCAAGTGGTCATGTTATTCGTAGCTATCGGATTATTTCTACATTATAAATAAGCATTTAGATTAAAAACAATAATCCAAGTGTGTTAACAAATTGGAAAAATACATCAAGTTATATTTCACAAGTAGTAAAGAACCATCGTATCATATTTACAGTAATAGCTAACAAGGAAGAAAAAAAAGGAACTATGGTACCCCTTATTAATTAAAAGAAACGTAGAGAGTGGGAAGAAGGTTAGGGTAAGATAGGGTAAACAATAAATAATAGTTGTTTGGATATGACAAGTAGTACTACTCTAAAATCCCTTATATTTTGACACAAAATTTAACTTTCTCGGATTTATGCGACGAAGTATAATCTATCTTTAATTATATGACATAGTTCTATTAGCTATATGTTTAATAGAAAATCTTAAATTAATTTATCCTAAAATCCACAAAGACATAGATAGTATAAAAGCAATTATTACTTAAAGTATAGAAATACCCACAGTACAAAATATAGATAGTTTCATAGAAACCAACTTCATGGTGATGACACAATATTTTCTTATAAATTCAGAACTGCACGCTTTCACACAATGTTAGTTAACAAATTTTTATGTTGCAAGGGAAACTAGAAGAAAATCATAACCAACATTCATAGAAATCCCAAATAAATTTGAATAGAGTATAAAAGATATTCCAATAAAAAAAACCAACTACACAAAAACATTTGTAAGAAAATTTCAAACACATTAAACAAGATGCCCGCGCATGTGTGCGGGCTACCTTCCTAGTTGAAAGAATATTGATTTAATTGGCTGGCTGAACATAGCCATTCATGACAAACAATGAACTAATTATTGCATGAGAATGACGTAGAAAAATTAAGTTGAATAAATAACTAATGAAAATTGTGGTTTGTTTCCAAATAAACAACAATGTGAACAGTGAGCAAAGATAAAATTCAATTGTCCAATGGGTATCAATAAGGAAGAGGAAAGACATGCCAAAAGATAATGAGTATATCATCTTTGTTTAGACAATGCATATTTCCGTACGCAATGACACGGGGTACGTATATCTGACGATGTGATCCTACTATATGCAGTTGCTGTTATTAATCATGGAGTTGCCAGTTAATGTCTTTGTTGACAGACCCAGGGTTTGCATTTTCTATTTCGGCCAAATTTTGGTGATTTAGGCACTACTAGAAAAACGATTTTTGGCGATGTTGGCCTTTTATTTTTCCAGACGGGTATGACCCTCGGAGCCAAATATCCGCCTACAAAAATATAATCCAAGGTCGATTTTTATCATCCGCCTGCGAAAATCAATTTTTTTTAGGCTGACTACTTAAGAGGTCCGCCTTAAAAAATATGATTTTTAGAGGCAAAACCTTACGTGGTCTGCCTGCAAAAATCATGTCTACATAAAAAAAATCTAAGTTCTATCTTATCATCTCTTCTACCATCTTATCCTCTCCCCACCACTCATTCCCTCCTCTCTCTCTCTCTCGTTTCCCTCCGGCTCCCCCATTCCTTCCCTCCCCTCCCCTTCCTTCCTTCCGATGGAGGGGGCATCGGCGGCGGCGCGGGCATAGGGGGTCGGTGGCAGCGGAGGCGAATGGCGTCTGTGGCGGCACGGGCGGAGGGGACGGCGCCTACCGCGCGTCGACGACGACGCCTACAGCAAGCGATGACGACGGCGCCTACCGAGCGACGACGACGACGACTACTGCACGCGACGACGACTACCACCAGCTGCATCGCTGCCCCTCTCCTCAACCCCTCCCCTCCTAGATCCGGTGGAGAGGAGGGGCGTCGGCGGTAGCACGGGCGGAGGGCGTCGGCCGCGACAACGAAGACTACTGCAGGACGGCGACGACTAGCGCCGGCCGCATCAATGGCTCGCTGCCCTCCTAGATCCTGCCGGAGCGGGGAGGGAGGCGGTGGCGGCCACCGCATGCAACAGAGGAGTTCGCTGGCGATGACGATGTTGTTTTTTCTTAAGTTTACATGTTTATTGATGTTAACTTGCTATGGATTTGAATCCAGTGCTTTTATGTTGCAAGTTTACAATGTCTGTGATTGGATTTTGTTTCTTGGACGAGATTTGTGAAAGTGATTTGAAACCCTGGGGAGGGGGGGCAGGATTTTTTTTTTCACCGAGGTTATTTTCGCAGGCGGGGCTACTATAGCGCCTACAGAGCCTAGGAAGATTCGAACTGCTGAACCCTGAGTACCACTCGAGACACTCAAGGCTATTGTTTGGCCCGATCTTTCCGCTGGTTTCACTCAATTCTGATAAACGGTTTGGGAGAAACAAAAAAAAAACAGTACTGCTGACCGGGTCCAGAAATCAGGATAGCAATTCGTTTTCTTTAATCTGGGATTTTCAGAGGCATAATCTGATTTTGTGCTCAACATGAAAGTTGTAGATAATTTTGTTGAGATGTCCAAAGTTATATTATTTGCTAGATTCCATTAGACGGTTTGCAAGTTATGCATAAAACAGAAAGGGAACTGCTATAGGTTATTTAATACAAATTGGTAAAAAAGTCTATATGTTCTAGGTTATCGATTTTAGTAAATATCCCTTGTAACTGTCATTAGTTGAGTATAGTGGTTTATGTATAGTTTTGCTCCACAAGTGTGGAGGGTTCTAACGTTGGAGGAGTTGAGTCAGATTATCGAAGGAGTTAAGACAAGTACAAGACGGACTTATGTGATGGACAAACTGAGTTGTTTTGTTTGGTTTTACTTGCATAATTATTATTCAATTGCTTGATATTACTGATCGTATGGCTCTGATGTTATGCTACTTATTCGTGTTTCAATCCATATTCAAATTCACGATGTTATTCATGTTTCATTATTCCGGATGTTCTGTTTACATTATCCAAGAACCATGCGTAGTCATGGGAGTGCAATTTGGGTCTTTATTCATGATCCTTGAGAAGCGCTGATCACGCTTGCTCGGGTTACCGGTAATGCTAAGAGGATATTCATACCTGCCCGGGAGGGAACTACTATATTCTGACTTCGTTGTTTAAATAAAGTAAACCCAACCCTTCATATTGGTTTCTTAATGCATAAATCTTGTGTATGTTTTACTAGTTCAATATTGTACTTGCTGAGTATTCTTTACTCACTCTTGTGTTTAATTTGGTTTTTAGGTACCTAATGACATTGATCGGCATGGGGCGGGAGTAGCACCCTTGGACTACACATTATTATTGCACACTATTGAAATTTAGTTTTAGACTATGTTTTTGCTAAGCATAAGTTTTGCATAGAACTTGTAAAGGTCATTTAAAGTTCTGGTCCATATTTTCACTTGGAATTTATGGAGTTAGGATGGTTTGGATTGTGTGGGTTATTTTGTTATTGAGTTATCTTACAACTGCCTGTCGTGGATGTCCGTATATGCAGGGGAGACTGCCGAAATTTCTAATAATTTTGGGAGTTAGTAGTTTTTGAGTGTTTTTGGTGTGGCACTCTAGGTACGTGGTTATCTGGGGTGTTACACATGGAACCCGCACTGATCGCCAACTTGTTGATGTATTGGGAAGTCTTTCTTGTGACCGAGTTTGGGATGCCCATCCTTATGCCTCCCGCCTCTTGTCACATATTGGTCCCATGCCTTGTTCAAGGCATATTCGATGGCCGACCAATCGTATATTTCTGGCTTGATATTGGAGTTAAGGTAGTGTACCAAACTCCAGTTCGGCGTTATTACCAGAAGAATCCAATGTTGCCTGCGAAATTATTAAATTGCCAGTTACATACTACAGTTGTACGCGTCGAGTATTTGAGTATAAGTACGGTACACGCTTACTGTTGATTGTAGGCACAAATAATGAAGTCCTTGTCTTGACGGGCAAATAAGCAGTCCTTGATATAGCCCATCATGTTTGCTCGATCATTTTTCAGTGTTGTCTCGTTGACGACAGCTGGATCGAGTAAGGCAACATGGGGTGCTTTACGATGGACATGCTTCCAGGTTAACCTACGAGCAAGACAAGAATCAGGGTAAGCATAATTTATGGACAGTTACTACCATATCGCGTACCCAGAAATACTTATAAGGAGTAGCACTTAAGGAGGTTGGTGTCGATCGCTCGCACCCTGTAGAGGTCCCATTGATCTTTGAAGTCTATGGTGATGAAGGCAGTAGACCCGAGGAACGGCTGACCATCGTGCTGGCCCAACATGGAGGTCTCTCTGTTCTTCCTCCTTGCGTTGGACTTCTCCATGTAGTACCCGTGCAACTCATTGCATGCAGGGCCCATCTTGAATAAGGCATCGTCTCCGACCAATGCCATGCCCAATGTGAATTCGGCTGGATGATTTGGAGGAGCTATTGGCGCCTTGCCAAGATCAAGCTTCTTTGGGGCTAATGGCACCTTTATTTTTCCTCTCCCCGTTCTAGCAGCTTTTCTACTTGTATCAAGCTTGGGTGGAGAAGATTTCGCCCTCTTGCTCCTTTTGGCAGGAGGGGGGGAGGTGCGGCCTGCTGTCGACCTCCATACCGTCGTCCCCAAAATCTGTATCATACTGTAATTGGAGATCTTCGTCTCTTTGTTCAACGGCAGGAGGGAGAGATATAAAAGTTGGATGGGGACGCGTCGGCGACGGATGAGAACTTGGCGCTGGCCTTGGAGTTATATTGATCTCAATGCTGTGCTTGGGTCATTGAATAAAGGTCCCACGTGCAGCCCCAAGGGTCAGAATCTTCTCATTCGGTGGGTGTGGGATAGTGTAGCCAACCCAATCGGGCTTAACTAAGTCCACCTGAACTTTGGCATTGCCGGCTAGTAGCTGCGCCCCATGCACTCGGGTCTCCGGGGTAGGCTTGAACGCTTGACCCTCTGCGGCAGGAATTGCAAATCCTGGTGTCACCCTAACGACTAGGGTACACGATGTGGGTTCCTGTGATAGATTCATTAGTGTCCTTAGTATATGTTGCAATGTATTTGTGGTGCTAATACAATATATGCGTTATTAAGTTGATTTTTACCATTATGTGGTCCACCGCGGCGAGGCCTTCAGGTTGTTCTGCTGGAGCCTCAGTTGATGCGCAGCTGCTATGCCTCTGCGTGGGGCTCACTTGTACTATGGGACCGGGAGTGGCATCGGTCGACCTATCCCTGATGCATACCTCCATCCGAGCCTCCATACCTAACAGCTCGGCAGTGAGCTCTTCTCTAAGCTCTTCTTTAAGCTCCACCCGAAGTTGGGCCTTAAGGCGTGCAGCTTTCTGCGCCTTGGAAAGCTTGTGTTTCTTGTACTGCCACACGTATTGGGGAAACCCAAACTTTCATGGAACATTGGAGCCAATGCCACTTGTTCGTCCACGGTGTTCTTCGTTTCCCAACGCTTTCGTGAGGATGCCATCCTCGCGTCTTTGTGAGCAGACCTCTTGGGAGACCTGTCTCTCAGCATTCAGTTCGACCTGGGTATAGTTAGGACGCATTAGACGAAGAATACGATACAACATAATGAACCTTATTCTATGTGTTCAACTTACGATTTTCTGGTACACCGCTTGATCTTCGGGATTTGAGAACGAAAGAGTTCCGTCACTATTCTTCTTCCCCCTTACCCTTGCCCAGTTCCTTGCCCGCTGGAACGGGATATCAGCAAGCACTAGCGGGGTGTTAGATTCTGCTGCAGCTTCATCCTTCTTGTCCCATTTTGCCTGTTTCCCCGCGTAGCCTCCGGTGCCAAGCCGGTGCGGGTGAAGGTTCCTTGCCTGCAGATCACGGTAGGCCTGGCTTTTTGCCCGAGACTCTTTCGTTGATTTGGCGGCATGGAACTCATCCCACATGGTTCGGGTGATGAATGGGTATTTCCCAAATGGTTCTGGCTGGGCGGGGTTGAGGACGTACTCCGTGACCAGTGTTGTCTTGAAATTTTTCCAACAATTCCCCATCTTGCGGATAGCCTGCTGCTTGAGTCCTGCCTCGGCCTCTGTAGGGTATTGGAAGCTTTCCTTGAACTGCCTCCAGGCCTCTTCTTTTTCTTCTTGAGGGACCAGATCGATGTGGTCCTTCAGAATAGTGAAGTTCCGCCTCCCTAGGACTCCGCATAATGTAGGGAACTTTTTGACAGCTTTCGTCGGAGCCATCGGATATCCAACATCGTCCACCTCTGTTATGGTGTAGACTTCCTTAGAAATCTTATTCTGGGTCCTAGGATTATGGCTCGAAGTAGTCCCAGTAGTCGTCGTCGACATTGGTTCGCCTTGCTGCGACATGTCCTATGTCACGGTTGATGTACCTCTATCTCCTACCTGTGTTCTCCTTGTCGACGGAACCATAGCATCCATGCTCAATAAGGCCGGAGCAGCCGGGAACTCGACCTCGATATCAGTATCCCACTCGAACTTGCTATCAATGTCACTACCATAAGATAGTGGCAGCGGTTGCAAGTTCTAGTGGGATATGGATGTCGATGTCGAGATCCCGTCTACTCCGGCCTTAAGGAACATGGATGCTACATATCTGCTGACGAGGCGGACGCAGATTGAACACACAGGCAACCAAAACCCTTCCTATCCTTGTTACCATACAATTGCACTAGACCCCTAACGTTATCGTCAGCAAACTCCTAGATTGCATCCAATATCATTTCATTCTGAAACTCTTATTTCCATAGATACAACAACCAGCTTTGGATACTGAATTTATGTGAACGGGGTTTCAGAAAGAAATGACCTAGAAAGCAATCTAGGAAATTAGTAACGATAACAATCTAGAAATGACCTTATTCCTTGTCTTGGTCGGTACCGTGCAAGAAGTAACCCGACCAAACCAGATTTGGCAACCGGAACACTTCGTATTCTCCTAAATGCCATAATTGCACTAACTTCATTTAATAACAGCCCTATGCATATCCATCCCATATCCCTCAAAATCACCCAAAATAGCCCATAGTACACAAGTCACATATATATTATTTTTGTACCTAAAAAAACACAAGTCTTGACATATAATAAGTTTGGCCTCAGTTTTGCTCAGAAATTATGCATTAATTACCATCATTTGCAACTGCCCCCACCCCCAAAAGAAATTAAGAACAAGTGTAGAGGGTCTGTCCTTATGCAAAAAAAGAAACAGCTATAAAAAACACAAGTCACATACCAAAACTCACATTTCCCCCAAAATAATTCAACCGTCATAGCTCACATCAATTCATCCATCCCATTGGACCCAAAAAATCCCAAGAATATTGCAAGCAGCCATATAAGAACAAGTGTAGAGGATCTGTCCACATGTTGAACAAGAGTGAGGCCGGCCCAAAAATGCATCCATTTTGCAAAACATCCCATACTGCCACTCCACCCCCAAATAAAATGAACCAGCGTAGATGGTCTGTTCTTATTGAAAATACCCAAAAATCACAAGTGTATAGGGTATGTTCTTATGCATTAAAAACCCACATTTAAACCTAAACAAGAACAAGAGTGAGGCTGGCCCAAGAGTGAGGCCAGCCCAAAAATGCATCCATTTTGCAAAACATCCCATACTGCCACTCCCCCTCCCCCAAATAAAATGAACAAGTGTAGATGGTCTGTTCTTATTGAAAAAACCCCAAAAATCACAAGTGTGTAGGGTCTATTTATGAGCAATCATCATTGGACATTCATCACAAATACATCCATCACAGCCCACAACATCCCAACATGGCATTTTCCCCCAAAAATGACAAATTAATTCCATCACAGCCCACTGCATCCCAACATGGCATTTTCCCCAAAAATCAGAAATTAATTCCATCACAGCCCACTTCATGCCAACATGGCATTTCCCCCAAAAATCACAAATTAATTCCATCACAGCCCACTGCATCCCAACATGGCATTTCCCCCAAAAATCATGCAAAATTCATCCACTGCATAGCAATATCTAATTCATCCAACTATATAATGCAAAAAACATCCACAGCATCCATACATCTAATTCGTCCATACACTGCATCCACAATGCATCCACAATGCATAAAAAAAACGAGGGAGAGGAAGTGTACCTAGGAGGAGAAGAAGCGGCAGAGAGGAGGCTGGTGGCGGCGGCGGACTTGGAGAGGACGCCAGCGGCGTCGGGCTTGACGTCGGTCTTGGCGGCGGGCTTGACGTCAGTCACTGAAGCGGCCGTGGCATCGGTCTTGATGACTTGGCGGAGAGGAAGCCAGTGGCGGAGGACTTGGAGAGGAGGCCAGCGGCGGCGGTCTTGGGCGTGGAGGAGGCGTTGGCGGTTGGGGAGGGCGGATGTTGAACCGGGAGGCGGCTGCGGCGGTCAGGAAGGCCGGATCCACGAGGGCTCGTGGACGATGAGGGAGGAGGCAGCGGTGGATCTTGAACCGGGAGGCGGTGGCGGCGCTGAGGAGGAGGAGGCGGCGGTGGATCTTGAACCGGGAGGCGTGGAGGGAGGCGGTGGCGTTGGATCTTGAACCAGGGGCGTGGAGGGAGGCGGCGGGGGATCTTGAACCGGGGGGCGTGGAGGGAGGCGGCAGTGGTCGGGAGGCGACGGCTTGGAGGAGGAGGAGGCGGCGTCAGCGGCGGCAGCGGAGGAGGAGGAGGCGGCGGCGGCAGTGGATCTGAGAGAGTGAGAGTGTGAGAAAGTGAGAGGCGGCATCGGCGGTGGATAAGTACCCGTGGATGAGGATTGACTAAGTAAACCCTAGTCAATCCTCATCTCTATCAGGCAGACTACTATGCCCGATGCGGATGACACTCATCCGTGACGGGCGTTAGTACTCTTCCCGATACGGATGATACCTATCCGTGACGAGCATTAGCACTAAGCCCGATAGAGATGAAATAATCTCTATCGGGCATAGTACTAAAGCCCGTCATAGATGACTTATTAAAATATTTTTAAGTTATAAAAATCATTTATAATTAACTTCTACCTGATTTAAAATTGCTATTACATTTGATTTATCTCATATAATTAACAAATGTCTTATTTACATAGTTTAAAATTCCTATTAATTTTTTAAAATCATATAATTGACAATTGCCTTTCTCACATATATTTTAAAGTTCATATTACTTTTTTAAATTCATACAATTAACAATTGGCTTTCTCACATATAGTTTAAAATAACAAGTATAATTTTTTAAAACCACATAATTAACAAATCCATTTCTTCAATGAGTTTTAACTGGAATGGCATGAAACATATGCAATTCATTCATTAAGGCTCCAATACAAATTAAATACATCATTTACAGTGATATGCCTTCCGAATGGTCTGAACGAACGTAAGCCACATCGTCTTCGGGATCATCGTCAGGGTCGATCTGAGGTCTCACATGAAGATTCTTGTTGTATTATTCTTCATCGACAACGTTGTCCACACCCACAATTCTTTGCTTGCCATCCCTAACGACGTGCATCTTCTTGTTTGCGGGGTCTTTTATGTACAAAATCTGTTCGACCTGCTTTGCTAGTATGAATGGTTCGTCTGCGTATCCAACCTTGGCCAGGTCCATTAATGTGAATCCTTCCTTGTCGACTTTGACACCATTGCGGATATTCACCCAACTGCAACGGAACAAAGGGACTTTGAAGTTCAGATAGTTCAGCTCCCATATCTGCTCTATGCGGCCGTAGTATGTGCTCGATCCAGCCTGATCCTGATATGCATCTATACGGACTCCACTGTTTTTGCACTGTGCTTTTCTCATCTTGTGTGACGGTGTAAAATGTGTATCCATTGATATCGTACCCTTGCTATGTGTCAACATCCCAAGATGGACCCCTTGCCAACCTTTGTAATATCTCACTTGGGCCATCGGTCGACCGTGCTACACGATCCTTGAGCCATTCGTTGAAGCGAGCACCATGTTCTCTATTGATCCAAATATCTGATCGACCAATATTGTCCCGTCGGACCTTCGCTAAATGCTCCTCAAAATATGGGGTTACTTCAGCCATATGTTGCAGCACTGCGAAATGAGCCTGCGCGTAGGAAGCTTGATAGGGAATAATTCTTTTTCTGCCAGTTGTGTTGACACCTGCCAACCTTCCTTCGTGGCGAGACGTAGGAACTCCGATAGGATTAGTATCGGCCATGTAATCGATACAGAACTCAATGGCTTCCTCAGTCGTGTAACCTTCAACGATGCTCCCCTCTGGTTTTGCTCTGTTCCGTACGTAGGACTTCAGAATTCCCATGTACCTCTTGAACAGCCACATTTCTCTCATAAAAGCTGGCCCACATATTTTTGTTTGCTTCACTAGGTGAATAGTGAGATGAACCATGATATCAAAGAAAGCCAGTGGAAAATACATCTCCAAGTGACACAGGGTACTGACAATATCGGCCTACAACCCATCTAGGTCTTCTAGATCTATAATCTTCTGACCGATTGCATTGAAGAAGGCACAAAGCCGTTGGATCGTGTGATGGACTTGTGGTGGTAGAATGCCTCTGATAGCAACTGGCAAGATTTGTGTGATTAGCACGTGGCAATCGTGAGACTTCATTCCAACCAGCTTTAGATCCTCCAATTTAACGTACTTACTTATTCTCGCGCAATAGCCCGAAGGAACTTTAATATCTGCCAGACATGATAGCATTGCGATCTTCTCATCATTCGACAATGTGTGGCAAGCTGGTGGGAGGTACACTCTTCCTGTCTTCTCATCCGTAACAGGTTGAAGTTCACTGCGAATGCTCATCTCCTGTAGATCAAGACGCGCATTCAACCCGTCCTTTGTCTTGCCAGGCATATTCAGCAATAGCCCCAGCAAGCAATCGCACACGTTCTTCTCTACGTGCATTAGATCAATGCAATGACGGACCTCAAGATCTTCCCAGTAAGGTAGCCGCCAAAATATGGATTTTTTTCTTCCACATCCTCTTCTTGTCCTCCTTGTTACGTTTTCTTTTCTTCCCAAACTCATTAGTAATGTCCTTCACCATGTTGTCTACCTGATCTCCGGACAAATCCGCAGGGGCAGACCCAAGTTCTTTCTTACCATTGAGGGAGCCATCTCCTATGACCCATGTAAACCAACTTGCTTGATTTCTTCAGCCACCTACTGCGTGTATGTTCCATACAGTCAGAGCATGCCTTCTTCCTTTCACAGTTTGTCCAGAAAGATTACCCAGCGCAGGATAATCATTAATGGTGCAGAACAATGGAACTCGTAGCGTGAAGTTCTCCCGACCATATGCATCCCAAGTTTCCACACCCTCTTTCCACAGAATCTCACGGTCATCGATAACAGGCTCCAAGAACACATCGATATCATTCCGGGTTGTCTTGGACCTTGGATTAACAAGCACAACATAATATATTTCCTTTTGAAGCACAACCATGGCGGGAGGTTATAGTTCGCAATAAGAACTGGCCAAGTGCTGTGAGAACTGCTCATGTCTCTGAAAGGATTCATGCCATCAGTACACAAACATATCCTCATGTTTCTGGGGTCAGCAGCAAAGTCTTTGTGTTTTTGATCGATATTCCTCCATTGAATCGAATTCGCAGGGTGCCTTAGCAAACCATCATTCCTTCTCTATGTGGCATGCCAATGTACTAACTTTGCTTCATTGGGGTTGGCAAATATTCTCTTGAAACGATCAATGATTGCTAGATACCACACAACCTTCGCCGGACCACCCCGCTTTGACTTCTTTCCCTCCCCCGCGCTCTTCTTTCGCTTGTATCGAGAAGCCTTGCAGACATGACAAGTATCTAAGTCCGCGCATTGCTTGTGGTACAATATGCAATCGTTTGGACATGCGTGAATTCTCCGGACCTCTAGCCCCAGGGGACACAGAACCTATTTTGCTTCATATGTGGTCTCGGGCAATGTGTTCTCCTGAGGAAGCATGTCCTTTAGTATTCCCAAAAGTTCTGTAAAACTCTTGTCTAACCATCCACTACTAGCCTTCAACTTCATTAGGTCTAATGTTGCTAACAATTTGGTGTGCTTTGGCTTGCATCCTGCGTATAGAGGAGTCTCCGAGTCACTGACCAACCTACTGAACTTCATGGAATCTCTCTCGTTCATAGCTGGGTCATCAACGTCACGTAACATGTCTTGCAGCAGATCAGGGTCCACATCAACCATTTCACCGCCCAATGGAGATGGGACAAACATGTCATGCTCTTCTTCATCTCCTTCTTCATGATTGTCTGCACCACTTCCGTCTGCAGGTGCACCATCAGTACCCGGATCTTACTCTCCATGCTTCACCCAACATGTGTATCTCTCCATGAATCCCCGGCGTATCAAGTGAGTGTGTACTTCCTTTTCATCTTCCCATAAAATCTCATTCCTGCAATCGCTACATGGACAACACATGTACTTGTCGTTTCTTCTTATCCTATCCTCCTCTGCGGCTTTCATAAAACTTAATACGCCATCTCTATACTCCTTGTACTGACGCCTCAAGCCAGTCGTGTACATCCAACTTTGATCCATCGCTGAACAATGAACAAAATATTAGTTAACATCTCATAACATAAGTACTACTAAATTAATAGGAAATGATTAGTACCCTTTTACTTACTTTTATGATTTTCCTGTTTTTGTTTGCAAAAAAATTACAAAAATTCGCCCCCTCCAACCTCCCACCAAAATAGTGAACAGTGGGATAACTACAATCAATGGACTGCTGGAGTATATATAGTGTGCAAAGTATATCTCAATCGGGCCAAAAAAATGTCATCTCTAACGGCTGCACACTAATCTCTAACGGGCACAAATAGAAGCCCGACACCGATAAGAGTCATCGGTAACGGGCATTAAGGCCATCTCAATCGGGCCTTCTTTGGAGCCCGTCACCAATGACACTCATCTGTGACGGGCTTAGTATTTGGGCCCGATTGAGATAGTGGAGGTCATCTCAATCGGGCCTAACTTCGAGCCTGTCATAGATGAGTGTCATCGGTAACGAGCTATTGGAATATGCACCCTGACGAGTACATCTACAACGGCAAAAATTTAGGCCCGATTGAGATGACTTCGTTCTGACGGCCCACGTTGCCTAGGCATGTGATGGGCCGTCACAGATGAGAGGATCTGTACTAGTGTCCTCCACCGGCCGCCACCCCCGTTCCTAGCCTCACCCTTGACGCCGCCGCTCTCATCCCGAGCCTCCAGATGCCTCCGCCGGTAGCCGACGAGCTAGCCCCTTCATAGCCTCGCCTTCGGCTGCCAATCTCATCCCGAGCCCAACCACTTCCAGCCATTCGTTGTCCCATTCCCAGCTACTTGGGAAGAGGGAAAGACAAGGGGCCTAGTCCTGCCTCCAGCAGCCTCCTCCACCGGCCGCCGCCCCCATCCCGAGTCCCGCCTCCGCCACTAGCTGTTGCTCTCTTCCCGAGCCCTGCCTCCAGCCGCCTTTGTCACTGGCTGCTACCCCTATCCTGAGCACTGCCTCTCCCGCCTCCGCCACCGGCCGCTATCATCGTCCCGAGCCCTGCCTCTCCCGCTTCCTCCATCTAGTCGCCGCCCATCCCGACCTGACGAGTGTGGAAAAGAGGAGGAGAGGAGAGATCGAGGAAAAGAAGAAATATATGACAAGTGGGCCCTACAATTTTTTTCTTTTGACTGGAAGGCCCTACAAATTTGTTGTTAGAGTGAATTATTATTATTTTTTCTGAATGGATTGACACGTTGACGCCATGTGTGCAAACTCCTGGTCAAAACAACTCAAAACAGTGTTAGGGCATAATTCGTTCAGTATGAATAATGGAGTGTGTAAAATATCTGGTATTTGAGCTTAGTGGGGTAATTCGGTCAGCCACGATTGTCCAGAGAGTTTGTACTTTTTCCTTTTTTTTATAATGGCATGGATTGAATCAACTAAACTTTTGAACAAGGGAGGCCGCATTTGGGTATAATAGATTGACTAGAGTTCTGATATACTCCCTCCGTCCCATAATAAGCGCAGTTGTGGGTTTCAGTGCCCAACTTTCACCATCTATCTTATTTGAAATATTTTTATGATTAGTTTTTTTATTGTTATTAGATGGTAAAATATGAATAGTAATTTATGTGAGACTTAACTTTTACAATTTTTTCATAATTTTTTCAAATAAGACGGACGGTCAAACGTTGGGCACGGAAATTTATGGCTGTACTTATAATAGGACGAAGGGAGTATTGTCCCATCAAATAGTTCAATATACGTTATACTTCTTATGGTATCTCTTACTCTCTTATCACGACACTCTTTGATCGATATATTATGCCCCACATGCCTCCCATGCTTTCTTCTTCGGCCCAAAAGAATCACTTTTGCATGCAGTATATCTTACTGTGATGACTGCGTGGAGGGGCTGACTGGAGCGGCGGGGCAACGGCAAGACGGCCACGGCGCGATGGCGCGGGGGCGACGGGCGTCGCCGGGCGGCGGGATTGGGAACAAGGAGGTGAGGAGATAGGGTTTGATAGAGTTTGGGCCATATTTTTTTTTGCTATTGGGCCAATGGGCCTTAAAAAGTGGGGAGAGGAAGATGGTGGGAGGGATAGGTTTGGGCTTCTTTTGGATGAGTACACCGAAGGTCCCTCGTCTTGTCATTGAATTACAAAATCACCCTTGAACCACAAAACCCGACATGATACATCCTCCAACTTACAAAACAGTGCAAAACTGCAAACTAGGTTCCTCGACGGTATTGTCTCCGGTTTTAGATGACGTGGCATCTGAGTTAGCGTCGTCCCCATGTGGGCCCACCTGTCAGCGACTATTTGCACTACTCTCTCTACCTCTCTTCCTCCGTCCTGCAGTCCTCTTCTTGGCGATTGACAACAAGGGCGCGGCGCGACGGCGACGCTCCCTGGCAAAGACAAGTGGCGGCCATCGGCGGCGCTCGCTGGCAAAGATGGGTGGCGGGCGGTGGCGGCGGCGTCACCGACCACGACCTGGGCACTTCCTCCTTCTCCTCCTCCCCTTTCTGTCCGTGTGTGAGACCTTCGAGGCGGGGGGGAGGGGTGCTCAGCGAAGGCAACAGAGACGGCGACGCCCGACGCTCTTTCTCGCCCTCTCCGCCAACGCCTTCAACCACCCCGAGCACCGTCGCCATCTCCACCACAGCCACCGACAACAGCCTCAGCTCCTCTTCCTCTTTCCTTTCTCTTCCACCATCTCTTTCCAGTGCACGAGACTGACCGACGGGAGGCGGCGGTGCCGGTGGTCGCCGCATATAGAGCCCGCGCTGCAGGAGAGGAAGGGGTGTGCGACAACATATGCACGCCGTCTTCGCTGCAGTGGGGGCACGGGATGCGGCGCATGGCGAGGCCGTGGCGGAGCTGACAAGGAAGGTTGAGGAACAAGAGCAGCGCATGAAAGAGTTCATGGAAGTTGTGGGTGGCTAAGGAGCAGCGAAGCACACCGGGAAGGAGGTGCAGGAGCATGCCGCCGAGCGGCGGAAGCACAAGTCGACGCTCGGGGAGGCCCTTGAGCGCCGCGGTGACGGTGGCGGGTGGAGCTCTCCGCGGAGAGGAGCTGGCCGGCGCAGAGGATGTAGGCAGCAGCGACATTGGCGAAGAGGAGCTGAGGCTGCTACCAGCGGCTGTGGTGGCGATGGTGGCAATACTTGGGGCGGAGAGGAAGGAGGTGCTCACATACCTTGCGCTCGTGTCGTTGCTGTTGTCGTCGTCGCCGGCGAGGTGGGGAGAGGCGAAGGAGGGCGATGGCGGAAGGAAGGGGAATGGTGGAGGGAGTTCATCATTGCCGTTGCCGGTGAGGTTGGGGTGATGGTGGTGCGTCTGGTGGAAAAAGGCTGCGGGCGTGACGTCAACCATCCCATAGTTTAGCTGCTCCCCGCCGTCGGGAAGAAGGCTGATACAGACACGGGATTGTTGCCACCGCTCTCTCTTTGCGCGCTGATGCTTGGCCGAGCTCGGTGACGCCGCCGCCGCCGCTCGTGCCCGCCGGCCGTCGCCCGCACCCTGCCGGCCTTCGCCCGCGCCCGCTCCCGCCGCATCGGCATGCCGCGCACAGCTAGCCTCCGTCAGGCGTCAGCCGTGGAGAGAGGAGGAGGGGAAGAAGAGGCTGATGTGTAGGACCCACGTGGGATCCCACGCTGACTCAGCTGCCACATCGGACAAAACCAGAGTGAAAACCACCTAGGGACCTAAAGTGACCCGGTGTTGTAAGATTAGGGATGTGATTTACCTGGTTTTGTAGTTGGAGGATGATTTTGTAACCCGATGACAACATGAGGGACCTTCGATGTACTTTTTACCGAGAGAAATAAGTTCACATGTCATATACATATGGAATATATACTTCACATGTGTATTTTTTTAAAAAAAATTTTGGGTTTTCATTTGAATACCCATGAACCATTGTGAGCCCACCCGTCTGAGGAGTTTGGGGCTATTTGGGCCCGTCGTGCCCTCATGGGCCGCTACTTCCCTTGTTGGGCTGTTTGGTCCCACGTAGGACGGAATCGCCTCTGAGAGAAATAAGTTCACATGTCATCCCTCAACTTTACGTCTAGTTTGTACAACATCTCTAATCCCCAATATAAAAAAATCTTCACCCCTAAACTATATAAAACCGTGCAATTTTGGTCTTATAACAGTATATATATCTAGTCTCGCTGACGTGGCTTCCTAGTCAACAAAACAATAACAAAACGTATGTGTGGGCCCACATGATAGCTATCCTCCTCTTCTTCTCTTTTTGTCCCAACCCGACGCGGCCAGCTGAAGAGGGTGGGTCATGGGAGAGGCGGGCAGCGGGAGATGGGGGAGGGGAGAAGGGGCTAGTGTGGCGATGGCGGCGGGATGCCATACGGGCGGTTGCTGCTAGCGGTGGTATTGGATCCGCGTGCCGGCGCCGCTCGTCCCCTCAGCCACCGCCACTCCCGAGGGGCGGGAAGCCAGATCCTTCCGCCTCCGACGGCACACGCAGCACGCCCTCCCACCCCAGCCTGTGCTGTCCCCTGGCATCCGCTGTAGATCTACACCCGACCACCAATGCAAGAACGCACGCATCCAAGATTGCAGAATATCATAAACAGAGTCCGTTTTCTGCTGGAACTCTTTTTTCCTTTTTCTTTGGCTGAAATTGTTTCAATCACTGCTCAAGTTTGAATACGAACTGTCAGTGATGTGCTTACATATCGATCATTGAAGCAGATGATGGCCCTGGCAACGATGTTTTCAGTGCTTGTTTTCTGACCATGGAAGGATGCTGCTGCCTCGTCTGTGACTGGGATGGCTACATGCACCTAGATAGGGCTGGTGAGCAGCACGATGGGCAGAGCGCGATGATGGAGACAGCGAGCGGGAGCCCAGTCGGGAGCAGGAGGACGGCGCCGAAGACAGCGAGCGTGAGGAAGACGACGACCTGGGTGTAGTTGGGTGCGTGCGTTTGCACCCACCGGAGCAGCGTTGTTGACGACTAGTGATCCGCTGCCGCGGGCGCTTACCCATGGCGCTGCTTTCGACGTTCGCATGCTGCTGTCGATATACCATTCTCGTGGTTGCCGTCGCTGCCGCCTCCTCTCCCAGGCTCGCTGGCCGCCTCTTCCCTTCCCCATCTCCCGCCAGCCACCTCATTTACATGCATGTGAGCCTCATAATTTTTTATTTTTTTATTTTACTGACTAGGATGCTACGTCAGCGAAACCAGTGATACATATTGTTACGGGACCCAAATTGCATGGTTTCGTATAGTTTAGGGGTAAATATGTCTCGTATTGGGGATTAGACATTTCCTACAAACTCGCCGAAAAGTTGAGGGACGGCTGGTGAACTTATTCATGTCTGAAACCGTCCGGGAAATCGATTTGCAATGGTTTTGAAAGTTGGCGGACAGGTTATACCCAGTTTAGGGGTTGAGGAATGCGATTCAACATGGAGCATGAGTTGACGGAGGCAAAATAGACTTATTCCTAGCCTCGCCTCAGAGGAAGAACCACCTCCGCAACCCCCATTCCTAGCCTTCTCCTTGACGCCGCTCTCATCCCGAGCCCCTCCTTTGCCACCGGCCGTCGGCCCCATTCCCAACCGCTGAAGAGAGGGCGCCGAGCCGAACCTCTAGACGCCTCCGCCGCCAGCCGACGAGCCCGTTCATTGCCTCGCCTCCGGCTGCCACTCTCATCCCGAGCGCAACCACTCCCAGGCGTTCGTTGTCCCATTCCCAACTACTCGGGAAGAGGAAAAGAGAAGGGGCCTAGTCCTGCCTCCAGCTGCCTCCGCCACTGGCAGCCGCCCCCATCCCGAGCCCTGCCTCCAGCCGCCTCCGCCACCGGCCGCTACCCATGTCCTGAGCACTGCCTCTCCCGCCTCCACCACCGGCCGCTGGCCCCGTCCCGAGCCCTACCTTTCCCGCTTCCTCAATCTAGCCGCCGCCCATCCCGAGCTGAAAAGAGTGGGAAAGAGAAGGGGGGAGAGGAGAGATTGAGGAAGAGAAGATATAGATGGCATGTGAGCCCTACAAATTTATTGTTATTATTTTTTTTTGACTGGATTGACACGTTGACGCCACGCGTGCAAACTTCCGGTCAAAATAACTCAAAACAGTGTTAGGGTGTAATTCGTCCGGTAAGAATAATTGAGGGGTGTAAAATATCTGGCATTTGAGTCTAGGGGGGTAATACGGTTGGCCAAGATTGTTCAGATGGTTCGTACTTTTTCCTTTTTTTTATAATGGCATGGATTGAATCAACCAAACTTTTGAACGAGGGAGGTCGCATTTGAGTGTAATAGATTGACTAGACTTCTGATATATTGTCCCATCAAATAGTTCAATATACGTTATACTTCTTATGGTATCTCTTACTCTCTTATCACGACACTCTTTGATCAATATATCATTCCCCACATGCCCCCTATGCTTTCTTCTTCGGCCCAAAAGAATCACTTTTGCATGTAGTATACCTTACTGTGATGAGTAGAATTCTCTGTACTTTGATCAAGTGAAATAGTGATAGGAATGAGAAGCCTCTGGAAGAAATAGCGTACCATAAACAAAGGAGGGGCTATATTTCATCGGAATTGATGCCTCTGCTATAGCAGTTCACTAGAGCTGCGACTCGCTGCAGTCAACGGTGTCAATCATGGATCATTGCCATGGTAAATCTCCCTAGTTCTGTAGGTTGTGACCTCCATTCCTCCTGAGCAGAAATTGTTCCAACACAACACACATGCCAAGAACATTTCTTCAAGGAAAAATGTTGGTCCATTATCGATCTTTATACACTCGGTTGCATTCAGCTTTTGATGGAACTCGAATCTCAATTAGTAAAATTCCAGGGAAAATTTGCTTCTCTGTTTGAAAACTTTAGTTGAAAAACATATTGCTTTGTACTGCGTTGCGATTGTGGATGCTGTGCTAGCTTTGCTTTCTTGGGAATATAAGGATTAACACGAACATAGTGGAGACAGCTTCACATTCATTTGGAACGAGAACACCCGATACACATAATTTTGGTGGCACCGCGCACAATTTCTAGTGCATTTTAATTTTGTTGCTTATCTTTGCAACTTGACAAGCTGGTTACAATGACACAAAAACACCATTCATGGCTAATCAACCACACTAACAAATGCACATGATTAATTCAACTCATCCACATGACAAGATTGTTTCCAACATACTTTTGTGTGGCATTTGAAAGAAAGGAGCATTGTATCGAACAACTGAGTATTGTTGCGTCTGTGCAATTCTCTTGAGATGAATGAGGTACGGCTCCTGTTGTTGCCTGTGACCATTCCATCACATGAAAGATCTTCTTGTTCTTGAATCTTGAATTTTATATGGAGTTTTATATTCACATCAATAATGGCATTGCAACTAATGTGTGACAACAATGAAAAATCTTTCCCCAAATTAGTTTATGGTTATCCACATTCCGTTAGTAAAAAAAAATAAAGTTCCTCTGCAAGCATTAGTTCAATGCGCCAATGATATTTTTTTCTTACATATTTGTGTAATTTAATTGTTCAGTTAAGATGTAGTCATGCAAATTATTGTTTGTTCATTTTGACACATTCGAAATACTAAACAAGTTTCAAAATGGATGGGGAGTTAGATGTCACATGTCAGATTGGTCGAGAGCTGAATTTGAAAGGTACCTAGATTCTGCTTATGATAGCAGAGAGAAGATCCAATACAGCTGTACAGTTAGTATGATGTTCGGTGTGAAAATAACTGAATTACTTAAACATCTGGTGAATAAAAAAAAATGTTACCCTGAATTATTTCATTCATCACATTTTTTTTTGTCTATGCTGGCCTATTGTACACATCCTATAAACTGTAAGGCTGTCTTGTATGTAACATATGTAAAATCTATAAACTGAGAATAGATGTACAAATTTGCAGTATAGTGAACTACCAAGTACAAGTGAACATTCAGTCATTTGCTTTTAATAAGGGAAGCCACTGAGCATTGATGGATTGACCTAACCTAGAGTCCTGATTATACGATCGAATACTTGAATATATATTCTACTACTTCTTTCGGCATCTCTTACCAACACTCTTTTATATTAACTAGGAAGATAGTAGCCCGCGCATTCGCGCGGGCATGCACATTAGTTTGTTTCAAAAATAGTTCTAACAAAACAAATTGAAATTAAATTAAGGTATTTTTCTAGTTTTAATTGAGTGTTCATTATATCTCTTTTTCGTGAAGAAATCTCAACAAACTTTCATTGGGACATTTAATTATTCCAACTTTGATTGGTAATAACTGGTTTTTTTACCATCATGCTAGCTCTCTCTTTAATTGCTTCATATATATGCAATTGGTTATACATGTGAATCAATAAAGATATAAAAATTATTTTAAAATTATTTATTGTATTTTGAATTTAGTTATTGAGTGATTCTTATTATAAATTGTCTTTTTTAGGGATTTTAAAATGTACTTATTCTCGTATCATGTTGTATTTGGATTCTTCTTTTAATACTTATTTTATTATTCCAAATTTCAAATATTTATAACTTATGCATGTATAAATGGACTCTTCATATTTTATATTCTATATGGAATCTTGTTATATTTTCTATGGTTTTAATGATTTTTTTTGTATATGTATTTTAATCTAATTACTTGTTTTTTTCTGAATTTAATTACGAACTCTTTGTAGTGATCCGCTTGTCACCATTAGCTTCACGGATCATTGTCGACCTCCTCATGAGTGAGCCTCTCTTAATGTAGTGGACATTATGTGGCGAGGCTCAGTGGCAGAGATGAAGCTGTTTTCTAGTTCTTGTCGAAGACATGGAACATCTCCCTCTGGTCCTCCTCTCAGTCCTTGCCCTTCACCTAATCATCTAGCGTGCTATTAGGCCCATGAACTTGTGGAAGTCTATGTTGCCGCTGCCGTCGATGTCCACCTCGCTAATAATGTCTTGTAGCTCCGCCTTCATCGGGTTCAGGCCCAGAGTATGCATCATAGTTTCAAGTTTCTTGGTAGTGATTGAACTTGGACATTAGACTCACATATTTGAATTCCTTAGTCATTTTCAAAGTGCTATTTTGCTCAAATATTTGTAGTCAGAACAACAGCATTGTCTAACTTTTATATAGTAAATATAGGCATTATGGTTCTTGAATTATGTATTTAATTATAAATAACACAATAGATCAAATAAATTGAGAAAAGTACATGTAACTTGAGAGTCATGATCATTTAGCTATTATTTTTTATATATTATGTGTTAGCTAAAATAGGAGATGAGAGTTGCATCCTATAGGAGAGTCGGACGGTGGAGGGAGTACATTCACACGTGCATGCTCACATACGGTAGCGGTGGAGGTGGGGGTAACAGATTTATTTATGTGCAATGTAGTAGTTATAATTATTGGGTTCATCTATTCAAAGGAAAATCAATGGTTCGATTTTTTTTATCATAATTTCTATTTTTTAGTTTATTTGAGCGTCATATGGCATCTTAGGAGTATTTGTAGAACACCATGTTATAGTTTGAGAGTGTTTGTAGGAAGTTTAATGGACTTTTAATATATAGCATTTTTTATTGTTTACGTATTGAGCTGCTGGCTATAGAAGATATGGATAAGAAAGTGAGTAGGAGACATGATATATGTTATTTTTTAAATATTTTATTACTATTTAGTTGTGATATAAAGGAGATTATGTCAAATGATATATTTCTTATATATGTACGCGCAAATATATGTAAATATAGTTCACATTAAAATAGAATATATTATAAGATATTCTAATTATTTAGTTACGTTGTTTTTATATATAAAAATTTTGCTACTGTAAATGGAAAGGAAGAAGAGAGGGGTGGGGAGACGTACTTAATTTGGATGAACGTACGTATGAGGAGAGGTGGGAGAGGTATGGATGTACGTGACATTTTTGTTTAACATATATAGATCTAATGGTGTAAAATGATGGGTCCACCATATTAAGTGAAAATCAATGGTAGGATGTTTTCGTTTTTTTTTCTTGGAATATCTTATATTTCTCTAATTTATCAGAGTGCCACGTGACGGCTTAGGAGAGTTTGTAGGAGCCACGTGATGGCCTGAGAACGTTTGTAGGAAGTTTAATGGACCTGCAATATACGCGGGCACCTTGTTTAATGTTTGCTTGAATTTTTGAAAAATTCTTTGACTTCATTTTAGACATGTTTTGGGTAATAACTGACACGGAGGACTTCCTCAACTATAAAAACATACATGATAAGTATTTAATTGCACATGTTATGTGATTGTTTATTTGTTATCAAAACTATTTGGCAAAGAGAAAATACATACATGTATAGCCATAAATCTCACGATGGATTAAGGGGCTCTATTATAGCAAGTTCATTGGTTGAAAATATTTTGATAATATTTACACGTCTATGTTGCTCACTTCTCAAATGCAATCAAATTGTTATAAAAAATCCAACAAAAAAACTTTGAAAATCAAATCTACATGAAAAAAATTGTGTTTTTTTGATTGGTTTTACATATGTAGATTTAAATTAGTGTTTTATATTTGTGAAATGATATATTTCACACCCTAAAACATGATGGAAATTATTTAAATACTTCTCATAATATTATTATTATTATTACATGTTGGTCTCATGTGTTGTGACGTATTTAGGACCCTAAACATCAAATGTATATTTAACTAAAAAATAAAACAGGATCGTAATTTGGATAGATAATTTTAAAATAATTTAGAAGATAGGATGTTTAAAGAGTGTTGATTGGATATTGTATATTTATATTATAGATCTAGTTTAACTACGTATATTTGTTTATATGTGTAAATTAATATATTTTATCAATTGTAGAAAATCCAATTTCAAATACCGTCGATTATTTTCCACTGGTATATGTTAGATGTACGCATATGTTTTTTCTTCCCGTGAACAGCAGGTAAGCTAATTAAATTATGAGGATATATTTCTCATGTACATGTATATATGAGGAAAATATTAATTTTTTAATAATATTTAAGTGAAAATTAACGGTGAGACTATAGACTATATAATGCTATGTGGATACATAATTTTATAATAATTTCTAAGACAACGTGCAAAGAGAGTTGATTGCATATTTTATATTTATATTTATAGATCTAGATTAACTGTGTATATTTGCTAAATTTGTAGAGAAGTATATTTTATTAATCATAGAAAATAAATAAATTAAACTTGATCGTAATTTGAATAGATAATTTTAAAATAATTTAAAAGATAGGATGTTTAAAGAGTGTTGATTGGATATTTTATATTTATATTATAGATCTAGTTTAACTACGTATATTTGTTTATATGTGTAAATTAATATATTTTATCAATTGTAGAAAATCCAATTTCAAAGACTGTCGATTATTTTCCACTGGTATATGTTAGATGTACGCATATGTTTTTTCTTCATGTGAATAGCAGGTAAGATAATCAAAAATGCATGCGGATATATTTCTCATGTATAAGTATATAGGAGGAAAATATTACTTTTTTAATAATATTTAAGTGGAAATCGATGTCGAGACTATATAGAGTTACGTGGATATATAATTTTAAAATAATTTCTAGGACAACGTGCAAAGAGAGTTGATTTGATATTTTATATTTATATTTATAGATCTAGTTTAACTGTGTATATTTGCTAAATTTTTTGAGAAATATATTTTATTAATCGTAGAAAATAAATTCTAGTTTAAAGACCATCGATTTTTTCCACGCGTATTAGATGTGCCTAATTTTTTTTTGCTCTATCGTTTTTTTAAGTAAGTACGCGTCTGTTTTTTTTTTCTTCCTGTTCAAATAGTAGGTAAGCTATATTGGTTTCTTTAATCATACGTACATACAGATATATTTTTTATACGGATACATGGTAAATGTATTACTTTTTAACTAATAGATCTAATGGTCTATAATATTAGAGCCACTAATTTAGATAAAAATTAACGGTGAGAATAGATAGTGCTATGTGGATATATAATTTTAAAATAATCTGAACGTTTAAACAGTGTAGATTGAATATTTTATATTTATATTATATATCTAGTTTAACTGTATATATTTACGTAAATTTGTAAAGTAATATATTTGATTGACGGTAGAAAATCTTATTTTGTAGTTGATTTTTTTTTCATTGCTGTTACAGGTACATATCACATATGTATTTCCTACTTTATATTTTTTTCTTTCCGTAAGTACGTGTGTACTATTTTTCTTCTTTTCGGGAACAGAAGGTAAGCTTTGTTTGTTTTTAACGTACGTAGGTGTGGATATATATCATGTGTACGTATACTTCAGTTCCTTTTAATAAGAAATCTAATCTAATGGTTGAAAATATCGGGGCCACCAATTTAATTGAAAATCGACGGTAAGATCAGATAGTGCCATGTGGCAACCCATGAGTGTTTGTAGGTGTGCCACGTGGCAGCTTGAGAGTGTTTGTAGGGAGTGTTTGTAAGTGTGCCTGACAGCTTGAGAGTATTTGTAGAAAGTTTAATGGATTTTTAGTATATAATAGATAGATAGATTTGATCATACACTATGCTTTCTTCTCCTCCCAAAAGAATCGCATTGGCAATATATGAGGAAATAATGGTAGGAATGAGAAACCTCTGGAAGAAATGGCCCACCATATACACTAAAAAGATGGGTTACTCATCTTCAGAATTGTTTCCTCTGGTATGACAACTCACGACAGCAGGAACTCGCTACTGCGGGGTGATACAAACCAGTGCACTGTGATAATCACTGAATGTTTTTTTTGTTGGTACATCTTTACCTTACACCTCTACTAGAGACCTACGTGAGTATTGTGTCAATTGTTAGGGAATAACCCCACACTTAAAGTGTTGTATAAACTGGTGTATAAAAGGACTAAAATACCTTCAAGAGGATATTGTACATATATAGCAAATCAAGAGCATAAATATAATTTCCTGTGACATATGAATAAAATAAGCCCTCAAGGGCAAGAGAGGGAGATCTGGCTCCCCCATTCCATCCATTCTCATCCTCTCTGATCCACTCTCGTGGTTCTCACGGGATCAAACTTGGGCTCCCTCTCATTGGAGGGATGCTCTTGCCATACATGTTGGACTTGCTCTTGTCATGAATGTTGGATTTTGTTCTAACATCAATGTACTATTTATTATAAGAAATCAGAACTACTAGCATTAATTTCTCTATAATCAATGGAACTGGGACTCTGATAGCTCATGGGTTTGACCGTGAGGAAAAACAAAACATGCATTCCAGACAAACCAAATGAGCATCGGTTATTGCGAATTCAAGAAAACATGCCCAATGATGATTAGTAAAAGATCACATATCCATAATTTTCTTTTCAACAAATTTATCTACCTGATTCCCTACAGTCAAAATCAAGGGTGTAAGTCGACTAAAACTGACCGGAAAGTTTGTATATAAGTTTGGGTTTCTTTATGAATCGTTAGCTCTCTAATACTTTAATTTTGTCGAAGCAACTCCCCATGGTCTCCAAGAACATAGGCCCTGATACTTCTTGAAAGAAGTGAAAGGGTATCAATGACTAACTCTGCTCCAACTAATGACTAACTCTGCTCCAACTGGACTATGGACTTGCAAACATTTAACTCGCGAGATTAACTTTGCATAATGAGATCAACATGTCTAAGTACACGAGGATGACAATTCAAACAGAAAAGGAGAAAGACCATCTTGCTAGATTTCATCAGAGTAGGTTTTGGAGGCACTGACAAGAGGTTGAAGTGCTAGATCAATCTCATCGAGTCAATGAACAGAGTGCGTTTGGTTCAATGGTGTCGTGGAGCTTCTCGCTCCAGTATAATTCCGACTTTGTTTGCATATGTCAGAGATTTCAGCAAACTGCTAGTTCGCGACGCCAGTCATCTTCGGTTATTCAAAACTATGCGCAAATTATATACAGGTACAATACTGTTGGCAAAAAACACGAGGCCTGGGAGATCTGCTTAATTCCAGTGCAGGTCCAAAACTCGCCTTCGAATGTATGAGCGTGCCAGTTGATTTGATCCTGTAATCAACAAGAAATAGAGACAAAGAATTCGTGGTTAAATCTATAAATGATAGCCGATCGGCTAGGTACCAATGACATATCATTTATCTTTAAGCCGATGTCATATGTGAATCGATCGGCGGTTATAAATATATAGTAAGGAACTAAATCTATTCGATCGGCTGTAGATATTAACGATATATAGTTCTTATATTAATATATACTTAAATCAAGTGATTGGGATAGATCGGTCACCATGCCGAGACAGTATAAATCACTTATATCGAAATATATATTAATAACATGATTATATATGTTTATAGCATAGCCAATCAGATAGATCTAGCATGTATCCGCTAATACTCCGATACTACTTTAGATAAAGATATCAAAACAAGTATAATATATCAAACAAAAGCTTAATATACTTAAATGCAATAAGATCCTGACATAGAGGGCAGATTTAACATGTCATTGAAGCATATAGATCGAATATGGTTAAATCAGATAATATCGGCTGAAACTCCGATGCTACCCTAATCGGCAACCAGAGGACAGGCTAGAGATTGATATTCTAAGCACGACTTAATAGATCAAACTCAACTGATGCAGCATTAAGTATGAAAAGAAGAACAATATCTAGACAATCAAGCCGTTGGGTGTTTCATAAAGTGGTAGATATCTTATATAATCTAGGACAACGTCGCTATTTAACCTAATCGGCTGCCTTCTATTAACAGATATTAGCCGATTATAGGTTAGATGATGATATTGCCAAAGATTATGTAGGATATATGATAACTTGACGAATTATATAGACAAGATTAGAGTGTCATAAAGATGGAAGCACTAATCTCGAGAACGCAAGTCGTCATAACAAGTTTTACCTCTTGTTCAAGATCGAAACCGATGCAGCTCAACCCAAAAGCAAGAACTCGTCGAAACAAAACTAAAGCAAAAAGGTGGCGATGCGCCGAAATTGTATTGAACGTGTGTGTTACCAATTACATAGGGCTCGGGGTCTATTTATACCCAAGAATTACAAGATATGTCCATACCGGACACAACCACTATCTCTAACAAACTCTAAGATACCATAAGTCTTTGCGGCAGACTTTTGCCCAAACATATCTCTAAGGAAGTTACATAAAACATCCTAATTAATAGATACAATTGCCTTCTCAGGACTCTATCCATGTGCGGCAATCATCTTGAAGCACCTCAATTCAACCCAATGTCATACACCAAATTATACTATCAGAATCGGCTGCATCGGCTCACCTAGTCCGATTCAGACCCAGCCGATCCTAATCGTAGCCGATCTGGAGTTCAGCTGATTCTTGCTCTGTTCTCGGATTAATCTCCGCCTTCGACTCCACCTTGATCTAATCTCCTTTTCCGATGCTGATATTACCAAATTTGGTCGTTAACACATGCCCCCCAAGTCCGGGATATTTGATAATGTTCCGGATTTGCCTTGTACCGACTCCGAGCAAGTTTCGCACTCTGCCATTTTTCGACCGTTATTCTATCGCTTTAAATGCCAACCATTGCCCTCGAGAAATCTCACGCCGTGACTTCCGTTTTCCCGCTCAAGCGAAACTTTGTCCTTTGTCTCTCCGGCGATTCCTCCGACACAAAAGCGATCCCCAGGCGATTTCGCTTTTGATCAGATCTCCGCCTACGGCGATGTCGTCTTCTACTAGCCCATCTACTGCGCCATTGGCCAAGTACGCTGAGGTAAGTTCTCACCGGCTAGATCTCTTTTCCTCGCATGAAATCGATTTCTCCTTTTCTTATTATGTTTTCTGCTTCCCGATTCCTTTGGATTTGCAGCATCTTTCCAATCTAGTTATGATTCCCAGCCTATCGCACAAAAACTACTATTTTCTTGGCCCAATCGGCAATCTTGACCCCACTGATTTTATCATTGGTGAAACCAACAGAATCCCCTTTAGACTAGCCAACCCTAACTTGGGTCACTGGAAGTCTTGGCCATCTCTCGAAAAGCCTACCCCTGATAAGAGCTGGACCACCTGGTACCAACGCATATCGGCTAGTAAGAAAGCCCACTGGGATGAGATTGGGATAGGCCAAGCGCTTGCTCTCACCATAGCCAATTCTGCTAAGGATGAACCTCTGATGGCTACCGCCACCTATTTCTGGTCCAACACCATCAATGCCTTCTTATTTAACCAAAGGCCGATGACTCCAATTTTGATAGACATTATCATGATTACTGGATTAGATGTAACTTCATCAGCTAACCCTACGAGTATGAACACCAAGAACCAATTTGACTTCAAGACCAAAAGCATAGGAGGGTGGTCTGGTTATGTAGCGACATACATGGGCAAAGGGCCTGTCACACCTCGGGAGTACGTAGCTTTCTTGCTTATGTGGCTAGAAAAGTTTCTCTTCTGTGGATCCAGCTGTGGTCCCACAACCAATTGGCAATTTGTAGCCGAAGCCTTAGGATCAAAGAAACAATTTCCCTTAGGCAAAATCCTTCTCGGCTATCTATACCAAATGTTAAACAATGCATCGGCTAAGATAGCCGTCGGCTCAATAGTTGGAGCAGGTGGACCATGGAGGCTACTGCAGACCTGGCTAAGCTTGGTAGTCATGAAAGTTGTCAATCGGCCATCTGTAACAGAAGCTGAATTCCCAAGGTTGGACCCAATTGTAGAAGACAATGGAGAAGAACGCACCCATCGCAGATCCATGTCATATGGAGAATATGCATCCACACCAACCGATGCTGGTGCAAAACTATCGGCTGAGCTGCTCAAAGATTGGTTCTGCAGCTTTTTTGAAGGCTTCCAGAAAGATGCCCAGGTTTGGTTTCTTTATGAAGACTCAGCAGACCTTGAGCTCCTATTAGACTTCAGATTTGAAGACATCAATCATGAAAGATATCAAACGTCCAGGGAAGTCTTTACAGCTGCAATCAGCCCATGCATCCTACCTGTCGGTATTCACCAAGGAGGAAATATCCAAGTCTCCTACGAATTCTATTACCCTATAATATTGAGTTAGCAAGATTCAGGAGCAGGAACTTTGACAGATGGTGGGGTGAATGGAAATTGCATCTATTTTATTAATTGGCCACAATGTACATGACAGATCTATTCCCTGACATCATACCCCAGGTAAACTTTGTCATCACTAAATTTCATAACGGTTAGTCGATTCATTACTTGACTAATCTTTTGTCCCTGTTTTGCAGACAACAGAGTCCTCCCGTCCACATCAGAGCAATATTGGTAGGAACAATGAATATGCCCCAGGTCTGATTCCTAATGGAGGCGAATTGTCTCCCCCTGTCATCGGCTATCATGCCCCCAAGGTCTCAACCCTCCTCCAAGGCGCCATCAGAGAACCAACCGATGTAACCAAGAAAAGGAAAACTAGATCATCGGTTGTGAGCACCTTGACTCTAGCTCCAAAGAAAAAGGCCAAGTCTAAGAAAACCAAGCCAACCGACGACATGCCTGCTTTGGATCCATCCATTGAACAAGCTGTGGATGAAAAAGATATTGAGGATGATGTTGATCAGGCTGCAGCCGAAGTAAGTGATACTGAAAAAACACCATCGGCTTCGCCTAAGCAGATACCTTCAACTCCTTCTGCCCCCACTCACTTCTTCAGAGTAAAACATCTTTCCTTGCAAACCCTTTTATAATCATTATTCTTCAACCAACTACTCATAGGTTTTGTAGTTACAGAAGAAGAAAACTGCTATAAAAAAGAAATCGGCAGCTCCAATTCTCAAACCAGCTCTACCAGTAAGACACTCTCAATTTTACTAGTTGATTTCAGCCGATTTTTTCTAACACTTGTCTTTTTACAGCCTGCTCCTTCTTTTTCTCCTGTACAACAATCATCGAGTGACCGAGCTCCATCGGCCGTGGGGAGTCATCATATTGTGGAAGAAGAACAATCGGCTGCTCCTGCTATCCCAGTAAGTTTTCCTTTGATGCAAGAATTTAGATCGACTATATTGACTTAGCTCTCAAACTTTCTAAACTTATACCTGCAGGTTCTAGCCGATCTCTTCTCTTTTGATATCAAAGATTATCTTGATGAGGCAGAAGAAGATACTTCAAGCAAAGCTCTAGCTCCCTTATCTGACGATGCAAAGAAAACACTTGAAGATATCTCGTGTCAGCTAGAGGCCTCTTCTCTGGATAGCTTAGTGGTCGACTGTGGATCGATTAGGACACGATTGCACGAAGTACAAGCTCTAATTCCTGAAGAACTGGCCGATGTCCTAACTGCAGCCGCTTATCTTGAGCAGCATCAATTTAAACTAGAAAAAGCCAAGCTAAGATTAGCCGAACGCCGTGAGCGCAAAGAGATTGAAGCCACAATCCAAGTCAATCGGCAGCTTGTGCATGAAGACAAAGTCAAACTCGATCAGCTATCCGAAGGTCCAATCAAATCCAATATCGATTGGCTTGAAGCCCGCAAGAACGATCTCTTGGCACAGCTTGAAGAATGCAATGCTGAATTGGATATGGAGCACAAAAAGCTAGCCGATCTCCCAAAATCTGTCGAAGAGCAAAAAGCAAGGCTTAAATCGGCTATCAAGAATGTCGCTGACCTAACCAAGTCCCAAAAGATCATTTCTGGAAGTGATGCTCAATGTCACGTCCCAAAATGACCCAAAAATATATCCTTTAAATTATGGCTAGAATAATTAAAATCCTTGTGAAAGCCTCCAACAATTAAAATGTGCAAAGTTAAAAGTCAAATAAGGCTTAGAGGATTTTTGTATATTCCCTAAAAGCCTAAAATGTGTAAATAAATTTTAGTGGAATTTTCAGAGCACAAATAATAATTATTAAGAAATAAACAAAGTTGAAAAGGTTTTATAAAAAGAAAAACCCTAAAAGTCCCCCTTCCCTCCCTTGGGCCGGCCCGGCCCATCTCTCCTTCCCCCTCTCTCTCTCTTCTCTCCCCGCGGCCCACTCGGCCTCTCCCCACGCGCGCGCCGCTGACGGGCGAGCCTGCCCGCCACCCTCGCTGACGGGTGGGGCCCACCCGTCATCCCTGACCTCCCGCCGCTCCCGCCGCTTCCGCCGCTTCGCCCGCGCCCTAGCGCCGCCGCCGCCGCGAATCCACCGCATCCCGCCGTCCCCGCGTGCAATAAAGTGGGGGGAAATACTCCCCGTGATTCCCTCTTCCTTTCCCCCCATTTTTCCCTCTCTCTCTCGGTTTCAAACGGACGGATTTGCCCCCGCAAATCTCGCCGGCGCCATTGATGGCGGCCGGACCTCCCGCGCCGGTTTCCTACCTCCCCGGCCACTCTCTCCCCCTTCCAACCCTATTTAAACCCTCCCCGCACCTCCTCCGTCCGTTTCCACCTCTCGCCGCCCTTCCTCCTCGCCGGATTCGAGCTCGCGACGTCGCTTTCTCTCTCCGCCGTCGCCGCCGAGCTCTTGTACGCCGCCATCGTCGCCCCGGACCGCCTCCCACCTCGGCGCCGCCTCCTTTGGCTTCGCCGCATCCTCGCCGACCTCGTCCACCTCTCCGTTTCGGTCGCCGACCGCCGGAGCGCCGCCGACCCCATCAACCCGAGCCGCGCCACCGCCTCCCTCCGCTCCGGCCGCCTCCCTCATCGCCGCCGTCGCCCCGGGGTGAGCCGTGGACCGTCGCCTCCTTTCCCCCTTCCCTCCCCTCTCTCGGCCGCCGCTCCGCCGCGCTGGTGGTCGCCGGCGGCGACCAACGGGGCACGGGGGCGCCGCCTCCCGCCGACCGCGCCGGCTTAGCCGCACTCGGGCGCGCCGAGTGGGCCACCGTGGACCGTGGACCGTGAGGCTGCCGCGTGGGCCCCACTCCCATGGACCCGGTCCGCGCGCCCTCTCCCCTCGGCTGACGCAATAAACCATTTTTAAATTAAAATTTAAATGAAGAAATTCGTAAATATTCATTTAAAGAGCATATGAACTTCAAATGGCCATAACTTGGCCATTTGAACTCGGAATTGGACCGTTCAAGTCTCTAATTTTTCCTTAAGAAGTTAAGAACCCATTTTTGTGCTTTGTTCCTGCTTGTTATATGGAGTTTATTAGAGTAAAAGCCTTTTTTCTTTCCGTTGATCGTGCAGACGCTACAGCTTCGGAAGATCCGCTCTACGTGGAGGTTGAAGCCGACGTTTGGGAAAGCGAGCAAGGCAAGTCACATCATCCTTGAACATATTGAATCCCAGTTTATAAAATTATTTTGATTTAAATTATTGCATTATCGCTTTATTTATATTCCCGCGTTATCACTGTTTTATTTAGCCATGCCTTTTTACCTTTGTTATGACCTTATTATTTTTGTTATTGTTATTATTACCTTGTTCACCCTAGAATAAATAAAACCCCAACTAGTGGATACTCTATCCATGGTACCACTAGTATGAATTTAGGTAGATGCTTCGCTGCTTAATTAGGCAACATTAGGTGGTTTTACAACTCTAAACTTTGGGAATATTCTTATCACCTGGACACTATGGAATGGTTGGATTATTGTGGAATTGGATTCACACCTCCTCCTCTTCTCAAAATCCTCAAAATGGTTTTAGGCTGGGCTCGGGGTGCATGGTTTTGATAGTAGCACCTCGGCCATATAAGGACCGGTCTTCGGGCCTCTGTTGCAAAGCACTACCGTACTTCCACATGTCTAGTGGGTAAGGCTTAGTTTGTGGCTCAGTCTGGTTATAAACAAAAGTACACGGATGGAGATGGACGAAGTCGGGGGTCGATGGACATCTCTAGGGCAAATGAAGGCTACATGAGCTACGGCCCGGTAGTCGAGATGTCATGGCACAGGGCTGGTGTCCTGCTGCTAGGGGCTCAGTCCTGCCTACCTGTCCCGGAGGTTCCGGCCGTAGGTGGGGTTGGGTCGGTACTCTTGTCTATGGCTAGGATGGGTTAGAAACTATGTCACGTCTTCCGTCCGTATACCGTGGTGGTATGTGGCACGTGGTTACACGTGAGGAAGATGTGTCTTGTGGGTAAAGATGTACACCTCTGATCAGAGTATAATCTATTCGAATAGCCGCGCCCTCGGTTATGGGCAAGCCGAGCAATGTACCCAAGTTAGTGTTTTAATTCATAAAACCTGCTTAACAACTAAATGTGGAATGGTTGGCCTGGGTTGGCTTGGGACGAGCTGGGACCCAGGGTTGGGTTGCCAGTTCGATCTGAATCATCGTAGGCCTTGGGTTAAGGCAGGTTCGTGTGGGTTCACGGCCTTGATTAATAATATTGCATAGCTCTAGGATCGTGTTTACAAAGTAGCTTTGAGCAACTAAGTGACTTTTAATGCTGTTTACTGCAAACCCTAACCCCCTATATTATGGCTCCCTTGTACTCCCTTGCATTTATTCTGCACTTATGGGTGTGTCTTGTTGAGTACGGTAGTTGTACTCAGTCTTGCTCAATTTTTCCCAAACCCAGAAGAGGAGTTCCTGGAAGATGAAGGCTTTGGTGTCTAGCTCGTGCCTGCCATCAAGCGCCTGTGGTCGTCGCCCTAGTCTTCCGCTGTTTTTCGTTTGTCTTCATGTGTGCTGGGCCTTCGCTGCCCATGTAATAAATTATCTAGTTACGCTCCCGCTTGTTAAACTCTATATTGTATCAACTTTTGGTGTACCTTGCCTCCTAGGACAAGGAATAATACACGCACGTAAGGAACGCCCGTTGGGTTATTTCCGGTCGTGACAAGCTTGGAAGCAACTCATTTTCGTTCCCAGCTCTTATCGCCGTACCTTGCGGGTACTGTGGTGAAGGGTGTGGGTGTGGCGAAAGGCTCCAGAGGCTAGGGTGTCCTCGTAGCCCCCCAGCTTGGAAGCAACTTATTTTCGCCCCCAGCACTTGACGCCATACCTTATTGGTACTATGGCAAAGGGCGTGGGTGGGCGAAACCTGTTCGCCCGCAACCCTTGACGCCGTACCTCATTGGCACTATGGCGAAGGGCATGGCGTGTGGTGAAACCTCTTCGCCCGCAGCCCTTGACGCCGTGCCATATTGGCACTGTGGCGAAGGGCGTGGGTTGGCGAAACCTGTTCACCCGCAGCCCTTGACGCCATGCCTTATTGGCACTAAGGCAAAGGGCGTGGGTAGACGAAACCTCTTCGCCTGCAACCCTTGACGCCGTACCTCATTGGTACTATGGCGAAGGGTATGGCATGTGGCGAAACATCTTCGCCCGTAGCCCTTGACGCCGTGCCACATTGGCACTATGGCGAAGGGCGTGGGTTAGCGAAACCTATTCGCCCGCAGCCCTTGACGCCGTGCCTTATTGGCACTATGGCGAAGGGCGTGGGTGGACGAAACCTCTTCGCTCGCAAGCCCATGACGCCGTACCTTATTGGTACTATGGCGCAGGGCGTGGGTTGGTGAAACTTGTTCGCCCGCAGCCCTTGACGCCGTGCCTTATTGGCGCTATGGCGAAGGGCGTGGGTGGACGAAACCTCTTCGCCCGCAACCCTTGACGCCGTACCTCATTGGTTCGATGGCGAAGGGCGTGGGTGGGTGAAACCTGTTCGCCCGCAACCCTTGATGCCGTACCTCATTGGTACTATGGCGAAGGGTATGGCGTGTGGCGAAACCTCTTCGCTCGCAGCCCTTGACGCCGTGCCATATTGGCACTATGGCGAAGGGTATGGCATGTGGCGAAACCTCTTCGCCCGCTGCCCCTGACGCCGTGCCATATTGGCACTATGGCGAAGGGCGTGGGTTGGCGAAACCTGTTCGTCCGCAGCCCTTGACGCCGTGCCTTATTGGCACTATGTCGAAGGGCGTGGGTGGACGTAACCTCTTCGCCTGCAAGGCCATGCGCCATACCTTATTGGTACTATGGCGCAGGGCATGGGTTGGCGATACCCGTTCGCCCGCAGCCCTTGACGCCGTGCCTTATTGGCGCTATGGCGAAGGGCGTGGGTGGACGAAACCTCTTTACCCGCAACCCTTGACGCTGTACCTCATTGGTTTGATGGTGAAGGGCGTGGGTGGGCGAAACCTCCTCGCCCGCAACCCTTGAGGCCGTACCTCATTGGTACTATGGCGAAGGGTATGGCGTGTGGCGAAACCTCTTCGCCCGCAGCCCTTGACGCCGTGCCATATTGGCACTATGGCGAAGGGCGTGGGTTGGCGAAACCTGTTCGCCCGCAGCCCTTGATGCCGTGCCTTATTGGTACTATGGGGAAGGGCGTGGCGTGTGGCGAAAGGTGTGCAGAGGCTGTCACGCCCTGATAAATTCATCCCGAAATAAAAATTATTTTCTAAAAGGAATAATAGAATTAATTAAAATTCAAAAAGAAATTGACAAACACTAAAATACCTGCTAGAAAAATTCGAATGTGGTCCGGAGAATTTTTGTTAAATTCTCCTTGGTCTAAAAGGAGCCCTCAAATTTTACTTGAATTTTCAGAGCACCGAAAATATTTATTAAACAACAACAATTAACAAAGTTTATTAAAAAGAAAAAGCTAAAAATAATCCCCCTCCTCCCTTTGGGCCAAGTCTGGCCCAAAGTCTCCCTCTCTCCCCCTCGGCCCACAGTCCAAATCCCTCTCCCCTCTCTTTGTTTTTCTCTCTTTCCTCCCGGGCAGCTCACTCCCTCCTCCTCCTTCCTCTCGGCCTGCCTCGGCCCAGCAGCCCGGCCCAAGCCAGGCCGAGCCAAGCCAGCCGCGTGCACGCGCGCCGCGCGTGCGCTGACTGCGCGCGCTGACCGCGTGGGGCCCACGCGCCGGTCGTCTTCCTCCTCCCGCACGGCCTCCTCTCTCTCCCGTGAAAACCCTAGTTCGTTCCTCCCTCGAAACCGCACGATTTAAGCATTGGATTCCAAAATTAATTGGGGGGAATTAATCCCCTTTCCTTCCTCTCCCTTTTCCCCCTAATCTCCCCTTTAATCGTGCACTATTTTGACCGGAACGGCTGCGCCATTCATGGCCGCCTTCCATGGCCGCCGGGCGCCTTTTCTGCCACCGTTCCCCGCTCCTCCCGTGGCCAGCTCCCTCCCCACGCCTATAAAACGGAACCCCCTCGCTCCGTTCTCTCGTTTTAGCCTCATCCCGAGCCTCCCCGTGGTCGTATCACCCCTCCCCGTCGTCGCCCTTCTCTTTCCCCCACGTCAACCGCCTCCAGCCGCCTCTCCCTCCTCACCCGTGCGCCGGCCGGCCGTGCCGCCGCCTTCCCCGGCGTCGCAGCCGCCTCCTCTCCCCGGCCTGCCCTCCGTTTCGCGCGGTGACCGCCGGAGGCGCGTCCCCACCGGCAACGGGTGGCATTGCCGCCACCCACTGCCTCCAGCCGCCCCTGCCGCACCGCTCAAGTGCGGGCCGGCCGCGCCGTCTCCTCCCTCGGCGTCGCCGCGTCGACCTCCACCCCGGCCTACCCTCTGATTCGTTCGGAGACCGCCGTCGCCCGCGCCGGCCTCTCCATCCTCTTCGTCGCCGGCGTCCCTTCGGCCGCCCCTCCCTCCTCCCCGGCTCATCGGCTCGCTGCGCCACCACCACCTCCGGCATCGCAGCGGCAAGGTCACCCTCGGCCTCGTCTCCCCTTCGACCGAACCCCGCCGGTGTTCGTCGTCGTCGTCATCGTTCCTCCTCGCCGGCTCGTCGTCTCGCGGCGCCGCCTCCGTCGTCGGCATCGCAGCGGCGTGTTCCGCGCCGTCCTCGTCTCCGTGCAGCCGCTGCCGGCTGCCCTCGTCGCTTTCTCGCCGGCCCCGGTCGTCGTCGTCGTCGCCCTCTCGTCGTTCCTGGTCGTCGTGGCGTTCGTCCCTCCGTCCAGCCGTTCTCGTTCGTCGTCCTCGCTTCGTCAAGTGCCGCAGCCCCATCATCGTCTTCGTCCTCGCCTCCGCGTCGTCAAGCCTCGTGCCGGCCGTGTCTCGCCTTCGTTCAAGGATCGCCGCCGAAGTCGTTCCCTCGCCGTCCGTCTCCGCCGCACCCGTTCGTCGTTGTCTTTCCCACGCCTTGTCGCGTGGTGGTAAGGATCTCTCCTCTCGCTGCCCCGTCCTCGTCCTTTCGGTGTCGCCCCGTACCCGTTGTGCGGTTGTCGACCCCGGTACCTGTGTACCGGTGTCGGTAGTCGTTCACGTGTGCGGGTGGTGACCGTGTAGTGTCCGTGTTAGTGTGTCCGCTCAGTAGCCGCGTGGTTTCCATGTGTGCAGCCCGTGTGGTGTCTAGTGGAGTCCGTTTGTCGGCCACTCGCCTCGGTTGACACACGGGGTCCGCTTCCGTCGACCCGTGGACCGTCTCTGTGTACTCGGTCTACCGCGGTCCTTTAGGTTGACATGTGGGGTCCGCATGTCAACAGCGCAGCCTTCCTGTCTTTTCCAGGCTAGCGCTTCCATATGTTTTATAGTTGCAAAGCTTAATTATAATAATCCGCAAATCTCCATATAACAGCATTAAACTTCGGATGATCATATCTTGGTCATACGAGCTCCGAATCGACCCGTTCAAGTCTCTTAATGTTTGTTATAACCTAAAGAACCGTGTGCTTTCTTTTTATATATTGTTATTGCTTCTTTATAGGCTTGTAGCTTTGCTTGTGTGCTTCGCGTAGCTTCTGTCGTTCCGGAGGTTCCCGAAGCGTGCTTTGTGGTCGTCGCCGAAGGTTCGGAAGGCCGTTCTCTCTGAGCAAGGCAAGTCACATCATCCTTGAACATATTGAATCCCAGTTTATAAAATTATTTTGATTTAAATTAATGCATTATCGCTTTATTTAAATTCCCGCGTTATCATTGTTTTATTTAGTCATGCCTATTTATCTTTGTTATGACCTTATTATTATTGCTATTGTTATTATTACCTTGTTCACCCTAGGATAAACAAAACCCCAACTAGTGGGTACTCTATTCATGGTTCCACTAGTATGAATTTAGGTAGATGCTTCGCTGATTAATTAGGCAACATTAGGTGGTTTTATAACTTTAGACTTTGGGAATTCTCATATCATTTGGACACTATGGAATGGTTGGCTTATGATGGAATTGGACACACACCTCCCCCTCTATTCAAAACCCCCAAAATGGTTTTAGGCTGGGCTCGAGGTGCGTGGTTGGGTTTTGTTAGTCGTACCTCGGGTACTATAAGGATTAAGCTCAGGCCTCTGTTGCAAAGCACTACCGTACTTCCACATGTCTAGTGGGTAAGGCTTAGTTTGTGGCTCAGTCTGGTTATAAACAAAAGTACACGGATGGAGATGGACGAAGTCGGGGGTCGATGGACATCTCTAGGACAAATGAAGGCTACACGAGCTGCGGCTCGGTAGTCGAGATGTCATGGCACAGGGCTGGTGTCCTGCTGCTAGGGGTTCAATCCTGCCTGCCTGTCCCGGGGGTTCCGGCCGTAGGTGGGGTTGGGTCGGTACTCTTGTTTATGGCTAGGATGGGTTGGGAACTATGTCACGTCTTCCGTCCGTATACCGTGGTGGTATGTGGCACGTGGTTACACGTGAGGAAGATGTGTCTTGTGGGTAAAGATGTACACCTCTGATCAGAGTAAAACCTATTCGAATAGCCGCGCCCTCGGTTATGGGCAAGCCTAGCAATGTACCCAAGTTAGTGTTTTAATTCTTAAAACCTGCTTAACAACTAAAATGTGGAATGGTTGGCCTGGGTTGGCTTGGGACGAGCTGGGACCCAGGGTCGGGTTGCCAGTTCGGTCTGAATCATCGTAGGCCTTGGGTTAAGGCAGGTTCGTGAGGGTTCACGGCCTTGATTAATAACACTGTGTAACTCTAGGATCGTCTTTATAAAATGGCTTTGGGCAACTAAGTGACTTTTAAATGCTGTTTTCTGCAAAACTTAACCCCTATATTATTACCCCTTGTACCCCCTTGTATTAATCATGCATCCGCCGGTGTGGCTTGCTGAGTACTGTGGTTGTACTCATTCTTGCTCAATCTTTCCCCCCCTTCAGTAAGAGAAGCTTTGGAGAAGAAGTCTTAGGTGGAGTCCTGGATTATACCCCAGTTGAGCACCTGTGAAGATGGAGCCGTAGGCCCGCTAGTCCGCTGCTGTTTATTTTTGATTGTCAGGCCTTAAGTGCCTTTGTAATAATGTAAATATTATCGATATAATAAAGATGTGCCTTTTGTATCATGTTTGTGTGGTGTACCTCGGCTTTTCCTGGGACGGGGATTAATACACTAGCATTTGGGAAAATGTATTTTTCTCGGTCGCGACAGAGGCTTGGGCGGCTTCGTAGCCCTCCAGCTTGGACTTAACCCACTTTCGCCCCCAGCCCTTGTCGCCGTACCGCGCGGGTACTGTGGCGAAGGGTGTGGGTGTGGCGAAAGGCTCCAGAGGCTAGGGTGGCCTCGTAGCCCCCCAGCTTGGAAGCAACTTATATTCGCCCCCAACCCTTGACGCCATACATTATTGGTACTATGGCGAAGGGTGTGGCGTGTGGCGAAACCTGTTCGCCCGCAGCCCTTGACGCCGTGCTATATTGGCACTATGGCGAAGGGCGTGGGTTGGCGAAACCTGTTCGCCAGCAGCCCTTGACGCCGTGCCTTATTGGTACTATGGCGAAGGGCGTGGCATGTGGCGAAAGGTGTCCAGAGGCTTGGGCGGCTTCGTAGCCCCCCAACTTGGACTTAACTCACTTTCGCCCCCAGCCCTTGTCGCCGTACCACGCGGGTACTGTGGCAAAGGGTGTGGTGAAAGGGGTCCCATTTCGCCTTTTCGGTCTGGGTTCCCCACGGACGGCGCCAGCTGTTGTCGAATGTACAACTATGCCATGTCGAAAGGCGTGGTTCTCTCAACAGTAGTTGGAATGTAAAAGCAATTGTATTGATTCGTGAAATATTTTTTGGGGATCCCCCCATTACATGGCCCTAGAGGTTTATTTATAGCCTTAGCACAAGCTTGCACTTTCTAGGGTTTAGTGTTACAGGGGATTTTACATGGTTGCCCTTATGAAAGGGACATTTACATGGGTATGCAGTGTCATTTGCACATATAGGCCTTTAATGGGCTGATAGGCTGGGCCTGGTCTATGGCAAACGGGCTTAAAAGGCCAGGGGCGGCCTGTTGGGCCTCCTTGATGCCGAACTCGTCATGGCGAAGTCTTTGTAGTTCGCCGAAGATGCCTTCACCCGAGATGCCTTTACTTTCAGAATACCGACGCGGCTTTCCAGCCTTCGCCATCTTCGCTTATGGCTTTCGCCATAGGGCTTCGCCTGAATGGCCTTGACATCTTTGGCTTGAATCCTTGCTGGTACTATAGTTTCGGCAGGTCCGGTCGAAGGGCTTCATGGCATGCCTCCAACACTAAACAACCTAGAATCACAATTAATTTGGGATAGAGGTAGTATGTGTTAAATTGTTCTAGGCTCTCGCGTCACCCACGCCTAGGCGACTCAGGGACAAAACCCTAGCCCCCACTGCCGCACCTTCCCCATCCCCCCACCTCGCTGCCGCCGGAGCGTGTCGTCGGAGAACCGGGCGATGAGCCAGGATGGCGGTGGAGGGGCCTTATCGTAGAGGCGCCCTGTCTCGAGCGTGGGAGAGGCAGCGTGACGAGTTGTGAACCGGAGACCTGGAGGTGGCAGCGGCACATCCTCCCCGGCGAGGGAGGTGGCAGATCCGGCACTTCCGCGACCAAATCTGATGCTCCTACGGCTGGATCTAGTGCCTCCGCGTCGGATCTAGCTGGGGTCGAGCAGCGGGGGGCGAAGGCAATGAGAGGCACGATGGTAGCTGCTGGGAGGGAGAGGCTGGGCACGGATGGCGGTAGCGGGCGGGCAGTAGCGGTGCGGGCCATGCGTATAGCCACCAGGAGGGAGAGGCCGGCGGGAGGACGGAGCAGCTAGCTGCAGTGGACGGCAGTGTGCGTGAGGCCGCGCGCGTGGGTATCAGTGGGAGGCCGGGGGTGACGGTGAGCTGGACCCTATGGTGGCGGCACAAAATTGGCAACGACGATGGGTCTCCCCTCTTTGCCTGGCATGCCCCTTCTTCCCCTAGTGCTCCCCCTCCTTTAGCCGTTCTGTCTCCAGATACGGTCGTGGAGAGCTCTAGCGTAGAGATGGTGGTGGTGCCTAGCACTGGAGGTGTTCTACTCGCCTCCCTCGTTGCTTCATGTTGTAGAATTGGGACGGTCGGCGTGCGGAGGAGCCGATGAGGGTCGTCGGTGCAGTGGTGCTCCCGGTGCGACGATGGCCAGTCGACGGAGGGGCATCAGTGTGGTAGAGAGCACATGCTAGCAGAGGTCTGACGGTGGCAGGACGTCGGTGTCATAACAGGAGGAGGAGATCGGCTATAGGCGAAAGCCTTGCTTGACACCTTGTCTGGGCAAACAACGACAATGTCTTCAACGTTTCAATCCCTCCTAAGGGCGTTGTTGAGAGGCCTACCTCTCCCTCTAGCAGGACCTCGGGTGAAAACCAAGTCCTCTTCTGGATGGGCGGCTCTGTTGCCTATCCAACATTCGATCTTTCAGTCTTCGACAACATTCTTGGATGTTGCCATCCGGTTTGCTCGTGGGAGGAGTGGATCTTCTTCTCTCTCGCCCTCTCCTTTGGCAACCCTTCTACGTGGCGATGGCTCAGAGCCTATGGGGGGATCTTTTGGTTGGAGTTGGCTTAGGAAGGTCGTTTGTGACCCCTTCGTGGGGCTAGCGGCATCCAATCATGCATAGCGGAGGCCGGCTTGATGCTAGATCCTTTCCGGGGAGTGTGTGCAGGTGCAGTTGGCATGTGTTGGTATTGCTTTGGTGTTTTTTCCCTTTTCCTGATTATTGCCTCCCAAATTGGTAATCTTGTTAATATAAAACTTGCATCGTCCGGTGCAATTCGTTCAAAAAAAATATATTAAATTGTTCTTAGACAGCTAAACTAGTTCTAATAGTTTTTTCTTATACTACTTATTCAACATCTCCGGTGCAATTAATCAAACAACATCCTAAACATATGAGTGAGTTTATAGTCTATGAGAAGGTACCGAAAAATATCATATTTTCTACTGTAAAATTTGGACCTCTCGGTATTAGGAGGTACTAAATTTACACTAAATTTTTTTATACCTTTCACGGCTATAAAATTTCTTTAAACATATACAGACTTACCATAGCTAAACAACCAAACAAGTCACAATTGTATTCTCACATCTGGTTGATGCTAGCCTGGGCATTTCTTCTTTTGACCCGGTCTTACCACTATCAAGCGACCAAACACTCCCAAAAGAAGGGTAAATAATTTAGGCATGCAAGTATGGATTAAATCTGCTAGAAATGCAGGCAATCGATCGCTATTAGATATGACTTAATTTAAATTACCTACAGGTGAACAATGTCGGCTTCTTCTTCCTAAAACCAGCGGTGAACGTGACACCGGAGGAGCTCTCCAGTGTGATGGCGGGCAACCTGGAGTCATGCTTCCACCTAAGCCAGCTGGTGCACCCTCTCCTCAAGGCCTCCGGCAAGGGCAACATCGTCAATATCTCTGGCATATCGACTGTTACCGGATTCCCAACTCTCCCCATCTGTGTCTTCTCAACTGCAAAAGGTAATTAAAGAATAAAAGATCACTGAGTATATTCACTCTGCGTACCAACACAAATTTAGGGTTGAAACTTTTATACGTAGGTGCTTGATAGTGTGCAATTATTATTATTATTATTTTGTTACTTTTTGTAAAGTTGGTGGCCACGGCGATTAGCATTTGAAATTTGTCTGAATAGGATAGGTTGCCATTCATAAATGCCTTTAAGTGTAATTCCAAAATAAGTAGGAAGGTAGCCCGCGCAATGCGCGGGCATGTATAGCATGTTGTGTTTTGGAAACCTATATAAGTGGAATATAACCAGATGATACCTGCCATGCTTCAAAAGTACAATTTCTTCAAAAAATTTCTTCATTAGCATCGCTCGGTAATTTTTTTCCAAACTATTTGGTAACTTGAAATTATTTAGTATTTAATTCATGCCTATAAGAAATCATTTGTAATCTTTCTTTCTAGCTAGGAAAAAGGTTGGCATCTTATTTTTTATTGATGAAAAGAATAATAAAATAAATCAACTTGCCATATTCATTGTAGAGTATTATATATTATCTTATAATAAAAAAACATCTATACCGTCTCAAAAATACTAGATCATAAGAGTGTCTCCTAAATTTAAAATAAAAATCACTTTTCTATTGTCACCTCTTCTCATGACAATTGTATTGTTTTAGTGGATACTTATTATCATTATCATTGATTTTGAAAGTTGAGAGTATATTTAATAGATCAAACTACATCATACCATTACAATAAGATTAATACATTATTAGTTAACTAAAAAATCATCTATGTTATTTAGATGAGTGTCCATGTCTCACTTCTTTCCAAATCTATGTATAAATATTCTAACAATACCTCTTCTATCAATTAATAGGATAACAACGTTAAATTAGATAAGAATATTCGTGTAGTGGGTGAAGTTGACCGCGGGCGCCAAGGCTTTCTTCCCTGCTGCCGTGAGATATGGGTTTCTCATAGCCGTGCCTCTCTAGACCAGCGTGGAGCATAATTTTAATGCCTAATTAATTATAGGTGCCCTCATAGAGAATTGTCTCCTGGGTAGGAAGTTGAGCTCTATTGCCAAAGGTATCCTCTCATTGAGACTATCTCAGCCCACTATATGTATGTCCCAGCTATACTTATGATTGCATAGCATGCTCTATTATCATGCATGATGCCCTTCAAAAAAGGACAAAGAGAAGATGAAGGTGATGAAAATAAATTGTTTTTTATATTCTGAGTTGTTTTAGGGTATAGTGTAGACATAGTTTGTTTATATTGTTAATTAATATTACTCAAATTTTAATAGTATAGATACAATATTCTTTTTCGAAAATGAGCGAGGTTAATAATTGGATATTGCTGGAAAATATAGCTAAAGAGAAATACCGCACTAATAATCTCCAAGATTAACCCCTGGTTTGTTTTTAACACTTATTGTTCAAGACAAATTTACTAATTTCAAAAATTTGTTTATTTTCCCAAACGTATTTGCTGTAACTTATTCATTGGAGTGCACTTACAGCCACGTTAATGGGGTGTATAACATCCATCCATCAACAATGCCCTACATATGGGAATTTCTCAACTATTAGAAAATATATTATGAGTACTTTAATGTCAATGTTACTTGATTGTTCATTTGTTGCCAACACTATTTTGGCAAATGAAACAAATTTACATATACGACCATAATTATTGTGATGTTCTAAGGGGTAGTATTATAGTAGCTAGAAACATTTTTGATATTATTTTTCGTATCTACAAGAATGTATGCTTCTGGATTGTGACCATGTATGCTTCCGACTTCATATCTACACCAGTCAAATAGTTTTGAAAAATTAAAAAGCTTTCAAAATTAAATTAGATCTACTTCTAAAAAGATGACTAAATTCTATTGTTTTTATTTTACATATGTAGATTCATATTAGTGTGTATACTTGTTAGGTGATATTTTACACCATAAAATATGATGTGAAATTATTTAAAAGTTATTATGACAATAATTATTATATGTCGACACCATGTGTTATGATGTATTTAGCACTACAAATAACTGTTATAATCCGTTAATAGTTCATTTGATGATAAAAAACTTGACGATATATAATTTCAAGTAACGACATTAATTTAATGGCCATTAATTTGATATTTTATCTTTGATGTAGTTTAACTAGTATAATTAATCTTTGATGTAGTTTAGCTGTGTTTGATTACGGACTAATGTTATCTTCAAATCATAGAAAATCCCAGTTTTAAATACCATTTACTTTTCCAAATAATGCTAAGTGTGCACGTATCGTTTTTCGCATCGAATGTATATTTGTTTAGTTTATTTCTGTCTAACTCTCCATATATACATGGGGAGTTGGATATTTAATGGCCTAAAATACCGTGTTTACCACTTTAATGTTTGTGAAGTACTCGTTCTGGTTTTTAATGGTTTTTAATGTATGACGTCATTAAATTTTGATATGACATTTCACAATTTGCATTAAAAGAAACATATAAATGATATTTGTTTTATCATGACTTGTTTTATCATAAAAAAATCTATAATCTCAATTTATAATTTTACATATTTATATATTTTTAATAAGAAGAATGGTCAAATGTTATAGAAAAAAAAAGAGGAAGTGATATATTTTAGCTTTCTCTGAGATGAAAAAAATACTGTTGAATTTTATTTTCCAATCATACTACGAAAAATATGTAGCAACATGGACAAATCTAATGCGTTTATTTTTGGATCCAATGGTAGTTTTAAGGTTTCCACTATGTATGTGGTTTATGTGGTTTGTAATATATATTTTTCCATCATACTATAGGTACGTAGGTGGGTTTTTTTGCTTTGGCCTGTATAGTTTTTTCTCCCGGTGAACTCTACCTACGTGGCGAACTTTATGTACATATGTATTTTCTCACGTACATTTTTTTCTCGTGAACTTTACGAACGTAAGCATTTTCTGTCGTACTTAGACGAGGATAATTAGGATGGAAAGATTACATTTTTAAAATGGTGAACTTTACGAACTTACGCATTTTCTCTCGTACGTGGACGGGGATTATGATGGAAAGATTACATTTTTATTTTTTCAAAGTAAGATCTAATATAATGGTCTAAAATAATGGGCCCATCAATTTAAGTAAAAATAAAGACTACATTCATTTTTTCTGTGAATATCTATGATTTTCTCTAATTCGTTAGAGTGTCACGTGGTGCGTCACGTGGTGACATAGAAGAGTTTGTAGAGTAGCACGTGTTGCCTTAGGAGTGTTGGTAGGAAGTTTAATATAGTTTAGTATGTAATACTCCCTATGAGTTGATAATACTTGTCGTTTTGAACAAGGGCACGGTCTTTAAAAAACAACTTTGACCATTATTTTTTATTATAATATGTATAAAATTGTTAGCAAATATATGATCTTATTAAAGTACTTTTTAAGAATAATCTATACATGTAGTCACCATATTTGAAAGACAAATATTTTAAAAATGATTCATAATCAAAGATTCTAAAGTTTGACTTCACCCTTATCCAAAACGACAAGTATTATCAGCTCGGAGGGAGTAGAAATCTATGGTTTATAATGTTTGATTTTATTTTCTATTTCATTGTCTAAAAGAAATTTAATCTTAAATTTTGAGGGGGTGGACGGATAGACGGACGTAAGTACGTACATACATACGTATATACGTGGTGGGGAGAGGAGGCCCAGGAGGTGGTGGGGTAGGGTGGGGTGGGACTTATGGATGGGTTTTTAGATTTTGTTTAAATATAGATCTGATGGTGAAAAATAATGGGTCTACCGTATTAAATGAGAATAAGGGTGGGATGTTTTGCTTTTTTTTCACAATTTCTTTGATTTCTCTAATTTATTAGAGCGCCAAGTGACGATCTAGTAGCGTTTGTAGGAATTTTAATGGACTTTTATTATATAATAGATAGATTATTATATAATAGATAGATAGATTTTATCTATGTAGTTTTTTTGCTTAGTTAGAAATGTCTTGTCTAGTTAGTTAGAAATATTAATCGCCAGATAATGCTCTTACTAATCTCAGGAGCAATGAATCAAATTACCAAGAGCCTAGCTGTTGAATGGGCAAGCGACAAGATCCGTGTGAACTGCATCGCGCCGGGCATCATCGATACACCCCTTGGTGATGATGTACGTTTAATTCTCCACACATATGTACACCAATTTATTGCGAAGGCTGGTGCTTTTGTTAAATTACATATATTTGTTCCCCGGTTTTAGATTTTATTTTCACATCAAAGTTCTGAGTTATTAATTGACCCTCTACTTTTATTATGGATATATATTTATTTGTTTCACTCAAGAACAATTGTTGATGCTCTCAACCACAGGTCAAGAGCGGCAATAATCCTCACCTTCAGGGTGTTAGCGGGACGGACTTCATACAAGACGACATCGCACGAACGCCGATGCGGCGTGTAGGCAAGCCGGAGGAGGTCTCATCGCTGGTGGCGTTCCTCTGCATGCCAGCGGCGGCATACATCACCGGCCAAATCATTTGCGTCGACGGTGGCCGCACCCTATCTTAGCAGAGTATGTTTAATTGCCCTAAAGCCCTAAACCATATAAAGAATTAGTTCCTACCTCACGCGTTGCTACGGAACAATCGTGTTAATTGAAGGATATAATTTCAGAGCTAGCATTGTGTATACTCTGGCTAAAACAAAATTAAAGAGCATCATATATATTGACGTGTCCTTTACAATTTACGTTATTATTATATACTAAAAGTCTATTAAATTAAGCTTCCTATAAACGCTCACGTGGCACTCCTAGAAACACTCCTAGGCCATCACAAGGCATTATCTAATCTTACCATCAATTTTCACTTAAATTAGTGGACTCGTTATTTTACATCATTGGATTAAATCTATTATTAAAAAATAATAACTTTCTCCTTTTATACGATACAAGCGCTATTACTGTTGTTATGTACGTACAAGTTTATACGGTACAAACTATGTCCTTCTCCCGTACGTATTTACGTACATGAAAACAAAACAATAGCTTTACATAAAACGCCGGAATAAAAAGAAAAAACCATACGCATATACATAAAAAAGAGAGCAAAAAAAATTACATCCAAAAAAATTGACAATCTTTAAAATATGACAATACCTTACCTTCTGTTCGCCGGAAAGAAAAGAAGAAACCATACGAATGTACATAAAAAAGATAGCAACAAAATTACATCCATAAAAATCGACGATCTTTAAAATATGATTTTCTAAAATATATTACATCACAAATATAAATATATATAGTTAAACTAAGATCTATAATAATAATATTAAATATCCAATCAATGTTCTTTGAACCATCTTTTAAATAATTTTTAAATTATATATCTAATTTGTGATTCCATGGTATTCCTTTAATTAAATTATAAAAGTTGTGTTGCGATCCTAAATATATCACAACACATGAGGCCGTCATATAATAGTTAGTTGTTTAATATTTTTTAAAAAAGTTCAGATCATATTTTGGGGTGTGAAATATCACTTCACAAATATACAACACCATTTTAAATCTACATATATAAAAAATTAAAAAAAAGACAATTTAGTTGTGTTTTTTCAAGTAGATCTGATTTAATTGTAATTTGTTTGAGATTAAGATTCTCAAACTTTTTTTTGACATTTTCAGAATTATTTTATTGGTATTTGAGAAGTGAGCAGCATACATAGTACATAGATATGAAAAGAAATATCAAAAATAGTTCCACTCAATGATCTTTGCTATGATTCAACCCCTTAAATCATCATGTGATTTATGGTCATATTTTTTCTTTGCCAAATAGTTTTGACACAAATGAACAATGAAGTAACATGCACAATAAACTACTCATGATATATTTTCTTGTACTTAAGGAATTTCAATATATTAGACATAATTGATGGATATTTATCATAAACTCCACTGACATGACTGTAAGTGTACTCCAATAAATTATTTATTGTAAATAAGTTTAGAAAAATAAATATAGTCTTCAAATTAGTAAAAGTGCCTCGTGATTATGAACAATAGGTGTTGAAACAAACTACGCGCTAAACTATAGATATTTGTCAAAATATTAAAAATAATATTGTGCTGCGGAAATTATCGTGGTAGTATGTCTCTTTAGCAATAATTCTTTTAAATAATGTTGAATGATTAACCTCTCTCATTTTCAAAAGCGAGTTTTCTGTCTTTATCATAAAATTTTGAGTAGTATTGATCAACGCCATAAACAAACTATGTCTAAAAAAACTATTTTGATCACTTCCATCTTCTCTTTGTTCTTCCCTAAAGGGCAACAAACTGAAAACTCCAAAAATATGATATTCTAAATATTTAAAACAAAACACACATAGTATAAATGGAAGATTTTTCACTGCAACAAACTCCATAGTTATGACACAATATTTTGCACGATTCCAATTTTCAGTTTAGAAATTATGTGTTGCAATAATTGGAAGAAAATCATAACCAACTTTCGAAGCAATCCTAAACAAGTTTAGAATATCGCTACAGAAAATTGGGAAAGTCACTCACACACAAAGTTTCATAATAGAAATTCAACCATTGTTAAATAATGGTTTGTTTGGGAGATTTATGGAGTATCAACCGAATTATTCGTAACACGCTTCAAAATTATAATTTGTGTAAAATACTTTCTTAATCGGTATTGCTTAAGTAACCTTTTTTAAGCTATTTGTTAGTCGTATGCTATACTATGTAATGCACTTCATAATCAATTATCTATGTTCCACTTCATCATCTAAAAGAAAAGTAGACATACTTTGTTTTGAAAATAGATAATTGTAAATTAAAAGTAGGTTCTTTCGCTTTTTAATGGAATGGCCAGGGTCTCTAGATCTCCTTTTCAAATAATCTCAAAACTATATTATTGATAATTTATGTTTTACATCAAGTTAGAGCGCTCTCTAATTGGTTCGGATTGACATAACTTCAAACATACTTGCATGTGAAATTAAAAATACATAGGAGCGACAAATATATATCGACCCTACTTTATATGATGTGTTGGACCCATATTATTTTTTTAAGAAAAAAACATAGACAACATCAAGTTTAATATGACGAATTTTTAACCAATTATGTATTGCTACATTAGTGACTTACATATATAAGACGTGGATTAAAACATATGCCACTTCATATAATATAGGGAAACCATTAGCATCTAAGCACTTAAAAATGATGCAATGTTTATGATAATTGGTGTTCCAATTTTGGTGAAAAGGAAGAACCAAATTTTTATGAGACTACTATAAGATTTTCTTTCTAATTGGTTCACTTTGCTCCCCATTGGCATTTTCTATTTTATATTATACGTTATAAAAGTGTTACACTGATAGTGTAAAACAATGATAGAGTGTTACACCAATGCTCCATGTGCGTGTGATAATGAATTAGGCATTAAAATTATGCTCCTAGCTGGTCTTGAGGGGCAAGGCTATATCGCTGCGGGACCCATGTTTCAAGACAATAGAGAAGGAAATTATTGGTGCCTACTATCGGCTTCACCCATTAGACTAGCATTCGTGTTAACTTTAATGGTGTTATCCTATTAATGGATAGAAGTGGTGGTATTTTTGTAGTATTTATACGTGGATTTAGAAATAAGTGAGACGAAACCAAAGTACACTACAAGAAAAGAAGGAATTCTCAAGAGCCAATCCCTGTTGGGACTGATGCTGTTCTCGTTGGGAATGTTATTTTCAAGGGGATACTCTTGTAATTGGTGCCTTGGGATTAATGGCCTAGCTAATACTATCATTTGCTAGGACCCCGTTGAGAATAGCTTCTGCAAGAGCTAAATTCAAGAGCTTTCCTTGGAAATAATCCGTCTTGGTTGTTGCATAGAACACTGACAATCTCAAGGGTTGCTCGTTGCAAATACCTTTTCAATTCAGTTTATTAAAAAATCTAATTATTTTTATATTATTAGTTAATTCTCCTATACAAAGAAATACCCTTGGGATTGTTTTGATTTATCATTTTTTTATTAATTCTAATTAACCAGGAATGATATTTTTAATTATTGTTCTTTTTATGCAGTACGTAGCAAATAACATCTGCATTGGATACTGCATCACATGATGCAACAATTATATTTGCTCTGACAGAAAAGCGTCAAAGGATTTTTAATGATCAATATAAACAGTAGACAATATATTTGCATTTAATCTAAGACAGGTCTGTAGACAATAACACATAAATAAAATAGTCTCAGAAGGTAAGTTGATCAAACTGATTAATCTAGCAACTATAATAGGTCTGATAACATGATCCTAGATTCCTAATCTCTAAATGCTTGCAATTCGACATTAGCACATCCTAGAAACGCCAGAGGTCATCATTCTCACAAGTTCTTCCACAATGACCAGCTTGTGGCGCTTCTTCAGTAGTGTTCATCCCATTCTGAAATAAAATTACAAAATAAGCTACAAAGTTACTGAAAAACTATAAGGGTAGGTCTAAGTTTGAACTTATGAATGATACATAGCAGTCCATTTCTAAATTGAACTCACTAACTGGTATCGCAACTAAAGCCATACCATTGGCAGAACATTTTTAAATTGATCTATTGTTGTCCAAGAACCAAATTTTTCATAATGTTTGTTCAAGAGAATAAATAATAAGGATGTACAGTAGTAAAAAGATTGAAGTCAGTATATACCATGAGAAGTGCATGAAGGAACTCAGGGACAACAGAAGAAGATGGTCCATTTGCATCCTGTGATTTGAAAAATAATACCAGTTAGTATGTTCTTTCTAGGTAACAAAAATAGCTTTAATTTATACTTACATGGGAATGAGTTTCTGCCTTATCCTTATCCACTGTCTGCTCTAGCCTTTCTATCCTTGATGCTAGTTCTTGATGAGCATTGTTCACAGCATTAGTGACTGCCTGCTGAACAATGTCTTGCACTTGCTGCTGTGTGTATAGTGGCTGTGTCTCCATGCTACCAGATGGTGCACTTGCTGAATTACCAACATGGTTTCTATCTATAATTCCTGAAAGACCATAATACCTTCCACGTTTTCTACCTTTAGTGAGCTGCACCCAAACATGTTGTTTGTTGACTTGATTGTTTTCTCCTTCCTTGACACGATCATTATACACCACCTAATTAAGATATGTAGTGGCACCATTGCATGGTTTTAGATGATTTCACTTTTTTTGATTGCCAAACTTGAAACTAGAAACTAGAATAAGCAGAACACATACCGCTAACTATTCAGCTTTCTTGTTGGCATACTGTCCCTTGCCCTTTGCATGTCGATGTGTGCGTTCAAAGACATCAATATCATCAACATCCGTCCCTGCATTCTCAATTATCTATCCAAAAGTACATATCATAGTGAGAAGTCAAAGTAGTATAAATCATAATAGGAAAATCATTTAACTTTGGTACCATGGCTTGTTTATGCATAGCAACACTTCGTGAACCACAAGTATGATGAACACCACCTCCTTCCATCCGATTTTTGCTGTTTTGAGCTGACACCTTCTTTACATTTTCATCAGACCACAAGTCACACAACATATCCCACCACTTTTGCTCAATCCAATAAGGAGGGAATGCCTTCCAAAGTTGAGGTTCATCAACATCAAAATCATCATGAGAAGGGGCATCTCCATCCTGTTGTAACTCAGTCGCACGCATATTTTCGATATGCTTCTCCAAAGAACGTTTTGCTTCAGATTTCTCATGTGACAAAGCTTGGCTAAAACGTTCAACAGCTTTGCGATAAAATAATCTAGCACAATCCTCTTCTCTACCATCAGCAAACTTAAAACACAGCTGTAAAAGGATAAGGTAGGACGTCAATCCATTAAAAGAACCTAAATATTCTATGTGAATGCTAACACTGTAACTCACCAAAAATTCCTTCAGAATAGTTATCCTTGTATGAGCAGAAAAGTTGTGATAATGAGCAATGACAACTGCTTCATCCTCAGGCACCTGTTTGCCATGTTTATCCAAAGGTCTATATGTGCCAGGGTAGTGAGCTTTTATAAGACATGTGATGGTAGATGAAACATTCTTCTTCATAGGATTCGTAATCCAAGCACTAGAAACAACATGCCATTTACCAAGTTAGGTAATATTAGTGTAAAACAATGAAAGTGATAAAAAAATATGTTCAGCCATCATAATATTGGATTTATAGGAACTATGCATCTGTATTTCTTAAAATTTAACATGGAGTTTACAACAAGATTTTCAATTATTAACAACAATGATATACATATTATATGGAGTGTGTGTTTGTGTGTGTGATAGACAGTGTGTGTTTTAATATAAGCAGAAATTTAGAGTGTCAACTTACTCTTTATTGAGTGGAGTTATCACTGCCCTATCTTTCTCTGGAACTGGTGCCATCAAAACATTTGGACCACGACCACCCTTACTTTCTTTTGTTGAAGTAACCAAAGAATTTGAAGGTTCATCTTGTGTTGAATCCTCAAAATGGTCTTCAACTTCAGGATCCGGATAATGTCGATGGCGTCTTGACATAGTACTTAACTAGTAAAAACAAGGGTTATTTTGCAAGCAAATGTAGTCATTGAAGAATAGATAACATAGTAAATTTGTAATAATGCCACTGCTCATGAGAAAATGAAATAATAATATCACACACACACACACACACACATATATATATCAATTGTTTAGTCACTAGAATCACTATCATTGTCTGAGTCATTATCTGATTCTATTGGCCCTTCATCTTCACTGCTGCAATCACTGTCCATGGCAACATAACTCTCTATGTTCTCATGGCTATTTGGTCTATTTAAAAAATCCATATCTTCTGGATCAACTTGCTCAACAATATTTGATTCATGAAGCAAGCTTTCATCACCAAGCTCCTGTGAAATGTCAGCTCCAAGCTGCTCTCCCTCTTGATAATATTCAGAAACTACAGGAGGAAGCGAATCATCAACTTCATCGTCCACTGCAGGAACGGGTAAAGTACCAATTGGATTTGTCTTGAATGCAACCCACCAATCTTTTCTTTCACGTGGTGGCGATGGATATGGTGTATAATATACTTGGTCCACTTGGTATGCAAGCACAAAAGGCTCATATTGTTCCAATCTTGATGTATGGTTAACTTCAACTAGGCCTAGTGCTTTGTCATACTTCACTCCTTTCTTAGGATCAAACCAGACACACTTAAATAGAGCCACCTTTAGATCACTATCACTGACATATTCCAACTCTATTATCTCCTGAATAGTGCCATAGTAGTCAGGCCCTTGGTTATCAAACCAATTTGCTGACACACAAACTCCACTATTTGTCATTGTCCTCGATGATTTCTTTTGTTCATATGGTTGTGTACGAAAACGAAACCCCTGAACATCACATCCCTTATAACACTTAACCATGTATCGGGGCCCAATGGAAAGAGCCCTTACTTGTTCTTCAACTGTTTCATCTTTTCCAGCCTGTAGAATCAATTTTCATGAATCATGCATTAAAATAAATAATAATCCATCAGATATTACATCATGTATTCTTACCAACTCACGAACCCAGGTTGGAAAATCTTTCTCATGCATCTCTTGTAATTGAGTTGTAGTGATGTTCCTGTTTTGTTGTTTCATCCCCCTATCAAATTTCCTGACATTTATTGCAATAACATAAATGTAATATGTCATATTCACAAAAATAGAGCCCAAGTAATAAAATAGGAAAACAGAATAATATATACTTACAAGACATATTTGTCAACTTCTGCACAATTGAGTAATGCATATACCCTAGCAGCCTGCCATTCTTCTCTTGATAAGTTACATGATGTGCTCTTTCCAAGAGTGCGATATGGGATAGAGAATATAGACAGCCAGTCAGTAGGTGCTCTGAAACCACCATCATCATGTCTAGGGACGCGAGTGTGCTTTGTTCGCACATGATCAGCAAAGTACATAGAAATAAAATTAGAGACCTCCTGTACTCTATACCCCTCTACAATTGAACCTTCGACACGTGCTTTGTTTCGAACCTTCTTGCGAGCCTCATGTAACTCCCTATGAATTGAGCAGAAAACATAATTATGAAATTAATATACAAATTCACACTTTAGTACTTAACCAAAGAAACATACCTTTCAAATACATACATCCAGCGGTAAGCTACAGGCCCTCCAATTAAAGCTTCATAAGCTAGATGCACCACCAAGTGTTCCATACAATCAAAAAATCCAGGAGGAAAAATCTGTTCAAGTTTACACACAATGACTGGCACTTCCTTTTGTAGGTGCTTCATTTGTTCTATATCCACCTCTTTTGCACATAGTTGCCTAAAGAAGTAGCTCAGTTCTGCTAAACACTTCCAGATGTGCTTGGGGAGGAAATCACGAAATGCCACAGGTAGCAACCTTTCCATGAAGACATGGCAATCATGACTCTTCATTCCTATGATCTTGCCTCGATTAATATCAACACCCTGTGCTAAATTTGATGCATAACCATCAGGGAATTTAAGATTCTTAACCCATTGCAGTACCAATTTCTTCTGTGCCTTATCTAGACTATAACAAGCTTTTGGTTTCACCCATCGACCTATAGATTTTTGTTGCATATGAAGTTCTTTGCGATTGCATATATTGGCTAAATCAAATTGAGCCTTGACATTATCTTTAGTCTTCTTTGGGATATCCATCAAAGTATTCCATATATTGTCAAACACATTCTTTTCAATGTGCATCACATCAAGGTTGTGCCGTACTAACAACTCACGCCAGTAAGGCAACTCCCAAAAGATAGATCTTTTTACCCAATTATGCTCCTTTCCAAAACCCTCAATCTCTTGATTTCCTGCCTTGGTACCAAATGTAATTTGAGGGAGAGATTTAACACAATCATACACTTCTGAAGATGATCGATGAATAGGTGGGCCATCTTTCTCCTCCTTATTCTGGATGAACTTGTCTTTTGCATGTCTAAAAGGGTGTCCCTTTGGTAGGAAACGCCTATGACAATCAAACCAACATGGCTTGCCTCCAACTTTTAGCCAAAATGACTTTGTGTCTTCCATGCAAATTGGACAAGCTAATTAACCGTGTGTGCTCCAGCCGCACAACATCCCATATGCAGGAAAGTCACTTACTGTCCCCATAAGGGCAGCTCGCATGACAAAGTTCTGGTTTTTTGAGCGATCATATGTCACAACTCCTTCTCTCCAAAGTTGCAAAAGTTCATCAATTAGTGGATGGAAGAATACATCTATGTTCTTTCCAGGGTGCGTAGGCCCTGGTATAACCATGGTAAGGAAAATATTATGTGCCTTCATGCATAATGCTGGGGGCAAGTTATATGGGACAACAAAAACAGGCCAACAGGAGTAAGGGGTTGCAGTTTGATTAAATGGCGTGAATCCATCTGTTGACAACCCTAAACGCACATTTCGAGGCTCCTTTGCAAAATTAGGGTACTTTGAATCAATATGCTTCCATGCTTCACTCTCTGCTGGGTGAGTTAACTTTTTCTTTCTGCTTTCATTGTTGCACCTCTCTGATTCAAGCCCATCCTTGTGGTATGTCATGTGTGTTGCAGTGCCTCGTGACATGTAGAGCCTCTGTAGGCGTGGAATGATTGGGAGGTAGCGAAGCACCTTCTGTGGAGTGCCCTTCTTATTCTCAGGGAGTTCTAACCCTTCAATATAACGAGGCTCATTACATGTTATACATTTCCTTTTGTTAGCATGCTCCTTATAGTATAACATGCAATCATTCTTACAAACATCAATCTTTTGGACAGGCATACCTAAAGCTTCGACGACTTTCTTGCATTTGTAAAAACTACCTGGCAAATTTGCATCTGGAGGCAACATTTCTTTCATAACCTTGACCAGCTCATCAAAGCAAGCTACAGACATATTATGGTCTGATTTTATTGTCAACAACCGAGAGACTGCAGATAATTGAGAGTGTTTTCCACACTTCTCCCACAATGGCTTGTCTGCTGCATCTAACATATCAAAAAATGAAGCTGCTTCAGCATTTGGAGGCTCTTCAATATTTTGACAAAAATTAGGCCCTGCGGCATCCAACACCATCTCATCTATATGATCTGACTCTCCATAGGCATTACCTCCTTTATTCATCTCATTGTCAATACTGCCTTCTGGTGTCTCACTGGTATCAGCTCCACTTTCACCATGTCTACTCCACACATGGTAATTTTCAGTAAATCCTTTATTGCAAAGGTGCATTTGAACTATTCTTTTGTCATGCAGCTGCCCATTCTTGCACTTCGTACAAGGGCATCTAACCCTTTTCTCTGCCTGACCTTGTAACTTTGATACAGCGTGTGACATAAACCTCTTAACTCCTTTCAAATACTCATCTGAAATGTATCCATTCACTACCCTTTTATACATCCAACTACGGTCCTCAGCCATTAATCTCACACTAAACAAGCTATTCTGACATGCAAATAATGGCTAGCCCTACACTTGAAATTATATGGTAAGGATGCATATTTTGAAAGATTATGTAAAGGAAGTTTATCAAAATAAGAAGAGGAAAGATTAGATGTAGACTAATAGCAAATCTTCTTTTAAATACAAAAAATAATTGCTCCCAGATAAATCATTATTAGTGATAACTTGAACATATTAAGTAGTACATATTTCTCTATAATTTGTTTACTCTGTCTACACTTCAATACACCAAAAGAATAAACAACATGTGTCTTAGCTTGTTTAATTTACTGAATTTTTGCACACATGCCAATGGTTTGCTATCAGATTGCACAATTATTAACACTCAAATTCCATCGTACTTTCAGAAGACCTGAATTTTCTAACCACTTAAAGCAATCCTGAGATTGCACAATTATTAACATTCAAATTCCACCGTACTTTCAGGAGACCTGAATTTTCTAACCACTTAAAACAATCCTGAGATCAGTACCAATCATAAATTAAACTATGTTAATAATTCCTACCTGTATATTCTAATCCGAAGAACTGATGATAGAATATATATCTACTAGAGATACTCGTAATTTTTGGGCAATAAAAATATCTAGTAGCGAGCAACTAAAGAATTAGAAACACAAGCATCGTCAGGAACTTGAGTCATACATGTGCAAGTTAGAGAGCAAATTTTAGTGTGTATTACTTAAACCATAAACAAATTAATCCAATATCCAACATCCTGGAGCAAGGAGAGTAGAAGAAACCAAAAGGATGATGAACATTCTTTCAAAATCATTAGTTGAGATGCTCATGGGATACAATCACAAAAGATGAAAATCACAGGACATGACAAAATTCTTACAGGGGAATTCCATCGAGCAGCTGGTAGGCACACATTAATCAAGATGTTACCTGAGGAGGAAGGATCGGGGCACGGCAGAGCGGCACACTCCGACGAGGTAGGAGTGCTGGGCCTGGGTGTCAGGCACCGGGCTACAGGAGGTGCCGCACCTGATGGCTCGGAGTGCGACGGGGGTGCCAACCTGCGTCGAGGCAAGCGCGCGGCAGGGGATTGTTAGCGATCATGCGAGGAAGAAAACAAATGAAGAAAATTGGGTGCTACAAACTCACGGAGGGGCAAATAAATCTCTCCAATCAGATGAGGAAATCACAATTAGACCGGCAAACATGGGGAGTGGGAGAGATGGGATAATGGGGGTCGATGATTTTGGGGGGAATGCCAGAAAATCGCGGGAAGGAAAAAGATGGATTGGGACTTGGGGGTTTTTTTCATGAGAGCTAGAGAGCCCTTCTTTTTCTTTTTTTTTTTGAGTTGACGGGGTTTTTCTAGAGGGCTGGCAGGTTTTTTTTTTAAGTACGGGAAAACATCCTTTTTTTCAGGGAGTGGGATGTGGCTGGGTCAAAACAAACTCCAGATATTCCCTCATTAAAAAACTAACTCAGGATAAAATATTGCATCAAAAATTTATACATGGTAATATTATTTATAAAATATATGAAATCTCGTGTTTTCTATTATACAAAAATTATGTAATTATTTTCAAAGTTACATGAGCATAAGAGTAAAATATACCGTCTTTAAATATAGATTTTGCATCCTTTATTTCTAGATAATCAATCTAGAATTTTTTTAATTTTTTCAATTTTTATAACGATCGTTGCTACGGGAGTAGAGCCACCAGTAATAACATAAGTGTGGTAGGCGTGTACAATAATACCTTCGATTAAGTGGCGGTCATGGAGCTTGACGACGAAGATAGAACAGTGGCAACGCTACTCAACCTGTCAACCATGGAGACAGTGTATATAAGACCTCGGCAACGACAACAGTGGTTATAATAATGTATTAATTAGAGGGTTGGCGTGATGGCGACAACAAGTAGTAGCTACTAGAGTGTTAGGTAGTAGTGACAAGCATGCTAGCATGGGAAAATATCCCTTTAGAGTAGAGGTGCCAATGTACTGATAAATTTTTATACGGCAGATACAACGGTGGGCGCCTTCTCTCGTTTGCATGACACTTGTTACATATGGCTAAAAAAATATATCATGGCGTTACACCATTTTATTAATGTAATATTTAAATAAAACCTATACTAAAATATAACCTTAGATGTGACTCGGTATCTCTACTATTAAAATATTCGTGTTATTAAAAGATCATGATAATTAATTTATGTTTTTCTATTAATGGAAGACAAACAGTTATGCATGTCACACGCACATGCCCTGTTTTTATCATTTGCAGGCCCTTCCGAATAGTTCATTTATATTTTTTTTTATAGTACTGGTAATGAGGTCGCGTGGTCGACATTTTATATTAACACGTTTCATACAATTTTTATCGGTTAGCTATACTTTAATTAGCAAACTAAAACTTAGTAAATGTAAAAGAAGTTTTTGACAGTACAGGCACAATTTCATTTGCAATTCTTTAATTTTGTTTTTTATTTAGCTATTTATAGAGTTTTTTTCACAGAAATCAATTAAATATATTTTTATTTTTAGATAATGTTTAATCTATTTATAAATAAAAACAAGCTCACAAGATCCATGCATGGCTAGCGTAATACTAGCAATTAACTAACTGTATAATTTATATTATGTAATTTATATTACAAAGAGATGCTTTATTTCATACAATCCCAAGGACCATCGCATATGCCTTGGGGATGACGACATTCTACAAGGGTACGTTCATGACCCTTGCAAATAAACATTATTAGCAAGGAACTAGAGTGATGGTAGCAGATAAGGATCTTCTGCAAGGCTATACTATTGCAAGGGGAAATAGTCTTGACAATAATTACATTTCTTATAGTGGTAGTGGATATTTTTAGTGTATCAATGATGTATTAGGCTTATTTTATTGGTACATATGCAATTCACTCAACTTTTAAAACGTAATAAGTAATAGTGAGAATAGTATAATTTATATGTTACTCGTTCAAAGTGTTTTTTTTAATTTTAGAGATATTCTTATCATTTAATATCATTTGAATAGAAATGGTGAGATACGACTTTTTTATCATTGTTTTTATAAAACAATCAATAAGACGCCCGTGCATCTGCGCAGGCTTTGTTCCTAGTTGATATCAATAATTCAATATTTTATGACAACAAAGAAAAAGAAGAAAATTACACATCAAATTATTGGTCGAATAAAAGGGGATCCACTTGGGTAATCTGGTCCAACACGCAGGACACTATTTACATGATTAAAAGGGCTATAAGATGTGATTGTTCTAAATGTGATATCTTTTAACAACAAAGATAAAATGTGGATACATAGCTGCTAATTGTATATGCTGATAACAATGACCATAGTCTTAAAAAGTAACTGTGAAAACATGAAGCAGGTAACTATTATTCAGAAAACGTGTTCACATTAATCACATTATGTGTGAAATGGAAGAATTATACAGACAACATTCTGTGATCTGCAGTCTAAATACCATGGAGATTTTGGCATGCACCTTTTTGAGAAGCTGGTGATGGTCAAATCCGAGAGTAACTGATCCCTCAATCCTGTTGATAGTTTGATATGGTACGCAAACAGAGCAACAGTAGAAGCTGTTACATTTATATGCTTTGGCATTTATATGAAACTTGGTCATAAACAAACTCAAATCAAACTATGATCAATGATGCTACCTAGAACATGATAGAATTACAAAATTGTTTTAGGATCAAGATATCCATATTATTGGTAAAGAACATGGACCTGCCGCCTGTGTTGTCCTGCAGAAATCAATGGCAAGAGAATAAGAGGTAGATATGCCAGTTCGGTTAAAAATAAAAAAGAGAGAGATAGATATGCCATGGCAAATGCAGATCGAGCGAGAGAGTGAGAGAGATACTGTGCCAACAAATTTTTGGGGCCATGCATGTATGATGTATGGCAGCAGCAAGGCACGTGCATTTACCCTTGATCGCTGGAGTTTGTTCATAGACGGTCCCACATTTGTGCAACAAATCGCATCGGGACTGTGAAATTCAAGGCGGTACATATACTGGAAAAGATGAACAGCTACAGGAGTTCCATAGAGAAAATAAAGTAAAAGAACTAAAAAGACAACACAAAAAGGTTACTTCGTACCACTGTTATTTGACATCGCCATAACAGTGAAGCATTCTCTAAATAGCCAAGGGCATCCACAATATAAGCTACTCCTAAAGTGTCCTCACTAACTAAGGACACACGTAGGAAAACTCAACTCGCAATGGAGGACACCCCTGAATGGGCTCCTCAAAATCCCAACCTATAAAGCCACAAGTATTGTTTTCCTCTTCTACCCCTCTCTTCAAACTAAGGAATTTGAAGACATGAAGCATTCAGAATACACGAATATATTCAACACAGTAATTTTCAATCAAGAGTAACCTATATATTATAATCTAATTAAGCAATAGAATACTAGTATTTTCTATCACACTCTCAAGTACTACTTCACCACATCATCTGTACTACTCTATCTTATCCTCTTCGTTCATAGCCATTCACCGCATCATCTGTACTACTCTATCTCATCTTTTTCCCCAATCTTCCATCGAGAGCAGCAAACCGATGCCAAGATCGGTGGATGGCATAGCGAGCTCGCATACGCGGCCGAGCTGGGTACCGGGCGGAGCAAGCAAGGCGGCAGTCGGCTGACGAGCTCACTCGCGCGGCCGAGCTGGGTACCGGGCGAAGCAAGCGAGGCGGAGCAATCGAAGCGGACGCACGGCAGGAGCGAGCTGCCACCATGGTCAGCACAAGCTCAAGCTGCGTGGTTTGCGACTTTGCCCCACCGCGCCGCCGTCTACTCCGCCACACAGCGCCGCCCGTGAGCTCCCTTCAGCTCGAGCTCGAGGGGAACGGGAGAGAGAGGGGAGAGGGGTGGAAGGAGAATATGGAGGTGGAGCACCCGTTGCCCGAGGCACCCGTCGCCGCAGCGCGTGCCTCGAGCCCATCCCCTGGCCGAAAAGGAGGAGCCGCATCGCCCAGACGGGAGTCGCGTGGCGTCGTTGGGGGACGGTGCGAACGAAAAAGTAAACGGAGATGGACGGAAGGAGCTAGGGACACGCCCCTGAGGCTACCCATTGCTGATGGCCTAAACATCCATAATTTTTTAAAAAGTAAAAAATTCACGCCAGCAGAATGCCAAAACATAGAGAAGGAAGTTAACTTTTCAGGAAACAAATATCAGGCGATGTCCAACGTGGAAGAGGGAAGACCTCCACGTACGATTGGATATAACTACTGGAAACTAATCTTTGCTCGGTCGCCCCAAAACCACAATAGTCCCGGTTACAAAAAGAACCGGGACTAAAGATGATCTTTAGTCCTGGTTTAAAACCCCACAGCCATTCTACGATCTTTAGTCCCTAAAGATCATCTTTAGTCCCAGTTCATCCCTATCAGTCCCTTGTCAGAGGGGCGGGGATCTTTAGTCCCTGTTGGTGTCACAAACCGGGCTTAAAGATCACCTAGATCACCACTTTAGTCCAGACTAAAGATCTCCTCTTTACTCCCTATAACAAACGGAACTAACATCACGCGTAGTATATAATCCCTATTCCCTATCCTCTCCACCACAACCGGCCTCAATCTCCTCAACAACCGGCCTCTCCTCTCCTCAGATCCATCTCCCTCTCCTCCCATCCTAGCCCTCTCCTCCCCTCCTCCCTTCCTATCCGATGCCCAGCGAGGGCCGCCTCCTCCCCCTCCTGCCTTCCCGTGCCCAGCGCCTCCTCCCCCTCCTCCCTTACCGTGCCAAGTGGGGCCGCACGCGGCAGGTGGCCGGCGAGGCCGCATGCAGCAGGCGGCTGAGCACAGGCCGAGTAGCGAGCGGGCGGCGCTACCGGCATCCATTCTTTATTTTTTTTACAATTTGTGATTCACTGAGATGTATAATTTTGTGATTTGTTGTATAGATTTGAGATGTATAATATGTGATGTATTTGGTTTGTGTGTAATTTTTTTAGGATTTGTGATGTATTTGATTTGTGTGTACAAGTAACTTAAGATTTGTGATGTGAATGTTTTGGAATATTACTTTGATTTCGGAATATGCATCCAACTCGATTTGGGAGAAAATACAGGATTAAACTCTGGCTAAAAAACAATGAAAAAAAAAGAAAAAGAGACCTAATTGGACTGCCACTACCCTCTCTTTAGTCTCAGTTGATATCACACCAACCGGGACTAAAATCCATCTTTAGTTCGGGTTATTTCAATCGGGACTAAAGATGCGCCGGATTGCTAGTCCCGGTTGAAAAACGCCGGATTGCTAGTCCCGGTTGGAAAACCGCCGGTTGAAAAACCGGGACTAAATGGGTTACCAACCGGGAGTATAAATGGTTTCTGGTTGCTGAGCCGCCATCAAACCTAGGCGAGATGAACCATATATATATAATATCCGATGGAGTTGATGAATCGGCCGGCAAATCACATGATGCATTGATACATTAATGCATTTATATTTAATGAAGATGAAAATAAATTAGGACATTGGCAGTTTATATTAAGAAGATGAATAGCTATGGCGTTTCAAGCAGCAGCTTTCAAGTTTTGCTTTATTGTTGGACTGCAAACATGAATAGTCAAGGATCCTAGGGGGCACCGCCCACATCGAGCTGAGCCATCCAATGGGCTTGTCTAAGATTTTCTGCAAATTTGAGCTTCACATGAATGAAAGCAAATTCATCTCAGTGCCGCGGCCGCACCCGCGCTGTCCACCACGCCTAAGCCGAGGCCGGGGCCGCGCCGTGCGCACGCACGATGCGCCGTTCCGCGCATCCGCCGCACTGCGTCGTGCCACCACGGAGATGATGCCCTGCCGCGCCGCGTGCTTGTCACCGGGCCGACCACCACGCACGAAGAACAAAGAAAGGAAGAAGAACAAGAAAAGAAAAATGAAAAAAAAAAGAGGGTGCGCCATCGGCCGTCGCCCCGGCGCCGACAGCATTGGCGCCCGACCGCCGACCGCGCCTGCAGCACCGCCGCCGCACGGCCACGCCTGTGGCGTCCGGCCGTTCCCCGTTACCCGGCATCCGCATATGGCAAGGAACAATCGGGGGAGAAAAATGAAAGAACGAAAAAAAAGGGGAAAAGGCGACGAACAGCACCAGATGGCCGAGCCGCCGTCGCCGGCCGCCCACCACAAATAGCACGCCATGCCACGCCACCCTTCGGCTCGCCGCGCCGCCCCCCTGGCCGCTGCAACCACGCATGAACGAGGTCGACGCCGCTGCCGTGCCCGCGCCGGCCTAATCCGGCCGCGTCGCCTTGCCCGGCCACGACCGCCGCGACGGGCGTGCTCGCGGCGCCGGTCGCCCGCCCGCACCCGCGCCGCCGCTTACGTATGGCCGCGCTGTCGCCGACCTAGCCGCGCCGCGCCACGCTGCATCCGCATGGCCGCTCCACCGTTCCCCGGCCGCCGCCCCGCGCCGCCCCCGCCGGTCGCCGACCGAGTCACGCCATCGGCCGCCCCCACATGGAAAGGAACCATCGGTGGAAAGGAAAAGAAGGAAAGAAGAAGAAAGGGAAAGAGAAGTGGAAAGGACCGATGCTCATGTGATTTTGCAAATGGACCCTTGCATTTTTTGGAAATTAAGTGCATATTCCTCTGCAAAGGAAATTTACCTTTTAAATCCTAATGTTTTAAGAAAACACACAAATAACCTCTGCATTTGGGATATTTGTTTGAAAAGCATTTGAAATTTGCAAATATCACTAAAATCATATTCACGCATAAAAAGGGTCCATCGGACATTGCATTTCGACCTTGACTTTGTATTTAAGGTATCTTTTATTGCTGATGTTTATGATTATGAAATTTATTTATCGCATATATGATTATTGATTATTTATGATGCTTTTATTACTTTTAATTGATATCATTGCAGTAAATATATAGAATAGCATATAATATATTGAAATTATTTGCGGCAATTTTGTGTACCATCGCATTGCAACATTTGTGTATTTGTTAACGACCAAATTTGGTAATATCAGCATCGGAAAAGGAGATTAGATCAAGGTGGAGTTGAAGGCGGAGATTGATCCTAGAACAGAGCAAGAATCGGCTGAAGTCCAGATCGGCTACGATTAGGATCGGCTGGGTCTGAGTCGGACTAGGTGAGCCGATTCAGCCGATTCTGATAGTATAATTTGGTGTATGACATTGGGTTGAATCGAGGTGCTTCAAGATGATTGCCGCACATTGATAGAGTCCTGAGAAGGCAATTGTATCTATTAATTACGATGTTTTATGTAACTTTCTTAGAGATATGTTTGGGCAAAAGTCTGCCGCAAAGACTTATGGTATCTTAGAGCTTGTTAGAGATAGTGGTCGTGTCCGGTATGGACATATCTTGTAATTCTCGGGTATAAATAGACCTCGAGCCCTATGTAATTGGTAACACACACGTTCAATACAATTTCGGCGCATCGCCACTTTTTTGCTTTAGTTTTGTTTCGACGAGTTCTTGCTTTCGGGTTGAGCTGCATTGGTTTCGATCTTCAACAAGAGGTAAAACTTGTTATGACGACTTGCGTTCTCGAGATTAGTGCTTCCATCTTTATGACACTCTAATCTTGTCTATATAATTCGTCAAGTTATCATATATCCTACATAATCTTTGGCAATATCGTCATCTAACCTACAATCGGCTAATATCTGTTAATAGAAGGCAGCCGATTAGGTTAAATAGCGACGTTGTCCTAGATTATATAAGATATCTACCACTTTATGAAACACCCAGCGGCTTGATTGTCTAGATATTGTTCTTCTTTTCATACTTAATGCTGCATCAGTTGAGTTTGATCTATTAAGTCGTGCTTAGAATATCAATCTCTAGCCTGTCCTCTGGTTGCCGATTAGGGTAGCATCGGAGTTTCAGCCGATATTATCTGATTTAACCATATTCAATCTATATGCTTCAATGACATGTTAAATCTGCCATTTATGTCAGGATCTTATTGCATTTAAGTATATTAAGCTTTTGTTTGGTATATTATATTTGTTTTGATATCTTTATATAAAGTAGTATCGGAGTATTAGCGGATACATGCTAGATCTATCTGATTGGCTATGCTATAAACATATATAATCCTGTTATTAATATATATTTCGATCGAAGTGATTTATTCTGTCTCGGCATGGTGGCCGATCTACCCCAATCACTTGATTTAAGTATATATTAATATAAGAACTATATATCGTTAATATATACAGCCGATCGAATAGATTTAGTTTCTTACTATCTATTTATAACCGCCGATCGATTCACATATGACATCGGCTCAAAGATAAATGATGTCATCGGCACCTAGCCAATCGGCTATCATTTATAGATTTAACCACGAATTCTTTGTCTCTATTTCTTGTTGATTACAGGATCAAATCAACTGGCACGCTCATACATTCGAAGGCGAGCTTTGGACCTGCACTGGAGTTAAGCAGATCTCCCAGGCCTCATGTTTTCTATCAACACGCTTTTGGCACGCCCGGTGGGACAAATTAGAAGTCAGCAAGCAATTCTTCCTCATGGCCGAGAAGCCACCGCTATCGCCATCCTCGGCTAGCCCAAGCACTGTTAAATAAAAGATCCAGAAGTTGGGGTTGACTCGTGCCCATCGATCCAGAGAAATTCACACCTGAGCAGAAGAAGGATTTTGAAGCAATGTTGCAGCAAGCCCAGGATCAGGTCTTGAACTCATTCATGCAGCCCCGCAAGGGAACATTGGTTCAGAAGTATAAAGTAAAGGTAGTTGCGGATGACCCTGGGACCAGTTCTTCCAAAGGTGAAGACGGGAAATAAGCTCCAAATGGCTCGGCTCAACTGAGTGACAAAGGTGCTACCGACGGTTCTCTAGGAAGTCAAGGTGACAACTCTCAAGGGGTGCATGGAGTTCAAGGTGATGGTGCTCAGGGGTTACAAGAGGGAAATCTTAATCAGAATAGTGATGCGGCACAAGATTTTTTTAATAATTTCCAAGACCGGGTCGACTATGTTGTGCACCATGCTTTGATCAATCAGTCTGGGGTGTTAGTCAATACCTTATCAAACATGACGAAGTCAATAGCAGATGGATCAATAGCTGAGCATCAGGCTGCAAGCAATTCTTCCTCATGGCCGAGAAGCCACCGCAGTCGCCATCCTCGGCTAGCCCAAGCACTGTTAAATAAAAGATCCAGAAGTTGGGGTTGACTGATGTCAATGAAGGAAACGTCGTGCCCATCAATCCAGAGAAATTCACACCTGAGCAGAAGGATTTTGAAGCAGTGTTGTAGCAAGCCCGGGATCAGGTCTTGAACTCATTCATGCAGACCCGCAAGGGAACATTGGTTCAGAAGTATAAAGTAAAGGTAGTTGCCGATGACCCTGGGACCAGTTCTTCCAAAGGTGAAGACGGGAAACAAGCTCCAAATGGCTTGGCTCAACTGAGTGACAAAGCTGCTACCGACGGTTCTCTAGGAAGTCAAGCTGACAACTCTCAAGGGGTGCATGGAGTTCAAGGTGATGGTGCTCAGGGGTTGCAACGTGGAAATCTTAATCAGAATAGTGATGCGGCACAAGATTTTTTCAATAATTTCCAAGACCGGGTCGACTATGTTGTGCACCATGCTTTGATCAATCAGTCTGGGGTGTTAGTCAATACCTTATCAAACATGACGAAGTCAATAGCCGATGGATCAATAGCTGAGCATCAGGCTGCAGGCCCAGTTTATTTGCAAGGAGGTGTCTTTCCAAATTATCGGCCTTTGATTACTGATGCCCAACCATCTATTTAGGCAGTTCCCCCCGTCGCACCATCAGCTCAGCCGACGGCGACGGCATCGACTCCCTTACCTGCTCCGTCAGCATTGGCACCAGGCCAGCTGGTGAACCCTCAGTTGTTAATGAGAGAGCAGCCACAACATAGTGGGCAGGTTGTGAATCGGCCGACGCAAGATCAGGTTGCTGCCATGTTTCTGCCGCCTCAACCTGCTGTTGATCCAATACAGCATTAGCCGATTCAACAGACACTCCCGAGTCAGCAGGTTGTACAACCAATCCAGCAACAAGTTGTGTAACCAGTCCAGCAAACGCCACCAAGGCAACAGCCTCCGCGGCCGATTCAGCGAACGCCATTAAGATAGCAAATCATTCAGCCGATTCAGCACCAAGGCTCAATGAGCGCATCGGCCAGGTTTGTGACGCCTGGTGGACAACCTGTACAACAATTTTTAAATCAAGTCGTCCCAGAACACTTGTTTCACCCCGTGCAGCCGGATGGCACAGTAATGCCTCAAGTTGTTCCCGAGCATTTGGCACGTAATATTCAGCCGAACCTTCATAATTACCAGGGGGCAGCTTGAATTATCAATATCAGCCTCCTTCCCCGCAAGCCCAATATCAGTCAGGGGGACTGGCTCAACCTCAGTTTGCGTCTCAATACGGTCAGTTCGAGCCCATGCAACAATAGTCACAGGGAGCAGCTCAGCAACGACCGTGGGCCGATGTGATTGCTGATGTAATGAGGGAACAGTTTGGGCTTAAACCAAAAGAGACTGGAAGCTTGTATCGGCTGCCTTACCCTGAGTGGTTTGAGAGAGTTCCTCTCAACATTCAGTTCAAAGTTCCGGACTTCTCCAAATTTTTGGGACAAGATGGTGTGTCAACTTATGAGCACATTAGCCGATTTTTAGCTCAGTGCGGTAAAGCATCGGTTGTGGACGCTCTGAGGGTTAGGTTGTTCCAGTTATCTTTGTTTGGATCGGCTTTTACTTGGTTTTCTTCTTTGCCATATGGGTTCATCAATAGTTGGGCCGATTTGGAGAAGCAATTCCACAGCTATTTCTACAGTGGGGTTCATGAGATGAAGTTATCCGACTTAACGGCGATTAAGCAGCGGCATGATGACTCTGAGATAGCTGCAGCCGAATGGGTGAGGAGTAAAAAGGTCATACCGTGCCAATGGGTGAATAGTTCTAGAAAGGAAGAGAAGTATGATTTTGATATTACTAAAGCTGACAAGATTTTTGATCTGCTACTCCGAGAGAAGCAAATTCAACTCCCTGCTGGTCAAACGATTCCATCGGCTGAGGAATTAAGTAAAAAGAGATATTGCAAATGGTATAATTCTGGGTCTCATTCTACTATCGATTGCAAGGTGTTTAGACAACAGATTCAGGTGGCCATTGAGGGAGGCAAGATTAAGTTTGATGATTCCAAAAAGCCGATGAGGGTCGATGGTAACCCATTTCCCGTTAACATGGTACACACAGCTAGCCGAACAACTGATACGGGGCGCATGAGGGGTTATCAAGTAAGTTCGGCTAGAATTATAAACAAATATCAAAGGAAATACGACAAGCAACAGGAAAAGCATCATGAAGAAGATAATGGTAGCTCTGATCCTCATTGGGGCTGTGAGTTCTTCAGGTTCTGTTGGAATGAAGGTATGAGGTTACCATCTATCGAGGATTGTCCTGGATGCAGTGATGTTGCAGGGGGTTCAAGCCGATTGTACGATGGAGGCAATTGGCCAAAACAGACAAGAGTACTTGTTCATCAGAGATTGGGCCCAGTAAACCAACGTGGTGATTCGAAAGATGATGAAAATAAGAAGACTGAATGGTGTCCTCTTAGTATTTTTACGAAGAATCAGAAAAGAAGGGTTCAAAGATTGAGGAGTAGGGAATGCTTCCAGCAGGTCGAACAAGAAATTAATCATCGGCTGAAGAAAGCAAAATCGAGGCAGGAGTGGTGTGTTAAGAATCAGGCTCCTGTAGCCGATGATGTTGCAGCTGATGAGGCAAAGAGGTTGGCAAAAGGAAAGAGTGTTGTGACGGCACCAGTTAACATGGTTTTTACCTTGCCAGCCGAATTCGGGATCGATCAAGCCGATGTCGACGAGGTGGAAGAGGAATCGGCTAAGTTGGTTCTATCACCAGAACAGGCGGTGTTCGAGAAGCCTGAGGGGACAGAGAATCGACATCTTAAACCATTGTATATAAATGGCTATGTCAATGGGAAGCCGATGTCGAAAATTTGATGCCTTATGCTACGTTCAGGAAGTTGGGTAGAAATGCCGAGGATCTTATCAAGACAAATATAGTGCTCAAGGACTTTGGTGGCAATCCATCGGAAACCAAAGGTGTTCTAAATGTGGAGCTGACAGTCGGCAGTAAGACTATTCCTACCACGTTTTTTTGTCATCGATGGGAAGGGTTCTTACAGCTTGTTGCTTGGAAGGGATTGGATTCACGCCAATTGTTGTATTCCTTCAACTATGCATCAATGCTTGATTCAATGGCAAGGCGACAAAATAGAGATCGTACTAGCCGACAGGTCAGTTAATGTTGCCAGTGCCGATTTAGCTCTTTGGGAGATGGATGGCCTTGATTGTTTATCTGGAAAAGTTTGGAATGGAGATTTTCTAAAAGTGTCCGATTCTGATATACAGCCAGTTGAAGTTGGAGAACCCAAGCTATTATTTTGAGGGCGTTGTGGAGGGTTCAAGTGTCTACACTAAGGATACGGTAGATGATCTCGATGACAAGCAAGGTGAAGGTTTTATGTCAGCCGATGATTTGGAAGAAATAGATATAGGTCCAGGTGATCGGCCAAGGCCGACATTTATTAGTAAGAATTTGTCTCTAGAATTTAGAACCAAGCTGATAGAGCTCTTAAAAGAGTTTAGAGATTGCTTCGCTTGGGAGTATTATGAGATGCCTGGACTCAGCCAATCAATTGTAGAACATCGGCTACCTATCAAACCAGGGGTTAGGCCGCACCAGCAGCCTCCGAGGAGATGTAAAGCCAATATGCTTGAACCTATCAAAGCTGAGATTAAGAGTTTATATGATGCTGGTTTTATTCGTCCTTGCCAATATGCTGAGTGGGTTTCTAGCATAGTTCCTGTCATCAAGAAGAACGGCAAGGTGAGGGTATGCATTGATTTTAGAGATCTGAATAAAGCTACACCGAAAGATGAATATCCAATGCCAGTAGCCGATCAGCTGGTTGATGCCGTGTTAGGGAACAAAATTTTGAGTTTTATGGATGGAAACGCAGGGTATAATCAAATTTTTATGGCTGAAGAAGATATCCATAAGACAGCTTTTAGATGTTCTGGTGCAATCGGCTTATTTGAATGGGTTGTTTTGACTTTCGGCTTGAAGAGTGCTGGAGCTACATATCAACGGGCCATGAATTATATTTATCATGATCTAATCGACTGGCTGGTTGAGGTCTATATTGATGATGTGGTTGTTAAATCTAAGGAAATAAAAGAGCACATAGCCGATTTAAGAAAAGTTTTCGAGAGGCCCAGGAAATATGGCTTGAAGATGAATCCGACAAAGTGTGCTTTTGGTGTATCGGATGGGCAGTTCTTGGGATTTCTTGTCCACGAGAGGGGAATTGAGATAACTCAGAGAAGTATCAATGCGATCAAAAAGATTAAGCCCCCGGAAAACAAGACCGAATTGGAAGAAATGATCGGCAAGATTAATTTTGTTCGAAGGTTTATTTCTAATTTGTCCGGAAAATTAAAACCTTTTACACCATTGTTAAGATTGAAGGCCGATCAGCATTTTACTTGGGGGCAGAGCAGCAAAAGGCTTTGGATAATATTAAAGGATACCTGAGTTCCCCTCCTATTTTGATTCCTCCACAGAAAGGGATAACTTTTAGATTGTATCTGTCGGTCGGTGAGAACTCAATCGGCTCAATCTTGATTCAGGAGTTGGATGGAAAAGAACGAGTTGTATTTTATCGCAGTCGTCGGTTCTTAGATGCAGAGACTAGATGTTCTCCTGTGGAGAAGTTATGCTTATGTTTATATTTTTCAAGCACAAGGTTAAGGCATTATTTACTGTCCAATGAATGTACTATTATATGCAAGGCCAACATTGTTAGATATATGTTATCGGCTCCAATATTGAAAGGAAGGGTTGGAAAGTGGATATTTTCCTTAACTGAGTTTGATCTTCGGTATGAGTCACCGAAGGCGATTAAGGGACAAGCTATAGCCGATTTTATTGTGGAACATCGTGATGATTCAATCGGCTCGGTTGAAATGGTGCCATGGAGTTTATTCTTTGATGGATCGGTGTGTAATCATGGTTGTGGTATCGGCCTAGTTATAATTTCCCCTAGGGGCATATTTTGAGTTTGCTTATACTATTAAACCTTATGCGACTAATAATCAAGCTGAGTGTGAAGCAGTGCTTAAAGGGTTGCAATTGCTCAAAGAAGTTGAAGCCGATGCTACTGAAATCATGGGGGATTCTTTACTGGTAATCAATCAATTGGCAGGGGAGTATGAATGCAGGAATGATACGTTAATAGTTTATAATGAGAAGTGCCAAGAACTGATGAAGGAACTTTGGCTGGTTACTTTAAAGCATGTATCTCGAGAACAAAATATTGAAGCTAATGATCTGGCCCAAGGGGCATCAGGGTATAAGCCGATGATCAAAGATGTTAAGGTTGAAATTGCAGCAATAACAGCCGATGATTGGAGGTATGATGTGCATCAATATTTACATAATCCATCTCAATCGGCTTCTAGGAAATTAAGATATAAGGCGTTGAAGTACACACTATTGGATGATGAGCTTTATTATCATACGATTGATGGAGTGTTACTAAGTGTTTGAGTGCCGATCAGGCTAAAGTTGCTATCGGCGAGGTTCATGAAGGAATTTGTGGCACTCACCAATCGGCCCATAAGATGAAGTGGTTACTTCGGCGTGCAGGGTATTTTTGGCCCACAATGTTGGAGGATTGCTTCAGATATTATAAGGGGTGTTAAGATTGTCAGAAGTTTGGGGCAATTCAACGAGCGCCGACGTCGGCTATGAATCCTATTATTAAACCGTGGCCATTTAGAGGTTGGGGAATTGATATGATCGGTATGATAAACCCACCATCAAGTAAAGGGTATAAGTTTATATTGGTGGCGACTGATTATTTCACCAAGTGGGTGGAGGCCATTCCTTTGAAGAAAGTTGATTCTGGGGATACAACTCAATTTGTTCAAGAACATATAATCTACCGATTTGGTATTCCTTAAACTATTATGACTGATCAAGGTTCAATCTTCATGTCCGATGAGTTTGTTCAGTTTGCCGACAGCGTGGGTATCAAATTGTTGAATTCTTCACCATATTATGCACAAGCTAATGGGCAGGCCGAGGCATCTAACAAGAGCTTGATCTAATTAATTAAGCAGAAGATTTCTTATTATCCTCGGCAATGGCATACCCGGTTGGCCGAAGCATTGTGGTCTTATCGGATGGCTTGTCATGGATCAATTCAAGTTCCTCCTTATAAGCTTGTTTATAGACATGAAGCTGTTTTGCCATGGGAAGTTAGAATCGGCTATAGAAGGATAGAATTGCAAGACGGTTTGACAGTCGATGAGTATTATAATCTTATGGCCGATGAGAGGGAGGACTTGGTTCAATCGCGTTTATGAGCCCTTGCTAAGGTTACCAAAGATAAGGAACGAGTTGCTAGGCATTATAACAAGAAAGTAGTGCCTAAGGATTTTTTGGAAGGTGAACTTGTATGGAAGTTGATTTTGTCGATTGGAACTCGGGATAACAAGTTCGGCAAGTGGTCACCAAATTGGGAAGGACCGTTTCAAATCTATAAGGTTGTGTCTAAAGGGGCATATATGTTGCAAGGGCTTGATGGTGAGGTTTGTGGACGAGCGCTCAATGGCAAATACTTGAAGAAGTATTACCCAAGTGTTTGGGTTGACGCATGATCGACTCGTGTTGCTGATGCATGACAGCCGATGTGTTTTACATCGTCTTGAGATGGCTGATATTGTTATATCGCCCTTAGTCGTTTTTCCAATTGTAATCGGTTATGGTTTGCCGATATATAACGGCCGATATTGTATCGCCCTTAGTTGTTTTTCTAATTTTATCAATGCTGTTGACATTATAAAATTGGGGGGCACATATATACCAAAAATGAAAGTGAAAATTAGAAGTTATGTTAATCGGCACAAAGGATTGTTAAAACAACAGGGTATTAACGTATCTTAGCCGATTACAAGAATTTTTAAGTCCTATTACACAAAAGTTATTGAGACAAGTACTGCTGGATAGCCGAAATAGCTCTTTGCCTAATTTGTTCGACTTCTTCAATGGCTTGGGCATCTTGAGTGTCACGACCGGAAGTAACCCAACGGGCGTTCCTTACGTGCGTGTATTATTTCTTGTCCCAGGAGGCAAGGTACACCAAAAGTTGATACATTTCAGAGTTTACCAAGCGGAAGCGTAAATAATTAATTTATTACATGGGCGGCGAAGGCCCAGCACACACAAAGACAAACGGGAAACAGCGGAAGACTAGGGCGACGACCACAGGCGCTTGACGGCAGGCACGAGCTAAACACCAACGCCTTCATCTTCCAGGAACTCCTCTTCTGGGTTTGGGAAAAAATTAAGCAAGACTGAGTACAACCACCGTACTCAACAAGACACACCCACAAGTGCAGAATAAATGCAAGGGAGTACAAGGGGGTTATAATATAAGGGTTAGGGTTTGCAGTAAACAGCATTAAAAGACACTTAGTTGCCCAAAGATATTTTGTAAATACGATCCTAGAGTTATACAATGTTATTAATCAAGGCCGTGAACCCACACGAACCTGCCTTAACCCAAGGCCTACGATGATTCAGACCGAACTAGCAACCCGACCCTGGGTCCCAGCTCGTCCCAAGCCAACCCAGGCCAACCGTTCCATATTTTAGTTGTTAAGCAGGTTTTAAGAATTAAAACACTAACTTGGGTACATTGCTCGGCTTGCCCATAACCGAGGGCGCGACTATTCGAATAGATTATACTCTGATCAGAGGTGTACATCTTTACCCACAAGACACATCTTCCTCACGTGTAACCACGTGCCACATACCACCACGGTATACGGACGGAAGACGTGACATAGTTTCCAACCCATCCTAGCCATAGACAAGAGTACCGACCCAACCCCACCTACGGCCGGAACCCCCGGGACAGGTAGGCAGGACTGAGCCCCTAGCAGCAGGACACCAGCCCTGTGCCATGACATCTCGACTACCGAGCCGCAGCTCGTGTAGCCTTCATTTGCCCTAGAGATGTCCATCGACCCCCGACTTCGTCCATCTCCATCCGTGTACTTTTGTTTATAACCAGACTGAGCCACAAACTAAGCCTTACCCACTAGACATGTGGAAGTACGGTAGTGCTTTGCAACAGAGGCCCGAAGACCGGTCCTTATATGGCCGAGGTGCTACTATCAAAACCATGCACCCCGAGCCCAGCCTAAAACCATTTTGAGGATTTTGAATAGAGGGGGAGGTGTGAATCCAATTCCATAATAATCCATCCATTCCATGTTCAGGTGATGAGAATATTCCCAAAGTGTAGAGTTGTAAAACCACCTAATGTTGCCTAATTAACCAGCGAAGCATCTACCTAAATTCATACTAGTGGTTACCATGAGTAGAGTGCCCACTAGTTGGGGTTTTGTTTATTCTAGGGTGAACAAGGTATTAATATCAATAACAATAATAATAAGGTCATAACAAAGGTAAATAGGCATGGCTAAATAAAACAGTGATAACGCGGGAATTTAAGTAAAGTGGTAATGCAATAATTTAAATCAAAATAATTTTATAAACTGGGATTCAATATGCTCAAGGATGATGTGACTTGCCTTGCTCACTTTCCCAAACGTCGGCTTCAACCTCCACGAAGAGCGGATCTTCCGAAGCTGCAGCATCTACACGACCATCGGAAAAGAAAATGATTTTACTCTAATAAACTCCATATAACTAGCAAGAACAAAGCACAAAAATGGGTTCTTGACTTCTTAAGGAAAAATTAGAGACTTAAATGATCCAATTCCGAGTTCAAATGGCCAAGTTATGGCCATTTGAAGTTTATATGCTCTTTAAATGAATATTTGCGAATTTCTTCATTTAAATTTTAATTTAAAAAGGGTTTATTGCGTCAGCCGAGGGGGAGGGGCGCGCGGACCGGGTCCACGGGAGTGGGGCCCATGCGGCAGCCTCACGATCCACGGTGGATCGGGTGCACCCGGGCTCACACCGGCCGGCGCCGTGGGCCCCACGCGTCAGCCGCACCCGAGGGCGCGGGCGGCTGACGGCCGGGCCCCACGCGGTCCACGGTGGCGGCACGGCTCGGCTCACCCTAGGTCGATGGCGACGATGAAAAAGGCGGCCGGAGCGGAGGAAGGTGGCGGCACGGCTCGGGTCGACGGGGACGGCGGCGCTCCGGCGGTCGGCGAGATCGACGAGGGGGTGGACGGGGACGGCGACGGTACACAAACTTATCTGTGTATAAAATCCTCGTCCAGGAATCAGCCGAGGTACACAAACTGACAATTTAATATACAAATCCATCATAATAATAACGTTACACACTTACAAAAGAAAAGAAAACAGCAGCGGAATAACGGTCTAGCGATGGCTTCAGCTCCACTCCCACAGGCAGCTCAACTGGGGTATAAGCCAAACGTCTTCTCCTTCGCAACTTGTCTTCAACTGAGGTTGATTGATTATTGCAAGAATGAGCATATGACATACTCAACAAGCCACACAGCAAATATGCAAATACACAAGGATACCAAAGGATGGCACAATATAGTCTCATTTGCGAAAGCAGCATTTAGCAAAGAGTTAAGAGTAGTAAAACAGTAGAGTAATTAATCAGAAACTTTAATCAACACTGAACAACACACCCATGCTGCACAGGCCCAACCATCCTGAACAACCATACCCGGCTGTACAGATCTAACTCCAAACCAGGAGCTAAACAAATTATTACCAGTTATAGCATCAATAATTATTGTGAGAGGTGTGAGACTAATCACGAAAAACATTGCTCAACCCGCCCATAACTTGGGCACGGCTATTCGAATAGTTTTACTCTGGCCAGAGGTGTACCACTGTACCCACAAGACACAGCCTCAACATCATGTCTACCATGCATCGCGATACTAGAAAGTACCCGAATAGAGGCTGTGACAATACCCTCTGCACAACACAACTCACCATAGTGCACCATTCCTGGATCATAATCACCCCCTTATAAAACAAGGCTTGGACTCCCCAGTGACCCCCGTGGGCTTATCTCCGCCACTTCTCAGTCTGGTGCTCCGCAATGAACCATGCTATACAAAAGGTAAAGCCGTTGCCCACGCTGGCTTGTGGTTGGCACGGTTAATGTTTCACAACAGTAGCTCGCGAACCGGTCCTTAATTGCCATGAGTACGACCTTCAAAACCATGTGCTCACAACCCACCATTAATCATATTTTAATTACCAATTAATTATCATAACACGATTAACCATCGTGAGATACCATTAAATATAACCATAAATAATAATGTAGTATATATGATTCATCCCATTAGTGAGCTAATGTTTCTAAGCATGGCTAAGCAATTATATCTAACATCTAGTTGAACCAATATATATAAAGCTCAACTAGTCAAATTATAATATCCCAAGGTATCAAGGAATAGAGTAATCAATGCAAACAGGCCATAACAAAGGAATAGATTCACACCACCTAGTGACATTCGAAAATAAATGCACACTTGAAATACATAGAGAATTTAAATATAGGATCAACATGCTCAAAGGATTGTGTTTAGGATCTGTGTGACTTGCCTTGCAATAATCGGTCTTCAATTAATCTTCTGAACACTCCCGACGCACTCACGAACCTTCGCAACGACAGAAACGACAAGCTAACACACAAAACGAAGAAAAAAACTAATAAAACCAAATAAACAGTACAAAAACAAGCATAAACAGTACATGTGGATATTTTTAACATGTAGATCTCGATTTTAGATGAATTTAGCAACTTGAACCAGTCGAATACAAGTTACGATGATTTAGTTATGAATTTCCGAAGATTTAATCTATTAGATAAAAAGGAAAAAGAAAAACGATGATGACGTCATGATGACCTCATCAATGGCCGGACCAAGATGGCGACCTCGCCGGAGATTGGATGGTCGGCTGCGACTTTGGAGGACATGTACACGTAGAGGACGACGAGACGAACCCAACGGTACTCACCCTCGAACCAAACGACGAACGACGACGGCCGGCGACGAGGTCTAGCCGCGGCGCGGCTTCGGTCGACGGCGGCGACGGGGCTCCGGTGACCGGCGACAGCGGGGAGGGAGCGGCCGAGCTTGCCCACACCTCGGCGCACCTTACGGCGGTGACGGAGACCGACGGCAACGGCGGAGGCGACGGCGCGACACGGCCGAAGTTCGGCCGGCGGCGGCGGCGAACTTGGCGGCGGCGGCGGAGAGGATACGGGGCACGGGAGACCACGGGAGAGGGGCAAACGAAAGAGGAGGACTAGGGGGTCCTATTTATAGCCTTGGATTGAAGAGATTGGACTCCTCCCGCAAGAAATCGATCCGGGAAATCAAAAACTCGGTTTTGGAGATAAACTCGAAAACGAGTTCGATTCGGATAAGATACTCAACGATTAGCTCCGATTTTTGGGGTAAAGATAGAGGAGGATAAGAGGAATATTTCCCCTCAACTAAATTGGAAAAAGGAGCAACGGGGAGGCGAGATTTGGAAGGAGGATGCGGCGGCACTGTGCACGGCACGGCTGGCTCAGGCTCTGCCTGAGCTGGAAGATGAACAGTAGCGCAGGGACGAAAAGTAGACTTTTCCGGCTGGGCTGAGAGGAGAGGAGGCGGCTCAGGTTGGGCCAGCGTGGGCTGCACAGCACGCGCGCGAGGAGGGAGAGAAGAGGAAGGAATGGAATGGGCCGATTCAGCCTAAGACAAGGGAGGAGAATTTTATTACTTTTCCAATTAAAATAATCACTTAAATGATCTTTGAATTGTTAAAAATACTTCCAATGCTCAAATAATTTCAAGAAAAATCCTGAAAATACTTGGACACTCAAAGTACTTAAAAAAATTATAATTAGACCATTTAATGATTAATTTAATATGTGGGTAATTACTGAAATGCTCTTTGTATGATTAAAAATTAGGAATTGAGCTCCGAAAAATCCGAGAATATTCCAGAGAGTATAATTAACCATGGATAATTTAATAAAAAATAAATCCATCCATGCTTTATATTTAGGAAATTTTATTTCCCACATTTAACTTCACTTGTAAATTAATGAACATTTAATATAAATTCTAATAATAATTTATAAATCCTGAAACAAAAATCAGGATGTGACATGAGAGGTGAATTGGCTTCCCCGATCAGATACAATTTTCTTAGGAACGCCATGGAGACTCACGATCCTAGCGAAGTAGAGTTCAACTAATTTGTTCCCTCCATAGGTGGTCTTCAGAGGAATAAACCGAGCTACCTTGGTTAGTCGGTCCACGACTACCCATATAGAATCATATCCGCCTTGGGTTTTTGGAAGTCCGGTGATGAAATCCATCCCAATTTCATCCCATTTCCATTCTGGTACTTGGAGAGGTTGGAGAAGTCCGGCCGGTCGTTGGTGCTCTGCTTTGACACGCTGGCACACATCACAAAGGGCCACGAACTCTGCAATTTACCGCTTCATACTAACCCACCAGTATTTCTCTTTCAAGTCTAAGTACATCTTCGTGCTGCCAGGGTGGATGGAATAAGGACTTTCGTGAGCTTCCTGAAGTATCAACCGTTTAAGTTCCTTGTCGTCCGGTACGCATACACGATTTCCGTTCCATAGGGTTCCGTGTTCATCTTCTGTGAAACCAGCAGCTTTACGCTGTTTCATATTCTTGAGGATCCCATGTATATCTGGATCATTCTTCTGAGCCTCGCGGATTCGATCGAGCAAGGTAGGCTTGGCTTCCAGCGTAGCCAAGAATCCACGACCAACTATGCTTAGGTTCAGGGCTTCCATCTGTTGATTAAGTTCCGGTGGAATGCCACGGATGCCAAGAGTGTTGCAATGGCTTTTTCGACTTAGAGTGTCGGCGACCACGTTGGCCTTACCAGGATGATAGTGGATTCCCACATCATAATCCTTGATGAGCTCTAACCACCTTCTTTGCCGAAGATTCAGATCCGACTGAGTGAAGATGTATTTCAAACTCTTATGATCGGTATATATTTCGCAGCGATTTCCAATGAGATACTGCCGCCGGATTTTTAGAGCATGAACCACAGCGGCTAACTCCAAATCATGGGTAGGATAGTTGCCTTCATAGGGCCGTAGCTGGCGTGAGGCATAGGCTACCACATGACCTTTCTGCATTAATACGCACCCCAATCCTTGGCGCGAAGCGTCACAGTACACCAGGAAGTCCTTGCGAGTATCCGGTAAGATTAACACTAGCAAGGAAACCAGCTTTTCTTTGAGAGTTTGGAATGCTTTCTCGCATTGAGGGCTCCACACAAATTTTTCTTCCTTCTTCAGCAACTGCATCATGGGTCTGGCAATTTTGGAGAAATTCTCGATGAATCTTCGGTAGTATCCTGCCAAACCCAAAAAACTGCGAACCTAAGTGACTGTCTTGGGTTGCTTCCAATCAGTGACGGCGGTCACCGTTTCGGGATCCACAACAACTCCTTTAGCAGATATCACGTGCCCTAAGAACTTGACTTCGGGCAACCAGAACTCACACTTGCTGAGCTTGGCATACAATTGGTGTTCCCGGAGCTTTCCCAACACTAAACGGAGATGCTGCTGATGGTCTTCCTCTGATTGTGAGTACACCAGTATGTCGTCAATAAAGACCACAACAAACTTATCCAGGTATTCCATGAACACTTTGTTCATTAAGTTCATGAAGAAGGCAGGAGCATTGGTTAGACCGAACAACATTACCGTGAATTCATACAGTCCGTATTGCGTGGTGAATGCGGTCTTCGGGATATCCTCTTCACGGATGCGCAACTGGTGATATCCGGAACGAAGATCAATCTTGGAGAATACAGTGGCACCTTTAAGCTGATCGAACAGATCATCGATCCGGGGAAGAGGGTACTTCTTTTTGATAGTAACTTCATTGAGAGCTCTGTAGTCGACACACATCCTCTTTGTCTTCTCTTTCTTCTCCACAAAAATCACGGGAGCACCCCAGGGGGAAGTGCTCGGCTGTATATACCCCTTTTCTTTCAACTCTTCCAACTATCTCTTGACTTCGGCCAGTTCATTTGCCGCCATACGGTAGGGTCGCTTGTACAGAGGAGCGGTTCCTGGAGCAAGATCTATCTGGAACTCAATCTCTCGCTTGGGCGGCATACCGGGTAGTTCTTCCGGAAACACATCTCCGAACTCACTGACGATGGGTATTTCTGGCAATCCTAGCTGATGAAGTACTGAACTGCCGGCGGAAGTTGGGGGTGCAAAGAAAACAACCGGTTGATCAGGGCCCCGATACACAGTGACAGTGCGCCTTGCGCAATCCACTACTCCTTGGAATTGAGCCAACCAATTCATCCCGAGGATCACATCCAAGTTCTTGGTGTCTAGAAGAATCAAATCCGAGGGGAAAGCAATTCCCTGGATTTCTATAGGAACGGCAGGGCTATAATACTTTGCTGTCATAACCCCTCCAGGGGTGGTGATGAGCAGAGGGTTCCTAAGCCTTTCTACCCCCAGCTGATTTCTCCCCATGAATGGCACAGATATAAACGAGTGGGAAGCTCCAGAGTCGAACAAAATGGTAGCAGGGATGGAATGAATGAGGAACGTACCAACGATGATGTCTGGAGTTCTCAGCACATCCTCGGCAGTCACGTGGTTCACACGGCCCCGAGTGACATCCTTACCACCGTTGTTGGGGCGGGGAGGCGCTTGGCCTTGCTGTCGCCTCGGCTTTGGGCATTTATCCGCAAAGTGCCCGGGCTTGAAGCAGTTGAAGCACAGACACTGTTGACCTTGAGCATCCCTGCGGCCTTGTCCAGGCTGCACGGCTGGTGCAGGAGGGCGGGGTGCATGGGCCCCTTGCTGATTCTGCTGCTGCTGCGGCTGTGGGACGCGCACCACGAATTGAGGTCGGAGCGCGGAGCGGGGTTGCTGCTGCGGCTGCGAGGAGGATCCCCCTGGATAGGGATTGGTGTAGCGGATCCTTTGGTTAGCCCCCTGTTGGTTGCGGAAATTCGCCAAGCGACGCTTGTGCGACTCCAATTCCTTGTGCTTGGCTTCCAGGCGGATGCTCTTGTCCACCAGGGCTGGAAATCAGGATAGTCCCCGGAGACCAAACGAACAGATAGCTCAGGGTCCATCCCTGCCAGGAATTTCTCCTGCTTCTCCTCATCTTCACGAACATCCTCTGGGGCGTACCGGGCCAAATTATTGAACTCGTGCAAATACTCCATCACGGAGCGGTTGCCTTGTTTCAACTCCCGAAATTCCCTCTTCTTAAGGGCCATGACTCCGGCGGGCACATGGGTCCTCCGGAAGGCGGCGGTGAAATGGGCCCAGGTGATAGGCTGTCCCTCTGGCTGCGTAGCTGGAAGTGGTCCCACCATAGAGATGCTGTCACGTCCCAAAACGACCCTAAAATATATCCTCTAAATTATGCCTAGAATAATTAAAATCCGTGTGAAAGCCTCCAACAATTAAAATGTGCAAAGTTAAAAGTCAAATAAGGCTTAGAGGATTTTTGTATATTTCCTAAAAGCCTAAAATGTGTAAATAAATTTTAGTGGAATTTTCAGAGCACAAATAATAATTATTAAGAAATAAACAAAGTTAAAATGATTTTATAAAAAGAAAAACCCTAAAATCCCTCCTTCTCTCTAATGGGCCGAGTTCGACCCATCTCCCTCCCCCTCTCTCTCTCCTCTCCCCCGCGGCCCATTCGGCCTCCCTCCCCGCGCGCGCGCCGCTGACGGGCGGGCCCGTCCGCCACCCTCACTGACGGGTGGGGCCCACCCGTCATCCCCTTCCTCCCGCCGCTCCCGCCGCCTCCCACGCGCCCTAGCGCCGCCGCCGCCGCGAATCCCGCCACCTCCCGCCGTCCTCGCGTGCAATAAAGTGGGGGGAATCACTCCCCGTGATCCCCTCTCCCTTTCCCCCCAATTTTCCCTCCCTCTCTCCCTTGGATTCGTTTGGAAACCCTCCCCTAATCCCGCCGGCACCATTGATGGAGCCCGAGAGCGCCGCGCCGGTTTCCTTCCCCTCCGGCCGCTCTCTCCCCCTTCCAACCCTATTTAAACCCTCCCCGCACCTCCTCCGTCCGTTTCCGCCTCTCGCCGCCCTTCCTCCTCGCCGGATTTGAGCTCGCGACGTCGCTCTCTCTCTCCGCCGTCGCCGCCGAGCTCCGGTCCGCCGCTGTCATCGCCCCGGACCGCCTCCCAGCTCGGCGCCGTCTCCTTCGGCTTCGCCGCATCCTCGCCGATCTCGTCCACCTTTCCGTTTTGGTCGCCGACCGCCGGAGCACCGCCGTACCAGTCGACCCGAGCCGCGCCACTGCCTCCCTCCGCTCCGGCCGCCTCCTCCGTCGCCGCCGTCGCCCCGGGGTGAGCCGTGGACCATCGCCTCCTTTCCCCCTTCCCTCCCCTCTCTCGGCCGTCGCTCCGCCGCGCCGGTGGTCGCCGCCGGCGACCATCGGGGAGCGGGCACGCCGCCTCCTGCTGACCACGCCGGCGTGGCCGCCCTCGGGCGCGCCGAGTGGCTGCCGCGTGGGGCCCGGCCGTCAGCCGCCCGCGCCCTCAGGTGCGGCTGACGTGTGGGGCCCACGGCGCCGGCCAGTGTGAGCCTGGGTGCAACCGGTCCACCGTGGACCGTGAGGCTGCCGCGTGGGCCCCACTCCCGTGGACCCGGTCCGCGCGCCCCCTCCCCCTCAGCTGACGCAATAAACCCCTTTTTTAAATTAAAATTTAAATGAAGAAATTCGCAAATATTCATTTAAAGAGCATATAAACTTCAAATGGCCATAACTTGGCCATTTGAACTCGGAATTGGACCGTTCAAGTCTCTAATTTTTCCTTAAGAAGTCAAGAACCAATTTTTGTGCTTTATTCCTGCTTGTTATATGGAGTTTATTAGAGTAAAAGCCTTCTCTTTTCCGCTCTTCGTGGAGGTTGAAGCCGACATTTGGGAAAGCGAGCAAGGCAAGACACATCATCCTTGAGCATATTGAATCCCAGTTTATAAAATTATTTTGATTTAAATTATTGCATTATCGCTTTACTTAAATTCCCGCGTTATCACTGTTTTATCTAGCCATGCCTATTTACTTTTGTTATGACCTTATTATTATTATTGTTATTATTACCTTGTTCACCCTAGATTAAACAAAACCCCAACTAGTGGACACTCTACTCATGGTACCACTAGTATGATTTTAGGTAGATGCTTCGCTGGTTAATTAGCCAACATTAGGTGGTTTTACAACTCTAGACTTTGGGATATTTATATCACCTGGACACTATGGAATGGTTGGATTATTGTGGAATTAGATTCACACCTCCCCCTCTATTCAAAATCCTCAAAATGGTTTTAGGCTGGGCTCGGGGTGCATGGTTTTGATAGTAGCACCTCGGCCATATAAGGACCGGTCTTCGGGCCTCTGTTGCAAAGCACTACCGTACTTCCACATGTCTAGTGGGTAAGGCTTAGTTTGTGGCTCAGTCTGGTTATAAACAAAAGTACACGGATGGAGATGGACGAAGTCGGGGGTCGATGGACATCTCTAGGACAAATGAAGGCTACACGAGCTGCGGCCCGGTAGTCGAGATGTCATGGCACAGGGCCGGTGTCCTGCTGCTAGGGGCTTAGTCCTGCCTACCTGTCCCGGGGGTTCCGGCCGTAGGTGGGGTTGGGTCGGTACTCTTGTCTATGGCTAGGATGGGTTGGAAACTATGTCACGTCTTCCGTCCGTATACCATGGTGGTATGTGGCACGTGGTTACACGTGAGGAAGATGTGTCTTGTGGGTAAAGATGTACACCTCTGATTAGAGTATAACCTATTCGAATAGCCGCGCCCTCGGTTATGGGCAAGCCGAGCAATGTACCCAAGTTAGTGTTTTAATTCTTAAAACCTGCTCAACAACTAAAATGTGGAATGGTTGGCCTGGGTTGGCTTGGGACGAGCTGGGACCCAGGGTCGGGTTGCCAGTTCGGTCTGAATCATCGTAGGCCTTGGGTTAAGGCAGGTTCGTGTGGGTTCACGGCCTTGATTAATAATATTGTGTAGCTCTAGGACCGTGGTTACAAAATAGCTTTGAGCAACTAAGTGTCTTTTAATGCTGTTTACTGCAAACCCTAACTCTCTATATTATGGCTCCCTTGTACTCCCTTGCATTTATTCTGCACTTGTGGGTGTGTCTTGTTGAGTACGGTGGTTGTACTCAATCTTGCTCAATTTTTTCCCAAACCCAGAAGAGGAGTTCCTGGAAGATGAAGGCTTTGGTGTCTAGCTCGTGCCTGCCGTCAAGCGCCTGTGGTCGTCGCCCTAGTCTTCCGCTGTTTTTCGTTTGTCTTCTTGTGTGCTGGGCCTTCGCCGCCCATGTAATAAATTAATTAATTACGCTTCCGCCTGTTAAACTCTGAATTGTATCAACTTTTGTGTACCTTGCCTCCTGGGACAAGGAATAAGGAATAATGCACGCACGTAAGGAACGCCCGTTGGGTTATTTCCGGTCGTGACAAGTTGGTATCAGAGCCCCCTTGACCCTAGGACGAGCCTTAGATCCCAAGCCTTTGCAATATTTTCAAAATAAAAATGATAGCGAAAAGAAACATAAAAACACGCACAAGCTCCATCGGGCAAAAGCACATATGTGTTATACAAAGGAGCAAAAAATTACATCATCCGTTTCAGAACATTTTTGCCCCGCCCCTACTAAGTCCCGCGAACACGGTTCGTCATCTATACTGTACACGACTCTAAGGGGGGAAGGAAGTGAAATACACACCGACGTCAAGCGATAACAACTTGACGATTAGTCATTTCGAAGTCTAACCAAAGTGTGGCAATGTCATCGCGGCGCTGGATGTGGCACCGGCCGTAATCCTCTAAGGTTCGACCGGGATGTCTTCGCCTCCAATTCGCCATTTTGACAACCACAGCTACATAAAAGGCGAATGCTTGATCGACGAAAACGCCAGGGGGGCAAAACGAATCGGCCGAAGCATCGCTCGCCGAACATTGAAACCGCAACAGCTTGTTTCGGAATAAAGATACCGAACGCCGTTACATTCAACTTACGCAAAACACAAGCGTTTTTCCCAACGCAAAATGCTACGAGTCGAAAACGGAAGTCGAAAGCTAAAAAGTCAACAAATCTTTTCGCCAATCCCCAAAAGGGGGCCGAACGCATGACTTTGGGCAAAATCCCCGCTAAAACAATAGGGAAAAGGGGAAAGAAAAAAATACAAGTCAAGAATCGCGCAAAGCAGACAAACTTGGCAAAATATAATCACCCAGTGTCATAATACAGCTTCGCCATTCTCGAAAGGCGAACGCCAGTGTTCATATGTTTTCTGAAGGAGTCTAAAACGAGGTTTCGGCAGGAACATCGCCCGAAAGGGGACGCCTCATGCCATACCGCATAGTTTGCACGGTCTCGGCCGAAGCTCCTTACTCACCCTTCCCCGTGAGGGGCTTGTTGGAGGTATGCCATGAAGCCCTTCGGCCGGACCTGTCGAAACTATAGTACCAGCAAGGATTCAAGCCAAAGACGTCAAGGCCATTCAGGCGAAGCCCTATGGCGAAAGCCATAAGCGAAGATGGCGAAGGCTGGAAAGCCACGTCGATATTCCGAAAGTAAAGGCATCTCGGGCGAAGGCATCTCGGGCGAACTACAAAGACTTCGCCATGACGAGTTCGGCATCAAGGAGGCCCAACAGGCCGCCCCTAGCCTTTTAGGCCCATTTGCCATAGACCAGGCCCAGCCTATCAGCCCATTAAAGGCCCATATGTGCAAATGACACTGCATACCCATGTAAATGTCCCTTTCATAAGGGCAACCATGTAAAATCCCCTGTAACCCTAAACCCTAGAAGGTGCAAGCTTGTGCTAAGGCTATAAATAAACCTCTAGGGCCATGTAATGGGGGGGATCCCCAAAAAATATTTCACGAATCAATACAATTGCTTTTACATTCCAACTACTGTTGAGAGAACCACGCCTTTCGACATGGCATAGTTGTCCATTCGACAACATTTAGCATATATGAAGGTTTGAGAAAAAAGACTACAATACCCCTTATTAAATGGTTTATAGGTAAGAGTGGAGAATAGTTGAGGGTAAAATAGGGAGAAATTTGGACGAGAAATGATTAAAGGGATCATTAGTACTCTATTGTGAGAATTATTTTGGGACAAATTCAAATCCTAGAGATACAATTATTATGGGGTAGAGGTATTATATTACTAACCATTTAGTTTGTAATATAGCGTGACTGACACTAACACAACTTAACATATGCTAATCACTTGTGTTTTTTTTTTGAAACGGTAGACGGCTGGAGGGCTACCGGTTATATTAGAAGGAGAAACAAGTGAAAACAGAGTTATTACAACGTAATAAGGGAGCATTGGGGATAATACAACTCAGGGATAGGCAGAAGGGGAAGGGAGGCTAGTTATGGGGGCTTGAAAACAAAATTCCGTAAATCTATGTCTTCCTTGATTAGCGTTGCTACATCCACAAAGGAATTGGATGTTTGTTTGAAAATTGTTGTATTTCTTTGGTTCCAAATATGCCATCAAGTTGAGATCAGGGCATTGAATTTTGCTTTGCTTTGTGTTGCATTTGCCGAAGATGTAAGAGGGGCAATCCACTCAGGAACTGATCCCCGTGGGGTAGTAGGTAGACCAAGCATTGTTGAGATTGACTCCCAAACCTGTCTTGTGAAGGTACAATCCCTAAAAAGGTGAACAGTGTCCTCTAATGCCCGTCAGCAGAGAGAGCAAATGCAATTACAAGGTTAGTGTCTTATGAGTAGATTGTGGTTGTAAGTGCTTTTTGATGTAAGATTAGCCATCCGTGAAAATGTTGTTTAGGCTACGCATGAGCAGACCAAATGATCTTGAAAGAGGGGTTCATCACTGATCCTAGAAAATGTACTTGGTAAGCACTTCTTGTTGAAAAACATCTTGAAGAATTCAAGGATGATGATATGTCATCTTCAGTGTTTTCCTCCAGAGTGATTAGAGAGAGCATTGTTCCTAGTTGGACAAGTTCATGAATGGACTCCACATTTGTGATCTGCCTGAAAGAGGTTAACCAAGAGTTTTTAGAGAGTTATGTTGCAACAGTTCTGCTCTTCCGTTGCACTAGTGAGAAAAGATCTGGCAAAATATCTTTTGGACATTGGTCTTGAAGCCAGTTGTCATGCCAAAAGAGGAACAAATGCCTGTCTTTTTCATTGCAAGGGAGTTTCATTTGGGCCCAAGGCCTCTGATCATCCTTCCATCTGAGCTAGAGCCATCTCAATCTTAGCGCTCTTGAAAACTTCTCAAGGTCTAAGATTCCTATGCCTCCCAAATCTTTATGTTGACAAGCTGTTTGCAAATTTACGATGCATGTTCTAGGGTGGGTGTTTTCAGGCTCAGTCCCTTTCCAAAGGAAAGATCTTCTAAGTTTATCAATTTTCTTGATGACCAATTTGGGGATTTTCAAGGTGGTCATCTGATAGGTTGGGATTGCTGATAGAATATATTTGACCAAAGTTTCTCTTCCAACCCAGTAGTCTAGAGGAGATCTTTTCAAGAAGGGGTAGGAAATAAATTTTGTTTAGCTTCCTTGTGTGCAGGGGAAGGCCCAAGTATGTTGTTGGGAAGGAAGACAATTTGCCATGGAAATTCTAAAATATTTGTTGCATATTGATGTTTGCACAAGCTATAGGGAGGATCTCTATTTTGGCAATGTTATTTCGTAGGCCAGAAACTTCCCCAAAGAGCTCCAGGAGAACTTTTAGGTTTTCAATCTCCGTGGAGTCTGGCTTTACAAAGAATGCTACATCATCCGCAAATAGGGAGATTCTGAATCTCAAATTTCCAATTCCAAGGGGAGAGATTACCCTTGATTGTTCAGCTAGTTTCATGATATTATTGAGTGGCTCCATTGCAATGATGAAGAGAAAAGGGGAGAGAGGGTCACCCCGTCTTAGGCCTCTTGCATGTTTAATGGGCTGCCCAGGAATGCCAATTACGAGCACTTTTGAACTAGACTTTTGGAAGAGTGTCGAAATCCCATTTCTCCTTCTAGTGCCAAAACCTAATTGTGTCAGAACTTCAATGTGATATTGCTAGCTTACAGAATCAAAAGCCTTTGAAATATCTAATTTGAGAATGAGTGTTTTGAATTTTTTCCTATGAAGCCTTTTGACCAAGTTCTGGACATACATGAAATTGTCATGGATTGATCTTTTCCTTATGAAGGCTCTTTGATTGATGTTAATCATCTCATGCATTGTCGGAGTGAGTCCATTGGCCAGAATCTTAGAGACAATCTTTGCAAAGCTGTGTACTAACTTATTGGCCTGTAATGGTTAGGTGAAGTAGCATCTTCTTTTTTCGGGATAAAGCAAATATGAGCATAATTCAGATCATCCAATTGGTTTAGGTTATGATTGATGAAAGATTGGACTGCCTTTAGGAGGTCAAGCTTGATGCAGTTTCAAAGAATTTACCAATAAAACCATCAGGTCCAGGAGCTTTCTGTGCCTGGATAGATTTGAACGCCTGCTCTAACTCTGCTAGAGTGATATCTTCTTCCTGGTCATTAAGGTCAAACTATTGCAAGCTGATTTGGGTCCAATTTAAAGTTGATTGACTTATGTGGGTTTGCCCAACTCTTTGATGAAAGAAATGTTCAGCTCTTCCACTTTCTCTAGATTGGAAGAAGCTATTCCAGAAGTGGTTTGCAACACCTGGATGGGTTTGCAACACCTAGATGAAGTTCTTTCTTCTTCTTGCATTTTCTTTTAGGTGGAATAGCTTTGTATTTGTGTCTCCTTCTTTAATCCAAGTTAGTCTAGATCTCTGTCGAATTTTGATTTTATTGAGCCCAAGAATTTTGTGCTTCAAGCTACTGTGCAGAATTTGTTCTTCGATAGAAAAGGTTCATGATTTCTGGACAACACCTAGTTGGAAGATAACCTCGTTTGTGATGGCCAGTTGAAGTATTATGTCTCCTACCTGTTTCGCTACCCATCTTCTTATATCTCGTGCCAAACGTTTCAGTTTCATGTTAGGAATTGCTAAAGGGTTTGTGGAGTTGATTGGTCTTTCCCAGGAGCTTGTGACCATTTCTTGAAAGGAATGGTAGCTTAACCTAAAGCTCTCGAAACAGAAATGGCTTGGCCTAGGGGATCCATCACTGCCCTACAAAAGGAGGGGAGCATGGTCTGAACAGGAGCTGGATAGGGGCAATAGTCAAGCAAACTCGTAGGGCAAATCTCAATCCATGAAATAGAAAGCTCTGTCAAATTTTATATCTCAATCCATGAAATAGAAAGCTCTGTCAAATTTTATTTGAGTTGGGTTGCTTGAGGTCCCTGCCCAAGTGAACATTCTTCCCTGGAGAGTAAGCACTTTTATTTGCAAATGACCAATGGCCCATATAAACCTTTGCATCATCCTCAAATCAATTCTCGAGTTGTTTTTGTCATAGGTTTTGTAGATTGGATTAAAATCTCCAATTATTAACCAAGAAGGTAAAACGATGCTCATGTTGTGCTCAAGCTCTTGTAGAAAAGCGAGTTTCTCTGCATCACTTTGTGGGCCATAAACAGCTATGATTGGCCAAAATGTTTGTTCTTCTCTCATTGTGATGGTAGCAGTGAGGGAGAAAACTCCCAATGTGACAGCCGTTAACCGAAAGAAATTCTCATCAACTGCAAGGATTATGCCTCCTCTTATTCCTTGGGCTGGAAGGAAAACAAAAGTATTCCGAAATCTACTTCCCATAGATTGAACAATGCAGGGTGTGTTCACCTCCTGAATTTTAGTTTCCTACAAACAGACAATCGAGGCACAATGTTGGTTGATCAGGAGTCTCAGAGCTTCCTTCTTGGTCGGTGCATTTAATCCCCTAACATTCTAATTAAATATTTTGCAGTGTCGTTAAGCCATTAGGAAACAAAATAAGGCCACTAAGAGCATCCAAGCATAGCACAAGGGAGAACAAACAGACAAGGAAAGGTTTCAAGAGCAAGAGCAGCTTAGGTTTCTTCTAGCAGTATTCACAGTTGGAGATAGCGCGGGAGAAGAAAACTGTACTCATGTGAAGATACAGAAGTGAAACATGCTTAGAACAAGAATAACAGCTTTAAGGTCTTTGCAACAACATCCATAGATAGTGCACTTCTTAACATAGCGGGGAAGGCCTTATAGCCTTGTTGGTGCATCAAAACTACATAACACATCATACACCAAAAACATTCCAGGTTCCTAGAGGTTTGCATCACACCTCCTGACTTGATCACTGGGGGTTTGCCGTCCATTATTTATCTAGGTGCCTACTAGGTTGGTTGCAGAGTAGCTTCATGCTGGCAGATCAATTGTCTACGTCTTGGCAACTTTGACCTTGATCTGTTTGCAGCCATCCATCTGCGCAACGTGAGTGACTTCTTGAAACATTGTAAATAAAGTTTTTTTTGACATTCTCATCAAAAGAGTCACTCTCATTCATGATAACAAATTTCTTAGAAAGGATTTCTTGAGCTATGGTTTCAATTTTACATCCATTCTTTCTTTTCTTTTCAACCCTTTCGCTGTGCCTTTGAGTAGAATTAAGGGTCACCTTTGGGCGATGGGCTCGGATGCGTCCAAGCGACAGACTTGGGAGTAGTGGGACCTAGACTGGCGTCAAGAGGGATGCCACCATATCCCCAACTATATCCTTTTCAATCGTGCTGGCTCTCAGGATGGATTCCTGCCTTGGTTCATAGGTTGGCGATGCCTCGTCATCAGCATTCCCATCCACGGAGAAGTTCAGTTGGGGTAGGTTTGCCTCAACCAGCATCGAATCATCATGAACCAACTAGTTCGCTGGAACTTCCTAATGGAGAAAAAAGAACTCAGTTGGGGGCAAGGAGACTGGAATAAGAAGAGCTAGTGACCCGTCATTGGGACTCTTGCTGCGGCGTGAAGAACGAGGCTTGTAGGGGGGAGCCAGCAGATGGGAGAGAGAAGGCAGAGCTAGTGTTTTAGAGCTGCGTCATGGTGAGGTAGGATAAAGAGAAGGTCTCACCTCTCCGTGCTCTTTGGATCGGCGATTGTGACCCATGGAGATCGATGGCTCCCTTGCTCTCTGCCTGCCATGATTTTTCCTGGTTGTAGTAGCTGTGCTCATCACCCCTATGCACTCTGCCGCTCGAGCAGCCAGTGATATAGCCCTAGAGAGAGCACGAGCGTCTCCTGTGGCATGGTCTTGGTCGCCCACCGCCACCATCTGGGTCATCCTCCAGGCCCCTCACCGCGCTCAGCTCCGGCCTGCATGGAATAGGAAGTGGACACGAGTGCGTGCGAGAGGCATCGTCCTAGACCACGTAGGTCCATTCATAGGTCTTGTAGAGCATGGGTTGGAGGTCTTCTAGGGTGTCTAGGTGGAGGATGACCGGGTAGGTCCATCCCCCTTCAGTCTCGGCAATGGTGGGTTGCATAGCGGGTCGATGTCCAGGAATGGCATGTCAATGGGGATCAGCTCTTCATCTACATTGGAGACGCCCAGCCAAGCTTCTTCTTGCATCCGCTTCAGTCTCAATGAAGTTGATGGAGCACTTGGGCTCGACAAGCTTCGCCGTCACCCCCTCAGTGTGACCATGCATCGGGATCCCCTCAATGCATAGGCGCACACGGTAGTGACAGCTAGAAGGTCTGATGACCCTCATGGTGTGAGTCCCAAGCTCGGAGATGGTAGGAACAGCTAGAAGAGCGGTCAAGCCGTAGAGTGCACGGAATAAAGTCCCTATCAGCAGGCCTAGCCAATGTGAGGAAGGTAGCCTCATCAACGCAGTCACTGTGGTTGTCCAAGCACCACGCAATGAAGGAGCAGCACGAGAACTTTTGCCGAAGCCTCTCGACCTCGTCAGTTGCAGCCACTGTCACCGTGGCTGCCACTAGCCTTCTTTCCAATAGTTCATCCATCGCAACCGGGGTTCCACGAGGGGCGGCCACTCGAGAATCCGGCAGGGCCTTCTTGGTGACCGAAGGTTGGTGGGGGAGAGGTGGGAACTGAGAGGGATTTGGGAGAAGAGGGGGGAGCAAGCAAGGTGGCAGGTGAACTTTGTCCCCTACTCTTCGCTTGGAGCAATTAAGGACTTCATGTCCAATCCCTCTACAAAACCAGCGTTTGAAGGGCTCTCTGCAATCTTTAATTTTGTGATCTGGAGCAAGGCATCTGAAACACTTTCCTTCCATATGTTTAAAGAAACGAGCTCTTCCTTGCTTGTGTTGGTCCTGTGGATCTGCTTGAGCACTAAGGGATTGCTGTCTTCTCCACTAGTGTTTTGCTTTGACTTCTTTCCACTAGGGATCTGAGATAATTTGGGAGGATCTTTTAATCTACTGAGATGGAGGATGTGACGAGGTAGAGATTACACTTCCGCTCTTGAGTACTCTAGGCGTATCACTAGCGAGAGGCAATTTGCTTCGCCTGGTAGATAACCTCTTGCTCACAAGCAAACTTTGGGGGGCAGCAGCTAAAGGAAGAGAGTCACTGGCTGCAATTGAAACCTAACTGACTGGGGTCAGTGGAGCATTGATGCTTTCAGCAGGAGTAATCAAGACTTCTTTGAACGTTTTGTAGAACCGCTGCTAGGGATGGTTCTGGATTTGCTCATCACGTGGAGGAGGCGCTAGGCTTTCCAGGTGTGAAACCAGATCTAGATCTGAGGGGAAGAGTGGCTTACCTTGTGGTGGAAGACGACATTCAAGACCTGAGAGAAGGTTTGAGATGTTACGGGGTGGAGAGAAGTTGGGCAGGAGAGAGGTCTGGAGGTACTGGCTGGCCGGAGGTGGGGGTGGAGGTGGTGGCGACAGCTAGTTGCTGGTGTCGAGGGTGGGTGTCTGGGCTAGGGGACGACATATTTATTGCTACTCCCTCCGTCTCAGAATATAACAACCTAGCACCGGATGGGATGTATTCTAGTACTATGAATCTGGACAGCCCCCTGTCCAGATTCGTATTACTATGATGCGTCCCATCCGATCCTAGATTGCTATATTCTAGGACGGAGGGAGTAATCACTTATCATGTCATTAGTTTGGTGGGCTAGGGCCTCTAGCTATAGCTCACCACAAATGGAATCCATTTTTTTTCTTAGGCCAAGTGCTCCCTTAGAAACTGTTCAAGCCAGTCTCCTACTCAAGTATAGCAAACCAAACAAGTCTGGATCAACCAAAATCCAACAAACCAAACTCATCCCATATCGAAGAAGAAAACAAAAAGAAAAAGGTAGCACAAGATCTGCAACTAGGAATCACGTGTACACCTTGTCGTCATCTGCCTGCTAGCACTAGTAGCCACAAGATAGCACATTGTATGGAAAATTAATTCAACCGGGTAGGTTAGGAGGCCGATGTTTTGGTGCGTACGTACAAGGATGTCAAGCTTGCCGCCGAACATGGCGGCGACCCTGCCGGCGATCGCCTCCGGGTCAGCGCGCACCTACGCGTCGGACGGAGACGGTGACGGCGAGCTTCTTGGCTCTCCACTCCTCCAGACACCTGTTCAGGGTAGCCTCGTTCCGGGCGCACGTGTGCACCGTGGCGCCGAAGCTCGCCAGTTCCTCCACGATGGCGCGCCTGGATGATGCATTTATACATGCTTAATCAGTTAATCTGCTGCCATCGATTTAACTAGCATCTACTAATACGCCGAAGCAACGATTCGATGACTTGGTGAACTTATTCATAGTATAATTAGATGTTAAAAGTTAATTAGAATCAATAACAATTTAACACTGGCTGAAGAGCTAGATAATTAAGAGCACAATCTGAAGAGATAGATCTGTTTCACTCTTCAATTCTGAAAACAGATCGATGGGAAAGCTTGGATTCGGCGAAGGAAGACGAATTAATTACCCGATTCCTTTGCTGCCACCGGTGACGAGAGCTGTGGCGCCGGCAAGGCTCCACCGCCCGACCTCCGGCCTGCTGCTTGTGGACATATCGGCGTGCCTCCGGTTTGTGCGTCAGACTTGTGTGTTAGTGAGACAGCTTGCAGTTGCAGCACAGGGTCGAGTACTTCTAAAGGCGTAAAGCATTAGCCGTCTGCACTAGGTGCTTGTCTAGTCCGCTGGCCCTGTCCGCCTCCTTGTGTCCATCTCATGAATATCTTTGACGTGTATTTGTTCAGATTTTTCTTTAAAAAATACTATTTTTTATGGGAAAAGAGAGTATAGCATATATCGGCTTGTCCTGAGTTATCCATTGACTTTAGACTTGTTTAGTTCTCTGAGACAACTCCGCATCCGCTGTCCACTAAAGAAACGGGATCGGTTATCTGTAATGGGTTTAAAGCATCATCTCTTTCGGACAGGGCACCCGTCACTAAGCAAAGATCAGTAATGTGAGAAAATATCTTAATCGGGCATCCGGCCATCACGAACGAATGACTCTCATCTCTAATGGGCCTAAGCTATAGCCTGTCACGGATGACTCTCATCTCTAAGCACCCGGAAAGAATTTTTCCGGTCGGTCACCCATTCCGAAATTGCTCTAGGCCAAGCACGCTTAATCTCATAGTTTTTTTTTAAGATTGGATTCCGAAAAAGAAATTGTAACTTGTTGGCATGAGTATTCTATTAATCCTATTAAGCCCTGGGCAAGGATGTCACACCCTAGCATTCCCTATTCATATACATTTATTCATATACCTAACTATCAATATATTTAATACAACCACATTCATATAACATCCATTTTGATCATATATTTCACCAGCAAAACCGAGTTAATTGCATCAAATATATATTTAGCAAGTATTATCACGAGTAGGGTAAATCAGACTTCTAGGCAAAAATGAATTTCAAATTGAATTTTATGGTACTAGATGAACTCATCTGAAAAAGTTGTAAAAAACAAAGTTGTAGAACTAATTGAGATCTACCAATTTTATTTAGGGCAATTGCATATTTGACTCTGTTTTGAAAGCCAACTACTAAATTGACCCTGTTTTTTTTAACTTAGCTTATTTTACCCTGCTTTTCAAAAACAAACATCAGGCCTGACCCTATTCTGTCAATCCAACGTAACAGTGTTAACTTATGGCTAAAAAGACATTTATGCCCTTGCGTATTTGACCGTGATTTGTTTTCTATTCGGTCTAATTTCATACACTTAGTTGTTTAAAAATAACATTTTAACATATTTGTGACACAAAAATTTGACGAAGAATCGATAAAACTACAACTGAAGTTTAACTAAATTTTGGCAGCATATATTATCCATCACAAATTACATATACTGAAGAAAAAACTAAGAGCTAGCTAGCCTGCGGCCCTGGAGTGCGTCGCACCACCGCCGGCCGATGCCCGGAGAGGTGGAAGCCACTGGCCATAGAGGCGCAGGGGTGCCGACACCGTTCCTGTCACCACCTCCTCAAATCTCATCGTCACTGGCTCGCCGCTGATGCACCGTCGCCAATGCGAGGAAGAGAGGCCACCGTCGGCACCAGCACAGTCGCCGCATGGATGGAGAGCAGGTGGAGGAGCTTGGCTTGCATGGTCGCCGGTGTCGGGACATTACTCCGTCGCCTGGAACAGCTAAGCCGCCGTGGCCATCGACTGCATGAAGCAGCTGCTTCGCGCGTGTGCCGCCGCCGCCGCCACAAATCCCTCCGCGCCCCGGCACTGCCGCCGCTCAGCTGGTGCGGATCCCCTCCCTCCCCGCCGGCGCAGATCCCATCCCGTCGCCGCTGCTGCTCCCTCCCACCACGTCGTGCTGCCGCCGCTCCCTCCCTCCAGCGTCGGCGCTGCTATTTCCTCATACGCCGCCATTACCACTCGCATTTATGATACGAGACATCCAGATAGGGTTTATTTTGGATAGGGTTCCTGGAGGGTATTTTGGATAATAATTATATTTTTTATTTGTTTTTTAATGAAAGCTTAACGGAGTAGCGAAAAAAGGGTCAGACCAAGTGATCAGTTTTAAAAAATAGGGTCAAATAAGAAAACCACAAAAAATAGGGTCAAATTGGTAGTTAGCCTTTCAAACGGGGCCAAATAAGCAATTGTCCCATTTTATTTTGGTCATTTTTCTATCCGAGTTTGATTAAACTATATAAAATTTGAATTCTAAAATATAAGAAATTTAAATATTTTTTTGGGTAGTAAATGATTTCAAATGAAAAAATTATCAACAACAAAGTTGTATATCTCCTCAAGATCTATAACTTTTACTTTGGTCTTTCTCCCATATAATATTTTTTGAATAGTTTCAATTTGAATTTGAAAATATGACAACTTCAAACAATATTTTCAAATACTAAATGATTTCAACAGAAAAAGTCATCAACAAAAAAGTTGTACAATTCATCAAGATCTATAACTTTTATTTTTGTCATTTTTCTATATAACATTTTTTTGAACAGTTTGAATTTGAATATGAAAATATGATAACTTCAAACAATATTTTCAAATACTAAATAATTTCAACTGAAAAAGTCAACAACAACAAAGTTGTATAACTTATCAAGATCTATAACTTTTGTTTTTGTCATTTTTCTATATAACATTTTTGAACAGTTTGAATTTGAATTTGAAAATATGACAACTTCAAACAATATTTTCAAATACTAAATGATTTCAACTGAAAAAGTCATCAACAACAAAGTTTTATATCTCATCAAGATCTATAACTTTTATTTTTATCATTTTTCTATATAATATTTTTTGAACAGTTTGAATTTGAATTTGAAAATATGACAGCCTCAAACAATATTTTCAAATACTAAATGATTTCAACTGAAAAAGTCATCGACAGCAAAGTTGTATAACTCATCAAGATCTATAACTTTTATTTTTGTCATTTTTCTATATAACATTTTTTGAACAGTTTGAATTTGAATTTGAAAATATGACAACTTCAAACAATATTTTCAAATACTAAATGATTTCAACTGAAAAAGTCATCAACAATAAAGTTGTATAACTCATCAAGATCTATAACTTTTATTTTTGTCATTTTTATATATAACATTTTTTGTGAACAGATTGAATTTGAATTTGAAAATATGACAACTTCAAACAACATTTTCAAATACTAAATGATTTCAACTGAAAAAATTATCAACAAAGTTGTATAACTCATCAAGTTCTGTAACTTTTATTTTGGTCATTTCTTCATCCGACAAAGTGATAGTAATATCGTTACCAAAATTCACATATCTCTTATCTGGTTTTATAAACTATAACACGGATATGTAAATTTTGTGAACAATGTTACTAACACTTTGTCGGATGATGAAATGACAAACATAAAAGTTATAGATCTTTGTGAGTTATACAACTTTGTTGTTGTTGACTTCTTTTAGTTGAAATCATTTACTATTTGAAAATGTTGTTTGAAGTTGTCATATTTTCAAATTCAAACTCAAACTGTTCATAAGAAATGTTATATAGAAAAATGATCAAAATAAAAGTTGTAAATCTTGATAAGTTATACAACTTTGTTGTTGATAATTTTTCTATTTGAAATCATTTAGTATTTGAAAATATTGATTGAAGTTGTCATATTTTCAAATTCAAATTAAAACTATTCAAAAAAAGTTATATATAAAAATGACCGAAATAAAAGTTGTAAATCTTGATAAGTTATATAGCTTTGTTGTTGACAATGTTTCCATTTGAAATCACTTACTACAAAAAATTTGTTTTGACTAATAAAATGAATTATTATACTACAGTTAATTATTTTGCACAGGTCAACTCACAAATATAAACATTTCATATGAAAAATGGAAAAAAAACTAAGTCATCTCAATTGGGCATAAGTACAGAGCCCGTCACGAATGAGTCATCTGTGACGGGCCTAATTGTTACCGATTGAGATATAGGCATACATATATGTTAGATGGGTAGTAAAGTCAGGCCCGTCACGGATGACACCTATCAGTGACGGGCCGTAGTTTAGGCCCGATTGAGATAACATTACATTTCTCAATCGGGCCCTAAGTTGGCGCCCGTCATGGATGACCTAAACTAAGGCCCATCAGTGATAGGTGTCATCCATGACGGGGTTGACTTTTATGCCCATCTAACATGTCTGTGCGACAATATCTCAATCGGGCGCTTTTTCGGCCTCATCTGTGACGGCCTGCTAATTCTAGTCATGTTAGCTAATTCTAGGCATGTCAGGCGCTAAGGTTCTGTACTAGTGATCTAATAGATCATGGAAAATCGGGCGCTCTCCTGTAGCTGCCTTATATGTGCATGTTGGCTCTCTCTCACTCTGATGCATGCATACATATGTACCGCCTCCCCATATATGATTGACCACCATACATTCATACAGTTCTTGCTCCACAAGTTCTTTCTCCTCTCTCCGTACACAATTTAAACCAAAATCATAGTTTCTTTTAAATTAATTATTGATCTTTAATCTAATTACGTAGTTGTATTTGATGAAATTAAAACGTTACAATCAAATCTCACAACACTATATTTCAAATAAAAATATAATTATATTCTTAATTGAAACATTGTTTCATCATACATACAACATGATTTATAGCAGGTGAAACATCACAACATTTTTTTAAAACATCCAAAGAATACAACGTGCAACATTTGTAAATGAGCTAGTGAAACATCAGATAATATTTATTGCAATATCTAAATAACACCACGAAAACCACGTGCAACATTTATAAATGACATAGTGCGACATCCGAAATTCTTATTGCAACATCCAAATAACACCATGTGCAACAAACAAAAATACATTTAAAACCTTAAAGTGTGTGTAACACACTGAAAATTTTGAATTTCAAATATGGAAAACAAAAATTTTGAATAATTAAACACCTTTCTCAAAATTTCTTCATGCAGGTTGTTGTCAATTGACAACTGCATCACGTCGAAGGACATGGTTCAGTTAACAATAGTTGGAAAGTAAAAGCAGCCAGGCCCACCTGTCAATGGTTGTTGGAGGCGTATCACGAGGACCTTTGGCCGGGCCTACCGAAACCAGAGGTGATCAAAAGTGCGAGTAGGAAGAAAGCGGCGAAGATCGGAGAAACTGCATGGGCAAAGGTGATATGGCGAAAGCAGTAACATGGAGCCTACAAGCTTTGCCAAAGACAGACCTCGCCATGGGGAGACACGGTCGAAGGTTCGAGGCAAAAGCCTTGCCACGGAGAGCACGAGTTTCGCCAGGCATCAGGTCTCACCACAAGGAGGCCCAACAGGCCGACACACCCTCCGAAGCTTTCGCCAAAGGCCGGGCTGAAACACTCAACCCATTAAGGGCCCATATAAGCAAAAGACACAGGATACCCATGGAGATGTCCCTATCATAAGGCTAACCATGTAAATTCCCCTGTAAACCCAAGACCTTAAAACGGAGAGTCTGTAATAGGGCTATAAGTAGCCCCCTAGGACAATGTAACAGGGGATCCAAAAAAATTTTACTATGCAATATAATTGTCTTTACTTCCAACTACAGTTGAGAGATCCACGCCTTTCGACGTGATGCAGTTGTCCATTCGACAACAGCTGGCGCCGTGTCACACCCTGAAGTTCTTTTCCCAAGCCTAAATTGAATTTATAAATGACCTCAAGAAAATACCGATGTAAAAGCAAGAGCGAAACCCTAATAAATTAATGCAAATAATAATCGGAATTGGCATGTGGAATTTATCTTGAGTTCTACATGTCGAAATGTGCTAACAAGATTTTTAGTGGAATTTTTAGAGCTCTAGAAATAATTTTAATCAATTAAAAATGAGCACAAGCAATATTTAATCCCTGGAAATTCATTTCCTCCTTTTTCTTTTTATTTTCCCTCCTTTTCCTTTTCGAATAGGCCGCTGGCCCATTCTCTTCCCCTCCCCGCTGGGCCGGCTGAAGGCCAAGGCCCAGCAGCCGCCCGCCTCCTCCCTCCTCCCTTTGGGTCGCCGACAGGTGGGGCCCACCTGTCGGGCCCGTCTCCCAGCTCCAGCTCCCACAACCGCCGCCCCGCTCGCTCCCGCACCTCCCGGGCCACGTCGGCCACGTCGCCGCCTTGCCCCGCCTTCCCCGCGCCCACTCCCTCTCTCTCCCGCCCGCGCCCGCGCTCGAGACGGCCGGGATTCGAAATTCGAATCCCGTCTCTCTCTCCTCCCCACCTCTCCCCACTCCGCCGGCGAAATCGCGGCCATCCCGGCCATAATCGACCCCCGCGGGTCTATATAAAGCGCCCCCGTCTCCCCCTCTCTCTTTTTCGTTTTGCAACCATCCACTCCCGTGCCCTCCACAGCCCTAGTGCCGTTGCCCTCCTCTCCGCCGCCACCGCCACCGCTCCGGCCACCGCTAGCCGCCGTTAGCCGCCGTGCCGAGCCGTGCCGTCGATGCCGTTGCGTTCGCCGTCGTGCAGGCCGTCTCGTCCACCTCTCCTCCGTCAGAAACCGCCGCCGTAACCCACTCCGCATCGTGCGCCGGTGAGCACCGCCATGGCCGCCGCCTTCGGCTGGCGTCCTCGCCCTCTTCTATCCACCTCTCTCTCTCTAACCCCTTTTATCATGTTCGCTAGGTGGTTTCGGAGCTCGTGCCACTGCCGTCATCGCCCTCCGTCGCTCGCCGTCGTCAATCGCCGTCGGTGAGGCACCTCCTCCCCTTCCTCCCTCTCTCCCACGCAGCTTAGCCGCCGTGCCGCCGCCTAGCCGCTTAGCCGCCGCTAGCGCCGTCCGCGTCGCCGCGACGTCGCCGCCCTCCGCCCCCAGCCGGTCGCCGCCGGTCGCCGACTTGCGCCGCCACGGCATCGAGCCGTGCCGCCGTGCACCATGGCCGCCGGGCCGGCTTGAGCCGCCCGAGCGCGCCGGCCGCGTGGTTCCGCCGCTGAGGGTAGATCGGGGCCGTCGGTTCAGCTGCCCGCGTGGCTGCCAGGTGGCCGCCACGTGTGCGCCACGTCGGCGCCACATCAGCGCCACGTGGTGCGCTGCCCCTTCCCCGGTCCATGGACCCAGTCCACCGCGGACCGCCACCCGAGTCACTGACATGTGGGCCCGCATGTCGGCGCCGCCCCCTCTCTCTCCCTGGGATTTTAATTATTGCGCAATAAATCAATTAAGGATTTTAATTATTGCTCCGTTTAAGCCCATTCAAGTCTTAGTAAATCAAGAAAAATGCATAGAATCCATTAAAAATGGTTTTGTTCTCTGTTTCAATAGTCTTATGGCCTGTTTGTATTGTTTGTTTTGTATGTCGCTTAGATTCCGGTTCTCCCGACGCTCCGGTGTACTTTGAAATAGTCGCCGAGGTTCCTCCAGCAGCAAAGCAAGGCAAGTCATGCATTACGATTGATCATATTGTACCCAATTTACAAATGTCCCGTATTTCTATTAAATGTTGCATTGTTTTACAATGTCATGTGGGATGGGTCCTACTACTCGGCCATATATTGTTTACCTTTTGCCATTGATAACTTAGGTATTAAAATGATTAGATGTTGGTTTAGGGAATGCTTAGCCATGCTTAGTTCAACCAGTACACAAAGGGGGATCACTTTAATGCCTAGACTTTGATTATTGGCATAGCTTTGGATTAGTACCACCGCAATGGTGTTGATTAATTAAAATATATTAAATGGTTGGCTGTGGGTGCATGATTTTGATGGTCGCGCCCATGGCACTTAAGGACCGGTTCGCGGGATGCCCTGGAAGAACTTATCGTACTTACCACAAGCCAGCGTGGGTAACGGCTGGGCTTGTAGTGTAGCTTTGCTCTAGCTGACACATCCAGGCAAGGGTGGGCGTGATGGAGCGGGACAGGCCCTGCGACGGCCTCTGTCGCTTCCGGATTTACGTAGGCACGAGAGGGGACTGCCCGTTGCCCGCTGGGGACGGGGGTGAAACCTGAGGTGTGGTGTGCTTGGCTAGAGGGGGTTATGCGAAGGGTCCTGTCACGGCCTCTTTCCGGTATGTTGTGGTGGCATGTCGGCGCACAGTAACGTGTCGTGGGGCTCTGTCTTGTGGGTACAGTTGTACACCTCTGATCAGAGTAAAACTATTCGAATAGCCGTGCCCGCGGTTACGGGTGGTCCACCAGATTCACTGTGATTAGTCTCACCCTAGATTAGCCTAATGGAATTGATTAGTTCAGGAGGATGGTTGGGCCAGTTGCAACGTGGTGTAGCGTTGGACAGTGGATGATTAATATTGATTAATTACTACAACTGTTTTACTGCTTTCAACTACTGTTTATAAATGCTCGCTTTATGCAAATGACCCGCTCTAGCTATCCTTTGGTTATATCATGCATCATACTCCTATTCTGGTATGACTTGCTGAGTACGGTGGTGGTACTTAGTCTTGCTCTATTCCCCTCCCTAAACCCCAGAGTTTGAGTACGTGTCAGATGATGGCTTCTCCGAGGTGTAGGCTTCGTCCGTGCCATCGAGGATGCCTGTGGAGTGGTGTTCCCGCTGCAGTCCAAGTCAAGGCTTAGCTCCAGTTATCCTTTAATTTTCCGTTGCATTTATGTAAAACTTTTATGATGTTTGTAAGACGTGGATCTGTATGTCAACTTTGTCGTTTGTGTACCCCGGCCGGTCCTGGACGGGGGTTTTAATGCACATTCTGCTTGGAATTCTATTCGGAAATTTCTGGGCGTGACACGCCGTCCGTGGGGACGTCCGAGCGAAACCACTGAGAGTGAGCGAAACCACTGATGCCACCAAAGGAAATCGTTAAGGAGAGAGTTGCCAAGTGAAAGGAAGGCAACAGCGAAGGGGAGATGGCTGGCGAAGAGGGAGTAGAGCCTTCGACTTTTGAAGCCGAAGTTGGAGCTGCGCCACCCCCAGCAGCGGCGCCATCTCTTCCACCTTCAGCACTGACGACCTTGACAGATGCGGATACGTTGAAAGCGGCGGCCACGCTCCAGTTCAGGGACGTGATCCTTTCGCCTCAAGTACCGGGGGCACCTCAAGCTGCCGCCTTCACCTAGCTAGCCACGACGTCAACAGCAATCATCACCTTGCAAGCTGACGCCAATCTCAAAGCTCAAGCCAATGCAGACATGGGGGCTATACGTCAGAACATGGCTAAACTGCGAGACACACTTCGCCAGATGCAAGAGCAGCAGCAAGCATACGGAGCAGCAAGACAAGCCAAGGCCAACACGCAGGAGTTTCCGACGCTCTACGCTCAGCCCCAAGTTTTTCCCCCACATGCTGCACCAGCCCCGGCGTACTACGCCAAGCCCGTCCCGGCCGTCGCTGTACGACCGCCATAACATGTGATTTCGGCGCCGGTTCGTCCAGCGGCACACCAAGCCCAGTACCCGAAGCCCACTCACACTCCACAAGCAATGATGGAGGCAGCTTCGACCTTACAAGCACAGTTTCAAGCCTTCTTGCAACAACTCAATCAACCCCACAACAATATACCAAGAGCTTCGCCTCTGGCCCAGGACGAGCGGAGCCCAAGTCAGGGGTGCGCTAGCCGGGCAGCCGTTGGGCTAGTTCATCATGCCAAGTTGTTGACGTAAAAACACAAGGCCTGGGAGATCTGCTTAACTCCAGTGCAGGTCCAAAACTTGCCTTTGGGTGTATGAGCGTGCCAGTTGATTTGATCCTGCAATCAACAGGAAACAAAGACAAAGAAACCGCGGTTAAATCCATAAACGATAGCCAATCGGCTAGGTGCCGATGACATATCATTTACCTTTGAGCCGATGTCATATGTGCATCGATCGGCAATTATTAATAAGTAAGAAAGAACAAAATCTACTCGATCGGCTGTAGATGTTAACGATATATAATCCTTAGGTCGATATATACTTAAATCAAGTGATTGGGATAGATCGGTCGCCATGTCGAGACAGTATAAATCACTTAGATCGAAATATATATTAACAACAAGACCATATATGTTCGTAGCATAGCCGATCAGATAGATCTAGCATGTAGCGGCTAATGCTCCGATACGACTCTATATTAAGATATTAAAGTAAGTAAAATATACCAAACGAAAGCCTAATATACTTAAATGCTACAAGATCTTAGCATAAAAGGTAGAATTAACATGTCAATCAAGCACATAAGATAAAAGTAGTTAAATTAGGTAAGATCGGCTGAAACTCCGATGCTACCCTAATCGGCAACCAAAAGCAGGCTAGAGATTGAGATTCTAATCACGATTCATAAGATCAAACTCAACTGATGCAGCTATAAGTATGAAAAGAAGGACAATATCTAGACAATCAAGCCGTTGGATGTTTCATAGAGTGGTAGATATCCTATATAATCTAAGTCAACATCGGTATTTAACCTAGTCGGCTGCCTTCTATTAACAGACGTTAGCCGATTGTAGGTTAGATGGCGATATTGCCGGAGATTATATAAGATATATGATAACTCGACGAATTATAGCAACAAGATTAGAGTATCATGAAGATGGAAGCACTAATCCCGAGAACGCAAGCCACCATAACAAGTTTTACCTCTTGTTGAAGATCGAAATCGATGCAGCTCAACCCAAAAGCAAGAACTCATCGAAACAAAATGAAAGTAAAAGGGTGGCGATGCCCCGAGATTGTATTGAACGTGTGTTAGTTTGATTACATGGGGCTCGAGGTCTATTTATACCCGAGATTTACAAAATATGTCCACATTGGACACGACTCTTATCTCTAACAAACTCTAATATACCATAAGTCTTTACGGCAGACTTTTGCCCAAACATATCTCTAAGGAAATTACATAAAATATCCTAATTAATAGATATAATTGCCTTCTCAGGACTACCCATGCGTGGCAGTCATCATGAAGCTTATTAACTCAACCCGACAATGTATTCTTCGTCATATTGTCGGATTCGGCTCAATAGGCTAACCCTGTCCAACTCGGACTTTGCTGATCCTGATCACAGCTGATTCGGACTTCAGCCGATTCTTACTCTATTTCCGAAACAATCTTGGATTTAGATTCCGCTTCAATCTGATCTCTATCTTTGATACTCAGATTACCAAATTTGGTCGTTAACACATGCCCACCAAGTCCAGAATATTGGATAATGTTTCGAATTTGCCATACGTCGACTCCGAGAGAAATCCGCACTTGCCGTTTTCCGACCGTTACACAGTGCTTTAAATACTAACCGTTGTCCCCGAGATATCTCACACAGTTTCCTCCATTTTCACCGCCGAAGCCAATTCCGTCCTCTCTCTCTCCGGCAATCCCCTCGGTGCGCAAGGCGATTTCCTCTCCGGCCAACTTTCCGCCCACGGCGATGTCGACCTCTCCCAGCCCGTCCGCCGCATCATCAGCCGAGTACGCAGAGGTAAGTTCTCATCGGCTAGATCCTCTTCTTTCGTATCGGATTGGTTTTCCCTTTCCATATCTTGTTTTCTTCTTCTCTGTTCTTTTGGATCCGTAGCATCTCTCCAACCTGATCGCAGTTCCGAGCCTATCTGACGAGAACCATTACTTTCTCGGCCCAGTCGGCAACCTTGATCCTACTGAGTTCATCATTGGCGAAACCAATAGAATTCCTTTCAGATTAGCCAACCTAGATCTAGGTCACTGGAAGAATACCTTCAAATCATGGCCATCTCTCGAGAAAACTTCACCCGAGAAGAGCTGGATTACATGGTACAAGCGCATGTCGTCTAACAAGAAAGTTCACTGGGACGAAATTGGAATCGGCCAAGCGCTTACCCTTACCATAGCCAATTCAGCTAAAGATGAACCTTTAATGGCCGCCGCCACCTATTTCTGGTCCAATACCATCAACGCTTTTCTGTTCAACCAAGGGCCGATGACTCCAACTTTGATTGACATCACCATGATTACCGGATTAGACGTAACTTCATTGCCTAACCCTGTGAGTATGAACACCAAGAACCAATTTGATTTCAGGACCAAAAGCATAGGTGGTTGGTCTGGCTATGTAGCGGCATACATGGGCAAAGGGCCTGTCACTCCTCGGAAACATGTGGCTTTCTTGTTGATGTGGCTAGAAAAGTTCCTTTTCTGTGGATCCAGTTGATGTCCTACAACCAACTGGCAATTTGTAGCCGAAGCCCTAGAATCAAAGAAACAATTTCCCTTAGACAAAATTCTTCTTGGCTACCTGTACCAAGTGTTAAATAATGCATGGGCCAAAATAGCTATCGGCTTAGTGGTAGGAGCAGGTGGCCCATGGTGGCTGCTGCAGACTTGGCTGAATCTGATGGTCATGAAAGTTGTCAATCGGCCATCTGTGATAGAAGCTGAATTCCTAAGATTAGAGCCGATCATAGAAGACGATGGAGAGGAACGCACCCATCGCAAATGCACATCCTATCGAGGGTATGCTTCCACACTAGCCGACACAGGGGCAAAGCTATCAGCTGAACTGCTTAAGGATTGGTTCTGCAGTTTTTATGAAGGCTTTCAGAAAGATGCTCCAATTTGGTTCCCTTATGAGGACTCAGCACTTCTAGAGCTCCCATCGGACTTTAGATTTGAAGACATCAACCACGAGAGATACGAAAAGTCCAGAGAAGTCTTCTCGGCTGCAATAAGCCCATGCATCCTTCCTGTCGGCATTCATCAAGGGAGGAATATTCAAGTCTCTTATGAATTTTATCATCCGATGAGTTCTGCTAGACAGCTTGGGATGGGTCAGCTACCAATCGGCTTGTTCTTTGCCGATAAAATTCAATGTCGAGGGGAAATTTCATCAACCTTAATGATGGATCGGTTACTCAATCTCGAAGGACCTCCTTTGGGCAGTATTGAAAATATAGAGCTGGCAAGGTTCAGGAGTAAGAACTTTGACAGATGGTGGGGGTGAATGGAAACAACATATCTTCCATCAACCAGCTTCTATGTAAATGACAGATCTGTTCCCCGATGTTGTTCCTCAGGTATATCTTTGCTCTTGTCAATTCTGTTTGAACAATTATTAGCCGACTTGAAACTTGACTAATTTCTCTTCTCGTCTTGCAGACAACAGAATCCTCTCCCCCTCGCAAGAGCAATAGTGGCATAGATATCGAATACGCTCCAGGTCTCATTCCCAATGGAGGTGGGTCATCTCCCCCTGTCATCAATTGTCATGCCCCCAAAACTTCAAGTATGCTCCAAGGGCTCATTAGAGAACTAGCTGATGCCGGTAAAAAGAGAAAAACCAGAGCATCGGCTATAGACCCATTGGCTCCGGCTCCAAATAAGAAAGCCAAGTCAAATAAGACCAAGCCAACCGATGATCTGTCTGCCGTAGATCCATCCATTGAACAAGCTCTGGATGAAGAGGATATTGGAGAAGATGTTGATCAAGCTGAAGCTGGGATAAGCGGTACTGAAAAAACACCATCGGCTTCACCTAAACAAACTCCTCCGACTCCTTCTGCTCCAGTTCATTTTTCCAGGGTAAACAACTCTCCTTGATTTCTTTTTGCAACCATTTCATTTATAGCCGATTGCTTATAGATTTTATAATTGCAGAAAAAGAAAACTACTATGAGAAAGAAATCGGTAGCAACAACTCTCAAACTGGCTCCACCAGTAAGATGTTCTTAAATCTTTCACTAGTTGATCATCGCCGATCTTGTCTAACAATTGTCTCTTTTCAGCCTCCTCCTCCTTCTCCCCATGTACAGCTATCATCAAGTGACCAAACTCCATCGGCTATCATCAGCTAGAAGCATCATCTCTAGACAGTTTGGTAGTAGACTGTGGATCAATTAGGACTCGGCTACATAAAGTTCAAGCTTTGATCCCGGAAGAACATGCCGACGTCCTCACTCCAGCTGCTTATCTTGAACAATATCAATTCAAACTGGAGAAGGCCAAGCTGAGATTAGCCGAACGTCGGGAGCGCAGGGATATTGAAGCCACAATCCAGGCCAATCGGCAACTCGTGCATGAAGAGAAGTCCAAGCTTGATCAGCTATCTGAGGGCCCGATCAAGTCTAATATTGATCAGCTTGAAGCTCGTAAGATTGAGCTCTTGGCACAACTCCAAGAATGCAATGCTGATATGACCAAGTCCCTAAAAGTCATCTCTGGAACCGATGCTCAAGATACCCAAGCTATTGAAGAAGTAGAACACATTAGGCAAAGAGCTATATCGGCGATCTAGCGCTACTTGTCTCAGTGATATTCTATAATAGGATGTAGTAAATTTTTGTAATCGGCTAAGATACTCTGGCACTTGTAGTTAACTTGTCTTGATTTATGCCGATTAATATAACTCCATGTTTTTGCTCAAGAATTTGCTCAAAAATTTTGCAACTTTTGCATATATATGTGCCCCCCTAATTTTACAATGTCGAAGGCATTGATGAAATTATATCTTGAACTAAGGGCAATATAACAATATCGGCCATTTGTACATCGGCAAACCACAACCGATTACAATAGGAAAATAACTAAGGGCGATATAACCATATCGGCCATCCCAAGGCAATGCAAACACATCGGCTATTATGTATCAGTAGTACCAGCCGATCATGCATTAACCCAAACACTTGGGTAATATTTCTTCAAGTATTTTCCATTGAGCGCTCGTCCATAAACTTCTCCATCGAGTCCTTGCAACATATAACCTCCTTTAGACACAACTTTATAGATTTGAAACGGTCCTTCCCAATTCGGCGACTACTTGCCGAATTTGCTATCCCGAGTGCCAATCGGCAAAATCAATTTCCATACAAGTTCTACCTCCGAAAAAGACTTGGCTACCACTTTCTTGTTGTAATGTCGAGCAACCCGTTCCTTATCCTTAGCAACTTTTGCAAGGGCTCTGAATCTAGATTGAACCAAGTCTTCCCTCTCATCGGCCATAAGATTATAATACTCATCGGCTGTCAAATCATTTTGCAACTCCGTTCTTCTTGAGCCGATTCTAACTTCTCATGGCAAAACAACCTCATGTCCATAAACAAGTTTATAAGGAGGGACTTGAATCGATCCATGACAAGCCATCCAATAGGACCATAATGCTTCGGCCAATCGAGTATGCCACTGCCGAGGATAATCGGAAATCTCTCTCTTAATCAATTTGATCAAACTCTTGTTAGACGCCTCGGCTTGCCCATTAGCTTGTGCATAATAAGGTGAGAATTCAACAATTTTATCCCCATGCTACCGGCAAACTGAACAAACTCATCGGACACGAAGATTGACCCTTGATCGGTTGTAATAGTTTGAGGAATACCAAATCGATAAATTATATACTCTTGAATAAATTGTATAGCATATCCAGAATCAACTTTCTTTAGAGGAATCGCCTCTACCCACTTGGTAAAATAATCGGTTGCCACCAATATAAACTATCAATGTATCATTTTTGCACTCATACTCTCCTGCCAACTGACTGATCACCAGTAAAGAATCCCCCATAATTTCAATAGTATCGGCTTCAACTTCCTTGAGTAATTGTAACCCTTTGAGAACTGCCTCATACTCAGCTTGATTATTGGTTGCATAAGGCTTAATAGTATAGGCAAACTCAAAACTTGCCCCCCGAGGAAAAATTATAACCAAGCCTATACCACAACCATGAGTGCACACTGATCCATCAAAGAACAAAGACCATGGCACAACCTCAACCGAGCCGATTGAATCATCACGATGATCAACGATCAAATTCTGTTAAGGAAAATATCCACTTTCCAACTTTTCCTTTTAAAATCGGAGCCGATAACATGTACTTAACGACATCGGCTTTGCATATGACAGTGCATTCGTTGGACAATATATAATGCCTTAACATTGTACAGGAAAAATACAAGCACAAACACAACTTCTCCACAGGGGAATATCTCGTCTCTGCATCCAAGAGCCGACGACTTAAATAAAATACAACTCTTTCTTTCCCTTCAAGCTCCTGAATCAAGACTGAGCCGATTGACTTCTCACCAGCTGATAGATATAATCTAAAAGGTAATCCCTTTTGTGGAGGAATCAAAACTGGAGGAGAGCTAAGATATTCCTTAATACTATCCAAAGCCTTCTGTTGCACTGCCTCCCAAGTAAACTTTTGGTCGGCTTTCAATCTTAACAATGGTGTAAAAGGCTCTAACCTTCCAGACAAATTAGAAATAAACCTTCTAACAAAATTTATCTTGCCGATCATCTCCTGCAATTCCGTCTATTTTCTGGAGACTGAATTTTCTTGATCGCATTAACACTCCTTTGAGTTATCTCAATCCCCCTCTCATGAACAAGAAATCCCAAAAACTGGCCAGCCGATACACCGAAAGCACACTTTGTTGGGTTCATCTTCAAGCCATATTTCCTAGTCCTCTCAAAAACCTTCCTTAAATCGGCTATGTGGTCCTCTATCTCTTTAGACTTAACAACCACATCATCAATGTAGACCTCAACCAACCAGCCGATCGGATCATGGTATATGTAATTCATGGCCCATTGATATGTAGCTCCAGCACTTTTCAAGCCGAAAGTCATCGTAACCCATTCAAACAAGTCGATTGCACCAGGACACCTAAAAGCTGTCTTATGTATATCTTCTTCAGCCATGAAGATCTGATTGTATCCTGCATTTCCATCCATAAAACTCAATATCTTGTGCCCTGAAGCAGCATCAACCAGCTGATCGGCTACTGCATTGGATACTCGTCCTTTGGGGTAGCTTTGTTTAAATCCCTGAAATCAACACACACCCTGACTTTGCCGTTTTTCTTGATAACTGGAATTATACTAGAAACCCACTTGGCATATCGACAAGGACGAATGAAACCAGCATCATATAAACGTTTAATCTTAGCCTTGACAGGTTCGAGCATGTCGGCTTTGCATCTTCTCGGAGGTTGTTGGTGCGGCCTAAACCCCGGTTTGATAGGTAGCCGATGTTCAACAATCGATCGGCTGAGCCCTGACATCTCATAATACTCCCAATCAACACAATCTCTGAATTCCTTCAAGAGCTCTATCAACTTGGTTCTAAATTCTAGAGATAAGTTCTTACTGATAAATGTCGGCCTCGATCGATCACCTGGACCTATGTCAATTTCTTCCAAATAATCGGCTGACATGAAACCCTGTCCTTGCTTGTCATCGAGATCATCTACTGTGTCCTTGGTGTAGACGTTTGAACCCTCCACAACGCCCTCAAAATAATAACTTGGGCTCTCCATCTTCAATTGGTTGTATATCACAATCGGACACATTTAGAAAATCTCCTTCCCAAACCTTTCCAGACAAGCAATCTAGGCCATCCATCTCCCAAAGAGCTAAATCAGCACTGGCAACGTTAACTGACCTGTCGGCTGGTACAATTTCTATCTTGTCGACTTGCCATTGAATCAAGCATTGATTCATGGTTGAAGGAATACAACAATTGGCATGAATCCAATCTCTTCCAAGCAACAAGCTGTAGGAACCCTTCCCATCGATGACAAAAAACGTTGTAGGGATAGTCTTGCTGCCGACTGTTAGCTCTACATTCAAAACTCCTTTGGTTTCGGATGGATTGCCACCAAAGTCTTTGAGCACCATGTTTGTCTTGATGAGATCCTCAGCATTCCTGCCCAGCTTCCTAAACGTGGCATAAGGCATCAAATTCACCACGGCCCCACCATCGACCATCATCTTAGACATCGGCTTCCCATTGACATAACCGTTTACATAAAATGGCTTGAGATACCAATTCTCTGTCCCTTTTGGCTTCTCAAAAACTGCTTGTTCTGGTGATAAAACCAACTTAGCCGATGCTTCCTCAACCTCATCAACATCGGCTTGTTTGACTCCAAATTCTGCAGGCAGTGTGAAAACCATGTTAACCGATGCAGTTACAACACTATTCCCTTTAGCCAATCTTTTTGCTTCATCGGCTGTGGCTTCATCGGCTGTAGGAACTTGATTCTTAACGCGCCACTCCTGCTGCGGCTTCGTTTTCTTCAGCCGATGGTTGATTTCTTGCTCAACCTCTTCCCTGTTCCTCAACCTTTGAACCCTTCTCTTCTGATTCTTTGTAAAAATACCAGAAGGACACCATTAAGTCTTCCTACCTTCATTGTCCTCTTGGTCACGATCTTGATTTACTGGGCCCAACCTTTGATGAACAGGAACCCTTGCTTGCCTTAGCCAATTGCCTTTATTATATGATCGGCTTGAACTTCCTGCAATATTGCTGTACCTAGGACAATCCTCATTGGATGGCAGCCTCATACCTTCATTCCAACAGAATCTAAAGAACTCACAACCCCAATGAGGATCAAGACCGCTATCATCTTCCTCATAATACTTTTCCTGATGCTAATCATATTTCCTCTGATACTTATTGATAATCATAGCCGAGTTCATTTGAAAACCTCGAGCTTTTCCTCCATCGGCTGTTCGACCAGCTGTATGTACCATATTGACAGGAAAAGGATTGCCATCAACCTTCATCGGCTTATTGGAATCATCAAACTTGATTTTGCCTCCCTCAATAGCCGCCTGGATCTGCTGTCTAAAGACTTTACAATCATTGGTAGAATGAGATCCAGAATTATGCCACTTGCAATATCTCCTCTTGCCTAGCTCCTCAGCCGATGGAATTGTATGACCAGCAGGAAGTTGAATATGTTTTTCCCGAAGTAACAAATCAAAGATCTTATCAGCCTTGGTGATGTCAAAGTCATACCTCTCTTCTTTTCCAGAACTCTTCACCCATTGGCATGGTATAACCTTCTTGCTCCTAACCCACTTGGCTGCTGCTACCTCGGAATCATCATCATCATCATCAGATCCATATATGTAGGTAACCTTTTGTGCAAGATGTGACAAACTATCAAAGTCCTGGGATGAGAATTTCTCCCTGATTGGAGCTATCATACCCTAAAAAGCCAAATCTGCTAACATCAGTCAAGCTTAAGTTGTAGCACTTATTCCTCATCTCTCTAAACCTCTGAATGTAGTCTTGCACAGGCTCATCATGCCTTTGCCTAATCGCTGTTAAATCAGACAATTTCATCTCATGAACCCCACTATAAAAATAGCTATGAAAATTCTTCTCCAAATCGGTCAACTGTTGATTGATCCATATGGCAAAGAAGAAAACCAAGTAAAAGCCGATCCAGACAAAGACTAGGGAGACAACCTAACCCTCAAGGCGTCGACAGTCGATGCTTTACCACACTGAGCTAAGAATCGGCTAGCATGTTCATAGGTTGAGACACTGTCTTGCCCTGAGAATTTTGAAAAATCCGGAACCTTGAACCGGCTAGGCAATGGAACCCTCTCAAACCACTCAGGATATCGATGCCGATACAAGTTTCCAGTGTCTTTTGGCTTGATCCCAAATTGCTCTCTCATCACATCTGCAATCATATCGGCCCATGGTTCCTATTGAGGCACCCCCTGCACTTGCTGTGGCACAGGCTCGAACGAGTTGTACTGATAAGCGAATTGAGGCTGAGTCGATCCTCCTTGTTGATACTGAACTTGCGGCGATGGAGGCTGATACTGGTAATTCAAATTGCCCCCGTGATAATTCTGAAAGTTTGGCTGTATATTGCGCACCAAATGTTCGGGAATAACTTGAGGTATCACCGATTGATCTGGTTGCACATTATGAACCAAATGCTCTGGGACAACTTGATTTGCAGCGTGCTGCCTCGGCTGATTGTCGGGCGTCCTGAACCCAGCCGATGCATTTAGGAAACCTTGCTGCTGAATCGGCTGAGCAACTTGCTGCCTCGGTGGCGTCTGCTGAATCGGCTGCTGTTGAACTGGGTCAGCAGTAGGCTGAGTTGGTAAAAACATAGCTGCAACTTGCTCTTGAGTTAGCCGATTCACATTTTGTCCACTATGCTGAGACTGCTCTCTCACCAACAACCGAGGATTGATTAGTTGACCTGGTGCCGATGATGGTCCAGCAGGTGCAGGAGCCGATACTGGTGCTGTTGGCTGAGCTGATGGCACATTGGGAGCAATCGGTTGAGCAGTCGGTTGATTATTAGTGATCAAGGGCCGATAGTTTGGGAAAATACCTCCTGGCAAATAAACCGGTCCTGTAGCCTGATACTCAGCTATTGAGCCATCAACCATCGACTTCACCATGTTTGACAAGGTATTGACTAGTACCCCAGACTGATTCTTGGAAGTTGTTAAATTGTATATGTGCAGTGTTACCATCTGGGCTGAGATCCTCATCTTTCACTCCCTGAGAACAATCACCCTTATCACCTGAGCCATCTGCAGCACTTTTATCACCTAATTGAGCTGTAGCATCTGAAACCTGTTCTACCTCCCCATCCTTGGAAGAACTTGTCCTAGGAACATCAGCAACTAATTTCATCTTATACCTCTAAACAATTGTTCCTTGGCGGGTCTCCATGAATGAGTTCAAGAATTGGTTCTGTGTTTGCTGCATCATCGCCTCGAGATTATTCTTTTGTTCAAGTGTCAATTTGTCTATAGTGACGGGCACGATGTTGCTTTCATGAACTTCGGACCCACCAAGCTTCGGGATCCTAGATTTGGGAGGACCCTCTTTTGCCAGCCGAAGATGGCGATGCTGGTGGTTTCTTAGCGATGAGAGAATGCTATTGCGGTTCTGACTTCTAATCTCTCCCACTGGGCGTGCCAAAAGCGTGTTGACATAAAAACATGAGGCCTGGGAGATCTGCTTAACTCCAGTTATAAGGTTATGTCTAAGGGAGCATATATGTTGCAAGGGCTTGATGGTGAAGTCTATGGGCAAGCGCTCAATGGCAAGTATTTGAAGAAATATTACCCAAGTGTTTGAGTTAACGCATGATCGGCTAGTATTGCCGATGCATGACAGCCGATGTGTTTGCATCGCCTTGAGATGGCCGATATGGTTATATCGCCCTTAGTTGTTTTTCATGGTGTAATCGGTTGTGGTTTGCCGATGTACAATGGCCGATATGGTTATATTGCCCATAGTTGTTTTTCATGGTGTAATCGGTTGTGGTTTGCCGATGTACAATGGCCGATATTGTTATATCGCCCTTCGTTGTTTTATAATTTTATCAATGCTTTTGTCATTGTAAAATTAGGGGGGCACATATATATCAAAAGCGTGTTGACAGAAAACACGAGGCCTGGGAGATCTGCTTAACTCTAGTGCAGGTCCAAATCTCGCCTTCGAATGTATGAGCGTGCCAGTTGATTTGATCCTGTAATCAACAAGAAATAGAAGCAAAGAAACCGCAGTTAAATCTATAAATGTAGCCGATTGGCTAGGTGCCGATGATATATCATTTATCTTTGAGCCGATGTCATATATGCATCGATCGGTAGTCATTAATAAATAAGAAGGGACTAAATCTACTCGATTGGCTGTAGATATTAACAATATATAATCATTATTTTGATATATACTTAAATCAAGTGATTGGGATAGATCGATCGCCATGCCGAGACAATATAAATCACTTAGATCGAAATATATATTAATAATGAGTCTATATACGTTCATAGCATAACCGATCAGATAGATCTAGCATGTATCGGCTAATACTCCGATACCACTCTATATTAAGATATGAAAGCAAGTAGAATATACTAAACAAAAGCCTAATATACTAAAATGCAGCAAGATCTTAACGTAAAGGGCAGATTTAACATGTCAATCAAGCATATAGGATAAAAAGTAGTTAAATCAGGTAAGATCGGCTGAAACTCCGATACTACCCTAATCAGCAACCAAGGAGCGGGCTAGAGATTGAGATTCTAATCACGACTCATAAGATCAAACTTAACTGATGCAGCTATAAGTATGAAAAGAAGAACAATGTCTAGACAATCAAGCCGTTGGATGTGTCATAGAGTGGTAGATATCCTATATAATCTAAGTCAACATCAGTATTTAACCTAATCGGCTGCCTTCTATTGACGGATGTTAGCCGATTGTAGGTTAGATATCGATATTGCCAAGGATTATGTAGGATATATGATAACTCGACGAATTACATAAACAAGATTAGAGTGTCATAAAGATGGAAGCACTAATCCTGAGAACTCAAGCCGCCATAACAAGTTTTACCTCTTGTTGAAGATCGAAACCGATGCAGCTCAACCAGAAAGCAAGAACTCGTCGAAATAAAACTAAAGCAAAAAGGTGGCGATGCGCCGAGATTGTATTGAACGTGTATGTTAAAAGTTACATAGGGTTCGGGTCTATTTATACCCGAAAATCACAAGATATGTCCATAACGGATACAACTACTATCTCTAACAAACTCTAAGATACCATAAGTCTTTGCGGCAGACTTTTGCCCAAGCATATCTCCAAGGAGATTACATAAATCATCCTAATTAATAGATACAATTGCCTTCTCAGGCTCTATCCATGTGCGGCAATCACCTTAAAGCGCCTTAATTCAACCCGATATCATACATCAGTATGCATTGTCGGAATCGGCTGCATTGGCTTACCTAGCTCGACTCAGACCCAGCCGATCTGGACTCCAGCCGATTCCTGTTCTGTTTCTGAACTCGATCTCCGCCTCCGACTTTGTTTCGATCTAATCTTCTTTCCCAATGCCGATATTACCAAATTTGGTTGTTAACACATGCCCCCCAAGTCCGGAATATTTGATAATTTTTCGGATTTGCTGTAAATCGACTCTGAGCAAGTTTCGCACTTTGCCGTTTTCCGACCATTACTGCCGTGCTTTAAATACTAACCATTACCCTCGAGAAATCTCACACCGTCCTCCTCCGTTTTCACCGCTGAAACCAACTTTGCCCTCTTTCGCTCCGGCGATCTCCCCAATGCACAAGGCGATCCCTAGGCGATTTCGTTCCCGACTAGATCTCCGCTCGGGGCGATGTCGTCTTCCACCAGCCCTTCTAATGCACCATCGGGCAAGTACGCTGAGGTAAGTCCTCACCAGCTAGATCCCTTTTCCTCTCATGAAATTGATTTCTCCTTTTCTTCTCATGTTTTCCGCATCCCGATTCCTTTGGATTTGCAGCACCTTTCCAACCTAGTCGCGATTCCTAGCCTTTCACACAAAAACCACTATTTTCTTGGCCCATTCGGCAATCTCGACCCCACTGATTTCATCATCGGTGAAACCAATCGGATCCCCTTTCGACTAGCCAACCCTAACCTGGGTCACTGGAAGAATACATTCAAGTCTTGGCCATCTCTCGAAAAACCTACTCCTGATAAGAGCTGGACCACCTAGTACCGACGCGTATCGGCTAGTAAGAAAGTTCACTGGGATAAAATTGGAATCGGCCAAGCAGTCGCTCTCACCATAGCAAATTCTGCTAAGGATGAACCTCTGATGGCTGCCGCCACCTACTTCTGGTCCAACACCATCAATGCTTTCTTATTCAACCAAAGGCCATTGACTCCAACTTTAATCGACATCACCATGATTACTGGATTAGATGTAACTTCATCGGCTAACCCTATGAGTATGAACACCAAGAACCAATTGGACTTCAAGACCAAAAGCATAGGTGGCTGGTCTGGCTATGTGGCGGCATATATGGGCCAAGGGTCTGTTACCCCTCGAGAGCATGTAGCTTTCTTGTTCATGTGGCTGGAAAAGTTCCTCTTCTGTGGATCCAGTTGTGGCCCTACAACCAACTAGCAATCTGTAGCCGTAGCCTTAGAATCAAAGAAAGAATTTCCTTTGGGCAAAAATCCTTCTGGGCTATGTGTACCAGATGATGAACAATGCATCGGCTAAAATAGCCGTTGGCTCAATAGTTGGAGCAGGTGGACCATGGTGGCTGCTGCAAACTTGGTTAAACCTGATAGTCATGAACATTGTCAATCGACCCTCTGTGACAGAAGCTGAATTCCCATTGCCAGAGCCGATTGTGGAAGATGACGGAGAAGAGCGCACCCATCGCAGATGCATGTCATATGGAGAATATGCATCCACATCAACCGATGCTGGAGCGAAGCTATCGGCTGAGCTACAAAAGGACTGGTTCTGCAGCTTCTACGAAGGTTTTAAGAAAGATGCACGAATCTGGTTTCCTTATGAAGACTCAGCAGACCTTGAACTTCCATCAGACTTTAGATTTGAAGACATTAATCATCGAAAATTCCAAAAATCCAGAGAAATTCCTATAGCTGCAATCAGCCCATGCATCCTCCCAGTCGGCATTCACCAAGGGAGAAACATCCAAGTCTCCTACGAGTTTTATCACCCAATGAGCTTGGCCAGACGACTTGGATTGGGTCAACTCCCAATCGGCTTATTCTTTGCCGACAATATTCAGTGCCGAGGACAAATCGCATCCACTCTAATGATGGATCGGCTACTTAACCTACCAGGACCCCCTCTGGGCAGTATTGATAATATTGAGTTGGCAGGATTTAGAAGCAAAAATTTTGACAGATGGTGGGGTGAATGGAAGCTGCATCTATTTCATCAATCGGCTGCAATGTATATGATAGATCTATTCAATAACGTCATACCCCAGGTAAACTTTGTCATTACTAAATTGCATAACCAGTTAGCCGATTCATTACTTGACTAATCTCTTGCTCCTGTTTTGCAAACAACAGAGTCCTCCCCTCCACATCAAAGTAATAGTAGCAAGAACATTGAATATGCTTCAGGTTTAATTCTGAATGGAGGTGGACTATCTCCCACTCTCCTTCACGGCCTAACTAGGGAACCAGCCGATGCAGGCAAGAAAAGGAAAACTAGATCATCAGCCATGAGTAACTTAGCCTTGGCTCCAAAGAAAAAGACCAAATTCAAGAAAACTCAACCACAACCAACTGATATGTCGACTGATGATCTGCCCGCCTTGGATCCATCTATTAAACAAGCTTTAGATGAAGAAGAAATTGGTGAAGATGTTGACCAAGCTGTAGCCAAAATGAGTGACACAGAAAGAACACCATCGGCTTCACCCAAGCAAACGCCTCCAACTCCTTCTGCCCCCGTTCATTTTACATGAGTAAGTACCTCTCTTTGACTTCTTCTGAAATTACCTCCCTCTTTGGCTAATTACCCATAGACTTTGTGGTTGCAGAAGAAGAAAACTGCTGTGAAGAAAAAACCAGCAGCAACAATTGTTAAATCGGCTCCACCAGTAAGATGTCCTTAATTCTTTTACTTAAACAATCTCAACCGATTCTATATAACACTTGTCTATTTCGCAGCTTCCTCCTCCTTCTCCTCCTGTACAGCAATCGTCAAGTAATCAGACTCCATCGGCTGTGGGGAGTCATCACGTCGAAGAGGAAGAACAACCAGCTGCTTCTGCTATCCCAGTAAGTTTCCCTTTGTCTCAACAATTAGATCAGCTATAATTTACCCAGCTCTTATTCTTTCCAAAATTGCCTCTGCAGGCTCTAGCTGATCTCTTCTCTTTTGACATCAGAGATTACCTTGATGAGGCAGAAGAAGACACTTCAAGCAAAGCCCTAGCTCCCCTATCCGATGATGTGAGAAAAACACTTGAAGACATCTCTCATCGTCTAGAAGCCTCTTCTTTAGACAATTTGGTAGTTGACTTTGGGTCAATTAGGACGCGGCTGCATGAAGTTCAAGCTCTGATTCCCGAAGATCTGGCCGATGTCCTAACTCCAGCCGTTTATCTCGAGCAACATCAGTTCAAGCTGGAAAAAGCCAAGCTAAGACTAGCCGAACGCCATGAGCGCAAAGAGATTAAGGCCATAATCCAAGCGAATTGGCAGCTTGTGCATGAAGAAAAAACCAAACTTGATCAGCTATCTGGAGGTCCAATCAAATCCAATATTGATCGGCTCGAAGCTCGCAAGATTGAGCTCTTGGCGCAACTTGAAGAATGCAATGCCGAGCTAGATATGGAACACAGAAATCTAGCCGATCTCCCAAAATCAATTGAAGAACAAAAAGCAAGGCTCAAATCGGCTATCAAAAATGTTGCTGACCTAACCAAGTCCCTGAAAGTCATCTCTGGAACTGATGCTCAAGATGCCCAAGCTATTGTAGAAGTAGAACAAATTAGGCAAAGGCCTATTTTGGCTATCCAGCGATACTTGTCTCAATAACTTTTGTGTAATAGGACTCAGAAATTTTTTGTAATCAGCTAAGATGCTCTAGTACTTTACTGTCCTGAAATTCCTTTGTGCCGATTAATATGACTTTGAAATTCGCTAAAAAATTTTGCCTCAAAAAATTTGCATTGCATTTTGATATATATGTGCCCCCCTAATTTTACAATGACAAAAGCATGGATAAAATTATAAAACAACTAAGGGCGATATAACAATATCGGAAATTATACATCGGCAAACCACAACCGATTACACTATGAAAAACAACTAAGGGCGATATAACCATATCGGCCATCTCAAGGTGATGCAAACACATCGGCTGTCATGCATCGGCAATACTAGCCGATCATGCGTTAACCCAAACACTTGGGTAATATTTCTTCAAATACTTGCCATTGAGCGCTCGCCCATAAACTTCACCATCAAACCCATGCAACATATATGCTCCCTTAGACACAACCTTATAAATTTGGAACAGTCCTTCCCAATTCGGCGACCACTTGCCGAATTTACTATCACGAGTACCAATCGGCAAAATCAATTTCCATATAAGTTCTCCTTCCGAAAAATCTTTAGGTACCACTTTCTTATTAAAATGCCGAGCAATACGTTCCTTATCCTTGGTAACCTTTGCAAGGGCTCGCAATCGTCACTGAACCAGATCCTCCCTCTCATCGGCCATAAGGTTGTAATACTCATAAGCTGTTAAATCATTTTGTAATTCCGTTCTTCGAGAGCCGATTCTAACCTCCCATGGCAAAACAGCCTCATGCGCATAAAGAAGTTTGTAAGGAGGGACTTGGATCGATCCATGACAAGCCATCCTATAAGACCACAACGCTTCGGCCAACCGAGTATGCCATTGCCGAGGATAATTAGAAATTGTCCGCTTAATCAATTTGATCAAACTTTTATTAGACACCTCGGCTTGCCCATTAGCTTGTGCATAATATGGTGAAAAATTCAATAATTTGATACCCATGCTATCGGTAAACTGAACAAACTCGTCAGACACGAAGATTGACCCCTGATCAGTTGTAATAGTTTGTAGAATACCAAATCAGTAGATTATATGTTCATGAACGAATTGAATTGCATCCACAGAATCAACTTTCTTCAAAGGAATCGCCTCCACCCACTTGGTGAAACAATCAGTCGCCACCAATATAAACTTATGTCCTTTACTCGATGGTGGGTTTATCATACCGATCATATCAATTCCCCAACCTCTGAATGGCCATGGCTTAAGAATAGGATTCATAGTCGATGCCGGAGCTCGCTGAATTGCCCCAAACTTCTGACAATCTTGACACCCCCTATAATATCTGTAACAATCCTCCAGCATTCTTGGCCAAAAATACCCTGCACGCCGAAGTAACCACTTCATCTTATGAGCCGATTGATGAGTACCAAAATTTCTTCATGAACTTCGCTGACTGCAACTTTAGCCTGATCGGCAGTCAAACACTTAAGTAACACTCCATCAATCGTCCGATAATAAAGCTCATCATCCAACAGAGTATACTTTAATGCCTTATATCTCAATTTCCTAGAAGCCGATTGAGACGGATTATGCAAATACTGATGCACATCATACCTCCAATCATCGGCTGTCATTGCTGCAATTTCAACCTTAACATCTTTGATCATGAGCTTATACCCTGATGCCCCTTGGGCCAAATCATTAGCTTCAATATTTTGTTCTCGAGAGACATGCTTTAAAGTAACCAGCCGAAACTCCTTCATTAGTTGTTGGCACTTCTCATTATAAACCATCAATGTATCATTCTTGCATTCATACTCTCCTGCCAATTGACTGATTACTAGCAAAGAATCCCCCATGATTTCAATGGTATCGGCTTCAACTTCCTTGAGTAATTGCAACCCTTTGAGCACTGCCTCATACTCAGCTTGATTATTAGTCGCATACGGTTTAATGGTATAAGCAAACTCGAAACATGCCCCCTAGGGGAATTTCTGAGCCGATATTATCAAAATGCAATGCAAATTTTTTGAGGCAAATTTTTTGAGCGAATTTCAAAGTCATATTAATCGGCACAAAGGATTGTCAAGACAGTAAAGTACTAGAGCATCTTAGCTGATTACAAAAAATTTCTAAGTCCTATTACACAAAAGTTATTGAGACAAGTATCATAGGATAGCCAAAATAGCCCTTTGCCTAATTTGTTCTACTTCTACAATAGCATGGGCATCTTGAGCATCAGTTCCAGAGATGACTTTCAGGGACTTGGTTAGGTCAGCAACATTTTTGATAGCCGATTTGAGCCTTGCTTTTTGTTCTTCAATTGATTTTGGAAGATCGGCTAGCTTTTTGTGTTCCATATCTAGCTCGGCATTGCATTCTTCAAGTTGCGCCAAGAGCTCAATCTTGCGAGCTTCGAGCCGATCAATATTGGATTTGATTGGACCTTCAGATAGCTAATCAAGTTTGGTTTTTTTTTCATGCACAAGCTGCCGATTAGCTTGGATTGTGGCCTCAATCTCTTTGTGCTCACGGCGTTCGGCTAGTCTTAGCTTGGCTTTTTCCAGCTTGAACTGATGTTGCTCGAGATAAGCGGCTGGAGTTAGGACATCAGCCAGATCTTCGGGAATCAGAGCTTGAACTTCATGCAGCCGCGTCCTAATTGACCCACAGTCAACTACCAAACTGTCTAAAGAAGAGGCTTCTAGCCGATGAGCGATGTCTTCAAGTGTTTTTCTCACATCATCGGATAGGGGAGCTTGGGCTTTGCTTGAAGTGTCTTCTTCTGCCTCATCAAGGTAATCTCTGATGTCAAAAGAGAAGAGATCGGCTAGAGCCTGCAGAGGCAATTTCGGAAAGAATAAGAGCTGGGTAAATTATAGCTGATCTAATTGTTGAGACAAAGGGAAACTTACTGGGATAGCAGAAGCAGCTGGTTGTTCTTCCTCTTCGACGTGATGACTCCCCACAGCCGATGGAGTCTGATTACTTGACGATTGCTGTACAGGAGGAGAAGGAGGAGGAGGCTGCGAAATAGACAAGTGTTATATAGAATCGGTTGAGATTGATTAAGTAAAGGAATTAAGGACATCTTACTGGTGGAGCCGATTTAACAATTGTTGCTGCTGGTTTTTTCTTCACAGTAGTTTTCTTCTTCTGCAACCACAAAGTCTATGGGTAATTAGCCAAAGAGAGAGGTACTTACTTATGTAAAATAAACGGGGGCAGAAGGAGTTGGAGGCGTTTGCTTGGGTAAAGCCGATAGTGTTCTTTCTGTGTCACTCATTTTGGCTACAGCTTGGTCAACATCTTCACCAATTTCTTCTTCATCTAAAGCTTGTTTAATAGATGGATCCAAGGCGGGCAGATCATCAGTCGACATATCAGTTGGTTGTGGTTGAGTTTTCTTGAATTTGGTCTTTTTCTTTGGAGCCAAGGCTAAGGTACTCATGGCTGATGATCTGGTTTTCCTTTTCTTGCCTGCATCGGCTGGTTCCCTAGTTAGGCCGTGAAGGAAAGTTGAAGTCTTGGGGGCATGGTAGCCGATAAAAGGGGGAGATAGTCCACCTCCATTCAGAATTAAACCTGAAGCATATTCAATGTTCCTGCAACTATTACTTTGATGAGGAGGGGAGGACTCTGTTGTCTGCAAAACAGGAGCAAGAGATTAGTCAAGTAATGAATCGGCTAACTAGTTATGCAATTTGGTAATGACAAAGTTTACCTGGGGTATGACGTCAGGGAATAGATCTGTCATATACATTGAAGCCGATTGATAAAATAGATGCATCTTCCATTTACCCCACCATCTGTCAAAGTTTTTGCTTCTAAATCCTGCCAACTCAATATTATCAATACTGCCCAGAGGGGGTCCTGGTAGGTTAAGTAGCCGATCCATCATTAGAGTGGATGTGATTTGTCCTCGGCACTGAATCTTGTCGGCAAAGAATAAGCCGATTGGGAGTTGGCCCAATCCAAGTGGGTGATAAAACTCGTAGGAGACTTGGATGTTTCTCCCATGGTGAATGCCGACAGAGAAGATGCATGGGCTGATTGCAGCTATAAGAATTTCTCTGGATTTTTGGAATTTTTCATGATTAATGTCTTCAAATCTAAAGTCTGATGGAAGTTCAAGGTCTGCTGAGTCTTCATAAGGAAACCAGATTCGTGCATCTTTCTTAAAACCTTCGTAGAAGCTGCAGAACCAGTCCTTGAGTAGCTCAGCCGATAGCTTCGCTCCAGCATCGGTTGGTGTGGATGCATATTCTCCATATGACATGCATCTGCGATGGGTGCGCTCTTCTCCGTCATCTTCCACAATCGGCTCTGGCAATGGGAATTCAGCTTTTGTCACAGAGGGCCGATTGACAACCTTCATGACTATCAGGTTTAACCAAGTTTGCAGTAGCCACCATGGTCCACCTGCTCCAACTATTGAGCCGACGGCTATTTTAGCAGATGCATTGTTCAATATCTGGTACAGATAGCCGAGAAGGATTTTGCCCAAAGGAAATTCTTTCTTTGATTCTAAGGCTTCAGCTACAGAGTGCCAGTTGGTTGTAGGGCCACAACTGGATCCACAAAAGAGGAACTTTTCCAGCCACATCAGCAAGAAAGCTACATGCTCTCGAGGGGTAACAGACCCTTGGCCCATATATGCCGCCACATAGCCAGACCAGCCACCTATGCTTTTGGTCTTCAAGTCAAATTGGTTCTTGGTGTTCATACTCATAGGTTTAGCCGATGAAGTTACATCTAATCCAGTAATCATGGTGATGTCGATTAAAGTTGGAGTCATCGGCCCTTGGTTGAATAAGAAAGCATTGATGGCGTTGGACCAGAAGTAGGTGGCGGCAGCCATCAGAGGTTCATCCTTAGCAGAATTGGCTATGGTGAAAGCGAGTGCTTGGCCGATTCCAATTTCATCCCAGTGAACTTTCTTACTAGCCGATACGCGTTGGTACCAGGTGGTCTAGCTCTTATCAGGAGTAGGTTTTTCGAGAGATGGCCAAGACTTGAATGTATTCTTCCAGTAACCCAGGTTAGGGTTGGCTAGTCTAAAGGGGATCCGATTGGTTTCACCGATGATGAAATCAGTGGGGTTGAGATTGCCGATTGGGCCAAGAAAATAGTGGTTTTTGTGTGAAAGGCTGGGAATCGCGACTAGGTTGGAAAGGTGCTGCAAATCCAAAGGAATCGGGAAGCGGAAAACATGAGGAGAAAAGGAGAAATCGATTTCATGCGAGGAAAAGGGATCTAGCTGGTGAGGACTTACCTCAGCGTACTCGGCCGATGGTGCAGTAGAAGGGCTGGTGGAAGACGACATCGCCGCGGGCGGAGATCTGGTCGGGAACGAAATTGCCTAGGGATCGCCTTGTGCGTCGGTGAGATCGCTGGAGAGAAAGAGGGCAAAGTTGGTTTCAGCGGTGAAAATGGAGGAGGACGGTGTGAGATTTCTCGAGGGTAATGGTTAGTATTTAAAGCACGGCAGTAACGGTCGGAAAACATCAAAGTGCGAAACTTGCTCAGAGTCGATTTACAGCAAATCCGAAACATTATCAAATATTCCGGACTTGGGGGGCATGTGTTAACAACGAAATTTTGTAATATCGGCATTGGGAAAGAAGATTAGATCGAAGCATAGTTGGAGGCGGAGATCGAGTTCAGAAATAGAGCAGGAATCGGCTGGAGTCCAGATCGGCTACGATTAGGATCGGCTGGGTCTGAGTCGGGCTAGGTAAGCCGATGCAGCCGATTTTGACAATGCAACCTGATGTATGATATCGGGTTGAATTAAGGCGCTTCGAGGTGATTGCCGCACATGGATAGAGTCCTGAGAAGGCAATTGTATCTATTAATTAGGATGTTTTATGTAATCTCCTTGGAGATATGCTTGGGCAAAAGTCTGCCGTACAGACTTATGGTATCTTAGAGTTTCTTAGAGATAGTAGTCGTGTCCGTTATGGACATATCTTGTGATTTTTGGGTATAAATAGACCCGAGTCCTATGTTACTTTTAACACACACGTTCAATACAATCCCGGCGCAACGCTACCTTTTTGCTTTAGTTTTATTTCGACGAGTTCTTGCTTTCGGGTTGAGCTGCATCGGTTTCGATCTTCAACAAGAGGTAAAACTTGTTATGGCGGCTTGCGTTCTTGGGATTAGTGCTTCCATCTTTATGACACTCTAATCTTGTTTATGTATTTCGTCGAGTTATCATATATCCTACATAATCCTTGGCAATATCGATATCTAACCTACAATCGGCCAACATCCGTCAATAGAAGGCAGCCGATTAGGTTAAATACCAATGTTGACTTAGATTATATAGGATATCTACCACTCTATGACACATCCAATGGCTTGATTGTCTAGATATTGTCCTTCTTTTCATACTTATAGCTGCATCAGTTAAGTTTGATCTTATGAGTCGTGATTATAATCTCAATCTCTAGCCCGCTTCTTGGTTGCTGATTAGGGTAGTATCGGAGTTTCAGCCGATCTTACCTGATTTAACTACTTTTTATCCTATATGCTTGATTGACATGTTAAATCTGCCCTTTACGTTAAGATCTTGCTGCATTTAAGTATATTAGGCTTTTGTTTAGTATATTCTACTTGCTTTAATATCTTAATATAGAGTGGTATCGGAGTATTAGCCGATACATGCTAGATCTATCTGATCGGTTATGCTATGAACGTATATAGTCTCATTATTAATATATATTTCGATCTAAGTGATTTATTCTGTCTCGGCATGGCGACCGATCTATCCCAATCACTTGATTTAAGTATATATCGATATAATGATTATATATTGTTAATATCTACAGCCAATCGAGTAGATTTAGTCCCTTCTTATTTATTAATGACTGCCGATCGATGCATATATGACATCGGCTCAAAGATAAATGATATGTCATCGGCACCTAGCCGATCGGCTATCATTTATAGATTTAACTGCGGTTTCTTTGCTTCTATTTCTTGTTGATTACAGGATCAAATCAACTGGCACGCTCATACATTCGAAGGCGAGCTTTGGACCAGCACTGGATTTAAGCAGATCTCCCAGGCCTCGTGTTTTCTGTCAACATGCTTTTGATATATATGTGCCCCCCTAATTTTACAATGACAAAAACATTGATAAAATTATAAAACAACTAAGGGTGATATAACAATATCGGCTATTGTACATCGGCAAATGTCACGACCGGAAATAACCCAACGGGCGTTCCTTATGTGTGTGCATTATTCCTTGTCCCAGGAGGCAAGGTACACCAAAAGTTGATACAATTCAGAGTTTGACAAGCGGAAGCGTACATAGTTAATTTATTACATGGGCAGCGAAGGCCCAGCACACAAGAAGACAAACGAAAAACAGCGGAAGACTAGGGCGACGACCACAGGCGCTTGACGGCAGGCACGAGCTAGACACAAAAGCCTTTATCTTCCAGGGGCTCCTCTTCTGGGTTTGGGAAAAATTGAGCAAGACTGAGTACAACCACCGTACTCAACAAGACAAAACCACAAGTGCAGAATAAATGCAAGGGAGTACAAGGGAGCCATAATATAGGGGGTTAGGGTTTGCAGTAAACTACACTAAAAGACACTTAGTTGCTCAAAGCTATTTTGTAAACACGGTCCTAGAGCTATACAATATTATTAATCAAGGCCGTGAACCCACACGAACCTGCCTTAACCCAAGGCCTACGATGATTCAGACCGAACTGGCAACCCGACCCTGGGTCCCAGCTCATCCCAAGCCAACCCAGGCCAACCATTCCACATTTTAGTTGTTAAGCAGGTTTTAAGAATTAAAAACACTAACTTGGGTACATTGCTCAGCTTGCCCATAACCGAGGGCGCGGCTATTCGAATAGATTATACTCTGATCAGAGGTGTACAACTTTACCCACAAGACACATCTTCCTCACGTGTAACCACATGCCACATACCACCATGGTATACGGACGGAAGACGTGACATAGTTTCCAACCCATCCTAGCCATAGACAAGAGTACCGACCTAACCCCACCTACGGCCGGAACCCCCGGGACAGGTAGGCAGGACTGAGCCTCTAGCAGTAGGACACCGGCCCTGTGCCATGACATCTCGACTACCGGGCCGCAGCTCATGTAGCCTTCATTTGTCCTAGAGATGTCCATCGACCCCCGACTTCGTCCATCTCCATCCGTGTACTTTTGTTTATAACCAGACTGAGCCACAAACTAAGCCTTACCCACTAGACATGTGGAAGTACGGTAGTGCTTTGCAAGAGAGGCCCGAAGACCGGTCCTTATATGGCCGAGGTGCTACTATCAAAACCATGCACCCCGAGCCCAGCCTAAAACCATTTTGAGGGTTTTGAATAGAGGGGAGGTGTGAATCCAATTCCACAATGATCCAACAATTCCATAGTGTCCAGGTGATGAGAATACTCCCAAAGTCTAGAGTTGTAAAACCACCTAATGTTGCCTAATTAACCAGCGAAGCATCTACCTAAAAGCATACTAGTGGTACCATGAGTAGAGTGTCCACTAGTTGGGGTTTGGTTTAATCTAGGGTGAACAAGGTAATAATAACAATAACAATAATAAGGTCATAACAAAGGTAAATAGGCATGGCTAGATAAAACAGTGATAACGCGTGAATTTAAGTAAAGCGATAATGCAATAATTTAAATCAAAATAATTTTATAAACTAGGATTCAATATGCTCAAGGATGATGTGACTTGCCTTGCTCGCTTTCCCAAACGTCGGCTTCAACCTCCACGAAGAGCGGATCTTCCGAAGCTGCAGCATCTACACGACCAACGAAAAAGAAAAGGCTTTTACTCTAATAAACTCCATATAACAAGCAGGAACAAAGCACAAAAATGGGTTCTTGACTTCTTAAGGAAAAATTAGAGACTTGAACGGTCCAATTCCGAGTTCAAATGGCCAAGTTATGGCCATTTGAAGTTTATATGCTCTTTAAATGAATATTTGCGAATTTCTTCATTTAAATTTTAATTTAAAAAGGGGTTTATTGCGTCAGCCAAGGGGGAGGGGACGCGCGGACCGGGTCCACGGGAGTGGGGCCCACGCGGCAGCCTCACGGCCCACAGTGGACCGGGCGCACCTGGGCTCGCACCAGCCGGCGCCGTGGGTCCCACGTGTCAGCCGCACCCAAGGGCGCGGGCGGCTGACGGCCGGGCCCCACGCGGCAGCCACTCGGCGCGCACGAGGGCGGCCACGCTGGCGCGGTCGGCGGGAGGCGGCGCGCCCGCGCCCCGATGGTCGCCGCCGGCGACCACCGGCACGGCGGAGCGGCGGCCGAGAGAGGGGAGGGAAGGGGGAAAGGAGGCGACGGTCCACGGCTCACCCTAGGTCGACGGCGGCGACGGAGGAGGCGGCCGGAGTGGAGGGAGGCGGCGGCGCGGCTCGGGTCGATGGCGTCGGCGGCGCTCCGGTGGTTGGCGACCGAAACGGAGAGGTGGACGAGGTTGGCGAGGATGCGGTGAACCCGAAGGAGGCGGCGCCGAGGTGGGAGGCGGTCCGGGGCGACGACGGCGGCGGACCGAAGCTCGGCGGCGACGGCGGAGAGAGAGAGTGACGTCGCGAGCTCAAATCCGGCGAGGAGGAAGGGCGGCGAGAGGCAGAAACGGACGAAGGAGGTGCGGGGAGGGTTTAAATAGGGTTGGAAGAGGGAGAGAGTGGCCGGAGGGGAAGGAAACCGGCGTGGCGCTCTCGGGCTCCATCAATGGCGCCGGCGGGATTAGGGGAGGGTTTCCAAACGAATCCAAGGGAGAGAGGGATGCAAAATTGGGTGGAATGGGAGAGGGGATCACGGGGAGTGATTCCCCCCACTTTATTGCACGCGGGGACGGCGGGAGGCGGCGGGATTCGCGGCGGCGGCGGCGCTAGGGTGCGGGGGAGGCGGCGGGAGCGGTGGGAGAAAGGGGATGACGGGTGGGCCCCACCCGTCAGCGAGGGTGGCGGGCGGGCCTGCCCGTCAGCGGCGCGCGCGCAGGGAGAGGCCGAGTGGGCCGCGGGGAGAGGAGAGAGAGGGGGAGGGAGATGGGCCGAATTCGGCCCATTAGGGTTTTTCTTTTTATAAAATCATTTTAACTTTGTTTATTTCTTAATAATTATTATTTGTGCTCTGAGAATTCCACTAAAATTTATTTACACATTTTAGGCTTTTAGGAAATATACAAAAATCCTCTAAGCCTTAATTGACTTTTAGGAAATTTATTTACACGTTTTGGGACGTGACAAACCTACCCCCGTTAAACGGAATCTCGACCCCGAGATTCGGAAGAACTGGCGAAGAGATCGGGATGGGCTGACTTTAGCTCGTCTTCACGTTCCCAAGTAGCTTCTTCCTTGGCGTGGTTGCTCCATTGGACCTTGCAAAAACGGATTACCCGGTTCTTGGTCCTGCGCTCCATGGTGTCCAAGATTTTCACTGGTCTCTCCACGTAGGTCAAGTCTTCGCGAACTTCAATTTGCTCTGAGTCGGCCTGCTCGGATGGCACTCGAAGACATTTCTTGAGTTGCGACACATGGAACACATCATGCACGTTGCCCAATGATGCGGGCAGCTCCAACTGGTAAGCGACTTCTCCGCGTCGAGCAATGATACGGAAAGGACCCACGAACCGAGGTGCGAGCTTCCCTTTCGTCTGAAACCGACGTACGCCTCGCAACGGCGTGACCCGAAGATAGACAAAGTCATCCACTGCGAATTCCAGGTCACGGCGTCGGTTGTCTGCATAACTCTTCTACCGAGACTGGGCCAACTTTAGATTCTCCCGAATGGTTCTGACTTTCGCTTCAGCTTCTCTCAAGTTATCAGTCCCGAACACTTGGCTTTCCCCAACTTGGTCCCACAATAGCGGTGTCCAGCATTTGCGTCCATACAACGCTTCATAGGGTGCCATTTGTATGCTGGCTTGGTAGCTGTTATTGTAGGAGAACTCGGCATAGGGGAGACTCTTATCCCAGGTCTTCCCGAAATCTAGAACACAAGCACGGAGCATATCTTCTAGGATCTTATTTAGACGCTCGGTCTGTCCATCTGTCTGCGGGTGATACGCGGTGCTGAAATTTAATCGGGTACCCAACTCTTCTTGGAGTTTCTTCCAAAAGTGAGAGGTGAACTGGTTTCCCCGATCAGATACAATTTTCTTAGGAACGCCATGGAGACTCACGATCCTAGCGAAGTAGAGTTCGGCTAGTTTGTTCCCTCCATAGGTGGTCTTCACAGGAATAAACCGAGCTACCTTGGTTAGTCGGTCCACAACAACCCATATAGAATCATATCCTCCTTGGGTTTTTGGAAGTCCGGTGATGAAATCCATCCCAATTTCATCCCATTTCCATTCTGGTACTTGGAGAGGTTGGAGAAGTCCGGCCGGTCGCTGGTGCTCTGCCTTGACACACTGGCACACATCACAAAGGGCCATGAACTCTGCAATTTCCCGCTTCATACTAACCCACCAGTATTTCCCTTTCAAGTCTAAGTACATCTTCGTACTGCTAGGGTGGATGGAATAAGGACTTTCGTGAGCTTCCTGAAGTATCAGGTGTTTAAGTTCCTTGTCGTCCGGAACGCATACACGATTTCCGTTCCATAGGGTTCCATGTTCATCTTCTATGAAACCAGCGGCTTTACATTGTTTCATATTTTTGAGGATCCCATGCATATCTGGATCATTCTTCTGAGCCTCACGGATTCGATCGAGCAAGGTAGGCTTGGCTTCCAGCGTAGCCAAGAATCCACGACCAACTATGCTTAGGTTCAGGGCATCCATCTGTTGATTAAGTTCCGGTGGAATGCCACGGACGCCAAGAGTGTTGCAATGGCTTTTTCGACTTAGAGCGTCGGCGACCACGTTGGCCTTACCAGGATGATAGTGGATTCCCACATCATAATCCTTGATGAGTTCTAACCATCTTCTCTGCCGAAGATTCAGATCCGACTGAGTGAAGATGTATTTCAAACTCTTATGATCAGTACATATTTCACAGCAATTCCCAATGAGATAGTGCCGCCAGATCTTTAGAGCATGAACCACAGCGGCTAACTCCAAATCATGGGTAGGGTAGTTGCCTTCATGAGGCCGAAGCTGGCGTGTGGCATAGGCTACCACATGACCTTCCTGCATTAATACGCACCCCAATCCTTGGCGCGAAGCGTCACAGTACACCAGGAAGTCCTTACGAGTATCCGGTAAGATCAACACTGGCGAGGAAACCAGCTTTTCTTTGAGAGTTTGGAACGCTTTCTCGCATTGTGGGCTCCACACAAATTTTTCTTCTTTCTTCAGCAACTATGTCATGGGTCGAGCGATTTTGGAGAAGTTCTCGATGAATCTTCGGTAGTACCCGGCCAAACCCAAAAAGCTGCGGACTTGAGTGACTGTCTTGGGTCGCTTCCAATCAGTGACGGCGGTCACTGTTTTGGGGTCCACAGCAACTCCTTTAGCAGATATCACGTGCCCTAAGAATTTGACTTCGGACAACCAGAACTCACACTTGCTAAGCTTGGCATACAATTGATGTTCCCGCAACTTTCCCAACACCAAACGGAGATCTCTGATTGCGAGTACACCAGGATGTCGTCGATGAAGACCACAACAAACTTATCCAAGTATTCCATGAACACTTTGTTCACTAAATTCATGAAGAAGGCAGGAGCATTAGTCAGACCGAACGACATCACCGTGAATTCATACAGCCCATATCGCGTGGTGAACGCGGCCTTCGGGATATCTTCTTCACGAATAAGCAATTGGTGATATCCGGAGCGAAGATCGATTTTTGAAAAGACAGTGGCACCTTTAAGCTGATCGAACAGATCATCGATCCGGGGAAGAGGGTACTTGTTTTTGATAGTAACTTCATTGAGAGCTCTGTAGTCAACACACATCCTCTTTGTCTTGTCCTTCTTTTCCACAAAAATCACGGGAGCACCCTAGGGGGAAGTGCTCGGCCGTATGTACCCCTTTTCTTTTAACTCTTCCAACAGTTTCTTGACTTCGGCCAGTTCATTTGCTGCCATACGGTAGGGTCGCTTGTACAGAGGAGTGGTTCCTGGAGCAAGATCTATCCGGAACTTAATCTCTCGCTTGGGCGGCATACCGGGTAGTTCTTCCGGAAACACATCTCCGAACTCACTGACGATCGGGATTTTTGACAGTCCTATCTGATGAAGTTCGGAACTGCCGACAGAGGTTGGGGGTGCAAAGAAAACAACCGGTTGTTCCGGCCCTCGGTACAGAGTGACAGTGCGTCTTGCACAATCCATTACTCCTTGGAATTGAGCCAATCAATTCATCCCAAGGATCACATCCAAGTTCTTGGTGTCTAGAAGAATCAGATCCGAGGGAAAAGGAATTCCCTGGATTTCTATAGGAACGGCAGGGCTATAATACTTTGCTGTCATAACCCCTCCAGGGGTGGTGATGAGCAGAGGGTTCCTAAGCCTTTCTACCCCCAACTGATTTCTCCCCACGAATGGCACAGATATAAACGAGTGGGAAGCTCCAGAGTCGAACAAAATGGTAGCAGGGATGGAATGAATGAGGAACGTACCAACGATGACGTCTGGAGTTGTCAGCACATCCTCGGCAGTCACGTGGTTCACCCGACCCCGAATGACATCCTTACCACCGTTGTTGGGGCGGGGAGGCGCTTGGCCTTGCTGGCGCCTCGGCTTTGGGTATTTATCCGCAAAGTGCCCGGGCTCGAAGCAGTTGAAGCACAGACGCTGCTGACCTTGAACGTTTCTGCGGCCTTGTCCAGGCTGCACGGCTGACGTAGGAGAACGGGGTGCATGGGTCCCTTGCTGACTCTGCTGCTGCTGCGGCTGTGGGACGCGCACCACGAATTGAGGTTGGGGCGCGGAGCGAGGTTGCTGCTGCTGTTGCTGCTGCTGCGAGGAGGATCCCCCTGGATAGGGATTGGTGTAGCGGATCCTTTGGTTAGCCCCCTGTTGGTTGCGGAAATTCGCCAGGCGACGCTTCTGCGACTCCAGTTCCTTGTGTTTGGCTTCCAAGCGGATGCTCTTGTCCACCAAACGCTGGAAATTCGGATAGTCCCCGGAGACTAGACGCACGGACAGCTCAGGGTCCATTCCTGCTAAGAACTTCTCCTGCTTTTCCTCATCTTCACGAACATCCTCCGGGGCGTACCGGGCCAGGTTGTTAAACTCATGCAAATACTCTATCACAGAGCAGTTGCCTTGCTTCAACTCTCGGAATTCCCTTTTCTGAAGGGCCATGACTTCGGCGGGCACATGGGTCCTCTGGAAAGCGGCGGTGAAGCGGGCCCAAGTAATAGGCTGCCCCTCTAGCTGCGTAGCCTGAAAGTGGTCCCACCATAGAGATGCGGGCCCCTGCAGTTGGTGAGCGGCAAAGATGACTTTCTCCTCATCGTTGCACTGCACGGTGTCTAACTTTTTCCCCACGGCATGCAACCAATCCAAAGCATCCACGGGGTTATTGGAGCTAGAGAAGGTAGGTGGACGGATGCGGAGGAACTCTGCGAGTTTAGAATGTTGCGGGGGTGGTGGTGGAGGTGGAGCATTATGTTGTGACGGATTTTGGATGTGATGGAGGAAGGCAGCCATCATGTTGGCCTGCTGGGCGAAGATTTGGGTGAGAATGGAGTTGGTGTCTGGTGGTGGTGGTGGAGGCGGGGGAGGAGGTGGAGGTGGGCTGCCATGGTTGTTGTGGTTGCTACCTTCGGGTTGGTTGCCATCACCGGTAGTAGCACTTCTCCTGGTTGTCACCATCTGAAAATCCCACACAGACCCGGCAAACAGAGAGAGCTGACTATTAAAACTAATCACCCACGACTACCATAATTCTTGAATTTATTACTGCTATTAAGTTGGTTCACTAAGGTTCAGGTTGCTTAAGCAAATAAAATAAAGACAGGCTCCGACACAGTTATACCACACACCGGTATAACCATGCCCCACACGACTCAAGCAGAAAAACCAACGAGAAGAACATACGCGCAAGCCTACTAACTGCTCGTCTACTTCTGTGACGGGCCAGGGCGGAAGGTGAGCAACAACACATCCTCCGTGCTACCAACGCTAGAGGCTCCCTCCTCCTGAGGAACCAAGGGCGCGGGCCCGGCACGAGGGGTCTCGACGAAGCAGGTCCACGCCAGGGACTGACGAACCAGCTCGGGCCTAGAGGTACTCTTGCGGGCAGTGATCTTCAGGCTGCGGCAGACGCGACGGCGCTTGGGGCGACAGACCTCTCCCTGGGCGATCTTGAGCTGACACAGCTGCGCCTCCACTGCGTCTAGGTCCTTCTTCAGCTGCAGATTCTCCTGTCGTAGCTCCAGGATCTTCATGTTGTTCTCGACCAACCCACGACGCACCATCTGATGGAAGTCGATACGAGCCGCGTCGTACGCCTCCACCATGCGCGCCAGGTGCATGATGGTAGCGTCATCCTCCGAGCTAGCATCCCTGAAGGTGGCGTAGTCACGGGCTCCTCCGCGACGAGGGCGGTAGTGGTAGGGCGAGTGCTGCAACTCGTCCGGGTAGCGCTGGTGAAGAGTGCCGATGGTGAGGAGAGCGGCGTTCTGGCAAGCGGCGGAGAAAGAATCTCCACCCGCGGTGACTGCCAACGAAGTCCTCTCGGGTGAGCCAGTGAGAATCACTGCAGTGACCTCCCAAGCAGCGTGGGGCTCTGCATCGTCACCCTCCTATTCCGGGAGCTGCTTGCCCTGGTAGTCCACTCCATGCAGATACCCCAAGACAACGCACATGCCCCGCAGCTCCAAAACGAAGCCAGTCAGGTCCAGACCACGACGGTTGATGCTGCCGGCCATCTACAAACAAAAAACAAAAGAGAAAAGCAACATTTTAAAGATTAGATTATGGTGATAAATGAAGTAGCAGGACAGAGAGAGACTAGAGGATTTTCACAAATAAAAAAGGATTTTTATTTCGAAAATATTGCTAAGGCTTGGGATCTAAGGCTCGTTCTAGGGTCAAGGGGGCTCTGATACCAACTTGTCACGACCAGAAATAACCCAACGGGCGTTCCTTACGTGCGTGCATTATTCCTTGTCCCAGGAGGCAAGGTACACCAAAAGTTGATACAATTCAGAGTTTAACAAGCGGAAGCGTAAATAGTTAATTTATTACATGGGCGGCGAAGGCCCAGCACACAAGAAGACGAACGAAAAACAGCGGAAGACTAGGGCGACGACCACAGGCGCTTGACGGCAGGCACGAGCTAGACACCAAAGCCTTCATCTTCCAGGGGCTCCTCTTCTGGGTTTGGGAAAAATTGAGCAAGACTGAGTACAACCACCGTACTCAACAAGACACACCCACAAGTGCAGAATAAATGCAAGAGAGTACAAGGGAGCCATAATATAGGGGGTTAGGGTTTGCAGTAAATAGCACTAAAAGACACTTAGTTGCTCAAAGCTATTTTGTAAACACGGTCCTAGAGCTATACAATATTATTAATCAAGACCGTAAACCCACACGAACCTGCCTTAACCCAAGGCCTATGAGGATTCAGACCGAACTGGCAACCCGACCCTGGGTCCCAGCTCATCCCAATCCAACCCAGGCTAACCATTCCACATTTTAGTTGTTAAGCAGGTTTTAAGAATTAAAAACAATAACTTGGCTACATTGCTCGGCTTGCCCATAACCGAGGGCACGGCTATTCGGATAGATTATACTCTGATCAGAGGTGTACAACTTTACCCACAAGACACATCTTCCTCACGTGTAACCACATGCCACATACCACCACGGTATATGGACGGAAGACGTGACATAGTTTCCAACCTATCCTAGCCATAGACAATAGTACCGACCCAACCCCACCTACGGCCGGAACCCCCGGGACAGGTAGGCAGGACTGAGCCCCTAGCAGCAGGACACCGGTCCTGTGCCATGACATCTCGACTACCGGGCCGCAGCTCGTGTAGCCTTCATTTGTCCTAGAGATGTCCATCGACCCCCGACTTCGTCCATCTCCATCCGTGTACTTTTGTTTATAACCAGACTGAGCCACAAACTAAGCCTTACCCACTAGACATGTGGAAGTACGGTAGTGCTTTGCAACAGAGGCCCGAAGACCGGTCCTTATATGGCCGAGGTGCTACTATCAAAACCATGCACCCCGAGCCCAGCCTAAAACCATTTTGAGGGTTTTGAATAGAGAGAAGGTGTGAATCCAATTCCACAATGATCCAACAATTCCATAGTGTCCAGGTGATGAGAATATTCCCAAAGTCTAGAGTTGTAAAACCACCTAATGTTGCCTAATTAACCAGCGAAGCATCTACCTAAAATCATACTAGTGGTACCATGAGTAGAGTGTCCACTAGTTGGGGTTTGGTTTAATCTAGGGTGAACAAGGTAATAATAACAATAACAATAATAAGGTCATAACAAAGGTAAATAGGCATGGCTAGATAAAACAGTGATAACGCGGGAATTTAAGTAAAGCGATAATGCAATAATTTAAATCAAAATAATTTTATAAACTGGGATTCAATATGCTCAAGGATGATGTGACTTGCCTTGCTCAGAGACAACGGCCTTCCGAACCTTCGGCGACGACCGCGAACCACGCTTCGGGAACCTCAGGAACGACAGAAGCTACGCGAAGCACACAAGCAAAGCTACAAACCTATAAAGAAGCAATAACAATACATAAAAAGAAAGCACAGGGTTCTTTAGGTTATAACAAACGTTAAGAGACTTGAACGGGTCGATTCGGAGCTTGTATGACCAAGACATGGTTATCCGAAATTTAATGCTGTTATATGGTGATTTGCGGATTATTGTAATTATGTTTTACAACTATAAAACATGAGCAAGCGCTAGCCTGGAAAAGACAGGAAGGCTGCGCCGTTGACATGCGGACCCCACATGTCAACCTAAAGGACCACGGTAGACCGAGTACACAGAGACGGTCCACGGGTCGACGGAAGCGGACCCCGTGTGTCAACTGAGGCGAGTGGCCGACAAACGGACTCCACTAGACACCACGAGGGCTGCACACGAGCAAACCACGCGGCTACCGAGCGCGCACACAAACACGGTCACCACACGCACAAGCGAACGACTACCGACACCGGTACACGGGTACCGGGGTCGACAACCACACAACGGGTACGGGGCGACACCGAAAGGACGAGGACGGGGCAGCGAGAGAAGAGATTCTTACCACCACCCGACGAGGCGAGGGAACGACAACAACGAACGGGCGCGGCGGAGACGGCCGGGAACGACGGAGACGAAAGGCGAGGGGACGACTTCGGCGGCGATCCTTGGACGAAGGCGAGACGCGGCCGGCCCAACGCTTGACGACGCGGAGCCGAGGACGAAGACGACGACGGGGCTGCAGCGGCTCACTTGACAGAATGCGGACGATGAACGCGAACGGCTTGACGGAGGGACGAACGCCACGACGATGAGGATGACGACCGGGACCGGCGAGGAGGCAACGAGGGCAGCCGGCGGCAGCTTCATGGAGACGAGGATGGCGCGGAACACGCCGCTGCGATGACGACGATGGTGGCGGCGCAGCGAGACGACGAGCCGGCGAGGACGAACGACCGACCGGAGGAGTCGTCGACGAGGACGAACGGAGACGACGATAACGAACACCGGCGGGGTTCGGATGGAGGGGAGGCGAGGCCGAGGGCAACCTTGACGCTGTGATGCCGGAGGTGGAGATGGCGACGTCGGCCGGCGCACGGGCACAGCGGAAGAGGCTGCCGAAGGCGACGTCGACAAGGAGGAAGGAGAGGCCGGCGCGGGCGACGGCGGTCTCCGGACGAATCAGAGGGTAGGCCGGGGTGGAGGTCGACGCGGCGACGCTGAGGGAGGAGACGGCGCGGCCGACCCACACCTGAGCGGCACGGCAGGGGCGGCTAGAGGCAGTGGGTGGCGGCAATGCCACCGGTTGCCGGCGGGGACACGCCTCCGGTGGTTTCCCCGTGAAACGGAGGTCTGACCGGGGGAGAGGAGGCGGCTGCGAGGCCGAACGCGGCGACGGCGCGACCGGACGGTGCTCGGGCGAGGAGGGAGAGGCGGCTGGAGGCCGGTTGGCGCCGGAGCGAGAGAAGGAGAAGGCGGGGAAAGGTGGAGAGGCCACGGGAGAGCGCGGGAGGGGGCTAAGACGATAGAACGGAGCGAGGAGATTCCGTTTTATAGGGGAGGAGAGGGAGCCGGCCACGGGAGAGGCGGGGAACGGCGGCGGAATTCATGGCCGGCGGCCATGGAAGGTGGCCGGGGTTGGCGCGGGCGTTCCCGACGATTGGGGGCTCGAATCAAGGGGGAAATTGGGGGGAATTGAAGAGGAAGGAAAGGGGATTAATTCCCCCTAATTAATTTGGAATGAGCCGGCTTGAATGGGGCGGATTTGGAGGAGGAACGTCTCTAGGTTTGCACGGGAGAGAGAAGAGGCCGTGCGGGAGGAAGGAGACGACCGAGGTGGGACCCACGCGGCAAGGCGCGCGGTCAGCGCGCGTGCGGCGCTCGTGCGCACGCGGCTAGGGCAGGAGGGCGCTGCGGCTCGGGCAGGGGCATTGCTTGGGCCAGGCGGCCGGCCCAGGAGGAGAGGAGGGAGTGGCGGCCTGGGAGAGAGAGGGAGGAGGAGGGAGCTGGGCCGAGGGGGGGAGGGGAAGGGCGGCCCAAGAGAGAGGGAGGGAGGCTTTGGGCCAGACTTGGCCCAAAGGGAGGAGGGGGATTTATTTTTAGTTTTTCTTTTTAGTAAACTTTGTTAATTGTTGTTGTTGCTTAAGAAATATTTTCGGTGCTCTGAAAATTCAAGTAAAATTTGAGGGCTCATTTTAGACCAAGGAGAATTTAACGAAAATTCTCTAGGCCACATTCGAATTTTTCTTGTACGTATTTTAGTGTTTGCCAATTTCTTTTCGAATTTTAATTAATTATATTATTCCTTTTAGAAAATGATTTTTATTTGGGGATGAATTTATTAGGACGTGACATACCACAACCATGAGTACACACCGATCCATCAAACAATAAAGTCCATGGCACTATTTCAACCGAGCCGACTAAGTCATCACGATGTTCCACAATAAAATCAGCTATTGCTTGTCCTTAATCGCCTTCGGCGACTCATACAGAAGATCAAACTCGGTTAAGGAAAATATCCACTTTCCAACCCTTCCTTTTAATTTTTGAGCCGATAGCATGTACTTGACAACGTCGGCCTTGCATATAACACTACACTCGTTGGACAGTAGATAATGCCTCAACCTTGGACACGAAAAATACAAACACACGCATAACTTCTCCACAGGGGAATATCTAGTTTCAGCATCTAAGAGCCGACGACTGAGATAGAATACAACGCGTTCCTTCCCTTCCAACGCCTGAATCAAAGACTGAGCCGATTGACTTCTCACCGGCCGATAAATTCAACCTAAACGGTATTCCTTTCTGTGGAGGAATCAAAACAGGAGGAGAGCTAAGATATTCCTTAATATTATCCAAAGCCTTTTGCTGCTCTGCCCCCCAAGTAAACTGCTGATCGGCTTTCAATCTCAACAATGGTGTAAAAGGTTCTAACCTTCTAGACAAATTAGAAATAAACCTTCTAACAAAATTTATCTTGCCGATCATCTCTTGTAATTCTGTCTTATTCTCTGGAGGCTGAATCTTCTTAATCGCATTAACACTCCTTTGAGTTACCTCGATCCCCCTCTCATGAACAAGAAATCCCAGAAACTGGCCAGTCGATACACCAAAAGCACATTTTGTCAAATTCATCTTCAGGCCATATTTTCTGGTTCTCTCGAAAACCTTCCTCAAATTAGCTATATGGTCCTCTATTTCTTTAGACTTAACAACCACATCATTAATGTAGACTTCAACCAACCAGCCGATTAGATCATGATATATGTAATTCATGGCTCTTTGATATGTAGCTCCAGCACTCTTCAAGCCGTAAGTCATGACAACCCATTCAAATAAGCCGATTGCACCAGGACACCTAAAAGCTGTCTTATGAATGTCTTCTTCGGCTATAAAAATTTGATTGTATCCTGCGTTTCCGTACATAAAACTCAAAATCTTATGTCCCGAAGCAGCATCCACTAGTTGATCGGCTATTGGCATTGGGTATTCATCTTTCGGGGTGGCCTTATTCAAATTTCGGAAATCAATGCATACCCTGACCTTGCCGTTTTTCTTGATAACAGGAACTATACTAGAAACCCACTCAGCATATCGGCAAGGACGAATAAAACCAGCATCATATAATCTTTTAATCTTAGCCTTGACCGGTTCAAGCATGTCGGCCTTGCATCTCCTCGGAGGTTGTTGATGTGGCCTGACCCTTGGTTTGATAGGTAGCCGATGTTCAACAATCGATCGGCTGAATCCAGGCATCTCATAATATTCCCAAGCGAAGCAATCTCTAAACTCTTTTAAGAGCTCTATCAGCTTGGTTCTAAACACTGGAGATAAGTTCTTACTAATAAATGTCGGCCTTAGCCGATCGCCTGGACCTATGTCTACTTCTTCCAAATCATCGGCCGACATGAAACCTTGATCTTGCTTGTTATCGAGATCATCTACCGTGTTCTTAGTGTAGAGATTTGAACCCTCCACGATGCCCTCAAAATAATAGCTTGGGTTCTCCATCTTCAATTGGCTGTATATCAGAATCGGACACTTTTAGAAAATCCCCATCCCAGACTTTTCCAGATATACAATCAAGGCCATCCATCTCCCAAAGAGCTAAATCGGCACTGGCAACATTAACTGACCTGTCGGCTGGCACGATCTCTATTTTGTCGCCTTGCCACTGAATCAAACATTGATGCATAGTTGAAGGAATGCAACAATTGGCGTGAATCCAATCCCTTCCAAGCAACAAGCTGTAAGAACCTTTCCCATCGATGACAAAAAATATGGCAGGAATAGTCTTACTGCCGACTGTCAGCTCCACATTTAGAACACCTTTGGTTTTGGATAGATTGCCACCAAAATCTTTGAGCACCATGTTTGTCTTGATGAGATCCTCGGCATTTCTACCCAACTTCCTGAATGTAGCATAGGGCATCAAATTTACCGTGGCCCCACCATTAACCATCATTTTAGACATCGGCTTCCCATTGACGTAGCCATTTATATACAATGGTTTAAGATGCCGATTCTCTGTCCCCTCGGGTTTCTCGAACACTGCCTGTTCTGGTGACAGAACCAACTTAGCCGATTCCTCTTCCACCTCATCGACATCAGCTTGATCGATCCCGAATTTGGCTGGCAGGGTAAAGACCATGTTAACCGGTGCCGTCACAACACTCTTCCCTTTTGCCAACCTCTTTGCCTCATCGGCTGCAACATCATCAGCTACAGGAACTTGATTCTTAACACGCCACTCCTGCCTTGGCTTTGCTTTCTTTAGCCGATGATTAATTTCTTGTTCAACCCCCTAAAGGCGCTCCCTGTTCCTCAATCTTTGAACCCTTCTCTTCTGATTCTTCGTGAAAATACCAGAAGGACACCATTGATTCTTCCTAATCACATTGTCCTTGTCGATATGCTTAGTGGCCATGATCTTGATTAATTGGACCCAATCTTTGATGAACAGAAACTCTCATCTGCCTTAGCCGATTGCTCCTATTATATGATCGGCCGGAGTTCTCGATGATATCACTGCACCCAGGGCAGTTTTCAATAGATGACAACCTCATACCTTCATTCCAGCAGAATCTAAAGAACTCACAACCCCAATGAGGATCAAAACCATCATCGTATTTCTCATGATGCTTCTCCTGCTGCTTGTCATACTTCTTCCGATATTTCTTGAAAATCTTAGCCGAATTCACCTGAAAACCCCTTGCATGGGCCCTATCGGCTGCTTGGCCAGCTGTATGCACCATATTAACAGGAAAAGGGTTACCATCGACCTTCATCGGCTTTTTGGAATCATCAAACCTAATCTTGCCTCCCTCAATGACCACCTGAATCTGCTGTCTAAAAACCTTGCAATCGTTAGTAGAATGGGACCTAGAATTATGCCATTTGCAATACCTCTGTTTGCCTAATTCCTCAGCCGATGGGGTTGTATGACCAGCAGTGTCACGACCGGAAATAACCCAACGGGCGTTCCTTATGTGCGTGCATTATTCCTTGTCCCAGGAGGCAAGGTACACCAAAAGTTGATACAATTCAGAGTTTAACAAGCTGAAGCGTAATTAATTAATTTATTACATGGGCGGCGAAGACCCAGCACACAAGAAGACAAACGAAAAACAGCAGAAGACTAGGGCGACGACCACAGGCGCTTGACGGCAGGCACGAGCTAGACACCAAAGCCTTCATCATCCAGGGGCTCCTCTTCTGGGTTTGGGAAAAATTGAGCAAGACTGAGTACAACCACCGTACTTAACAAGATACACCCACAAGTGCAGAATAAATGCAAGGGAGTACAAGGGAGCCATAATATAGGGGGTTAGGGTTTGCAGTAAACAGCATTAAAAGTCACTTTGTAAACACGGTCCTAGAGCTATACAATATTATTAACCAAGGCCGTAAACCCACACGAACCTGCCTTAACCCAAGGCCTACGATGATTCAGACCGAACTGGCAACCCGACCCTGGGTCCTAGCTCGTCCCAAGCCAACCCAGGCTAACCATTCCACATTTTAGCTGTTAGGCAGGTTTTAAGAATTAAAACACTAACTTGGGTACATTGCTCAGCTTGCCCATAACCGAGGGCGCGGCTATTCAAATAGGTTATACTCTGATAAGAGGTGTACATCTTTACCCACAAGACACATCTTCCTCACGTGTAACCACGTGCCACATACCACCACGGTATACAGACGGAAGACAGGACATAGTTTCCAACCCATCCTAGCCATAAACAAGAGTACCGACCCAACCCCACCTACGGCCGGAACCCCCGGGACAGGTAGGCAGGACTGAGCCCCTAGCAGCAGGACACCGGCCCTGTGCCATGACATCTCGACTACCGGGCCGCAGCTCGTGTAGCCTTCATTTGCCCTAGAGATGTCCATTGACCCCCGACTTCGTCCATCTCCATCCGTGTACTTTTGTTTATAACCAGACTGAGCCACAAACTAAGCCTTACCCACTAGACATGTGGAACTACGATAGTGCTTTGCAACAGAGGCCTGAAGACCGGTCCTTATATGGCCGAGGTGCTACTATCAAAACCATGCACCCCAAGCCCAGCCTAAAACCATTTTGAGGGTTTTGAATAGAGAGGGAGGTGTAAATCCAATTCCACAATAATCCAACCATTCCATAGTGTCCAGGTGATAAGAGTATTCCCAAAGTCTAGAGTTGTAAAACCACCTAATGTTGCCGAATTAACCAGTGAAGCATCTACCTAAAATCATACTAGTGTTACCATAAGTAGAGTGTCCACTAGTTGGGGTTTTGTTTATTCTAGGGTGAACAAGGAAATAATAACAATAACAATAATAAGGTCATAACAAAAGTGAATAGGCATGGCTAGATAAAACAGTGATAACGCGGGAATTTAAATAAAGCGATAATGCAATAATTTAAATCAAAATAATTTTATAAACTGGGATTCAATATGTTCAAGGATGATGTGACTTGCCTTGCTCACTTTCCCAAACGTCGGCTTCAACCTCCACGAAGAGCGGATCTTCCAAAGCTGCAACGTCTACACGACCAACGGAAAATAAAAGGGCTTTTACTCTAATAAACTCCATATAACAAGCAGGAAAAAAGCACAAAAATGGGTTCTTGACTTCTTAAGGAAAAAAAAGAGACTTGAACGGTCCAATTCCGAGTTCAAATGGCCAAGTTATGGCCATTTGAAGTTTATATGCTCTTTAAATGAATATTTGCGAATTTCTTCATTTAAATTTTAATTTAAAAAGGGTTTATTTCGTCAGCCGAGGGGAGGGGACGCGCGGACCGGGTCCACGGGCGTGGGGCCCACGCGGCAGCCTCACGGTCCACGGTGGATCGGGCGCACCCGGGCTCGCACCGGCCGGCGCCATGGGCCCCACGCGTCAGCCGCACCCGAGGGCACGGGCGGCTGACGGCCGGGCCCCACGCGGCGGCCACTCGGCGCGCCCGAAGGCGGCCACTCGGCGCGGCCGGCGGGAGGCGGCGCCCGCGCCCCTATGGTCGCCGGCGGCGGCCGAGAGAGGGGAAGGGAAGGGGGAAAAGAGGCGGCGGTCCACGGCTCACTCTAGGTCGACGGCAACGACAAAAAAGGTGGCCGGAGCGGAGGAAGGCGGCGGCGCGGCTCGGGTCGACGGGGTCGACGGCGTTCCGGCGGTCGGCGGACTCGGCGAGGGGGTGGACGGGGTTGACGGCGGTGCGGCGAAGCCGGTTGAGGCGACGCCGGGGCGGGAGACGGTCCCGGCGAGCGGAGAAGGCCAGCCGGAGGTCGTCGGCGACGGAGGTCCCGGCGAGAGGGCGACGGCACGAGCTCGATTCCGGCGGGGAGTGGGTGCGGCAAGGGGCGGAAACGGGCGAGGGAGGCACGGGGAGGGTTTAAATAGGGTTGGAAGGGGGAGAGAGCGGCCGGAGGGGAAGGAAACCGGCGCGGGAGGTCCGGCCGCCATCAATGGCGCCGGCGAGATTTGCGGGGGCAAATCTGCCCGTTTGAACACGAGAGAGAGAGGGAAAAATGGGGCGAAAGGGAGAGGGGATCACAGGGAGTATTTCCCCCCACTTTATTGCACGCAGGGACGGCGCGATGCGGCGGATTTGGCGGCAGCGGCGGCGCTTGGCGCGGGCGGAGCGGCGGGAGCGGCGGGAGTGGCGGGAGGACGGGGATGACGGGTGGGCCCCACCCGTCAGCGAGGGTGGCGGGCGGGCCCGCCCGTCAGCGGCGCGCGCGCGGGGAGGGAGGCTGAATAGGCCGCGGGGAAGAGGAGACAGAGAGGGGGGGTGGATAGGGAGATGGGCCGAGCCAGCCCAAGGGAGGGAAGGGGGACTTTTAGGGTTTTTCTTTTTATAAAACCTTTTTAACTTTGTTTATTTTTTAATAATTATTATTTGTGCTCTGAAAATTCCACTAAAATTTATTTACGCATTTTAGGCTTTTAGGAAATTTACAAAAATCCTCTAAGCCTTATTTGGCTTTTAACTTTGCACATTTTAATTCTTGGAGGCTTTCACACGGATTTTAATTATTCTAGGCAACATTTAAGGGATATATTTTAGAGTCGTTTTGGGACGTGACAAACCTACCCCCCTTAAACGGAACCTCGACCCCGAGATTCGGAAGAACTGGCGAAGAGATCGGGATGGGCTGCCTTCAGCTCGTCTTCACGCTCCCAAGTAGCTTCTTCCTCGGCGTGGTTGCTCCATTGGACCTTGCAAAAACGAATTACCCGGTTCCTGGTCCTGCGCTCCATGGCGTCCAGGATTTTCACCGGTCTCTCCACGTAGGTCAAGTCTTCGCGAACTTCAATCTGCTCTGAGTCGGCCTGCTCGGACGGCACTCGAAGGCATTTCTTGAGTTGCGACACAAGGAACACATCATGCACGTTGCCCAAGGAGGCGGGCAACTCCAACTGGTAAGCGACTTCTCCGCGTCGAGCAATGATACGGAAAGGACCCACAAACCGAGGTGCGAGCTTCCCTTTCGTCTGAAACCGGTGTATGCCTCGCAACGGTGCGACCCGGAGATACACAAAGTCATCCACTGCGAATTCCAGGTCACGGCGTCGGTTGTCTGCATAACTCTTCTGCCGAGACTGGGCCACCTTTAGATTCTCCCGAATGGTCCTGACCTTCGCTTCAGCTTCTCTCAAGATATCGGTCCCGAACACTTGGCTTTCCCCAACTTGGTCCCACAATAGTGGTGTCCGGCATTTGCGGCCATACAATGCTTCGTACGGTGCCATCTGTATGTTGGCTTGGTAGCTGTTATTGTAGGAGAACTCGGCGTAAGGGAGACTCTTATCCCATGTCTTCCCAAAATCTAGGACACATGTGTGAAGCATATCTTCTAGGATCTAATTTAGACGCTCGGTCTGTCCATTTGTCTGCGGGTGATACGCGGTGCTGAAATTTAAGCGGGTACCCAACTCTTCTTGGAGCTTCTTCCAGAAATGAGAGGTGAACTGGCGTCCCCGATCAGATATACTTTTCTTAGGAACGCCATGGAGACTTACGATCCTAGCGAAGTAGAGTTCAGCTAGTTTGTTCCCTCCATAGGTGGTCTTCACGGGAATGAACCGAGCTACCTTGGTTAGTCGGTCCACGACTACCCATATAGAGTCATAACCGCCTTGGGTTTTTGGAAGTCCGATGATGAAATCCATCCCAATTTCATCCCATTTCCATTCTGGTACTTGTAGAGGTTGGAGAAGTCCGGCCGGCCGTTGATGCTCTGCCTTGACACGCTGGCACACATCACAAAGGGCCACGAACTCTGCAATTTCCCGCTTCATACTAACCCACCAGTATTTCCCTTTTAAGTCTAAGTACATCTTCGTACTGCCAGGGTGGATGGAATAAGGACTTTCGTGAGCTTCCTGAAGTATCAGCTGTTTAAGTTCCTTGTCGTCCGGAACGCATACACCATTTCCGTTCCATAGGGTTCCATGTTCATCTTCTGTGAAACCAGCGGCTTTACCTTGTTTCATATTCTTGAGGATCCCATGCATATCTGGATCATTCTTTTGAGCCTCGCAGATTTGATCGAGCAAGGTGGGCTTGGCTTCCAGCGTAGCCAAGAATCCACGACCAACTATGCTTAGGTTCAGGGCTTCCATCTGTTGATGAAGTTCCGGTGGAATGCCACGGACGCTAAGAGTGTTGCAACGGCTTTTTCGACTCAGCGCGTCTGCGACCACGTTGGCCTTACCAGGGTGATAGTGGATCCCCACATCATAATCCTTGATGAGCTCTAACCATCTTCTCTGCCAAAGATTCAGATCCGACTGGGTGAAGATGTATTTCAAACTCTTATGATCGGTATATATTTCGTAGCGATTCCCAATGAGATAATGCCGCCAGATTTTTAGAGCATGAACCACAGCGGCCAACTCCAAATCATGGGTAGGGTAGTTGCCTTCATGAGGCCGTAGCTGGCGTGAGGCATAGGCTACCACATGACCTTCCTGCATGAGCACGCACCCCAATCCTTGGCGCGAAGCGTCACAGTACACCATGAAGTCCTTGCGAGTATCCGGTAAGATTAAAACTGGCGAGGAAACCAGATTTTCCTTGAGAGTTTGGAACGCCTTCTCGCATTGCGGGCTCCACACAAATTTTTCTTCTTTCTTGAACAACTGTGTCATGGGTCGAGCGATTTTGGAGAAGTTCTCGATGAACCTCCGGTAGTATCCTGCCAAACCCAAAAAGCTGCGAACCTGAGTAACTGTCTTGGGTTGCTTCCAATCAGTGACGGCGGTCACTGTTTCGGGGTCCACAGCAACTCCTTTAGCAGATATCACGTGCCCTAAGAATTTGACTTCGGATAACCAGAACTCACACTTGCTGAGCTTGGCATACAATTGATGTTCCCGCAACTTTCCCAACACCAGACAGAGATGCTGTTGATGGTCTTCCTCTGATTGTGAGTATACCAGGATGTCGTCGATGAAGACAACAACAAACTTATCCAAGTATTCCACGAACACTTTGTTCATTAAGTTCATGAAGAAGGCAGGAGCATTGGTCAGCCCGAACGACATCACCGTGAATTCATACAGTCCATAACACGTGGTGAATGCGGTCTTCGGGATATCTTCTTCACGGATACGCAATTGGTGATATCCGGAGAGAAGATCAATCTTGGAGAATACCGTGGCACCTTTAAGCTGATCGAACAGATCATCAATCCGGGGAAGAGGGTACTTGTTTTTGATAGTAACTTCATTGAGAGCTCTGTAATCAACGCACATCCTCTTTGTCTTGTCTTTCTTCTCCACAAAAATCACAGGAGCACCCCAGGGGGAAGTGCTCGGCCGTATGTACCCCTTTTCTTTTAACTCTTCCAACAGTTTCTTGACTTCGGCCAGTTCATTTGCTACCATACGGTAGGGTCGGTTGTACAGAGGAGTGGTTCCTACAGCAAGATCTATCCGGAACTCAATCTCTCGCTTGGGCAGCATACCGGGTAGTTCTTCCGGAAACACATCTCCGAACTCACTGACTATGGGGATTTCTGACAGTCCTATCTGATGAAGTTCTAAACTACCGACAGAGGTTGGGGGTGCAAAGAAAACAACCGGTTGTTCCGGCCCTCGGTACAGAGTGACAGTGCGTCTTGCGCAATCCACTACTCCTTGGAATTGAGCCAACCAATTCATCCCAAGGATCACATGCAAGTTCTTGGTGTCTAGAAGAATCAGATCCGAAGGAAAAGGAATTCCCTGGATTTCTATAGGAACGGCAGGGCTATAATACTTTGCTGTCATAACCCCTCCAGGGGTGGTGATGAGCAGAGGGTTCCTAAGCCTTTCTACCCCCAACTGATTTCTCCCCACGAATGGCACAGATATAAACGAGTGGGAAGCTCCAGAGTCGAACAAAATGGTACCAGGGATGGAATGAATGAGGAACGTACCCACGATGACGTCTGGAGTTGTCAGCACATCCTCGGCAGTCACGTGGTTCACATGACCCCGAATGACATCCTTACCACTGTTGTTGGGGCGGGGAGGCGCTTGGCCTTGCTGGCGCCTCGGCTTTGGGCATTTATCCGCAAAGTGCAATAATTTAAAACAGTGATAACGCGGGAATTTAAATAAAGCGATAATGCAATAATTTAAATCAAAATAATTTTATAAACTGGGATTCAATATGTTCAAGGATGATGTGACTTGCCTTGCTCACTTTCCCAAATGTCGGCTTCAACCTCCACGAAGAGCGGATCTTCCGAAGCTGCAACGTCTACACGACCAACAGAAAATAAAAGGGCTTTTACTCTAATAAACTCCATATAACAAGCAGGAACAAAGCACCAAAATGGGTTCTTGACTTCTTAACGAAAAAAAAGAGACTTGAACGGTCCAATTCCGAGTTCAAATGGCCAAGTTATGGCCATTTGAAGTTTATATGCTCTTTAAATGAATATTTGCGAATTTCTTCATTTAAATTTTAATTTAAAAAAGGGGTTTATTGCGTCAGCCGAGGGGGAGGGGGCGCGCGGACCGGGTCCACGGGGGTGGGGCCCACGCGGCAGCCTCACGGTCCACGGTGGACCGGTTGCACCCGGGCTCACACCGGCCGGCGCCGTGGGCCCCACACGTCAGCCACACCTGAGGGCACGAGCGGCTGACGGCCGGGCCCCACGCGGCAACCACTCGGCGCGCCCGAGGGCGACCACGCTGGCGCGGTCAGCGGGAGGCGGCGCGCCCGCGCCCCGATGGTCGCCGCCGCTGACCACCGGCGCGGTGGAGCGGCGGCCGAGAGAGGGGAGGGAAGGGGGAAAGGAGGCGACGGTCCACGGCTCACCCCAGGGCGACGGCGGCGACGGAGGAGGCAGCCGGAGCGGAGGGAGGCGGTGGCGCGGCTCGGGTCGACGGGTACGGCGGCGCTCCGGCGGTCGGCGACCGAAACGGAGAGGTGGACGAGGTCGGCGAGGATGCGGCGAAGCCGAAGGAGGCGGCGCCGAGGTGGGAGACGGACCGGAGCTCGGCGGCGACGGCGGAGAGAGAGAGCAACGTCGCGAGCTCAAATCCGGCGAGGAGGAAGGGCGCCGAGAGGCGGAAACGGACGGAGGAGGTGCGGGGAGGGTTCAAATAGGGTTGGAAGGAAACCGGCGCGGCGCTCTCGGGCTCCATCAATGGCGCCGGCGGGATTAGGGGAGGGTTTCCAAACGAGTCCAAGGGAGAGTGGGATGGAAAATTGGGGGGAAAGGGAGAGGGGATCACGGGGAGTGATTCCCCCCACTTTATTGCACGCGGGGACGGCGGGAGGCGGCGGGATTCGCGGCGGCGGCGGCGCTAGGGCGCGGGGGAGGCGGCGGGAGCGGCGGGAGGAAGGGGATGACGGGTGGGCCCTACCCGTCAGGGAGGGTGGCGGGCGGGCCCGCCCGTCAGCGGCGCGCACTGGGAGGGAGGCCGAATGGGCCGCGGGGGAGAGGAGAGAGAGAGGGGGAGGGAGATGGGCCGAATTCGGCCCATTAGAGAGAAGGAGGGATTTTAGGGTTTTTCTTTTTATAAAATCATTTTAACTTTGTTTATTTCTTAATAATTATTATTTGTGCTCTGAAAATTCCACTAAAATTTATTTACACATTTTAGGCTTTTAGGAAATATACAAAAATCCTCTAAGCCTTATTTGACTTTTAACTTTGCACATTTTAATTGTTGGAGGCTTTCACACGGATTTTAATTATTCTAGGCATAATTTAGAGGATATATTTTAGGGTCGTTTTGGGACGTGACACATATTCCTAATGCTTATAATGATGTTTCTAGGGGATATCCTCCCGATACAAGACAAGGCCAATATAATCATATTGCGCCACAAACACAACCTATTAGGCCACCAAACCCACCGCCAAATCAACAAGGGCCTAATAACATGGAGGATATGATTAGTGATATTATGAGGAATAGATTCGGGATTGAAACTAGAAATCGTGCTAGAACTTACAAAAAGTCATATCCTGATTATTATGATAATGTGCTGTTTCCTCGAAATTATAGAGTTCCCAAATTTGCCAAGTATAGTGGTGAGGATGGTAAGACCACATGGGAGCATGTAGGTCAATTTTTGGCGCAATGTGGTGAGGCTAATAGTGATACTTTTAAATTGCGCTTGTTTTCTTTATCTTTATCCGGTAATGCTTTCACATGGTTTACTTCTTTACCAGCAAATTCTATTCATACTTGGGCTCAATTAGAAGAACAATTTCATGATTATTTCTATACTAGAGAAACTGAGCTTAGGTTATGTGATTTGACATCGGTTATGCAAAAGTATAATGAATCTGTCATTGATTATATTAAGAGATTTAGAGATGTTAGAAACCGATGTTATACTTTGAATATAACTGATAGAGATTTGGCTGGTCTTGCTTTTAATGGTTTAGTTGCTCCTCTTAGAGAAAGACTAGATGGCCAACAATTTCTTGATGTTAGTCAACTCATGCAAAGGGCTCTGGCTCAAGAAAGCCGGGTTAAGGATAATAGAAAACTTGCTAGACCATTTGATAAAAAGCCTAATGTTAATGTGGTTGATTACCCTTAAGCTAATGATAGTGAGGAAGAGGGTGATCATGATATTTATGTTGCCGAATGGTCATGGACTAACAAAAATAAAACTTTTGTTTGTTCTAACCTAATCCCGACTCCTCGCAAAGATCGGCAAAGTGAGGTTAAATATAGTTTTGATGTGGCCAAGTGTGATAAGATTTTTTATTATCTTTTGCAAGAGAAACAAATTAGATTACCTAAAGGCCATGTCATACCTTCTCAAGAAGAGTTGAAATGTCGAGCATATTGTAAGTGGCATGATTCTCATTCTCACTCTACTAATGATTGCAATGTGTTTCGACGACAGGTTCAATCGGCCATAGATGAAGGACGATTGAAGTTCACCGATGGCTCCAAGATGAAGCTTGATCATGATCATTTTCCGGTGAATACAATTAATTTCAATGATAAGAAGGTGTTGATTCGGCCGGAGCAAGCCGAATCTACTAAGGGGAAGGAAGTGGTCATTGGTGAACCAAGGTCCAAGATGATAGTGCTAAAGAAGCCGGAGGTTGGCGTTTGGAAAGAGAATAGGAGTGGAGCTTCAACTTCTAAAGCCCCTAGGAAGACCAAGGTGACTTTTAATATGCTTTTGGAGAAATATGAAAAGCAAGGTGGTGAGAAAATTCGCAACAAAGGGAAAAGACCAAGATCACCTCCTAAGGAGCGATTTGGTCATTCACCAAGACGGTCGCGTTCACCTTCGTATCATTATCCACAAGATATGTCATGGGGTTCCTATCCAATGCCGCCGTCGGGTTATCCTTATCCTTGCTTCATGCCATGGGGGCCGACGCCGCCAATGTTCAATCATATGCCTCCTATGCAATTCAACCAAGGGAGGGGAGGACCACGGAGGCCAATTCATGAGCGTTTGTCTTCACCAAACAATAGCCGATTTTATGGTAAGAATCGGGCTAATGAAGAAAAGTGGGAAGGAAAGCGCGTCAAGGTGGAGGAGAGGACTTCGGAGGTGATTACTATCAAAGTGGGGTCTCATGATGTGCCAATACCTTCTGGAGATGGAGTTGGAGTGTCCCCAAACAAGAAATCCGAAGCCGGTACCAGTTCTTCGCAGTCGGCCGGTCTGACCGCAGCCATACGGCTGGTCTGACCGGGCCATCAGGCCGGTCTGACCGCCGACCCGACAGCGGTTCGGCCGATGCCTCAGGCCGGTTTGACCGCTCGCCACATGTTGGTCTGACCAGCGCGTCTGGCCGGTCTGACCGGTGGTCTACGGCCGGTCTAGCCGGGCTCCAGCTTCGGTTTGATGAGAGGGCTGCAAAGGGCGATGTGAGGGCTTCATCGTCTTCAAGCAAAGTTAATAAAGGGCATTATTTACCTCCTGGAATAGAGCCGAATCCTAGGTGGATGCCTAAGGATTTGACGGCTACACAAAAGAGAAGGTTGCAACGTCTTCGGGCCCAAGAAATAAGAGAGAAAAAGGCCGAAGAGCAAAGAGATAAAAGGTTTAACGAGTTGCGACCACCACCGGTATGGAGGCCTAAGTCCATAGAGAAGGAAAAACCGGTTGATATAAATGAGAAGGAAGAACAATCGGTTGACAAAGGTGAATCATCTCCAAAAGAAGACATGGATATCAACATGGTGTGTATGTTGCCTATGGAGTTTTGTGCTATGGATGAAGCTGAGGTTGCTCAATTCTCATTCGGTCCTAAAGATGCGGTTTTTGAGAAGCCCGATGAGTCAAACCGTCACATGAAGCCTCTTTATCTCAAAGGCCATGTTGATGGGAAGCCGGTCTCTAGGATGCTAGTAGATGGAGGTGCTGCCGTGAATTTGATGCCATACTCATTATTCAAGAAGTTGAGGCGTGAGGATGATGAGTTGAAGAAGACCAACATGATTCTCAATGGCTTGAATGGTGAACCAACGGAGGCAAGGGGTATCTTTTCGGCGGAGCTCACCGTGGGAAATAAGACGCTACCAACCGCTTTCTTCATCGTCGATGTGCAAGGTAACTACAATGTTATTTTGGGTCGTTGTTGGATCCATGCCAATTGTTGTGTACCTTCTACCTTGCATCAATGTTTAATTCAATGGGACGGCGATGATGTTGAGATTGTTCAAGCGGATACATCGGCCGAGGTTGCAATGGCTGATGCTACTTTTGAGTGGCATCATAGGAATATCCAATGCTTATCGGGGAGGGATCTTTCTAGTTAGGATTTTATTAGTATCTCCGATGGCAAATTTGTACCTATCTCTATAAAGCCGGCTAGTGTAGCACGGCTAAGCCATATAAATTTGTATAATGAGTAAAGAGGCTAATTTAGAGTGGTTACAAAGGAGGGTGTAAGAATATCGGTCTACAAAGAACGATATTGGCGAAACCGTTGAGGATTTTGATGAAGTAGAGAAGCTTAGAAAAGGGTTTACATCGGCCGATCCTTTGGAAGAAGTAGACATAGGTGATGGAACTAAGCCAAGGCCGACTTTTGTAAACAAAAATATGAGAGCTGATTATAAGGTTAAGATAATCGAGCTACTTAAAGAATATGTTGATTGCTTTGCATGGGAGTACCATGAGATGCCGGGTCTTAGCCGTGAGCTTGTTGAGCATCGGCTTCCAATTAAACCAGGTTTTAGGCCTTATAAGCAACCACCTCGTCATTTTAATCCTTTGCTATATGACTGAGTCAAAGAGGAGATTGATCGGTTGTTGAAGGCGAGGTTTATTAGGCCATGTCGTTATGCAGAGTGGGTATCTAGCATAGTCCCGGTGGAAAAGAAGGGGAGTGATAAGATTAGAGTTTGCATAGATTTTAGAGATTTAAATAAAGCTACTCCCAAAGATGAATATCCTATGCCTATAGCCGACATGATGATTAATGATGCCTCGGGTCATAAGGTGATTAGTTTTTTAGATGGCAATACCGGCTACAATCAAATCTTTATGGCGGAAGAGGATATGTACAAGACGGCTTTTAGGTGCCCGGGATTTGTTGGTTTGTTTGAGTGGGTTGTCATGACTTTCGGGTTAAAGAATGCCGGTGCAACATATCAAAGGGCAATGAATTTGATCTTTCATGATTTGTTAGGTATTGTCCTGGAGATCTACATTGATGATATTGTTGTTAAATCGGATGGTATGGAAGGACATGTAGCCAATTTGAGGTTAGCTATTGAGAGGATGCGCCGGTATGGTTTGAAGATGAACCCACTTAAATGTGCTTTTGGTGTGTCGGCGGGGAAGTTCTTAGGATTCATGGTGCATGAGAGAGGAGTTGAGATTGATCCTAAGAAGATAGAAAAGATTCATGATTTCAAAGCGCCGACATGCAAGAAGGAGGTCCAAAAGTTGCTAGGTAAAGTGAATTATTTGAGAAGGTTTATTTCTAACCTAGCGGGTAAAATCGATGCTTTTGTTCCTATACTTCGCTTGAAAAAAGAAGCCGATTTTACTTGGGGGGCAAAACAACAAGAGGCGTTTGAAGAGTTGAAGAGATATTTGTCTACTCCACCCGTTGTGCGAGCGCCTAAAGCCGGAAAGCCTTTTCGGTTATATATTGCTTCCGAAGACAAAGTCATTGGTGCCATTTTGACGCAAGAGGAGGATGGCAAGGAGTATATCATTACATATTTGAGCCGCCGCCTTTTAGATGCCGAAACAAGGTATGTCTTTATAGAGAGACTTTGTCTATGCTTATACTATGCTTGTACCAAATTGAGGCATTATTTGTTATCTAGCACATGCATAGTTACTTGTCAAGCCGATGTTATTAAACACATATTGCAAAGGCCAATTCTAAGTGGGAGAATTGGTAAGTGGGCATATGCTTTGATAGAATATGATTTGGCTTATGAACCATTGAAATCTATGAAAGGCCAAATTGTATGTGATTTTATAGTAGACCATCATATAGATATTGCTTATGAGGGAGAGGTTTGCTTAATTGAAGTTATACCTTGGAAGATTTATTTTGATGGTTCTTCTTGCAAAGAAGGTCAAGGCATAGGGGTAGTTTTGTTTTCACCTAATGGCATGTGTTATGAAGCATCGGTTCGTTTGAAGTATTATTGTACAAACAATCAGGCCGAATACAATGCTTTATTGTTCGGCTTACAAGTTATGGAGATGGTTGGAGCTAAATACGTGGAGGCTTTTGGTGATTCGGAATTGGTGGTGCAACAACTCGCCGGAGTCTACAAATGCTTGGACGGATCACTAAATAGGTACCTCGATTCATGTTTGGATATTATTGTCAATTTTGATAATTTTGCTATTACACATATTGCTTGGCGTGATAATTCTAGAGCAAATGGCTTGGCACAACAAGCATCTGGCTATAATGTGAAGAAGGGATTATTTTTTATATTAGAAGAGTCGGTGCTTGATTTTAAATCTTTATGCGAAATTGGCAAAACTGGAGACCAGGGGCGGTCTGACCGGCCGCATGCCGCCGGTCTGACCGGCGACCCCGAGCGGTCTGACTGGCCCTGTGTGGTCGGTCTGACCGGGTTTGGACAGAGCGCCGGGGGGCACGTTTCAATCAATTTGGAAGCCGAATTAATTGTGAATTCGGACATTTGTGCCCAGGTGACAGAAGAAGATTGGAGAATTCCTTTGATTCAATATTTGAAGGATCCCACACTTAAGGTTGATCGGAAAATTCGGCGGCAATCGTTCAAATACACATTGCTTGATGGTGTCTTGTTGAAGTGCTTAGATGAAGATCAATCTAAAGTGGCTATGGGGGAGGTACATGAAGGAATTTGTGGAACTCATCAATCGGCCCACAAGATGAATTGGTTGCTTAGAAGAGCGGGATTCTATTGGCCGAGGATGATTGATGATTGCTTCAAATATTATAGAGGATGTGAGGCTTGTCAACGGTTCGGCAATGTTCAATTGGCGCCCGCCGCCGTGTTGAATCCCATAATCAAACCATGGCCATTCCGAGGGTGGGCTTTAGATTTCGTTGGTCAAATTTATCCTTCATTATCAAAGGGGCATAAGTTCGTGCTAGTTGCTACGGATTACTTCACTAAGTGGGCCGAAGCCGTGCCTTTGAAGAATATGACTCATACGGAGGTAATTGACTTTATTTTGAAGCATATTATTCATAGATTCGGTATTCCGCAAACATTAACTACGGACCAAGGTGCTTCTTTTATGTCTTAGGAAGTGAAGAGTTTTACCGAATCTTATAGTATTAAATTGTTGAGTTCTTCTCCTTACTACGCTTAGGCTAATGGACAAGCCGAGTCGAGTAATAAGACATTGTTGAAGCTAGTAAAAAAGAAGATTGAGGAACACCCAAAGAGGTGGCATGAGGTGCTTTCCGAAGCATTGTGGGCGCATAGGATATCTAAACATGGTGCCACTAAAGTCACTCCTTTTGAGTTAGTTTATGGTAAAGAAGCCGTTTTATCGGTTGAGGTAAATCTTGGTTCTCTTCGTTATATCAAGCAAGATGATTTGTCAAGTGAAGATTACAAGACGTTGATGGGAGATAATCTTGATGAAGTCATCGACAAGCGCTTGAGGGCATTGGAGGAGATAGAGAAAGAGAAGAAGAGGGTGGCCAAGGCATACAACAAAAGGGTGAAAGGAAAGTTGTTTCAAGTTGGAGACTTGGTTTGGAAGACAATTTTTCCTTTGGGTACTCGATCCAAGGAGTTCGGTAAGTGGTCTCCTAGTTGGGAGGGTCCTTATCGAGTATGCGGCATTGTTCGAGGGAACGCGTATTTTTTGGAGACACTTCAAGGGGAGCGTTTTCAGCGAGCAATCAACGGGAAATACTTGAAGCAATACTTCCCGAGCGTTTGGCAAGACGCTTAGGAGGTACTATGGCCGGTAATTAGATTATCGTCCTAAGACCAAAAACATGTTCTATGCTTTTAGATTCACGTTGTTCATCAAAAAGGCAGGGGGGCATGTGTTTATACCCAAATTTGGCACCTAGGATTAAAATAGGAAAGATTGCCAAAATTTGGAAGTCTGCCGGTTTCCTCCGAGTGGGCCGGTCTGACCGCCGTGTGTTGGGCGGTCAGACCGCCGGTTGAGGGCTGGTCAGACCGGCGGTGTGTGGCCAGTCTGACCGGCAGGGCCGAGTCCGATTCTGTTTCATCGGGTCTCGAGGTTTCTTTGCTCGGGAAGGCATGTTTCGGGTTTCCTTTGGCTTCTATCCCGAGTTGGACGTGGAGGAGGGCCTGTAGAGGGCAAGACCAACCCCTATATAAGGGACATGGCCGGTTCATTGTAAAAAAGCCAATCTACTATCAATCGATCGAATTGTTTTTTTATATTGCTTTTAGTTTTCTCTTAGTTTGTCCATCTTTGTCGGGTTGCGCCATAAACCGTCCGCCGTCGCTGTGAGAGTGCGACAGCTCTTTGTAGGTTTGTCCTGAAAACCTTCCGTTTTGCCCACGAGACGGGTAGTTATCTAGAAATCGGCTCCGCTAGCCGGTTTAGTTATCAAAACCCATCTAGGTTTAGCTCTTTGCTAGATCGAGGTGGTTGGCGACTCTAGGATCACCGCAAGGCTTAAGGTGCTGCGATCGTGCTTGTCAACTTGTCACAAAAAGTTGCCAACACCGTCGGCTGAGATGTTGGTGCAGCGGAGGAAACCGCCTGAGTTGATGGCTGAACATCGGTAATCAAAGACCGATAATTTGGAAAGACACCTCCTTGCAAATAAACCGGGCCTGCAGCCTGATGCTCAGCTATTGAACCATCGGCTATGGACTTCATCATGTTTGATAAGGTATTGACTAACACCCCAGATTGATTGATCAAAGCATGATGCACAGCGTAGTCAACCCGATCTTGGAAATTACTGAAAAAATCTTGTGCCGCATCACTATTCTGATTATGATTTCCTCCTTGCAACCCCTGAGCACCATCACCTTGCACTCCATGCACCCCGTCACCTTGCACTCCATGGACTCCTTGAGAATTGTCACCTTGATTTCCTAGAGAGCTGTCGATAGCACTTTTGTTACTCAGCTGAGCCGAGCCGTCTGGAGCTTGTTTTCCATCTCCATCCTTAGAAGAACTGGTCCCTGGATCATCAGCAACCACTTCTATTTTGTACTTCTAAACAAGTGTCCCCTTGCGGGTCTGCATGAATGAGTTCAAGAACTGATCCCGTGCTTGCTGCAACATTGCTTCAAACTCTATCTTCTGCTCAGGTGTGAATTTTTCTGGATCGATCGGCACGACGTTTCCTTCATTGACGTCAGTCAACCCTAATTTCAGCACCTTTTCCTTAACAGAGCCTGGGCTAGCTGGGGATGGTGGTGGTGGTTGTTTCTCGGCCATGAGGACGAATTGTTGGCTGACTTCTTAAATGTCCCACCGGGCGTGCCAAAAGCGTGTTGACAGAAAACACGAGGCCTGGGAGATTTACTTAACTCTAGTACAGGTCCAAATCTCACCTTCGAATGTATGAGCATGCCAGTTGATTTGATCCTGTAATCAACAAGAAATAGAAGCAAAGAAACCGCAGTTAAATCTATAAATAATAGCCGATCGGCTAGGTGCCGATGTCATATATACATTGATCGGCAGTCATTAAGAAATAAGAAGGGACTAAATCTACTCGATTGGCTGTAGATATTAACAATATATAATCATTATATCGATATATACTTAAATCAAGTGATTGGGATAGATCGGTCGCTATGCCGAGACAGTATAAATCACATAGATCGAAATATATATTAATAATGAGACTATATACGTTTATAGCATAGCCGATCAGATAGATCTAGCATGTATCGGCTAATACTCCGATATCACTCTATATTAAGATATTAAAGCGAGTAGAATATACTAAACAAAAGCCTAATATACTTAAATGCAGCAAGATCTTAACGTAAAGGGCAGATTTAACATGTCAATCAAACATATAGGATAAAAAGTAGTTAAATCAGGTAAGATCAGCTGAAACTCCGATACTACCCTAATCAGCAACCAAGAAGCGGGCTAGAGATTGAGATTCTAATCACGACTCATAAGATCATACTTAACTGATGCAGCTATAAGTATGAAAAGAAGAACAATGTCTAGACAATCAAGCCGTTGGATGTGTCATAGAGTGGTAGATATCCTATATAATCTAAGTCAACATCGGTGTTTAACCTAGTCGGCTGCCTTCTATTGACGGATGTTAGCCGATTGTAGGTTAGATATCGATATTGCCAAGGATTATGTAGGATATATGATAACTCGACGAATTACATAAACAAGATTAGAGTGTCATAAAGATGGAAACACTAATCCCGAGAACGCAAGCCACCATAACAAGTTTGACCTCTTGGTGAAGATCGAAACCGATGCAGCTCAACCCGAAAGCAAGAACTCGTCAAAATAAAACTAAAGCAAAAAGGTGGCGATGCGCCGAGATTGTATTGAACGTGTGTGTTAAAAGTTACATAGGGCTCGGGTATATTTATACCCGAAAATCACAAGATATGTCCTAACGGACACAACTACTATCTCTAAGAAACTCTAAGATACCATAAGTCTTTGCGGCAGACTTTTGCCCAAGCATATCTCCAAGGAGATTACATAAAACATCCTAATTAATAGATACAATTGCCTTCTCAGGACTCTATCCATGTGCGGCAATCACCTTGAAGCGCCTTAATTCAACCCGATATCATACATCAGGTTGCATTGTCGGAATCGGCTGCATCGGCTTACCTAGCCCGACTCAGACCCAGCCGATCCAATTTGTAGCCGATCTGGACTCCAGCCGATTCCTGCTCTGTTTCCGAACTCGATCTCCGCCTCCGACTTTGCATCGATCTAATCTTCTTTCCCAATGCCGATATTACCAAATTTGGTTGTTAACAGATACCACTCTATATTAACATATTAAAGCAAGTAAAATATACCAAACGAAAGCCTAATATACTTAAATGCTACAAGATCTTAACATAAAGGGCAGATTTAACATGTCAATCAAGCACATAAGATAAAAGTAGTTAAATCAGGTAAGATCGGCTGAAACCCCGATGCTACCCTAATCGGCAACCAAAAGCAGGCTAGAGATTGAGATTCTAATCACGACTCATAAGATCAGACTCAACTGATGCAGCTATAAGTATAAAAAGAAGGACAATATCTAGACAATCAAGCCGTTGGATGTTTCATAGAGTGGTAGATATCCTATATAATCTAAGTCAACATTGGTATTTAACCTAGTCGGCTGCCTTCTATTAACAGACGTTAGCCGATTGTAGGTTAGATGGCGATATTGCCGGAGATTATATAAGATATATGATAACTCGACGAATTACATAAACAAGATTAGAGTATCATGAAGATGGAAGCACTAATCCCGAGAACGCAAGGCGCCATAACAAGTTTTACCTCTTGTTGAAGATCGAAATCGATGCAACTCAACCTGAAAGCAAGAACTCGTCGAAACAAAACGAAAGTAAAAGGGTGGCGATGCGCCGAGATTGTATTGAATGTGTATTAGTTTGATTACATGGGGCTCGGGGTCTATTTATACCCGAGATTTACAAAATATGTACACATCGGACACGACTCTTATCTCTAACAAACTCTATGATACCATAAGTCTTTGCGGCAGACTTTTGCCCAAACATATCTGTAAGGAAATTACGTAAAATATCCTAATTAATAGATACAATTGTCTTCTCAGGATTCTATCCATGCGTGGCAATCATCATGAAGCTTATTAACTCAACCCGACAATGTATTCTTTGTCATATTGTAGGATTCGGCTCAATCGGCTAACCCTGTCCAACTCGGACTCTACTAATCCTGATCAAAGCCGATTCGGACTCTTGCCGATTCTTGCTCTGTTTCCTAAAAGATCTTGGATTTAGATTCTGCTTCGATCTGATCTCTATCTTTGATACTCAGATTATGAAATTTGGTCGTTAACACAAGTCAAGCCCAAGGGGCATCGCCTCAAAGCCAACTGCCGCAATTCGACCCAAGCACCGCGGTCCAAGCACCCATGACCTTCGCACAAGCCGTGCCCTCTGGCTACGGAGCGGTCCCACTACCAAATCAAGTTTGGAACCAAGTCGTGTTCGACCCAGCTATGGTGATGCAAGCTGCTCCGACTGACCAACAAAACCAGCCAATGGTGTTTGGCACGGGGCATCAATCAACAGCTGCTGCTCAACCTCATTTGCGCCCCCGTACCCGCAGCTAAGCTGGCCTTCTCAGCAAGGCGTCATGATCAAGTCGGATGGCGAAAAGGGTTTGCCGTTGAGTTGGGGGATCAAGAATCATCCCATCCCACCCCAGTTCAAGTTCCCTCATGTCCCAAGGTATTCGGGAGAAACGGATCCGAAGGAGTTCCTCTCCATCTATGAGTCCACAATCGAAGCTGCCCATGGTGACGAGAATACAAAGGCGAAGGTAATTCACCTCGCTCTTGATGGCATTGCTCGATCTTGGTATATTAATTTGCCTACTAGTAGCATTTACTCATGGGAGCAATTGCGCAATGTCTTTGTTCTTAACTTTCGAGGCACTTATGAGGAGCCGAAAACACAATAAGGTCTTCTCGGCATTAGCCAGAGGCCAGGAGAATCGACAAGGGAATACGTGCGCCGCTTCTCGCAAGCACGGTGCCAAGTGCAAGACATAACAGAAGCCTCTGTCATCAACGCTACTTCGACCGGCCTACTTAAGGGCGAACTCACTAGGAAGATCGCCCGCAAGGAACCAAGGATGCTCGAACACCTCTTTCGCATAATCGATGGTTATGCATGAGGCGAAAAAGATACCAAGCGGCGGCAAGAGATACAAGCCGAATATGACAAAACAGCCGCAGCCGAGACGGCCACCGCGCAAGCTCACGCACAAGCTCAAATTCAAGCCCAAGTTACTAGTTCGGCACCCGTTCTGATTCACTCAACCCCTCCGGTGAATCAAGGGCAGCCTTTAAGGCCGAACCATGCCCCGATGACATGGAAAAATTTAGAACTGATCGAGCTGGCAAAGCAGTGATGGCAGGAGAAGAAGTGCAAGCCCTTCGCAAGGAGTTCGACGCTCAGCAAGCGGGCGGCCAGCAACAACCTTTTCGCAAAAAGATCAGGAAAGACCTATACTACGCCGTTCATGGACACTCTTCGCACACAACCGAGCAATGCCGGAACATTCGGCAGCAAGGCAACACTCAAGAGCTCAGGCAGCAGCAAGCCAGGGCTGAAGAGGCAACGCGCGAAGCGGTCCTCAACCAAGCACCTCAGGCTGAACAGCGCCAAGATGCACAGTGAAGAGTGATCTAGGTCATCACAAGATCTTATCCCCCCCTCGCAAGTGTCGAAACGACAAAAAAAGATGCAACTTCGAGCAGTGCATAGTATTGTTTCGGCAGGCGAAGGGGTCCCAAGATACTTGACGCAACAGATATCCTTCAGACCGAAGGATGCTGAAGGAGTCCTTTTCCCACACCAGGATCGGTTGGTGCAGAGATGGTTGGTATTGAAGTTCGGCATATCTTGATTTATGGAGGCAGTTCGGCTGATGTCATCTTCGCCGGAACATATGCCAAGATGGGTTTGCCGACACTGGCATTGTCCCAAGCACCAACCTCGCTCAGGGGGTTTGGAGGCGAAGTAGTGCAAGTTTTGGGTCAAGCCCACCTCAAAGTCACCTTCGGCACACAAGAAAACAAGAGAGAAGAAGAGATACTCTTCGACATTGTTGACATCCCATACAATTACAACGCCATCTTCGGCTGAGGCACTTTGACCAAGTTTGAAGCAGTCTCTTATCACAACTACCTCAAGCTCAAGATGCCTAGCCCAGCCGGTGTGGTAGTTGTCAAGGGTTCCCATCCTTCGGCTACCATGGTGGCCTTATAGATCGCCATGTGGGCCACCCGGCACGGCACGGCCCAGGCCCGGTCGTGCCTGGGCCAAGGCTTGTCGAGCCGACACGGCCCGACCGACGCACCGGGCCATGCCGTGCCAGCCCACGTGCCGCACTCACGGCCTAGGCACGGCCCAACACGCCTGGGGCCGTGCCGGGCCGGCCCGAAGGCACGATGGCCCATAGTGCTTTTCCTCAGAATAAGTCTAATTTTCCTCCCTCCTATTGGGCTGTGACATATATATAGCTAAAAAAAGTCTATTTTACCTCCCTTTTCTTTGGGTTGTGATATCAATAGCTAAAATAAGTCTATTTAAGGTCCCTATTCTTTGGACAGTGACATTTATATGTTTATTTTTAGTCCCTATACTTTGTGTGGCATGCCTGGCCTGCCGGCCCATCATGCCAGGCCGGCCTGACCGTGCCGGGCCAGCCCAGCGTGCCGGAGGGGAGGCCCAGACACGGCCCGGCGGTCGGGCCAGGCTGGCACGGGCCCGACCCAAGTCAAGCCGTGCGGTGCTTGGGCCGGGCCAAAAAGCCGTGCCATGGGCCGGGCCTTCGGGCCTCGGGCCTTATGGCCATCTATAGGTGGCCTCCTTCGACAGGGGAGTTCATACCTTAGAAGTCGAACGGCAAGAAAGAACCAGGCCGACGCTGAAACCCGTCCCCACGGCAAGGTTGTCTGGTTGCAGATAGATGACTCTGACCCCGCCAAAATCATATCACTCGGCGGAGACCTGAGTGAACAAGAAGTGAATAGCATCCTGATCGTGCTCAAAAAAACATTGATATCAAAGCTTTGGGTTGATCATTCTTCATTTAGAAATTTTTCTACTGTTTTTCAATGATGGATGAATATTGGCTCGGGAAGAAATCTATGTTTATGCCGCTATTATGCACAAAGACTGCTCGATCTAGCTACTATGATTGTGAAGATGTGCGTTGGAGGATTTCTTTTCAATCTAGCTACTATTCCTCGATCTAGCTACTATGATTGGGAAGGTGCTATGCACAAAGACTCCTCGATCTAGCTACTATTCCTCGATCTAGCAGGAAATCTATGTTTATGCCGCTAATTAAGATGCTACAAAGACTCCCAGATGTTGGATTTTGCAGAGCGGCGATTTTCTTTTCGTGTTTTGCAGTGGTGGTCAAATCTACAGGAAGAACAAATCTACAGCGACGTGGAAGGGGATGAAAGTGCTGCTGCGTCAACAACATGATTCACCAATTGAGAAGTTGGCTATTGTAGGTGAAGATTTTAAGGCTTCCAAGAAGCAGGCTATACGTTCTTCGTGGAGTGCATCTATTATCAGAGATGAGTTACTGAATGCACATGGTTGTGCGACCCAACTTGATGGGAAGAGGTTTATGTTTGCTGAAAATCTTTCTATTGCCACGAAGCAAATTATCGTTAAGTCCTGCAAAGATGTTAGTAGAAAGAAAAATAAAGAGGTATGTGTTTTTGCAGCTAGAGATCAGTATTCAGACTTGAACAACAAAAGAATTGCTGCTATGAATAATTATGGGAAGTTTAAAGTGGTCCATAGTAAAAACTTTTCTTCTCCTAATCGGCATGTCAAATCAACCTCTAGTGCAAAGGGAATGCATGAATGCTAGCAGTGCTGAAGTTTCTTCTGCACCAGGATTGGTAACTACAGCTTTCTCTGATGATCCTCTTGGTGACTCATCCACTAATGTTACTATAGGTGATATGTCCTAGAGGCAATCGTATAGATGATTGTATCACATACTATGTTTACATAATTATCTAACATTGTTCCTTGAAATAGATAACACATTATCTATCTATCTATCTATCTATTATCTATTATCTATTATCTATCTATCTATTATATACTAAAATTCCATTAAACTTTCTAAAAACGCTCTCAGTCTGCCACATGTCTCCCTCAAAACGCTCGCCACGTGGTGCAACGAGAGAGTTGAGAATTCCCTAGGGCCCGCATGTGCAGTGTATGGGTTAGTTCCAACCGTGAACTAATTCTGAAACGTGAACTAACGAAGATTAGTTCCATATAATTGTGTATGGGAGGCAAGATTCAAAATTAATGTCAAAGCAAAATCTAATCACATATGGCATGCAAGATTAGGCACGTGTAGAGCATGTATTTGTCATGAATAAACGAAGATTAGTTCCATCATTGTGTACACAAGGCAATATTTCAAATTAATCTCAAAGCAAAATTTAAGGCAAGATTACATATATATATATATATATATATATATATATATATATATATATATATATATATATATATATATATATATATATATATGCACCGGCTTGCATACATATATATGTACACCTCGTCAGCAACACCTTTTAATCCTCTGCAACACACGATTTTAGTGGCTCCATCCTCCGGTCCTCTACAACATGCAATTTGGACGAGTTATCTTTGCAATAAGAGGTCCTGCGGCACCAGTCCAGCGGCTGACGCCCAATCCACAAATCTAAGGAAATAGAGAGGACATACCCACTGGAGAGGAAGGGAGAGAGAGAGCAGGGCGGCCACCTGCTGAGCTAGGAGATAACTCCCAGGAGAATGTTGAGGTGAGCACGGAATATAGGAGGGGGACATGGATATGGCACTGCAAGCTGCAACTGCCATTAGGGAGAGGGAGTCGGGGAACTACAAAAGAGTCCAGGACTCCAGAGTAAAGTGTGCGGTGTAGATTAGCCTTAGCTTAATTTTGGATTGCTATGATGTGTAGTAGCTTGCTTAGGGACTGCTAAACACTACTTCGTAATTGGGTAGTTATAAAACAGTTTTCGGGTATGCAATGAAACATGTAGTGGGATATGAATAATTAATCAAGAATATGGGATTTGCCCCTCCTATGGAGAGATATTTGGGCCCCTCGATATTATAGATTATGAAAGTGCATGGCCATGCTAAAGGTGATTGAGGAGTCAATCACAGGTTTTATAATCTATCACAAGTTCGAGTGAATGATTGAGCTATTATAGGATGGCACATATCTAGCCTCGAGCTTAATCGATATCGTGAGGCAAAGGGGTTTATACAAGTATATACTAGAGGTTCAGCCGATATGATCTTTATGTATGTCCGGTTGGTCAATAAGTTCTGCTAGGGGCCGCTGTTGACACGTGGACCGAAAATGAGTTTTCGGGTTACAGCCGAGTGTACATGAACCTACAAGGTGGCACGCTTAATGGGCCAGAATAAGGGGATTGGATGGAGATCCAATATGACCTTAGTTCAGATAGGGATCTGAATAGGAGTCCTATAGGCCTTGGAGGCCTGAGTCGTGGATCCTATATATTTATGAGGGGTGTGACCGGCGGAGTTATTGCATCATGCGAGAAACCCTAGCCGTCACTTCCCTCCCGAGCAAAACCCTAGCCGCGCGCGGGTGCTAGCACATCTATGCATGGTGTTCCGTCCTTGTACGTGTGAATACCGGTAGAGGCGCTGCTGCTTTGCGGTGCTGATCGGCGTGGGAGCACGACGAGGAGAACGCACGAGGAGGAGAAGGTCGAGCCGGTGCAATCGAGCACTTCCTCTATATCGGCACGCGCTACATCGCGAGGGTGGCTTTGCCTTCTTAGCGCTTTCTTCCGCTATGCAGCGCGTCGAGTGGTAACGATCTATGATCTTATACTTGCATGTGGTTCCTGGTTTACACGGTAGAAAATTTTGATTTATGCTATCGTAACCTACGCATATCCTAACTATAAGCCAATAGTTACAGGTGAGTAAAAACGGTTTATCCATGATGGCTCAAGAAGTAGAAGCTATACTGTTAATGGTGTGAAGGGACAACGCTCCAATATTTTTCAGTCGCAATGTATTATTCGTGAGAAGGTATGCAAATTAAAATTGATGGTGGAAGTTTTACAAATGTTGTTAGTTTAGATTTGGTGCTTTGCCAATCCGGAGGCTTCCAACACCATGTTATATTCAATGGATGAATCAGAGTGGTATACTGAAAATTACTCACAAGGTGAGAGTAAAATTTTCTATCGGAAAGTATGTGGATAAAGTGGACTCTGACGTCGCGCCATTGAGTGCATGTCATTTATTGTTGGGTAGACTATGGCAGTTTGATCTTGATGCTACACATGGTGGTCAGTCCAATAATTATTCTTTTGTGCACAAGGCGGTGCAACATGTGCTGAAACTGATGACGAGGAGTGCTATTGAGGCTGATGTGTTTGTTGCTATGAAGAAAAAGAAAGAGGTGTTGGAATTAATAGATGGGTCTTAGCCCACTTAAAGATTAATTCTTTGGAAAATCACAAAAGACCACCTCATAGGATGACATGCATGGGGAGTTATTCTAAGAGAGGGAGACCTCCTTAAAAGGGAGGATGCCCTCCTAGCCACTTGAAGCATGTGAGGTGGAGAGAAGAGGGGGACAGACGCGCGCTTGCTCGCCGGGCTAGGCCGGCGATGCGCGTGCACGACGTACGTGTCGAATTGTCGCAGATGCAGCCTCCTTTTGCAGTTTTGTTTTGCTGTGGGAAATTCAGATTTGTTTGTTTTGGAAACATACCGAAAAATCCATTGCGTGAAAAACGGCGTGGCATCTGGATAAGTTATGCGCGACTTATCTGGTTCGGTTACGCGGAGTGTATCTGGTTCAGTTACGCGGAGTGGAGATCGTGCGGGCACCCTGATTAAGCGACGCGGAGTAGAGATCATGCGGGCGCCCTGATAAAGCAACCTTTCTCTATATAAACCGAGCCGCCGCTTCCACGCAACACACGCGAAATCATCCAGGGTTTGCCTCCTACTCTGTGCTGCGCCGTCGCTCGTATACTACTCCATCCTGCTCGCCGGCGTGCACCGGCGATCGGGAGAGCAGTTCTCCAGAACCTCTGCCTTCGACTTTCTGCACCGGGAGAGGCGGCAATAATGTTTTTGAAAGCGCTTCGCACGACTGCTCCCTGTTCGTCCACGACGGCTCGTCTTCCTCTTCGCTCGCGTGTTGCACGCCTTCGTCAACGCCCACAACCACGAGTAATTCCTGCTGAGCAACCGATTTTTCGGCAACCTCGGTACGTGTTCAATATGGTACGTATATTTGATCTGTTTATGTTTTACTGCCTAGTGTACATGTGTAGATCCAATGATACGTTCATGCTAGTTTGCATCTGCAATATTATGATTTATTTATGGAATAAATTAAATCATTATGTGTTTATAATCTCAACAAGAGGTTTCCAAAATTACATGAAAGCCGAGGACGGCTTTGCTTCGAGGTGGATAGAGTGATGGGACCAAGATGCCTTCTAATATATAAGATATTTTTTTTAGAGCCTAGTTAGTTGGAACAAATCCTATTCAAGTGAATCGGAACCATAGGGTTGAATGCAAGGGACTTATAATTGGTTCTACAGGGCACGAGAGGAAGAAGGAGGATATACCAGAAAGGCCAGAAATTAAAAATGGTGGTGTCCCAATCCAGTATATCTATTCCAGTCACTTCATGTCACACACTAAAAATCCCAAATATTTAAATTGTTGTCTAAATTGGAATTATTAGAATTTATTTTAAAAGCCTAGAAGAGAAGATCTAGTTTTAATTAATAAATTTCAATATAAAATGGGGCCAGATAAAATTTCATTAAATACTTTGCTTAATTCTATAATTCCTAGATTTTTCTGGGATTTATTTGAGCTAAGGAAGTATTTTTAATAAATGGAATTGCATTTCATGAATAATTTAAATTGGAAAAGGTTTTAAAGTTCTCTTTTGGAACCTTCTCTCTCTCCTGGCCCAATCCGGCCCGCAGCCGAGCTCGCGCGCGCGCGTCTGCCCGCTGACAGGTGGGGCCCACCTGTCAGGGCCGTTGTCTTCCTCGCGCCATCGCCCGGCCGAACCCTAGCGCCGCGCCGCCGTCGTCTCCTTCCAAATCCAGCCGCCCCTTTCCGTTTCCGGTGAAATTAATAGAGGGGAAATGATCCCCGGGATCCCCTCTATCTTTTCTCTTTTGGAATCGTCGGCTAATTTCGTTTGGAAATCCGTGGATTCGATCTCGAATCGGATTCGTCTCTCTCCTCTGAACCCTAAACTTTCCTTCTCGTCGCCGGTCGCCGTGGGCCTTCGCCGCCGCCTTCCAACCCCTATAAAAGGACCCCCAAGCCCGCCGCTACCCGTCGCCACCCTCGTCTTCGTCCGTCGCCGCCCGTAGCGCCCTAGCCCCGTGTAGCTTCGCGCCGCCGTCGCCGCCGCAGCTCCAACCGTGCGTCGCCGTCGCTCCGGTTGTCGTTGCCGCTCGGGAAAGCCACCGTCGTGATCGCCAAGCCGTCGCCGACCTCGTCTGCCCCTCCGTCGTCACTGTGGGCCGCTGGAACACCGTCGCCGTCGTCAAGCCGAAGGTCGCCGCCGCTTCTTCCTCGACGCTGTCACCATCCGTTGATCTTCCGCCGTTGCTTTGGTCACCGGTGAGTTCGCCGCGTCGCCCTCTACGTGTTGGTGTCCTCCGTTCGCGTCGTCGCGCCGTCGTTCGCCGGCAACCTTGCGCGCCCGAGCCGCCGCCGGTGGTCCCGCTGACGTCATCGTCGTCGTTTCCCGTGGCCCGGTCGTGGACCGATGGATCTTGGCCGTCCGTTTTGGATGAATCGATCTCGGCCGTTCGTTTCCGTGAGCCGCCGCCGTGCACCCGGTTCACCGCGAACCCTAGCCGCTGACGCAATAAACCCCTTTTTCCTTTTCAAAAATAATTGATTATTGCGTCATAATTCAATTAAAATCCATATAAGTGTTTTAATCCGATTTAATCTTTGAAAATTCATAACTAATTCATCTTAGCTCGGATTTAGTTGGTTCAAGTCTCTATTTTTTTCTAAAATTGAGATCTACATGTTAAAAATATCCACATGTACTGTTCATGCTTGTTTATGTGTTGTTTTGGTGTTTTGCTCCTTTCTGTTTAGATTCCGATGTTTCCAGAGAGTCCGTTTTTGCAGGAGAAGAATTTGAAGAGTTCCAAGGCCAGCAAGGCAAGTCACACAGATCCCAAACAACCCTTGAGCATGTTGATCTCGTTTAAAGCTATTGTTTCTATTCAACTATTGCATTTATTTTCGAATGTCATTGGGTGGAATTAACCTATTGTTTGTTATAGCCCTTTTGTTCTTGATTACTTTATTCCTTGATACCTTGGGTTATTATAACTTGACTAGTTGAGCTTTATATATTGGTTCAGCTAGATATTAGATATGATTGCTTAGCCATGCTTAGAAACATTAGCACACTATTGGGATAACTTATAAATTACTATTATTTAATGATGGCTTAATGATAGTTCACGATGGTCAATCGTGATTGGTTAATTAATTAAATTGCCAACTAAAACTTGATAATGGTGGGTTGTGAGCACATGGTTTTGATGGTCGTGCTCATGATGATTAAGGACCGGTTCACGAGTTTCGGTTGTGAAACATTAACCGTGCCAACCACAAGCCAGCGTGGGCAACGGCTTTACCTTTTGTATAGCATGGTTCATTGCGGGGCACCAGACTGAGAAGTGGCGGAGATAAGCCCACGGGGGTCACTGGGGAGTCCATGCCTTGTTTATAAGGGGGTGATTATGATCCAGGAACGGTGCGCTGTGGTGGATTGTGTTGTGCGAGGGGTACTGTCACAGCTCCTTTCTGAGGTACCGTGGTGGTATTGAGGCGCATGGTGACATGTTGTGGGGCTGTGTCTTGTGGGTACAGTGGTACACCTCTGGCCAGAGTAAAACTATTCGAATAGCCGTGCCCGCGGTTATGGGCGGGTCTAACAATGTCTTTCGTGATTAGTTTCACACCTCTCACCATAGTAAAAGATGCTATAACTGGTAATAATTTGATTAGCTCCTGGTTTGGAATGGCATATTCCTGGTTTGGAGATAGAACTGTGCAGCCGGGATGGTTGTTCAGAATGGTTGGGCCTATGCAACAAGGTATGTTGTATAGCGTTGGATTAATATTGTTTAATTATTACTTAACTGTTTTATTAAATTCTGAAATGTTCATTAAATGTTGTTTATGCAAATGAAACCCTACTATGCCATCCTTTGTTATCCTGTGCACTTGCATATTTGCTGCGTGGCTTGCTGAGTATGTCATATACTCACCTTGCAATCATTCATCAGAGGAGGAGTTCTACAGTGATGCTGATGGTGTGGAGGATTAGGTGTAGCCTTGGTCAAGCTGCCTGTGGAGTGGAGTCGTCTGCGCCGTTTATCTTATTCTTCCGCTGCTTAGATTTTTATTGATTGATAGGAACTATCTACCTCTGTAATGACATTTTATTCGCTTATTAATTAGAGTAATAATTGTACTCTATTATCAATTTGTTATTGTGTGCCTCGGCTGATTCCTGGACGAGGGTTCACACACATGTAAGAGTTTGGAATTTTGGATAGAAATTCCGGGCGTGACACTTCACCAAGCCGAAGACAACTTTTTGGAGAGGTTGATCTTTTGTCGAAGTTTTCGCATCTAGGGTTATCATCCCTGCTGAGCTGGTTAATGGTGAATCCATCGACCATGATCTATTGAAGCCACCGGCCAAGTGCTGGTTTGGAGGAGTTGTTGGAATTTATTCCAATTAAATAATTGAGTCTTAGCCTAAACATGATCACCTTCTGCTTATGCGAAAATTAATTAATCTAACTGATCTGAGATGAAGCCATTGCTCTTCTTCTTTCTTCTTCATTGTTTCTTCTATTGTGAGATACCTCACGAGCCCCTTCCAGTGCCTTGATCGATCGGGCGATTAATTTAGGGTTTGAGGTTAGAGAGAGATAAGTCGTCACCTGCCTCCCTCCTTCTCTTTCCTTTTATAGGTGACACTGGTGGGGCTCGGGGGTCTATCTCAATCTAAAATTCGAGTCTATTTTGATCACACAAAACAGATTTATCTCGTAGTTTGTTTCTTGTTAGGATAAGGAAACCGGTGGTTTAGCCCCTCTCCTAATCTTTATCGATACAAGTCGACAAAATCAACCAACATTCTCCCCTTGATTTCGAGACTTACTTATGAGTCTATTAAATAAAATAGCTCCCCAAGGCAATGTGTCTTCAACAACATTATGCGTCACCGAGACAACAAGACCTATATCTCACTATAGAACTCAAATAAACTCAAGCTTAACTTAGTGGGTGTTGATTGAAAAATTAAGTCCCCCTCATCCAGGATCTTAGTGAGGCTCTTATTTACACATGTACTGGCTAGAACATATCTTAATTAATCTTAACTTTATGAGCCTTTAGAGTATGCATCCATAAGCAAAAGCTTAGATTAATAATAATTCGATCCTAGGACATATGTTTCACAACTATATCAATGTATTAGCAGAAAACACACAACATGTTGCTACTAAAATAGAAAACTGTGTTCAATTAGTGCACAACATATAACACAGTATAATTGAGTGGTTTACACCTTTTGAGTGGTTTATGAGCGCTATTTACCACTCTTAGTTCTGGGAAATATTCTTATATATATGATTAATCATAACATGCTTTAAAATCTAACTGCATCATCGACTATGCAGTAAGAGACTATTTTTGGAGCTTTTACATGGTCATTGCTCCCCTATGTGTGGACATAGCTTAATCTGAATAATCTTTATAAATATCCACACATCTCACAAAATAAGTGTCCAAATGTCTCTAAACTTCTGAGATCATTGGACTTTAGAAACATGAGCATGTTACATAAGATTGCCTTGTGAACATTCTTAATACCAGTGGTCTACTCTGGATTTAATTAAATACTGCCAAGATTCCCAGTAAAAATGTTTGCCAAATCTGTAGGCATCCAGATTTGAGCTAATCTCAAGCTTCTGTCAGCTGAATCATAAATGATTATCTTTATAATTTAATTTCAACTTGACTAACTTTAACTGAATTCTCTCAAATTATTTCTTTATGTCAATGTATGACTTACTGATATAAGCCCAGTGCTCCTTCAGACCAAAATAATTCATGGAAAAATTTCCTTAGTTTCTAACAGCAATATGCATTGCTTAACAATAAAATATCATTAGTATGGAGTACCGGTGAATGAAATTTTCCACCTTTAATTTTCATGCACCTGTCCACCTCACTTGAATTGTTCGAAATTTCCATTAGAGTCAGGCTTAATCTTATTAACCCACTTAAATGGCCGAATATTTTGACTCATTCAGAAACTTCTACTAAATTCTTTATTTTGTTCATCAATCTCAATTATTCTTATATGGTTCGAAAACCATTTAGATGAACACTTTAATGTCTTATTTTGTTCATCCATCTCAATTTATTCTTACATGGTTCGAAAACCATTTGGATGAACGCTTATTTTTAATGTCTTATAAGGTGAACAAACTTTATTTAGTATTTACCACCATAATCCGATCTCATAACTTCATTTGATTTTAGCATTAGTGTCTTAAATTTCTTAAAGGAAATCGGAGGTCGCTTATGGGTAAACCTAGCCTTAAATGATCATTTGTTGGCTAATTTCTTGACTTAGTGAAATTTTAACTTAAAGCTAAACAACGCCATTAAAATCTAAGGAAAAGAATATCTCTATCTCATGAGACGTTCCAAACTCCCCTAGTTATGTGACATAAGCGACAATGACACACTCCCAATGGCGTCTTACTTCCATCATTATAGAATAGTTATTCTCCTGATTCTTATTTAAGCTTAGTTCACTAATGATGCAGCGGAATTTAAATCATCATCAATGCTTGATTAAGTCCACAAATGGATTTCTTAAGTCTGCACCCTATATGTGACTTTTCTTTCCATAACAAAACCCTCAAGCTATGTTATGTATATTTAATTGTGCAAGTCACAAATTAAGAGATACAAAATTCTAGCATCCACATAATGGAGCTATGAGTCATAAATGAGGTAGAATAATCTTCTCTTATTATTTATGTAATGGAAGCATAATACCTTATGAACTTGAATCACTTGATTTTACTTTAGCTTTACTTAGCGAATTATCATCTAAGTAATGATAGATGTCAAAAATTTCTAAGGGTGAAGTGTCTCGACCTTAATGAGACGTATATTCTCCCCTAGAAATGTGGCCGAAAAATAAGGCCATAATTTCGACAACGTCTCATAATGATTCAACCCAAAATAATGCCTTTAATCTTCTTATTTAACTAGTTTGTTGAATCAGGACATTAAGCATGTCCCTATTACTTGCAAAGAACTTACACAAGAAAATTTCAAGAGTAGCATACATAGGACATAGAGGCAATTTTATTTCCCCTTGCGAGGAAAGTGAGCTTTATTATTATTAAATTTAGAGTTGCTACAACCCCTTAGTAAAGCTTCATCTTTGCCATCAAATGACAAGATTAATAGGATCTTACTTATTTTGCCTCTTAATCTTCTATATTTTTTATTGATTTGTGGAATGATGAACCAAGTCAATTATGGTCCACTTTGTCTTAGTATTACATAACTGAAAATGACCGTAGTCTAATGGGAGAAAAATAATATGAAATGGACAAGTGGCGCATATGAAATGTTCGATGTCCATCCCACTAAGTTTGCACGCCTTATGATTTATTTCTTGTGCTACCTTTTAAATTATGGCGGCAAATGTGCATAGGCACTAAAATTGTACTAAGCATTAGTTTTCACAAACTTCTAAAAGTTCATCTCAACGTTTGCTAGATACAGTTTTGCAAAGTCATGCTCAAAATTCTCCCCTAACACCAACAGGGATGATAATCTTAATGTTTATGAGTGATATGCGAAACATAACATTATATTGGCCTACTCCCAGGCTAAAGATGCCTCTTGAGTTTAGAAAAAAAAATTAGTGACATTAGCTACGGGAGCCATAAGGAATCCTTTGTCAATGCCAAGTCATACTCAAGTAGGCCTTAGGCTCAGTTAAGTCAATGAGGAAAAATAATAATAATTCCATAGACTTTAACTGATAAACAACATTATTTATTGCTAAAATATTAAGTGGCACTATTATTGTGGTTGCTTGTGCAAATGATGTACATTATTACAATCACTTACACAATAACGATAGCTTAATCTTTATTTCGCTTTGTCTCACCGTTGGGAAGAGACAAGGCGAAAGAATCATTAAATGAAATTACTTATAATCCAAAAATCAAATCACCGTTGGGCAGAACTGATTAGGGAATAAACATTAATGTCTTAAGTCACATCACCAAAGGTTAGAAGTGATAATGTAAATAATTTAAAATCCCAAATCAAATCACCATACGGTAGAAATGATATAGGAAATGACGCCATTAGTGATGCCATAGAATTAAAATTAAAATCCTTAGCCATATCACCGTTGGGCAGAAATGGTAAAGGAATTAAGCTTACTGATAGATTAGATCCTTGATCACATCACCATAAGGTAGAAGTGACAAAGGAATTAATGCACTAATGGCATAAATAAAATTCTAAGTCTAATCACCGTTAAGGCCAAAATGACAGAGAAAATTAAAATAACGATTGACAATACTTAGATTTCTTCCCTTAATTACATCACCGTTGGGCAAAAAATAATTAAGGAAATTACTATCTTAATGAAATATTTTTTCTTTCTAGATAAACATTCTGTTGGTTCCATTAATCTAGAAATATTTACCAAGTATTGCAACTGATCTTAAATAATAAACATTGCCAATTGCATATAATTAATTCACCTTGGCTTAGTCAATCATATGCAAAATAAACTTAGAATTTCATAGTCAAAACACCATTGGTCATAAATAATTATGAATAATCTTAAAATTTATTCCTTAATTATATCACCATTTGGTAGAAAATAACTAAGGAATAAAAAAATTATAATTGACATGCAATTATAAAAACGTGGGTTAAATATAACTTCAGATCTTAATGCTTTCTACTCGAATTTCTCGTTGGTTCCATTCGACTATAAATAATTAAGTTACTAAGGCACTGACCATCATAATGATGTTGACATGAAATCATAAATACTTTCTAGTTAAATTTCTATTCAACTAGGAATAAATTAAGTGGCTTAAGGAAATAATAATCTTAATAAATATTGACATGAAATCATATTAACATTGGTCAAATATAATATCATATCATTAATTTCTTTCTAGCTAAACTTCCTGTTGGTTCCATTTAACTAGAAATAATTTTCTGAGTGATCAAATAATTGACCATAATTTTCCAGCAATTTTTAATGGCTAAGAAAGGTCATAAATAAATTTCTGGAAATACATAAAACATAAATGGCGGGCTTAAAATAATAATACGGCTCATCACTTCCTAAGCCGGCCCATAAAAAAAAGGCTAAAATCGGGCTAAAATTTAGCTAATAAAGATATAACACATTCTGAGGAATTAAAATCATGGGCTTAATAAATAAAAAATAAAGGCCCACTCTTATCGAAAAGCTGGCCCAAAATGGACCGGCCCATTTATGTGCGCGCTCGGCGCTTTGGCGGACGTGGCCCAGATCAGCTTGGCCCATGACGGCGACGGCCCGATGCGGGAGCGAGGGCGGCCATCTGATCAAACGGACGGCCAAGATTTCGCCCGCACTGAAGAAATCGCTCGCCAGGGGGGAATGGGTGTGAGACCTAACCCTAGCTCATTCTTATCCCCTTCTATTCCCGATTCGGCGTCCGGCGAGCGAGCGAGCGAATCGGCGGCGATGTTGCGACGGCGGTCCGACGAGGCGGCGCACGCGTGTGGCGACAAGTGCCGCAGCGGCTCCATCTCAGCCGGCTGGGGGGCGCCCCCGAGGGCGGCGCCAAGCCGTTGTGCCAAGGCGTCGGCAGTCCGGCGAGGCGGCGGCGATGCGGCCGGACCTCATCGGGGTGGGGCAAGAGCACGAAGGCAGCTGCCAAGCCGACGTTTCCCGTCCCCGGCGAGGGACGGTGGAGAGACGAGCTCCAAGGTGGTGCGCGCACGGCGGTCAACCGGCACTGCCCCGAGGAGGCCGGTGTGCGCCGGCAATCTTAGGGGGTCTAAATCCGATAAGTAACCCAAACTCAAACCTAATTTTGACTTGAATTTGCATTTAATTCGGATATTTGTGACTTAGGGTTCTTCCCCCAAAAATTAGGCTTCCTCATTTGGGGATTTTAGGCCAATTGGATCCGGCTTATTGGGGATTTCGGGAAATTTCAATCTTGTTTATTCCCTTTTGCTTGATAATGGGGAATTTCAATCTAGTTTATCCCCTTTCTTGTTTGCTGAGTGCTAGCCGAAACCTTAGCATCGGTCTAGGAATTCTTAGTGTTTGAATTGGGAATTTCAATCTTGTTTATCCCAATCCTCTTCTTCTCATAAAAATCAACAAAATTAAACTCTTCAATAATTTTGCTTCTTCTACTGTTGGCCGAGATCAGCAGTTGGCCGAGATCAGCAGTATAACAGGGCTTCGCTTATGCAACCAAGGCAAAGGGATTAATCTAATCTAATTAACTCAAAATCGCATCATGCATGCCGAATAGAAATTAGGGTTTAATTGGCATAATGGCTTCACTTAGGGATGATGGGATAAAGAAGTGTTGATGAAAAAATCGAACACACCGGCCTGGGAGATCTGCTTAGCTCCTGTGCAGGTTCAAAGATTGATGAGATGCGGGCGTGCCAGTCAGTTTGATCCTGCAACTGACAAGATTAACAGAGACATATGAGATTTAGCCGATACCGGCAGAAACCCTAAAACGAGAAGCAGCCGATAGAGCTAAATTGATATGCTAAGACTAGATTAACATAGACATATGATAAATAGGTAGGCAAGTATATCATCCAAACCAAAGCAATCCAAGAGGTCGAATGTACTGATGCAGCCTTGAACTACGCCGATGTAGACGATACAATTGCCTGGGCCGGCGGAACATTGGACTTATCCCTTCGCCAGAGATCGAAGACGATGCAGCCCTGCATCGGGTGCCAAGTTCCGCCGGAACGTAAAAACAAAAGTAGAAGTAAAAAGGGTGGCGATGCGTCAAATTGTATTGATCGTAGCGATAAATTACACAGATCCTAGGTGTACATATTTATACCCATGGGTTGATACAAGTCCTCATCGGACAAGAAAGAAACTTTCCTAAAGATAAAAGGAAAAGATAAAATCCTTATAGGACACTAAACACACTTTCCTAAAGATAAAAGGAAACTAACAAACTATTCCTAATTAATAGATAACTTGCCATGCCACATTCTCTTTGAACTCGGTCTCTTCTAGATAAGCTTCATCTAGTAGATCAATTTCCTTAACCGAATATAGCAAGAATCCGACAACTGATGACTTGACAACTCTCATCGGCTAATCTCAAGACTTCGAAGCCGATGCTGACTCTAAGTCGATGACTACTCCGGGCTTACCAAATTTCACTGTTAACAAGAAGGCTAAGATTAGGCTCTGATACCACAATGTTGGAATTTATTCCAATTAAATAATTGAGTCTTAGCCTAAACATGGTCACCTTCTGCTTATGCGAAAATTAATTGATCTAACTGACCTGAGATGAAGCCATTGCTCTTCTTCTTTCTTCTTCATTGTTTCTTCTGTTGTGAGATACCTCATGAACCCCTTCCAGTGCCTTGATCGATCGGGTGATTAATTTAGGGTTTGAGGTTAGAGTGAGATAAGTCGTCACCTGCCTCCCTCCTTCTCTTTCCTTTTATAGGTGACACTGGTGGGGCTCGGGGGTCTATCTCAATCTAAAATTCGAGTCTATTTTGTACCGATCACACAAAACAGATTTATCTCTTAGTTTGTTTCTTGTTAGGATAAGGAAACCGGTGGTTTAGCCCATCTCCTAATTTTTATCGCCACAAGTCCACAAAATCAACCAACAGGAGTGTGCTCGGGAATCAATTTCTTGGGCACATCTTTGATTTCTACAGAAGTATTCGTTCTCTGATCGTGTGACTCCCTTGCCGCATGGGTGGAGTATATTTGCGAGATTTGCACAACTATTTTGTCACTATATTTTATGGAGTGGCTATTTGGTTCTGCTAGTTTATTTGAAAATTAATTGCTGCTCAATTTATCTAGTCAATGGTCTGTATTATTTGCTATCTTTTGGTTACTGTGAAAGATTGGGACAAATCCGGGCACCATAGCCGTGTCCTTATCACTCTCTCTTCTAGATCCACATTCACTATGACACACGCTTGAGTTTGGTGGTGGCACGCCGACATAGGCTGGCCGGCAGCACCTGTTTATTATGGTGGCAGGCGGTTGGACGGATGGTCATCTCTCCCCTTTGTCTCGCCATTCACCTTTGCTAGCCGCTAGTGGTGATTCTTTACCTTGGCTCCAAGTGGTGGGGGCACAACGACGTTGGAGGCGGGCGTTCGGCTTTGGTTGGCAGGGTGGTGAGGCTGCGATGGAGGCGGTGGTTAGACGGCATTGGCAGGGGCTATGGCACCGGTTCTGACTGGAGGGGTGGCACGAGATAATTGAAGGCGGAAGACGGCATCAACTCCGGTTGGAGGGGCGGCTTCCTCAACGTGGCAGCCTGTACATTTCAACGTTGTGGTGTGGACGACGGTGACGATGGTCAGCGGCGAGGGCCCTAGGTGTGCTGGCTGCCAGATCATTGCTAGATCTGGTAGGACAACAAGGAGGGGCTTTGGTAGGATAACAATAAGCTCAGTGACGGTGCTAGCGGCAACCGTGGAGACTGGATTCGGTCTAATGGCTAGATACAGCTAGCGTTCATGTGAGGACGGCGAGGAGTGGACGAAAGGCTTTTTGGAGGTGTTGACAATGGTTAAGGAACTATGTTAGATCGGAGGCTTAAGTGCCACGGGATATGAGGTGTTTGTGCAGGATCCATTCGTGGAACGCAAATGGTATTGGCAGGGCCTCTTCTTCTCTGCCTCTGCTAGAGAGCGTCGGTGGGCGAAGGTAATATGTGTCAGGACATGTGGATCCATTCGGAAAATCTATCAAGATCACTTCAGTGTTGTTTTGTGAAAGCAGGACAGAACGAATGTAGTTTTGATGCTTAGTCAAGTAGTTTTGGTTTTGTTTTTCTTCTCTTTGTTATGAGATCTGTAGTTTAAGTATTAATGATGTATCTTTCGATTTTGTACAAGCACTTCTGTGTATATAAACATCAGATTTGTTTCCATTACCTTTTCTCCAAACAAAAAAGTAGATCACGAAAAATGAAATAATCGGGAACATAGTCCTCCTGCAAAGGGTATCGTGGCAGCCCTACATTTTCAATTTTGAACTAACCAATATCAAATATTCACTACTAGAAAAACCAATTTTCAGACGATAATATATATTTTTTCTAGGCGGATAGGCATCTTGGAAGTAAATGGCCACCTACGAAATTGACAATGGGGCTGAGATTGTCCTCCGTCTATGAAAATCGTGCCTGCAGCTCACCAAAAATAATATTGCGTCCCATCTTATCCTTTCCTCCACCATCCACTACTCTTTTCTCTCCACCATCCTTATCCTTATCCTCTCGACCTTTCTTCTCTCTCACGCACGGCTCAGAGGGCAGGGGCGGCATCGTCAGCGGTGGCTCCGAGGAGGAGCGGTGTGGGTAGTCGGGGTATCGGCAACGAGGAGCGGCGTCGGTGGCAGCTCGGGTGGACGGGAGGGGCGTCAACGGTGTCGCAGGCAGAGGGGAGGGGCGTTTGCAGCGGCGCGGGCGGAGAGGAGGGGCAATGGCGGCAACATGGCCGAAGGGGAGGTGTGGGTGGTGGTATTGGTGACGAGGAGCGGCGTCAGCGGCGGCTCGGCCGAAGGGGAGGGGCGTCGGTGGTGGCGCGAACCGAGGGGAGGGGATCAGCGTGGCCGGAGGGGAGGGGCGGTGTAGCTCCCGTCCCTCTCCTCTCCTCAGCTCTACTCTACCTCGGCAGCTGGAGATGGTGACGGGCGGGGTGGCAGTTCCTGGATGGCGACGTGCGGGTGCGGCGGATCAGGTGACGGGTGTGGTCATCTTCCTCGTCGTCATGGTCGTCTTTTTCGTCGTCATGGAAGTCGACGGTGGTGCGATTCCCCTACCCTCCCTCCCCCACTCCCTCTTTGTCTCCCTCACAGATCTGGCGGAGGGGGCGAAGGCGGTGGCATGGCCAGAGGGGGAGAGGGCAGCAGCGGGTGGGTGGTGGCTTTTTTTTTCTCCGAAAACATTTTCGCAAGCAGGTGGCTATAGTGCCTACGAATATGGAGATGCCGCCTGCTAAAATCATTTTTGCAGGAGGGACAAATGTCCGCCTACAAAAATCGTGTATTTTCGCATGCTTTGAAGTTCATGCGGAGTGGATGGCCACCTGGAAAAATCGCTTTGGCCCGTTTGCAAAAATGTTTTTTTATAGTAGTGATTTAGAAATAGAGACAGTAATAAGGAGGAGCAATATAAATCCTCAACCAAAGGTACACATACTTGTTATTTCAGATTTAGGTAGAGCTGATCTCTTAGATGCACCTTGGCTTGTAGATAAAAAAACCTATTACTCTCGAAAGGCTTGGGTTAATTCTCTGAGATATCTTCCACCGCTCAGAAGGCTACCGCACATCCATCCATATGTAACTATGTAAGTCCAGAAAAAGTCGGCTGTTTTTTAGGACCTCTACCCGCTCTAGTGTGGGCATGAATAAAGCGTACAAAAATTGTTGGGGCAATTTCGTTCTTGTCTCTACTTCGATTTTCAATATTGATTTTGCCCCTATATTTTAGGTTTTCGTTTTTATCCCTACTTTTTTTTTAAACGAAACAGCCGTTTACCTCTATTCTGTTAATTCTTGCTAACGGTGTTCATTGCGGGGTAGAAAGGATAAGTATACCCTTAGATATTTTCCGGTACTTTTGTACACCACTTTCAAATTTGACCCAAATTTTGGCAAACTTTCACAATTTTTTGACAAATTAAATTACTGCTATAGTATGGCATCAATAGATTTGTATTTTGATTATATCAAAAGTACGGGAAAATATCTAATGGTTTACTTGTCTTTTTACCCTCCACATTTAACACCGTTAGCAAGAATTAACGGAACAGGGGCAAACGGTTGATTCATTTAAAAAATTAGGGTAAAAACGAAAACCCTAAAAAACAGGGGCAAAATCAATATTGGCAATCAAAGTTGGGGCAAGAACAAAATTGTCCCAAAATTCTTCCCCCATAATACTCGTTTAAAATTTCTATCAAACATTTCCTTAAGATCATAGTTATGTGGAAAGCTAGATCTAGGAGGAGGTTAAAAAAAGCTACAAAGAACCCTACTCAGATGAGGAGTTCAACCTCTCAAATTGAACTCCCTCTCAAATAGCTCGAGGGCTATATAAGGTTGCCTCTACGTTCCTCGCTAGGAATACGAGATCGAAGAATTGGAGAGAGAGAGTAGAAACACACTCCACAGAAATTAATAGGAGAGGCAAAACTCATGCGGAATTTAAATTGCATGAAGTAAATACAGGAATTTAAATTACATAAAATAAATTCAAATCATATCATTACAAAAGAGTGGAGCTAACTGTTACGAACTCTGTTGATTTCTGGAAAGTTTGAGAGGAAGAAGATAGAACAGAGTCGAACAGGGGAAGAACACAGAGAGAGAGAGAGATATTCAGACTTGGGGAAGGGGAAGAAGTATTCAGTTTAGGAGATAGTTCAGAATACAATTAATTCGACCTCTTTTCCCTTCCACCTAGTGCGCTTATATAGCCGCGCGAATACATCAGCCCATGATCCATTCTGGCCCAGCGATTCTGACATTGGCCCGCTTGATACGCTCAGGTCGAACTCAATGCTTCACCGGGTTCTCTGTTGTCGGATTGTCCACAGTAGACGTATGAGTAGTCGCTGCCGTGACATTCCTCCCTCCTTCGGAACTAGCCTGCCCCCAAGGCGGTGCTTCAGGAAAATGCAGGTGGAGAGCTGCAGCATCCTCCCAAGTAGACTCAGCCGACGAGTGACCTTGCAGCGAATCTTCACCTGTTCTGTCGCATGATCTCCTCTTTTGACCACGCGTCGTTCAAGAATTTCCACAGGAACAATATCTTCAGGTGGAACAGCAGGAGGAAGACGAACATCAGTAGGTTGAGCGGGGTAAGATGCTTGACGAAGCTGAGAGACATAACACCGGATGAATAGCGCAATCCAATGGAAGCTGCAAACGGTAGGCCACGACTCCTACTTTAGCTAGCACTTGAAAAGGCCCAAAGTAGCAAAACGCCAATTTGTGATTAGAACGAACAGCCAAAGATGATTGTGCATAAGGTTGAGCCTTGTGAAAAATCCAACCACCGACTTGAAAGGTACGGTCAGAACGCTTCTTGTCAGCTTGTGACTTCATTCCTTGTTGAGCTCGCAGCAAATGCTGACGAAGTAAACTAGTGATCGTTCTTTAGAGATACTACACACTCAGAAATATCCAAACCACCAAAATGTCTGGGTGGATGTCCATAAAGAACTTCAAACGGAGAGGTGTCAAGTGCTGAGTGATAAGCCGTATTATACGAAAATTCTGCCAGGGCAAGCCATTGAAATCATTTCTTCGGGCAAGCATGAATAAAACATCACAAAAAAGTTTCCAGACACTGATTCACCCTTTCGGTCTGCCCGTCAGCCTGCGGATGATATGCGGAACTCATTTTCAATTGTGTATCTGCCAAGCGAAAAAGTTCTGTCCACAAGGCACTTGTAAAGATACGTTCCAACCAGAAATGATATGCTGAGGCAATCCATGTAACTTGTACATGTTGTTCAAATATGCCAAACCCACATCAAAAGCAGTAAATGGATGTGTTAACGCCACAAAATGAGCATAATGTCACGCCCAGAATTCACTAGTAACTTCCGAACTTATTTGTGCATAAAATCCTCGTCCAGGAATCAACCGAGGCAATTTAATATACAAATCCATCATAATAATATCGTTATATTCTTACAAAAGAAAAAAAAACAGCAGCGGAAAAACGATCTAGCGATGGTTTCAGCTCCACTCCCACAGGCAGCTCAACTAGGGTATAAGCCAAACGTCTTCTCCTTCTGGATCCTTTTTCTTCAACTGAGGTTGATTGATTATTGCAAGGTGAGCATATGACATACTCAACAAGCCACACAGCAAATATGCAAGTGCACAAGGATACCAAAGGATGGCATAATATAGACTCATTTGCAAAAGCAGCATTTAACAAATATTTAAGAATAGTAAAACAGTAGAGTAATCATCAATTTTAATCAACACTGAACAGCACACTTCTAAACAACCAAACCCGGCTGCACAGATCTAACTCCAAACCAGGAGCTAAGCAAATTATTACCAGTTATAGCATCAATAATTTTTGTGAGAGGTGTGAGAGTAATCACGAAAAACATTGCTCAACCCGCCCATAACAGCGGGCACGGCTATTCGAATACTTTTACTCTGGCCAGAGGTGTACCACTGTACCCACAAGACACAGCCTCAACATCATGTCTACCATGCGTCGCGATACTAGAAAGTACCCGAATAGAGGTTGTGACAATACTCTCTGCACAACACAACTCACCACAGTGCACCATTCCTGGATCATAATCACCCCCTCTATAACTATAACCAGAGGCATGGACTCCCCAGCGACCCCCACGGACTTCTCGCCGCTTCTCAGTCTGGCACCCCGCAATGAATCATGCTATACAAAAGATAAAGCCGTTGCCCACGCTGGCTTGTGATTGGCACGGTTAATGTTTCACAACAGTAGCTCGTGAACCGGTCCTTAATTGTCATGAGCACGACCATCAAAACCATGTGCTCACAACCCACCTTTAATCAGACTCTAATTATCAATTAATTATCATAACACGATTAACCATCGTGAGCTAACATTAAATATAACCATAAGTAATAATGTAAGGTGATTCAGCCCATTAATGAGCTAATGTTTCTAAGCATGGCTAAGCAATTATATATATAGCATTTAGCTAAACCAAACCAATATATAAGGTTCAAGCTAATTAATTTATTACTCATAGGAAAATAAAGTCATTGTTGGCCATAATTAAATGGGAAAGGCTCACAACTCGATGACATTCGAAAATAATGCATAAGTTGAAATAAAACATTAGCTTTAAACTGGTTCAACCTGCTTAAAGGGTTATTTGGGATCTGTGTGACTTGCCTTGAGCTTCCTCAAACGCTTCTGAACCTTCCTCAACGTAAACGCTCTCCTCCGGAACGTCCGAAACTAAAGCAAATAAATAAAATCAACAAAACAGTAAAAAACAAGCATAAACAGTACATGTGGATATTTTTAACATGTGGATATCGATTTTACATGAATTTAGCAATTTGAACCACTTGAATCCGAGTTATGATGATTTAGTTATGAATTTCTGAAGTTTAATCAGATTTCATCTAATACAGAAAAACTAAAAAAAAGATTTATGATGTCACGATGACATCATCGCCGGCCATGGCTCTGAACCATGAGGTCGCCGGAGCTAGAGGACTCGGCTGGGTCTTCCGAGTACACCCATGCGAAGACGACGACGACGCGAACTCACCGGTGTAAAGAACAACGACGAACGAAGGCCGGCGACGAACTCCAACGGCGGCTCGGCTTGACTTGACGGCGACGACGGCTCTCCGACGGTCTTCGGCGGCTGCAAAGGGGCGGCCGAGGTGCTCCTCCTCCGCGTGAACCCGACGGTGATGACGCTAAGCGGCGACGGCGACCACAACCACAGCGCGGCGCGGCTGGAACGATGACAACGACGGCAACGGCTAGGGCTACGCGGTGGCCGCGCTACGGGCAACGGTAGAGCTCGGGACTTGGGGCAAACGGAAGAGGACGACTAGGGGATGCTTTATATAGTCATGGGTGAGAGAGATCGAACTCAAAACGAAAGGATTTGAGCCAGAAAAATCCGAGGGTTAGGTGGAGAGATAAACTCGAAAACGAATTCGATTCGGTTTATCCGAGCAAAATTGATCTCCGAAACTTTAGGGAAAGAAATATGATAAGGAGGAGATAATTTCCCCTCAACTAATTTTAGGAAAACACAAGAGAAAAGGTCGGATTTGGAGGGGAAAAACCGAGCCAATTCGGTCTCAGGTAAGCTGCCAGAGGTTGAAGACGATACTGTAGTGACAGGGACGGAAAGTATACTTTCCCTCTTGGGCTGGCTGAAAACAAAGCAAAGAAAGAAAGAGAAGGGGGAGCTCGGCTGGGCCGACATGGGCTGCACAGCCGTGCACACAAAGGACGGAGATGGGCTGGAATCAGCCCACGGCTTAGGGGAAGATTTAAAACTTTTTCTAATTAAAATAATCACTGAAATGATCTTTGAATTGTTAAAAATACTTCCAATGCTCAAATAATTTCAAGAAAAATCCTGAAAATACTTGGACACTCAAAGTACTTAACAAGATTATAATCAGGCAATTTAATGATTAATTTAATATGTGGGTAATTACTAAAATGTTCTTTGTATGATTAAAATTAGGAATTGAGCTCCGAAAAATCCGAGAAATTTCAGAGAGTATAATTAACCATGGAGAATTTCATAAAAATTAAATCCATCCATGCTTTATATTTAAGAATTTTATTTCCCACATTTAACTTCACTTGTAAATTAATGAACATTTAATATAAATTCTAATAATAATTTATTAAATAATTTATAAATCCTAAAACGAAAATCAGGATGTGACACATAACGACTGAATTTGTCCACAACCACAAAAATACAATCAAAGCCGGCTGATATAGGTAACCCCTCAATAAAATCCAAGGAGATCGTCTACCAAGCATGATCAGGGACCGGTAGCGGTTGCAACAAACCAGGATATTTCACTCTTTCAGACTTAGCTTGTTTGCATACCTCACAAGTGTTAACAAACATCCGGACAACACGTTTGAGGCCGGGCCAAGCAAACAAACGATGCACTCGACTGTATGTGACCTGAATCCCTGAATGACCTCCAATAGCTGAGCAGTGGAAAGCTATCAACACTCTGGTCTGCAAAGTGGAATTCGAACCCAACCAAATACAGCCTTTGAAGCGAAGAATCCCATCTGTCAGAGTATAATCTAGAAACTGCTCTGGAGATAATACTATCTGAGAAATGAGTTGAGAAGTAGCCAGGTCAGCAGCATACCCATTCTCTACTTCTTCCAACCAAGTCGGAATGCAAGATGACAAAGCACTCAACTGTAACACTTCTCCATGAGAGCAACGAGATAAAGCATCAGCAGCTCGGTTTTCTAATCCCTTTTAATAGACCAAGCGATACTGAAGACCCAAAAATTTAGTGAGAGCACGTTGTTGCCAGGGAGTAACCAACATTGATCATCCAGATGTGTCAAACTGCGCTGGTCAGTACGAATGACAAATTCACCAAATTGCAAATATGATCTCCAATGATCAACAGCGAGTAAAATAGCAAGGCACTCTTTTTCATAGGTCGACAAACCTCTGTTCTGGGGCCCCAAAGAACGACTGAGGAAAGCCAAAGGATATCCTGACTGCATTAATACTGCTCCCACCCCTTTATCAGAAGCATCCGTTTCAATCTCAAATTGCTTAGTGAAATCCGGCAACGCCAATACAGGAGCAGTAGTAAGCGCTAACTTCAGAGCATCGAAAGCCGCCTGATGTTCTGAACTCCAAACAAACACCACATTTTTCTTCAGTAAATCTTTGAGAGGTCGACTGATAATTCCAAAATGACGCACAAATTTGCGGTAGTACCCAGCCAAACCAAGAAAACCACGAACTTCCTTAACATTCTGTGGAATAGACCAAGATTAAACTGCTTGAATATTCTTTGTATCAGTAGCCACACCAGCCAAACTGATCACATGTCCCAAATACGTAAGACTAGTCTGTGCAAATGAATATTTGGAACGTTTAACTTTTAGTTGATGTTGAGCCAATAGCTGAAACACCTACCGAAGTAAAGACACATGCTGATCCAAAGATGTACTGTAAACTAGAATATCATCAATGAAGACCAACACTCCTTTCCGCAGTAGAGGAGATAGAATTGTGTTCATCAGCTCTTGAAAAGTGGCCGGCGCAGCAGTAAGCCCAAATGACATCACCCGAAACTCATAGTGACCATTGTGGGTTTTCAGTGCAGTCTTGTGCACATCTTCAAGCCGCATCCTAATCTGGTGATATCCAGCTTGCAAGTCCAAACTTGTGAATAAACAAGAAGCAGCCAATTCATCCAATAGTTCATCGATTATTGGAAGAGGGTAACGATTCTTTACTGTAATGGCATTTAAGTGTCTATAGTCAATGCAAAAACGCCAAGTGAGATCCTTCTTAAGAACCAGCAACACTGGAGAAGAAAAAGGGCTAGAACTCGGCTGTATAACTCCCTGCTGTAACATATCAGACACTTGATGCTCAATCTCATTCTTCTGAGCAGGATTATATCGGTAAGGTCGAAGGTTAACTGGATGAGCTCCTGGCAGTAGAGGAATAGAGTGATCAAATATCCAGCTGGTGGTAAACCCTGAAGTTCGTCAAAGACAGCAGAAAATTCCTCAAGTAACTGAGCAATTTCTGTAGGCAGAGAAGAAGATGACGATTCTTCCACCAACGAACAAAATTCCACAGCATGCAACACCGCATTACGATGGACTAGTCCCTTAACTTGATTACCAGTGATACTAGGGAAAAGAGCAATATTAGCTGAAACACCTTTAAGACAAACTGCACGCTGCTTATACTGAAACTGCAAGGTTTTCGCTCGCCAATTGATTTGCATTGGGCTATGTTGCTCTAACCAATCCATGCCCAAAATTACATCATAGCTGCCGAGTGGTAAAACCTTGAAGTTAGATTGAAAGGATATCCCTTGTACACACCAAAGACAATCCTCCAACTCAGTAACACACTCCAAAATACCCCCATCAGCAACTTTGACCTTGATAGGTGACAAAACATGTCGCTGCTGAGTCCATTTATCGGCCAATCCCTCTGAAATAAAGCTGTGTGAACTGCCAGAGTTGACTAACATTAGAATTTCATTGTGTTGAATCAACCCTTGAAGTCTGAGAGTACCACTTGTCTCAGTGCCTTGCATAGCTTCTTTGGAAATCTGACACACTTCACCTTCATATTCAGAGTTAGGAATAACAGCAGAATCCTTCTCCTCATCACCCCTCTCTTTAGAAGAAGAATCCCGGAATTCCAATAGCTCTTCCACCACATGAAGTTGCACAGTTGGACCATATTTATGATCTCTGCTCCAACGCTCACCGCAAGTGTAACAGAGCCCCTTAGCCTTGAGAATAGCATGAAGAGCAGCTACTTTGTCCTCCACCCGAGACATGCGCTTATCAGAACGAGTTCCAGCTGCCAAAATGGTACGAGGTTGTCCCACTGGAAACACTGTGGCCGAACAAAAATTGGTAGTCCGACTGCTGGAACTTGTCTCAGGACGACGAGATTCCCTCCTGATCGCCTCCAACACCTCCTCCTGTAAACGGGCAAGATCCACAGCAGTACCCAAATCTTCGGGTCGATGCATTATAACAGCCGCTCTAATTTCAGCTCTCAATCCTTCCACAAACTGGGTGACAAAGAACATTGTATTCCAGGATGGGTGATTGTTCGTATTTCTTAACGTCATTACTAGAAATATAATTCCCAGCAATAGCGCAGAAATACTTCTGGTATATTATGGTTACAGAGTTCATCCGCAAGCGCATGAATATACCATTGTAGCATTTCACCCGAGAGTATTCCAAGGGTATCGTATTTATTTTATCCTGTGGGAAGATCATGTAGAGAGAACTTGACTAATAATTTATATATTACTTGTGATAATCATATTCTAAGTAGGGGTTAAGATAATCTAAGGGTAGAGTGACACACAAGCATTAGCTACTCATTCTCATAATATATTATCTAAGCTAAGTGGAAAGAAAAGAGAAAGAAAATCTATTCCTGTACTTCTAATATACATAGTATACATACATTCTAGTTAACCGATATACAGCTAATACCCTCTATCCGATGCCCTCCTTGTACTTCGAGAAGCCACCCCTGACTGCCGAGTTCCTTACAACAGCCCGTCATAACCATACAACCGGGGCTCAATACGGAGGAATAACCTCCCCAGGGAATTAACTTTGAATTATATACCGGCGCGGAGGAATACCCGTACTAAGCTGTCACCGTCAGCGGCCCACCTCTTATCCGCAGTATATAACCCCAAATAATGATATCCCGTAATCTAGGCACCACGTCTAAAATATCAGATACTACTCTAATATCATCGTCATGACAGAGAGTAATTGCATATGCAAACATTATACCCGCACCAAAGCATCTCGCAGATACCCTAGCCGTATATTCAGTATAACATGAACATAATGTAAAGTACGTACTTATATACTCGGAAAGTATTTCAATACCATAAATGTATATAGAAGAGTATTCTAATAAAAGTACAAAGCTTTCAAAAGAGGAAAGGAAAGCTACTAGAGTCATACCCGAACTCTTCCGAAGGCTTCTGGACTCCTGATTTCTACTCTATTCCTATTCCACCAACTAGATACTACTAAACTAAACTTGAGAGAAATGAGAGAGCTCTTGCTTGAGGTGTGTGTTGAAGTGAAGAGAGTGAACTCCTTAAATAGGCAGGTAATGACGGTTATGGTGGTTGGAAAGGTCGGTAATACCCTCCAACCGCCATAGGGAGTGAATCTCCACTGTTCCCTCAAAACCCTGCATCCATCGGCGCTGGCATTGGTTCGGCCGAACCCCTGGTTTAGCCGAACCCTGGGCTGGCCCAACCAGCCCACAAGTTGGCTGGTGGCCTCCTCCGGTGTTCCTCTTCGTAGACTTGTGAAATTTGGCCCAGTGTGTCGTGTCAATCCTGAGTTCTTGGCCCATTCATACATAAGTCTGGTTCTCGACTGTCACACCCCGAAGTTCTCCTCCCAAGCCAAAAATTTAATTTATAAGCGACCCTACGAAAATACCAGTGCAAAGCAAGAGTAAACCCTTTTAAATCAATGCGAATAATAATCGGAACTGGCATGTGGAATTTTTCTTGAGTTCTACATGTCGAAATTCACTAACAGGATTTTTAGTGGAATTTTCAGAGCCCTAGAAATAATTTTAACCAGTTAAAATTGAGCAAGCAATATTTTAATTCCAGGAAATCCTTTTCTCCTTTTTCTTTTTCTTTTTCTCTCCCTTTTTCGAATGGGCCGCTGGCCCATTCTCTCCTTTTCTCTCCCTCCTCCCTGCTGGGCCGGCCGCAGGCCGAGGCCCAGCCAAGCCGCCGCTCCCTCTCTCCCCGGGACGCCGATAGGTGGGCCCCACCTATCAGACCCGTCCCCTTCCTCCAGCCGGCGCCGCCGCGCCCGCAACCACCGCCGCGTCCACGCCTCCGCCTTCTCCGGGCCACGTCAGCCACGTCCGCGCGTGCACCGCATCTCCCGCGCCCACTCCCCTCTCTCTCCCGCCCACGCCCGCGCCCGAGATGGCCGGGATTCGGTTTTCGAATCCCGCCTCTCTCTCCTCCCCCACTCCCCACGTTGGCCGGCGAAATCCCGCCTCTCCCGGCCACGTCCGGCCCTCCCCTCCCTTATTTAAGCTTCCCCGTCGCTCCCTCTCGCTTTTTCCCCTTCTCGCCGAACTCCCTCGTGCTCCCCATCGCTCCCGCGCCGTGCAACCACCCGCCGCCGCCATTTTCGCTACTCCGGCCGCCGCTAGCCGCCGCTAGGGTCGCCGCCGCACCGCGCCGTCGCCGCCGTCGGGTTCGCGAGGCTAAGCTCCACCCCGGCCGCCCCTTCCCCGTCGAGTTTCGTCGCCGGAATTCGCATCCCCTCGCGCTCCGGTAAGTTCAACCGCTACCGCCGCTTTCGGCCATGAATACCGGTCACCGTGGTTCATCTCCCTCCCTCTAATCTCTCTCTTCTCCTTCTTTAGGGCACCCCGAATCCCGTCCGCCAGTGGCCGTCGTCCTCCCGTGGCTCGCCATCGCCGTTCGCCGTCGTCTTCCTCCGCGCCGGCCACCCTCGGTGAGGCGCCCTCTCCCTTCTATTCCCCTCCCTCTCCCTCCTAGCCGCCGCTTTAGCGCCGCCGCCCGTTAGCCGTCGCTTTAGCACCACCGCCCGTCGGCGCCGCCTTTGCGCCGCCGTCTCCGCCGCCGGTTGCCGTTGCCCGGAACGCGCTCGCGTGTGCGCGTGCCGTCGCCGTCGCCGCAGCCGGTCGGTCGGCCTTGAGCCGAGCCGGGTCGCCGCCGCCCGTCCGATCGACCCCGAGGGCGATCTGGACCGTCGGTTCCGTGGACCGGCGGTGGACCACCCGCGTGGTCCCGGTCAACGGTGAACCGCCCTCCCCCTTGAGTCGCTGACCGGTGGGCCCCGCGTGCCGGCGCCCCTTCCTCTCCCGAGCCGCTGACCGGTGGGCCCCGCATGTCGGCGCCGTCTTTCCCCCCCTCCGTGCTGACGTCAGCCCTGGGATTTATTGCGCAATAAATAATTTAAGGTTTTTCTTTTATAGTAATAAACACAGTGAATCTTCTAAAATTCATAACTAATTCATCCGAGCTCCGTTTAAGCCCATTCAAGAAAAATGAGTAGAATCCATTAAAAATGGTTTTGTTCTCTGTTTCAGTAGTCTTATAGCCTGTTTGCAATGTTTGCCTTGTATGTCGCTAGATTCCGGTTCCTCCGACGCTCCGGTGTACTTCGAAATAGTCGCCGAGGTTCCTCCAGCAGCAGAGCAAGGCAAGTCATGCTTGTCACTTGAACATGTTGATCCTATATTGCAAATGCTCTATTGTTTTCCTTCAAATATTGCATCATTTTATAATGTTACTATGGGATGTTTACCTATTGTCATAGCCATGCTATTGTTGTACCATGTCTCTTTGTCAGCTTGGGGTTATAACATGACTAGAGATTGGACTAGGGATTGCTTAATCATGCTTAGTTCAACTAGTGCACAATGGGGAAAACCTTATTAATGTTTAGACTGTTGGTTCTAATGGTATTGTTGGATTAGTGCCACCGCTTTGTGTTTGTTCATTAAAATAAATCACATGGTGGGCTGTGGGTGCATGGTTTTGCTGGTCGCACCCATGGCAGTTAAGGACCGGTTCGCGGGATGCCCTGGAAGAACTTATCATACTAATCACAAGCCAGCGTGGGCAATGGCTGGGCTTGTAGTGTAGCTTTCCTCTAGCCGACGCATCCAGGCAAGGATGGGCGTGATGGAGTTCAGATGGGCCCTGCGACGGCCTATGCGGCTTCCGGATTCACCTAGGCACGAGAGGGAACTGCGAGGAGTGGGGATGAAACCTGAGGTGTGGTGTGCTTGGTTAGAGGGGGGTTATGCGAAGGGTCCTGTCACGGCCTCTTTCCGGTATGTCGTGGTGGCATGTCGGCGCACGGGAACGTGTCGTGGGGCTGTGTCTTGTGGGTACAGTTCTACACCTCTGATCAGAGTAAAACTATTCGAATAGCCGTGCCCGCGGTTATGGGCGGTCAACCAGATTCACCGTGATTAGTCTCACCCTAGTGTAATCTTTTGAATTTGGATAGTTTAGGTGGATGGTTGGGCCTGTCGCAACGTGGGATAGCGTTGGACAGTGGATAGTTAATATTAATTAATTATTACAACCGTTTAAATCTTTCAACTTCTGTTTATAAATGCTCGTTTTATGCAAATGAACCACTCTAGCTCTCCTTTGATAATTCCCTGCATCATACCCCTATTCCGGTATGACTTGCTGAGTATAGTGGGTAGTACTCAGTCTTGCTCTATTTTTCCCAACCCCAGAGCACGAGTACGTGTCAGATGAAGGTTTCTCCGAGGAGTAGGCTTCGTCCGTGCCGTCGAGGATGCCTGTGGAGTGGTGTTCCCACTGCAGATCTAGTCAAGGCTTAGCTCCTGTTGTCTTTCGTTTTTCCGCTGCATTTATGTAAGTCTTTTATGGTGTTTGTAAGACGAGGATCTGAATGTCAACATTCTTGTTTGTGTACCCCGGCCGGTCCTGGACGGGGAATTTAATGCACATTCTGCTTGGAATTCTATTCGGGAATTTCTGGGCGCGATAAGTTGGTATCAGAGCCGACCTTGACCGTAGGACAAGCCAAATGGAAAAACCTAAGAGCTCTCTGAATCCTTTTCATTGCATATGTTCTTTGCAATTGGATTTGTTCCGGGAAAATTGGGATCTGTTCTTGTGGTTCAAGGGGAAAAATCTTGGTCGCTCGTTTAAGTGAGATTTGTCAAAACAAGTCAGTCTAGGGTTTGATGGGTGAAATGCATTAGGCCCTAGCTTAGGAACATGGGTTGCAAGGTATTTATGCTCTTATTGTTATTATTAGTATGTATCTAATTTCCCCAATATTTTACCGGTATGTGAGTCTGTCTTATTTATTCGCTCTCATGCAAAATGATCTATGCATAAAATTTCGCTCTTATTTCGATTCTCTTATCTGAGTCTTTTATTGCTTTATTTAAATTTGGATTTGAGCATGCATTGATCCTACTCCTTTGTCTTCTCTAGATGGCCGGCCACCTACCCAACCACCGCGGAGAAGGCATGATTGACTTTGTGGCAGAGTTGGCACGTATGACGCTGGTGGTGGGCTACCCCAACGCGCCAGAGTACACGACTGTTCCACCACTCAGTGGCGAGCTTCCTCACCGTGTTCGCCTGGAGGTCCACGGCTACGTGGGTACCTGCCTAGCTAATATGGTGGTTGAGGCATCCGGAGGCACAGCAGATCACGCCTGTCAGGAGGCAGCATACCTGATGATGGCCAGACTACGGGAGCGCCACAACTACATCTTCCACGCCCACCAATGGCACCGGCACAGTCAGGCCCGTCCGTGCAAGCCAAGAAGGAGACTGGAGCAAAACCAGGGTCCTGCTTCAACTGTGGCGAGCTTGGCCACTTCGCTGACAAATGCCCGAAGCCTAGGCGTGCCGGGCCAAGGTTTGTCCAGGCTCGTGTCAACCACGCATCTGCGGAGGAGGCACAAGCAGCACCAGAGGTCGTACTGGGTACGTTTCCTGTTAACTCAATCCCTGCAACAGTACTTTTTGATTCTGGTGCAACCCATTCTTTCATTTCAAAGAAATTTGTGGGGATGCATGGGTTAAGGAAAGAAGAGCTTAGCACACCAATGAGGGTTCATACCCCGGGAAATAGTTCAACCTTAGTCAGTTTTAGCCCTTCAGTGCTAATAGAAATCCAAAGATCACCATTTCTAGCCAACCTCATTCTTCTCGAATCCAAAGACCTAGATGTCATTCTTGGGATGGATTGGCTGACCAAGTTTAAGGGAGTCATCGATTGTGCGAATCGCACAGTCACCTTGACCAACGAGAAGGGAGAAGCCGTGGTGTACAAATCACTAGTCTCACCAAAGCAAGGGGTCTCCTTGAATCAGATTGAGGCGGAAATCCCAGTGGACACCGTGGAGAAGAATTTGAGGAAATTGGAAGACATACCCATAGTCTGCGAGTATCCAGAAGTGTTCCCCGAAGACCTTACTACCATGCCACCCAAGAGAGAGATTGAATTCCGAATTGACTTGGCACCGGGAACCGCTCCAATTTACAAAAGACCGTACAGAATGGCGGCCAACGAACTAGCAGAGGTCAAGAAGCAGGTTGATGAGCAGCTGCAGAAAGGGTACATTCGACCAAGTACTTCACCTTGGGGTGCTCCGGTCATTTTTGTGGAGAAAAAGGATAAGACGAAGAGGATGTGCGTTGATTATCGCGCACTTAACGAGGTCACAATCAAGAACAAATATCCCTTGCCGCGAATCGATGATTTGTTTGATCAACTGAAAGGAGCTAAAGTGTTTTCTAAGATAGACCTGCGATCAGGCTACCACCAGTTGAGGATTCGGGAAGAGGATATTCCAAAGACGGCCTTCACCACCCGGTACGGGCTATATGAGTGCACGGTTATGTCTTTCGGACTTACCAACGCACCTGCATTCTTCATGAATCTGATGAACAAAGTGTTCATGGAATTTCTGGACAAGTTTGTTGTGGTATTCATCGACGACATACTTATCTATTCAAAGTCCGAAGAAGAACATGAGCAACATCTCCGTCTGGTACTCGAGAAGTTGAAGGAGCACCAGCTATATGCCAAGTTCAGCAAGTGTGACTTCTGGTTGACGGAAGTCAAATTTTTGGGCCATGTCATTACAGCTCAGGGTGTGGCAGTTGACCCATCGAACGTAGAGTCAGTTACCAAATGGACCCCACCGAAGACCGTGTCGTAGATTCGAAGTTTTCTTGGACTTGCAGGTTATTACCGCCGATTCATCGAAAACTTCTCCAGGATCGCCCGACCCATGACTCAATTGCTTAAGAAAGATGAGAAGTTTAAATGGACAGCTGAGTGCGGTAAGAGTTTTGAGGAGCTCAAAAAGAAGTTAGTATCCGCACCAGTTTTGATTCTGCCCGACCAGATGAAAGACTTCCAAGTCTATTGCGATGCATCCCGCCACGGACTTGGATGTGTCCTAATGCAGGAGGGCAGAGTGGTTGCGTATGCCTCGCGGCAGTTGCGTCCACACGAAGGGAATTATCCAACTCATGACCTGGAATTGGCAGCAGTGGTTCATGCTTTGAAGATCTGGAGGCACTATCTGATTGGCAACCGCTGCGAAGTATATACGGACCATAAGAGTCTGAAATACATCTTCACCCAACCGGACCTAAATCTCCGACAACGAAGATGGTTGGAACTAATCAAAGACTATGACATGAGCATTCACTACCACCCGGGTGAAGCCAACGTGGTGGCAGATGCATTAAGCAGGAAAAGTTACTGCACTGCCCTATGCATCGAGGGCATGTGTGAGGAATTGCGGCAGGAGTTTGAGCATCTCAACGTAGGAATTGTTGAACACAGGTTCGTAGCCGCTTTGGAGGCACGGCCTACGCTCGTGGATCAAGTTAGAGCCGCTCAAGTGAATGATGCCGAAATAGCAGAGCTAAAAAAGAACATGAGAGTCGGAAAGGCTCGGAATTTCCTTGAGGATGAACACGGCACAATCTGGTTGGGAGAAAGATTGTGTGTACCTGACGACAAGGAACTGAAGGATCTGATACTCACCGAGGCTCATCAGACCCAGTACTCCATTCATCCAGGCAGCACCAAAATGTATCAAGACCTCAAAGAAAAGTTTTGGTTGGTCAGCATGAGGAGAGAAATAGCTGAATTCGTCGCACTCTACGATGTTTGCCAACGAGTGAAGGCAGGGCACCAAAGACCAGCAGGTCTACTCCAACCTCTTCAAATCCCGGAATGGAAATGGGAGGAGATTGGAATGGACTTTATAACAGGACTGCCCCGGACATCGTCGGGTCATGATTCCATCTGGGTAGTCGTGGATCGACTTACTAAGGTTGCTCACTTCATACCAGTACATACCACGTATACGGGCAAAAGGTTGGTGGAGCTTTACCTTTCGAGAATCATGTGTCTACATGGAGTACCCAAAAAGATTGTATCTGATCGAGGGAGTCAGTTCACCTCAAAATTCTGGCAGAAGCTGCAGGAAGAATTGGGGACCCATTTAAATTTTAGCACGGCCTATCACCCGCAAACTGATGGTCAGACCGAGCGAGTCAATCAAATCCTGGAAGATATGTTGAGAGCTTGCGCTCTCGATTTTGGTGGAGCTTGGGACAAAAACTTGCCATATGCGGAATTCTCGTACAACAACAGCTACCAGGCCAGTCTACAGATGGCACCGTTTGAAGCTTTATACGGCCGGAAGTGCCGCACACCTCTCTTCTGGGATCAGACAGGCGAGCGTCAACTGTTCGGGACAGAGGTATTAACGGAAGCGGAAGAGAAAGTCAGAATCATCAGGGAAAGGTTGAGGATTGCCCAGTCTCGACAGAAGAGCTACGCGGATAACCGCCGAAGGGAGCTCACTTTTGAGGCAGGAGATTACGTGTATCTTCGTGTCACTCCGCTCCGGGGAGTACACCGTTTTCAGACGAAAGGCAAGTTGGCACCATGCTTCGTGGGACCCTACAAAATCTTGGAACGAAGGGGAGAAGTTGCTTATCAGTTAGAACTTCCATCCAATATGATCGGCATCCATGACGTGTTCCACGTGTCCCAATTAAAGAAGTGCTTAAGGGTACTTGAAGAACAGGCTGATTCGGAACACATTGATATCCAGGAGGATCTAACATATGTGGAGAAGCCGGTTCGTATACTTGATACCAGCGAAAGAAGAACCAGAAACAAGGTCACCAGGTTTTGCCGAGTTCAGTGGAGTCACCATTCAGAAGAGGAAGCAACCTGGGAAAGGGAAGATGAGTTGAAAGCCGCCCATCCGCACCTCTTCGCCAGCTCCTCCGAATCTCGGGGCCGAGATTCCGTATAAGGGGGGTAGGTTTGTCACACCCCGAAGTTCTCCTCCTAAGCCAAAAATTTAATTTATAAGCGACCCTAAGAAAATACCAGTGCAAAGCAAGAGTAAACCCTTTTAAATCAATGCGAATAATAATCGGAATTGGCATGTGGAATTTTTCTTGAGTTCTACATGTCGAAATTCGCTAACAGGATTTTTAGTGGAATTTTTCAGAGCCCTAGAAATAATTTTAACCAGTTAAAATTGAGCAAGCAATATTTTAATTCCAGGAAATCCTTTTCTCCTTTTTCTTTTTCTTTTTCCCTCCCTTTTTCGAATGGGCCGCTGGCCCATTCTCTCCTTTTCTCTCCCTCCTCCCTGCTGGGCCGGCCGCAGGCCGAGGCCCAGCCAAGCCGCCCCTCCCTCTCTCCCCGGGACGCCGACAGGTGGGCCCCACCTGTCGGACCCGTCCCCTTCCTCCAGCCGGCGCCGCCGCGCCCGCAACCGCCGCCGCGTCCACGCCTCCGCCTTCTCCGGGCCACGTCAGCCACGTCCGCGCGTGCACCGCATCTCCCGCGCCCACTCCCCTCTCTCTCCCGCCCGCGCCCGCGCCCGAGATTGCCGGGATTCGGTTTTCGAATCCCGCCTCTCTCTCCTCCCCCACTCCCCACGTTGGCCGGCGAAAACCCGCCTCTCCCGGCCACGTCCGGCCCTCCCCTCCCCTATTTAAGCTTCCCCATCGCTCCCTCTCGCTTTTTCCCCTTCTCGCCAAACTCCCTCGTGCTCCCCATCGCTCCCGCGCCGTGCAACCACCCGCCGCCGCCGTTTTCGCTACTCCGGCCGCCGCTAGCTGCCGCTAGGGTCGCCGCCGCACCGCGCCGTCGCCGCCGTCGGGTTCGCGAGGCTAAGCTCCACCCCGGCCGCCGCTTCCCCGTCGAGTTTCGTCGCCGGAATTCGCATCCCCTCGCGCTCCGGTGAGTTCAACCGCTACCGCCGCTTTCGGCCATGAATACCGGTCGCCGTGGTTCATCTCCCTCCCTCTAATCTCTCTCTTCTCCTTCTTTAGGGTACCCCGAATCCCGTCCGCCGGTGGCCTTCGTCCTCCCGTGGCTCACCGTCGCCGTTCGCCGTCGTCTTCCTCCGCGCCGGCCACCCTCGGTGAGGCGCCCTCTCCCTTCTATTCCCCTCCCTCTCCCTCCTAGCCGCCGCTTTAGCGCCGCCGCCCGTTAGCCGTCGCTTTAGCACCACCGCCCGTCGGCGCCTCCTTTGCGCCGCCGTCTCCACCGCCGGCTGCCGTCGCCGGTAACGCGTTCGCGTGTGCGCGTGCCGTCGCCGTCGCCGCGGCTGGTCGGTCGGCCTTGAGCCGAGCCGGGTCACCGCCGCCCGTCCGATCGACCCTGAGGGCGATCTGGACCGTCGGTTCCGTGGACCGGCAGTGGACCACCCGCGTGGTCCCGGTCCACGGTGAACCGCCCTCCCCCTTGAGTCGCTGACCGGTGGGCCCCGCGTGCCGGCGCCCCTTCCTCCCTCTCCCGAGCCGCTGACCGGTGGGCCCCGCATGTCGGCGCCGTCTTTCCCCCCCTCCGTGCTGACGTCAGCCCTGGGATTTATTGCGCAATAAATGATTTAAGGTTTTTCTTTTATAGTAATAAACACAGTGAATCTTCTAAAATTCATAACTAATTCAACCGAGCTCCGTTTAAGCCCATTCAAGTCTCAGTAAATTAAGAAAAATGTGTAGAATCCATTAAAAATGGTTTTGTTCTCTGTTTCAGTAGTCTTATAGCCTGTTTGCAATGTTTGCCTTGTATGTCGCTAGATTCCGGTTCGTCCGACGCTCCGATGTACTTCGAAATAGTCGCCGAGGTTCCTCCTGCAGCAGAGCAAGACAAGTCATGCTTGTCACTTGAACATGTTGATCCTATATTGCAAATGCTCTATTGTTTTCCTTCAAATATTGCATCGTTTTATAATGTTACTATGGGATGTTTACCTATTGTCATAGCCATGCTATTGTTCTACCATGTCTCTTTGTCAGCTTGGGGTTATAACATGACTAGAGATTGGACTAGGGATTGCTTAGCCATGCTTAGTTCAACTAGTGCACAATGGGGAAAACCTTATTAATGTTTAGACTGTTGGTTCTAATGGTATTGTTGGATTAGTGCCACCGCTTTGTGTTGGTGTGGGTGCATGGTTTTGCTGGTCGCATCCATGGCAGTTAAGGACCGGTTCGCGGGATGCCCTGGAAGAACTTATCGTACTTATCACAAGCCAGCGTGGGCAACGGCTGGGCTTGTAGTGTAGCTTTCCTCTAGCCGACGCATCTAGGCAAGGGTGGGCGTGGTGGAGTTCGGATGGGCCCTGCGACGGCCTATGCGGCTTCCGGATTCACCTAGGCACGAGAGGGGACTGCCCGCTGCCTTGCGAGGAGTGGGGGTGAAACCTGAGGTGTGGTGTGCTTGGTTAGAGGGGGGTTATGCGAAGGGTCCTGTCACGGCCTCTTTCTGGTATGTCGTGGTGGCATGTCGGCGCACGGGAACGTGTCGTGGGGCTGTGTCTTGTGGGTACAGTTGTACACCTTTGATCAGAGTAAAACTATTCGAATTGCCGTGCCCGCGGTTATGGGCGGTCAACCAGATTCACCGTGATTAGTCTCACCCTAGTGTAATCTTTTGAATTTGGATAGTTTAGGTGGATGGTTGGGCCTGTCGCAACGTGGGATAGCGTTGGACAGTGGATAGTTAATATTAATTAATTATTACAACCGTTTAAATCTTTCAACTTCTGTTTATAAATGCTCATTTTATGCAAATGAACCACTCTAGCTCTCCTTTGATAATTCCCTGCATCATACCCCTATTCCGGTATGACTTGCTAAGTACAATGGGTAGTACTCAGTCTTGCTCTATTTTTCCCAACCCCAGAGCACGAGTACGTGTCAGATGAAGGTTTCTCCGAGGAGTAGGCTTCGTCCGTGCCGTCGAGGATGCCTATGGAGTGGTGTTCCCGCTGCAGATCTAGTCAAGGCTTTGCTCCTGTTGTCTTTTGTTTTTCTGCTGCATTTATGTAAGTCTTTTATGGTGTTTGTAAGACGTGGATCTGAATGTCAATATTGTCGTTTGTGTACCCCGGCCGGTCCTGGACGGAGAATTTAATGCACATTCTGCTTAGAATTCTATTCGGGAATTTCTGGGCGCGACATCGACATCGTTTGATTGATTTATCGTTTGAGTTGATGTCGATTCTCCTCCACTTTATTGTCATTCTCTGCAATAGGTTAGTATACCTAATACTAGTGGAATATTATTATTCTAACAGATATATGCATTGCAAGCATCACTAGTTCTCCTCTATTTTGGTAATATTGACGGTCAAAACTAATTGATAACGACCGTCAACAGTGATGTGCATGGAAGCTGTGTACTAACTCACTAAATTTTTCAGCATAGCTAAGCACATACCCAGTTTGGCGTAGCCTATTAAACTGTCGAATTAGAGTTTGAAACCCCTCACGCCCGAACTTAGCACAAACTGCCTCACAGAATTCACCCCAACTTATCAAATCTACGTGAGCATTAGTAGATTGCAACCAAGTCAAATCTCCACCTATGAACTGCAAGGCGGCTACTCCCACCCACACATCTGATCTAATACCACTCACTTGGAAGTAAGTCTCACATTTCAATTTCCATGCTCTAGGATTCTCTCTATCAAATTGAGGACAGTCCACTCACGGATTCACACCACCATAAGGAAATCCCCCAAAATTCCGCCCCACTGAATCCCCAAAATCACGTCCATTTCGAGAAGCAAATTGAGGAGTAAATGTACCCTTGCCCGGGAGAGACAATGGAGAGGTATTCTCCCCAATCGCCTTTCCCCGGAGTGAAATTCCCGCGCGGTGGCCTAACGGCCCGTGACCCATGTCACCATGACTTGGACAAGTCTCCTCCTCCTTCGGCAGCGGACGAGATCCTGGCGATGTGGGAAGCAGCGGCGGCCGCTCCGCTGGCTTGATAGCACTGGCTTGCTGTTTTGAGAGCTGATTCACTTGATGACGCAAGTCCCCAATATCCTCTCGCAACTCCACCACCGCCTTGTCTATGGTTGGCTTCCACCCCGCTAGCTCCACCACCATGGGCTTGATTTCCTCCAACAACCCCACCGAAGCTTGAGCTACGCACGAGAATGATAGCGTGGTTTCTCCAAGTAATCCAGGATCGATTGCTCTGATACCTATTGTTACGAACTCTGTTGATTTCTGGAAAGTTTCAGAGGAAGAAGATAGAACAGAGTCGAACAGGCGAAGAACACACACACAGAGAGAGAGAGAGAGAGATATTCAGACTTGGGGAAGGGGAAGAAGTATTCAGTTTAGGAGATAGTTCAGAATACAATTCATTCGACCTCTTTTCCCTTCCACCTACTGCGCTTATATAGCCGCGCGAATACATCAGCCCATGATCCATTCCGGCCTAGCGATTCTGACATTGGCCCACTTGATACGCTTAGGTCGAACTCGATGCTTCACCAGGTTCTCCTCTATTGTCGGATTGTCTACAGTAGACGTATGAGTAGTCGCTGCCGTGAGACTAACACACTAAAAAATACATCTTCACATTGGATTTGAATTTAAAATCACACACGAAAGCTATGAAGGCTCTCTCACACCAAGGTGTATAGGCGACTCAAAGGGAGACCTCTCACCAAGCATCCACCCCTTATTATTGTCCAATGTGGCTGAAATCCCCTAACTAAGACAATGTCACAAATGCTCTTAGGGCAAAACACTAGCTCAGATAAAATCTGGGCCATCCGTTGTTCCTCCACTTCAAAGGAAAAGCCTCATATCACTGACATGTAGCTAGCCACAACATGTCCGCCACAACAAGTCCACCTTTTCCACGGATGATCCGCGCCGCTACTACCCACGCATGCCTTGGGATCAATCTCGACATCGCGCGCCCCAATTACCGATTGCCACGGCTCCGCCTTTCTCCTGCATGCGCGTGGGCCCTCCAGCCAGTGGGAGATGCCGCGTGCGCCAGTCGGAAGGAGCCACATCGCCTGCGCTCTCCCGAGACAAAAGCCGCCGGGTGGCCGGTACGGCCCCACGCCTCACGATTGGAGGCCACGTCCACTCCGAGTGGACCCCATGCCCGCGCCACGTTCTCTTCACGTGCCGTCCTGGGTGGGCTCACCTGCCAACTAGAGGAAGATCCCAACTAGTTGGTGCCATGCGTCCCGTGCTCTTCCGCTTGAGCCTGCGTGCATACGGTGTTGGGCCGTGCTAGGCCAATCCGGTGGTGGGAGAGGAGGTTGTCTTGGGCTCCAGTGCTTGGCCCGCCTCCCTCTTTCTCTGTGTTTTCCCTTTTCTTGTTCTTCATCAATTTTCTTGGCACACTTGACATTGTGTAGTCTGTTGTGAAGTCCTTCCACCACATTATTTATCCAGCATGCACCGTCTTGTACTCAACTTTGTTACCCGACATCCTTGGCCGTTTTGGACTTCGACTCCTCCCTGAGTTTAGTCTCGATATGCCATTAATTGACCAAGGTTGACCGCCAATGATCGTGACGTCCGTACAACCCTGTCACATAGTATCCCAACCACACAAGACTAATACTCCTCCTTGAGCATAGACCTAGTTATGCCATTGGCCAAGGTTGACTTGCATTACCTATAGACATGTAAACGACCGTTGTTTGTGTATAGATAACGCAACCTGACCCACGTTAGTCCACGTACACATTTCCTGTACTTCCAGCACTTGCCAATTTTCCATCACAATGAATCAAAACCACACGTGGTTTCACAGTTTCTCATGTGTGGTGATAAGAGCTCCAATGACTTCGTTCCCATCACCTTTGTGCTTGATTGCTTGCTTGTAGACTTTTTCCTTTCCACGGCAAGGTTTTCCTTCGGCTGCAGGCAGTCAAAACAATGGTGGGTCGACGAACGGTGTAAAACTTGAAACCATATGCATGACTAAGACCTAACTATACACGACGCGTTGGACAAAAAATGAAGGATGTAAAACTGAACAAAACAATGCTAATCCTGAAATTAAAGATTATTGATAGCTGTCACTATAGTTTTAGAGCTGTTTTCCAATTATTTTTGTCTTTGATAAGTCGGATTTATCAAAGCATGGATTTAAATTTGCAAGGCCTTCTGACCGAATTGCTAAAAAAACTGTCACAAATTTTTTGGGCAAAAAACTATAATGTATAACTATAGTATCTTTATAGTGTAACTACAATGTATAAGTGCACTCTAAAGGCATTGTAATATCAATATAAGTTAGATATAAAGTTGTATATTTTATTTTAATATATATTATATAGTTATAGTATAGGTATAATGGAAGTATAATTGTAGATTTGAAAGCTTTTTCCATAAAATACTTGCGGCAGTTTTTAGATAGTCCCTTAAATTGATTGTGGAGGGTAAAACACATGCTCTATATATCGTTATCAATAGTGACGGGTCTGGTTAACCAGCGCGTGCAATTAGTTGACCGGTATTTTGCACGTGCATATACTCTACATATTATACGAATATATAGGAGGTCGTGTACGTCTTTAACAAGCCACGCAGTGTTAAAAAAGAAAAAACAAAGCCACGCAGTGTTGTTTCAGCAGAGAGAGAGAGAGAGAGAGAGAGATGCGTTCTTCCAGAGGTGTCATTCGCCATTCCGTGTGGTGTCTGGTGTTTGTATGGTCATGGCGGGTTGCAGCAGCTCAGGATCAACAAGCACCAAAAACTGATCCAGTCGAAGGTAAGCAAGCCAGCAATCATGTACGGTGTGTATTGACGCACCACGTATGTCTATCTTCTTTCGTTTTTTGACATTTACATATTTAAGATGTGAAATTTAATAAATTATCATCTATAGTCGATGACATGTGAGCACTCATATATCAATAACCTAAAAGTGACGAATAGTTAAATGTCTCTTGGTTTTCCTCCATGCGTATAGTTAGATTGCAGGAGTAGTAATTTGTGGTTGTGCTCGATATATGATGTCCCTCGCACTACTACAGAACACCTGTTAGAGCACCTGTTAGAGCATCCCCAGTAGATACTCTCTCCCGTCCTCCTTACATGAAATAGCGTATGGTGGGAGAAAATCCACCTCTGTAGCGGATACGCCGTTTGGGCATCCAAAGATAGCTCATGCGCTATCCCGAAGAGAGAAACGCCGGATATGGTCTTTCTCTCTCCTCACGCAATTCCACAACTGCTGCTCCCACCCTCATCAGATCGAGCTATGGAGGGGTGAAGGAATGAATGTAGAGAAGAGAGAGAGGATGCGCTAGTGGCCACCTTAGTCGGCCGGTCCTGAGCGTCGCCCCATGATCATATGAGCCGGCCACTCCCGACATCGGTCACATGCGCCTGCCCTGCACCCACCGTCGGCCAAAGCGCCACGCGCCCACATATCCGACTCTGCCCTCCCCCCTCCTTCTATAGACTCCTCTAAGTAGGCAGACGCCCGTGGCATCTCCCCTGCCGTCCTCACTGCTCCTGCGCTTGTGACTTCTCCCCCCGCCACCCGTGCCGACCCTCCGCACGCCTGCTCGCGCCGCTCCTCCGCCCATGCCGCCAAGCCACTTCTCTCCCCATCGCGCGCCCTGTTACTCCCACCCATTGAACTACCCGTCGGTGGTCAGCCCTCCTCGTATGTCCTTCCCATCCTCTCAGGCTCTCAGCATTGGATATAGAAGAGAGAGAAAGGTGAGGAAGTTTTTTTAGAGGTTGAATTATCAAATTTCTCAACAGTTCTTCTCATACATTGTCTATTTTTGATTTTTGGGAGTGTTGAAAGGTAGTTGAAAGATATTAGTAAAATATAGGTTTTTGGTACATGGAGAATGTAATATGAATGATCTATTGGAATCAAAAGGAAAATGGAGTAGGAAACATTTTTGAATGGCCATCCAAATGGGAATATGGAGGATGAAATTTGGATAAGCTGGGGATGCTATTAGGGAATGATACATGTATAGGTGCCGGTTTCTATTGAGAAAGAGTTAGAGGAATTTGATTTCATTAATGACCTAGCTATCATCCATATGATTATTAGTGGTGAGTTAATTAGTAAACATCATCCATGAATGCAGCGGTGGCCCTGAACACGATCATGAGGAGATGGGGCAAGGAGGCATCATCGGAGTGGAATGTTAGCGGTGATCTCTGCAGCGGTTTCGCCGCTGACAAAAACGACTGGGATTACTATCCCAACATCAACCCATTCATCAAATGCGATTGCACTTTCAGCAACAACACACTATGCCGCATTACAAAACTGTACGCACACTCTCTTTGGGCAACACCTAATAGCTCAAGCACATTTTTTTATAGGTATTACTTGTCTGTTGTTATGAAGGAGGGTAAATAAGTTGGACGTGGTTGGTCAAATACCTTCAGAGCTACAGAATCTCACCCGTCTAGAGAACTTGTATGGTATCTAAGTCTTTTTCTTCTTAACTAGTCCTGCTACTAAAGTTACGTTATAGATCAAGTTTTTCACAGACTAAAAATTCAATCACACAAATTCTCTTTGTGAACAGCAGGGTACATTTCAGTCAGCCATGCAACATCCTTTTTATGTTGGCTAATTGTTCTACTTTTTTATGTTGTTTTCAGGGACTTGAACTATAATTACTTGACTGGTTTCATTCCATCATTCATCGGAAAATTCACTTCGATGAAATACTTGTAGGAGTTACATGTTCTATATCATGTTTCATCCATTGATCGTTATTGTTTCTTAACTATTCTTAATTATTTAAAGGGCATTGGGTTTCAATCCACTATCTGGACCACTTCCAAAGGAACTTGGAAACCTCACCAATCTTATTTCATTGTAAGAAATATTTTCTCATATGCGGATTAATCTTCAGCTGCTCCTTCTGTTCCAAATTACTCATCATTTTTCCGTTGTCCTATGTAAAATATCAAGAAGTTGTTTTTTTAACCAATTGAGTATGAATTATATATTGTCACAATATTTCTCATGATGAATCTAAAAATATATATATAAATCTAACTATGTTAAACTATACTCATTTGTAAAACTTGATAGCCAAGAGTACATATATTTGACTTGCAACAAAACTTGAATAGTAGGTAATACGAAAGAAAATGGAGTATATAAACTACTACATAAAACATCATAGGTGTCAGTTTTCCAACCGGTACCAGGAAGACAGCACTGATTACCCGGGGTCAAAGGTGCCGGTTCGAAAACCAGCTCCTTTTAGGCGCACACGAGCAAAAAATATCAGCTCGATACATTGAGCCGTCAAGCCGATCCCAACTAAAACCCATATCTAAAAATTGCCTCAAATCCATGAACTATAGTCAATAATCCCTAGAAAAACAACACAACTAGATCAAATAATACACATCTAGATCACATCTACATTAGCAATAGATCACATCTATATCAACAAATCACAAAGAGGGAGGGAGGGGAAGAGACGGATCTACTGGCTGCCGACGCCATCGCACCTCCTCCACACCGGCTGTCGTTGCCGCGCCGCACCTCCAGCCTGCTAGATCCCCACAGCCGAGGGGCCAGCACCACCACACCACCAGATCCAGCACAGGCCGCCTCCGTCCCACTGCCATGCCCCCCCCCCCCCCGCTCCCGTGCTGCCGCCGTGATGGATGGAGGAGAGGAGAAGGAAGAAGTGGAGAGGAAGATAGAAGGAAGAAGAAGAGAGGAGGAAGAAGAGAAGAGGAAGAAGAGAGTGGACTGGTGGGTGGTGGTGTGGTGGGTTCAAGCACACCGGTTCTTCTCGGCTCGTTTTACTGAAAAACCATCACCTATAATATATTTTAGGTGTCGGTTTTTAATTAACTGACATCTATATTATACGTGTCGGTTTTTCTCAAAAACAAGCAACTATAGTCCCTTAAAGGTGTTAGTTTTTTATGTTTTCAGCCTGGGGAGGTGGGAAAAACACTATAGTTACCGGTTTTAGCTAGTCTGGCACCTATAGTGTTGATCGTCACCTATAATATATTTTACGTGTCGTTTTTTAATTAACTGACACCTATATTATACGTGTCGGTTTTTCTCAAGAACAAGTACCTATAGTCCCTTAAAGGTGTTAGTTTTTTATGTTTTTAGTCCTAAGGAGGTGGGAAAAACACTATAGCTACCGGTTTTAGCTGGTATGGCACCTATAGTGTTGACCTGATGTGCATTTTTTTGTAGTAAGTGATATTTGGACTCCATGAACTAATATAATAGTACAACAAATGGCAATCGCATAAGTTCGAGCAATAAAGTAATAAAAAAATCATAACTACTACTCAGTACTAAATATTATGTAATAGGCACGTCAATGTAACTTCCCTGTTCATGTGTTGTTTCAACTTTCAAATGATCAACTAAAGTTGATCGAACAGCAAAAACATGAACATATTGTCATGATGAATATTGCGGGTCAAATGGCACATCGGGAAAAACTATGCCCCTTCCTGCTATTAGTTGATGATAATAATTTCTTATCTTGAAATATTTTATTTTCATTTAGGGGCATTAGCTTAAACAATTTCACAGGTGGCCTTCCTGAAGAACTAGGCAACTTGACCAAACTTAAGCAATTGTAAGATACTCCATTGATTTCTAACTTCATATTTCTATTTCTATAAGAATTAAAATTTGGAATGGCCAGATCTATTGTTGAACATGACAATAACAAACTTTCAATAACAGGTACATTGATAGTTCTGGATTCAGTGGTCCGTTCCCTTCAACGTTCTCAAAACTTCAGAACCTGCAGATCCTGTATAGTCAAAAGCATAGCCTCAGCTGTTATATTCGTCATGCTTTCATGATAAATGACATTTTGGTGTGCTTGCAGTCTAGCATCAGACAATGGATTCACAGGGAAAATACCTGATTATTTAGGTAGCATGACTAATTTGGAAGAAATGTAAGATTATTAATATTAACTTATTAACATATCTCATATGTTCTATCCTATTTTTGAGAGAGATGAATTTGTGCAAGATAAATTATTCTGTATATCATGTTCTTTCCATTCAGACTTATAAACAATAGATTTGCTCCGCTCCAACAAAAAGTATCTCGAGATACCGGTACCTCACAGTACCAAATCGTTTTTGATTTTTTGATCTAACAATGCTCATCCTACCTAGCTAAATCTAACGATCATAAACGACTTATTACCATGAGGTACCGGTACCTCGATGTACTTTTTGTTAGACCGAACTAAATTTCTATAAACAATTGCATTTTCACATTTCAGTCCTCGCTAGATAGAAATGAATAAAGCTGCATCACAGTAACTTGTCCAGGTGGCATATACATACGTAGTGATTTTATTAAGACTGGTCACATATAGAACTTTTATATCTTTTTCTTATTTTAAAATGTGCAATGCCCTTTTTCTAAAATTATGAGATTGTAGTGCTTTCCAAGGAAATTCATTTGAAGGACCAATCCCAGAAAGTTTGTCTAATCTGACCAAATTAACAACCTTGTAAGTATACTCTTTAGGTGACATTGTATACTCTTGAAGGTTGATAATGTCAAGGCTGATAACTAATTTATGAAAAATATAAATGAGCAGGCGGATTGGAGATATTGTAAATGGGATCTCTCCATTGGCTCTTATCAGTAATCTGACTTCTCTGAACACCCTGTATGTGATGATTTCAGCTATAAAGCTTACAGTATATTGTCTAGTTGCAAGTTACCACGGTTGGATTTCATTGTTACAGAATATTGAGGAACTGCAAGATATATGGTGATCTCGGAGCAGTAGATTTTTCTATGTTTGAAAAGTTAAGCTTGCTGTAAGTTTTCAATTACAGGCCATGGTGCCAATTGATGATATTATTAATCATTAACTCAAGTTCTGTACCATATGTTCAAGTAATATGGTTGTCATGTGGTACAGGGACCTAAGTTTTAACAATATCACAGGGAAAGTTTCTCAATCCATCCTGAATTTGGGAAATCTACAGTTCTTGTAAGAAATTCTTTTTACATTAATTTGTTGATAGAAGCTCCTATTAAGCAGATGAACATGTTCGATCATCTTGAATTGTGCCCAATTCAGGTTTCTTGGGAACAATAACCTTGCAGGAAGGTTGCCTGATGGTATAAGCTCTTCCTTAAAAGCGATGTATGTCAAATACAATCGACATGGCATTATAGCACAATTTACTTTCATAATGGAATATATTAACTCCTGTATAATCTAATTCTGTAATGTTTACAGAGATTTTTCGTACAATCAACTCACTGGGAGCATTCCTTCTTGGGCTAGCCAAAACAATTTACAGTTGTAAGTGTAATATTATGATATCTGTGTTGCTGAGAAAAAAATAGATATTCTAATATTCTGTTTTGTGAAAGGAATTTGGTGGCAAACAACTTTTTACTCGGTAGCACCAGTAACAGGTACATACTAATTGTGACATTTAGTTCTAATTTTGCTAGTGCACTATACGAATTTAGTTCTAATTCTTATAATTTTGCTATTGCACTATAAGAATGCTTGCTGACAACTTAAATTTTCAATCCAAATTTGCACAGTAGACTACCTTGGGGGCTAAACTGCCTCCAACAAGACACTCCTTGTTTCCGTGGATCTCCAAAATGTACATTTCTCAATCTTCATTGAACCAAAGACAATAATATGAGCTAAGGAATTTTAATGATTGTTACAATTTTGTGATCGTAGATTATTCTTTTGCGGTTGACTGTGGTAGTAATACATCAACGAGAGGATCAGATAATACCATTTATGAAGCAGATCCTGCAAATCTTGGAGCTGCAACATATTATGTTACTGGTCAAACAAGATGGGGTGTCAGCAGTGTAGGACACTACTTCCGGGCCACAGATGCAAAGAACATTATATATAGTTCCCAAAATTTTAACAATGTAGTTGATTCAAAGTTGTTTGAAACTGGAAGGGTGTCGCCATCATCTCTGAGGTATTACGGCCTTGGACTTGAAAATGGAAATTACACAGTTCTGCTTCGATTTGCAGAAATTGCTTTTCCGGACTCACAGACTTGGCTAAGCTTAGGGAGAAGAGTTTTTGACATATATATTCAGGTACCAATCAAGTGCATTTTATATAATGTTTTTCTACTTAATCTTATCATTCTTTATCTGAAACTATTATTGACATTTACATAGGGTGCTTTGAAAGAAAAGGATTTTGATATAAGGAAGACGGCAGGTGGAAAGTCTTTTAGCGTTGTTAATAGGAGTTTCATGGTAACTGTGTCTAAAAATTTTCTCGAGATCCATCTATTCTGGGCTGGTAAGGGCGGGGGAATCTATGGGCCAATGATCTCAGCATTGAGTGTCACTCCAAGTAAGCGAAACATTATATATAGTATCAGGAAGTGCTACACCAGCTGCCAAGAAATAATATTATTCCTTTGTAGATTTTACTCCTACTGTGCGAAATGGCATACCAAAAAGCGAAAGTAAAGTAGGTATAATTGCCGGAATATCTATTGGTGCAATAGTTTTAGTATTAGCAGCATTATTTGGAGTGTTTACGCTGTTAAAGAAGCGGAGGGCATTGGCATATCAAAAAGAAGGTATTATTTGTTAGTACATAATTCAAACATCAAAATTGTCAAATGAATAATCTTCTCATCTGTCCTAAAAATAACATGCAGAACTGTACTATTTGGTTGGACAACCTGATGTTTTCAATTATGCTGAGCTCAAGCTAGCCACCGACAATTTCAGTTCTCAAAATATCCTAGGGGAAGGTGGATTCGGGCCGGTGTATAAGGTTCTTGTTTCCCATAATTAATCATGTACAATTGGATATAAATTAATGTGATTTGGCTTTTGAGTGTTGCATTTTAGCAATATTTTGTCCATGCTCAAAATATACATGTAACAAATTTGGCAGGGTAAGCTACATGATAAAAGAGTTATAGCTGTGAAGCAACTTTCTCAGTCATCTCATCAGGGGGCAAGCGAGTTTGTGACAGAGGTTGCAACAATTTCGGCCGTGCAACATCGGAATCTTGTGAGATTGCATGGATGTTGTATTGACAGTAAAACACCCTTGTTGGTTTATGAATACCTTGAAAATGGAAGCTTGGATCAAGCAATCTTTGGTGAGTTCACATCTGCAAAATAGCATGCACACCTGCAGCACTAATAAAACTATATTTGTTTAATTCACAAATAAATATTTTTGTTTCATGAATAATAGTTGAGGATTTTGCCTTTTTCTGCATTTTGTTATAATTTGCATTCATGATATTAATAGAGCTATTTCTTCTTGTAAAGGTGACAGTAGCTTAAACCTAGACTGGGTAACACGCTTCGAAATCATTTTAGGCATAGCAAGTGGTCTAACTTATCTTCATGAGGAGTCAAGTGTGCGCATTGTGCACAGGGACATCAAAGCCAGCAATGTCTTACTTGACACTGACCTCACCCCAAAGATCTCTGATTTTGGACTTGCCAAACTCTATGATGAGAAGCAAACTCATGTGAGCACTAGAATTGCAGGCACATTGTAAGAACATTTTACCACTGATCTTCTTATGATTGTAACATCAATATGAATCCTACTATTAACTTGTCTTATATTTTTAAGGGGCTATCTAGCTCCAGAGTATGCAATGAGAGGCCATTTGTCAGAAAAGGCTGATGTTTTTGCATTTGGAGTGGTTATGCTGGAGACTGTCGCTGGGCGACCGAACACGAACAATTCCCTGGAGGAAAACAAGATCTATCTCCTTGAATGGGTAAGCTGGTTTACAAACAACCCATATAAGAAAACATCAATTCATTGTGTATTTTCATTCGTTTACTGAAACTATGTTCAACAAAAGGCATGGGGCATGTATGACAAGGATCAGGCGCTCGAAATTGTTGACCCAACTATCAAGGATTTTGATAAGGATGAAGCTTTTAGAGTCATCAATGTTGCACTTCTCTGCACTCAGGGCTCACCGCACCAGCGACCACCAATGTCGAGGGTCGTGGCAATGTTGACTAGAGATGTCGATGTGCCTAAAGTGGTCACGAAGCCAAGCTACATCACTGAGTGGCAGCTCAGGGGTGGTGGCAACAACGGTAACACCTCCAATAGCTATGCAGGATCCAGCTACCAGCCCGAAGTTCAGTAGGGAAAAGATATCACCAAAGTTTGTCTCCATTGAAGGTGAATTTATAGTAGAAATTATCCGGGCTATCGACATTGGGTTCAAATGACAATATTGTAGATCCCTTTTTTAACATAATTTTGTGTCCGCGTGAGTTAGAGCAAATATTGGAATTACTTATCCTGAACTCTTTCATGGTAATAATAATTTGCTTCTAATAATTTGTAAATAGTGAATAACCGTGGTGTATTTACTACTTAAAAGAAGCTAGTGGATAACCCTTAATATGTAATGGCCAGTGCAACGCTTAGGTAAAATTTTGTCCTAATATTTATGCGCACTGTTATGGTATAGTTATACAATGCAGTAGGTGTATTGTCCACTTTTTAACGGGTTAAGCTTTGTATTCAAATCTATGGGGACCCCCGGTTTTAAACACCGGTAATCCCATGTGTCATATAGTACTATTCCCTGGATAAGTAAGTAGTACACACATAGCACAATATAATATCACAACTGACATCGTTTACAGGTATTTCTACATTAATAATACATGGGTATCCCAAACGGGTCCCAAAATAGACCAAGCATGCTCACATACATTACAAAATGCCAAGTAAAATAAATGAAACAGCGGAAGCAAAGCGGCGGCGGTCCATCGAACTCCACAGGCAACGTCTCGTGAACCTATGGTCCCTAATCCATCGTCTTCGACACGTACTTGACAGCAGCGTTGGATGAATATAACCGACTCCAACTCCTTTCTAAAAGATTTAATTAAGCAAGGGTGAGTACATACATACCCAGCAAACCACCACTTCAAAATGAATCTAATGCACACCGGGGTTCAAGGATGGCTTGGTTTATTTGCATAAAGCTAGTTTTTACAATTCATTTCACAAACCTATGACCTAGCAGTTTTAACTCGAAAACAACGTTAACGTTGAAGTTGTAATTATCCAGGGTTCATCCACCTCTCCAAGCCTCGCTCGGTTCAGTTTACCCTCACATTCATTTTATAGCAACTCTATCATACCAACCTTCCCACGGGTTGGGCAAGGTTCTCATGTCTCACAATTTCTACACTAAGCAATATTAAAATCTATGAGTCTAGTCAAGGGTAGTATAGGTCCCGGCACTCATTAACCGCGATTACGGCTATTCGAATAGATTGGTTTACTCACACTGTATTAGATGTACGCTTTTTATCCCGCACTCCGCGGCTTGCACAATACATGAGCCTAGTCCCAACACATGAGACTTGTCACGGCCCGACTTTTCAGTCGCTCTTGCATTTCGGCACTCGCTCCAAGGACTATGAGCCCCCATGCACCCCTACAGTCCAACCTACCTACTGCCGGATGGTGAGGGGAGTCCTGGCGCTCCAGGGATTAGGAGATATTTACTACATATATACTTATAGAGTGTATTTTAGGTTTTACGTGTGCTTTTACCTTTCCGACACCGGACTCATCCACATCGTACTCATACAGAACCTACCATGACTGGAGTGTCGCCCCACAAGAGCTTCCTAGTCCGTCGGTCTGCCCATACATAAGAAATGCAATCGTACTCGGTTCATTTCCCGTATAACTTCCTGACTCGGTCCTTAACTGTCGAAGGTCAGCGACTAACCGTTTCCAAAACCACTCATATTTTACTCATGCCGCCCTAGTCGAAATAGTTTTGTTTTATTAAGTTTTGGTTTTCGCAAACGGTTTGTGTGTGGTAGGTGGCGCTCATGTCTCCACCCGCAAATCATAAATCACTCACATTGAGTGATCTCACATCCATATCCATATAATCTAAGTTTGGAGTGTACAAACGTCTACAATAGCAATACTAAGCAATGTCAATAATTGACTGCGTATAAATAAATAGACTTAGGCTACAATGGATATAAAAAAGTGTATAACGGTAACAATATCAAGGGTAGGCGATATTCAAGTATAGGTACGCAATTTATAAATAGCATGCAATTTTATTTGCAAGCAACACATTTATAAATATAGGCTCAATATGTTCAAGGAAGGGAGCGTAGTGACTTGCCATGCTATAGGTCCCTAATGCCTTCGAGAGATCTGTATCAGTTAGATGATTAGAATACCCACAATCGAAGAATAACCAGAATATTCACGCTCGATAAACGGCCCAAGAAGCCACACATAATCCTAAGGAAATAAAATAAAGCAACATTCAATACAAACTATGTGTGCCATTAAATATATCTCGATTTTAGAGAGATTGTGGAAATTGAACGGAGTCAAATGTAGTTATGGTTCACAAGATAAACGGAGTATCCTTTCCTCTCCTCCTTCGATGCAGCTGAATATTTACTAAAAGTTATATTTCGCTATTGCATTCCAGTAGTTCTTGTCCAGAGCATGCTGAAAGCCTTTGGTTGCAATTTCAGATCCATTCGGCAATTTGCCCTGGAAATACTTAAATTGTCAGTGAGTTCACAATTATTATTTGCTACAAACTGTTCCATTCTACAATAAGAGAGCAAATTAAATTAATCTCTAAACTGAAAATACAGGTTACACCTTTCTGCTCACAATCAAACTTCGGACTATATTAGTACCTTATAAACGGCGCTAAAATCACCTTGTCCCGCTTATATTTACTTGTAAAGTTATCTATGGCAAAACTCCTGGAAGGCTGGAAGGAAAGCATTAGGTGAGTTTTTCCAGTTCCAAATGGAAAAGATCTAGAAATTGAATAGATATTTGAAGATAATATGTATATCTCTTATGTTTTTCCACCTCTTTTTATAATTGCAATGCACAGGTAATGACTTCTTCTCATGCACAGGTAATGCCTATATTGAACCATATTGTAGAAAAGAGCTTCTTATCAGTATTCATATCTCACTGAAACCTCACTATACAAAATGAACTCTAGGCTAGTTTTTTACTCTGTCAGGTTAATTTTGTAAGAAAGATTGCGGAGCATTAGTGCTTTGAGATCCTTGATATTTTTTACAGTAGTATCAGTGATATTTTTTTTACACAAAAAAGTATTGTCACAACAAAGTTTTGTCAGGTTTGAAAGTGAAACCTGGAGCCTCTCATTTCTGGCAAGGAATTATGGATGTGAAAGAAGTGTTTTATAAATTCTGTACTAATGTAGTAGGCAATGGAAGGAATACTTTGTTTTGGGAAGATAATTGGATAGGAGGTAAACCTTTGGCTGAACAGTTCCGTGATTTGTACAATATTACTTTGACAAAAAAGATTACTGTGGCAGATGTGAAACAGGTGGGGATTGACTCTATTAAATTCAGAAGAGATGTCCTGGGGAATAAACTGCTGAAAATTAAGCAATCCTGGAGTGATTTGGTTCTGGAAGATGGAACCAGAGATACACTTCGGTGGAATTTGACCAAAGATGGGAAATTCACTGTTAAATCCTTTCACACAGCTCTGAAGATGCAACAGGTGATTTTCCCGCATAAAAAGATATGGGGCTTGAAAGTGCCTTTGAAAATCAAAATTTTTATTTGGATGTTTACAAAAAACAAGATTCTCACAAAGGACAATCTTTTCAAGAGGGGCTGGAGAAAAGGGAAGGCTAATTGTCAATTCTGTGACCAAACAGAAACTTTACAACCTCTTTTTTATTGCCCTTTAGCTAGACTGTTATGGAATATTGTGAAATGTGCCCTTAATATAAATTCTGTGTTGAATAGACAAGATCTGTTTGGATCTTGGATGAACAAGATTGATAAATTTACGAAAAAACTTGTGGTAGTGGGTCTTGCGGCAATAATATGGACAATCTGGAAATTTCGTAATAAAGCTTGTTTTGAGAAAAAACTCCCAGCTGATCCTACTGATCTGGTGTTTATGGCTTGCTCTTTGGTGGACTCGTGGGCAACTTTGCAGAAGCAGGAGGGAAGTCGAAGAAATCTTCAACTGGGGGCCAGGTTGCTAAAACAAGTGGTAAATGAAGTCTACAACTCGAAGCTCGGCTGGAGAGGAGGTGTTCGAAGGATTAGGTCATAACTCAGGAGAGGAAATGTTTACTGAGTATTTTGTGTGGATGGAATGAGCAAAGATAGCTCTGTAATAGACAATCTAGCTATGGTCTTTGTTTTTTTCTTTTGCATAAGGGTCGGATGTCCTCCCTCAGATGTTTTAGTTTTTATTTTTCTGTTTTCTGTTTAGTACTCTGGTAGTCTGACTTGATCTCATTTCTAGTAAAAGAAATGGGGGCTTCATGCCCTAGCTCAAAAAAAAAAATCAGTAATTAACTCTTCAGGGATCAAAATAATAAAGATTTTTGAAAACTGCGAAATACAAAATTGCAAGTTTGATCTGAAACTGCGGTGAATAATCCATTTTGCATTAACATTAGTGCAGTACATGTTATCATAGCTATGTAGTGGAATTTGGTACTTCTAGAAGATCTTAAACTGGATGACAATTACAACATCAACAATGTATAGTCTGGATAAAAAAATGGATTCAATTATGCAGTTCAGCATATTCAACTCTACAACTAAAATTCACTGAAAGTATCCCCTTACCTTTCTATATGAACAGAAATCAACTGCAAGGGTGAGAATAGAATGCAGGCTTGCGCTGGAGCATGGCAATGAAGATAATTTGTCGCTCAGCATTGCTGTGCGAGTGCACAGAGGAAGATATAGTGGTAGACATGGGGAGGGGAAGTGGAGCGGCGGTGGGCGCAGGGGAGCTGCAAGCCAGCGGCATGGCTGGAGAGGGAGAGGAGGATGTGCCGATGGATGGTATCAATTTCATAGGGCTCGCAGCATCGCTGAACATTTGGTGATTGGGAGCGCACTGATGTTCGCGGGGGAGACCAGACGCTGTCAGCCTGGCCAGATTTTTTTTTAATCCCCCGTGGGGTGTCTTTGTATTAAAGAAGAAGAGAATTGACCCAGTTTATAAGGAAAACCGGACCCGAAAACCATACAGCTGCACGGTTAATTATGGGAAACCGGCTGAAACCCACTGCACAGAGAAGAGAAAGGGACCTAGCTACACAACTAACAAAAACGGCGGAGCCTAACCACAGGATGTTGCTGCCAATCTAACACAAAAGCAACACAACAGCTTCGACTTCACAGAAGAGGTGTTATCATTGCCGAGCTAACCACCCAAGCGATCCAGCAGCGCCGGCTTCACAACTGCAGCGATAATGAAGCGAAAGTTGCCAAAGCGAAAAGCATCTCCGACATCTTACAATGGACATCAGCCAAGCCACCAAAGAGCCACTTCATTCACACGGCTAGCACCAACTCCCTGGAAGAGACTGCAACATGTCATCGTTGCCAAGCGTCGCTGCATCCATCAGCGAGCAGCTCCGACTTCATAAGCAGAAACAGCCGAAGAGCGTGTTGCCCACCGCAAGAACAAAGCGACCCAAGAAGGCGAAGGGCCTCGCCAAACCCCAAGATATGAAAGCTTTTAAACCCAAAAGACCATCAACAGTCGTCGATTCATAGGAACTTCTCTGAAGCGACGCCCCCAAGGAGGACATGACGTGTAACACTGCTGCCGCTCGTCCGAAAGCCGGAACAAGGTTTTCACCTAGAGATTTGTGGGGGATATAAAAGAAACGCCCAGACAATGCCTCCAAGAAGGAAAACGGCACCCACGGGCGTCGTCGTTGTTAAACTGGCCAAAGGCACGACAAGGCTTTCGTCAGCGTCTTCACATCACCCACACAAAACACCCCCAAATCGACGGCCATAGGACAGTCTATAACGTCTCGCAAGCAGTCATACCTTAATTGTAGTTAACGGCAAAGATGGGCTCATGGCCACCCTCGAAGCGCCATCAAGACAAGCCCCATTCCTGCTTCACGCCAGCACAAACCGTCGTCCTGCCAACTCCACATCCTCACATCACCGCCCACGAACCATGAAATCCGCCACCGGCCCCTGTCGAGCAGGGGGCTCGCTGCCAGAGTGCAACCCCACCGGAGCCCGCCTAGCGACGCCGTGCAGCCGCCGAACTCGCCGCAACGTGCCCGAGCCGCGGGCAGCCAGATCTGCCTGCGGCAGTCGCCCCCCTCCGGCCTCATCCCTCCGGTCGCATCCCTCGCGCCACCGCCGTCCGGTGGGCGAGCATCAATGATGCAAGAGGGGAGGATAGGCGCCACTGCCGCCGATGAGTTGGTCAGCCACCACCGGTCGTGCCGCGCCCCCGCCGGTGCTAAGGCCACGATGACCTTCGTCCTCGCGCTGCCGACACCTCTTTCGCGTGACCGACGCCTCCTTCTTCCTCGCGCACAGTAGCGCAACGCCGCCACTGTGGCAGCCTCCACCGTTGTCGGCCTCACCTCCTCGCTCGTGACGCACCGTGCTCCGTCGTTGCTGGCTGCACCGCCTAGCCGTAGCCGCGCCAGCCAGTGCCGCCGTCGCCGCACAAGTTCTAAGCATGCCTCCGTCATCCGCTGAGGCCGCGGGCTTCCACCGCGCTCCTCCGGCGTCGGCCACCTTCGCCTGCCGGCCACAGCCGTTGCATCGCCCGCCTCAACCAGCTGTCGTCGCAGTGGACAGTCGCTGGCTAGATCCGCGCTCCGGAGGGCCAGATCCACCACCGGTGTGCTCGGATCCGTTGCGGCTGACGCCCCGTTGACTGTCACCCTGTCGCCCGCCACGGCCGCTGACTTCCGACCGGCACGCACCACTCTGCCTCCCACGAGGCTGGCCGGATTTGGTGCCATTGAGTTTGTTGCGGCTGGATCTGATGAGGGATGCAGCGTGGCCTGGACAGGGAGGCAGCGATGACGGAGACATGGACAGTGGAGGAGCCAAGGAGGCAGGTGTGGTGGTGAGGGGATGCGACGCGACGGCGGCGGCGGTGCGGCGATGGGAGAGGACGGCGAAGTAGGCCATGCGAGAGGAGTCATGGAGGAACCATGGATGGGAGAGGAAGGGTGGAGGAACCAAAAAGGTTCAGTTCTAGACATATTGTGGTGTGGAAGAATCTAGGTTTTATTGAAGTTTCATGAAGGATCTTCATGGTCTTTTGCCATTTGAGCCATCCGACGGTTCATATTGGCTGGTGATAACATCGGACGGTTCAAGTTTTCTTGATGACGTGGATACATAATTTTGCGAGAAGACACCCCTTTCACTTATTTAGATTATATTGTTGGATTCGTTACAACTACATAACAACATTTAAGAAGGCTCTATTCCGACAATTTTTTTTTACTTTTTAAATGTTGCACATATCTTTAGTGAAATATGCAATGTTCCAACAAGTATCTATTGATGTTTCACTATTTCATTTGCAATGTTGCACGTTATCTTTTTATATGTCTCAGCAATTACAATTCGATGTTTCAAAATCAAATATTTGCAAATGTATTGTATTGTATGAATTTTTTAGTGTTTCACTAGTTGGGACATAATATTTCATGTAATAACAATTATTGTTGCAGTCAAAACTTTTTATATGTTGCATCTCTATAAAACATCTGCACAAGTGATGAAGCAATTTTTTTTTGTAAATGCTGCAACAAAAGTTTGATTTTTCTAGAACACACATATATACTTTTATAAAAATATATTTATGTGAGATCTTGTTATAAAGATTTAAGTATGACAAATAAAATGGTATAATTAAATTATAGATTGGATATATATTTTAGAAGAAAACTTTGTTTAGAGTTTGATTAAAAATGGAGAGAGAAAGTAATGATGAATCAGTGCACCTTGGTAACCAGCCTTGCTCCTCTATGCGTGTGACACATAGTAAAAAAACAAGACCGGTGGTTGACCCGTTCTGATCGTCGGTTCACCGGTCGAACCGCCGGGTCAGACACAACTAGCCTTGCTCCTCACTACATGCATGCTACAGACGTGGCCCTGCATGCGACAAATGCGTAGCAGCATACAATTTGTAGCTTTCTCCCCACATCCATGCTGGGTGCCGACCCGTTACTGATGTACATAGTTGTAACGGTTGAACTCTTTTGAACAATCAGTGATGTGGAAAAGAAAATCCCAGCCGTTTATCGACCTAGACGTGGCCGTCCTTCCACTCTCGGTCCTCACTCATTGTCAGTGCCTCCACCAGGCCACCGCTTGATGTGTCATGCCCACAGGCAACATTGTGGAAGAGGCGCTGTGAAGAGGACATGGCCAGATCTGTTGCTGTCATCATGCCGGCCTTGTGTCCCGTCATCAAAGCTAAGTGGAGGATCGATCTATACCAACTATAGAGAGGTGAATGGTTAAAATACCCAAAAACCAAAACTTTTAGCAGAATTAAAAGTTACCATCAAATCGATGTAAATCGGCCTGACCGTAGATCTTGCACCGCTCCACTACTGTAGAACTGATATGGATTAAAGATCATTTGTAGTCCCGGTTATAAAGTGCAACCGGACCATATAATATTTACTTCCGATTGGTAACACCTATTGAAATTAAAGATGATATTTAGTCCTAGATCACTTTATGTTAAGGGGCTGTCAGGGGCCATGGCATCTTTAGTCAACCGGGGCTAAAAATCATGACTTTAGATCTTTAGTTCTTTAGTTCGGTTGGTAGCACCAACCGGGGCTAAAGATAAAAACATTTATAACATTCTTCTTCCTCTTCCAACCCGAGCAATTGCTGCAAAGATTTGTAGGAGGAAGGGAGGTGCTGCCAAAATTTTTTGTGTAAGTGTTTTGGTGATAATATACAAATCAGAGGGATCTAGAAGGTTAGCAACTCTCGAATGATGTATGCTTAGCATATTACATTTATGGAAAAATTCGCTACTATACATTAAAAAACGTGTATTTAGCTGGTGGACATCGCAAAAACACGAATTTGGTGTCGGGCATCACAAAAAATGGTAATTAGCTGATGGACACTCGCAGCCATATCTTATTATTTCCGGGGGAATTGGAAAGAGAAAATGATGTGAGAGTACGATTTTGCCCCTGCGCGGCTTCAATCCATCACCGCCATCGCCGAAACTGGTCGTCGACTACGCCGCCGCTACTACTTCCTCATGCCTGTAGTACCCCAAGGCGCTCCTATTCCAGTCGCCGCGGTTGCCGAGACCGAGAACGCGATGTAGTCGAATCGTCTCCACCTCCCCTTCAAGGACAGCGCCCGCACCGCCGTGCCAGTGCCGCATCTGGGCCTCCACGTCGCTCGTCGGCGACGCCTACCTCCTCTCCAACGACGACAAAGACGATGGCGAACGGCGCCCGCACCGCCATGCTGTCCCCATGCTGGCGCCACAGCCGCATCTGGGCCTCCACGCCACTCGTCCTCGACGATATAGATGGCCAAAACGCCCGAGGCCCGACGGCCCAGCCCACGGCACAGCGTTTTGGCCCGGCCCAAGCACGGCACGGCCCGTCAAGGGTCGGGCCCGTGCCGGCCCGGCCCGACTACCGGGCCGTGCCTGGGCCTCTCTGCCGGCACGTTGGGCCGGCACGGCACGGCCGGGCCGGCATGGCACGATGGGCCGCATGCCAAGCCCAACACATAAACAATAGGGAGTAAAAATAGACATATTTTATGCCACAGTCGAAAGAATAGGGACGTAAAATAGACTTATTTTACCTATATATATGTCAGCCCAAAGAGGAGGGACGAAAAATAGACTTATTTTCACTATATATATGTCACAGCCCAAAGTGGAGGGACGAAAACTAGACTTATTTAAAAAAGGAACGATGGGCCACCCGCGCCTTCAGGCCGGCCCGGCACGGCCCGACAGCTGGTGGGCCGTGCCTGGGCGGGAGGCGCAGCCCATGGGCCGGCACGGCCCTGCACGAAGTGCCAATCGGGCCGTGCAGGCCCGATGGCTGGTGGGCCGTGCCTGGCCGTGTCTGGGCCGGGCCTTTTGGCCATCTATACTCCCCGACGACGATGACGACGACGACGGTGGACGGCGCCCGCACCGCCGTGTTGTCCCCGTGCTAGCGCCGCTGCCGCATCAGGCCTCTACGCTGCTCATCCTCGATGACACCGACCTCCTCCCCAACGATGACGATGACGGCGAGGACCGGACGGCACCCACATCGTCGTGCTGTCCCGTGCTGTCGCCGCATCTGGGCGCTGCTAAGGGCACCCATCGTCGTGCTGGCACCCGCATCGTCGTGCTGTCGCCATGCTCAGTGTTCTCGCTGCCAAGGGCGTCCAGGAGCTCATGCTGCTCAGCGTGCTGGCGTCGCTCCTTTCCTTACCAGAGAGCAAGTTACCAAGGGCAAATTTATCTTTAAAGAGTGTTTCTCTCTCCAATTCCTCCAAAAATAATAAAATAACGCAACGAGTGTCCATCAGCTAATTTCCAGTTTTTTTTTTGCCCAACAACAAATTCGCGTTCTTGCGATGTCTACCAGCTAATTACATGCTATTTGGATGTCCTATAGCAAATTTTGCCTACATTTATAGCTATGTTTTTTATATATTATTGTGTCTAAAAAGGTTGATGGAAAATGATGAGAGAGAAAATTTGTTTAGGGAAAATTAGGCTACTTTTAAAATATAAACATGTGGATAAAATGTTGTAAAAGAGATAACAAAGGAAAAATGTAGAAAATTAAGATAAAAGAATAGAAAACTAAGTTAATTTAATAAAATAGTTAGAAAAAGTACAATGTATTAAAGATATGCTTAGAACTTTAAAAATAGTTAAAACATGAATAATATGTGGGAGTATTGTATAATTATTGTACGATTATTTATATATAATTATTGTATGATTATTTAATTAGTTTGACTTTCGTGGATTTTATTTTTACGATTTTTGTGCATTTCAGGTAAGTGGATCGGCAATGTGTGTACACTGTGGACCGATGGTCGAAAGAGTTTATAGAAGGCGTGTATTATTTTTTGAGTGTGGCCAATATTAACAAGCATAAGGGTTTTATGTGTTGTCCACGCAAAAAGTGAAAAAACCAGAAGGAGTATTCTACATCAAGAACATTTCATGCCCACTTGTTTCAGTCGGGGTTCATGCCTAGCTATAATTGTTGGACCTCACATGGAAAGCTAGGGGTTGCAATGGAATAAGGTGAACTAGAAGAAGAGAACATTTCGGACTGTGCGCCTCAATAAGGTGGATTTCAAAAAAATACAAAGGGCGAGGCGAACGGGGCTTTTGAAGATAACGATAGTGTGGATGATCTTGGTCATATGTTGCACAATGTAAAGGAGGACTGTGAAAGTGAAAAGGTGGTCCAGAAATTGGAGCGTATGTTAGCAGACCACAAAACGTCATTATGTCCTGGTTATGAACAGGGGCACAAAACGTTGGGCACCACGCTAGAATTCTTGCAATGAAAAGTCAAAAATGGTGTGAGTTACAAGGCATTTGGCGAGTTATTGAAACTCGTAAAGAACATTATTCCGGAGGGAAACAGATTGCCCTAAATAACATTCGAAGCTAAGAGGTAGTCTGCCCTCTAGGACTGGAAGTACAGAAGATACACGCATGTCCAAATGATTGTATCCTCTATCTCCGTGAGGAATACGAGAACCTAGAAGAATGCCTGGTTTGTAAAGCACTACGATACAAGATTAGAGGAGATGATCCAGCCTTCGAAGAAGAGAGTTCCTCCTAAGGTGATGTGGTATTTCCCTATAATACCACGGCTCAGGCGCTTGTTCAAGAACAAAGCGCATGCCAGAATGATGCGCGGGCACGCAGAAGAACGTCAACAAGACGGGATGCTGAGAGACACCCCGTTGATGGGTTGCAGTGATGAAACATCGAATGAACATTTCAATACTTCGGAGAGGATGAACGAAACGTAAGGTTAGGTTTAAGTACTAATGGCATGTATCTATTTGGAGAGATGAGCAGCGGCCATAGCGCTTGGCCTGTTACCATGTGTATCTACAACCTCCCCCTTGGCTATGCATGAAGCAGAAGTACATCATGATGCCGATTATTATTTAATGCCAAGAGCAACCTGGTAACGACATTGATGTGTACCTAAGACCATTGGATGAACATCTGAAACTGCCGGGGAAGAAAGAAGGTGTTTGTTAGCATTAACGATTGGCCTGCACCTAGCAACTTATCCGAACAGTCAAACAAGGGGTATAAGGCTTGCACCCACTGTATGGATAAAACTGAAAATACGTATATGAAACATTGTAGGCAGGTTGTGTACATGGGCCATCATCGATTCCTTATTTCAAGCCACCCATTCCGGAAGAAAGGCAAGCATTTCGAACAGAATGAAGACCGCCGTACTAAGCCTAAACATCGCAACGGAAAAGTCTTGTTTACTCTGGTGAAAGATCTAGAAGCCATGTATGAAATGTCTATATATGGCTCTTATGAAGAGATGTAACAATGAATAGAATTAATCAAATATGTTGATTTCTAGCTTGGAGGATTCCTCCAAAGTTAGATGACTGCAACCATCTGTTATAATACTTACATGTATGGCTAATGTTGGGTTTTTCTATGTTTTCTATAAATTTTATATTATTCTTTTTTTTATTTTAGATACTAACCCCAGGCATATCTACTGAGGCTAATGTTTTGATATCTCTGATCTTGTTTATTTTCTTCCACTTCTTGTGTTGCTCCATCCAAAATACTCATCCCAGGCGTATCTATTGTGGCATGTAATTTTAGACATTGCAAATATGCATATTTCTCTACCGAATATGGCTTTAGATGACTCCAGTTAGAGCATGCCCAACAGCTACCGAATACTGCTACCAATCTCAGATTTTTTAATTCCTATGGAAAAAAGTAGTTCCAGCATTTCCCCTATATGCCAAAAAATTGGAAACCCCATCTCCATATATCTCGCTCTCCACAAGTTGGGTGTCCTCCTCATTCCCTATCCCTGGATCTGAGGGCAAGTGCGAGGGAACGTCGGTAGGATTGAAAAAATAGATTTATTCGTTACATGGCCCATTTTTAAGTTTTAGGCATCTGTTGGAAAGACAAATATTTTCACCCCTCAAATTCCATTTAGGGTTCTCCAAAATAAAATTTGGGGATAGATTTTTGAACATCTCTTGGTGATGCTCTTGGTTTACGCTGATTTCAAGTAATACATGCAAATTAACATTGATGTCCATTTGTCAGACACAGTAATCTCCATCATTTCTGTATGATCTGATATTGGAGCAAATCCGCAGGTTTGATAATTTTCAGTAATCTCAACCATACATCTTTTCTAATCTAATAAATCATGTTTATCTATACTAATTACTATCTCAACTACTGGTAGAAGAATAGTTTTCTGTGCTAGCAATAGAACTCATAAATGAATGTTTGAGATCACTTCTACTTATGATAATACTGGCAGTACAAGGAGAGACCAACATAAAGTTACTCTTTCTCGTAATTGTGCGAGAAAAAAGGCTGATCATTTGGTTTAACAAAATTCTTTCAAGGGCAATTCTAGTTGGGATGTATTCTGTACAATCCTGTGAAAGGTAGCTGACATTACAACCGCAGCCTTTTCATTCACAACAAAATTGAAATTTGTAAAATCAAAGGTGTTTTTGATTATTATTCTGTGATAAACAATTGGCATCAGAGATTATTGGTTTTGATATTTGGAATTTATTTGTGATCGAAGTGGTTTTGGAGATGATTAGATTTCACAGGTGATTGACAGGGACTTGTTGTTTGTCGGGACCGGTCAGACCGGGCCGATGCTGCCGGTCAGACCAGAGCTATGTGAGCGGTTAGACCGGCCAGCCCACGGTCTGACCTGCCGACGCTGTGTCAGTTTCGGTTTCGGGTTGTTTATTTGGATATCCGTGATTGTTTCATATTTATGGCTTCTAGATGGATATTATGCGTATGTAATACAGTTGTTTGCTACTAATGAGTTAAGTTAGGGATAGCTTGGTCTCGGAATATGGTTTCTTTGTTTGTTTCATGTGTAGGTGACTTGATGCCTCGGGAGAGTATTTGCGGTGATGGACCGGGAGTTGACTTGGTGGTAAGGCGATGTCCATGATGGTCAGATATCACACGGGATACTTAGGCTAGAGTTCAATACATGTGGTTGGTGAAGATTCCATATGGCATACGATGGAGGTATTGTTTGCGTATGGGATGTGGAGTCTAATTTGGAAGGAGTCCAAATTTGATATGATTGGTTATGTAAAGTTTGTTTCTTGTACGAGAAGGTTTCCTAGCTAAGGGGATTAGGATTTCTAGTATGAGTTTGGTTCGTGGCTTTAGGCTGCCTACCTCATGTATAAATAGAGACGTAGCGTGAGGGTTCTCGGTATCGCTTTTGACAGCAATTGAGTTGCTAGTTTAGTGAGGGTTTCGAGTTTAGTCGAGATTTTTGTAAGTAGTGCTGTTGATGTACTTTGTAAACACAGAAAGAAGCAATAAAGTTGTCATCCACTTTAAGAGTTTTTTGATTTGTGTTTTATCGGGTTCGGCGGTCTAACCGGCCACACACCGGCGGTCAGATCGGCGGCAGACCTGCGGTCAGACAGGCAACGGCGAATGGAGTTGGTGATTGGTCTCGGCGGTTCGACCGGTGTTACAACCTCGGTCAGACCGACGTGTTTCAGGCGGTCAAACCGGCGCATCTACTTCGGTCAGACCGCGATCCGTCGAATTTGAGGGTAACATTTTATTCCGCAAAAATATTGGGTTTTTGGGCATACCAACCATTCACCCTCCCCTCTGGTTGGCTTAGTTCTTGTGATACGATCCTACAAAATTTAAACCCAAAACAATTCTATTTAAGCCCATCAATTATTCATATGTAGTTTGGGCTGTGCAGGTGCAAATTACAAATGTACCAACAACTTGAATTTCACTTATATGAAACAAATAAATAACTCATCTCGAGATGTCCGGTGTGAAGCCTTCACAAGAATTATAGTTAATAATCATTGCTTTGCACGGAATTTTGCAAGATGCAACAACAAAATTTGTATTTTAGTTCACTGGTGTGTTGCTGACAACAGAGGGTGCCAACTAGCACAGACCAGTGGCGGATCTAAAAAATCGATTAGTTGATGTCATAACGTGTCTATTGGTATTATAGTATGTTAATTATGCTTAGCTCAAATTCTTATAACATATAGGTAAACAGTTTCGTTATAAGTTTTGCCGAAAATCATCGGTGTCGCCTAACACCGGCCCTTCTACTGTAGATCTGCCCATGGCACAGGCAAAATCTTCAATTCCATTGAATGTAGAGCGATCGACATGAGGCCATTAAGGGCAGATGAAGTTGGTAAGTTAATTTGAGAGGTTGCACAACCAAATTCGTGAAAGCTAAACTGGTCAGGAAATCAAATATATAGCGGTGAATGTGCTTGGACTTGAACAGGCTTGTCCAAATGATGGCAAGCATGGTAAAAAAACAATTTGGAACTGAGGGAATTATGGTAGATGAAGAACCAAGAATTGCAATACCTTATTTCCCAACTACTCTCATTCGTATCACTTTCAAAGAAAATGGAAAACACAAAACAGAAAATAGCATGAGTTATGGAGGTCTACTACCAACAAGATGTTGTAGCATGTACAATTGGAAACTAATCTTGTATGAGGAATATATAGCAACGTGCAGTAGGAGGGTGAATCAAGACAGTAATGATTAAACCATAGAGGCCGGAGAATAAATCAAGACAGTATAGGACTGTACAGGGACACAGAAATATTGTGAAGATTCAATCAATGTTTTCATATTTTGTTTGAGTTATTATCACCAATAGTCTGTGGATAATCTGTGGATATCAACAAGTGGTCGGTGGGATCACTTATTAATGTGACCTTAGAGCGTCATACTTAAAATTGCATATAATGACTGACGAAGCAATTCAATAGAGGCTATGGAGCAAGATATTTAAATAAAAGTTGGGCTTTGGCCCATATTGTCGAGCCAAGCTGAAGCTCCAATTATGTGACTTATAATTAGATCACTTTCAATTGCCGCACTTGTGAGTATGGACAGAATTTTGAGCGTTGATGAATTCCTGGAAGTGATGACCACTTGTTTCCTACCAAGACTGGATCCACAATTTTGAGGCAAAATTCACTTCACTACAAACATGAACTTATTCTTCATTTGTTTTCTCCACCATACCGGAAACAATGGACAAGTAGCTTAATAAGCACAAACATAACAAAATTTATAGCATAACATATTCCTCCATTTCAAGCAGCAGGCACCTTGTTTACATGGTCGCTTGAACTTTGCCTGATGTGGCTATACGATTGAGCTGTTGAAGATGGCAATGGTGTACTCGCCCTCAGGCAGAGGCTCTGAGCGTCCTTAATTATATTGATGAATAGATTACTTGATTACAAACGGCTCTGACCATCTCTTAAATAGACAAGCCATAAAGTAACTGTCAGCAAAAACCCCTAGCTCAGCTCTCGATCAGTGGCTAACCTACAATCTCCGAATATTTTCCAGACGTGAACAGTAACTGAAGAACTGAAACGAAAAACAGAGTTTTTGGTGGTGCGAACTGACTGCAGCTTTTCTGGGTTTTTTTCTTTCCTTTTATTCACCTCCATGAGGGAGTCTGTTACATGCGCAACCTTGCCGGATCAACGACTGACCGTGCCAACTGACCGTGCCATCCCACGATCCGATCCCAGCTCGATCTCATCTACTCTGAAAAAACAGAGAAACTGAATAACAAACTCTGACTGAAAAACTACATTCAGCCAGCGCATGCAACTAGGAATCCAAAGCTAATATGCTATTACAAAAAATAGTGCAAAGACTAATTTAAACATGCAGTTAACTTGTCACGACCAAGATTACTCTGACATTTTCCCCCCTAATCTTGGTGTGCTGGTTCCAAACCCATCTTCTTGCGAACCTCCAAAAATCGAACTCTTCCAACAGGCTTTCTCAAAATATCTGCAAGTTGATCTTCGGACCGAACATACTCCACAGCAATTTGCTTCTTTTCCACACACTCCCTAATAAAATGATATCGGGTGTCAATGTGTTTACTTCGTTCATGGAGCACCGGATTCTTGCATAGATTAATTGCTGACTTATTATCAACCTTCATTACAGTTTGGCTAGGTTCTTCTCCAATCAGTTCAGCCAACAATCTAGTAAGCCAAATGCCTTGACAAGCAGCCGTAGTAGCTGCAATATACTCAGCTTCACACGATGACAGAGCCACTACCTTTTGTTTTTGAGATTGCCAGCTGATCAAGCTTTTCCCCAACATGTATAACACTCCAGTAGTGCTCTTTCTATCATCCAAATCCCCAGCCATATCACTGTCACTGAACCCAATCAAACTGAGTCCTTCAGTTCCTTTTCTTGCAAACCAACAACCAGTATCCTGAAATGTACCTCAGTACATGCTTAACTGCTGCCCAGTGTTCAATGGTAGGTTTTTCCATGAACCTACTCACATAACCAACAGAATAAGCAAGATCAGGCCTAGTATTCACCAAATACCTAAGGCTTCCCACAGTGCTTTTGTACATAGTAGGATCAACAGCCTTTCCATCACTCTCCTTCCTGAGCTTTAACCTAGCATCCATGGGACTTTGAGTCGAGTTGCAGCCTTCCATTCCTGTCTTTTCAAGGATTTTTGCTGCATAAGCAGTCTGTGACAGAAACACTCCAGTTTCCTTTTGGACAACTTCCATCCCCAGATAGTAACTCAGCAGTCCTAGATCACTCATGCAAAATTTCTTTTTCATCTCCAGTTTGAATACTTCAATCTCACTTGGTTGAGCCCCACTGATAATCAGATCATCCACGTACACTCCTACAATCAACTTGGAGCACCCATTTCCCCTCACATACACTGCACTTTCAGTTTCAGATTTTAGGAAATTCAGAGAGATTAAAGTGTTGTGCAATTTAGCATTTCAGGCTCGTGGAGCCTGCTTTAGCCCATACAATGATTTTTTGAGCTTCAGTACCTGGCCTTCTTTTCCCTTCTGAACAAAACCAAGTGGCTGCACAACATAAACTTCTTCCTCTTAACTCACCATTTAGGAAAGCTGATTTGACATCCATGTGATGAATCTGCTAGCCTTCACTTGCCGCCAATGCAATCAAGAGCCTCACAGTTTCCATTCTAGCCACAGGAGCGAAAACTTCCTCAAAATCAATTCCTTGCTGCTGCACATATCCTTTGGCAACTAACCTCGCCTTGTGCTTCACTACTGCACCAGTTGGATCTTTCTTCAACTTGTAGACCCATTTAAGCCCAATGGCTTTGTGTCCTGCTGGCAAATCAGCTAGAGACCATGTCTGGTTTTCTTCAATTGATCTTAATTCCTCCTCCATTGCCTTTCTCCAGCATTCATGCTGCTCTGCTTCAACAAAACTTGCTGGTTCTTCGGTGGCAAGCAAACACTGATCACTGTAGTCGAAATCCAAAACAGGCTCAGTTGTGGATAGAATATCTTGCACACGGCGATACCTGACAGGACCTTCTTCTGTTCCTGGCGTAACTGAGCTTGGCGGCGTGCAAAATTCCACCCTAACTGCTGCTCCAGATGGCGAGGGCGAAACAATAGTCGACGCCGGCGATGCGCCTCCTTGAACAGTCGTTCCAGCTTGTCCACCTTGATTAGCAACAACGGGTTCCATGGGACACAAAGAAATCCACCGTGAATTCCTCCTCTCCAATTCCCTCCGCCTCAGGATCATGCCATGCCCAGGTGGCCGCCTCATCGAACACAACATCACGCGACACACAAACACGTCGCGCCACCGGATCATACATCCGGTATGCTTTTGAACCCTGTTCATAACCAATAAAAACCATTCTCGTACCTCGGTCGTCGAGCTTCCTCAAGTTTGGCCTCACTGATTTGACATGACCAACACAACCAAACACCCTCAGGTGTTCGACCGATGGACACCGTCCATGCCAGGCTTCATAGGGGGTCACTCCGTCTAGCGCCTTTGTTGGTGACCGGTTCAAGACATATACCGCCGCCGTAACAGCCTCCCCCCCAAAAACGCGCCGGCATCCGGCTGATTTGAGCATGCAGCGCGCCGCCGCCATGACCGTCTGGTTCCGTCGTTCCACGACTCCATTCTGCTGTGGGGAATAGGGAGCAGTGAGCTCTCGCCTCATTCCACGATCAGCACAGTAGTCTGTAAACTCAACGGAGGTAAATTCCTCCCCGCGGTCCGTCCTTAGAGCCTGCAGCTTTCGCCCAGACTCAAGCTCAACGCCGGCTTGAAACTGTTTGATCGCCGCCACCGCCTCGTGCTTGCCGGAGAGAAGTCGGACCCACATGTACCGACTCATGTCGTCCACTAGGAGCAAAAAATACTTTCTCCCGCCCGGTGTCGCCGGCGAGATTGTCCCGCACAGATCTCCATGTACCAGTTCGAGCGCCTCCTGCGCCCTGAACGTGGCCTCCTCAGGAAATGGAGGATGACGTTGCTTGCCGGCTAGACAGCCATCACACAGCTGATCCATGTGATCAATGTGTGGTAACCGGCAAACCATGTTCGCCTGTGCCAGCCTCTGTAGCGCCTGGAAATTCAAGTGCCCAAAACGAGCATGCCACCGCCAAGCCGTCTCGCCGCCACTCGCCGCCAAACAAACAGGGCTTGCAATGTTCAGTTTTAGCACATACAGATAGCTATTATCACGGTATACCTTGGTGAGCAGCAAGCCTTCGGGATCACGGAGCGTGAACACACCGCCCCATATGAGTGCATCGTAGCCGCGCGCGTCGAGTCGCCCGACGCTCACGATGTTCTTGCGCAGCTTCGGAATGAAGTACACCGCGTCAAGTGACCGGTGATATCCGTTCTTGCACTTAAGCACCATGCTTCTGCGCCCCTGGATGTCTATCACCGAGCCATCGCCGAATTTGACAGTGCCGACGACTCCAGTGTCGAGCTCGGCGAAGGCTGAGCGCGCCCCCGTCATGTGATTTGTGGCCCCGGTATCTAGGAACCATTATCCTGTGTTCTCTTGTTCATGCCCATCATCATCATCCAGGACCACCTTTCTTTCGGTGAGGTGCACTTCTTGCACCCTAGGTGTTCGACCAAACGCTGCTTCGCCGGCGAGCGATAGCCCGGTCACATGTGCCATGAGCAGAGTTGGCTCCTCCTCTGTCTGCATCAAGTTTGCCTCGCCGCGGCGTTGACGTCGCGGTTTTCGACATTGCCTAGCAAAATGGCCATATTCTTCACAGTTAAAGCACTTCACCTTTGAGATGTCACGGCCGCCGCTCTCCCCGGAAGCTGCCTCTTTTCCCTTTGGTGTACCAGCAGGTTTGCCTTGGCGATTCGGTGCGCCAGAGCTGCTGCGACCCTTTCCACCACCACCAGATGCATCCTACTCCTTCTGCTTGCTCCGTGCCTGCCATTGTTCCTCCGTGAGATACAACTTGCTTCTTGCTTCTTTTTCTTCGTCATCGCTGTAGCTGTCGATCGTCGACAGCCGCCCGACGAGTTCCTCAAGAGCCATCGTTTTCACGTCAAGAAGCTGCTCGAGGGAGATCGCTACTGGCTTATACTTCTTGGGGACAACACACAGCAGCTTCTTGTTGATGTGTTCGTCCTCCATGACTCCACCCATGTCACGAATGTCCGCGACGATGGCAGTGAGCCGAATCGCAAATTCCTCAGGCGTCTCCCCATCCTTGAAGCGCATCGCCTCGAACTGACGGCGGAATCCCTGCTCATTCGCCTCACGCACGCGGTCGACACCGATCCTCATGGTTTTAATGGCATCACACGCCGCCTTCGCCGTGTCGTGCTTCGCCAGCCCGCGCAACATCTCGCGCGGCACGGCCTGAAGTATCGCCGAGAGAGCTGCCCGATCTTCACGAAACTCCACGTAGCCGGGATCAATCGCCTTCCACAGCCCCTGCTCCTGCAGGTTGACGCGCATCAGGAGCGCCCAATCCGGATAGTTCGTCCTTGACAGCACTGGGAGGCGGGTGGTGTGCCCTGCATCTCTCCCCTGAGGCACAAGCGGGAGTGATGCGCCGTCTGCGCCATTCCCCCCACTGCTGCCACTTGCGCCGCCGCGGCCGCTGCCACTTCCACCGCTGCCACCGCCACCACGGCGTCCAGGCGGTGTGTATGACATCGTCGCCGGATCGTGACGGTACCGCTCTGATACCAAATGTCAGCAAAAACCCCTAGCTCAGCTCTCGATCAATGGCTAACCTACAATCTCTGAATATTTTCCAGACGTGAACAGTAACTGAAGAACTGAAACGAAAAACAGAGTTTTTGGTGGTGCGAACTGACTGCAGCTTTTCTGGGTTTTTTTCCTTGTATTCACCTCCACGATGGAGTCTGTTACATGTGCGACCTTGCCGGATCAACGACTGACCGTGCCATCCCACGATCCGATCCCAGCTCGATCTCATCTACTCCGAAAAAACAGAGAAACTGAATAACAAACTCTGACTGAAAAACTACATTCAGCCAGCGCATGCAACTAGGAATCCAAAGCTAATATGCTATTACAAAAAATAGTGCAAAGACTAATTTAAACATGCAGTTAACTTGTCACGACCAAGATTACTCTGACAATAACTTACCTCTAACAAACTCCAAATTATCTCAAGCCTGATTTATCTTTAGCCAAACAAACTCTTACACAACTTTATCTTCACCACTTGTAGACGCCTGATTCATCTTCTGGCGCCTATGATACATCCCGCCGATTAGCGTGTCTGCAACACTGCCATACTCTTGACAGCATAACAAAGGGGATGTGCAACGCTCCACAAAGCTACTAGTAATGTGAATACTTTTGTGTCTCATTACTGTAGTTAGAAGAATTGTGCCCCATTTCTGTAATGCTGTACTTTTGATTCTGATGCCTCCCATCTCCTGGTGAACTTTCTTAGCTGGTCTATTTCCAATACTGGAAATTTGTCTGATCGAGTAGAAGAGGAAGCGAGAAATTAAGGTTATGTTGTTCTTCTAGCCAGATCTTTCGGATTAACGTGGGAGCTCATAGAAAGTGTTCGATTAGTATAAGTATAGATATAAATATCGAAGCTTTAGGTCTAACTACAGCACTGCCATTTCCTATATATACATGCCACCATGCATGTATTTTCCCTTGATATACATACCACAATACCAGAGATTATACGTTATTTTTTCATTCGTCCATTTTATGCTAGAGAAAATGTGATAATAATGAGAGGTCTCAGGAAATAGCAAAACCCTCATACCTATGAGCCTAACCGGCTGGTTGAGCCCCCCTGCTGCACTGATGATGGAAGAAGCCATCCAGCTGACTAGTCGAGATCTTTCGTTCCAAGAACAAGCGGTCAAAGTTGTTTGATTCCTGTAAGGTACTGCTATACAACAAGTACAAGGATATGTAAATGAAAAGCTACAACCATATGTAAGCCAAAAGAGTTCAATTAGCTTAATAATTATCATTGTGGACTATTACGGTTGAAGTGATCTAAAGTCAAATTTTGCTACAGGATATCGGTGACTTCGTGTTTTTAGTTATAGGATATTGTGGAAGTGACTTTTGGTGGGAGACACTATCAAAAGTTAGATGTTTTCTGGTGGACACGTGTACCCATTAAAATTATAATTTTCAGTTAAAGAGGAGAAAAAAAGGTCATGTGAAAGTTCTGAAAAGCTCTTGGGCCCACATGTTAGATCTGTAATCTCTCAATCTCTATCCCTTTCTCAAGCACATGGGGCCCACATGTAAGCCTCTATCATTGTTTTCCCCTTCTTTCTCTGCTCGCAGCAGGAACAGGTGAGGTGAGGCGTGGCAAGCTTGATGGCGGCCGGCCGTGGACGGCGGCAACAGGGGAAGGAGATGCAGAGGCCAGCCGTGGGTGAACGGGAAGCGGTGAGCACGGAGCAGTGTTCTTGGCCAGCAGGGAGCAGTGGGTCGGTGAGCCCGGGCCCACCAGTGAGGCGACACAGGAGACAGGCCGGTGAGGTCGACGGAGGCAGAGGGGTCACCAGGTAGTGGGGTTCATGGGGAAGAGCCGGCTGGCGGCGCAGTCGCAGGAAAAGCCACCGGTAGCGAAGCCGGTGTCAACGAGGTCCGCGGGGAAGGCGGTGGATCCAAGAGGAGAAGGTGGGGGAAGAGGTGAGCGATGCCACACGGAGGTGGTGGCCGCCGCTGATGCAGCTAGCGGAGATTGGACGAGGTTATTATAAAAGTTAGTCGATATAGTGGAACGACGACTAACCTTCCCGATCGCTTTAGACATTTATCACCTAAGACACGCCAGAAGACGACATAGGAACACATGATATTTGTTAACGAGATTCAGCCGAAGCCTACATCCCTAGGGCTCTGATTATGAACGCTCCTCCCCAACCAACATAGCACCTAGCAGCTACAAGTCCATGGCCACACCGCCATCATCTCCCTGCATGTCTACGCTATATTGTAGTCGCCATGGTTACATTGTGGTGCCCCCCTCTCTACATAAGAGAGATGCCGGGTTACAGAGTCCGACTATAACTCTACCCCCTAACACCTATCACAACTCCGAGTCCAACTGTAACCAAATAAGACTGGTATGTTCGACACCTATTCTGACAGAGGTTGAGGACAATGGGGCCAGCAGCGCGACAACAGAGTGGAGGGCGTCCGACATTCCAGTCAGAGAAGCCGATGGGAATGAAGGGCGCTGGCCATGGCAGTGTGGAAGGAGGGGATAGAGAGATAAGAGAGTGCAGATCTGACATGTGGGTCCAATGGCATTTCAGAACTTTCACGTGATTTCTCTCGTCTTATTTAAACAAAATTATTATTTTAATAGGTGCGGTGTCCACCAGCAAAAATCCAACTTTGAGAGTGTATTCCCTCATAAGTCGCTTCGCGCGGTATCCTACAACTAAAATCATGATGTCACGATGTTATGTAGCAAAATTTGCCAATTTTAAATTACTGTCAGTTAGTTCTTAGAGAAACAGTCTACACTGACTTTATTATTCCCTTTATTATTCCCTTTTTGCAGTGAAACAGTCTACGCTAGCTAGCTTGTTCAAGGTTATCAACAGCGTCTTCTCTTTCATCTCCTGTACGGATATTTTATACAAGACTGCTTCCATCTCCTTCTTCCCTTTCTGAACTGTGGTTGCGGCACTTGTGATTGCTACATTGAGTCTTCAAGGGATCGTGGTAGGCTGCTGTTTATTGTTGATCTCTTCGATTCAATAAAAACAAACAAAGAAACTCCTCCTTCATGGACATTATATTCACAACCATAGGTGTGTCCTCTTATTAGGCTTGTATTGTTTTCCACCTCTATATCACTGAAATAAGGCATAGTTTCATGGATATTTAGAATTCCTTTGTAGCCGTTCCGGTAGTTTTTTTTATCAAAAAATTTAATACTTGCAATGGCCAATGGGCTTGGGAGACATTGGCAAATAGTGTATCATATTCTGTTGTAGTTCTAGCACTAGTTGCAAACACGTCTCGCAATGCCAATTGTAGTTTCAGCACTAATTGCAAATAGGAGAATGCTCTCATGGTACACAAGTACACAACGTGTATGTTCTATGCGGTGCAAGTCAATTGTTTTGTCCAATGGATGTTTAGATCAGGAGAAGAATGGATCTCCCAGCAGCACCAAGAGAACAGGTTGGCTGTTAACATGAACGTCAGCTGCCGGTGATCAGCTTGCCAAAATTTCAGTGAAAATATCTGGTATTTTAAACCATGCATCCAGATCGATCACATGACCTACATGTTGGGATACGGGTAGGCTACGATAGCATAAATCAAAATTTTCTATCGCGTAAACCAAGAACCATGCAAGTATTAGATCATAGATCGTTACCACTCGATGCGCTGCGCAGCGGAAGAAAACGCTGAGAAGTCGAAGGAACTCTCGCGAAGTAGCGCGCGTCGATGCAGAGGAAGTAGTCGATCGCACCGGCTCGACCTTCTCCTCCTCGTGCGTTCACCTCGCCGTACTCCCACGCCGATCAGCACCACAAACCAGCGGCGCCTCTACCGGTATCCACACGTAAAAGGACGGAACACCACGTGCAGATGTACTAGCACCCGCGCGCGGCTAGGATTTTGCTCGGGGAGGGAAGTGACGGCTAGGGTTTCTCACGTGATGCAATGCCTCCGCCGGTCACACCCCTCATGAATATATAGAATTCATCACTCGGGCCTCCAAGGCCCGTAGGACTTCTATTCCGATCCCTATCCGAATTAAGCTCATATTGGATCTCTATCCAATCCCCTTATTCCGACCCATTAAGCGTGCGACCCTGTAGGTTCATATATACTCGGCTTTAACCCGAAAACTCCTTTTCGGTCCACGCGTCAACAGCGGCCCCTAGCAAAACGTATTGACCCACCGGGCATACATAAAGATCATATCGGCTGAACCTCTAGTATATACTTATATGGACCTATTTGCCTCACGATATCGATTAAGCTCAAGGCTAGATATGTGCCATCCTCTAATTGCTCAATCATTCACTCGAACCTGTTGATAGATTATATAACTTGCGATTGACTCCTCAATCACCTTTGGCATGGCCAAGCACTTCCATAATCTACAACATCGAGGGGCCCAGGGATATCTCTCCATAGGAGGGGCAAATCCCATCTTGATTATTCATATCCCACTACATGTTTCATAGCATACTCGAAAACTACTTTTATAACTACCCAATTACGGAGTAGCGTTTAGCAGTCCCTAAGTAAGCTACTACACATGTTGGGAACCATCACAATCTCAGGTCTAAGGATTCAACACCAACACTAAATAAGATCACTGATGACACAATACATATGGCTATTGCAGTGTCTTATGTTGGGTCTATCCAACAACATGTTCACTAACATGTGTCCACATCATTAATTTGTTATCTCTATACCATGATCCATGAGACATGATCATCAATTAATACATGTGCTGATCATCTAAACATATTTGTTCCACATATGATATTTGATCAGGGATCCTTTAGAAATAGCAACACATAATATAAAGAGTCTCATGAAAGAATCACATATTCATTAACCAATAATGAGTTTATCTATTTCAAGGAACAAAGTCGGATAAATATGTAAACATAGTGTGTAATACAATCATCTCTATGATTGCCTCTAGGGCATATCACTAACAGTCTCCCACTTGCACTAGAGCCAATCATGAACGTATCTTATACCCATTGCCCTAGTGTGTGCCTCATGCTTAGGCTGAGGGAGTGGCTTTGTCAACGGATCTGCAACATTCAAATCCGTATGAATTTTTCATATCTTCACATCTCCTCTACCCACTATCTCGCGAATGAGGTGATACCGCCGTAAAATGTGTTTGGACTTTTGATGCGATCTAGGCTCCTTGGCTTGCGCAATGGCACCACTATTATCGCAATAGAGGTCCATAGGTCTAGAAGCACTTGTCATCACACCTAGTTGAGAAACAAATTTCTTTATCCAAACAGCCTCCTTTGCTGCTTCAGAAGCGGCAATGTATTCGGCTTCTGTTGTAGAATTAGCCACTGTATCTTGCTTGGAACTCTTCCAACTCACAACGCCTCCATTCAGGTAGAACACAAATCTAGACTGCAATCTAAAATCATCTTTGTTGGTTTGGAAGCTTGCGTCAGTGTAACTATTTACAACGAGCTCTTCCTGTCCTCCATAGACTAGAGACATATCCTTAGTTCTTCTCAAGTATTTAAGGATATTCTTTACAGCTATCCAGTGACTCACCTGGATCTAATTGGTATCGGCTTGTTGCACTAAGTGCATATGAAACATCTGGACGTGTACATAGCATAGCATACATAATGGATCCGATTGCCGAGGCATATGGAATCACACTCTTCTTGTTTTGCTCATCAATCGTTTGAGGACACTGATTCTTGCCAAGATTAATGCCATGTGACATCGATAAGAAACCTTTCTTAGAATCTTGCATGTTGAACCTCTTCAACATCTTGTTAATGTATGTACTCTGGCTTAATCCAATTAGCCTCTTTGATCTATCTCTATAGATCCTTATGCCCAGAATATATGTTGCTTCCCCTAAGTCCTTCATTGAAAAACTATTTTTCAACGATGTCTTAACGGATTTAAGCATAGGAATATCATTCCCAATCAATAATATGTCATCTACATATAGGATTAGAAACACCAGTGCGCTCCTATTAATCTTCTTGTATACACAAGGCTCTTCTTCGTTTTTGACAAAGCCCAACGCCTTGACTACTTCGTCAAAACGAATATTCCAACTCCGAGATGCTTGCTTCAACCCATAAATGGATTTCTGCAATTTGCATATCTTTTTAGCTGATTGTGGATCAACAAATCCCTTAGGTTGTGTCATGTACACATCCTCATCGAGATTTCCGTTGAGGAAAGCTGTTTTGACATCCATTTGCCATATCTCATAATCGAAATAGGCAGCAATCGCTAAAACAATCCGAATAGATTTTAGCATAGTGACTGGCGAGAAAGTTTCATCATAATCAACACCTTGAATTTGTCTGAAACCTTTCGCCACCAATCGTGCCTTGTAGATGTGAACATTTCCATCTACATCTGTCTTTTTCTTAAAGACTCATTTGTACTCAATGGCTTTTACACCATCAGGTGGATCAACCAAGTTCCAAACTTGATTGACATGCATGGATTCTATTTCGGATTTCATGGCTCCAAGCCATTTCTCAGAGTCTGGTCCCACCATTGTTTCCTCATACGTAGTAGGTTCATCGTTGTCTAACAACAATATATCATGTTGTCCTGTAGTTAACAACGCATACCTCGCAGGTGTACGCCGTATCCTTTCGAACCTTTGTGAAGCCAATGCTTCCACAACTGGTTCAACAACAACTTGTTCAACCTGTTGAGCAACATCTTGCTCAGCTTGTTGTGGTTGTGTGGACCTTGAAACATTTTCCGGTGTTTCCTGAATTTCTTCAAGTCCCACCATGCTCCCACTATCCTTTCTTGAAATAAACTCTTTTCCCAAGAAAACACCGTGTCGGGCGATAAACACTTTGCCCTCTTCCCGATTATAAAAATAATATCCTTTTTTTTCCTTAGGATACCCCACAAAGAAGCATTTATCTGATTTAGGTGTGAGTTTGTCCGATTGCAAACGTTTTACATAGACCTCATAGCCCCAAATCTTTAGGAAAGACAAACTGGGACGCTTCCCTGTCCATATCTCATATGGTGTCTTATGCACTGATTTTGATGGAACCCTGTTTAGTATGAACGCAGCTGTCTCTAAAGCGTAACCCAAAAGCTTAGCGGCAGATCAGTTTGGCTCATCATTAATCGCACCATGTCCAACAATGTACGATTCCTCCGTTCAGATACCCCATTCCACTAAGGCGTTCCTGGCGGAGTGAGTTGCGGAACAATTCCACACTCCTTTAGATGATTACCAAATTCATGGCTCAAGTACTCTCCACCACGATCAGATCGTAGATACTTGATTGTCTTGCCCAAATGATTTTGTACCTCATTCTGAAATTCCTTGAACTTTTCAAAGGACTCAGACTTATGCCTCATTAAGTAGACCTAACCATATCTATTAAAGTCATCGGTAAAGGTAATAAAATACCCAAAACCACCTCTGGCAGTTGAGCTCATTGGTCCACATACATCAGTATGTACTAGTGCCAATAGTTCACTTGCCCTTTCACTTTGACCCGTAAAAGGTGCCTTTGTCATTCTGCCAAGTAAACAAGATTCACATGTCTCAAATGATTCAAAATCAAATGAGTGTAGAAGTCCATCTCTATGAAGTTTCTCCGTGCGTTTCTCATTTATATGACCCAAGCGACAATGCCAAATAAAAGTGGGATTCAAATCATTAGGAGCCTTTTTGCATTAATGTTATAGACTGAACATCCATCAAGATTCACAATGTATAAGCCATTCATGATGGGTGCATGTAAATAGAAAATGTCATTATAATAGACTGAACAACCATTGTCCACAAACTCTAAAACCATAACCCTCTGCATGCAAACAAAAAGCAGAGATAACGTTCTTACGCAAACCTGGAATGCAATAACAATTATTTAACTCCAAAACAAATCCTGACGGTAAAGATAATGGCATAGTGCCGACCGCAACAGCATCAACTCTTGCTCCATTGCCCACGCGAATGTCCACTTCGCCTCTTGCTAAGCTCCTACTTCTTTTCAGCCCCTGCAACGATTTGCATATGTGAGCAACTAACCCGGTATCAAGTACCCAAGAATTAGTAGAGGAAGTAGCATGATTAATTTCTATAACATTAATACCTGAGGTGAAACTCTTTCCATCCTGCTGCTTCTGCTTGAGCTGCTCTAGGTATTTCTTACAGTTTCTCTTCCAATGACCTATCTCCTTTCAAAAGAAGCACTCTGCATCCTTAGGGGGCCATGTCTTTTGAACCTTGGTCTTAGAGTTGCTTGTACTCGTGATCTCATCAGAGTTTAGCTTTCTCTTTTGACCACTCTTCTTGTTGTTGGGCTTGTGCTTATGCATAACCATCACATGGTTGGAGTTTTTCTTAATGCTTTCCTCGGCAGTCTTTAGCATCCCATGCAATTCTGCCAAGGTCCTGTCAGGTTGTTCATGTTGAAATTCATTATGAACGGCTCAAAGCTGGGAGGGAGCGACTGGAGAATCAAATCAGTAGCCAACTCTCATCTAAGGGGAAAGCCCAGCTTATCCAGACTCTCGGTGTAACCAATCATTTTGATCACACGTGGGCTCACTGGATTACCTTCTGCAAGCCTGCACGCAAATTATCGTATGAGCATGTTACATAGTCCCGTGATTATCGTATGAGCATCCAATGCCTCATATTGCCTTTGAAGCTCAGGGGACATAGTAGCAAGTATGAGACAACTTATATCAAGATAATCATTGCATCGCTTTTCATGCTCCCTACGTTGAGCAGCAGGAGCATTGTTGGGCAAGTTAGCTGGAAAAGGCTCTGTAAGCACAAACTCTTTCTGCTCTTGCCTAAGAACAATTCTCAGGTTGCGATACCAATCCATGAAGTTTGTTCCAATCAACTTCTCTTTCTCAAGAATAGACCGCAAGTTAAAATTGGATGGTGCAGGAGCTGCCATGATCTACAATAGAAATATATGTATACAAAATCAGCACCATGTTTGCATTTAACCTTTCATTAAACAATTTAACAAAAGATACTCCCACTATGTATTGTGAAACAAAATTCCCTCTAGTAACATAGTGAGTCAAGATCCTCATTTTATTAGTGTCTAGTGAGCTTTGGCATCGCAGCTAGACAACTATCAAAATAGGTAAGCAACACCTTACTAATCACATCATTGTGACTCTTCTGCTGTTGGGGTGACATCTTCATATCCAACCCAACCTATGCCCCAAGGTCCAAAACTGTTTTGATTACCTTGTCAAGTAAACCAATAATCTCTGCATATAGATGTCCGACATCTATCCTATTTTATCATGATAAAAGTGACACTTTGCTATGGCAAACTCATCACTTATGATCACAACCGTAATAGGTGCAATTATTAGAAGAGCATAAATTACACTTAATTTTTCTGAGGGAATCTATCCTACCATGTCATATCAAATATATAACAGTAATAAAGTAAGATAGATATAAAAACCCCAAGCGAAATCTAAGGGGCAACGCACACGGCAGTCCCAGTGGTACATAGATCTCATCTACGATTCGCCATGTGAAAACCTTAACGGCGTAATCAAATTATGCCGAAACCGAGTCAATCTCATTGGCTCGTTTTTCTCATTGGCGTGCGGTTCCAGTGGACATCAGACTATCCGATGAACACAATCGCGCTCAGCCTTGGTGAGTACTAAACATTCCAGTGAAGTCACCAACACACATACCGATTGATCTCATCAACCCATGTGGCTATCGGTTCATCTCATGTTCCGATCACCTAAGAACTCATATACAACATAATAGATCTCATCTACTACACCCGCATATCAATTATATGCAATGATCTAGATCATAAACTATACAAGGCGGCTCTGATACCACTGTTGGGATACGCGTAGGCTACGATAGCATCAAAATTTTCTATCGCGTAAACTAGGAACCATGCAAGTATTAGATCATAGATCGTTACCACTCGACGCGCTGCGCAACGGAAGAAGACGCTGAGAAGTCGAAGGAACTCTCACGAAGTAGCGCGCGTCGATGTAGAGGAAGTTGTCGATCATACCGGCTCGACCTTCTCCTCCTCGTGCGTTCTCCTCGCCGTACTCCCACGCCGATCAACATCGCAAACCAGCGGCGCCTCTACCGGTATCCACACGTACAAGGACGGAACACCACGCGCAGATGTGCTAGCACCCGCGCGCGGCTAGGGTTTTGCTCGGGGAGGGAAGTGACGGCTAAGGTTTCTCACGTGATGCAATGCCTCCGCCAGTCACACCCCTCACGAATATATAGGATCCATCACTCGGGCCTCCAAGGCCCATAGGACTCCTATTCGGATCCCTATCCGAATTAAGCTCATATTGGATCTCCATCCAATCCCCTTATTTCGGCCCATTAAGCGTGCGACCCTGTAGGTTCATATATACTCGGCTGTAACCCGAAAACTCCTTTTCGGTCCAGGCATCAACAGCGGCCCCTAGCAGAACGTATTGACCCACCGAACATACATAAAGATCATATCGGCTGAACCTCTAGTGTATACTTGTATGGACCCATTTGCCTCACGATATGGATTAAGCTCAAGGCTAGATATGTGCCATCCTCTAATAGCTCAATCATTCACTCGAACCTGTTGATAGATTATATGACTTGTGATTGACTCCTCAATCACCTTTGGCATGGCCATGCACTTCCATAATCTACAACATCGAGGGGCCCAGAGATATCTCTCCATAGGAGGGGCAAATCCCATCTTAATTATTCATATCCCACTACATGTTTCATAGCATACCCGAAAACTACTTTCATAACTACCCAATTACGGAGTAGCGTTTAGCAGTCCCTAAGTAAGCTACTACACATGTTGGGAACCATGATAATCTCAGGTCTAAGGATTCAACACCAACACTAAATGAGATTACTGATGATACAACACATATGGCTCTTGCAGTGTCTCATGTTGGGTCTATCCAACAACATGTTCACTAACATGTGTCCACATTATTAATTTGGTATCTATATACCATGATCCATGAGACATGATCATCAATTAATACATGTGCTGATCATCTAATCATATTTGTTACACATATGATATTTGATCAGGGATCCTTTAGAAATAGTAACACATAATATAAAGAGTCTCATGAAAGAATCACATATTCATTAACCAATAATGAGTTTATCTATTTTAAGAAACAATGTCGGATAAATATGTAAACATAGTGTGTGATACAATCATCTTTATGATTGCCTCTAGGGCATATCACTAACACTACGCTGGCTCTACAACGTATATTGATTCATATGTAATGAAAGCATAAAGACAATTTCATTTGGTTCCAGGAGTCTTTTTGAAACCTAGTTCCAGGAGTCTTGATGGCTCATAATTATATGCATAGTACCCTTTGATTTACACTAGTTGCAAACCTGCAACCCTCGGCTATAAAATACGACAGCTAATTGATCCTGTGCTTCACTTCCAGGTGCTATCAGAGTACCTCACCTTCATTTCATTTCCTGCAGCAACATCTTTGTAGCGGTAGTGCATACAAGACAGGCAGTACATGGTTTGTATAGCATTTTACCGCGTAAATCAAATGGTAATTAAATTGGGCACGAGAGACCTCAGGGAAGGAAGGAACACAGGATATGATGGAGTGCTTAGTTTTCACTCGAATGCCACATTTCTACTCTAATATGGCACAGCAGATTTCATTCATGCCACAAAACTACTGCAGTTCTTGGCATGATCAAATTCCTGTGATTATTGCCTGATTGTACTGGCGTAGCAGAGAGAGAGAGAAATTGAACATGTCTTTTTATTTGAAACCTTTTGGCTAAAGATGCCATGTTTTCTATAAGAGTTTATAAAATCCTGGGTGATAAAGTTCTAGCATGCAACCTCTGCTAAAGATTCACCTTAAACTAACTAGGTGGAGTAATTTGCATGTTGGCTGCATTCGCCTGCGATTTGTTGTAGCTAATGAGATCTTCCAGTTGGATGTAGCATAGGAAGAAAGAGTCATAACTAATGCTGAAAAGGAGCTTAGAACATATCTAAAGACAATAGTGGTGGTGTTGTATCTACTTTAAACAAGATTAAGATTAGACATAAGGCAAGGCTAACTTGGACCAAAGAAGGTGATGTCAATTGACTGTTCTTTCACTTAAAAGCAGATGCCAGAGGAGAGAAAGAATTATACATAGATGTTACAAACCCCATCAAGGGATGTAACCACTCAAGACAAGAAAGAACTTCATCGTTTTTTCACACAACTCCTAGGGGTTCCGACGATCTCGGTGCCTGAACTGGTCGGCGATAAACCTACCAAATGTATAGCTCTACTATAAGACCAGGAGGATACAGCACAAGGTGAATTAAAGGAGACTATCTTCTCCATGCCATCTGAAAAATTAAGCCCCTGATCCGGATGGTTACATTGGGGCCTTTTTCAAACAAGCTTGGGACATCATTAAAGTCTGCAACTATATATGCCCGAGCATTATCGACCTATAACTTTGATTCACAGTTTTGTTCGAATTGTGACAGAGCTACTTGCCAGTCATTTCGCCCCAATATTGAACGAATTGATCTCGTATAACCAAAGTGCTTTTATTCGTAAAAGATAAATTCATGATAATTTTCTTTATGTGCGGAATTTACTGTATGGCTTTTATGCTCACTACTAGAGAAATAACTATTAACGATAGAAAATGTGGTCCATAAAAGTATAAATATGGTCCAACTTTGGTTCTATAATTAAAGTATAGTAAAAACGGGTATTGTTTGGCTAAGGCTCTATTTGTTTTACCCTAACATTATTGTAATCTATATTATTGAGTCAGATTACTATAAACTGGATTATAATAAGCTATAGTAGATTTGTTTGTTTCTCTAGATTATAGTAGATTAAGGGTAGTGAATCTTTAACCACCCGATAATCTAAAAAAGAAAACACGTTTATAGGAGATTAACATATTATACTAATATGGCTTATAAATTATAATAATCTATCGTAATAATCTACTTGTTTGTTACAGATTATTACCAATAATCCAAATTATAATATTCCTAAGCTAAAACAAACAGGGCCTAAGTCAACTAGTCGGGATAACTTACTAGTCTGTTGGTGTCCTATCATCGGAAAAGAATGTTTTAGAAGGCACCAATCTCTACCTATACTAATTGGACACTTTCTACGAGCTCTCACGTTAATTAAAAAAATCTGACCGTCAATTCAAAGGAGGTTAACATCGTGACCGTAGATCAAATTGATCTATCTCCGCAAATCAGGCCGAGAATAACCTCAGATCAGATCAACCTATCCGCATATCTGGCCATAACCAGAAAGAGCGTGGCACCACTGACGCGTTGACCCGGCGGGCGGGATGCAATGCAAGCGTGTTCACACGGCGATCCATCGATCGATCTGGGGAAGCACGCGCTCCAGCGGCGGCGGTCATGCATGGCAATCCATCGTGTATGCAGCGGCCTCAACACGTCATCCTCCAGCCCTCTAGCCAATTTCGTTTCCTGGTGAGATCATCCGCTTGTGGTTGTGGATCCGTACGCTGCTGCAATCTAGCCTGTGGATGGGTTTTACTGACGGCTGCTAATGCATGGCGTGCATGCCTTTTTGCAGTTCATGCCCTGCTCGCAGAAGTGGAGGAGATCAACTTTTACAGTGGTCATCGAGCACCAGCCACCAGGTACTTTAATATATCTAACGAACTCTTTCACGTCTATCTGCTTCACATTTATCGTCCTGCATGCATGCATACGACTATATACACAAATTGACAAATCCTTCTCATACATGTATCATTGAATTCGTCAACAAAAAGCTGGCGAAGGTAAGGCGCCCCCAGTCAAATAACCAAGATTGGTTTCTAAATTGGTTGTTTTGTTGTTCGTCCAAAACTCATCTGCGTATGCTTGCACCTAATAAAAGTAAGATCTATATATCATCGGCACATACAGTTATTATAGTTATTATGCTTACACACATTCTTAATCCATAGTTTTTGTTTTAAAACAATGAATCATAAGTGTTTTGTTTTTCCACCTATTAAATGAGTTGTTTTATAGATAATTTCGACAGCCAAACCCCCATAATTTACTTAAAGAAGATTGAACATTAATATATCATAATTTGTTAGCAGATAAACATATATTGATCCACATTTTTTCTTAAAACAAACTAGCATATAATGATTAACTTTCCGTGCCCTGTCTCTGTAAACCCGTATGCACTGTATGTACTCTACAATATGCATATTATTGATTTATGCCATTCAATTTTGATCCCTGAATTATTTTTTTCATCACAAGTAATACCTATATCGCTAATAAATATTTCCCATTCTTTGTCCAAATACATTTCTTTGAATGATTACATGATTATGTTCACGGATATATATAATTTACCAGCCTATTCCATAGTTGTTTTTATTTATCAAAGTTAAAGTGTAACACAATGGTAAGTCTTATGGTTATTCACATTGAGAAGGAATCAAGGAAAGTCAAGAGAAGAGCAATTAGACTTTAGGAGTCATAATCTAATCATGTAATCAACAATGTATGCATAGATAAAAGTGATTCCAGGTCCTTTTTAGAGATTAAAGATAAATGAAAAAGACTGTGATGGCCATCATTAAATAAGGTATAGTTGGATTTAAGATTGGGTGAAAATTAAATAAGTGATCCGATGGGGAAAATAACAATATAAAATTCCTTATATTTGTGGATAAATTATGAGCCCCAAAATCCGTTATGTTGGTGGATAGAGAGAGTACTTATTAGCCTCGATGTCATACTTATGAAGAGGCTATTAGTATAAATACTTTTTCACGTACAGATAGTGTTCATATTTACATGTCTTCCCACTTATTTTATTTGTTGCATGACACCATGATATATGCCAATAAAGAAATTCTGGGTCCATTAATAAGAGATGGTTAAGTGCACTTAATAAGAAGATGCTTCATTAACTTCATGTTGACCTCACCCTTTTTCTTATCCAGATATCATATTCTCTTAGCATCTCTCATAGCTAGGACTGATTGAAGAAACACAACAAAGTCGTGGAATGAGAAATATCAATGACATTATGCTCCAAATCATGTAAGTTTAATTAATATCATTTAATCCACATAAGTATAAAGTATTGGCAGCAGTTTATCTGAAATTTCAGCATGTGCATAGTTGAAACAATGCAAATCACACTATATTTGGAGTGACGAGAAGGGGAAATTGGAAAATAATTTTTAATTCACTAGAAAGTGTATTGTTTCATCTAATTACTGACAGGAATAAACATATGTAGAGCATACTATCATGATCGCTAAATATTAAATTACAATAAATAAAATATAATTAGTAATATTTAATTTTTAGTTCATTTGGATGTTTAGCATCTTCTTTGTCAAAAGATTCATCATCATGAAAATGTACAACACGTTGTTGTATAATTATTATTTTTAATATTTATACTAAAATATTTTATTTCAATTATATTTATTAATTAACACATTACTACAGAAGGTTACAACTTAGATGCGATTCTTACCTTTTGATTACAATATCAAAATAATACACCATTCAAAATACTTAAATTTTAAAAATTAAGAATGGTGCAATGAATTCTATGATTAAAAAAATTAATTCACGCAGGAAACAAATTATAAATGTAAAATAATTAACCAATTAAAATTTTATATGATTAAAATTATTATATAAAATTCCCCGTGCAACGCACGAGTTGACATCTAAAATAAATGTATTTTAATAATTATATTGTATCAAATGTGTGAAAGAATAAAATAAGTTATAATACTGCAGAACAGATGTCACAAAATAGGAGAGCACTGCATGAAATTACTCAATTTATATACGAATCTAAAAACGAGGTATTTATGAGTTTCTTTCTTTCTGCTGTGCTTGTAAGTCTGATATACGAATCTGTGAGAGAGGTCGAATTGATTAAGGTACTAATGTATGTACTGATATACTGACAGAGTCATATAAGTCTTCTTATGTTGCTACAAATATATGTTCCATTCCATTTCTTTCATAATTATTTACCTTGAGATTGATTGGATTGGTACACTAATGATAATAAATTCAATTAATTAATGTTCATTGATCGCACTACATAAATATACAATGAATTCACTAATTAAAAAAATAATTCATATATAAATTGCCACACTCGGCTCCCAATTTTGCATTTCTTTCACTCAACTCAGAAAATCAAACCAAAAATCATGATGTTGCAATTTCCATATTGACTCTTCTTTTGATTAAACCCATTAAACTTTTACATGATTCACAATTAGTATAATATTACCCCGTGCAACACACGGGTTGGCGGCTTGTTCAATAAATACAGGATCACAAAATTGAATAGATTTGGACCATGGGCTTTGATGGAAACTTCATGGCCTCAAGAAAATTTCGAGCTTATTTTTCCTTAAGTAGCCATGTTGAAGCTCCATGTCTGTTTCTTATAACTAGTCCATCTCAAAATATAAAAGTTTCTGACATTTTAAAGATCAATAAAGAATAAAAAGAAATTATTGTGATGCCTCTCATTAATTGAGAGGTGATTGCAGTGTGGGAGGGTGGTTAGATATAAAATTGAGTGAAAATTAAATGAGTAGTGATTGTTGGGAGAAGTAGCATTTTAGAAGTTATTATGTTTTTGTCAAATTTCAAATGCTATAATGTAACACCCCAAACTGTCTGTCGCCTATAGTAGTGGGTTGGTGCAAGTACCTATAAGTTGCAGCAGATGTGATTTATTACTATCATAAAAGTTAGGTGAGTGATAGCCAGGTTAACCCTTTTATATGAAACAATGATCATAAAAATGTAATATGGAATACTACGTCTATATAGGCTAATTCAATGTGTGGAAAGAACTGATGCAAATTTTAAAGGAACGGAATGAGATGTGTATGTGAATGGAATTGTGAAATATGTGAATAATAGATGTGTGAAATATGTGAATAATGGATGTGTGAATTATGCGAATGGGGATGCTGGGGATGTCGATGTGCTGGGAATGCTGGGGAATATATATGTTTCTGTCATTTTACAGCGGGTATGACTAGCAGAGACCTGAGGCTAGCAAAAAACATATTTTTTTTTGGGGGGGATACTCATCGGTGATAGGCTTTAACTTAAACCCGATGGGATGACCTCATCCGTGACGGGCTTTTGTTAAAGTCCGATTGAGTTGAGTTATCTCCTTGCCTCCTGCTTGCTGCGCCAATTGGCAATGGGTCCAAAATAACATAATAGTTTATAATCACTTCTTTGGACGGATATTTCTCAAAGTGCAACGACAAAAATTGTAGTTCCCCGACTTATTAGCGCGTTGGTGAGACAACTCACAAAAAAGGGTGTCAACTGATGCAGGCAAAATCTGCAATTCAATGTTCAGCGATCGACATAAGGTCATCTAGACCGGTCAAAATGTCAAGGTAATCTGTGAGGTTGCACACTCCCAGTCGAGTGAAACCAGTAATGGTGAGGAAAACGAATAGGAAGAGGTGAGAATGTGCATCGACTTTACTGATGTGAAACAAGCATGTCTGAAAGAAGGCACCCATGGTAAAAACCAATTTGCCATGTAGAGAACCTCTGTGGATGAAGAACCAAGAATTGCAATACATTTTTTCCCAACTTCTCTCATTCCTATTATTTTCACAAAACTAGGAAGAAGAAGAAAACAGAATAGAACATGAGTTGTGGAGTTCTACCACAATCAAGTTAGTAGCACATGGGAGCAGAAAGTAGTCGGCCTAGTTCATATATGGGGAATATATATATAACAATCCGTTACAGTAGCAAGAACCAAGATCATTACTGCTGAATATTCAGCATAGGTACAAATCAAGGGAGATTGTATTGAATCAATAGTAATAATTAACCTGTAGGGGAGTAAATCATTCGCGGACACTGAAAGATTATGAAACTTCTATCAGTGCGTTCAGATATTTTTGAACAAAGCAAAGATGGTATTATGCTCTGGTAGTTCGTGGATAGTCTGTAGATATCGATGAGTAACCTGTGGGATCACTTATTAATGTGTTCTCTGGAGCATCATACTTTCATATAATGGCTGACGAATCAATTCAATAGCAACTTTAAAGCTTTGAATGATAATTGGGCTGCGTACTATTTTATAAAATGCTTAGGAACTTGTCCAATGTCTCTTGGACGGTGTAGAAAACAAATGGATAATAGGTTGGTCGTATCAATCAATGACTATATGGGTTCTGATTGTAGTGAAATGTATTTTGCTAAAAAATGTGGAACTAGTTTTGATAGAAAACAAGTGGTCATCACTTAACTAGTTTCCACAATAGTGATCACGGACCGAATCTTGAGTGTTATGGAATTCCTCTTTTAAGTGAGGACCACTTGTTTTCTACTCCATCCGTTTCACAATGTAAGTCATTCTAGCATTTCTCACATTCATATCTATTATATAAGTCCATGAAACTTTCTACAAACGCTCTCATACCGCCACATGGCATTCTAATAAAATAGAGAAAATCCTAGAAATTCTAGAAAAAAGCAAAACATCCAACCGTTAATTTTTATTTAAATTGGTGGACCCATTATTTTGCACTATTAGATTTATCTCAATAAGAAAACAACCAAAGCCACCTATTTCCAGCGTTAGATACTTAGATTAGATTGATCTGTACACCTCGCCTATTTCCGTACACACACCTCTCCTCTCTTTTGCTGCCCCTCCCCTCCTATTCTCTTTCCTATTTCTATGCAATCATTTTTTTATCAAGAAATCAACGGTTCGATGAGTTCAAAATAATTACTATAGTTTTTAATATATTTCGTAAGCAAACAATCAGCTCAAGAAAATCCTTCATCGATATATGGAGCAGTTCTACCGACTGCTGTATCAATATAAGCAATGCAAGCAACTTCCATCTCTTTGTTTGATCTCTCACCTTACAGCTGGCTTATCACTTTGATTCCACGTAGTAGTAGTGCAGCAAGGCTATCTTTGATTTCATATAAATTTCACAAAGCTTTTGGAATATAAATTAATTAATTTTAGGCATTTGAGTTATCAGGTGCTTCAAATGGTTGTCAAATATGCATGCGTGCTCCGTTCTAGGCCCATGAGTACTTCATGGAAAACTCTTGGCACTACTAGAAAAATGATTTTTTATGGCGTTTGAAAAATATTTTTTATGGCGGCTACGAGAAAAACCCGCCAGCGTAAAAAATCGGGGGGTGGGAGGTCACGGGCTGCCAGCGAAAATCAGTTCTCGCTAGCGGCCACATTAAGAGATCCGCCATAAAAAATATTATATTTTTCGAGGCGGACCTCTTACGAAAATCGGCGTTTTCGCTGGCGGCTGCTAAAAAGACCCGCCAGCGAAAAACACTGTCTCGCTAAAAAATTTTGATGGCATTTAAAACAATGCGCGCTAGATTCCTTCACCCACCACATTTAAAACCGATTTCATCCCACTTCCACTACCCACCCACCCACCACATTTCTTCCCACTGCCAGACCACCCACCCACCTCATCTCTTTGTCCTCCTCCCCGACCTCTCTCCCTTCCTTGCGCCCCCACTGGTGACGGCGACTGGTGACAAGGACCACGGCGACTGGTGACGATGACCACGGCGACCACAACGACGGGCCGGGCCACAGGTGGCGGGAGGGGGTGGAGGGGCCACGACCGGAGGGCCTCCTCCTCCTCCCCTCCCCCACCACTCTCCGCTCCTCCTTCCCTGCGCCCCCACTAGCGACAGCAACCACGGCAACGACGACGACGATGACGATGGGCCGGGCCACGACGACGACGACGATGACTACGGTGACCACGGCGACCGGTGACGACGACCATGGCAACCACGACGATGGGCCGGGCCAGGGGCGGCGGATGTGCGGTGGCGGGAGGGGGTGGAGGGGCCACGACCGGAGGGCCTCCTCCTCCTCCTCCCCTCCCCTCCCCTCCCTCTCCCTCTCCCAGATCTAGCCGGAGGAAGGGAGCGGCGGACGCAGCGGCGGCAATGGCAGGCGGGCGACGACGATTTTAATGTCCAGTTTGATGTTTATTTGTATTACTGTTTCATATATGCATGTATTGATGCTTGTTTGTGGAAAATGAAGTGAGAAATTGATGTAGTGTTCTTTTGAGGTTGGATCTGATGTGGATTTGAATTGTTATGGATTTGAGATTTGGGGATGTGGATTTGGGAATGCAGGTAGCAACATGTGGGCATATTTATTTTTGCTGGCGGCTGAAGGGAAGCTACATAGGTTTTTTTTTCTCAAAATAGATTATCTCTGGTGGCCGGTATAACACAACAACCAACAAAAATCGATTATCGCTGACGGCCGGTATAATACAACCGCTAGCGAAAATCGATTATCGCTAGCGGCCGATAACCGCTAGCGAAGATCAATATTTTCTCTCGCCTTTGCTCCGCCAAGGAAAACCTAAAATGGCCGCCACGAAAGATGATTTCCGTAGTAGTGTGGAGTCCTCTTTCGAGCAGATCTGATTTTATCTCAAACTTCCTTGTGAGTCACCAACAATTAAAATAATAAAATGTTGCGCCACCTATCATGGGTCTTTGGGCTTATAACTTAGTTTAGGTCCCCAGGCCAAATGGAGCCCAAGTAGGCTGCATCCTAACTTGCTGATGTACGACCTTAAGGGTTCCTTTGCTGTCCTCCCACCTCTTCACCTCCTTAAATAGCTAGGGACCTCTTCAGGTTCTTGGGTTTTCTTTAGATTAACGTTTAGTCATTGTTACTTTTCTGGGTAAAGCCATGATCAGTTAGATCATACCTTTCTTTTTATGGAACCCTAAGCCGTGATCCCAAGTAGCCTTCATGGCAAATTTTCTTATTTCTTTCACTTCCTAGCTAGAGATTAACATGTCAGCAAAGAACACATCATATCAATTTTGAACGAGTAATTTTATGGTTCTTTAGAATGTACCAGGTGGGTATAGCACATTTTCTAGCAACTACAAATTAGACTAGCTAGAAATTTGATTACTGATCATGAATATTCTATTTCTATAAATTAAGAATGGTTTTTTTTTCAAATGATAAATTAAGAATGGTTCTAGTCAGAAACTAATATTAGATAGTCTTTTGTTCCCAGTAACTCCTCGATAACCAAAAAAAAAATCAAACAAAATTACATAAATATGTACATGTGAATAATGTACATTGTATACCTTAATTACAATTCTGGTCCCACAACTTCATCATTTATCATACTACAATACCTGAGCAGTCTAGCTACAGCACAGCCACTACTCCCAATATATACATACCACCATGCATGTATTTTTCCTGAAATACTGGTACAGATTACAAGTTCATTTTTCATTTGCCCATTTTATGCTATAAAATGTGATAAGAATGAGAAGTCCCAGGAAATCGCAAAATCCTCGTGCCAACGAGCCAAACCGGGTGCTTGATGCCGCCAGCTGCATCCTACTACAGCTGCATTTCTAATTTTTAGCTGCGCGCCTGCGCCAGCTTACTAGCATCCAGCTTACTAGAATCTGTTTCTTTCTTTGGCTGTGTTTAGATTGGCCCAAAGTTTAAAATTTGGTTGAAATTAGAGACGATGTGACTGAAAAATTGTATATATACGAAAGGTTTGATGTGATGGAAAGTTGGAAGTTTAGGAAAAAACTTTAGAACTAAACACACCCTTTCATCCTTTTGCTTGGCTTAGGTCTAGTTTGCAGGAGTAGGCTGGCTCGTCCTTGCTCTGCGCTTGTGCTAGGATTGTAAAACCGGATGCGCCGGTGAACTTGCTCTGGCTGTCAAGCCGTGTATTCAGACATCTGTTATGCCTTCTATAAAGTTGGGCAGTGAGCCTTTTCTCTAAAAATTATGTTTGCCAAGATTTTAGTGAAAACGGAATGTGTATTAAGGTGTTGTTTGGATCCGGGACTAAATTTTAGTCCCTGTCACATCAGATGTTTGTACACTAATTAGAAGTATTAAACGTAGACTAATGATAAAACTCATTTCATAACCCTGGACTAATTCGTGAGACGAATCTATTGAGCCTAATTAATCAATGATTAGCCTATGTGATGCTATAGTAAACATGTGCTAATTATGGATTAATTAGGCTTAAAAAATTTATCTCATGAATTAGCTTTTATTTATGCAATTAGTTTTATTATTAGGCTACGTTTAATACTTTCAATTAGTGTTCAAACATCCGATATGGCAGTGGCTTAAAATTTAGTACTGTATCCAAACGCCACCTAAACCAAGCATGCAGATCATGTAATCTTGGGCTGGATGGATGTTAACTAAAATACATTGGTTTCTACATCAAAAAGCCATACTGGTTTGGAACACTGTTCTTAAATCAGAGGTCATAAAGGTTCATTATATGCTTTAAAAAGACACTTTAAGAGAGAAACTGCCGGTTCGAAAAAAGTACAAAATGCCATAAACAGATGTGTTTATGTGGGAAATCTTCAAAGATCAAAACATGGAAAAACTAAGAAATGATTTAATCAGAAAAACTAAACTAAAATATTTTGGCATATAATATATACTTAAAAAGGAAAAAAAATTAATGTTTTACACTACTAAACTTTCATCGGAGTCCAGGAAAACGGTCTTTGAACATTGAAATCATGCACGTGTAGGAGTTACTCCCTCCATATTGAAATGTATGACGATGTTGATTTCTCAACATAGCATTCAACCATTCGTGAATGTGAGGTAATTATATATTGGGGTGTTTAGATTCAGGGGTGTATAGTTTTAAAGTGTCACATCAGATATTATATAGGGTATCACATGGGGTGTTCGGCACTAATAAAAAAACTAATTAAATAATCCGTCAGTAAACCGCGAGACAAATTTATTAAACCTAATTAATCCGTCATTAGCAAATATTTACTGTAGCACCATATTGTCAAATCATGGAGAAATTATACTTAAAGATTCGTCTCGCAAATTAGTCGCAATCTGTGCAATTAGTTATTTTTTAGCCTATATTTAATATTTTATGCAGATGTTCAAACGTTCGATGTTGGCATAAAGTTTTGGGATGGAATCTAAACAGGGCCTGTGCCAGTATTCACTGCAATGTATTACCACAAACGCTGTGAAGAAGTACAAACATATGAAGAAGTACATCCAATCAATTTATTCAAGCTTTACAAATGTGGCTGGTTCGGGCTGTCTTCCAGCAGTTTGATATCACACCTACCGAACAACTGGATAAATTTCACATCTATTAACAACATGTCCTCCATTCGCAATTTTTGTAGAAATACTTTTATCATGTTCTTCACACACTTCAGTGCCCTAACTTGATTCAGTTCGTTTCCAAAAAATAGGCTTTACACACCACTTGCAACAGTTTCTACTAATGGATTAGGTTGAGACTGAAATCCCACAATCTTTTGGCGAGGCCCATGTCGAGCGCATGAGATTTTAATTCAGTGACATTGCAGTCAACAAAGTATTTGCCAGTGACTCCAGCAACCTGAGGATGCAATGCCACATAGCACACTGTGGCTGCACCCTGCAAAAACAAACAATGCTAAGCAGTGATTATGTGTTTGGATAGTTTGCACAATTGTTTGTTGGTAATTGGATGGTTTGCACAATTAAACATGTTATGAATTACTGAATTAGTAAAATTTCAAGGAGACTTTGTCCTGGTGCCAGTTAGTTCATGGATTTAATAACATTAACTCTACAAAAAATAGTCCCTGGTAGAGTCATGGTAATATTGCAGCTCCTGTTTTTTCAGGTTGCAGGAAGATGTTGAATGATATAAGCAATAAATACATTTTTTCCATATTTATATATTTATTAGGTTAATTATTCCATGATACATCCAATTATTTAGGAGCAGTCAAAAAGTTTTAGAATGTACACTTACCACTAGTACTAGGATTAAAGTTTTAGAATTATTTTGTGTGTTTCTGTTGAATAAAATGTTTCAGAAAACATATGTAATGAAATAGACATAAATTGCATACACAATAAAATACAAATTGAATATACAATAAAATAGTGAATATAACTGTCACAAGAACATATGTAATGAAATTGACATAAATTGCATACGCAATAAAATACTTAAATTGAATATACAGTAAAAATAGTAAATACAACTCTGTCACTTTAGTCTTGTGAAAGGAACAGAAAAAAAATGATCCAAAACTTACTTGTTCAACACCTTTAACGAAAAATTTACCAAGTGTAGATAGCATACCTGAAATTAAAAAACAAGGAAGAACAATCACTGTGCATTGTTTCCAGTTCATTATTCATTCAAATAATAAAGCACAAATGTGGGGCTTTTACAATTTGCACTGGACAACCATAGTGATCTTCGATGAATGAAATATTTCTTTAATAAGGTAATGCTCTCAAGAATTTTTTGTATATGGAATGATCATGCACTTTAATGAACAAAAAAGTTCTGGAAAAACTCTTTATACAACTGGAAGAGAAGTAAATCAGATTAATAGGCTAGAAAGAAGATGTATCCATGCAATTAAGATAATAGTGATGGCAACTGAAGCCTAAACTTATGTGACTACATAGAAGAAATGGATGTCTCATAGCTGTACTATAGATGAATATGAGCACAACGAAGCAAAAACTCAACTAGCCAGAAAGATAAAAGCAAATACTGTCTGAGATTCGATGAACCATCCATGAAGATTGATTTAGCTTTATTTTGCCAAGAACTATATGCATTTGTCAGATATGCCCATACCATTTACGAAATACCAGTGACGCATAATGTTGGTGACAACAGCTCCAGGATGCAGAGAGTTGACTGTTACTTTTGCATCTTGCTCCTTTTAGCAGACAAACATTCATCATCAAGAAAATATGTGAAACTTTTTGAAATAGTAATGCGATCATTGATATCATCTATTCACAGAACAGCTCCATAACAAAAATAACAGGGCTTTGACATCCATCCTCTGCATAGCTTTGCTATTATGAGATCTATTTTGTGATAACTTCATATTACTGTCTCAGCCAAAGATCTACATGATTTAGTTAACAGCATGTCTAACATATTACAGTTAGTAATTTCAAGAAAAATAGCCTACTACAATTTCTTTTCCATTTTACAAGATTACAAAATTGTGTAATTTTGAGGACAAACAGTGTGTACAATTAAATAAACAAGAGTTAGTGTGAACCACCAGTTGTTCCAAATACGAGCTTAAAGGAAAACAAGAAGAAAAGTGGAACCTTCAGATTGCTAGATAGTAAATTGGAATGCAGTATGTTGGCAAGCTTGGATTGGCCGTAAGCGAAGATTTTGTTATACCTAGCGGGAGAGAATAAAAATAATTAATTTCGAATATGATGTTTTTGTGCAGATCTGTTTTCTTACCTTTGATCGATTGAAAAGGTAAACAAATGTAAAAAGGAGTATACGTTGGGTCAGAAAGTAATACCCAGATTCATCATTGATCTTATCAAAACGAATCCCCTCTCGATAAGGGTGCTTGTAGCTGTTAGAAGCAACTATCACAACCCTTCCTTCTATCCCACTTTCTATAGCTGTAACTTTCATCTTCTCAAGTAAAAGATCGGTCAGTAGAAAATGCCCTGCATTGCATGATTAATTGCACGATGCAGTTACACAATAATAACAGAAATTTTGCACGTTTGTAACCAAACATGGTTACAAGATCAGTCAAGTGAAATATGACCACACACAAATGTGTAAAGTACATCTGTCTTAGTAACAAATAGAAAATAAAACAATAATATTCTATGAATTTTGGCAAAACCTACTTAAAATAAAAAAGTTTTAGTATGCAGTTTAAGGGACTGTAAGAGGGGGCCTACCAAGGTGATTTGTTGAAAAATGCAGCTCAATGCCCTCCTCTGATAGCTTAAATGGTACAAACGCAATCCCTGCATTATTACTTTAAACAGAGAAGACTAAAACTATTTTCTCAAACATAAAATGGATGACGTATTCCTCGCCAAAAAAAGGCAATGTAAAAAAAGAACACTTCAACATAGATGGAATAAAAGTTTTTTAGTAGAGGTCTGATGGACTGTTTTATCTTCCAGAAAATGACTGTACTAATGACATAACCCAGTAATACATAAATACTGTCTATTAAGCATGCTTTGAGTGTCTGAATCCCAATAGCCAGCTCAAATGCTCATTCCAGTTTATTTAGCACCCAAATTCTCTATGTTGCAGAAGGTTTTGCTGCTACAATAATTCTGTAAAACAGCATAATGTTTTTTTTTTCTTTTTGCGAGGAAGCATAATGTTTTGTTCTACCAAATATTTCCAATATACATAAACATTAGATCTGCTTACACCAGGATGTTCAGAGGAAGATTCAGAGCATTGAAATTCTCCGCAAATCTCCTCACAGAAGACATCAAGCTGAGGTCAAGATCCAGCATCTCAATCTTTGCAGCCGGAAGCTGTCTCACTATCTCATCCCTCACACGCGCACCGGCAGATGAGTTCCTTACCCCCATCACAACATGCAGTCCCCGCATCGCGAGAACTCGGCATGTTTCAGCACCAATCCCACTGGAGGCACCTGCAAGAAACATCTCCAATCAGCAACTATTCCACCAGCATTTCAGGCCTTCAGTACAAAATTCGATTAACGAAGCAGGAATTGGAGCAATATGCAAGATTTACTCCTACTGCTTGCATCAGCCTGAAGAGTAAATATTGGGGAAAAATTGATTAATGGTTGGTAAAACTATAAATACATTTAGCATATAAATCATCTTTCATAATTTCCCCCCAGATTTATCTACTGCAATATGCAAGATTTTTATACACCGAACAGTAAACTTTGCCAATTTCCCCTCAAATCGAAGAGAATCACTAAATTCCTCGAGCAATTTCAGTTCAGACCAACGATTCTTGGATTCGAGCAGGGAATGTTCAGAAGAAACAGGAGTCAACCGAGAACCAGGGGACGCTATGAAGTATGAACCGAACCAAGAAACGACCAGCTGCTGGAGGAGAGATGAGAGTACAGTTCACTTGCCGGTTACGACGGCGACGAGGCCGGAACCGTCGACGGCGGCGGTGACCTCCTCCGCGGTGGACGACGGCGAGAACCCGGAGGGGCTTCGCCGCCTCAGTAGGCCCCACATTGTCTTGTGCTGCCGTGGGAAGTGGGAACAGCTTCCGGCCGGTGGCTTAAATTAAGACACTCAACTTGCTTAAATAGAACGTTTCAGCTTCCAATCAAACGTATAATACTCCTGTTTTGTAAGACGTTTCAATTTTAAATGGTTCAACTCCATAGAAGTTGACGAATGGCTATTGGTCAATTTGTAAACTCATTTGCTCCCTCCGTTTCATATAATAAGTCACTTTGATTTTTTTAAAAAAGTTAGAAGTTTAACCAAATTTACGGAAAAAATAACAAAACTTATAATGTAAGTTAGTTTTATTAAATTTATCATTAAATATATGTTGATAGGTTGTGTTGAAAATATTGCTAAACTTTTCTATAAATTTAGTCAAACCTACAATAGTTCGACGTAAAATAAAATCAAAACGACTTATAAGAGATGGTAGCATATCAAGACGGTCCAATAGGGTTCCATTATGTAGCAAATTTTATAGCAATCCAACTTTTGCTACTAAACACACATACTGCCCCTTCTGTGCATTAACCCTTTTATTAGTATGGTAAATTTTGCCAAAAATATTGTGACTTCGTGATTTTAACCTTAGGACATCATACGATGAGTTTTAGAGAAGACACTCTATAAATACGATAATTTACTCGTGTACACCACGCTGATTATTTTAGTGTATTCTTAGATACCATCTATTTTAATCGGTGAGGTCATTAATCCATTTCTTTTCTCTTCCTCCTCCTTCCCGAAGAAACAATCAGCCTCTCAAGCTAGTTCTCCCCTCCAATTTCACCGAGCCACCGCTAAAGTCATTTGCCCATCCGCCATCGTCAGCCCGCTCCAGAAGCACCATCTTGCCACCAAGGCCAGCATTGGAGACTGCAAACCCTCTTTCTCTCTCCTCAAACGCAAACGTGTTCTAATCGTTATCATTCTCCTTGTTGTTGCCATCCTCCGTAACCTGTAGATGAGTCACGTTGTGGGATATGTAGTCCTGCCGCCATCCTCGTTGTCGTTTCACGGTCAACACGTTGAGGCCCGCGCTCACTGTGCTCGTGTTGTATCAAGCTGAGGAAGAACATTGCCGGATATGCCAAGGGCAATTCTGCCTCATCATGTACAATTGTGGGCCCTCTCACGCGTTGTCAGATCGAATACATTAAAAAAAATGGCATGATATCCATGGGCTAATTACCACGTTTATAGATTGTCATGATTTCCTGTAGCAAATATTACCTATTAGTATGTGCTCCCTTCGTCCCATAAAAACCTAATGTTGAGAATGAGTTTAAACCTAATTTTTTCCTGGAAACCAAAGTTGGTCAGGAACTTATTTTCCTGTATCTGTTCTCTTCCAGCAATTATTTCAGCTTTACATTTATCATTTCTGTACAGCCAGTGCTCCATTCACAATTTATCTTTGGAGATACTTTATTTTTTCTAACTAGTTTTGGTTTATTTCCCATAGTAGACTTTACATAGCTATTGCGACAACAATTTCTATCAACGGATTTGGCTGAGACTGAAATCCCACAATCTTTTGGCGAGGTCCATGTCGAGCGCATGAGATTTCAGTTCAGTGATATTGCAGTCAGAAAAGTATTTGCCAGTGACTCCAGCAACCTGAGGATGCAATGCCACATAGCACACTGTGGCTGCACCCTGCAAAAACAAACAAGGATAAGCATTGAATGTATGAGTATGAGTGGTTTTGAGCAATTAACAGAAAAAGGTTATGAATTAGTAAATTTTTCAAGGAGATTTTGCCACTTCATAAGTTTAATATAACACCAACTCTACAAAAAGTGGTGTCTGAGTCTCCTCAATTCTCTAAGTCCTGTCTACTCTCCCTTCTCCCTCATCCCACTCCTATCCTCCGAGTGGCAGCGACGAGAGGCGAAGGCAGGGGCGGATCCAGAAAATAGAGTCATTGGGATCATTACTGAAATATGGTGGTGTCAATATATATATATAAGAGAGTAATTCTTGTTTCTAGAGTGCATTAGCAAAGAGATTAGTAAGAAGTCATTGGTGTCCGCTGACACCAATGCTTACACTATGGATCCACCACTGGGCGAAGGCACAGCTGGTTTCTAGCAGCGGCGATGGTTGCTTCGGGCTGCGGATCGATGATGACAATGGTTGCTTCGGGTGGTGGAGGTGTGTCAAGCTTCAAGTGATCGTGACGACGGAATCAATGGCGGTGGCCGCGTACAGGAGCGGCGGATCCGGCATCAAGGATCTTGGCTACGGCGGATCAGGCGCTAGCGAGCTCGGCGATGGTGGGTGTGGTGGTAGGTGATGAGGACATCACTAGCTTAGATATGGTCATGGCTACCTTAAATATTTATCAAGCAAAGGTACATGCTTTCTATGTAAGATTTACATGTCATATATTTGAACAAACACTATTATACTATGAGTCTTGCATGTGCTCGTTTGTAGAGGAACTTGCTTGGGTGAAGGAAAGGGGAGCGGACATACGGAGTGATTGAATGATCTATGAAGTTAATTGGGGACTAACCAATATCCTTCCCAAAGTTTATCCCCATGTTACCACGTCACTTTTAGTTCATAGAAGGGAATAGATGAAATTCTACATGTTTTAGATTCAGATTCGGGCCTCCTGACAGCATCAACTTCAAACGGATCCAAGCCAAGGGGGTATGCGCCCTAGAGATTCCGTTTGAAGTTGATGCTGTCAAGAGGCCCGACTTAGGTTAGAGACGTCCTAGGGATAGTCCTAGGGCGCACACCCCTTATGACGTCTCTAATCATATTTACAGAGATTCCTTCTATAAGTTGTGGGCTAAGCCCAAGGGGGTGTGTGCCCTAAGACTAACCCTAGGACATCTTCAGTCATATTTGTTCAATAGTTGTCATAGTTTAGAGTTGGATTTTGCTTAAATTATTTCTGCCATTGAAGTTTCGCCGCTAGTTTGGTTTGTGAAACCCCAACTTTAAAATCTTAATCATTCATCTACATATTAAGTTGCAATCTACCTTGTTCTTGCTTATGTTCTTCGATTCGTATGCAGGGATTAGCCTTCTCGGCGAGGTCAATCGGGTTTTCGACAGGATTGATAACAAGAGGAAGTGTGGTGCTGCGATTGCAGGGTTCGGATCATGTTAATTGGTTTGTCGTTTGTAAAATCATTTATGTAGTGCAATAAAAATGTTGGCAAAAAAATATGTGTTACCTATCAAGTAAACACATGGACTTAGATTGCATATAAAATACATATAATGCATATAACATAAAACAGAACTCTGTTACTTTTATCTTGTGAAAGGAACAAAGAATGTTCTAAAACTTACTTGTTCAACACCTTTAACAAAATATTTACCAATAGCACGGATAGCACCTGAAATAATAAAAAAGAAGGAAGAGGAAGAATATAACTTTCTATCTGCAGTAGAAAAAAAATGCATTTCATTCTCTCAAACTATTTCATTGGAGCAGTTAACCCTGAACTAGTAGAAACAGTGCACCATACGGTATTTCTCTTTTTTCTCTCTATGTAAATCGTATTTTGCGCCAAAAAAATGGTAGTGTTGATAGATGAAGTATAACCTACCTCTCCATTTTTTTCTGAAATTTTTAATCACTGCTGTTTACAGAGATTGGAAGCAGTAAGTTGACTTAAACATCGAAGTCTTAAATTTTAAGCAAATTGTCATATTTTTTAAAAACTTTGTTAATGGTGTCATGTATGGCTTAAAAAATTTTAACTTACAATAAGACTTGCGTAAAGAAAAACAAATAAGGGAGATGCTATTGAGGATTAAAGTGAACCAAATTAGCCAAAAAATAGTTCAGGGGTTAGCAATCTAATGGAAGAGTTTGGGAGTAGTAAAATTCCAGCCCTTGAAACCAATATGTAGAAGGAAAATGTCATGAAGCTATAAGACCTAGATTAGTTGCTAGTTAGGCACGATACATCAAACTAAACATTCTACGAGGTGAGATTCGACCAATCATTCATGAGTATTGAACTTGCTTTATTTTTCCAGTAATAACTTGCACTCGTGAGATATATTCTTACCATATAGGGGACACCAGTGGTGCAAAATGTTGGTGGCGACAGCTCCAGGATGAAGAGAGTTCACTATTACTTTTGCATCTTGTTCCTTTCAGCAGAGAAATATTTATCATCAAGGAAATCTGTGAAGCTTTTAGAAATAGTAATGCGATCACTGATATCATGTACTTAGAACAGCTCCATAAACACAAATAACAGGGCAATTGACTTCCATCCTCTGTTGGTGTTTTACCACTAGGAGGTTTATTTTTATGATAACTTCGTATTATTAATTCAGCTAAAGAGCCGCATGATTTTGTTAACAACAGAATAGTTTAACATAGTACTACCATTTTTTTATAAGATTACAGAACAGGCAAACGATGTGTGGAACAAAAAAAAATTAACTAGAGTTAGTGTGAATCAACAGGTGTTCCCAAAGTAAAGGAAAATAAAGAGAAAAGTGAGAACCTTCAAGTGGCTAGATAATAAATTAGAATGCAATATGTTGGCAAGCTTGGACTGGCCGTAAGCAAGGAATCTGTTATACCTAGCAAGAGAGAATAAAAATATATAGTTGAATGTGATGTTCTTGTACAAATTTGTTTTCTCATGTTTTATCTAGAAGGTAAATAACATGTAAAAAAGAGGCAAAATGTGTTGTGTCGCAAAGTAATACCCAGATTCATCATTGATCTTATCAAAACAAATCCCCCCTGGATAAGAGAGACTGTAGCTGACAGAAGCAACTATCACAACCCTTCCTTCTTTGCCACTTTCTATAGCTGTAACTTTCATCTTCTCGATTAAAAGATCAGTCAGTAGAAAATGCCCTGCATGGCATTATTAACTCAAGAATGCAATCATACAACAAAAGCAGATGTTTTCCACATAAGTAACCAAAAATGGGTGTAAGATGAGTAGTCCAGCCAAATAGGCAAATATGATGAGGTACAAGTGAAATTATGTAAAGTATGTACTGTTTTGGTAAACATGCAAGTCCATGGATTGAAATAAACTGAAACTCTAATATTCTACAGTATAAATTTAGTTTCATGTTTTAGCAAAACCTTCTTGCGATCAAAAGTTTCAGTTTGGAGTTTAAGGACTGTAAAAGTGGATCATACCGATGTGATTCGTTGCAAAATGCAGCTCAATGTCATCCTCTGAAAGCTTGAAGGGCACAAAACAAACCCCTGCATTATTTCTTTAAACAGAGCAGAATAAAATTGTTTAGTCAAAGATAGGGCAATATGTAAAAAGATAAAGATAAAACATATTCAGTAGAGATGGAATAGAGTTTTTTAGTGGAGGTTTCAAAGTCACTTTTACCTTCCAGTTATACTGTCCTAATGCTCAACCTAGCTAAACATCAATATTGACAATTAATCTTGCTTACAGAGTATTTTAATATTATTCAATATCTCAAACTCTCAATAGCCAGATCGATTGCTCAATCCAGTTTGTTCGGCACCAAAATCCCTACATTGCAGATTATGTTGTTGCAATTATAGTTCTGTAAAATGCGCAATGTTTCTTTCTACCAAAACATGCCAATGTAGCCAATTTAGTACTATTCCCTCCGTTTCATAATATAAAACTTTCTAGCATTATCCACATTCATATAGTTGTTAATGAATTTAGGCACATATATATGTTTAGATTCATTAACATCTATATGAATGTGGGCAATGGTAGAATGACTTATATTATGAAACGGAGGAAGTACATCCAAACATAGATTTGCTTACATCAAAATGTTCAAAGGAAGGTTCAAAGCTTTGAAAATCTCTGCAAATCTCCTCACGGATGACATCGAGCTAAGGTCAAGATTAAGAATCTCCATCTTTGCAGACGGAACTTGTTTCAATATCTCATCCCTCACGCGTGCACCGGCAGATAAATTCCTAACCCCCATAACAACATACACACCCCGCATCACCAGGACTCGGCATGTTTCAGCCCCAATCCCACTGGAGGCACCTGCAAGAAACATATCCATCAGCAATGATGCCAACAGTAATTCAGGTCTGCAATACAATTTGATTAGGATTTTTTTTATGGCGCATTAAATTACTGTGCATCATCCATCACCCATTGACCAAAGGGATTAATGTTGCATTTACATCATGGATGGTAAAATATCATATATTTTTTTACTATTTAAATTCTACCAAAGGCAATTATTGTAGTCCAAATTTTCCTTAACTAATTTGACATTCAGGTTTCTAATACTATAAAAATACAAAAATCATGTTCCAAATTGAATAAAAATTTCCATAGCGGAAAAATTGAACATGGAAGGTTCGGTTTATAACAAAAGTTAAAATAAATTACTTTTAATTGTATATAGTTCCGGAATAGTTGTTTGATTTTTATCAAAATTCAGATGATTATGCAAAGCGATACTCTTAAATCTTCATAATCAATCTCTAGAAAAATTTCAGTGCCCAAATTATATTTTGAACAACAAAGCTTTGGTTTATAACGAAACTTTGATTTAAATATTTTTTTTGCTTTTTTTTCAAATTAGGATGATTATGTAAAGACATATATAGCTTTAAATCTTCAAAATAGATACTTTTAGAAGTTCAAAACGAATTGTGAAAATCTTGAATGAGAATTTTCAAATCCGCATAATTCAAATTCGACACTAGAATATTAATGCTAAGATTGACTAGAAAAAAAATCCATTTGAATGGATATCAAAATTCTAGTATTTATAATCTGAATCATATTTTAATTTTATGTCTCCTATTTGGAATCAACGATTTTTAAGTCATTCATTTATCTCTTTTGTAAAGTATAATATTTGTTTTGCACATTCATTCTGTGCATTAGAATTCCTTGCAACCACTATTAAAATTCTCTGATGGTTAAATTTTGGAAAATATTCTATGGGTACTAACGTTTTCCTTTTGTTATGTATTTTATTAAATTAGGATGTGAAAATATATTTGTTAATAGATAAAGGAAATAAAAAGTAACGGCTAAGATTTCTTTATACTGTATCAGTCCCAAAATCAGCATGCATGAAGAGCAAATAAAACCAAGTGTCTCTGATTAATAGAAAATAAATATTGGTGAAACAGAAGATAATATATTTTCTAAAAAAACACGGTATAAACGAAGGCGCTTACAACACATACATTTACCCTTGAAAACTCACACACTATCTTTATGAGCATCTCTGGGAGACTTGGTCATCATATCTTGAGATTGACGAAGTCACCACGGGAATCCCGTTATCGATGGATACGTCGCTTACCACTGAAGAACAGATAGCCGTAAATCTGAGCATGCATATCAAGTTTAGGACATGAACCCGAGTGGGCTAGTTCCACCACAAGTAACCTAATTAAGGTACGATCACCTCGCAATAGGTAACAAATATCGAATGAATGGAATTTCTTTAATTTATAGAGCAAGAGCAGGTAAGATAATAGAAGTAGCAATTATCACAAGCTAGAAATAAATTTATTTTGGAACGGAGGAAGTGGCTCGATTGATTAGTTAAGGACGACCTGGAGCAATACACAATATATTCACTAATAGATGAATTAGTTAGCATGCTCCAATAGATTGATTAGTTAAGGACCACTTTGCATGCTCTAATAGATGAATCACTTGGAGAAATACACTAATAGATTGATTAGTTAAGGACCACTTTGCAAGCTGATGAATTACTTAGCTACCAAACCAAAAAAACAGAAATTCTACGAGCAAAGCCATGTTTCAGAGGAGTCAATCAACCAAGAATCAGGGGATGAGAGTACAGTTGAGGCTTACCGGTGATGAGGGCGACGAGGCCCGAGCCGTCGATGCCGGCGGTGACCTCCTCGGCGGTGGACGACGACGAGAACCCGGAGGAGCTGCTCCGCCTCAGCAGGCCCCACATGGCGTGCGGTCTTTGAGTTTTTCGCCGGCGTTTAATAGTTTTGGTGCCGGAAGTCATGAAGAAGAGGCCTTTCAGCTACCAATCTCAACACACCGCTCCTGCTCATCTACGATTTTTATAAGCCACATATTTTAATTTCTAATTATATACTCCCTCTGTCCCAAAAAGAATCAACATTGTTCTAGCTTGATTCTTTTTGAGAAATGTTGATTCTTTTTGGGACGGAGAAAGTAGGTGTAAGGTTAGTAGTAATATAAATGCATTTATTATACCAAAATACACTGGTGACTTGGACTGCGGTGTCACTTAGGTTCATCAACTTATAAATCGCAAGTCAAGGTCCACGATCTTGTTCAATGTACCAACTGTGGTCCAAACTACCTTTAATCAAAGGTACTGCCGTGGTTGTCAACGGAGAAAAACATTTTGCATTCAGTCCACACCATAAATAACCGTGGCAACAAATTTGTATTTAGCCCCTTTTGTATGCCTAAATCGATTCCACCAATTCGGTTCCCCGCCTCCCTGAAGTAGGGAGTAATGATTAGAGCAGTGGTGATTATTGATAGTCGAAGGTTCTCGGATCAAAAAAGAGTAGGAGAGGGTGATCTCATGAGTCCAGTACGGACCTCATCTTCGTGAAGAAGATACCACACCACAACAGTTGTGCCACCTTCCTCTCTCTAGTACACCCTACTCTCGTCGCACTTTGTGCCACCCTAGCCATTGCCGCTTTCCCCTTCCTAATTCAAAAGAGGAGAAGAGAGAGGAAAACTTTGGGTTGAGGATGAACTTGAAGCGAATGGATTAAATGCATATTTGTTTCTACAGTAGGTTTTGAACAGGGGTAAATAGAAAAGGCTTGACCTATTAAAGGTGATTTCAACCTCGAGTCGTATATTAAACTAAAATTACAGATCTAGATATATGATTTACAAGTTGATCGATTACATTAGTGACACAGCGGTCTTAAATTGGCCATGTCTTTTACTCTAAGTTTTAATGAACTTAGCGTTTGCTAAGAAAACAAGTAAAAGAATCTATAATATTCTTCAAAAATCAATTTTTCAAATTTATAATCATCTTTTGTTTCGAAGTGGAAGCTTTACTATATAGGCACCAAATAAAAGGAACACATGATCTCTACTAAGATGGAGATTGGTCCCTCCACCCACCGCTCACATCACTCCATCGTAAAACCGTATAACTTTTATTTAAGCATCGATAATCATTTAAGCACAATGTCAGCGCCAGTCCCGTTGGCGCTGACACGGCCAACCTCAGCGCCAATGCGCTTGGTGCTGAGCTGACGGCCTAATTTTGGTTGAAGTTTTTGGCAGGGGTTAGTTTCGAAATAAGTTTTTGAAAAGGGTCAATTTGTCCTTGTATAGCTAGCATTTATAATATATGTAAGGACATATTATGCGTGATAGGAAAATACTTTCATGAACTCAGCGCGTATCAATTCCTGATTGGACAAGATTAGGAGCTTAAGCATGTAGTTGGAAGATAAATTAATTAATGATGGTTCGTTGGAACTTGGAAGGTGGAGTAGTCAAGAAAAATGTTTACATTTGTGTAGGAATTTTAAACCGTTTTTTTGACAAATTGACCCTTTTGGAAAACTTATTTCGAAACTAACCACTGCCAAAAACTTCAACCAAAAATAGGCCGTCGCCTCAGCGCCAAACACATTGGCGCTGACGTTGGCTGTGTCAGCGCCAACGGGACTGGCGCTGACATTGTGCCACCGTGGCGGCCGGGCCGATCCCCAGCTGACGTGGCAGCTACCTCAGCGCCAACCGGACTGGCGCTGAGGTGGGACTTGGCCGCAACCCCCAAGGCCCAGACCAGCAAGCCTGCTGGTTCGCTTGCGGGCTGGGACCTCAGCGCCAGCCATAATGGCGCTGACCGTGGGACACTCAGCGCCAACCGGACTGGCGCTGAGGTGGGACTTGGCCGCAACCCCCAAGGCCCAGACCAGCAAGCCTTCTGGATGGCTTGCGGGCTGGGACCTCAGCGCCAGCCATAATGGCGCTGACCGTGGGACACTCAGCGCCAGCCCACCTGGCGCTGAGGTGGGACTTGGCCGCAACCCCCAAGGCCCAGACCAGCAAGCCTGCTGGTTCGCTTGCGGGCTGGGACCTCAGCGCCAGCCATAATGGCGCTGACCGTGGGACACTCAGCGCCAGCCCACCTGGCGCTGAGGTGGGACTTGGCCGTTTCGGCCATGGCCCAGCCCAGCAAGCCTTCTGGATGGCTGGGCTGGGACCTCAGCGCCAGGTGCACTGGCGCTGAGTTTGGACATGTCAGCGCCATTTAGCATGGCGTTGACGTCCCAGCCCTGCTAAACTTTAGCAAAACTTTGCACACAACACAGGCAAACATCAAATCACAGAAATTTACAGGCAGTAATATATCCAGAGAACCATACAAAACATACATCCATCCATCAATCCCAACATCATTCCATACATCCATAGAATCCATCAATACATCCATATATGAAGTCCATACATATAAGAAATAAAAACATCCCATCGATCCTCGTCTATACATCCAGTCGAGTCCATACATCCAGTCCATACATCCATCGAACCATGCATCAAGTCCATCCATCTATCCATCCATCCATTGAACCATGCACTTACCTCCTCCTACCTCTAGTGCGAGGACGAGGCACGTCGAGGGTGTACCTCCAGTCCTGCGAAGGAGCCCGCCGGCGTCGTGGTCGAGACGGGCCGGGCTGCGAGATATCCGGCTGTGACGACTCTGGTGCGTCCTCTAGCTGCGAGGGACCGAGCTCATCCGCCTCCTCTTCTCTGTCCTCATCCCCTTCTTCCTCCTCATCTCCTTCCTCCGCCTCTTTGTCTTGCTCGCCCTCCTCGTCACCCACCTCCCCTTCTTCATCCCCCTCTTGGTGGGCATGAGCATGTTCGACCATATCAGTCGACCTGCAGCCGAGCCTTGCTGCCAACTTCCGACATCGCTGCCGTAGTCTCTGCATAAAAAATAATCCATGTTAAGTTATCGCTTTTGGAAGAAAACACCGTAGTTTCATCTCTTTCCAACGATTACCTGTAGGGCGTTGCGGAGGGTGCCGCCCTCTCCTTCGGAGCCAGGAGCCGTGCCTAGCGCCACTCCCGCGTCGTTGACGGTCCGCAAGAGCTCTCGAGCCTGTAGGATTGAAATGAAGTAAGTCACAACATATATGGCATTGAAATGAAATAATATACAACATTAATGCTAGAAACTAACCACTCTGTCGCGAACAGGTCCCGTCTCGACCGTGGTACCTAGACGGGTACGAGTATCGTACTCGTTCTGCTCCTCAACATCCTCGGGGTCATCCGCTATGTCGGCTAGTGTCCAAGCCGGACGTAGGACAAGACGGTAGGTCCTGTGGAGCCACGCCAAGTACAAGTCGAACTCCGTCCCGTTGTGCTGACCCTGGTCTGGTACTCCATTCTCCTCGAACTTCTCCCATTGCGTGATATGATCCTGATGGTAGTAAGCCCAATCAGTCACCTTCTTATTCTTCCGAAGGTCCACCCTGCACGTATGCAAAATGTCCAACTCAAATATGTAGTAAATGTTGAAGTGACTGATTGGGCAAGCAAAATAAATTGTTAAGTGAAATTACTAACTTGTGTAGGTCGATACTCGTGGAGAAACGGTGCGGGATTGTTTGAAGCCTCCCGAATTGCCGCATCACGCGGTGGCACATCTGGAACTCCACTGCATAGAAGCAGATCAGTGGGCACCGTAGGGTCTTCAACGCATCCTCTATATGGCACATGGGATTCAGTTCTAGCTCAAGCACTTCCTGTGCCTGATATGGCATCCACACCACCTGCAGCAACAAAAATAAAACACATTGAAGCGACCAGGCTAGGGCAGCCGACCCCCAGCTGAAGGTACCCGCCTCGTCCCAGTCCGCGAGCAACGGCAGCCACATCCAAGAAGCCATGTCTCCACCAGAGTCAGGGAACAGAATACTGCCGAAGATGTACAGCACGTACGCCCTGCAGTATCGCTGTACTGTAGCCTCGTCTGCCTCAGCGGGACACTGACCGAAGTTGGCTCGCAACCAACTCAAAGGAACCCCTGATGTCTTCGTCTGCCTCTGACCATCAGGTGCCACTGGAGGCTCCAGACCAAGGTACTCCTCGACCCTCTCCCTCCAGTTCCCCGACGCTGTGTCACCTGTAACCGGAAATTAAATGGAATCATTAGTAATTGCAAAAAAATTAACAAATGAATACGAAGACTCGTTAGTAATTCCCTGACGCTGTGTCACCTGTGACCGCCTGACCCCGGATAGGAAGACCCAGGATCATGGCGACGTCCTCCAGAGTGACCGTCAGCTCCCCGCACGGTAGGTGGAAGGTGTGTGTCTCTGGACGCCACCGGTCCACTAGGGCCGTCAGAGCAGCGGCGTTGTACAGAGGCACCGGTCGCTGCGCCATGGTCACGAACGCCAAGAGCTTCGCCCGCCGTAGGTACGGGACGTACCGGTCGTCGAACAGTATGTGCTAACAACATGTCTAATTTTTCCAATAAATAAGTACATTACTCAAATACTACACATTATTGATAAAAAAAAACTCTACTCCTACAAATTACCTACCCTTCACCACACATCAACCCCTTTCAAACCCTCTCAATCACCACAAATCCATCCCACATCCTAGGCCATCACCACACATCCATCTCCCATCAAACCCTAGTGCATCACCAAACATCCATCCCAAATATATTTTGTCAAATGTATCAATAACAACCAAATGGATAAAGATATGCCACCTCCACACTTCATCCCCACCCATATTATCCATCTAATAATCCATCCTTAGCCAACTATTATCAAACCACGTCTACAACTAAAACAATGCAAAATATCCAATAAAACTTTGGGGAACTTAGGGTTTATAGAGGGGTTTACCTTCTCTTCCGATCCCAAACTCAATGCCGCACAAATCACCTTCGATTAGAGAGGTTTTTGGGGGAGATTGGACGAGGAGAACGTGGTGGCGACCGAACCCTAGGCGGGCGGCTGGGGAAAAAACGGAGGAAGAACTGGCTGGGGCGGCCTCGGCCGGGCTCTAAGTAGCCAAGGTCAGCGCCAACTTACTTGGCGCTGAGGTTGGGCACCTCAGCGCCGAAGCGGTTGGCGCTGAGGTAGCTGCCACGTCAGCTAGGGGATCGGCCCGGCCGCCACGGTGGCACAATGTCAGCGCCAGTCCCGTTGGCGCTGACACGGCCAACCTCAGCGCCAATGCGCTTGGCGCTGAGCCGACGGCCTAATTTTGGTTGAAGTTTTTGGCAGGGGTTAGTTTCGAAATAAGTTTTTGAAAAGGGTCAATTTGTCCTTGTATAGCTAGCATTTATAATATATGTAAGGACATATTATGCGTGATAGGAAAATACTTTCATGAACTCAGCGCGTATCAATTCCTGATTGGACAAGATTAGGAGCTTAAGCATGTAGTTGGAAGATAAATTAATTAATGATGGTTCGTTGGAACTTGGAAGGTGGAGTAGTCAAGAAAAATGTTTACATTTGTGTAGGAATTTTAAACGCCACGAATACAAATAAATGTTGATGGAGGGAGCATTGACTTTCCATTTTTAAGTAAGAGATGTCATTTTTATGTTTATAAGGATGTCACATAAACAATAAGATATTTAAATAATAATTGAAATAGCTTGTACGTAGTTTTATTTTTTTTCATAGGTAAACATGCAAGCACAAACAATATTGAAACAGTGTATACATAGTTTTGACTAAATAAAACATATTTCACCCCCTCACTTTATTAATTTCTGGTCACATCGTTAAAAATTCACATAATGATAATACCATTAGAAGTGATCGTCTTAAATGGAAAAAACACGTATTTGTGACAGGATGAAGCAGCTATAAATAAATGCACCAGATGCTCCTTTCTATGTTTAATCAAATTATGAACAGTGTTTCAAAAAAAAATTATGAACACAGTATATGTATATCCCACTTGTTTACTCCACAATAGTTGATTTTTTACAGGGACATGGACAGTTGGACACATGTGGGACAACAATGCTTTGAAAGTTGATAGGGAAGTTCGAACTAACTCTGGTCATCCCAAGCAGTAAATGGTGCACCCTATCTATCTATCGACAGACTAATAGTTCCATGCCATTTGCTCAATAATTACATATGCTATTTTTTTCGTTAAGTACTTATACGTGCATTACTTTTCTGTGATTAAGTGTAAGTTTCAATTTGAGGAATTAAATAACTTTTCTATGTAAGTATAAAATTTGTTTTGATTACACCAACACAAACACATACTACTACTACGCACGTACACCACCACCAAGACGTGATGGTAGGTGAATTGTAGGATCTTACCATGTAGTAAAAACCACACACGCTTATAGAAGCAAAAACAACAAATCCATCTTCCAATATTTAAGCGTAACTGTTCTAAAAATACAAATATGTACCAGTGTTCAAACAAATATTGTGTTAAACCATGAAGCAAACAATTTTTAAAAAGTAAAAATATAGAGCAAACTCATAAATGATACATGTCCATCGCTAGTTTGTTTGCTTCTGCACCTATCACACACCTACCAATTTACTCCTCTGTAAGTGTGTGATAGGCTATGTCGATGTGCCACAGAGGTGTTCTCAGCCAGGGGTGGGCCTACCATGATTCATGGGTATTCAGCTGAATATCCAAGATTTTAGATTAAAAAATTTCATATATGTAATATATATTTCATATGTATGTGGAAAAGTATGCAAAATAGACTTGTTCCTTCAGAGAAAGCCTAACTTAGCACCATCCCACCTCCCTCCTCTACTCGGCCCATTGGCCCAATAACACAAATCAACCCAAAATGGATGTAACCCTTACCTCTCCAGCTCTCCTTCCCAATCTCCTCCTTGGCATGGCACCCTGGCCCCCTCCCCGACCCCGACACGATGGCACATCACCTCCCACCCACCCCCTTCCTCAACGGCGGCAGCGCCCAGCCAGCTGCGACGCAGCAGCGGCTGCTAATCTCACGCCACGCGTCCGTGCCCCTAGGCCGGCCGCCACGAAGGCGCCATTGCCCACACGCCGCCGCCCCTGCCCTGTGGCTCCCAGGTGGTGGGCCAGCCGGTGCCCGCACTCTGCCGCCCGTACCTCCACCCTCCACCAGTCCACCTCCAGTCCCTGAACCGCCTTAGACTTAGACAGCCAGACCCACACGACGGTGGAAGGTTAGAAACATTTTGGTAATTTGGTTGGATTAGGATTTTAGTATTTAGTTCATAGTTGAATCCAAGATGGTTCATTTGATTTAGGATTTAGGATATCTTTGAATCTAGGAATGGTTCACTGTTGAACATTTTTTATTTAGGATTTGAATCCAGTCATTCAGGGATGGTTCATGATTGAACAATCAAACTTTGAAACTTGTGATTCACTGATTTTGTGAAGCTTTGTAGCAGAGTTAGTACTTATAAATTGCATCAGTGCACATATTCAGCAGAGTTAGCATAGTTAGTACTTAAATTGGAAGACCATATTGTTGTTTTATAGGTTTGAAACGTGAATAGGAAAAATGCTCCCACGGTTAATTTAAAGGCTTTTTTAGAAACAGCTGTTGCAAATAAGAGAACTCAAAAACAAGTTAAGAAGCAAGATGGGATAAGAATATTTGAATGATTGTTTGATTACATTCGTTGAAAGTGATCTATTCTTCCAAGTTAAGGATATAGACATCATTACTCATTTTCAAAATATCAAGAAATGGAAAGTTCTTATCTAAATTGTAAGATTTCTTATCATTTTTTCATTTTCTATGCTCTATAAATTTAATATGTTTTGTCAATTAAAACTTTAGTATTGTACTTTAATATGCTTAACACATTCAATTTATGATCAATTATATGAATCTATAACTTTAAAAAATCATGCTTATACCGTTATATATTATACAGCTATTAGACTTTATGTTGAAAAAAATTTCTCTTCCAGTTTCAAATACCCAAGTTGAAAATCCTAGGCCCGCCCCTGTTCTCAGCTGTTACTTTACAAAGCTTGCAGAGTTGAAGTCTTGTCTGTGGCTTTGGCTAGGTTATTGCAGGAGATTTGAAGGGCTTTGTGGTGGTGGTGACTAACTCGTGTAGGGTTACGATTTATTTTTGTTCAGTAAATTGTATTTTTTTATGGTTTTAAGTTTTAATGCAAATCTGGCGGAAATGTCTTTTTCAACTAGAAAAAACCATCACATTTTGCTATTAAATCTTCATATGTTCACTTAATCCGTTCCAATTTACTATGTTGTTCTGGAGAAACCTCACCCAATTGCCAATCTAAAATCCATGCTAGCAAGGGTGCTGATGTATTCATATGTGATTCTTGACTACAATTCAGTCAGAACAATTCTAAACCCGCAATGTATTTAAAAATTCACGATAGTTTGTAACACAATGACAATTGGCTCAACAAAAAAAAATCATGGCATTTGGCATATGTTTACATGTAAACCCATATGCATTATACCGTTGGTTTATATCAGTTTACATCAGCTATAATAATAAACAAGTTTTTATTATGTTGAGGTGAAAGAGAGGGTGTGTTAAGAGAGAGAAACGTAGGCGCTTGTTTGGCCAGCGCTAGCACAAGCTCTCCTATCCGTGCCATGGGATCTACTAAGAGCACCCACTTGGTAAAGTAAGATGCTCTCTATAAAACATGTACATCTCAGCAATAGAGTAAACCACCTCAATAGTATGTCTAATAGTATGTCTATATGGATATCTATAGCTCTCTAATGCATTGCCTCGTTTTTCTCTATAGGTTATCTCTAGGTTAGTAGATAGCTTTACTCACCCTCTTCATTTAATCTCTTCCAAGTAGAAAAATATGCTGACATGGATCTCTTGTAGAGAGCCTATAGATAATCATTACGGGTGCCCTAATGCCTAACCTATGGGTGACCAACAAGATGAAGGTTTGTTGAGTAATGAAGTCGCATATTTGATTAAAATATAATTTTGATATTTGTATAAAGGTATAACAATAGCCACTAGCCAGCTATTGTACATATCTCCTTTTTACGTGGCTGTGCCGATGGCGATGCGGACTTTTTAAGTAGCAACCAACCATACTATTAAACTACTTGCTCTAATTTGCAACCATTAAGTTGAGTTCTGATAAGTAAATGCGGTCTGAAAAGGATGAGGAGAGGATTAGCAGTTATTCAGAACTGCAGAGACGTCCCTTGACATTAGCACTATCCCAATTGCTGACAGGAATCGTGATCTGGAGCTGAATTTCACCGATAGGTTTTATGTTCTTGGTCGTTTTGTGTGGCCATCGCCTGAGCATATCATTGTTGGGCATTTTCGGTTGGTAACTTTTTCTCTCCTTTCTTTCTTTGATGATATATGGAGTTGTTTGTTTCAATTCAGTTTAGTTCATTATTTTGAAATAAGATTATAAGGGATACACTAATGTCCAAATTTAGTCCCTGACTGGAAGTGAGGAATTATCCTATACATGTGGGGAATGATCATATCCTCCGTAAAATTTCTAGGAAATTTCAATGTTATAAATGGGGCCTTGATGTTATCTTTACACTACTTTTATACTATCTCTCTCCGTTCCAAAAACGACTTTATTTCGAGCTATACACGACTTTGTAACCAGCCTGATGCCCTCAACTCACCAAGCATATTGTTTGTCAAACAGGTAAAGGAAAAATGGTCCTGAAGGTCTGCACCGGATGACACCCCATAATCCAACCTGACTAGTTCCATTTATTCCAGCCAAAATTGCATATCACAAGCATATAATCTCTACATTGCATATCCTATCCAGATAATCTTAGTATTGAATATCCATATACTCCCTCCGTACAAAAATATAAGGAATTTCAATAAATGAGATACATTCTACTACTACAAATCTGAACATGATATATCTCATCTATTAAAAACCCTTATATTTTGGGATATAGGGAGGGAGTATCCATCAACATAAGTTAGAAATATTTTCTTTTTTTAAAAAAAAAAAACTGTTCGTTCCGCCTCATTGAATCTAAAATGTCAACAGATGGACAGAGTGAGGCAGCATCCAGCATCATGAAACCACGTTATGCTTTCTCTCCGTATGATTATTATTACCTGCCTGCACTCCATGCCTTCAGCGCAGGATCAAGGAGACCAAATCCTTTTAAGAGCTAAAACTCAAGAAGTCAATAATGAAAAGAAAGAAATACATTGTTGTTATGAAAATTGCACTTATTATTTGCAACAGGTAGGAGTAGCCAACTATAATCAGAAGTACTTGCCTCAAGCATAGCTCTGGTTAGTCTTTATCTCTAATTCTCTATTACTGTCCAAGAAGTGCTGTTGGTTTCCTGAGCAACCACTACATGACATGAATGTCGACAAACTAAACACCCTACATTCAAATGAAAAAAAAAAAGACATAACCAGCTCCAATCTTATGAGAACTTGATTGTAAACTCTTATGGTTAGATCATGTGTCCAAACAATTGAAGACTATATGTTCACAGACGCTTGTTAATAAGATGCCAAATCACCCCATGACTCCCGACGCGCTGGCCTGTTTTCCTTCACTGGAGAAAGCGTCCAAATTATTTGTGATATGATGACAAGGTCTCAGAAATTGCCCAAAGAATGAACCCACTGTACACATTCTAGCGGCGTCGATGTGAGCAAAACAAGTTGAGAAGTTTTATGAAGGAGCATCTCCTATGCGTATTCTTACGGGTAGCGGTCTAGCAATCAGACCATCCATCACCCAGCCACCATTTGAACCATCAAGTTTGACATGGCTAAATTCTCTTTGAGTATAATCGAGTGATGCTTCAAGCCTTCCACCAGGTCTACACGCTGAGGCAACATCACTTGGTTTGATGCCCAGATATTTCTCCAACCAATAGAGATAGTTAACATGGAATAAAGATTTGAGCATATCTTCAGGAGAAGATCCCTCTTTAAGGATGACCTGTAAATCAAAGGGTAAAATGTCAGTAACTTTGTATGATAGCAGAATGGCATCTTGAAACTGCTTGGTTCAAGATAAACTCACACAAAATTTTCCCTTGTATTCTGTAAGAAGGTATTGTTCGTTTTTGTAGAGATCAAACAATGCGCATGCATCTTCCTTGTTCTCAATTATTTCACTAAGTTTAGAACCCAACTGCAACCGCCGACAAATTATTTCTGCAGCATCTTTTGCCTGTGGTGACAAAATCTTGCTTTCCTGGTACAAAATTCAAGGAACCACATATAGTGGGACACATAAATAAGTGCAAGAATGGCACATATTGTGAATTTAAGATGTATTAAGTTGCAGTTAACTCTTGACTAGTTAAAGCGTGCCTTGGGAATGGGAGGCTGTAAGACCTCAACAATATGAAAATATAGAGGACAAAAAGTATCAGTGATTTGATGTTAGAAAAATACTTTACTTACTTTACGTGAAGTACCAATAGATAGATTCAGGAAAAGGGGTTCCTCGTCGTTAACCTCTTTGACTGAAGGAACTTGTCCACTCAATAGATACTCACTGAACACCAAACCTGTGAGACAGGAGGGCGGCAGATAAATTAGTTAATCTTATCGATTAGTAATGAAAACCAAGGAAAGACAGAATAATCCCACTAAAACTGGATGATTTTATGACACAATTGCTGCCTTGCGAGAGGCCACTTATGCAATTAATCCTCACTAAGGCTCCGTATGCCATTGAGGTGAATTCTGATAATCTAAGTTACAAACGGTAATATTAATACCTACTAAAAAGTTGGAAGTTTTGTGGGAATGAAAGTTGCATAATTGTCTTAACCTTAAAATGATTAATAAAATAATCTACAATGATTATATATTTACATTTCTAGATGACTTAGAAAAGACACACATTTATCACAACACAACAAACTGCAAACAGAGGCTAAGCCTAGCTGTAGTCAATGCCATCTCTCATCCACAGCAAACCAAGACACTAAATAATCTGGAAAACACAAGTGACCAAGATTTTTCACAGATTAGCTCCAGCAAAATCCCTCTCCTTGCTGTCTCATCTCACGCGGAGCCACAACATCATTAATCTGATCGTTGGATCAGTAAAGTTAAAACCAGATATCTGGCATGACTTTGCTAATGCAAATACCCTTCTTTCAGTGCTGTTGGATTGATTCCTAATTGACTGCCAATTTAATCTACAGAGTAGTCCATTTTATATTACAATGTATACTGTGCAAAGCTGACCATCAAGACCTCACGAGTTTTCAATCATCCATTCAAAAAAATTACAATTCAAAATATGATTTCAACCATCAATTCTAGAAAAACATACACATGTTCAGTGACAACTGCCATGCACTTACAATGGACAATTTTGCAGGCTATCATTGCAAGGGAGATATCGATATTTACCCAAAAGAATAGTGACAAAACGTGATTTTTTTAAAAAAAAAATCGTGTGATGTTTTGCTGAGTTCAATCAGCTACAGTGCAGTTTTGGTATTTGTATGTATTGTTAATATATTGATCCATCCACCAGTTTATTTGTGTTTGAACATCAATTAAACAACATTATTCATATAAAAATTGTGAGTTGTGATCATATGAAGGTTATAAAGGAACTACTGAACGGGATAAGCAGCAGTGGATAAAACATTACTTGCACGATAAGGATTCAGTGTCCTCAGCTGAATCGATTGATAAGACTTGAGGTTGCAATACATGTGAACTGCAGTAACTCCAGCAAATGAAATAAGAGCTAATGATACAGAAGAGCCAATGCGATTAGCTAATGCTATCCCTAGCATTATCCCCAGGAATTTGCTGACCATTCCTTGTGCCTCACCCTTTGCAATGACCTGAAATGTAAGATCCAATTGGTATTTAACTACTTGGGTCAGAATGCAAAGTGGGATGCGTAGGTTGAATTGACTAAATTTAAGAATTTAAAAGTTCAATTTCTAAAAAAAAAAAAAGAATCCCTCATAAGAATACAACACGGGCACAGAGTAAAAAATCTAGGGCATTTGGACAAAGTTTTGAAAAGTTTTATCACTTCGAAGTTCGAACCAGGTTTTGTTACCAAACAGTTGCACTTTAGATGACTGGTCCATGTGCAAGTGTGCCTTGCATCCACATCGTCCTTAGTTCCTTACACATTAAGCACCTTGCAGTTGATGCTAACATGCTTGTCCTCGTGTGAAAACTAGATTGGCTCCTTAACAACTCTTAGGCTCTTAGCACACATGCTCAATATCTCACATTAGGCAACCACCACCAGCATCACTGAAGCAAACAGGCACTCCCTGATTTCAGGTGTAGCATCCTCAACTGGACCTCAACAGGGTGCACCTTGGTGTCGTGATGCTGCCCCTGCCATCACCTGCTTCACGGCTTCCTCATTGATGCCACACCATCACCACTAAACGATGCCACTCCCATTTTTTCTCGCGGACGGTTGGGCCACTGGTCCAATGATAAAATTTGTAAAACCTTGTCCAAAGTGCCACTTCGATGAGAAAAAAGGGTCAAAATTGAAACTTAACCCAAAAAAAAAAAATTGACATGGTCACAAGGGCGATGCAATTATACCTATGTACCGAACCGCTGCCTGTGGGGTTTATAATTGTAATGTATATACCCAATAGGAAAGAATGAGGATTCCTGGTGCAGGCAATATAGTGAACTGTGAAAAGGACATCAAACGAAGAAAAAAAATGGAGAGCAGCAAACAAAGGTGGTGCATGCATGCAATCCAGGAGCGGAAGTCATCAATTCAGCAACAAAGACAAACTTGCTACCAATGCTATAGTCCACACAATGCTGTCATAGCAAAAGGCAGAGAACAAGACCAGGAGGTAGGAGTAATTTGGTCCAGTGTGAGCAAAATAAAAAGTACAGTGGCATCTTTTCAGAACATTAAAGGTTCGCAATGGTATATATTTTCTTGCGTAAAAATAGTATCAGCAATATCTGATATAACTGCAGCTTACCCGTAGGATTGGATATAGATTGCAAGGCTCATACATGAGAAACAAAAATTATTCTAACAATGACATCTACATGCTAAACGATTTGTTTTCATGAATGAGGATAGATTGATTTTACCTCAGCAAAGTTCCTTTGCACAGCAAATCCAGCATAGAAACAACTCCTGGTGGCAGCCTACAGAATTGAATCATTGCACTAATAGTGGTTCAAAGAAAAATAATGAATTGGCAAGTACAAAATATTGTTGGGAAGCACCATAAAAATCAATTCATAGGCAGTCAGGCTCAAATTTGCAGAATAGAGTAATAATTTCAAAGCATTCCACAAGAGTAAGCAACATTTCAAATCACCCATAATTCGGTCATACCATCTGCCACCTATCCATGCCAATTTACTGATTTATCCATTGCATCCAGTAGAATTTCAGTGAAGAGGTATGCAGGACATGATTAGAAGCAGGATATCTTCAGTTATTATGTTCTTTATGTAGTGAGCAAGATTCAGGAGACAAGGCAAAAACAGGGGAAGAATCAAGAAAGCCGAACAAGCAGTACAGATCTGTCAGGAGGAGATAATATATTGGAAAATATCCCAAAAAAACTGGACTACCAGAATGATATTGCACGTTCAATTCAGTGTATGATTAATGCCAAAATATGATACCTAACTACAAATTTGGATGACACATGTTTCCATACTAAGTGTAATCTGAACAATGCTGACCAAATCTGTAGGTGGAACATAATACGAAGAAAATGACATGCTGCAGCAGATTTCACATGAAACAATATGACCTTGCGCATATGGTTTGCATTTTCCAGCATGAAATGGGTAAATATGGTCTGCACAGGTGAAGGGGTACAGCAACAATGACAATCCATATCAAAATCAACAGTTCTGACCTGTATCAAAGCAGCTGCTGATCGACCAGCTCCAGCGGCAGCCCCAATTGGAACAAACAGGTGAGGAAAGACCGGAGTTAAAATCTCCAGCCCATAAGCCGTGTTCTCCAGAAGATCGGCGAACAATCGCCACCCCTTTGGGTTAACATCGAAATGCCGGCCGAATTTCGATAGCAATATCTTGCTCAGGTACCCCAACCCATCCTTCAGCACCCAATTCACCGCTGCCGCGGTAGGTATAGCGCCTTTCCCCAATCCAACCGCATACAACAATGCCTAGACAGGATAAATACACAAATTCACCAATCGAAAATGGCACATTTCAACTAATAGCCGGTGAATTGCACACAGATGGACGCGGCTCAGGCGCCACAACCGTACCTGCGTCGAGAGCACGCCACTGATCTGGCTGGCGATGCCCTGCACGCCGCGCCACAGCGAGTACTGCAGGTAGTCGCTGCTCACGCTGTCAGGGTACCCATCCGGGAGCAGCAGCTGAACGGCGACCGTGGCGCACCGCCGCCACGACAGCTCCAGCTGGCGCCGCAGCGCAGCCAGCTCGGCACGGCCGGCACCGGCCTTCTCCGCATCCTCCCCCTCCGCCTGCTTCCGCCTCCCGTCTCCCGCGACGACGTAGGAGGTCCCGGTCGGGTCCGGCACGAGCAGCGTGCGCGCACCGCCCCTCACCTCCCAGACGCTCGCTCCCTCCCTGCCGCCGCTACCGCCGATGGCCTCGGCGAGCGCGGCCGGGATGGCGGCGAAGGCGCCCGAGTGGAGGAGCACGAAGAGGAGGAGGAGCTCGGGGTGGAGCGACTGGAGCCACCGCCACCACCCGTCGCCGGGGTCAGGAGGGCCACTCCCCCCTTGCCTCCACCACCCACCTCCTCCTCCTCCTCCTCCGCCACCACCACCGCCATCACAGCCAGGAGAGGAGATCGCGAGGGGTGGCGGGCGGGAGAGGTTGGCGGCGAGGCGGGGGAGGCGGGGAGCGGAGGTGGGAGGAGGGGGAACGAGGCGGGGAAGGGTGGGTGGGGAGAGAGGGGCCGCGAGGAGGAGGAGAGATTGCGAGGAGGACATCTCGGAGGAGCGGTTTGGTTATGGCCGCCGGCGGCGGCGGCGGAGGAGGAGGAGGGGTTTGCAGCGATGGAGGCGACCGGCGGCGGCGACGGCGGCGGCGGATTGGAATTTTCAATGTTGGGGGGATATGTGCGGCATAGACGGACCCCGTCGTCAAAGTTTAGACTGGGCTGGTTAGGCCCGGCCCATTTTCCGTGAAATGGGTATCAATGCGGCCTGCTGAGGCAGAATCGGACGGTAGTACAGTATCATTTAGCAACTTTTGGACTTTGAGATTTACGTGGCTAGGAATAAGTTCATTTTAGGTACCTTAACTCAACGAGTTCGATTCTCACCCTCAAACCAAAATAGCAGATAGAACGAATCCCTCAATTATTAAAACCGGTGTAATATGGAATTATAACGGATGGTTTTATCCGACGTGGCAATTTGACATGAGTCAGCAGCACTGAGTCAGCATGAACCCACATGTCAGAATCTCTTCACCTCTCTCTCTCCCTCCCTCAGTCCTATCTCACGAAGCAGAGAGCAGTAAGGGCCTATTTGGCACAGCTCCAACTCCAGCTCCACCCCTCCTGGAGTTGGAGCTCAGCCAAACAGTTTCAACTCCACCAAAACTGGGAGTGGAGCTGGGTGGAGCTCTCTCACAAAATGAACTAGAGTAGTGGAGCTGGGTTTAGGCAGCTCCACAACTCCACTCCAGACTCAACTCCTGGAGCTAAATTTAGGAGTTGGAGCTGTACCAAACAGGCCCTAAGCCAGTGAAGAGAAGATCGGCTCTAGTGTGGGCCCATGCCACCTACCGGGGAACGACGGTGACGGACCTGCGGCGCACGTGATGTCTAGTAGAAGGAGGACTCCCTTGGAACGACAAGGAGAGGATCCAGCGCCGACTGCTCTGCTCTGCCGCCTACTTCGGCAACGTAGCACGTCAGCTTGGTCGTCTTCACCGCAGCGCCGATTGCTGCCCAAATCCCCCCAGTGTCGGGATGCCTCGCTTCAGTCATCGTCCCACCTCATTTGGGGCCGATCGGCAAGCGAGTGAACTCCTTCGTCATCACCTCCGTCCAAGACAACGACTAGGGCAAAGGCGATCGCTCGTGATAAGGATGAGGGTTGGGCGGCCGGTTCTGACAAAGGACACCTCGGTCGCTACCGCTCCCCCTTTTCCCAGTCCAGGGGCATCCTGGCCTAATCGGGTCCTCGTGCAAAATATTAAAATGGGGCTCTAGTAGCCTAGTAAATTTTTTATAGTAAAACTAAAAACGGGCGTGGCGATCAGCCGATCATCAGCGATGAAATAGAAGCGGATGCCGGAGGAGACTGGGGAGAGGAGATGAAGAGGCTGCGGCGTCGGGATTTCGACTACACACGACGACGCGGACGCCTGGACGGGAATACGATGGAAAATGGATCGGTTCACCTTCTGCAGCGTTTTGGGCATTGTTTTACTACTTCCTCCGTTTCACAATGTAAGTTATTCTAGCATTTTCTACATTCATATTGATGATAATGAATCTAGATAGATATATATGTCTAGATTCATTACCATCAATATGAATATGTGAAATGCTAGAATGACTTACATTGTGAAATGGAGAGAGTACTATTTAGGGCCTCTTTGATTTGTAGGAAAAATGTAGGAATTTTGGAGGATTTCAATCCTATGGAAAAAAAAAATCCTATGAAGGCCTTTGAAACAAAGGATTGGATCCTATCCAATCCTTTGAAATTCCTAAGGAATGGGTATTCCTATGCACATTTTGGAGGAAAGTTAGCAAGAGGTCTAACCTCTTGGAACATTTCCTCTGAGTCTATCTCTCTCATCTGATTCTTGCGTTTTTCCTATGGTCCAATCAAACGGCCATTCTTGTGTTTTTCCTATGTTTTGCAATCCTCTGTTTTACAATTGTATTCCTGTCAGAATTCTGTGTTTTTCCTATTCCTTTGTTTTTTTATTCCTACGATTCAAAGACTGCAAATTAACAAAATTAAAGCCTCTAATATTATTATATATATATGACATACTTAATTTGGGGGGCCTGTTCGGTCGCACAGCCCGCACGGGCCCAAGGACACCCCTGCTAGTCGCTTCCACCCAGGTCAAGCCCTGCAGCTTGCTACTGCTGCGGCTAGTCCGGCCACCGCCTCGAGAACTGCCCGCTGGAGCGTTGTTTCCTCTCGGCTTGTTGCCCTCTACAAGACTACAAGTGCTGAAGTGCACCATGGCCATCGTGCCAGAATCTCTGCGCCGCATCGCAGGTCTTCATCGCCATGCTAGCTGCAGGCCGTCACAGCCGGCGCTTCGGTCGCTGAACCAGGACCCGCCGAAGCCTGCCCGTCATACTGGCCCCCGGAGCCACATCGCGGTTCGCACATGTCACGTACGTCGACTCGTCGAGTCCCTACTCCCTAGAGCTCGAGCCTTCGAACAAGTCGCCGGCGCAGCAGTGTGGTGCTCGTGCGCACATATCGTACCAGGTCACAAAGCCGAAGCTCCGCGACACGTGCGAGGAGGTCGGCTCCATCTTGTTGCTCCGGCTCGCCGTCGACAGGCCACGGGCAAACCAAGGGGCTTTTTGTTTTGTCGATTACAGGTCAACGACGAGACATCCCGTAGTACCTGCCGCAACGGTGCAACCTCGATCGCCACGCCCTCCGTGGTAGCGTGCTCCGCATTGGCCTTGCCGAGCTGGAAGCGGGACGGTGCCCGCGTGGCGATGGCTGTGGTGGCGGTGAGCTGCACGAGCCAGTGGGCATCGAGGATGCCACACACGCCGCGTCACCCGGGGTGTTATCTAGCGCCACTATCACGGATTCACGGTGTCCCTTTGTGGGGCTGAGCCAACGGCAACTGTGGCCTGTGGGTGGGAGACGGTGGATACCGTGGAGGCGCAGGGAAACGTCACGCGCGCCACCGGCCGCATAGAGGCCCTGAGACGTGGGAGCCAACGCTGACTCGGGTCAACTTGCCACTCGGACAAAATCACTCGCTATGTTACCATAGGACCTATATTACACAGGTTTTAATAGTTGAGGTACCTATTGTATATGGTATTTCGGTTCGAGGATGAAAATTGAACTCCCTATGAAGTTAAGGGGCCTAAAATAAACTTATTCTAGGACTATAATGAGGCTGATCGGTAGTGCTATGTGCGCAGCCAGCTAGTCAGCCCAAATCTACACAGAACAATTGATTTGTAGCAGCATCAACAAGGGTGTGTTACTTGCTGACCGATGCACTGTTGTAGCCAGCCCAAACGATTATTTAAGGTTAATACTAACAATAGGCTTTTGGACGGTCTAGATCGATTTGAGATTCATCTTGATATGATAACACCTGGTTCTCTATCGGAGTTGGGGTGTTGCTGACACTAGAGAAGAAGAGTTCTTCAAAGCTGGAGGAAGAGTTCGAGCTCAAATCTTAACGTGATTTTGGTAGTGAAGGATTTTGTAGAAAATATATCCTAATTTTCTATCAAATACCATTTAGCAAATCCATTGTATTATTGTAGAATGATTTTTTGTTTATTAGTGTTGGAGGTACACTATGAGAGCCTTCGGCCGAGCCTACCGAAACCAAGAACCTGGGCAACAGACTCGAGCCGGAGGCGAGCAGCGAAGATCGAGAGGGTAGCCATATGGGCAAAAACTACATGGCGAAAGCCATGGCTTAAAAAACACGCGGGCTCCACCAAGCATGAACTTCGTCGGAGGGCCGTACGGGCGAAAGCCTAGGCGTGAAGACATGGGCTTCGTCGTATATCGAACCCCACCGGAAGAAGGCCTAGCGGGCCGTTGCGCCTTTGGGGAGTTTCGATAAACTGTTGGGCCGTGCCATCCTAGCCCAGTAAGGGCCCGTACATGTAAAGGACACTTTGTACCTCTAGTGTGGTCCTTATCATAAGAGTAACCATGTAAATTCCCCTGTAAAATCTAAATCCTAAAGGGGAAGTCTGTAATAGGACTATAAATAGCCTCCTAGGGCCATGTAATGGGGGATCAAAAAATTTTTACTAAGCAATATAATTGTCTTTACTTTCAACACTACTGTTGAGAGAACCACGTCTTTCAATATGACGCGGTTGTCCATTCGATAACAATTAGGATGTTCTTTGTCATGAAACGATTGTGTGTATTCAGGACGTTGTCTGCAGCCGCCCTTTTTGTTCTTATCGAAATTTGCATGACACAGCTCGCAAATATAATTTCTAGTTGTTGCTACATAACGTCAATTTCGACTATCTCACTGGTAGAGAAAGGGGCTTTACTCCCGGTTGGGAACCCCCTATAGTCCCGGTTATATAACCGGGACTACGAATCTGGGACTAAAGATGGATACCGGGACTAAAAATCCATTTTTAGTTACCAACCGGGACTATAGATGATAGGAGCAGTCCTGGTTAATTGTTTCACTAACCGGGACTAAAGATGGTAGGAGCAGTCTCGGTTAATTCTTTTTTCTCAAATCGATCTGCTCCCTAAATATTCCCGATCATATTCCCAAATCATCCCCATATCAATCAAAGTAGCATCACAGATCTGGAAAGAAATACATCACATATTGGAAAGAAATGCATCACAGATCACAATACATCACATCACAAAATCTCAAACAAAAAATACATCACAAATCCTAAAAGAAATACATCACAACTCCCAGATCAGATCCAATATCACATACATCACAGATCAAATCCAATGAATCACAGATTAAAAAAAAATCGGTAGCAGAGAGGAGGGCGCCACCGGACTCCCGGCCACTGTCCTCACGGCCTCTGCGTGAGCTTGGCTAGCCAGCCGCTGCACCCGCCCGCCTGGCCGCCTGCCGCGCCAGCCCGCCCGCCCGCCTGCCGCACCCAGACGGCTGGCCACCGCCGCTCCCGCCGGGCGCCGCTGCTCCCGCCCGGCCGTCGCTACCGCTCGCCGGGCCGCCGCTCAAAGAGGGGAAGGGGAGGAACGGGAGGGGAAATGGGAGAGGGAGGGATGGAGGAGTAATGAGAGGGGAGAAGATCGAGAGGAGTGCGCGGATAATATGTGAGTTGGTGGCGCGGTGTACTTTTTACTCCCGGTTGGTATAAACAACCGGGACTAAAGATCTATTTTTAGTCCCAGTTGTTTATATCAACCGGGAGTAAAAATAATTGGTATAAACAATTATTTTGGTGGCACGCGGATAATATCTGGCATGCGGTTCGGGGTACTCTTTACTCCCGGTTAGTATAAACAACCGGGACTAAAGATCTATTTTTAGTCCCGGTTGTTTATACCAACCGGGAGTAAAAATAATTGGGGTCTGTCTTGAACCCCACGACTTATTGAACCGGGACTAAAAAAGATCTTTAGTCGCAGTTGGTAATACCAACCGAAACTAAAGATTAAAAAGTACCCCTCAACTTTTAAATCGGGACTAAAGATGTTTTTTACTTCCGGTTTTTATTAGAACCGGGACTATTGTAGAATTTGGCCGAACGATTAAAGATGGTTTCTCCACCAGTGTCTGTCAACGATTTAAAACTTTAAATTGGAATGCAACTTTTTGGCGGAAATACGAATAGCAAAGTGGTACTTCATATAAATTTGGTCAGTTTTCAAGGGTCTTCACAGGAGAGGGGTTGTCTGGACTTAAGAGGTCTGGAAAATCTCAACACTGTGATATGATTTTCCAAAATTTTGGACTCTCAAAAATAACAAATGTTTCAATTTCCGGAACATTATTAGTGCGAAATCAAACCCGCACGCTTTCTTATTAATTTACGCAGGGGAGAAGGCGCAGATCGTGAGCGTCTGGCCGGACGCGCACGGGGCGACGGCGCAGCCGACGGTCTTCCACGCCGGCTGCACCATGTCCTTGTAGCTCGCGCACTCCTCGCCGCCGCCGGCCACGCACTGGTTGGCGCCGGCGTCGTACCACCGCCGCCCCTCCGCCCAGGCCCCCACCGCGTCAGCCGCGCGCCGCCGCCCGGGGCCGCCGCCGGTGACGAAGTACGTCAGGGCCACGATCGGCTTGAGCAGGACTCGGGTCAGCCCCGGATCGAGGCCGGCGTTCGCCACGTCGCACCGGCCTTTGGTCGGGTCGCTCAGCCATTCGGCCCTCAGCTTGGCGCGCTGGGCCACCGTCGCGCTCCACGCCACCGGCGGCGCCCCGGCCTGCCGCCGCGCGTCATTGACGGCGGACACGAGCTTCGCGGCCGCGGCGGGGCTGAGCGGCCCGATGCCGCGAGGCGCGGAGGCGGCGTCCGGCAGGTGGGAGGCTAGCGCCAGCAGCGACAGGATGGCGAGGCAGGAGGAGGAAGACGACATGGTTAATTGTGCTTTTTCTTTTGTATGATGAAGATTTGTTTATATAGTAACTAAAGATTTGTATGAAACCCTCGAAATTTATGTCTCAAATTTATTGTTATTTTAATATATCAGGTAGAACTCCTACATCTGCTGTTAAAAAAATTTATTGTTCTTTCGTTACACAAATGTATACTCATTCCGTTTCAAAATGTTTGACACTGTTGACTTTTTAATACAAGTTTGACCATTCGTCTTATTAAAAAATTTATGAAATATGTAAAAATATATGTGTACATAAAAGTATATTTAATAATGAATCAAATGATATGAAAAGAATAAATAATTACTTAAATTTTTTGAATAAGATGAATGGTCAAACACGTACTACAAAGTTAACGGTGTCAAATATTTTGAAACGGAAGGAGTATTTTTTAGTAACCGAGTGACGGTGCTTCCAGTGATTCGTGTTAACTACTACGCGAGTAACTGCAAGTGAGTTCTGAGATACTAGTAGATAATAAAACGTTCGCATGCGGTTACAACTTACAAGCAAAAGGATTGATCGGTACTATGTCATATAATTAAGTTTTACCTATATCTCTGTGACACTTTACGTTTCAAAATCAACTGAAGTCTATCAACTCTGTTCACAATGGATGCTGTTAATTTTAGGATGCGTACGGACAATTGAACGTAACATTTTAGAGATCACTACTATATAAAAAATGATAAGATTTGGTATATAAAAATAATATCAGTAGATTTGTCATGAAAAATTAATAATGTTTTCACGTAGTTATGTTTCCAACAATTTTCGTATTTCATATTAATTACATGATTAGAAAATGTAATGATAAAAAATATACATGTGAATGCCAAATATGATGTTTTGGTTTATGTTTAAAATACTTTCTAATCACCAGCTAGGTTCCTCAATGTTTATTGTCCAACTCGACAATAAGTGGGCTGCCCGTGTCAAGTGACATTAGCATGTTAGAGAGACACCATAATACGTATACGTGCATGCGAAGATGGAGAAATAAGTGAGATCATCTAAAAAAATCCAACATCTATACTTTAGAGTGAGAGTACTAGCGATCGGACGTCTGATGGAATACAAAAATCGGATGCTACTATGGGCTGGTGTACGCTACTCACATGGCTCTGCTACATGCATGTAGCTATGCACTATTTCATTCTTACTTTATTATTTCTGTACATGGTGAATTAACTACTCTCTCTCATCTCTCCCATTAAATAATAGCACAAACTAACTTTGTTAGAAAACTTTAAATGATTTTTTCTTCTCAATTATTTGTCCAATCTATAATTCGATTACACTGTTATATTCGTTACAATTAGATCTTTACAATAAGATCCAACATGATTTTATTTTGATAAAAAATAATTGCAAAAAAGATGTTTCATCGGTTATAAAAAAATGTTTCAGCACTTGAGGTCAAATGTTTCAACTCGTCTTTAATTATGTTTCAAATTATGTTTCAAAGAGATATAATATTTAATATCATCGCAACACTAGAAATTACTACATGAAACATTGAATCTTAACAAATGAAACACAAAAGAAAATAGTAAATAGTACGGTACATACTATAGATTTACAAATACTTGATTTTATTGAAATATTTTTATAGCACATGTACATGAAACATCGAGTTGTAACTATTGAAACATAAAGCAACCCTTGCTAAAACATACTCATAATATGACATGCAACATTTGCAAAATAAACTAAACAAACATCGGAAAAATATTTATAGGAACATCCAAATAAATCAGTGTGCAACATTCAGAAAAAGATTAACTGCAACATAAAATTAAGCTAAATTTAAAATTCATCAGGATTTAGTCATGTGAGATCTTGTTGTAAAATTTAATTACAACAAATATGATAGTATAATCCAATTATATAATATTTGCAACATTTTTAATATTTGCTGAAATGTATGGATGATACCGTGTACAACATTTTTAATTAACTAGTGAATACTTATTTAAACACTCAACCAACACATATGCAACATTTACAAATAAACCAGTGAAACATAATAAACTATTTACTGAAACATAGAAATAGCACCATGTGATACACTAAGAAAAGATATATACAGTGCGACACTAATTAAATATGTACAACATAATATAATTTCAGCTGAAACATCTGATTCTCATATGTGAAACATTAAATTTAATTGGTTAAAACATATGTATATTTTTTCTTATAATATAGTCATGTGAAATCTTGTTGTAAAGATTTAATTGTAACGAATACATTGGTGTAATCGGATCATAGATTGGATAAGTAATCTAGAAGAAAAATCATTTTCAAGTTTGCTAAAAGGGTGTTATGTACATGCAAATAACCTCATGTCCTCTCTCCTTCATGCATACTAATGCTCAGTAAGGAAGCATATGTAGCATGTGTGCAAAGAGAGGATCTGGCAAAAAGCCTACAAAGGAGTAGGCTGCATGCATCAAAGTCATAGCGAGAGGCGTCCGATTTTTTTCTCGAGATCGGACAACCGGATTGAAACATTTTCCGTTTTAGATCTCTGCCATAATAAAAAATAAGGTGGGATTATCCATAAAATCCTTATGCTTGGTAGTAATTATTTACCACTCCCATAATATGTAGTGGTACCAAAGACACATTTAATGTTTAATTTCTTTGTTACTCTCTTTGTCCCACTCACTACGACGTGGTCAAACTTGGTACAGTTTTCAAGACTAATCGTTGACTTTAAATTTCTCATATACTATAATAGTAACAAAATCATAAACATATGAAAGTAAATTTAAATGATAATCCAATGATACTATTTTTAAATTTCTCATATACTATAATAGTAACAAAATCATAAACATATGAAAGTAAATTTAAATGATAATCCAATGATACTATTTTAATCAAATATAATTTCATTAATAAACTATTTATCGATCAAATATTTAAAGAGTTAAATCTTACAATATGTGTGCGCCTTAGTTAGTGGGACGGAGGGAATACGTGCTTTTTCACTATAGTGCGGATGTAAGAGTTTGTACCCATAAGAAAAATAGTGCAACAGAACTTTATGAACTTACTTTTACAATATTGATAAGAGACAAATCTTGCATGTAAACATATTAGAGCTAATCTAACTTATCTCCTATATTAGTGTCTTCACCCTACTAAATGTAATTGATGCTCTCATTATATTAACTATTTTTAACCATTGGACCATTGGTTTAAGATGCAAATTGTCTATTTTTTTATCTTTTGAAGTTCTCAGTTTTCTCTTCTCTAATTAATAAAACCAAATCATCCAAAATTATTTATAGCAATTTGATAGTTGATCAAAGGTGCAAATAATAAATTTTATCTTAATTTCGAAGATAAAGTGAAACCGATTATCTACGAAACAAATTCTATTATGATATAATATTCGTGCAATTATATACAGGGTTGGCATTTAGTTCCAGACTGAAGTAGTGAAGTACTCTCTTAAGTCATATTATTTTTTGTTCTTTTTTTACTTGTCTTCGATATCGACACAATCTTGAATGCATAGGTTCTACCATTATATTTTTCTAATTAATATAAAAGTGCCATTTACAAATATATTGTTATTTTGACATATTAAATCGTAATATTTTTAATATATTAATTATTCAAGATACTGCACGCATAAATTTGAGTCATCCTTGAGAATAGTGGGGTGTAGTAATCTTTATTGAACGTTGTACTCCGAAAGTGAAATAATCATGTCAAAATGGAGTTTACAGGGTCTCAAATTCCAACGGAACATTATATTCAAGACAAGCCGCGAAGAAGAAAATTAATATGCCCAGCATATGCTATCTTATTAGTAGTATTTTGTAAAAATGGAGCTTAATTAGTACATGATTGTAGTACTAGCATAGATAGGCTCAGATCAATGCCTGCCCACCGTAGTACTCGCAGACCATGATCGTCTTGCGTGACGCGCACACGGCGACGGCGCACCCGAGCTGCTTCGACGCCGGCTGCACCATGATCTCGTAGTCCCCGCACTGCTTGCCGGCGGCGCACGCCCTGGCGCCGGCGTCGTACCACCGCCGCTCGTCCGCCCACAGCCGGACCGCGTCCTCCGGCGAGGCCCGGCTACCACCGTCGCTGAGGAAGTAGGTCACGGCGCCGCCGTGGGCCGGCGCCGGGTCCCCGCCCTTCTGCGCCTGCAGGTCGCACCCGCCGGGGCCGCGGAGCCAGGTGGCGCGCTCCTTGGAGTGCCGCGCCGCCGCGCCGCTCCACTCCAGCGGCGGCGCCCCGGCCTGATGCCGCACGTCGTTCACCGCGTACAGGAACTTCATGGCCGCGATGTGGCCGCGCGGGATCGCAGAGCGGCCGAGGCCGGCGGCGGCGGAGACGGAGGCAGCTGGCAGGTGGTTGGAATTAGCTAGAGCTAGCAGCGATAGGACGGCGACGGCGACGGCGACGGCGACGGCGAGGCAGGGCAAAGAAGACGACATGGTTGATTTCTTGTGGTTCTCACACAGTACACTAGGGTGATGTGGCGATATATACTGGAAAGATCTTCTGCATGCGAAACTGATCTTGAAATTAAGTTGAAACTTTATGTCTCAAATTGATTGTTTTAGTAACCGAGTGAACTGTTGTAAGTGATTCACGTTTTATTTGAGTAACTGTGAGGTTTCTGTAGAATTAATTAGATGTGATAAATAGAAAAAGTCTGATCCAGAGACGCAAGTGAGGAAGAAGTTAGATCCCGACGTGTACATTTGGCGGATTTTCTATGTTTTAGGCCATAGATCTTTCATGTTTATGTTTCTGGTGTTGGATCAATATAATGTTGCACTGGACTTTTTTCCGGTGTATGTTTTATATTTTTGTCTTTGATTGTTTCTGAATGTGTTAGTTTTCATCAGTTGAATCGGTATGTTTTGTGTGAGACCCAAATGTTTTAATCGTGATTCACCGAAATGTTTTAATCGATATGTCTTAATTTGATTCTTTAGATTTAGCTACAGTCTGAATCACTGACATCACAAAGAAGCTACAGGAATTAATTGACGGCTTTGATCTCCAGCATGGACAATGCATGATTAACCCTAATCACATGGATGGCAGTGACAAGGCTGCTCTCAGCGCCAACAAAATCAAATATAGAGTATAAAATTGCAATGTCCACATAGCAATGTGGGCAGATCATCATATTGGCCACACATCAGCAAGTGATGGTGGTAGACTGAAGAGGTAAGAGCGTCTGCCAAAGTGCGACATATATTCTAAAATGGCGTGAAAGGTTTCAAGGAGCTACACCCTCTGTCTTGAAAAGAATCAACTTCTAGTTATGAACTTGTCAAGATTCATCCCTAGATGTTCGTTTATATGGGATGGAGGAAGTTGTAAAATCAAAGCGTGTTTGATTATTATTCTGTGATGAACAATTGGCATTTGAGTTTATTGGTTTTGATATTTGGAGATTATTGGCGAAGTAGTTTTGGATATGATTGATTTTCATGTGATGAACAGGGTTTGCTATTTTGTCGGGTCTGGTCAGACCGGGCTGGTGAGGCCGGTCAGACCGATGCTATGCGAGCGGTCAGACCGGCCAGCCCGTGGTCTGACCGGCCGACTCTGTGTCGGTTTCGGTTTCGGGTTGTTTGTTTGGATATCCGTGGATGTTTCATGTTTATGGCTTCTAGATAGATACTATACGTATGTAATACTGTTATTTGCTAACAATGAGTCAAATTGGAGATAGCTTGGTCTTAGAATATGGTTTCTTTGTTTGATTCATGTGTAGGTGTCTTAATGCCTCCGGAGAGTATTGCCAGTGATGGATCGGAATTCAACTTGGAGATAAGGTGACGTCCGGACGGTCAGATATCATGCGGGATACTTAGGCTAAAGATCAATGCACGTGGTTGGTGAAGATTCCATATGGCATACGATGGAAGGAGTATGTGATGCGGAGTCGAATTTGGAAGGAGTCCAAATTTGGTATGATTGGAGTTTGTAAAGTTGGTTTCTTGTACGGAAAGGTTTCCTAGGTGGATTAGGACTTCTTCTATGAGTTTAGTTTGTGGCTTTAGACTGCATACCTCATGTATAAATAGAGGGAGGGTGTGGCCTCCCGATATCGCTTTTGAGAGCATTGAATTGAGAGTTGAGTTAGGGTTTCGAGTTTAGTCGAAATTTTCGAGGAGTGTTGTTGTTGCACTTTGTAAACACAAAAAGAAGTAATAAAGTTGTCATATACATCAAGAGTTCTTTGATTTGTGTTTGCTCGGTTTCGGCGGTCTAACCGGCGAAATACCATCAGTCAGACCAGCGGCATCGTGGCGGTCAGACTGGTGGCGACTTCAGGCGACGATAGCTAATCTCGCCGGTCAGACCGGAGATGCAATCTCGGTCAGACCAACAACATTCAGGCGGTCAGACCGGCGCATCTACTTCGGTTAGACCGCGATCCGACGAATTCGAGGGTAACTTTTATTTCCACTAAAAGTTTTGGTTTTTGGGTATACCAACCATTCACCCTCCTCTGGTTAGCTTAGTTATTGGTATTCGATCCTATAGAAGTAGCTGTTACTTCTTTTATCACTTGTTTCTTAATGCTCTATCTACATATACGTCTATCTGAGGTGGGAGGATCAAGGGTACCTAGGATGTGGAAGATGGGATTACTAGTGTGTTTTTATACTTGGGGCAATTGCATCAGTGCCCCCATTTTCGAAGCCAATTGCTGTTTTACCCCAAATTTTTAGGGTTTGCAGTTTTACCCTTACTTTTTAAATCTGAAGAAGCCATGTACCCCCACTTCTAGCAGCCGGTTTTAACAGTGTTAGTTGTAGAGAAAAGGATATTTATACCCTTGGTTGTTATTGCAATTTTGCCCCATTTTTTTCAGCTTTGTGTGATTTTGCCCCTACTTTGTGACTTCAGCTTATGTGAATAATTCAAATGTGAGAATCTGCTATGATGTTTTTGTATTTTTAACAAAAAAACTCACAAAAAACTAGACAATTACAAAATTTGACCGAAATTTAAATAAAATTTGGACAGCATTTCGATAGAATTTTGACACAACTAGCACAAGTCACATATAAAGCAAGCATTACAAAGTGTCCCATACAAATTAGCCATGGTACATATAAGTCATCAACCACAAACATTGAGTGTCCACAAACATAATTGCACACATCACATATCCACAACATAGAGGGTAAATTACCACATATTACAGTCCAGATCATATTACTAAGTCTATATATGCACAAAAGTGCACAACATATAGATAGATGTCCAAAAGCAAACAAACCATGAAGATTCTGGAACTAGATTGAATAGAGGTATATTCAATTGAAATTTTCTCAACAGTAAAATAAAAATCAGTTAATATTGGATTTGATGGAGCACCTGACAAAGTGACAAACTTCTGCAGTTAAGAAAAACTACCAAAGACTGAGTAAACGATAGCAGTCAAATAAAATTGACTTAACACGGTTGTGGAATAAAATTGAGTTAAACTTCAAACTACAAAGTGTTCAACTGAAATTGCGGTGAAATTGCGGTCAGGCTTGTGGTAGCGCTTGACAAGGCAGACGCTGTCCTTGGCGAACTCGCGTAGAGGGTCGACGACTGAGTCGACGGCGTCCATGGCGGCGGCCGGAGATCTCACGGGGCTTTGCGTAGAAGAGTCGCGGCCGCCGGTTGTGGACCTCCTAGGAGCGGGCGCCGGCCGGCCCTCGACGCGGCCGCCCGACCGCCCTCGACGCGGCAACTGCCATCCTGGGAGTGGGCGCCGGCGCACGCCCTCGGCCGCCTCGCTCTGTCGCGCACTGCGGGCCCACTGCCGCCACCAAACGGCTGTCACAAGTGATTGTAGACGGCTGCTTGAGATTCAAAAAGTGAGGATAAAAATACAAACCCTAAAAAGTAGGGGCAAAACAACAATTGGCTTTCAAAGTGGGGGCACAGATATAATTGTCCCTTTATACTTTCAAAAGAATCTTGCTTAAACATGTCTTTATTTATTGGGTTCATTAGATTCATGCCATTATAAATTTTATAGTTTGGAAATATGCCATTAATATTTATCTATTTGATACCATGTCATTACAATTTGACGAGCATTGGAGATATACCACTACATATCCTTTCACAGTTATATCTAACTTTTTAGGACCAAATTACCCTTCTTCTGCTTCATCCCTTTCTTTCTCCTCTCTCATGTCATCCAACCAACAAACTCTGACCATCCGACGAGGTTTATGTAGCCGGCTGCATCCTGTAGTGGTGGACTGCACGGTGAGGACTACAGCTTGGCACCGCCGATCTCCCAAAACACCTCCGCGAGCAACGCTGCATCAGTGCCCTCCACTGGCGCATCCGACGTGGTCTCGGCAAAGTTCGAAGATGCCGTCGGTGGTGGTTGGTCCGTTCACAGGCTGGTCGGTGGCGTGGACGGCAGGAGCGCCCGCCACATTGTTGGAGCCGAGGTGCTGCCCAGCATGTACGAACTATACGGAACTAGCCTGTACACTTACGCTCATACATGGCGTGGTTCAGTCACTGTACGTCTCTACATCTACACAGTTATACACATACATAGGCCAATGCATGCTGTATATTCCTGAATCCTAGCTAAAATGGGTGCAAGCAAGCAACTGATCTCACGGCTGCATGCCACTAGCCACATCAAATTCTAAAAAGAGAGAAGAGAGGGGAAGTAGAAAGGAAGAAGAAAAGGGTAATTTGGTCCTAAAAAATACTCCCTCCGTTTCAGACTATAACATTTTCTAATAGCACAGTAGCGGAGGACGGAAAAAAAAGAGGTATAACTCATGGACACATACCTAATCGCACTATACTGTACGGCACAACATTGTATCAATATTCAGCATGGCAATAATCACTGGAACAAGGGAGAGGATAGATATGCATAGAATCTGAAAAAAGGAGAGCAAGGATTGATTAGGGACGATTGAATCGGGAGGAAGGCCACTTGCTTCAGCTTACCTGCTGCTGCTTGCCTTACGCCTACCACATCGCTCCTGCTGTCTGCTGTCCTAGCCGCGTAGCCGCGCCACCGCACACCAGCTCTGGCGCCCAGTCGCCGCTTGTTGATCTCATGCGGGGAGCTGGATGCGGATGCCTCCCGCAGTTCCAAACGGCCGCGCCGTCGTCGCCTCATCGTCCGCCGCGGCGGCGGAGATGGGGAATTTCTGAGCTAGGGTTAAGTCTAGTGAATCATCCACATATGCCCACATTAACACGAAACGAGCCCAATGGGCCTACGATTGAGTGGAGAGTGGCCCAGCAGCGAGTGCCCTGTCTTCGCCCATCGCCTGACGCCGCACCTCGCCTCTGCACCTGACTGCCGTCAGCGGCTTGCCGGAGTTGGAGGTAGAGGGTGTTGGTACGAGCGGGCGGCGAGGTATGGCGAGTCCTCCACCACTGCTCTAGCATTACCCACATTTATATAGATGTTAATGAATCTAGCACATATATGTCTAGATTTATTAACACAAATATGAATGTGGGCAATGCTAGAAAGTCTTATAATATGAAACGGAGAAAGTAGATAATACTGTGAAGTGGTATGTAGTGGCATATCTCTAATATTTGTGAAATTGAAATGACATGGTACCAAATATATGAATAATAATGGCATATTAGCAAACCATAAAATTTATAATGTCATGTATGCAATTAACCCTTATTTATTTTGTTTCTGATGAGCTATGCAAAATTAGTTAAGATGATTTTTTTGTTCATTACGTTTTTATTTTAAAGAAATGTTTTGTTGTGGGACATCACCAAGCAAAATATCTTTTCTATTTAAAAATATAGAAATGTTAATATCTATTTGTGTGGTACACACATAATCATTTTTTCACACAATTTTTTCCTTCTACACATATATCCTCTTCATATCTATTTGCTTATGATGTTTATATATTATAAGGTTACTAACCACAGAAACAAAATGTTAGGTATGTACCAAAACTTCCATATATATATAGGAACCACTCTACATGGTCTTAATCATCCATATAACCTCTTGACAGGGCAACTGATTGAGAATCATCTGTAGTTTTGTCCACAGTCCTAGCAATATGAGGAAAATGGGCACCCCACTTTCTGCATTGTATTATAGGGTTACTAATTGAGCACCATGCATGTGTAGATTGAACGGCGGTCCCAACGTTTTTATTTTAAAGAAGTGTTTTGTGGGACATCACCAAGCAAAATATCTTTTTTATTTGAAAAGATAGAAATGTTAATATCTATTTGTGTGGTACACACATGATCATTTTTTCACACATTTTTTTCCCTCTACAGGTATATCCTCTTCGTATCTATCTTCTTAAAATGTTTATATCTTATAAGGTTACTGACCACAGGAACAAAATGTCAGGCATGTACTAAACCTTCCAGTATATAGGAACCACTCTACATGATATTAATCATCCAAATAACCTCTTGATAGGGAAACTGATTGAGAATCATGCGTAGATCTGTCCACAGTCCTGGCAACATGAGGAAAATGGGCACCCCACTTTCTGCATTGTATTATAAGGTTGAGCACCATGCATCTGTAGATTGGATGACAGTCCTAGTGTTATGAGGAAAATAGTCACCCTGCTATCTACATTCTACCCAATGGTTCCCTACTCGAACACCGACGTTCCTTTTGGGTCATGGACTTTGAGAGAATTAGACGAAAATGATTAGGTGCAATAGTCACAAATATTTGTCTATTGGAAGCATTGCCATTCCAGCCCTCTTATCCCTTTCAGTAGAGAATGTTTTATTAGGCTAATCTTTGTTTTGTTTCTAATGATAAACTGATGTTTCACCAGCTGAGCTAGCACTGTTTGTAGCCTTGGCCATACGGATAGCTTGGACTAGTGCTCAGCCAATTCTTAGTTCTTGTGCCACTTTTAGTGCAGTAGGTGCTCAGCAATTGATGGAAAGTTCTTTTACCATTTTGAATCAACCTATGGAAACATTTCAAGCAGAAGTTGTCACTACAGCAGAACAAGCTAGCAGTGACGGGCTCAAACCCTCTTCTGTGACGGATAGACCCCCTCGTCACAGATCAATGGTCACTGATGACTTAACTCACCTTTGACGGGTGTAGCTCCGTCAGAGGTGACAGACACCTTTGACGGGTTGTATCATGTGACCCGTCACAGATGAGAAAAATCACCCAAAAAAAAAGGAAAAAAGAGCCACAACCACAGCTCAACACCCGTCACTGATGTAGATTTTGATAAAAAAAAACAAAAAAAAAGTGCTTCTGGGTAGTTGCCATCGCATTCATCACACACAACATTTCATCACACAGAAAAGTCTTCACGAACATTTCATCACACATAAAACAGCCATGGCAAGCAAGCAATTCGTCAATCACCTGACGAGCAACAAAAACGAAGGGAATAAATGGTTGTGGGTTTTGCCGGGCAGGGCTTCTTCATACCACGGTGGGCTTGAACTCCTTGGCGCGCTAGACCTTCTTGAGCTCGGCCTGGAGGCGACCTTGCTCCTCCTCCTTGCGGATGACCTCGTCCCTATTACTGCTCCTCGACGCCGCCCTCTTCGCCTTCTGCACCCGGAAGCAGCCGACGGGGGAATCTGCAGTTCTGCACTCGTCAGTTGGGGACGCAGCCGGCGGACGGAGGAGACGACGCCCCGGTGGCCGGATCCGCGTCCCCTGACCTTGTGGAGGATGGATCTAGCGCCAGGCGGTCGGAGGTGGCACCCGTCAGTTGGGGGATGGAGGTGGCCCCCGGCGGTCGGGGATGGAGGCCGCGGCGCCGCCGTTCACCTCCTCCTCGCCTCCTCACCGCTGCGTCGAGCCGCCGCACCGCAGCACCGCCGCGCGCCGTTGAGAACTCCACGCCGCTGCCACTTCAAGAAAAACCGGATTGAGAAATAAGAGAAGGGAGAGGAGGGGAGAAAGAAGGGGGAGGAGGATGGGGGTACTGCCGCCGCCGCTCGCAGCCACGCGCCGCCGCACCACCTCGCCGCTTCACCTCCGCACCGCCGCCGCCGCTGCCACGCACCGCTGAGCCGTCGCCGCCACGCGCCGCCGCACCACCTCGCCGCTTCGCCTCCGCACCACCGCCGCCGCCACGTATTGCTGAGCCGCCGTCCAGCGCCGCCTCGCCCGAGGGCGTCGGGTCCTCCGCCGCCGTCGCAAGAGCGGCGTCGCCCAAGGCATTTTTTTTCGCGGTGGAGAAAATGTGTGGATAAGGGAGAGAGAGAGTGTGAGGGAGAGAGAAGATATACATATTAGTCTGACCTAGTCAAGTCCCCACCCACACCTGTGACGGGCCTAGTGACCGGACCGTTTGAGGTGAGTTAACCTCACCTTTGACGGTTTATAATCATGCAACCCGTCATAGGTAACTAGTCACCTGTGACGGGCCAGAAGTGGAAGCCGTCAGAGGTGACGGTTTTCATTACGGGACCGTCACAGGTGACTAGTTACCTGTGACGGGTTGCAGAAGGATGCCTCACTGATGACGACATCCTATAAGAACCGTCAAAGATGACCCTCATCACTGACGAGTGCTAAAGTCCGTCACAGATATGTCGTCAAAGGTGTGAGGATCTGGTGTAGTGTGTGGCCTTATGGTATTTGTCAAATACATCTAAGCAAACCAAAATATTATTTGATGGACATGGATACTATAATAATGGAGTTTCATGTTCAAGAAAGTACAAAATTCTGAAACACAAGCATAAATGGTGTTCACATTCCCATGCATTCTATTAAGCCACCTTATCTTCATAGGACAATGTAGGTACATGAAAATATAAAGCGAAACAAAAATAAATCACTGCAGCTAAATTAGTGTTAAATGTGTTGAACTAACTGGGTTAACGGTTACTGTCAGGGTTATGGATAACCATACCTCCTATCCTACGATTAACCAAGTATACTAGATTGGTGTATCTCATATTCTAGGTATGTTTCCGTAAGCGAGAAGGAAATATACAAGATATTATGAAAAATATCCTTACGGGCTAGAGACTATCAGAGTCCTACTCGGAAAGGCTTGGGACTATTCTGTGTCGTGCATGTTTCGTTGTCTCCGAGTTCTACTTGGAGACTAAGGCAACTCGCGGTATAAAGGGCACACCCTCGGAGGGGTTTAGGATCATCGAATCCTAGAGCCAATACATCCACCACAGTTTACGAAGCCGAAGGATTCAAGCCGAAGCCGTCGGGAGATCTCGTCGATCAATCTCGACAAGGATCTTGCCGGTATCATCGGATTCATCTATTCCCTTTGTACTCTGTGATTTTTCATATCAATCTCATATAAACTGGATTAGGGCTATTACCTCAAGAGGGGCCTGAAGAAGTATAATCCTTGTCTTTTGTTTGCTTTGATGTCGTATCGTGTAGATCCTCGTACCAACGTACCCCACCACTCTATTTATCCGGTCTACGGGTATCCCCCATCGACAGTTACAAATAGATAACCCCGTGTTATTATAATGAGTATGATCAGTTGACTAATTTTTCCATGGAAATGTATCATGGAAAACAATAAATGATGCCAACATAAATTTGAATCTATATAGACTATATAGTATATCCCCACTAACTCATTTCTCAGCATCCACAAAAATAATAAGTAGCATGAATATTAGTGTGATAGGTGATCAGCAAATGGCGCATGTTATTTTGCCATTCTCAATTCCACTTTGAAAACATTTCAAGCAGAAGATGTCACCACATGGTGTCTGCAGAATATTACTACAACAAAAATATCTTGTAGAAACATTTTTCTAATACTTCAGAAACATTTTTCAAATGTAGTGGTATTTTCAAAAATGCCTCATTAGTCCCTTCTAGTCAATTTGATATAAAAATGAAGACATTTATTTATTGCAGCATTTTTTATAGAAACTTTGTTTTCTCTAAGAGAGTAGAGACATTTTCTAGGGGCATTAGATTGTGCAAAAATATCTTGTAGAAACATTTTTCAAATACTACAGAAGCATTTTTCAAATGTCTTTACAATACTATGGTGGTATTTTCAAAAATGCCTCATTAGTGCCATCTAGTGAGTTTGTTATACAAATGAAGACATTTATGTATTGCAGCATTTTTTATAGAAACTGGCATTTATGTATTGCAGCATTTTTTATAGAAACTTTTTTTCTCAAAGAGAGTATAGATATTTTCTAGGGGCATTAGATTGTGTGACAAACATAGCAAACCACTGTGAAAAAATAAGTGAAAACTTTATGATTCCTTGCTACTTTAAATCCTAGAACTCGAAACCTCTTGAGAAGTTCATTCTTATCTTCAATGCACTAACCATCTCAACCTCATGTGGCTACATGTTTAATATATGCCTTGTGTTGCTTATATCTAGATGTTTTGCACATATTAATGTGTGTTGCTTATATCTAGATGTTTTTCACATATTAATGTCCTAAAAAGTGCCTCTACATATGTTAGAATCTCACAAGAAAATGACTTTACATTTGAGGCAAATGTTGGCCCAAAACCGGGAGACATTGACCCAACCGGGAGAAAGCCTTGCTACACCCTTGCTACACCCCAAAAGCTAGCTCAAGAGGTGAGGGGCTCCCCCCACTTTTAAGTTGGTTCAACTCCCCCTAGATAAGTAATGTGGGACTATTCCCAACAATCTCTCCCGTCACACGTTGGTGCCCCTTAGCCCTGACCGGCCTCACACACAGGCACATACGGGTTACATTGGTGCCCCTTAGCCCTGACCGGCCTCACACACGGGCACATACGGGCCTCACACCCGCGGTCCACTGACCGACCCCACACACGGGCACATACAGGCCTCACACCCGCGGTCCACTGGGCTTTGGGTTTACACCACCCTGATAGTGCACAAGCACTAGAGATTGTGGGTTTGGCTCTGATACCACTTGTTGGCCCAAAACCGGGAGACGTTGGCCCAACTGGGAGAAAGCCTTGCTACACCCCAAAAGCTAGCTCAAGAGATGAGGGGCTCCCCTCACTTTTAAGTTGGTTCAACTCCCCCTAGATAAGCAATGTGGGACTATTCCCAACAGCAAATTCTTAATTGCCTATACAAATATACAATGCCGCTGGAAGATGCAAATTTTAAAGTGTCTCTAGACTATATAGCTCTAAATGTTAAAGGCAAATTGTAAATTGTATCTTGAAAAGTGTCAATATATAAGGTTTTTGTTGTAGTGTATACATGTGCTCAACTCAACTTTTTTTTTTAAAAAAAAAGAGGTCAGCAAGGTGATGAAAATGTCAGCTCTCATATGTGGATTCCCTGAAACTAGTGACCATAAACTTTTTTGATTGCCTGGTATAGTGTGATGGACATATGTGTAGAGAGGTTGTTCATCGCGTCGAGCGAGTTTTTGCTAAAGTGGAGGATATATAACGGCCGGATATAAAGGGCAGTGATGGGTTGTTCCGATTGCAGCATGTAGAGGAACCCATTGATGTTCTTGTTAGCAAGCAAGCAGGATTGTTGTTGTCCCTGTCCTCTCTGGTGCTCCCATCGTCCCATGAGCTTTAGCTATATTCTGAACCACTGGCATCACCAAGAAGCCTCAGCAATTGACGGCTTTGATCTCCAACATGGACAATGTCTGATTAACCCTAATCACATGGATGGCAGTGACAAAGCTGCTCTCAGCGCTAGCAAAATCAGATGAATTTGCAATGTCCCTAGAGCAATGCATGGCCAGATCATCATATCGGCCACACATCAGTAAGTGATGGTGGTAGACTAGAGAGGTAGCAGCGTGCACCAAAGTGCGACATAAGTTCTGAAATAAATGGCGTGAACGGTTTCAGGGAGCTACACCCTTTGTACTAAAAAGAATCAACTTTTAGGAATGAATCTGGATTGGTTTTTTATTTGATGGAGGAAGTATTTGTTACTTCTCTTCTTACTTGTTTCTTAATGATCTCTCTATATATATACGTCTATTTGAGGTGGGAGATATCAGGGTGTGTATGATGTGGAAGATGGGGTCACTAGTGTGCTTTTATACTTTCAAAAGAATCTTGCATAAACATGCCTTTATTTATTTTGTTTCTGATGGGCTATGCGAAATTAATTAAGATGTTTTTTTGTTCATTACGTTTTTATTTTAAAGAAGTGTTTTGTGGGACTTCACCAAGCAAAATATCTTTTTTTATTTAAAAAGATAGAAATATCAATATATATTTGTGTGGTACACACATGATCATTTTTTCACACAACTTTTTCCTTCTACAGATATATCCTCTTCATATCTATTTGCTTAAAATGTTTATATCATTAAGGTTACTGACCACAGGGACAAAACGTCAGGCATGCACTAAACCTTCCAGTATATAGGAACCACTCTACATGATATTAATCATCCAAATAATCTCTTGATAGGGCAACTGATTGAGAATCATGTGTAGATCTGTCCTTAGTCCTGGCACCTGGCAACATGAGGAAAATGGGCACCTCACTTTCTGCATTGTATTATAAGGTTACTAATTGAGCACCATGCATGTGTAGATTGGATGGCGGTCCTAGTGTTATGAGGAAAATGGTCACCCCACTATCTACATTCTTCCAATGGTTCCCCACTCAAACACAGAGGTTCCTTTTTGGGTCATGGTCTTCGAGAATTGGACCAAAATGATCAGGTGCAATAGTCACAAATATTTGTCCACTAGAAGCATTGCCATTCCAGCCCTCTTATCCCATTCAGTAGAGAAAGTTTTATCAGACTTATCTTTGTTTTGTTTATAACGATAAACTGATTTTTCACCAGCTGAACTTGCACTGTTTACACCCTTGGCCATACGGATAGCTTGGACTAGTGCTGAGTCAATTCTTAGTTCTTGTGCCACTTTTAGTGTAGTAGGTGCTCAGCAATTGACACAAGCTCTTTTACCATTCTGAGTCCACCATTGGAAACATTTCAAGCAGAAGTTGTGGACACATGGTGTCTGTAGAATACATGTAAGCAAACCAAAATATTATTTGATGGACCTGGATACTGTAATAATGGAATTTTATTTTTTTGCAGGTAATAATGGAATTTTATGTTCAAGAAAGTACAAAATTCTAAAACACAAGCATAAATGGTGTTCATATTCCTATGCATTTTGTTAAGCCACCTTATCTTCATGGGACAATTTAGTTACATGAAAATATAAAGCGAAACAAAAAATAAATCACACTGCAGCTAAATTACTGTTAAATGTGTTGAACTAACAGGGTTAATGGTTACAAATAGATAACCCCGAGTTATTATAATAAGTCTCAGTTGTCTAGTTTTTCAATGGAAATGTATCATGGAAAATAATAAATGATGCCAACATAAATTCGAATCTATATAGACTATATAGTTCATCCCCACTAACTCATTTCTCAGCATCCACAAAAATAATAAGTAGCATGAATATTAGTGTGATAGGTGCTCAGTAAATGGCACATGTTATTTTGCCATTGAGTAAAGTCCATCACCGGTCCCTAAACTTGTACCGCTGTGTCTTCCCGGTCCCTAAACTCACAAATCGACTGTTCAGATCCTTAAACTTGTTTGACTGTGTCATCCCGGTCCCAAAACTTGTAGATCACTCGTTTAGGTCCTCCAACTTGTTCAGTTGTGTCACCCCGGTCTCTAAACTTGGATTTGAATATTATCTGGGTTAAATATGACGGTCTAATGACTTTATATTTAAAAATAATTCATAACTTTTTCATGTGAACTCTAATTGTAACATACCCAAGCCTGTAAACCTAAGAACTAAATTTAATTTAAATGCATCATGTGGTTGTGGAGTGATTTTAATTGTTTTTGGATCTTAATCATCTCATCATCATATGCAATGATAGGCCTAGAGTCACAAAAATAATTAATCTGGTAATTATATGCATCCAAAAATTCTACAAAAATTCTCAAAAATACCTTGATATGTCAGAAATCAACCCACAAATTTTCAGAGTTTTTCAGTAAGGTTTGCTAACTCGTTGATCTACTTTAATCTCTCCAAAATCCTGAAAAACTGCTTAGCAGATTCAAACTTGCTCTCTCTGTAAAATTTATTTCAAAATCTCTTTTTGAAGTTTGGTTTCAGGTCTTCTACTAACATTCTTCTAACACCCTAAGGAGTGGAACACCCTGGATCACTCTCTAACCCTTTCTTCCCTCCCTCCAAAAATCCAATCAGCTATCAACTGCACTATCAACTGCTGCTAACCAACACTGTCAACCCATGTTCATCCCTCCATCAAACCTAAACCAGAGACTTCTAACCCAATCCACTTCAGCACATTTACTCTCCACATCACCCTCGACCAAGAGGATCTCTAGCCCAGGCTTCTTGCTGCACAAAATCCACCTTGAATCCCCTCCAAAGATCCTTGGCAGGCAACCCTCTTTGACTTTGCCTCCAAGGCTATTTTCGAATTTCTTTCACTGACGGTGGGCCCCACACCCCCTGGGACCCACATGACAGCCTCCCACTCTCCCCTCACAGCATCCACCATCCCCCATGCCCAATGGATGCCCAAGGAACACAATGAGAGCACCAGCCACCTCTCTCTCTCTCACTCCCCCACTCCACTCTTCCTTAGAGCAAGTTCAATAGTATAGCCCACTGCTAGCTCTAATTTATCTATAGCCAATCTAATAGCTTATTCATACAATAGTTACATACTACACTATTAATATATGGTCCCACCTGTCATACACACACTGCGTTTTGGAGTCCGTGCTACAGCTGACTACAAATCTGTGGCCCGCTGCCCTTCTCTCTCCTCATTTATCTGCTTAAAATATATTTGCAGCTGGCTTATAGCCTGCTATTGTACCTGCTCTTATTTCCCAAGACAAAGCACCAGAAGCAACAGCACACTCCCCACATCGCGTTCCAAGTCCAAGAAAACACACCCCACGCCCAGAATGCCCAGAGCTCGGTCATCTTCCCCGGCTCCGGCGACTTAGTCATCGTCGCTGTGCATCCCCAGTGAGTCCCTCTCTCTTCCCTCCTATGGAACATGACCTACGCATCACGCCGAGCTCACCCGTACCCGTTTTGCCCTAGGCCAATCTGTCGAGCACGTGGTGGGCGTCACCGTCCTCGCCGCCGGCCACCCGAACCGCTGACGCCGCTCCGGCCGCCGTTCCTCACCACCGAAGCAACACCAAGCTCCGGTGAGTTTCCGCCGGATTCCTCGCGCATGCACCCTCTGTGGCTCATCCGTAACACCCCTGTACTCTCGAAGTTGCAGTTCGCGCCTTGAGTCGATCCGGCGACGTCGACGCCGGAGTTTTGCTGCCGTTGGCCAACAACCACCGTCTCCACCGCTCCCTGGACCTCGCTGCCTCCGTTTCTCTGCTTGGTGAGCACCCTGGTACCATATGAGAGCACATGCACTAACCCTTTTGCACTATCCAAGCCTCTGCATGCACATACATGGGCATACCAAGACACACCGCCGCTGTAGCTCATGTTCCATGGGCTACAGACCACCATTTCCCTCACCACCACCACTCACGGATGCGCAAGAACGTTCTCTACATTTTCTCTTTTGTTCTCGAACCGATTCGATCCACCGATCGCCGCAGGTGAGCCGTAGACCGAGCTCAGCCATTGCTGTTCCCGATGTGAGCTAGCTGGGGACTTCATTTCTTGAATCTGATCGACACTAGGGTCCAATCTGAAAACTGCCATGAATCATATTAGTAGAACCTTGATGGAAATAAACAAAAGAATAGGGACTCTTAAGAAAGTTTGCTGTCCAGGTGGTAGAAGGAGTGCGGGTTGATTCCCCCAACTTCCGAGGGCCTCTCTGCAAATCTCCTTTCACTGACCTGTGGACCCTGCTGGAATTCAATTTCGAAAATTGATTTCTATTTTGGTTTCAAGCAGAGAATGAGCAGAACTTCTAAAATTTGTAGAAAATTCATTTTAACTTCAAAAATTGTGAAACCAGTTTTATTAGATCCATAAAGCTGTGAAATATTTTTTTTAAAAAATAAAACTGGGTACTTTCTATACAAACTTTTCCTTTATTTTTGTTTTGCCATAAATGTTGCCTAGAACTTGTTAAATCCATAACAAATTGAATATAGCTCTAAAAATTGTGAAACCACTTCTGTTAACTTTCTAAAGTCATGCTCTGTAACTTTGTAAAAAGGAATTTTGTTCACTTCTGTACAAAAAAGTTGCTTAATAAAACATAGCCCTTTTTAAACCTTTTTAATTGTAAAATGCATATCTCTGTAAATAAAAAGTGACAAAATAAAAATTCCTTCACCAGAGACCACCTGAGACCAGCACACACTCACTGCATAAGTTTCATGCATTTTGGTTTTTATGCATTTTTGTATTTATCGTATACGCATATTTTGTATAGAGGAAGAATACGTCGAAGGAGAAGAGGGTGAGTTTGTTGACGACCAGGTTCAGGAGTTTGCAAACGAAGGCAAGTTTGCCCCTCCTTTGACCACATTGATCCTATGTTTTATTGGGCTAAATGATTCTATTGCAAACATGCATATGTTAGCTAGTATTACTTTTGGTAAAAAAAAAATATAAATGTGGGAATGGTAGATATGACCTAATTGCTGCATAATCCACCTTGAAATATTGAATCCTTGCTGGTTGTAACCATAGAGTGCTTTTGAATAAAATTATTGTGTTCTTTGGGATTATACTATGCTTATATTGCCGTTATATGCTTATATTCGGTTACCGCCTTGTAAATTACTCGTTTTGATAAATGTTATATATGAAAATGGTTATTTTGATGTTGCTGGACAGAAATTTAAATGTGTGAGTATTGTGAACTGAAAATGGAGATAACTTGTTTTTAGACTTGGGCGGCGAGTGGTGTACATATGGTGGTAGTTGTACACCGATAGGGGGAGCATTCGCCCGGGTCGATTAAGGACCCCACTCTATGTCACCAACTAATGAAAACAGTACAAATCACATGTGCTAAGTATGGGCTGGCCTCAACCTATTAAGTTGTTTAGAGTTTAGCCTTGCATCTTGGTAGGCCGAAGGGTATGGGTTACCGGGTTTTGGTAACTTATCGGAACTTCCTATGGTTGGTGATATGATGAAATTGATTAATGACAAGTGGTATGTGATGATTTGAGCGGGTAGTCTGTCCAATACAACGGTGTCGTGCCTCGTGAGGGATTCCGGGCTGGGTTCCTTACGGCGCTAGGTTAAAGCGTGGGCCCGCTACTTAGTGGCGCTACCTTGCTAGTAGCGTGGGTAAAACACACATCGTGCTGGTGCAATGCTAGACAATAAACAATGTAACGGTTTCGTTATGACCTCTAGATCACACTCAATGTGTAGAGTGTGGTGATACCGACGGGTATCGGACAAACTAGAGCGATTCATATCATGTGGGCTTAAAAGTTGTACAAACTATGCAGAGTCTAAAACTAATCGATTAGCCGTGCTCACGGTCATGAGCGGCATGGTGAAGTGTCATGAGTATAGTTGGTGATTTTGATAAACTCTTGTGAACTTGGAAAATGGTTGGAATGTTTTGTTTGTGAACTTGGGTAAAGTTCGGTGAATGGTGATGAGATGATGGCGAGTGGTGATGATCTACCTTGAGGGGTAGATGTGTGTTATTTATCCATTTACATTTAAGTTTTACTTACTCTATACTATTGTTATAAAATTCCGTTGCGGAAAATGTTGTGAACTAAAATTGGTATTTATGCAAATTAACCTATACACAGCTTATCCTTGAATATGGCCAACATGTAGTATGCTAGGATTGTTTCCGACTTGCTAGTACATTAATTTGATTAATGTACTGATTTCTTGCTTTCTTTTACTTGTTTTTGCTCAGACCCCTATGCAGGTAATGACTGTTTGGATGAGGAGTTTGATGCAGCTTGTGATGTTGCAGATTTCCAGGATGGTTCTAACTAGGGATTTAACCTAGTCGGTTTGCCTATGTGCTTTTGGGTAGCACGCTTACCGCATGAACCAATATTTATGGCTTGTCGCCAAGTACTACTTAGAACCTTATTAAGACTAATTATGCTTATTGCTTAGAACCACTTATTATTTGGATATCATGCTTGAGATGATTTATGTGAGACTATGTTGCATTCCTAGGCGACTAGTCCCACATGAGGATGGGTTTGAAATGGTTGAGATAACCGGGGAATATGCCTTTGTTGAGATCGAGTCTTTGGGGTATGCTTTTGGTCGCCACCATCGAGTGGTTGACGGGCGTATGACGTAGACGACTGGTGTGGCTATTCCAACGGTTGTGTCTTCTATTTCATATCCGATGGCTTAGAGCCTATGTAGTGCACTCTTCAAGACATGTTAGGGTCTGCGATGAGGTTGGATGGTTACCGTATTTATTTGGGCTTTATTTGAGACCCCATCCATCCAGATATTTCGCGCTGACATGCCTTGGAGCGTTGCACCACCTAGGCTTTGGGTCGTCCTCACACTAATGAAGACAAACTTTATATCAAACTTGTAGCCCTCGACACGATCTACAACTTATAAAGTTGATTTTTTTTTATTTTAAGTCATTTTTTGTCCCAAAATGTAATTTTAAAATTTAAATTTCAAAATCTATAAACATGCAACAATATTTTGGGACCCTAAACAGTTTTAATTCAAAAACTTTTCAACTAGAAATTTATAGGTCGTGTCGCGGGCTACAATTTTAATATAAAGTTTGTCTTCATTAGAGTTCACATAAAAAAGTTATGAATTATTTTTTAATACAAAATTTTTAGACCGTCCTGTTTAGGGACCAGGGTGACACAACTAAACAAGTTGGAGGACCTAGATGAGTGATATGAAAGTTTAGGGACTGGGATGACACAATTGAACAAGTTTGAGGACCTGAACGGTCGATTTGCGAGTTTAGGGACCAGGATGACACAACGGTATAAGTTTAGGGACCGGTGATAGACTTTACTCTTTGGGATTCTCAATTCCACTTAGAAAACATTTCAAGCAGAAGATGTCACCACGTGGTGTCTGTAGAATATTACTACAACAAAAATATCTTGTAGAAATATTTTTCTAATACTACAGAAGCATTTTTCAAATGTCTTTACAATACTATAGTGGTATTTTCAAAAGTGCCTCATTAGTGCCTTGTAGTGAATTTTCTATACCAATGAAGACATAATGTGCTCAACTTAACTTTTTTTTTTTTAAAAAAAAAGAGGTCAGCAAGGTCATGAAAGTGTCAGCTCTCTCATTTGTGGATTCCCAGAAACTAGTGACCACATACTTTTTGATTGCCTGGTAAAGTGTGTGTGGCACATGTGTAGAGAGGCTCTTCATTGCGTCGAGCGAGTTTTTGCACAATGTCGTAGATGGAGCTATGAGGAACTTTAAAAACTATGTGGCGGTATTGTCTGACAGGAATGTCATGGTTTTTTAAATAAAGAAACTCCTGAATGTTATCCTGTGACCATTATGTTTCAAATTGTTAATTTATATTTTGAAGTAGTGACGGAAATTGGTGAAGACGGATGGCTAGTAACATTTGTAGCTTTAGTGTCTACTGTCCAGGCAAGGTACAGGATGAAGTTTCTTGTGGTGGTGAATATAAGAAAGTGGTGGAATGATGGTTTTACTTTCTCAAAACCCAACAGTTCAATGTGCCTACCTGCATATCTCACTTTGTTCTAGATCCAATTTGCACATACATCCCAAAACACTAACTAGAAATCTTTGAAGTGCAATAACTGATATTTTGGAATGCAAATCACAAGATTATGATAGGATCGAGTGGGCTTTCAACGGGCCGATACGGCAGCTTAGTGAAGCTATCCCAACTAAGCTCAAGGAAGAGAACAAAGGCAACAATACATGCTCTTGGAGGTATCAAACAAATAGCAAAATCCGGCAATTGCAGTGGTGGCGACCTAGAGGCTAGGCTTGGCTCATTGCCACTAGTAGAGAAACGATTTTCCTGGACGAGGAGCTATTTAGTTTACAGACGGATCGTTTTCATGTCCGCACGCAAAAATTGGCCTCCCATTTTCGCGTGCGGACCCTTAAGATGCCCGCACGCGAAAATCAATTTTCACGTACTGGCCTCTTAATAAAGACCTGCCTACAAATCTATCCTTCCTCCTCTTTTCACTCCTCAACACTTAAAAATTTCATCTCGTCCACCCATCCTCATCCTTATCCTTTCTATCCTCTCTCACTCTCTCACCTCTCTATCCTCTCTCACTCTCTCACCTCTCTCTCACTCTCACTCCTAGGCATGGTCCGCACGCACAACGTCGGGCGTGGCCAGCAGCACCGCGTGGCTCAGCGGCGTGCGCGCGGCAGCTGGTGACCGGGAGTGGCGGGCTCGGCTGCATGCGCGCAGCGGTGGATGACCGCCCCCCGCCCGGATCCGGTGGTGGCGGCTGCCCCCCACCCGGATCTGGCGACGGCAGCCGTCCCCCGCCCGGATCCTACGGTGGTGGTGGCAGCAGGCGGGCTCGGACGGCGATGGCAATGGCGACGACGGTGACCGCGACGGTGACGACGACGATGATAGCGACCGCGAGGAGGGCGGCGGTGTCAGCTTTAGGGTTAGGGTTTTGTTTTTTTGGATTTTATTTTTTTCACGGTTTTTTATTTTTGTGTGCGGGCGACATAACCACCCCGCACATGAAAAACAGATTTTTCGCGTGCGGGTGCGTCACCCGCATGCAAAAATAGCGATTTTTAGGGACACTTCATTCCAGACGGTTTGAAGATCCGCACACAAAAATCATTTTTGACCGCACGGAAAAATCGTTCCTCTACTAGTGTGCTGATCTACTTCCCTACCCTCCTTCCTCTACATGGTCTAAAAGTTTCCAGAACCTTCTAGTCTTGTGCCCATATATCTTCTACCTCCAACCTAGGGCTGTCAACGAGCTGAGCTCGAGTCATCCTGCCTGTCTAGGCTGGAGCTCGAGCCGAGCCTAATCCTCCTACGAGCTTTTAAGTAGGTTCAACTTGAGCTCGGTTAGGCTCATGAGTTTGGCTGAGTATATATGTCAATGCATATTTTGATGTTAATATTTTAGAAAAGCAATAATTTTAAGTTAACAATACTAAAGAAAAATGTTAGAAGAACATAAGATTAATATATAATACCAAAAAAAACTTACTTTTACATAAATATACACTAATTTATTCTTAACCTACTACCTTGTTATATAAAAGAAAAAATAAACATACATCTAGGCTTGTGAGAAGCTTGAGCTGAGCCGAGCCGAGCTTGAGTCAAGTCTGAGATGAGCCGAGCTCGAGCAGCTCATGAGTCTCAAGCTTTTTTGACTGACCTACTCCAACCCCACTAACTGCTTCTTTCAACCCTCAAGCACTTGTTCATTGTACTGATACCTATTAATATTTTTGTTGGCAAAGTGGGTTCATAACAAATTGGTATCACAACCTCTTCTTTGCTAAACAAATTCTCTGCCAAAACCACCCCATGTTCACCATGATTAGCCGTGGGGAGAAGATAACCAAATTGTTGGAGAAAGTCCATGCGGTGAAGAACAACAATCATGGAGGATATTACCACCCGACCACGGCCATCTTCAAGGTGGCATCATCTCAACCACCCATGGCATCGCCTCCTATAGAACCCACCATGTGCTCGGCTTGCCCCAATAACAACGTCACATAGGAGACGGCGAGTTCAAGCCCATCAACGAGGATACCGTTCTAATTGTCACCTTGGAGCTTGAGGATGGTAAGGACAAGGATCACGTTACCTACATTGTCACCAAGCACCTTCCCAAAGTCATACCTTGGAAGTGTTCGATGAAATGCACCAGCCTCGACACTAACCCTGACCTTGAAACCCCTGATTGTTCCAAGGAGACGGATGCCAAGTGTTTGATGTTGGGCCTCGACGTCAAGGGTGGTACCGATGAAGTCGTGGTTTTGTTATAAAACAAGGCATGTGTGTGAAGTCGTGGTTTTGTTCTAAAACAAGGCATGTGTGTCCAAAGACATTGTTGTGTTCATCCAATCCGTGAGTAACTTGGCACCGATATCAATTGCTAACATAAACCAGAACACACTTATGCCGTGTTTAATAATGGGCCTTGAAGTCAACACCGTCGCTTGTAGTAGGTTCATTCCTTCTCATGGCTAGGCCTCTGGGGGGTAATCACAGATTTGATGGAGTTCATGGGCTGAAGCTTGACACCGTCATCAGTGTGGAAAATGAGATGTCTGACAAGTGCTCGATGAAATGCACCAAAGACGACAAGAAGTTGTTGATGGAGTAACCAAGAGAAATCCATGGCCACCTCCTTACTTAGGTGGTGTGGTTCGAGGATGGGTGTTGTGGCATGCGCCATGGCCAGATTCAACTCATGTTGGGCCACAGAACAATTGGTGCCACCATGGCCACAACCGATTTGACCATACCCTCCACCACAACAAGCAAGTTTCTAATTGGTTCCCTTTCAAGCTATAAAAGGGAGTGTTGGAGAAAATTTCTTCTATACCCCTGAAAGCTTAGCCAATCCCATCTATGCCCTCGAGTTTTGTCCACTCCCTTGTATGCCCCTGAATTTTGATTTTGATCCCTTTCATACTCATTCCATTAGTTGAATGTTTAATTTCAATGAAAAGGACCTTTTTGCCCTTAGACATGAAGGAAATCTGGAAATTGTAGACTAGCTATACTCTTGGAAGTGTATAATTTTGTTATATAAGACTGGGACGCGCTAAACTGCACCCAGGGTGCGTTATAACTAAAACGCTCGACGCACCGTACCCCTCCGCCCCAACCCACCCACCCCACCACCCCACCCTCTACCCCTCCCCCACCCCCCACCCCCCCACCCCCGCATCACCCCACCCACATCCATCCTGCACAAACTCCCTCATCCCTCTCTCTCCGACAAATTCTGTCGTTCAGTAAATCAATTACTATCAGTTGTTTTTGTTCGATAAGTAAACAAGTTACTATCAAAATATTCCCCGCACCTTTTTTTTCCTTCCTCCCGCACCTTTTTTGGTGATTGGCCCATTAGTAACAATATTATTGTGTCTTTCGGTCTAAGAGTAAATGAGTTACTAACACTTCCGCACTTCCAAATTGATTTCTTCTCTTAGTAAATGAATTACTCCTAGGTTATTTTCAGCCCTTCCCAATTTGGTTACTCCTTTAAGTAAATAAATTACTCTCAGATCGTTCTCAGCTCTTCATTAGTACTCCCAATTGGTTTGCAAATCTTCTCTTAGTAAATAAATTAATATTTGCACGTCATTGGACTTCTCTTAGTAAAATAAGTTAGTCCTGATACAGGAGTAAATATATTGCAGATTGCACAAGGCCGCTGGAGTATTTAGTGACAAAACAAATGAAGGTAAAAAATTATGATTCATATTATTAACCTAACCACAATTTAATAATTTCTTTACAAACATGAATTGTTTGATCCAGTGTCGGTGTTACATCAACAATCTGATAATGCACGCAATGATACATCGGCAGAAAAACACAAAACTAATAAACAAAATCAAATCAACACCACCCGCTAATACATATGCCAATACCGATCGATGCCAGCACTAATATAGCAACGTAGATCAGGGCCGACGACGCTGATTATTAACTACAAAAGGCAGTAAATCCTGAGTTCAGCTCACAGGTAGTAAATTTCTGATTTCATCTCCATCCTCACTAGCCAGCTGAAGCCTCATCCCATCTTGCTGGCCTTGCCATGGCAGGCAAAAGCACCCCCCAAGAGAAAGCTCCACCCAATGAACTGTACAAAATCAAGAGCAGTATAAAAAAGAATTCGATGGATCGACAGATTCTACACAATTGTAGAACAAATCAAGACCCTGATCAACATGACTATATGCAGTGAGTGCTTCAGAAAAATGAATCCATATGCTCTGTTGAACCATAAAATTGCAGAAAATTCAATGGATTGACAGGTTGTACGCATTTTTACAAGAAAATCAAGAGCCTAATCAACGGGACCATATGCATTGAGCAGTTGAGGAAAACATGTATCGATCTGCTTTGTTGAACCACAAAGATAATTGCTTGAGAAAAATAAAAGGAGCTAAAAAAATGCATAGCTCAGCTGCAACCCAACGAACCTTGCAGCTAGCAGACCCATCATGCTATCCACAGCTTCCTCTGCCCATGTGTGATCTATGCTGTCGACGAGGCGTGACCCGCCACCTGGACAACATCCTCCTGCCTCTCTGGAGTTGCAGCCTCCCCCATGATCGTCAGCTGAGGTGCAGAAAACTCCACAAATTCAGAGCATTCCTGTAGTCTATAGATGAAAAATCAAGTAGACCAAAATTGAGAAATCTGTTCATCAACAAAAAAAAAAAAATCAGAACATGAACTACATCTACAGCAGAAAGAAGCTCATAGGGGACTACAACTGCTTTGTTCAACCAAAATATTCAGCGAAAAACTATGATCGAAAGGATCATATGTAGAGAGCAGTTCAGAGAAAATCAATTGATATGCTCTGTTGAACCACAAAATTTCAGTGAACTGCTATTGAATCAAGCTTCTAGAGTTTTTATTTATAAAAAATATCAGAGAACCTGATGATGATGCTATTGGCAGTTTTCCAAATATTGCACACACAAATATATCACTGAACAAATGAAATTCAGATGGGAGCACTTTTCTGAATATATTGCAATAACAATTCATGACTGAACAAATGAAAATTAAAATGAGAGCATATGGTTCTTCATGCGTTGCAAAAAAAAAAAAAACTCGGCTATCAGGACTATTCACTCATGATGCTTGATCCAGCAAAAGCAGCAATCACCAAAAAATAAATAAATTAGAAAAGCTTGTTAGGGCCCCTTTGAATCAAAGAATTTATATAGGAATTTCATAGGATTTAAATCCTATAGGAAATTTTCCTATTTGGCCCTTTGATTCAAAGGATTGAAGCTTTTCAAATCCTATGAAATTCTTATGGAATGGCACATTACATGTGGATTTTGGAGGAAATTTAGCAAGAGCTCCAACCTCTTGGAAAATTTCCTTTGAGTCTATCTCTCTCATCCGATTCCTGCGTTTTTCCTGCGCTCCAATCAAACGACCATTCCTGTGTTTTTCCTGTGTTTTGCAATCCTCTGTTTTACACTTTAATTCCTGTCAGAATCCTGTGTTTTTCCTATTCCAATGTTTTTTCTACCCTGTGATTCAAAGGGGCCCTTAACCTATCAATTACAGAAACCTGTAGATGTATAGAAGCCTGAAAAATTCAGAATATCAATGGATGCTAGTGTTACACAAACCAAATCCAGATCACATAGAACTAACGAACCAGCCAGAAGTTTAGTAGGATTATAGATGGAAGTCTCATGAATGCTCTGAGAGCTAAATGCTTCCCTGAAGTGTTTCAACAGAAATTGAGATGCTCTCCAAGCTTAGGCAGTCACAATAAAAAACTGAAGGAAGAATTCCCGTGGGGACGAGTCGAGCGGCTGCGGCGTACCTGGTCCTCGAGGTCCATCTGGGTGGGCTTGCCCTTGGCGGCCGGGTCAGAGTCGACGTCCATCGGCAGACGGCGGCGGCCACGCGGCAAGCTGGTGGAGGACAACCACGATGACGGCAGCGGGCAGGAAGAAGCGGGAGGAGGAAGAGGAGGAGAGGACTGCAAGGTGGCCTGCCGCACGCTGCTCTCCTCCCACCGCCGCCGGTGGATCCGTGCGAGGTCAGGCGAGGGACGCCCGCCGCCACTGGATCCGGGCGGAGGACGACCGTCGTCACCGGATTCGAGCGGGGGACAGCCCCGCCGAGCCCGTCGCTCGCCATTGCCGCAGTGCGTCGCCGTCGCCCGTCGCCGCATCCATCCCCGAGCACAAGCCACAGCCGCAGGGGAGAGGGTGGGCGCCTTCTCTGCTTCGTCGCCGTCACCTCCCAAGTCTGGTATCCCCTCCCACACGGCGGCGGCGGCAGGCGGACGGGGAGGCGGTGGTGGCGGCGATGGAAACGAGGCGGAGCGGCTTGGCTAACTGCGGTGTACGGGAGGGCTAGATCCGAAAATAATGGAGAGCGCGGGGAAGAAGCAGGGGCGGTTTCTGGGGTGGGGCCACAGTTGACGATTACTATACGAGGAGGGGGGGGGGGGGGTTGCTGCGGGGGGTGTGTTTTAACGCCTACACCTCATATGTAGTATAGTATCTATATAATATAAGACTATTATATTTATGACTTTATTATACCAGGTATTTTTTATGAAAAAGTTTAATTTTATATAATGACATAAAACTAATATTTATTTACTTATTAAAACAGTATATGTAGCTTTTTTTTATGATAGTTCAACATATTTTCTCCAGTTGTATATATTATATAGGAATGTTTTCCAAAACTATATTTATCATTTTAAAAAGTGCTACACATACTTTTTAATATATATTATTTTTTATGTACAACAAACTTATGCATATGATAATCACACAACAAATTTTATACTTCCAACAATACAGTTTACAAATTTCTACTTATTTCTCACATATTGAAGGGTAAAACTAACTTTTCTATACCTATTAAACGGTCAACTAATGGTCAATTGATGGCAAGGGTACGAAAGGGATCCAAATCAAAATTCAGAGGTATATAAAGGAGTGAAGAAAATTCAGGGGCATAGAAGGAATCGGCTAAAATTTCAAGGATATAGATTTGAAATGAGTGGACGAAAATAGGAGTATTGCAATTGATGCTAGCTTTGAGCAGGAAATGCAAAAGTGTTTGGATCTTGATTTTGCTTCGCAGTTACCATCCACTGAATTTTTGGGGCCGTTGTTCAGGTGCTGTCCAAATGGAAGGAAGGGAGTAATACAAGCAAAGGGACATCACAGGAGAAATGAAGTCAACACTATGCCCATATCCTAAATGCAATTGTGATGCTTTGCTGAAAATATGCTCACGGATATTGCGCTATAAAAAATGGGTTGTAACTGCAAAGACAAATCAATATCCCAACACTTCTATCATGTTCCTACTTCCTAGCACGAAGCAGAGTGGAGACATGGACTATAAGAACCATTTTTATGATAATATCATGAATGAAACCATGCCTGGAAGCAAATCACCCGGCCGGAATGATGAAAGTGATTTGTTAAATGTGAAGGTAACTTTTTATGCCATGACACTTCATGTTCAGTCATTAGATCTAGGAGGTTTCAACTTATTGGCTTGGGAACAACCTGAATTTAAAGCAAAGGGGATTGCTAGGACCGGTGGCTAGCAACAGGTCAATACAAGTTGAGTTGTTGTATTAACTCACTATGGCTGGCCCAAGCAAGCACAAGGAAGAGAACAAAGGCAACAACAACTGCTTTTTCAAAGGAATTGAACAAACTTTTGGCCTTGTACTCCTTCCATCTTCTAACACCAACTCCACTACTGTACATAAAGTACTTTGGTTCTTCCAACCCTCAATTACTTTGTGTACTGATACCTGCTATTATTTGAGTTCGAGAGGTGGGTTCCTAATGGATTCCAACCCAACGCTAGCTAGAAAGTACTAAAATATGAAGATACTTGTGAAAACTATGTATGATGATTAATAAACTGATGTCGGCCCAATATAGAAACTCCTTGGTTGCAATGTACACCACTGTGAAGTAGAGAATATTCACACACTATGAAGAATTTTTCACATAAATTTTAAATAGTGTAGAGTGTTTCCTTAATGACTTCTAGCTTGTGAACTGATGTGCAATTAACAATACACCATAAAACCACACTGATTAGTGTAAATAAATTAATATCAATGGCTAATGTTGATTTCAATGCGAAATCAGATTTGATTGGCAATGCTGCCTCAACAGTGATGGTGGTAGGGGAGCATGTCCATGGAAAAATGTTACTGTCAACTATGGTGAAAACTGTTGGAATTAATAGATGGGCTAAGACCCATTCGAAGATTAATTCTTTGGAAAATCACAAAAGCCCACCTCATGGGATGGCATGCATGTGGAGTTTAGTACCACCTTGCTTATTCTAGGAGAGGGGGACCTCCTTAAAAGGGAGGATGCCCTCCTAGCCACTTGAAGCATGTGTGGTGGAGAGAAGAGGGGGAACACACGCGCGCTCGCTCGCCTGGCAAGGTAGGGCAGGCGGCGCGCGTGCCTACCTTGCGGCGCGCGTGCACGATGTTACGCGTCGAATGATCCACAAAATTGGCTCATCACCCTTGGCGAAAATTCGGATTTGTTTTGTTTTGGAAACATTCCGAAAAATCCGGATAAGTTACGCGCGACTTATCCGGTTCGGTTACGCGGAATGGAGATCGTCCGGGCGCCCTGATCAAGCGACCTATCTCTATATAAACCGAGCCGCCGCATTCACGCAAAATACACGAAATCAATCTAGGGTTTGCCTCCTACTCTGTGTTGCGCCGTCGCTTGTGGACTACTCCATCCCGCTTGCCAGCGTGCACCGGCGATCGGGAGAGCAGGTCTCCGGAACCTCTGCCTTCGACGTCCTGCACCGGGAGAAGGCAGCAATAAGGTTTTTGGGAAGCGCTTCGCGCGACTGCTCCCTTTTCGTCCGCAACGGCTCGCCTTCCTCTCCGCTCGCGTCCTGCGCGCCTTCGTCGACGCTCGCTACCGCGAGTAGTTCCTGCCGAGCAACCGGTCTTTCCGCCATCTCGGTACGTGTTCGATATGTTGCGCATATTTGATCTGTTCATGTTTTATTGCTTAGTTTACATGTGTAGATCTAATGATGCGTTAATGCTAGTATACATCTGTAATGTCATGATTTATTTATGGAATATATTAAATCATTATATGCCTATATTCTCAACAAAAACAAGGAAACTATGCATGGCAATTTGTATTCATGGTGGAATAGAATCTATTTAACTAGTACTCCCTCAGTTTTATAATATAAGTCATATAGTTTTGTTCTAAGTTTATTTTCTTGAAGACGCAAGAAGCGTATCATTGCGTCAATAGGAGAAGAAATAAGGCGTCCAAACACACCAAGCACTAAGAAGTACACGAACTCGTTACACGACCAAAAGGAACTTAAAAATAAAAGGCCCTAGCTGAGGTCTATAATTACAAAGAGCCCCTTAGTCCCTGCCAAACTCCACAAATGGTTGATAATCTTGGAGGTACTCCATTGAAGACGCAATCGTTCATATAGACCAAGCTCCTTGCATAATCAACCTATTTATACCCTTCCTGGTACTTGCACAAACCATACCATTGATTTGGTTCCACCATTCATCAAAGTTCACAACCATAGGTTGTGGTTAAAGAGCCCAAGGGACAACTTGATGCAAAAGGGAGAACCACATCTGTCTAAACACACATAAGATAAAAAGGGGATGTTGAATGGTCTCGTCTTCTTAGTCACAAAAGGGGGCATTGATGAGGATGCAGTAGACCTCGTCATGCTATGCATGGCAATTTGTATTCATGGTGGAATAGAATCTATTTAACTAGTACTCCCTCAGTTTTATAATATAAGTCATATAGTTTTGTTCTAAGTTTATTTTCTTGAAGACGCAAGAAGCGTATCATTGCGTCAATAGGAGAAGAAATAAGGCGTCCAAACACACCAAGCACTAAGAAGTACACGAACTTGTTACACGACCAAAAGGAACTTAAAAATAAAAGGCCCTAGCTAAGGTCTATAATTACAGAAAGCCCCTTAGTCCCTGCCAAACTCCACAAGTGGCTGATAATCTTGGAGGTACTCCATTGAAGACGCAATCGTTCATATAGACCAAGCTCCTTGCATGATCAACCTGTTTATACCCTTCCTGGTACTTGCACAAACCATACCATTGATTCGGTTCCACCATTCATCAAAGTTCACAACCACAGGTTGTGGTTCAAGAGCCCAAGGGACAACTTGATGCAAAAGGGAGAACCACATCTGTCTAGACACACATAAGATAAAAAGGGGATGTTGAATGGTCTCGTCTTCTTAGTCACAAAAGGGGGCATTGATGAGGATGCAGTAGACCTCATCATGCTAGGTGATCTGCATTTTGTTTTCTAACATTAACTGAGTTTATAAATAAGTGCATCAATATATACATCAATTTAGTTTCATTCAATCCACAATATTATGTCTTGATAGTGCATTTATTTGTTATTGTAGATGTTGATGCTTTTTTATAAAGATCTTGAGAACCGCTTATTCTGATGAGCATCCTAATGCATAGACTTGAGAAATAACATTAACTTCACTTGCTCAAATTCAATGTTTCAGATCCTCTGCTCTCATCTTGAGTTTGATGACGGTGTTAAGTAGATGATGGCACATATATACTCTAGGCCGATTGGCCCATGAAGAGAAGGATCAGTATATTATTCTATGGAACATATCTCCTAACCATCTTCTCAACTGTCAGACATAGGTGATAGATCAAGTTACATGTATAAGTGAAAGTTATAGGTATTGTCATTATCATTTGGTAAAATATTGACACAGGTCACTTAAACATAGCTTGTTTGTTGGTAAACATAGCAAAAGGTGGGAGAACACCTTCAAAAACTGGTAATTTGCCAAAGGTCGACACCACATCCATTATTTTGTTATTTCCAGTCCAATCGGCGAGATATATTTCAAAAGGACGATATTGCCCCTCGGGCTAGAAGCTTCTAAGCTATCTCTAGAATGAAGAAGGAATATGATATATGGTAGCAATATATTTAGGGTAAAAAATGAAAACCTATTTTTTTTAAAAAAGGGGGAAAGGTTGCAAAATATACTCATGGCCTGGTTTGGTTTGGTCTAGTTCGACCAAACCAATCATAGTAACATATGTTGGCCCGAGGGACAAATTTATCATTATAATGGGTTTCTCTATCCTTTTGGTGAAAAAATAATAAAATATTGATTGCATGTTTTCCATCAAATTATTAGTTTTGACGTCTCCTCTAACCGTGGATATTTTTTTCAATGTTCACCAGTAAATTATATAAACTTTGAATGTCGTGAAGCAAAATTGGCTATCTTTATAGCGGCAATGGTTTCACTCAATGAAGGTGAGCATTATAACTTACCCAAGTTTTAGCTCTTGATGTTAAATTACTCTTATAGTGTTGAAATATATTATATAAGCTTTCCTTTATGATTCCGGTGCATAAAAGAGTTTCAAAATAGTACATACAAGAAGAGATAAATCAAACGTCAGTCACAAATAATTCAACCAAGTAACCGCATTAAATGCAACCAAAATAAGAGGGAATATAAAACTCATATTTGTTATATCAAGGTTTATTGTCATGATTACAAGTAATAAAATTAATTACAAATAGATTTTCTAACTCTTCTAGAGCTATCAAAATATACCAACAACATTTAAAAAGCAAACATCCTTTACTGACCTTCATGTGCGGGATACACTATAAAACATATCGGACTAGGAAAATTTGATCATAGATAAAGCTAAACTTGTCGTACGAAACGAAAATCAACAGTTTTCAGAAGAAATATTATTTTATTCAAGATAGGGTTAGCTCAGTCAACGGTAGAATTTTCAATTAAGATTTAAACCAATGATTTTTTTCGTTATTCCGTAGCAAAACCACCAATGGAATGAAATGTGAATATTTTATGGAGTACATCATAACATGGTCCACTATCCTAATATTAAATAGATTGAGCTGGAATATCACCAAAACCATCCAATTCCATGTTACATTTCAAATCCAGTTTAAATTCACTCTTAATGTAAGAAACCGAAACAAAGTCCTCAAAACAGTATGATGAGCTGTGGATGCTTGCCTTTGAATATATGTTCTTTTAGTTGGTTTTGGCTGTTTTTTTTTCTCGCATTCCTAATTGCATTTGCATGCATTATTTTAACTTGGAAAAATAAATTAAATGCCATCTAATGTTTGAAAAAATTATGGAAACACCAACACAAATACTAGGTGGCATGAATAGCCTGCAATAAAAGATTGATGATTTTATCACTTGAGTTGGTACCCCAATTAATTCAGTCAAAACAATCAAGCTCAATAGAAATTCGAATAAAATAGCAGCCAAATTTCTGCACCCAAAACCAATAAACCATGCACTGTAAAATTTCGATATTTTTTTTATCATAAGCTCATCAATCATCATGGTATCCATCACACAGTAATTTTTGTACTCACTTTGGAGCACTACAGCCTTGAGGAAACTTCAAGCAAACCTGCAACTCAATTCAACTTCCAAGAAAGTCACTTCAGCTCTACCTCTCTGTCCTACCATATCAACCTGGTTGGGCGTGCTACTCATGAGAGGGTTAAAAACCTCTGCCTCTTCTTCATTTGTAGCACACGTTATGCACCAGATGTTATCGAGAATATCTGTTGATACGACCACTAAGTTCCCAGGTGTTGAGAGGAACACCCAATAACATCAATTAGAACTTAGCATATAGGAGCCTTCCCTTATCTAGTAATGCATTATACCAGTGAAGGAGCCAGGAATTTCACAAAGCATGGGAAAGTCTAACCAAATCCGCTACCCACATGTGTAATGCCTATACGCTCATTTTACTACTAATTAAAGGCAAAACAATTTTGTTAGTTCAAAATGCATGTAAAATTTTCAATAGTTGAAAGACAAGATGATTCGTATAAGCTTGAGCATGCCATATGTTATTCATTGTGATAGGGCTCAATTGCATGCTACAGGGCTGTAAGCCTATAAGGCTTGCTGCTTGTACAGCCCAACTAGAGTAGTTAAATCTAATCTACTTGGTTTGTGCAGGAAGTAATTAAATCCATGGATTTTACCGTAGAGAAATCAGTCCAGTTTGATAGTTTGCGTTCATATAGCCTGGACAACTGCCTGCCCAAGCCGGGTGGTAAATCCACCACTGCATTATACCGTGAAAGAAACTGGGAATCAATGCAACAACAATATATATCACCACTATTTCTTCCATTTCACGACCCATGAATCATTTCAGTCCAAGCTAGTTTTTGCAAAGTAAACAGGGCAAGCAAAAAAAAATATAATCAAAGAAAAAGGGATAACAAAAGAGGAAGAATACAAAAAAAACTTCACAAGCAATTTGCATATGTTTCAAGTTTCAATAATGCAGCAGCTTAATGTCTGAACCTGAGGAAGTGAAAGTTGCACCCCCACTATGAGTTCAATTATTCCCAAATTAAATGATATCATCCCAATCTGAATGTCACCAAAGATAATAAGATAATACTACTTCTTAAAAACTTTTAAACATCCCAAGTATGCAAGGAAACACATCATGGAAGAACTTCTTGATCCTGTTTAGGGTTAACCTTCTCAGCTTCTGAAAAGTCTGGAATCATATTCTTGCCATCAACTTCTAACGCATTGGGGTCGGCTCTTTCCACACCAGTGAAAGTGCAATCCTCAATTTGTACTAAATCAGCCACATTCTCAGCAGCTATTCCATCCAATGTTTCAGTTGAAGTCACAACATTCCTGGCATCTGCATCACCTGGTGCAGAGCTTGTCCTAGCCCATTTGCCACCTTTCCCCTTCCCGGCACCGGCGGTACGCTTGTGAGGCTGCTGAACTTCCACCTTGTTTTCAGTATTATCAACATTAGTAACAGAATTCAAATCAACAGATTCAGTTATCATGTCCTCAGGATTGTTGCAACCTCCCTCATCCAGATTACCATCATCTTGGTTCTCCCAAGCAGTGTCATTTTCATCATCAGAATCTACAAGTGCTGCACTGCTGCCTTCTCCACTCACCCTAGCATGATCTTCCTTCTCAGCTTCTTTTTGGAGTGATTCAATAACGTTCATAATGTCACGGTTTACCTTACAACAAAGAATACATCATCTAAGAATGGGAAAGATGACTGAAATCCCTCGCAAAAAAATGACTAAAATCTATACAAAATTAATTTTTGCTACTATTTTACTGTACCTGAGGATTCTGTACGAAATCAGCGATATCACTTGGACAAGAAGGGCACTTTTTAACAATCTTTCGTGCCCGGAGGGTCCGACCACCACGGCTTCTCTCCTCTGTAAGGGAAAGATTATCATATGACCCAAGCAGGCATTTCTTGCAGAAGTTGTGAGCACACGGTGTTGTCACTGGCTCTTCCATCACGTTCCTACATATGGAGCATCTGAATTCTATAATAAAGAAAATATATGACTGAAATCAGTGGAAATGCAATGCCAAGCAGCCACTACTATGAACTGCAATTCATAGACAAAAAAAAAAAAAACCTTTCAACAGCCTTTCTCTCATTGACAAGTTATTTGTATGCCTTGCTGCTCCTTGCATTTTCTTGCCTCTAGGATCTCCAGTTACGACAGCCTTCCTGCTGATGGGTGGAGTAATCATCCACTTCCATCCATCTGTTGCCTATAACAAGAAAAAGGAGATGTCACAATATGTGCAAGCTAATATTTTTTCTGAGAACATAATACAACAACTTACATCAAAATCCCATGCTGGGTTTCCTTTCCTCTCAGTAATATCAATTGCATTTTTCAGCTCTTCGATATCTGGTAATGGCCTTGGATGGTCTCCATGTTCATCACTTCAAGTAAATATAGAAAATTAAATGGAAAAGTAAATAAATAGAATAACAATAGCAATGTATACATGAGATAAGGGATGTATAAGAAACCTAGTCCATGGTGCTGGCTCGTTGTCGCACCGCACAAAGAGATACCTGCACACTTTGAATGTACCCTGAGGCCAAAAAACAAAAACTCCAACAATCATCACTTATATTGATAAGTTGATAAACTATAATTTTGGATACATTCAGTTTTGTAAATCTAAAAAAAAAATCATTGCAGCCTACACAAAAAATATCTGTAATGTTTCATGAAAACTATAAATACCTGAACTCCAGTTTTCCTCCAGCATTTCTCAATCCTATAGATTCCATCATACCTAACACCAGACTCTGGAGCATATGGTGAGCGCTTCTCTTTAAAAGACCTTTTAATAAACAAACAGAACAACATATACAAAAACAAAAATTGGGATTACTTTTTCCAAAGAAATGAAACAAGATTGTTCGTATTAGATGTAGTGGAAACATACTAAACGTAACACTGAAAGCCTTAAAAGACAATAACCTTGTGTGAGTACAGTTATTCGCAACGTATCATAATTACATAACAATAATGGAACAAATAATATCTTGCAACATATAGAGGTCTACATATATTCTCCGTGCATTACCAGAAGAACGTCCTTCTGTGATGGCTTTGATTTTTTGTGATGGTCCCGGAAGCAACCCATAGGAAATAATATAATGATGATTTTACATAAACTAACACTAAATTTGTCATGGATGCACATAGAGAAAAAAAAACATTACCGTACAACTCTCACGGGATAGCCATTTAAGCAGCTAACACGTAATGCAGCATTCAGCTTCTCAAACTTCTGATCAAAAGACTGCTCCTTGCTTGTTCGCTTGTTTCCACTTAGATCCCTTCCTCCACTGCCAAATGTAGAAAATAATGGATTAACTAGTTTTTGATAAACCACAGAAACAAATCGCAATGTAAGGTCAGGTAGTAATATTAAACCTTCCAGTATAGAGGAACCACTCTCCATGATCTTCATCATCTAAATAACCTCCTGAGAGGGCAACTGATTGAGCCCCATGTGTAGATTGGCCGGCAATCCCAGCAATATGAGGGAAATGAGCACCCCACTGTCTACCTTCCATTCTATCTTTCCAATGGTCCCCGACTCGAACACCGCGGTTCCTCCTTGGGTCATGATCTTCAAGAATTGGACCAAAATAGTCTGGTGCAATAGTCACAAATATTTGTCCACTTGAAGCATTTGCCATTCCAGCTCTCTTTGCTCTTTCAGTAGTGAAAGCTCTGTCAGGTTTATCTTCATTTTCTTTATAATGATAAACCGTTGTTTCACCAGTTGTGCTAGCATTGTTTGCAGCCTTGGCCATGCGGATAGCTTGGACTAGTGCCAAGTTAATTCTTAGATCTTGTGCTACTTTTTGTGTAATAGGTGCTCGGCAGATCACACAAGCTCTTTTACCATTTTCAATCCACCTTCGGAAGCATTTCAGGCAGAAGTTGTGGCCACATGGTGTCTGCACAATACATGTAAGCAAAGGAAAATATTATGTGATGACAATTGATGGACATGGATGCTATAATAATGGAATTTGATGTTCAGCAAAGTAAAATATTCTGAAACACAGGTATAAATGGTGTTCAAATTCCTATGTATTCGGTTAATTAGCATTATCTTCATAGGATAATAATGTAGTTACATGAAAAATAACATGAAAATGAACTAGCCAGATAATAATGAGTCTCAGCCGACTAGTCTGTCCATGGAAATATATCCTTTGTAAACAATAAATGAAGCTTCCACAAATTTCAATATTTAAATAAAGGACGGAGATAAAAAGTAACATGAACAAAACCACTTTTTGTGAGATCATTAGTCATTTCACTGTGATAAATTATGGTACCAGACAAATGCATATGCTATGAAACGAGGCGTTCTTGCTAACAAGGAGCAGATTAAAAATTGTCGAGATAATACAAATATCCAAAACACATATGTGCATGGTTGATTCGACTTAGTTGTGCATGGTTCATAGTGGGTGCAAATGGCAATAGGTATTGTATTAGAAAGTTATACTGAATGCAGAACTATTAGCTATGCAAGGCAATAGGAGGCGATCATATGTGACTTTGGCTACGAATATGTGCATGACATTTTTGTAATGTAAATTTTCCAGGTTGAGACAGATCGATGGCAACATAAATTAAGCTCATAGGAGGAGGGCTAGCATATAAGCAACGAGATGCCATGCATGTAATGATCACTGTCCCTATAGAAGAAAACTATACATAGCTCTTTCCTAACTGGAAGATCCTATAGCCTGATAATCAAGAGAGAAAGGTTCTTAACAAGGTGAAAATTATAAAGTTGGCAAGAAACATCGGGAAGGTGGGTGCTGCTGAAGAGAGGACACAACTGTCGAGAAGGAAGAGGAGATACTGGCAAAAGTCAAAGGAGATCAATTGCATCCACAGAGGCATATCTCAGAGCAGTAAAACAGGCTAAATAGATGGAGAAACCAACAATCCAGTAGCTCCCTGTATTTTCATGTATATATCATACTTGATGTAATTTGCAGTAGAAGTACAGCAATTGTAGATCAATTCAAATAAAATCAGAACAACTTAATCATAATTTATTTGTGTGCTAATAGGAGCCTATCTTCAGTGTGATCTGAGATCTAAGTAATGGTACAAACTTACACTTTATGAGCTTACATATTATGACATGTAGTGCCTCATGGAAACATTTCTATATTTTTCTAGGCTGTTCCAAAGCAAAGGTTGACAGGGTTGGCAAAAGAGCAATCATACTTACAGTGACAGGTCGCTCTGGAAGCAGCATACAAAATGAGCAGTTGATGTTCTTGTTCAGCATAGACAAAGGATTGTTGCTCTCACTGTCCTCTACGTTTTCCCCAACAGCTTCAGTTATTGCAGCCCCTGCATCACCGGCATGGCCAAGAAGTTCCTGGCGACGACGAGCCTTCTCTTGGATGGACAGCACCGGATCAGCCTCAATCACACGAATCGCAGCGATGAGGCTGCTCTCCGGACGAACAACATCAGATGGCGGGTAGCTGGCTGTGACATCACCGGAGCAATCTGGACAGACCCAGTGGGCCACATCTGTAAGGGGCGGTATGCTGGAGAGGCAGGGAGTATGCCATGGCGTAGCACAGGTGCTACAACGCAGCTGCTCTACCTCTGTTGTAAGCACCTTGCATAACATGCATACACCATCACTAGAGCAGGGAAGATTTGATGGATTTGATGACGAAGCCATCTGATTACGCGGTTCTCTCCCCCTCTACTCTCCTGAACTTCTCAACTCTCTAGATTTCAAATAGCTAATTTTCAGATGTCAGACTCTCAATATCCCTAGCTTTCTCTCTATCTCTCTCTACTATATAGAACTCTTTGTCGATCTGAAGTGAGAGGAGAAGGGGATGGGGTGGGGAAGAGGTGGGACATGTGAGGTGGGAAAGGGGAGGGGGGGTGGTTTTATGCTTTCAAGAAAGGCAAACATGTTCAACATGCCTCGGATACATCTAATTTATTATGAAAGATTTGGTCATACACCCTCCCTTAATTTATAATTCTTGGACATACCCTCCTATATCATCGATATATGAGTCATATAAGGTCACTGACATATAAGCCAATAGGTTTTATCTTCAATTTTAATATAAAAGAAGGGGGTAAGTGACAAAATTTTGCATTTATTTATTCTTCACTGGGACTAGTTGGCTCTACATTAATTGCCTCTGTTTTTGCTATGCATTAATTGCCTCTATTTTTAAAGATTTTTCATTCATGGTTCACAAATGTGAAATGGTTGGACGATGTGAGAATTAATTGTTTCCTTATATGAATTTATCCTAGCCTATTTTCTAATTATGATATAGTTGGACGATGTGAGTATTAATTGCTTCCTTATATGAATTTATCCTAGTCTATTTTCTAATTATGATATGGTTGGCCGATGTGAGTATTAATTGCTTCCTTATATGAATTTATCCTAGCCTATTTTCTAATTATGATATGGTTGGCCGATGTGAGTATTAATTGCTTCCTTATAAGAATCTAATATAGCCTATTGTCTAATTATGATATGGTTGGACGATGTGAGTATTAATGGCTTCCTTTTATGAATTTATCCTAGCCTGGTTTCTATTTTTTTTGCATTAATAAATTTATTTGCATGTAAATAGCTAAGACTTGAAAAAAATATTTATCATTTCAGCACAATGCAAAATTTCATAAACATTCTAATAAATACTCCATCCACCCAAAAGTCATATTTCTTTTGTCACCAAAATCATGGAGGAATTAACTCATCCTCCACGTAACAAACTAATGAAGTATTTGCAGATAGTTGCTTGGGTTCTAGTCAACAATTTAACTATGCACATGAAAACTACAAATCTGACCATCTCAATTGGAAAAAAAACCAAAAAATAAAATATGCTTAAGAATTTTGGATAGAGGGAGTATGAAGTAGCATCCATATAGCCATCTGCACAAATTATATAATTTTGTCAAATACATTGGTGCCTATTTAAATTTGTTAGTAAGGTTAAATGTAGAATACAACCATACACGGCTATGCAATTTTTATCATGTGTTCACCATGTGTGTTCACTGTGACCTCCTGCCCTTATAGTAAAATTAACAGCAATGTATGTACAGGTAGCGCATGAGTGGAAGAACCTGCCATATGTTTTCATCCATTTCACATCTAATATTTCAGTCACTTCTTATATCCACCCTTGTCAATGATGCCTGGGGCCATAGACCCACATCGAGCCAATTGCTGCACCCCTCTCGCTCTCTCGCCTCCTCTTGCACACCGCAACCTCTAGTAGATATGCAAAGGCCGGCGTATCTATATATGGATGGTCCAAGTTAGAAGTATAAATTGATCAAATATGCATCATAATACATTAATAAAGAAGCTTTTTTTTCTTTTTTCAAAATTTTATTTTCACATATATATATACATATATATGCATTGAGCTAGGATTTTTTTAGGTGGTCCTGGGAGCACGGGGACAATGAGGACCACCCCTAGATCTGCTATGTAGACGTGTACATGAGTTCAATGAACTCATGGCCCTTCCCAGGTGGACTACACCCTAGCCACACTGTTGTTTGCCAATGGCTAGCACAAACGGACAAGCCACCATGCATGTCTTGCTTTGGTTCACCGACAGGCCGGTGGAGCCCACTCGTAGTCAGTTATTACCTACATAGTATAAGAAAACTACTTAGTTTACCACCTTAAAGAGATCAAGATTTCTATATATAGTTGTTCATGCATAACCATTATTTCTATCGACAACTTAATCAGATGTATGTATGTAGTCCTTATTTTCCTAAAACCAGAAAAGCAAAAACCCAGAAATCAGCGGCCGACTCCTGCCGATCAAATTTCGGTCCCATAACTATAGGTGACTGACGTTCAAAGCGGAAGATAACTCGGAGAGTAATTGAGTTATATAAATCAGTCATTCATCCAAATGCCACCATTGCCATCAAACCCAACCAACACAGACATCGCCATAAGGATGCCGCACCAATAGGGAACCTCTAATGAGACGCCTTGTAGCAGGCTACGACATTGGGAATGTCACTATCGATATTTCACATATCACCTCCATGATGGTGTGTGGTGCCTACTAGCGTCACCGATATCTGTGCTTGAGCGACAAATGACAGTGACGGTGGCATATGTCTGGCCGGTTGGCGGCACCACAGAAGCCCAAGCTAGAGGGCTAGCCCTCCACCGCCACATCCATCGTTGCTCCGTGTGCAGCACAGCCGCCTCCATCACTACTGTTGTCGTGTCCTCCAGACCAAGCCCGGCTGGAATTGCTAATATTCCCCCCAAAAAAATTATTTAAATGTTGAATTGCTCATGTTTGGGTCCGTGGTCATCAAAATGTTTTAAACTAGTCATTTATGAAAAATATATTCCACTTAAGCATATTTACGCTTTTGGTTCCCATGAAACATATGTCTTCGTGTGCTAACATTTTCAATTAATATATTAGCATTGTTGGATTGAATCAATGATCTTTAAATATATTTTCTCAAGATATATTCAAGTTATTTCCCTATAACAATTTCCAATTTTCAAACGATTGTTGGTAAGGATTTCTATATTGGACATTCCATTTTTTTCTGTGCAAGGTGGTTTTGGTATGCAAGAGCTTTTTCATCGTAGCAAGTGCTTCATGTGTCATCACAAGGTGACAAATATGGTCAGCTTTTCCAAGGGATGTGTAGCAAACAACAATAATAGCACAAAATTCCCATATACCAATAAAGACCTTTTTGTCTTCATCTCTACCTCTTCTTGTTCTTATGTTTGCAAACCTTTCCTCAAGTAATTGTGCAATATGTTCATATTTTGATATAATGCAAGATGTTAATATTTACAGAGAAAGATATGGAGCAAAGCAATTGATATATGTAAGATGAAACATGTTAAAATTCATTCATGATTAACCTTTCCTACAATTAGGTGATAAGGATACAATTTGTTCCTACGAGCTCTTCCAGGGGGAATGAAAGCTGTTTTAGTTGGGATTTGAAAATGAAAAGGTCGAAAAAGCCCCTTAAATCTTTGAGGCTGTTTCATTATAACCTTGAAGTAGAAAATGCCCCAACAAACAATTAGTGGCCTGGCCCCATGACTGCACTGATGAATATATGCTATAAATGCCAAGCTGGATGTGCATATCTCCAATTTGTAGTGGCCCATGACCTATTTATTAACTGTATCTGTTGTTTCTAGATACAAGAATATATCCATATTAATTATGCACATTAAAGATCATCATATATTCCAAAACTGATCCCGAAAAGAAAAAAATATCAACTTCCAGAGCAAATTAAACCAAAGCCTTGCCATTTCACTATATATGAACTATCCACAAGCCAAGGGACCCAGGTCACCTTGCGCAACATCTCCCATTCTCAACGGTGCGACCAACAGAGTTTCATGAGGATTGGGCATCTGATGCTTATGGCCCTTGCCATCCTGGCGATGAGTTCAGGTAACTTTAATTTGCACCCAACTCCAACACTGATTTGCTGAACAAGCATATCCTTCAAGAGTACTTTTTCACATAAATTTGTTGCATTTTTTGGCCACAGAAGTGCCGGCAAGCAAGTTGGCAGCGGACCAAGCGCAGAACTGCACAACGGTGGTCATATCTCCGGGTACGGCGTGTGATCCGCAGACGTGTGAGGTGGATTGCTACAGAATTTTTCGCAGGCATGGGACCTGTATTAACACTGGGTGTGCTTGCCTATTCTGCCATCCAGGGAAAAGTAACGAAGGAAGAAGCTACCAAATATAGCTTTGATATATATAATGGCTACATTTCTTTCAATGGTTCCATGGTTGCAGATGTAATAATTAAGTGAACAGTGGGAAATAGTTAACTGTCCCTGGTTTAGATTTATGATACTATCTATACATCGCTTATTTCCCCTCTTCACATCGCACAAATTTTAAGATTCGTGCAGCACCCCCCACCCCCCCACCCCCCCCCCCAAAAAAAAACTACCCCATCATCTTCTTGCACCCTCACTACGCGTGTCACCATTCTCCCCCGGATCACCCCACCTCCTCTGCCTTCCAGCCCTAGCATGCCACTGACCCACCACCCTTCTCTTCCTCTTCCCCTAGCTTCACTTTCCTCCGAACAGTAGTAGAGTGCCCCTGCACCTTCTTCCCCGTCCTTAACGATTCGCCCTAACCACTCTAGATCCCACGTCCCCGCCAACACAAGTCCACCGACCTTCTCTCCCACTGTCGAGGCTACTGGTACCACCGCCTTGCCACTCCACCATGGCCACCAGCCCACCATCCCTTACTCTCATCCTCACCTCTTATCCCTCTAAGTCGGGAACACCTCCTACTTCCTCTTCCAAGTTCATTTTTTTGTCGGGCCGGTCAAGATAGACCAACCAAATTTATTTAAGATTGAGGAATATGTACAAAATTTGCCAAGTTCATCACTCGTCGGAGCTCAACAGATAGAGGACGTACAATGAATCTAGAAGCATAATGGAAGGTAGGGAATTCGTGTGATTTGCCCCCTTAAAATGTGTAGAATGATGTATTACCATAACTGTATTTTTAACTCAGCCATCACCGACCATCAGAATTTCATTTTGTTTTGTTTTATTTTCGTGAAAAATGAGTGTTCAATGTGAAAACTGGCCCATGCCAAGTCTGGTCCAGCTGCTCCTTCTACATCATAAGAAAATTTCTGGATTCGCTACAAACCACACAACTACCTTGCATTTGTGCCAAACAAAAGAAAAAAAGGCCAATTTTTTAAAAAATGTATTTTTTTAATTTTGTCAAGATTGTTGTTCCTACTTATTCAAGCAACAGTGATAAGGTGTCTGCAACACCGATCACCAGGTTCTTTTATCGGGCGGAAGGGCATGTGACCTGAGTAGCACCTCAAGGCTCTGAGTTCAAATCTTTATATGAGCGAATTTTATATTGGGTTGTTTGATAGGCTAAGTTCCTAATGTAAAAATGTTATCTGAATTCAAATCTCCATATGAGTAAATTTCAGATTGAGTTGTTTTGAGGGGTTAAGTTTCCAATTTAAAAAGGCTCACATGCATCCGATTGGATGTAGAGGCCAGGTAAAATATAACCTTGTAAAAAAAGTTCATTTATCCGTGTTTGGGTCGGACTTGGGAGAGAGTAGAGTTGTTCGGCAAGATTATGGGAAATGGAGAGGTCGAACAAATCTAGCTCCGATGACAATACATATTTGAATCCTCATCGCAGCTGCCATCATTAAATCTCCATATTTAATTATCTTAGAGTATCCCTTTAATTTTCTTTGGAGCATGTTTCATATATTTCTCCAAACATTTGTTCCAAAAACTCAATCACTCACCAGAACCATCGATCGTATGTACTACATTTCATTGCGTGTCGTGTGTCGCAGAAACAGATGAGATCATTGTCAATATGGCCGCTGGCCGACGATGTTGCCCGGCGGGTAGTAGTCGCAGACGGCGACGGTGTCGACGCCGTTGCGGCAGGTGCGGCGCGCGCAGCCGAGCTGCGTCGTGGCGCGCCACACCACCTGCGTGTACGCGCCGCAGGTCCGGCCGGGCGGCGCCGCGCACCGGCCGGCGTCGCGGTCGTACCACCGCCGGCCGTCCGCCCAGAACGCCGCCACCTCCGCGCCGGTGTGGCGCCGGCCGTACGCCTTGAACAGGTTCCGGCCGTAGACGGCGGCGCCGTCGCCGGTGCCCCGCGCCGCGGTGGGCGGCGGCGGCCGCAGGCTGCATTCCGTCCGGAGCTCGCCGGCGTACCGCGCCGCATCCAGCTGCAGCGTCCCGTTCCACGACAGCGGCGGCACGCCCACCGCCGCGCGTGCCTCGTTGTGCACCCGCAGGAACTGCACCGGCGTCGGCTCGACGGGGGTCTGCACGGCGGAGACGGAGATGGATGCCGCCGCCACCGGCGATGCGGAGGCCCGCGGGAGGCACAGGACGGCGACGAGACAGCAGTAGAGTGGAGACATGGTGGTTTCGGGGTGAAGTTGTGGTGAACTCGCGATTGTATATATATAGCGGGGGTTCTTATTAATTAATGGCTGCCGTTTTGTGAGTCCTTTGGCTTTTAATTTGTACTTTTAACTCATGGTTTTTTACTAGGGGAGTTATGCTACACCGACTGTGAAAGTGTGAATAGCTTTCATATGCAATGGTTGACGGTCTTGCAGTTATTATATTTTGAATGTTGCATCTCTCTGGAACATCTTATGAAGCAAATTGAAACAATTTTTTATAAGTGATAAAGCATCAATTAATTATTTTCATTAAAATATAGTTATGTTAGATCTTGTTGTAAAGATTTAATTAAAAAAATACAACTATGCAATCATATTGCATTATTTGTATATGGGATTAATAATTTAAGAGAAAAAATAATTTAAACATGTTAAGAAAAGCTAGATATGCATCGATAGGGGAAAGTGAGGGTAGTATTGGATATTGCATGTAGCTGAGATGTAGGCATAGGAAGCAAGTAGCTGGCATGCAGCATTCATGCAATGAATGTGTAGAGGGGAGCGCACAGGAGGGGGACCCGATTTTTCTCTCAAAAATCCGACGCCCGATTCGTAGTTGCCTCGCAAAGATATAGTAATAAAAGAGGAGAAAATAAAATTAATGTCGGGACCTAGGGATGGAATTCCGGAATATCCGAAGAGTTTAGGCACGATGATTCGCTAGTACACGTATCACAACCTTATTATCACATCCACACAACATACACATACGTAGAAGCAATAAGATTTTCATAACTTATTAAGCACATGTGGCCGACCGACCAAATAAAAGATATAAAATGCAGTGAAATATTTTTTTTCCTTTAATTGATTTCCTCCGTAATTTCCTAATTCCTCCCATGCATTTAATATAAACAAGCATATAGAAGCAAGAAACTGAATCGATGTATTGCAGCACTAGGCAGCGAGCAAAAAGGTAACAAAGCAATGTACTATCATCATACAAGCAAGCTTGATACTCTGATAAAAGCAGAATCAGGATGGATCAGGAAAAGCCAGGGCCGGCCCTGGGGCTATGTAGCCGAGGCGATCGCTGGGGGCCCATGATGGTGGGGGGCCAACACCTAATACTAGTAGTCTAGTATCTGCCTATGGCCTACCTAGAAGCAGAAATGCCCGAGAGACGAGAGGAGTTGCAGCGTCATAGGCAACTCGACAAACGACATCGCATTGCACAGGGCACAACCGTACAGGCGCACAGAAGTGCAGATCCGATAAAACAGCCCTCACCTAGATGTGGAGACGTTGCCTTTGCTTTAGTGCAGGTGGAGGAGGCGTAGCGGAAGAGTAGGTAGAGTGCGTATCTACCAAGCACCCATGGCGGCACTGCTAGATATGGCGGGTAATATAATGCTAGCACTGGTCATTTCCAGTGGATTAAACTCGAGGAATTAGAACTATGAAGTACTTGAGACTATCTATTATTATGGTTAAATGATTTTTCGTAAGTGATGTCTGAAACACCCATCTGTAAAAAAGTTCTCAAAAGTGAATGTCTTCAATAACCACCTACGAAAACTCTTTTCATAGGTAGATGTGTCAGAGCGTCACCTGTATAAATCGGTGGGCCCCGGTTTGTTTTTAAATAGTTCAAAATATTTAAACTAGCGGACTAGTTGTCCGTAAAAAAGAATTTTGCAGACGGTTATCTGTAGAAGCCGTCCACAATAATAATTTCCAAAGTTTTGAAAATTTTATCTGAGATGTTGTCGCTGTTGTTATCCTCCTAACTAGTTTTCATGCTCTGCAGATGGAGTGGTGAAACCCTGTATGGCTAGAGTGAATGGGGAGGAGGTCATGAGGCGCAGTAAGTGAGAGCACAAGTGGGTGGCGATAAAACTCCCATTGTCCTCAGTCCCCTATTTATTAGAATAAAAATATGTGGCATGGGAGATAGAGAGGCGAGCCATGGTAGTGGAGGACGTGATCGGCGTATAGCGGTTCATCTTCCGAGGAGGAAGTGACCAGCATGGCAGCGTCCACGCAAAAACCGATTGTTTTGAATGTCGTTGAGAACATTAAGTAGTGGCGTGAGGAATACGAACCGTAACAATCATTTCATTAAAAACGTCCACGCTTGTACTGTGCTTTAATAATATATAAAAAAACAGGGAGTAGAGTTCTTCAACAATTAGAACGTGCTTCTCAGTTTTTTGACGGCTTTATATGTAGTATTAATTTGTCAAACATTTGTTCCAATGCAAGAACAAAAACGTTCTTGAAAGTTGATCACGCACGTGTTATTACACCACAACATTTTATGAGCTCGCACGTGCATGTGCTACATATATATACCGCGGCATATATATGCGTTAGTAAGGGCGCTGGCCGGCGATGTTGCCCGGCGGGTAGTACTCGCAGACGGCGACGGTGTCCAACACGAGAGGGCACGTGTCGCCCAGGCAGCGGCACAACCAGCGCGCGCACCCGATCTGCGTCGTGGCGCGCCACACCATCTGCGTGTACTCGCCGCAGCACCGCCCCGGCGGCGCCGCGCACGAGTCGCCGTCGCGGTCGTACCACCGCGCGCCCTCCGCCCAGTGCGCCGACGCGTCCGCGCCCGCGCGCACCCGCGGGCCGCTCCCCCTGTACAGGTTCCGCCCGTACAAGCCGTCGGTGCCCCACGCCCACACCGGCCGCGCCTCGCAGCTCGCCCGGAGCTCGCCGGCGTACCGCTGCGCGTCCAGCGCGATCGTCGCGTTCCACGCCAGCGGCGGCACGCCCACCGCCGCGCGGGCCTCGTTGTGAGCCCGCAGGAACTGCTCCGCCGGCAACAAACTGTTGGCCGGAGGCTCCGCGGCGGCGGACACCGAGATGGACGCCGCGGCCGGCGACGCCGACGCCAGCGACAGGACGGCGGCGAGGCAGCAGTAGAAGGGAGACATGGTGTGTTGGTTGATTAATTTGTTTGTGGAGAAGTTGTGGTGAACTCGGGGTTATTATATACTGCGGTGATTGATTAATTAATTGCTGCTGTTAATTTTGTGGGGGTTTGGCTTTTGAATTTTACTTTGTATAGTTAACTCATGGGATTTATTACCGGGGTTATGCAAGGGGGAGTGTTAATTTCGATTGATTAATGACTGTTAATAAGTTGTTTATTACTTGGATTGATCGCTCGTGGTTACGAGCAAACTAGACTCGAAAGTCGAAACTGTTGAGACGAACAAGTTCGTAATGACAATAATGCGGACATTCTTAATAGGATTTCAGCGCCATCTCTAAAAACGGCATATTCTTTTCTTTATGTTATATTTCTCGTAAATGGTGGAAGTATTGTTTCACGATTTCTCCGATTATTAGGGGATTTTACGAAAAAAACATGTGTGCGTGTCCTACATGCATGCCCTCACCGCCCATATCCAGTTGACAGAACCGGACACGAGGGGATCACCATGCACAAGGGAAACAATGCCATGGTCGCTGGAACGGCGTGCCACCGGTTCCCCTTGCCCAACTCCAAAAAAACTATATGACAACCAATCCGAGAAGCCAAAATAAATTCATGTAACTGTGAAAAGAGTGAGGGTAGGGGAGTTATGAGCTGTTGATATTATTTCCTTTCAGGTCTCAAAGTTGTATGAAGTTGTGCCTCCAATCCTCCATGAGATAGGCAAGGTAAATGTTCTACCAGGTTTATAATGATATATCCTCTAATTTCATGTTTGTGGTTGTTATGGTCATCATGTTCTGGCTTTGTATCTTCAGGTCAAAAATCCATGGCCCAATGATGATGCTCACAAACAACCTTACCCACATGCTGACATAACATAAGCAATCACAGACTAATAGACACCAATACAAAATAATACAAAATAAAAAACTCATTCTATTTATGAATCTCCATTCGAATACACGTAACATCTTGTATTTGTCCTTGGCATCTCTTTGAGTTTTGTGTCGTGGCCTCGTGGGGCAACGCTAGGTCTGTGCATACCCCAGGTTGCGTCGAGGCACAGCCATGTCTGACACCACCGCTCTCGCTGGTGCAAACAAATATGCTAGTCTGTCTGATTGCCTCTAATTTACTTCATCCTGTCGTGTAAACGTATCGTTTTGAACATTTACAAAGCCTTCAGTATAGCAATAATATCCATAGATATACATTCTTCACAAAACCTGATGATAAAATTATACTGTTTCATGCCTATTCTAAACATAAATTGTCATGTATATATCTAGTCTAAAGTATTTAAAATATATATTGATATTCTATGCTTTGAATATTGTTTGGTTCGTTGTTTTTCAGAAAAATGAATACGAGAGCATAATCTTCACAATTTAGCTCAAGACATTACAGATCAAATTGTACTAATTCAAAATTAAATTATATTTGAAGAAAATATATATAATGCACAAGCATTAGAGCACAACGGCTTATTGGGCAGAATAGTAATTCACTCGCATGCACAACGACCTACACTCTCTGTCCCATAAAAAAAATAACTTGTAAAGATGAACACATACATATATTGGTTCAAATTTGTCCGTATAAATTGATTTTTTTTAGGACGGAGTGAGTATGTGATTATTCTCCGGGGCACGGCACTATATGTATAACACGATCAGTATGGTCGGCCGGTGCCGTAGTTCCCCGGCGGGAAGTAGTCGCAGACGAGCAGCGAGTCGCCGGAGTCGCACACGATGCGGCCGCACCCGACCTGCGTCGTGTTCCGCCACACCACCTGCGTGTACCGCGTGCACGGCGACGACGACCCGGACGACGCGGCCGCCGCCGCGCCGGCGCACGTGTTGCTGCCGTAGTCGTACCGCCGCCGGCCCTCGTCCACCCACGCCGCCGCCAGCGCCGGCGCGTTCCACCGCCGCCCCTTCCCGACGAACGCGTTCTCGCCGAAGTTGAACAGCGGCGAGCGCCGCGGCGCGCAGTCGCCGCGCCGCGACGCTGCGTACCCCTTCGCGTACCGGGCGATGCCCGCGCTCCACGCCAGTGGCGCCACGCCCACCGCGCGCCGCGCCTCGTTGTGCACCGCCAGGATCCCCGCCACCGTCTGCGCGGCACGCGCGCGGCGTCCGGCGTCCGCGCCCGAGACGCCATTGCCGGCGCCGGTGGTGGCAGCGAAGCACTGGGAAGCCATTGCCAGGATTACAACGACAGCGACATGGGACACGTAGGTGTTAGACATTTTCGTCTCTTTCTTGTCTGCGACTTCTGATTGTTTTTTAGAAGGGAGAGCAATGCAAAGCATGCGATGATGGAATGTTTTGGGTTCAGATTTTGATGCGAATTTATAGACGATTTTGCGTGAGAATATTTTAAATTATTGCGATTTCTGAATTCGCGCTGTGGATGATCCAGTACGTGGATATAGCTTTGAACGCTCGCATGGCGGCTAGCTAGCTACATAATTAATTATGTGTGTGATCTAGCTTGTTCTTGCATAACTTCTTGGTACCTAAGTAACAAGAGAATCTCACACATTGTTTGATGGTGATTGTGTGATTGACCAGATAACCGATATGAAGAACATGCATGCATGATTTGTATATTTATTTGTTGAGTGTAGAGTAGGCATGCATGGTTGCTGGTTTTAGGGGCTGATGATGTGTGTGTGTTCCTGTCATTGATCACAGCTGAGAGCGAAGATTAAGCACTACGCCAGAACCCTACATCTATGACGGCACATTAGTGACGGGTTTATAAATTGGTCACAGATGACCGTCACCTTTGACGGGTCGTTAGGTTTACCGTCATTGGTGAGGCATCTAGCCGTGGCCCGTCACAGGTATCACCTCACCTGTGACGGGCCAGAATTTTAAGCCGTCACAGGTAAGACAGTGACAAGTTTGACTTCCAACCCGTCACTGGTATGACCTCATTTGTGATGGGCCAGGGAGTTACAACCCGTCACAGGTGATGGGCCGTCACCTGTGACGGATATGACTTCTGGCCCGTCATTGATTTTAAGTTTGCACCCGTCAAAGGTGATCAATTTTGACATATAAAAAAGGAACCCCCACCCCCCACCCATGGGGCCCACCGCCACCTGCTCAGTCTCTCTCCTCCTCCTCTCAGTCTCTCTTCTCTTCTTCCCACCGACCGCCGGCCTCCTTCGCCCACCTCCAAAGGTCGCCGCCTCCTTCGCCCTCCGCCCCATGGTCGCCGCCGCCGTCTCTCCGCCACCCCGTCATCGGCTCCTTCGCCTACCGCCTCCGGGTCGCTGCCTCCTTCGCCCACCACCCACGGTCGCCGCCTCCTTCCCGCCTCCACCACGCCAGATCCAGGTCATATCGAGCCAAAGACGAAGACAACGCCGGTGCCAGGACCATCGGCCAATGGGGCACCACGCGGCTGCCCAACGCCATCGACAAGCCCCTCCGTCCATCGTCGCTTATCTCCGGTCGACGACGAGCTTCTACATCCCCCAGCCTCCCCCTGACGGTCCCAGCAACCATGAACTCGGGGGCTCCAGATCCGGACACCCTGAACTCACAGGTCGCGGATCCAACCATCCCGAGTTTGGGTGCTCCAGATCCTGCGGTCCTAGCTTCAGCGATACCAGATCCGTTCGTGAGGTAAGCGGTCCGCCGTCCACACCACACCACGTCGTCGAGGTCAACCTGCCGTGGGGAGAGCAGGCGTCGGCTGTCCCCTTCCACCCCATCCTCGGTAGTCACCGTCGCCTCATCTATTTTACTCAGTTTAGTGCTAAGCAGAAGTCACCCTTTCCTTCTCTTGCATCCAGATCTGAGCTTGCAGTCAACCAATTCCGGCGTCTCCTGTGGTTCCTGTGGCTAAATCCTTGTCCAAGGATGCATCTAGCTTTAACCCCATCAAAAATCATGAGCTATTGGATCATTAGTTAGATGCTCTTTGTGTACTAGTATTTTGTTTGGATAGTGGGCATGCATGTTGTTTCGCTTTGTTTTCTTGTTCTATTTAAGTTGATGCATCACTAAATCTGTTTTTATTTTCCTTTTTAGACCTCTTACCAGAAGTTTCTTTTGGTTGTGTTCTTGCATACTCTACAAATCCCCCAATTTCTATACTAGCTGAACAAATTAGACGCTAGTTCTTTCTACAAATGGTGAGCTTCCTCTGCCAGTTGATCTATTTCCGTTTCTTTCAGATAATATTTAACTACTGACATGCATATGGATGACTATCAAGGATGGTTGAAAAGCTAGCTAATGAATACTAATCTGAGGTAAACTTATTTTTGCCTTCTCAGTCAGAGTGACCCCATTTTAATTTGTTGTTTTGGAGCAGCTTATGCTGATTATCTAGCTGTTAGGCTATTCTTGCATAGTTATATGCATTTGTAACATATCGAAGCTGTTCCTGCTACTGTCATCCCATCTGTAACATATATCTGGTTGTTAGGCTGTTAGGATATTGTTGCATTAAACTTCTCTGAATGATGTCATTACAGGCACTGGGGGCTGTACTTATGCTGATCTAATTGTAAGTTTGTATGTCATACCATATTCGTCAGGCTCAGAAACCAAAGATGGAAATGCTATGTTCAAGTTTGTGGCACTTAGGCTGTATTTCTCATTTTTCAGTATTTTGGCATCGAAGTATGTTCTCTTTTTTTTCTGGATTTATTTCTGGTGCTTTGAAGCATCGGCTTGGCTCAATTTGAGAACTTGCAATGCATGTGTGTGAATGTCTATGGATTTTCGGTGACAACTTGGAATTCATGTGATGTTAGTTTGAAACTTTTAATGCAATGGGCTGAAACTGGAGACATATATATTGCATGTGTATGTTCTGTTTTTCCAGAGGCATGGTTAGCAAATCCTAGGGGAAATTATTTTTTTTTCTAGATGTAAGCTCACCACTGATGGTTCATATTGCAAAAGCCGTCACAGGTGACCATACCAGTGACGGTTTTGCACATACATGTCGTCACAAGTGACATAGTTTTTTACTCTGAGCCGTCACAGGTGAGTCATCTATGACGGGTTGCAAAATGGCATGGGTTAGCACAGACACTTACCTCTGACGGGCCGTAGAGTTCTAGCACGTCAGAGGTGACTGTCATCAGTAATGGTCTTCCACCCGTCAAAGGTGACCGAACTCACTAGTGACCACTGATCACTGACCAAGCCTAAAGCCATCAAAGGTGAGGGTTTGGGCCCGTCACTGGTGACCTTGTCCAGTGTAGTGAAGGAAGAAGGAAGCCATTAACTTCAGTTCTTCACCAAGCGGTGCGTCATTCTATCCCTTGTTTTTTAGACATCTAGGCTCTAGCCGTCTAGCGCATAGAAAGTTTGACCGTGGATTACAGGGGGGAAACGGCCATTTCTGAAACTCTCACTTAGTTTATAAGTTTTCAGAATTTCTATAAAAATTATAGAAAGGGGTGAAAGTGATATATTTTTAAAGAAAAACTAAACCGATAGGAGAAATGTCAATTTCATTTCAATTAATTAAGCAAGAGTAAAACCCAGACACTTTACAAGGAAAAGAAAAAAACAATCTCTCAACAAGAAGAGACTCGCCAAAAGCACCTCAATCGCAGCTAGTAGAATAACCCAACACATGGAATACCACACAACTCTAACCAACTACCAACTAAACAACGATGAAACCCAACGGTGGACATCAATGTCAAGCTAGCTAAAAAAGCGGCAAACAGCTTCAACTTCGCAAAGCAAGTGTCAATGTTGCCGAGGCCTGAGCTTGCTGCCTAGTGACGCAACAGGTTTGACTCCATAGAGATCACGTCATCGTTGGCAAAGGCATCACCAAAACAACAAAACGACGCACCATTTCCTCCACCCGGCTAACACCAGTACCCCCCAGAAAGAGACTGCAATGTGTTATCGTTGCCAAGCTTCATCGCACTGTAACAATGTAACAACTTCGACTCCACCTAGCAAAGACGAACGAAGAGAGCTGGATGCCCACCACGAACAAGAAAGTAGCCAAGACGGCTAAGGCCATTCCAAACACCTAGGTGTACAGTGCTTCGGAAGCACAAGAGTCCATCAACGGCCATCGTTGCATGGGTAGATCTCTCCAAAACAGCATCCCCATGGAGGACATGACGTGAAATGCTACAACCGCTCGTCGGCCAGCGACTGGATCAAGCTTTTCACTTGGAGATTGGTAGAGACATAGAAAACACCATAAAGACCCTTCCAAGGAAGGGAATAATGCCTAACGGTGTCGACGCCAGCCAAAGGCCATGCAAGGCTTTCACTAGCGCTTTCCCATCTAGTACACAATGACCATCGCCGAATTCGAACCACCACCCTGTTCCTCCAGCCACCAAGCCCAGTCGACCAAAACAGGAATCTAACCTTAGCAGGGAAGGAGATCCATGGAGAGGAGGTTCCTTTGGCGATAACCGGGACGTTGAATCGTCGCCGCCACCCAGCCGCTTGCATCTCACACCACCATGTTAACAACCAAATTTGGTAATATCAGCATCGGGAAAGAAGATTAGATCGAAGCAAAGTCTGAGGCGGAGATCGAGTTCAGAAACAGAGCAGGAATCGGCTGGAGTCCAGATCGGCTACGATTAGGATCGGCTGGGTCTGAGTCGGACTAGGTAAGCTGATACAACCGATTCCGATAATGCAACTTGATGTATGATATTGGGTTGAATTAAGGCGCTTCAAGATGATTGCCGCACATGGATAGAGTCTTGAGAAGTCAATTGTATCTATTAATTAGGATATTTTATGTAATTTCCTTAGAGATATGCTTGGGCAAAAGTCTGCCGCAAAGACTTATAGTATCTTAGAGTTTGTTAGAGATATTAGTCGTGTCCGTTATGGGCATATCTTGTAATTCTCGGGTATAAATAGACCCGAGCCCTATGTAACTTTTAACACACACGTTCAATACAATTTCGGCGCATCGCCACCCTTTTTGCTTTAGTTTTATTTCGACGAGTTCTTGCTTTCGGGTTGAGCTGCATCGGTTTCGATCTTCAACAAAAGGTAAAACTTGTTATGACGACTTGTGTTCTCGGGATTAGTGCTTCCATCTTTGTGATACTCTGATCTCGTTTATGTAATTCGTCGAACTATCATATATCTTACATAATCTCTGGCAATACCACTATCTAATCTACAATCGGCTAACATCTGTCGGTAGAGGACAGCCGATTAGGTTAGATTTCGATGTTGACGTAGATTATATAAGATATCTACCACTCTATGAAACTTCCAGCAGCTTGATTGTCTAGATATTGTTCTTCTTTTCATACTTAATGCTGTATCAGTTGAGTTTGATCTATTAAGTCGTGCTTAAAAAATCAACCTCTAGCCTGCCTTCTAGTTGCTGATTAGGGTAGCATCAGAGTTTCAGCCGATCTTATCTGATTTAACTATATTTACTCTATATGCTTTATTGACATGTTAAATCTGCCCTTTATTTTAAGATCTTATTGCATTTAAGTATATTAGGCCTTTATTTGATATATTCTACTTGCTTTAATATCTTAGTATAGAGTGGTATCGGAGTATTAGCCGATACATGCTAGATCTATATGATCGGCTATGCTATGAACATATGTAGTCCCATTATTAATATATATTTCGATTTAAGTGATTTATACTGTCTCGGCATGGCGTCCGATCTATCCCAATCACTTGATTTAAGTATATATCGATACAAGGAGTATATATTGTGAATACTTACAGCCGATCGAGTAGATTTAGTTCCTTCTTATTTATTCATGACTGCCGATCGATACATATATAACATCGGCTCAAAGATAAATGATATGTCATCTGCACCTAGCCGATCGACTATCATTTATAGATTTAACCGCGGTTTCTTTGCTTCTATTTTTTGTTGATTACAGGATCAAATCAACTGGCATGCTCATACATTCGAAGGCGAGCTTTGGACCTGCACTGGAGTTAAGCAGATCTCCCAAGCCACGTGTTTTCTATCAACACGCTTTTGGCATGCCTGGTGGGACCTTTACGAAGTCAGCCAACAATTCTTCCTCTTGGCTGAGAAATAGCCACCACCACCATCTTGCCCAGACTCTGTTAAGGACAAGATGCTGAAGTTAGGATTGCTGACGTCAATGAAGGAAACGTCATGCCGATCGATCAAGAAAAATTCACACCCGAGCAGAAGAAAGAGTTTGAAGCAAATTTTGCAGCAAGCACGGGATCAGTTCTTGAACTCATTCATGCAGACCCGCAAGGGGACACTTGTTTAGAAGTACAAAATAAAAGTGGTCGCTGATGATCCTAGGACCAGTTCTTCTAAGGAGGGAGATGGGAAACAAGCTCCAGACGGCTCGGCTCAGCCGAGTATTAAAGGTGCTACCGACGGCTCTCTAGGAAATCAAGGCGACAATTCTCAAGGAGTCCGTGGAGTACAAGGTGACGGGGTGCATGGAGATGGTGCTCAGGGGCTACAGGGAGGAAATCTTAATCAGAATAGCGATGTGGCACAGGATTTTTCAATAACTTCCAAGATCGGGTTGATTATGTTGTGCATCATGCTTTGATCAATCAGTCTAGGGTGTTAGTCAATATCTTATCAAACATGATGAAGTCAATAGTTGATGGTTCAATAGCTGAGCATGAGGCTGTAGGCCCGGTTTATTTGCAAGGAGGTGTCTTCCCAAATTATCGGTCTTTGATTACCGATGTTCAGCCATCTACTTAGGCGGTTCCCTCCATTGCACCAACGACTCAGCCAACGGCGCCGGCATCAACTCCCCTACCTACTTCATCAGCCATGGCGCCAGGCCAGCCGGTGAACCCTCGGTTGTTAATGAGAGAGCAGCCACAGCATAGTGGGCAGGTTGCGAATCGGCTAACCCAAGATCAGGTTGCTGCCATGTTTCTCCCACCTCAACCTGTTGTTGATCCAATACAGCAACAGCCGATTCAGCAGCAGCCGATTCAGCAGACACCCCCAATTCAGCAGGTTGTATAACCAATCCAGCAACAGGCTAGGTAACCAGTTCAACAAACACCACCAAGGCAGCAGCCTCTGCAGCCGATTCAGCAAACGCCGTTAAGACAGCAAATTGTTCAGCCGATCCAGCACCAAGGTTCAATAAGCGCATCGGCCGGGTTTGCGACGCCTGATGGTCAGCCGGTGCAATAATTTTTAAATCAAGTTGTCCCAGAACACTTGGTTCACCACGTACAACCGGATGGCACATTAATGCCTCAAGTTGTCCCTGAGCACTTGGTACGTAATATCCAGCTGAATCTTCACAATTACCAAGGGGGTAACTTGAATTATCAATATCAGCCTCCTTCCCCGCAAGCCCAATATCAGCCAGGGGGATTGGCTCAACCTCAGTTTGCGTCTCAATACGGTCAGTTCGAGCCCATGCAGCAACAGTCACAAGGGGCAGCTCAACAATGACCATGGGCAGATGTAATTGCTGATGTAATGAGGGAACAGTTTGGGCTTAAACCAAAAGAGACTGGAAGCTTGTATCGGCAGCCTTACCCTGACTGGTTTGAGAGAGTTCCTCTGCCCAATCAGTTCAAAGTTCCAGACTTATCCAAATTTTTGGGACAAGATGGTGTGTCAACTTATGAGCACATTAGCCGATTCTTAGCTCAGTGTGGTGAAGCATCGGCTATAGACGCTTTGAAGGTTAGGTTGTTCCGGTTATCTTTGTCTGGATCGACTTTTACTTAGTTTTCCTCTTTGCCGTATGGGTCGATCAATAGTTGGGCCGATTTGGAGAAGCAAGTCCACAGCTATTTCTACAGTGGGGTTCATGAGATGAAATTATCTGACTTGACAGCGATTAAGCAGCGGCATGATGAACCCGTGCACGAGTATATTTAGAGATTCAGGGAGATGAGGAACAAATGCTTCAGCTTGAGTTTAACTGATGCCCAGTTAGTCGATTTGGTCTTTCAGGGTATGATTGCTCCGATTAGGGAGAAGTTCTTGTCTGAAGACTTTGATAGCTTATCACATCCGATACAGAAAGTAACCTTGCATGAACATAGGTTCGCGGAAGTTAGGAAAAGCTCTAAGAAAGTTAATCATGTTTGTCCATACATCTATGGGTTGAATGATGACGAGGACGATTCTGAAATAGCTGCAGCCGAATGGGTGAGGAGTAAAAATGTCATACCATGCCAATGGGTAAAAAGTTCTGGAAAAGAGGAGAAGTATGACTTTGGTATTACTAAAGCTGACAAGATCTTTGATCTGCTACTCCGAGAGAAGCAAATTCAACTTTCTGCTGGTCATACAATCCCATCGGCTGAGGAATTAGGCAAAAAGAGGTATTGCAAATGGCATAATTCTGGGTCCCATTCTACTAACGATTGCAAGGTTTTTAGAGAGCAGATTCAGGTGGCCATTGAGGGAGGCAAGATTAGGTTTGATGATTCCAAAAAGCCGATGAAGGTCGATGGTAACCCTTTTCCTGTTAATATGGTGCATACAGCTGGCCAAACAGCCGATAGGACCCGTGCAAGGGGTTTTTAGGTGAATTCGGCTAAGATTATCAACAAATATCAGAGGAAGTATGACAGGCAGCAGGAGAAGCATAATGAAGAATACAATGATGGTTTTGATCCTCATTGGGGTTGTGAGTTCTTTAGATTCTGCTGGAATGAAGGTATGAGGTTGCCATCTATTGAAAACTGCCTGGGTGCAGTGATATTGTCGAGAGTTCAAGCCGATCATATAATAAGGGTAATCGGCTAAGGCAGACAAGAGTTTCCGTTCATCAAAGATTAGGTCCAGTGAATCAAGATCATGGCCAAGAGGACAATGTAATCAGGAAGAATCAATGGTGTCCTTCTGGTATTTTCACGAAGAATCAGAAGAGAAGGGTTCAAAGATTGAGGAACAGGGAGCGCCTTCAGGAGGTTGAACAAGAAATTAATCATCGGCTGAAGAAAGCAAAGCCAAGGCAGGAGTGGCGTGTTAAGAATCTGGTTCCTGTAGCCGATGATGTTGCAGCCGATGAGGCAAAGAGGTTGGCAAAAGGGAAGAGTGTTGTGACGGCACCGGTTAACATGGTCTTTACCTTGCTAGCCGAATTCGGGATCGATCAAGCCGATGTCGACGAGGCGGAAGAGGAATCGGCTAAGTTGGTTCTGTCACCAGAACAGGCAGTGTTCGAGAAACCCGAGGGGACAGAGAATCAGTATCTTAAACCATTGTATATAAACGGCTACGTCAATGGGAAGCCGATGTCTAAAATGATGGTTGATGGTGAGGCCGCGGTAAATTTGATGCCTTATGCTACGTTCAGAAAGTTGGGTAGAAATGCCGAGGATTTCATCAAGACAAACATGATGCTCAAAGACTTTGGTGGTAATCCATCGGAAACCAAAGGTGTTCTGAATGTGGAGCTGACAGTCGACAGTAAGACTATTCCTACCACGTTTTTTGTCATCGATGGGAAGGGTTCTTACAGCTTGTTGCTTGGAAGGGATTGGATTCACGCCAATTGTTGCATTCCTTCAACTATGCATCAGTGTTTGATTCAATGGCAAGGCGACAAGATAGAGATCATGCCAGCCGACAGGTCAGTTAATGTTGCCAGTGCCGATTTAGCTCTTTGAGAGATGGATGGCCTTGATTGTTTATCTGAAAAAGTCTAGGATGGAGATTTTCTAAAAGTGTCCGATTCTGATATACAGCCAATCGAAGATGGAGAACCCAAGCTATTATTTTGAGGGCGTCGTGGAGGGTTCAAATGTCTACACTAAGGATACAGTAGATGATCTCGATGACAAGCAAGGTCAAGGTTTCATGTCGGCCGATGATCTGGTAGAAATAGACATAGGTCCAGGCGATCGGCCAAGGCCGACATTTATTAGTAAGAACTTATCTCCAGAGTTTAGAACCAAGCTGATAGAGCTCTTAAAAGGGTTTAGAGATTGCTTCGCTTGGGAGTATTATGAGATGCCTGGAGTTAGCCAATCGATTGTTGAAAATCGGCTACCTATCATACTAGGGGTTAGGCCGCATCAACAACCTCCGAGGAGGTACAAGGCCGATATGCTTGAACCTGTCAAAGCTGAGATTAAACGATTGTATGATGCTGGTTGTATTCGTCCTTGCCGATACACTGAATGGGTTTCTAGTATAGTTCCTGTTATCAAGAAAAACGACAAGGTCAGGGTATGCATTGTTTTCCGAAATTTGAATAAGGCCACTCCGAAAGATGAATACCCAATGCCAGTAGCCGATCAATTAGTTGATGCTGCTTCGGGACATAAGATTTTGAGTTTTATGGATGGAAACGCGGGATACAATCAAATTTTTATGGCCGAAGAAGACATTCATAAGACAGCTTTTAGGTGTCCTGGTGCAATCGGCTTATTTGAGTGGGTTGTCATGACTTTCGGCTTGAAAAGTGCTGGAGCTACATATCAAAGAGCCATGAATTACATACATCGTAATTTAATCGGCTGGTTGGTGAAGTCTACATCGATGATGTGGTTGTTAAGTCTAAAGAAATAGAGGACCATATAACCGATTTGAGGAAGGTTTTCGAGAGAACCAGAAAATATGGCCTGAAGATGAACCCGACGAAATGTGCTTTTGGTGTATCGGCTAGCCAGTTTTTGGGATTTCTTGTTCATGAAAGGGGGATCGAGGTAACTCAAAGGAGTGTTAATGCGATCAAGAAGATTTAGCCTCCAGAGAATAAGACAGAATTACAAGAGATGATCGGCAAGATAAATTTTGTTAGAAGATTTATTTCTAATTTGTCTGGAAAGTTAGAACCTTTTACACCATTGGTTGAGATTGAAAGCCGATCAGCAGTTTACTTGGGGGCAGAGCAGCAAAAGGCTTTGGATAATATTAAGGAATATCTGAGCTCTCCTCCTGTTTTGATTCCTCCACAAAAAGGAATACCGTTTAGGTTATATTTATCGGCCGGTGAGAAGTCAATCGGCTCAGTCTTGATTCAGGAGTTGGAAGGGAAGGAACGAGTTGTATTCTATCTCAGTCGTCGACTCTTGGATGCTGAAGCTCGGTACTCCCCTATGGAGAAGTTATGCTTGTGTTTGTATTTTTCGTGTACAAGGTTGAGGCATTATCTACTATCCAATGAGTGCACTGTTATATGCAAGGCCCACGTTGTCAAGGACATGCTATCGGCTCCAATATTGAAAGGAAGGGTTGAAAAGTGGATATTTTCCTTAACCGAGTTTGATCTTCGGTATGAGTCGTTGAAGGCAATTAAGGGACAAGCTATGGCCGATTTTATTGTGGAACATCATAATGATTCAATTGGCTCAGTTGATATAGTGCCGTGGACTTTATTCTTTGATAGATCGGTGTGTACTCATGGTTGTGGTATCGGTCTGGTTATAATTTCCCCTAGGGGGCATGCTTCGAGTTTGCTTATACTATTAAACCGTATGCGACTAATAATCAAGCTGAGTATGAAGCAGTGCTCAAAGGGTTGCAATTACTCAAGGAAGTTGAAGCCGATGCCATTGAAATCATGGGGGATTCTTTGCTAATAATCAGTCAATTGGCAGGAGAGTATGGATGCAAGAATGATACATTGATAGTTTATTATGAGAAGTGCCACGAACTAATGAAAGAGTTTCGGCTGGTTACTTTAAAGCATGTCTCTCGAGAACAAAATGTTGAAGCTAATGATTTAGCTCAAGGGGCGTCGGGGTATAAGCCGATGATCAAAGATGTTAAAGTTGAAATTGCAGCGATGACAGCCGATGATTGGAGGTATGATGTGCATCAATATTTGAATAATCCATCTCAATCGGCTTCTAGGAAATTAAGATATAAGCCATTAAAGTATACACTGTTGGATGATGAGGTTTATTATTGGACGATTGATGGAGTGTTACTTAAGTGCTTGAGTGCCGATCAGGCTAAAGTTGCAATCGGCGAAGTTCATGAAGGAATTTGTGGTACTCATCAATTGGCTCATAAGATGAAGTGGTTACTTTGGTGTGCAGGGTATTTTTGGCCGACAATGCTGGAGGATTGTTTCAGATATTATAAGGGGTGTCAAGATTGTCAGAAGTTTGGAGCAATTCAGCGAGCGCCGACGTCGGCTATGAATCCTATTATTAAGCCATGGCCATTCGGAGGTTGGGGAATTGATATGATCGGTATGATAAACCCACCATCGAGTAAAGGACATAAATTTATATTGGTGGCAACTGATTATTTCACCAAGTGGGTGCAGGCGATTGCTTTGAAGAAAGTTGATTCTGGGGATGCCATTCAATTAGTTCAAGAACATATAATCTACCGATTTGGTATTCCTTAAACTATTACTACAGATCAGGGTTCAATCTTCGTGTCCGATGAGTTTGTTCAGTTTGCCGATAGCATGGGTATCAAATTGTTGAATTCTTCACCTTATTATGCACAAACTAATGGGCAAGCCGAGGCGTCTAATAAAATTTTGATCAAATTGATTAAGCGGAAAATTTCTGATTATCCTCGGCAATGGCATGCTCGGTTGGCCGAAGCGTTGTGGTCTTCTAGGATGGCTTGTCATGGATCCATCCAAGTCCCTCCTTACAAACTTGTTTATGGGCATGAGGCTGTTTTGCCGTGGGAGGTTAGAATCGGCTCTCGAAGAACGGAGTTCCAAAACGATTTAACAGTCGATGAGTATTACAACCTTATGGCCGATGAGAGGGAGGATCTGGTTCAGTCACGATTGCGAGCCCTTGCAAAGGTTACCAAGGATAAGGAACGTGTTGCTCGGCATTATAATAAGAAAGTGGTACCTAAAGATTTTTCGGAAGGAGAACTTGTATGGAAGTTGGTTTTGCCGATTGGTACTCGTGATAGTAAATTTGGCAAGTGGTCGCCGAATTGGGAAGGACCGTTCCAAATTTATAAAGTTGTGTCTAAGGGAGCATATATGCTGTAAGGGCTTGATGGTGAAGTCTATGGGCGAGCGCTCAATGGCAAATATTTGAAGCAATATTACCCAAGTGTTTGGGTTAACGCATGATCGTCTAGCATTGCCGATGCATGACAGCCGATGTGTTTACATCGCCTTGAGACGGCCGATATGGTTATATCGCCCTTAGTTGTTTTTCATGGTGTAATCGGTTGTGGTTTGCCGATGTACAGTGGCTGATATTGTTATATCGCCCTTAGTTGTTTTATAATTTTACCAGTGCTTTTGACACTGTAAAATTAGGGGGGCACATATATATATCAAAATGCAATGCAAATTTTTGAGCGAATTTCAAAGTCATATTAAAAATCATATTAATCGGCACAAAGGATTGTCAAGACAGTAAAGTATTAGAACGTCTTAGCCGATTACAAAATTTCTAAGTCCTATTACACAAAAGTTATTGAGACAAGTATCGCTGGATAGCCAAAATAGCCCTTTGCCTAATTTGTTCTACTTCTTCAATAGCTTGGGCATCTTGAGCATCAGTTCCAGGGATGACTTTTAGGGACTTGGTCAAGTTCGCAACATTCTTGATAGCCGATTTCAGCCTTGTTTTTTGTTCTTCAATTGATTTTGGGAGATCGACTAGTTTTTTGTGTTCCATATCTAGCGCGGCATTGCATTCTTCAAGTTGCACCAAGAGCTCAATCTTGCGAGCTTCAAGCTGATCAATATTGGATTTGATCGGACCTTCAGATAGCTGATCAAGTTTGGTTTTTTCCTCATGCACAAGCTGCCGATTAGCTTGGATTGTGACCTCAATCTCTTTGCGCTCACGGCGTTCGGCTAGTCTTAGCTTGGCTTTTTCCAGCTTGAACTGATGTTGCTCGAGATAAGCGGCTGGAGTTAGGACATCGGCCAAATCTTCGGGAATCAGAGCCTGAATTTCATGCAGCCGTGACCTAATTGATCCACAGTCAACTACCAAGCTATCTAAAGAAGAGGCTTCTAGCCGATGAGAGATGTCTTCAAGTGTTTTTCTTACATCATCGGATAGGGGAGCTAGGGCTTTGCTTGAAGTGTCTTCGTCTGCCTCATCAAGGTAATCTCTGATATCAAAAGAGAAGATATCGGCTAGAACCTGCAGAGACAATTTCGGAAAAAGTAAGAGTTGGGTAAATTATAGCCGATCTAATTGTTGAGACAAAGGAAAACTTACTGGGATAGCAGGAGCAGCTGGTTGTTCTTCCTCCTTGATGTGATGACTCCCCACAGCCGATGGAGTCTGGTCACTTGACGATTGCTATACAGGAGGAGAAGCAAGAGGAGGCTGTAGAATAGACAAGTGTTATATAGAGCCGGTTGAGTTTGATTAAGTAAAAGAATTAAAGTCATCTTACTGGTGGAGCCGACTTGGCAATCGTTGCTGCTGGCTTTTTCTTCACAGCAGTTTTCTTTTTCTGCAACCACAAAGTCTATGAGTAATTAGCCGAAGAGGGAAGTAATTTTAGAAGATGTCAAAGAGAGATACTTACTCTTGTAAAATGAATGGGGGCAGAAGGAGTTGGAGGCGTTTGCTTGGGTGAAGCCGATGGTGTTCTTTCTGTGTCACTCATTTCGGCTACAGCCTGGTCAACATCTTCACCAATTTCCTCTGCATCTAAAGCTTGTTCAATAGATGTATCCAAGGCGGGTAGATCATCAGCCGACTTATCAGTCGGTTTAGTTTTCTTGAATTTGGCCTTTTTCTTTGGAGCTAAGACCAAGGTACTCATGGCCGATGATCTGGTTTTCCTTTTCTTGCGTGCATCGGCTAGTTCCCTGGTTAGGCCGTGAAGAAGAGTTGAAGTCTTGGGGGCATGGTAGCTGATAACAGGGGGAGATAGTCCACCTCCATTCGGAATTAGACCTTGAGCATATTCAATGTCCTTGCCACTATTACTTTGATGAGGAGGGGAGGACTCTGTTGTCTGCAAAATAGGAGAAAAAGATTAGTCAAGTAATGAATCGGCTAACTGATTATGCAATTTAGTAATGACAAAGTTTACCTGGGGTATGACGTCAGGGAATAGATCTGTCATATACATTGAAGCCGATTGATGAAATAGATGCAGCTTCCATTCACCCCACCATCTGTCAAAGTTTTTGCTTCTAAATCCTGCCAACTCAATATTATCAATGCTGCCCAGAGGGGGTCTTGGTAGGTTAAGTAGCCGATCCATCATTAGAGTGGATGTGATTTGTCCTCGGCATTGAATCTTGTCGGCAAAGAATAAGCCGATTGGGAGTTGGCCCAATCCAAGTTGTCTGGCCGAGCTCATTGGGTGATAAAACTCGTAGGAGACTTGGATGTTTCTCCCTTGGTGAATGCCGACGGGGAGGATGCATAGGCTGATTGTAGCTATAAGAACTTCTCTGGATTTTTGGAATTTTTCATGATTAATGTCTTCAAATCTAAAGTCCGATGGAAGTTCAAGGTCTGCTGAGTCTTCATAGGGAAACCAGATTCGTGCATCTTTCTTAAAACCTTCATAGGAGCTGCAGAACCAATTCTTAAGTAGCTCAGCCGATAGCTTCGCTCCAGCATCGGTTGGTGTGGATGCATATTCTCCATATGACATGCATCTGCGATGGGTGCGCTCTTCTCCATCGTCTCCTGCAATCGGCTCTGGCAGTGGGAATTCAGCTTCTGTCATAGAGGGCCGATTGACAACCTTCATGACTATCAGGACTAACCAGGTTTGCAGCAGCCACCATGGTCCGCCTGCTCCAACTATTGAGCCGACGGCTATTTTAGCCGATGCGTTGTTCAATGTTTGGTACAGATAGCCGAGATGGATTTTGCCCAAAGGAAATTCTTTCTTTGATTCTAAGGCTTCAGCTACAAATTGCCTGTTGGTTGTAGGGCCACAACTAGATCCATAGAAGGGGAACTTTTCTAACCACATGAGCAAGAAAGCTACATGTTCCCGAGGGGTAACAGACCCTTGGCCCATATATGCTGCCACATAGCCAGACTAGCCACCTATGCTTTTGGTCTTGAAGTCAAATTGGTTCTTGGTGTTCATACTCATAGGGTTAGCCAATGAAGTTACATCTAATCCAGTAATCATGGTGATGTCGATTAAAGTTGGAGTCATCGGCCCTTGGTTGAATAAGAAAGCATTGATGGTGTTGGACCAAAAGTAGGTGGCGGTAGCCATCAGAGGTTCATCCTTAGCAGAATTGGCTATGGTGAGAGCAAGCGCTTGGCCGATTCCAATCTCATCCCAGTGAACTTTCTTACTAGACGATACGCGTTGGTACCAGGTGGTCCAGCTTTTATCAGGTGTGGGTTTTTCGAGAGATGGCCAAGACTTGAAGGTATTCTTCCAGTGACCCAGGTTAGGGTTGGCTAGTCTAAAGGGGATCCGGTTGGTTTCACCAATGATGAAATCAGTGGGGTCGAGGTTGCCGATTGGGCCAAGAAAATAGTGGATTTTGTGCGAAAGGCTGGGAATCGCGACTAGGTTGAAGAGATGCTACAAATCCAAAACAACAGAGAAAAAGAGAGCAATGTAAGATAAGAGAAAATCGATCTGCTGCTAAGAAAGGGGATCAAGCCGACGGGAACTTACCTCAGCATACTCGGCTGAAGGCGCATCAGATGGGTTGGTGCAGGACGACATCGCTGCAGGCGGAAATCTCGCCGAAGATGAAGTCACCTGGAAGTCGCTTTTGCGTCGGAGGAATCGCTGGAGAGAGAGAAGACAAAGTTTCGCTTGAGCGGTGAAAACGGAAGTCACGGTGTGAGATTTCTCGAGGGTGACGTTTAATATTTAAAGCATGGCAGTAACGGTCGGAAAACGGCAAAGTGCGAACTTACTCGGGGTCGATTTACAGCAAATCCGAAACATTACCAAATATTCCGGACTTGGGGGGCATGTGTTAACAACCAAATTTGGTAATATCGGCATCGGGAAAGAATATTAGATCGAAGCAAAGTCGGAGGCGGAGATTGAGTTCAGAAACAGAGCAGGAATCGGCTGGAGTCCAGATCGGCTACGATTAGGATCGGCTGGGTCTGAGTCGGACTAGGTAAGCTGATACAACCGATTCCGATAATGCAACTTGATGTATGATATTGGGTTGAATTAAGGCGCTTCAAGATGATTGCCGCACATGGATAGAGTCTTGAGAAGTCAATTGTATCTATTAATTAGGATATTTTATGTAATTTCCTTAGAGATATGCTTGGGCAAAAGTCTGCCGTAAAGACTTATGGTATCTTAGAGTTTGTTAAAGATATTAGTCGTGTCCGTTATGGGCATATCTTGTAATTCTCGGGTATAAATAGACCCGAGCCCTATGTAACTTTTAACACACACGTTCAATACAATTTCGGCGCATCGCCACCCTTTTTGCTTTAGTTTTATTTCGACGAGTTCTTGCTTTCGGGTTGAGCTGCATCGGTTTCGATCTTCAACAAGAGGTAAAACTTGTTATGACGACTTGTGTTCTCGGGATTAGTGCTTCCATGTTTGTGATACTCTGATCTCGTTTATGTAATTCGTCGAACTATCATATATCTTACATAATCTCTGGCAATACCACTATCTAATCTACAATCGGCTAACATCTATCGGTAGAGGACAGCCGATTAGGTTAGATTTCGATATTGACTTAGATTATATAAGATATCTACCACTCTATGAAACTTCCAGCAGCTTGATTGTCTAGATATTGTTCTTCTTTTCATACTTAATGTTGTATCAGTTGAGTTTGATCTATTAAGTCATGCTTAGAAAATCAACCTCTAGCCTGCCTTCTGGTTGCCGATTAGGGTAGCATCGGAGTTTCAGCCGATCTTATCTGATTTAACTATATTTACTCTATATGCTTTATTGACATGTTAAATCTGGCATTTATTTTAAGATCTTATTGCATTTAAGTATATTAGGCCATTGTTTGATATATTCTACTTGCTTTAATATCTTAGTATAGAGTGGTATCGGAGTATTAGCCGATACATGCTAGATCTATATGATCGGCTCTGCTATGAACATATGTAGTCCCATTATTAATATATATTTCGATTTAAGTGATTTATACTGTCTCGGCATGGCGTCCGATCTATCCCAATCACTTGATTTAAGTATATATCGATACAAGGAGTATATATTGTGAATACCTACAGCCGATCGAGTAGATTTAGTTCCTTCTTGTTTATTCATGACTGCCGATCGATACATATATGACATCGGCTCAAAGATAAATGATATGTCATCGGCACCTAGCCGATCGACTATCATTTATAGATTTAACCGCGGTTTCTTTGCTTCTATTTTTTGTTGATTACAGGATCAAATCAACTGGCACGCTCATACATTCGAAGGCGAGCTTTGGACCTGCACTAGAGTTAAGCAGATCTCCCAGGTCACGTGTTTTCTGTCAACACACCAGCCCTTGAGGTTTGCTGCCAACCCGTAGAAGTCACTCATCCTCTCCACCCCGCCACCTCGCGAGGAGCAACACATCTAGCATCCTGGCTCAGAGGAGCTCGTTAGCACCATCCCCACCAACTTCCACACCGTGCACGGCCGAGGAGGATAGCTAGAGAAAGGCAGGTCCCTCGCACCGACCACGGACAAGGTGAGGAAGCCCCAGATCTAGGAGGAGCGACGGGGAATGGCCACCAAACCTGGGTCGAAAGCTGCTCCGCAATATGCCCCCCAACACACTCGCTAATAAGCTCGGTCAGCGAGTTCGCCGCACGCACCTCCCTCGTACTGCCGCCGTCGTCCGGCAACACTCTCTCCATGCCGGAGGGGCACAAAAACCGAGCCCCACCATCGCAATCCTAGCTAGCCGCTCAATTTCCGGCGGCTAGCTCCGGCTGCGTACGGTTGGGAATGGGGAGGAGGGTGGTGGCGGTAGGGCTTGCATGTCGCCCCCAGGTTAGTTGCTCGGGTGTGATAGGGGGCCTCTCCTCTCTCTCCAACTATTTTTTTAGTGAAAGTGACATTTCAAGAACAAGCTCACTTCTTTTGTGCTAGTGTACCTTCTACTCACTCCGATTCACAATGTAAGTCATTCTATCATTCCCCACATCTATTATCTATCTATCTATTATATACTAAAAGTCCAAGAAACTTCCTACAAACGCTCCTAAGCCACCATGTGTACTCCTACAAATACTCCTAAACCGCTATATGGCATCTTAACAAACCGGTAGGTCCAATATTTTTGTCTATTAGAATTTTATTAAAAAAATAACCCCACAAACTCCCCTACCCTCTCCTCTCCCCATGGGCCCATCCTTCAACTGGACGTACAACTCAAGTTCGTACGTCCGTAGGTACGTCTTCCCTCCCCTCCTATCCAATCTCTTCTTCTTTTTTCTTTAGTTATACAAATTTTTAAACAATAATAAATCTTAAATAACCATATTTTTTCTATAGTTATTTGCACGTAGTCTATCAACAATTAAAAAATATATGGTGTTCTTTAACCTATATGAAATATTTAATTTTTTATCACCTCCTAAACTTTGCATAACACGGAAAACTGTCATATAAAATAGGGAAAAATTGATAATGTAGATTACACAATCATATATCAATTCACAGAATATGCATGAACAAATTAAGTTAGATCTATTATATAACAAACTTTTCTAAGCCACCATGTGGCATCCTGCAAGCGCTACTTACTAAGACACCACGTGTCACTGTAATAAATTAGAGAAATTTCTAAAAATTTTAAGAAAAAACCAAACATCTAGACATTAATTTTCATTAAATTATGTGGACCCATTATTTACCACCATTAGATTTGTCTTTAAAAGAACTCCCTAACCCCCAAACCGGATCCAAATTGGGACTGTATGTAGCGTACGTTTTCTTAAGGATTCTTAAGGATAGTACGTGCGTACGTTAGTAACGTACATCCACCCCTTCATCCCTCAATTTCTTCATATTTTTGCACATATTTCTTCCCCTATTATCATATACTTTATTAGTTAGAAAATATATTTTTTGTGTTAAACAATTCAACAACTATAACATCTAAATCATACAACTAACTTTTAATCCGCTTATATCTTAAAATTATTTATGACTGCATCTACAGGCAAAGACCAAAATTCCACAATAATTCAACTTTGAGGAAAAAAATGACACTTTGGATTATATTTCCAGACTTTTGCGTACCGTTCAAGCAATTACAATAAATATGAAATAATATTATTATAGACTCTATCATTGTGCATAACTTCATAAGAATTAAATTATATCTACAATCATAAAATCTAAAAAAATAGCTATGAGTAATGTTCCCAAAATATATAAGTTAGAAAGCAAGAGTTATACGAAAAAAATAAGCAGCTATAACATCTCAATCATGAGATCCCCTATATCATACGAGTAATATTTTTGCTTATGTATTTTGATTATTTTACATTTAAAGACCCATATTTGGGGTTATATTATCTGACTTTTATGTGCCATTCAAACAATTATAAAATTGTGAATAGTAATGATATATATTTTATCATTGTATATAAGTTCACAATAATTCAATTAGATATGTAATGACAAAAAGGTAAAATGAACCTAATAACACTAAGTATTGTTCCAAAAATTTACTCCTCCCATTATGATATTATAATAAAGCAAAAATAACAGTAGTAGATTTGTAATGTTCACATTTTCAATATTGTATACTATGTAGGAAAAGACGAGTAAAAAAGATAGATCTTAATCAATCAATAAAGCTTTTATTTTATTTTTAGTTAATAAAGTAATAATAAGTAAAACACAATAAATGTAAAAAAATAATTATATGTACACATACTTTGTCCCATTCGACTTTCTCTTCTTCTCCTATCTCACTCAACTCCTCTATCTTATAATTTTTAACTAATTAACAAAATAATAAAAAATGATCAATAATTACAAAGCTAAATAATTATGATTCTTATGTCATAACTGTTTTTTAGTTTATTTGAACTGTTATTTTTTTTATAATTAAATAAATAATTGAAGATGCATATTACTCATATTTCACTCCATAAAAATGAAAATACTCCATTTAAGCACACACACCTATATATCCTTTGCATGGTAACCAAATAGAAAAAAAATAGAGCATTATAAAAAAAGTGACAATAAGTATTGCATCACCTCAAATCATTGTACATCCTCTGTAGCACATTTACAGTGGTATGTAACTTACGTGTTACATCTTAATTAAAAGTAAGACCTTAGAAATTATAAGAAAAGACATCTGACCATCAGTTTCCACTTAATAGGTGGATCTATTATTTTAACCAATAGATATAATATTAGAGAAAATCTTAAGCTGCCATGTGTTACGCCTTAAAATTTAGACGCAAAGGATATTAAAAATTTTGACAAAAAAAGTGGATCATCGGTTTTCACTTAAATCATTAGATGTGCACAACACAGTACTACCCATCCCCTCCCCCCCCCCCTCCTGTCTCAGCTTGAGTTCTCCACTCTCTCCTTTACCCCTCCTTTTTATAGCGAGAAATAATCAATAATATTAAAACATGCAATTTTTTAGCTGTACATCTAATTTCTAATCTAACTATTGCTCTATTCATAATTAAATCATCAATTTAAAGGTTCATAACCTCTATAGTTTGAACTGGTATAAAATAAAATTTAAAATATAAAATATCAATATGGACTAAGTTGAACTATTTGGAGAAAATCAAATAAGTTCGTACCTTTCACTAAAATTGGACCAAGCATTACATGCTCTATTTTTATAATTTTTTTAAATGCTTACATATTAATGCCCTTGCATCTATTCTATACCATGGTATAATGAGTTTCTCAGCCTATTAAGCCACACTATGGTAGCAGTATACATATAGTTAGTTGAAAATTTATATTTATTACTATTAAATTTAAATTTTTGAACTCATGTTAACTATATTTTCTTTTAGAAAAGATACTATAGGTCAAACATATTACAAGGAAGCGATGGTCTACGATATGTATTTGTTAATTTATATGTAAGTATGTAACAACTTGTGTGAATCTAAACCAACTAAAAAGAGGACTAACTTGATGGTACAAATAAAACATGTTTACTAACAATAATAGTGCTTTAGGATTTGTTAAAAAAAGCCACTAAACATTCAATTAAACAAGACAAAATATTTTACTTTTAATTTACGTTTAATTTGTTAGATATGTTTTTTCCAAACAAACTAAATAGATACTTTGAAACATGACAAATGTTTATACGGATCATAGATAATTGTTTATACGAATGAATTAAATATTATATATTTTAAAAGCTAACAAATAGTTTGGAAAAATTATCTAAGCAATGCCGATGAAGTAAAATTATGGAGAAATAGTACTTATGAAACATGGCAATGTCATTGAGTTGATATTCGATCTATGTAAGTTTTTCGAACACAATAAAATACATGCCCGCGCAATGCATGGGCTACCTTCCTAGTTCATATTAAAGTTAATGAAGTCTAGATTCATTAACATCAATATGAATATGGAAAATGCTAGAATGACTTACATTGTGAAACGGAGAAGTAGAACAAAATCATGCGAAGCTTCTAGGTGATCTTCAAGTGCGCTTAATCTTGGTTTTAGGACAAACTACGCTAGCTCTTTCTTTTATTTTATAAATAGAATGAGATATTTTGGTTCGAACGCTTAATTTGGAGTTGGATTAGCTGCATTTTAAATGCTCTTTGTTAGGCAAGATCTGCTTAGCCTTAATTACCAGGATGTCACTATAACTTGGATTGCACAGAAGTAAATTAAAAAGTAGGAGTATAAGCTTCGCTTGGGCTCAATTCAATTTACATATTCCGTAAATATTGTTACATGCCCAATCCAGCTATTCTTGAATTAAAAAAAATCCAACTATTCTTCTTCTATTTTATTTCACCATGACTTTATGTTACGACTTACAAAAAATACCTAAGTAGAATGGGCTTATATATAGTAGCAAAATTCCTTACACGCACCTACAACCTACGGACCTCACGTTCACTTTAGGACCAGTACTGTATTAAAAAGGAGTTGATTCAGCTTGTCCATATCCCGATTAATCGCTTGGTGCCTTCTCACAAAAAAAAAATATTTCTCTCAAAAAATCGCTTGGTGCCTTGGTGGTACCATAAGATTTGGACAGCCACCATAAGCTTCCCCTTTCCCAACATGGGCTGAGTGAATCAGTACGTAGTGCAATAGGCTGTTCCAGTGAGGGAGTGGAGATGCTTCCTACTTCCTCCGTTTCACGATGTAAGTCACTGTAGCTTTTCTCACATTCATATTTATGTTAATAAATCTAGATAAATATATATGTCTAGATTCATTAACATCAATATGAATGTGGAAAATGCTAGAATGACTTACATTGTGAAACGGATGGAGTATTTTGTAACATGGGAATAACTTCACTTTAAGTCTTTTATTTTTACATCAAGTTTAGATTATATCCTTCAACCACAATACATGAAATGTTGAATCCCCAACATTAAAAACCTGGTTACATAAAATCCTAAGGCAGCATGGATGGTTGTTTTGATTGACGTGGTATTCTAGTACGCAGAGGCATAAGATTCTAACACTAGAACGGATACCCTCATCTCAATCGGGCGGTAAGCCCCATCTCAATCGGGCACAGCGTCCGTCACAGGCTAGAAGTCACTGATGTAAAGAGTTATCTCAATCGGGCAAACGGCCGTCACGAATGAATATATCTCAATCGGGCCCTAAGTAAAGCCCGTCACCGATAGCTTTGACCCAGACGACCAGTCAAACTATAGCCCGTCACAGATGACCTATCTCTATCAGGCCACAACTAGCGCCCGTCACAGATGACTACTAACCTTTATCGGGCCTAAACTAGAGCCCGTCACAGATGATACTCATCTCAATCGGGCCTAAACTATAGCCCGTCATAGATGACTGATGACCTCAATCGGGCCTAAACTAGAGCCCGTCACAGATGACTGCTGACCTCAATCGGGCCAAAACTAGAGCCCGTCACAGATGACTAGTGACCTCAATCGGGCCTAAGCTAGAGCCCGTCACAGATGACCTCATCTCAATCGGGCATTTAGTTATGGCCCGTCACAGATGACTATAATCCACAAAAAAAAATTGTTTTTTGGCTAGCCTCTGGCCTTTGCTAGCCATGCCCGCTGTAAAAATAACAGAAACAAACACAGATATCCAATATCCCCAGCTCCCCAGCATCACCCATTCATACATATGCATTCACATACACAGACATCAACATATTTCACACAACCACACATTCACAGCCATCTCATATTTCACATCCATTCACATATTTCACATCCATTCAAATATTTATCATATTTTACCTGTAAAACCGAGTTAATTGGATCAAATATTTATTTAGCAAGTCTTAACATAAACATATAAAATATATACATAAATATAAGCATCACAGTGACATCATCACAGTTGCATAATAAGTGTTCATCATTGCCTAAACATAGAAGTTCAACATTGTTCATCATTTTAGTTTAAGCCTAAACATTCCTTTGGGGTTAATTATTTCGCGGAGGATGAAGCTGGCTATCTCCTCGCGAACCTCCTCAAAGCTGGTAGTCAGAGACTTGGTTATTGTGCCCTACATTGTCATAAATCCAGATTAGTTGATCGATCATATAAAAGTACTAAAATGTAGTTAGTCTATCACAATTGAGACCACCGACCTCAAACTCAGCCAAAGTCTTCACCTTTTCTCTATACAGAAGTCGCATGTTGTGGCACACATGGAATCCGCACTGGTTACCTATTTGTTGCTTCACCGGGAAGTCTTTTTTGTGGATGAGGGTGTCATGTCCTGTCTTCCTGAGGCCTCCTCTTTGCACGTATTGGGCCCACGCTTCATCTATCGCTAGTTGAATTGGGGTCCAATCATATGCGTTCTTATCAATTCTGGAGTTCAGGTAATGACATGTACTCCATTTAGGTGTTATGACCAGAAGGATCCAATGGGCACTGCGGCATTAATATAGTGAAAGTTAATTAAGTACTCAAGGAATGTGTCATGCTGTTGTGTATATTTAGTTAACACACTTACTATTGATTATAGGCACACATAATGTACTCCTTGTCTCGGCGGGACCACAAGGTGTCGTAGATGTAGTTGACCATTCATTGACGGTCATTATGGAGATTTGTGACAGTGACCACTTGTGGATCAAGGAAGGCAACTTCTGGTGCATGCTTCTGACACCATTGCCAACTTAACCTACACACAGGATCAACGATCTTGTAAGCAAGTTAAACCGATTGTTATTACCAGAATGAGTTGGGCGACAATACTTACAAGGAGTAGCACTTAAGGAGGCTTGTGTCCACCGCTCGGAGCCTGTAGAGGTCGAAAAGATCCTTGAAGTCGACCACGATATAATTTGTTGGACCAAGGAATGGCTTTCCATCGTGCTGTCCAAGGATATCGGTAGCTTTATTTGGCTTCCTGGCGTTAGATTTCTCCATGTAGTATAAGTGAAGGTCCTTGCAAGCGGTGCCCATTGCGGGAAGCACGTCATCTCCAACCAATGGCATGCCTAGTTGGAACTCCTGTGGAGCGACGTATTTCTTCTTGACCTCTTTGCCCTTAGTCTCTTCCTGGCTCTTGCCCAGATCTAGCTTTCTTGGAGCTAGAAGCGAGGCCTGCACCTTTCCTCCCCTTCCTCACCCCTTTGCTTCGGGTTTATCGAGAGTAATTCTCTAAGGGGAAGAGTGTGCCTTCCTGCTCTTCTTCATCGGTGGGGGTTCATTAATCGCCTTGCTGTCGGCCTCCGTTCGGTCCTCCCCAAAATCCGTATCGTACTGCAACTACACATTGTAAGATTGTGCATGACGATCTTGAGCAGGAGGGGCTGAAGGAGTAGAAGCGGGTCTCTTTGGTGGACGACCGCCTGGTGCAGTGGTTGGCCTCGCTGTAACCTGATCTCAATGAGGTCCTTGGGCCATTGGATGAAGGTACCACGGGCATTTCCTAGTGAGAGGACCTCGTCGTTTGGTAGATACTTCAGAGGGAACAGCTCGTATTCGGGCTTCGCCGAGTCGACTTGAACTTTTGCACAGTCGGCCCTGAGTTGCGCTCCATGCACTCTTGTCTCTGGGGTCGGCTTGTACGCAAGTCCCTCGGCTGCTGGAACAGTGAAGGTCGGCATCACCCTAACTGTGAGGGTGCAGCTCGTTGGTTCCTGTGATAGATTAATCAATTTTTTTAGAATATTATATATCATATGGATTTGTTACGTCTTTCATGTATTGAGTAAGTTCACGGTTACCGTTATGTGGTCGACGGCGCTGTCGACCGATGTTGGATTTTCCGCCAACTCAGTTGATGCGCAACTGCTGCGTTTTTCGGTGGGACTTCCTAACTCTTTGTGCGCAGCAGCAACGACGGCCTGGGGGATCTATTGCTCTTCTCGGATCTCTTGCCTAATCTTGGCCCTCATCGACTCGAGCTTTTCGTCGAATTCAGATGTCAGCTCAGCTCGTATCGACTCCTGGATCTTGGCTTCAAGGTGTGCATCTTTCTCCGCCTTGTTGGAAGTCCGCTTCTTGTACTGCCACGCGTAGTCTGGAAATCCATACTTCCAAGGAACAGAAGACCCAATGCCCCGTGTCCGTCCACGGTGTTCCTTGTTGCCCAACGCTTTCGTGAGGAGGTCGTCCTCGCGTCTTTGAGAGCAGGCCTCTTGCGAGGCTTGTTGCTCGGCAACCAACTCCTTCTGCATTACAATTTAGTGGGGTCAAATAAACTGCACGATGGGAAACAATGCGAACATCTAGTTTGACTAGACACTTACTATAGCTTCGTATACTCGTTGATCTTCTGCATTTGGCATGAAGATTGTGCCATCATCATGTTTCTGGTACCTAGCCCTGGCCCAGTTCCTAGCCCGAGGGTGTGGGATATCGCCAAACACGAGCGGTGTGCACGATTCCTCCGCTTCTTCATCCTCACGCTGCCATTCCTCTTCCTTACCGGCATATCCAGTGGTACCAAGCCGGTGCGGATGCTGGTTCCTGGTCTGGAGCAAGCGATATGCCTCGCTTCTAGCTCTGGACTCGGGGGTCGACTTCTTCGCATGGAATTCCTCCCAGACCTGTTCTGTGATCCAAGGAAATTTCTCTCTTGGATCTGGATTTGCCGGGTTGTAGACGAACTCGCCGACTAGCTTAGTTTTGAAGTTCTTCCAAGCAGTGCCCATAACCTTGAAAGCAGCCCGCCTGAGACGGTCCTCATGCTCCGCAGGATAATCAAAGCTCTCCTTGAACATTAGCCAAGCAATGTCCTTCTCTGCGGCCGGCATGAGCTTGAAGTCGTCTTACAGAATACTGAATTTCTGCCTCCCTATGACCCCGCAGATAGACCTAAATCGGCTCAATATTTTCCTTGGAGATGTCGGCAACCCTACGGCGTCCACCGCTGTTATGCGGAACCGTTCCTTAGGAATTTTGTTCCCTGTCCTAGGAGTACGTGCCCTTGAGGACCCACTAGTTGTCGTCGACATTGGTTCGCCTTGCTGAGACATTATCTACTTTTTTCCAAAAAAACAAAAAAAAACATAATTTAGTGCTACAATTTATTACAATCTATTAACCACATTTCACAATAATTTCATTAATGCACCACATTTCATCCCAACATAAATAAACCACATTTCATCCCAACATAAATAAACTACATTTCATCCCAACATGAATAAACCACATTTCATCCCAACATAAATAAATCTCATTTCATCCCAACATAAATAAATCTCATTTCATCCCAACATAAATAAACCACATTTCATCCCAACTTAAATAAACCACATTTCATCCCAACATGAATAAACCACATTTCATCCCAACATGAATAAACCACATTTCATCCCAACATGAACCACATTGCATATAAATAAAGTTAAATGAACCACATTTCATCAATTACTACAATCATCTATCACAAAATTCATAAATGCACCACATTTCATCCCAACATCGACATGTCTCACTCACAGTTCAATCACATATCATCCACATCCACATTTCAATGACATGTCATTCACAGTTAGTAGAGGGCGACGCGATGGAGGACTCACCTGAGGATGGCCGGTGGGGCTCGGCGGCGCCCGGGCTCGGTGGAGGGCGGCGCCGGTCGGTGGAGACGCCGATCGGGCAGGTCGGCACCGGGCGGGCGGCGTCGTGCTCTATGGGGGTCGGCGACGTGGGTCGGTGAGGACGCGGGCGGCGACGACGAGGAAGGCCAACACTGGTCCGATCGGTGTAAAGGCTCGGTGGCGGCGGCGGCTTCCTGCTCGGGGGGAGGGTCGTCGGTGAGGAGGCTCGGCGGCGGAGGTCTGAATGGAGGGCCGAGGAGGCTCGGTGGTGACGACGGCAGGCTTGGCGAGGGAGGACGACTGCGGTGGCGGCGGGCTCGGTGGCGACGGCGGCGGGCTCGGTGGCGACGGCGGCGGGCTTGGCGAGGGAGGATGACGGCGGCGCTAGGGTTCTAAGGAGGCGGGAAACTGTAGCGGGACTTAGAAAAATTTTCGATCCGATCTGAGAAACCCTAGTTATATTAGAGTGATGAGTCATCTCAATCGGGCTTTGCCGTAGGGCCTGTCACAGATGACTCATCGGTGACGGGCTCCATACTAATGCCCGATTGAGATGACAGTCAGGCCCGTCACGGATGACTCATCTGTGACGGGCCCTAAGATAATGCCCGATAGAGATAGATTAATCTCTATCGGGCTTGAACTAAGGCCCGTCACTGATGACTATTTTTCCATTTCCCAGATAAGTCTTTATATTTGTGAGTACAAAATATATAGCTGTTGTATAATAATTCATTTTATTAGTCATAACATATTTTCGGATAGTAAATTATTTCAAATCGAAATATGGTCAACAACAAAATTGTAGAGGTTATCAAGATCTACAACTTTTATTTTGGTCATTTGTCTATATAACTTTGTTTCCAACAGCTTGAAATTGATTTTGATAATATGACAAATCTAAACAGCATTTGTAAATACTAAATGATTTGAAATGGAAATATGGTCAACAACAAAGTTGATCCTCTCATCAAGAACTACAACTTTTATTTTGGTCATTTATCTATATAACTTTGTTTCTAACAGCTTGAAATTGATTTTCACAATATGACAAATATAATCAACATTTGTAAATACTAAATGATTTCAAATGGAAATATGGTCAACAACAAAGTTGATCCTCTCATCAAGATCTACAATTTTTATTTTGGTTACTTCTTCATCCGACAAAGTGATAGTTATATTATTCACAAAAATCACATTTCTCTCATCTGGTTTATAAATATTAACACAGATATGTCAATTTTGTAAACATTGGTACTATCACTTTGTCGGATGAAGAAGTGACTAAAATAAAAGTTGTAGATCTTGATTAGCTGTACAAGTTAGCTATTTATGGCTTTCCCATTTAAAGTCATGTAATATTTACAAATGCTGTTTAGATTTGTCATATTGTCAAAATCAATTTCAAGCTGTTGGAAACAAAGTTATATAGACAAATGACCAAAATAAAAGTTGTACATCTTGATAACCTCTACAATTTTGTTGTTGACCATATTTCGATTTGAAATCATTTACTATCCGAAAATATGTTATGACTAATAAAATGAATTATTATACAACAGCTATATATTCTGTACTCAAAAATATAAGGACTTATCTGGGAAATAGAAAAATAGTCATCGGTGACGGGCCTTAGTTCAAGCCTGATAGAGATTAATCTATCTCTATCGGGCATTATCTTAGGGCCCATCATAGATGAGTCATCCTTGACGGGCCTGAATGTCATCTCAATCGGGCATTAGTATGGAGCCCGTCACCGATGAGTCATCTGTGACGGGCCCTACGGCAAAGCCCGATTGAGATAGATTAATCTCTATCGGCCGTAAACTAAGGCCCGTCACCAATGACTCATTTTCCATCTTTCATTTGTTGTGGGTGCAAAATATATAGCAGCTGTGTAATAATTCATTTTATTAGTCATAATACATTTTCGGATAGTAAAAGATTTCAAATGGAAATATGGTCAACAACAAAGTTGTAGAGCCTTTCAAGATCTACTATTTTTATTTTGGTCATTATTCTATATAATTTTTTTCCCAATAGCTTGAAATTGATTTCGACAATATGACAAATCTAATTAACAGCATTTGTAAATACTAAATGATTTCAAATTGAAATATGGTCAACAACAAAGTTGATCATCTCATCAAGATCTACAACTTTTATTTTGGTCATTTGTAATAAAACAAAATTAGCCATATTAATGACTACATATATCAAGTCTTTGCAATAAAACAAAATACTCCATTCATTACAATAGATAAGTATAAATGCATCAGTCATAAGGTTATGCCTTCGGTATGATCTGAACGAGCATATGCCACAGACTCTTGGGGATCATCGTCAAGGTCAATGTGAGGTCTTACATGAAGATTATGGTTGTATTCTTCTTCATCGACGACGTTGTCAACTCCTACAATTTGGCGCTTTCCATCCCTCACGATGTGCATCTTCTTGTTTGAAGGGTCTTTTGTGTAGAATATCTGCTCGACCTGTTTCGCAAGTACAAATGGTTCATCGGCGTATCCCACCTTAGATAGATCTACTAAAGTGAAACCTTCCTTGTCGGCTTTGACACTAGTGCGTAGATTCACCCAACGGCAGTGGAACAAAGGAACCTTGAACTTGACGTAGTTTAGCTCCCAGATCTCCTCAATGCGGCCGTAGTATGTGTTTGACCCAACTTGATCCTGGAATGCATCTATACGGACGCCGCTGTTTTGCACTGTGCTTTTGTCATCTTGTTTGACGGTGTAAAATGTGTATCCATTTATATCGTATCCTTGCCATGTGTCTATGGTCCAAGACGGTCCCATCCCCAACAATTGTACTGTCTCATTTGGGACATCCGTGGACATTGTCACACGATTCTTGAACCATTCGTTGAACCGAGAATTATGTTCTCTGTTAATCCATGCATCAGATCGCCCCAAGTTCTCATCTCGGATTTTCGCTAAGTGCTCCTCAAAGTATGGGACAACTTCTGCCATATGTTGGAGCACAGCATAATGAGCCTGCACGTACGACGCTTGATCGGGCCTAATTCTTTTCCTTCCAATTGTGCCAACACCTGACAACCTTCCCTCGTGACGAGACGCTGGAACTCCGATAGGATCGGCATCGGACATGTAATTGACACAGAACTCAATAGCCTCCTCGGTCGTGTAACCTTTAATGATGCTCCCCTCGGGTTTAGCTCTGCTACGAATGTACGACTTTAGAACTCCCATGTACCTTTCAAACGGCCACATTTCCCTTAGAAAAGCCGGACCACATAGTTTTGTTTGCTTCACCAGATGAACAGAGAGATGAACCATTATATCAAAGAAAGACAGTGGGAAAAACATCTCCAGGTGACAGAGGGTATTCACAATATCGGTCTGCAGCCCATCTAGATCTTCAGGATCTATAACCTTCTGTCCAATTGCATTGAAGAAGGCGCACAGACGTTGGATCGTGTGACGCACTTTCGGTGGTAGAATGCCTCTGATAGCAACTGGCAAGATTTGTGTGATTAGCACGTGGCAATCGTGAGACTTCATTCCAACAAGTTTTAGATCGTCCAATTTAACATACTTACTTATCCTCGCTGAATAGCCCGATGGAACTTTAATATCCTTCAAGCATGATAACATTGCGATCTTCTCATCCTCCGACAGTGTGTGGCAGGCTGGAGGGAGGTACACTTTACCTATCTCTGCATCTCGTTTGGGCTGGAGTTCGCTGCGAATATTCATGTCCTGTAGATCAAGGCGCGCGTTCAACCCGTCCTTTGTCTTCCCGGGAATATTCAACATCAGGCCAACCAAACTCTCACACACATTCTTTTCTACATGCATGAGATCAATGCAATGACGGACATCAAGATCTTTCCAGTAAGGTAGCCGCCAAAATATGGATTTTTTTCTTCCACATACCCTTCTCCTTTGTCTTGCTACGTTTTCTTTTCTTCCCAAACTCATTGCTTATGTCCTTGACCATATTGTGGACCTCATCTCCGGACAAATCTTTGGGAGCAGGCTGAAGTTCTCTCTTACCATTAAAAATTTTCTTCTTTCTTCTAAATGTGTGACGTACCGGGAGCAACCTCCGGTGACCCATGTATACCATCTTTCGTGATTTCTTCAGCCACCGGTTTCGTGGATGTTCCTTGCAATCGGAGCATGCCTTCTTTCCTTTTATAGTTTGTCCGGAAAGATTACCGAGTGCAGGGTAGTCATTAATGGTGCAGAACAATAGAACTCTTAGCTTGAAGTTCTCCTGACCATATGCATCCCAAGTTTCCACACTTTCTTTCCAAAGAATCTCCAGATCGTCGATAACAGGCTCCAGGAATACATCGATATCATTGCCGGGTTGCCTTGGACCTTAGATTAACAAGCACAACATAATATATTTCTGTTTAAAGCATAACCATAGCGGGAGGTTATAGTTCGCAATAAGAACTGGCCAAATGCTGTGAGTACTACTCATGTCACCGAAAGGATTCATGCCATCCGTACAAAGACATATCCTCATGTTTCTAGGGTCGGCAGCAAAGTCTTTGTGTTTTCGATCTATATTCCTCCATTCAATCGAATCCGCTGGGTGTCTAAGCATACCATCATTCCTTCTTTCCGTGGCGTGCCAACGTACTAACTTCGCTTCGTTCGGGTTGGCAAAGATTCTTTTGAAACGATCAATGATAGGTAGATACCACACAACCTTTGCCGGACCACCCCTCTTTGACTTATTTCCTTCGTCAGCACTTTTCTTTCGCTTGTATCGTGAAACCTTGCAGACAGGACAAGCATCCAAGTCCGCATATTGCTTGTGGTACAATATGCAGTCGTTGGGACAAGCGTGAATTCTACGGACCTCTAACCCCAGTGGACACAGAACCTGCTTTGCTTCGTATGTCGTCTCGGGCAATGTGTTCTCAACAGGATGCATAGCCTTCAAAATTCCTAAAAGATCTGTGAAACTCTTGTCTGTCCATCCACTACTTGCCTTTACCTTCATTAGGTTCAAGGTAACTGACAACTTAGTGTGTTTTGCTTTGCATCCAGCGTACAAAGGCGTCTCGGAATCACTTACCAACCTGCTGAATTTCATTCCATCTCTCTCATTCTGGGCTAGGTCCTCAACATCACGTAACATGTCTTGCAGCAGATCGTGATCCACATCAACCATTTCACCGCCCAATGGAGAAGGTATAAACATGTCATGCTCATTTTCATCTTCCTGATTATGCACACACTTCTGTCTGCTGCTGCTCCACTTCCTGATTCTTGCTCTCCATGCTTCACCCAACATGTATAGCCCTCCATGAATCCTCGTTGTATCAGATGACCGTGTACGTCCTCTCCGCTATCAAACATATTCTCATTCTTGCAATCTGCACATGGACAACAAATGTAATCACTGTTTCTTCTTATCCGATCCTCCTCCGCGGCGTTCATAAAATTTATTACGCCCTTTCGGTACTCCGTACAATGACGTTTCAATTTTTTGGCATACATCCAACTTCGATCAATTGCTAAAAAAAACAAATTAGAGGCACATATTATAAGATCAGTATTGCAAAAGTAAGATGTGATGAAATTGCTCAATTAATGATTTATATTACTCACTTGATTGATCCATTTTGATCACTTTTGGGAATTTAATTTCTGTTTTCCTTGGAAAAAGGACAAAAAATCGCCCCCTACAGCCTCCCACCAAAATAGTGAACAGTGGGATACAGTTACACTAGGTGGTGGGGGGTATTTATACTGTGCAACAAATATCTGTAACGGCCCTAAAACAATCAACCATGACGGGCATACAAGTAATCTCTATCGGGCCTTAATAAAAGGCCGTCAAAAAAGAGTGTCATCTGTGACGGGCAATAAACTTATCTCAATCGGGCCTCTAGTTGGAGCCCGTCACAGATGACCCTCATCTGTGACGGGCTTCTTTTAGGGCCCGATTGAGATATGGTACCCTCATCTCAATCGGGCCTCAACTATAGCCCGTCACAGATAAGTGTCATCCGTGATGGGCTTTAGTTTTATGCCGATATACCATGGCTGTGCGACCATATCTCAATCGGGCGAAACTTCGGCCCGATTGAAATTACTTCCTTGTGACGGCCCGCAAATTCCAGTCTTGTTATGGGCCGTCACAGATGGAAGGATCTGTACTAGTGTAAGGTAGCCCAAGTGGCGAATCCAGGATAAAAATTGAGGATAGGCTGGACTAGAAGTCTAAATTTAAGTTGATAATGCTAAAATAAGGCACATGCCATTATCAATTCAAATGTAACACTTACATGATTTAATAGAAAAATATACTTATAAAAGAATACCTTGAGTCCTTGACTTAAGATGCTAATTTTCTTGGGCCTTAGCAAAGAGTAAAGTGAGCAGCCACCTGAATATATAAATGAGCAAAATTAGTATTGCATAAATGGTAGAAGTAAACAAATGCTAACTAAAAGAAGCAACATACCACATACCACTAAGCTGTTACAATTTATTCACGAGGAAAGGATATTTTGGGGGTTTTCAAGGCTTGGAATCGCTTCATGATTGCATTATCATCAATACTTTTGAATATCTCTCGCTCAGTATAGCATACCATCAAATCATTAAGCCAATCGTCTGATATCTTATTGGCAATCGCACGCCGTCGACGGCTCGACGCCAAAAAAAACGGAAAAAGTACACCGAAGGTCCCTCAACTTATCATCGAGTTACAAAATCATTCCTCAACTGCAAAACCAGATATCCGGTGCCCCTTAACTAATCAAAACCGGTCACAATAGGTCTTTCGGCGGTTTTGACCCTGGTTTTATTCTATGTGGCGGCTGAGTCAGCGTGGGACCAACATGGGACCCATATGTCTGGCTACCACCTCAGCCTCCTCTCTCTCTCTCTTCCCCTCTTCTCTCCCTTCCTCATCTCTCTCTCCCTTCTTTGACTCAGCCGGTGAGAGGACGAGGGCATCGGCGGCCGGCCACGGGCGATGCAGCGGTGGTGAGGGGAGGAGCTGTGGGCGGGCGGTGGGAGAGGGGCAGCGCACAGGTGGGCGGTGGAAGCGGGGACGTCCACCTCAGTGGTAGCGGCCGCATGCTCATTTCGGCGGTGGCATGGAGGTCCCTGGCGACGACGAATTCCGACTTCGCCGCAGGGCTCTCGCTGACGCTCGCTGCGTCTCTCGGAGACGCAGCTCGGCGAGCTCCATGTCTTGCCGTGCTCGTGCCTTCTCGGCTTGCGCCTTCTCCAAGCTTCGTCTTAGCTCATCAAGAAGGCGCATTGGTGCCGCCTAGGTCCTTCACCGCATGTGCCTTGCCGGCCTCCGCTTCTTCTGATCTCTTGTGGCACTCGGTGGCCTCATCCTGCACCAGGTCAAGCTCACCCTGCACTTGTTTGTGCCTCTGCACGCAGCAGTCGACACTAGAAACGGGCAAATCACAAGAAAATCAAAATGCTAATCACTGTCTAAGCTTAACCACAAGACAAGATCAGTAGCAATGGAGATCGATGTAATTTACTTCTCTCCAATCAACAGTTCATCCGAACTTGGTAACGGCGCCCTTGACGGAATCGATGGGCGCAGTACGGTGTCGATGTTCTTTTGATTTCTTGTTAAATATGTGATCCGAATTTTGGGCCCACAATATATTCGGATTAGTTTCCTAGTAGCACTTTATGTCTATCCTATTAGGTGTCTTTCTTTTATCCCCTATATATACTCTTGTAAGCCGTACAGGAAGGGGTGACGTTCCCATTGTTATTCCCCTACGTTTGTAATCAACTCCTCTATAATGATGATTGCCAGTCGGCGCCCGTGGTTTTTTCCCGTAAGGGTTTTCCACGTAAAATTTGTGTCTCCGTTGTGCATCGATTTTTATAACATCTCTGAACGAAGCGATTGTCGATCTCCGACGCCGTCGCCGGGGGCCGACCGCCTATAGGCGGCCACACGCGGCCATGGCCGAAGCACCACGTTCAGGTACTCCAAGAACTCACCCTCCATCTCATCAAACGAATTCGCCACGGCGCCCCAAGCTTAGGAATTGAGCAGGAAGCTTTCCCGCATGAGCTCCTACTGTGGATCGCATGAGTCCGTGGTGCCGCCGCCGCGTTATTCCGGAGGGAAATACTATGTAACCGCGTCCGTGTCGCCACCGGCCGCCGGACCTCCTCCCACCTCGCTCCAGTGACCTTCTCCCCACCCGCCAGCCGGATTGCCCGGAGAAGAGAAAAAGTTAGAGAGAGAGAGAGGAGGAAGGAAGGGGAGGGGGAAAAGAGAGGGTGCTGAATCCTAACATGTGGGGCTCACGTGGGTCCCACGCTGACTCAGCTGCCACGTCGGATAAAACCGGGGTCAAAACCATTTAAGGACATTAAGTGAACGGTTTTGTAAGTTGAGAGATGTCATATATATGGTTTTATGGTTAGGGACGATTTTGTAACTCGATGACAAGTTGAGGGACCTTCGGTGTACTTTTTCCACAAAAAAAAATCCCCACAGGGCAAAGCCAAGGCCAGCAGCCACGCCCACGCAGCCTCCAGACTCCAAAACCCTAAGTCAATGGATAAAATAGACAAATGGGCCAAGTGGGCTTTTGCTAAAGTGATAAATGGGCCATTTTATGCATACTGCGTACCGGTTCAGCTACCTCCATCGCTCCTGATCTTCTTCCTCGCGCCAACAGAGACAGTTCTTCACCTCTTCTCTTCTCCAAGCCTTCTCCAGCTACTCCCATGGGATAGATGCTATATAATTAATTTTTTTTTTGCAAAAATCAGATGGTAGGCTCGAGCCTGATGAAGCCTACCTCTTGGATCCGTCCTGCATGAAGGGTGAAGGCTGGTTGAAGCGCGTGAAACGAGGTGTTGAGGCGGAGCAACTGCGGCCTTACATGCTACCGGTGGGGAGGGTTAACCTGGTGGCCTTTGCCAGATATGGCTACCACATCATCGGCTAGAGCATTGCTTGGTGCCTCGTCGCCGCCCCCACAACTAGTGCTGCATCGTCACCACTACCTCCTCGACACCCCTAGTTGGCGTCGCCTCGTCTTGCCTTCCCGTCGCTGCCACAGGCCGCAGCCGACGCCCTCAGCCCACCTCCTCGCCGCCATGGCTGCTGTCAAGCTTACGGATAAGGCATGCCTCCTATCCTACGACTCATCGAATATACGCCCTCAGCCCACCTCCTCGCCGCCATGGCTGCTGTCAAGCTTACGGATAAGGCATGCCTCCTATCCTACGACTCATCGAATATACATATACGGTATACCTTCGCGCATTCGGTTCGTTCACGTATACATTAAGAAAGTTTATCTCTAATTATGGAAAATATCTCCACGAGTCAAGTGATTTCCAAAGTTCTACTTGGAGAGGATAAGGTTTATGTTATATCGTACCAGATCCGATGTCTCGAGGTTTGACTTAGAGATTAAGATGATCCACGCTATAAAAGGAACCCCTAGGCGTGGGTGGAAGAGATCGACCAAAACCGCCAACACACCCATCATAGTTTACGAAGCCGGAGTACTCGGAGCCAAGTGGCCGTGAGATCTCGTTGATCCCCATCGATTACAATCTCGTCGGAATCGTCAGTTTCGTCTACTTCTTTGTAATATGTGGTATTTTCATATAATCCCATACTAACTGGACTAGGGCTATTACCCATCGAGGGGCCTGAACCAGTATAATCTGTCTCTTTTGCTTGTTTGATGTCATACAACGCAAATCCCTGTTCCAACGTACCCCAATACTCAAATCATCCGGTCCATGAGTATTACTCGTCGACAGTGACGCGCCAGGTAGGGAGGGCTTGGTGCTTAAGGATCTGCCAATACAACTTCAAACCATCCTGACGGCAGTACCAACACCGGCGTCAACCAAGGAGTTTCAGCCTCGACACCGCTGGTCTGGACTCATGTCGGAACCATTGTCTTTCCAATCTACACCGCTACACCACCACATGGCGCCACCTCCGCCATTCACCTCGTCATCACCACCGTGATGCCTTGATGGAGGAGAGACTGAGTGCAGGGGAGAGAGAGGGGAGGAGGGAGAGAGGAGACCACAGAGAGAGCAGGGGGAAGAGAGAAGGTAGGAGTAGGAGAGTTAGAATGATAGGTTGGGCCACTTTCATTTTTGTCACGTACGTAAGAGTCTAGTCAACATGAGTGGACTAGGTCAAATTGCCATATCAGTAAAACTAACCTTCCATACTATTAGAGGACTTAATTTGAACTGTTTTTGTAAGTTGGGGGTATTGCGGTTTAGGGATGCAAATTAAATTCGAGATAAAAATTACAGCCGGAAAGTGGACTTATTCCTCGTAACATGCATGCGTCCGGAATGCAGGCCGGCCTTCTCTGATGGGTTAATCTAAACTAAACTTTCAACTCTCCCCAGGTAATTATGAACATGAAAGTTCTTATATTTGAGTTTGAAAATTTTACAATTTTAGTTGAAAATTATTCGATTTGACAGTTCAATAATTCGTGTAGAGAGTTGTCCGAGAAATACAAAATTTTATGGATAATTACCTTAATTACCATTTCGAGGAGAAAATCTGTTCAAATTGATTTGCCGAAAACTGAGAAAAACCAGTGGAAACCAAACGACATTTATAGGGATACCAACTAAAACGGCTCGGTTTTATAAGGAATAAGTTCATCTGAGGTCCCTTAACTTGTCAACGAATCCGATTTTCGTCCCTCAACTGAAAAACCATACACAATGAGTCCCTCAACTATCATAACCGGTACAGATGAGGTCCCTCGGTGGTTTTGATGACGGTTTTGGTTAACGTGACATCTACATGGCTAATTTGACTCGGTTTTCATCTGACGCGACGCTTATGTGGCAATTCGATCCAGAAAAATAATAAAACCCGTGGGACCCGCATGTCAGTTTCACACACGAAATAATAAAAAAAATCGTAGGACCTGCGTGAGCCCCACATGTCATCCTCACTCCTCCCTCCTCTCTCTATTCTCTCTCTCCCCTCCTCTCTATCCGTTCTCTCTCTCCGACCGATGGAGCAGGGCGAGCGGCGGCTGGCAAAAGCGGGCGACAGGCGGGACGGAGCGGCTGGCCGGTGGAGCAGGGCGGGGCTGCATCGGGCGTCGCGACGGACCTCGCCGCGGGGCCGGGGCTAGCCGCCGCCGCCGCCGGCAATCCGAATGACGATGGGGGAGATGGAGGCCGCCATCGCCGCCCTCCCCGCGAAGAAGGAGGCGCTGCAGGAGAATGGCTGGCCGCAGGGAATCCTCCAGTTCACCCACGGCGCTGCTTCTGCTTCTGCTGTTGCTGTTTCTGCATCATCTTGCCCTGTTAAAAAGACACAGTGCCCTTGTTCTTTCGCAATTGCAACTAGCATCTCCTTCTCTACTTCTACTCACTTCACACCTCAGCTCAGCTCATCTCCTGTCATCTCAGCTCAGCTCAGCTCAGAGAGAGAGAGAGAGAGCTGCAGGTGTGAGCTGATCACCAGGAAGCAGAGGCTTTTTTCAGATTACAGTTATATATCTGAAACAACCAGATTCAGAATCAATCAGCAAAGGTAGATGGAGTTTCTTGTTTCTTTTGTACTACTACATGACTATATCCATATCTCTTTTTCTTCTACTTCTTGTCTTTTGTTTGGTTTTGTGTGTTGTTGCTGTGTGTTTCAACAAGTCAACTGGATAGATAGATTCATAGATATTATAGTTTTTATCTGAGGTTGGAGGTTTCCCCTCTCACCCACCACACATTTTGGCACCCCAATCCTGAATTTACTGTTCAGTTCTCTTCTTCTTCTTTATCGATTGATCGTCCATGCATGCATACTGGTATATAGTGCTAGTGCTCAAGTGATCATCCTTCCTGATGGTGAATCTCTTTTGAGAAAAGAAAAGAAGAATATCTCTCTTATCTTGGCTTTTTCCTGATGATCTGAGCACTGCAATGGCCACGTCGTCATGCAGACAGGCGCCGCGGAAGCCACCGAGGCCGGAAAGGACGACGATGATGGCGATGGCGATGGCGGAGGATGGGTCGGCGTCGTGGTTTCAGTACTCAGAGGAGATGCTCCTGCCGATGCCGCCGACGCCCTTCTGCACAACGCCGGCAGTCGCCGCCGTCTGCGCTCTATGGCCCCGCGTGCCGCGGACCTGACCTAGCCCGCTGTCCCGCGTGTCGATACCCGGGGGGGGCCGGACTCAAGGGATTCATTCTTTTTCGCACTAATGGAGGACATGAATTCTGGGCAAATTATCTATGTTACAGTCTATTAAAAAAAGGACTTCTAATAAGAAATTCTTCTGCTAAAGAATAGGCTCGCCTATAAATAGAAGCTTCGGCGCACTCTATATTTTGCGGGACAAGAAAGAAAGAGTCAAAGCCATGGATATCGCTGCAAGACTATCAGCGATTCCTCAAGAAATCGCTGATATAGAAAACACTAAGCTCGAACTAGAGCAAATGCTGGGTGTCCTCGGGGAGCCTTTATTTCTGGCTTTCGTCGATCCAGCAGTGATCATACAAGATGATATAGTTCTTGTTCAGAACCAAATCCGCATTCTTGAAAACAGGAAGAAGGCGCTGCTGGAAGAACAGCAATCGCTCATCGTGATGGCTGCCCACCACGGTGACTAAAATAGAAAAAGGTAGTTACTCGTCTATCTCAACGTAAATGAACGAAGTCACTTAAGGCTTCCTACTACTACTGCTCCTTCTTACTTATTTTCCTTAAATCATAATATCTGACTATCAATACTTGTATATAATGAAATAAAACATGGTGTCCAACTTAGTGGTAAGGATTATTACTAATTATTTCCACTAGTGTTGGTGAAATATGTATATACAGGTATTTTGAGAAGAAAACACATCCGTCGAGCGACAAACTGCACCTCTGTGCATTCAGGATACATTTACACGTATTGGAGGCCCCATAAGTCAATTAAAAAACTGCAAATGGGCCCAACCATCATGCCAATGGGCTGAGGGTCTCAAAATTAGTGTCCAGGAGGAAAAACAGGTCCAACGGAGCCCTCCTGGGTTCGGCCGAACCACTTATGAGGCTGTTGATCGCGAGATTCGACGTGGACGGCCCTGATTACTTCCTGATGGTGGTTCCGGGGTAGCTTGGTTATTTCGCATAGGCTGTAACAGTCATACCTGCCTATAAAAGGAGGAGCCTACTCTCATTTCCAACACACAACTTTGAGCTGAATTACAAGAGACTCTATTGTATCTTTTGTTCATTAGAATAAGGTAGAGAGTGAGGGGAAGCTCTCGAGGAGTGCCCGGAAGTTTGGCGCTCATCCGACTTCTACCTCGATGAGTGTAGCTTCTTAGGAGGAATTCCGGAGGAGTACCGGAGCTGTCGGTACACTCTGCTCCAGGTTCGGAGAACTTCTTCTATAAAGTAAGTATTCGTGTTCCTTTCTTATGTTATTTAATTACTTTGTCTAAGTAAAATAAGATTTCCATCTCTGCGGGTTCATTGTTTAGTATTTGTACTAAGTGCTCTAGTACTAGGACTCTGGATAGAGAAGGAAGTTCCTGCGCAAGTATTAGAGTAGTAATTAATAACTTAGACGTGGTGTCTAGGTTAGAGATTACCTTCCCACGGATTTGTCAGAGATAGGCGGCAGGTGGTGACAGCCTTAAATTCCGTCCCAGTAATCCTCCATATTCGGATACATCATAAAGCTATAGCCGGAACCACGCTGGCAGACCAGCAGGGGTCGGTGCCCGAAGCAACAGATAGAAAATTACCTTTGCTTAGCTTATATAATTAACACTCATAGAAAGTCCTCTCTAGCCTACCTACCATCAGTTGTTGTCCTTGGATAGCCTTAGCCTTAGGTAGATTATACGCGTTCCCTGAGTTCGATATCCTTTTGGGGTCACCCGAAGGTTAAGTGCTACAGTGGTATTCCGTGCTCTTGCGGATTTATCTGTGGACGTAAGAAATACCAACACCCGCCGTCGGCCGCTGCCCGCCCAGCTCCTCCCCGCGCGACGCCCGCTTCTGCCGACCGCCGCTCGCCCCTCTCCATCAGCCGGAGAGAGAGAAGGGATAGGGAGAAGAGGGGAGAGAGAGGATCACATGTGGAGCCTACGTGGGTCCCACCATTTTTTATTATTTTATGTGTGGAGCTGACATGTGGGTCCCATGGGTTTTATTATTTTTCCAGATTAAATTGCCACGTAGGCGCTACATCAGTGCCACGTCAGATGAAGACCAAGTCAAATTAGCCACGTAGGCGCCACGTCAGCTAAAACCGCCCTCAAAACTGCCAAGGGATCTTATCTGCACCGGTTTTGATAGTTAAGGGACCGTTGTGTTTGGTTTTCCAGCTGAGGGACGGAAATCGGATTCGTCGACAAGTTAAGAGATCTCAGATGAGCTTATTCGTTTTTTATAAACCGATCAGTAGGGTGAACCTGTTTAACACACAGGCCGTGAACCTGGCCCAAATCCGGACTCTCGGCCTATCCACGTGAGTGGGTCGCGGGATTCAGGCCCTTCAAAAGAACAGATGCCTCCGTTGTAGAAAAAATGAAAGAAAATAAGAAAGGAAGAAACAAAGATGGTATATATCCATTTGATCGATGGCTACGTGTAGAAAAAACTCGCGTGTTAATAAGAAAAGGCATGCAAGTCCAACCTAACACTTCTCAATCCAACTATGGAATAAAACTAGACTTGGACTAGTATAAATTTTCCTTGCTACACTAGTCAAGAGTAGAAGGCGAGGCCATCCACATCATCTATGGATAAATTCAGCTGCTCCCTCTGCCCGTAGTACAAGAATTTTGTCTTTGCACTAATTTATCATAAAATATAAAATGTAAAGGCTAGATTTTTGTGGTCCTGGGACTTTATATACTATTACTATAGTTTCTTTTTCACCTATCAAATTAAGTATTATTATTTTGCCCACTGTAGTATTTTTTTACCATGACTTATCGTTCTGTTACATTGTTAATTTTTTTTTCAAAAATGGTATAATCAACATAGGAAGGAGTAGCTAGGCCATTACCCACAAGGCAAAATACTCCGAGGATGAAGTATTAGTTCCTTGTACAATGGTTTGTTTAAAACCAAAGCTGAGTGATGTATACAGATTGATTTTTTCCGTTTGGCTAAAATCAATTTTTGCATGTGGACGTGCCAGATCCGCTCCACCATTGCCCAGGCCAGATCCGCTCCGCTACCGCTGGATCCGCATGCATGAGGGGCGGAGCAGTGGCCACATCCGGCCTGGAGGGAGAGGGGGGAACCAGATCCGCTGGTGCCACGTCTCCCGCCCGCCGCATTCCCGCTCGGCGGTGGAGGAGGAGCCTCCCGCCAGCCAGCACAAGTCTCTCTTGCCTCGCTCCCGCCCGACTGTGCAAGAGGAGAAGCCGAGGAGCATCCTGCTGCTCCTGCCACCATCACTCCCACCCAGCGGTGGAGTAGGAAGTGGGAGAGGAGGAGAGAAAAATGAGTGGGGGAGGGAGTAAGGAGATAAGGTGAGAGGGTGTGGAAAAATGAAAAGAAGAGAGAGGAGAAGAGGTGAAAAAAATTTGAAGTGGCTAAGTGGGAAAAGAGAGGAGGGGAGAAAAAAAATTTTGGACGAGAGGAAGTTTTTTTTTCTTGCGGATCACTTAAGACGCCCGCATGCAAAAATAGGCTCATTTTTGCATGTGGCCCCTTAATAGGTCCACCAACGAAAATATATTTTTGCATACGAGCCTCTTGAGAAGCTGCATGCGAAAATAGAGGTTGATTTTTGCAGAAGCAACCAATTATGATCTGCCTACAACCTATAGGGGTCCTCGTACATTAAAATTGTTTTTGTATTAATGGAAATTAGCACAAAACAAATACATTAAAATCGTTCTTGTATTAATGGAAAATCGTTTTTCGTTTTTGTATTAACGAAAAATCCCTAGCACCAGCCACAAATATACTGGTAAGGCTTGTGAGCGAACATTCCCCCATCGATAATCTCGCGAATGGATCTATATATACGAGGATGATTACAGGACGCGCCATGAAGTAGTATTGTTCTATTCCCAATTTTCCATTTCTTTTCACATGATCCTCCTATACATATCAAGCTTTTTTGTTTTTTCCGCTTCCTTTTTTCATATTTATTTCTTTCGTTAGTCTTTTTTATAGTTTTATTAATGGAATTTTTAATATGAATTATTTTTTATAGTTTTATTAATGGAATTTTTAATATGAATTATTTTTTTATAGTTTTATTAATGGAATTTTTAATACAAATTATTTTTGTGGATACTTAGAATTTAGCAAGAAAAAAACTTTAAATTACCAACGAAAAATCCTTAGCACCAGCAACAAATACATCGGTAGGGCTTGTGAGTGAACTTTCACCCACCGATAATCTCGCAAACGGATCTATACGAGGATGATTAGAGGATGAACCATGAAGTGGTATTGTTCTATTCCCAGTTTTCCATTTCTTTTCACGTGATCCTCCTATACATATAAACCTTTTTTGTTTTTTCCACTTCCTTTTTTTCATATTTCTTTCTTTTGTTAGTCTTTTTTATAGTTCTATTAATGGAATTTTTTAATATGAATTATTTTTGTGGAGACTTTCTTCATACATTAACTTTATATATGCGAAGCCCAAAATATAGACTTTACATATATAGAGTTTCTATATAGATTTTATGTATATGAACTTTCAATATATAGACTTTATATATAAAATGTTTCTATATAGACTTCATGTCCATAATAAAATTTATATTTGCAATTAGAAAGTTTAGTGCATAAACTTTAATAGATATTAAAAATGCTGATCATGCAGCACCCAATATTTTTTTTGAAAAAAAGAATCCAATTGAACGAATCTAGTAAAGTAAAATTTGTGTGGCAGCATGGATTTGGTTTATAACTGAAGAAACAAAAAAAGTAATCACATAATTAGGCATGAAGAGATGTTATGCCATGCTAGACCCACCCCAAATACATAGCATACTCAAACCCCACTACCATGATATGTTTTATTTCGTTGCCTGTCACGTGGCGTGCTGCGACTCGACTTTTTTACTCATGATAATGTAACTTTTGTGGGGCTAACAACAAATCAGTCGACCAATAAAAACAATATGATATCGGGCGCTCGCTCTTTGTACAGCTTCTTTCTTCTTGATTTTTCCTCCTCTGCTGCATGCATGCTAATACAACAACTTTCTTTTTCGTATTTCTTCATGCATGTGTAACTCAACATGTTTCTTCTTTTTCTAATATAAACCTTTCTCAAACTTTAAACTATTTTTAATGGTAAATTAATGATTCAATCTGTGACCCAATTACACCATTGTGTTCTTTGATATTAAATCGTACAACAAGCTCTCACATGACTATATATTGAATAATATATATACCATATTTCTAATTGAAACATTTTTATATTATACTTGAAACATTTAATATATAATTATTGAAACATCATAAAATATTTACTGAAACATATAACACCATTACGTGTAACATTTTAAAATGCTCTAGTGAAATATCATAATATATTTATTTAAACATCTAAATACACATGATGTGAAACATTAGCCAAATAACTATTGCAACATAAAAAACTTAAAAAATATGCAATTAACATAGTCAGTTTCTAGGTGAAACATTGACTTCAACTATCGAAACATGTATATTTTTTCATCGAAATATATTTGAGTGATATCTTATTGTAAATATTTAATTGTGACAAAAATAACGGTATAATCGAATAATCGATTGGATAAGTAACATATGAGATAAAATCATTTTACGAAAACATAGGGCATCCAATGTGAACATAACAAGGGTCATAAGGTTGAGTTGGCAGCTTGTGACTAGCCTTAGGTTGTGTTCGGCAGCCTATGTTCCCAATACCTCTCCCGCATATTCTACGCGCGCGCTTTTCAAACGGCTAAACAGTGTATTTTTTATAAAAAGTTTCTATACAAGAATTGCTTAAAAAATCATATTGCTCCATTTTTGAGAAAAAATAGCTAATACTTAATTAATCACAAGCTAATGGACCACTCCGTTTTCTATGCGTAGGAGATTTGTTCCCATATTCTCCAAATGATCTCAGCCTTAAATATTGTGGAACGTAACAATAGGCCATTAAATGCTAAAGTTGACCGTAAGCTTATGGCTTGGTCACAAGAGAAAAAAAAAAGAATAAAAGTACTGCACAAAGGAGGGAGTCAATTCATTCCTTGAGTAATACTACCTCCGTCCTAAAATAGTTGTCGTTTTGAGTTTTTTTTTTATAATTTGTGGTCATTCGTCTTATTAAAAAAATATGAAATTATTATTTATTTTATTTGTGACTTGCTTTATTATCATAAGTACTTTGAGTGTAACTTATTATTTTTTATATTTGCATTAATTTTTCATACATGAAGAATGGCCAAACATTATAAGAAAAAAGTCAAAGTGATCACTAATTAGGGATGGAGGTAGTAGAAGACTTCAAAGAAGCACTGTATTTTGACTAAGTGGGACCCATCTTATTTCCTCCCATAGGTTTTAACCATTGTGGAGTTTGTTATAGCTAGTTCTTTTTCACTGAGCCCGACCGTTATATTACTACCCATTGTTACATGTACATTGAGAATGCCCTTACACCCACCAATAAGGTTGTCTATTTGCTTTGCTACTCCGTAGCAGTAGTACTCTACAGACTCATTATGCAAGCACGCGAGCATTCTGGTCTCCGAATTTTGGTGTCGACCTCAGGCGACCGGACAGAAGTAATCTCCAACTTTTGTTGGAAATTAATAATTATGTGGGACCCAACTGAGAACTGTCTAACTGCGATCAAAATCATCGTGGCAGTAAGTCAAGATGCCTGGTTAACTAATTAGGGCGTATGAACAAGTCATCGTGGCAGTGCAACTGCACTGCAACCACGTACGGTAGCACCATTCCATGGCTGTCCTCCTAAACCCTTCGTCTTCCTCAAGCAGCAAAGCAACGCCGCGGCCGCCGCAGCAGCAGCAGCTACTACTACTCTTGCTCCACTTGCTGCTCGTTGCCGTCCCCGCCACCTCTCTCACCTTCAGCTATGACGCGGACTCCTTCGTCTCCGAAGATTTCAGGCAGGAGGACGACGCCATGGTCACCGCCGGCCGGATCGAGCTGCTCGGTGAGGAGTTCGCGGCGCGGGCCAGGGGACGCGCGCTGTACAAGCGGCCGGTGCAGCTCTGGGACGGCGCCACCGGCGAGGAGGCCAGCTTCGCCGCGAGCTTCAACTTCACCATCCGGTCGGTGGCTGGCAGGGGCAACGCCCTCGCCGGCCACGGCATGACGTTCTTCCTCGCGCCGTTCATGCCCGACATGCCGCAGGAGTGCTACGAGGGATGCCTCGGCCTCTTCGACCAGAGCTTGACGAGGAACACGGCGAGCGCCACCATGGGCAACGCCTCAGGCGCCGCCAGCTTCGTCGCCGTCGAGTTCGACACGCACATGGACGGGTGGGACCCGAGCGGCCGGCACGTCGGCGTCGACATCAACAACGTCGACTCGCGCCGCGGGAACTACGTGGTCTTGCCGGAGGACAGCCTCGTCGACGCCGGCGTGATGTCCGCCACGGTGTCCTACGACAGCGGCGCGAGGCGGCTCGACGTCGCCCTCGCCATCGGCGGCGGCGCCGCAACCGCAACGTACAACCTCTCCGCGGCCGTCCACCTGCGAAGCGTGCTGCCGGAGCAGGTCGCCGTAGGCTTCTCGGCGGCCACCGGCGACCAGTTCGCCAGCAACCACACCGTGCTCTCCTTCACCTTCAGCTCGACGCTGCCGACGAGGACGACCAACCCGCCGCCGCCATCCACCTCGTCAGCCAAGACGGCTCATCTCAGCGCCGCCGTGGCCGCAGCCGGCATAGCACTGTTACTCCTCGTCCTCGCCATCACCATCCTCATTCGCCGAGCGAGGAAACGCCGCCGACGCGACGACGGCGTCTCCTACGACGACTCCCTCGACGACGACGACGAGGAGGACATGGAGTCGGGCACGGGGCCACGGCGAATCCCGTACGCGCAGCTGGCGGCGGCGACGGGCGGGTTCGCGGAGATCGGCAAGCTCGGGGAGGGTGGGTCGGGGTCTGTGTACGGCGGGCACGTGAGGGAGCTCGGGCGGGACGTGGCGATCAAGGTGTTCACCCGGGGGGCGTCCATGGAAGGGAGGAAGGAGTACAGGTCGGAGGTGACGGTGATCAGCCGGCTGCGGCACCGGAACCTGGTGCAGCTGATGGGGTGGTGCCATGGCCGCCGCCGGCTGCTGCTGGTGTACGAGCTGGTGCGCAACGGCAGCCTCGACGGCCACCTCTACAGCAACAAGGAGACCTTGACCTGGCCGCTCAGGTACGTACGTATGTGCCCATGTTACCATCGATCAGGCGTGTTCCTACCTTGACGAAGTGGCTTTTGTGGGGCCCACATCTTGGCCGCATTTACGATAGCGCTGCCTGTAGATTCCATCAACAGGGCAATTTGGCTGGACTGATGAAAATACATTAACCATGGATGGTGACGTGTCCCCGAGTCCCGGCGTCCGGGTGCATGAATTATGAGTAGATGATTGCTCCAGTCCGGCGGATTGTACCGGTAGGTAATAGTATCGGAAGGTACAAAATCAAATCTAGTCGTCTAAATTGGGAACCGGAAAAGAGAATAGGGAAGGGTATTGAACATTTGAAGTCACTCAAATTATAGTAATCAGTAAATGACAGAGGAGAGCTGCTGGATGGGAGTAAATCTCTTATGATTAACAAGGAAGGGAGCCCGCCCATTTACGTGGGCATGTATCGTAGATTGTATTTCAAAACACTATAAGGATGGAATATAAATCAGAAAACATTTTCAAAATATAAACTGAAAATAAAGCCCGCAGAGATACACTGACATCTTATTTGTTGTTCAAGAAAAAGAATGGTAAAATAAATCATACATCACTATATATATATATATATATATATATATATATATATATATATATATATATATATATATACTGTAAGGGAATGTAAATTTTCTTACAATAAAAAAGAAATATATTTACCGTAAAATAGATGGTATATTTTAATATACTACTAAATATGATAAGAATAAGAATACATCTCATATTTAAATAAAAATCATTTTGTCGTGGTCATATATAAACTCCTCTATTGTTATTGTTTTAAAAGCTATGTGCATTTTTAATAAATGAAACTGTATTAGTACCACTAAAATAAATTATATATTATTAATACACTAAAAAATAATCTACACTACTTAACTCGATGTTCATCACTTATTTCCACATCATCGACTGTATCTACCAAAGCTTTCTTATATAATGCCCTGAAACATTGGTTCCACATCGACGTAGCCGTGACCCTAAAGACCAGCCTATGGCACCATTTTAACACTTAGTTCACTATGAGCACACCCACAAAGGATTGCATTAGTAAGAATGTCACTTTAGATACATTGCCTATAGTGATCTTTTACTGACGCCACCTTAACTCAACCATATGTATATGCCTGTAATATTTACGATGGCATAGTAAACACTAGACGCTGCATTGAAGGACATGGAGGGACAAAAAGGAGGAGGTGATGAAAATAGTTATAATTTTTGCCCCCTACTTATTTTTGTATAGTATTATTTTTAACAAAATCATAGTTGAAAGGCTATTGACAACAATAAGTGCCGGTGTTTATGATTTTTGTTGATTAGTATTTCTTTCCGATTTTACTATTAATATATTGATATATTTTTTGATTTATCGTTTTTCTCCGTAGTATATGAGGTAGATAATTAAGTTTTGTCTTTTCACTGGTGGAGAAACCATCTTTGGTCGGTCGGCCCAATTCCGTAGTATATGAGGTAGATTGATTTTTAGTCCCGGTTATTTGAACCGGGACTAAAGATAGCGATCTTTAGTCCCGGATTCGTAGTCCCGGTTGGAAAACCGGGACTACAGGGGGTTATGAACCGGGACTAGAAAGCATTTCTCCACCAGTGTTTTCTGGAAAGTGAGACGATTATAAATATAGGTAGTTTGGTTTTCCATCTAATAAGTGAGAAAGAAAAAAGAAAAAAAAAGGAATGATGTGGGCCCAGTGTACGTATCAAAGTATGGACGTACTTGTTGTTTTTGGGAATACCTATACGTGCACGTACTATGCGAGTTTTTGAGATAAATTTAATTATATTTTTTATAATAGATCTAATGGCTAGAAATAATGGGCCTATCGGATTTTAAAATTTTTTAAAGCGCCACATAGCGACTTAGGAGTGTTTTTAGGAGTGCTATGTGGCGGCTTAGAAGAGTTTGTAGGAAGTTTAATGAACTTTTAGTATATAATAGATAGATGTTGATGATTCTTGTCCTACGAGAACCATAAACTACTCCATCTTAGATTATAATTCGTTTTGAATTTGATCAAAATCATTTTACTCTAAATTTAATTAAGTTTATAAACAATATAATAAGACACCAAATTATTTTCATTAAATCTATAATTGAATATATTTTTTTAATATATTTGTCTTATGTTAAAAATGTTACTATTTTTTTATAAATTTGGTTAAACTTAGAGTAGTTTAACTTTGATCAAAACTCCTTATAATTTGAAAGGTGGGAGTAATTACTACTGCCTCTATGGCTCTATCCCAATTAATCATACCCTAAAATTTGTACGTCTTAGTTTCTAAATCGATCATTATCTAACTGTTATCTATTTGCTTATTCGTGTAGAAGTAAATAACATTGTTCTATATATGTTCGTTTAGGTGTGCAGTAGTAAATGACATCGTTGTATATATGTTCGTTCATCTGTGTATGAGTAAATGACATCGTTGCATACCTCACATTAATTCAACTACACGTTTTCATATCCACATACATGCCTAGTACAACATCATGACCGATGAGGTTTACTTCTAAAAGGAGTGATATTTTTTGCGTTGATCTCGGTAACATTTGCAAATATGATAGATCAAATTGGAAAGGACGGGGAAAAATGAGTAGTACTCTGATCGAAAGTTCGATTTTATCTTCGCATAACAGTTAGTAATAAGGTGATGTATTATACAAATTACCACATCACATTTATATTCGTACTATCGTAATAGTTAGGAGTTAATTTGGAGTTTTTCTCTAAAAAGAATGCTATAAATTCACAATAACTCATATGATCTAAAAAAATCCGAAATTAAGCGCGGTATTGCACGTAAACTCATATGTAAATTCTCTGTGAAAATCAAATATACTTTCCCTGTATCTGTGTATCATATTATGTGACTAATTTTTGTCAGGTACCAGATTATTAATGGACTAGCCTCCGCGGTGCTGTACCTCCACCAGGAATGGGATCAGTGCGTCGTCCATGGCGACATCAAGCCCAGCAACATCATGCTCGACGAATCCTTCAACGCCAAGCTCGGCGACTTCGGCCTCGCGCGCCTCATCGACCACGGCATGAGCCTCCAGACCATGACCGCCGTTGCCGGCACGCCGGGCTACCTCGACCCGGAGTGCGTCATCACCGGCAAGGCCTCCACCGAGTCCGACATGTACAGCTTCGGCATCGTCCTGCTCGAGGTGGCAAGCGGGAGGCGACCAATGGTAGTGACACCTCGTGCAGCCGCTGCCACCGCGGGTGGTGGGAAGGACGACGACGACGGCGGCGGACAGGTGTTCCGCCTGGTGGAGTGGGCGTGGGAGCTCTACGGCCGGGGTGATGATGATCAGTCGTCGCTCGACGCCATCGCCGACACACGGCTCGGCGGCGCGTTCGACCGGTGGGAGATGGAGCGTGTGGTGGGCGTCGGGCTGTGGTGCGCGCACCCCGACCCGAAGGCGCGGCCGGCGATCAGGCAGGCGGCGGAGGCGTTGCAGTCGAGGAAGTTCAGGATGCCGGTGCTGCCGCCGAGGATGCCGGTGGCAGTGTACCTGCAGCCGTTCGCGGCTTCCACCATGAAGTACTACGGCGACAGCATGACCTCCGTTGGGTCGGAGGTTGTTGGTTACTCGTCGACCAGCCTTGCGACGGCGACGCTGTCGTCCAGCTCTAGCTTGCCATCGGCCATGGCTAACAATGACAGCTTGAGCCCAAGAGAATGAGGGTTTTGGTTATATTAGAAGTTGGTCAGTTGGTACTGCCGTACTGGTAGATGGCACATGGTAGATAAAGGATATACTCCCATGTTGCAATAACTCATTCCAATCTGCTTGTAATATTTGAATGAACTGGTGTCCTTCTGCTCCACTAGTGGTGAAATACCCAAGGCAAAATTTGCTACAAGACACCTAAAGTTTGTGGCATTTGCTGTGAGACATCCAAAGAACGTGTATTTTCTCGTGGACACCGTAAAAATGTGGTAATTAGCTGCTGGATATCTGCCTCATTATTTTATTATCCCTTTTATTATTTTCGGTGGAAATGGAGAGAGAAAGAGCATTGAAAGTACCAAAACACCCCTGACACTGTTTTTCTTCCAGCTTCTGTTCTTCTTTCTTCTCCTCTCACACTGCCATGCCACAGCAGACCAACGGCTCCATCTGGCAAGGGCAAGCACGATGGCATCCAGGTACATGCTAGCCCCGTGTAGCAGATGTCCCCGTTGGCCTCGTTCTGGAACGTATGTATTGACACCTGCAGCAGCAGCAATGCCAAGCCGAGCCGTGTGCAAACTGGAAAACGGCGTTGATTCGATACCCCTTAGCGAGTGCGAGCAGCACCAGCAGGAGCAGGAAGGGCCCCAAGGGGAGTAGGTATGCAGTATGCCCCTGATTTCGCTCGCACTACTGCTCCTTGCGAGGTCAAGGACGGAGAGGAAGAACAGAAGAGGGGATCTCAAAAGGGAAAAAAAATGAAAAAATGAGCCATCCCTGTCGATCCACCCGTGGCGGAAATGGCGGACGGGGCATGCGTCCCGCGCAAGGATTTGGCCGACGGCGGCGGTGCCCACTTCGCCGCTACCCCATCCGAAGCGGAGCCCTGGGGAGGACTCCTAGCAGCGGCGCGCCGCCCCGTGCTCCAGCCCAGCCAGTCCCGCACCGCCCCGTGCTCCAGCCCAGCCAGCTCCGCGCCGCCCTGTGCTCTAGTTGCTGCTGCAGCGGCGGCGCCCACTTCGCCGTTGCCCCATCCGAAGCCGCAGGAGGAAGAAGATGAACAGAGAAAGAGGGATTGACAAGTGGGCTCATGGACAAATCTGTCTTTAACCAATGTCTCTCTCCGTTTCTATCGAAAATAATAAAATAATGAGACGAGTGTCTAGCAGCTAATTACCACATTTTTACAGTGTCCACGAGAGAATACACGTTCTTTGGGTGTCTTACAGCAAACGCCACAAACTTTGAGTGTCCTGTAGCAAATTTTGCCAATACCCAATGTTAACACCAAAATTTAGTATGGCTTTTTAGTGAATTCAATTAAGGAAAGAGGTCGATTCATGTATGAAAGTTTACCAAGATCAAACTGACTTCAAAGAAAAACCGTGAAGACAGCGACTAGGCGGTTTCATATTTTTAAGTATATCCTTAAATAGACTGGATTTGTTATTTTCCTTTGGTCTTATTTTAGAGAGCCACATGGGAGTTTAATAGCGTTTGTAGGATGTTAATGGACTTTTAGTTTTTTAAATATATAATAGGTAGATAGATTAACACAGTAAAAAATTAATTGGACTAATTGTAACAATGAATTATATAGCTAATTTTTCAAAGAAAGTCAACTCTTCTACTATATAGGTACATCAGTATATTTGCTTTACAAGTAGGCCCATCCTTGGTCATGCAGTTAATTTTCTCGGCGCTGCATTTTGTTCTTTTTTTAGTATTTCGTTTGTTGCTACTCCTAACTTCCATGTTTGAGGGAATACACTGGAATTTTCCAGAACATTTTTTTACTGCTTTTTACCCACCAAATCCAACGGTTTTGCCATCTCCTTTTTCTCTATCCAATGGTGATTACGTGGAACAATCTGGTGAAGTTTCAAGATTTAGGACCCATTTGAATCAAAGGATTTATATAAAAATTTTATAGGATTCAAATTTCATACAAAATTTTTCTATTTCGTCCTTTGATTCAAACGATTGAAACTTTTCAAATCCTATGAAATTCCTATGGAATGACACATAGCATATAGATTTTGGAGGAAACTTAGCAAGAGGTCCAACCTCTTGGAAAATTTCCTTTGAATCTATCTCTCTCATATGATTTCTGTGTTTTTACCGCGGTCCAATCAAACGATCATTTTTGTATTTTTCCTATGTTTTGCAATCCTCTGTTTTACACTTCAATTCCTATTAGAATCCTGTGTTTTTTCTATTCCTCCAATCTTTTCAACTCTGCGATTCAAAGGGGTCCTTACCGTTCACTTTTATAGATAAATATATAGATATATACTCCCTCTGTCCCAAAAAATGCCAACTTCTGGCTATGTATTCGGATATAGCCTATATCGTAGATACACAGCTAGAGGTTGATTCTTTTTGGGACATAGGAAGTATGTAACATCTTTTGAGAAGTAAAAGTGTAAAAACATGTAAAGTGGGCATCCCTTTGAGGCCTTGTTAGGTTGGCCCGGGTTTGGCCGGGATTGGGCTGCAATCCCCGTGGATTGGATAGACGCGGATTGAAACCCGGCCCACAGAAAAGTTTGCATTCGGTTAATCCCGTCGCGGATTGAATCGAGGCCGATCCGGCCTTTCCCCCTCGTCCTAGGTTGGGAAAGAAACAGCTACCCATATGGAGTGGAAAAAAACCCTCGCGCACAGGAGAAGAGCAGCGCGCAGGGAAAGCGGTGGCGGTGGAGCGGACGGTTAACGAACTCGCACAGGAAAAGCAATCCAGAACGAACGCACGGATTAGAGCACGAAGGAATTGGCAACTCTATTACTGAGATATTTCTCCGATTCCGACATGAATGGAGCCACCGCCGCCTATGCCACCATGGTCGCCAAAGACAGAGTTCACCTCGTGTTCTCTCTCTCTTATCTTCCTCACCTACTCAGTTCTTCCCCCTCTCGCACGAAGAACTATTACAGGAATTAGACTTAATTACTTGGCCTAGTTAGGCCCATAGTACTTCTGGTTTATCTTGACGGGCCTTGTTGCACGGCGCACCACTTCTCCTTCAGCTGCTTCAAGTTCATCTTCCCTCCTTCCGGAATCAGCATCATCTCCAGCGTCTTTAGCAACTGACTTAGCGCCCTCGGACAGTGGTTGCTCCTTGACAATCCCCTCCCCTTGAAATTTGGCTTGTCCCCAAGCCAAAGCAGTAGGAAATCGAGTGCGTAAGTCCTCCATGTTTTCCCAAGTGGCATCCTCGGCTGCAGAATCAGACCAGCGGATCAGCACTTGAAGAACAGCATCGGTAGCCCTCTTGACCACCCTGCTATCAAGAATCTGAGAAGGAACTTGCAGAGCAGAGTTAGCTTTAGGCAACTGAAGTGATGAAAGCTCTTTATAACCCTTAGCCGCCCTTAACTGAGATACATGAAAGACAGGATGCACACTGGCAGTTGCAGGAAGCTGAAGTTTATATGCTACTGTGCCAATTTTCCGTAACACCTAAAAGGGACCAAAAAACTTGAAGGCCAATTTATGATTAGCTCGGAGTGCCACTGAGGATTGCCGATAAGGTTGAAGTTTCAGGTATACCCAATCTCCAACTGCAAAAGATCTGAAACTTCTCTTCTTGTCAGCCATATGCTTCATTTGCTGATTTGCTCTATGTAAATGCTGTTGCACCAATGCTTGCATCAGTTTCCTCTCCTTTAGCCATTCTTGCAAATCAGGAATTTCACAAGTGTCCACATTGATTCCAAAATGCCTAGGAGAGTGCCCATATAGGACTTCAAATGGGGAAGTCTTTAAAGAGGAATGGTAAGAAGTATTGTACCAATATTCAGCCAAGTGCAACCATGTGACCCATTTAGAAGGATTGGCATGAGCAAAACACCGCAGATAAATCTCAAGGCACTGGTTTACTCGTTCCGTCTGTCGATCAGACTGGGGATGGTAAGAAGTGCTCAGATTAAGTTTTGTTCCAGAAGCAGAGAAAAGATAAGTCCATAGCTGGCTAGTAAAAATTTTGTCACGATCTGATATAATCACCAATGGTAGACCATGCAACTTATAAATATTCAACATGAACACCTTGGCTACTTCAAGAGCAGTGAAAGGGTGGGCCAAAGGCAAGAAATGTGCATATTTAGAAAATTTATCCACCACAACCATTATGCAGTTATAAGATCTTTGACTTAGGCAAACCTTCAATAAAGTCCATGATGATGACTTCCCAAGATCCATCAGGAACAGGTAATGGTTGTAGAAGCCCTGGGTACTTAGATCTGTCAGGTTTTGCTTGCAGACAAGTTTGACATTGCTGTACAAAATCCTTTACTTGAGATTTCATACCCTGCCAAGCAAACAGTTTCTTGATCTTACTGTAAGTGACTGGAAAACCAGAGTGTCCCCCCATTGGACTAGCATGGAACTCAGCAATCAATTGTGACTAGAGAGAAGGATGATTACCAATCCAAATGCGCCCCTTGTACTTAATAATTCCAGACTGCAACTGAAATCCAGGTTTGCAGTCAAGCTGAACAGACAAGGCTGAAAGCAGATCAGAAGAATAGGGATCATGTTCATACCCCTTAGCAACCTCTTGCAACCAACTGGGAACACAACTAGAGATGATGGACAACTCAGAATCACTTTGAAACTTTCTTGATAGAGCATCTGCAGCAGCATTGCTGGTCCCTTTACGATAGCAAATTTTATAGTTTAAGCCCAATAACTTGGTGAAAGCCTTGTGCTGCCATGGGGTATGTAAACGCTGATCAGATAAGTGCATCAAGCTATGGTGATCAGTTAGAATTATAAATTCCCCAAGTTGCAAGTATGACCTCCAGTGATCAACTGCTAACAAGATAGCCATACATTCCTTCTCATAAGTTGATAGCCTGTCACACCCTAAAAATTCAAAATATATAAATTGTTGTTTAAATGGAATTTTTAGAAATTATTTTAAAAGCCTAGAAAAGAAGATCTAATTTTAATTAATAAATTCCAATATAAAGTGGGGCCAGATAAAATTTCATTAAATACTTTGCTTAATTCTATAATTCCTAGATTTTTCTGGGATTTATTTGAGCTAAGGAAGTATTTTTAATAAATGGAATTGCATTTAAGAAATAATTTAAATTGAAAAAGGTTTTAAAAAGTCTCTTTTGGCTTTGGGCCGAAAGTCGGCCCAAAACCCCTCTCTCTCTCTCCTCGGCCCAGCCGGCCCAGTCCGCAGCCGCAGCCGCCCGCGCGAGCGCGCTGTCGCTGACAGGTGGGTCCCACCTGTCGGGATCGTCGTCTTCCTCCGGCCGAAACCCTAGCGCGTCGCCGCCGCTTTCCAATTCGGCCGATCCTTTCCTTCTCCGGCCGAATCAATAGAAGGGAAATGATCTTCGAGATCTCCTCTACCTTTTCTCCTTTGGAAACATCGGCTAAATCGTTTGGAAATTCGTGGATTCGAGTTTGTTTCGGATTCGATTTTCCCGAACTTTCCTTCTCGTCGCCGGCCGACGTGGGCCTTCGCCGTTGCCTCCTAGCCCCTTTAAAAGGCTCCCCGGTGTCTCCTCTACCCGCCGCCACCTTTGCCTTCGCCTCTCGTCGTCGGAAACGCCCTAGCGCCGTGTGCCCTAGCGCCGCCGTCGCCGCCGTCGCTCCAGCCGTGCGCCGCCGCCGTTCCAGCCGTCGCCGTCGCTCGGGAAGACCGCCGTCGTGGTCGCCAAGTCGCCGCCGTCCTCGTCCACTCCTTCGCCGCCGCCGAAGACCGCCGGAGCACCGTCGCCGCCGTCAACCCGAAGTTTGCCGCCGCTTCCTCCTCGTCGCCGTCACCGTCCGTTCCTCTTCCGCCATCGCTTTGGTCGCCGGTGAGTTCGCCGTGCCGTCCGCTACCCGTTGGTGTCCTCCGTTCGTGCCGAAGCGCCGCCGTTCGCCGGCGAGCGTGCGCCGTCCGAGCCGCCGAGCCGCCGCCGCCGGTGGTGACGTCATCGCCGACGTCATCGTCGCCCTCTCCCGTGAGCCGGTCGTGGACCGATCGATCTCGGCCGTCTGTTTTGGATCAAGTCGATCTCGGCCGTCCGTTCGCGTGAACCGCCGCCGTGCGCTCGGTCCACCGAAACCCTAGCCCGCTGACGCAATAAATCCTCTTTTCCTTTTCAAAAAATAATTCATTATTGCGTCATAATTCAATTAAAATCAGTTTAAGTGTTTTAATCCGATTTAATCTTTAAAAATTCATAACTAATTCATCTTAGATCCGATTTAGTTGGTTCAAGTCTCTAAATTTTTCTAAAATTGAGATCTACATGTTAAAAATATCCACATGTACTGTTCATGCTTGTTTATGTGCTGTTTTGGTGATTTTGCTCTTTTCTGCTTAGATTCCGTCGTTTCCGGAGAGTCCGTTTTCGCCGGAGAAGAGTTTGAAGAGTTCCAAGGCCAGCAAGGCAAGTCACACAGATCCCAAACAACCCTTTGAGCATGTTGATCCCGTTTAAAGCTATTGTTTCTATTCAACTATTGCATTTATTTTCGAATGTCATTGGGTGGAATTAACCTATTGTTTGTTATAGCCCTTTTGTTCTTGATTACTTTATTCCTTGATACCTTGGGTTATTATAACTTGACTAGTTGAGCTTTATTTATTGGTTCAACTAGATATTAGATATAATTGCTTAGCCCTGATTAGAAACATTAGCACACTATTGGGATAACTTATGACTCACTATTATTTAATGATGGCTTAATGATAGTTCACGATGGTCAATCGTGATTGGTTAATTAATTAATGTGCCAACTAAAACCTGGTAATGGTGGGTTGTGAGCACATGGTTTTGATGGTCGTGCTCATGACAATTAAGGACCGGTTCACGAGTTTCGGTTGTGAAACATTAACCGTGCCAACCACAAGCCAGCGTGGGCAACGGCTTTATCTTTTGTATAGCATGGTTCATTGCGGGGCACCAGACTGAGAAGTGGCGGAGATAAGCCCACGGGGGTCGCTGGGGAGTCCATGCCTTGTTTATAAGGGGGTGATTATGATCCAGGAAGGTGCGCTGCAGTGGATTGTGTTATGCAAGGGGTATTGTCACAACTCTTTTCCGAGGTACCGTGGTGGTATTGAGGCACATGGTGACATGATGTGGGGTTGTGTCTTGTGGGTACAGTGGTACACCTCTGATCAGAGTAAAACTATTCGAATAGCCGTGCCCGCGGTTATGGGCGGGTCTAACAATGTCTGTCGTGATTAGTCCCACACTTCTCACCATAGTAAATGATGCTATAATTGGTAATAATTTGATTAGCTCCTGGTTTGGAATGGTACATTCCTGGTTTGGAGATAGAACTGTGCAGCCGGGATGGTTGTTCAGAATGGTTGGGCCTATACAACAGGGTATGTTGTGTAGCGTTGGATTAATATTGTTTAATACTTAACTGTTTTATTAAATTCTGAAATGTTTGCTAAATGCTGCTTTTGCAAATGAAACCCTACTATGCCATCCTTTGTTATCCTGTGCATTTGCATATTTGCTGCGTGGCTTGCTGAGTATGTCATATACTCACCTTGCAATCATTCATCAGAGGAAGAGTTCTTCAATGAGGCTGATGGTGTGGAGGATTAGGTGTAGCCTTGGTCAAGCTGCCTGTGGAGTGGAGCCGTCTGCGCCGTTTATCTTATTTTTCCGCTGCTTAGATCTTTATTGTTTGAGAGGAACTATCTACCTCTGTAATGACATTTTATTCGCTTATTAATTAGAGTAATAATTGTACTCTATTATCAATTTGTTATTGTGTGCCTCGGCTGATTCCTGGACGAGGGTTCACACACATGTAAGCGTTTGGAATTTTGGATAGAAATTCCGGGCGTGACATAGCCCTCGATTTCGGGGACCAAGTGCCTTGCTAATGTAGGCTATTGGGTGTTTGTTCTGAGACAGGACAGCCCCAATCCCTGAATCTGAAGCATCAATTTCGACAGTAAAAGGCAAACTAAAATCAGGTAATGCCAGCACTGGGGCAGAAACCAGAGCTTGTTTCAATTGTTGGAAGGCAGTTTCAGTCTCCAAAGTCCATTTATATGGCACCCCTTTTCGTAGTAACTGAGTGATTGGTTTACTGATTAATCCAAATCCTTTCACAAACTTTCTGTAATAGCCAGCCAAACCCAAGAATCCCCTGAGTTTCTTTTTGGTTGTTGGTGTTTCCCAATTAACAATCTCTTGAATCTTGCTTGGATCAGTAGATACCCCCTCTGCACTTATGACATGACCTAAGTAGGTAAGTTGCTGTTGTGCAAAAGAACACTTGGATAACTTTACTTGCCAATGATGTTGCTGCAGCAGGGTTAACACTTGCTTGAGGTGGTCAAGGTGTGAGGGCAAATCAGGGCTATAAATAAGAATGTCATCAAAAAATACCAGAGCAAACCTCCTCAGGACTGATTTAAATGTCTCATTCATGGCACCCTGAAAGGTTGCTGGAGCTCCTGTCAGTCCAAAGGACATGACCTTGTATTCATAATGACCAGTATGAGTGTGAAAGGCTGTTTTATATTCATCTCCTTCCTTCATCCTTATCTGATGATAACCAGCCTGTTTTATATTCATCTCCTTCCTTCATCCTTATTTGATGATAACCAGCCCTAAGGTCAAGTTTTGAAAACCATTTAGCCCCAGGTAATTCATCTAGCAATTCATCAATCACAGGCATGGGGTAGGAACACTTGACAGTGATGGCATTCAGTTGTCTGTAATCAATTACTAGCCTCCAAGTGCCATCCTTCTTCCTGACTAGAAGGGCTGGAGATGCAAAGGCACTCTGACTCGGTTGGATAACACCACTTTGCAACATCTCTGAAATTTGTGCCTCAATTTCATCCTTGAGGGCTGGATTGAATCTATAAGGGCGAAGGTTAACAGGCTTGGACCCAGGAAGTAAAGGAATGTGATGATCACATATTCTCTTTGGGGGTAATCCCTTGGGTCTAGGATTGACTGAATGTCATCAGGGATTTCAGTCTTTTCAGAATGAGATATAGACATCAACTGTACCATAAATAGCAGTGACCCAACCTTAGCCATTCCCAAACATTGATCAGGAGTAATAGAGGAGCATCTGTCGGTTTGATGAGTAACACCATACAGTCTGACAGGCTGCCCATCAATCACAACCTCTAGCCATTTGTTAACCCAATCCACCTGCATAGGACTAAATTGTTCTAGCCAGTCCATGCCAAGAATAGCATCATAAGAGCCCAAATTCAACAGCTTGAAGTCGCTCTTGAAATAATGACCTTGAGTCCACCAACGACACCCCAGAATTTGCTGTGTGCACTTCATAGTACCACCATCTGCTATTTTCACAGTTACAGATCTACTTAAAGGAATGAGGCCCACAAGCTTGCTGCCAATGCTCTCATCTATGAAGGAGTGTGTACTGCCTGAGTCAATCAACATAAGAATCTCTGTTCCTTGAACCCATCCCCTTAATCTAATAGATTTGGATGATTCTGTACCCCCACAAAGCTTGCTGAGATATAGCCATCAATCCTCCATCAATTGCCTCTACTGATTCAATAGGGTCTTTAGCTGTCAGGATGTCATCAGAATTACACTCAGAGCGCATTGCTTCCAATAATTCTTGGACAACATGGAGCTGGACAGAAGTAGCACATTTATGGTCTCTCCCCCATCTTTCACCACAGACAAAACAAAGACCCTTAGCCCTTCTGTAAGACTTAAGAGAAGCAAATTTGTCCTCTCTGGACTTAGCAGATTCCACTCCCTTTTTGTCATCATGTGCACTAACAGCTACAGATCTCTGTCCTGGAGGCACTGGCACATAATTGTTGAGTTTTGGTACTGGCCTGAACGCAATGTGATTATCAGACCTTCTGTGTGTAGTAGACTTATTACTTTCCAGGATTTCTTCTTGGAGCAAGGCAATTGAACAAGCTGAGTCAAGGTCCTGGGGTCTCTGTAGCATAACTGCACCCCTGACATCATCCCTGAGCCCTTCAATGAACTTAGTAACAAAATACACAGGGGTGAGAGCACTGTCATATGCCATTAGCTGGTGCATGATACTGTCAAATTGTTCAACATATTCAGTGACTGTGCTGTTCTGTTGCGCATGGAACCATTTTCTAATTAGTGCTTCCTGTATATCTCTAGTGAATCTAGCACAGATCAAGTCACACAGAGTTTGCCAAGTAATACCCATAATTTGAGAACGGATCGACTGAAGCCAAAATGCTGCATTACCACTGAAATTGAGTGTGGCCACCTTGACCCAATGCATAGGATTAATACCATAGATATCAAAGTATTGCTCACAATTGCTCTTCCACATCTGTGGGTTCTCACCATCAAACTTAGGGCAAGTCATAGGAGGAAGACTAGTACTCAGATCGGTGTGATGCTAGAAGAAGTTGGTGATTGCACAGTAGAATCCGGAGAAAATGGACTAGGTGAGATGGGAGGAGGATTCCGCTTACCATGCAACCATGGAGTTCCTTGTGCTGAAGCATCTGCAGCGGTTTCTTGTTTGATCGCGCCACCTTCCATCAGCTCCACCTTGTGGCTTAGTGTCTGCACGGACTCGCTGAGTTTTTCCACCTTCTCCTCCATCTTGGGAAGACAAATCTCCACCATCTTCTTCAGATCAGCGAGATCATCCCGAGTCCTCGCCTCCGCCTCCATTCTCTTCTTCTCATTCTCCTCAATAGTTCTCAACAAGACATCAAGTTTACTCTCCTGCGACATCCTGGAATTTGTGAGCGAACCCAACTAGATCTAGAATCCCCCGCTCCTTCCCGAACTCAGTTAACCAAGAGAAGGCAAGTTGCCTTATTGTGGAATCTGTTCTAAGAACAATTCCAATCCTCCCCCTGGAATTTTACAACCGCGCCAAGGAATTCTTGGAGCGTAGAGGCTCTGATACCAATTGTTAACGAACTTGCACAGGAAAAGCAATCCAGAATGAACGCACGGATTAGAACACGAAGGAATTGGCAACTCTATTACTGAGATATTTCTCCGATTCCGACAGGAATGGAGCCACCGCCGCCTACGCCACCATGGTCGCCAAAGACAGAGTTCACCTCGTGTTCTCTCTCTCTTATCTTCCTCACCTACTCAGTTCTTTCCCCTCTCGCACGAAGAACTATTACAGGAATTAGACTTAATTACACGGCCCAGTCAGGCCCATAGTACTTCAGGTTTATCTTGACGGGCCTTGTTGCACGGCGCACCACTTCTCCTTCAGCTGCTTCAAGTTCATCTTCCCTCCTTCCGGAATCAGCATCATCTCCAGCGTCTTCTGCAACTGACTTAGCGCCCTCGGACAGTGGTTGCTCCTTGACACGGACGTGACTGGGATTCGACGGCGCTCCGACGACGCGGCGCTCTCCCCTCCGGCGACCGTCTCCTCCGCTGGCCACCTTCTCACTTTTGAGTCTCTCTTCCTTCTCCTCTCTTCTTCCTATCCTACCTAGGGTTTGGTTCTTGGTCCTTGTTTCTTGGTTTATCTCCGTCTCCAACTGCAAGGGCTCCTCCTCATCCACCATCAAGAACAAGGCCTTGAACATGGTGCTGCTTGTCGATTGCGTATGAAGAACCCAACTGCTGGTTGCGGCTATGCCCAGCTCCTCAAATCAGATTTGAGCCGATTGTGAATTGGTGATGGATTTGGGTTCACTGTTATGCCATTTTTTTACACGGTCCACACGGAAGCGAGCTCAACTCGGAAATATATCTGTCTATCCACTATACATGATTTCTATATCTTCTTAAAATTCAGGCAACTCAAGATTCACATCTACTATACAATTGATTCTGAAACTTTGTGCATTATAATGTTCATTGCGTTATGTCTAGTAGAAGGAAAAAGAATAATTGGATGGTAGTAGTTTTGTTTTCTTCTCTATTTCTGTGATAGGTAAACTGATGTCTACTCACTGATTTTCCTTGCAGACTCCTTGAAATTGACTGGTAGGGATGTTCCATAGAATTTCTTTGATGGTAGCAGTTTCGTGATGGTGTCATTTATAGACTAATTAACTATCCAATGAAGGGTATTACTGATGTGTCATTTTAGGGATGTTGGGAGAAGTTTGGATTTTGTTGTGCATTTAGACTAATCAATCATCGAAGTCGCCACAGATGGATTCAACTTGCTCAGTATCAGTGTCTACTGATGTGTGTGCTAAAGAAACCAGTGGCCACTAATTAACCATCGAATGAATGATTAATTTTGGATAATAACACTATGCCTCCAACTGAAAATAGCTTATTTCTTGATCAGGTGTAATTGTTGACATTGTGACATGTCAGATCTTCAACAATGCCTGAATGCAGTTCATTCAGCCATCTTTAACAACCTTTCAAGCAGTTAAATGGAATCAGAACAATCTTTTTATTATATCATATAATTGGAATATTACAAGCATTTCCTGTAATTTTGGCTGGCACTACATTGGCATCAACTTTCTTGATCCAGGAAGTTGTAACATGCGTGTATATTGTTTTCTAGTTTTCTCTGAAATGGACTAATGGTACTTTTGATCTTGCTCCTACGCTGCCGTCACAGGGTACTAGCACTACTGGTTTTAGGTAAATAGTGGTAACCAAATGTACTAATAGTAGTAATACAAGTCCAGATCATAAAGAGAGCTAGCAATACGCTCCTATATTCCCTGCCAATAGCTGCTATAGTCCCTGTCAAAACGAACACAGAGTTTCTAAGAGAGGGATTGGAAGAAACAAGGGATTTAGTCCCCACAGGGTTTGAGTGAAATTGGGGGGATTCACTCAATCCCTCCCTGGTTTGCTTCCCCTTAGGATTTAATCCCTAGCAACCGAACAAGGCCTGAGGGATTAGAATCCATCTTCCGCTTTCAGCGTGCGGTTCTCCAAATTGTTTTATTTGCGTACTGCAGAGCTTCTGAGTCAGCCGTGTCGGGGAGGGATTATTTCAACTCTAAAAGTTCATTCATTACAATGTTTATATCCTCAGTCAAATTGCTGCAGTCGTATGCGTAATGATAACATATGCAAATCTGACGACGCGAAATCTAAAATGCGTGCGGTTTGAAAGGCTTGCTCGAGGTTTATCCTTTTGAATATGGGGAGAGCAAAGTCATCGTCTCTCACTCGGTCCAAAACCATGTCGGACTTCTGAGTTCTGACTTCTGTACTGCTTTTATATGCGGGCTGCGGTGAGTCCCCCCGGCTGTAATTGTACTTTGTTGTCGTTGTTTGTTCTTCTCTTCTCGGCTGCTCCGGTGCTCCCGTTCCCAAATATCATTCGCGTATTTTGCTTATAACCATAGACCATCGGTTAAGAGTTACTAATAACTTCTCATTTGCGGATGGAGGAGATAGAAGGTAATTTGCTGGAGTCCTCGATTGGATGGCTGGCGGATACCATAGTGGAGAACCTGGACAACGACAAGTTTGGCGCGTGGATTAGCCAGGTCGGGCTCGCCGATGACACCGAAAAGCTCCGGTCTGAGGTCGAGAGGGTGGAGGTGGTGGTCGGTGCTGTCAAGGGGAGGGCGATCGCGAACAAACCGCTGGCCCGATCACTCGGTCGTCTAAGGGAGGTGCTGTACGACGCCGACGACGCGGTCGACGAGCTCGAATACTACAGGCTCCAGCATCAGCTCCAAGGAGGTAAAGCGTGTACATAAAAAATACATTGTTCTTCCCTTCTTCGTAACGCAGGACGTCGTACGTACTTTCTCTGTTTCATATTATAAGAATTTTTTATATTACCCATATGCCTAGAATCTTTAACATCCATCTATATGAACTAGCAAGGTGGCCTACGCAATTGCGCGGATAGTATCCATACAAAATTATTTACATATGAGTTTACTTAAAATTTGTTAAATAGCTTCCTTGTATATTAGGACTTTAAAAGACTAACCTTATCATCTCTATTTTTCTAATTTTATAGTTTTTTAAAGTCACACTTGCCGCTACCTCTTGCTCTTTTTCACCCATTTATTTGCTTGTTCGATCTACTACGGCATCTATTCGTCCTCCTTTGAACTTTAAAATAGAACCTTATAAATTTTAGACTTAATCAACTCATTGGCTTTCATTTTTATAATTTTTAGAAGTCCCATCAAACGCCGCCACTCTACTCCACTTATGCCCGTCCGTCTCCTTCTCTCTTTATCGTCATTTGGGTTTTAAAATTCAAATATAATGATCGTCGGTGTTCACTTTTAACTTTGTAGAAGTCCCACCAAACCGTCAGCAGCTTAGCCATTATACTCCTATATGGCCCGCCCGATGTCTTCCCTTTTAATTGTCATTGTGATTTTAAAATTCGAACATGATTCTCATTATGGTTTATTTTTTTACTTTCCTGCTAACCATCGTGTTTGTGCTGCTTAACAGGTTACCCGTCATTGGGATTCTATTTGTGGTTTTGTTTATTGTTTTTACCCTTGTTGTCTTCCCTCTTTAATATCATTGAGGTTTATTTTTTTACTTTCTAGAAATCCAGCCAACCACCGTGATCGTACTACTTAACGGCCTATCCGTCGTCCCTCCTTTTGATCGCCATTGGGATTCTATTTGGGTTTTGTTTATAGTTTTTAGATGTCCCATCAACTGCTGTCACTTAATTCCTTTACGACTTTGTTGCTTCTTCCCTCTTTATTGTTATTCGTCATTGTTGCGTTTTATAGATGGATGGTGTTTATTGAAAATTTCATATTTTTTATTCCGATATTATATTATTTATAAATTATATTTATACTTGAACTCCTATAATTATTTTTATATTTTCAGAATTTAATTTGATTTTTATTTCAAATTTTAATTAAACTTATGTTATTTTTATTTTATATTTTATTCTGAATTCTAATTAATATTGTATTAGGTTCTTATATGGACTCTTCATTTAATATTGCTTATTTTTAGTTTCGAATTTCAATTATTTTTAATTTGTATTCCTACTTAAACTCTTATGTCCTTTATTTTTCTAATTTTGGGTTTTATTTTATTTTTATTCTAAATTTTAATTAATATCGTATTGGATTCTTATATGTAATCTTCTTTCAATATTACTTATTGTTTATTCCGAATTTTAGTTATTTTTAAAATGTATTCCTACTTGCACGCCTAATGTTACGTTCCTGGTCCATTTGCTCATGCATAATGATATTCTTACATTGTTTTATTCCAACTGTATTGGTTATTTGATTTTTTTTTATTTCTACCTTGAGTTAACGTGTCCTACACTGGTTAGATTTGTACTCTGTATTTGATTACAGGATCTCCATGCAAATATGTCCGACTCCTAATCCTAATCATAAAGGTTTAATTAACTTGCCATCACTCTATATAGAATATAGGTCGGTCCCAATTTTCTGTAGTCGTTTTCTAGTTGGACTCCAATATTTTTCATGTGTTAATCTGCACCATTGAAAAATCTAAACAGCTATAATCTAACGATCAAAATAGTTTCTCTTTTTCTTCGATTAATGTGGAAATTTCTAGCCCCCACAGCGAACGTGGTGTCTTCTTTTAGAGCTATTTTAATAATATAATAGATAGAATAGATAGATGTGGACAATGCTAGAAAGTCTTGTAACCTGAAAAGAGGTAGTACACTTGATTCCAATTTCCGTTGCACGTTTTAATCTTGGTTCAGATTCATGCGCGGATGAACATGGAGTAGAGCAAGCAGCGAGACCGAGTTGCAACGCTGGCATAGCGAGTAGCAGTGGTGGCAAAAAACGATCCAAGGCTTGGGAGGACTTCGATATCACGGAAAAGGAAAACGGAAAGGCGGTGAAGGCCAGATGTATCCACTGTCACACGGTGGTCAAGTGCGGTTCCGACAAAGGGACGTCAGTTTTACACAACCATCTGAAGAGTGACAATTGTAAGAAGAAACGTGAAGCAATTGGTCCGCCACCAGACCCTTCCAGGTATACTACCAATCTGTGAATGATAGCTAAAAAGAGACACCATACTGCCTTTAGATTTCTAGAAATTCCCATATCTATCTATCTATCTATATATATAAAAAAAGACAACACGATAGCTATGAAGGCTAGAAATTCCCATGTTGGCTATGAAAAAGAAAAGAATAGTACAAATAGAAATACAATCTAAAAAACAATTGAAATTCGAAATTAAAAATAAGTAATATTGGAAGAAGAATCCATATAAGAATCCATAAATTAAATTTCAGAAAAAATTCTGAAATTAGAAAAAGAAAGAAGAAAGTTCAAGTAGGAATAAATTTTGAAATAACTAAAATTCAAAATAAAAAATAAAAAAAAATCCTAAATCAGAAAAATAAAAAAGCGAGTTTTTGTACGAATACAATTTATAAATGACTAAGATTTTGTTCAAGTAGGAATACAGTATTAAAAATAATAATTAAAATTCGGAATTAAACATAAGCAATATTGGAATAAGAGTCCTTATAATAATGCATTAATACTTTATTAATTAAAATTCGGAATAAAAATTAGAAAATTATGAAAAGAAAAATAAAAAAGAGAGTTTTAGTAGGAATATAATTTTGAAATAACTAAAATTCGAAATAGAAAATAGTGAAAAAAAACAATCAATCTAGAACCCAACACGAGTTTAATTAAAATTTAAAATAAAAAATAAAATAAATTCTTATATTAGGAAAAGAAATGAGAGTTTAAGAGGAATACAATTTTTAAATAACTAAAATTTAGTCAATGTAAGAATACAATCTAATAAATAACTGAATTAAGAATTAAAAATAAGCAATACTGAAAAAAGAGTCCATATAAGAACATAATATGTGATTAATTAAAATCCAAAATATTTTTTCTGGGATTTGAAAAGGAAAAAAAAAAGAGTTTGAGTAGGAATACAATTTTGAAATGACTAAAATTCGAAATAAAAGAATATTATTGAAATAATAATCGAACACAACACGAGTTTAATTAAAATTCAAAATAAACAATAAAATAAATTCCTAAATTAGAAAAAAAATTAAGTAGAAATACAATTTATAAATAACTTAAATTTGGAATAGAAATAACGAAAGTTGAAAAAAAACAGTCCTTCTAAAGCCCAACTCGGGATTGAATTTGTTAGGGTTACAGATAAGGCATACCTCATGTCCTACGACTTACGAGATATATCGATTAGGTATACCTTCGCGTATATGGATTGTTCCTGTAAATGTCACATGGAAACTACTTCAAATTATAGAAAATATCTCTACGGGTCAAGTGATTTCCAAAATCCTACTCGGAAAGGATAGAGTTTCTGTTATACTGTACCAGGTCCGATATCCTCAAGCTTTTCTTGGGGGGCAAGATGATCCACGGTATAAAAGGGACCCCTGGGAGGGGTTCAGGGAATCGTATCTCATCTTCAACACACCTCCCGAAGTTTATGAAGCCGGAGTACACGGAGCCAACTCAGTGGGAGATCTCGTCGAATCTCTCGACTACGATCTCGTCGGTACCATCTGTTTCGACTACTCTCTTTGTAATGTGTTCTCATCATCATCAATTCCATATAAACTGGACTAGGGCTATTACCTGATAAGGGCCCTGAACCAGTATAATCTTTGTCTTTTGTCTGCTTGATGTCGTACTACATAGACCCTCGTTCCAATGTACCCCAATACTCTACTTATCCGGTCTACGAGTATCACTCGTCGACAGATTTAAATTTAGAATTAAAACAAAATTAAATTCAAAATTAGACTAGAAAAAATGCCCATGCGTTGGAACGGGTAAACAAAAATTATATCCAAGATAAAAATATTATCTGATTAGGGTTTAGTTTTTCATGATATGAGCCCTTTAAGAAAATATATTCTGAAATAAAGAAAGAAAGTTCTAAAAAAAGAAAAGAAAAATCGAAAGGAAAAAAAAGGCCTTGTCGGACCCCCGCCGGCTTGCTAGGGTATTCACGCACATAGCCCATGAAGCGCGCGCGGCCCAGCAATGCTGCGGTCCAAGGGATTTTGGACTATTTGCCACTTTCCCGGATGGCGTGTTCTCAAATGCCACTCTTCCAAAGAACTTTGCTTTTTTTACCATTGGAGAGAGATGATTTCTTTCTCATTGGCCATTTTTGAGCTGGTGAGGCGCTACGTCACCAGATATGAGGGCAAAATGACCATTTTGCCTTTCTTCTTCCTCCAGCTTGGGGTCTCTCTCCTTCAACCTTCTTCCTGCGCATGAGCTGGTGATGCCATCACCACCAATGCCAAACCATCAAGCCAAGGCCAGGACGACGTGAAGAGGACCTCGAGCGTCCCGCTGCCGAATGGCTATGGAGGAGACGAACGGCCCCTGGCTCTTCTACCACCCAATGTGCACCCTCACCTCCTGCATCGGGCAGCGAACAATGAGGCAGGGGAAGCCCTAAGGCTGGGTCTGACGCAGCCGTCGACGTCGGGGGAGAGTGGAGAAGATCCGAGAGGAGGACGACGCTCTGTGCTCAGAGGACAACGATGACATCGATGATGGAGTGAGGCACCAGCAATGGCATCACATTGCCGGACAGCCATGCCCGCTGATCCTTGATGACGTTGGCAGTAGGAATAGAGGAGGGGCTGGGGATGTAGGGAGTCGAGTGAGGGAGGGAGGAGCACAAGGCGGGGAGCTCGCCGGAGCCTAAGCAGCTCACTGGCAAGGAAAAGGAAAGATGTAAAAGGGACTGAGGAAGGGGAGGAGAAATGAATTAAGAAGAAGGACAAGATAGTCATTTTGCCCTTAGATCAGGTGACGTGGCGTCTGCCAGGCTCAAAAATGGCACACGAGCAGGAGCCCACCGCTACTCCTCGCAAATAAATATGCATATCTATTTCTAATGTGATGCTAATTTTATTTCATATCATATTTTAGGGTCTCAAATATCACAAATATAAATATGCAACGCTAATTTAAATATACATATGTAGAAATGAAAACAACACAATTTAGTTTTTTTATTTTACACCATTATATTAGATTTATTATTTAAAAATAAAAAAATTATCGTATATACGGATACATGAGAAACATATAGCTATTAACCAGAAAAAGTACTCCATACGTACATATGATTTAAAGAACAATGATGATTACGTATCATTTGCCGGAACAATAGAAAACATACTTATAATAAAGCCAAAAAGATTGGGAGTCCTAAAAATAGAATTTTGTTCAATTTAAAGATAAAATATAATAATCTTGAAATTTACACAAATATAATATAAAATGTCCAATCAATGCTTTTTAAGTGTTCTATCTTTTAAATTATTTTAAAATTATATATCCAATTTGTGATCCCGTTGTATTCCTTTAAATCAATAAATTGATAATGTCTATAGCCCTAAATACATCAAAACATATGGAACCGACAAGTAATAATTAAGGATTTTTAAAATCTCTACAACAATAAGGAGGGCAGGCAGCAGGCGGGCTGTAGATGAGTATAGTGGCGAAGCCACTAACGATTTGATGAGACTTATAAAAAGTAAAAAAGGAATACAAACAATAATTATATTCTAATTTTAAAATCCAAATGACAATAAAGAGAGGTGGTAGTGGACGGCCGTAGAGTAGTAAATTGGTGATGTTTAAAGATACTTCTAAAAATTATGAAAACGAAACCCAACAAGACAATAAACTCTAAAAACTATAAGGCCTAATTTATAAAGTTCTAAAGAGGATGAATAGAAACAGAGGTAGATCGAGTAAGCAAAAAAAAAGTGTCAAAAGAGTAAGGGGTAGCGACTAGCATGGCTTTTAAAGAAAATATAAAATTATTAGAATCAAGGGAATAAAATTTTAAATAAAATTATATGTAAAAATATATGATTTTAAATTGATGCTAGCCGCGCAATTGCGCGGGCTGCCCAACTAGTTTTGTTCAATTTAAAGATAAAATATAATAATCTTGAAATTTACACAAATATAATATAAAATGTCCAATCAATGCTTTTTAAGTGTTCTATCTTTTAAATTATTTTAAAATTATATATCCAATTTGTGATCCCGTTGTATTCCTTTAAATCAATAAATTGATAATGTCTATAGCCCAAAATACATCAAAACATATGGAACCGACAAGTAATAATTAACGCTATGATAATAATTTCACATCATATCTTAGGTGTAAAAAAACTTGATGAATATACAATGCTAATTTAAATGTACATACGTATTCTCCAAATTACTAAAGGTGTCTCATGTCGTTAGAAAGAATAGGTGTTGAAAAGAAACCAGACACTGAACTAACGTGCATTACACTATAGATATCTGTCAAAAATATAATACGGTACTTTGGAGATTATCGTGCTAGTATTTTAAAAAATTACTTTGTCTCAGTTACATATAAATTATTCTATTGTTTTAGAATAAAATTTAACTCCTCCGATTTATGTGACAGAGGAAGTATAAGTAATATAAATCATCTTTGGCTAGATGAAGTAGTATCATTAGCTATTGCCCACATTGATATAGATGTTAATGAATCTAGACACCTATGTGTCTAGATTGATAGGTGTCTAGATTCATTAACATTTATATAAATGTGGGCAATGCTAGAAAGTCTTATAATATAAAATGGATGAAGTATATTTTTAATAGAAAATATATTTTAGAAATATATAATAAAATTAAAATGCTACTTAAAGTAATCTATGGCATACAAAATAAAAAATGTTATATAAGTTCGGAAACTCGAAAAATTTTAAAAATAGAATCACACATAATACAAATAGCTACGAACCAACTCCATTATTGTGACACGTTTGTTTCTAAGAAATTTAAGGATATACAGTTTCTAGTAGTAATACGACCAAACCAGTTATTAACAAATACACGTTTAAAATAGATTAAATAAATATTTCAAAAATATCATCCACACATAAATATTCGTAATAAAAATTCTAACAACATTAAACAACATGTCCGTGCGTATACACAGGCTACATTCCTAGTAACTATAATAAGTCCATTTGCCCTTTGGTATGGATTAATAGTCAACTAATGCATTAAAGATTTTACTATGACCACTACTAATAAAAAAAGGGTGCGATAAGAGTAATTTGAGGATGATGTAACCCGCTTTAAAAATTTTATTTCTATATAAGGAACATCTTTTTAAGTTATCGCATATGTAGATGCGTTTTAGCGCGTCAGCCATTATGATGTAGATCATGGTAATAAAAGTCAAATATAAAAACGGAGAATTGAAGCTCTGTAATCTTCAATAGAATGTTTACGTAGCCACATAAGGCACGTACTTCCTCCGTTCCACAATATAAGTCATTCTAGCATTTACTATATTCATATTGATGTTAATGAATCTAGATCTAGATTCATTAACATCAATATGAATGTGGGAAATGGTAAAATGACTTACATTATGAAACGGAGGGAGTAGCTCTTAATTCCGCTGAGTTAACCGTCTGCGTTTATCTGCTTAAGATCGTGTTATATCGCTGACTTTGCTAATTGCCGAACCACGATCACATTCTTTTGCAGTGCCGGTGAGGGTGCACCAAATGCACCTGGTAATTCAGTTGGCAGAAAAAGGATGAGGATGGATGGCACTTCAACACTCCACGAGGCAGTTAGCACGCATCCTTGGAACAGGGGTGAACTCTCCAACATGATCCAACATATGACTCATCAGTTACAAGAGGCTGTAAATGGGGTTATGAGGCTATGTGGGTATGCAAGTTTAAATCAGAGGTGTGAGAGTACACCCCTGGCCCCAAATGCAATAACATCATCTTATCCTCTTGAGCCCAAAATGTATGGGAGAGATGCAGAGATGGAATCCATCAAAAATCTAATCATGGGAAATAAATCCAATGACATAACCGTCCTACCAATTGTAGGCATAGGAGGGATAGGGAAAACCACTCTGTCCCAACATGTTTATAATGATCCGGAAATCGGAAATCAGTTTGAGATCAAGATATGGGTCCATGTATCTGATAAATTTGATGTGGTTAGGATCACAAGGGAGATTTTAGGGTGTGTCTCCAACCGAAGTTACCAAGGAATAAGCAACTTTAACATGCTTCAGCAGGATCTTGAGAAACACATGAAATCTAAGAAGTTTCTGATTGTTTTGGATGATGTCTGGGATGTCACTACAGAAGACTGTTGGAACAAACTACTGGGTCCTTTAAGACCTAATCATGTGAATGCATCAGAAGTGACAGGTAATATGATCATTGTGACAACTCGAATACTGACTGTCGCTCAAAGGTGTGGAACGGCAGGATCAATAAATTTAGAAGCTCTGGAAGATGGTGATATATGGTCACTATTTAAAGCATATGCATTTAGTACTGATCAACATGGTAGTAATCAAAATTTAGAGAATCTTGGGAGGAAAACAATTAAGGAGCTAAAAGGCAACCCCTTGGCAGCAAAAACTGTGGGCTCCCTACTACGAAGAAATCTTACTGAAGACCATTGGATCAACATTATAGAGAACAAAGAATGGCAATCCCTGAAACATACTGATGGCATCATGCATGTGCTGAAGTTCAGTTATGATTATCTACCTAACCAGCTACAGCAATCTTTCTCTTATTGTTCTCTTTTCCCCAAGGGTTACTCTTTCAGTAAAGCACAACTGATAAAAATATGGATTGCTCAAGGATTTGTGGAAAAATCCAGTGAGAAGTTCGAGCACAAAGGATGGGAATATCTAACTGAGTTGGTGAACTCGGGTTTCTTTCAGCAAGCTGAAAGTTGGTGGTCTTCATCAGTAGTTTTTGTTATGCATGATCTTATGCATGATTTAGCACGACTGGTTTCACAAACAGAATGTGCAACTATAGATGGATCAGAGTGCAGAGAGTTAGCACCGAGTATACGTCATTTGTCGATAGTAACTAATTCTGCATACTGCAAGTATCAAAATGGAAAATTATCTCGTAATGAGGAATTTGAGAAAAGTTTGATGAAAGTTATGTCAAGGAGTAAGTTGAGGACATTGGTACTAATTGGGCAATATAACCATCATTTTTTTAAATCCTTCCAAGATGCTTTCAGGGAGGCTCAGCATTTGCGACTGCTGCATATCACTGCAGCTTATGCTGATCTTGATTCCTTCCTTTCCAGTTTGGCGAACACTACCCATCTCAGGTATCTAAGATTTAAGAACAAAGAGTCCCATGGAGCTTTTCATCTTCTCTTAGAAAGAGTGACCCACGAAGCTTTGCCCCATGCTCTGAGCAAGTGCTACCATCTTCAAGTACTAGATATTGGTTCATATGGAAGTCCCCTTATACCTGATGACATAAATAATCTTGTCAGCCTGCGGCATCTTGCCCAAAAGGGAGTGTGTTCTTCCATTGCTAGCATAGGAGAAATGGCCTCACTTCAGAAGCTAACAAATTTCAAGGTTGAGAATTCTATTGGCTTTGAGATAACACAACTTCAATGCATGAGCGAGCCCGTAGAACCGGGTGTGTCTCGACTTGAAAACGTTACAACTCAGCAAGAGGCCAGTGGAGCAAGCCTGAAAAGCAACCATTGCTTGGAGGGACTACATTTGTTCTGGAAGGGTGTACGGAATGGATATGACAGTGACGGGAATAGATACGACAGTGGTGGGAGCTCTGAAAATGAATGCGATGGTAACATGATATCCGAACCTTCTATGCACTCAGAAACAGAAGGGGAGAGATTGCAAATGAGTGATAGCAATGGTGCCCCTAGTTTAGATCATATTCTAGACATAGCAAGTGAGGAGCTTGAAGGTCTTGAACCCCATCACAACCTCAAGTATCTACGGATATCTTGGTACAATGGAACTAAAGCCCCAACTTGGCTTTCCACTTCACTTACCTATCTGCAAACACTTCGTCTAGAAAATTGTGCAGAATGGCATACACTTTCTTTAGAAGGGCTATCATTGCTTAGAAAGCTTGTGTTGATCGAGATGAAGAATGCATCGGTGCTCTCAATCCGTTCACCGCAGGATATTATTTTAATTGGAATGCAAAACTTGCATACGTGCTCTTGCACTTCCATGGTGGACTTCAACTCCAGTTTAAGGATCCTGAAGATTAAAAGGTGCCCGGTTCTGAAGGTCTTTCCGTTGTTTGAGAACTGCCGTAACTTGGGGTGCTCATGGTTGCCCCACCTCAGCAACCTCACCATCGATGATTGTCCTGATTTCACTGTGCCTCATCCTTTTCCCCCTTCAACTACTGTTTCAGAGTTCTTCATCAATGGAATTTCAACACTTCCAACGATGAGGTCAAACGAAGGAATATTTTATATTAGGAGTAACTCATTTTCTGATAAGCTGACAGCGATGGATAAAACAGTGTTGCCCTACCACAACCTTAGTAGGTTTGTAACTACTTTGCATATATCACAATGCCGAAATCTGAGATATATTTCGTTGGAAGGACTCAGGCAACTGATCCATTTGAAGAGGCTGAAGATAGACGAGTGTCAAAATCTTTTCTCTTCAGATGTTCCGCAAGAGCCTACTTCTACCCGTGAAGACATGGTAGCTGGAATTGGAAATCGCAATGACCGCCCATCTCTTGAACTTGTCAGTATTACAGAATGTGGAATAACGGGGAAGTGGCTATCTCAGATACTGCAACATGTGCAGGGCGTACAGGAATTGACATTAAGAAATTGCCTGGCGGTAACGAGACTATCGATGGGAGAGGAGGAAAAGTGTCAACTAGAGCTTTTGTTAGATCTTGAGGCTTCCTCGTCAAGACATCCAAGTGACGCTTCGATAAGCTCAGCTGAAGACGGACTCCTGCGAATTCCGTTAAATCTCGTCTCCTCTCTGAAGAAGATTCATTGCAGTTGTTCAGACAAATCTCGCAATTTCAGCTTGTCTTCTGTGCATAACGGCAAAAATGATGACCAGGCGAGCGTACATGATTATTCCCTACAAACGGCGCTACCCTGTTTTATAGGGAAGCCCGTCCGCCTCAAAAAATTACTAGTGCAGAACAACGCAAGTTTGGAATGTCTGCAGTTGCAATGCTGCACGGCACTTGAAGAGTTGGAGATTCGAGAATGTTCACAGCTCACCAAAATAGAGGTCTCGCAATCCCTCTGCAATCTCAGGTTTTTGAAAGTATACAAATGCCCCAGCTTGTCCCCATCTTTTCTTTGGTTTCCAGGGCGGGTTGATGAGTTATTCCCTCGATTGGAAAGACTAGAGATCGATGATCCCAGAATCCTTTCTACATCGTTCTTCAAGTACCTTGGCTCCCTCAAACGCCTAGAGCTTGAAAAACACAGACGCGGAGAGGAGAGACTATTGGATGAGCAAGAGAAAGCGCTTCAGCACCTCTCGTCCCTGCAAGAGCTCAAATTTGCGTGCAGCGAATTCATAGATTTTCCTGCCGGATTACACCGCCTTCCCTCACTCAAGAGGTTGGAGATTTGGCATTGTACTCGCATCACAAGGTTGCCAGAAGAGGGCCTCCCACCATCTCTGGAAGAACTCGATATCAATTTATGCAGCAAAGAGCTAACTTACCAATGCAGAATGCTACCAAGCAATCTGAACGTACAAATTAAGCAATACACAAGGGTCCGGCGGTGATGTACGAGATTGCCATATCATGTAGAAACTAGAGTAGACGTGTCTACTTAATTTTTCTATCATTTTTGTCTATTTTTCCGCTCCCACAATACTCCATGTGGTTTTTTACATCATGGTTCTCGGCTTCTAGCAACATTGTGATAACACTACCCTCATCTCATTCTCTATTGTCAGATCAGATTTTATTTTATCTGACAGACGGTTTATTGTGATAGACACTACTAGACGTCGAGACTATTTAATGGAAAAAAAGTGTGGCAAGCTGTTCAATGAACAATATGTGATTTGATTACTGGAGAGCTAACAGGAGCCAAGAACAAAGCATGTTGCTATTACTATTGCCATTACCACCTCACCGTTGTACACTTCATCAGCACATCATCACTATTGTTAGCCAAGAAAGCATCAATGACATCAGCATTTTCACCGTTCAACAATTTGCAGCCCGTCGATTCTTGTTGGAGTTGTTGCAGATCGATAAATCTTCCACTGTGTCTCGACATCCATCTCATCAATATGCAGCTCGATCTCACCACCAAGTGGCGGACCTAGGTATTTTGTCGTGGGTGTGCCCACACAATCCTCAAGAGCCGAATCAGAGTCACTCATACACACAAGTACACAAATAGGGTAAAAGATCTTAGTTTACCCCCAAGTATGGAATAGATAGTGTAGGTCATGTCTTACATAAGACAAACAATGAAAAGAAATTATGTTTATAAGATGGTTTTTGTAGCTTAGAAATTGCTTGCACGCATCATCATTCATTCATGTCTAATCTTAAAGAAAATTTCTCTCAATGACGTTACTAATCTTTATGCACTTGATCATCTTCATTTTTATCTTCCTACAAGGAAAACGAACGCTCATTTGATCGATTCAATTTAATCTAAATCACAAACCTAGGTCCTCTTTGAACTTATTGTTTTCACATTTCATGAATATGAATCATCCAGAGAAAGTAAATTCGCATGCGCCGTGCCACGCCGCCAAATGGCCAACAGGAAAGTACGAGACTGGAGATGAGAAACAGAGAAAACTAGTGAAGTACCCTACAAGCGCACGTGCATGCCCGATGGATTTGTGTGCTGGTGAGTCAGACTATGCCGCTAGGCCTTGGGCTTTTTTTTCTGCATTTATATGTGGAATAAATTCATTTGAGGTCCCTTAACTTTACACCAAATCCGATTTTCGTCCTTCATGATGAGGACACAACTAGCTCGGATATAACCTTGACTATCTTATGTATTACTCAACCAAATGTGCATATGTTCTATATTGGATTTACTTGTTATATATTTGAACAAACATTGCTACACAATGAGTTTCGTGTGTTTTTTTTGTTTACAGAGATACTTGCTTTGGTGAAGGAAAAGAGACCGAGCGTAACGAATGCATGGATGATCAAAGAAGTTGATTGGGGACCAAACTAAGACCTTCTCCAAGTCTACTTCCATCTCACCATGTCACTTTTGGTCTATAGAAGACAAGAGATAAAGTTTTACACGTTTTGCATTCGGATTCGGGCCTCCTGATAGCATCAACTTCAAATGGACCTAACCGCTGATCTAGAAGGATTTTCGGTGCCTATGAGTACTTGTTAGAAAGCTTATGGAGTCTACTTTCATATGGTTTTGGTCCCGTGTTAAAATTCCTACCGAGCTGCCGGGAATCTGCAAAATAAGCCACGTATTTCATCCAGTCCGAATCTGATTTGGGTTTTGGGCCTTGTAATTGTGTCATGGACTTAGCCCAAGGGGGTGTGCGCCCTAGGGCAACCCTAGGACATCCCTAATTATATTTGTTCAGTAGTCGTCATCGTTTTAAGTCGGTTTTTGCTTAGATTAATCTGTCAAGAATAGTATCGCCGCTAGATCGGTTTGTGGAACCCCAAATTCGAGTGCTTAATCATTCATATGCAATTGTGTTGCAATCTATCTCGTTCTTGCTTGTGTTCTTCGATTCGCATGTAGGGATTAGCCTTCTCGGCGAGATTAACCGGGTTTCGGCACGGTTGATAACCAGATGAGACGTGGTGCTGCGATTTGCGGGGCTAAGTAGCGTGTTCGTTCAGAAACCGGATCGAGTTTTGTCGCCATATTGTTGATTATACGTACCAAATATTGTGCTCATGTTGTAAAAAAATTTTTTTACCCCCTTTCCATTTCGAATACCCAATCTTAAAATCCTGGGCCTGCCCCTGAAGGGAACAATCACGATTCCATGGAACACTAAGGTAGCTTGTTAACTTCCCCAGGAATCTAGAGGATCACTTAATAAATTTCTAGTTGGATTATATAAGTTGTTCAGTACATCAAACTTATATGCATATAGAATTGTATATGTGTGATGAAGCTTATTGGCAAAATTTGCTATGAGACATCCAAAAAATATATAATTAGCTGAGGTACACCGCAAGAACGCGTACATGCTGTGGGACACCGAAAAAACTGGTAATTAGCCTGCTGGACACCCATGACATTATTTTATAATATCTAAGAAAAATGAGAGAGAAACAGTTACAAAAGTATGATTTTATCCTTGCCTGCCAAGCCCTACTCGCATATAGCAACTGCACCCCCAGTCGCCGTCGCCGGCTAGGCGACTCTCTGGTGTTTCAGGTGTGGGGGAGGGGGGGGAGGGAGTATGCACACCTAGGCACGGACTACGCATCATTCCCACACTCGTCGCTACTTCAGCGCGAGGGCCACGTTGGCGCTCATGCTCTGCCACACACCACACTTGCAGGCGAGCGCAACGTGGACCACCTCCTGGTTCATGTCTTGGCCACCACGACGTCAGTGCTATATGCGAGACACACATGGCAAATAAGGGCAAAATCATACTTTCATGACTATTTCTCTCTTCATTTGCTCTAGTTATAATAAAATAATATTGCATGTGCTCAGTAGCTAACTACCAGTTTTTTACGATGTCCCACAACAGATATGTGTTCTTGCAATGTCTTCAAGCTGATTACACGTTTTTTAATGTCCTATAATAAATGTTGCCAAACTTATTTGCATATAGAATTCTCATGGAAACATATTCGTTCTCTTCGCTCCCATTACAATAGAAGGAGATCGTTAAAAGTGCATATATGTGTAGTTAGAGTTAGAGTCAAACACGAACCATGGATACAAGGTATAATCATAGAGATAAATCTATTCTAGCATATATTTTACACCAGTTTTTATCTTCTCTCTGTAGTCAATGCAATACAATATAATACAACTGATTATAGGGTTTGTCTATATTTGATATTTTCCATGGAAATGCGCATGTGCAAGAAAATCTCGATTTCTGCGCGCCATCCCTTAGTCGCAGGTGGTTCGAAGAACACATGCGGATACGAGTTATCGACGGCTTACAAAAATGTTTTTTTAGCAGTGTTAACTTCGCCAGAGAAAGATAGAGTACTACGTCACTAAATCATTTTCAAATTGGATTAGTCGTTTACCTACCCTGTTTGTTGACTTCTCCAAGAAGCTAGAGGATCACTTAATCAATTTCAAGTTGGATTAAATATGTAGTTCAGTACATGAAACTTATTTGTATATAGAATTGTACGTGTGTGATGAATTGGACTACTAAGCTACCACATCCATCCCATTTTAAACGTAGTCATCTCTGTCCCATTGTCCCATTTAAGCCGTCATGAGTTTTCGTGTCCAACTTTAATAGTTCGTTTTATTTAATTTTTTTATGATTAGTATTTTTATTGTTATTAGATGATAAAAATATGAATAGTAATTTATGCATGGCTTCTATTTTTTATTTTTTTAAAAAAAAATTATATAAGACGGACAATCAAAATTGAATACGTAAACTCATGACTACGTTTAAAATAGAACGGAGGGAGTACTGGTTTAGACGGTCATCCGTCGGTACTTTGCACTCTCTTATAAGTACGACACTAGACACTGCGTACAATGGCATTGCATGCTCACAAGTCACAAACCATGGGCAACGCCATGCTGCTGCTCCTGCCCTTGCTCTCCCTGATCATGTCCTCCGGCTCCCTGGCCCTGAACCAGGACTTCTGCGTCGGCGACCTGGCCCGCGGCGACACGCCGGCCGGCTACCCGTGCAAGCCCGAGGCCACCGTCACCGCCGAAGACTTCTGCTACCGCGGCCTAGTCACCACCGGCCCGACCGTCAACCCCTTCAACATCGCCCTGTCCTCGGCCTTCTCCACTAGGTAAATGATTACAATTTCGGCTCGAAATTATCGTAAATTAGGACACCTGGCTCCTCCCCCTATCCTAATGATTATCTCATCGGAATTTTTTAGTTTTTTTAAATTGATCAAAATTTGTTAAGATTTAGTTAAAAGTACTAAAATTTTGTAAAATTCAAAATGTTACCGAAATTTTTGACCGAAATCGAAAGTGCAAACCAGGTTTCCCGGCGTGAACGGGCTCGACATCTCCGCCGCACGTGTCGACTTCTCCCCCGGCGGCATCGTGCCGCTGCACTCCCACCCGAGCGGCACCGAGCTCATCTACGTCGTTGAGGGGACCCTGTCCGCCGGATTCATCAGCTCTACATCCAACAAGGTGTACACCAGCACGCTCCGCAAGGGCGACCTCATGGTGTTCCCGCAGGGCCTCCTGCACTTCCAGATCAACGACAACGGTGGCGGCGGCGACGGCAACAACGCGACGGCGGCCATGGCGGTCTCCTTCTACAGCAGCTCCAACCCCGGCCTGCAGATCATGGACTTCGCGCTCTTCGCCAACAACCTCCCAACCGATGTCCTGAGCAAGGTCACCGTGCTGGACGACCTGGAGATCAGGAAGCTCAAGTCACTGTTTCGTGGGACCGGATAATCCATCGGTTCTTAATTTGGTCACCTCACGACCGGCAGGGTCGGTCAACATGAATCGGTCGTCGTCGTACGCCCGCCATTGTGTGATTCAATAAATGTACCATCGTGTCTTTGTAAATTCCAGCTTAATTTGCAGTTTGACTCTTCCTTTGTCCCGGGAACGTCCGACCCAAAAATAAATAATTGACACGCAACTTCGATTGAAAATTGTCATACTCATTTGCATTTTTATCTCTAGCTATACCAACTCAGTTTTCAACCAGACTATATACTAGAAAATCAACGTGCACGTTGACGTTGACGCCTAAGTTAGTTAGCACGTGCATAATATTTATAAGAGCATTTCCTAAGGGGCTCTCCAAGCCAAATTTTATCTAGCGAAGGAAAAAATTAGCCTTCAACAACATCTCCATCCAGCTAGCTAGACTATATGGCTGACCAAATTGTTTACACCTAAATTTGGCACCTATGGACGAAATAGGGGAAAATTGTTAAAGTTTGGAAAGTGACGGGTTTCCTTACTCGGGAAGGCAGGTTTTGTGTTTTCTTTGGTTTCTATCCCGAGTTGGATGTAGAGAAGGGCCTGTAGAGAGCAAGACCAACCCCTATTTAAGGGACAAGGCCGGTCCATTGTAAAACCCCCGAATACAATCTATTTGAATCGTTCTTTTACTATGTTTTCTATTTTACCTTAGTTTTAGTCCATCTTTGTCGGTTTGCGCCGTAAACCGTCTGCCGCCGCTACGAGAGTGCGGTACCTCTTTGTAGGTTTGTCCTGAAAACCTTCCGTTGTGCCCACGAGACGGGTAGTTATCCTCATATCAATCTAAATCGGCCTAGAGGCTGATTTTGATCTCTAAATCGGCTCCGCTAGCTGGTTTAGCTTTTCTTTTTGCAAAACCCATCTTGATTTGGCCCTTTGGCTAGATCGAGGTGGTTGGCGACTCCATATCACCGCAAGGCGTTTAGGTGTTGCGATCGTGCTTGTCGACTTGTCAAAAAAGTTGCCAACACAAATATTCCTCCCGGCTGGCTAAATTTGGTTAGCCACAGCCACTTGCCAATAGCTGGCCAAATACTCCCCTCGTCGCCTCCTCCTCTCTTACGCAACAGTGAGGAGTAGGAGCAGCAGTGCCGCGAGCCCACCGTTGCCGCCCCCTCTGCTGCAACGGCAAAGAGCAGCCCCGCTGTTGAGAGCCCCCTTGCTGCCTACCCCCTTCCAGAGACTAGGTCGATGGGGCAGGCGGCCACCATCCTCCTCATGCACCATCCGTCACAGCTGCCGCCATCCCTCCAAGCCATCTCTCTCTACAGCACCTGCCCTCCAGCACCGAGCCTCCTCATCCGTTGTCGTTTGTTGTTGCCTTCCCGCCGTCCTCCCCTATAGTATGTCACACCCAGAAATTCACGAACCAGAATCGTCACGCTTGTAAATTTACTAGTAATTTCCGAGCGTGTCAAGTTGGTATTAGAGTCATCTTGACTGTAGGATAAGCCAAATGGTCAAACCATAATGACAAATTTTCCGAAAACTTTATTTGTGAAAATTTTCCCTTTCTTCCTTCTCCATAATTCTTTGCAAATCATTTTATCAATCTCCCCTTCCTCCTTCAACTTGAATAGTTGTTAAGCTTTCTGGAGAAACTTGAAGATGCCAAAGTCAAGTCAAGTGTATCGTGGAACAAGAAGATGTGGTTGAACTGAAGAACTGAAGTATCGAGCTTTCGAGATGGAATGAAGTTTTGGATACTACCTTAGAATCTAAACCACTCTTTTGCAAGAGTATAACATTTGTTGCTTGGTTGTGTGTAGGTATGGTAGCATTTTCATCATTGACGAGCGTGTAACTGTACTAGGTTGTTTGCTTAATCAACTTGAACAATATAATATTTTACACACATCAGACCAGTGGAAACATGGTTAAGGTCTTATCTTTAGTGTAACCCCTCTCCTTCTACCCTCTCCAAATCTACAACAGATGGTGAACACTCGCGCCAGTGGAAAGTGGAAATAATAACAACGATGAGAACCCAACCATCACACAAGTCTTGGCTCAATAGACTCAGCTCATGAACATGATGATGTAGCAGATGGATAACCAGTTTGACCAAGGTAACAACAATCCTCCGCCCCAGAAAAAGTTAGCTGAATTTCTTTGTGTGAGGCCACCTACATTCTCTAGCACTACCAACCTTATTGAAGCTAGTGACTAGTTGCATGCTATCGAGAAGAAGTTGGGACTGCTCCAGTGCACGGATCAGGAGAAAGTCATTTTTGCTTCGCATCAGTTGCATGGACCTACTTTAGAATGATGGGATCACTTCCGAATGAACAGAGTAGAAGAACAACCAATCAACTTGACTGACTTCACTAAAGGATTCAAGAAGACATACATACCTGCAGGAGTTGTTGCTTTGAAGAAGTGCGAGTTTAGGACACTAAAACAAAAGGATCACACTGTGAGAGAGTATTATCTTCACGAGTTTAGCTGTCTAGCATGTTATGCTCCAAAAGATGTGCGTACTGATGAAGAAAGATCGGAGAAGTTCTTGGAGGGACTAAATGATAAGATGTCAGTTAAGTTGATTTCCGATGACTATATATGCGTTGATTTCCGATGACTATATATGCTGATCACTGGTGGATAGCTGCAAGAGGGGAATGTTGGTTTCAAAGGAAGCACAGGGTAGTAGCCAGAGGCAACGTATCAAGCCACTCCAAATTGAGGAATCAAGTTCTACCTCTCAAGAATAGTCGCAATAGTTCAAGAATGGTGGTGAGATCAACTCAGAGAATAATGCGGGCAATGAAGTCAGCAACGAGCAAACTCCTCAATCAATACCAGCTTAGCCAAATTAGCCTCAAGAAGACAACGGTAATGGAAGGAAGCAGTTGGTGTGTTTCAACTGTTATGAGTCAAGTCACTTTGTAAGAGAGTGTTCGAAGCTGAAGCATCAGATGTCACAAGGTCAAGTCAACAACATTGTCGTCATAGGAGCCAATGTCGTGCCAATTGCGTCTTCAAGTGATAAAACTCAGCCATCAGTTCCAAAGCAGCAGTAGCTTCCTTTTGGCCTTAGAATAATTATTAGAGTAATGAAATAAGATAGAATGCAGTTTACATATGCCCTTTTCTTTCTAGTTGTTCCAAATCTCTGGACGAGATTCCTGGTAAGGGGGTAAATCTGTCACACCTTGATTTTCGTTTTAAGGACATATAAATTATTCCTAGAATTTTCATTAAATTTCATTATTTACAACTGAAGTTAAATTTGGGAAATAAAATTTCCTAAGTAAAACATGGTCTGATTTAATTTTTGTTAAATTCTCCTTGATGAACTATACTCTCTAAAAATTTTTCGGATTTTTATAGCTCAGTTACTAATTTTAATAATACAAACAACATTTCAGTAATTATTTAAGTTAAAAAGGTAATAAATCCTCTTCCCAGTCTTGGCCGAGTTGGGCCCATTTCCTTCCATCTCTCCCCGTCGGCCCAGCTCGAGCCAGCAGCCCCTCCTCATCCCTCGGAGCAAGTCCGTTGTCCTCCCTCCTTCAACCGGCCCAAGAAAGAAACAAAAGTCTACTTCACGTTCCCCATGCTACACTGACGGCCCTAACCTCCAGCCGGCCTCCCTCCCGTGCCCGTGCGCCACACCACCGCCTTGTCCGCTCGATTCGGCTTCCTCATTGCCTCCTCTTCCAAATTTATCGCGGGAATGGAATCCCTCAATCTCTTCTTCTTTAATTGTCACGTCCGAACTAATTTACACATACAATTCTCGTCAAAGAATCAACCGAGGTACACAAATCAATAATTTAATAAACAAATTCATCAATATAATATCGTTAAATACTTACAAAAGAAAAGAAAACAGCACCGGACAGATGATCTAGAGATGGCTTCAGCTACACTCCCATAGGCAGCTTAAGTGAGGTATAAGCCAAATGTTTTTTGCTTCGCTACTTTCTTCAACTGAGGTTTATTTATTATTGCAAGAGTGAGCACATGAAATACTCAGCAAGCCACACAAATATGCAAGTGCACAGGAATAACAAAGGATGGCATAATAAAGGGTTCATTTGCAAAAGTAGTATTTAGCAAATATTTGAGAGTAGTAAAACATTAGAGTAATTAATCATCAATATTAATCAACACTGAAGTACACCAATGCTGCACAGGCCTAACCATCTCTGAACAACTAACCCCAGTTGCACAGATCTAAACTCCATAACAGTAGCTAACAAATTATAATCACCAATTATTATTATTAATGAATAGTGCGGTACTAATCACAAAAAACATTGCTAGGCCCACCCATGACCGTGGGCGCAGCAATTCGAATAGTTTTATTTTGGCCAGAGGTGTACAAATTTACCCACAAAACACTAATTCTACACATGTTGCCATGCCCCGAAATACCGCCATGGTATTGCAAAGGGGAAAACTTTGACAAGACCATTTGCATAACATGCCCAACCGAATGACACCCACTAAGCATCTGTCTCCGGTAGGGATGGCCAGTTCCCTAACAGGGAGACTACCTAATGCCCAAACAGTGGACTTAATTGTCTATCACCTATCACCTGTGGACTTAGTTGTCTGCCACGATAAAAACACAACATACCGTGGCATCTGTCGTTGGTCATATTATACTACAGATCTAAGTCGTTGCCTATTCTTGCTCGTGGTTAATATGGTTAATGCTTCACAACACTAGCTCGTAAACTAGTCCTTAGTTGTCATGAGGACGTCCAACACACTATGTGCTCACAACTCACCATTAGTAAAATTTTATTTGTCAAGTTAATAAACCAAGCACTACCAATCAGCACTACCAATCGTCACGAGATATCACTAATTAATCATCATTAATCATGAGGGAAGCATTAATTATTCCCACATAAATGACACTAAAGTGTCTAAGCATGGCAAAGCAAATTATACTAAATACTCCCTCCATCTACTTTTGATAGTCATACTTCATCTTGACACACAGACCAAGGATAAGTGATTCTACTTATCATCCATTTAAATATGCTACTAGTAATTCCTCGTAAACAAGCGATTCATTAATATTTACATTTCTCGATGCTCATGCAACCAATCTGGTGTGGAAGAATGAAGAGTCATGCATTAAATCTAAGAAAGTCATTAAGATGATAAGTTGTTGGATTGAAATATGCCTATTAAAAATAAAATTTTCAGATTTGGAAATATGACTATCAAAAATAGATGGAGGGAGTATCTAGTTGGACCAATGTATAAAGTCCAAACTAGTCAAAGTATAATCTAGGTTAACAAGGAATAAGGTAATCAGTACAAATTAGCTATACAAAGGAATATGTGTTCACACCACACAATGACATTAAAAAAATGAACATTTGAAATAAATAGAGAATTTAAATATAAGATCAACATGCTCAAAGGGATTGTATATGTTTGGGATCTGTCTTGCAATAATCGGTCTTCAATTAATCTTCTGAAACTCTTCCAATGCACTCATAAACCTCCAAAACGACAGAATTAAATGACAAGCTAACAGGCAAAACGAGAAAAAAGAATAAAAAAACTCCAAATAAATAGTACATAAAAAGTAAACAAACATGTAGAGCATGATTTTATAAGAATTATAAGACTTGAACAGCCTCATTCCAACTTCATATGAATTAGTTATGAATTTTACAAGGTTTAATCCAATTAAACCTATTAAAGAAAAGATTACTTCAAATTAATTGGATGGCAGAGGGGGAAAATGATGACGGCAGAGCTCGGTTTGACTAAGTTGACAGAGTATCAACGGATTAGATCACTCGAGGATGGATGAAGGGCTGACATCGATTGACTGGATTTTGACTATATCGGACGGCTCAGATTGAACTCGATCTAGGGTTTAGAGATGGCGCCACATGGTGACACCGGATTTTGACCTATATTGGATGGGAGCGACGTAATGGCGGTGACGTGGACAGCCACACAGGCTCGATGGCCGGTCGGCTCTAGACCCACACGATAATTTGAAAAACAACATAATGCATATAATTTGAAACGAGATAAATTTGTAAGTTGGGATCAACATGTTCAAAACATGTTCAAGGGTATATTTGCCTTTACCCATGGGATTTTCACACTGAACTTCACCTGCAATAGCAACTTCCTCGGCGGCAACGTCTACATGATCTTAAAAGGGATAAAAACAAATAAACAAAAAGAAAAGGCAGAAAAATAACAACAAATAAAATAACTAATTAAATCGGAAGATAGAGCTCAACTTTTGAAGAATTAACTTAAGAAAATAAACAGGTCAATTCGGAGTTCGGATGGAGGAGATATAACAATTGGAAGATTGAATTTTGAGATAATTTGGATGGAAAGGTAAACGAAGATTTGTGGACTGTCTCTTTAGTAATTCTGGAACAAGATATTATTTTTGGAGAACTGATGAGCATGATCCACCCATCAGTGGGATGGTATGTGCCTAATAGGTCTTATCGGGAAAAAATAGTGGATAGAAAATTTGGAAGACACAGAGCACGATATGTCACTATTAGAAAATTAGTTGTTGCTGACAGTCAAAATAGAGTTTCGCTGGTGGCCAGAAGTGTCACCAGCGACTAACGGCCAGTGAAAATAATGCATTTTCACTAGCGGCCGGCTGGCCAGCGAAAATTGAGTTTCGCAACCGGACATGCTTAATTAGACAGCCGCTAGCAAAAATGGTGCGGCAAGCTAAAGAGGACCATCGGTGATAACAATTTTGGGGATAAAAAAAATCAAAATCGGTGTTGCAGGCCGCCATAGCCGTAACCACCACTGGTCGCCATGGCTGCAAATACAGCCCGCGGTGGCCACCGCCTGCCAAAGCCCACACCGCGGTCACCAGGTGGTAGAGGGGAGGGGATTGGAGGAGCCCAGGCGTCATCGTCGTGGTAGCCGTCGTCGTCATCATGGCAGCCACCGTCCATGGAGGATCCGTTGTTGCGGCCCAGCGGAAAAGAGGAGGACGACGCAGGAAGCCATGGCGGAGAGGAGGAGGCCACGCGCCGCCGGTGGGAGGCAGGGGAAGAGGGAGAGGACCCGAGGGGCAGAGAGGAGGAGAACCGCCCCCGCCGCCAGATCTGTGCCACCGTGACCAACCATGGTCGAGGTCGCTTCATCCATCACCGAGCCGCAACCCTAGCCACCGGATCCGTGCCACAGTGACCCGCCACTGGATCCACGCCCCTCCGACTTGCCGCCACCGAATCCACCCCCCTCCAACCTGCCGCCGCTGGATCCATGCCCCTCCAACCTGCTGCCACTGGATCCACGTCCCCTCCCCTCTGGCTAGATCTGGGAAAGGGAGAGGAGGGTCGGGTCACCATCACCGCTCCCAGGAGCGTGGCCGCCCAGTCGTCGAGGCCACGTGCGCTGGACCGCGTCGCTGCCTCCCCTACACTCTGCCGCTGAGCTCCGCCACGCGCTGCCGCCTGCCGTTGAGATATGGGGAGCCGAGAGAAGTTGCGAGAGATAAAGAGGGAGACAAGTCGTGAGAGAGAGAGAGAGAGTCGCTGCTGAGATGGATATGGGGAGCCGAGAAAAAAAAGAGGAAGTTAAAATTTCAGTTCCGCACGCGCTCCCACATTTTTTGCTAGCGGAAGTTAAAAGGAAGATAAAGAACTGAGATGGATTTTTGCTAGCGGTGGCTTAGGTGGGCCGCCAGCAAAAAGGGTGCATCTTCATTGACAGTCCTCTTAACTTGGCCGCCAACGAAGATCCATTTTCGCTAACAGTGCTAGGTGAGGAAGAAAAAGCTGAGAATGGAATATGGCTGCAGAGGCAGTGGTGCAACGATGGGTGGTCAACGACAAGGAGGTGGTGCCAATGGACGGCCTATGGTCTACGGTTGATGATGGCGTCGACTGAAATTTCGGAGGTAGCAGCCTATGCTCTCCAGATGATGGCAAACAGCGAGAGACAGCACCAGATGGTGGAGGTGAAGCCGGAGGGTTGGAAGATGGTAGAGGTAGTACCAGGAAAAAAATGGTGGTGGTAGTGCCAACAACGACGTGGTTTGGGAACAGTGAAGTGGCGGCGGTTTGACAACGAGGCGTTGGCGAGGATAACAGTGGTGGCATCTCCGATCCTTTGGATAGTATAAAGAACAATGATGCACACAACCACTGGGATGGCGTTGGAAGAAACAGAGTGGTGGGCCTGGTTGATGAAGGAGCTACTGCTATCGGAAGATGGAAACTTAGAATGAACAGGGAATATTTTTAGAATGTTCCACTGGAATTTCTGAAATAAAAGTATTATTTTTGCATGAGATTAATATAGGAAGAACAAGGGACCAGCGGGTAGGGGTGACATAGTGACGATGGCACAACCACCGGTAGTTTGATGGTGCTAGGAACAAAAGAAAAGACCGACTTAAGGAAGACAACAACGTACGGTCGCTAGATGAGAAGATGGAATTGACTAAGATAATGTCACTTAGCTATGACAGTGGCGTTGATCAATGATGTAGAAGAAGGAAGATGGGAGTAGACTGATACTCACCAACGATGCAACCGCCATGGACGACGTGTGGGGATGACAACTGTAGCCCCTGGCAGCAGGACGACGTGCGTGCGCACGATGCGTCACGGTATAGGCGCAGAAATGGAGAGGATGCGGTGGCACTAGTCAGCTGATGAAGATGGCGGATGGCATAGGCAGCCAAGGGGATGAAGGCGAAGCAACGGACTGAGTCGTCGGCACATCCGCTACATCGGGACAGAGATGCAATGGCAGCTTGGATCAAGGCGGCTCTAGCGATGGGGAAGAAGCTGACGACATCTCAGCGTGCGTTAATAAAAAGAAAAGGGCAGCAGCACTAGGAAGAGAAGATAGCAATAGGGTAATCACCGGTGGTAGAAGGAACTTCTGGAGTTGAGGTGTCAAGGCTGCGTTGGGTGCTGATGCTGACATTGCCAAGGAGGAGAAGATCGAAGGGAGAGGTAGTAGACTTAAAAGGGGGAATGTTCGTTTAAGTGGGCCAGAATGGGCCTTGTAAGCGTGAGTGGTTATTCGACCCAAGTGCCAGACTGTAAGCGTGTGTGGGGAGTGAGTGGGAGTGATAAAACTGAACACGCAACTCCTGTAAACCTTTTTATCGATTTAGAACTTGGCGGTGGCGATTGGCGGCGGCAGCGGCGGAATTCGTTGGAAATCCCCGTCGATATACCTTGTGTGTCTCCAGTTCTGAATCCTAGTTTAGGCAGCTATCAATTTGGTATCAGAGCCCTCAGATCTTCTTGGTTTCTTGAATTCCCTTGGTCGAGCCGTAAAATTCCATGAGATAGGTGGGGATCCGCTGTTTACAGTGATATTCCGCAAAAGCCTTTTGGGGCTCCCTTGATCTGGTTGGCTAGATTCGGGGTAGGAACCAGCGATCATCCTGGAGCGACCTCGGTATACCACTAAGCAAGCGGCTCAAATCATGGCTCAAGATGGGAAACTCGATCTCTTGTTGAAGATGATGGAGGAGGCCGAGAAGGAGCGGGAGGAGATGGATAGGAAGCGCGAGGAGTCGGAGGCCCTGAATCTTGTGGAGTTGCAGCTGTTGAAGCTTGCGATGGAGTCCCGCATACCCTTGGTGGAGAAACAGGTGAGCGAGTTGGGGGGTTCTGCGAATGATTTGGCGAAGAGGGTGAATTCCTTGCAGGCAAGTGTGGAGAAATGTCAGCGGGAAGTTCAGCAGAACGCGCTATACAAAGGGGAATCCAGCCAAGGACCAACTCAATTCCCAAATGATGATGACCTCAATGGAAACTCACCGAATCCTTTCCTGTTCACACCCCAACAAGGATGGCGAAATCCTCCGCAGTTCAATTCTGTAAGCCCATTTACTCCTGAGAACTCGGGTTGTCCAATCTTTGATTCTGGAATGGCTAGTATTGGTGGCAATGTCCCTTCTATGTCTTGCCCTCAGTTTGATGGAGAAAATCCCCAGATGTGGAGAGATAACTGTGAAATTTATTTTGAGGTCTATGGGGTACATCCTGCTAATTGGGTTAAGGTTGCTCTGCTGAATTTCACTGGAAGTGCTTCGTTCTGGTTGCAATCTGTTAGGAATGAGTTGGTAGGGATTTCCTGGTTGGAGTTATGTGATAGAGTGTGCCGTAAGTTTACAAGGGATAGGCAAGAAATTCTTATTAGACTGTGGTTTCATGTAGCGCAGACAGGCAGTGTGACTGAGTATGTGGAGAGATTTGATAGTCTCATGCATCAGCTGTTGGCGTATGACAATGCCCTTACACCAAGGTACTTCCTAACTAAGTTTGTGGATGGCTTGAAGGATGACATTAGAGGGGCAGTTATGCTTCAGAGACCGGTGGACCTTATGGAGCTTGCTTAATGGCATTGCTACAGGAAGAAATATTGGAAGGAAGCAGAAAACCAAGTTACAGGAAATCTGATGGAACCAATTTCAACAAGGTGTTTTCCCGACCTACTCAGCCAACTGTTTGGCCAAAAAGTCCTGCTCAGACTACTGGAGATGACAGGAAGCTGATTGAGTCAGGGAAGATAAGGTCTTGGCTCTGAAATCTTACAGGAGGGCTGAAGGGTTGTGTTTTACATGTGGAGAACGATGGAGTAAGGACCACAAATGTTCCCAAACTGTGCAGTTGCATGTGGTAGAGGAATTGTTGGAAGCATTTCAAGGTGATATGGAAGAAGAAGTTAATGGACTTGATTCCTCCCAGAAAGACTCCTTGATGGCGCTTTTGGCTAGTGCTTGTAACGGCACAGATTCTACTCATTCTTTCAGAGTCAAGGGGTTGATACAGGGGACTAAATTACTGATGCTTATTGACTCTGGCAGTTCTCATTCCTTCTTAGATGAGAATATTGTTCAGACAATGCAAGGAGTTACATCCCTTCCACAACCTGTTAAGGTTAAGGTTGCTAGTGGTGAAGTTCTGATTTGTGACAAACAATTACCGGATTATGCTTGGTGGCTTCAGGGGAGATGTTATAGAACCAACTTTAAATTGCTTTCCCTGCCTGGGTATGATGCCATCCTGGGGATAGACTGGTTACAAGGGCTGGGAGTCATGAGAATAATTTGGGTTCAAAAGTGGTTGGAATATGAGATCAATGGAAGTCCAGTTAGGATTCAAGGGGTGATGCCCAAGGTTGATGCCTGTCCTCTAATATCTGGAGATAAACTCATGGGCTTGTGCAAAATGGGAGCTCTTATGCATCTGTTTCAGATTACCAGTGAAACCGACATACATAAACCTGAGATTCCCATTATGATACAAGAAGTGATGAATGAATTCAATTCAGTTTTTGAAGAACCACAAGGACTGCCACCTAGGAGGCGTTGTGACCATTCCATTCCATTAATTCCTGGGTCTAAGCCGGTCAACCTTCGGCCCTATGGATACAATCCAGCCCAGAAGGATGAAATTGAACAGCAAGTACGAGATATGTTAAAGTCTGGAGTTATTCATCCTAGTGTTAGTCCGTATTCATCTCTGGCATTGCTAGTTAATAAGAAAGATGGCACCTGGAGGCTTTGTGTGGATCATAGACTGCTTAATGCTATCACCATCAAGAGCAAATACCCCCTGCCTGTTATTGATGAACTTTTAGATGAATTGGCCGGCACAGGTTGGTTTTCTAAGTTGGATTTGAGGGCGGGATATCATCAAATCAGGTTGGTTGCTGGAGAGGAACCTAAGACCGCCTTTCAAACTCATTTTGGGCACTTTGAGTATCGGGTGATGTCCTTTGGGTTGACAGGGGCACTTGCAACCTTCCAAGGAGCTATGAATGAAACCTTGGCTTCGGTCTTAAGGAAGTGCGCCTTGGTGTTCTTTGATGACATACTGATTTACAGTCCAACCTTGGAAGCTCATGCTCAAGATCTTAGAACTGTCTTGCAACTCTTGCAGGATCATCAGTGGAAGGTGAAATTGAGCAAGTGCTCTTTTGCTCTGAAGGAACTCAATTATTTAGGGCATACTATTGGAGTGGCTGGAGTTTCCACTGACCCTAGCAAGGTACAAGATATTGTCAATTGGGCTATTCCTACTACCTTAAAGAAGTTGAGGGGATTCTTGGGAATAGCTGGGTATTATCACAAATTCGTGAAGAATTTTGGTGTGATTAGTAAACCACTCACAAACCTGTTAAGAAAAGGGGTTGAGTTTGTGTGGACTCCGGAGGTGCATGAGTCCTTCGAGCAATTTAAGAAAGCTTTGGCTTCAGCTCCTGTTCTTGCTCTTCCGGATTTTACTAAACCTTCTGTCATTGAGACTGATGCTAGTGAGATCGGAATTGGTGCAGTTTTGTCCCAGGATAAACACCCCATTGCTTATATGAGTAAGGCATTGGGTCCTCGTACTAGGGGGTTATCCACTTATGAAAAAGAATGCTTGGCAATCCTATTGGCAATTGAGCATTGGCGGTCCTACCTTCAGTATGCAGAGTTCACTATACTCACTGACCACAAGAGCTTGATGAATCTTACTGATCAGCGCTTGCATACTCCTTGGCAACAAAAGGCCTATACAAAGTTGCTAGGGCTGCAGTTCAAAATTTGTTACAAGAAAGGAATCCACAATGAAGCAGCTGATGCCCGGTCCAGATGTGACCATAACTCTTCTTTGGAGGTGGTTGCTATTTCGGTTTGTAAGCCCACTTGGCTGGAAGAGGTTGTTAATGGGTATTTGAAGGATGCCAAGGCTACTTAGTTACTGTCTGAATTAGCCATTCACTCTAAGGCTGACTCTCCATACCAACTTAAGGATGGTCTTATTCGATACAGAGGACGAATCTGGTTGGGACAGAATATTGAGTTGCAATAGAAAATTTTTAGTGCCTTGCATGACAGTAGCATCGGTGGGCATTCCGGATTTCCTGTGACTTATCGAAGGATCAAGGCCCTTTTTGCTTGGCCTGGTATGAAGAAACAGATCAAGCTCAAGGTGAAGGAGTGCTCTATTTGTCAGCAAGCGAAGCCGGATCGTTCTAAGTACCCCGGGTTATTGCAACCCTTGCCGGTTCCATTGGGAGCTTGGCAAATTGTCACGATGGATTTTATCGAAGGGCTTCCAACCTCCAGGCGATTCAACTGTATTATGGTGGTGGTTGATAAGCTATCTAGGTATGCCCATTTTTTACGGCTAGCTCATCCATTATCTGCCGCAGACGTTGCTCAGTTGTACATGGAAGGAGTTTTTAGACTGCATGGTTTACCCCTGGCCATAGTTTCTGATAGAGATCGCATCTTTACTAGCCACTTTTGGAAGCAGCTGTTTAACAGTGTGGGCACTAAACTTCATATGAGTACTGCATACCACCCTCAGACGGATGGACAGACTGAACGTGTGAATCAGTGCTTGGAGACTTATTTGCGTTGTTTTACTCATTCCTGTCCAACTAAATGGTCCACCTGGCTATATTTGGGCTGAGTATTGGTACAATACTAGCTATCACTCCACACTGAATAAAACCCCTTTCGAAGTATTGTATGGGCATATTCCTAACCAATTGGGCATTACTGTTAACTCTTGTGAACTTCCAAATGTCCAGCAGTTGTTGAATGAATGAGGGTTAATGATACAACTCTTGCAGCAACATTTGAACAGAGCACAACAGTTTATGAAGAGCCAAGCTGACAAGAAAAGAAGTTTTAGAGCTTTTGCAGTGGGAGATTGGGTCTATTTGAAGTTACAGCCATATGTCCAAACTTCAGTAGCAGCCAGGGCTAATCACAAGCTGAGTTTCAAGTTCTTTGGTCCTTATGAAATTCAAGAGAAGATTGGTGTTGTAGCATACCGTTTAGTCCTTCCGGCGAGCAGCTCTATTCACCCTGTTTTTCATGTCTCGCAGCTCAAAGCAGCTCAAGGTTTTAAAGGGGATGCTTCTGTTCATCTTCCTGTTCAGTCTTCTACTAAACAAGTTCCTGTGGCTATTCTGGATACTAGGGTGCGCAAGTCAGGTATGTCTGTTATTCCTCAGGTGCTTATACATTGGTCTGATGATGTGATCGCCAATGCAACTTGGGAAGACTTGGAAGATCTTCGTACTCGTTTCCCAAGAGCACTGGCTTGGGGGCAATCCAGTTTTCAAGGGGGGAACATTGTCAAGGCTGCGTTGGGTGCTGATGCTGACATTGCCAAGGAGGAGAAGATCGAAGGGAGAGGTAGTAGACTTAAAAGGGGGAATGTTCGTTTAAGTGGACCAGAATGGGCATTGTAAGCCTGAGTGGTTATTCGGCCCAAGTGCCAGACTGTAAGCGTGTGTGGGGAGTGAGTGGGAGTGATAAAACTAAACACACAACTCCTGTAAACCTTTTTATCGATTTAGAACTTGGTAGTGGCGATTGGCGGCGGCGGAATTCGTTGGAAATCCCCGTCGATATATCTTGTGTGTCTCCAGTTCTGAATCCTAGTTTAGGCAGCTATCATGAGGGCGAGAGGGTGGCACCATTCCACGATGGCAGCAGCACCTCTGCACGAAGGCGACAACGACAACACATGGGAGAGGACCGGGGATTAACCACTGATGAGGACATTGAGGTGGCAGCTATGTTGGAAACTGGGCAACGATGATATTGTTTGTGATCTGCGAATATAACCAAAATGGTTTTCTCACACTAGATGATGATTAGGGAGGAAGAACGTGAAAGCGGCGCAGGTGCTTACCACGATAGAGAGGTGGCAGCAATGCCGGGTGGTTGACAACAAGTTGATGGCGATGGTGGATGGCTTGATGGAAGACGGCGCAGGAAGTGGGGAAGACGACAGAGGTGGATGGCATAACAGTGCTGCGCCATTCGCTGGTAATTGAGAGATCTCCCAACGATGGTAGCAGTGCTGGAAATGAGACGACCATCATGCCGGCTCGATCTTCCCATGGAGCAGCTCGTGCTTGCGATGACAGCGGCAACATTGGTGCTCACTCGATCGGACTGCAACACAACCGCGTCTACTCGATGTCCCGAGGCAGGAACCTAGGCCGGATTATAGTGAGCAGCAATAGCAGCAAGACATGGTCCGGTGGACGACGATGGAGAGAGAGGCGGCAGTGCAAGTTCGCAGCGAACGGCCGGTGGAGGGATGCAGGCGTGTCGCCGGAGGTGAGGAAGATGCATGGGAGGTGGCCTTGGCCTTGGTGTTGACCGGCGGCGGCGACGGCACGGTGTGGCAGGAACGGTGGTCTGCAAAGGGAAAAGGAGGGGGTGCTGGATCTACTTATAGAGGAGGACAGGGAGTTGAGCGGCCAGCCGGAAGATGTTTATTCATTTTTTTAGCTGAGACGATGGAAATTGAGGTGACTGACTGATGATGGTTACTCATTTTTTGGCTTTGGTGGAGAAAATTGATGGAGGGGTTTCGCCGGGGATTTGGCTGGTGATGTGATGGCACGGCCGGGGCTAGCTGAAGCGCGCAGGCGGGCTGGTTCGAACTGCATGCGAGGAAATGAGATATGGGGCTTCGGCCTCCTGCTGATGGGACTTCGGCCTCCTGCTGGCCAGAGGAAGAAGATGACCGATCGAGAAGGAAGAAAGAAAAGATGAACAGCCGGGAGACAAGATCCAACTCATCAAAAGAGATTCAATTTTCGGCATTCAACAAGTGAAATTGATGATGGAGAGGAAAGGATTAGGGAATTTCTGTTAGCTTCAGCTATAATCATGTGTCGTATTATCGGTTACTGTAACGTGTCTAGTGTTGTCGTTTCTTCAGTTTCGTCAGACTCTGTTTCGGCGTCTGTTTCTCTGTTTCTTTTTCCTGTAAGCCGAGTCTTCCGGGTCGTGCGTCGTGTGCGAGTCATCCGGATTTCAGTGTCGTGGTCGCATCGTCGTGGATGATGGCGTAGTGGTGTCAGTTTGAGTCTGTACATATTTGCTATATATATGAGCATCAGAAAACGTCGCTGGTTGGTTCGCGACACCAAAAACTCTGTTCGTGTTCATCGTCTTTCCAATTCAGAGAATTCGCGTGAGAGAGAGAGTGAGGATTCACAATCTTGGGCTTTGCTATCATTTGGTATCAGAGCCATGTCCGCTCCCGCCAGCGGTTCGTCTCGCACTCACCGGCGAACAGGCCGCCGGCTCTCGCCGTCTCCGCCGCGCGTGAGCGGGCGACAGCTCGTCGTGCAGCGGATTGTTAAGGAAGATGGCTCCGTCTACTATCCAATACTCAGACGCTCAAATTACTCCGATTGGGCGGTGTTGATGCGAGTCAATCTCCAGGCTCAAGGTCTGTGGGATGCTGTCGACACCGGCGATGTCCCGTATCAGGAAGATTGCCAGGCGCTTTCAGCCATCTTGCGAGCGGTGCCGGCTGAGATGGTCCGGCCGCTTGCCGAGAAGGACAGCGCCAAAGACGCCTGGGATGCGCTCAAATCCATGCGAGTAGGCGCAGATCGTGTTAAGGAGTCCCGAGCACAGAAGCTGCGCCAAACTTTTGAGTCCATGCGATTCAAGAATGGCGAACACCTGGAGGATTTCAGCCTTCGTCTCCAGTCCTTGGAGATGATCTGTCTGAAGAGAAGGTTGTTTGAAAATTGCTTCGCGTCGTTCCCCGGAGGTATCGCCAAATGGCTCTATCGATTGAAACCTTGATTGATCTCACTGTTTGATGAATTTTTATACCAAAATTCATAGAAAAAATAATATATCATTGGGCATTAATTTGCAGCCCAATTTTACGAAATACACGTGAAACATGTCTCTACGACATGTGGGACCAGAAAATTCAAATATCATACAATGTTCAAACATATTCAAAATTGGACTCGTTTTGTTGTATGTTTTGATTGGAAAATAATGGTTCCAACAGAATTCATATTTGATATATGATTAGGGAGATATAAACATTTGAAGGAGATCAACCAGTGTTAACCTCGTATATCCTTAATTTGTTTGCTGCTCCTCACCGGTTGGTAATTATCCTTATGGCAGTGTTTGGCAAATGTCTAAAGGAAATGATTTCCCACTCATCTTTAAATCCTAACCATTTATTCTCCCTCATCCATTTAATCCTAACCCTTCATTCATTTCCTAATCCCAATCCCACCCCTCATTTCCCATTATCCAAACACACCCTATGAGGTGTGGGATCCACCGTCAATTAGCCAAGTTAATCCTCGTGATTATCTCCAGCACACACACGTTCTTTTTATCTGGAGCACAAAATTCTTTTTATCACGCGCAGGTCGTTGGATTAACAGACGCGCTGGCTTATCCAGAGAATTAACGCTTGATTTCGCTGGCTTGCTGAAATCTCGGAAGGGATTAGGCGAGGACTCCGTCGCCTCTACTCTTATATAAGGCGCTGTCCCTCACGACGCAGGAGGTGGGAGAAAATCCCCGGCGCAGAGGCGGCTGGCAGAGGAGAAGACGTAGGTAGGCAACTATGCTGTGTGCTCTGATCTGCTTATAGTTTCACAAACCCATATCCAACATATACACAATTTACACGTCGTCACCGAGAAGCACACATAGACGGCGGACCGCTGCGCGGCTCAGCAGCAATATGCCTTAGAGAGCCGCCGGCGCTGATGGCATCTCTGCCGGCGAGTCGTCCGTCCTGAATAACAAGCAGATCGATCTTGTTTTTCGTCAAGAAAATATCATCAGTGGTGTGCAGACGAGTCCGATCCTCGTGGGGTTGGACCGTCTAAGTTATCAAATATTGGAGTTGGATATTTATTTGTATAAACTTAGGATGAGTTTGAGCCTTATTGGCATCAGACCAACCATGATTTACACATATTTATATTCTCGTTCATGATAAAAAATCGGATGCGCATATTTATAAACTTGGGATGAGTTTGAGCCTTATTGGCATCGGACCAACCATAATTTATGCATATTGATGTTCTCGCTCATGATAAAATATCGGATGTGCATATTTACTTGTATAAACTTGGGATGAGTTTGAGTCTAATCGGCATCGGACCAACCATGATTTATACATATTTATATTCATACCGGAACAATTATAGATTTGCCTTGTGCATGTCATGTGCGGGAGCAATTCCTTCTCTCTCTAAATTCTACCAGATGGATGGGAGCAACTCTCAAAATTCTTGAAGACAACAAAAACAATGCTCGCCAGGAGGGCAAGGCATGCAGATTTACAACACACGTCGACATCATGGCCGAGTGTCGACGAGATGAAATGGCCAATTTATCAATATTTGTGCTATGTCCGAGACCGACGAGTCCGGATAACATATTGGCTAAAGCTGACAAGGCTGCAGTCATTAACTCATTCCATTTGTCTATGACCGACGAGGTTAGATGAAACCATGGCCGAGTGTCGACAAGGCCAGGTCACTATACTATTAACACGTCTAAAATGGACGGGAACTGGATATACCGTTGCTGGGCACCGACGAGGCAAAAGCAATCACAAAATCCATGTTTGATGAAGGCCGGGGCACATGAGTGGGCACCGATGAGGCAAAGGTCACCCGCTTCACCAAATTCCCTCCGTATACTAACATGATGATAGTGTATTGTGACTGGGTTTTGGCAAAACAAAGCCATCAGTTCCACATTCACTATATTCACCGTTAAATCTGAACCAACCTCAACCTTCGGCGAGCAACCAAATTTTGATGTTGACGATCACAAAGCGCAGCTTAATCGGAGGTGTTCCATAGGCTCGCTCCTATAGATGTAATTAACCGGCCGCCTCATTGCTAGCGCCGGGAATCAGCGGACTGCACGGAATCTCCTGTCAAGATACCTCTCCATTAAGCATTCCTCACGAAGGCAAAAGGCGAACTCCTACAGGAGCCCTCATGTATTTGTAAACATTCATGTTAATGAATCATGATTAATAAAAAGGCAATACAGGGTTTCCCTATTTTCTGTGTGTTCGTTGTTTTGTTTTCATCAAACACTGACCTTGCTTTCTATTGAGGATCTGACTGGCCGGCTTCTCACCGTCGACGATCACCCCGACTCTGATGGCGAGGACGCGGGTCAGGTGCTCTTCAGCGAAAAGGAGGCCCCTGCTCACTCAAACAAGGAAGCTGGGCAGAACTCAGCCGGGGGGAGGGCGTCCAGCTCACGGCAACCACACCGCAGCAGGCGCGAGCGCGACGGCAACGGCTCCGACGGCAAGTCAGGTTCGTCCCAAGCGGCAAACCGCAATGTGTCCAAGGACAAATGCCGGTACTGTGGCAAACTTGGTCACTGGGCCAAGGACTGTTGCAAGGCGAAGCGAGACCGCGAGAAACTGGCTCAGGCAAACCTTCTCATCACCGAGCCTGCTCAAGCCGCGGACGAAGGGGAGCCGACACTGCTGATGGCGCAAGTGTGCGAGCTTGCCCCTGCTACCGATCCTGTCATTACTGACGGGGAGGTGACACTGAAGGAGGAACGTGCTCACGTTTCTCTTCAGGATGAAGGAAAGCCCGTTGATCTAGACTGGATCCTTGACACGGGCGCTTCAAATCACATGACGGGCTACCGTGATGTGTTCTCCGAGCTTCACACCACCGTGCGCGGCACTGTCAAGTTTGGTGATGCGTCGAGAGTCTGGATTGAAGGACGAGGCATGGTGCTGTTCGCTTGCAAGAATGGTGACCACTGCGCGCTCACTAGCGTCTACTACATCCCCAAGCTTCGGAGCAACATGGTCAGCCTTGGCTAGCTTGATGAGGCGCATTGCAAGACGGTGATCGAGGATGGTGTTCTCACTTTGCATGATCCACAGCGACAGCTGCTGTGTAGGGTGCGCCAAGGAGTTGGGCGCCTCTACGTTCTCCACGTCGAGCTGGCGCAACCGGTTTCCCTTCTCGCAAAGGGGAAGGATCAAGCCTGGGTCTGGCACGCTAGATACGGTGTCACGCCCAGAAATTTTCGAATAGAATTCCAAGCAGAATGTGCATTAAAATCCCCGTCCAGGACCGGCCGGGGTACACAAACGACAAAGTTGACATACAGATCCACGTCTTACAAACATTATAAAAGTTTTACATAAATGCAGCGGAAAAACAAAAGATAACTGGAGCTAAGCCTTGACTTGAACTACAGCGGGAACACCACTCCACAGGCATCCTCGATGGCACGGACGAAGCCTACTCCTCGGAGAAACCACCATCTGACGCATACTCAAACTCTGGGGTTTGGGGAAAATAGAGCAAGACTGAGTATTACCAACTGTACTCAGCAAGTCATACCGGAATAGGGGTATGATGCAGGGAATTATCAAGGGATAGCTATAATGGTTCATTTGCATAAAACGAGCATTTATAAACAGAAGTTGAAAGCAGTAAAGCAGTTGTAACAATTAATCAATATTAATCATCCACTGTCCAACGCTATACCACATTGCAACAGGCCCAACCATCCACCTATACTATCCAATTTCATTAGACTAAACTAGGGTGAGACTAATCACGGTGAATCTGGTTGATCGCCCATAACCACGGGCACGGCCATTTGAATAGTTTTACTCTGATCAGAGGTGTACAACTGTACCCACAAGACACAACCCCACGACACGTTTTCGTGCGCCGGCATGCCACCACGACATACTAGAAAGAGGCCGTGACAGGACCCTTCGCATAACCCCCTCTAACCAAGCACACCACACCTCAGGTTTCACCCCCACTCCTCGCAAGGCCGTGGGCAGTCCCCTCTCGTGCCTAGATGAATCCGGAAGCCGCATAGGCCATCGCAGGACCCATCCAAACTCCATCACGCCCACCCTTGCCTGGATGCGTCAGGTAGAGGAAAGCTACACTACAAGCCCAGCCGTTGCCCACACTGGCTTGTGGTAAGTATGATAAGTTCTTACAGGGCATCCCGCGAACCGGTCCTTAACTGCTATGGGTGCGACCAACAAAACCATGCACCCACAGCCCACCATGTGATTTATTTTAATTAACCAATACCGAAGCGGTGGCACTAATCCAACATTACCATTAGAATCTACAGTCTATACATTAATAGGATTTTCCCCTTTGTGTGCTAGTTGAACAAAGCATGGCTAAGCAATCCCTAGTCCAATATCTAGTCATGTTATAACCCAAGCTAACAAAGGAGCATGGTACCAAAATAGCATGGCTGTAACAGTAGGTAAACATCACATAGTATTATTGTAAAACAATGCAGTATTTGAAGGAAAACATTAGAACATTTGCAATATAGGATCAACATGTTCAAGTGACCGGCATGACTTGCCTTGCTCTACTGCTGGAGGAACCTCGACGACTATCTCGAAGTACACCGGAGCGTCGGAAGAGCCGGAATCTAAGTGACATACATAGCAAACAATACAAACACGCTATAATACTACTGAAACAGAGAACAAAACCAATTTTAATGGATTCTACATATTTTTCTTGATTTACTAAGACTTGAATGGGTTTAAACGGAGCTCGGATGAATTAGTTATGAATTTTAGAAGATTCACTGTGTTTTTACTATAAACAGAAAAATCCTTAATTGAATTATTGCGCAATAAATGCCCAGGGCTGACGTCATCAAAGGGAGCGGGTGGCGCCGACATGCGGGGCCCGCATGTCAGCGGCGCAAGGGGAGAGGGAGGGGGCGCCGGCACGTGGGCCCCACGGGTCAGCGGCACAAAGCGGCCGGTCCACCGTGGACTGGGGCCACGCGGGTGGTCCACCGCCGGTCCACGGGACCGACGGTCCGGATCGGCCTCGGGCCGATCGGACGGCGCAGGGAGCAGCCGCCGGGCTTGGCTCGGCTTCAAAGCCGGCCGGCCGGCCATGGCTAGAGGCGGCGGCGTGCATGACCACCGGCGGCGACCGGCGGCGGCGGACGGCGCGAAGGCGGCGGCGCACAGCCGGAGCAGCGGCGCGGCCAAAAGCAATGGCGCACGCGGGAAGGGGAAGGAAAGGAAGGGGGAGGGATTCCTCACCGGAGGGGACGGCGGCGACCGGCGGCAGAAAACGAGGGAGGCGGCGAAGTCCGGCGATGCCGAGGTGCGGACGAGTGACGGCGACACCTAGGGGAGGGGAGGACAGGAATTAGCGCAGAGGAAAAAACCCCACGGTGGCCATCCATGTCGGCCGGAGTCGGAGGGGAGAGGGGACTCACCGGCGACGCGAGGGAAATGTGGTCTTGGTGGGATTTCGGCAACGCAAGGCGGCGGCTGGGAAAGATCTTGCGGCGGCGAAGCTAGTGGTGACGGCGGCTTAGCGCGGCGGCGGCTCTAGCGGGGGCAGCACGTGGCCGTAGTGCGGTGGCAAGCGGTGGCGCTGGCGGCGAGCGGCGCGAGCTCGGTAGGAAGCACGGGAGGGAGCGGCGAGAGCGGAAAGGGAAAGAGGAGGCTCGGGGCAGCGATTTATAGGTGCGGGATGGGTGGAAACGGCCGGGAAAGCCTCCTTTTTGACCTGCGACGTGGGGTGGAGAGAGAGATAATGGGGGGATTCAAAATGCGAATCCCGCCCCTTGCGAGCGCGCGCGCGGGCCGGGAGACGCGGGGGAGACGGCGGCGACGTGGGGAGGACGCGGGGACGGCGCGGCGTGGGCGCGGCAGGAGCGGAGGAGGTGGGTGCGGCGGTTTCGGCGGCGGTTGCCGACCTGGGGCGGGCGGCCGGAGGAAGGGGACGACCTCGACAGGTGGGACCCACCTGTCGGCGTCCCGGAGAGAGAGAGGGGCGGCTTGGGCCGGCCCACAAGGAGGAAAAGAGCGCGCGCAGCGGCGGGCGGACTAGGCCGACGGCCCAAGAAGAGGAAAAAGGAGGGAAAAGAAAAAGAAAAGGAAGAAAGGATTTATCCTGGGATTTAAAATTGCATGTGCTCAATTTTAATTGGTTAAAATTATTTCTAGGGCTCTCAAAATTCCACTAAAAATCTTGTTAGCAAATTTCGACATGTAGAACTCAAGAAAAATTCCACATGCCAATTCCGATTATTATTTGCATTGGTTTATTAGGGTTTACTCTTGCTTTTACACCGATATTTTCTTGGGACCATTTATAAATTCAATTTAGGCTTGGGAGGAGAACTTCAGGGTGTGACAAACCTACCCCCTTAAACGGAATCTCGGCCCCGAGATTCGGAGGAGCTGGCGAAGAGGTGCGGATGGGCGGCCTTCAACTCATCTTCTCTTTCCCAGGTTGCTTCCTCCTCTGAATGGTGGCTCCACTAAACCCGGCAAAACCTGGTGACCTTGTTTCTAGTCCTCCTTTCGCTGGTCTCAAGGATGCGAACTGGCTTCTCCACGTAGGTCAGATCTTCCTGGATATCGATGTGCTCTGAATCGGCTTGTTCTTCGGGTACCCTCAAGCACTTCTTTAATTGGGACACGTGGAACACGTCATGGATACCGATCATATTGAATGGAAGTTCTAGCTGATAAGCAACTTCTCCTCTTCGTTCCAAGATTTTGTATGGTCCCACGAAGCGTGGTGCCAACTTGCCTTTGGTTTGAAAACGGTGTACTCCCCGGAGCGGAGTAACACGAAGGTACACGTAATCCCCGGCTTCAAAAGTGAGCTCCCTTCGGCGGTTGTCCGCGTAGCTCTTCTGTCGAGACTGGGCAATTCTTAGCCTCTCTCTGACGGTCCTGACTTTCTCTTCCGCTTCCGTTAGCACTTATGTTCCGAACAGTTGACGTTCGCCTGTTTGATATCAGAAGAGAGGTGTGCGGCACTTCCGGCCGTACAACGCTTCGAACGGTGCCATTTGAAGACTAGCCTGGTAGCTGTTGTTGTAAGAGAACTCCGCATACGGCAAGCTTTTGTCCCAAGCTCCACCAAAATCAAGTGCACAAGCCCTTAACATGTCCTCCAATATTTGATTGACTCGCTCGGTCTGACCATCGGTCTGCGGATGGTAGGCTGTGCTGAAATTCAACCGGGTTCCCAATTCCTCTTGCAATTTCTGCCAGAACTTTGAAGTGAATTGGCTCCCTCGATCAGATACTATCTTTTTGGGTACTCCATGTAGACACATGATTCGCAAGAGGTAGAGCTCTGCCAACCTTTTGCCCGTATAAGTAGTGTGCACTGGGATGAAATGAGCGACTTTGGTAAGCCGATCCACAACTACCTATATCGAATCGTGGCCAGATCATGTCCTGGGCAGACCTGTTATGAAATCCATTCCAATTTCTTCCCATTTCCATTCCGGGATCTGAAGAGGTTGTAATAGTCCTGCGGGCCTCTGATGTTCTGTTTTAACTCGCTGACAAACATCGCAGAGCGTGACGAATTCAGCTATTTCCCTCCTCATGCTGGCCCACCAAAATTTTTATTTGAGATCTTGATACATCTTGGTACTACCCGGATGAATGGAGTATTGAGTCTGATGAGCCTCGGTGAGTATCAGATCCTTCAGCTCTTTGTCATCAGGCATGTGCAATCTTTCTCCCATCCAGACTGTGCCATGTTCATCCTCAAGGAAGTCCCGGGCTTTTCCGACCCTCATATTCTTTTTCAGTTCAGCTATCTCAAGATCCGTCACTTGAGCTGCTCTGACTTGATCCACGAGCGTAGGCCGTGCTTCTAGAGTGGCTACGAACCTGTGTTCAACGATTCCCACGTTGAGACGTTCAAGCTCCTGCTGCAATTCTTCACACATGTCCTCGGTGCATAGGGCATTGCAGTAGCTTTTCCTGCTTAAAGCATCTGCCACCACATTGGCTTTACCCGGATGGTAGTGAATGCTCATGTCATAATCTTTGATTAGTTCCAGCCATCTTCGTTGTCGGAGATTTAGATCCGGTTGGGTGAAGATGTATTTCAGACTCTTGTGGTCCGTATATACTTCACAGCGGTTGCCAATCAGATAGTGCCTCCAGATCTTCAAAGCATGTACCACTGCTGCCAATTCCAGGTCATGAGTTGGATAATTCCCTTCATGTGGACGCAACTGCCGCGAGGCATAAGCGACCACTCTGCCCTCTTGCATTAGAACACATCCAAGCCCGTGGCGAGATGCGTTGCAATAGACTCGGAAGTCTTTTGTCTAGTCGGGCAGAATCAGAACTACGGCGGATACTAATTTCTTCTTGAGCTCCTCAAAACTCTTGTCACACTCAGCTGTCCATTTAAACTTCTCATCTTTCTAAAGCAACTGAGTGATGGGTCGGGCGATCCTGGAGAAGTTTTCAATGAATCGGCGGTAATAACCCGCAAGTCCAAGAAAACTCTGAATCTGTGACACGGTCTTAGGTGGGGTCCATTTGGTAACTGACTCCACATTCGATGGATCAACTGCCACGCCTTGAGCTGTAATAACGTGACCCAGAAATTTGACTTCCGACAACCAGAAGTCACACTTGCTGAACTTGGCATATAACTGGTGCTCCTTCAACTTCTCGAGTACCCGACAGAGATGTTGCTCATGTTCTTCTTCGGACTTTGAATAGATAAGTATGTCGTCGATGAATACCACAACAAACTTGTCCAGAAATTCCATGAACACTTTGTTCATCAGATTCATGAAGAATGCGGGTGCGTTGGTAAGTCCGAAAGACATAAGCGTGCACTCATACAACCCATACCGAGTGGTGAAGGCTTTCTTCGGAATATCCTCTTCCCGAATTCTCAACTGGTGATAGCCTGATCGCAGGTCTATCTTAGAAAACACTTTAGCTCTTTTCAGCTGATCAAACAAATCATCGATCCGCGGCAAAGGATATTTGTTCTTGATTGTGACCTCATTGAGTGCGCGGTAATCGACACACATTCTCTTCGTCTTGTCCTTCTTCTCCACAAAAATGACCGGAGCACCCCAAGGTGAAATACTTGGTCGAATGTACCCTTTCTGCAGCTGCTCATCAACCTGCTTCTTGACCTCTGCTAGCTCGTTGACTGCCATCCTGTACGGTCTCTTGTAAATTGGAGCGGTTCCCGGTGCCAAATCAATCCGGAATTCAATCTCTCTCTTGGGTGGCATGGTAGTGAGGTCTTCAGTAAACACTTCTGGGTACTCGCAGACTATGGGGATATCTTCCAATTTCCTCGAACTCTTCCCCTCGGTGACCACTGGGATTTCCACCTCAATCTGATTCAAGGAGACCCCTTGCTTTGGTGAGACTAGTGATTTGTGTTGGCAACATTTTGTGACAAGTCGACAAGCACAATCGCAACACCTAAACGCCTTGCGGTGACATGGAGTCGCCAACCACCTCGATCTAGCCAAAGGACCAAATCAAGATGGGTTTTGTAGAAAGAAAAGCTAAACCGGCTAGCGGAGCCGATTTAGAGATCAAAATCAGCCTCTAGGCCGATTTAGATCGATATGAGGATAACTACCCGTCTCGTGGGCAAAACGGAAGTTTTACAGGACAAACCTACAAAGAGGTGTCGCACTCTCGCTGCGGCGGCGGATGGTTTACAGCGCAAACCGACAAAGATGGACTAAACTAGGGTAAAATAGAAAACATAGTTAAAAAACGATTCAAGTAGATTGTATTCGGGGGTTTTACAATGAACCGGCCTTGTCCCTTATATAGGGGTTGGTCTTGCCCTCTACAGGCCCTCCTTCACGTCCAATTCGGGATAGAAACCAATGGAAACACGAAACATGCCTTCCTGAGCAAGGAAACCCGAGACCCGACGAAAACAGAGTCGGACTCAGACCCTCACGGTCTGACCGCCTACATAACTGCGGTCAGACCGGCCCTACTAGCCGGTCAGACCGCCCACATACCTATGGTCTGACCGGCCCTAGTGAAGGAAACCCGACACTTTCCAAACTTTGGCAATTTTTCCCTATTTCGTCCATAGGTGCCAAATTTGGGTGTAAACACATGCCCCCCTGCCTTTTTGGTGAACATACGTGAACCTAAAAGCATAGAACATGTTATCTCAGGGCGATAATCCAATTACCGGCCATAGGACTTCCTAAGCATCTTACCAAATGCTCGGGAAGTATTTCTTCAAGCTATTTCCCATTAATTGCTCTTTGAAAACACCGTCTTGAAGTGTCTTCATCTCCTTCAAAGTCTTTAAACGCTTGTCGATGACGTCTTCAAAATTGCTTCCCATCAAGGTCTTGTAATCGTCAACCGACAAGTCGTCTTGCTTGAAATACCGAAGAGAGCCAAGATTTACCTCAACTGGCAAAACGGCAATTTTAACAATGTTTTATTACTCGACTCGGCTTATCCATTAGCCTGAGCGTAGTAAAGAGAAGAACTCAACAACTTAATATCATAAGATTCGGCAAAACTTCTCACTTCCTTGGACATAAAAGAAGCTCCTTTAATGTTTGAGGAATACCGAATCTATGAACGATATGCTTCAAAATAAAGCCAATTACCTCCGTAGTAATATTCTCGAGCGGCACGGCTTCGGCTCACTTAGTGAAGTAACCCATTGCAACTAGCACGAACCAATGCCCTTTTGATGACGAAGGATAAATTTGACCAATGAAATCCAAAGCCCAACCTTGGAACGGCCATGGTTTGATGATAATATTCAATATAGTGATAGGCGCTAATTTGAACATTGTCGATCCGTTAACAAGCTTCACTCCCTCTATAGCATTTGAAACAATCATCAATTATTTTCGGCCAATGAAACTCCACTCTCCTAAGCAACCAATTTATCTTACGGCCGATTGATGAATTCCACGAATTCCTTCATGTACCTCTCCCATAGCCACTTTAGATTGATCTTCATCTAAGCACTTTAACAAGACACCATCTATGTTTCGGCGATACAATATTTGAACACTTGCCACCGAATCTTTCGATCAACCTTAAGTGTAGGATCTTTTAAATATCTAATCAAAGGAATTCTCCAAGCTATTTCTAACTCATGGGCACAAATGTCCGAATAATTAATTCGGCCTTTTAATCAATTGTAACGTGCCCCCCAGCCTCCTGTCTGGGATCGGTCAGACCGGACACGCAATGCCGGTCAGACCACCCTGTCTGCCCGGTCAGACCGGCCATGCAGAGCCGGTTAGACCGCGGGTACCACCAGTCAGACCGGCCGTGCAATGCCGGTCAGACCACCCCTGATCTATGACTTTGCCAACTTCATCCAAACTTTTGAAATCAAGCATCGGCCTTTAGTATATAATTTTTCTTCACATAATAGCCAGATGCTTAGTGTATCAAATTATTGGACCAAAATTCCTTCTCTCTATACATATGAAAAATCATAACATTCAACTAATATGTCTAGATGAATACTAATTCAATTGGCTGTTGAAACAATAATCATCATGGCATCACAACACTTAGCCAATTGAAGTATGATCAATAATGAATCACCAAAGTCATATGTGTCACATGCATAGATTCCAATAAACTAAAAATGTAAGTAATCGGCTTGAGCATGTATGCAAAATATTAACAATGCCAATGTTCCTAAAGAAAACCACTCTAGAGCAAACCATCACAGTGACCATTGATATTAGCCGAATTACTAGTAGGCAAAACTTTCATGGTGCAATAAATATGAAATCTATATCTTATATGGTGATCCATAAAAACACATATGATTTGGCTTTAAATAAATATCAAAGAGTCATGAGCCAAATCATACCTCAAACAAATTATATGCCATCCTACCAATTCTACTTCCTAGAACTGGCATTTGCAACATGTATGTATAATATCAATTTGATAAGCAAAAACACACATGTTCTAGATAGCAAGCAATATTCTAATAACATGGCATAGGCATATAATATAATGGTAAACACAATAAACCCATATCTTGCCTTAGCATCCAACAAACGGCGGCTCAAAGATATGATGTCGTATCCATCGCCGTTCATCTTCTCTTGGTTCCTTCACGAGCATATTAATGTCTTGCCCCCCAAGCAAAATCGGCTTTCTTGATTGCACGATTTCGAAGGCAAGATGAATACCGTACTAACATCCATAGCATCATGTGAAGGAGACTTATCTCTAATGACCGATGATTCTTCTCTCATCAAATTGGATTTATCACTACTACTATGGGAAATCACCGGTCTCTTAACTTTTACTTCTTTAGATCTCCACACTTGCTTAGGTGTCGTTCGAAGCTCTAAATTGTTACATGTTTTGTTCTCCACATCTTTGGCCTCCTTTTCTTTTTGACCTATGGCCCGAAGACGCTGTAGCCTCCTCTTTTGAGAGCGAGATAAGCCAGAAGGTATCCACTTCGGCTGTGGTTGTTTTCCAGGAGCTAAACAATGATTCTTGATATTTTTTGTCGAAGTGGAAGCTCCTATGTTGCTCTCAATTTTCCCACTCTTCTCCAATGCCCCCCGGTCAGACCGGCCTCTGAGCCCGGTCAGACCGGCCACAAGCCGTCGGTCAGACCGGCCGGTAAGGTCGGTTAGACCGGCCATAGACTGGCGGTTAGACCGGCCAGCTGTCTCGGTTAGACCCCCAATGTTGGCAGTCACGGCATCAGCTTCAATCTCCTTTGCCTGCGTGGTTTCCACCGCATCTCCAGTAGGTACATGAACCTCTTGAGACTCCTCTTTGGCAGCAACGACCTCCGGAGCTTTGGCTTCTTTCCTCACCCACACCTTCTTCACCTTTTTCATTTTTTTCACCTTTGATCCACCGGACCGATTCTCTTGTGGAAAACAGTCTTGTCTTGAGTTAGATGAACGATTTGGCACTGTCCTAGGTGATTCCTTCCACTCCTGATAATGCGGCATAAGTGGTTGATGCATCCACGGCACGTAATACATAAAAGGATAACCAAACGGTGACATTGGATATGGATACCATGGCATCACAACCGGAGGTTTATATGGAGTTGGTATGGTTGATGGCTCCGATTGCTTTAATGTTTGACTAAATCTCTTCCTACGAGATGATCTTGGTCTTTTCGAATCACTAGTTTGGTTATCAAATCGTTAACCGGCTAATCCTTTCTTGTATTTAGCCATAAGCATCTCAAAAGTGAGCTTCGGCTTTTTGGTCTTTTGGGAATTAGATGACCCATCCTTTGCAACTTTATGATATTCGGCATTCGCATTTTTTATCCTATTCTTGGGCCGAAGATCCCCAATAATAACACTTTTCCCTTTCTTTTTGTCTACATCAATAGGACTAACAGGGAGAGAATCACTAACAATTCCGGTCTTAGGCATAGATGTAACCGAAATAGTTTCACAAGTGACCGGTGAAGTATCAATCGGTCTTTGCTCCATTAAGCTTGCATCTTTGAAATAACCATGAAACTCATGCTCCATTTGTGACCATGTAGAAATTGAATTAGGAGCAAGTAAACTATACCATGTAGATGCAAAGTTTGACAAAGAAAGAGGAAACAACTTTAACTTAAGCAAATCATCATTACCGGCCTTACCACATTGATCAATAAATTGGCCGATATGCTCCATTGTTGTTCTAGCATCCTCACCTGTGAATTTTGTGAAGTTGGGCACCTTAAATCCTTGCGGGTATGGGACCGAATCTACGTGTTCAGGATACGATCTTTGATATGTATGCATAGTTACTTTGGATTCTATCTCACTACTATCCTGCAAGACATTGTCACTATCTTTTCCAACATCTACATGACCGATTTGTAATTCGGTCTTAGGTGACAATGCTATTTCACTTGAGCTTGTAATACAATCCGAACCGTCATTTAGTTCGGCTATATCTTCGATGGCATTATTCTCTAAGCTAGCAACACAATCCGAACCATTACTTGGTTCGGCTATTCCATCATTGTCTAAACTAGTGACACAATCCAAACCAACACTTGGTTCGGCTATATTGATTATTGCGTTATCATCCAAACTAGTAAGACAGTCCGGACCAACATTTGATTCGGCTATACTTGTCACGGCATCATTGCACAAATTATTAACACAATCCGAATTATCGCTAGGTTCGGCTATACATGTTATTGCACTATCATCTAAACTAGCATTTAAGCTATTGTCATCCACTCGGCTTTCCTGAGTCAGAGCTTCATGCAACACATGATCAATATCAAGAAATATCTGGCCATTCAATTTCTCTTTAATAGAATCAAGCAATCCATCATATGAAATGTTGGCCAAATCTTTGTCAGTTATTTTCAAACTAAAACATCGGCTTTTAATTTCTCTAAACCTTTCAATATAATCAACGACAGATTCATTGTATTTTTGCCTAACCGATGTTATATCAGACAACCTATGCTCAGTTTTACCAGTGCAAAAATGATCATGAAATTGTTCTTCTAATTGAGCCCAAGTATGAATAGAATTTGCCGGTAAAGAAGTAAACCATGTAAAAGCATTACCGGATAAAGATAAAGAAAACAAGCGCAATTTAAAAGTATCACTATTAGCCTCACCACATTGCGCTAAAAATTGACCTACATGCTCCCATGTGGTCTTACCATCCTCACCACTAAATTTGGCAAATTCGGGAACTCTATAATTTCTAGGAAACGGCACATTATCATAATAATCAGGATATGGCTTTTTGTAAGCTCTAGCACGATTCCTAGTTTCAATCCCGAATCTATTTCTCATAATATCACTAATCACATTCTCTATGTTATTAGGCCCTTGTGGATTTGGTGGTGGGTTTGGTAGCCTAATAGGCTGGGTTTGTGGCGCAATATGATTATATTGGCCTTGCCTAGTATCGGGAGGATATCCCCTAGAAACATCATTATAAGCATTAGGAATATGTGGGGGAACTTGAGGATTAATAGTAGCAGTAGATACAGGAGGATCAAATGTTCTAAAGTGGTACAAATAACTAGCGTTAGTCGTTGGATCTATACCCTGAATCGGGACAATTGCACCGGTCTGACCGGCCCAGGGCCCGGTCTGACCAGCGTCCTGTTGCGCGGTCGGACCGGCCTGAGAGCCGGTCTGACCGGCCGTCTGGCCGGTCGGACCGACGGCTATGTTATGGTCTGACCGGCCGTCAGGCCCGGTCGGACCGACCGTGAATACCGTCGCGTCGGTTTTACTACCCATCGGATCTATAGGAGATTGATCAACAGTGGTATAGGCTTTATCCTTTAATGTGTAATCATCCATAAAAGCACCTAGCCTACTCCTTAAAAACCCATCAACCTTCTCCTTAAACATTAAATCTAATCTATCTTTAAAATTAGCCATAGATGAATCTTTTGTAGATGCAATTTGTTCGTTGATAGATTGCGATACCTCGTCATTACTTACCACGTCGGGAGCGAGCATAGGACGTGGCCCGGGCTTGATGATCACAACTTGATGAGTCCTAGTAGTTAATCTCATCAACGCCTCCCGTGTGAGCTCGTTGATGTACTCCTCCACAGCTTTACGATCCTCTCCTTCGAAGTCATCCAATGTGACCGGCATCACATTAGATGGCTCCACCTCCGTTCTGGATGATGGCTTCGTCATGGCGAAGTCGAAGTCGAGTTGACGATGAACGGATCTCGTCCCCAGCGGAGTCGCCAAAAATCATGTTGGCACCTTTTTGTGACAAGTCGACAAGCACGATCGCAACACCTAAACGCCTTGCGGTGATATGGAGTCGCCAACCACCTCGATCTAGCCAAAGAGCCAAATCAAGATGGGTTTTGTATAAAGAAAAGCTAAACCGGCTAGTGGAGCCGATTTAGAGATCAAAATCAGCCTCTAGGCCGATTTAGATCGATATGAGGATAACTACCCGTCTCGTGGGTAAAACGGAAGGTTTTCAGGAGAAACCTACAAAGAGGTGTCGCACTCTCGCAGCGGCGGCAGACTGTTTACAGCGCAAACCGACAAAGATGGACTAAACTAGGGTAAAATAGAAAACATAGTAAAAGAACGATTCAAGTAGATTGTATGTCACGACCGGAAATAACCCAACGGGCGTTCCTTACGTGAGTGCATTATTCCTTGTCCCAGGAGGCAAGGTACACCAAAAGTTGATACAGATCAGAGTTCAACAAGCGGAAGCGTAAATAGTTAATTTATTACATGGGCAGCGAAGGCCCAGCACACACAAAGACAAACGAGAAACAGCGGAAGACTAGGGCGACGACCACAGGCGTTTGACGGCAGGCACGAGCTAGACACCAAAACCTTCATCTTCCAGAGACTCCTCTTCTGGGTTTGGGAAAAAAATTGAGCAAGACTGAGTACAACCACCGTACTCAACAAGACACACCCACAAGTGCATAATAAATGCAAGGGAGTACAAGGGAGTTATAATATAAAGGGTTAGGGTTGCAGTAAACAGCATTTAAAGATACTTAGTTGCTCAAAGCTATTTTGTAAACACGATTCTAGAACTATACAATATTATTTATCAAGGCCGTGAACCCACACGAACCTGCCTTAACCCAAGGCCTACGATGATTCAGACCGAACCGGCAACCCGACCCTGGGTCCCAGCTCGTCCCAAGCCAACCCAGGCCAACCATTCCACATTTTAGTTGTTAAGCAGGTTTTAAGAATTAAAACACTAACTTGGGTACATTGCTCGGCTTGCCCATAACCGAGGGCGCGGCTATTCGAATAGATTATACTCTGATCAGAGGTGTACATCTTTACCCACAAGACACATCTTCCTCACATGCAACCACGTGCCACATACCACCACGGTATACAGACGGAAGACGTGACATAGTTTCCAACCCATCCTAGCCATAGACAAGAGTACCGACCCAATCCCACCTACGGCCGGAACCCCCGGGACAGGTAGGCAGGACTGAGCCCCTAGCAGCAGGACACCGACCCTGTGCCATGACATCTCGACTACCGGGCCGCAGCTCGTGTAGCCTTCATTTGCCCTGGAGATGTCCATCGACCCCCGACTTCGTCCATCTCCATCCGTGTACTTTTGTTTATAACCAGACTGAGCCACAAACTAAGCCTTACCCACTAGACATGTGAAAGTACGGTAGTGCTTTGCAACAGAGGCCCGAAGACCGGTCCTTATTTGGCCGAGGTGCTACTATCAAAACCATGCACCCCGAGCCCAGCCTAAAACCATTTTTGGGGATTTTGAATAGAGGGGGCGGTGTGAATCCAATTCCACAATACTCCAACAATTCCAAAGTGTCCAGGTGATATGAATATCCCAAAGTCTAGAGTTGTAAAACCGCCTAATGTTACCTAATTAAATAGCGAAGCATCTACCTAAAATCATACTAGTGGTACCATGAGTAGAGTGTCCACTAGCTGGGGTTTTGTTTATTCTAGGGTGAACAAGGAAATAATAACAATAACAATAATAAGGTCATAACAAAGGTAAATAGGCATGGCTAGATAAAACAGTGATAACGCGGGAATTTAAATAAAGCGATAATGCAATAATTTTAAAGCAACATAATTTTATAAACTGGGATTCAATATGTTCAAGGATGATGTGACTTGCCTTGCTCGCTTTCCCAAACGCCGGCTTCAACTTCCACGAAGAGCGGATCTTCCAAAGCTGCAGCGTCTACACGATCAACGGAAAAGAAAAGGCTTTTACTCTAATAAACTCCATATAACAAGCAGAAACAAAGCACAAAAATGGGTTCTTGACTTCTTAAGGAAAAATTAGAGACTTGAACGGTCCAATTCCGAGTTCAAATGGCCAAGTTATGGCCATTTGAAGTTTATATGCTCTTTAAATGAATATTTGCGAATTTCTTCATTTAAATTTTAATTTAAAATGGATTTATTGCGTCAGCCGAGGGGAGGGGCGCGCGGACCGGGTCCACGGGGGTGGGGCCCACGCGGCAGCCCCACGGTCCACGGTGGACCGGGCGCACCCGGGCTCACACCGGCCGGCGCCGTGGGTCCCACGCGTCAGCCGCACCCGAGGACGCGGGCGGCTGACAGCCGGGCCCCACGCGGCAGCCGCACGGTGCGCCCGAAGGCGGCCACGCCGGCGCAGCGGCGGGAGGCGGCGCGCCCGCGCCCCTATGGTCGCCGGCGGCGGCCATAGGCACGGCGGAGCGGCGGCCGAGAGAGGGGAAGGGAAGGGGGAAAAGAAGCGGCGGTCCACGGCTCACCCCGGGTCGACGGCGACGACGGAAACGGCGACCGGAGCGGAGGAAGGCGGCGGCGCGGCTCGGGTGGACGGGGTCGACGGTGCTCCGGCGGTCGGCGAGCAAAACGGAGGAGTGGACGAGGTCGCCGGGGATGCGGTGAAGCCGAAGGTGGCGACGCCGAGGCGGGAGGTGGTCCGGGGCGACGACGGCGGCGGACCGGAGCTCGGCGGTGACGGCGGAGAGAGAGAGCGACGGCGCGAGCTCGATTCCGACGGGGAGAGAGGGCGGCGAGTGGCGGAAACGGTGAAGGGAGGCACGGGGAAGGTTTATATAGGATTGGGAGGGGGAGGGAGCTGCCGGACGAGGGGGAAACGGGCGCGGAAGATCCGGTCGCCATTGATGGCGCCGGCGAGGTTAGGGGAGAGGTTTCCAAACGAATCCGAGGGAGAGAGGGAGGGAAAAATGGGGGGAAAGAGGGAGGGAATCACGGGAAATATTTCCCCCCCCCCCACTTTATTGCGCGCGTGGACGGCGGGAGGCGGTGGGATTCGTGGCGGCGGCGGCGCTAGGGCACGGGCGAGGCGGCGGGAGCGGCGGGAGGAAGGGGATGACGGGTGGGGGTGGCGGGCGGGCCCGCCCGTCAGCGGCACGCGCGCGGGGAGGAGGCCGAATGGGCCGCGGGGGAGAGGAGAGAGAGGGAGAGAGATGGGCCGAGCCGGCCCAAGAGGGGGAGGAGGGGGAAAAAGACTTTTTAGGTTTTTTCTTTTTATAAAACCTTTTTAACTTTGTTTATTTCTTCTTAATTATTATTTGTGCTCTGAAAATTCCACTAAAATTTATTTACGCATTTTAGGCTTTTAATGATGTGACTTGCCTTGCTCGCTTTCCCAAACGCCGGCTTCAACCTCCACGAAGAGCGGATCTTCCGAAGCTGCAGCGTCTACACGACCAACGGAAAAGAAATGGCTTTTACTCTACTAAACTCCATATAACAAGCAGAAACAAAGCACAAAAATGGGTTCTTGGCTTCTTAAGGAAAAATTAGAGACTTGAACGGTCCAATTCCGAGTTCAAATGGCCAAGTTATGGCCATTTGAAGTTTATATGCTCTTTAAATGGATATTTATGAATTTCTTCATTTAAATTTTAATTTAAAATCGGATTTATTGCGTCAGCCGAGGGGAGGGGCGCGCGGACCGGGTCCACGGGAGTGGGGCCCACGCGGCAGCCTCACGGTCCACGGTGGACCGGGTGCACGCGGCTTACGCCGGCCGGCGCCGTGGGTCCCACGCGTCAGCCGCACCCGAGGGCGCGGGCGGCTGACGGCCGGGCCCCACATGGCAGCCGCGGGGCGCGCCCGAAGGCGGCCACGCCGGCACAGCCGACGGGAGGCGGCGCACCCGCGCCCCGATGGTCGCCGCCGGCGACCACCGGAGCGGCGGAGCGGCGCCCGAGAGAGGGGAGGGAAGGGGAAAGTGAAACGGCGGTCCACGGCTCACCCCGGGTCGACGGCGACGACGGGAACGGCGACCGGAGCGGAGGAAGGCGGCGGCGCGGCTCGGGTCGACGAGGACGGCGGAGTTCCGGCGGTCGGCGGGCGAAACGGAGGGGTGGACGAGGTCGGCGAGGTTGCGGTGAACCCGAAGAAGGCGACGCCGAAACGGGAGAGGGTCCGGGGCAACGACGGCGGCGGACCGGAGCTCGGCGGCGACGGCAGAGAGAGAGAACGACGGCGCGAGCTCGATTCCGAAGGGGACAGAGAGCGGCGAGTGGCGGAAACGGTGGAGGGAGGCACGGGGAGTGTTTATATAGTGTTGGGAGGGGGAGAGAACGGCCGGATGAGGGGGAATCGGCCACGGAAGGTCCGGCCGCCATTGATGCGCCGGCGAAGTTAGGGGGAAACTTTCCGAACGAATCCGAGGGAGAGAGAGAGGGAAAAGTGGGGGGAAAGAGGGAGGGAATCACGGGGAGTGATTTCCCTCTCTTTATTGCGCGCGGGGACGGCGGGAGGCGGCGGGATTCGCGGCGGCGGCGGCGCTAGGGCACGGGCGAGGCGGCGGGAGCAGCGGGAGGAAGGGGATGACGGGTGGGCCCCACCCGTCAGCGAGGGTGGCGGGCGGGCCCGCCCGTCAGCGGCACGCGCGCGCGGGGAGGGGGCCGATTGGGCCGCGGGGGAGAGGAGAGAGAGGGAGGGAGGTGGGCCGAGCCGGCCCAAGAGGGAGAGGGGGAGGGAAAAGAAACTTTTTAGGGTTTTTCTTTTTATAAAACCTTTTTAACTTTGTTTATTTCTTCTTAATTATTATTTGTGCTCTGAAAATTCCACTAAAATTTATTTACGCATTTTAGGCTTTTAGGAAATATACAAAAATCCTCCAAGCCTTATTCGACTTTTAACTTTGCACATTTTAATTGTTGGAGGCTTTCACATGGATTTTACTTATTCTATGCACAATTTTGAGGATGTATTTTAGAGTCGTTTTTGGACGCGACAAACCTACCCCCCTTAAACGGAATCTCGACCCCGAGATTCGGAAGAACTGGCGAAGAGATCAGGATGGGCTGCCTTCAGCTCGTCTTCACGCTCCCAGGTAGCTTCCTCTTCGGCGTGGTTGCTCCACTGGACCTTGCAAAAACGGATTACCCGGTTCCTGGTCCTGCCCTCCATGGTGTCCAGGATTTTCACTGGCCTCTCCACGTAGGTCAAGTCTTCGCGAACTTCAATTTGCTCTAAGTCGGCCTGCTCGGATGGCACTCGAAGGCATTTCTTGAGTTGCGACACATGGAACACATCATGCACGTTGCCCAAGGAGGCGGGCAGCTCCAACTGGTAAGCGACTTCTCCGCGTCGGGCAACGATACGAAAAGGACCCACATACCGAGGTGCGAGCTTCCCTTTTGTCCGAAACCTGTGTACACCCCGCAATGGCGTGACCCGAAGGTATACAAAATCGTCCACTGCGAATTCCAGGTCACGGCGACGGTTATCTGCATAACTTTTCTGCCGGGACTGTGCCACCTTTAGATTATCCCGAATGGTTCTGACTTTAGCTTCAGCTTCTCTCAGGATATCAGTCCCGAACACTTGGCTTTCCCCAACTTGATCCCACAAGAGCGGTGTCCGGCATTTGCGTCCATACAACGCTTCATAGGGTGCCATTTGTATGCTAGCTTGGTATCTGTTATTGTAGGAGAACTCGGCATAGGGGAGACTCTTATCCCAGGTCTTCCCGAAATCCAGGACACATGCGCGAAGCATATCTTCTAGGATCTGATTTAGATGCTCGGTCTACCCATCTGTCTGCGGGTGGTATGCGGTGCTGAAGTTTAATCGGGTACCCAGCTCTTCTTGGAGCTTCTTCCAAAAGTGAGAGGTGAATTGGCTTCCCCTATCAGATACGATTTTCTTGGGAACGCCATGGAGACTCACGATCCTAGCGAAGTAGAGCTCGGCTAGTTTGTTCCCTCCATAGGTGGTCTTCATAGGAATAAATCGAGCTACCTTGGTTAATCGATCCACCACTACCCATATGGAATCATATCCACCTTGGGTCTTTGGAAGTCCGGTGATGAAATCCATCCCAATTTCATCCCATTTCCATTCAGGTACTTGGAGAGATTGGAGGAGTCCGGCCGGTCGTTGGTGCTCTGACTTGACACGCTGGCACACATCACAAAGGGCCACGAACTCTGCAATTTCCCGCTTCATACTAACCCACCAGTATTTCTCCTTCAAGTCTAAGTACATCTTCGTACTGCCAGGGTGGATGGATTAAGGACTTTCGTGAGCTTCCTGAAGTATCAGCTGTTTAAGTTCTCTGTTATCTGGAACGCATACCCGATTTCCGTTCCATAGGGTTCCGTGTTCATCCTCTGTGAAACCAGCGGCTTTACCCTGTTTCATATTCTTGAGGAGTCCATGCATGTCCGGGTCGTTCTTCTGAGCCTCGCGGATTTGATCGAGCAAGGTGGGCTTGGCTTCCAACGCAGCCAAGAATCCGCGACCAACTATGCTTAGGTTCAGGGCTTCCATCTGTTGACTAAGTTCGAGTGGAATGCCACGGACATTAAGAGTGTTGCAATGGCTTTTTCGACTTAGAGCGTCGGCAACCACGTTGGCCTTACCAGGATGATAGTAAATTCCCACATCATAATCCTTGATGAGTTCTAACCATCTCCTTTGCCGAAGATTCAGGTCCGACTGAGTGAAGATGTATTTCAAACTCTTATGATCGGTATATATTTCACAGCGATTCCCAATGAGATAGTGCCGCCAGATTTTTAGAGCATGAACCACCGCAGCTAACTCCAAATCATGGGTGGGGTAGTTGCCTTCATGAGGCCGTAGCTGGCGTGAGGCATAGGCCACCACATGACCATCCTGCATGAGCACGCACCCCAATCCTTGGCGCGAAGCGTCACAATACACCATGAAATCCTTGCGAGTATCCGGCAAGATTAACACTAGCGAGGAAACCAGCTTTTCTTTGAGAGTTTTGAACGCCTTCTCGCATTGCGGGCTCCACACAAATTTCTCTTCTTTCTTCAACAACTGTGTCATGGGTCGAGCGATTTTGGAGAAGTTCTCGATGAACCTCCGGTAGTATCCTGCCAAACCTAAGAAACTGCGGACTTGAGTGACTCTCTTGGGTTGCTTCCAATCGGTAACGGCGGTCACTGTTTCGGGGTCCACAGCAACTCCTTTAGCAGATATCACGTGCCCTAAGAATTTGACTTCGGACAACCAGAACTCACACTTGCTAAGTTTGGCATACAATTGATGTTCCCGCAACTTTCCCAATACCAGACGGAGATGGTGCTGATGGTCTTCCTCGGATTGTGAGTATATCAGAATGTCATCAATGAAAACCACAACAAACTTATCCAAGTATTCCATGAACACTTTGTTCATTAAGTTCATGAAAAAGGCAGGTGCATTGGTTAAACCGAATGACATCACCGTGAATTCATACAGTCCGTATCGCGTGGTGAATGCGGTCTTCGGAATATCTTCTTCCCTAATGCGCAACTGGTGATATCCGGAACGAAGATCAATCTTGGAGAATACAGTGGCACCTTTAAGCTGATCGAACAGATCATCGATCCGGGGAAGAGGGTACTTGTTCTTGATGGTGACTTCATTGAGAGCTCTGTAGTCAACGCACATCCTCTTCGTCTTGTCTTTCTTCTCCACAAAAATCACAGGAGCACCCCAGGGGGAAGTACTCGGACGTATATACCCCTTTTCTTTCAACTCTTCCAACTATTTCTTGACTTCGGCCAATTCATTTGCTGCCATACGGTAGGGTCGCTTGTACAGAGGAGTGGTTCCTGGAGCAAGATCTATCCGGAACTCAATCTCTCGCTTGGGCGGCATACCGGGTAGTTCTTCCGGAAACACGTCTCCGAACTCTCTGACGATGGGGATTTCTGACAGTCCTATCTGATGGAGTTCTGAACTACTGACAGAGGTTGGGGGTGCAAAGAAAACAACCGGTTGTTCCGGCTCTCGGTACAGAGTGACAGTGCGTCTCGCACAATCCACCACTCCTTGGAATTGAGCCAACCAATTCATCCCAAGGATCACATCCAAGTTCTTGGTGTCTAGCAGAATCAGATCCGAGGGAAAAGGAATCCCCTGAATTTCTATGGGGACGGCAGGGCTATAATACTTTGCTGTCATAACCCCTCCAGGGGTGGTGATGAGCAGAGGGTTCCTAAGCCTTTCTACCCCCAACTGATTTCTCCCCACGAATGGCACAGATATAAACGAGTGGGAAGCTCCAGAGTCGAACAGAATGGTAGCAGGGATGGAATGAATGAGGAACATACCAATGATGACGTCTGGAGTTGTCAGCACGTCCTCGGCCGTCACATGGTTCACACGACCCCGAATGACATCCTTACCACCGTTGTTGGAGCGGGGAGGCGCTTGGCCTTGCTGACGCCTCGGCTTTGGGCACTTATCCGCAAAGTGCCCGGGCTCGAAGCAGTTGAAGCACAGACGCTGCGGACCTTGAGCGTCCCTGCGGCCTTGACCAGGCTGCACAGTTGGCGTAGGAGGACGGGGCGCACGAGTCCCTTGTTGATTCTGCTACTGCTGCGGCTGTGGGACGCGCACCATGAATTGAGGTCGAGGCGCGGAGCGAGGTTGCTGCTGCTGTTGTTGCTGCTGCGAGGAGGATCCCCCTGGATAGGGATTGGTGTAGCGGACCCTTTGGTTAGCACCCTGTTGATTGCGGAAATTCGCCAAGCGGCGCTTGTGCGACTCCAGTTCCTTGTGCTTGGCTTCCAAGCGGATGCTTTTGTCCACCAGACGTTGGAAATCCGGATAGTCCCCGGAGACTAGACGGACGGACAGCTCAGGGTCCATTCCTGCCAAGAACTTCTCTTGCTTCTCCTCATCTTCCCGCACATCCTCCGGGGCATAACGGGCCAGGTTGTTGAACTCATGCAAATACTCCATCACGGAGCGGTTGCCTTGCTTTAACTCTCGGAATTCCCTTTTCTTAAGGGCCACGACTCCGGCGGGCACATGGGTTCTCCGGAAAGCGGCGGTGAAACGGGCCCAAGTAATAGGTTGCCCCTCTGGCTGCGTAGCCTGGAAATGGTCCCACCATAGAGATGCGGGCCCCTGCAGCTGGTGGGCGGCGAAGATGACTTTCTCCTCATCGCTGCACTGCACAGTGTCTAGCTTTTTCCCCACGGCATGCAACCAATCCAACGCATCCACGGGGTTGTTGGAGCTAGAGAAGGTAGGTGGGCGGATGCGTAGGAACTCGGCGAGTTTAGAGTGTTGTGGGGGTGGTGGTGGAGTATTATGTTGTGGCGAATTTTGGAGGTGGTGGAGGAAAGCAGTCATCATGTTGGCCTGCTGGGCGAGGATTTGGGTGAGAATGGCGTTGGTGTCTGGTGGTGGTGGTGGAGGCGGAGGAGGAGGTGGAGGTGGGCTGCCCTGGTGGTGATGGTTGCTGCCTTCAGGTTGGTTGCCATCACCGGTATTAGCACTTCTCCTGGTCGTCACCATCTGAAAACCCCACACAGAACCAGCAAATAGAGAGAGCTGGCAATTAAAGCTAACCACCCACGACTACCATAATTCTTGAATTTATTACTGCTATTAAATTGGTTCATTAAAGTTCAAGTTGCTTAGGCAAATAAAATAAAGGCAGGCTCCGACACAGTTATGCCACACACCGGCATAACCATGCCCCACACAACCCAACAAGAAGACAAACGAGAAAGAACACACGCGCAAGCCTACTAACTGCTCGTCTACCGCTGCGACGGGCCAGGACGGAAGGTGAGCAACAGCGCATCCTCCGTGCTACCAACGCCGGAGGCTTCCCCCTCCTGGGGAACCACGGGCGCGGACTCGGCACGAGGGGTCTCGACGAAGCAGGTCCACGCCAGGGACTGACGAACAAGCTCGGGCCTGGAGGTGCTCTTGCGGGCGGTGATCTTCTGGCTGCGGCAGACGCGGCGACGCTTGGGGCGACAGACCTCTCCCTGGGCGATCTTGAGCTGATGCAGCTGCGCCTCCACCGCGTCTAGGTCCTTCTTGAGCTGCAGGTTCTCTTGACGCAGCTCCAGGATCTTCATGTTGTTCTCGACCATCCCACGGCGCACCATCTGATGGAAGTCGATACGAGCCGCGTCGTACGCCTCCACCATGCGCGCTAGGTGCATGATGGTAGCGTCATCCTCCGAGCTAGCATCCCGGAAGGTGGCGTAGTCGCGGGCTCCTCCGCGGCGAGGGTGGTAGCGGTAGGGCGAGTGCTGCAACTCGTCCGGGTAGCGCTGGTGAAGAGTGCCGATGGCGAGGAGAGCGGCGCTCTAGCAAGCGGCGGGGAAAGAATCTCCACCCGCGGTGACTGCCAGCGAAGTCCGCTCGGGAGAGCCGGCGAGGATCACTGCAGTGACCTCCCAAGCAGCGTGGGGCTCTGCTTCGTCACCCTCCTGCTCCGGAAGCGGCCTGCCCTGGTAGTCCACTCCATGTGGATACCCCAGGACAACGCACATGCCCCGCAGCTCCAAGACGAAACCAGTCATGTCCAAACCACGACGGGTGACGCTACCGGCCATCTACAAACAAAAACAAAAAGAAAAGCAACATTTAAAAAAAAATCAGATTTTGGCGATAAATGAAGCAGCAAGACAGAGAAAGACTAGAGGGTTTTCACAAATAACAGAGGATTTTTATTTCGAAAATACTGCAAAGGCTTGGGATCTACGGCTCGTCCTAGGGTCAAGGGGGCTCTGATACCAACTTGTCACGACCGGAAATAACCCAACGGGCGTTCCTTACGTGCGTGCATTAATCCTTGTCCCAGGAGGCAAGGTACACCAAAAGTTGATACAATTCAGAGTTTAACAAGCGGAAGCGTAAATAGTTAATCTATTACATGGGCAGCGAAGGCCCAGCACACACAAAGACAAACGAGAAACAGCGGAAGACTAGGGCGACGACCACAGGCACTTGACGGCAGGCACGAGCTAGACACCGAAGCCTTCATCCTCCAGGAACTCCTCTTCTGGGTTTGGGAAAAATTGAGCAAGACTGAGTACAACCACCGTACTCAACAAGACACACCCACAAGTGCAGAATAAATGCAAGGGAGTACAAAGGAGTTATACTATAAAGGGTTAGGGTTGCAGTAAACAGCATTTAAAGACATTAGTTGCTCAGGGCTATTTTGCAAACACGATTCTAGTACTATGCAATATTATTTATCAAGGCCGTGAACCCACACGAACCTGCCTTAACCCAAGGCCTACGATGATTCAGACCGAACTGGCAACCCGACCCTGGGTCCCAGCTCGTCCCAAGCCAACCCAGGCCAACCATTCCACATTTTAGTTGTTAAGCAGATTTTAAGAATTAAAACACTAACTTGGGTACATTGCTCGGCTTGGACATAACCGAGGGCGCGGCTATTCGAATAGATTATACTCTGATCAGAGGTGTACATCTTTACCCACAAGACACATCTTCCTCACGTGTAACCACGTGCCACATACCACCACGGTATACAGACGGAAGACGTGACATAGTTTCCAACCCATCCTAGCCATAGACAAGAGTACCGACCCAATCCCACCTACGGCCGGAACCCCCGGGACAGGCAGGCAGGACTGAGCCCCTAGCAGCAGGACACCGGCCCTGTGCCATGACATCTCGACTACCGGGCCGCAGCTCGTGTAGCCTTCATTTGCCCTGGAGATGTCCATCGACCCCCGACTTCTTCCATCTCCATCCGTGTACTTTTGTTTATAACTAGACTGAGCCACAAACTAAGCCTTACCCACTAGACATGTGGAAGTACGGTAGTGCTTTGCAACAGAGGCCCGAAGACCGGTCCTTATATGGCCGAGGTGCTACTATCAAAACCATGCACCCCGAGCCCAGCCTAAAACCATTTTTGGGGATTTTGAATAGAAGGAGCGGTGTGAAGCCAATTCCACAATAACCAAACCATTCCATAGTGTCCAGGTGATATGAATATTCCCAAAGTCTAGAGTTGTAAAACCGCCTAATGTTACCTAATTAAAAGCGAAGCATCTACCTAAAATTATACTAGGGGTACCATGAGTAGAGGGTCCACTAGTTGGGGTTTTGTTTATTCTAGGGTGAACAAGGTAATAATAACAATAACAATAATAATAAGGTCATAACAAAGGTAAATAGGCATGGCTAAATAAAACAGTGATAACGCGGGAATTTAAATAAAGCGATAATGCAATAAGTTAAATCAACATAATTTTACAAACTGGGATTCAATATGTTCAAAGATGATGTGACTTGCCTTGCTCGCTTTCCCAAACGCCGGCTTCAACCTCCACGAAGAGCGGATCTTCCGAAGCTGCAGCGTCTACACGACCAACGGAAAAGAAACGGCTTTTACTCTACTAAACTCTATATAACAAGCAGAAACAAAGCACAAAAATGGGTTCTTGGCTTCTTAAGGAAAAATTAGAGACTTGAACGGTCCAATTCCGAGTTCAAATGGCCAAGTTATGGCCATTTGAAGTTTATATGCTCTTTAAATGGATATTTACGAATTTCTTCATTTAAATTTTAATTTAAAATCGGATTTATTGCGTCAGCCGAGGGGAGGGGCGCGCGGACCGGGTCCACGGGAGTGGGGCCCACGCGGCAGCCTCACGGTCCACGGTGGACTGGGTGCACGCGGCTTACGCCGGCCGGCGCCGTGGGTCCCACGCGTCAGCCGCACCCGAGGGCGCGGGCGGCTGACGGCCGGGCCCCACATGGCAGCCGCGGGGCGCGCCCGAAGGCGGCCACGCCGGCACAGCCGACGGGAGGCGGCGCACCCGCGCCCCGATGGTCGCCGCCGGCGACCACCGGCGCGGCGGAGCAGCGCCCGAGAGAGGGGAGGGAAGGGGGAAGTGAAACGGCGGTCCACGGCTCACCCCGGGTCGACGGCGACGACGGGAACGGCGACCGGAGCGGAGGAAGGCGGCGGCGCGGCTCGGGTCGACGAGGACGGCGGCGTTCCGGCGGTCGGCGGGCGAAACAGAGGGGTGGACGAGGTCGGCGAGGTTGCGGCGAACCCGAAGAAGGCGACGCCGAAACGGGAGAGGGTCCGGGGCGACGACGGCGGCGGACCGGAGCTCGGCGGCGACGGCGGAGAGAGAGAACGACGGCGCGAGCTCGATTCCGACGGGGAGAGAGAGCGGCGAGTGGCGGAAACGGTGGAGGGAGGCACGGGGAGTGTTTATATAGTGTTGGGAGGGGGAGAGAACGGCCGGATGAGGGGGAATCGCCCGCGGAAGATCCGGCCGCCATTGATGCGCCGGCGAAGTTAGGGGGAAACTTTCCGAATGAATCCGAGGGAGAGAGAGAGGGAAAAGTGGGGGGAAAGAGGGAGGGAATCACGGGGAGTGATTTCCCCCTCTTTATTGCGCGCGGGGACGGCGGGAGGCGGCGGGATTCGCGGCGGCGGCGGCGCTAGGGCACGGGCGAGGCGGCGGGAGCGGCGGGAGGAAGGGGATGACGGGTGGGCCCCACCCGTCAGCGAGGGTGGCGGGGGGGGCCGCCCGTCAGCGGCACGCGCGCGCGGGGAGGGGGCCGATTGGGCCGCGGGGGAGAGGAGAGAGAGGGAGGGAGGTGGGCCGAGCCGGCCCAAGAGGGAGAGGGGGAGGGAAAAGAAACTTTTTAGGGTTTTTCTTTTTATAAAACCTTTTTAACTTTGTTTATTTCTTCTTAATTATTATTTGTGCTCTGAAAATTCCACTAAAATTTATTTACGCATTTTAGGCTTTTAGGAAATATACAAAAATCCTCCAAGCCTTATTCGACTTTTAACTTTGCACATTTTAATTGTTGGAGGCTTTCACATGGATTTTACTTATTCTATGCACAATTTTGAGGATGTATTTTAGAGTCGTTTTGGGACACGACAGTACTAAGCTCTTCTTTTCTTAACCCATGCATCCCCACAAATTTCTTTGAAATGAAAGAATGCGTTGCACCAGAATCAAAAAGTACTATTGCAGGGATTGAGTTAACAGGAAACGTACCCAGTACGACCTCTGGTGCTGCTTGCGCCTCCTCTGCGGACGCGTGGTTGACACGAGCCTGGACAAACCTTAGCCCGGCACGCCTTGGCTTCGGGCATTTGTCAGCGAAGTGGCCAAGCTCGCCATAGTTGAAGCAGGACCCTGGCTTTGTCCCAGCCTCCATCTTGGCTTGAGCGGATGGAACTGACTGTGCTGGTGCCATTGGTGGGCGCGGAGCTGCACTGAGGTTGGGCTGACCTCCCTGGTGGTTCTGGCTGCCACTGGCGCCCTGGTGGAAGCTGCTTGAGTTGAAAGGGCGGTGCTGGAGGACGATCATGGTGGTAGGTCCACCTTGCTGTCCGGGAGTGAAGCGCGGTTGCTGGTGGCTCCCTTGGTTGGACCGGAACTGCGCCGCCTTTCTCTTCCTGTCCATTTTGTTGCGCTGATCCTCCTGACGGATTGCCTTGTCAACCAGCCTCTCAAAGTCGGCGTAGTCTCCAGAGATTAACTGGTTGGTCAGCTCGTCATCCAGGCCTCCTAGGAACTTCTCCTGCTTCTCTGCGTCAGTGCGGACATCCTCTGGTGCATATCGCGCTAGGCGATTGAACTCATGGAGATACTCAGTCACTGTCCTGTTGCCCTGGTGGAGTGCCCGGAATTCCCTCTTCTTCTGTGCCACGACCGCGTCTGGCACCTGCGCCTTTCTGAAGCTGCGACAGAACTCCGCCCAAGTGACTTCAGTGCCTGGCGGGCGGGTGGCCATGTGATTGTCCCACCAAGCTGACGCGGAACCCTGGAGCTGGTGTGTGGCAAAGGCGACCTTCTCCTGATCATTGCACTGCAGGAGATTTAGTTTCTTCTCTATGGCATGGAGCCAGTCATTCGCCTCCATGGGGTTGGTGGTGCAAGAGAAGGTGGGTGGCCTGACGCGTAGAAACTCCGGCAACTTGGACTGAGGGGGAGGGGGACCAAACTGCTGCTGCTGTTGCTCGTCTTGCTGCTGCATCCTCTGGTGCATCTGCTGGTGCTGCTGCTGCATCATGGCTGCCATCATCTGAGTCTGATGAGCCATTACTTGGGCCAGAGTCGGATTCTCGGGGAGTGGTGGCGGACCATTGCTGGAATCGCTGTTGGGATGCACACCGTCAGTGCGTTCTTTGCCGTTGCTGCCCTCGCCTGTTGTGCGGCTACCATTCCTGGTGTAGACCATCTGGAGGAAGAGCAGACGGGGGGGTAGAAAAGAAGAAAAACAGATGCTCAGGAACTAAGCTTTATTATATAGGAATTTAAACTGCAATTGTTCTGATCTGAATTAAAACACTTAAAACAGCAAGCAAAATCCTTATTAAGACAGCCATATCATAGGCACATGATATCGACCGTCGACTGACCCACAAGCGAGCAGACCTAAACACACAAACTAACAGGCAAATACTAAACAGTCGATAAACTAATGGAAAGCGAGCCTAATGCTCGGAACGGCTCCTGCGGTCGGTGGAGTCGAAGGCGTCCTCCTGCTTGTCACCAGGTCCCTCTGAGCGGCTCCTGGAGTCTGGCAGATACGTCTCGCCGCTGCCCGGCTCTGAGCCACTGGAACTGCTGCTGCTGTGGTCGCGGCTGCCACTGGGAGTGGCAGGCAACCAACCGCCGTTGCCACTGGCTGGGCCCCTGACGGCTGATGCTGGAGCGAAGGAGAGAGCGGACACGGGAGCTGACACTGGAACATGAGCTGGGACTGGCTCTGGAGCTGCAGGAGCTGCGGCAACTGTGGGGCAGAACTGGAGGAGCTGCGGGAGCTGCAGGCGGAGGTGGGTTCCTGGGCGCAAGTTGAATGCACACGGGTGCCGTCGTCGACTTGCCGGGCGTGGTGCGGATCAGGACTCCTCTTGGCGCGGGGAGACCCTTCAACTGAGCATTCTCCTTCTTCAGGCGTGCTATCTCATCCTTCAGAGCTATGATCCTCACGAGCTTCCCACCATTCAAGGCCTTAGACGCCTTGTGCAGATCCGAGTGCATCCTGTCCATTCCCCTCATCACGGTGCACATGTGGCCGAAGGTGGTGTCGTTCTCACCAGCTATCGGGCGGAAGGTGCTGATATCATCGCCACTTGCTCGACGAGGGTGGAAGCGGTACACCGTGTTGCAGAAGATGTAGTTGTGCTGATCACGAAGCCTGGCCATCAGCAGATATGCTGCCTCCTGACAGGCGTGATCTGCTGTGCCTCCGGATGCCTCAACCACAATGTTAGCGAGGCAGGTACCCACATAGCCATGGACCTCCAGGCGAACACGGTGAGGAAGCTCGCCACTGAGCGGTGGAACAGTCGAGTACTCTGGCACGTTGGGGTAGCCCACCACCAGTGTCATGCGAGCCAATTCTGCCACAAAATCATCCATGCCTTCTCCGCGGTGGTTGGGTGGGTGCTCGGCCATCTAGAGAAGACAAAGGGGTAGGATCAATGCATGCTCAAATCCAATTTTAAATAAAGCAGTAAAGGACTCAAATAAGAGAAGCGAATAAGAGCGGAATTTTATGCATAGATCATTTGCATGAGAGCGAATAAATAAGACAGACTTACATAGCGATAAAATAGTGAGAAAATTAGGTACATACTAATAATAACAATAAAAGCATAAACACCTTGCAACCCATATTCCTGAGCTAGGACCTAATGCATACCACCCATCAAATCCCGACTAACTGTCGAATATATCTCAAATAATTTTACTAAAACCCTAGACTTACTTGTTTCGACAAATCTCACTTAAACGAGCGACCAAGATTTTTCCCTTGAACCACAAGAACAGATCCCAATTTCTCACGGAACAAATCCAATTGCAAAGAACATATGCAATGAAAAGGATTCAGAGGGCTCTTAGGTTTTCCATTTGGCTTGTCCTACGGTCAAGGTCGGCTCTGATACCAACTTGTCACGCCCAGAAATTCCCGAATAGAATTCCAAGCAGAATGTGCATTAAAATCCCCGTCCAGGACCGGCCGGGGTACACAAACGACAAAGTTGACATACAGATCCACGTCTTACAAACATTATAAAAGTCTTACATAAATACAGCGGAAAAACAAAAGATAACTGGAGCTAAGCCTTGACTTGAACTGCAGCGGGAACACCACTCCACAGGCATCCTCGATGGCACGGACGAAGCCTACTCCTCGGAGAAACCACCATCTGACGCATACTCAAACTCTGGGGTTTGGGGAAAATAGAGCAAGACTGAGTACTACCCACTGTACTCAGCAAGTCATACCGGAATAGGGCTATGATGCAGGGAATTATCAAGGGATAGCTATAATGGTTCATTTGCATAAAACGGGCATTTATAAACAGAAGTTGAAAGCAGTAAAGCAGTTGTAACAATTAATCAATATTAATCATCCACTGTCCAACGCTATACCATGTTGCAACAGGCCCAACCATCCACCTATACTATCCAATTTCATCAGACTAAACTAGGGTGAGACTAATCACGGTGAATCTGGTTGACCGCCCATAACCGTGGGCACGGCTATTCGAATAGTTTTACTCTGATTAGAGGTGTACAACTGTACCCACAAGACACAGCCCCACGACACGTTTTCGTGCGCCGGCATGCCACCACGACATACCGGAAAGAGGCCGTGACAGGACCCTTCGCATAACCCCCTCTAACCAAGCACACCACACCTCAGGTATCACCCCCACTCCTCGCAAGGCAGCGGGCAGTCCCCTCTCGTGCCTAGATGAATCCGGAAGCCGCATAGGCCGTCGCAGGACCCATCCAAACTCCATCACGGCCACCCTTGCCTAGATGCGTCAGCTAGAGGAAAGCTACACTACAAGCCCAGCAGTTGCCCACACTAGCTTGTGGTAAGTACGATAAGTTCTTCCAGGGCATCCTGTGAACCGGTCCTTAACTGCCATGGGCGCGACCAACAAAATCATGCACCCACAGCCCACCATGTGATTTATTTTAATTAACCAACACCGAAGCGGTGGCACTAATCCAACATTACCATTAGAACCTACAGTCTATACATTAATAGGATTTTCCCCTTTGTGTGCTAGTTGAACTAAGCATGGCTAAGCAATCCCTAGTCCAATATCTAGTCATGTTATAACCCAAGCTAACAAAGGAGCATGGTACCAAAATAGCATGGCTGTAACAGTAGGTAAACATCCCATAGTATTATTGTAAAACAATGCAGTATTTGAAGGAAAACATTAGAACATTTGCAATATAGGATCAACATGTTCAAGTGACAGGCATGACTTGCCTTGCTCTGCTGCTGGAGGAACCTCGGTGACTATCTCGAAGTACACCGGAGCGTTGGAAGAGCTGGAATCTAAGCGACATACAAAGCAAACAATACAAACAGGCTATAAGACTACTGAAACAGAGAACAAAACCATTTTTAATGGATTCTACACATTTTTCTTGATTTACTGAGACTTGAATGGGCTTAAACGGAGCTCGGATGAATTAGTTATGAATTTTAGAAGATTCACTGTGTTTTTACAATAAACAGAAAAATCCTTAATTGAATTATTGCACAATAAATGCCTAGGGCTGACGTCATCAAAGGGAGCGGGCGGCGCCGACATGCTTGGCCCGCATGTCAGCGGCGCAAGGGGAGAGGGAGGGGGCGCCGGCACGTGGGCCCCACGGGTCAGCGGCACAAAGCGGCCGGTCCACCGTGGACCGGGACCACGCGGGTGGTCCACCGCCGGTCCACGGGACCGATGGTCCGGATCGGCCTCGGGCCGATCGGACGGCGCGGGGAGCAGCCGCCGGGTTCGGCTCGGCTTCAAAGCCGGCCGGCCGGCCATGGCTAGAGGCGGCGGCGTGCACGACCACCGGCGGCGACCGGTGGCGGCGGACGGCGCAAAGGCGGCAGCGCACAGCTGGAGCAACGGCGCGGCCAAAAGCGACGGCGCACGCGGGAAGGGGAAGGAAAGGAAGGGGGAGGGAGTCCTCACCAGAGAGGGCGGCGGCGACCGGCGGCGGAAAACGAGGGAGGCGGCGAAGTCCGGCGATGCCGAGGTGCGGACGAGCGACGGCGACACCTAGGGGAGGGGAGGAGAGGAATTAGGGCGGAGGAAAAAACCCCACGGCGGCCGTCCATGTTGGCTGGAGTTGAAGGGGAGAGGGGACTCACCGGCGACGCGAGGGAAATGGGGTCTCGGTGGGATTCCGGTGACGCAAGGCGGCGGTTGGGAAAGATCTTGTGGCGGCGAAGCTAGTGGTGGCGGCGGCTTAGCGCGGCGGTGGCACGCGGCTGGAGTGCGGTGGCAAGCGGCGGCGCTGGCGGAGAGCGGCGCGAGCTCGGTAGGAAGCACGGGAGGGAGCGGCGAGAGCGGAAAGGGAAAGAGGAGGCTCGGGGGAGCGATTTATAGGTGCGGGACGGGTGGAAACGGCCGGGAAAGCCTCCTATTTGACCGGCGACGTGGGGTGGAGAGAGAGATAATGGGGGGATTCAAAATGCGAATCCCGCCCCTTGCGAGCGCGCGCGGGCCGGGAGACGCGGGGGAGAGGGCGGCGACGTGGGAAGGACGCGGGGGCGGCGCGGCGTGGGCGCGGGAGGAGCGGAGGAGGTGGGCGCGGCGGTTTCGGCGGCGGTTGCCGACGTCGGGCGGGCGGCCGGGGGAAGGGGACGACCCCGACTGGTGGGACCCACCTGTCGGCGTCCCGGAGAGAGAGGGAGGGGCGGCTTGGGCCGGCCCACAAGGAGGAAAAGGGCGCGCGCGGCGGCGGGCGGACTGGGCCGACGGCCCAAGAAGAGGAAAAAGGAGGGAAAAGAAAAAGAAAAGGAAGAAAGGATTTTTCCTGGATTTAAAATTGCATGTGCTCAATTTTAATTGGTTAAAATTATTTCTAGGGCTCTCAAAATTCCACTAAAAATCTTGTTAGCAAATTTCGACATGTAGAACTCAAGAAAAATTCTAATGCCAATTCCGATTATTATTTGCATTGGTTTATTAGGGTTTACTCTTGCTTTTACACCGATATTTTCTTGGGACCATTTATAAATTCAATTTAGGCTTAGGAGGAGAACTTCAGGGTGTGACATACGGGCACCTCAACTTCGACGCTCTCCGCTCACTGGCGAGCCGCGGCATGGTGCGCGGCATTCCCACTCTGGAGCGGGTTACCAAGGTCTGCGACGGCTGCCTAATAAGCAAGCAGCGACGAGCGCCGTTCCCAACGGCGGCATTGCATCGCGCCACTATCCATCTTGATCTGGTGCACGGGGACATCTGTGGACCCATCACATCGTCGACACATGGCAGTAAAAAATACTTCCTACTTCTGATTGATGATCTAACTCGCTACATGTGGTTGTTTCTGTTAACATCAAAAAGCGAGGCTCCCGCTACCATCAAGCGGTTCAAGGCAGGAGTGGAGGTGGAGACCGGCTGCAAGCTGCGCGTTCTCCACACTGATCGAGGAGGGGAATTCACCTCTGTCGAGTTCGGGCTATACTGCACGAACGAAGGCGTCGCCAGGCAGCTAACGACGCCATACTCTCCACAGCAAAACAGCGTCATCGAGCACCGCAACCAAACGGTTGTGGCCATGGCCAGATGCATGATGAAGGCCAAGAACATGCCGGGGGAGTTCTAGGGCGAGGCGGTCACCACTGCCGTCTACATCCTCAACCGGGCGCCGACAAAGAGCGTCCGCGACAAGACACCGTTCGAGTCATGGCACGGTCAAACACCTGTTGTGCACTACTTTCACACATTTGGCTGCGTCGTCTACGTCAAGGAGGTGAAACCACACATCAAGAACTTGATGATCGGAGCAAGGTGATGGTCTTTCTCGGCTACGAGCCGGGTTCAAAGGCATATCGTATATACGACCCGGTGGCCAAGCGCATCGTCGTGAGCCGTGACGCCGTGTTCGATGAGGCGGCATCATGGCCATGGGCGTCACCCGGGGAGGAGGACGGGGGAACGTCTCCTCAGGAAACCTTCACCGTGCGCTACGAGGTAGTGGCGGTGGACGTGCCGTCCCGCCACTCCGACTCCATGTCGTCGCCGGCTCACATGGGAACACCAGTGCCATCAATCTCTGCGTCACCGGGTGTCCTAGCGGTGGAGTTTGTGTCGCTGCCTGCGGAAACACCTGATGTCGACGACGACAGCACAGGGCCACGTCGTTTTTGGATGGTGGCCAAAATCCTTGACACTACCTCGCCAATTGAGCTCGACTCCGACGAGCTTCATGTGGCTGCTGCCGAGGAACCAAGCAACCACGCTGAGGCGGCACAGGACGCACTCTGGATGCGAGCGATGCAGGAGTAACTCAAGTCCATCGAGGAGAACAACACGTGGACTCTCGCTGATCTCCCTGCTGACAAGCGTCCCATTGGCCTGAAATGGGTGTTCAAGCTCAAGAAGGACGAGACGGGCGCAATTGTCAAGCACAAGGCCCGCCTGGTCGCTAAGGGTTACGTTCAGCGGCAGGGGATTGATTTCGACGAAGTATTCGCCCCTGTCGCCAGAATGGAATCCGTGCGGCTGCTACTCGCCATTGCAGCTCACCTTGGGTCGTCTGTGCATCACATGAATGTGAAGTCAGCCTTCCTGAACGGAGAGCTAGAGGAGGAGGTGTACGTCGCCCAGCCACTAGGCTTCATCGACGACAAGCACCCACATCAAGTCCTGCGCCTAAACAGAGCACTTTATGGTCTGCGTCAAGCTCCTCGTGCCTGGAACGCGAAGCTGGATGTTAGTCTTCATGAACTCGGGTTCACACGGGGCATCACAGAACATGCTGTGTACACGCGCGGGACCGGGAACGCGCGGCTAATTATCGGCATATACGTCGACGATCTCATCATCACCGGCGCTCACTCTAAAACAATTCAGAGTTTCAAGGAGGAGATGCACTCCCTATTCCGGATGAGTGATCTTGGATTACTCAGCTACTACCTCGGCATCGAGGTTCATCAAGGCAACGATGGGATCACAATAAACCAATCCACTTATGCGCAGAAGCTTTTGAAGATGGGTGGCCTGGCGGCTTCAGCTTCCGTTCCAATGGAACCCAGATTGAAACTGACGAAGAACAGCGATCGACCAAGTGTTGATTCAACCTTTTATCGCGGCTTAGTGGGGAGTTTGCGGTACCTGGTGCATTCACGGCCAGACATTGCTTTCGCGGTGGGTTACGTCAGCCGATTCATGGAGTCACCGCGCAATGATCATCTCACGGCGGTGAAGCACATTCTGCGCTATGTTGCAGGTACTATGAACTATGGTTGCAAATTTGTAAATTCAGGAGAAGAGGGAATCCATTTGCTAGGATTTTCTGACAGTGATTTGGGGGGAGATGCGCACGATCGGAAGAGTACCTGTGGTGCTCTCTTCTTCCTCGGCTCAAGCCCGATTGTATGGCAGTCCCAGAAGCAGAAAGTGGTCGCTCTTTCCTCCAGTAAAGCTGAATATATCGCCGCCACTGGAGCAGCGTGTCTCGGCATATGGCTGGCTCGATTGCTAGCTGAGGTGCTGGGAAGTGATCCAGGGAAGGCTCTCCTCAAGGTCGACAACAAGTCGGCGATCTCCCTGTGCAAGAATCCGGTTTTCCATGACCGGAGTAAACACATCGATACAAGGTACCACTTTATCAGGCAATGCATTGAGGAGAAAAAGTTGAGGTGGAGTTCGTTCCTTCGGACGAATAGGTTGCCGACATTCTCACGAAGCCACTCGGACGAATCAAGTTTCAAGAGTTTCGCAGTCAGGCGGGCGTCGTGCATATTGTCACCCGGCGACAGGATTAGGGGGAGTTTGTTAGCTTCAGCTATAATCCTGTGCCGTATTATCGGTTACTGTAACGCGTCTAGTGTTGCTGTTTCTTCAGTTTCGTTAGACTCTGTTTCGGCGTCTGTTTCTCTGTTTCTTTTTCCTGTAAGCCGAGTCTTCCGGGTCGTGTGTCGTGTGCGAGTCATCCGGATTTCAGCATCGTGGTCGCATCGTCGTGGATGATGGCGTAGTGGTGTCAGTTTGAGTCTGTACATATTTGCTATATATATGAGCATCAGAAAACGTCGCTGGTTTGTTCGCGACACCAAAAACTCTATTCGTGTTCATCGTCTTTCCAATTCAGAGAATTCGCGTGAGAGAGAGATAGTGAGGATTCACAATCTTGGGCTTTGCTATCAATTTCGACGAAGAAGCAGAAAAGAAGCATGTGCAACGAGGGGCCACGACCACGACACAAGATGGAAAAATGGATCAAGCTCATCAGGAATGTTTAACTTTTGGTATTGAAGAGAGAAACTGATGGAGCAGAAGAAGAAGAAGAAGAAGAAGAAGAAGAAGGGATCAGTGAGGAGATTGGAAGAGACGTTGCTGCTTAATTTCATGCAGCAGGAGAAACGTTCCTTCATTGCAGACCAAACAGAAACGACGTCGCCGTGTCCCTGCCGTGGCGAGGATGGCGGCATGGGCTGGCCTGGAACCAGGGACAGGTAGCGTGTGCTGCTGGGTGCAAAGAAGAGAAAGAGAGATCGATAGAGAGAGAGAGATACAGAAAAATTGAACTTGGAGGCATCGGGAACAACAAGAAAAGCAAAAAAGAAAAGAAAATAATAAAAAGAGAGGAAAAAGGTAAGGAGAAATGAGGAACAAGAAGGATAATAGGGTTCTCAATCTAGAAAAATTCCTCAAGAATCCCAATCCTGTAAATTATTTGGATTTGTTCAGGAGTTTTTTGGATAGAGAATAATTCACATAATTGAGCTCCACTTCCAAACTTAAATAAAAATCAAATAACTCCAATTAATGAACGATAAAATAAAATGTATAATTAGTTTATTTAGTCAAATTAAACACTTTTTAATTTTCAGAATTTTCATTAAGCCATTTCAGACGAATAAACACGAATGTGAATTTTTGAAATTAGGCAAATTAAGAAATACGAAAAATGGGACGTAACACGGCAGCTTCCACTCAGGATGGGAATGGTTAAGTTTGGCCCATTTAACCACTGAACCTATCCACAAATATGTTTTATTGGGCCTTTAGGTTGATTCAAAACTCTAAATGGGGCAAATGGTTTGAACCCTTGAAACCTAGGAAACATCGGATTGATCCAGACCACCATCAACATCTTGTTCTCGAGGACCTCGGGTCCTCCTTGGCATGGCGGCAGCGCTCCAGCACCGTCTTGTTCTCAAGTCCTCATCCTCCTTGGCGTGGCGGTGACGCTCCGGCGACAAGTAGGTAGTGCTAGTCCTCAAGAGCGATGGGGAAGAAAGGGAAGTGGGAGAGAGAGGAGGAAGAAGAGTTGATCGTTGACATGTGGGATCCATATGGGTCTCACTCGTCACGCTAGCTTGAATTAGACACTATAATGTCTTGGGACCTCGAGTATACCGGTTTTGCAAGATAAAAATGCATTATATATGGTACTGCGGTCGAAGGACGTAATTCAAACTTGGCGTCAAGATAAAGGACCACAAGTGAACTTAGTCCACTCAGTAAATAAGCATGCATAGCATACGCTGGGCCAAACCGGGGCAACCATCCATCTGATCAGTAAGCATGCAATATTGGCTACTGGGCCGGGCCCAAAAAACTCATCCTATTAATTAGTAGTAATATATTTCGATCAATTTTGCTATATATTTGTCGACAAATTTTCTCCTAAAAATTTGACAGATGTAATTACAGTACAATCACAGTGTAATTACACTGTAACTTGCATGTAATTACACTGTAACTATAGTGTAACTTGTATGTAACTTTCAAAAATCTCTCTGTAATATGTTATTTCGGTAAAATAGAGGTTGTGGGAACAAATCCTTACACATATATATGCGCTGTGATTTTTTTCTTCCTCACCAAAACAAATCTTGTAATAGATTTAACTGTTCAAAATTACATGAAACTTATATACAAGTAACATTGTAGTTACATGCAAGCTACAATGTAAATACATATAAGTTACAGTGTAATTACACTACGATTGTAATATAATTACATTTGTTAAATTTTTAGGAGAAAATTTGTCGACAAATGTTACTAAGAAAATCTGACTAAAGTGCTCCACTAATAATAAAAAAATAATAAAATTTATTGGTAGTTAGGTAAGTGGTGTTGAAAACGGGAGTACAAGTTTTAACTCAGCTAGCTAGACAGCTAGGCCAAGAGAAACCTAACTGGTGGTATTTCTATAATTATATTCCCTCTATCCATAATAGTTGCACGTATTATGTTTCTAATTTTTCCAAATACTAAGTTGAACTTATTAGTAGTGTTAGTAGTTAACAGGATGGCCATAGTCGGGTTAATCCATTTTGTAGCTCGAGGGGGTCGTCGGCGTCCGGCTCCTAGCTTCATCCTGGTTGCTTCTACCATGGATGTCCTCGTGGGCTTCTCTACGTTGATGGCTCCCTATCAATCATTTTCCAGGTTCACCATCAATGCCTGAAGCTAAGAGCGCGGCGAGTTTGTTCAAAACAAGGCAGCGCCGGAGTTTGTTTCTTCTCTAGTTCTCCGCGAGTTTTTTTTCTGCATCCGCGGTGATCTTCTTCCTCCTCTCCAGCGACAATTTTACAAGGTACAGGTGAAATGTTTCTCCGTTTGCCTTAGGTGTTTCAACCTCCATCTTAGTGAGGCTCCTTTTGGGTTCGCACCTAGGCATCACTATATGCAGCTAGCCATGGCTTCTCTGCTCCTATTGTCGTCCAGTGTGTGTCGATCCGGCCATATTGTTGTGGACAAGGCAAAGAGAAGGACCCGATTGCTTTTCCTGTTTCTTTTTAGGTCCTTCTTTCCATATTGCAGGGTTAAAGTGTAATTTTCCCATCTGTCAGGGACCTCTCTGTTGTAAGACTTGCTGTACTCTCAGCTTATCTATCTATCTTCTATCTATTATATACTAAAAGTCTATTAAACTTCCTACAAACGCTCTCAAGACGCCACATGGGATTCCTACAAACGCTCCTAAATCGCCACGTGGCAATCTAATAAATTGGTGGACCCATTATTTCTTACTATTTAATTTATCAAATCTATCTTAACAAAAAAAAACATAACCCACCTCCCTATCTTTCCTGCCCGGCCCACACCTTCCAATGTGTACCGTACGACGTACGTAAGGTACTTACATGCCTCCTCCCTCCCCTCCTGCTCTCCCCCTTCTTCTTTTTCTTTAGTTATTAAAATATTAAAAAATTAATAAATTTAAAATAACCATAATTTATAAAAAATGTGGTTAATTTTTAATTACACATAAAACTTTTTATTCTTCCGTATTATTCTATCCATTGTGGTCCATTAACGATTCAAAAGGCAATATAATCTGTAATTTAACTTGTAAGAAATATTTAGTTTTTATCATATCCATGCTATTAAAATTATTATATAAAATAGAAAAACATGATAATGTATCATTTCACAAAACATGCATAAATAAATTAGATCTACTATACGAAAAAATAAAAAACTTATCCATCACATGGTATTCTAATAAATTAGAGAAAAATTCTGAAAAAAAATATATAACCATCAGTTTTCATTTAAAATGGTGGACCCGATAATATTAACCATTAGATAAAAAATAAATCTCCTTCACCCTTCCCTCCTAGCCGGTACTAAAAGTCCATTAAATTTCCTACAAACACTCTTAAGCTATTATGTGGCTTTCTACGAACGCTCATACATCGTCATGTGATGCGATAAAAAAATAGAGAATTCTAAGAAAAAGGTAAAACATCTAATACTTAAACTCTGGATCCGTTATTTTGGACCATTAGATTATTATTAGATCCATTAAAATATAATCTCTCACTTCTAATATACATTTCTATACGAGAGAAAATACGTAAGTACTATCCATCTGAAAGAAGATCGAAATAAAAAACATAAAAAATCAGAAAAATTACAGATTGAAAAGAAAAATTAACAGCTAACATATAAAACGTCCAATCCGGTAAAATCTGCTCACTGCTCAAGCATGTATATGCAGCATCTGTTCTTTTTTTTCGTAAGTTGTTGAGAGCTAAAGCATATATAATAAAATATTAAAAGCATTTGATCTATATCACCAATTAAATATAGACTTCCATGGTTACATTTATCGATGTCCTCTTCATGGAGAGTTACATGCATGCGTGCATCCTTGCATGTATTAACTTTTAAAAAATATATGTTGGTTTTATGCTCAGGTTAATTCTTTTTATTCCTGACAATCTACCCATCTATTTATCTATCAATTATATACTGGAAGTCCAATAAACTTCGTATAAACGGTACTAATCCACCGCATAGCATCTCTATAAACGGTTCTAAGCCGCCACATAGCATCTCTATAAACGCTTTTAAGCTGCCACGTGACGCTATAATAAATCACATAAATTCTAAGAAAAAAAGCATTTAACTATTGATTTTCATTTATTTTGGTAGACTATTGTTTTATCCATTACATCTATCTTAAAAAACTACCAATTAAATTTATCTCTAAAAGTCCCCACTTCAAGGTGCACATAAGTATGTACCCACGCCGGTCCGATGTTCCTCTCTTTCATTTTTTTTTTGTGAAATCCAAAAGGCAATACACCGTTAAAAAGTTTGTACTCAGCTCAAAAGTATAGTTGGGATTTAAAATTAAAATTCAAAGCTCCTTTAGATTATAGGAAAAAAAGTATGCGATTGGGATTCCTATTGATTGCATCTTTTGATTTGCACGAATACATTATAGTAAGTCTGATGAAAAATTCAAATCCTATCGATACCATGCAAAAATAAACATAGAAAAGTTAAAGTCCATTAAACATCTTATGAACACTCTTAAATTCATACATGATACTATAATAAATTAGATAAAATCATAGAAATTATGAGAAAAAGATAAAATATTACACGTTTAGTAGTCCGGGAAACGTTCTCACTATAAACTAGATGGGTACCCCGCACATTGCTGCGGGAGATTTGTGTGATAAAATAGTAGATATGAGCTGTAGAAAAAAAAATCTTATTTACTATATGATTTTCTTTCATGTGCTTGTATATTTTGTACTTTGATCAATTATTGAAAAGTTATAAATGGTTGAGTTGTATGGTGTGGCTTTTGGGGAGAAGAAATGCAATTTGCACCCTTGATGAATCATCCAAGGGCTAAAAACAATTAAGATGATGTGGCTTCATGAGAGAAGAGAGAATTAGCATTAGCTGCACTTAGTGGGATGAACTTTACAGATATATTGGACAAGGGAGTAGCCAATCCGATAAGTTATTTAGAAAGCTACTAAAACGCTTAATATGTATACTATCAATTATAACTTATGAGGTATATCCACACTACCACTATCTACTAATTCCCAAATCATATTGCTTACGAGGTATCCATGCACGGTGCATCTAACGATTAGCTGATATCCAAAAAGTTGCGGTATATCTCAATGGCAATAAAATTAATAAAATAGAAATAAGATGCATGCGCATGTTTTTTTCCTTCGCATGGGATCGAGAAAATCAAGCTGCTGATGCAAAGGTTGTTTGGTTAACTGCAATTTATTTATGCAATGAAAGATGATGATTTCATCTATGTGGGTTAACAAATTTTAACATTCATATTATTGCTGTACTCTGTAAAAAATTCGTTTACTGTCCAAAATTCATTTATTCGTTGTTTCACACATGCATTTCTAACATGTTTCTGACTTATATATTTTTTTCAATCATGTGTTGGAAAGAACCTTCAAATTCTTTCACCGAGAGACAAAAGTCATAATATTCAAAATCCTAATAACAAAAATTATGATAGTTTAAATAAGATGCCCGCGCAACTGCGCGGGCTACCTTCCTAGTTTAATAAAATCCTCATATGAGGCTGTAACCTTTCTAAAAAAAATTATTATCTGCGTTGATCTCTTCTTACTATAAAGTTACCCACTAACTGCAATTAAGATCCTAAAGCTCAAACCTCAATGTTTCACATCATCGTCAATTCCGAGTCGTTTGATCGCCTCTAAACACAACCCAACCCATACACACATCCACCATGTGAGGCCCATGTATATTTTCCACTACGGGAGACCCATCTAATTTAATCATGGCCCAATTCAATAGTGAGGAATTTTTATATCACTTCAATTTACCAAATGCAACCACCAATCTTAACAAAATATCACGTTGCAACGTGCGGGGTTTCAACTAGTTAAATTGATTTGGCAACCAAGGGTCTCCTTTTGAGCAAGATTGATGGACTGCATGAATAGCAAAGACAGTTCGTGCGTATGCAATTAAGGCCCTGTTAAGATCTCACCCTAAAATTTTTCACCCTGTCACATCGAACGTTTGAACACCTGCATGGAATATTAAATATAGGCTAAAAAATAACTAATTGCACAGATTGTGACTAATTTGCGAGAATAATCTTTTAAGCCTAATTGCTTCATGATTTGATAATGTGGTGCTACAGTAAACATTTTCTAATGACAGATTAATTAGACTTAATAAATTTGTCTCACGATTTACAAACGGATTTTGTAATTAGTTTTTTTTTATTAGTGCCCGAACACCCCCATGTGACACCCTATATAATACCCGATGTGACACGCTAAAACTTTACACCTCTAAATCTAAACACCCCCTAACAGAGGTAGGCAATTTACAGAGGTCAGAGGGTGTGGGTGTGGACACCATTAAACACACGAAGGATTTGAGTTCCCTTAGTTTGAGCCTGTTTGGAGAGCTTCTAGCTGCTGTTGCTTCTCTCGGAATCAGAACCTGAGAAGTTGTAGTTGTATAATCCAAAAAATGAAGTAGAAGCCAGAAGTTCAGAAACCCAACTTTTCCATATTCTCATACCAACAAGTTACTTCTTAGAATTTTAAGCTCCCAAACATAGCATTTGTGTGATAAATTAAAGTAATACGTATAACTTTTGTGAATGGAGGGAGTATATCATTATAAGCGTGAAATGAAATCCCATTTTGTTATAGCACACAAGAGTACAAGACTTTACACTTTACACAATGGACCACAAATACTCCCACTACTACTTATCAAGGCACTATCATCCATATATAGCTCAACATCATAGATTGAGTATAAATCTACTTATCTCCTCTTTAGTCTTACTCTAGATATTGTATATACTGGTATAGTATGAGATCATCTAGAAAGGCGAGGCAGCCTATATAGATAGCATGGGACAACGGTTTGACACATGTGCCCCATTTAAGACAAAGTTCCTAGCAAAACAACAAAGCAAACACCTAATATATCATTTTTTGCGTACAAACAACATATATATATATATATATATATATATATATATATATATATATATATATATATACAATTTGAAGTTGAGGTTTTCTTCCTTGAAGATAAAGGGCATATATATAACAAGATTGAGCATTGCCAAATGCCAACTTGAGATGTATAAGCAATCGGTGTACCGTGGTGATGATGTGTAGTACCAACATGCATGATTGTCGTCGAGTCTTCAAAGTCATGTATAACTTGCACGGTTGGAGTAGGTGTGCATTTGGAAGTTTTATGGAGTATGCTGACAAGTAAAGTCAAGGATGGCCGTCAGTGCCTTCATGAGCTAGCTACTCCCTTCTCCCTTCATCTCATTTTATCTGCAGCCATAAGTTTTCGTGCCAAACTTAGATCATATGTCTTATTTAAATTTTTTTTATAATTAATATTTTTATTGTTATGAGATAATAAAACATGAATGGTTCTTTATACGTCACTTATGTTTTTAATTTTTTTATTTTTTTTAAATAAGACGGATGGTCAAAGTTGTGTATAAAAAATCATAGTTGCACTTAAAATAGGACGGAGGGAATAGCATATAGCAGCCGGTTGCATTAATATTGCATTCTTGCGCGGCAATTACATTGTGAAGTCAGCACTCTTGCCATATTAGTCTAGGAGGACTCAAAATAAGTCCAAGTCAATGACGACGAAGCCGCTCAAAAAAAATTCGTCGATGGCGAATATATATGACGATAAAATTGTATTTTTGTTTATTTGGCTCAAAATGGATAGGTTGTTGGGTTGGAATTTCCTACGGCATAACGGAGCGAGATAAGTCATTAGTACAGGATTAGTTGAATATTAATTATTATAAAATTAAGGATATGTTCATATTATAGCCAAAATATGCCTTATCAAATTTTGGCAATGCTAAAATTTTGGCACATGATTTCTTATGTATTTATGAAATTTAGCAACAAACTAAACATAGATATTTTTTTAACAATTTTGTAAAAAAAATGGTATGGTTGAAAATGGTATCAATCTGAATAGCCCTTGATATTGTTTGTTTGATCTTTTAGAAATTTCTACGCAGAAAACTTTTATATAAAACACACAGTTTAATATATACTTAAAAGAGTGTGCTTATGATGAACGAGGAGTCGTTCCCCAATTGCCTAAACGAACTTAGTCGAAGCCACTGCAAAATTTGTCCATGGCCAGTGTAATGATAAAAATGCATGTACGCGTTTATTTGTTTTATTTTGTAACAGTGTTATACGGTTGGAGACTGAGAGGGATATTCGACAAGCATATTGAATGAGAAGGCCTCTTAATTTCTCACAGTATTTTCCACATAGATCGAAGTAGTAGTATATTTCCTACTGCATATGTGAAAGAGGCAAAGTTTATTTCTGAACCTCCGACATCGTTACAAGCAACCATAGTTTAAAGCTAATCTCAAAGGTCTTCGAACCATGTGAAATACCCTCTTCCGGTCTTCCCTCAAACCATAATGGGTGTTTAGTTATTTGGATGTAAAGTTTGTAAGTATACGGACGCATATTTAAAATATTAAATATAGACTAATGATAAAACAAATTACAGATTCCGTCTGTAAACTACGAGATAAATTTATTAAGCCTAATTAATTCATCAGTAGCAAATGTTTACTGTAGCATCACATTATCAAATCATGACGTAATTAGGCTTAAAGGATTCATCTTGCGATTTACATGCAAACCGTGCAATTAGTTTTTTTCCCACATTTAATACTACATACATGTGTCAAACATTTGATGTGACGTTTTTAGCCAAAATTTTTAAGATCTAAACAAGGCAAATGGTTTTTACTAAAGCTCATATGGTACCGAAGTATAAAAGTACTTTTACATTATGTCATATAAAATAAAAAATATATCATACGTGTTGATGTGTTCAAGGATGCGGCCGATATACTTTTTCCCCTTGCTCCCTTTTCACTCAAACATGTTGGACTCCGACGGAATAAGCGAAACGATATATTTAACGAAAAATAATTTGTAAATAAAATTTTTATACATGTGTTTTTAGTGTTCTAAAAGTAAAACTAAAGGCTGAAAAATAAACTATAATAAAAAAAATCTAAAATCAGCTCTAAATTTTAAGTTGAAAATTTAAATTTTGGCTTATAAACATAAGCATAAGCCAAAAGATGGGGCTGATAATATACGGAGTATTATCATCAACATACTTCTCAAACTCGTAGATGGATTTATTTTCATACTACCTCCATCCCAAAATAAGTGCAGTTTTGCACTATTCACGTTCAACGTTTGACCGTCCGTCTTATTTGAAAAATTTGTGAAAAAATTAAAAACATTTAGTCACACATAAAGTACTATTCATATTTTATCATCTAATAGCAATAAAAATATTAATCATAAAAAATTTTCAAATAAGACGGACGGTCAAACGTTGAACATGAATAGTGCAAAACTACACTTATTTTGGGACGGAGGGAGTAGTATTTTAAAGCAACATTTCAACCTCGTAGTAGTTAATTATTTTTTAACAAGCTATATAGTCACGCATATACTTAATTGATGATGTGGCTCAATCAGGTTGGAAGAAAGGTTATTTCTTTCATTACTTTAGATTCCCTAATGAAATATTGTATTCTTAAATAAAGTTTGAGGTTTCTTATTTTCTTTTGTTAGTGTAACTTTTTTGAGGTTCTCCGCCCGTCATGCTGCACCACCTACTACTAGTCTACCACGCCTTTCAACTGTTGACTTTTGCAGCTGTTGTGGTGTCTTGTGTCAGTGGCTGCAACATAGGAGTACAGGTTTATGGCCAGGGTTCACGGAACTCATCATCGTGAAACCGTTACATCTCGGTTTGTCAAAATCGATCCGTATTAGTATTAGACGGTTTTTTAGGGGTTTTGTACGGTGTTGACCAAAACTTACGGTTTTTTTTTAAGAAACTACGGGTGATCTCATCCACCCAAGGAAATAGGAACAACGGTTCCTAAACTAACTAGCAGAGAAGAGGAGATCGCTCCTCTCTCTCCCTTTGGCGTCCCTCTCGACAACCGACGCGATGTTCCCAAACACCGCGTCCCTTGCGGTTGACACCGCTTCACATTGTATAAATTAACTGTTGATCAATGAGAAATCCATCGATTCGCTCTACTTGTGTTCAATTCTCTCTCTCGCTCAATCTCTCTCGCTCAATCATTTCTATCCACATTTAACATGTTATCAGCACTTTCGCTCTCGCGAAGGAGATCGCGAAGTGAAAGGAAGAAACATCGCTTTTGATCTAACAGAAAAGCGAACAGAAGAATCAACTGAGAAGGTACGATGCCTACCTTTCATTGGATTATGGATGCCGTTCTCGGCCTTTCTCGCAATCAGCGCGCTCGTCGCCTTCCCCATCTTCTCCATCGATCGGAGAGGAGTCGCCGCCGCCACCACGGCCGCCACCAACACCATGAACGTCGGGCTAGGGCTGGTGGCCGACGCCACCACCCTCGCCGACGCATCGTGGTGGCCGCTACTCCGGTTGCTCCTCCTCCGCCTCCATCTCCGGTAGCCGCAGTGCCTCGCCGTATCTGTGTGCAAGGGGTGCAGTACTGCGCCCACCACGGATGGACGGCAGTGGTGACTCTGCCCGGCGAGCCATGCGATCTTTCCCCGGAGATGGAGTCGCTGCCGCCACCATCAACCGCTGCTTCACCAGCCCTACCGACCCCAAGCCGACGCCGACGCCGTTCCCCCACTCCCGCGCCACCGGGGTCCGGTTGGACCGGTACCATGGCTGCGCGCACGGGGGAGCCGCCATTCTTCAATCCGTCCTCGTCTCGTCGTCATGCCAGCGAAGCCGCCGCTCGCCGTCCCGGCCTCCGCCACACCTTCATCGCCGTTCCCCATGGCTCTCCTAGCCGTACACTCCCTAACGGGGTGCCGGGGAATGGCGTCGGGGCTCGGCCGGTTTCCGACTCCGATGAGGATCGGGAGCCGTCGGCCTAATCCGGCCGGCCAACCGCCGGCGGACGGAGGGGCGGCCGAGGCGGCGGTGGATGGTGGATGGCGATGGCGATGGGCGGCAGATGGTGGATGCAGGAGATGGCGGCGTGTGGCGGCGGTGGAAATGGAGGCGGCGGCGGCGACGCATCTTGATGCGGCGGCGGCGCGTCCCGCGTCGAAGCTGCACAGGGAAATGGCGACGACGGACGGCGCAGCGACGGCAGGGGAAGGGCACGGTGGACAGGCGACAGCGGCTCCGACGGCGGCATCGGCAACGGAAAGGCGACGGCGGCGGCGGCGGCGGCAGAAATCCCGCGAGGGGGCAGTTAAGGGTTCTAACCCTAACTCCCCCCCGACGCCCCCCTGTGCCCTTTTTGCTGTCGGGCCTAATGGGCCGCGCCCTAGCGCCCCGCTGCCCCTTGTTGGCCGGCCCAATACCGCACGGTGGTGGGCCGAATCCTTTAGATTTCGGCCCACCACCCATTTACCCCTTAAATTTAGTTTTTATTTTTTTATTTTATTTGCAGCAACAATTTCACTTTAGTCCCTATGTTTTATGTAATTTAGTCGAAACAGTTCATCAGTTGTACAAACAATTATGTAATGGTCCTATAGACCACTGATGTTATGTGTTTATTAACATAGGTGTTTATTTAAATACTCTGTTTCACTAAATTTATTGTTGTCTTAATAACATGTCTTTTGCATATTATTTTAAGACACGCTCTACTTTCTCGCTTTATTAATTTACAAAATTCTATAAATTTTGTATTTTGATTTAGCAAATTCTTTTAATTATGTCCAACATAATTAATGGAGGATTTAATGCATGTTCCACTTCACACTTTGACTTAGAAATTAATCACATGTCGATGGAGTCCTATACTTTGGTCATATCGACCATAACTTAGGCAGCGAGTATCTCGCCCATCATAAAGTGGTCTACATTTTGAGATGATTACCCGATGGAGTCCTAGAAATTGGCCGCACTGGTCATAACTTAGGCGGCGAGCACCTCGCCCATCTCACAGAGGTCTACATCTCACGATTATTACCCACATGTGTTCTTTTCCAAGAATATGTTTTGAGAAATGAGATTATTTGAAATTTGGTTGAACACAAGGTAGTGGAGTCCTAAACATTGGCTGCGGTATATTCACCAGAATATATTTGCCTGGAGACCGTGTTTTAGGCAGCAAGTATAACTTGCCCACTATTAAGAGATCTACTCCACTGTTTAATTACTTAGAGATTATCCACATTGTGCCACCTAATTTCGAATTCTAACTCAAAATTGTCAGGTCCATAACCTACATCTTTCGAAACATTACAGAATATGAAGTTTTACATTTCGCATTGAGATTACACCCTTAATATCATGTTTTTATTAATTTACCTCTGTAAATTGATAATGTTAACCATGATTGTAGGGACATGGCAACAAAAGAGTTCGACGAACTCGCCCTCGATGGGACTAACTATCCCATCTGGGCTTCTGATATCAAAATCAATTTTGCCTCTCGGGAGATTCTAAATACAATTGAGGAGCCTAATGATGGGGATCCGGCAATTGAGCCCAGGAAGCTCAATACAGCCCTTTTTCTTTTGAGACTCTACATTCACAAGGATCTCAAACATGAATACATGTTAGAGACGAGCCCTCTCAACCTTTGGAAAGCTCTAAAAGAGCGTTATGATCAGCAAAAGGAACTCATTTGGCCTAAGGCTAATTATGAGTGGGTTCATTTATGCCTACAGGACTTTCAAACTGTGGCAGAATACAATCATGCTGTTCATAACATTTGTTCCAGGTTGAAGTTTTGCGAACAAGAGCCAACGGAGGCAGAGAAGATAGAGAAAACTCTATCAACTATACTTCCGGAGGACAGGATACTGACTCAACAGTATCGCGCTAACAATTTTCAGAAACATTCTCTGCTTATACATACATTGACTCAGGCAGAAAGGCACCCTGAGCTTTCTTTAAAGAATGCCCAACAGCGCCCACCGGGCTCTGCTCCACTGCCTGAGGTGCACTTCAATGTATAGAATAATGCTGAGAATAAGAAAGGATTCAAGGGAAATTCTTCGAATAATCCTAAGAATCTGACTGGAAAGCGCAAACGCACCAACAACAGGCGCAAATTCAAGGGTCGAAAGAAAGGAAAAGGGAAGGGTAAGGCACCACAACCTCGTAGCAATACCAACAAGCATTGCAACAGGTGTGGATCTGACACTCATGTCGCTAAAGACTGCCGCATCCCGAAACATCTTGTCCTCTTGTACCAAAAATCCCTCAAGGACAAAAAATCTTCTGAGAACCCAAGATTTGAAGCACACTTCAATCTCACACATGAAGAGCACCCTGAGGTTGCAAGTTCTCACCAGGCTCCTGCTGAACCAGAGAGCAACCTCAATGTTCTCCCAGAAGATGTCGCTCCACTCTCTACGATGGACGATATGTTCATCGAATACTGCTCAACGGACCCACTTGGAGATTTGCAATGATCTCGGTGCGTCCCACTTGGAGATGAAGCTGCCCTTATCTCAGTGTGATTGAAACAGTATATTGATATCCTATAAGTTTGCCAAATAATATTGGTTGTAATAAGTAGATAAGTACGAACTCCCTTGTATTGTAAGGTTGTATGGCTTGCTAGTCATTAGAGTATGTACTATTAACATATGTAAACGTCATACTATGTATTTGATGTTTTAATTATTGTATGTATGTATATATATTGGATAAAGAATTCTTAATCATGCAATTCTTCTTTCATTATAGATGTCTAAGGATATCGCTCCGATTGGAGAGGAATTATGTCTTGTGGACAGTGGTACCACAAACTCTATACTTAGGGAGATCAAATACTTTCAAACTCTCAAAAAGAGAGAAGGCAAAGTTTTGACTATCGCTGGGAGCGATACTGTGATAGTTGGCTCAGGACGAGCAATTATTACACTCCCAATGGGTACACAAATTACAATCGAGGATGCTTTATTGTATCCTGATTCAACCCGTACCCTACTAAGTTATAGAGATATCCGTCAAAATGGGTTTCACATTGAAACTCATATGGATAATCGAGAAGAATTTCTTCTCTTAACGAAACAAAACGGATATGGCAAACGCATTTGCGAGAAAATTCCATCTCTCACATCGGGATTGTACTATACATACATTAAGCCCATTGCACATGTTGCGTACAAAGTAATTTTTCAAAATGTTGATGCATTCCACACTTGGCATGATCGACTTGGGCACCCCGGTATCGGGATGATGAGAAAAATTATTGGCAACTCTATTGGTCATCATTTGATCACTGACAAATTTCCCAAATCCTCTGATTTCGTATGCACTGCATGTGCTACTGGGAAACTGATTTTGAGACCATCTTATCTCAAAATCAGAGCCGAACCACTTAAATTCCTTGAATGCATTCAAGGAGATATCTGTGGCCCTATTGTGCCAAGATCTTGACCGTTCAGGTACTTTATGGTTTTGATTGACGCATCTACTAGATGGTCTCATGTGTGTCTTGTATCGACACGAAACCATGCCTTTGCCAAATTGATGTCACAAATTATAAGGCTGAAGGCAAATTACCCTGAACATAGGATTCAATCAATCCGTATGGACAACGCTGCCGAATTTACATCTCATGCTTTCGATGATTATTGTATGGCATTGGGAATTCAGGTTCAGCACTCTGTTCCATATGTCCACACAAAAAATGGTTTGGCTGAATCATTGATCAAAAGAATTAAGCTTATTGCTCGACCATTATTGATGAATTGCAAATTACCTTCGTCGTGTTGGGGTCATGCAGTTCTGCACGCTGCTGACCTTGTCTAACTACGACCAACTGCATATCATGAAACTTCCCCAATGCAGTTAGTACGTGGAAATCCTCCAAGTATTTCCCATTTGCGTAAGTTCGGATGTGCTATATACATACCGATCTCACCACCATAGCGTACCGCTATGGGCCCACACAGGAAAGTGGGGGTCTATGTGGGATTCAAATCTCCGTCGATCATAAAGTATTTAGAACCCTAAACAGGTTATCTATTTATTGCCCGGTTCGCTGACTCTATCTTTGATGAGGAACATTTTCCGGCATTAGGGGGAGAATTCAAGTACCAGAAAGAATGCCAGGAAATTGATTGGGATGCCCAGGGTATTCCAGTCTCAGACCCACGTACTACTGAAGCTGAACTTCAAGTTCAGAAAATTATACATTTGCAAAGACTTGCAAATAACCTGCCAGATGCATTTACCAATTTTAAAGGTGTGACTAAATCTTTCATTCCCGCTCAGAATGCGCCAGAAAGAGTGGAGGTACCAAATAAAACCACTCAACTTCCACTCACTAAAAAGAGAGGAAGAAGTATGGCCACTCAGCGAGAAACAATTGCTAATAAGCAAAGAAAGACGGTAAATGCAAACCAACCTTTAGTTGGTACACACCAAATTGATACTATATGTCAAGCAGATCATGATAGTCTGCAACCTAGCTCGGTGGTGCACAATGCTGAGACTAGGAATTCGGAAGACCATAGACACATTGTTTCGGGAGATCACAATGAGTCTATAAGGGTTGATGAAATTGCCATCAATTACTCTGAAACTAGAGAATCTTTTGATAGAAGAGCTACAATTGTCGACACTAATTTTTCTGAACAAATTGCTGAATGCCTCCAAGTTGATCCAGAACCTAGGTCTATAAAAGAGTGCCAAAAGCGCTTTGACTGGAACAAATGGAAGGACGCAATTGACATAGAATTAGCCTCGCTTTACAAAAGAGATGTATTCTCGGCTGTAATGCCTACTCCTCGTGGTATCTTCCCTATGGGATACAAATGGGTTTTTGTCCGGAAACGGAACGAAAACAACGAGGTGGTGAGATATAAAGCAAGGCTTGTAGCACAAGGTTTTACGCAAAAACCTGGCGTTGATTTCAATGAAACTTACTCTCCAGTTATGAGTGGTATAACTTTCCGATATTTAATATCATTGGCAGTACAAAATCGTCTATTTATACAGTAGATGGACGTAGTGACAGCATATCTTTATGGGTCACTTGATTCTGATATTTACATGAAGGTTCCTGGTGGAATCGACATCCCGAATCAGAAGGTAAATCGTAACATGTATTGTGTTAAGTTGCAGAAGTCACTTTATGGCTTAAAACAATCGGGCAGGATGTGATACAACCGATTAAGTGAATTCCTTTCGCTAAAGGGATACACTAAAAATGATGATTGCCCGTGCGTCTTTATCAAAAAGTCCCCCACAGGATTTTGTATTATTTCGGTATATGTCGATGATCTCAGCATCATTGGCAATACACAAGATATTAATGAAGCACGTCATCATTTAAAGACGGAATTTGAAATGAAGGATTTGGGTCAAACCAAATTTTGCTTAGGTCTACAACTTGAGCATTTACCTTCTGGAATCCTTGTGCACCAAAGTGCATATACCCAGAAAATTTTGGAGAAATTTAATATGGACAAGTCATATCCTTCCAAAATCCCTATGGTGGTTCGATCTCTAGACGTGGAGAAAGATCCATTTAGACCAAAGGAAGATGGAGAGGATGTACTTGGTCCTGATTTTCCATATCTTAGTGCTATTGGCGCACTTATGTACCTTGCAAATAGTACAAGGCCAGATATTGCTTTCTCGGTTAATCTATTAGCAAGATATAGCGCTGCTCCTACCAAACACCATTGGACTGGAGTTAAGAATGTCTTTCGATATCTTAATGGCACAAGAGATCTTGGACTTTTCTTTAAAAAGAACCAGGATTCGACTTTAATTGGGTATACTGATGCTAGCTATCTATCTGATCCCCACAACGCCAGATCACAAACAGGATTCGTATTTTTACAGGGTGGAACTGCTATTTCATGGAAGTCTTCTAAACAGACTCTGGTAGCCACTTCCACAAATCATTCTGAAATAATTGCATTATATGAGGCGTCACGTGAATGTGTATGGCTTCGCAGAATGGTTAACCACATATTAACATCTTGTGGTATTGGTTCATTGGAATCACCTACCATTATCTATGAAGATAATGCCGCTTGTGTTGTTCAGATGAAAACTGGTTATATTAAGAGCAACATCACTAAGCATATTGCTCCTAAATTATTTTATCCTCATGAGCTTCAGCAACATGGAGAGATAAATATCTTGCAAACTAAGTCATGTGATAATCTTGCTGATTTATTCACAAAATCTCTACCATACTCCACATTCTTTAAATATGTCGAAGGAATTGGTATGAGACGACTTAAAAATTTGCAGGATTCAAGGGGAGTATCTTCCTCTGGAAAATAACCTATTTTCGTGATATTATACTCTTTTTCCTTTGTATGAGTTTTACCCTTTAGGTTTTCTCATCCAAAGTTTTTAACGAGATAATATCAACATAAGCTTATATGTCCTATCATTTGGCTTTTCCCCACTGGGGTTTTTACTAAATAATAACTGTAGACATTATACTATTTTGGATCATACTATGAGCTTTAATCATAGAGATCTAAAAATAGTCAATAATACATCATGGTTCTCTCCTTATTTTTCCCACTGGGTTTTCGAGGAGTTTTACGTGATATATTTAATTACTAATTATTTATCGTTTCTAAGATTATCTTTACAGATACCTGGAACAATAAATAAGCAATGATCACAGGTTGATTCGATCAAGGGGGAGTGTTAAGAAACTACGGGTGATCTCATCCACCCAAGAAAATAGGAACAACGGTTCCTAAACTAACTGGCAGAGAAGAGGAGATCGCTCCTCTCTCTCCCTTTGGCGTCCCTCTCGACAAACATCGCGTCCCTTGCGGTTGACACCGCTTCACATTGTATAAATGAACTGTTGATCAATGAGAAATCCATCGATTCGCTCTACTTGTGTTCAATTCTCTCTCTCGCTCAATCTCTCTCGTTCAATCATTTCTATCCACATTTAACAGTTTTTTATCGGTTTTCGATAAACCATGAGAAGCGGTTTTTATTTTTATATTAAAAGATACTCCCTCCGTCAAAAAAAGATAAACTATGGGTTTCCGTGTCCAACGTTTGATTGTCCGTCTTATATGAAATTTTTTTATAATTAGTATTTTCATTGTTGTTAGATGATAAAACATGATTAATACTTTATGCGTGACTTGTCTTTTTAAATTTTTTATAATTTTTCAAATAAGACGGGCGGTCCAACGTTGGACACAAAAACCCAGGGTTTGTCTTTTTTTTTACGGAGGGAGTAAACCCTAACCACAGGTACAACCACAAAAATGACTAGTCGAACAAGCAGTTAGAACATGTACAATAGCATATTATAAACTAGCTATAAACATATATCGAGAAGATTAAAGAAGAGAGAGATGCGCAACGGGCTACAGATTTATAGCTAGCTGCAACACAGATTCTAAGACGCAATATGTGTATAACAGATAAGACTATATATTAATTGTGTAGTATATATTTATAGATAACTATTGTATGAATTAACTATTAAGTTGTCTATAAATAATTTAGAGCTAGTAGTTAGCTATACTATTAAACTTGCTCATAGTGGTAGGTTAGACGGCATCGAAGGCGGAAGGCCACATCAGATCCAGCCTCCAAAGCATAGTGGTGGTAGGGACACAAGAGCACACATTCACAGTTTCACACCCAATGGGACAAACCCACCTGCCCCCCTCCCCTCTGGACACAAAAAGATGAAAGATGCCGTTTTGACTTTTGCTCTCTCAAACCCACCACCAACACCAATATCTCCTCCTTTCATCCCCTTTCCTTTCCAACGTTGCCACCGCTTCCATCCACAAACCAAATTCCAAAGCAAAAATCAATCCAAACCCAACCTATCTCCCTAGCATCCTCCGGCCCCACCAGAATTGCCAAACCAAAAGGGGAGGTGCTCGCTGACAGGTGGGACCAGCGTCACGTGCTTTAGAACGGAGATGTATCAAAGTGGGCATACGGACACGTACCCATGCAGGCTGCCTCCCAGCCAAGTCAAACAGCCGTTCTCAACACTGTTGGATCTCTCTCCTATCATTCACTTGTCCACTCCTCATTCATACTACTCCCTCCATCTTATATATAAGCCATTTAACATTTTTTCTAATATGTTAAGTTTGATCATGTTTATAGAAAAAATTTAGTAATATATAAAATATCAAATTAGCTTCATTAAATATATTTTTATAATATATTTGTTTTATGTTACTACTATGTTTTCTATAAACTTCATCAAATTAAAAAAAATTAACTAGAAAAATATCAAACGGTTTATAATATGAAACGGAGAGATCACGTCATTATAGCTCGAAGCCGGTGACAGTCTCCATCCGGAGGAGATCTCACGCGTAATGCGGGAATTAGGAACGAGGTTGATGAGTAAACACCACGTATAATCTCATGGCTTAGCAACATCTCCACTAATCAATAAAATCTCTGTCAAGATCTAGCAAAATCACCATGATAATACTCCCCCATTTCAAATTGATCTACATATTTCATAGGTACACCAAGATAAAAAAAAGAGCTAATAACTCTCTTAGAACACCTGCAATGGTAAAGTAAGGTGCTATCTATAAAACATGTACATCTCAGCAATAGACTAGATTAATAGTAAACCACTTCAATGACATGTCTACATGGGTATCTATAGCTCTCTAAGAGCAGGTACAATAGCAGGCTATAAGCCAGCTGCAAACATATTTTAAGAAGATAAATGAAGAGAGAGAAGGGCAGCGGGCTACAGATTTGTAGCCAGCTGTATCACGGACTCCAAGACACAGTGTGTGCATGACAGGTGGGACCAGATATTAATAGTGTAGCATGTAACTATTGTATGAATGAGCTATTAGATTGGCTATAGATGAATTGGAGCTGGTAGTTGGCTATACTATTGAACTTGCTCTAATCCATTGCCTCGTTTTTCTCTATAGACTATTTCCAGATTAGTAGATAGTTTTGCTCTCTCTCTTCATTTAATCTCTTTCCAGTAGGAAAATATGCTGACATGGATCTCTTGTAGAGAGTCTATAGATAACCATTGTAGGTGCCCTTATACTATATTTACTTTAGCAACAAACTCAATGCATACACCATCCATACTATTTCCTAACCAATAGCAAATCAAGATATTGCATGTGGGTTATAAATACTTATATGCATGGATGCATGCATTAATGTCCATTTACTCCAATGCACAAATAACGAATAGACTTAATAAATGAACATAAATATGTCGTAGATCATTTAAAAATAACCTTAAAAAAACTATATATAGATCAATTTGGAATGAAGGGAGTAGTATACTAATAATATAATCCCTACTTCCCTAGACAATGATTGAGGTTTTTTTTTCCGATCCGATCTACTCCATTCATTAAACGTAGTAGGGATGTAACCAAGATAGTCAGGATCGGGATATTGACAATCCTTCATGTAACACATCATGGTCCTACAGGTATAAACAAACAGCAACACCCCAATACATAATCCCCATCAAATTTTCAATACATTTGATGACAATTTTTCTTCATAAAATTTATCAAATATAAATATAAAATAATTGTAGTGTAATTACGTTTAAATCTTCCTAACTCGGTTGTTTATGGTGAGAACACTTCCTAAACCATCCAAATGTATTTTTTAAAAGAACTTTATATACATATTTTCTTATAGCATGGGTCAACTGGTTAGATTTTCTTGTGATGGAACCAGTCCACCTAATTTCAATTTCTACACTTATTATAGGTATTCATATTTATGGTAATTAGTTTTTATGTTAGCAATGCACCGGTTGACGATCAGACGTCTACGATGATTTCATCAATATAAAATATATCACCAAAGTCTTCTGGATATGTAAGGGTAGGGTGTGCGTGAGTAATCATAGATGTGAGACATTGTGAACGTATGCGTTTATACTCCATATTATAATATCAGTTTGTATTATCATACTTAATTAAAGTTGATAATTTCCTCTATTATAAAACTTTCTCCAAACAGCGCATCAAGATATCGAACTCGAATGTCCCATTCGAAATGATACGAAACACAGAGAGAGAGAGTGAGACAGAGAGGCGTAGCGAATCCGATTCCAGCCTGGCTGACACGAGTCAACGTTGGCAGCGCGGGCGAGGCGGACGCCGGAGGCCAAGGCCGTGGTGGGCCCCACCCCACGCCGCGTTCTTTGACCGCGTCGTCCACACTTACACACACGAGGGACCCTCCCCGTCACTGTCGCGTGGGCCCCGCACGAGGACCGTGGGCGGGGGGCAACGTTCAACACCCCGGGCCCCACCTCCTTTTGACCTCCACCGGACCCCAATCCGCGGGATTGAACCCGAGTTGATAAACAAATTCGCATGCGCGGTCAAAATCTTCAATTCCGGCACGCCTTTTTCTACTCTCTACTCTACTGATAGTCTCGATCGCCTTCTTCTCTTTTTTTTTTGTTCTGCTTTATTTTTTCTTCAGTAAAAGCTCAGTCTCAAAGTCTCCTAAAATTGTTTTACACGCTAGTTCTACAATGATGCAGTAAAAAAAAGAAAAAAAAAGAGAGAAAAACGAAAAAAATAATTTCTAACGGTAATTATGATGACCGACAAGCTAATTCTCACTCTTCTTCACCGGGGGTATCTCAGGCGAGCGGCAGCGCCAGCGGCGGAGGCGGCGCCGGCGGGTGGTCCTGGCCGGCGGCGGAGGGGGAGTGGCGGTGCTCGCCCTCGTAGGTGACGATGAGCATGGACGGGTCGGTCGGGTCGCGCTCCACGTGCTTCCTCGCCGGGCAACCGCGCAGCGTGCTACACTTGTAGTATCCTCTGCAAAAATGAGGGGATTACGATTAGTTTTGAGTGTTAATGTCGACGGAGTGAGGAGAGACGGCGGGGCAGTGCGGTGCTCACCGTGGGAAGGGGGAGCCCTTGATGGGCTTCTGCCCGTACTTCCGCCACGAGAAGTCGTCGGCGGGGATGTCCGCCACCTTCGAGCTTATCGCCGGCACGCGGATCGTCCTCTTCACCCGATGCTTCCTGGAAAATTAATTCCGATGAGTTCAATTCGAGGTGGGGGAAATGGAGGGAGTCGTGAAGATTTTTACCGGCGCTTGGAGCAGTGGCAGCGGCCGCCGGTGGATCCGTACTTGCCGCCGGCGACGTTCTCGGAGTGCGCGTGGTCGTGGCACTTGCGCTTGTGGCCTGCGCCGGCTGACATGGCGGCGGCGGCGGAGGACAGCGGTGGCTTGCCGCAGCTGGTCGCCGGCGGCGGGGGAAGCATCAGGGAGGATGACCCGCCGCCGCGCCCGTTGGACACGCTGCCGTCGCCGGTGACCGACGAGAGGAAGGACGAGCTCGCGGCGGAGATGCCGGAGACGCTGAACCCGGCGTCCTTGCCGTACCCGGACGCCGCCTTGGTGAAGTCGAGCGTCATGGGCCTCGACACCGCCGACGGGGACGACCTCACCGGCGCCGGCTCGGACGCCGCCGGGCCCGACGACTGCGCCACCACCGGGCCCCGCCGGAACCGCGCGTGGCCGGTGCGGTTCAGCATGGAGATCACCTTCTTGAACTTGGACACCGTCATGTCCGTGATCTCCCTGCAGTCCACCTGTTGCTGCTGCTCCTGCGCCGGCGCCGGCGACCTCTCGCTCGTCCCAGTCTGGGACAGCTGCAGAATAAGATGCTCCATCCCCCTTAGCCCCGCCGCCGCCGCCTCCTGGATGGCCACCTGCTCGTCCACCCGCCCGTACCCACCCATCAGATCCATGGTAATCATCGCCTCCTCCTCCGCCGCCGACGCTCAACCACGGTGATCGCCGGAGTAAGTGAGAAATGGGGGGAAGAAGAAGAAGAAGAAGTGGGAGGAGGCTAACGTAGTCGGGGTTATAAAACGACGCGACGCGGTCACCGGGAGCAGCCGGTGGCGGTCACGGCGTGGACCGGTTATAGTCAACGCGCGAGCCCGATCGGACGGTCGGGATGGATCGTCGACCGGCGCCACCGGCGTCAGGCGGTGGATCCGTACGCGCCGTTGGATGGGATGGACGGCTCGGATGGGTGGGAAAGTTGACCATGCAACAGTGGCCACGAGGTGGGTCTCGCCCAATCAGAATCCGACGCGTTGTGGGGTCACGGGGGCTAGTTGGTTCCAACTACGAGACAAGCGACCGCATCGCGCTACGCGTACCGAGCGAACCAGACGCTCCCTGATCCCACAGTCACTGACAGGTGGGCCCACTTGTTGGGTGGCCGACATGTCAATTGGTCACGCGGGGTCAGTGCGCAGTTCGCGGGAGAATTATCGCGCTGAGACTAGAGACTTTTTTTTTTTAGGAGACGATTATTCGTGACCAGTTTTTTTTTTTTGGCAAGAATTAAGAAAGGAAAAGTTTTTATACACGAATAAATAATAAAGAAAACGACGCGTAGTTGTAGAGCTACAAGTCAGAGGAAAAAGAAATTTGTTTTCATTTTTTTTCCTTCTCAATTTGGGATTCCTCACTGTGCGAGAGTTCATATTTGAATGAGACGTGCCGTGTAAGAGCGGGCAGGGGAAAAAAGTCAATGGTTAGACTTTAATGGAGTTGCGTGAATAAGAAATCAAGTGCAGATGTTCTGACTTTTTGTTTTTCTTTTCTTTTTTTTCCTTTTTCTGTGCCTCCAAACGTATGTGGACTCGAAATGAAAAGGAAAAGAAAATCTCCCCTTTTAAATAAGCTCAACTACTGCTGTTTTGATTTTTTTTTAATAGGACTCGTGTGGGTCACGGACCAAGTTGCAGCGAGAGCCATGCATAATTATGTGGTTTTCTGACTTTCTCTTTCTTTCAAATTATGTACGGTTTCTCCTTTACTTTTGGTACTACTGTAGTGATAGCCCTACTTGATTTGCTTTCATTACATACAACTTCACAGCCCGATCGTTTGTCTTATTTCAGGAACTAAGTCAAGCGACATATTTATAAATAAAAAATAATTTAAAATAAAACTTTTATATACGTATTCTTAATGATTTAAAAGCAAAAAAACGGGAAAATAAACGATGATAAAAAAACCTAAAATCAATCAAATTTTAGTTTCCGCTGATAAGCATGAGCGAAAAGATAAGGCCTCAATGACATGCGTTTTAGCTATCTCAGCATGTCATATTATAGAAATTGGACATTCTGCCATTGCCAAAACTAGGTTTCACCGAAATGCCACTCCGCAAAAGGGATTTGTTAAAATGCCAATATCAACTCATGACTACAAGCTACAATGCTATACGGGACCAAATTACCCTCGTTCTCCTTCTTCTTACCTAGGCATGTGTAGTTGCTTCCTTCTTCCCCATCTGCGCCGCCACCGTCTTCTTCACATCTGTGCTACTGCCACCAGTGATGCACACGTGCGCCGCTCCCTTCTTCCCCATCTGCGCCGCCGCCGCCTGAAGCACACGCACGTCGCTGCCTTCTCCCCCTATCTGCGTCGCAGCATTCTTTCCCCCATTTGCACCACCGCCGCCAGCCAACGCACGTGCTCGGTGCTGCCTTTTCCCCATCTGCACCGCCGCGCCAGAGGATGAGGAAAACAGGGATAGCCGGAGTTGGAAGAGAAGATGGGGGATAGAGGAAGGCAAGGGCAATTTGGTCTCGGATAGCATTATAGCTTGTAGCCACGGGGTGAAAAATGGCATTTTAACGAATCTCTTTTGCGGGGTAGCATTTCGGCGAAACCCAGTTTTGACAATGGCACATTATCCAATTTTTCATCATATTAGCCCCACTTTAGCTTTTTTTTCCCTAAAAAGATAAGATTTTGAAATGTTATTTTCAATAATAATTTAAGCTAGGATTTCTTATTAGCAAACATAAAAATAAGGCTGGATAATAAATGCGTCGAGGGAAAAAATAGATTGAAATTAATTCTGCGATTTTGAATGAGACGTGCTTTTCAAAGAAAGCAGTGCCACGGCGATGGGCTTGGATTGAAACAAATATTAGGTCGAAACCACCAAATTAATAAAAACGTATATATTGCATTAAAAATACTGTTAAAATAATTAAAAAAATTAAAAAAAAACTACCATGCTCAGAGAATTTGGAACAACACAAGTAAAATTTTAAAATCAAATTAAAGTCATTTTGGAACATGTAAAATTCAGAAAACAATGAAAAGTACCCAAAAACAATTCAAAGAACCTTCACAAACTGCAGATGTCCAAGCATAGGTAAGGGCATTCTCAATGCTCCACCTTGGATGGTTTCATAGAACTAAAGTTGAGCTAACAATTAAGATTGATGGTGATGTAGCAAGAGATTTAATCATGAAAAATATGACTTTTCTACTACATAATATGCTTAATATGATAAGAGTTTAGTGGTATTAAATTAACATGTTAAAGTAGTAGTATATGTATTAGTAGAGTTACATATGGTACTAGTTTCTTGCCTGATCTTGAAGAATGGTTTTTTTTTCCTTATCTTTTTTTTTTAGAAAATTCACCGGGGGGGGGGGGGAGATTCCCCACTTGAATTCATTGATCATTAGGACGCAATAGGAACAGGAAGTTCAGTTATACATCAAGAGAGCGAATAGAAGAAGAAAAAAGAGATTTCCAAGCCGAGACTACATGACGATCATCAAACTTTAGTCGCTCAGCCCACATTGTGGCTTCAGTGACACACATAGTGAAAATCCGGAGCAGGGAAGCTTCTTCATGTCTGAAGACCACTCCATGGCGATGATTCCAAAGGCACCAGAAGCACAAGAGATAAAACACCCTAAAATGTTTGCCAGGAATTTGATGAGGCAGGAGAAGGGAGGCCAGCTCGCTCATTGATGTAATGTTGATATGGATATGAAGGTTGTTCCAAAATGCCACAGCAAAAGGGCAATGCAAACACAAATGCGAAGCCGTTTCTTCAGGAGAATTGCAAAGATCACAGTTAGGGGAGGACACAATGTTTTTCTTATGAAGGATTCTCTTCGTCGGGAGTCGATCTTTAGCCAGGAGCTAGGCAAAGAACTAGACTTTGAGCGGAGCCTTATTATTCCATATAAACTTCCCGTTGGGGCAGGGGGGAAGTCCGCAACATTCAGCTAGGTATGCATGGCTTGTCTTCAGAATATCATTGTTATGAATTGACCTACGCACATCCATTTGGCCATTTGTCACTGGGTGCTCAGCCAGGAGGGCACAAAGGCATGTGAATTGATCAGATGCAACCGATGATAGTCGGGGGGCAAAGTGCCTCCTCAAATCCAGCGAAAGGACTTTGGCCACCTGAGTCATTTTTGCTGAGCGAGTGTGTGCATAACGACGCAAATTTGTCTGCCAGGACAAATTTTATGTGAATAGTTTTATAGCTCTGTCTTATATATAAACAATGGTTCCCCGGAAAATATAGAAACTACTGATAGTATTTAACATTGTGACTACTCTCTACGGTGCTGGTCCTAGAACTCGAATCGAAAAGAAACCTGGGAAGGCACTCCAATTTTTGTCACCCCACGAACTATAGAGTTACGATGTGTGAGTGTGAAGCACCCAGTAACAAGATCGAGATCCCAATGCCTGTGTTACTGCATTAAGCTAAGCGAAACATTGATATGTAGGGCTTTTTTTTCGACCTCATTGAAATATGTAGGGCACACAAGATAGGAATATCTCTAGGTAAACTTATGGGAAAATTTTTAAATTTTGACAATTTTAGTTGAATTTCAAGCAATTTGGACAAAATCCAACCAAATTCCCACGTTCAAATAATATCTTGCCCGAGATAGCGAGATCTCAATATATGTCATAGAGATTTTTAACATGAAGTGATCATCGAGCGATGGAGGAGTGTCATCATATTCTCCTGTTTCTCGTTGACTTATCTTTTTCACTCATTTTTAGTTGTTTATTTACATTTCCTTGTTTTTATCGTTTCGTCGAGATATTTTCCTCATTTTCCAAACGTGAAGACAGAAGATTGTGGAATTAATGGGGGCGTCGTAGCATTGACCTTTTCTTCGTAGACGCTCCTTCCAACACGCTCATAAATACATTAAATTACAGGAAAAGATTAATTGAATCATAGGTCTTGCAATATAGGACTGCCCTAACCTTGACATAGGTTAATTACTCGAGTAAAGAGAGATTAGTTAGCGAACATGTCGTTAGGCCAATCATAAAACAAATGCATGCACGATTAAAATTCTAACACAAAAAACAGACAAAGGTGGGTATTGAACTTGCACTACTGTACTGAAATTTTAAGTTTGTTGAACTTGTTTAAATGAGATGAATTAGCAAACTTTTGGAAGGCTAATTTCCGATAAGAAGACATATAAGGCTTATTATTAGTTACTTGATTAAAATACAAGCAGAAAAGCTAGATTAAATCATTTGGAACTAAACTTACACTAATTTCATACTTACCGATCGCATGACGAAATATCTTATTACATGTTACTTAACATTTTTCTTCATAGTTATAGTCATGTCCATGTATGTACTCATTTTTAATAGATAACGCCGTTAACAATTAGACACATGTTTGACCATTCATCTTACATTCATAAGATATAAATTATGCTTAAAATACTTTTAGTAATAACAACTCACAACAAAATAAACGATAATTATGTAAAGTTTTTTAAATAAGACGAATGGTTAAACGTGTATCCAAAAGTCAATAGCACATATGATTCTTTTCAGAAAAAAAACATAGTATTACTATGATTTATTTTTTTTGACTGAATACTATGTTTTTCTTTGTTACCATTATCTAAAAAAAGTTTATACTTTCTCCGTTTCACAATGTAAGACTTTCTAGTATTGCCCACATTCATTTTGATGTTAATGAATCTACATATGTCTAGATTCATTAATATCAAAATGAATGTGGGCAATACTAGCAAGTCTTGCATTGTGAAACGGAGGGAGTATGTCCTTTTGAGTATTTGTTTGCTTTATTTTGTTTTACACACGGGTGGAGAAACCCTTTGTAGTCCCGGTTTGTAACCCCCCTTTAGTCCCGGTTTCCAAACTGGGACTACCAATCCGGGACTAAAGATCGCTATCTTTAGTCCCGGGTGAAATAACCGGGACTAAAGATCAAGCTGACCTTTTTTTTTTGCATGGCCCTGTTGCTGCATGGTTTATCTATATATATATAAACCATACATATATATATATATATATATATATATATATATATATATATATATATATATATATATATATATATATATATATATATATATATATATATATATATATATATATATATATATATATATATATATATATATATATATATATATATATATATATATATATATATATATATATATATTATGTATATATGGTTCAGTACATATGTACATGCATAATATATATGTATTTATACATATATATGTTATGCAAATGCATATGTGTGTGTGTGTCTATATATATATATATATGACCAAAATATATTTACATTATAGAAAATGTGTACACATGCATATAGAAACATATGTAGTCATGTATTAATTACAATCCATTATATGTCCTAGCTAGCTACGATTTCGACGTAGTAGTAGTCGCTAGCTCAGAAGCTAAGGACCTGTGAATTGTGTTTCCGCCATAGTAGAATTCACCCTTGGGATCAAGGATTTCTTCGTTGATGAATCACATGAGTTGTTCTTGAACCGCCGCGATAAATTCCTTGTGTGTGGTCAGGTTATCCCTCATGCAAATAAACTATATGAATGTATGAAATTGATTAGTAATTAAACAAGAAATCGTTACGTAATGAAATTTTGAATTTATTTGTACGTACATCGAGCTCTCTTGTGGTGATGATTTGGTCTGCAAGGCAGTGGCAATACTCGCACACGTAGTAGCCGCACAAGTTAGTTCCCTGCTTTTGCTTTGCGCACTACAAATAAATGACAAATTAACGGCGTGAGATCTAATTAATATACACTTGTATGTATTAATTTGAATCGAAGAAATATAAATGTAGAGCATGTGTACTCACAGGAAATTTGAACTTCCGCCTAAGTCTTTCTCTCCAGTTGCCGCGGACCAAACGACGGAACCAATACCAAGCCCTACATGGAGTTTAAAGATATGATTCGTAGTAGAAATAATTAACATAACAAGAATTTCTTAATTAACAGAGGAACTTATGACAGTACCTGTCTATAAGTTCGAAAACCTTGTCAAACGTAGACTCTTTTTTATCCATTGAGTCATATACGTTGACGGTGCAGGCCGACAGGTCGAAGAGTAAAAGCACCCAGTGGAATCTGCAATGTGCGTGGGATGCATTACATATGAAACACTTAGCAAGTTCGTACGGGAATGAAATTTGGTATGTAGGAAGACAGTAAAATTAAACTAACTCTGTGTTGTACGGCAACAGTATGAACGTCTTGTAATGCTGCGCCTTCAGGAGATAGACGAGATTGTCCTCTGTGTCTTGCGGATATTGGTTGAGCATTGCGACATTTACTTTCCGAGGGTCGATGAATCCAGTATCGAAAACCCTCCGCCGTCGGGCCCTTTGAATCTCCATTCTACAACGATAAAAGGGAGTATTTTATTTTATATAGTCTACTTATATACAAGGACCTAATTAATTAAAGGAGACGTAGTAATTAAGAAATATAACTAAACGATATACTTACAAAATCCAGCAACTCATAATAGAGACGTCAAGGGCGTCCAGCTGGTATAGTTCGTAGATTCCCTTGAAATTGATCCAGAGAATGTCATCTCCTTGCAAGAAGTCCGGGTCCCTGATCCTCGCTCCGATCATCTCTCTACCGGTGGCGCTCATCTCCATATACAGTTGATGGAACTTGTACATTTGTGTGGGTAGGGACTGCACCAGCTCGGGCTTGACAAGCGGTTTACCGAGTTCGTACATGTATTTCACTTCCGCCTTTTCTATTGGTTCGACTCCTAGCAATTGATCCGTAGTTAGACCGGTGTCAGTAATAAATTCTTCTATCGTCATGTCTTCCCCGGTCACCAACGGCTCGATCTCCTGGTTTGGTTGCTCTCCAAGCTGAGGGACTGGTTTGGACTTTCCAGAAAATGCTTTCTTCAGCGTTCGCTCATAGTCCGATAGCTTGATGGCCTCCTTGACAGGTGCAGACATACCCCTAAAGAAGTTCCTGACACTCGGGTCTATAGGAATCTTCTTTTCTGGACTTCGAGGCTTGAATTGTCTCTTGACTTCTGATGCCACGTAAGCGTCAAGCTCCTCTTGCGTGCAATCGTACCTCGGGTCCTTGTTCTTGGCGGCGTCAACTTTCGCCTTCTTCGTTGCCCTTGTGTGGGCAGGCGGTGGAGCTAGGGGGGCCCTTGACTTTGAAGGTGCCGGAAGAGGAGCTTGCGAAGGAGTAGGTGTAGGAGCCCGAGGAGGAGTCGGTGCAGGATCCTGAGGAGGAGTCGGTGCTGGAGCCTGAGGTGGAGACGGTGCTGGCGGAGCATGAGGAGGAGACGGTGCAGGATCCCGAGGAGGAGATGGTGGAGCCAGAGGAGATGGTGCACGAGACACCGCTTGTCGCCCAGGGAGGATGATGTACCGCCTGCGCCATAGAATAATGGCATGGCTTGTGTCTCGTAGATGCGTCTCACCGTCTCCTCCAGGGTAATCCAGCTCGAGGTCCTCGTACGCGCCTTCGACCAACTCAACTTCGACCTTCGAGTATCCTGCTGGAATCGGCCGCCTGCAGTGGTAAGTACCTGAAGGGTCCGTTGGGATGGCCATGCCCGACGCCACCTTCATGTTGTGAGAGATTATTTATTAGTAATCAACATATATAAGCAGCAACTAGCGGAATGGCTAAATCTCGAAAGGAAACATGTTGTGTAGGTACACCCATGTACCTCTCGAAAGGAAACATGTTGTGTAGGTACACTGGCCCGAGAATACTGATCTCTTTCACAAGGTGATAAAGCAGATGCGTCATTATATTGAAAAATGAAGGTGGAAATATCAACTCAAAACTGACGAGACATTGCACCACTTCATTCTGAAGGGCTTCTAATCTATCCGGATCGATGACCTTCAGCGAAATTGTGTTCATGAATGCACATAGCTTTGTTATTGTTGCCCGGACATTGTCTGGAAGGATACCCCTTATTACAACTGGTAGCAGTTGTGTCATCAACACGTGACAGTCATGAGACTTTAGGTTTGTGAACTTCTTCTCCTTCGTGCTTATTATTCGCTTGATATTCGTGGAGTATCCAGACGGTACCTTTATGCTCTCCAAGCATTCAAACATACTTTCCTTCTCTGCCTTGCTAAGAGTGTAGCTGGCTGGACTCAAGTAATGGCTTCCTTTCTCCTTTGGTTCCGGGTGAAGGTCGCCGCGTTGTTCCATATGCTTCAGATTATTACGTGCTTCCAGTGTATCTTTCGACTTTCCGTATACACCTAGGAAGCCAAGAAGGTTTACGCAAAGGTTCTTAGTGAGGTGCATCACGTCGATTGCGTGGCGTACGTCCAAGAATTCATAATATGGTAACTCCCAAAATATAGAGTTCTTTTTCCACATCGCCGCGTGACCATCTTCGCTCTCTATAGGCTGGCTTCCAGGCCCCTTTCCGAACACTACTTTAAGATCTTTAACCATAGCAAACACTGTTTTCTCGCTGCGATGTTTAGGCTTCGTACGGTGGTCGGCCTTATGTTCGAAGTGCTTGCCTTTCTTCCGTACCGGGTGGTTTGCTGCAAGGAATCGACGATGACCCATGTATACAACCTTCCTACAGTGCTTAAGATACACATACTTTCTATTTCATCCATACAGTGAGTGCAAGCCTTGTACCCCTTGTTGGACTGTCCAGATAGGTTGCTAAGTGCAGGCCAATCATTGATGGTTACGAACAGCAGCACCCGTAGGTTAAACTCCTCCTGTTTGTCCTCGTCCCACACGGGGACACCTTCCTTCTTCCACAATAGTTTAAGATCTTCGACCAGTGGTCTTAGGTACACATCGATGTCGTTACCAGGTTGCTTGGTGTCACGCCCAGAAATTCACGAACCAGAATTTCTAAGCTGAATGTGCATTAAACCCCTGTCCAGGACCAGCCAGGGTACACAAACGACAATTGTTGACATACAGATCCACGTCTTACAAAAATATAAAAGATTACAAATGCAGCGGAAAAAGATAAAAGCGAGCTAAGCCTGAAGACTTGACTCCTGCAGCGGGCGACTCCATTCCACAGGCATCCTTGACAGCAGCGACGAAACCAACCTCTTCGAGACATCTTCAACTGGAAAGGACTTCAACTCTGGTGTGGGGGAAAAGAGAGCAAGACTGAGTACTACCCACTGTACTCAGCAAGTCACACCGGAAGAGGAGGTATGATGCAAGATATATCCAAGGGAGGCTAAAGGTTCTTTTGCATAAAGCCGGCATTTCAAAGCAGTAGTTGAAAGCAGTAAAACAGTTGTAGTAATTAATCCATATTAACCAATCACTGTCCAACGTTACACCACGTTGCAACAGGCCCAAACCACCACCTGAACTAATCAGTTCCAAAAGCTAACTAGGGTGAAACTAATCACGGTGAATCTGGTTGACCGCCCATAACCGCGGGCACGGCTATTCGAATAGTTTTACTCTGATCAGAGGTGTACAACTGTACCCACAAGACACAGCCCCACGACACGTTTCCGTGCGCCGACATGCCACCACGACATCCCGGAAAGAGGCCGTGACAGGACCATTCGCATAACCCCCTCTAACCAAGCACACCACACCTCAGGTTTCACCCCCACTCCTCGCAAGGCAGCGGGCAGTCCCCTCTCGTGCCTAGGTGAATCCGGAAGCCGCATAGGCCGTCGCAGGGCCCATCCAAACTCCATCACGCCCACCCTTGCCTGGATGCGTCGGCTAGAGGAAAGCCACACTACAAGCCCAGCCGTTGCCCACGCTGGCTTGTGGTAAGTACGATGAATTCTTCCAGGGCATCCCGCGAACCGGTCCTTAACTGCCATGGGTGCGACCAGCAGAACCATGCACCCACAGCCCACCATGTGATTCATTTTAATTAACCAACACCCAAGCGGTGTCACTAATCCAACATTATCACATAAACCTATAGTCTAGGTTTTAAATGAGATCTCCCCATTGTGTGCTAGTTGAACTAAGCATGGCTAAGCAAACCCTAGTCCTAACTCTAATCATGTTATAACCCAAGCTAACAAAGGAGCATGGTATCAAAATAGCATGGCTGTAACAATAGGTAACCATCCCATAGTAATATTGCAAAACAAATGCGGTATTTGAAAGAAAACATTAGGACATTTGCAATATAGGATCAATATGATCAAGTGACAAGCATGACTTGCCTTGCTCTGCTGCTGAAGGAACCTCGGCGACTATCTCGAAGTACACCGGAGCGTCGGAATTGCCGGAATCTAGCGACATACAAGGCAAACATTGCAAACAGGCTATAAGACTACTGAAACAGGGAACAAAACCATTTTTAATGGATTCTACACATTTTTCTTGATTTAATGAGACTTGAATGGGATTAAACGGAGCTCGGATGAATTAGTTATGAATTTTAGAAGATTCACTGTGTTTATTACTATAACAAAAATCCTTAAATAATTTATTGCGCAATATTAACCAGGGCTGACGTCAGCACGGGGCGCGGCGCCGACATGCGGGGCCCACCGGTCAGCGACTCGGGAAAGGGAGGAAGGGCGCCGACACGCGGGACCCACTGGTCAGCGGCGCGGGAGAGAAGGGGCGGCGGCACCGGCTCGGCTTGGCTCACGGCCGGCCGACCGACCGCGGCGACGGCGACGGCGCGCGCGCGAACGCGTTGCCGGCGACGGCAACCGGCGGCGAAGGCGACGGCGCAAAGGCGATGCGGAGGCGGCTGCGCTAACGGCGGCTAGGAAGGGGAGGGAACGGGCGGCGATAAAGGCGGCCGCCGGCTCGGCTCGGCATCAAAACCGACCGGCCGGCTAGGTCTAGCGGCGACGGCACGCGGCCGACGACGGCGGCGACCGGCGGCACGGGAGGCGGCGGCGGCAGTCGAAGGCGACGGCGCGCGACACTAAGAGGAGAGGAAGGGGAAAAGAAGGGAGGGGTGCCTCACCGAGGGTGGCCGGCGCGGAGGAAGACGATGGCGAACGGCGACGGCAAGCCACGGGAGGACGACGTCGGCGAGCGGACGAGCTTCGGGGTGCCCTAAGGAAGGAGGAGAGAGGGATTAGAGAGAGGGAGATGAACCACGGCGACCGGGAGCCATGGCCGAAGGCGGCGGTAGAGGTGGTGCTCGCCCGAGTGCGAGGGAACGAGGGCTCCGGCGACGAACCTCGACGGAGGAGAGGTGGACGGGGTGGATCTCGGCCACGCGAATCCGACGGCGGCGACGGCGCGGCCTGGCGGCGACCCTAACGGCGGCTAGCGGCGGCCGGAGTAGCGGAAAATGGCGGCTGCGGAGGTTGCACGACACGGGGGCGATGGGAGGCTCGAGAGAGTGCGGCGAAATGGGGAAAAAGTGAGAGGGGGCGACGGCGGTGCTTAAAAAGGGGGAGAGAGAACCGGACGTGGCCGGGAGAGGCGGGAATCGCCGGCCGACGTGGGGAGTGGGGGAGGAGAGAGAGGAGGGATTCGAAAATCGAATCCCGGCCATCTCGGGCGCGGGCGCGAGCGGGAGAGAGAGGGGAGTGGGCGCGGGAGACGCGGCGCACGCGCGGGCGTGGTCGACGTGGCCCGGGGAAGGCGGGGACGTGGGCGCGGCGGCGGTTTTGGCGCGGCGGCGCGAGCGCGAGATCGGCGGGAGGAGGGAGACGGGCCCGACAGGTGGGCCCCACCTGTCGGCGACCCCGAGAGAGGAGGCGGCGGGCTGCCTGGCTGGGCCTCGGCCTGCGGCCGGCCCAGTAAGGGGGAGGGAAGGAAGGAGGGAATGGGCCGGCGGCCCATTCGAAAGAAAGGAGGAAAAAGAGAGGAAAAAGAAAAAGAAAAAGGAAAAAGGATTTTCCCTGGAATTAAAATATTGCTTGCTCAATTTTAATTGGTTAAAATTATTTCTAGAGCTCTGAAAATTCCACTAAAAATCCTGTTAATGAATTTCGACCTGTAGAACTCAAGAAAAAGTTCCACATGTCAAATCCGATTATTATTTGCATTACTTTCTTAGGGTTTTCTCCTGATTTGCACCGGTATTTTCTTAGGGTCATTTATAAATTACAATTTTGGCTTGGGAGGAAAACTTCGGGGTGTGACACTTGGGGCCTTGAATAATAATCGGCATCATTATGTACTTCCTCTTCATGCATAGCCAGGGGGGGAGGTTGTAGATACACATCGTAACGGGCCAAGTGCTATAGCCGCTGCTCATCTCTCCAAAAGGATTCATGCCATCCGTACTCAAACCAAACCGTATGTTTCGTGCGTCCTTTCCAAATTCTTTAAGTTTTCTGTCGATGTTTCACCACTGCGAACCATCGGCGGGGTGTCTCAGCATCCCGTCCTGTTGACGCTCTTCAGCGTGCCATCGCATCATTCTAGCATTCCCCTTGTTCCTGAACAAACGCCTTAGCCATGGTATTATAGGGAAATACCACATCACCTTAGCAGGAATTCTCTTCTTTGTTAGCTGCCCGTCAACTTCTCCTGGATCGTCTCGTCTAATCTTGTATCGTAGTGCTTTGCAAACAGGGCATGCTTCTAGGTTCTCATACTCCTCACCGCGATATAGGATACAATCATTCGGACATGCGTGAATCTTATGAACTTCCAGTCCTAGCGGGCAGACTATCTTCTTAGCGTCGAACGTTGTCTCGGGCAATTTGTTTCCCCCCAGAAGAATGTTCTTGACGAGTTTCAATAAATCGCCAAATGCCTTGTCACTAACCCCATTTTTTGCCTTCCATTACAAGAACTCCAGAGTGGTATCCAACCTTTTGTGCCCCTGCTCGCAACCTGGGTACAACGAAGTTCTGTGGTCCTCCAACATCTTGTCCAATTTATGGGCCTCCTTTTCACTTTCGCTGTCCTCCCTGGCGTCCTGCAACATCTGACCAAGATCATCCGCAACGTCGTTGCCATCAGCAGCTATTTCCTCCTCGCCCGTTTTATTTCCTTCAAATCCAACATACTGAGCAAAGTCCGGAATATTGTCGTCTTCCACTTCATTTTCTTCCATTTCAACACCTTGCTCTCCGTGGGATGTCCAACAATTATAGCTTGGCATGAACCCCGACTCAAACAGGTGGAAATGAATAGTCCTGGATGTAGAATACTCCTTTTGATTCTTACACTTATTGCATGGACAACAAATAAAACCCCTTTGCCTGTTAGCTTCGGCCACTCTCAAAAAATAGTGCACGCCGTCAATAAACTCTTTGGACCGCCGGTCAGCGTACATCCATAATGAGTAAAAAAATAGTGCACGCCGTCATCTACATGAGTAAAAAAACCGTACACAAATAATTATTCTTACAATAATGACAGTCATACAATAATTATAAGATATCTTTATTCATACAAAAATCATAAAATATTACACCAAATAATTCTTAAAAACTATTTGTAAAGTTTTAAACTAATTTTAATGTGTTTTACTTCTTTTAATTTTCATTTTAGTTTGTTTTCTATTATTTAAGATTAACTTTCACTAGAGTTTTCCTTCTCAACTATTTTATAAAACCTTCTTTAGCAAATGAACTAAATTTCTATATATTCTTTCTTCCCCACACAAATTTTCTCTCTCATCAACTTACAACTAAATTTTGGAGACAAAAAAGTGTGCAAAACATAGGTGCAAATGTAATATGACAAAAAAAACATTGGATGATGAAGTTGCAAACCTTTTAGGCACCTCCGATTTGTATGTAATCACCAAAATAAATTCAATAGAAATTTTGGCATGACCTCCCCTCTTTTTTGAATAAATTTTGAAGCTTGCTCGGGCAGCTGGAGAAGGAAGAAGACATATATATATAGGGGTGGGACTTTAGTCCCAGTTGGTAACACCAACCGGGACTAAAGATCGTAACTTTAGTCCTACGATCCAACCGGGACGAAAGATCCCGAGGGGGGGGGGCTGACATGCCCTGACAGCATTCGAACCGGGACTAAAGATGATCTCTAGTCCCGGTTGGTGCCCGTTACCCTTTTGAACCGGGACTAAAGATCATCTTTAGCCCCGGTTTTTATTGCATCCGGGACTATTGTGGAATTCGGCCGACCGACGAAAGATGGTTTCTCCACCAGTGACATGCATGAGTTCACTTATACATTACATTTTATGATCTCGTTAGGTTGTCTAGATTGTAACTTATATTTATAATTTTTATTTTTATAATAATACAAATTTTGCACATCTCCATCCTCTTCCAACAGTCACATAACCAGAGAATTCAAATGATGAATAAAAGGACTTTGGATAAATCCCCATCTCCCTCCTAATAATATTCAACTGAAATACCCAGTAGAAAACACATAGCTTCTATTCAAAGAGAAATTAGAAAACCTCTTACTATCAATTCAAAAAATAGCCTCACTACACATAGTATCTTGCTCCTCCTATGAAAACATCAAGTATTAGGAATCGCTCTAGCTGGAAGGCATTAACATAACATGTATTAGGTTAGACAATTTTATTTTGAAAACTATATCATTGCTACGACGCCAAATCGATCAATATAAAACACTAGTTCCAAACAAAATCAATTTGTTTAATAGATCTAGGTACTTTCCTTAAAAAAATACCCCCAAAAAAGCATTTCTAAAGGGGACATTGAAAGGAAAAAATACTTCCTCTGTTTCATATTATAAGACTTTCTAGCATTGTCTACATTTATATATATGGTAATGAATCTAAATATATATATATATATATGTATCTCGATTCACTAACATCTATATGAATGTGGACAATGCTAGAAAGTCTTATAATATGAAACGGATGGAGTAGACATGTTGGCAAACGTGCCGTGCGACATGACAATCAAATACTAAAAAGATATCTTGTAATTTATAGAATTAAGCGAACTAACTCTTTAGTAATAACTTTATTTTAGTTTCCCCAAAGAAGAAAAATAAACATATGAATCATTAGAAAACGTCACCAAGGCAATGGTGATGGCCGGCGGTGGGACCGTGGGAGTGACTCGCTGTCACTGATGCATGCCCAGTGTGCTTAGGAAATAAATGGTGGTCGTTGAGTTTTCATGGACGTGCCACTTTATTTTCTGCAAACATCTCAACTGTATTTAGATAATTATCATATCCCTGCGGCATCGCAGCTATCTGGATAGCTTAATCAGAGAGCATAGTCCCACAGAAATAATCTAAAAGGATCAAAAGATAAACTTATCGCTAGCTGTAATCAGCCCATCATGATCAAGCATGCAGGGATGCAATTAGGTAGGTGACTAACTTATTAGTGGGATACACGATCAGCTGACGCGTACTCAAAGGCAGAGAAATACGGTCATATCTCATTTTCAGGCGCTTCAAAATCTTCCATGCTTATCTCATGATTTGTTGGCTGTTTCACTCACTTGTGCCTTCTTTGGAAGTGAACACTATAATAAAATTCCCTTGGCCTTTCAACTACAACAATTATTCAAACTCTGTCTAGAATATAGCAGCTTTTTTTTTACCTATTCTTATGCCTCAACCAATAACAACCATTTTCATAAGAGCGAATTTTAGATTGAGTTATTTGAGGGGCTAAGTTCCTAATTTAAAAAAGCTATATACATCCGATTGAATGTAAAGATTGGGTAAAAAAATATCCTTCTCTAAGAAAATAACCATCTCCCATTTAATTTCTTCACTTATTTCTCTACTCAGTCAATTACAATCTTCACTCATTTAGTCGTATATACTTTCGTAATACATATTTTTAAGTCTATGAATTGCTATTGAGAAAGGGGACTATAAATTTGTACCGAATTTCCCACGCACGTGGCTAGGTTTTGTGTAAGGAAATGACTAGTCAAACGAAACAGCATTACATTTGAGCAAGACAAAAAATGTCATGTCCCTTTTCAAGAAGAGAACAGTGACAGTATCATTCGATTAGACCTGGTATAAAACTTGGTCTGAAAAAGGAAAAAATCCGTGCAAAAAACGTGCCTATATGTGCAAAATTGCGTGCATAGAGAAAAATATGCGTGGTTCCTAATTAATTGTAGGTAGTTGCATATTATTTTATACAGCAATATATTCGACCGAGATAATACAGTTGAACTGTTCGAGTTGACTGAAGAAAAAAAAATCCCACGTGCAAATTTATGAATTTCTGTCTTACTATATTGATTGCAGGTTGTTGAGGATGTTCAATAGAATCTGAAATCATTAATGGAGATTTGATGAGCTGGACGTTTTGTTGTGTCGAGTTAATTTTTTTTGTTAGCTTCTCTTCCAGATATTTACCGGATCAGTACAAAGGTCTTTGTTGTAACACATGATTCTAACTTCAAAAAATGTACAGGAAATAGATAAATACAGAAACTGAATGTCATTGTCCATTAAACCACAATAGAACTTAGAAACACACAATGTTTTGGATTAAACTTGGATGGCATATTTGAAGTAATTATAAATTCAAGGTACATCAATGAAAACATAGGATATGGGATCACTTGTTATTTTCATCCATAAAAATCCTACCGAATAACAGAGTAGCCCATTTCATTAAAGGAAATTTAAAGGAATTTGCAGGTGCCAATGCTTAGTTGCAAAGTGCTTAACAGGAAATTCGCTCACAACCTTTTATCAAAGGAGGTCTAAGCTTGTAGCCGGTGAATGTAAACAACAAGTGGTATTCAGGTAAGGTGAACTGGTCCGTGTAAGTCAGAACACCACAAATCTTCAGTCCAGAAAGAAACAAGAAAGTTGAGTAATATATTGTTGAACATTTCAGCACCGAGAGTCCACCTGATGGTTTGCCACTTGTTCTGTTCTGAACTTCTAATGGTTTGTACTTCTGTATGTATGTTGAAATTTGATACTGACCTCACAAAAGAAGTCTTGGGGGTGACCGCTGGCATGCAAAATTAGTGACATTCCTAGTCTTCCATTGGGATAGAATCAGTTCTACAGATGAAATTAGTCCCACTAGACTACAGTGTCATCATCTGACCCTTTTATTCCTGGTCTTCCATTGGGATAGAATCTGTAAAACTTGGAATGGTTCTTCCTTTGCCCTGTAGAACGATGCAGTTAAGGACCTGCTTAAGTTTTGGGTCCTAAACCAGTGTAAATCATAATCCACAAAATTTTCCTTGCTGTGCTACAAAAAATCTGACCTAAAAAAAATTAAGTCTTGGGCTGGCACACAAAATTTGTGCGATATTCCTGGTCTTCCATTGGGATAGAATCTTCTACGGATGAAATTAGTGCCACTCGTATACAGTGTCATCATCTGCACCTGCTATTCCTAGTCTTCTGTTGGGACAGAATCAGTTCGATTCAAAGAATTTGACTGAATCTTGAGAAGTTTGAATGGTTCTTCCTTTGCTCCATAAAATAATATGGTTAAGAAGCCGCTTAAACATGGTTTTAAGTCTAAAACCAATGTAAATTATAAGCCACAAAATTTTCCATGACGAGCTCCAAATATGTGGCACGGTGGGCTGGTAATCGACAAATTTTACCGTTGTCATACAGGTCTTGTTCAACTCTGCTATCATGCCAGCCTAGTGGCCTTGGTCTGCGACGCCCCGTAATTGCGGCCTCCACCTTGGCTTGTGAGAGTGACACCATGACCACACTCCTGCCACTTCACAGCAGCTCTTCATTTTCGATCTGCGCCTTGCAAATGTGAAGTACCCAAGCTGCTGCATCTGCAGAATCAATGGAAGGTTAGCGGGGACTTACAGCTTCAGCTCTTCAACAAGCTAGATGGCTTCTGTTACTGCTCCCAAGCAGGTTAACAGGTAGTGTGCTGACTGCACTGGTAACTGTCGATACTGAAATTTTACAATGGTTTTCTTATTACATGTATCCCTGAAGTTACCAAGAAGGCTGGAATGTTTTATCATTCAACGAGGAGTCGAGGACCTTTTATTGCCTGATCATCTATAGAAACTTCACTCTCACACTGAAACATCAACAGTTGATACAGTGAGACATCTTGGCCAATCCAACATACTCAATACACAGCAACTTCCATAGATACCAAATCAACATGAGTTTTGGGAAGTGATAGAAAATACAAATCAAGGGCTAACGGTCTTAGAAACACAGGTGACAGGTCCATGCAGGCAGCTTTTGCAGGTCCATCTCTACCATAGAGCTTCTAATGCTTTCAACTTCATCCCATCGATCACTACCAGCTCGGGCATTGCTGAACACCACATGGTAGCCAACATTACCTGGTTCCAATTCCATAAGTTTCTGAGCCGCATAAGAAGCAAGCTTACTGTTCGAGTGTGTTGTGCAAGAAGCAAGGAGCGCACCCCAAATTCTTCCATCTGGCTTAACACTCATATCATGCAGGTGTAATGACCAAGCTCAGGTGTGATGCCAAACGTTCTTGTCACAATTCATGAGCTTCACTAACAAGACCGGAGTGACTACATGCTGACAACAAGCTCAGGAAGGTCTCCCCGTTTGGCCTTACTCCTTCATCTAGCATCCTGTGCAACAATGCCAGAGCCTCCTTACCATAGCCATGGATCGTGTATGCTTCAATCATCGAACTCCATGCAACAATATCTTTCTGATGGATGCTGTCGAAGCACCTTTGCGCCGAATTAATGCTCCCACAGCTAGCATAAAGTTTAACGATGGATGTCTCCAAGGCACTATTCTCAGATTGTGCATCATAACTGTTTCTTATCATATACCCATGAGTTGCTTTACCTAGCCGTAGCACACCAAGTTCTCTGTAACTGATGACTAATCCTTGCAGCATGTTAACACTGGGAACAAATGAAGAAATCAACATTCTCCCAAACAAATTGATTACTTCTATAAACTGTCCACAGTAAATGAACCCCCAATTCAAGGCTGGCCATATGCAGCTGTCTGTTTCGCTGAATTCTTCAAACAACTGAACTGACGAGGCCAATCTGCTGCATTTGGCATAAGAACCCACAAAGGATGCCACCAAAATTGCATCGCTGACACCACTCCTAAATGCAAAAGAATGCAGTTTCTCACCTTCTCGGAGACACTTGCGCTTGGCAAATGCAGCAACTGCTGTGGTTAAGGTCTGGCAGCTAGGAGACACCTCTCTTCTCATCCTTTGATACATTTCAGTAACCTTGGAAATGTTCCCTTCCGAAGAATACTCTGAGATCATAATGTTCCAAGAAATTCATCTCTAAGCAGTGTCAATAATTGACTACGCGTAGATAATGTTGAATAGTCCCACATTGGTTGTGGAAGGGCAAAGGACCTAAGATATAAGTGGGGGAGCCCCTCACCTCAATGGCTAGCTTTTGGGGTGGGAAAGGCCCTTTACGATCCTGCAATTGGTATCAGAGCCAGGCTAGGTTAACATCTCTGACCCGATGGACACGTGTGAAGGCCTGATGTACCGTGGGTGCCTGCGGGGCCCGTATACCTGATGGACCGTGGGCGGTGGGGCCCGAATACAGTGAAGGGGCGGTGAAGGGCTGAGGGACACCAATGTGTGAAGGGGGAGATTGTTGAATAGTACCGTGGGTGCCTGCGGGGCCCGTATACCTGATGGACCGTGGGCGGTGGGGCCCGAATACAGTGAAGGGGCGGTGAAGGGCTGAGGGACACCAATGTGTGAAGGGGGAGATTGTTGAATAGTCTCACATTGGTTGTGGAAGGGCAAAGGACTTAAGATATAAGTGGGGGAGCCCCTCACTTTAATGGCTAGCTTTTGGGGTGGAAAAGGCCCTTTACGATCCTATAAATAATAGACTCAGGCAGTAAGGAATATGGATAACAATTTCAAGGATGGCTTACAATAAAGTTTAGGTATATATTATATAATTAACATGCAATTTTATTTGTAATCAACATATTTATAAAACTAGGATCAACGTGCTCAAGGAGGGGAGTGTAGTGACTTGCCTTGCTCAGTCAATGGCTCCTCGTCAACTGCTGTGATTTCTTCTTCACAAATGTAATTTGCTCGGCGAATGATGGGTCAATGGCCGGCTCCCCTAGCCCAACGCAGAGGGCAAAATCTTAGAAAAGGGGAAAAAATGCAAAACCAGTGCCATTGGATAGGTCTTGATTTTAGAGGAATTTTGGTAAAAGTCTCGTTGAAATCTGATTTAAAACGAGTGAGTTATGGCCTTTCAAAGATTCCAATTTGAATTAAATCAAATTAATTGCAAAACCTCCTATTCAGCCATTTAATCAAAATTTGGAATTATTTTGTATAGGAAAAATTCCTTCTGTCACTAACAGTCAGGTCCCACAACCTTTTCTTTAGTAAAACAATTATTTTTGTAAAGGAATACAGTGAGTCAATGACAGGTGGGGCCATAGTCAACCTTGACCTGGTCAATCTGACCATTTCATGGCCATGGGCACACATATGAACTTTAAATAAGGTTTTAGAACTGATTTTAATCAAGGGGTGGCCTGCACGTCAGTGACACAGATTTTAAACTAGCGGGTTGGGCTCACTGTCGGTCTCTCACTCTTCCCTTTCTCTGCTTCTCTTCTTCCTCCCTTCACTGTCCCGAGCGCAGGCCGGCGCCGGCACTAGGGTTGGCCTGCGCGGCGGCTGCCCGGTCCGGGACACGGCCGGGGCGAGCGACGATAGGGGGCCAGCCGGGACCACGGCCACCTATGGACGGCAGCACACCGGCTGAGGTGGCCTGGAGCGATGGGAGGCGGTGGTCTAGGCGGCGGCTAGGCTTCAGGTTTATGGGGGTGCACCAGTGAAGCGGCAATTGCTCGACGGAAAGGAGGCCGGCGGCGGCTTGTGGGGTGCCTAGGAGTGCGACGGTGGGTTCCAAGGTGGCTAAACACAGCGGCGCTCACGGGGTTCCCGGTGGCCATAGCTGCCTGTGGCGGCGGAGCTCGAGTCGCTAGCGAAATTGGTCTGGGCCGAGGCAACAACTGGGCGTTTTGAGTCTCTGGGAGGCTTCGTCGGTGCTAGGGGAAGCGTTTCCCCCGCTTGGCGTGACTGGAGGAGCGCGGCCACCGGCGACAAAAGCGCGCGCGGCAGCATGCCGAGTGCGGCGGCGCCGACGATCTTGCGGGCTGCGACAACATAGGAACGCGGCACGCGAGGGATGAGGAGAGGGGAGGACGACCAAGTTCTCACCGAGCGGCAGCTGGTAAGCGGCCGGCAGTGGCACACCGGGCGACGACCACGGCAAGGCGGCGGGCGACAGGGTTCGGGTTGATGGTGGCTGGGCACGTGCGGTGCGGCACCGTGTCGAGCACCTTGCATGCACCCGGGCTGAGCAGCTCAGCGGCAAGGGTTTGGCACAGCGCAGCTTGGCGATTTTTGGCAGCGTCGAGGCACGGCGGGAGGGGCGGAAGGTGGCGGCTGGTTCGCCGGAGAGGGCGGCAGCGGAGGCTTCGGTGGCTCAGGTGCGGCACAAGGACGACGGAGGCCGAGCTCTGTCGAGCGCGGAGATTGAGCCAGGCGGCGGCGGCGGCGCCTTGGCTCGACTTGGCTGGCTCCCGCGGTTTGAGGCCGCTGGGCCGACAGAGGAAGAAGGGGGGACCGAAAAGTGGAGGTAGCAGAAATAGACATATTGGTAGGCTAAGGGTTTAAGGCTCTTGGGCTGGGCTAGAAGGGGAAGGGGAGAATAGGAGAAGCAGAAACTTTAGAGACCTCATTTAAACTTCTATTGTAAAACCTTTTGAGATAAAGAAAACTGAAAGATTTAGTTTACAAGTAGGGTTTTGATAAATAAGTATTAACCGAGGTTACATGTAAAGTGATTCCTTATGGAATTAATATCTTTAAAAAGGATCTTCACAAATATTTAATATTTGTTTTATTTGCAAAATAAACCATTAAAGGGATATTAATTCATAAAAGGGGTGTTTAGGAAAATAATTATTATCTGCTCTTATTTGCAAATATTTTCTTAATTTATATATTTCAATCATGGTTCTTTTTTAAATATTACTCTGAATCCATAATTGAATTTAGAAATTAAATTGGATTCCCATTTTTCTATTTTGGCACTAGCACAGCAGGAAAAAGGAAAAGAAATTCTAGCATGGAGGTAATTTGAAAAAAGATTTTTGATTATTTAAAAATTTTATTCCGATTTTTAAATTTGAAAATTCATGTTGTTACAGCCAACATTGCTAATTTCTGCCTCGGTAGCTTCTTGCAGAAGTAATCACCCTCATATATCTTTGGGTTAATTTGATCTATATATATATCATTGCAAATATATCAAATTAAAAAATATCATTATTATTCAATTTGGAACCATACATCGCCGTCACACTTTCCGTTATCTTCTCCCCAAACTGCAGCAAAGGAAAATCCAAATAGCTCTTGAAAAAAATATAGAGGAAAAAAAATGGCGATGGCGCTGAGACAAGCTCATCGCTGAGAAGTCCGAACCCACGCGTTGCCCCCACGTCGCCCACGCGCGGGCGACTCTGGGGAAAACATAGCGCCGCCACCGCCACTCTCTCCTCCTCTCCCTCCCCTCGCTGCCACCGGAGCGCGCCGCTGAAGAACCGAGCGGCCAGCCAGGATGGCGGTGGCGAGGCCAAACCTCAACGGCGCCCTGTCTCTGCGCGTGGAAGGCAGGCCGGTGCGCGGAGCGGAGGTTGAAGACGTGGCATGGAGGTGGCGGATCCGGCGCCGCCGCGGCCAGATCCGGCCTCTCCGCGGGTGGATCTGGCGACTCCACGCCGGAGTAAGCCGTTCTCGGGTGGCGACGACGGGAGGTGGAGGTGGCGGCGTCTGGCAGCTGGCGGCAGCCGGCGAAGGAGGCCGGCGCACGTGGAGGACACGGTGGCGGCTGGCTGCGGTGGTGGTGACAGCGGAGGCCGGTGCTCGCGGAGGCCGCGGTGGCAGCCGCAGCAGAGGCTTGCACGCGCATGAGGCTTGGCCGAGCAAGGCGTGCGGCTGGCCTGGAGGTGCGGCCAGGTGGGCGGCGCGGCGCGCTAGGTGGGGCAAGGAGGTCGGACAAAGGGGGCGCTGGCGGGTGGCGCCGGAGCCAGAGCGACCGCGTTTCCGATGTCGGTGCAGGCCTAGATGGTAGTGCAAAGGGAGCTGGTGGCGGTGGGTCGTCTTCCTCGTTGCCGATCGGCACCCTCACCCTAGAGCTCCTCCCCCCTTCTTTGTGGGAAGTTTTTAGGCTGGATTGAGGCGGCAGCTTATCAGCGGGGGAAGCTCAGGCTGCCGAAGCAACGCCACCTAGTCCCGTGTTCTCCTTTGGCCATATTTGGCGAGGAGGCCGCCGGCAGGTGGTGGAACAGAGGGGTCGTAGGCCAGCTTTCAGGGATGGTGGTTCGATGAAGTTGGCCGACGGCGGGGCGTCGGTGTGGTGTGGTGGCAGTCTTGTTGTTGGCAGGACTAGAAGTTGGCCGGCGGAGAGGTGTCGGTCGGGTGTGGCGGAAGCCATGTGCCACCGATGTTTAGATGGTGGATTCGGATTGGGCAACAGACCACGGCGGTAGGGGTTCCGAGTGAAAGCTTAGCCCAATTTCTTTGGGCCAACAGTGACTACGCCTTCGGTCGTGGTAACCCTACTGAGGGCATTGTTGAGATACCCCTCCTCTCTTGGCAAGGATCTCTGGGTGAAAACCTAGTCCAGTTCTTTGGACGGATGACGACGGTATCTTTCGGCGTCGCAACCCTCGTGAGGGCGTCGTTTTTGAGTCTTCGTGTCGTGGTGGTGTTGTTGGCCTGGTGGCGGTCGGTCTCGCATAGCGATGGCCGATTCGGTGATTGGTTTCCCTCTCGGTAGCGTGTGTTTGGGCGGTTGACACATGGTTCGGGGCGTGTGCTCTGGTGCATATCCTTCCTCGATAGCCAGTTATCGATGTAAAACTTTTCTTATAACATTTTTCTTCCTATCTTAATTACATTACCTATCTTAATTACATTGCGGTCATTCCGGGCAAAAAAGACAAGCTCATGGGCTCATGGCCATATCCAAACCTTTGACGACGCTGCGACGACCTCGCCGGCGCTGCTGGGGCCGCGGCGGCGGTCAGCATGTGGAGGGGCGGCGCAGTGGCGGGTGAGAAGACGAGGCAGTGTGGGCTGCCGCGGCTTCCTCTTCTTCCTCGATGCAATCTGACGCGAGCTCGATCGCCATGGCATGCATATGCTAGCTTCTCATGTATTCAGACGCGCGCGTATGTTTGCCACGGGCGATGATGAGAGCAACCACAAACATACCTCTGTGTCTTCTGTTGATCTCTAAAGGAAAATCATCGGACGCTAGCTAGCTAGCTGCACTTGCTGTGACACAGCCGACCGACCAGCAGCGTCAATCGTGGCGCCTCCTCTGGACGTCGCCGGATTTCCTGCTACGGCGGCGGGAGCAGCGACGCCGCCAGCGACGGGCGCATGGAGGGTGAGGGCCCGTCCGGTGGCGAGGCGTTGACCAAGATAAGAAGAGTCGACGAACACCACCCGGTCATGGAGAGAATGAAGAACATGGATGCAGATATATGTATGTACCTATCTACATACATACATACTTTCATATTATATAATACTTTATAACATTATTCACATTTATATATATGTTAATAAATTTATATATATCTAGAATAATTAACATCATATAAATATATGCAATGCTAGAAAAAGTCTTATAATATGAAACAAAGGGAGTACATACATACATACATATATGTACAGCAAACAACCATCAGTAAAAAAAATAAAAAATTATCTTTAGTACCGGTTAATAACACCAACCGGTATTAAAGATAGTTTTTAATTCTACATTGTATAATTAGGACTAAAAATACCGATTACACAACAGGACTAAAAAAAGGGTTACCAACCAACACTAATGCCTCTTTCTCCGATGCATCTCCAGCAGTGGTCGCAGGTAAGATAAGTCGGGCTGCCAGAACAGCCTGCTCCGATGCCAAATGGGTAGTGGATGCTCAGGTTCCCGCAACTCTTGGGGCAGCTGGCACAAGCATCGCCATGGACGGGAGGCTGTGATTGACCCTTGCCTTCTCACAGATGCAGTTGCCAGAGGTGTCTGTAGTAAAGCCACGAGAATTAGTGGGAGCATTGCTATTTCTATTGAAGAGAGGAGGTTCATCTCCTTTCTGCTATCTGGTGCTCAAACTATCCCTCGATCGGGGTTAGGGTATGGAGGCCTTTAATCTCAATTGTCTATATCAAATAGATTTTATATACAAGGGTTTTCACTTCTATCACATAAAAAGAAACGGCATTTCACATCAACTTTTGAAGAATACAAACATGAAAAATAAAATTGTTAAAGTAGGAAGCATCAGTCTGTGTGCTTAGTTATTAGAACAGCATCGGCCGATCTGGTGAAAACCAATTGAACTGGACCGGAGGTGGTTCGACCGCTGGAGGAGCAGAAGCTGCAGTGTGCATGGGCGTCACGTGGAGTTAGAGAATATAGGAAAAAGCTGCTGAACTGAAGGAGTCGAACCCAAACCTCCTTGTTTCCACAGAGTCTACTGTAACACACATCTATTTGAACTGCTTTAAACCGGTTGTTTGATCGGTTTAACCAATGAGCCAGTGAACAAGTGTCCTAACAGTTCGATCACCGGTTCGATTGTAATAGCTGTCTGTGTGCACTAGCTGTATCATTGTCAAATGTCACTGGTGTAGTGCAGTGTTGACCGTTAAAGGTAGTCTGGTAGACCATTGTGTGGACTGAATTAGTGTAGATTTAGACTATTTTTTTCTCGTTTGTGCCTCTAGGAAAATTCTGTAACTTAGGTCACATCAAAACCACAGTCAATATATTTGGAAAAATAGGAAAATTAATTATGTCATAACCTTGAAATTCCACCTCACGGAAGTCAAAAAAACCTTTCAACCTTGGACGTATCCAGAATAAAAGTCTGGACTACTTTCCAAATTTCATAAAATCAATAAATGATTTCAAACAAGTTGAAACAAATTATCACTTGCGCTAGGTAGTATTTCTAACCTATACAAATTTTGTACAATTGAAATGAAATATAATTATATTGGCCAGTAAACACTGTGTTTGAAAAATAAAATAAAAATCTGAGGGATAAATTAGTTTCATTTCACTACAGAGCAAACTTGTGTAGTTTCTAAATCCTCCATTTTAGAACTGATTTTTTTTAGAATTGTTTGAAGTGGTTTAATAATTCTAAAAATTGAAATAAATATCTCAGCTTCAGGGGATGTTCTTGAAATTTAAAACGAGTAAACCAACTGGACGAATTCTAAGTATTGCACTGGTGTATATAGAACAGCTTCTTTGTCGTGTATAACTAACATACTCTGAGAGAGAGGGAAATGGCTGGTTCTTTCTCTCATTCTATTCTATCTGCTATATTTTCTCCATTTACCTCTTCTGAAGTTCTGATTGAATCAGTTGTTTAGGTACGTTTGTGGAACTGTGTATCATTGTAACCCGATTGTGTTACCCTTGTTAGAATATGAAAAATAATAGCATCATCATGCGGTAAAAACTCACCGGTTGTTTCTTGTCTGAACTAGTTTGTGGAAATTTGGATGAAGAACTCTATGTGTATTGGTGACAATATGCCACATCTTCCCCTCTCCAAAAGTTGGGGCTGTGGCCGTAGATGAATCTTGGGAAATCTTCAACATTTTCACCCTCGCTCTGGTGGTTAATGAAGTCCTTGTGCATTGAATCGAGGTACACCTCTTGAAGATTGTTCAGAAAGAAAATACCTCCGGGAATATCATTCAACTCATTAAGACCAGTCATCTCCAGCACCTCCAAACTGACCACTGAACCTTCTTCAATCTCCAAAGAATGAAGATGGTCCATGTCTTTCAGATGCAGCCTTCTCAATCTTGGGAACCATCCCAGAACAAACCTCAACTGCGGGCCATCGAATGCCCGTTGGAGCCAGAGGAATGCAAGATTTGTCATCTGGGACAACAATGGGAGGGGGTCTCTGCTTAGACTACTCCAACCAAGAAAAAGACATGTGAGATTGTTGCAAAAGGAATTGAAGAAAGAGTGCAGATTAGAATCATTCAGTTTTCCCCTCAGGCAAAGCTTCTCAAGGGTGCTTGGCGGTGGACTGATGTCCAGGTCAAGTATTTCCTCCTCGTCACTAGCTAAGATATCTAAGTACACCAACTGCTTCATTCTTTTGATTGACTCAGACAGCACTGAGCAATGAGATCCTCTAACTTTTGTGATCCGGAAGCTTTTTAGCTGAACCAGTTTGTTTGCCTGTTGCACAAAACACTTGCTTGCCTCTATTGTGAACAATGTCTGCAAAGACTTAAGCTTGCATATACCGCTAGGAGCACCAACACCGCTACAAGCATTCAGACTTTGAAAACTGGAGTCCTTCACTGTCTCGACAAACAAATGTCGAAGCTTTTCTAGTTTGGTTATTCCACTGGGCAGTCTACTTATGCAACTGTGATGAAGATCCAGTGTTTGTAGATTTGCAAGCCTTCCCAAAGAACTAGGAAGCTTCTTCACCTTAGTCCTACGTAAGCCTAAGTAACGCAGGTTGAAGAGAGATACAACTTGTTTCGGAACTTCCTTGATAAATAATGCCCCTGATACATCTAACACTGTCAAATATCTAGAGCTGCATACTATTCTTGACAGCAAGGTGTCAGACATTGTGACATCAAACGAAAGGAATGTGCGTACATGTGGTAGATCAGTTAGGATTTCGGAACTGGACTGATTAATTCCATGTATAGCAAAACGACGTGCCTCATATGCAGATGTTGATTCTTTGTTGCCCCATATCATGTGGAAACCCCTCGATTTGCATAGCGAGATTGTGACCTCTCGTACGATGCAATGCATCCGACAGTGCTTCACCCTGCCATTCTCGTTCCTCTTCATGACCTGCAACATTCCTCGACGAATGAGTTCTGATAAGTAATCATGCGCTAGCTCTTCCATCGTAGTTCCTGCCCTGTCCTCCACAAAGCCTTCTGCAATCCAAAGTCTTATCAGGTGCTTCCGCTTGATCATACTGTTCTCTAGGAATATGCTGCAGAACAGAAAGCAATCTTTGAGATATTCTGGTAGATAACGGTAGCTAAGGTTGAGCACATGTTTCAAATGATTAAGGCCTGGATCATTGTCAAAACTGCAAAGCAAGTTGTTGTAGACACGTTTCCATTCGCTATTGTTTTTTTCTCTCAGGGACAGGAGTCCACCCATAGTAACTAGGGCTAATTGTAGACCACAACACCACTTCATAATATCCTTTGCAATACCGACTAACTCTTCAGGACATGACTTTTCTTTCTCATTTAGGAAAGCCTTTCTGCAGAAAAGGTCCCATGCTTCACTCTCCTCTAATTTTTCCATTTGAATCATATAGCTTTGATCCACAAACTTTGCTATCTGAATTTCCCTAGTGGTTATGATAATTTTGTTTCTGTGCTCATTGTGAGAAAACGCCTTGAGAATAGTACCAATACATACATGATCCCAGACATCATCAATAACAACCAAGCAGCTTCGTCCTTTTAAGAATTCTCGAAGTTCAACAATGAGGCTGTGTTGATCCATTATGTCAACATTAGGTGGGATTTCTTTTGTGTTCTTGAAACAATGTCTGATTGTCGTTCTCAACAAAGAGCAAATGTTATATACCTGGGATGTAGCTATCCAGGCACTACAATCATACCTACTCTTTTCAGTCTCATAAACATTTGAAGCAAGTGTGGTCTTGCCTATTCCCCCCATTCCCAAAATAACCATTACCGAAGTACTCGAATCTTTTTGTGCTAACCAATTGATCAACAACATTTTGTAGTTACCAAACCCAATCATATCATCTGAATTAATGAAGTAACCACACTGAGGTGAATATGGAAGGGCACAATGATAGTCACCATCCAAATTGCCTCTGCCCAATAGCTCAGTACTGGTATGAATCCATCTGTCTTTCATCTCCGAGATGTGCCAAAGGTCTCTCTCAATCTCCTTCAGCCGTTCAACAATTTGAAGCCACAAACAAAGGTGTTGAGATCTTCCAAATTTTCCTTTGACTGAAGTGAACCATCCACACTTTTGCTGGCCTAATAGATGAACGTACTCATCAATTACGTCTTCAACATCCAAGGCAACCTTCCTAACAGCATCCACCCATGCTTCAACTGTTCTGGTCTGAACACCCTGCAAGTCGGCCTGTGACAGGAATGCATGAATCACAAACAACTCTTTTTTGATCCGGTTCATGCGCCCAGTGAGCTGCCCAAATAGCGACACTTCTGTTGGCAAGAGGTTCCGAATTTGCTGCAGAACATCTGCACCCAGTGCAGCCGTGATTTTGCCGAGTGCGATAAGGAGCACGGACTCAGCCATTTATTCTATCTGGTTATTATATAGATAGCAACGATGATGATGTTTGCTTTTAGTTAAGAACACAAAGCACTAGCAATAGCTACACATCAGCTTCAGTCCTAGCATACAAAAACAAAAGTTGATGGTACTGTGAACTAATTCATTAGTGAAGAACATAAAAAAACACAAATACAAGATAATAGTTCAATCATGTTAAATTACAATATATGTGATACTATTATTGTTAATGTTTTTTTAAAAAATAATAGCAGGGGAAATATAAAATAAAATCCTCTGTTTGGTCCAAAAGGTGAAATAGCTTTAGAGTCAGAATGACCAACTAGAGGCACAAGATCATGGTCTCTTATCAAATAGAGGAAAACCAATATCGCCAAAGCATTTCCAGTAATCAAAATCTTGTGCAGACAGGTAAGAAAAAAGTGGATCATAGCAGGTCAACAGAAGGCTACAAAAACCAACTCTGAAGTGTATCCGACATAAATTTTACTGTAACACCGAAATCTACTTACTAGGAGTGATGCTGAAATACCCACTCTGTTGCTCATCGTGTTTCTTCACATCCTGATGGTTCTACAGCTCCAGATGGGATTAAGAATGAGAACAGGCGCAAAAGAACCATTGAGCGCCTTCTAGTGAGCCCGTTTGTGTTTCCGCCTTCTATTAACCAGTTTCAGAGCTTGTGAGCTGCAGGATTTTTAAGACAAACCGTGGATGGTATTACTTTTGGGATCATACACTATTTGACAAACAGTATTTGTAAGACAAACTGTGGGCGATATTATTTGCTGGAAATGTAGATGATTGAAACAGGTCAGCAATGTTTATACTTCACGCGTTGAAGTCACTGCAATGTCATCTACAAGTGGAGACAGGCATCAGACTAGATATTATTTGAAGAACAAGTAGCTGATTACATTATATTTGCTGGACATGTAGATGATTGAAACAGCTCGCCAATCTTTACACTTTATGCATTGAAGTCACTGCTATGTCAGGAAAGGAGCATTTAAGCTACTTTAATCATGGCTTTAAGCATCACTTTGATCTGGTAGGACATCGGTTTGTTTCTCATATTTTACTTTACTGATGATGACTGGGGATAATTTTTTTACCATAGCCTGTTTCTGATTTCTGATTCCTTCCTGCCCCCATTTGGATGCATAGAATTTTAACAGACGGATTCCATTTCCATTTGTTGGGAGTTTAAATCTACGGGAATTATATTGAACTGTCTATTTTTCTATTTGTATGCCACTTGGAACTTATAAATTCTGAAATCTGACAAAACTGAAGAACATGGGATCAATATTCAGATCAGAAAAAGGCAATAGCTATGCAGTTTGTTAAAGATCAATCCACACAAGTGAAGTCATGGCATAAGTAAAGATTACAGAGAACGAAGCAATGGAAGGAAATCCCACCTGAGAACTTCACGGCCAGTAATGCCAGATATTCGCATCCCATCCAATCCGACCGATTTGACCCTCGAGCAAGCAGCTGAACTCTGCCTGCCACGAACAACCCCCATTGACAGCGGCGGTCACGAGGTGATCGGCTCCAAAGAACAGTGCACTGGCTACAGGGCCCATCAATAGAAACTTCAATCTCACACCCTGAAAGATCAACAGTTGATACAGTTCAGTCCAATATAGTCATACAGCAACTTCCACAAATCTTTTGGTCATTTTCTGACCAAATCAACATAAGTTTTGGGAAGAGATGGAATATACAAATCAAGGGCTACCAGTCTCAGCAACACAAGTCCATGCAGGCAGCTTTTGCAGGTCCATCTCTACCATAGAGCTTCTAATGCTTTCAACTTCATCCCACTGATCACTACTAGCTTGGGTATTGCTGAACACCACATGGTAGCCAACATTACCTGGTTCCAATTTCATAAGTTTCTGAGCCACATAAGAAGCAAGCTTACTGTTCGAGTATGTCCTGCATGAAGCAAGGAGAGCACCCCAAATTCTCCCATCTGGCTTAACATTCATATCACTGATAACTTGCAAAGCATCATCTAGGTTGCCTGATCGTCCAAGAACATCCACCATGCAGGTGTGATGGCCAAGCTCAGGTGTGATGCCAAACGTTCTTGTCATGCAATCAAAAAACTCTTGAACTTCATTAACAAGCCCGGAGTGACTACATGCTGACAACAAGCTCAGGAAAGTCACCCCATTTGGCCTTCCTCCTTCGTCTAGCATCATGTGGAACAATGCCAGATTTCCAGAGCCTCCATACCATAGCCATGGATCGTGTATGCTTCAATAATTGAACTCCAGGCAACAATATCTTTCTGATGGATGCTGTCAAAGCACCTTCGTGCCAAATTAATGCTCCCACAGCTAGCAGCCTAGCATAGAGTTTAATGATGGATGTCACCAAGGCGCTCTTTTCAGATTGTGCTTCATAATTGTTTCTTATCATGTACCCATGAGTTGCTTTACCTAGCCGTAGTGCACCAAGTTCTCTGTAACTGATGACTAATCCTTGCAGCTCAACGCACTGGAACAAATGTAGAATTTAACATTCGCCCAAACAAATGTATTACTTCTATAAACTGCCAACAGCAAATAAAGCTCCAATTCATGGCTGACCATATGCAACTGCCTGTGTCGCTGAATTCTTCAAATGACTGAACTGATCAATCTAATCTGTCGCATTTTGGCATAAAAATCAACAAAGGACTCCACCAAAATTGCATCGCTGAGACAGCTCCTAAAAGCGAAAGAATGCAGTTTCTCACCTTCTCGGAGACACTTGCACTTGGCGAATGCAGCAACTACTGTGGTTAAGGTCTGGCAGCTAGGACACACCTCCTCTCTTCTCATCCTTTGATACATTTCGGCAACTTTGGAAATGTTCCCTTCCGAAGAATACTCTGAGATCATAATGTTCCAAGAAATTGCATCTCTTCTCGGAGACTGCTGGAACAGCGCCACCGCGTCGTCCGAGGCTGCCATCCTGCACAAGTGCGTCAAGATCTTCACCGCGTAGCAGTGCAGCTGCCCCCCGCCGCCGACGTTCTATTTGGCCGTGCACACGCGGAGCACCACGGCGAGAGTCACGGCGCTTGGCTGGCAGCCGTCCAGCCGCATGTAGTACAACACCCGGGACACCTCCCGGACGTCCCAGACACCGGCATGCGAAGAGACCAGCGACGTCCAAGAAACCACGTCGCGCGTGGGCATTTCGTCGAACAGCTTCCTGGCGCACGCGACCATCCCCGCGCCGCGCGTAGGCATCCACCAGCGTGTTGCAGAAGTAGACGTTGGCGGCGAACTCCGCCCTGACGCCGACGGCGTGGGCGGCGCCGACGAGCTCGGCCTCGCCGCGGCTGGCGGGGAGGGAGGCTGCGGCGCGGTTGAGGAGCGGGAGCGTGTAGCCGTCCGGGCGTGCGCCGGCGCGGAGCATCGCGGCGAAGGTGGATACGGCCGCCGCGGGGAATCCGGAGTCGAGGCGGCCCCCGATGGCGGCGTTGCATTGGCCAGTTGTGGAGGAGTTGGAGCTGAGGTGGGCGGCGCCGGCGCGCGATGTTGACGGAGAAGACGGTAGCAGAGCAGGTGCTCGACGAAATACCGGGAAGATTTTGGAGCCATTCCAACGAAACCGAAACGTACCCAAAATATAGCATTGAATATGATTTCTTCATATATATTATCTTCTCAACTAATTTAGCTTCTCCGTATAGTTCTCAACCAATCACAATATCTCAAATAATTCCTTAATATTTATGTCCGACCTTAAAGTTTTTATATTTGGCACAAATGTATATATTCTATGAAAGTTTTTAGAAAATAATAAAAAGAACTCAACCTATTAAAGAAATTAAAATAAATAGGCCGTGGCTTGTTCATGGCAGTAAAAGAAAAAAATTGCAACATTGATGGATCCTTTGGAATGATAGAAATTTATAGGAATATATAAATTTATTAAGGCCTGGAATTGAACTTCCTCAACCATCTTTTAACAAGAATAATAACTATTTCCAGTTACAAATCCAAGCTGTTATTGAGGATGTAAGACTTGCTCGGTCCTTGTGTGATCCAATAAATAAAAGGGCCATGTATAATGATATCATTTGCGGTACTTTAAACCTGTAGGGTTGTGTCATATATGTCCCTAAACTCTTAAAATGCATATTCAGGTCTCATAACTTGTCAAAGTGTATCATATAGGTCCTAAATCGACACAACCCCTTTAGGATCCTACGTGGCGCTGATGTGGCATGCCACATGGACGTGACATGTCATTTTCTTTTTTTCTTCTTTTCTTCTTTTTCTTTTTCTTCTCATTCTTCTTTTTTTCCTTTCTTCTGCTCCGGTCATAGAGAAAGGAGAAGAAAGGGAAAAAGAGAGAAGAAAAAAAAGAAAAAGAAAAAATTTTAAATGGAATCCATTTGTCAGTCAAAACGATGCCACATCATTCCGTGTGGCATGCCACATCAACGCCACGCAGGATCCTGAAGGGGTTGTGGCGATTTGGGACTTAGATAACACACTATGATAAGTTCTAGGACTTGAATATGTATTTTGAGAGTTTAGGGATCTAGATGACACACCACTACAAGTTTAAGGACTGCCCGTACACTTTACTCGTGATATTTTTTTCAATATCCATACCATCGCATCAACGGTGTATAATGGAGTTGTTCAACATGGAGCCTGTAAATATAATAATGGACAAATAAATGATCAAGTTAATCTACAACAACAATCTTTTCCAGCAGTCCAGTACCAAGATGTACTTCGCAAGGTTGGGGATGCCCCCATGCAGTCTTTCCCACATCCTCCAACCACAAACTTGAGCCGCGCGTCATTTCGAGATTGCTCAAGGGAGCCACAACTTGGAGGGTGAATCCGATGGAAATTGGTAGTTTCGTCCTACTTTAGCTTACCTAATAGGTTGGGTGTCCGAGTCATTGCATGTGCACGATGTCTTGACTATCACAAGTATGCCAGGGGATTGGTATTGGCAATGTCTCAGGTGGTGCCGCATAGAGAGGTGCCCCAATATGAAAAAAGTCTTCCCTCCAAATGCAAAACGTTTCATTCCACTAGAGACCATATGGTCCAACGATCAGAACCGTACTATTTTATTTTTCATAGTTAATTGCTATACAGTACTCAGAGGCATCTGGGTCATCCGTTTTGAAAACGGAATGCCACTAGCCTACGACTCAGGTGCTATAATTTTATTCTCTAAGGGCAACACCAATGTATATTATCAAGATGAGTATTAGTGTGGGACCCAGTCACAGGCGGTAATAGGAGAAGACACTATCCACAATGCTTATCTCGGCGAGAGGGTAGTAAAGGTGGGGTCCACAGGATAAAAAAAATCGGCGCTCAGTTCCTTCGCGCGAGTTCCGGCCAGATCGATCCCCAATTCCTCTTTCGCTGTTTCCACCGGCGCCGCAATCTCCTCTCCTTCCCCGCCGCCGTAAAATCCGCTCCTACCCCGCCACTCGCCGCCGCCAACTCCTCCGTCCCCACTATCCATGCGGCGATCCGCTCCCCCTCCCCCCGAAATCAACGCCACAAACCCCTCCACCCTTCCACTGACGCCGGGTTCCTCTCCGCCACCCAACGACGCAATCCCCTCTATCGCTACCACCCGGCGCCGCATCCGCTCCACCCCCACCATCGACGCCGCAAACCTTCCTTCTCTGCAATCAGGCAACGCTTTCCCCTTCATCCGTCGCCGCTATCCCCGCCGACCGACGCCGCAAGCCACCTCCCTTATTATGGCGGACTGGTGCTTCAGCCCGGCTGGAGACTGAGGAGGTCATCTTCTCTGGTGTGTGATCAGCTTCGGCTTCATATCCTCCTGCTGAGATCTGCGACGGAGCTGCAAGACCAACTGTAAGTCCAACTAACCCCTATGCTTGTGATTTAAGTAGTAGAATAGCGTATGTGCTTGCATGATAAATATTGTACCATGTACCTCTCTGTCGATGTTGCGCATGTTATATTTTCTAGTTCAGTTTATGAGAATCGGAGTTGCCATAACTGTGTGGACAGATTTTTTTTTTGTTTAATCACGGTCGGAGTTGCTATAACTATGTGGACAGATTTTTTGTTTAATCACGGTCAGTTGTTTTACCGTTTGATCTGTGTTATGGTTCGTGCTTCTATCCAAGTAAAGAACACAACACTAGGTTTCCCCACTCCATAAGAGCCCTGCATACAGCAGTTTAAAACAGGTAGCTACATTAACCTTCTACTGTTCTACATCACGAACGGATGTAGCTAGCACTAACCTTTTATGTTCTTGCTAAATATTATGTTGCAGAAAATTTAATTTAACTCTCTTGCCATCCAAAATATATCTATTTGCTATGTTGCCGGCCTGTTAACAGCAACCGACTGTCTTTTTTCTCAAAAATACAAGCTACATGATGATGAGATATAATTATGTTTAATTCTTACAACACTAATCAAAAGTAAGCATCGGAGTTTGATTAATCTGAAAACTTCAATAGTATTCGATATAGCTACTGGAGTATATGTTTGTCAGGGCTCTAGCTGATTCTCGATTCTCGATCAGCTAGCTGCAGGGGAGTATACTTGACACCAGTGCATTGGTGTTGGTGTAAGTAACCTTGTTGCTATGTATCAACACAGTTGTTTCCTGTTCAAATGTTTTCAGGAAAAAGGAACCACATTTTGCCTCTCTGTTGGTAGTTTTGCTCTCCTTTTTTCTTCAGTCTACTAGCTGTATACAGAACATATATATAGTTCTTCAGAAATAAAAGGCAATCCATTTTTGTAGGTATTGCAAGATAACTAGCTAGTGTACATAGTCCCTATTGGAATACGTAGCTGATAAAAAGTAATACATTTGACATACAAATACAAGTACTTTTGGAAGCAAACATTTAGATTCTAAATTGGTAAAGACAAATTAAACTAGTAAAATACAAGGTTGATATGGAATTATTAAAATCTAATCTTATTGTTGCTGACCACTAAATTTCTGCCACACGTGCTCTATCAAATCTCCCTTCAGACGCCGATGTGTTTGTCGGTCATGGATAGCCTTGTTTTGCTCTAAAACTTCTTGAAATCCATATATTGGTCCATGGTCAAGCCCTGTCATTTGAGGATAATACTGCCCTTGTTCATATGTATTGTCATCCGGTATATCATATGAGCCTCTCTCATCCTCAACTATCATGTTGTGCAAAATAATGCAGGCATACATTATATCTGCAAGCTCTTCCCTTTCCCAAATACGCGCCGGGTGACGTATGATGGCCCAACGTTTTTGCAAAACCCCAAAGGCTCTTTCCACATCTTTTCTTGCTGATTCTTGACGTTGGGCATATAATTTGTGCTTAGCACTTCGGGGCCTGGTGATTGATTTGGCAAATGCAGCCCACTCCGGATAAATTCTATCAGTTAAATAGTATCCCATGTTATATTGTGTACCATTTATGGTAAACTGAACAGGAGGTGCTCTTCCTTGTATCATTTCAGTGAATAATGGAGACTGGTCCAATACATTAATATCATTGTTTGAACCAGCAGCACCAAAGAAAGCATGCCAAATCCATAAATCTAAAGAAGCAACTGCTTCAAGCATAATAGTGGGTACTCCATAGTCACCACGTGTGAATTGGCCCTTCCATGCAACCGGACAACTTTGCCATTCCCAATGCATGCAATCAATACTCCCCAACATCCCAGGAAATCCATGTGCCTCTCCAAATTGAAGTAAACGTTGAATATCCTCCACGGTAGGCCTGCGCAAATATTGTTCACCAAATAAATGCCGCACACCTTGAACAAAATTGATCATGCACTCCATTGCTGTACTTTCTGCAACCCCAAAGGTCTCATCCATAAGATCAGCTGGTGTACCATATGCCAACATTCGCATGGCAGCGGTGCATTTTTGCAATGGTGATAGACCCACCTTGCCAAATGCATCTCGCCTTAGACGAAAATATGGAGACCAAACACCAAGAGCTTGTACAATGCGCAAAAAAAGATGCCTTCTCATGCGAAATCTCCTCCGAAACTGATCATCGGTGTACAATGGACTCTCAGAAAAATATTTAGCAAATAATCTGTTGTGGTCATCTTCATGATCTCTACTAATGTACCTCCTTGTGTAGCCCCCCAGCTGATTAGAGCTACCAGCTAGGTGAGCCATCAATCTCGCTTCAAGTTGAGCTTCCAACCGAGCTTCAAGCTGAGCTTCCATAGGGTCATTAATTTCTTCCCATGTCATATCATCAAGCTTCTCACTAGTGATGGACTCATCGGAATGACTAGAATTATCTTGTGACTCAGTGGACATCTTTTTTGGAGATGGGTTGCTATGTTGGTAAGAAGTTGAAGGAAAGGAAGGGGAATGCTGCCTTCGTGATGTGCATGTCTTATTTATATATGGTTCATCCTGCTAGCTATGTGTAACATTGATGCCTTGCTTTTGCTTCCATTGCAACGGCTAGTTTCCAACAGCTAGATTCTGAACAGCCATGTCTTTCTTTTTGGATGTATTCCAACAGCTAAATTTTAGACAACTGTGTCTTGCTTTTTGGATGTATTCCAACAGCTAGATTTTAAACAACCATGTCTTGCTTTTTGGATGTATTCTAACAGCTAGATTTTAAACAACCATACCTTCCTTTTCTATCTATTCAAACCACCATATTATAAAATGTTGTGCTAATTATTATCAATGTATATTTTTCTGCAGGCTGCTTAAGAAACGAATTGCTGTTGTTATGGGACAAATCAGAGACTACAGAGAAGAAGGTTCAGACATATTATGATTGTGGGCAAATATTATCACTTCATATGCCTTCTCACTAGTGAAATATTACATTCATCATTCACTGAGTTCACAATACAACAATTACTTGCCCTACAAACCTATCACAAGTCTAAATATTACTAGCAAGTTAAACTTAATGAAACAGTGACACACTAAGTACTAGGGGTACAAACATAACTTAGGGATCTTCTATTCTTCTGCAAGTTCTGTAGCTAGCTTTTCGAGGACAGCTTCATGCCTCTTGAGTTTTGCATCACTAAAATTGGCAGTGTCTTTGTCCAACAACTTTAAATATGTCTGATACTTCTCCATCCTAGTTTGTTCCTTCTTTGCTTCCGCTGATTTGGTGGTTGCTTCTGCAGATTTCAGCACTGCTTCTGCTCTCAATTTTACAGCTTCGTTGAAGAGAACAAAATCTTGAGATGGCTGGTCCCCCAAAGGAGACGGTGCAGGTTTTTTTCCTTTCCCTTTAAGCTTGGCTTTGGCTTTTTTCTGCCCTTCAGGACGCTTCTCTTTTCGGCTGGTCTCCTCCTCAGTTTCTTGGTTGGATGATGATGTATATGCACCAGATTCAGAAATCTTAGTCCTCTTGTTCTTGCTGTCCTCTTCAAGTATCCGTCGCCATTTTGGTTGATCCTTTAATTCTCTCCACATATACTCTAATGTAAAAGTTTTATCATTGTTTTCTGATTTATATAATGCATGGGCTTTCTCCATGATCATATCATCAGAGAATCCACTGCTCCAGGTTCTTCTAGCTCGAGAATAAGCTCCACAAAATTTTGCAATGTCCTTCTTAACACCACCCCAATGTGTCTTGCATTGCACGACTGTCCTTTTGCGGTTATTGCTAGATGCATTACCATTGAACTCTGCAGCAACATCCCTCCAATAGTATTCTCCCTTCTTGTCATTGCCATTTATAGAATCTAGTGAGTTATTCAACCAAGAGCTGAGGAGTCGTAAGTTTTCTTCTTCGGTCCAGTTGACGTGTGTCCCTCTTCTCCCTGTCTCTTGGCTATTGTCACTTGACTCTTCGATGTTAACCAAATTGTTCTCTTCCTGTCTTGCAGGGCACTGAGAGGCTGATTTGGATCCATGAGATGAGGCGGACCCGACAACTTGATTTGGTGAGTGCATCCAACTTTCTTGGGGACGAAAACCTTGAAAGCTTATTGGTGCAGATTGTAACCAGCTTGCTTGCTGCAGAAAACCTTGAAAGTTTGGAGGAGAACTACCATATAGGTGATAGTTGGCTGGAGGACCAAAAGGGTTGAAGGTTTGGAAATTAGGTGGTGAGGCTTGGGTAAAATGTGGGGATTGGGGAAATTGTGATTGGGAGAAAGTTGAGGGGAATTGAGTAGGAGGGGAGTTTTGGCTAGATTGTTGGCTTGGAGAGCCTTGGTTTAACAAGTTCATGAAACCTCTCTTGGAGGGATCCATCTCAAGCTCTCAGCTAGCTAAGTTTCACAGAATGTGTTTGTGTTGATTCAAAGAAATTATGAGCCATCTCTGTTTTTGTAGGAGATGAAGATGGCAAGAAGAACAGTCCATGCAACGGTTGGCTGGGGAGGAGAGCAACGGTTGGAAGAAGCAACGGCTACTTGCAATTTAAAATTTTTTGTCAGAACTCCACTGTACACATTTCATTTTTTATTCCCTTCTTGCCGGCAGCAGCGCTACTTCCTGGCTTTAAGAATGAACTACTCCCACAATGACTAATACCAGGTAGTAAGCAACCATTTAATGCTTACTACCTGGTTTTTTACAACATTGTGGGTGCCCTAACTAGGTGATGCCCGGCCCGCGCGTTGCGCGGGCACATTATTTGTTACATCACTAATTTTACAATAAACCACGCAAAACAAATTTGTTATAACAAAAGAAATATTACACCGACTAAAAGATATACCAAAGTACAAATCTTTATATATAGATTTGTACCATGAAAGTGAGATATCATTACTAAAGTGAAAATTGAAGTTCTAAGTCACAATAAATCTTGAAAAATTTTCATTTATCTTAACAATTACATTTTTTGGGGTTATGGTAAGGGTATGAATATCTTTCTGCATATATACCACCAGACTAAGAGTAATATACAACAATTAGAAGAATGCATAACCGTTGACTACAGGATGAAGATCCCTACAGAGGTCTATGCCTAAAGCGCCCATATTACCAAAAGAAGGCACAATGTTTATGTGGAGGTTGGATAGCATCAATAGAGCTTGCACAATGCCAATGTCAACTTCTTCTGCAAGGACATGTAATTTAATAAGTTCAATAGCATAATACATGGTGCAATAATTTAAAAATCGCATGGTGAATAATAGGAAATCATTAGAACGAAGAAGATAATAGGAATTGTGAAATAATAGAAACTTTCAGTGTCAGTAATACACGTTCAATAATAGAGTACATGTATTGATACTATATCCATGATAGGAGTCAAACAATTTAACAGTGTGAAAGGGTGTTGATAATCAAATAAAGTGAATTTCCAGAAACATGGCTTTTTTTTTCTTTGAACCTGAAGAAACATGATTTCAGTTTGGAAATTAACTGCCGTTCAAGATGTACCTGAACACGGAAGGAAAAAAGTTTTAGTGTGGTATTTGTACAATGAATGTACATGTCATACCATAATATAGCATGAAAACATGAATAGGTAGCTAGTAATCTTAAGCACATGTACACATAGTGCATAGTTTACAATAATGACAGCTATACAGACCAAAAGGGCCATACTGATGTCATAGTACAGACTGGTATGTAACTGTTTCATTCGATTTATTCTAGGAGGGATTTGAGGTGTAACTGTCCACTGTATGTAGCAAAGTATAAACAATTGTGTGTTCATTAGAAGAAATTGCATGTGGTTGGTGTGCTATCATAAGGCATTACTTCAGCTGTACAAAGAAGGAAGAGGTGCATATCTTTTCGATGTCTCCCCCGTATTAATCTGGAAAATAGAGGACTTGCCTATCTGTATGAAATAAAATTTGAATGACAAATTAGTCTAAAATGAACTATCATACGTGAAAGATATATCGGTGAGAAACAAATAATATAAGCATCCATCAGTGACCAGAAAAACAAATATCAGTGAGCAGCAAGTTAACTGCGTATATGTACAGCGATTACATATATGTAGAACCAAAACTATAGGATTGCTAGTCACATTTTTTACCTCCCATTCCTTGAAGCAGCCTATGAAGCATTCCATCCTGCTCGTTTAAGATAAATAAACAACATGCGGAGAAAATTTTGTGAAGTGAACCATAAAGCGGAACTCTGTTGGTACTAAGGCAGAAAAGAACACAACTCTTGAACAACACGGCACCCATACAGAATTTTAGATATGTTGGACAAACCTCTAGAAATATATGCCTTGTCACAGGATTATATGGCATGATAATGTGAATGAACCAACCAATGAAACTTTAATTAACGCTTGAACTTCCAACCAAAGTTAATAATGAAGGAATTAAACATAACCAAAACAGGTTATCACTTACAGACTGATCAAGATAATTAAAGCAAAACTGATTATCTGCAGTAGCTAGCTTGAACTTTTCCTCCAGTTAAATCATTAGGTAAAAAAAAGATTTAAAGCTAATAATTACTATTTGTAATATGCCCTAACTCTTATATAAGCAAAAGCAATAAGAAAACTAAAACCAAGTGAAATTGTTGTGCAGCTTTTTGTGCAGTTTTGGTTACCTGTGTGGCTACGACAATATTCACTGGACTAATCAACAACGGATACTTGTATATTATGTTTTTGAATCATTTCATCTGCTGCATATATAGGACACTGAGTGCCTGATCAATTTAGCTTTAGGAATTCCAAAGATTCCAAGACAGATGATGCTAAACCATGATCGAAGTCATGTGTCCTGCCTGTAAGATTATAGTAAAGAAAATGAAAGCTTGTGAAGAAATATGGAATCTGCAAGTATTTAACGAAATAATAACAAAGCTGTGTATCTTCATTTTGTTCTAGTATAACTGGGTTGCTCAGAGATCCATTGGACACTATACAACAAAAACACAGCTGGGTATCCGGATGAGGATTCGATGATAGTAAAATAGCTTGTGAGTATTATAATGCAGCAGCAGGCAAAATAATTTGAGAACATTTGGTCGAGATAGAACACAACCCTTCAATAAGTTTGCCATGTAAAACAGTCAATGCATTTCTTCTGGATGGAATAATGACCATGTAAATCATCATTTGTAGAGTAAAGGTTGATGAGACTAATCAATCGAACAAAATAATTAAAAATAACAAAAGGCAGACATGTGGATTAAAATCCAGATCCAGAAGGAAAAGAAGAGCTGCAACGCATGTACTGGCAGCAGCATCCTGGATGAAAAAATTGGAATCAAGAGACCCTCAGATTAATTTGATCCAGAGAGCTGAAACAAAAAAAAATGTCTTAAATAGATGGAGTTCAAGTTCTCGCCATTATATTAACGAAACAGAGCTTCGAATCAAGCAGTAAATCAATCCCAAATCCAAGAAATCTACGGATGCCAGTTAAATCCCCAGGAAAAAATGACCAAGAAAGCACCTAATTACATATTACTCTCTCAATCCAGGGCATAAATCAGTCAATCATACCTACAGATCGACACCAATCTCTCGAGTGATTTGGAGCAGAACACTTGCCACAGACTAAACCCCAAATAGTTGTTGGGTCAAAGAACAGAGCTCACAGGAAGAAGCGACAACGGGGCAGCTCGGGGGAGACGGGGACGACGACCTAAGACGACCTCGCGGTCTCGCTAGCCCATGCGTGCTCCATCCTGTGCCCCGTGGCCTCCTCACGCTGCCGTCGACGACACCGAGGCGCGAGAGAGAAGGATCCCGGCCCGGAGAGCACCATCTGACGCATCCTGTCCCCATCGCAGTGGTGGTCGTCGTCAGAGGTCGAGGTGGAGAAGCAGGATAAGAAGCGAGATGAGGGAGAGAGGGGACTGACCTGAGATGAGGGAGAGAGGTGGAGAAGAAGCACCATACCTGGACATCGTTGCTCAGCGCCGCCAGGCCTCCCTCGACCTCATCCACCTGGTGGCCGACGTCGTCCGTGATCTGCAACCACATCGACAACCGGATCTATGCCAGCCGCTGGCTCGAGGAGGAGGTAGCGACGGCGGGCGGGCGGGCGACCACTGGCTCGAGGAGGAGGTCGCGCTGGCTCGGATGCGGTGCCGCTGGGGAGTGGGGACGAATGCGAGGAATCGCGGTGGCGGCGGCGGAGCGTGGGAAGGGGAGAGGAAATAAGGGATTAGGGCACGACCGACTGCCTGTTGCGGTGGCCTGATACGATGGCGAACGCGTAGCTGGGCGGGGCATCGGACGGCGCTGCTTTTTTGGGTGACGTGGCCGCGCGGGCGAGTGAACAGTGTACAGCAACGACATGAGCTTTAGGCCCTGGTTCTTTCAGATTAGGATTATTATAATCTAGATTATTGAGTCAGATTACTATAAGCTAGATTGTTATAATCTGTAGTAGAATAAGTGGTTAGTTGTTTCTTTTCTAGATTATTAGAGCATAGATTATTGGGTTTGCAGGTCTAAAGAGGAAGTGGGATGGCATGGTGGGTAATTTTTCACCCAATAATCTAGAAAAAGCTTACCTAAATGAGCTTATCAGATTATAATAAGCTGAGCTCCAGATTATAATAAGCTACTTCAATAAGTTGTCTGTTTCTTTCAGCTTACTCCTAATAATCTGGATTATAATAATCCCAAGCTGAAAGAAACAGGGCCTTATAGGATTTTATATGATTACTTTCGCGGTCTGTTTAGTAATTTGTACAATCAACCTAGCTAATATAATAGGTAAAATAACAGGATTTTGTAGATAAGAGTATTGGCATCATGTATAAAATTGATAGTTATAGCTAAAACACGTAGTATGTGAGGAAAGGATGAATTGATGAGTGCTAGCATAATAACGCTTGATAAAATGAAGCCGATGATAAGAAGATTAGAGGATCTATATCCCTCATCCCTCGGGTATGATGCACTCGGGACCAACCACCTCCACAAACAGCTCTATTAGAGCAAGTTTAATAGTATAGCCCACTACTAGCTCCAGTTCATCTTTAGCTAATCTAACAGTAAATTCATAAAATAGTTGCTTACTATACTGTTATATGGTCCCACCTGTCATACACACATTGTGTATTGGAGTCCGTGCTGCAGCTGGCTACAGATCTATAGCCGGCTGCTCTTCTCCCTCATCTTTCATCTCATTAAAATATATTTACAGCTGTCTAATAGTCTACAATTGTTCCTGCTCTTAGGCCATTCCCAACCTAATGACTAGGATGGTGTCTATAGCATTAAATAAGCTGCCACCTAGAGTAAAAGATGATGTGGCAAGTGAATAAATGAGGGTCTTGCATGAGACATGATTTCTACACAGCATTTAAGACATCATGTGAGATAAGTAGCATTAATTTTAAGCATGAAAAAGTGGTGTTTGCATTGAAAAAGTAGTGTATAGTACTAGTTTCTTGATGATGTAGAGTTTATGGAAACTATGTCTAGTTTCTTGGGTTGGGACTGGCCTTATAAACATATTAAGCATTTAAATAACAATCACATGTAAAAAAAAGATATTTAAGCTCTCACCATATCGTTGTCAAGTGAGTAATTTACAAAATCAAGTTGCCATAGCAGTATCTATGAGGCCAAAAAAGAAGGGACCTATGCAGTCAAGAAAAATATTGAGAATAGCTTCCACTCAAATTGACAATGAAAAACATGATGGATCTGGACATAGGAAGATATACTTGTAGCAGCTACCACTCATTATTTGAAAAAAAAAAACACATCCACATTTGTGAAGTTTCATTCGACAACTACAGAGAGATAAAAAATGCTATTGATCTAGCAGCACCTATGAGGTTAAAAAGATGCTAAAGCGCTCACAAAATTTCCGGATACCAATTCAAAAGACTGATCAAAATTACACTTACCTGATTATATAGCATCATTGATCCATGCATAGAGTTGTTGCAGTTTTGGATATGGTCCATTTTGTTGTAAACAAACAAAATAGCTGAACAATATGAAATCTAAAAGAAGCTTGGATACATAAATAGACAATCACTACATTCGTCTAGAGCATGAACCATGCTACTGCAATTTGCACGGTTTAGAAATATGTCACTACAATTCATGTATTTAGAACCATGCCACCGCAATGGTACCGCGGTACGCTTGAGGTAGGAATTTGCGGTGGCGTATTTCCAATCCAAGCAATTTGTGGTGGCATATTTCCAATCTGCACGGGCTGTCATAGATGTGATAGAAGAAGCCATAGTATAAAAAAATGTAAAAAAACGTATCAATAGTGATTTGCCGTACTTTCAGAATTAACTCAGCACAGGAAAGAGACTCAAATAGAATCGACAGCAATGACATCATTCAAATGTTTCAGATATGGTTCAAACAGAAAATCTGCAACAAAAAAAAAATTCCTGCAGCAAATTCCTCTTCATGACATGACGATACAAGGCATGTGCACGCAGGCACCCTCAAATCCACTCATCGCCAGCCAGACGAACGTTGCGCTTAACCAGCCCGACGCCCATGGGCCACATCACTTGGAATAGTCGTAGCAGCAGAGGTGCCGCGGCCAGGCTGTGCAGTTGGCGGCGCCGATGGCTGAGGCGGCGGCGGCGGCGGCTTTTCGAATCTGGAGTCGAGGGATGCTTTGCGGTCAGCATCCGACAGGACGGCCCACGCATCGGCTACGAGGCGGGCGGCATGGGAGAAGGCGGGATAGCAGGGGTCAAGGGGGTGAGAGCAGAGAGAGCGGTTGAGCAGGTCGGAGGCTTGGCGATAGTAAGATTCGATGACGGCGGGGTCACGGGCGGTTGGGACGGCGGGGTTGAGGCCGAAGACGAGGTAGGGGTCGGGGGCCCCGGACGGGAGGCGGTACCGGTGGTGATGGGTGGTGCGGAGGGCGACGGCGGCGACCAAGAGGGCCTGCCCGCTCGGGGCGCATGGGTCGAGGCCAAGGGCCTTGATGAGTAAGTGCCAGCAGCGCTCGATTTTGCCCTTTGTGATTTGGCCTGACAAGAGATCCTTAGCGGTGCTCACATACCGCTCCGCCTCTCGCCGGAGGGCGGCGTCCTTGGCTCGACGCCGGGGGATGGAAGGATTCATCGGGGGAATAGGCGAGACACCAGTACCAATCTGTTCATGGTAAGAATTAAAATTTCAGTATAGATATACATAAAACTAGCCACATAGGTCGCGCGACCACGATGACATGTATAATTAGTATGTGACCGTCTATTCAAGAGATATGTATAAATTGGTGTAAAGTATATATAATATCGTAAAGGTTAAATAGGGTACGGATATCTAGAATCGTAAAGTAAGAAAAAATATACTGTTGAGGGTAGGAATATCTAGAATCTTAAAGAGTAAGAAGATATAACTTCTATCAAAGAAGCTCTATCAGAAAGAGTGAAGAAAGTCATCATAAATTTCAGGCTTGACAACCATTTGTGGTCAGCATATTGCAAGCTAAAAATGCAGAAGTACCCAGTAATTACAGATTCAGTCATTTACATTTTGGTTGTCAAATTCACGCTAAAATCATATATTGACATGTGCATAAACAGTTTGCAATATATGATTGACATTTAGGCCTTGTTTAGTTACAGGGGTGAAAAGTTTTGGCGTGTCACATCGGATATACGCACATACATTTGAAGTATTAAACGTAGACTAATAACAAAATAAATTACATATTCCGCCTGTAAACTGCGAGACGAATTTATTAAGCCTAATTAATCCACCATTAATAAATGTTTACTGTAGCACCGTATTATCAAATCATGGAGCAATTAGGCTTAAAAGATCTGTCTCGCAATTTGCACGCATATCTGTGTAATTAGTTTTTTTTCTATATTTAATTCTCCATGCATGTGTACAAACATTTGTTGTGACAGGGTGAAAAGTTTTTGCATTGGAACTAAATAGGGCATTACATAGGCTAAATGCAGATTCAGAAACTCCAGTATTCAGGTGATTGGTGTACAATTAAAAAGGGCGCTATTTAGGCCCCCTTTGATTTAAGGGAAATTCATAGGAATTTTAGAGGATTTCATTCCTATAGGAATTTTTTCTATATAGCCCTTTGAATCAAAGAAATGAATCTTATGGAATCCTATGAAATTCCTATGGAATGCCTAATGTCATGCAAGTTTTGGAGGAATTCTAACATGAGGTAGAACCTTATGGAAACTTTCCTTTGAGTCTTTATCTCTCCTCTAATTTCCGTGTTTTTCCTGCGGTCCAATCAAACGGCTATTCCTGTGTTTTGCAATCATCTGTTTTACACTTACATTCCTATCAAAATCCTACTTTTTTTCTATCCTGCGATTCAAAGGTAGTAGAACCTAATTTTTTTTACTTAAACTGGTTAAGGTTAACGTGCCCTATTGTCACATGGTCTGTTGCGTTTGGCTTTCATCTTTAGAAGTCAGAAGGCAAAAAATAAAAATAAAAAGACCTTACTGTCCAAGAAAAACAAAATCATTTGAGTTGGCTATCAACCTATCACATTAATATTCCCTTGCTAAACAAAACACACAGGAGCAATCCTTATTTTTTTTTACGAAACACAGTTGTACATGTGCTTTCTAGCATATTATTATAACATTGCTCTTCATCAATCCATCCCATCACTGTTCTTTATTGACCCCAGATGTAGTTCCCAGCTACAGCGTGGGAAGGCAAAGATAGGAGGCGATGGGATTTACTAAGTTTGTGACTTACCAAATCCCGTTGACGAGGGATGACTGAAAGCTGTGATCTGATTTATCGTCGCCCGCCTTGTTCTACTGTTGTGAACCTCGATATTGTCTCGCTTTTCTGGAGCTGTGATTGGGACGGGGATGGGGATGAGGATGGGGATGAGAAAGCGCGTAGATCAAAGGCTTTGGCGGCAATGGGAGAGCAGGCGGTGGGCTGTGCGAGTAAGAGATGCTGGGTGCAGCAAGGAAGGGAAAAGATGCCCGGGAGAATGGGGCTGGGGGACTAGGAGGCAGAAGCGGAGCCTGTCGCGGCGGCGACGGCAATGGGGAAAGAGGTGAGAACGCCGTGATGGAGGTGAAGAGGGGAAATTTAACTATTTGCCACTCTTGTGACATGGCAATTAACGGTTTGCCACACCGTGTCTATGACATGTGGGCCCTCATGTGTCTATGACATATGGGCCTAGTGGCAAATCGTTAAGCACTACTCGTAAGAGTGGCAAATAGTTAAAAGCCCCGGCGAAGAGGAGGGCAGGCGGCGTGGATGCGTTTCGGGAGGAGATGGGTTTTGCGTTATTTATTTTTCTTTTGGTACCCTTTTCACCTACTCAGTGACTCCTAGAGTATTCTACCATTCACCAAGATTTTTCACTCATCTTCACTTCAGTTCTGATGGCAGCGGTTGAATCCGTGGCTGCATCCGACGGTCCTAAATATCCGATGACATGGCGCTTTGTGGTGGTGAAAAACTTTCGTATTTTATGTCCGTATTGACGACTTGTATATTTATGCCATAATGTTTTTTTTTTGCGGAACCATAGGACCTGTTAATAACAATCCAATGTTTCTCGCTCAAGGCTCAAATACTATGTTCAAGCGTGAATGTTCAATATTTTACAGAGCATACTACATTTTCTCTTCCAATTACATAACTGAATATTCATTCCTCTACACTTCTACAGAGTATTAAACAACAACTTGTCAGAGATTCTTGTCAATTCATTAAGGGGGAAAATAATGTTTTTTTATCATGATGACATCAAGGTGTTTCAGATGCATTCATACTCTTGTATTATGAAATGGAATTTGTGCGAAGTTTCTGTTATAACTAGAGTTGTAAACATATTTAATTTGACCTATTGAAATAGTTAAAATGTTTTACTTCTAAAAATCAAAGAGAGTAATTATAATTCTTGAAGAACCTCTCACCTAACAATGACAGTACAAATAAAATTGTGTTACTCAGGACAGCAAAATAGCCAATAACCTCTAGAAAATGATAACAAAACTTCAGCTGGCACACTGTCTTGAGTTATGCACATGCAGTGATACAGAACAGGTGCAATGCAAATACAATTAATCGAAGCTAACCACCAGAAGTGGAAGCCTTGAGCTTGTTCATATCGATGAATCTGTCATCAGGCTTGTAGCGGGTGTGATGACAGTACACGTAGATACAGTCAAATATGAATAAAAAAATTTTAGCTATGAAAAAGGTGATATATTTATGCACAATGCTCCATAGATTTTGTAGGCTAGTGGATTGTCATATTAGTCTCTAGATAAAAATTAGAGATGGGCAGATGCAGTCATTTACATTTTGGCTGTCAAATTCTCGCTAAAATCTCATGTGCATAAACAGTCTGCAATATATGATTGACATTTACATAGGGTAAATGCAGAGTTAGAAACTGTAGCATTCAGTACCTAGTGTTGTACTAATTACATAGGCTAAATGTAGAGTAGAACTAAAATTTTGTTGTTAATTAACAGGTTAAGGTTAAGGTTAAGGTGCCCTCAGGCCTCATGGACACACCAGAGGACCAATAACTTGGTGACCATGAGCTGTTTGCTTGGCTTTCAGCTTCAGAACTCAGAAGGGAAAAATATTAAAGTGAATAGGATTATTTTGACCAAAGTGTTACTAATTTCCAGCCATTTTTGAATCATCAGTGTAGATATGTAGATCATCAAAATTTTTTTTATGAATTTAGTAATAGATTTTTTAACTGCTTAGCATTTAATTGTGTCCTAAACTCCTAATACATTGATGTCTTTGATTCACAGATTTGCCCAACAGAATGACGCAGGCAAGAAACAAGTGTATTGTCCTGTAATCGAAGGCACTTGTTAATGTCAAACCAAACCTTTAGATCATTGCTGATGATGTCAAAAAAAAATATTATCCAATAAAAAAATCGTTTGAGTTGGCTATCGACCTTTAACATTAATGTTCCCTTGCTGAACAAAACACAGGAACAATCCTTTTTTTAAAAAAAAAACAGAAACATAATTGTACATGTAAGCTTTCTAACATACTCTTTGTCAATCCATCACATTACTGTTCTTTATTAACCCTATATGTTTTCCCGGCTACAGTCTGGGAAGGCAAAGATAGAAGGTGATGGGATTTTCTGAGTTTGAGACTTACCAAACTATTTAGCTGCGATCCGATTTATCCTTGCTCGCCTTGATCTGCCGCTGTCAACCTCGGTATTGTCCCGCTTTTTCTGGAGCTGCGATTGGGATGGAGATGGGGATGAGAAAGCGAGTAGGAAGAGTGCGGTGGAGGCGAGGAGGTGACGGCGATGGGGGAGGAGGCGGTGGACTGTGCGAGGAAGAGACGCCGGGTGCAGAGAGGAGGGGAAAAGACGCCGGGGGCGGAGGGGAGAAGGCGACGGCGTGGGACTCGGGGTGGATGGACTTCGCCGCCGACGTGGATATGGAGGGGGCGAGTGAGCGCGGTGGAGGAGAAGGGTGGAAGTGGAGGCGGGCGGAGGAGGCGACGGCAATGGGGGGGCGGCGAAGGAGGCGAGGTGGGCAGCGGTGGCGGATGTGTTTCGGGAGGAGATTGGTTCTGCGTTTTTTTTTTCTTTTTCGTATCCACGACGTTCGGCTTCTCCTGTTCGCGAGCCGCGACGCTTCGGCTGCATGGCCCATGGACCGTTGGCCACACTCTGGACCATTCTATCATTCACCAGATTTCTTTTTTCACTCACCTTGACTTTGCATCTGACGGCAGCGATTCAATTTCTGGTGCATCCAACGGTCAGTTTTAATCCGATGACGTGGTACAATCTGTTGTTGGAAAACTTTACTTTTTTTTCACTACTTTAGACGCCAGCAGGGGATAACCATGATTATTTAACTGAACAGTAACAGGTAAGCACAGGTGAACTAAACAAAGGTGCACTTTATTAGTAACAGGTGAACAGTAACAGTTTCGGTATATATAAACACTATTAATATACATGTGCTAAACGCTACGCTGCAATCCTATTTGTCTTAAATAATTTACAAAACTTCATGTTAGCAAAATATATTTTTATATGATCTGTGTATTTGAAATTTTATTCAATTCATGTCGCACATCAAATGTATTTAACGTAAAGTACAACACTATGATATTGCATAGGCATAATAAAACTTTACGAGACTATGATATTGCATAGGCACAATAAAACTTTATGAGTGGCGTGCGCATGTGTATACATATCAGCATTATATTCCTGCACGTGGTTGGTATTTTATACTATCTATATGCCCTATATTTCTATTATACAATGAATGAATTAAATATATATTTATTTAAGTTGTATGGACGAACCATCTAAAAAAATTTAAAAGGAAAACTTTTTATAAGCATATGTATGCATTAATGTAAGAGAGTAATATAGACCATAGTTACAATCTCAAATATGTATCTGTACTACTTAAAAAATTTGAGAAATTTCCGTCGTCCGTGCACGAAAAAAAAAGTGCGAAAAAAGTTTTTGTCCGATTAAAAAAATGTCCGATTCCATAAAAATAGATTGCTTTTTTCACAAATCCTAAAAAAAGAGGTTGGTGGAAAAAAAAACCAGGTAAAGAAACCGGTTTGGCATTTTTAGCTTTTCCAAATACTCTTCAAAGTAGATTTGGAAACTTAAAAGCGAATTCAATTTTCTCCTTTCGAATTACTTTTTTTATTCATTCAAATTATCATATATCAAAATCCATCTAAAGAGGTCAAAGTTTATATAAACCGCGCGAGAAAAAAAAGCTCTTATAAAAAACGCTACGAAGAAATTGTTAGAGTAAAAACTTTATAAAAAAAGATAAAAAAATAACATCTGACTCAATGCGAGGAAAAAAAACATTATTTCTTCGAGAAAACCATATGATTACGTGAGAAAAACATCACCATTTATACAAGAACAGATTTGAAAAAACCGTGTGACTCAACGCGAGGAAAACACCACCGTTTATAAAAAAAATTTGGTTCGGCACTTGTGCAATGCAAAAAAAAGTCCGAATTTAGAAGAAAAAAACATCCAATTCCATGAAAAAGGTTCGTAACGTTTGTAGCGTCCATCGTCTACCACGTCGGTTTGGTTTTTTTGAAAGCGTTGCTCGAATATTCTGACATCTAGAACTAAAGTCAAGTCTTGTTTGGGCCCCTTTCTTTTCCTGAGCATGAGATCAAATTGATGGACGTTTGAGTTAGATTGGTTCCATCGATTTTGTTTCATCTTCTACACGGCTTTTGTTTACTCATCTATTCTCCTGTATTCATGGCCTTGTATATCTCTGTAGACAATTATTGTACTACTATAGCTACTGTTCTTTACTCCCTCCGGGCTGGGTTTATTAGTCGTTCCGGACACGATTTCAAAAACCAAGAAGTCATTAAGAAGGGTCCTTATTTCCTATTTTGTCCCTATTAAATACAGTTAGATATAGCGTGCAAACAAGCAGCTACTACTTTCTCAGTTGGTTTAGTGCATTCATCTTGGTGTATTGGGACTTGAGTTCGATTCCTGGTCTAGATTACATTCCCTTTTTTTTTTTTGGTCTTGGCGATTATGCATGGCACCATGCATCCATGCAGCCCATGCATCCATGCAGCCCATGCAGCTTCAGTACAGATCTGTGCTTATGCGGGCGTTTTCCTCGCCGACCTCGTCGTCCATGGAGTCGGCGACCACGAGCAGCACTTCCTCGCCGGCCGCCTCGTCCATGGAGTCGCTGGCCATCGAGTCCTCATCGTCAGCCTCATACATGATGTGTCAGGAACCATGGCTTTTTTTTTTTTGCTCAAAGCCCACATGTAAGGGCAGTCCCAACCCTCCACCTAGGATGGTGTCTATGGCATTAACTATATTGCCATGTAGTACTTCTAGCTTATGTGGCACTATATTAATTAAGAGAGAGAGTGAAGAGATGATGAAACTGGGTCTCATGCAAGACACAGCTTCAACAAAGTCCTCATCGTCAGCCTCATACATAATGTGTCAGCAACTATGGCTTTTTTGCTCAAAGCCCACATGTAAGGGCAGTCCCAACCCTCCATCTAGGATGGTGTCTATGGCATTAACTATATTGCCATGTAGAACTTATGTGGCACTATATTAATTAAGAGAGAGAGTGAAGAGAGGAAGAAACTGGGTCTCATGCAAGACACAGCTTCAACACAAGAACCTATTCACTAGACACTATCAAGTTTTGCATTGGGATAGAATATTGTCCTCATAATAGATGAAGAATAAATATGATTGGTAGAGAAGAGAGATGATGTATTTATTAATGGCCCACTTTAAGAAACCATGAGTTGTAGAGTGTAGTTTCTATTGTGATGTATTATTGATATGGCACCATAGACACTGCTTATGGACACTATGGGTGATTGAGACTGCGTTAATCCTGTTCATGTTCTCTTATGTGCTTGCATGCATCCATGCCACCATTAAATGAGATGTGAACGATGCGTTAAAAGGAGTAACGAGGAGATAATCCGGGAACAATAACGCCATCAATACACAAGGGCAATCTCGTCTCATGCATAGGAAAAATGCTCCAATGACAAATTTTCTCATCCACAGCTAACTGAGCCAAAACAACTAATAAACCCAGCCCGGAGGGAGTATAACATATTGTACGAAAATAATATTAAAATTTTAACAAATATGTTTTTAATTGATAGTTAGAGAAGAGTGCACGGTGGCTCTATTTTGTATAGACTTGACCATGCGAGGCAATGTAGGATTTTGATTGATCCTATTTTTAATTGGGAGAATGTATTGAAAGAGTATTTTAAATTATATGCGTGCCGTCACATGAATAATCTAATTCTTTTGGGTAAAGCAAAGATTGCCATAATCGAGGTTGAGACATTAATTGAAATGTTCCATTATTCCTTATGATATGTCTTAGCTACAACAATCTATACAAATATTATCATTGACATGGTTTATAAAAACATATATTGTCATTGAAATTTTTGACCTGTTGCAACGCATGGGCGCTAGTGACAATAAAAAATTGAAAACGTATCCGTCCTCCGTGATGACGAAAAAAGGGCGCAAAAAACATGAAAACAAGAAAAAAAAAGTCCGATTCAATTTGTAAAAAAAGAAACATAAATAAGGGCGAGAAAAAGAAGTCTGATTCAATGCGACCTAATCTATACCTCGACATTGAGCCCAGTTCTCTTCATTGAGTCATTCAATGCCCCCGATCCCTCAAAACAATGCCCCAGATCCCCAAATTGAAGATGAACATATTCCCATATCATTATTTCAGCATATGAATACATACAGATCCTCAAGCTAAGTAAAATAAAAAGCATGAATCATTACTCCTGCTTCTGTGTGGGAGGGAGAACAAGAGGGGGCAGCATCGCCATCGCACCTCCCAGATTCGCCCATCCCTGACCTCCACACTGATGGATCCACTAGCCAAGCAACTGGGGAAAGGGAGGAGAGAGGAGAGGAAGGACGGTCGTCGCACCTGCAACCCGCTGTGGTCATCAACCCATCAATATGGAGGTCGGAGGTGGCAAGATCTGACGTCCCCCGACCTCCACGCTGATGGATCCGCTGGCCAGGTCGCTGCGTCGCCCGCTGAGGCAGTAGCCAGCGGCGGGAGGAGTCCGGAAGACCGAGTCGCCGCCGCCGTCGCCTCAAGTAAAAGCCCAAGAGGCACGAACCCAGCGGTTGCACACCCCAGCAGAAACTTACCTGTGTGCGTGCGTTCCCCTAGCCTGGCAGGCACTCACGTGGTAGTAGGGTTTGGCTCTAGATCGAATCAACGAACCAGCGGCCGTTGGCGGTGTGGTCCGGCATTGCGGCCCTCTGCATCGGCGGCGGCAGCGTACAAGTCACACAAATGAGCATTCAGTTTTGAGAAGTTTGAACTCTCATTGGTATCACTCATCCCAGTTTACAATTTTGCAATTGTGATAAGAGAAAAACCAGAGAGACAAGGAAGCAACAAATGGTGAAAGAGCATACTTGAATACGGCTGGAGGTGGTCCCTGGTGGCCTGGTCAGCGGTCGTTGCCTTCCCCCGGCACTTGTCGACGATGCTGCCGCTGCCGCTGCTAGTCGAGGCGCTAGTGCCAAGACGGTGGCCGGCAACCTCCGCCACTGACGCTTGCTGTCCAGTCGCAGCATCGTGACGCCTAAACCCACCGTGCTTTGTGATCGCTGCGAGGCACCGAAGCCGCTGATCAGTGGCGAACCAGAATAAAAATTACCGGATATAATAATTTCTTAACTATTAAGTGATATATTAATTAACATAGTAGTATAAATTAAGTTAGGATTGAATCGTCGGGCATCTTCAGTTCGGTTAAATATATTCCCACAATATATTGAATATGTTGTACCACCAAGTACCAAGTACGTATAGATAGAACATAAGGAAGAATTGAGAACCAGAAATTCACAGATATACCATGCATGATGCACCTCGTACTTGGACATGGACCATGTGGATAAACTTATTACCTAGGAGGTCCATCGGTTGGAGACAGTCGTCTTCTCCATAGAGATCTCACATATTAATTACTGAAGCAATTAAACACATTTTATATAGGAAATCTCATCCTTGAGTAGTTGAGTATTCATGTCCATTCCACCGGAATAACTTTATAAAATTAAATAATTTTTTACACAGTATTTTGCCTTATTACAAGTGTACTTCAAATTAAAACGTGCAGTATATTGAAGGTACATTATCTCACATTGTCAAGAGAAACAACAGGCATCATGGCCTAGCACAGAACTGGAAACTGAATAAATTCTAGCGTGGTATAGTGGCAGATGACATAAACTCGTGCTCCAAGCCAGGCTGATAGGACGATATAGTTGCTTTATTGCTCAGAAATTCAACATTTGAATTCTCAGTGCTATGTTGAACTTTTGTCATAATAAAGGGATCCATCTCTTCCTTGTTTGCTTCAACAGTGCGGTATGAATTCAACCTTTTGTTTAGCAAAAACTGTAGTGCCAACTCAACTTGCTTCATAGTAGGTCTTTCATCCCGTCGTAGACTCAAGCAATCTTCCGCAAGAGAGGCAACATTGTTAATTTCTTCCTCGGTTGCTTCCTCAAGAACTTGATCAGCCACTATATCCCTAATTAGCTTCACCTTTTTTTCCCAAAGAAAATAGTTCGACAAGTTTTGCTTCATACCTGTTTCACTTGTAAAAATAGGTTCCTTCCTAAGTAGTAGCTCAATAAGTACAACTCCAAAGCTGTAGACGTCGCTTTTCTCATTCAATTGCCCGGTGTGGTAGTATTCTGGATCTAAGTAGCCAAAGGTGCCTTGTACATTTGTAACAACATGGGTTTCATTAATGGGAACCAATCTCGAAGCACCAAAATCTGAAACTTTGGCTGTGCAGTTTGCATCTAAAAGTATGTTAGCTGACTTCACATCACGATGAAAGACTGATACTGAAGCTGCTGAATGAAGATAACAGAGTGCTCCTGCTGCCTCAGTGGCAATTCTTAAGCAGTCATCCCAAGATAACCGAAAACTACTACGTGCATCAGCATGGAGAATTCCAAATAATGAACCATTTGGAATAAAGTCATAAACAAGTAGTGGGACCTCAGTTTCAAGACAACATCCAAAAAGCCTTACAATATTACGATGATTTATTTGAGAGAGGATGGCAACCTCATTGATAAAATTATCAATTTCATCTTGCTTAATTATCTTTGACTTTTTTATGGCTACCACACGTTGATCAGATAAGATTCCTTTGTATACCATGCCATGCCCTCCACGTCCGAGGATACGTGTGGGGTCAAAATTATTTGTCGCCTTTTCAAGCTCTTCCAAGGAGAAAATTTTTGTCTTGTCGCTCGCATTTTCGTCAGATGATATCAGTTGTTCTAATAGAAGACCTTGATTTTTTCGAAAGTAATTTCTTCGTAGTTGTCTTTGAATGTCCCTTTTCCATCTACGAAGAAGAAGCATCCCACCCAATACAAAGAGTAGAACGGTGAATCCAACACTAAGTCCAATTACAATACCTAAAAGGATTTTATCACCGAATCAGTGTTTTGTTTTAATGTAGTTTGAGAAGTGGAAAACCATTGAGAACATACCTATCAGAAGATTTTGTTTTTTTCTTGAGACACACTGCATAGCTGTCACATCATACTCTGTTTTGTCTGGGCACTCCATGCAATGGTAACTCCCAATGTCATTGTGGCATATGCCTTTGCAGATGCCAGGTGTTTTCTTGCACTCGTCAATATCTGCAATAAGGAACTTCATCAAATTGAAATGCTATGTTTGAAACGTGAATAAAATTACAAACATAGAGGTGATGGTCATAATAGTAAAATTCAAACGGTATTATCATTGGTAGTCTTGCTCCCAATAACAATTATGAGAAACTTTGGCCCATTAGATTGTCTACATTTCGAATTTTAGAGAAGAAAAAGTTTGTTGCTTGTTGCAAAAAGAAAAATAAAACGGTAACCTTTGCCTACCACAACATAAATTGATGCGAGGTTTGAGGAGCCTCACTATTTTCTAGGATTATGCATCTCACTCCGCATTGTGTAACTCAATCCATTAATAAATCGGAATTGCTAAACTTCAGTCGACATAAAACCTACCTCCAAATGTTACAAATTTTGGTTCACTAGATGTGCTTCGTGATTCGTGCTCCAGCTGCTTCTTCTCTAACTCCGACGAACTCCTCTTCTTCTCCGGCGCCGGCAACAACCCAAACTCCGGCGAAGGCCAATGGATTAGGGTCCTGGGGTGGGGTGGGGTGGGAGGGGTGGGATGGTGGGGAGAAAGGGGAGGTCGCCGGGCTTAGAGGGATGGTCGTGGGAGGCGGCGGCCCGGCGGTGGGCGACGAAACGGGCGGGCGGCGAGGCGTCGGCGGCAGCACCGGAGCCGCGGGGATGGAGGAGGGCGGTTGGCCGGTGTTGGTGGCGGGGGCATAGCGAGTTTGTGTCTTGTGGTGGCCGACTGTGGTGGATCCGGCGGCGAGGAGTCACCGGAGATGAGGAAGACAATGGGGCGGGAGCATCTATCTCGCCTTCTATGGCCTGAGGAGGGAGGCGAGGGGGGAGGGGGAGGGGGAGGAGGCCGGCCAGGAGGCCTTGCCGGCGCTGTTCACACCTTCCGGCCAGCCGGGCGGCGGCACGCTGGGGCTGCGGCGGAGGCGGCGCGCGCTAGGGTGGCGCGCTCGCGCTAGGGAGAGCGGCGGCGTGAGGAGGAATCGGGATAGGGGGTGGTGTTTTAGGGTTTGGTTGCCTGCACGAATCTTAAAGCAATCGGATGGTCTAAAATTTGCAAGATTTCTAAGAGGGTTTTTGTCAAATGATCTATAGACAGTCCCCTAATAAAATACACTACTAGAATATGTAAAGGTAACTTAGACCAAATACTCTTGGGAGTGGATGAAAAACAATTGGGGATGATGAAAAAACAAGGGAAAGGAGAGCGGGATACCTTCACAACCATTAACGACGTATGGATTTCCATGAAAACCATCCATGCATTTGCACCGGTATCCAACATAACCATAAGTAGAGTCGACACCTAAACATGTGCTGTTTGCACTGACACATGCATATCGAGAGTGGTTCTTCTGGGCCTCTTGACATGTTAGATTAGCAGCAGCCCAATGCACAGAGATCACTGCTTCTCCAAAACTTGCATATAGGTCAGGTTCTCCTGATCTATACATACTGAACTCCTGCTCTTCGAAATATGAGGCAAGTTTGATGCCAACAACCCCTTCTGCAAAATCTATGTCTGTCACAACATGACCGCGGTCAAATTGGAGTGTAGAAGATGTCACATTTGTGCAATTGAGTTGAAATAGTTTTCTTGCAGCGCAGCCTTCCTCTAGCCCAAAAGGAAATGGAACACTGATATTCCCACACCGTCGGGAGCAGTTTGCCTTTTGTTGAACTGGATAATATCCTGATTTCAGTGAACAAAGTTTATGAACTTCACTACTAGTAATTTTTAGTAGTTAGTACTGTAAACCATGACTGAACTATTGCAGTGCCAGGATAAGCTAGTAGACTACAACGAAAATTTGAGCTCCAAATTAAGGGCTTCTCAGGACTCAGGAGTACAATATCCATGTCAAAATTAATGATAGTTGATGTAATGCTATTGACTTTTAGCTACAACGATTAATAAACTTTCATGCTTGCTCAAATTATTTTTTAGAACAAAGAACCTAAGCAAAATCTTCATAGTTACTAAAAACAAACATCTTTTATACCATTAATGATAACTTAAAAAGCTAGTATATATGAAAGTTACATATTAACTGAAGACACCTATTCGTTCTCTAGATGGAAACGTAAACAATTTTATCTAAAAATATCTTATTCATTCTGTAAAATTGATGCGAGTTAATTTCCTGCACAATCTTTTAATGATGCTACACTGTTGAAATTAATTTTAAAACAACTAACACATGTCGTCTAATACTAGAAGATTTAGTATGTATAATATTATCCAAGTAAAAGAATCTATGTGCACGTGCAATATTATGAAACATCGTGTATTTTTCATTACAAGATTTTCGATATGATAAAAAAAATGGAAAATAAAACCATCACTCTTATGCATCAAAAGGGAAAATAGTTTAGTATTTCCTCTTAAAGAGGACCCTCTACATCATACTCCAAATTATGTTCTCATAATACATGATTGATTTGGTAGCTACTAAAATTAAGGCTACACTGCTCTGTTTTGTCCGTTGAGAATCGAGATAAGTTATCACAAAATAGTACTTTGGAGTTGATAGACAGAAAAAATAAGTAGTGGGATACATAGAAAATAAACCAGAAATCAAATTTGCAAGCTTTGCAAACCAAACAGATTAACTGCAAGTTGTCATGTGTATGTAAAAAAGCACCTTCGTCACGTGTGCATCCATGAAGTACGTAAGGATTGCCTATGAAACCACTGCTGCAATAACAAAGGTAGCCAAGATATTCCATAGAATTGAAGCTGTCTATGCATGTACTGTTGGCGCTCACACATGCGTAATCCGTTCGGTTATCCTTTGCACTAGCACATGTCGGTTGATCGATTATGCTCCACGTGACATAGGCGTACCAGCTTCTTATGTTGATTATGTTCCATAAGGAGTTTCGACTAGAGTTCCCTCCAAGTAAACCTTCATCCCCACGGACGAAACTGAGCTGCAAGTTAGCAACACCGTAAATATCATATGTGCAGCATCCAGTACCATTACAGCTTTGTCGAGCCACTGCTTCTGTGATTTCTTCCTTGGGGCAACTGTTCCTGCAGATCCTTGTGCGAATATCGGTGTCGGGGTTAATGATATATGTGTCGAAGTTGCACCCAGTAATGTTCAGAATAACATATTCGATAGAAAAAGAACTGAGATTCCAAGAATAGTTGTAATGAGAGATGCTAGATAGCATAGGGATGGTGGAGGAAATGTTGACATCGATTGACTCCGTTGAGCCCACGTCCATGTCAAAACTGGAATCTGTATCCCCGATGATCTCGGTTACGCCGTCATGCAAGAGGAGCTTTGGGGGCTGAGTGGAGTTGTCGCAGATGAGGTTGAAGTCAGGCTGACGGAAGCAGCCTGCTCCGATTCCGAAGGGGTAGTGGATGCTCATCTGCCCACAACTCTTGGGGCAGCTCGCGAGCGTTGCCATGGATGGCTGGCTGTGATTCATCAGAGACGATGCACTTGCCAGCGGTATAGTATCTAGTAAGGCCACAAGAATCACCGGGAGTATTGCTATTGCACAGAGGAGATTCATGTTCTTTTCCTTTCTGTTGGTGGTCAGACTATCCTAGCTTTCAGAAATGTATGGACCATGAACACCACCTTTATACTGTTTACATTACAAATATACATAAGGGTTTTTTTAACTTCTAACACGTAGTAATAAAGAACGGCACACATCAAAATTGCCGAACTAAAAGGTAATATCTTTTTTTTAGGGGAAAAAGGTAATATCTATGGTAAGAATATGACAGTTCAAGCCAAAATAATTAATCACGTACTTGTCAAAGTAGGAAGCTTGTATGCGCCAGTGTGTACGATTGGTTCCTCTATCATTGTCCCCAGTAGCACTTGTCTGTTAATTAAGTGTTGACCGTTACCAAGTAGACCATTGTGTGGACTGACTTAGCTTAATTAAGACCTGGGATGTGGAGTTGTGGACTTTACTACCATGATCAGCCTGTAGTGATTTGCGCCCCTAAGGAAAAATCTGAAAGCTACTTCCTTTACGACGCTGTTGATTTTTCGTATAACATTTCACCATCTATCTTAATAAAAGAAATAAATATCATTTATTTCGTTGTGACTCATCTTACCATCAAAGAAATTAATGTATTAATTTTTACTATTTTCTTAATAAGATGATGTTAAATGTTATGCGAAAAATCATTGACGCTATAAATTTGAAATGGAGGTAGTACGTCGTATCAAAACCTCATAAATATATTTAAGAAGTTATAAAGTCCAATTAACTTATAACTAAAGTCTATTTATAACCTCGATTTTCGCGGGAGTAAAAAAACTCAAGATATTTTAAGGGTGGAGTCTCTTCAACCCTAAGCTATCAAAATCCAATAATTTTTTTTTCTACATTGGAAAGGATTTGGATTAGTTTCGGTGATGTGGTGATGACATGTAAATATATATAGTCTTAGTCTGAAATGTTTTTCTAAAAAAATATTAAAATTAGCGGACAGCTTCAAACAATTAGAAACAAAATTTCGCTTATATTAGGCAGTATTTTAGTTATGACCTGTCGGTCCCATACACAAACAACCTAGGGAAAAATATATTCTTATGACAAGTTTGCAGTAACTCTTGTTCAACGTGTCTTCACTCATATATACAACCAGGTAATTCCTCACGCTTTGCTGCGGGAATATATATATATATATATATATATATATATATATATATATATATATATATATATATATATATATATATATATATATATATATATATATATATATATATATATATATATATATATATATATATATATATATATATATATATATATATATATATATATATATATATATATATATATATATATATATAGAGAGAGAGAGAGAGAGAGAGAGAGAGAGAGAGAGATGAACCAAAGTGCACCTGCACCCAAAATCTACACCGTCGTTGGTGCTTGCTAAGATTTTGTGCTGGAAAGTACCTTCATTTGACCAAATGGATATTTAGCCTGTGTTTGAGGAGAAGGAGATAGAGAAGATTGAAGATACGCAAAACGAGGTGAGCTATTAGCACATGATTAATTGAGTATTACCTATTTTAAACTTCAAAAATGGATTAATATGAATTTTTAAAGCAACTTTCCTATAGAAAATTTTTGCAAAAAACACACCGTTTAATAGTTTGAAAAGCGTGCGCGCGGAAAACGAGAGACAATCTCCCCTGTCTCCCCTGAAAGAACACAGCCTTATTATAGAGAGAAGAGATGGGATAGGTACACAATAAGTCTTAGGCACTTTTTATGGTTCCAAAATTGCCCTTTTGCTGCTGTACTAACAGAACCTCATGTCATGTGACGAAGTCTAATCTACACATATTTGTATGATATATCTATATATCATGAGTAATTTTCACAAACTACAGGTATTTTGATTAAATTATCACAAAACTACAGATTTAAGAAGTTGTATCATAAAACTACACATTTAGCACCAAATTTATCACAAAACTACAGATTTTAGGTTAAGTATCACAAAAATGCATATTTAATATTGAACTTATCACAAAACTACAACTTTTGGAGTTTAAATCCCTAGCACCATTGTTATGGTGGAGCTATAAACATTATTACTTTGTGATTAAATTGGTTCCAAACCTGTAGTTTTATGATAATTTAGTTACTAAACGTGTAGTTTGGTGACATTTCATCTTAAATGTGTAGTTTTGTGATAAATTTAGTGCTAAATGTGTAGTTTTGTGATACAACTCCTTAAATCTGTAGTTTTGTGATAGTTTGGCCATAGTATATGTAGTTTTGTGAAATTTACTCATATATCATATATGTCACGTTTGGCACATGGTATATCTCCAAGCCCAAGATTTTTATCTCAATATGGCATTCAGCCAATAATAACAAAACGATGTCTATTATATATCCAGACACATCTTACGAAATGATATCTATAAATCCATTCAACATATGACGGCACCTTGCATGACATCCCAAAATGATATATAACCCTGTTGATTTATTTCATCAAACATATTAAGAAAATACTCCATTAGGCTAATCATAAATCTAGGCAAGCATATGAAATTAAAAGGGCCAAGCATAGAAAACACATGCCTTAAGAAAATGACAATCTCAGTTACAAGAAACACAAAAATCTTCGTGAACCGGGATTTTACACTTGAAAAAAAAGGGCATCAATACAGGACATTGGAATATGAAATTAAAAGGGCCAAGCATATAAAACACATGCCTTAAGAAAATGACAATCTCAGTTACAAGAAACACAAAAATCTTCGTGAACCGGGATTTTACACTTGAAAAAAAAATAGGGCATCAATTGTCACGCCCGGAATTTCTATCCAAAATTCCAAACGCTTACATGTGTGTTAAACCCTCGTCCAGGAATCAGCCGAGACACACAATAACAAATTGATAATAGAGTACAAATAAATAACTATTTAATATTCGCAAATAATGAATCATTACAGAGGTAGATAGTTCCTCTCAAAGAATAACATTCTACGCAGCGGAAAATAAAACTAAAGCAAACTACGGAACAGCTATGGCGACTCTACTCCACAGGCATCTTAACCAGGAACAAGCCTAATCCTCCAGGTCATCACCTTCGCTGAAGTACTCCTCTTCTGATGATTGAATATTGCAAGAATGAGCATATGACATACTCAACAAGTCACACAGCAAATATGCAAGTGCACGGGATAACAAAGGATGGCATAATAAAGCTCATTTGCATAAACAGCATTTAATAAATATTTAAGAGAATAGTAAAACAGTTGAATAACTAATCAATATTAAATAAACACCATACAACACACCCGTGTTGCATAGACCCAACCTCATTTGAACAACCAACCCCGGTTGTACAAATCAAACATCCATACCAGGAATATACCATTCCAAACCAGGAGTCAAATTAATTATCACAATTACCATTAATGGATAATATGGGACTAATCACGAAAAACATTGCTCAACTCACCCATAACCGCGGGTATGGCTATTCGAATAGTTTTACTCTGATCAGAGGTGTACCACTGTACCCACAAGACACAATCCCACAACATGTCACCATGCGCCTCAGCACCACCACGGTACCTCGGAAAGGAACTGTGACAATACCCCTCGCACAACACAACTCACCACAGTGCACCGTTCCTGGATCATAATCTCCCCCTCAAAACCAGAGGCAATGGACTCCCCAGCGACCCCCACGGACTTCTCGCCGCTTCACAGTCTGGCACACTATAATGAATTATGCTATACAAAAGATAAAGCCGTTGCCCACGCTGGCTTGTGGTTGGCACGGTAAATGTTTTACAACAGTAGCTCGCGAACCGGTCCTTAATTGTCATGAGCACGACCTTCAAAACCATGTGCTCACAATCCACCTTTGACAAGTTTTAATTATCAAGTAATTATCATAACACGATTAACCATCGTGAGCTACCATTAAATATAACCATAATTAATAAGAATAATATAATATAATTTATATTTAACCCCTTTAGTTAGCTAATGTTTCTAAGCATGGCTAAGCAAAATACATATGACATTTAGCTGAACCAATCCAATATATAAGGTTCACGCTAATCAAATTATAACCCATAGGAAAATAAAGTCATCTTCGGCCATTAATTAATTGGGAAAGGCTCACCACCCGATGACATTCGAAAAGAATGCATAAGTTGAAATAAAACAATAGCTTTAAACGGGTTCAACAAGCTCAAAGGGTTGTTTGGGATCTGTGTGACTTGCCTTGAGCTTCCGCAAACGCTTCGGAACCTTCCTCAACGGAAACACTCTCCTCCGGAACGTCGGAAACTAAAGCAAATAAACAAAATCAACAAAACAGTACAAAAACAAGCATAAACAGTACATGTGGATATTTTTAACATGTAGATCTCAATTTTAGAAAAATTGAGCAACTTGAACCACCTGAAACAGAGCTACGGTTATTTAGTTATGATTTTCCGAAGTTTTAATCTAATTAATCTATTAAAATAAATTGGAAAAAAGGGGATGATGATGTCATGATGTAACATGCTGAAAATTTGACCGACAAAAATCAAGACTCTAAAAATATGGGCCTTCAAAAACTTTTTAAATAAATTGGATCATGCCGATTTTGTTCAACTATTTTTATTGGATTTTGATTTCGGAGTTCATAGATCACGAATAAAGAATAGTTAATTAGGAATAAACCCTGAAATTAGATTGGTTAAAGGAATAATTAAATTATAATTTGAAATAAGGATTGTGAGAGGAAAGAAATAAATAAAATATGGAATAAATTAATCTAGAATGAATCCATTGGTTGGAATAAAACAAATGTTGAGTATACTTTATTTATGCAAAATTTAGGAATTATAGAATCAAATTTAAATAATAAATGGGCTAAAATGGGGTTAAAAAGGAAAATTCACTGTTCATTGCGCCGTAAGTGTTCGATCGCGTTCTCTTGCCCTAACCCGCCGCTGCCATGCGCCGACGCCGCCGCTGCCGCGCGCCGTCGCCGTCGCGTCGCCGTCGCCGTCGCGTCGCCGTCGCCGTCGCGTCGCCGTCGCCGTTGCTGTCGCGTCACCTCTTGCCTCGCGCCGCGCTGCTTGCTGTCACATCGCCCCGAGCCCCGCGCCGCTGCCGCCTTGCGCCCCGCGCCGCTGCCGTCTGCCGCGCCGCGCGCTGCGCGCTGTCGCCGTCGCTGTCGTGTCGCCGTCGCCATCGCCGTCGCGTCGTCTCGCGCCCCGCGCCACGCCGCGCGCCGTCGCCGTCTCCTCGCACCCCGCGCCGCCGCTGCCGCGCCGTCGCCGTCGCCGTCCCGTCGCTGCACGCGCGTTCCATCGCCGCTGCCGCGCCACGCCGCCGTCGCGTCGCTGTCGCGCCGCGCGCTCGTCGCCCCGAGCCCCGTGCTGCCCGCCGTCGCGTCGCCGCTGCCGCCCATCGCGTCACCCCGAGCCCCGTGCCGCAGCCTCGCGCCCCGCGCCCGTGCCGTCGCGCCGTCGCGTCGCCGTGCGCCGTCATCATCGCCGCTACCGCGCTGCGCCGCCATCGCGTCGCCTCGCGCCGCGCGCCTACCGCCTGGCGCCCCGCGCTGCCGCACCGCCGTCACGTCCCCCGCCCCTCCCCTCTCTCCCCTCTTCCCTTATCTCTCCCCCTCTCCACGCCCTATATAAAAGCCCCTCCCCTCCATCCCCAAGCCTCCCCACACACATCCCCCATCTTTCCCCTCCCTCTTTCCCTTCCCCACGCGCCGCTGTCATCGTGCCGCCGCACCGCCACCTTCGAGCTGCCGCGCCGCGCTGCGCCTTGCGCCGCCGTCGCCATTGTTGCCGCCGCCGCCGCAGTCGGTAAGCCGCCGCCCCCCCTCGCGTCCACTGCCGCCGCCGCCGGGTGGGCAAGGAGCCGAGAGAGAGAGGGAGAAAGGAGCCGGGAGAAAAAAAGAGAAGAGAGAGAGAGAAAAGAAAGAAGAAAGAAAAAGAGAAAAGAAAAGAAGGAAAAAGAAAAAGAAAGGGGAGAGTAAGAAAAGGGAAAATAATTAGGAAATTAGGGAGAGGTTTAGGATATTTAAAATATTAGAATGTAATTATAGGATTAACTAAAATCTAGTATTTGCAAAGTAATACTATAATCATAGATGTATTTAAGAACTAAACAATTAGATGAATTCTTATAGATTATTATAGATTATTTTTAGTAATCTCTATAAGAAATGAATTCGCGGTAGTAATTTAGATGTAATTAAGAACTAAATAATTAGATGAAGTCTTAGGACGTAATTTCAAATCACAAAATGACTTAGGTTAAAATGACCCAACGATTTGAAATGAGCGGTTCCGCGAACTTTGTTATCAATTTAGAAAGATTGATTCGCGTTCGACTTTTGTGTGAATTATTTGGATTTTATTTGAATTCTAATTGAATTCAAATGGTTCTTCGCACGTAATTATAGAGACCGAGGGAGTTGCGGATCCGAGCGAAGGTCAAGACCCGCAAGACTTTGAGTAAGGCATGTCATCACTAATCTTTGATCACGTTGATCCCAATTGCGAAATTATTTTGTTTACAAATAAGATTGCATGCAATGATGAACATCGTACTTGTGATTATGCCATGCCTTGATTATTGTTCACCTTTAAATCTTTGTAACCATGATTACGTATGAGTCCCTAGTCAATTATGACACTTGCTTAGAAATGCTACTCTAGAATCTTGCATACTCATATTTATCAAATACTATATGCTTGGGCAATTACCTTTGGGAAGGTAATTGAGATGCGTCATGTGGAGACATGAGCGCCACATTGCCATGATAATGATGACATGATTTGTGAAATTAGGAAAGAAATTAAACACTTGTTTTAGACCGGGGCGGACAGTGGATTTGGGTGGTATCCGGGAAAGGCTAGTACCGTCCCCGGTCAATTAAGGACCGAGCCATGAAGATAAGCATGAAACGACCCCGTACAACCACACTTCTCGAATGGGGATAGACCTAGCGAAGTAAATAGCTGAGAGGAGGCAGTATCCATGCATAGTGGTTTCTCGATGTGTAAGGCAGGGGCTCTACAATGGTGTCGCCATTGATAGGACTGCCATGTGATGAGTTAAACATAATTATAACTTAATACATGTGTGTGAATCTTCCCTTCCCGGGTGCGCCAGAACACCTCTCACTGCTAGAAACTGCGTACGCCTAGAGTGCATGAGGATGAAAAGTTCATGGAGCGGGTACTGCCAATGCGAGGTTATCGAAAAGCTTTGCCGTGACACGTCTTATGTGTTGAGACAAGGCTCATGTGTTGGGCAGCCACGGAGTGTGGGTAAAGTGTACATCCACTGTAGTGTGAGTAAACCAAATCTATTTGAATAGCCGTGCTCGCGGTTATTGAGCATCGGGACATGTATTACACTTGGCTAGACTCTAAATTCTTAACTTGTGTGGGATGGGATATTGCATGATGAATTTTTATGCTGTTGGAGCCACTTCCTGAGAAGGGGGAAGGTGGACGTCCTCAGAAAACCATGACGACTCAATGGCGGGAAGCTATCCTTTGGATCACAATGGATGGTGGACAGAACCGTCGTTCTTTAAATATAAACACTGGTACTAAAATTTGATCAGTCAATGCTAGGTCTTAGGCTTGTGAAAAGAATTACAAAACTTGCTTTGCGCAAAAGAACCATAGCCATCCTTTGAAATACCCCTATCATGTGCATTGTTGATGTGGTGGCTTGCTGAGTACGGTTGGTACTCACTCTTGCAAATATAAACTTAATCAGAGGCTGGAGATGAAGCTTCGGAGGATCCCTACGCCTATTACCAGGAGGGTGATGAAGACGATGGCGCTCAGTAGGTCTTAGTTACGGTCGTTGCCTGTGGCAATGGCGTGCCGGTGCCTTAATTCCGCTGCCTTATCTATTTCTGCTTTTGGGATGTATTCCGGACCGCTCGGTCCGATGACTTAAGACTACGCTTGCGAGCTTATGTTGTAATAATTCGCACTAGACTCTCGTGTATGTGCATTTGGTATTTCAACAAGAACTCATGTGTACCAGACTACTTGATCCAGGGAAATGGTACTGTTTACACGATTAATTCTTGTTATAAAAACGGGGGTCTACACATGATGACGTCATCAATGGTGGCCGGTTCAGATTGCACTCTCGCCGGAGCTAGGGCGATCGGCCGGGATTTTGGAGGGCACCTACACGTAGAGGACGACGAGACGAACCCGATGGTACTCACCAATGCACTGAACGAAAACCGACGACGACCGGCGGCGGCGGCGGCTCGGGTTGACCGGCGGCGACGGCGCTGCGACGGTCGGCGGCGAAGGGGAGGAGGCGGCCGGGCTCCCTTACCGCCGTGCGAACGCAAAGGAGGCAACGGCAAGTGGCGGCGACGGCGGATGCGGCGCGGCGGCGCGGCTAGAGTCCGGCCGGCGGCGGCAGCGGGCTAGAGCTCGTGGCGGCGGCTCTACGGATCACGGGAGAGGACGGGAGAGCGGGCAAACGAAAGAGGAGGACTAGGGGATCCTATTTATAGCCTTGGATTGGAGAGATCGGACTCCTCCCGCAAGGAATCGATCCGGGAAAAACGAAACTCGGTTCTGGAGATAAACTTGAAAACGAGTTCAATTCGGGCAAGATACTCAACCATTTGCTCCGATTCTTGAGGGGAAAGATAGAGGAGAACAAGGGGATAAAAACCCCTCAACCAATCGGATACGGGGGAGGCCGGTTTGGGCGGATTTGGTGGCGGGGCGGCGGCGCTCGAGCTCGGCTCGGCCGGAGGTAGGAGGAGCTCCCGACAGGTGGGCCCCACCTGTCGGTCTCCACGAGAGAGAGGGGCGGCGGCTCGGGTTGGGCCAGCTGGGCCGGCTCGGCCGTGGGTGGGAAGGGAGAATGTTGGGCCAAAAACAGCCCAACGGCTTTAGGGAGGGGTTTTGGAACTTTTTAATTAAAATAATTTATGAAATGTTGTTTCATTTATTAAAAATACTTCCCTTGCTCAAATAATTCCCAGAAAAATCTAAAAAATAGAGGAACAAGTAAAGTATTTAATAAAATTTTATCTAGCTCAATTTTATGTTGAAAATTTTCCTAGATTATTAGAGTTTAACTTGTAGGCTTTTTAAAATAATTTCTAAAAATGATTTAAACTATGCATTTTTAATTTAGGCGATTTTTAGGGCGTGACATCAATACAGGAGATTGGAGTTGTGTCATTCACAAGATTTAAGAGTTCAACAATCGTTTGTACAGAAACAAGGCAATCAATCATATGGTTTTCATCTCAGACCAAAATGAAAGGAGATCATATCTGTATAAAGATCATTCTGATCAAGCTTGATGTTCCTGCAAATAACATTTACAAATTAATATATATCTATAGAATGAACCAAGCCACCCTCGCCTCCTCTTCTAACCGGCCGAAGCAAGCTTTTACGCTCGCCGTTCCGGCCTCCTCCCCCATCTGCTTCGCTGGCCGACCACTTCCTCAGATGAGCGTCGACCGGGAACACGTTCCGCTGCCTACGTTGCCGCCTTCCGGCCACCGGAGAGCCAACACCCCGTTTGCCCTCTCCTCTCTCTTCTCTCGGCTCACTGTGAGGCAGAGAAAGAAGAGAACGAAGGAAGAAGAAAGAGAAAAAGAAAAAGGAAAGGAAAGGCTGACAGGTGGGCCCCAGCACAGTAACTCTTCCTATTTTCCCTATTTAATTCAAATACAATACTTTAGAAGCCTATATCTCTTAAACCATAGATCCGATTCCGTTGAAACTTGGACCTAAATTCATATAAATTCAAACCCTATATTTTGATACCTAATTTGCTATTTTATAATTTTATTTGAATTTATTCAAATACCATTTGAATTTATATTTGCCTTTTCAAATATTTTCTTTCATCCCAAATTACCCTTTCGCCACTAAAAAGCCGCCGGTTAGAACTTTACGCCTTCCATGGGGACGTTCACGGTCTACTAGTCCCGACGTCGAATCGTTGGTTGTAAAGCCCGGCAAAATCAAATCTAAAGTCGAAGTGCTGCTCCTGGCACCTCATGCCTCGATGTGTACAACGGTCGGAGCTTCACTATTCTCTCGACCTCCACAGTACGCCGTACAGTTAGCTCTCGGGCTCTGTGTGATCCTAGCCGCTCCGCCGCCACTCACGGTTGTCGGAGTAACACTTCCTATACAAACTTTCTATTCCTCTAGCCGTTTTGCTGTCTGTTGACATTGGCTAGAGAAGATACCAAATCTAGTCGTTATGCTGTTCAACACTAGCATCGACTAGCACACAACCAAACCCTAGCCGATACCTTTTTAGTAAAATTCCAGTTGTCATCCAAATTCCAAACCCTCTACAATATCACCTATCCACCATACTCTTCACCCACCAGAACCTATACATAAAATATAAAGCCTAGTCGATATGCTATCTTACTTCATAATCAACTCCCATGTAACCAAACCCTAGGTATTATACTACCTAAACCTACCACTAACCAATACTAGCCATATATGAGCTGAACCAGTTCAATTATCCAATATATATACATCCTATCCTTTCAGCAACCAAGCCTTCACATAAAATATAAGCAACCTTAGTTGCTTGATCCCCTCTCCACCTTAGCCTCTAACACTTTAGAATCCTATACCCTTTAAAGGAGATATTTATACCCCAAACCTAGCCCTTCTCGCTCTTCATCACTTTCTTGCTATTTCATGATTTTTATTGAATTTGGTTCTTCCTCTTCTCCAGTAGAGTCTATTATATTTAGATGGCAACTTGTGATATTTCAAGGATCAGATAATCAGGTTGCCTATCTCGGATTTATTTGCATTGGAGCAAGGCAAGTTATTATTCCTCTCCTTTGAGCATAAATGCCCTATATTCTTTATTTCTGTTCTATGCATTAGCTCTTCATGATTTTGAATGCATATCATGAACATATAGCAAACCAGATATATGCTAGCTTTGCTTAGTCATGCCTAGTTAGACTGCATACAAATATAATAAACTTAGATTTGAACGGTACGGTAGAAATGGTTGATTTTCCGGGTGGCTAGTACTGTTCCAACCGACATAAGACTGCCAAGTACTTATGAAGAACAAACGAGTACGACCACAGTTCTAGGATGGGGACAGACCAAGTTATTATGTTATTTAACAAGGTGGTACCTCTGTATAGTGGTTCTTGTTTAAGTCCTCGCGCAGGAGGAAAACTTATGCCGAGCAGGGCAATATTGTGATATTTACCGAGGCATAGGTAAATATTTGAGATAAATTGTGATATCACGAACTGTTTGTAAACCCTGATTGCGATGATATGGTGTCATACAATCAGTCCTCTCTAAATACCCCAGGAACGCCAGAACTCCTCACGCTGCTGATAACGTACGTTCAGAGCGCATGGGGACTAGAGTTCATGAAACAGGTGCCACTATTGTTAATAACCTAATGCTGGGCCATGACTAAAGCTGATGATTATCGTCACGTCGTGGGCTATGGGTAAAGCATACATTTACTGCAGTAAAGTGAAAACGAATCTATTCGAATAGCCGTGCTCATGGATTTGAGCATTGGGACTCATATGGTATTTGGTTAGAAACTTAATTCCAAACTTTATTAAATACTGTTGCATTAAAATCATTACAGGCTCACTTCTTCTGCATTCTCTGCTTTCTGCAAGTAAATCTAGCCCTACTCAAATGCTACTATTTCATACATTCATATTGAATATAATAGCTTGCTGAGTACGTTGTACTCACCCTTGCTTCAACCCCACCTTTTTCAGAGTCATTTCGGAGTTTTTGCCGAAGCTGGGAGTTCAATCATATAAGTTAGTCTCATTCTAATTTAGTTTAGTTTTCAAGTATAGATTAGATTGATGGTTTAACTCTACGCAAAACATTAGAGTTGGTTCATTCTATAGCTTCTGTTGTATTAGTTGGCCACAAGTTTGTAAATACCCATATATTTGGTAATAACAATATCTCCTTTGGAGCCTTATTAAAATGTATACAATAAAGATCCAGATTGTTGAACCTGTATCAATCTACTGATCCAGGGCTTGATACAGTCTAAACATGTCGGTTACCGAATCATTAGTTTTGGGACCCGACAATCCACTAGCCAAGCAACCGGGGGAAAGTGGAGGAGAGAGGAGAGGAAGGACGATCATCGCACCTGCAACCCGCTGTCGTCATAAACCCGTCACCATGGAGGTTGGAGGTGGCAAGATCTTGCGGCCCCTGATCCCCACGCCGATGGATCCGCTGGTAAGGTCGCCGCGTCGCCTGTTGAGGCAGTAGCCGGCGGCGGGAGGAGTCCGGAAGACCGAGTCGCCGCCGCCGTCGCCTCAAGTAAAAGCCCAAGAAGCATGAACCTAGTGGTTGCACAGTCCAGCAGAAACATACTTGTGTGCGTGCATTCCCCTAGGCTGGCAGGCACTCACGTGGTAGTAGGGTTTGGCTCTAGATCGAATCAATGAACTAGCGGCCGTTGGCGACGTGTCCGGCATTGTGGCCCTCGGCATCGGCGGCAGCGTACAAATCACACAAATGCACATTCAATTTTGAGAAGTTTGAGCTCTCATTGGTATCACTCATTCCAGTTTACAATTGAACCCTGCTATACACACGAAGAATCTTCGAGGTACCTAAAGGTTTCCTCAAGAAGCTAGATTATTATAGATCTAGATTCTTTTGGCAATGTGATGACCATAAAAAAAATACAGACTGGCTAAATGAAGTGTTGTGTGTAGACCTAAGGAGTGTGGGGGCCTTGGAATACATAACTTAGAACTGCAAAACAAGTGTTTGCTTAGTAAATGGGTGTATAAGCTCATTAATGAAGAGGGAGTTTGGCAGAACTTACTTATGAAGAAGTATTTGGCTAAGAAATGTATTACCCAAGTTGATAAGCAACCGGGGGACTCTCATTTCTGGTCAGGGCTTATGGCTGTTAAGGAGTCCTTCTTCTCGTGTGGATCCTTTGAGGTTCACAATGGTACTCAGTTGAGGTTTTGGGAGGATTGTTGGGTTGGTGCCACATCTTTTGATAAGCTATATCCATCACTTTATAATTTAGTTAGGAAGAAAAATGTTGTTGTTGCTGATGTGTTAAACACAGAGCCTCTTAATGTCTCTTTTAGGAGGGCCATCGTAGGGGATAATCTAGTGGCTTGGCATGACCTAGTGTCGAAAGTTGTGTCAGTTAACCTTTCAGAGCAAAATGATGTTTTTAGATGGAGAGCTAATAGAAATGGAATCTTCACTGTAAATTCTATGTATAATGCTCTCATGTATTGTGATGTAGTTCCAAGGAGGACTTTCATTTGGAACCTTAGTATTCCTTTGAAAATTAAGATTTTCCTGTGGTACTTATGGAGAGGGATTACTCTAACCAAAGACAATCTTGCAAAAAGGAAGTGGAAGGGTAGCATTAAATGTTGCTTTTGTAATTCTAATGAAACAATACAACACCTCTTTTTTGATTGTCATTTGGTAAGATCTGTTTGGAACGCCGTTTTTATAACCTTTGGGATTCGACCACCCACTAGTGTTGCTAATATGTTTGGTAGTTGGTTAAATGGTGTTCAACCTAGACTAAAATACCAAATTTTTGTGGGCATCACGGCTTTGTGTTGGGCGGTTTGGTTAAATAGAAATGATGTGGTCTTTAATGCTCCAAAACTAATTCCTTTTTGGAGGTGATCTTCAAGGGGACTTATTGGGCACAACAGTGGTCTTTGTTGCTTAAGGAAGAGGATGGCCACAAATTGAATGAATATTGCAAGATGTTGGAGGTAAGGGTCATAGAGTTGTATGCAAAATATGGGTAGAACCTTAGAAGGAGATTGGAGTAGTAGTGTTTCTCTTTTCTCTTTTAAGTGTTGTCACTTTGGTACTTTTTTTTATTCTTTTTGTAAGGAATTCGAGTCTAAGTACTCTTGTATGACGTTGGGCTGTGTACGTCCATTGTGGACATTGTGGATGTAGAGGCCAGATTTTAATCCATTTTCTTAAAAAAAAATACACACGAAGAAATCTGTACGAAATTCGTACGAAAACTATCTGCTTACGTGATTTCCATGGCTAGAACACTAGAAGCCCACACAAGATCACAGGCCTACAACACTCTAGATTATTCAATAAGAAAAGCCCATATCAAATTGACAGGTTCAGTATAATGCTACTCATTCAGACTTCAGAGCTTCGCTTGAGTCGAGATGCAGAAAGCAAGGATAGAATAAATTTAATCAGTTCTAAAAAAAATCAATTCAATCAAGCATATGAGCTAGGTGGCGGCTATATTCCCAGGCCTCACCGCCTCAGCTGCCGCCATAATACGAGCAGTATTGGGTTGCTTCCTGCATAGTAGGTAGGATCTACCATGCCCACACTAATAATAAATCATACATTGATGCACCGATGTACTTGTTTGATATGCTAGCTGATCACTTCGATGCTGCAAAGGACAATATATATTAGTTGTGTGGTAGTCGATAGTGATATGAGCATGCAGTAGTAATTCATTTGAACACGATTTACTTGTTTATAGTTTGAGCATATGTAGCTTGTGTATAGATTTTCGTAGCACATGGTTTTACATACAAGCAGAGATATAACTCTTGCTTTTTCGTTTGCACCATACGTGGGCCTGTATTTGTTACGGGTTTAGGTACTTGCAAGATGATTATAGAGCATACAAGCCGAAAAGGCAGGCTGCATGTACTCTTCGTACATGTTTCGTAACAAAAAGTTTCGTACGTATAGACTTTTCCTTTATGAACAATTTTGCAATTGTGATAAGAGAAAAACTAGAGAGACAAGGACGCAACAAATGGTGAAAGAGTATATACTTGAATACATTTGGAGCTGGTTCCTGGTGGCCTGGTCAGCGGTCGTTGCCTTCCTCAGGCACTTGCCGACGATGCTGCCGCTGCCGCTGCTAGTCGAGGCGCTAGTGCCAAGACGGTGGCCGGCAACCTCTGCCACTGACGCTTGCTGTCCAGTCGCAGAACCGTGACGCCTAAACCCACCGTGCTTTGTGCTTGCCGCGAGGCACCGAAGCCGCTGATCTGTGGTGAACCAGGAGTCCAGGATCAAAATGAGAAGAACAGCTAGCTCAGCTGGCAGGGAGCTGACAGGAGCAGCATGTAGTTCGAATCCGTCCTCCTTAGTATTCTAAACTTTTCTTCTTTTCAAAAAATAAAATATCGGATATAATACTTATCGGATATATTAATTAACATAGTATAAATTATTAAGATATTAATTAACATAGTATAAATTAAGTTAGGATTGAATTAAACTTTTCTTCTTTTCAAAAAATAAAATACCGGATATAATACTTATCGGATATATTAGTTAACATAGTATAAATTATTAAGATATTAATTAACATAGTATAAATTAAGTTAGGATTGAATCATCTGACATCTTCGGTTCGGTCAAATATATTCCCAAAACATTTAAAAAAAAAACCAAAATACCGGATATAATAGGAATGAATCATCTGACATCTTCAGTTCGGTGAAATATATTCCCAAAATATACTGAATATGTTGTACCAAGTACGTATATAGATAGAATATAAGGAAGAATTGAGAACCAGAAATTCACAGATATACCATGCATGATGCACGTCGTACTTGGATATGCACCATGAGGATAAACATATTACCTTGGAGGTCCATCCTTTCCAGACAGTCGTCTTCTCCATAGAGATCTCACATATTAATTACTGAAGCAATTAAACACATTTTATATAGGAAATCTCATCCTTGAGAAGTTGAGTATTCATGTCCATTCCACCGGAATAAGTTTATAAAACTATACAACTTTTTACACAATATTTTGCCTTATTACAAGTGTACTTCAAATTAAAACATGCAGTATATTGAAGGTACATTATTTCACATTGTCAAGAGAAACAATAGGCCTATCATGGCGTAGCACAGAACTGGAAACTGAATAAATCTAGCGTGGTATAGTGGCAGATGACATAAACTCGTGCTCCAAGCCAGGCTGATAAGACGATATAGTTGCTTTATTGCTCAGAAATTCAACATTTGAATTCTCAGTACTATGTTGGACTTTTGTCATAATAAAGGGATCCATCTCTTCCTTGTTTGCTTGAACAGTACAGTATGAATTCAACCTTTTGTTTAGCAAAAACTGTAGTGCCCACTCAACTTGCTTCATAGTAGGTATTTCATCCCGGCGTAGACTCAAGCAATCTTCCGCAAGAGAGGCAACAGTGTGAATCTCTTCCTCAGTTGCTTCCTCAAGAACTTGATCAGCCACTATGTCCCTAATCAGCTTCACCTTTTTTTCCCAAAGAAAATAGTTTGACAAGTTTTGCTTCAAACCTGTTTCACTTGTAAAAATAGGTTCCTTCCTAAGTAGTAGCTCAATAAGTACAACTCCAAAGCTGTAGACATCGCTCTTCTTGTTCAATTGCCCGGTGTGGTAGTATTCTGGATCTAAATAGCCAAAGGTGCCTTATACATTTGTAACAACATGGGTTTCATTAATGGGAACCAATCTCGAAGCACCAAAATCTGAAACTTTGGCTATGCAGTTTGCATCTAAAAGTATGTTAGCTGACTTCACATCACGATGAAAGACTGATACTGAAGCTGCTGAATGAAGATAACAGAGTGCTCCTGCTGCCTCAGTGGCAATTCTTAAGCAGTCATCCCAAGATAATTGAAAACTACTACTTGCATCAGCATGGAGAGTTCCAAATAATGATCCATTTGGAATGAAGTCATAGACAAGTAGTGGGACCTCAGTTTCAAGACAACATCCAAAGAGCCTTACGATATTACGATGATTTATTTGAGAGAGGATGGCAACCTCGTTGATAAAATTATCAATTTCATCTTGCTTAATTATCTTTGACTTTTTAATGGCAACCACACGTTGATCAGATAAGATTCCTTTGTATACCATGCCATGCCCTCCACGTCCGAGGATACGTGTGGGGTCGAAATTATTTGTCGCCTTTTCAAGCTCTTCTAAGGAGAAAATTTTTGTCTTATCGCTCGCATTTTCATCGGATGATATTAGTTGTTCTAATAGAAGACCTTGATTTTTTCGAAAGTAATTTCTTCGTAATTGTCTTTGAATGTCCCTTTTCCATCTCCGAAGAAGAAGCATCCCACTCATTACAAAGAGTAGAATGGTGAATCCAACACTAAGTCCAATTACAATACCTAAAGGGATTTTATCGCCGAATTAGTGTTTTGTTTTCACGTAGTTTGAGAAGTGGAAAACAATTGAGAACATACCTATCAGAAGATTTTGTTTTTTTCTTGAAACACACTGCATAGCTGTCACATCATACTCTGTTTTGTCTAGGCACTCCATGCATTGGTAACTCCCAATGTTATTGTGGCATATGCCTTTGAAGATGCCTGGTGTTTTCTTGCACTCGTCAACATCTGGAATAAGGAACTTCATCAAATTGAAATGCAATGTTTGAAACGTGAATAAAATTACAAACATAGAGGTGATGGTCATAATAGTAAAATTCAAACGGTATTATCATTGGTAGTCTTGCTCCCAATAACAATTATGAGAAACTTTGCACCCATTAGATTGTCTACATTGCAAATTTTAGAGAAAAAAAAGTTTGTTGCTTGTTGCAAAAAAAAAAGGGTAACCTTTGCCCACCACAACATAAATTCAAGCGAGGTTTGAGGAGCCTCACTATTTTCTAGGATTATGCATCTCACTCCGCATTGTGCAACTCAATCCATTAATAAAAAATGCACTACTAGAATATGTAAAGAAACCTTAGACCAAATACTCTAGGGAGTGGTTGAAAAACACTTGGGGATGACAAAAAACATGGCAAAGCAGAGTAGCATACCTTCACAACCATTAGCATCATAAGGATTTCCATGAAAACCATCCATGCATTTGCACCGATATCCAACATAACCATCAGTAGAGTTGACACCTAAACATGTGCTGTTTGCACTAACACATGCATATCGAGAGTGGTTCTTCTGGGCCTCTTGACATGTCAGATTGGCAGCAGCCCAATGCACAGAGATCACTGCTTCTCCGAAACTTGCATATAGGTAAGGTTCTCCTGATATGTACATCCTAAACACCTGCTCTACGTAATATGAGGTAATAAGTTTGATGCCAACAACCCCTTCTGCGAGATCTATGTCTGTCACAACATGACCGCGGTTAAATTGGAGCGTAGAAGATGTCACATTTGTGCAATTGAGTTCAAATAATTTTCTTGCAGTGCAGCCTTCCTCTAGACCAAAAGGAAATGGAACACTGATATTCCCACACCATCGGGAGCAGTTTGCCTTTTGTTGAACTGGGTGATAGCCTGCTTTCAGCGAACAAAGTTCATAAACCTCACCACTAGCGCTTGACACATTTAGTACTTTTAATAGTTAGCATAAACAATATGATGCAACTACTCAAGTAAAACAGAAAGCTAGTGGACTTGAATGAAATGCCAAGCCTCACAAAGTTTTGTTCGTTCAGATAAATTATCATACAATACTAATGCTTTGGAATTGAAATGGATGTGGATTTTCATCCCTCGAGGGGACACCCCCTCGTTATTTGCATGTCATCTAAATAGTTATCAAAAAATTTGAAAAAAATTGACAACATAGATTAATATAAAATATATCACTCCACAAACATGCAAGACCAAATTCAACTTCTATAAGTTGCAACAAAAATAACAAATTAAACTGAAAATAGTTATCGCACATTCGCAACTATATTTGTTATTTTTGTTACAACTTGTAGAAGTTGAAATTAAACTTGCATGTTTGTCGAGTGATATATTTCATATTAATCTATGTTGTCAATTTTTTTCATATTTTTTTATAACTATTTAGGTGACATGCACAAAACGAGGGATATCCCCTCGAGGGATGAATTCACTTTCCCAATTGAAATACATAAAGAGTAAATAGGAGAGGTACGTAGAAAATAGATCAGCATCAAATTTGCAACAATCATCGGAAGGCAAAACAGACTTATTGCAGACGTACTGGTGGAGTATATATATATAAATCACCTTCGTCACGTGTGCAGCCATCAAGTACATAAGGATTGCCGATATAACCACTGTTGCATTCACAGCGGTAGCCAAGATCGGTAGATGAGATGCTGTCCACGCATTGACTGTTGGCGCTCGCACATGCATAATCCGTTTGGTTCTGATCCTTTACGCTAGCGCACGTCGGTCGATTGTTTATCCCCCACATAACGCTGGCATAACTGCTAACTATGTTAATTCTATTCCATAAGGAGCTTCGACTAGAGTTCACTCCAAGAAAACCTTCTCTGCCATGGCGGACGAAACGGAGATGCAAGTTAGCAACATCTATTCCAACATAAATTGTGCAGCATCCAGTACCATTACAGCTTTGTCGAGCTACCGTTTCAGTGATCTCTTTGTTGGGGCAGCTACTTTTGCAGATTGCTGTAGTGGGACTATAGCTCTTGTTGTTGATTATATATGTGTCGAACTCGCAACCAGTAATATTCAGAGAAGCATCAAAGATACTGAAAGAACTAAGGTTCCATGAATAATTGTACTCAGCAACGCCAGGTACCATAGGGATAGTGGCAGAAATGTTGATATCGATCCACTCCGATAATCCTACGTCCATGCCAATACTGGAATCACTACGCCAGATCCTCACACCTCTGACGGGATACCTGTGACGGGCAAACGATTTGGTCACTAGTGACCATTACCTCTGACGGGTCAGACGGGATAACGTCACCGGTGAGCCATCCGGCCGCGGACCGTCACAGGTATCCCCTCACCTGTGACGGGCCGAAAGGAAAACCCGTCAGAGGTATACCAGCGACGAGTTTTGCTTCCAACCCGTCACTGGTATCCCCTCACCTGTGACGGGCCGATACATTAGAAGCCGTCAGAGGTGATGGGCCGCCACCTGTGACGGCTTTCATTTCTGGCCCGTCACAGGTGAGCGGATACCAGTGACGGGTTGGAAGCAAAACTCGGATTCAAATTTTTAAATTTTGCAAAAAACCTCGGATTGAAACATGTCCTATATAAAAGTTGTAGCTCTCAATGATATCCACAACTTTATAACTAACAACATTTCTATTAGAGATCGTTTACATCCCCGAACATGCATTACAAGTGATCAGATCTACTTTTAAAAACAAAATTTTGAGTTTTTTTTCAAATGACATGGATGGATACATGCCCCGTATCAAAGTCATAGAACTCAATCAGATCTACAACATTATAATTGAAAATATTTTCATTTCACAAAATTTACATGTTATAAAGTGAGATATATTTTGAAAAATGAAATTTTGAATTCTTCAAACAACATCGGATGAAGATATTTTCTATGTAAAAGTTATAAAACACGATGAGATCTATAACTATTTAGTTGATAATATTTTCATTTGAAGTCATTTAGGGTGTTAAATATATGTTAAATGATTCAGATAAGCATAGACAAAATAATAACATTGGGTTAGTAGTCAATATGTGTTGAGTAGGTGAGTTGGTAAGGGAGCTCTATATGGAGGTTGAGGTCTTGAGTTCGAATCGCTACAAGTTATATTGCGTGAAAAATTGTGAATTTGTAGGTAGTGATATGTAACCATGTATAGGATGGCTAGTAAAATTCAAAATATTTTTTTGAGGTTTTTTTGTTGCGTTTAAAATTCAAAAATTGTATTTCTTACTTTGTCATCAGTGACGGGTCGTAAGTTACAACCCGTCAGAGATGAGTCATCAGTGACGGTCAGGTAGTTACGACACGTCACTGATGACTCATCTGTGACGGGTGACAAGTTTTAACCCATCAGAGATGACTTATATACCGGTCAGAGATGGGTTATCTGTGACGGGTGTTTCATCCGTCACAGGTGATTTTGTCATCAGTGACCACTAATCACTGACCAAGACCAAACCCGTCAAAGGTGAGGGTTTGGGCCCGTCAGAGATGACCTGGTCCGGCGTAGTGAATCTTCATCTCCGACGACTTCGGTGGTGCCATCATGCAAGAGGAGCTTTGGGGGCTGAGTGGAGTTGTCGCAGATGAGGTTGAAGTCAGGCTGCCGGAAGCAGCCTGCTCCGATTCCGAAGGGGTAGTGGATGCTCATCTGCCCACAACTCTTGGGGCAGCTCGCGAGCGTTGCCATGGATGGCTGGCTGTGATTCATCAGAGACGATGCACTTGCCAGCGGTATAGTATCTAGTAAGGCCACAAGAATCACCGGGAGTATTGCTATTGCACAGAGGAGATTCATGTTCTTTTCCTTTCTGTTGGTGGTCAGACTATCCTAGCTTTCAGAAATGTATGGACCATGAACACCACCTTTATACTGTTTACATTACAAATATACATAAGGGTTTTTTTAACTTCTAACACGTAGTAATAAAGAACGGCACACATCAAAATTGCCGAACTAAAAGGTAATATCTTTGGTGAGAATATGGCAATGCATGCCAAATTAGTAATCACGTATTTGTCAAAGTAGGAAGCTTCTATGCGCCAGCGTGTACGATTGGTTCCTCTATCATTGTCCCCCAGTAGCACTTGTCTGTTGAGTATGTTGACCGTTAGAGCAAGTCTCCAAAACAACTATAGCTAATCTAATACCAATTCATACAATAGTTAATTATAAAAATATATTACACCATTAATACCCGGTCCCCACCTCTCATACACATATAATGTCTTAGAGTCCGTGTTGTAACCGGCTATAAAAAATCTATAGCCCGCTTTCTTCTCTCTCTTCTTTTCTTTTCGATATGTAGTTATAGCTGGCTTATAACTTACTATTGTACCTACTCTTACGAAGTAGACCATTGTGTGGACTGACTTAGCTTAATTAAGACCTGGGATGTGGAGTTGTGGACTTAAATTACTACCATAAAAGATCAGCCTGTAGTGATTTGCGTCCCTAGGAAAAATCTGAGAGGTACTTCCTTTATGACGCCGTTGATTTTTAGTATAACATTTCATTATCTATCTTATTAAAAAAATAAATATCATTTATTTCGTTGTGACTCATTTTATCATAAAAAATTAAATTATTAATTTATACTAATTTTTTTAATAAGTCGAATTGTTAAATGTTATGCGAAAAATCATTGACGCCATAAATTTGAAATGGAGGTAGCATGTCATACCAAAACCTCAGAAAAATATTTAAGAAGTTATAAAGTCCAATTAACTCATAACTAAATTAAGTCTATTTATAACCTCAATTCTCCCGGGAGTAAAAAAACTCAGGATGTTTTAAGGGTGGAGTAGCTCGCGAGCGTTGCCATGGATGGCTGGCTGTGATTCATCAGAGACGATGCACTTGCCAGCGGTATAGTATCTAGTAAGGCCACAAGAATCACCGGGAGTATTGCTATTGCACAGAGGAGATTCATGTTCTTTTCCTTTCTGTTGGTGGTCAGACTATCCTAGCTTTCAGAAATGTATGGACCATGAACACCACCTTTATACTGTTTACATTACAAATATACATAAGGGTTTTTTTAACTTCTAACACGTAGTAATAAAGAACGGCACACATCAAAATTGCCGAACTAAAAGGTAATATCTTTGGTGAGAATATGGCAATGCATGCCAAATTAGTAATCACGTATTTGTCAAAGTAGGAAGCTTCTATGCGCCAGCGTGTACGATTGGTTCCTCTATCATTGTCCCCCAGTAGCACTTGTCTGTTGAGTATGTTGACCGTTAGAGCAAGTCTCCAAAACAACTATAGCTAATCTAATACCAATTCATACAATAGTTAATTATAAAAATATATTACACCATTAATACCCGGTCCCCACCTCTCATACACATATAATGTCTTAGAGTCCGTGTTGTAACCGGCTATAAAAAATCTATAGCCCGCTTTCTTCTCTCTCTTCTTTTCTTTTCGATATGTAGTTATAGCTGGCTTATAACTTACTATTGTACCTACTCTTACGAAGTAGACCATTGTGTGGACTGACTTAGCTTAATTAAGACCTGGGATGTGGAGTTGTGGACTTAAATTACTACCATAAAAGATCAGCCTGTAGTGATTTGCGTCCCTAGGAAAAATCTGAGAGGTACTTCCTTTATGACGCCGTTGATTTTTAGTATAACATTTCATTATCTATCTTATTAAAAAAATAAATATCATTTATTTCGTTGTGACTCATTTTATCATAAAAAATTAAATTATTAATTTATACTAATTTTTTTAATAAGTCGAATTGTTAAATGTTATGCGAAAAATCATTGACGCCATAAATTTGAAATGGAGGTAGCATGTCATACCAAAACCTCAGAAAAATATTTAAGAAGTTATAAAGTCCAATTAACTCATAACTAAATTAAGTCTATTTATAACCTCAATTCTCCCGGGAGTAAAAAAACTCAGGATGTTTTAAGGGTGGAGTCTCTTCAACCCTAAGCTATCAAAATCCAATATTTTTTTTTCCACATTGGAAAGGATTTGGAGTAGTTTCGGTGATATGGTGATGACATGTAAATATAGTCCTAGTCTGAAATGTTTTTCTAAAAAAATACTTACAATTAGCAGACAGCTTCAAACAGTTAGAAACAAAATTTCGCTTACACTAGGCAGTATTTCTGTTATGACTTGTCGGTCTGTTGATGTGAAAAACACACACTGGGCTGGAAGATCTACTTAACTCCTGTGCAGGTCCAAAATCTCGTCTTTAGGTTCGTGAGCGTGCCAGTTAATTTGATCCTGCAATCAACAAGACATAAAGACAAGAAAACCGTGGTTAAATCCATAAACAATAGTCGATCGACTAGTTGCCAATGACATATCATTTATCTTCAAGCCGATGTCATGTTTTGAATCGATCAGCAATCATGAATAAATAAAATAAGACTAAATCTACTCGATCGGCTGTAGATATTAACAACATATAATCCCTACTTCAATGTATATTTAAACTAAGTGATTGGGATAGATCGGTCGCCATGCTGAGACAGTCACTTAAGTCGAAATATACATTAAAGCAATGATTATAGATTTTTATAGCATAGCCGATCAGATAGATCTAGCATGTATCGGCTAATACTCAGATACCACTCTATACTAAGATATCAAAACTAGCAAAATATATCAAACAAGAAGCCTAATATACCCTAATGCAATGAGATCTTAATATAAAGGGCAGATCTAGCATATCAATCAAGCATATGAAACATAAAATAGCTAAATCAGGTAAGATCGGCTGAAACTCCGAAACTATCTCTCTCGATAATCATAAAACAAGACATATATCACAATTATAAGTAAAACTTAATGGATCTAACTCAACCAATGCAGCATTAAGCACAAAGATAATTGTAAGATCTAAACAAGATGATGAAAACATCTAGAGATGGTAGATACGTGATAAAATCTAACTTAATAATGAAACATAACACTATCGGTCACTTCTTGATATTAAGAACTAGCCGATAACAAATTATATAACCTAACTAACAAAGATTGCAACGTGTATATGATAACTCGACAAATTACATAAACATGATTAGAGTGTTATAAAGATGGAAGCACTAATCCCGAGAATGCCAGCCGTCATGACAAGTTTACCTCTAGTTGAAGATCGAATCGATGCAGCTCAACCCGAAAGCAAGAACTCGTCAAGATAGAACAAAAGTAAAAGGGTGGCGATGCACTGAAAGTGTATTGAACGTGTGTTAATTGATTACATGGGTTCGGGTTCTATTTATTCCCGAGATTAAAAAATATGTCCTTGCTGGACACGACTCTTATCTCTAACAATCTCTAAGATACCATAAGTCTTTGCAGCAGACTTTTGCCTAAACATATCTCTAAGAAAATTACACAAGATATCTTAATTTAATTAGATACAATTGCCTATCGAGAGCTTTATCTCTATCGTGGCAATCCTCATTAAGCACATTGATCGATTCTAGAAACAGCTCTGAAGCCACCGTCATCGGAATCAGCTGCATCACCTCTATCGGCTGTCCTCTGTCCGATCCATCTCAGCCGATGCAAACTCCAACCGATGTCATTGTAGCTGATGCATACTCTGTTCTTCGAATCCATCTCTTTGCCGAATCCGCCTTGATTCCAATGTCGAACCTGGTTCATATTCTACCAAATTTGGTTATTAACACGGTCCCATGCACAAACAACCTAGGGAAAAATATATTCTTATGACAGGTTTACTTTGCAGTAACTCTTGTTCAACGTGCCTTCACTCATATATACAACTAGGTATTTCCTCGCGCTTTGCTGCAGGAATTACTAATTAATTTCTAATATATATATCTTTCAACAATCGAGCAAGGAGTAAGTATGATGTTAATTATTAATAACAAATAAAATTGATTTATCAAGCTATATTTGAAGAGAAATAAATTTAATATACTTTGTAGAAAATTATAGATGAAATTTATATTGTTGGCCAAGATTTGTATCGCAAGAAGCGGAAGACAGGAAAAAAATGAAAAGCTAGGATTTATTAGTAGTACACATGAAACAAACTAAATAATATGTTCGCTTTGATATGGAATATATGATGAATGTATGTTAAGTATTATAAAAAATGATATATATATATATATATTTATATATATTTGTTGAAATATTATGGAAATAATGAGAGAGGTGATGATTGGATCTCTTTGCATTTTGATTTGTTGAATTAAATAAATTATAGATGATATTGCATGTTTCATGAGCTATTTGATAACTAGTAGTGGATGATGAGGTGATATGTGTCACACCCAGAAGTTTCCCCCTTTTTCCTTGCTTTAAATATTTGTTAAATAAATCGTCCGAAGAAATTATCTTAATTAACCTAGAGCTAAATCCCTAGTTAATAAATGCAATTAATAATCGGAAATAGCGTGGTGGAATTTTTCTTGAGTTCCCCATGCTCCAATGCATTAACAAGATTTTTAGTGGAATTTTCAGAGCCTTGGAAATAATTTTAACCAATTAAAAATCACCAAAGTGCAATTTTAAATCCCAGGAAAAATCCTTTCTTCTTTTTCTTTTTCTTTTCCTTCTTTTTTCTCTATTGGGCCGTCGGCCCACTCCCTCCCGCGCTCGGCCTCCTTCCTTTGGGCCGGCCCGTTCCCCTTTCCCCTTCCCGAAGTCCTCCCTCCCTCCCCTCTCTCCGGGACGCTGACAGGTGGGGCCCACCTGTCAGGTCGTCCACTTCCTCCAGCTGCCCGCCCCACGACGGCAACCGCCGCCGAAACCGTCCGCGCCGCCGCCTTCTTCGCTCCTCCCGCACCCACGCCGCGCCGCTCCCGCGTCCTCCCCACGTCGCCGCCCTCTCCCCCGCATCTCCCGGCCCTCGCGCGCGCTCGCAAGGGGCGGGATTCGAATTTGAATTCCCCCCATTCTCTCTCTCTCCACCCCCACGTCGCCGGCCAAATCGGCCACCTCCCCGGCCACGTCCGCCCCCTCCCGCACCTATAAATCACTCCCCACGTCCTCCTCTCTCGTTTTTCGCACTCGCCGCGCCCTCCCGTGCTTCCTATCATCGCCGCGCCGCTCACCCCTTGCGCCGCCGCCTACCGCCGTCTCCGGCCGTGCGCCACAGCCGCTAGAGCCGCTGCCGCGCCGTGAAGCCGCCGTCGTCGCGCTCGCGGGTGCCGTCCGCTCCTCGGCCGCCGCTTGGTTGCCGCCAATCACCCCCGAAGCCCCGTTTCCCTCGCTCGCCGGTGAGCTCTCCTTTTTTATCCATCTCCGGCCGGCCACTTTGGTCGTTGCGGTAGTCCTCTCCACCCTAATCCCTCTCCTCCTTTCCTATAGGTGTCGCCTCCGCTCGTCCGCCCCTCCTCGTCGCCGGGTCACCGCCGCCTTTCATCCTCCGCTCTGGTCGCCGTGCTCGCCGGTGAGGCTCCCCTCTGCTCCCCTTTTTCCCTCTCTCCCGTGTGCGCCGCCGTCCTTCGCGTGTGCGCCGTCGCCTTCGGCCACTGCCGCCGCTTTTCGCGCCGCCCGCCGCCGCCTCGCACGCCGCCGGTTGCCGTCGCCAGCGACCGCATGCCGCCGCCGTTCACCATGCTTGCCGGCCGGCTTGAAGCCGAGGCCGAGCCCGGTGGCTGCTCCCTACACCGTCCGATCGGCTTGGGCCGATCCGGACCCTTGGTCCCGTGGACCGGCCGCCTTGAGCCGCTGACATGCGGGCCCCGCTTGCCGGCGCCCCCTTCCTCTCCCCTTTGAGCCGCTGACCCGTGGGCCCCGCTTGCCGGCGCCGCCCCCCCCCTTCGCTGACGTCAGCCCTGGGTATTATTGCGCAATAAATTGATTAAGGACTTTTCTTTATTAGTAAAAACACAGTTTATCTTCTAAAATTCATAAGTAATTCATCCGAGCTCCGTTTAAGTCCATTCAAGTCTCAGTACATCAAGAAAAATGCAAAGAATCCATTAAAAATGGTTTTGTTTCCTGTTTCTGTAGACTTATAGCATGTTTTGCTTGTGTGCTTTGTTTGTCGCGTAGGTTTCGGCCGTTTCGTCGATCCGCAGTTTCTCGAAGACGTTGTTGAGGTCTCATCAGTTCGAGAGCAAGGCAAGTCATGCAATACGTTTGATCATATTGTACCCAATTTACCAATATCCTGCATTTCTATTAAATGTTGCATTCTTTTACAATGTCATGAGGGATGGGTCCTATTACCCAGCCATATATTGTTTACCTTATGCCATTGATAACTAGGGTATCAAAATGATTAGATGTTGGTTTAGGAAATGCTTAGCCATGCCTAGTTCAACTAGCACACAAATGGGGACTACATTATTACATAGACTTTGTCTATTAGCATAGTTTTGGATTGGTGCCACCGCAATGGTGTTAGTTAATTAAAATACACTGAATGGTGGGCTGCGGGTGCATGGTTTTGCTGGTCGCACCCATGGCAGTTAAGGACCGGTTCACGGGAAACCATGGGAGACTTACCGTGTTTACCACAAGCGGGAGTGGGTAACTGCTTGATCTGAAGTATAGCTCGACCCTTTCCTAGGCACCGGTGGCAAGGGTGGGCGTGATGGAGTTGGGTCGGCCGGGGTGTCCGGTTGTCCAGCTGCCGGATTCACCGCGGCGCAAGAGGGGACCGCCCACTGCCTTTTGAGGGGTGGGGGTGAAACCTTAGCGTGGTGTGGATGGTTAGGGGTGGGTTATGCGGAGGGTCTTGTCACGATTTCCCCCTTTGCAGTATCATGGTGATACTTCGGGGCATGGCGACATGTGTGGAATCGTGTCTTGTGGGTACAGTTGTACACCTCTGGCGAGAGTAAAACTATTCGAATAGCCGTGCCCGCGGTTATGGGCGATCAACCAGATTCACCGTGATTAGTCTCACCCCTAGTTTAGCTTAATGAACTGGTGTAGTTCAGGTGGTTGGTTGGGCCTGTTGCAACGTGGTGTAGCGTTGGACAGTGATTGGTTAATATTGATTAATTACTACAGCTGTTTTACTGCTTTCAACTACTGTTTTGAAATGTATGCTTTATGCAAAAGAACCCCTAGCTTCCTTTGGTTATATCCTGCATCATACCTCCTCTTCCGGTATGACTTGCTGAGTGCAGTGGGTAGTACTTAGTCTTGCTCTCTTTTCCCCCACACCAGAGTTGAAGTTCTTCTCAGTTGGAGTTGTCTCAGAGAGGTTGGTTCGTCGCTGCCGTCAAGGTTTGCCTGTGGAGTGGAGTCGCCCGCTGCTGAAGTCAAGCTTCCCGGTTTAGCTCGCTTTAATCTTTCCCGCTGCATTTGTAATCTTTTATATTTTTGTAAGACATGGGTCTGTATGTCAACAATTGTCGTTTGTGTACCCTGGCTGGTCCTGGATAGGGATTTAATGCACATTCAGCTTAGAAATTCTGGTTCGAGAATTTCTGGATGTGACAATATGTTTGTATGTTGAGCTTAGTGGATGATAAGGTGGTATGTTTGCATGTTAAGCTTTAGATTTAGTGGGCTTTAACTTTATAGAAAGCATAGATTTAGAACCCTTAACCCGGCACAAGCTATGAACACACAGAAGCGATACTTAAAGGAGTTTTACTGTCTCAAGTGAAAATTTTAACCAAAATCGACACTACACAACATTGTTAACATTAGCCATCAAGATTAATTGGTATCAAAACAGTCAAGTTAATCAAGAATTTCTGACGACAAGTGTAATTATAAATTTTAAAATAAAAGTCTAAAATTGGTAGCGTACCTTTGGCTCCGATCGAAATCGAAAGTCGATAAAACAACCTAGCTCGTGACTCGTGAGTTGCTGTAATCTTCTTTGCCTTTTGTATCGTTGTCGCCGGTGCCGGCCGCGGCTAGCCCGAAGCTCATCTGCCGGTAGTTAGGGATGAAAACGGATTGAATACGGTCGGAAACTAGCTCTATCATATTTGTTTTCATAATTTTTTTTTGAAACGAAATTGGAATCGGAAATCCGGATATGAAAACGGAATCGAATATTATCGAGTACAAATACGGAGCGAATACGAAGCGAAATGAATACGGTGATGAATATTAATCAAAATATAAAAACCCGTCACTACTCACAAACGATTTTTGCTACTGTGTTTTTAAAATCATGCTCTTTCATGTTATTGTGTTTTTATTGCTATTATTTTGGCCTTTTTTTGTGACTTTGTTTTATCAATTAAAAATTAAAAATTTAAAACTTCAAATGATATTTTGAAGCAGTAAATATATTCAGCTGAAAAAGTTATGAACATAAAAGTTGTAGAACTCATTAAGACATATAACTTTTATTTTGGTTATTTCTTCATCCGATAAAGTGATAGTAACATTGTTCATAAAGTTTACATATCTCTCATTTAGTTTTATAAACTATAAGAGAGATATGTACATTTTGTAAACAATATTACTATCATTTTGTCGGATGAAGAAATGACCAAAATAAAAGTTATAGATATCGATGAGTTATACAAATTTGTTGTTGATGACTTTTTCAGTTGAAATCATTTAGTATTTGAAAATATTATTTGAAGTTGTCATATTTTTAAATTCAAATTATTCAAACAAAGTCATATAGAAAAATGACCAAAATAAAAGTTATAGATATTTATAAGTTATACAACTTTGTTTTTGACAATTTTTCCTTTTGAAATCATTTACTAAACAAAAAAATTATTTGAATTTGAAATTCAAATTTTATATAGTTCAATCAAACTCATATGGAGAAATGACCAAAATAAAATTGGTAGATCTCAATGAGTTATAAAACTTTGTTTTTACAACTTTTTCATATGATTTCATTTAGTATCATAAAATTTAATTCGAAGTTCATTTTTTCTAGGAAGTCTGATTTGCCTCCTCTTAGGTTGGGCTGGCTTATGGGCCTTATGTGTAAATCGGATATCCAACGGAAAATACTGGATAATATCCGACGGATATCACCTATATCATATTCATTTTCATATCCGAAAAAAATATCCGAATTCAAAAATTTCCGGATATATCCGACCGAAACTATCCGAATCCGAAAAAAGGTCCGGTCGGATGGAAATTATCCAAATCACTTTCAACCCTTCCGGGTAGGTGCTGGTGTGCAGCCACACCACTACGGAAACAATTTTTCCATATAGCTGAAAAAAGATTTTCGCATGTGGACCAAAGGCCACGTATGCCCTGAAGGGTCTAAAAAATCGTGATTTTTATAGGCGGGTGATACGCCCGCATGAGAAAATCCGAATTTCGCGTACGGGTGCTTACATTGTCTGCATGTGAAAACAAAAAAAAAAAAGAAAACTCAAAAAAAAAAGAAACCCTAGTATCCTAGTGGCACGCCGGCGCAGATCTGGCCCTCGCGGCGGCGGCGGATCGAGCCGCCTCCTCCTCCTCATCATCATCTTCGGCGGCGCAAGGCTAGGGACGTGGATGGCGCCACTCCTGGTTGTCGCCGAGCCGCCGCCGCCGCCCGCTGCCGGCTGTTGCTCAAAGTCACGTGAGCTACCTCCGCCCGCTCCTGGCCGTCGCCCGAGGTCGACTCCTGGTCGTTGCCCGCCCCTTCCTGGCCGCCGCCTTGTCGACAGCCTCGCCACCTGCTCCTGGTCGCGTGCCTCCTTGTCGGCGACGGTGCCGAGCTAGCCGTTGTCGTCGTTGTTGCCCGCCACCCCCGTTGTCGCTGTCGCCGTCACCACGGGATCTGCCGCCAGCCGCTCCCGCTGCCATGAGGGAGAGAAAGAGAGGAGGTGAGAATGAAAGAAGGGGAGGAAGTGAGAAGAAGATTTTGGAAAGAGAAACTCAGAGATAAGGTTTTATTTTTTTTTTGAATATGTTGAAAGGGAAAGAGAAGGTAAATCAGACTTCTAGGCAGACCTTTAAGAGACCCATCTGCGAAAATATAAAAATATATTTTTCATGTGCAGTCGCTTAAGAGGCCCATCTGCGAAAATATTAAAATATATTTTTCCTGTGCAGTCGCTTAAGAGGCCCGTCTGAAAAAATAGCCCTATTTTCCCATGTGGCTTCTTAAGAGTGTCATCTACGAAAATAGATTTTTACATATGGGCCATATGCGAAAATAGGGGATCGATTTTTACAGACATGAACACTTACAATCTGTCCGCAACCTATTGAGGAGCTCTTATATAGAAAAATCGTTTTTTAGGGTGCCACCAGCCGCTGTTGGGTCCCAAGCTCTTTTTTTTTTTTTGCTGTTCTTCAATTTTTGGCTGGTCCCAAGCATCAATTTTGCTAAGTTTACTTTTTTATTTCTACTAGAAAACATGGCCATGCGTTGCAATGGGTAAAAACTATTTTAATCGTATTATTATTAGATATTTTTTATCTAAAATGTATATGTGGATTTTATTTTGAGATATTATTGATATCCAATTCGGATGCTTGTTGGGATGATCTTCATATCCTATATATTGTTTTCCTATGTCTTGGCAAAAATGTTGAAGCAATTTGGAGTTTGATTATAATCTATGTGAGCATGCAAGTTTTTTTTAAAAGAATTTCTTATATGACTTCTTATGTATTTTCAAAAGCGAATAAATTTAGAGACCGACTCATGCACAAATGACATACCAAAGTATCGATAAAAACATCTTTAATTTTTATAATACTAAATATTCTTTAACTGTTACTACTGGATGGCACTGAAGTAGCTATGGAGATTGTGTTCCAGGGTGTAGCTTTTGTTCTTGTCAATCCTATACTCTGTTCACAATCTCTTTTGACTTGTGATGTGGCTTGACAATCCATCGTACTTATTAATGCCTCCATTCCTCTTCGTGCCGTACGTTAGTAGTATTCTACAAAACTGAAATTAATGTATCACATCATTCACAGCCTTATCGTTAACAAAATACACCATCATCAACTTGTGCTTCGCAAGTCTCCTTCAGTCACCTGTATCTCGTGTGATGACTGATGAAGGAGACTTGGGCAACGATAAGAACAAAGGGTCGGGGAAAAACAAGTTGAGATGGCGAAGCACAAGGTGAGATGGCTTGGGCCAATTTCGCAACGATCGGCTAAAAGTCCGTGGCAATAACTCATTTTTTTTCTAAACACAGTACAAACACATACGCTTATAAAACACGCACACTTATCTCTATGCACACACACCTTTATCTCTATGAGCATTTCCGAAAGACTATGTCGCGAGTGTCTTGTTGTTGACGGGTACGTTGTATACCACTGAAAGAAAAATTCATTCGTACAGCTAGATGAAAGACCATATCCCACCACGTTGCTACCACTTATGAATTTGAGCCTAAAATTAATTGAGAATGTATGGTTTAATGAGAGAATAAATAAGAGATAATTTGAATCATTGATCTATCATTCACAGGCTAGAAATAATTAGGTTGATAAAGCTTAATGAGATAAGAGAGCTACACATATTGGGGATGGATTCCCTTCTTATTATTTACTGGATTGTTGAAATGGATTATTTATTTTATGATTTAGGGAATACATTCTTTTAATTACTATATTATGCTCCCTTCGTTTCATTTTATATTTAAGTCGTTTTGATTTTTTCTAATAATTTTTCAAATTTATCTAAAAGTTTAGTAACATTTACACCGCCAGACTAGTTTCATTAAATATATTATTAAAAATATTTTGATAGTATATTTGTTATGTGTTGAAATGAAAATGCCGTTATGTTTTTTTAAACTTGATCAACTTTTACTAGAAAATAAGTCAAAGCGTTGTATAACATGAAACATAGAGGGAGTATTACTTAGATTACTTGTTTTAAGTTTACGTTTTAAAATATTTAATTAATACCTATAATAAAATAATCTGTTTAAACCGGTTGATTTAGATTTTTGAGCTAACTATCAATTTAATTATAGGAATAAATTAAATATTTTAAACATAAACTTAATAAATAGGTCTAATCAATATTATAGAAGATTTTTTTATTAAAAGGAAATGTATTTGTCGAAGCATAGAGAATAATCCGTTTGGGCACAAAGTGTGCATATTACAATCATTCAATTTTCCGCTTGGGCATTGCTTAATCAAGGTAGCTTAGCAGAGGACTGATGTAAATATTATTTCCTTTTCCTCATCTATTATATACTAAAATTCTATCAAAATCCTTAAAGAAACTCTCAACCTACCACATGTCATTCTAATAAATTAGAAAAGATCCGATAATCCTTTTTTTTAAAAAGCAAAACATCTATTCCTTAATTTTCACTTAAATCAGTGGATCCAATATCAGAAACTACTAGATTGATCTTAAAACAAACTAAATACTACGATCCCACCTCTCCACCTCCACACTCTCACCTCTCCTCCCACGGCATGGGTAGATACGTACAGTACGCTTCCCTCACCGTTCTTTTTTTTTGCCTTTCTCTTTTTCCATGTGTAAAATTGATATTAAAATTTTAAATAATTATAATTTTGCAAATAAAAAATATACCATCATATAAATCTTTATAAACAAAGGTAACTAAATTAGCTTTACACTGTTTGAAAATAAAATTTACACCATTATATTTTTACCATTTAACTTAATAACCTAAGATAATTTCCAACCGATGTATTACTTTGTACTATTATTTTTAAATAATGCACTATTTTGCAGTAAAGTTTACACCATTATATTGTGTACCTATTAAATTAACAAATATTAACTAATTTACACTTCCTAAATCGGTGGACCCATTATTTAAATCATCGGATCTATCTTTCATTACTTTGGAATATTACTTTCAAATAATGCACTATTTCAAAATAAAGTTTACAGCATTATGTTGTGTAACCATTAAATTAGCAGTTTAAAATCTGTATTAACTAATTTATGCTTACACATGAACCGGTGGACTCATTATTCATATCATTAAATCTATCTTTTGTTAATAAATAAAGCATTTGAAGTTCTCGTTTTGGCACGCTAAACAATGCATGTCTAAACCTTTGCCTTCGACACGCATGACGAAGCATCATATCTGAGGTAGCTAACGTGATCATGATCGCTACAGCACTACCGCTTTGCCACATAACAAATCATATATATATGGATAATGATTAATTTTGTTAATAACATGAAAACAAATTAAAGGTGTGATGCAGGGAGAGAAAATTTAGGCACCGTGGGTTGATTTTTTCCATCACTTAGCTCTGTTTAAGCTAAAACAAAGAATTTGATTATATAATAATTATGATGTATTGTGTTATGTCGTATTTAGATTTTGTACTATTTGTTCATGTAGCTAGGTGAAAGAAATCATTATGTTATAAATGTGAGCATAATATTAACTAATATATGTAGAACTCTTACTAGGACAAAGGTGTTATAAGGGCACGTTTAAGGTCATGTTTTTCTTTCCTGATCATATTTTGGATTTCATTTGCATGCTTTCCAAGTTCTTAAATAGTGATTTAAAAGAATCTTGGAATACTTTTCTGAAAACAACTTTTAACTTTTTATAAGTTGATTAATTCATTTATACCCTCAAATAGCTGTCCTAAACCCTACGAGTCATGCTGATCTATGGATTGCTGATCAACGGATGATCGAAGTTGTAGGATGAATCTGTAAGAGCTAGTCTTAACAATTGTAAATAGGTGTCAACAATTATTGCTGTTATTTAGACATCTAATGACTTGCTAGCAACGGAATTAATTTCTCTCTGCATATATATAAACATGTATAAAGCTGGAAAAAATATTACCATGTGTCGAAGGAGCGATTCCTCGGACAACAGGGAGTGGAGACTCCTCCCCGGGTGTGAAGATCTGACCAGGGGGTTAGTGGTACCAGACGTAGGAAAACGTAAGAATAAGAAAGGATCTGCGGGACCCAAGCTCCCCGCCAAGAAAAACACACATAAGTTTATACTGGTTCAGGCCAACCCGGAGGTGTAATACCCTACTCCTGTGTCGGTTTCGTTGTCTTCTCTAGATCAGCTCAGTACAAGGGAGACCTTTCCCGGCTACAAGGTGAAGTAGAATGATATATAAAATCCAACCGTTCATCCGTAGCTTGTCCTCTTCCTTTTATAGACCAAGGAGGGGCTCACAGTGCTACAAGCTTACTTATTTGTCTTGTCTTATCAGTCATCTTGTCAATACCAGCTGGTTCCCAAACACAGTATTCGAGTAACCCGATAAGATTTAAAACCTTCATTACCCCGGGCTCCTGGGCTTCTATCCAAGACAGCTGAGTCGCGCCAGCTAGCCCACCACGTGGTGAGTGGTGGGCCTGTTGGAACCCGGACTACCTGAAACAATGCCACGGTTCTGCTTCTACCCGTTTAGCCTAACCAGGAGGCCCGGGGCATGTACGACATGCGTCCAAAGTGCTAGCAGTGCTAATGACTCAGCGCTAGTGTCTTGTCCACGTCATTTTGGCTCCATACTAGCTGCGGCTCCCCATAAACCCGTTTCACTTCTTGCGGAGGGGACTGCTTTACAACAGCCCGTGGAGCATGCCCAACTCCCCAACTGGTCTAAAGGTCGCCCCCTTGCACGTTTATGGATATAGTTTAGCTGTTCTTAGACAAGCTTCTCGAATATGTCTTTATTGAATGGATATTTTATAAGGTATACATCTTGTATGTTTCGACGCTCTTCTTTGCAGAAGAGAGTAAAACTCACAGGACCCAAGGCATGCCCGGGACTTAGGACATGGCCGGTTCCGAAGCAGTCCTTAGTTTATATCTCTTAATCATATGTCTCCACCCTCCACCCCATTGTGGAAAGTGTGACTTATAAAGACCAAGGTGAGCCCGAGACTCAAGACAAGGTCGGGTTTGAAGTGGACCCTGGTTTATCCTTCTTAAGATTAGATCTTGTATGTCTCTACACTCCTTTCACTGAGGAACGTACGACTTACAAGGACTAAGGTGAAAGGTGAGCTCGGGACCCGGGACAAGACCGGGTCCGAGGCAGACCTTAGGATGCATTCTTAAGATATAGATCTTGTAGATCTGTATGCTCATCTCACTAAAGAATGTAGGACTTACAAGGATTAAGGTGAGCTCGGGACCAAGGAGAAGACCGGGTCCGAGGCAGACCTTAGGCCACATTCTTAACATATAGATGTTGTAGGTCTCTATGCTCTTCTCACTGAAGAATGTAGGACTTACAAGGACTAAGGTGAGCCCGGGACATAGGACAAGACCAGGTCTAAGGCAGACCTTAGGCTTCATTCTTGACATGTAGATCTTGTAGGCCGGTCTCTACTCTCTTCTCATTCAGGAACGTAGGACTTACAAGGACTAAGGTGAGCCCGAAACCCAGGAGAAGACCGGGTCCGAGGCAGACCTTAGGTTAGATTCTTAAGATGTAGATTTTATAGGTCTCTACACTCCTCTTGCTGAGAAATGTTGGACTCACACAGCCCAAGGTGGGCCTAGGGCCCACCCCTAGCCACATCGCCCTAGGGATAGCTTATTTATTTTTAAAGATGGTTTAAACATGCTATTTAATTTATTTATAATTGTTTTGCCAGGGAAATAGGGACCCCAGTTCCCATTCACCAACACCATGTGTTCCATACATATATATTACATGGTTAATATTCTAATTAGATGTGTTAATGAAGAATATGTTTTGGGAAAAGCATTTTGGACCCTATGTCCCATGCATGAGGAAAGAGCAATGTGGCATTGCACCTATATGTAAACTAAATAAGTAGATAAAATATGGCCTATAAATGGAGCAATACACAGACTGAGAATAATGACAAATAACATACATGTATATATGAGTGATGGCATGATGTATCCCTTGCGCGAAGAGTTTTTCTTTGCACATGAGAAGTGACAAAGACAACAGTAAGAAGGAAAATATGTGTTTATTTGAACTGCAAAAAAACAAAAAGAAATTAGGTGAACTATTTTTTTGTTAAGTAGTCATTGTTCGTTTTACTAAGTTTGACTAACTATGAAGATGTAAATCATATTGAATTTATTGATGTTGTTGATCAAAATTTACATGACAAAATTATATTCTTGGTATAGCCGGGTTACAAGACAAATAAACTTTAGTATAAAACAGTTCATCTAAGATACACTACACATACTAATTAATTTATATAATTATGTTCTTATTTGAAACAAATATTGTTTCAAAGAAAATAATCAAACATGCAAAGAAAAAGAGAAAGAAATTAGCTTCAAACAATTGTTGATATTTTTCACTACCAAGCCAAGCTAAATTCTTTGAAATTGTGAAGAAAATTTGAAATTATTGAACTTCTACAGAGAAAAAAAATCAACCTTTAATATACGCTTAATTTGGTTGTCACAATATTATGCGTCTTCATGATAGAATTTAATCACAGGAATCTCGAAATTTTTGTTTTGTAGACATACTGCACTGTATCGGTATGTACAATAATTAGCTAGCGATAGTTTATTATTTACTCGAGGAAAAGGATGATTCAAAAGTCAAGTTAACTTAATTCATTTTCTGAACAAAATTTAGTGAATGGTTCTTTAAAGACCTTAAGACGAACCCTTAAATTTGTCCTACGTATGCACGCATGCCAAATTACACCCACGATACAGGGACTTAACAGGTGGGTACGATCAAGAACTTGAAAAATGAGTAAAATGAGTAGACTGGTACATGAACATTGCAATCACGTGTATTTTAGTCAAAAACCTTTGATTAATTTTGGTTTTATAAGGTTAACTGCTACATCGTTGGCTCATGAATTCAATTTTGTATTTTGCCATGTTCGTCACCCGAGATAATAAATATGTTGATTAGTTGAATCGCTTGAAAATTATGTTAGTTTGCATGCACTTATTTTTGATAATCATATATTTTTTAGTTTCAAATCGATATATAGTTTTATTAGTATAACTAAGCAACTAAAAGCAGTACATAATACATACATGTAGATCCTTGTGAAGATGGACTGAGTTGCTTCTTTTTTATATGGCGTAAAAAGTATGGTATCGAATATCGATCTTTTAACCAAAATGTACGTATAGCCAAGTTATTGCACCTAGATGATCATTTTTCATGTTCTTTGCACCAGATTACACCTACCTATCAAGTTTATATACCGTAGACGTAATTTACTCGACCTAAAATATCTAAATACATGGATCGTCCCAGCAGGTGTCATGAAAACAAAACATGATTTTGAAGATACTTCCTTGTTTGAAAACATCCGCCACTACACAAGGACTTTTTAGAAAAACAGCTACAAGGCCTGTGTCTTAGTTTGCAAAGTCAATTATTGCTATATTTGAAGCAACAACACCAATGTGGCTGTAGTTTAGTGGTGAGAATTCCACGTTGTGGCCGTGGAGACCTGGGCTCGAATCCCAGCAGCCACATATTTTTTTTTACATGTTTTGGTTGGAATAATCAAACACATTTATTTCAGAATTGTTTACATGTTTTGCTTCGAATAATGACACACATTTATTTCTAATTTTTTACATGTTTTGGTTGGAATAATCTCACACATTTTATTTTGAATGTCCAACACCATACGGTGTGATGATTCATTGAATAGGGTAAGAAAAAATTACAAGGTTAAAACCCTATAAGGCAGTAGCTAGGAAAGAGAAACCCACCACTATGCAAATACAACACCTAGACATAACTCAAGAGATGACTAGCACCGCACCAATACAATCGGCTGCCAGTAGAATAACAAAGAAGCTATAGTCAAAACCGCCCAAAACCAAACCCTAATAGCCGAACACCACACTCAACTTTAGTTTTTGTTGCTTACAAGTTTTGCTAGGAATAATCATACACGTTTCAGCCTAGGTAGGCTCCAAACTCCAACTCCCTATTCTAAATTCCAAGTCCAGTGAAAATTGGCTTCTATAGAAGCTAGAGGTGGATATAAAAGTGTTTGGCTACATTGATCAGCTCCACACCACAATGTCTAGCATTGCCATTTCGTCGAACAGCTGGTAGGTGTCCCACGGTCCCACCGACGTCGTTGTCGTGCGCCGCCACTCAGCTCGCACACCACCTTGCCGACGCCAACACTGCTAAGCCAGCGCGTCGCAGCCCACCGCCCTCATGCGCCATCCATCCGCCCAGTAGCTGCGCCACCCAGCCGCTGCCACTGGTCCCCGCGGCCGATCGCTGTCCAATCTCCCTAGCCCTAGTTGGTAAGGGAGGAAGAATCGTAGGGAGGAAAGACATCAGGACGAGAGAGGGGAGGGGGGGTGAAGTTGTAGTTCAGTGGCATATTGTGTAAATCCACGAAAAAAATTAAAGGACAGTGGGTCTTTTGGGGCGGAGTGGAGCTACAAAAACCCAGCTCTACCCTCATGTTGTAAAACAACTATGCTAACTCCGCTCAAAATATTGAAGAATATGTATGATTTGGCACAACTTCAACTATAAATAAGTTAAATTTAGAAGCTAGAGCCAAGTCAAACGGATGTTCTTTTACCATTAAAAGGAGCAGAACATATCCTATATACACAATATTCTCATGCACACTCCGTGCACACCAACTAATAAATATCACGAAAATTTCTAAGAAAAATTGGACATATACTTTCAATAGTGTTACACATATATATGAAATCTCATGGTCGAATTTATTATATTTTAGTCGTAATGAAAAGATAAAATTCTGACAGGTTATTATTCTTAAAATTGTCAGACTTTTTTACTTTTTTTGCTACGGCAAAAATATAATGAATTTGAATAGAAGACTTTATAAATATGTGTAATACTGTATATGTTAGATTTTTTTTATATTTTTTCATGATATTTATTAGTTGGTGTGTATGGAGTGTGCATGGGAAGATTCTCTGCTTAGAGCAGGTACAATAATAGACTATAAGTCAGCTATAAGCACATGTGAAGTAGATAAGAGATGAGAGAGAAGAGAAATGTGCTACAGATTTGTAGCCAGCTATAGTGTCGGCCCCCGGTTTTAAAACGCGGAAGGCCACTTGTGTTAACAATACCAAATCCCTGGATCAGTAGGTTGGTATACACACATCACATTACTAGTACAGAAGCGTCTACAGCGTAAGGATTACAATACTTAATACTATAAGGATATCCGAGTGGAGTCCCCAAATAGGCCAAGGGCCGGTACATTATCCGCATAATAGATGCAAGATAGAGTAGCAGAAGCGAGGCTATGGCGGTACGACTTTTATTCCCACTGGCAATGACTGAGAATTAGTCCCTAAGGCGTCACCACGCGTTCTTCTTCTTCAGGGAGGGTCTCAGATGGGTCGTCCACAATATCATAATCTAGTGGGTAGGAGTAAAGCAAGAGTGAGCGCAGGAGTACTCAGCAAGTCACTACTAACAATGTATGCATCTTATGTACAGGGAATTCCAAGGAAGGACTATGGCTATTTGCATAAAGCTATATTTCACAAATCATTTCTCAAACCTAAGACCTAGTATTTTGACTGTAAAACATGTTAGGTTAATGTTGTCATATAACAAGGGTTCATCCACCTCTGCAGTCCTCGCCTGGTTCAGTTTACCCTCACTAGTTTATCGTCTTTCAACTATCTATCAACCTTTCCTACCGCGTAGGCAAGGCTACCATGTCATCTCTTAAGTAAAGCAGGTTTAAAATCTAGGGTTAATTGGATCCATGCCACTACAAATATGCTAAATTAGAAAAATGCCATCACTGTTCACGATATCGGTTGGGTGCCACTACAATTTTGGTAAATTGGATCCATGCCACTCCATCGCGTTTTCCATCCCTCCACGTTGACGCCATCTCTCTGCGTCGCCAGCAGCCTCGACTTCTGCGATGATGAGTGCTTCCCAGACGACGTCGACTGCGGCGCCAGCGACCGCGTCTACACCGTTGACGCCATCCACGGGCGCCCACTGGCCGTCTCCGAGGGCTCGTGCACGCCAGCCGGGAGCTCATGGTGCAGCGGAGGTGCGCCGTGGGCGGAGGACGAGGAGCACGATCTCACCTCGCCGCAGGCCGCCGGCGGCGGCGGTAGCAGGCCAACGTCGAGGTACCTCCGACACCATGCTCGGCGGCCACGGCGGTGAGCCCGTACTCCACGGCGCCGTCTAGCCCGCGCGACCGCCTCGTCACAGCCACGGCCGCAAGCCAATTTGACAGCGCGGCTGTCGCCAGACTGTCCGACGCCCTCATGGTGCGGCAGCCGAAAATGCCGCACCTCGCCCGCCCCAACCCGTTCGATCGACCTCTTCCAGCACTGCAGCAATGACGAGGAGGCGGATGAACCGACGAAGATGACGAGGAGCTCCAACTACGGGCGCTGTAGTCATCAGCGTCGCGGCCCTCTCACGGCGGCGACTATCAGGCTCATCTTGCCCCAGAGTTGTCTCCTTCCTCCTCCTTGACATCCTCGCTCTCGCTGCTCACGCTGGTCCATATATACATGCATAAACCTGCATGGCCATAGCGCCAAGTGTACATGCATCTCCATGGCCATGATGCTCTGCACACGCAAGTAACTAATGTGCTCTGTCCTGTTGCGTGGGAGCAGCTAGGAGGTGTCGCCGGGCCGGCGCAACTCGATGACGGCGAGCAATACTGCGGTGAACAGCAACATCATTGCGGCGTTCGGCAAGAAGGGCGTGAGCCCACGACATGATGGGGGTCGGGGAGATTGATTCATTCGAACAGGAGGATTGATCCAAAACCTAACCGACGCCCACCCCTACTACTCCATCGCCGCCACGAGGCTGCTCGGCGTTGCCATCGGCAGTGACGATGACCTCTGGAGCTTTGCGTGGTCAGTGGCGTCGCCGTCGCCATCGGCCCCCGTCTTCCCATCCCACACGTCGATGGCCACATCCAGACCCCGGGCCCTCGCCACCACCGCCTTCAATCTCCACGATGGTGTCGTCGACGGCGAGGTTGACCTCCATTGAGTGGAGCGGCGATAGCGTCCATACACAGGAAAATGCGAAGCGGCACCGCGGAGAGACGGCGTTAACGGGAAGTGGATGGAAAACGCGACGGAGTGGCATGAATCTAATTTCCAAAATTGCTGTGGCAACCAACCGATATCGTGAATAGTGGTGGTATTTTTCTAATTTCACATATTTGTAGTGGCATGGATCCAATTAACCCTAAAACTATGAGTCTAATCAAGAGTAGTACAAGTCACGGCGCTCATTCCTATGACCACGACTGTTCGAATAAATTGGTTTACTCACACTGCAGTGGATGTACACTTTTAATCCCACACTCCACGACTTGCCCAACATATGAGCCAGTCCCAACACACGAGACTCGCCATGGCCCGGCTTTTCGGTCGCTCTCGCATTTCGGCACCTGCTCCAAGGACTATGAACCCCCATTGCACCCCAGCACTCCAACCCACCTACTGTCGGATGGTGAGGGGAGTCTTGGCGCTCTCGGGATGAGGGATATCTACTACTTATACTTATAGGGTGTGTTTTAATTTCTTGACGTCATTTACCTTTCCGACACTGCACAATCCTCAACATTCACATACAGAACCTACCATGACTAAGGTGCCGCCCCACGAGAGCTTCCTAATCCAACAGATCTACCCATACATGAAATGTGGTCGTACTCGGTTTGTTTCTTGCATAGCTTCCTCAACATTCACATACAGAACCTACCATGACTGAGGTGCTGCCCCACGAGAGCTTCCTAATCCAACGGGTTTGCCCATACATGAAATGCGGTCGTACTCGGTTTGTTTCTTGCATAGCTTCCTGACTCGGTCCTTAACTGATTAGGGTCGGCGACTAACTATTTCCAGAAGCACCCATATTCTATTCGTGGTGCCCCAGTCGAAATAGTTATGTTCATTAAGTTTTGATTTTCGCAAAAGTTTGTGTGTGGTGGGTGGCGCTCATGTCTCCGCCCACAAATCAACAATCACTCCTACCAGGTGATTATCCATCCATAGCCTTATTGTACATATATAGACGTCTACAATAGCAACGCTAAGTAGTTGTCGATATTCGACTACGCATAAGTAAAGGACTAAGGCGACAAAGAGGTATTCTATATGTAAGTGTAAACAATATCACGGCAGGCATTAATCAAGCATAGGTGCATAATTTATAAATAGCATGCATGTTTATTTGTAAACAACACATTTGTAAATAGGCTCAACATGTTCAAGAATGGGGCGTAGTAACTTTCCTTGATCAGCTAAGGCCTCGACCTCAACTGGCTCGCACTCCTCCTCACACATGTATCCTGGTAATCCAACGTGGGAATTAAAATGTTAGAAAAATCGGAAAAATACCAAACCAGAGTCATTTGAAAGATCAAGATTTTAGAAGAATTTTGGCGAAGGTTTCATCGAAATCCGAGTTGAAATGAGGGAGATATGAGCTTTCGAAGATTGGATTCCAAATAAATTGATTAAAAGAAAAAGGGCTGACGGGTGGGACTGAGGTGGGGGTCGGCTTACCGGTTGAACGAAAATTAAAACCGAGTGGGGCCCACGTGTCAGTCTCTATCCCTTCTCTCTTCTCTCTCAGCTCTCTCCTTCTCATTCTCTCACGCGGGGCGGCGGCCGGCGATGGTTAGGGTTGGGCCGTGCGGCGGTATTGGGAGTGAAGGTGGTTGCGGCCGGAAATGGGGGTTCGGTGAGAGGCAGGACTAGGTCTAGGAGGCAGCGTGCGGCTTAGGGAGGTTCGTGGCGGTCAGGAAGGTCGGTGTGGCGGCAGCCTAGGCATGGCGGTGCGCCGATGACGGTGCAGCGGCGAATTAGAGCGGGAAAAGGGACGGAGGGCTCAGATTAAGCAGAAAGGGGGCCTACTGGAGTGTGCGAGTCCACTAATGTTGGTTAGGATGGTCGGTGGGTGTGTGGCAATGGATTGGTTGGGGGGTGGCGGCGACCAGAATGGCACACGACGGCGATGGGTTCGGTTAGTGTTGGGTTGGGTGAGGCATGTGTTTGGGGAGCATATCCGACCCTAGGGGAGTCATCCCCCCCCCCTTGATTGCGGCTGGTGGCGTTGGTTAGAGGTGTGGCGGCGGCGGTCTGGTTGTGGTCACGGTGGCGGGCGCACGGTGGCCACGGCAGAGGTCGGCCGGAGGGGTTAGGGAGGGGGATGTAAGCGGTATGAATGGTAGGTGATGACGCTGAGCGGTTTGGGGCTCGGGTGGCCTTAGGCAGTGGTTTGGCATTTGGCCGGGTGCGGGTGGGCTCGAACAGGGCACGCCCATGCGCAGCGCGCACGCGCCTGCTCTGCGATGAGGGTGGCGCAGTGGGTAGGGGGCTAGCCAGGCGGTGGGGTTCATGGGGACATGCATCTAGAGTGGTGGCACGGTAGCGGGCGAAGTGGTAGCTGGTGTGGAGGCTGGGCGCGGTGTTTCACCCTTCAGGTGGCACTGTGCCTTGTCGGCATCGGCAGAACGAGGGATAAAGGGAGCACGAGCATCGGTAGGGGCGGAAGGGGAGATAATGAATACATACCTTGCGGCAGCCGTGTAGCGTCACACCGGGCGGTGATCCTCGCACGAAACTACGGGCGTCGAGGTACTGCCTGGGGATGGTTGACCCGCGGATCGCCCTCGCTTGCCAGGTGTTCGACCAAAGACAGAAGCAAGTACACAATGGGTTAGGGTAATAGTTAGCGGGTTAGAGAGGGTAGGGGTTAGTGCAACAGATAGTAAGGGTCAGCGCTTAGAGGTTAGCTCAACAGGGAAGTAAAGGTTAGCGGTTAGCGGTTAGAGCAACAAAAGAAAAGAGTTAGCGAGTGTGGAGATTATGGATACCCCATATCCACACGGCATGGATATCCGACTGGGTATAGGGGTACCTTATACGGATAGAATATATTTAGTAAAGGACTCGGTTGTTATGGTAACTTGTATACTAAGAAAACACCTGGTAGTCCTAGTCGGTTACAACTATAATTTATCTTTACATGCCTAGTCCGTAAGGAACATGGGCTCTATCTTGTAATTCCGGCTCCTCCCCCTATATAAGGAGGGGTCCGAGTGCCTCTAGAGGCATAATTTTTCTCCTAGATCTTACGATCAATAATACACTCGGCGGATCAATCCCTAGACAGGAGTAGGGTATTACTTCTGATCGAGAAGGCCTGAACCTGTATAAACCTTGTGTCTTCTAACTCATCCACTTTCCTAGCTTGATTACCACCCCCTTTTAGTATTGCCGAACTCTTGTTTCTACAGTTGGCGTGCTAGGTAGGGGTGATGTCAAATTTTTCGGCGACTAGTGCGATGGGACTCACCACAGGTATCGATGACTTCGCCTTCCCTCCAGGGCAGGCGTACCATTTCGGCAGCCTCGACTTCAGCACCGACAGCTGCGGCAAGATTTCTCTTTTCGACTCGGATTCAAACCAATCAAGAGGAGATCGCATCTCGGTCTCGTTCGGTCTCCTGAACTCGGCTGAGATCTACTCCAATGCACTGTCGTCCGAGTCGGCTCCAAACCACTCGGATGAGAGTTCGGCGATTTCTTCTTCAGAGCTAGGTCAAGACGGAGCAGCTTATCCATCAATCTAGATGCGGCTACCAGATGATCTAGCTGGGGTTTTCACTTCAAGGGCACCTTCTCCCCGTAGGTCCAGATCCAACTTGGTTTCGACCTTGGTTCGATCTGGCTCCAGGGAAGTCGGCGTAATTCTTCAACGACTTGGATCAGTTTCTACGGAAGAACTAGAAGGCTACCTCAGCTCTCCCAACGTCGACTCCCGCCATCCAACTGAGATCACCGACTACAACGATTCCAACTACGATGATGACTTCAACAACTTCAACAACCTCGATGAAGACATTGGCGACAACTATGAGGATAACTACACTCCACTCTTTTTCGGCGTTTTCATGGCCGACAACGAGACCGAGGAGCAGCGCCTAGATCGTGAGGCCAATGAGGAGAGCGCATGACAAGAAGCCGAGCGTCTCATATTGGAGCAGGAGCGACGAACACAGGAGCAAGCTAGATTGCAACGTGAGCAGCAAGAACGCGAGTGACTGGCAAAGGAGGCAGGGGAAAGACGATAGCGAGCTTTAGCATCTGGGCACCGAGCACGTGATTTAATCAGACAGCAGGACGTCGATGGTACACAAGTCTTTGTACCCCACAACAGAACGCGGTCGCGGCAATTACACTTTTGGATACTCTCCTTAGAGAGGAACAACCCAACCATGTTCTCGACATACTCAACCAGACAAAGACAATGATTGCTGCAACAGTCCCGGCTAGCTCGGGAAGCGTACGAACTCCCACAGGAACTCGGGCTCCGCCTCTCCGATCTGAAGATTATCATCAACCAACTCTTAGCATAGCAGCCTCAAGATGACATCGCGAGGGCAGGGATTGCCGAGAACACTATGTTCACTCTCCTGCCGACAGGCATCGAGAGCATCGCAAGCAGCCTTGCTCGCCTCGCCGCCGGCAGCCCATCGACCTACGTGATACTCTCAATCGTCGCCATGCTGAAAGAGACGACAGAAGACACCATACGCCAGACCGTTACAATGACGATGACGAAGGAGTGGCGGCTTTTACAAGTGACCTACGTCGAGTGGATTGGCTGGCTAGTTTTAAGCCGACTGGTATCGAGAAGTACCATGGTGTTGATGCAAAAAACACGAGGCCTGGGAGATCTGCTTAACTCCAGTGCAGGTCCAAAATCATGCCTTTAGGTTCGTGAGCGTGCCAGTTGATTTGATCCTGCAATCAACAAGAAATAAAGACAAATAAACCGCCGCTAAATCCATAAATGATAGCCAATCGGCTAGTTGCCGATGACATATCATTTATCTCTGAGCCGATGTCATATTTGAATCGATCGGCAAATGTAAATAAGTAAAAAAGGACTAAATCTATTCGATCGGCTGTAGATATCAACAATATGTAATCCTTATGTCGATATATACTTAAATCAAGTGATTGGGATAGATCGGACGACATGCCGAGACAGTATAAATCACTTAGATCGAAATATATATTAACAACGAAATTATAGATGTTCATAGCATAGCCAATCAGATAGATCTTGCGTGTATCGGCTAATACTCCGATACCACTCTATATTAAGATATTAAAGAAAGTAAGATATATCAAACAGAAGCCTAATATACTTTGATGTAGTAAGATCTTAACATAAAGGGCAGATCTAGCATATCAATTAAGCACATGAAATATAAAGCTAAATCAGGTAAGATCGGCTGAAACCCCGATACTACTCTAATCGGCAACCAAAAGCAGGCTAGAGATTGAAATTCTAAGCACGACTTAATAGATCAAACTTAACTGATCTAGCATTAAGTATGAAAAGAAGGACAATATCTAGACAATTAAGCTGTTGGATGTTTCATAGAGTGGTGGATACCCTATATAATCTAAGTCAACATTGATATTTAACCTGATCGGCTGCCTTCTAGCCATAAATGTTAGCCGATTGTAGGTTAGATAACGATATTGTCGAAGATTATATAGAATATATGATAACTCGACGAATTACATAAACAAGATTAGAGTATCATAAAGATGGAAGCACTAATCCCGAGAACGCAAGCCGCCATAACAAATTCTACCTCTAGTTGAAGATCGAAACCGATGTAGCTCAACCCGAAAGCAGGAACTCGTCGAAACAAAACGAAAGTAAAAGGGTGGCGATGCGCAGAGATTGTATTGAACGTGTGTTGTTGTATTACATGGGGCTCGGGGTCTATTTATACCCGAGATTACAAAATATGTCCGTGTCAGACACGACTATTATCTCTAACAAACTCTAAGATACCATAAGTCTTTGCGGCAGACTTTTACCCAAACATATCTCTAAGGAAATTACATGAAATATCCTAATTAATAGGTATAATTGCCTTCTCAGGACTCAATCCGTGCATGGCAATCCTCATGAAGCACATTAACTCAACCCGACAACATGTACCACGTCACATTGTCAGACTCGGCTCAATCGGCTAACCTTATCCAACTCGGATTCTGCCGAACCCGGTCGTAGCCGGTTCGGGCTTTAGCCGATCCTTGCTCTGTTTCCGGAACGATTTCCATCTTGGATTTCGCCTCAGTTTTATCTCCATCTCCGATACTGAAATTACCAAATTTGGTTGTTGACACATGCCCCCCAAGTCCGGAATATTTGGTAATGTTTCGGATTTGCCATATCCGTTCCTCCAAGAATATCGCTCATTTCCGTTTTTCCGACCGTTACCGCCTCGCTTTAAATACTAACCATCATCCCCGAGAAATTCCATACCGTTAGCTCCGTTTTCACCGCTTAAGCCAACTTTGTCTTCTCTCTCCGGCAATCCCCTCGGCGCACCAGGCGATCTCAAGGCGACTTCCCCTCCGGCCAAATCTTCCGCCCGCAGAGATGTCGTCCTCCGCCAGTCCGTCCATCGCGCCATCGGCCAAATACGTAGAGGTAAGTATCCATTGGCTAGATCCTCTCCTTTCGCAATAGATTTGTTCTTCCTCGCCTCATCTTGTCTTCTTCTTCTCTGTTCTTGTTTACATCTGTAGCATTTGTCCAATCTGGTCGCGATCCCAAGTTTGTCACATGAGTACCACTATTTTCTTGGTCCGATCGGCAATCTCAACCCCATTGAGTTCATTATCGCCGAAACCAATAGGATCCATTTTAGATTGGCCAACCCGAATCTAGGTCACTAGAAGAACACCTTCAAATCTTGGCCTTCTCTTGAGAAAACTTCCCCTAAGAAAAGTTAGGCTGTGTGGTATAAGCATGTATCGGCTAGCAAGCAAGTTCATTGGAATGAACTAGGAATCAGCCAAGCTCTTGCTCTTTCTTTAGCAAATTCGGCTAAAGATGAACCCCTGATGGCCTCTGCTACTTATTTTTGGTCCAATACCCTCAATGCTTTCCTCTTCAACCAAGGGCCGATGACTCCCACTCTGCTCGATATCACCATGCTTACACGATTGGATGTAACTGCATCAGCTAACCCCATGAGCTTGAATACCAAAAACCAGTTTGATTTTAGGACCAAGAGCATAGGTGGCTGGTCTGGTTATGTTGCTGCATACATGGGCAAAGGATCTGTCACCCCCTGGGAGCATACGTCTTTTCTTCTGATGTGGCTTGAGAAATTCCTCTTCTGCGGATCAAGCTGTGGCCCTACCACCAACTGGTAGTTCTTAGCCGAAGCCCTTGAAACCAAGAGGCAGTTCCCTATGGGTAAAATTCTTCTCGGTTATCTGTTCCAAATGTTGAGCAATGCATCGTCTAAGATAGCTATAGGCTCAGTAGTGGGTGCAGGTGGACCATGGTGGCTATTGCAAACATGGCTCAATCTTGTTGTCATGAAGGTTGTGAATCGGCCATCTCTGATAGATGCAGAATTCCCAAGGCTGGAGCCGATCATAGGTGATGATGGAGAAGAACTCACTCACCGCCGATGCATGTCATATGGGGAAGCAGCATCGACACCAGCCGATTCTGGAGCAAAGCTATCGGCCGAACTGCTCAAAGATTGGTTCTACAGTTTCTATGAGGGCTTCCAGAGAGATGCTCGGGTTTGGTTCCCATATGAGGATTCAGTGAATTTTGACCTCCCAGCAGACTTCAGATTTGAGGATATCAACTCCGAGAAATTTGACAAGTCCAGAGAAGTCTTCTCGGCTGCTATTAGTCCTTGCATCCTTCCTGTTGGCATCCACCAAGGGAGAAATATACAAGTGTCCTATGAGTTCTACCATCCGATGAGCTCAGCTAGGCAATTTGGAATGGGGCAGCTGCCAACCGGCTTGTTCTTTGCCGATAAGATCCAATGCAGGGGAGAGATCTCATCAACACTGATGATGGATCGGCTACTCAATATCCCAGGACCACCTCTGGGCAGTATTGACAACATAGAGCTGGCAAGGTTCAGGAGCAGGAACTTTGACAGATGGTGGAGTGAATGGAAGCAACATATATTCCATCAGCCGGCCTCTATGTACATGACAGATTTGTTTCCAGATGTTGTCCCTCAGGTATATCTTTACTTTGTCAATTCTGTTTGAATAATTGTTAGCCGACTTGAATCTTGACTAACTTCTCTCTTTACCTTGCAGACAACAGAATCTTCTCCTCGCAAGAGCAATAGTGGCAGGGACATAGAATATGCTCCAGGCCTTCTACCAAATGGAGGTAGATTAGCTCCTCCAGTCATCGGCTATCATGCCCCCAGGACCTCAAGTCTGCTTCAAGGGAAATGAGAGAACCAACCGATGTTGGCAGGAAGAGAAAGACTAAGTCATCGGCTATTGATCCATCGGCTCTGGCTCCCAAAAAGAAAACCAAGAAGAATAAACCCAAGCCAGAAGATGACTTGCCTGCCTTAGATCCATCTATCGAGCAAGCCTTGAATGAAGAAGAAATCGAAGAAAATGACGATCAGGCAGCAGCCGAATTGAGTCATGAAGGAGATAAAACACCATCGGCTTCACCCAAGCAAACTCCTCCAACTCCTGCTGCCCCAGCTCATTTCTCAAGGTTAAACCACTCACCTTGATTCCATCTTGTAATCATTTTATTCATAGCCGATCACTTATAAATCTCCTTTTTGCAGAAAAAGAAGACTGTTGTGAGGAAGAAATCAGCAGCAACAACACTTAAATCAGCTCCACCAGTAAGATTTTCTGATACAAATCCTTTCACTCATCTGATCATAGCAGATATTTACTTAACACTTTGTCTTTTTGCAGCCTCCTCCTCCTCCTTCACCACCTATGCAACAAATGTCAAGTGACCGTACCCCATCGGCTACAGGAAGTCATCATGTTGAAGAAGAGGAACAAACAGCCGCTCCTGCCGTCCCAGTAAGTCTTTCATTGTCATAAGATTTTAGATCGGCTAGAGTTGTTTGATATTTAACTATCTTCAAAGTTCTCTTTCACAGGCCTTAGCCGATCTATTCTCCTTTGACATCAAAGATTACTTTGATGAAGAAGCAGAAGAAGAATCCACAAGCAAGGCTCTAGCCCCTATGGATGAAAATGTCAAGAAAACACTTGAAGATATATCCCTTCGGCTAGAGTCATCATTAGATAACTTGGTGGCCGACTGCGGTTCAATTCGGGCATGATTTGTATGCCTTAGTCCCAGATGACTTAGCAGATGCCATCACTCCAGCAGTGTATCTCGAGCAACATCAATTCAAACTGGAAAAGGGCAAGCAACGGATAGCCGATCGGTGGGAGCGGAAGGACATTGAAGCTACTATCCAAACCAATCGGCAGCTTGTGCATGAAGAGAAAGCCAAGTTAGATCAGCTCTCTGTCGGGCCAATTCAGTCGAACATAGATCGGCTTGAAGCCCGCAAGATTGATCTAATAGCTCAACTTGAGGAATGCAACGCCGAGCTGGATCTGGAGAAGCAAAAGTTAGCCAACCTTCCAAATGCTGTCGAAGAACAGAAATCCAGACTGAAATCGGCTATCAAGAATGTAGCTGATATGACCAAGTCCCTCAAGATCATCTCTGGAACCGACACCCAAGACATCCAAGCCATCGAAGAAGTAGATCAAATCAGGCAACGGGCTGTGTCGGCTATCCAGCATTACTTGTCTAGATAATTATCCAGTGTAATAGGACTTAGCAAGTTTAGTAATCGGCTAGGAAACCTTGATGCTCCTTTTGTCATTGAACTGTTGTGCCGATTAAAATAACTCCTCAATTTGCTCAAAAATTTGCAACTTTTGTATATGTGTGCCCCCCTTATTTTGCAATGATGAAGGCATTGATAAAACCATATCGGCCATTGTACATCGGCAAAACACAACCGATTACAACAAGAAAATAACGAAGGGCGATATAACCATATCGGCCATTATACATCGGCAAAACTCAACTGATTACAACAAGAAAATAACTAAGGGCGATATAACCATATCGGCCACCTTAAGGCGATGTAAACACATCGGCTATCATGTATCGGCAACACCCAGCCGATCATGCATTAACCCAAACACTTGGGTAATATTTCTTCAAGTACTTGCCACTGAGTGCTCATCCATAAACTTCTCCATCAAGTCCTTGCAACATATAAGCTCCCTTGGACACAACCTTATGGATTTGGAACGGTCCTTTCCAATTCGGTGACCACTTGTCGAATTTGTTATCTCAAGTCCCTATTGGCAAAATCAATTTCCAAACAAGTTCACCATCCGAAAAAGATTTGGGCACCAATCTTTTGTTGTAATGTCGAGCAATGCGTTCCTTATTCTTGGTAACTTTTGCAAGGGCTCTCAACCTAGATTGAACCAAGTATTCCCTTTCATCAGCCATGAGATTATAATATTCATCGGCTGTCAACCCATTTTGTAACTCTGTCCTCCATGAGCCGATTCTAATCTCCCACGGCAGTACTGCCTCATGCCCATAAACAAGCTTATAAGGAGGAACCTAACTCGATCCATGACAGGCCATCCGATAAGACCACAATGCTTCGGCCAACCTAGTGTGCCATTGCCGAGGATAATCAGAAATCTTTCTCTTAATCAACTTAATCAAACTCTTGTTAGATGCCTCGGCTTGCCCATTAGCTTGTGCATAATATGGTGAAAAATTCAACAATTTGATACCCATGCTATCGGCAAACTGAACAAACTCATCGGACACAAAGATCGAGCCTTGATCGGTTGTAATGGTCTGAGGAATACCAAATCGATAAATAATATGCTCTTGAACAAATTGTATAGCATCCCCCGAATCAACTTTCTTCAAAGGAATCGCATCTACCCACTTAGTAAAATAATCGGTTGCCACCAATATAAACTTGTGTCCTTTGCTCGATGGTGGATTAATCATCCTGATCATATCAATTCCCCAACCTCTGAATGGCCATGGCTTGATGATAGGATTCATAGCCGATGCTGGCGCTTTCTGAATTGCTCCAAACTTCTGACAATCTTGACATCCTTTGTAATATTTGAAACAATCTTCCAACACTATCGGCCAAAAATATCCTACACGTCGAAGCAACCACTTCATCTTACGTGCCGATTGATGAGTTCCACAAATTTCTTCATGTACCTTGCCTATTGGAACCTTGGCTCGATCAGCACTCAAACATTTAAGCAACACTCCATCAATTGTCCGATAATATAACTCATCATCCAACAAGGTATACTTTAAAGCCTTATAGCGCAATTTCTGAGAAGCCGATTGAGATGGATTCTGCAAATAATGATGCACATCATACCTCCAATCATCGGCTGTTATCGTGGCAACTTCTATTTTGATATCCTTCATCATCGGCTTGTAACCCGATGCCCATTGAGCCAAGTCATTAGCTTCGACATTTTGTTCTCGAGATACATGCTTCAAGGTCACCAACCGAAACCCTTTCATCAACTCTCGGCACTTCTCGTTGTAAACTATCAATGTATCATTCTTGCACTCATATTCTCCTGCCAATTGGCTGATCACCAACAAGGAATCGCCCATAATCTCGATAATATCGGCTTCAACTTCCTTGAGTAATTGCAACCTTTTGAGAACTGCTTCATACTCAGCCTGATTATTGGTTGCATAGGGCTTAATAGTGTAAGAAAACTCAAAACTTGCCCCCCTAGGAGAAATTATAACCAAGCCGATACCACAACCATGAGTACACACTGATCCATCAAAAAACAAAGTCCAAGGCACAATTTCAACCGAGCCGATTGAGTCATCACGATGATCAACAATAAAATCGGCTATAGCTTGCCCCTTAATCACCTTCGATGATTCATACCGAAGATCAAATTCTGTCAAAGCAAATATCCACTTTCCAACCCTTCCTTTCAGAATCGGAGCCGATAGCATATGCTTAACCACATCGGCATTACATATCACAGTGCATTCATTGGGCAATAGATAATGCCTTAACCTTGTGCAAGAGAAATATAAGCACAAACAAAACTTTTCCACAGGAGAATACCTTGTCTCTGCATCCAAAAGCCGACGGCTCAAATAAAACACAACTCTCTCTTTCCCTTCAAGCTCCTGAATCAAGACCGAGCCGATTAACTTCTCACCATCCGACAGATATAATCTAAAAGGAATCCCCTTTTGTGGAGGGATCAAAACTGGAGGAGAGCTAAGATATTCTTTAATATTATCCAAAGCCTTCTGCTGCTCTGCCCCCCAAGTAAATTCTTGATCGGCTTTCAATCTCAATAAAGGTGTAAAAGGTTCTAATCTTCTAGACAAATTAGATATAAACAAAATTTATCTTGCCGATCAACTCCTGCAACTCTGTCTTGTCCTCCGGAGGTTAAATCTTCTTAATTGCATTAACACTCCTCTGAGTTATCTCAATCCCCCTTTCATGAACAAGAAATCCCAAAAACTAACCAGCCGATATGCCAGAAGCACACTTTGTCGGATTCATCTTCAGGCCATATTTCCTAGTCCTCTCAACAACCTTCCTCAAATCGGCTATATGGTTCTCTATTTCTTTTGACTTAACCACCACGTCATCTATATAAACTTCAACCAACCAGCCGATCAGATCAAGGAATATATAATTCATGGCCCTTTGATATATAGCCCCAGCACTCTTCAAGCCAAAAGTCATTACAATCCACTCAAACAAGTCGATTGCACCAGGACATCTGAAAGCCGTCTTATGAATGTCTTCTTCCGCCATAAAAATCTGATTGTAACCAGCATTACCATCCATAAAACTCAATATCTTATGTCCTGAGGCAGCATCAACCAATTGATCGGCAACCGGTATTGGGTACTCATCCTTTGGAGTGGCCTTGTCTAAGTCTCGGAAATCAATGTACACTCTGACTTTGCCATTTTTCTTGATAACTGGAACTATGTTGGAAACCCACTCAACATATCAGCATGGACGAATAAACCCAGCAGCATACAAACGTTTAACCTCAGCCTTGACAGGCTCAAGCATATCGGCTTTGCATCTCCTCTGCGGCTGCTGGTATGGTCTAACCCCCGGTTTGATGGGGAGCCGATGTTCAACAATCGATCGACTGAGTCCTGGCATCTCATAATACTCCCAAGCGAAGCAATCTCTATATTCCTTTAAAAGCTCTATCAACTTGGTTCTAAATTCCGGAGATAAATTCTTACTGATAAATGTCGGCCTTGGTCTGTCGTCTGGACCTATATCAATTTCTTCCAAATCATCAGCCAACATGAAACCCTGTCCTTGCTTGTCATCGAGATCATCTACTGTATCCTTGGTGTAGACGTTTAAACCCTCCACGATGCCCTCAAAACAATAATTTGGACTCTCCGTCTTCAATTGGTTGTATATCACAATCGGACACTTTTAGAAAATCTTCATCCCAAACCTTTCCAAACAAGCAATCAATACCGTCCATCTCCCAAAGAGCTAAATCAGCACTGGCAATGTTAACTGACCTGTCGGCTGGCACGATCTCAATCTTGTCGCCTTGCCATTGAATCAAGCATTGTTGCATGGTCGAAGGAATACAACAATTAGCATGAATCCAATCCCTTCCAAGCAACAAGCTATAGGAACCCTTCCCATCGATGACAAAAAATGTTGTAGGGACGGTTTTGCTGCCGACTGTCAGCTCCACATTCAAAACTCCTTTTGTTTCCGATTGATTGCCACCAAAATCTTTGAGCACCATGTTTGTCTTGATGAGATCATCCGAACTTCTGCCTAACTTCCTGAAGGTAGCATATGGCATCAAGTTCACAGCAGCCCCACCATCAACAATCATCTTAGACAACGGCTTCCCATTGACATAGCCGTTAATGTACAATGGTTTGAGATGCCGATTCTCTGTCCCTTCTGGCTTCTCAAAAACTGCTTGCTCTAGTGACAAAACCAACCTAGCCGAAGCTTCCTCGACTTCATCAACATTGGCTTGTTTAGCTCCAAATTCCGCAAGCAATGTAAAAACCATGTTTACCAATGCAGTCACGACACTCTTCCATTTAGCCAACCTTTTTGCTTCATCGGCTTTGACCTCATCGGTTGTGGCAGCTTGGTTCTTAACACTCCACTCTTGCCTCGGCTTTGTTTTCTTCAGCTGATGGTTGATCTCTTGATCTACCTCATGAAAACGCTATCTGTTCCTTAACCTTTGAACCCTTCTCTTCTGATTCTTCGTGAAAATACCACAAGGGCACCATTGAGTTTTTCTATCCTCATCATCTTCTTGATCACGGTTTTGATTCACCGGGCCCAATCTCTGATGGACAGGAACTCTTGTTTGCCTCAGCCGATTGCTTTTATTGTAAGATCGGCTCGAGCTCTCTGCAACATTACCGCATCCAGGGCAATCCTCAATAGATGGCAGCCTCATACCTTCGTTCCAGCAAAATCTAAAAAATTCACAGTCCCAATGAGGATCAAAACCACCATCATCTTCTTCAAAATACCTCTCCTGCTGCTGCTTGCCATATGTCCTCTAGTACTTGTTCATAATTCTAGTCGAATTCATCAGGAAGTTTCTATTTTTGCCTCCATCGGTTGTCCTCCCAGATGTATGTACCATGTTCACCGGGAAAGGATTAACATCAACCTTCATCGGCTTCTCTGAGTCATCAAATTTAATCTTTCCCCCTCAATGGCTACCTGGATTTGTTGTCTGAAAATTTTGCAATCATTAGTAAAATGAGAACCAGAATTATGCCATTTGCAATATCTCCTCTTGCCCAGTTCCTCAGCCGATGGTATAATATGACCAGCAGGAAGTTGAATCTGTTTCTCCCGAAGTAACAAGTCAAAATTCTTATCAGCCTTGGTGATATCAAAGTCAAATCATTCCTCTTTTCCAGAACTCCTCACCCATGGGCATGGCACAACCTTTTTGCTTCTGACCCACTCGGCTGCTGCTACTTTGGTATCGTCCTCTTCATCAGAACCATACATGTAAGGATACACATGATTGATTTTCTTGAATTTCTTCTTAGCCTCTGCAAACCTTTGCTCGTGCAGAGTTACCTTCTGTGCAAGGTGAGGTAAGCTTTCAAACTCCTAGGATGAAAATTTCTCCTTAATCGGAGCTATCAAACCCTGAAAAGCCAAATCGGCTAGCTGAGAATCTGTTAGAGCCAAGCTGTAGCATCTATTCCTTGTTTCTCTAAACCTTTGGATGTAATCCTGTACAGATTCATCATGCCTTTCCTGAATTGCTGTTAAATCAGAAAGTTTCATCTCATGGATTCCACTGTAAAAATAGCTGTGAAACTGCTTCTCCAAATCGGCCCAACCATTGACAGAATTGTGTGGTAGAGAGGAAAACCAGGTAAAAGCCGATCCGGACAAGGATAAAGGAAACAGCCTAACTCTTAGGGCGTCAACAGCCGATGCTTCACCACATTGAGCTAAGAATCGACTGACATGCTCATTAGTCGAAACAATTTCTTGCCCTGAAAATTTTCAGAAGTCTGGAACCTTGTATCGGGCAGGCAATGGAACTCTCTCAAACCACTCAGGGTATGGATGCCGATATAAGTTCCCAGTATCCTTCGGTTTAAGCCCAAATTGCTCCCTCATCACATCTGCGGTCATGTCGGCCCATTGCCTCTACTGAGGTGCTCCCTGCGTCTGCTGCTGTATCGGCTCAAACTGACTAAACTAAGCAAACTAAGGCTGAGGTGACCCCCCTTGGTGGACATGAGGTGAAGGAGGCTGATAATGATAATTCAAGTGACCCCCGTTGTAATTCTGAGTATTCGGCTGGATGTTACGCACCAAATGTTCAGGGATAATTTGAGGTATCACTAATTGATCTGGCTGCACATTATGAACCAAGTGCTCAGGGACGACTTGAGTTGCAACATGCTGCCTTAGCTGATTATCAGGTGTCCTCAACCTAGTCGATGCATTTAGCAAACTTTGCTGTTGAATCGGCTGAGTAATCTGCTGCCTTGGTGGCGTATGCTGGCTCGGCAACTGGTGGATTTGGCAAGAACATAGCAGCCACCTGCTCCTGAGTTAGCCGATTGATGTTTTGTCCACCATGCTGTGGCTATTCTCTTGTCAACAATCGAGGATTGGTCATTTGCCTTTGTGCCAATGATGGTGCAGCTTGTGTAGCCGGAGCAGAAGTTCTAACCGGTGCCATCAGCTGAGTTGATGGTGTGTTAGAAGAACCCTGTTAATTGCCTGAAACCAAAGGCCTATAATTTGGAAAAACACCACCTGGCAAATACACTGGTCCTGTAACTTCATGCTCAGCAATTGTGCCATCAACCACTGTCTTCACCATGTTGGTTAAAGTATTGACTAAGACTCCTGATTGATTGATCAAAGCATGTTGCACAACATAGTCAATCCGATCTTGGAAGTTGTAAAATTGTGGTTGTAATCCACTGCCATCTGGACCAAGATCTTCAACCATGACCTCCTGAAAACCACTACCTTTGTCACCTGGTTCACCAGCAGTACCTTTATCGCCTTGAGCAGAGCTTGAACCAACTTCATCAGCAGCAACCACTTTCAGCTTGTATTTCTAGACAACTGTCCCTTGGCGGGTTTCTTTGAATGAATTCATGAACTTGTCCTTCACGCTGCTCATCATTTGTTCAAGCTCCTGCCTGTGTTCAGCCGACAATTTGTCTAGTGTGACTGGAATAATATTTCCTTCATGAACTTCAGACCCAGCTGGATTTGGCGGCTTGTTTTGAGGATCCGTTGACTTTGAAGCTTGCTTGCCCCTGACATGTTTATTGTGTCCCACTAGGCGTGCCAAAAGTGTGTTAATGCGAAAAACATGAGGCCTGGGAGATCTGCTTAACTCAACTGCAGGTCCAAAATCTTACCTTTAGGTTCGTGAGCGTGCCAGTTGATCTTACGATCAATAATACACTCGGCGGATCAATCTCCGGATAGGAGTAGAGTATTACTTCTCATCGAAAAGGTCTAAACCAGTGAACCTGTATAAACCTTTGTCTTCTAACTCATCCACTTTCCTAGCTTGATTGTCACCCCTTTTAGTATTGCCGAAATCTTGTTTCGACAGCGAGTTAGCCGATCGGGTTAGTCGTTAACGAGTTAGAGTTAGTCGTTCACGAGTTAGATAAAGGCGCGGTGGCCTATCCGCCCTCTTGCCCGACTGAGGCCCAGCCGAAGCCGGTCGCGGCAGAGCAAGCGGGGAGACAGCGGCTTGTGCGCGAGAGCGAGGGGGTAGAATTATCGGGCATGAGTGAGCGAGGACAGAGGGGAAAGACAGCGTGCAAGCGTGCAAGGCCAAGGGCGGCGTTTATATAGGTGTCGGGGTAGGGCGACGACCCGCGTGCGTGCATTGATGAGCTCTCGTACCCTAGCACGGGTTCGCGTCTGACAGGAGAGATGGTGGGTTAAGGAGGGGAGGTGTGAGGGGGAAGTCATAGACTTAGCACCAGGCCACATTGGGCCAGAGGGAGGTGACCTTGCGCGGCGGCTGCGCCCAGCTAATTTTGTGATTTCAGGTGGAGGAAGATAGCGCTAGGGGCAATCTCGCCATTCGAAAAATTTCTCATCTCTTTTGACCCGGAAATTATAAATTATTGTATCCAGTGTCCCATAGCTAATTATACCATTTTTTTAGTGTCCATTAGTCGTGTCACGTTTTTACGGTGTCTCTTAGCCAATTACACATTTTTTGAGTGTCTTATAGCAAATTTTGCATACATACAACACAGACTCCAAAACACTGTGTGCATGACATATGAGACCAATTATTAATGATGTAGTATATATTTGTAGTTAACTCTTATATAAATTGGCTATTAAATTAACGATAGATCATTTGTTGCTAGTAGTTGGCTATACTATTAAATTTGCTCTTAGAGCAGGTATAATAGCATACTATAAGCCAGCTATAAACAAATTTCGAGAAGATAAAAGGAGGGAGAGAAGAGTAGCGGGCTATAGATTTATAGCAAGCTGCAGCACAGACTCCAAGATGCAATGTGTGTATGACAGATGGGACCAAGTATTAATAATGTAGTATATATTTATATCTAACTATTATATGAATTAGCTATTAAATTGACTATAGAAGATTTAGAGCTAGTAGTGGGCTGTACTATTAAACTTCTCTTAGGCTGTGTTCGGGAGCTGGCATGCAAAACGAAGCAGCGTTTAGCGCGTTATTAATTAATTATAGCTATTTTTTTCAAAAATGGATCAATATGATTTTCAAGCAACTTTCGTATATAAACTTTTTGTAAAAAGCGTACCGTTTAGCAATTTGAAAAGCGTGCACACGGAATACGAGGGAGAAGGGTTGGGAAAAGAACGTAGCCCTAGATATGTTCCATAGGGGGAGGTACGGACATTGGCCTTGTCTAGTTCCCAATTTTTTTTTCCAAAAACATCACATTGAATCTTGGGACACATACATGGAGAATTAAATATATATACAAAAACTAATTGCACAGTTTGCATAAAAATCGTGAGACGAATCTTTTAAGCCTAATTAGTACTCCCTCCATTCCAAATTGATCTACATATTTCATAGGTACACCAAGACAAAAAAAAAAGCTAATAACTCTCTCATACTATATTTACTCTAGCAATAAACTCAATGCATGCACCATCCTCACTATTTTCTAGCCAATAGCAAATTAAGATATTACATGTGGGTTATAAATGCTTGTGTGCATGGATGCATGCATCAATGTCCATTTACTCCAATGCACAAATAACGAATAGACTTAATAAATGAACACAAATATGTAGATCATTTAAAAATAACCTCAAAAAACTATATGTAGATCAATTTGTAATGGAGGGAGTATATGATTAGCCATAAGTGCTACAGTAACCCACATATGCTAATGACTGATTAATTAGGCTTAATAAATTCGTATCGCGGTTTCCATGCGAGTTATGAAATTAGTTTTTTATTCGTGTCTAAAAATCCCTTCCGACATGCGGTTAAACGTCCGATATGACACAGAGTCATTTTTTTGTAACAAACAAACGTGCAGGGGCGGGCCCAGGATTTTCAACTTGGCTATTCAAAATTAGAAGAGATAGAAAAAAAATTTCAACCCAAGTCTAATAGTTGTATATTACATAACGGTATAAACATGATTTCAAATAGTCATAGATGGATGGATAAAATTGATCATAAATTGAATGTGTTAAGCATATTAGAGCATACAAAATGGCAAAATGATAAGAAATCTTACAATTTAGAGAACTTTCCGTTTCTTGATATTTTGAAAATGATTGATGATGTCTTTATCCTTGACTTGCAAGAAGAAATCCCTTTCAATGAATGTAACCAAGCAATCATTCAAATATTCTTGTCCCATTTCGCTTCTTAACTTGTTTTTGATATAGTTCATTGAAGAGAAAATCCTCTCAACACCAGCAGTTGCAACAGGGAGAACTAACACCAATTTGAGAAGTCTGTAAACAAGGTCTTAGCGAGAAACCTTGTTTGTTTTGACAAGCATCATAGATAGGTCTGCTAAACTTCTCAAATTTCTGAAATTCTCATCCTTACCCACATCACTAATATAGCGGTTCAGTTGAAAGGGGAGTTGGTTCATTTCTTCAACATCAAAATCACTAGGATAGAACTTGGCAAGCTTAACTAAGTTGTCAACATTAAAAGCAGAGAAGGATTTGGCTGGGCTAAATGATGCCATGCATCTAAGTTGCCTATCAATGACACCCAAAAACATATCGGCATGGAATCGATGGTAATTAGTAGCATCTTTGAAGAATTTCCTCGATCTTTGTATAGGCTTATACTTCCCATCCATGTCAACAACTTTAACTTTGTGCTTCACACAAAAAGAAGTGACCTTTCCAAGAAATTCTTTCCATCCACAATCTTCTCTCAAAACATCAAGTTCTGCCTTTGTGAACTCAAGAAGATCCATTGCATTCACAATATCTTGCTCCCTCCTTTGCAGAGCATTGCAGAAGTCACTTGTTTCAAATATTTCATTCATCATGTGCCACGAGAAAACAAACTCAAATGACTGAAATACTTGTAGCATAGTTTGAGCTCCTATAGCCTCTGCCCCATTACACTCTTTCCCAACCTTGAATAGAAATTTCTTGATTGAAGGATATAGAAACATGACATGCATTACTGTCTTGTAGTGAGATCCCCAACGTGTATCACCTGCCACCATATGTTAATTAAAGTAGTGCATACAATTCAGAGGTGTAGTAGAGATATCATAGAGGATTGGAGGTAACAAGGTTCTCACCTGGCCTTGCTAAGCCCATCTCTTGATTCAGACCTTGGCCACTCTGAATTTCACCCAACTTCAATGCTTCAATCATATACTCAGCTTGAGCTATACAAAGCATGTGGAACTTTTTACAAGACATCCCAAGGACATTCAACAAATATGCAAGTTGCCCAAAGAACCATGCACAATCAGTATTCTCCTAAGCAATAGCTACAAGGGTTAGTTGAAGTTGATGGGCAAAACAATGTACATAGTAAGCTGAGGGGGACTCATCCATAATTAGTTTCTTCAAACCATTAATATGACCCTTCATGTTACTAGCACTATCATACCCTTGTCCACGTACCTTGGATAAGGGTAGTTAGTACTTAATAAGCAAAGACTTAATTGCCTCCTTAAGAGTCAATGATGTAGTATCTTCAACATGGACAAGACCAAGAAACCGTTCAACTGGTTGCCCCGTCGTATTGACAAACCACAAGCAAAGAGCCAATTGTTCTTGTTGGTAGGCATCACTAGACTCATCAGCAAGAATTACAAAACACTCATCATGAAGTTCCTCTATGACAAGTTTAGTTGTTTCATGAGCACAAGAACCAATGAGTTGTTTCTGAATCTTGTGGTCTATCATTTGACAATCGGTTGGAGCATTTCCTAGAACCACCTTATTAACTTCTTCAAAGTTCCCAGCTAGCCATTGCACAAGTTCCCTAAAATTTCCTTTGTTGTTATAATCCTTTGACTCATCATGACCACGAAAAGCCAACCCCTGCCGCATAAGATATCTTATGCACTTAAGTGACCATGTCAAGCGAGCTAAGTATTGAACCTTAAACTCTGCAGAGTTTGATGCAAAGGACTCACGAATTGATGTCTTAGGTTGCATGAACAAATTGTATTTCTCTTCAGCTTCACAATGAGCACTATTGACAGCACCAGCATGTTTACTAAATCTACTTTTAATGTTCCAATTTCTAAAACCTCCATTAACAAAAGCATCTCCACCATGATTGTTAATGCTATCTTTGAACAAATAACAAACAAAGCAATATGCAGCATCTCTACGCACACTATACTCAAGCCACTTGAACTCAGAAAACCATTTTGGCAGGAAGCGGCGCATACCTCCACACTCATGCTGCGGAAAATCCCCCTTCTTCATCTTTGGTTGACAAGGGCCCAATGCAATATACTCCCTTCTAACTGAATCTTGGTCATTGACATCATATTGTGAGATAGGAGTCCTCAATCCAGGATCATGCTCTATGTCATATACACCACCATCATTGTCTTCATCACTTGATGATTCATCATTTGGCCCTCCTCCAATATCATCATTCTCTACATCAAGTGGTACTGTGGTTGGACTGCTTGCCCCACTATCACTCTCATTCTCAGGTTGACCTTGATATATCACTACTTGTATCTGACTCTCAATACAAGAAGGCTGACTTGGACCGATGCAAGAAGGCTGACTTGGACCGATGCAAGAAGGCTGACTTAGACCAATACAAGAAGGCTGACTTGGACCAGTTGCTTCTTGACTTCTCTTCTTTGCAGCAGCCTTTTTTAAAAAAGCCTTTAAATTAACGACGGGACCATTTGTTCTCTTCATGTTCCAAACCTACAAAACAACAATATACTATAGTCAGCCATGAACCATTCCTGGATTCCAATTTTAAATCAAAAAATGTTCAACCATGAAGGCATGAATAATTTCCTACATGCTAGATTCAACTATGAATTAAATCCTAATCTCTATTCTTTTGTATTCCTAATCCAATTAGGCATTAGCCATGAAGGGAGAGTTAGTGAGTTATCTTCGTCGTCTCACCTCCTCGGTGGAGCTGTGGAGCCGTGGAGCCATGGAGGTGGTCAGTGGCAACGCCTGGAGGTTGGAGGCAGCCTCCGCTGGTCGCCGGACCGCCGTCAGCCGGTGCGCGGCCGCGGCGTGCGCCCTGCTGCCTACTGCCTGCTGCCCTGGAGGGCGGTGGTGCCCTGCTGCCGACCGGACGCGGGACGCCGATGCGCTGGCGCCGAGACGCGGGCGACGTGCGGCGGGTGGCGGCGGCGGCGCCGCGGCGGCGCAGCGGGCAGCGGCAGCGCGCAGGGGTGACCAGCGAGGCGGCGACTCGGCTGGATCGGACTCGGGAGATTTGGGAATGGGAACTGAGGAGATAGGGTTAGAATAGTGATTGGCCTTTTTTTTTTTTGGCTATTGGGCCAATGGGCCTGAGGGTGGTGGGGAGGAATATGGTGGGAGGGACAGGAATCGTTTTTAGTTTGGGCTTCTTTTGAATGGGTAGGCCTTTTTTTCTTTTTTCATATATACATATGGAATATATACTTCATATATGTATTTTTCGATTTTGCTATATATTTGTTGACAAATTTTTCACCAAAAATTTGACAGATGTAATTACAATACAATCGTAGTGTAATTACACTGTAACTATAGTGTAACTTGTATGTAACTTTCAAAATTCTCTCCGTAACATGTTATTTCGGTAAAATGGAGGTCGTGGGAACAAATTCTTTCACATATGTGTGTGCTATGATTTATTTTCTTCCTCACCAAAACAAATATGTGTGCTAACGATTCAAAATTATGTGAAACTTACGTATAAGTTACACTATAGTTACATACAAGTTATAGTGTAATTACATATAAGTTACAGTGTAATTACACTACGATTGTAGTGTAATTATATCTGTCAAATTTTCAGGAGAAAATTTGTCGACAAATGTATAGGTAGTCCCGTATTTTTTGTTCAAAAATCTTGGGTATTCATTTGAATACCCATGAATCATTGTGGGCCTGCCCCTGCAAACGTGAGTACGTGACCCTCCGTCTTCCTTTCGAAGCCACCCCTCGTCTTCCGCTGGAAACCTCGCCCATCCGCCCACAAAACCCCCTCCACAATCCAGCCATGAATCACCTCGATTCTCCTCTCGTCCCACAACAAGTGGCCACCAAAAATCATCCGCTGCTCTACCTCTCCAGTCTCCACGTCCTCTTGAATCCACGCTCGGCGCCAGTTGCGTATCGCGCGCGGTTAGTTTCGGCTTGCATTGCTTCCAATCTTTCTTTTAAAGAGCTAGCGTGCTGCATATATGCTCCTACAGTGTATGGTTTGATTGGAGTTGGCCTCATCAGATCCTCACGAATTGAATAATGTATATGCATGCGTATGGTGCCTAGTTTTGTAGTAATAATGAAGCATCTTGATGGAACTGAGTTCTTAGGTTGTGTGTTACGCTCAAGTGAGTGTCTGATTATATTAGGGGATTCAATGATTGATATTCCCAAATGCTTGTATGCTATTGCTATCCCAGTAACTGTGTAGGAAGCTTTTTTCTAAGAATGAAGGAAGAGTTCATTTCAAATTTGTGTGATTCAGTTCAGTTCATTTTCTGTGATGTGTATTTTGAAACTGCCACTGAGTTCATTTAAATGTCAGTCCAGTTCAAGGATGTAGAATTGACAGGTGCACTAATCGGATTAATTAAGCTGTAGAATTGACCAGATGTTGGTACCAATGCACTTTGTTTCTGTGCATGAGTATATCTTGTCATTCCTTTGTCCGCATTGCGTTTCCTCAGAAGATGATACTGCAAATTTTGATTGGACTACAAATGGCGATTATTCTGGTAGCCTGCTTTTGTGCTAGATCAAACAACATTACAAGATATTTCTCTGAATGTATTCTAGTTACTGATAAAATTATCAGACATTATGAGTTTATTGATCTGTTTGTTTCTGTGTATATCAGAATGCTACAAATGATGGAGATCGCATTGAGCTTAGAGTAATGCACTTTTCTGGACATGGTGATTGGACTACAAATCGTGATCGGCCTACTTTTACTCTTTACCCTCTACAAGGTAGCACTATGAATATGCCTACTTACTGAGAAAAGTATGTATTATGGACATTATGAGTTTATTGATCTTCTTTTTTTTTTACTTCAGAATGCTACAAACTATGGCGATGGGGGACACAGATGATAAAAGTATTCTCGAAGATCAAGATGAATGCCCTAGCAATTAATGTTATTTGGATAGAGGCACAATTGAACTGTATTGGTGGGAGATCATACAAACCCAATCCATTAGTCTGAAAAAAAATTTGATGAAACCTTAAAGCAAATGGTGGCATGGTTAAATCTATTGTATATGTATGTTTTTTTAATACTTTTCTTATATTATCTCTGTTGAAGTCTTACATTGCGGACTAAGTTAAATAATACTCCTAATTTTTAGGCAGGGTGAGTATTCAGTTGGTTCTGTTGTATTAGTAAATTGTGTATCTGTGGGTTTTCATGATCATCATTTTTGTCTATCACTGACTCTGCAGGTCTTTCTTCAGCATACAAGTGCCTGGGCACATATAGGTATCAAACGAATGGGTGAGCTTGATATTATAGCATTTAAAAATGCTGTGAAACAAAAATCACCTGAAGAAGCTGCTATTCTTTGTTCGAAGTGGGAAGCCGAAATTACAAAACCAGAATGGCACCCATTCATGATTGTCATGGTTGATGGAAAAGAGATGGTAATACTCTGTAACTATTACATCTAATGCTCTCTCTTTTAGATTATAATCGTTTTGAGTTTCTTTTCGCCAACATATTATCTTTCCCACATATCTTTTAGTCCTTGTTTCTACTGTTTTGCTTTTGTACTCAGTAGCTCAGAACATTGTCTTTGTATAGCATCATTATAAGACCGGTTCTAGTTTTTTTTTTTTTTCAATTTGGTAATGAAACGAGTTATCCGTATATAAGTTGCGGATTCATGGACACCCAGTTCTATAATCATTTATAATGTAACCATATATACGAAATCTAATGTTGTTCTTTAGGAGGTGATCAGGGAGGATGATGCGAAACTTGTTGAATTAAAAGAAGAGCTCGGTGAAGAAATCTATACAACCTGGTGACCAAGGCGTTGCTCGAGAATTGAGATTAACGAGTATAACTATAACCCGAGCGACAGGTATCCTGTATCGGAGCCGTGGAACTACAAGGAAGGAAGGAAAGTGACCCTGAAGGAAATCGTTCAGTTCATCATGAGGCAGTGGACACGCAAGAGGAAACGTTGAGCTCAAACTGCTCAATTATCAGCTGTCAAGAATTGGTTCGTTTTCTCCTTATCAGTTAATCGTGTTATTAACATATATAGCATGTGGGTGCATTCCAGAGCAGGGACTCTGTTTTTTCTGTTTGTACATAGGTTCTCCTTAACTCTATGTCAAGTGCTCTTAATCTGGCAGTTGTAGTAGAATGTAAGGCCTGGTCTTGGAATGACAGAATTTTACCAGGGCAGGAATTGAATTGAATCTGTAAGATGCATGCATTCCAAAGGACGCTCAAAGCTTGTTATTCATGTATCAATTGGAATGGCACTTCAACATCACCTTGTGCGTTTTTATAGCTCATTGAGTTCTGTACTTTGGTGCATGTGAAAATTTTCAAAATAGCCAATGCATAAGGAAATTTAATACTAAAACTTTTCAAGTTCAAAGAATGCTCGTTGGCAGCTGCTTTAGGTGCAAGTGACATACCGCTTGTTTGGCTCGTTTGTTACATCTTCTACTCAGAGACTCTTGTCGTGTGGAGCTGGAGCTGTACTGAACATAAAATAGAGTTATTTCTCTACTCCTAAAGATACGAGGGTTCATTGCTCTACTCCTAAAATACGAGGGTGGAGCGGCATTTCCACGGTTCCTTTTAGCTCCGCTTCGCCCCTCGGAAAGAAACTATACCAAAAGTCCCACATCATAAAATATGTATGAAAACCTATTATAAATCCACCTACAAACATCATAAAAAAACTAATTAATCACTATTTTACGAGCTTACATGTAATATTGTATAACTTTCTCTTGATGTATCTCTTTTAATATTTTCATTGCATTATTATATTTAAGGCAAAATTTGTTCCAGGACACTCAAAAATCATGTAATTGGCTATGGTACACCATAAAAACGTGACATTGCCGATTGACACTATAAAAGTTATATAATTGGCTGTAGGACACTGGAAGCATTAGTTTATAATTTTCAGGCTGAAAGAGGGGAGAGGAATTTCGAAATGACGGGAATGCCCCCTCTCTACTCCTTCCTTTCTTCTCGATGCAATCGACATGTGGGCCCTCACATAGTGTCATCGTCCTCCTCTCGCCTGTGCCTGACGCTGACCGACACCGCTTTATCCCTTCCAAAATCCGATCGATTCCCTCGCCCGTTTCCAAAATAAGTTGAGGGGATTTGATGCCTTCACTTTCCTCCTCGATCCCCCTCAAGAATTCCTTTGAAATCTCGATCTAAATCACTCAGATTTGAGTAAAGTTCGAGCTTTCCTTTACTGGTGAAGAACCCTAATTTTCCCAATTCTTTTCCGCCACATCCGATCCAGATTCTTCCTCCTCCACCATTAAATAGCATGCCCGGAGCTCCTCTCTCAAATTCCCCTTTAGCCCTAGCTTGCCGCCACCCGGAATCCTCTCTCCGCGCGATGTTTCTCTCTCCGCCACCGCCGCACTCCGGTTGTGCCACGCCGTCGTCCTGGTCTCCCTTATTGCAAGGTCCCCAGCTAGGCGCACGCCTTGAAGATGAATGGGTACTCATCCTGCCGGATGGCATGACGAGAGACTACTCGGTGCTCAACGCGCCGGAGGTGCCAGAGCCGGAGATGGTTCCGGCTGGAGGACGATGACACTGTGCGTGGGCCCACATGTCGGCTGCATCGAGAAGAGAGGAAGGAGTGAAGGGGGGCATTCATGTCATTTCAAAATTTCTCTCCCCTCTTTCAGCTCGGTAATTATAAAATAATGTCTCCGGTGTCCTACAACCAATTACACAACTTTTGTAGTGTACATCGGCAGTGTCACTTTTTTACAGTGTCCCTTAGCCAATTACACGAATTTTTAGTGTCCTATAGTAAATTTTGCCTATATTTAATATCTATGAATTAGAGATGCAAATAGATATTTGTTCCTGAATACAACTCGAATGAAATAATATGAGATAGGATACATGATGAGTGATATGTTATCCAGCACTATCCGTACCCGGCTCCAAATTTAAAGAAAAATATGGGTTAGGATACGGGAATGTCGTAATCCGATCGTACCCGTCCGTTTTCACCCCAAGTACTATAGTTAAATAGATTCTTCCAGTCAGGTGATGTTCCGTCGGCCATCGCTGGTTACGACTAAAACAAGATGCTTTTGATTTAGATTTTACGTTAATTTTTACCATTGCTTTGTTTGATTAATCAAACAGCAAATTAATTATAGTGCAGCGAAGGAAGTACTACATCCATTTTTAAATACACGATATCGTTAACTTTTTTACAAACGTTTGACTATTTATTTTATTTAACTTTTTTAGAAATATAAAAAAATAATACTTAAAAATATTTAACTATAAATCAAGTCACAATAAAATAAATGGTAATTATATGTCCTCCCCACGTGTGCAGCCGGGAAATGAGCTCCTCCCAGCGTCCACACGTGTATCCGGCTGACCATGACGATGCCGCGACCCGCTTGAGGCACGCTTCTCAGCGCCGGTGACAATGACTGCTTCCTACAAAGCTAGGTCCCTGTGCCGCGCATGGCCTCTATTGCTGACGGATGGTGAGAGAGGACAAAGAGAAGAAAGAGAGAGCGGGAGGCGAGGTAAAAGATGAGATAAGCTGGAAGTCACTAATATGTGGGCCAGTCCCACCTGTTGATTCAACAAATCAACCATGCTCAAACTGTCACGTTAGTATAAACCGCTTCCAAAATCATCGAAGGAGTTAATTTTTACCAGTTTTCAAATATAGGAGAGACGTTATACCTAGTTTTAGGTTTAAGGGAGATAAAGTAGACTTATTCCTTTTTATTTATCTCCGTGCCACTGCCACCCACACACACATGCGCCAGGCGCGCCCAGGGCGTACAATAATGCCAAGTGACATGTCCGGCAACCGAGCCTAGCTGCACGTCACAAAGAATCTCACAACACATGCTTTCACCAACTACGAACGCACATATGTACATCCAATCTTTATGAGCATATCCAGAATGTTCGGCTGACATATCTTAAAATTGGTGAAGTAACCACAAACACCTCGCTGTCAACGGGTACATCACCTATCACTGAAAGAATAATTAGCCGTAAATACGAACACATATGTTGATTAGGTGTGAATTCTATTACGCAAACATGCATGCGTGTTTTTTGTTGGGAAATTTGAAAACATCACTCCAGAAGTCAATGGAAGTTTAACACATTCCACTTTAGAAGTTATTTTGTTGCAAATGCACATCCACTACTTTTTTTTTGCTGCAAAAACCACCTCAGTTCACACGTGCCTAGTTGAATCAACATAATTTTTTTTTATAAATTGTGAGTCGTCAATATGGTATTTACAATAAATAAATACTTCTAGGAGTATAACCTTAACACTTTTCTTTGAGATTCCACAAATAAAATTGCTAATAAGAGCTTAAATGTTGTCGCTATATGAAAAAAAAAATCAATGAAACATTAAAAAAAATAAGTTTAATGCAAGCACTTGAAACAAGATTAATTTGGCTAATTTAGCATGTGGTGACTCTGCATCAACAATAACAGGCTGATTCGATTAAGCACGTATATAATGGGATGATTTTTGCAATAAAACTGAGCATTTGGGTGGTTATTTTTGTAACAAAATGATTTATGAGATGATTTATAATTTTTCTTTTAAATTTTTTAATTTAGCATAGATGCGCGCGCTTTGCAGGTTATATGCCGAGTTGGATTATACACGTGACCATTTTTTAGACCTTGCCAAAGTTACCATTCTCGTATATTGCTTGACTATTTCTAGCGGAAAGAGTCTGTTTACAAAGTTTTAATTTATTGTTCTAGCATTAATGTTTTATACGTTGTAAGAAGAAACATATATCGAAGTCTTATGCTTTGGTTATGCTCCGTTTTCATATTTTAGGGGCCTCATGTGTTTCGCACATGGGCCTTGAATTCTGGATATGGCCCTGGCTTGCATGCGGGCTGGATCGTGTTCGTAGGCCGCTCACACGCGTGAAGCAATAAGTTCATTTTAGGCCCTTCACTTTACACCAAATCCGATTTTCGTCCTCGAACCCCAAAACCAGATACAACCGGTCCCTCACCTATCAAAACCGACCGGTGGTTTTGACTGATGTGACGTCTACGTGGCTTGTTTGACTATGTTTTCGTCCCACGTGGCACTGACGTGGTGCTTGCGTGGCAATTCTATCTCAGAAAAATAATTAAAACCATGGGCCCATATGTCAGCTACACCAAAAAAATAAATTAAAAATGGTGAGGCCCACGTGGCATTCCCTCTCCCCTCTCCCTCTTCTTCCTCCTCTTCCCTCCCTCCTCTCTCTCTCACTCTTCTCAAATCTCGTCCCTTCTCGTCTGGATAGGCCGGCCAGCAGGTGGGGATGAGGCCGGCGGCTGGCGACGCGGTGGCGGCGGCGGGATCGCTGGCCGGGGGGAGCGAGGACGATGGGGACGCGCTGGTGGAGTCGGCGGTGACCTCGGCGTCGAGACCCTCCTCTCCATCCCCGATGGCGACGAGATCGATGACCTCGCCCTCCTCCGCCGCGCCGTTCTCCTCTCTTCAATCCCGGACTCCTCTGCCGCCGCCGCCGCGCGCCGCCCCCCTCCTCGCCTGGCCGCCGCGCGCTCCGACTGCTCGCCGTGCTCGCTCCCGGCCTCTTGCCGCGGCCGTGCGCCGGGTGGCGCCTCCTCCGGGTGATTCGCGTCGTCGTCCGTCTTTCTCTTCGAGCCTGAGCATGGCAAATCGGCCGACTTCGCCACCGCAGCCGTGAGCGCCTCCGCGCAGACCGCGCACGGCGAGCACCTGCTTGTTTGCTCCGTCGATGGCGACATCGAGGCCATACTCCGGCATGCTGCGACGGTGGCGCGCGAGGTCACCGAGGCGCTGCCTCGCCGAGGTCGTTGCCCGCTGACTGCCTCACTCACATGCGGGAAGAGAAGGGAGAGGGAAGGAGTGAGGACGAGGAAGGATACAGAGAGGGGAGAGGGAAGAAGGGAGGTGAGGCTGACATGCGAGGCCCACGTGGGCCTCACCATTTTTAATTTTTTTTTGTTGCTGACATGTGGGGCTACGGTTTTTTTTTTTCAAATTGCCACGTAAGCGCCACATCAAATACCACGTGGGACAAAAACCAAGTCAAACCAGTCACATTGGCGCCACGTCAGCCAAAACCACCTTCCAAACCGCTGAGGGACCTCGTTTGCACCGGTTTTGATAGTAGAGGGACCCGTTGTATCTGGTTTTTCGGTTGAAGGACGAAAATCGGATTCGTGGACAAGTTAAGGGACCTCGGATGAACTTATTCCCGCACGCGAATACATGACAGCATATTAGCAGGCCCCTTTCACAAAGGCTCATATGATGGGTATTGCAAGATTCTAGGCAAAATTTGCTATAGAACATTCAAAAAACCACTTAATTAGCTGAGAGACACCGTTAGAACGTGTTTTTGCTGGAGGATATTGTAAAAATGTGGTAATTAGCAGTTGTATACCCACGACGTTATTGTATTATTTCTGAAGAAAATAGAGAGAGAAACATTTGCTTTAGACAGATTTGCCCATGGGCCCACTCACCAGTCTCACATCTCTCTTTCTTTGTTCCTCTTCTTCCTCCCATTGCTGTCTTCTTTCTCACGGGTGCTTTGGCCACCCATCAGCGAGGAGGAACAACGACGATGACAGTAGACTTCGTCCAGTGGTGAAATGGCAGCGGCGGCAGTTGTGTTGACAGTGGAAAAAGCAGTGCCGACGTTGGTGTGAGCAGCAGCAGGAGCGACGGAGTGAGCAGCAGCGGGGACCGGCAACAGAGCGAGCGGCAACGATGGTCACATCGAGTGCGGACCTAGGGGCGGTGCAAGCAGATCCAACGGCGGCGGCGAGGTCTCGGAGACGGTGGTTCGGAAGTGGCTCGACGTGGCGCAAGAAAATCCAGCAGTGGTGGCGAGCTTGTCGTGCCGACTAGACTACTCTGGTGAGGGTAGGGACATTTTCTCCTCATCCCAACTCCGTGCTGCTCCGGGCTACGGCCGGTGGCGCCGGTCGTCTCCTTGCTCCGGTGGCACAGTGGGGCTTGGGTCTGTCGGCCTTCCTCTTTTGACCTGGGCACAGGAGCAAGCAGGTGCTCCAACGAGCAGGCAAGAACGTGAAGCGATGGTTGGAAGAGTGAGGTGTGTGGTGGTGGAGAAAGGGGTAGATTTAACCGAGAAATTTAACACTATGCCACTCCATAGAGGTGGCTTTAACAGGATGCCACTCTATAAGATGTTCTTATAAAAATGCCACTTCATAGAGATGGCTTCTTAATAAAATGCCACTTTAGGGTGATTAGAGGCTTCTAATCACACTTTGGGGTGATTAGATGCCTATCCACCGCCGGCCGGACCGCCGCTGGGTCCCCCCCGATCTGGAGGCCGTCTTCGACCCTCCACCTCGGCCGGTTGCCTCTTCCACCGCGCCGCTCCTGACGGTGCCCCGAACTCCGCCGTTGTCACCAACGCCTTTCGGGTTGCTCGTCTTGAGGTAGGCGTAGAGCGTTGGGCATGCCACGCAGGCCACCGCAGCAGCGGTGGCGGAGGAGGCTGGGCCGGAGAGGGAGACGGGGCGGACGACCTTCCCGGCGAGCTCCCGCTCCGTGTGCTCATCGTACCAGAACTGGCTCAACCGCCAGTCCTCCGCCACCGGCTCCACCCCGTCGCTGCCTTCCTCCCCTCCGTCCCGCCGTTGCTCCAGCAGGAACTCCGGTAGCGCCTCCACTGCCGCCGCGCTCAGCTGTGGCCGGTCCTCTTCCTCCTCCTCCCCTCTCACTTTCTCCTCCTCCACACCACTCACCATTGTTGTGTCCCACTCCACACTTCACCTTCCTCTCCAATAAAGGAGATTAAAAGCCTCTAATCACCCCCAAAGTAGCATTTCATTAAGAAGCCACATCTATGGAGTGGTATTTTTATAAGGATATCCTATAGGGTGGCATCCTATTAAAGCCACCTCTATGGAGTGGCATATTGTTAAATTTCTCACATTTATACTTCCATAGCCGTTTCTTTCTCCATTTCTTTGGGATATAATAAAATAATGCCACGATTGTCTTACAACTAATTTATAGTTTTTTAGGTGCCCTACAGCAGATATGTGTTCTTACAGTGTCCTCTAGGTAATTACACTTTTTTGTTGGATGTTCTGTAGCAAATTTTGCCTAGATTCTAAACTATAGGAATAGTGTATTTCTACTGTAATGTGGATAAATATTCATCATGGTTAAACGGCTTTTCCGTTATTAAAAAAAGTCATGGTTAAGTAAACACCAGGGTATACATTATACTATAGGCATCAAAAGGTTTTGGTAATGACACTTCGTAGTACTAGATGATGCCTTGCACGTTACAATAGGTATTTTTATAAAAAAAAAAGGTCACTTGTGAAGGTGTAAAGCAGGGAAAATTAAATAGAATGATGATAAATGTTTAATTTATTACCATGACCATTGTTATCTTTCAGGGTACCTTGTTTGAAAATTTCGTAGAAAATAACGCATATGATCGTTACTCTAGGTTTAGTTAAAAACGTGAGAGGCTAGGCTCGTTTTGCTATTGTCATAGTGTTTGTATAACCTTACAAAAATTAGATAACATTAGAGATATAGTGGACATGTGGAATATTGTTACTATCAAGTCTAGTTCAGGAAAGCAGACTGATATTGTAATATTGTTAGTATGCTAGTAGTAGCTACTGAAACTAATTTTACCAACGTAGCATTTAGTAATGGCAATCTAGGAAGACAAATATAGTAAAAAAAAACAAGGTTGCTATCCTATACATTTAGCATGATACTTGAGTGGTCTATCAATAAAACTTATTCCTGTATGTGTAAATGACGGGGAATAAGCAAATTTCATAAAACTAGACCAAAGAAGCATATGAAAATTGATTAAAAAAGTGAAGCACTTGGAATTTGCAATCTGTGTAATAAATACTCCATCCGTCCTATTTTAAGTGCAATCATGAGTTTTTTTTGCCCAACTTTAATCGTCCATTTTATTTGAAATTTTTTTATAATTAGTATTTTTGTTGTTATAAGAAGATAAAATATGAATAATACTTTATTTGTGATTTATGTTTTTAAATTTTTGTAAAAATTTTTCAAATAAGATGGACGATCAAAGTCGAGCACGGAAAAGTATAGTTGCACTTGAAATGGGACGGATGGAGTAAGAGAGTATAAGAGATGTAACACGTGAGATTTATTTTCAATATCGGGTAAGATATATCCTACTAATCGACAAATCTAAAGCATTTCAGGAAATGAACCGACGGTGGCTGATCTGTGATTAGCATCGATAAAAAAAAAGGAACGATGGCAATAGGTCATCTCTAGAAATCGAAGATGCCAGTGGTGTGTGAGGACTGTCTTAATTATATGAGGAATTGCACGAGATTTACTAGTAGAGAATAAATATGATCAAAAATTGCTTTGATGGTACTTTTTACTATATTATTAGTTGTTTAAAACGGATGCATGTATGCAATGACATAGGACAAGAGAAAGGGATCTAATGGTTGCTAATGAAGTTTGATATTGATCTAAGCTGAAACTAATAAGGCGATGTGGCTACCTAGAATTGCAACTGATGGGCACAACTATATACAGGAATAGTAGATATGATTATACTTGTTAAGAAACTTTATACTGGGCCCATGAAGGCCTGGTCCAAATACACACGTTGGATTCATCACCGAACTTTTTATATTTGAGATTGCACTGTATAAAAAGAGGAGTTGACTATTCATTTGTACACCTGATGAAAGGATTGAATAAGAAAAGAGAGTCTCACCTCTAAATTATGTGTTTTTATATTATTCTTAGATTATACAACCCTGTGTAGCAGGGATTATACAATAATACTATGGTGTATAGCAGCCCATTGAACTCTTGAGAAGGGATAAATATATATCAGAAAACCATAATGTGGCGGTAGGTCCAAAAGCCTCTCTCTTAAGCACCAGTAATGGTGGACACAACCTCAATAATTTTTTAACAACCTTCATATATAATTGTTTCAGTTAATGCTAGTCATGCAAAATAATATTATTGATAATCTAGCTCTATACAAAATGAACGAGACAATTTCCTCGTCAATGTCATGCATCTTGCGTAGTGACCTGCTAGCTACCAATATAGTAGATCCCTTTCTAGTCATGATTGCTCTAAGAAAAGTCATCCAGAAGTGGGACACATCGACACGACGATGACCCACCTGAAAATTTTATACCATGTCACATTAAAAGTTTGAACACATGCATGAAGTATTAAATATAGTCTTAAAAATAACTAATTTCATATATTATGACTAATTTACGAGCCAAAACTTTTAAGCATAATTGCTCCATGATTTGACAATATAGTGCTATAGTAAACATTTGCTAATGACGGATTTATTAGGCTTAATAAATTTGTCGCACGGTTTACTGTTGGATTCTGTAATTAGTTTTTTTATTAGTGTCCGAACACTCTATACGACACCCTATATAATATCCGATGTGACACGCCAAACTATCCACCTAAATCTAAACACCCCCAGAGCAATAACGAAGAAGACAATGGTGCAGAACACTTAAACCTACTACTAGTCACCTGGGAAATAACGGGTCCGTTTTATCTATTGTAAAAAAAATTATATATGTAGTAACTTAAGTGTCATTTTCGCACTAACGAAGAACCATTTTCCAGACGAAATAATTATATTTTTCCAAGCGAACGAAAAATTTGCCACCACCGATCCGCCTGCAAATTTTTCTACAGTTTTGAACTTATATAACCACTGTTGAACTCGAAATCTTCGGTTTTAAACTCGAAATTATCGGTGGATTTTTATATAGTAGTTAGATCATGCATACCATCTCTTCTTACAATTATTCTTTTAAATTTTAGGCCTTATTAGTGATGGAGGCGGAACAGATTTCAAGGGCGAGCGGGCCAAAGGAAGAGGCTGGCCCGAGAGGAAGGAGGGGAGGATGAAGGACTTGGGTCAAGGAGAGATAGAGCTTTGAGCCGGAAGGGGCCTAAAGTGAGGGAGAGTGATTTTAATTGGTTTTTCTTTTCATTTAAATGAGTTTAATGAACTTTGTGACTTCAAATTTATTCCTTGAGCTCTGAAAATTCCTGGGAGATTTCAGAGAGTATATTAGGGCACAGAGAATATTACAAAATACTCCCGTCCATGATTTTTAAAGGAAATTCTTAATTCCCTCATTATTTCACTTGATTAAGTTGCTTTAACTTTTATTTAATTTCTAGAAAATGTATTATTAAATGATTTTTAATTCTGAACGAATCGGGGCGTTACACATTGACTGTTAGACAAATGGAAATGTTCAGGAACAATCTAAACCTTACAGGATATATTGAGGGGGAGTGTTAGAGTTAAGATATATATCATGTAATCACATAGCTCCGGATTGAGTTTGTTGTGTTAGTTAGATAAGATAAGATAGATTCCTGTAATCTAGTGACACACAACAAACTCTCCACCGAGCTATATATCCTCCTGTAATCTTTTTTTAAGATACCGGAATGAAACATTTCGGCCTTTGCTCAAGAGCTACAACCAATTATTATAAGGTTCACATAAAAGCAAACTCACACAGTGAGTATGTAGCCAAAGTAACTAAACCAAAAATAAAAATAAACTAATAAAAGCCAAGCAAGGAAAAGACCCCACAACTACTGAATTCTATTGGTGAATCTCCACCCGAGGTTGGCAAAGAGCTACATGATCGTCGACTCAAGTTTACGATATGCATCTTTTATTAGCGATATAATCATCATGCCTTTGTAGATGAGCCCATTCCCAGAGCCAATATGTTGCCCTAAAAAGAACCTGCAAATAAGATTTTGAAGGTGATTTATCATAAATCATTTTATTTCTACTAAGTCAGAGAGCCCAACATATAGCAGAAGCTCCAATAAGAATAAGCTCCTTCTTTTTATTAACACCCACAAGCCAATTCCCAAACATATGAGATATACTATGTGGAGGGTATAATCCAAACGCGAATTATATAGATCTCCAAAGAAATCTGGCAAAATGGCAATCTAGGAAAAGATGGTAAATCGATTCATTTTTCATACAAAAACAACATTTCAAACTACCGTTTCAATTCCTCCGAGTCAAATTCCCTTAAGGAGATACTACATAAAAATCTTAATCTTAAGAGGCATCTTAAGTTTCCAAATAAACTTATTTCTCTCGATATACCCATTATTAATTAGAGCCAAAGACATAGATCGAACTGGAAATTGACCACTTTGATGAAGATTCCATCCAAATATATCAGCCTCCTCTGTTAAGTTAACATGCACAATTGAAGCGCACAAATTGTGCCATCTAATCAAGTTCTGACCAACTAATGCTCTCCTAAAAGAGACATTAAGTAGAACAGTACGCATAACACTTGCAACTGAGGAGTTTTTCCTTCTTATTATGGAATATAATGATGGGTATTTGTCCTTTAAAGATGAATTACCTAACCACTTATCCTCCCAGAATCTAACTTCACCATTGTTAATAAACCAGGAACCCATATTTAGAAAATAATTTTTAACTTTCATCAATCCTGACAAAAAATGGGAATCCCCTTGTTTCCTCTCAACTGGAGTTATAGATTTAGTACCAAGATATTTCCTTTTCAAAAAATCTTGCCACACACCTTGTTCATTTATTAATTTAAACAGCCACTTACTAAGTAAACACTGGTTTTGGATTTCTAAATTATAAACACCAAGTCCCCCTTGATTTTTAGGCTAACAAATAATATCCCATCATGTCAATCTATATTTCTTTTTATGTTCATCACCTTGCCAAAAGAAACAGGATCTATAATAATTAATTTTTTGAAGAACCCCTTTAGGAATCTCAAAAAAACAAAATCATAAACATAACTAAACTTGATAACATAGAGTTAATCAAAACCAATCTCCCACCTATAGATAGGGGTGGGCATTCGGTCTAACCGAAATTTTTGGGTCTCGATCTTTGGTCTTTTGGTTATTTCGGTCTTTGAAAAGTTCAGACCGAATTTCAACGCAAAAATGTTAGGACCGACAAATTCAGTTTCGGTCGTTTCGGTCTCGGTCTCGGTCTGACCAAAATTCAGCAACATTTTCATATATGCAAAGAAATAATGGAAATTTTCAACACAAAAATCACAAAAAAAAATTCGTAAGCACGTATGAGTAAAGACTCTTATTAGGTTGCATGCCTAGAAGAAGTAGGGATGTGAAAATTAGAGTTTAATCCTATTGAACTTACTGGATTGTAGGTTGTATTTAGAAATTTTTTGTTAATTTGGTCTTTTCAGTCTATTCGGTTAACTGAGGAAACTAACCGAATTGACCGAACAAAATTCAGTCTTTCACCTCCTAGGACCGAATTTCTCGGTCTCGGTTTTTTCGGTTCGGTCTTTTTCTGCCCACCCCTACCTACAGACATATGCTTACCCTTCCAACTACTAAGTTTTTTATCAATTCTTTGACCCATCTTTATTACTAAGCTTTCTAAAATGCATAGGAATGCCAAAATATCTAACAAGAAAATCTCTGCACCCAAAAATATTTGAATATTGCTCATGACATTCCTTTGATTGGCCAAAGCAAAATAATTCACTCTTGTGAAAATTTATCTTCAAGCCAGATAATTTTTCAAAAACAGTTAAAATCAATTCATATTTTTAGCTTTCTGTAAATCATGCTCTAAAAAAATGATAGTATCATCAGCGTATTGTAAGATAGATAATCCATCATCACCCAGATGTGGGACCACTCCAGAAATTTGACCATCATCTTTTGCTCTCTTTATTAATATAGCTAACATATCAACAACTATATTAAAAAGAATTGGAGATAGCGGGTCCCATTGCCTTAAACCCTTATATGTTTGAAAATTTGATCCCACTTGGTCATTCACTTTAATGCCAACATATCCACCTTGGATAAAAGACGCAATCCAATCACACCATTTTTGTGAGAAACTCTTCATTCTCAAAGTTTGTTGAACAAAGGACCATTTTACATTATCATAGGCTTTCTCAAAATTAATCTTAAAAAGTACACCACTCTTTTTTTGGTGCAATTCATGTATCGTTTCATGAAGAATAACAACACCCTCCATAATATTCCTCCCAGGTATAATCCTCATGTAATCTTGTTACCGGTTTTGTGGCTAATCAACACGCAATCTCCTCACCATAGGAGTTCCACGCTTCATAATCGTTATCAATCTATGCTTTCTATAAAGTTAAAGCTCACTAAATTTAAATCGCAACATGCAACCATACCACATCATCACCCACTAGCAATAATTACATATTTAATCTCATGCAAGCATACAACATGATCTACAATTTATTTAATTATACAAATCAAAATGCAAGCATATTCAATCATCACCCCCATATCATTTGCACAATATTTTAACAAATCTATCTATCACTTTTACAATATTTAACATATACTTATCAATACATTTCACACTAAAGCACGAGTATCATTTGACTGATAAACCCTGATGTTTCTTTTTTTTCTCTTTGTACTCCTATCTTGATTGACAAAAAAAATATTGAGAATTTCTTAGTAATTCCCGCAGCAAAGCGTAGAGAACCACCTAGTTTTCTCTGTGAACAGGACACATGGATGACCCTTGCAATTGGCTACATGTGGCATACCACGTCAGATCCATGATGTGCGTGTGGCTAATTTGGACCTCTGACGGTACATTTACCAGAATTAAGGCTCTAAATTCGCAATTTAAAAGATTACGGGTCAATACAAAACCAGGATTTTTACTTTTTTTTTAACTCCCCATCCTAAAATAAGTGCTCCTTCTAGAATTTAAAAGCCAAATTTGAGAGAGGAAAACGACATAGTTATCCTTCATTAAATTAGGGACAACTTGAAGTTAGAAGATGATTGAGGATAACAAAATGGAAATAAATTTAAATGGAATAAGTAGTTTTTTTCTTCAAATTTGAATACTAAAGAATCACTTATTTTAATTAAAATATGACACAGAACTTTATTATTTGCACTATATATCTCCACCTGTTCCATCCCCCTCCAAATCAACCATCCTCCCACACTTTCCTCCCATAGGAAAAAAAAGAGAGATAGAGAGACAAAAATAGAGCACCATCAATCAAACACCGTGGCAACACGCCCGCGGACCATGCATGCATGCATGCAGATAAGGCAAGACAACTAGACAACACCACCACAATATGGAAAGTGGATTTTAAACTCTTATGTGGATTTCAGCTCGTTGTTTGTATCGTTGTATGTTACTTAAATAACTATATTTTTTTAAAAAAAATTAAGAAGATGTATCAACATCTAATATAATACCTCACAAACATGGGAGTAAAAATTTAACTTTTGTAGTTGCAGTCAAATTTGTTTTTTCGTTGCATTATGTAAAAATTAAATTGAAACTTATATGATTATGAAGTGATATATCATGTATTAATCTTTTTTTTCTACTACCTCCGTTCCATATTATTTGTCGTTTTGAGTTTTTGTTTGTAATATATGATCATTCGTTTTATTAAAAAATTTTGAAATTATTATTTATTTTGTTTGTGACTTGCTTTATTATCAAAAGTATTTTAAGTACTACTTATCGTTTTTTATATTTGCACTAGTTTTTATAAATAAAATGAATGGTCCAACGTTAAAGGAAAAAAGTCAAAGCGACGAGTAATATGAGAAAATCTTTTCATAAGAACAAACAACGAGATAACAGTTTCACACGACATGTAGCATCACTGCAGCATCAACACAGCCCATCAGGCTATTCCCAACCCAATGATTAGGATAGTGTCCATAGCATTAAATAAGCTGCCACCTAGGATGAAAAATGATGTGGCAAATGAATAAATGAGAAAAGATAAGGAAAGACATGGTTTCTACACAATATTCAAGACATCATGTGAAATAAGTAGTATTAATTGAAGTATGGATTAGTAGTGTTTGTATTAGAATAGTAGTGTCTAGTTCTAGCTTCCTAATGACGTGGAGCTTATGAAACTATGTTAGTGTCAGGTTTGGGAATGGCCTCCTATGATATGCCCCGTGAGCCCGTCGCTGTTGCGCTTCCTGTTGTGCTGTAGCGCTGCTGCCGCCCGTTGCGCGCCCGTCCCCGTCTCGTGTCGTCTCGCGTCCTAACCTAAACTGGGACGAGAAACGAAACGAAACGAAACGCAAAACCAAGCCGTTGCGCGGAGGGACGGCTACCGTCCAAATCGCTCCCCCGCATAAAAAACGTGGCCACCTTTCCTCTCCTCTCCTTCTCCTTCATCTTCCTCCTCCGCCCCCCGCATCTGGCCCCGGCCGGAGCGTCGTCTCGTCCCCCTCCCCCCGCCCAGATCGCCCGACCGGCCGTTGCCCTCCCCTCCCCCACTGCCCCGCTCCCAGGTATGGCGCTTACCCTCCCTCCCTCCCTCCTGCCGTTCTGCGTTCGTGCGTGCGTGCGGGCGGGCGGTTCTTGCCGCCGTCAATGGCGCGCCGATTCGTCTTCTTGTTGCTGCTGTTTTGCGTACATGCGTTTCTTGATGGCAATTGTTGCTTGCGCTCTTCTTCGTGTGGGGAGGGGGGAGAGTAACTATGGCCCGTACGCCCGCGTGATGTTGAGATGGAACCCGACGGGCGGGCGCCCTTAAATTTCGCTTTTGATGCACGCGGATTCGTTGGGTTGGGTTTTGTTTGGTGTGTTTTTCTTGGGGGACATTCTGCTCGCCATTAACGCCGCCCATTTCTTCCCTTCTCGTACGGTCGGAGCCAGAGTGTCAGGTACCCTCAGATGGGTTGGTTGTTTGTTTTGTTCTTGATTGATTTGATTCTTCCGTTGAATTTTCTTCCCAATTTTGTCTCTAGAATCTAGAATTGGCAATTGTTTATGGGTATCGCTGCGGAATATTTGTTGCGATGTTCGTACGGATTAAGGAAAAAAAAAAACAAGAAGGGGGAAGAAAGAATCAGGGGCTGGTTGTTGGAGCCTGCGCCACCACCATTTTTAACTGCGAAATTCGTTGCCGATATGATTCTTTTTTCGTCTCTTTTGTTTCTCGATGGAGCCGCCGATTTGGATGTCTCACCAACATTTGGATAATTTTTATTCTTCAGTGCGTCGGCCTTTTGGGGGGAACTATTGGGGCTCGCAATTTGGGATTTCTTATCCTTCTTTTTTTCTTCACTCAGGTGTTCTTGCGATTCTTTGCCAAGATCTGCCTGATCTGTTCATGTGTTTTCTGTTCTTGATTTAGCTTTTGTGTTGCTTCTTGTGCAGCTCTGATCCAGCAGGCGGCGGCGGCGGCGGCGGAGGAGAGGCAGCAGCAATGGCGACGTCCAAGAAGGATCCTCCGAGCAGGGACAGGGCTGCCAGGATGTCGCCGAACCTCAAGCGATCGTCAGGCATTGAGGCCTCCTCTGCCGCCGGCTATGGCCCGCGGAGGGCCCGGTCGGTCCCGAGCTCGCCGGACCGCAAGTTTGGCGCGGCGGCGGCGGCACCAGCGGCCGCCTCCGGCTCCCCGGACGTTTACAGGCCGTCGCTGTCTGCCGCTGGCCGGTCCACCTCGGCACGGTCTGTGTCCGGCAGCAGCAGAACCCAGCCATTCCCAAAGCCCACTCTCGCCAGAGTGAAGTCTGAAAGGGCCACCACCGCCGCCGCAGCCTCGCCACGGCCTCCAGCGCTGGCACCGCCAGCGAGCAATTCGCTCAAGGACATGGCCAGGACAGCACCATCAGCGTCTTCGAAAGCGCCATCCACCTTGCAGAAGAGCAAACTGTCTCCAAGGCCTAGCCCTGACAAGGCGGTGGCATCTCTGAAGCCGATCACCCAGAGATCGCCGGCTTCAGTGACTGCAAGAGGTGGAAGGACTACAGTAGTGTCGTCATCACGTGTACCGGGCAACATCGCTGCAAAGAAAAGAGCAGAATCTGCAAATGGTGGTAGTGCAAGCTCAAAGGCAAGAAGTGGTGCTCCTCAGAGGGCAATGGCGGCATCTGCAACCTCCAAGGAGGAGAAGGAAGATGAACCATCAATGCAATTCGAGGAATCTGAGAGCATCAGTACCCCGTCCATTGAAGACCACTTACACGAGCAGCTTCCCGATCCGGTTGATCTGAAACCCTTGGACATGTCTGCTTCTGATTCAGCTCTATATGGTCAGCAGGCACCATCGTCTGACATTCCAGAGCAACAAAGCAAGAATGAAGAAGTTAAGGAGAGCTTCTCTGAAGATAAAGATGTTGTGGTAGGCAATGAGCTGCATAATGGAGGCCAAGGTGCTGATGACATTGCAAAGAACATAACAGGCATTGTCAAGGCTGATGATCAATCCCAGCTTGCAGAGAAGGAAGAGGCGAGAGCGAAAGTGGACAAGGTTTGGAGAAAAGATGAACCGAAGAGCAACGATGTGATTGAGGAAACCAAAAGCAAACTCCTTGAGGAGAGGAAGAGCAGGGTGAAGGCTCTGGTAGGCGCGTTCGAGACCGTCATGTCCTTCAAGGAATAGTGCTCAGCCTACAATGCCCATGCCCATCTCAGGATGAGTTACTCCTGCCATGAAAATATATCCAATCACGAGTTATGTTCATATGATGAGTTCCTTGGTTCATTGTATTCGATGTGGTAATTTTTTTTCCCTCAATGGTCATTGCATTTGAATGTGGTTGTTGCTGCTGCTGTTCATGTAGAAATTGAATGAAATGTTGATTCTTGTTGATTGGGAGGGGAATTTGATTTTGTTACTCATGCTTTGCAAGCTTCCTGAAGTGAAATATGTTGACAGGAAACATGAGGTAAAATATGCTTGTTTTTTACTGAAGGTTGAATTGTTGATGCATGTGCATTGCTAGCTTTAGATGAAAAAAGGAGGATCCCATCAGGGTTTCCCCTATTGTTTTGGTAGAGATTACCGAAACCCAGCGGTATTGCGGTTACCACGAAAACCACGAGGTTATCCAGAAATGGTTTATTTGACCATGTTAATTATGTGTGTAATCTGCAAAATCATGCATATCTTATACAGCTGGCCATGTATTGTTGTCAACTTCTAGACAACAAAACCTGTTTTGAAAATACAAAATCTAGAGGTGGTCATGTATTAGTTTTGAGCTTAAATTGAGTGCAGACTATACGAATAAGAAACGGTGGTGGCCTCGATTCATGTATGCTGCTAGCTAGGGGTGAAAACGGGACGGAAACCATCTTTTGTTTTCATATTTTTTTCGGAATCGAAATCGGAATCGGAAACTCCAGATACGAAAACGGAATCGAATATTATCGAAATCGAAAACGGAGCGAAAACGAACCGGCGCGAATACGGTAACGAAAATTTATCGGAATAAAAAACCCCTGAAACTGATAAATCCAATTGAATAAATTATCTATGTTTAAAAGAGTAATGTTGTTGATAAATCCCAGTATAGCACAAAAAATATTCTTATGTAATTTTATATTTGCATAACAAATATTTTTTAAAAAAATAACAGCAAAACACCATGGTATTCACTATTTAGTTCTTAAAAAAAGAATCAAGGGTATTTCAGTCACAAAATTTCTGGTAATTCCGAGGAAATTTCCGGAAATTCCAAGAAAATTTCCGGAAAGTTTCCGACCGATTCCGAGTTCCGATGGAAACTGCCCTTATCATTTCCAATTCTGTTTCCAAGAAAATATTTCCGAATTCGTTTCCGTTTCCGAAAATTTCCGAAAAAATTCCGACCGACAGATTCCGTTTTCGAAAATAGGTCCGGAATCCGGAAAGTTTCCGTACCGTTTTCACCCCTGCTGCTAGCTGCTTGGAGTTAGGAATTTTTATTTCTTTTCCTTTTTCCTTTTCTTATTGCCGTTTGGAGTTAGGAACTCAAGAAATTAAATTTGAACTGAAAAACCTAAATTGGCCAGCAAATATTAGTTTAGAGATTAGGCGTTAAAAGAATGAATATTGAATAAATTTGAATTCTGAGTTCAGATATGATTGTTGAAACTGTTAGTCTGGTGCTATTTGGGTTTAGTATTTATTTTTCTACATTTTGCTAAGCCTTACTGCACATTAGAAAATTATTATCGGACAATCTGGTTATTATTGTGTTCATTTATTATCGGACAAAAACTCTTTTATGTAAAAAGTAGTATTTGGTTGTTTGATTCAGATTGTAAAGAGATGCTACCTCCGTCCCACAATAGTTGTCGCTTTCATTTTTTTTCTTACAATGTTTGATCATTCGTTTTATTTAAAAAATTTATGTAAATATAAAAAAGGATAAGTAATACTTAAAGTACTTTTCATAATAAAGCAAGTCACAAATAAAATAAATAATAATTTTAAAAAATTTAATAAGACGAATGATTAAATTTTTTTAAAAAAAAACTTAAATCAACAAGTAATATGGGACGGAGGTAGTTCAAGTAGACTATTTCAAGTAGGCACCAAAATTTGGATGTAGAGGCCAGGTTATCGATCCATTATCTTAAAAAAAAAAAACTAGGCACCAAAACGATGAGTGCCTCCCCGGTGGAGCTTGCACTAGACCGTACCATGTTTGCATAAGTGTGTCTCCAAATTAAGTTCATCAATGGTAAAGTAATTGATTGTTTCAGCTTAATGGATTAATCGTGTACGAGTGAATTTCACAAAACTACATATACTATCGAACTATCATAAAATTACAGATTTAAGATATAGTATTGTTAAACTATATGCTTAACATTAACATTAATACAGATTTAATATAGATGTTATGACAACTATACATTTAGAATTTAAACTCTTAGCACTTATGTTATCTTTAAGATTTACTCATTGTTTATCAATCCTTGTCAATGCCCTATTGGCTGTTTCCGACAGACAGAAACAGGATGAAGCTTGACTTAGTGTTTCTGAATCCATCTCATGCAACACAAGTAATTTTCATGATTTGCCTTAATGAATCAACCAATCTCCTGCAAGGCTGCAACACGATTAGAGAGGGGAAATGATCTGCCAAGGGAGAACCGACCGTCCCCTCAGCCCTCCGATCAGCATCCAGCGATTCACATCATCCGGCTATTGTGCATCGTCTTCCTCACTCGTGGTTGCCGGACCAAGCCGCGCCGAGCTAGCTCCGCCGCACTCGGTGGCGCCGTTTCGTCCTCCCGCTTCGCCGGCGGCGAAATCACGGGCAGAAACGCACAATAGCCGTACATGCAGCAATGGAGCACGGCCCACGTCGCTGTTCGTACGTACGAGCTGAGTGTCCTTCCGATCCTTTCCAGTTTTGTTAATGGGCATCGGAGGAGTCCGACTCCAATTCGGAATCGGAGTCGGAGTCGCCGCGCTTGAGATAAAACTGAACCGGCCTTTCACCGGCGAGTACGGCTCCTCGGTGAGGATGATGGTCAGCTACGGCGGCGAGATCGTCCAGGGCGATCACGGGCCAGACGGCAAGGCGGCGGCACCGTGCTACGCCGGGGGTGTCCACCGCATCGTCAAGGTCGGCCTATCCGAGCGGCTGGCCGAACTCAGACAGAGGATGGCGGCGCTCGCCGGCTGCCGTGACGTGTGCATTCGCTACGCGCTACCCGGAGAGGGCCTCGGCCGCCTCCGCGACGTGGCGAACGACGGCGACCTGTGGGGCCTCGTGTCGCTGCTGTTCTGCCACGACGCGTCCAAGACCGGCCGCGTCCGGGTCTTCCTGTTCGCCGTCGAGGCGCCGCTGCTCCGGAGCGCGTCGGCGCCGTCGTCGTTACCGGCGCTGGTGGAGGAGGACGCCACGACGGCGGTGTCTGGTGGTGCCGTCACACTGGGGTTGCCACGCAGCGCGTCTTCACCGTCGCTGGCGACGTCGGACTCGGGCACCGCCGTGAGGATGAAGGTGAGCTACGGCGGGGAGATCATCCAGAAGCAGCGCGGCGGATCAGCGGCGGCATCGTGCTACTACGCCGGGGGAGTTCACCGGATCGTCAGGGTCGGCCTGTCGGAGCGCCTCGCCAGCCTCCGGACGCGGCTGGCGGCGCTCGCCGGCTTCTCCGGCTCCGACGACGTCCGCATCCGGTACGCGCTCCCGGGAGAGGAGGGCCTCCACCTCCACGACGTGGAGAGCGACGGCGACCTGTGGAGCCTCGTGTCGCTGCTTTTCTTCCACGAGGCGGTGATGGCCACCTCCAGCAAGCCCAAGCAAGGCCGCATCCGCGTGTTCCTCTTCGCCGCCGACGACGCCCCGGCCGCGCCGCCGCTCCGTCGTCGCAGCGCGTCGTCGCCGTCGTTGGTCGACGTCGCCAAGCATCAGGGCGCGTTACCCGCACTGGCGGAGGAGGAGGAGGATATGGACATCGACACGGCGGCTGCGACTTCGCCGGCAGGTGTCAGCGTCACCCGCACCGGCCAGGGGATGCGGCGGAGCGCGTCCTCGCCTGCGCTGGCGCCGCCGCCGCCTTCGGAGTCGGGCACCGCGGCGGCGACGTCGACGTCGTCGTCGTCGTCAGGAGATGGCGTGCAGTTTGCTCCGGTGGTGTGGGGTGCCACTGATCCCCGTGTGGCCGTGTACCCGTTGTTCACCTGTTGTGTTCCACGTGGCATAGTGAAAACTGATAACGAGTTTGGGTTAGGAATTTAGGATTGGTGCGCGGCCAAATGTTAATCAACGAGGTAACTTTGGTTTGTAACAATATTTCTTTGTACTTATTACTAGTACAAAGTGTAATGAAGGTTGCTACTCCCTCCGTTTTATATATGAAACGGGGGAAGTAGTATTTCTAAGTACATTGTCACAGGAATCATCATGCACTACGCCAGATCCTCACACCTCTGACGGGATACCTGTGACGGGCAAACGATTTGGTCACTGGTGACCATCACCTTTGACGGGTCATACGGGATGCCGTCATCGGTGAGACATCCGGCCGCGGCCCGTCACAGGTATCCCCTCACCTGTGACGGGCCGAAAGGAAAACCCGTCACAGGTGAGTCAGCGACGAGTTTTGCTTCCAACCCGTCACTGGTATCCCCTCACCTGTGACGGGCCAGAAAAGAAAGCCGCCACAGGTGATGGCCGAGGCATTATAAGCCGTCACAGGTGATTGGCCGCCACCTGTGGCGGCTTTCTTTTCTGGCCCGTCACAGGTGAGGGGATACCAGTGACGGGCAACTCAATTGAAGCCCGTCAAAGGTATGACCAACACCTTTGACGGGCTTTTTTAATCTAACCCGTTTGAGGTGTGTTGGGTCTATAAATACCCCCAAACCGCCAACTGCTTTCCATCCCGACCAGTTCACTGTTCACAAATCGGTTGGGAGGGCAAGGGGGCGATTTTTTGCTAAAATTCAAGGTAAAAAACACATTATTCTCCATTCCTTCTCAATATATCGATCATCATATATTTTTCTTCGTATGTTGTTGATTTCAGATGGATCGTAGATGGATGTACTATGTGCATCGTTCGTCTACCGAGTATAGAGAGGGGGTCATTGAATTTGTCACATTTGCGGATAATGACAGAAAAAGTAGGATGAGCATGCACATGTTGTGTCCATGTAGGGACTGTAAGAATGAACAGATGATCGAAGATAGCGATGAAGTGCATGCTCATTTGATAATGAATGGATTCATGAAGAAATATACCTGTTGGACCAAGCATGGAGAGCAAGAGGGGCCTGATGTCGCAGCAGAAGAAGTGTTGGATCAGGATGTAGAGAACACCGCCGGCGCCACAGCTCGAGAAGGCATGTTCGTACCTTCTCCTTTAGGTGGAGAGACCATAAATTTGGACACTCAATGTCTATCTACAATGTTGCATGACATTAAAGACGCAGAGGACAACGATAGAGATTTTGAGAAGTTTAGTAAGTTGGTGGAAGATTGTTAGATGCCCTTGTATGATGGATGCAAGTCGAAGCATAGCAAGTTGTCATGCATGTTGGAACTCATGAAGCTTAAGGCTAGTAATGGCTGGTCGGACAAGAGTTTTACAGAACTTCTTGAGCTGTTGAAGGACCTGTTGCCAGAGGGGAACAATTTACCGCAGACGACATATGAAGCGAAGCAAGTATTATGTCCGTTGGGCCTGGAGGTCAGAAGAATTCATGCATGTCCGAACGACTGCATATTGTATTACAAGGAATACGCTGACTTGGATGTCTGCCCTGTCTGTGGGGCAGCAAGATACAAACGAGCAAAAAGTAAAGGTGAAGGAAGTAAGTCAAAGAGGGGAGGCCCAGCAAAGGTGGTGTGGTATCTCCCAATTGTGGAGCGCATGAAGAGAATGTTTGCGAATAAGGAACAAGCTAAGCTAGTGCGCTGGCATGCCGAAGAACAGAAAGTCGATAGTATGCTGAGGCACCCAGCAGATTCAGTACAGTGGAGGACAATCGATAGGATTTACCAGGAATTCTCAAATGACCCAAGAAACATGCGTTTCGCAATGTGTACGGACGGCATTAATCCATTTAGTGATTTGAGCAGTCGTCACAGTACATGGCCAGTTCTGCTTGTTAACTATAACCTTCCTCCCTGGTTATGTTTCAAAAGAAAATATATTATGCTTGCCATGCTCATTCAAGGACCGAGACAACCTGGCAACGATATCGATGTGTTCCTTGAACCGATAATCGATGATGTCGGTGACATGGGACCGGGAGTATCATGACTAGAGGCTTGAGGCAGACACCATCGCCCACGTGGCCTGGCACCCTCGGGGGACGTCGGGCCCGAGGGTGATGTGTGCGCCCACCTCTTGGTCTCCCCGAGGGGGGGGGGGGGGTCGGACCACTCCTGCCTCGCCCCCGAGGGCCGAGGCGCCCCGACCCCTCGCGTTTCTACTCCACGTGTATGGGTTAGGTGAGCACAGCGGGGCTCACCTAACCGCATTTATTGTGCCTCGGTTAAGCGTGTCACGCCGCACGAAGTGCAGTGCAGTGCACTCGATTATCCGGTCTGTGACCAGTCACAGACCGGTCAAATCGCGGGTTAGGTGGCGACAGGCGGTCTGACGCACGCTTCGCCCCATCCCGTCAAGACGAGAGCTTCTAGGCACTCGTCCCCGGCTGGAGCTAGCGTGTTACATCCCAGAGATGACACGTTAGCCCCGATCGATATATGCCAGGCTTCATCCTAACCATTACAAGCAAGATGTTGTTTGAAGAAGGGCAAACATGCACGTTGCTAAGCCGACGCGTGGTGGACAAGAATGACCGATTTGTGACCGGTCTGACACTGCTCATGTCGTCAGCACACAGCCACCTTCCCACGACGTGCCCGTCTCAGGCAGAAGTGGAGGTAGGTGTGTGCCGTCCCGTCAGGAGGATGTTCGGAGGACGACCGTGCAAATCTCCGTCCATTTATGAAGAGAAGAAAAGTCCAGTTTGGAAAGGGAGGGGTGCATGTGGTATCCCCTTGAAGTATAAAAGGAGGACCTGGCCCATAGAGAAGGGGGATGATCTTTTCCAGATTCAGAACCTAGAACGAGGGAGAGGTTGGCTCACACTTTGTAGCTCCTTCATACACAGATCCACCAAAACACAGGAGTAGGGTATTACGCTTCTCAGCGGCCTGAACCTGTATACATCGCTTGTGTTTCATGCTCTTTTGAGAGGTCGCGATCTTCCCACATACACGGAGAGCTTGAGATCTCACCCTGAGCCCCCGGCCGAACCGGCAAAGGGGGGCCTGTGCGGTCTCCCGGTGAGGAGCACCGCGCTCCGTCATCTGGCGCGCCAGGTAGGGGGCTCAGCGTGTTTTCTGAGCTCTCGCACTTTTCCGTGTGCGTCAAATTTTTCTTGATCAGCCTCATGGCTGAGCAAGCAAAGGCGCCCGACCTCTCTCCCAGTGTGAGTGGCGACGACGGGGAGCCGAACCCACGCCGTCGAGCTCGTACTCCACCGCCCCCTCCACGCCAAAGTCCTAAGCAGGGGGAGGCGCTCGAAAGGGTCGAAAGATCCGCGGCTTCACCGATCGCGGGCGATGGAGGAGAACGGCGAGATGGGGACCGTCGCCTCCTCGTCTACGGCGACGGCAGCACGCCCCAGGGCGCGCTCCAAGCTGCGGGCGCGCTCTTACGCCACCCGCCTGTCGTCCCTGACCCGGAGTCTCCAGCCCAACGATGGCTGGACGATGTGGCCAAATTGGTCATGACGGCACGGCAGCGCCTAGATGCTGGTGGGCGGTCCTCCGCCACCAAGGCCTCTGGTGCTGCTACCACCGGCTCCGCGTCGTCAAGACGGAGGGCACGACGAGCGGCAGCCGCTGTTCGCCGTTCGGCTGCCACTCCTTCGTCGACTCCTTCGACCCGGGAAGATCTGCATGGGGAGCAGGACGCCCGCGCCAGCATCGAGCGCCGGCGTAATGACCGAAGTGCTGCCCACGCAACGGAGGGCGCTTCCTCGTCCAGAGTGTCACCTCGACACGGACGTGGGAGTCAGCCCTCCGTGCCCCCGGTTGGTGGTGTCGGCTGTAGAGCCTTTGTGGCGAGTCTTCGGAATGTCCGTTGGCCCCCAAGGTTCCGGCCCACCATCGCCGAAAAATATGATGGCAGCGTCAACCCCGCCGAGTTTCTCCAGGTCTACACGACCGGGATTGAGGCCGCCGGGGGTGACGACAGGGTCATGGCGAATTTCTTTCCCATGGCCCTGAAGGGGCAAGCGCGGGGTTGGCTAATGAACTTGCCACCCGCGTCTGTCCACTCCTGGGAGGATTTGTGCCAGCAGTTCACCATGAACTTCCAAGGCACGTATCCGCGCCCCGGTGAGGAAGCGGACTTGCACGCCGTACAGCGAAGGGACGATGAGTCGCTTCGATCGTACATTCAGCGGTTCTGTCAAGTCCGCAATACCATACCATGCATCCCTGCACACGCGGTAATCTACGCGTTCAGGGGGGGCGTGCGGCACAACCGTATGCTCGAAAAGATCGCCTCAAAAGAGCCCCAGACTACCGCAGAGCTTTTTCAGCTCGCGGACCGAGTGGCTCGCAAGGAGGAGGCCTGGACTTGGAACCCCTCCGGTTCCGGTGTGGCAGCTTCGGCCGCCCCCGGATCCGCCGCTCAGGCAGGGCGGCGTGACAGGAGGAGGAAGAAGAGGTCAGTCCATTCCGACAACGAGGGTCATGTCCTCGCCGTCGAGGGCGCTTCGCGGGCCACCCGAAAGGGGAGGCCTGCGAGCGACAAAAAGAAGGAGGCCAGCGTTCCCAGCAGGGAGCGCCCTACCGGCAAGTGGTGCACCGTCCACAACACCTCCCTCCATGACCTTGCGGACTGTCGTGCAGTCAAAAGCTTGGCAGAGCGGACAAGGAAGTGGGAGGAGGAGAGGAGGCAGGAGCGCCGGGAAGGCAAGTCCCCGGCGGTTCCTTCCGGCCGTCGGCGAAGTGAGGCCAGGCAGAAGGCCCCCGCCGAGGACATCGATGATGGCGATGATGACCTAGGTTTCCAAGAGCCTGGGGCCACCATTGCCACCGTCGATGGAGGAGCGTGTGCTCACGTTTCTCGCCGGAGCCTCAAGGCTATGAAGCGAGAGCTTCTGGCCGCGGCCCCTACTCATGAGGCGACGCGCCGGGCGCGGTGGTCGGAAGTTGCCCTCACTTTTGACCAGACCGACCACCCGCCGTGTGTTGCCTGGGGAGGGCAGATTGCGATGGTGGTTTCTCCCACCATTTGCAACGTGAAGTTGGGGCGTGTCCTCATTGATGGAGGAGCAGCCCTTAACATCCTTTCCCCCGCAGCCTTTGATGCCATCAAGGCCCCGGGGATGATGCTCCGGCCGTCCCAGCCAATCATCGGCGTGACGCCGGGGCACACTTGGCCGCTAGGTCATATCGACCTCCCGGTCACCTTCGGTGGACCCGCCAATTTCCGCACGGAGCGGGTGAACTTCGATGTGGCGGACCTCAGTCTGCCCTACAACGCGGTCCTGGGGAGGCCCGCGTTGGTGAAGTTCATGGCGGCGGTCCACTACGCCTACCTCCAGATGAAGATGCCGGGCCCCGACGGCCCCATCTCTGTCCATGGCGACCTCAAAGTCGCGCTCGCTTGTATGGAGCAGCGTGCGGACCGCCTCGCCGTCGTGTCCAAGCCCGAGGGTGGCGACGAGAGGCTTGGCACATCCGCCCCCGCCGCCCCGAGGCAGCGGATAGTCACGTCCGATGAGGTCCCGGTCAAGGAGGTTGCACTGGGCGACGGCCCGTCCAAGACCACACGGATCGGTGGTCTTCTGGACGGCAAATAGGAAGACGCGCTCGTCTCCTTCCTGCGGGCAAACGCTGACGTCTTTGCATGGAGACCGGCGGATATGCCCGGGGTCCCCAGGGAGGTGATTGAGCACCGTCTCGCCGTACGGCCGGGTGCAAGGCCGGTCCGGCAGAAAGTGCGGCGCCAGGCCCCGGAACGTCAAGCCTTCATCCGCGTGGAGGTGGCGAGACTTCTGGAGGCCGGATTTATCCGTGAGGTCATCCATCCGGAGTGGCTGGCGAACCCGGTGGTCGTTCCCAAGGCGAACGGCAAGCTTCGGATGTGCATCGACTACACTGACCTTAACAAGGCATGTCCTAAGGATCCTTACCCCCTGCCTCGCATAGATCAGATTGTCGACTCCACCGCGGGGTGCGACCTTTTGTGTTTTCTAGATGCATACTCTGGTTACCATCAGATTCGCATGGCTAGGGAGGATGAGGAAAAAACTGCGTTCATTACTCCCATAGGAACTTATTGTTATACGACAATGCCCTTCGGGTTAAAGAATGCAGGTCCTACTTTTCAACGTACTACTCGAATTTCTTTGGGTAGCCAATTAGGACGTAATGTTGAGGCTTATGTCGATGACTTGGTTGTAAAGACGCGCAACCAGGAAACGTTACTTTCAGATTTAGCGGAAACTTTTGAGAGCCTCCGCTCCGCCCGCATAAAACTGAACCCCGATAAGTGTGTGTTTGGTGTACCTGCGGGCAAGCTTCTCGGGTTCTTGGTCTCTGCCCGAGGCATCGAGGCCAACCCCGAGAAGATACGAGCTATAGAGCGGATGCGCCCCCCCAGTAAACTTAGGGATGTGCAATGTGTCACCGGTTGCATGGCCGCCCTAAGTCGGTTCATATCGAGGCTGGGAGAGAAGGCGCTACCCTTATTTAAGCTCCTCAAGCGCTCTGGGCCGTTTACTTGGACGGAGGAAGCTGAACGCGCCCTCACTCAGTTGAAAGCATATCTCAGCTCTCCTCCGGTTCTAGTCGCCCCGGAGCCAAATGAGCCCCTGCTACTCTACTTAGCGGCGACCCCCCAAGTAGTTAGTGCAGCATTGGTTGTGGAGCGCGATGAGGACAATCCTCATTCCGCGCACCCCCACCCTGTGCTGACTTGGCCCGGGAGCGAGCAGGGAGGAGAGGCCCCCGAGCCGAACGGTGGCCTAAGGCCCCTGACGACTGGAGTCGGCCCTCTGCCCGCTCGTCAGATGGTGCTGGGCGCCCCCGACCCTCAGGAAGGCCCCGAGGCCACTGCGGGAAGGCTGCATCTATCGCCCTCTGACTCCGAGGCTAACCCTGTACCGATTCGACCCGGGAGGGAGCCGGGAGAAGAGGCCCCCGAGCCGAACGGTGGCCTAAGGCCCCTGACGACCAGAGTTGGCCCTTTGCCCGCTTGTCCGACGACGCCAGGAGCCCCCGACCCCCAGAACGGCCCCGAGGCCACTGTGGGAAGGCCGCCCCTGTCGTCCTCCGACCCCGAGGTCATCGGCACAGAAGACGAGTGCGCCCCGAGGGGCCACTTGGACGAGGAGCGCCCCGGGGATATGGCCCTTAGCGAAGGGGATCGGCCCCACCGAAGGGTGCAGCGGCCTGTCTACTTTGTTAGCGAGGCCCTCCGGGACTCCAAGACCCGATACCCTCAGGCCCAGAAGATGCTTTACGCTATTCTGATGGCCTCGAGGAAACTGCGCCATTATTTCCAGGCGCATCGGGTCACTGTGGTTACGTCTTACCCCCTCGGTCAAATCTTGCATAATCGGGAGGGTACAGGACGGGTGGTAAAATGGGCAATCGAGCTTTCTGAGTTCGATTTACACTTTGAACCACGCCACGCTATCAAGAGCCAGGCCCTCGCCGATTTTGTGGCAGAGTGGACCCCGGCTCCAGAGACCGTTTCAGTCTCTGAAGCCAGCTCGGACCCCTCGCAGCTGCCTCACGCCGCCCACTGGGTGATGCAGTTCGACGGCTCCTTGTCTCTTCAGGGCGCCGGCGCGGGGGTCACGTTGACCTCTCCGAATGGAGACGTCCTCAAATACTTGGTCCGCCTCGACTTTCGAGCGACCAATAATATGGCAGAGTACGAGGGACTCCTTGCCGGACTCAGAGTGGCAGCCGGACTGGGGATCCGCCGTCTCTTGGTGTTAGGCGACTCCCAGCTAGTCGTTAACCAAGTCTGTAAGGAGTACCGGTGCTCTGACCCGCAGATGGACGCTTACGTACGCCAAGTGCGGCGTATGGAGCGCCATTATGACGGGATAGAGCTTCGGCATGTGCCCAGACGGGATAACATGATTGCCGACGAACTCTCACGGCTCGCGTCCTCGCGAGCCCAGACCCCACCGGGCGTCTTTGAAGAAAGGCTTGCCCAGCCGTCGGCGCGACCCGACCCCTTAGGGGAGACGGACGCGCCTGATCGGTCCCCGAGGCCCGTCGGAGCCCAGGCCTCGGGACCCGAGGGGAGCGCTCCAAGCTCCCTTAGATTGATTGCTTGGATCTCTGAGATCCAAGTATACCTCACAGATAAGACTCTACCTGAGGACCGCGAAGGGAGTGAACGCGTCCAACGCATTTCCAAACGCTACGTGCTGGTAGAAGGGATCCTCTATCGGCGCGCGGCTAACGGAATCCTCCTGAAGTGCATTCCTCGGGAACAAGGCGTTGAGCTTCTTGTCGATATCCATGAAGGCGAGTGCGGAGCCCATTCTGCCTCGCGCACCCTGGTTGGCAAGGCCTTTCGTCAAGGATTCTATTGGCCGACTGCCCTCAATGACGCGGTCGACCTGGTTCGGCGATGCAGAGCGTGTCAGTTCCACGCCAAGCAAATCCATCAGCCGGCCCAGGCCCTGCAGATCATACCACTTTCATGGCCATTTGCTGTCTGGGGGCTCGATATCCTGGGACCGTTTAGGCGGGCCCCGGGCAGGTTTGAGTACCTGTATGTCGCGATCGACAAGTTCACCAAGTGGCCCGAGGCTTATCCGGTCATCAAGATCGTGAACTCTTCGGCGACTACTGCGAAGACATGGGCATCAAGCTCTGCTTCGCCTCACCTGCCCACCCCAGAAGCAATGGTCAAGTGGAGCGCGCCAATGCAGAAATCCTCAAAGGCCTTAAAACCAAGACCTTCAATATTCTCAAGAAGCACGGCGATTCATGGATCGAGGAGTTGCCAGCGGTGCTCTGGGCGAACCGAACCACACCAAGCCGAGCAACCGGGGAAACGCCTTTCTTCCTCGTCTACGGCGCAGAAGCGGTTCTCCCATCCGAGCTCACCCTGAGGTCTCCTCGGGCCACCATGTACTGCGAGGTTGATCAAGATCAGCTCCGTAGAGATGACCTCGACTACTTGGAAGAACGAAGGCGACGTGCGGCCCTCCGAGCCGCACGCTACCAGCAGAGCCTGCGGCGCTACCATCAGCGCCACGTCCGGGCCCGATCACTCTGCGTCGACGACCTCGTCTTACGCCGCGTTCAAACGCGTGCTGGATTGAGCAAGCTCTCACCAATGTGGGAGGGTCCGTATCGAGTGATCGGCGTCCCCCGGCCGGGCTCCATACGGCTGGCCACGGGCGACGGCACAGAGTTGCCTAACCCATGGAACATCGAGCACCTTCGTCGCTTCTACCCCTGAGGGGGGGGGGGTCGGGTGTCAGGTTTCGGGCTCGGGCCAACCCCGCACCCCCCCTCGGGTGTGCAGGGTTGGCCGGGGGCTGCCACACATGCACATTCTCTTTTCTCTCATTTCAGTATTTCAATAAAAGCAGTTTCAATTTCCTAAGGGCTGTATCTGTGCCGTTTTTTCCTTTTTGAAGAATTTTGACTTGAAATGAGGTCACTCGTGCTCAACCTTGCCCTCGGGGGCTCGGTTCGGTCAGCTAAAATCGCCAAACGGGGCCCAGAACCGAGCCGTGCCCCGGGGCGTGGTGAACTCCGGGGGGGAATCGGCAAAAACCCACAATCGGGTCACCCATAACCCTCGGTCACCACGTTCCCGGCCTGGCCAGTCTCGACATGCGGATCTCCCCAGGCACTAGCCCCGACCCGCGCTTTTCGAGGACTGGGACTTGGGCACGGGCCCTTAAATCAAGCTAAGACACAAAAAGAGGACCACGGCACAGATCATCCTCATCTCATCCGCATAGCAAAATAAAATTAACACAAAGAATTTTTTCATCATTTTTGATTGCAGATTATAAGTTGATCTATACAAAAAACAGGCCTGAAGGCCTTAGAAGAAAGAAAAAGAAAGAAATTGAAGATTGGCGGGGGCCTGGGGGCTCAATCCGATGCGCCCGGGTCGCCGGCCTCGTCTTCCACGTCGTCTACACCGCTGGCATCGCCCTCCTCATCGGAGTTGGGGGCGAACGCAAGCCGAGGGGCCGAGCCCTCGAAGCTGTGGACGATGTGGTCGGCGGTATCCCGGACCTGCGCGCGCGCGCTGTCTTCAGTCCCAGGTGGGAACTCGTCCAGCGCCATCCACGGAGAGAAGTTGGGGTCCCTGGCCTGGTAGCTCGCCAGGACGAGCTCCACTGCTCCTTGGGCGAGGTCCCTCGAGGATGACTTGATGGTCTTCTCGAGCTCCTCGGGGAGCTGCTGGAGAGCCCCGGCCATCTTCGAGAGGCGCTGGGCAAGGCCTCCCAGGTTGGCGGCAGGCTTTATTGTCTGCCCTTTCCAGAGGCCCGCCTGCCGACCGGCGCGATCCAGACGGGAGACTGCATCCCAGAGCATGCCGGGCCCTATCTCGCCCGCCAAACGGAGGGCCTCGGCTTCCCCGGCGGATGAGTCTAGCGCGCGCTGCATGTCGGCGACGGTGTGTTCGGCATCTGCGAGGCGGGCGGCTAAGTCGCTTTCGCCCGCAGCCGCCCCGCCGATGCGCGCCCTCGCGTCCAGCTCCTTTTCCCGCGCCTCGAGGTCGGCAGCCCGCTGCTCCAGTGCGGCTCTCTCGGCGCGGACGGATTCCAAATTGCGGCGGGCCTGCTCCGTCAGCGCTGCCTCACGGAGGGACAGGCTGTCCGCCAACCGTTGCGCCTCGGCCTCGGCCTTTTCGAGAGCTCGCTCCCGCTCGGTAAGCGCGTCCTCGCGGAGGCGGAGTGCGGACTCCTCTTCGGCGCAGGCAGACTCGTGCGCCGCCAGCGTTGTCTCCCGGGAGGCGACGGCGGCCTCGTGGTCCGCCAGGTCCTTCTCCACGATGCAGGCGCGCTCCTCCAGCGCCATGGTGCGGGCCTCGAGGGCCTCTTCACGCCGCCGGAGCGCCGCTTCGGTCTCCGTCGCTCGCTGCTCTCGGGCAGCGGCGGCATCAAGGACCCCCTGGGCGGCGTCGAGCTTTTTCTTCAGCTCCGCCTCCCAGTTCCCGTGCTGAAGGCGGAGGGAGTCCTGCGCCTCGTTCATCACAGTGGTGGCGATGAGGGCAGCCCCCCGCTCCTCCTCCACCTCTCGAGCGATCTCCGCCAGTGCCGTCTTGCGGGCCTCAAGATCTGAGACGTGCCGGCGGTGTGCCTTGCGGCCCGCTTCCACCATGGCCTCCACCGAGTGCCGCCCCTCCTCGACACGTGCCCATGCGGCGTCGAGCTCCGCACGCTCCGCCTGCAGGGCCTCCACCTGGGCATTTAACCCATCCAACACCGCGGTATTTGCGGCGGCTAAGGCCTGCAGAAGGGGCTCTGCGCTCAGCGGGGCGACGGAAGGCGTGGGGAAGGGCTGCCTTGGAGAAGATGCCGCGCGGCTCGGCCCGCCAATAGACGCGCCGGCCTCATCGCGGGCCACCCCCGGACCTGTTTGGTCCTGGGCGTCGCCCGAAGGAGTGGGCCCAAGCGACGCGCCCGCGGCCTCGTCGCGAGCCGCCCCCGGACCTGTTTGGTCCTGGGCGTCGCCCGAAGGGGTGGACCCAAGCGAGGCGCCCGCGACCTCGTCGCGAACTGCCTCGGAAGCCGCCATCGCCTCAGCCTGGCGAACCCGGGCGGCCTCCTCCCGAGCGGCTTCTTCGGCTTGGCGAGCCCGGGCGGCCTCCTCCAGAGCGGTATCCTCAGCCTGGCGAGCCCGGGCGGCCTCCCGGGCGGCCTCTTCAGCTTCCCGTAGGCGGTTTGCGGCCTCTCGCCGGTCAGATTCCCGCCTCCGTGCCTCTGCGGCCGCCGGATCTTCAGCCTCGGACTGGCCGGACTTGGGATGGTGGGAGGAACGCGATGGGATATCACTGAAGCAGAAAGAAAAACCAGAAGGCAAACAAGATGGGTAAGAGAAAACTTGCTTTTGGGATAGAAGAAAAGACGGTCGCAATGAGCGTGGGACGAACCTGCGAGGGGGTCGGTTAAATGACCACCTTGGAGGGGAAATTAGGTTTCCCCGGGATGGTTCTGTCTCCCCCATCTTGCGCAGCCGCTTCTTCTTGCGCTCCCCCTCGGGCTGCGATGTTGGCGCGGCCCCCTCCGGGCGCCTGCTGCTGGCGCGCACCGCCCCGCCCCCTCGGGGAGGAGATGGGGGAGGTGTTCCTCCCAGCTTCCTCTTCCCCCGGGCGTCGGTAGGGCGGCTGCTCCCCGAGCCCCCGACGCGGGGCCCAGAAGCACGACCCCCTCCGGGGGTAGATTGATCCCCTCGGCGGCTCCCGCCTGCGCCGTCATGGCCCTTAGGAGCCTGCTCCTCTGAGGCCCCGACCGCCGTCATAATGGTCAAGATGGAGGCGCGATCTGGATCGCTGCAGAGGGGGAGGATACCGTGGGGGATGAGGGACGCCTCCACGGAGTTGAGATTTAGCACCCGTTGGACCAGTATCTTGAAGTCCTCGGGAGCCCAATCCCATCTGACTCCCTGGTGGGTCCGCATGTAGTCTTCGGACCCGGTGTACTCCCAGGCGCCCCGAGCGCGCCGCTGGAGCGGCGCAATCCGACGACGGAGGTAGTCGCCGTACACCATGGCCCCGGTGAGCCCCTGGGATCGCAGGCCCGCGAGGCGGTCGAGGACGGCGTCATAGCCATCCCCCAGATCTACCGGCGCCCGCCAGCTGGAGGCCTGCGCCGGGGGCTGGCTCGGAAGTCGGAGGCGCGCTTCGTCGGCGAGGGGGGTGTAGAACCAGTCGCTCTTCCAGTCATCCCACTTTTTGCGGAGGACGCAGGGGATGTAGCGGTTCAACACCGGCCCCCGCGGCAGGAAATAGCAGCCGCCGACCACCGACGGTGGCGATACCGACTGCACGGTGAAGAACCACCGGAACAGCCGAAGAGATGGGCGCACCCCAATGAACATCTCGCACAGGTGTGCGAAGATGCCCAATGTCATCACTGCGTTGGGGGTAAGGTGCGCCATCTGGAGATCGTAGAACTCCAGGACATCCATGAAGAAAGAAGAAAATGGCGGAACCAGCCCTGCCATTGCAAAGGGGAGAAAGAAGACGGACCTCCCCGGGTAGTCTGGCGCCGGGCGTCCCTCGCCCAGCATGACTATCTCACGGCCGGTGGCAGATTCCGGCATAAAGCGGCGCGGCAACCCAGCCTGCTTCTCGCTCACGATGCGGGAAGGCGGCAGCACGCTACCATCAAGCAGTGCGGAGCCCCGTGCCATGGCGCCGGACGAAGAGAAGATGGAGAGCGAGCGCGTGTGGCGAAAGAAGGGCGCAGGGAAGAAGGAGTTAGGGCGCAAGCGGCGAAGGCAAGGGGAATGATGGCGAAAGGAAGGAAGCAAATCCTATCCTCAGTACCTTTATACCCTTGCCAACGCTGTGCCCGGCTCCTCGTTTCTCGCGCCCATTATTTCGCCCCCTCGTTTCTCGCGCCCACGCTTCCACTGATCCCATTCGCCCGCTTGCGGCGCGTGAGGTGGATATGCGGTTGCGGCAGTCGAGATAGATCGTATCGTGCGCGCGTTAATTACGCTCGCCGACCGAAGCGACATTACCGTATCTCCAGGCGAAGCAAATCGGCTCGCCCAGATTCGTTCGCCGCTCAGGTGATGTGGCAGTCTTGAAGAGACCGCCCATTATTGACAGCCAAATTACCATAACCGGTGTGCATGGTTTGAGACCGTTGGGTTTCTGCCCAACCATGGAGACCGGTCCCACCTATCACCAGGCTTTAGGAGTGGCGTCACGCCCGGCCGCTTCCCATAAGAAGGGCGATCGCCCTGGCATAACGCCGGGGGCTACTGTCGGTGACATGGGACCGGGAGTATCATGACTAGAGGCTTGAGGCAGACACCATCGCCCACGTGGCCTGGCACCCTCGGGGGACGTCGGGCCCGAGGGTGATGTGTGCGCCCACCTCTTGGTCTCCCCGAGGGGGGGGTCGGACCACTCCTGCCTCGCCCCCGAGGGCCGAGGCGCCCCGACCCCTCGCGTTTCTACTCCACGTGTATGGGTTAGGTGAGCACAGCGGGGCTCACCTAACCGCATTTATTGCGCCTCGGTTAAGCGTGTCACGCCGCACGAAGTGCAGTGCAGTGCACTCGATTATCCGGTCTGTGACCAGTCACAGACCGGTCAAATCGCGGGTTAGGTGGCGACAGGCGGTCTGACGCACGCTTCGCCCCATCCCGTCAAGACGAGAGCTTCTAGGCACTCGTCCCCGGCTGGAGCTAGCGTGTTACATCCCAGAGATGACACGTTAGCCCCGATCGATATATGCCAGGCTTCATCCTAACCATTACAAGCAAGATGTTGTTTGAAGAAGGGCAAACATGCACGTTGCTAAGCCGACGCGTGGTGGACAAGAATGACCGATTTGTGACCGGTCTGACACTGCTCATGTCGTCAGCACACAGCCACCTTCCCACGACGTGCCCGCCTCAGGCAGAAGTGGAGGTAGGTGTGTGCCGTCCCGTCAGGAGGATGTTCGGAGGACGACCGTGCAAATCTCCGTCCATTTATGAAGAGAAGAAAAGTCCAGTTTGGAAAGGGAGGGGTGCATGTGGTATCCCCTTGAAGTATAAAAGGAGGACCTGGCCCATAGAGAAGGGGGATGATCTTTTCCAGATTCAGAACCTAGAACGAGGGAGAGGTTGGCTCACACTTTGTAGCTCCTTCATACACAGATCCACCAAAACACAGGAGTAGGGTATTACGCTTCTCAGCGGCCTGAACCTGTATACATCGCTTGTGTTTCATGCTCTTTTGAGAGGTCGCGATCTTCCCACATACACGGAGAGCTTGAGATCTCACCCTGAGCCCCCGGCCGAACCGGCAAAGGGGGGCCTGTGCGGTCTCCCGGTGAGGAGCACCGCGCTCCGTCAGATGATTTCGAAAGGCTATGGAATGAGGGCACACGAACATGGGACGCATATGCACAAGAGTATTTCAACCTCTATGCGATGCTGTTTTGTACCATCAACGATTATCCGGCCCTTGGCAACCTTTCTGGCCAAACTGTGAAAGGGAAATGGGCGTGTTCGGAGTGTATGGAGGAAACAAGAAGCAAATGGTTGAAGCATTCACACAAGACGGTCTACATGGGTCATAGGAGATTTCTCCCAAGGTATCACCCGTATAGGAATATGAGAAAGAATTTCAATGGACACAGAGATACAGTCGGACCCCCGGCAGAGCTAACAGGGACAGAGGTGCACAACTTAGTGATGGGAATAACCAACGAGTTTGGAAAAAAGAGGAAAGTTGGAAAGACAAAAGAGAAGAGCACATCGAAGGAAAAAACAGAGGAGCATGTGGAAAAACAAAAGACAAAAGAGAGGAGCATCAAGACAAGGTTGTGTTGGATCGAAAGTCGTTGCCTTGGTAATCAAGTTGGGTTCCTTGATCCATCCATGGTGAACGAGGTTAATTTACAACAGAGCTTCACTGAGGTGGTTGACTATGTCAACCGGTGTTTATGGGCCCATCAAGACAAGGAGTATATTTTTTACATAGAAGACTTTTGAGAAAAAAAACATAGTTTACAAACGTTCTTACGAAAAAGAGTGGTACAACATAGGAAGGACATGCATGAAAATCAATGCGGATGTATTTTAACATTTAATTCTTGATGAAAATAATTTTAAAAATAGTTTGATGTAAATTAGAATATTTTTAATAAAATAATATCATTAACTTGACATTTTAATTTACTTTCGCATAATTATGGTTTTTTTCCTACAAATGTCTAAACAAAATTTGTCTTCGATTAGCATAGAACATAATTAACCACGCCCCTATTTAGCGTTATTTCTAACGTGTTGACAAGCTATACGCATATACCCAATAATGGTATTTATAATTATATAGGATGTTGGTATCAGATATACATGAGATTGTGATAAAAGAAACGGAAGAGAAGAACTTTTAGGCGTTCATAGTGTGTCATGAGCATTTGCAGTGTCTCGCGCGTCAGCTAGACCAGGGACAATCTTTAGCTATATACTCCCTCCGTCCAAAAAAAACCCAATCCTATATCAGGATTGGGTTACTCAATCCTATATCAGGATTGGGTTTTTTTTTGGGACGGATGGAGTATGCCACAGTGCAAGTTGCTTCTTGTGGGTCCCACCAGTGCCAGCTTTACCATTTTTTTTCTCTCTTCTCTCTCTCCTTTCCAATTTTCCCCACCGCGTAGAGAGCACTGCGCATCGGCGGAGCAGCCAAGTGCGACGACGCCGACCGGAGGGGCGGCGGGCCTGGGGCTCACCGGCACACCACCCTCCTCCCCTCCCCCCCCCCGAGGAAAACAACGGCGAGCGCCGGCGCGCAGAAGCGGTGGACGGGTCAGCGGCAGATGAGTCGGTGGTGGAGGAGCTCGGCGACGCGGATGTGGACGGGTCAGCGGCAGATGAGTCGGTGGTGGAGGAGCTCGGCGACGCGGATCAAGAGGCGTCGACCGGCGAGGGTGCCACTGCTTCACCATCCACCACCTCCATGGGCGAGCTCCTGTCGTCGCCGCCGGATGGGACGGCGAATTAGGCGCGGATCTAGATCGGATTGACGCCTCTACCCTCCCCTCTTCGGCGAGCTTCTCCGGCGAGGACGTGGCTTCTCGGCAAGCTTCTTCTTCTCTCTCTTCCTAGAAAAAATCAGCTCTCTTTTGACGAGGTTCTTGTAGCCAAAGGAAGCCACGCGAACCCGATGAAAACGTGGACCCCACCATTTTCTCTCCTCCACGCACACATTTTGTTTATATGGATAGACATTACCACACACATCACGTGTGTGCATTATGAACGCTTTTATAATTATTCAGACTTCTTACATGGATATTTGCAGTTTGATAAACTGACATATAATTAGCAGTTAAAAGAAAAAAGATTAGCTACGAAATCGCTTTTTGCCCAGTTCAAAAAAGAACAAAAATCGCCATTAGCTGGCTGCTAGTGGAGTATTTCTGGGCGGGGCGCTCTCTTCCCTTCCCCCCGCGCCTCCACTTCCGCCTCCGCCTCGCGCCACCGACCATGCCTTCCTCCGCCGCAGCCGCCGCCGACGGCGGCGACATCGAGGAGGTGGACCGCCTCAAGAAGAGGATCAGGACCCTCGAGGTGAGAACCCGCGTCGCTCGGTCCGGGTCGGTTCTTGCAGCCGCCATTGGTCGATCGATCGATCGGTTCTTCTTGGTTTCTCGCTGGGGGGGTTTCACCTCCGATGGTGTGGGGTTGGTTTGTTTATTTGCTTGCTTGCTTGCTTGATTCTCCAGATGGAGGAGACGAAGTTGAACCAGCATATGGAACGCGTCATCCAGGGAATCGAAGCGAACGAGGCGTACCTCGTCGGCATGGTCCTCAGGGTAAGCGCCCACATCCACCTGCATTTGGGGGGGTTTTAGGGTTGATGCTCGAGATTCTTGCTCGGTCGGGGTTTGGGTTCTAGAGTAATTGATTAATCTGTGCGCCATTGTCCTCACCATTGTTCTGAAAATCGCGCTGCCGGTCCATGAAATGTGTGGGGGGTTCTTATATGCAGTTATGCTACGTTATAGCCAATTGCATGTTATGATGTTATGACATTTGATTTGGTTCTAAATTGTATGATCATGAGCGATATTCGGGCGTGTTGTCACATTTTTCAACTGCGTGTTATTGAGGATTCAGGGGGTGAATGAGTTATCTACATTTCCAATTGGCCTATTCTGGAGTTCTGAATTTGGATTAGGTTCTAAATTGTACAATGTGATCGAATTGCAAACATCCAGCGATGAATAACTTATTACACTTGCAGCGAAAAGAAGTAGGCCTTTTATTGAGAAGATGTAATTGTAGTTTGGGGGGCATTTTGGATGCTATGTACATCTGTGTATAAGTGTGTGGTTAATTGCTCATTCCATTTCTAGATTATGGAAAAGGGCCCAGAGGATGAGACTGCTGAGGATGATTGTGATGTTGGCTTTCATTTGCAGCGAAAAGTAAGAAACCAACTTGATCTATTTCTCTTTTCTAATCTCTAAATATTGCACAAGTGCAGCATTGTACGTATGGCTTCATTCTAAGTTTTACCCATTCCTGCCTTCTCTTTTAGATGACGACTTGAAATGTTGATTTTGTACTCAAATAGGGGAGTTTTCGGTTTTCTACCTAAAGCTTTATCAAATTACCCCTATTAAAAGCAATTCATTAGTACCTTTTGGCCATAGATGTGGTGTTTGCTTGGATTGCTAGTCATAGTCCTTTTTTATTCCTTTAGCCAGCCCTTGTGTACTAAACCTTGCCCTAATGGGCTTCTTTGAGTCTTCTTAGACTCTTTTCCTTTATATAATGATGCGCGGCTCTCCTGCCCGTTTGAGAGAGAGAGAGAGAGAGCAATCCATTACTCAAACTCAACTCTGCTGTTCCTAGCTATCCCTAATTGCATATGAATGTTTCCACGTGGCAGCACTACTTGCATTGATTGAGGTAGATTGAAATTTGTGCTACCCTGGGCCTGCTTGGTCTCTTGGCATTTCAATGATTGGAACATTAATTACTCTAGTAAGGGGCAAAGCTGTCAATTTCTTAGCTGTAAAGAGATGTCTTTGTCTTCAGGCGTTGAGGCCAGAACTTCATCCTTTTCCAAACGGAGGCAGTATATACATAATATATCAGAACTGTGTCATTTGTAACATCAACAGGGTTGCAGTGATATCTTCTGTTCCACAGATGATAACCTCTCTTTTCAGACAATAGCAAACTCTCTGCCTTTCACTAATTCAGCATGTCTCTACTGCTAGACTAAAACAAGCTTGATTAAGTTTTCAAAAGTTAAAAGTACGCTTCTGGTATTCCACATTTTGAACTGTGCATGTGTACGGAACATACTCAATGTGTTTTGCTAATATTTGTGGTCGTGACTCATTCGCAATGTAATTATGTTTGCAAGCGAAGAATTAAACCAATCCTACGTTCCTATTGCCTGTGAGCTCGGTTATGAATATTGCTCGGATATGTTCAATCCTGACTGGCATGTCGAATCAACAGTGGAGTTCTTTCCTTTGCAATATGCACATGCATCAACAGGAGCCTAAATTTGCTGCAATAACTATACCACCCATAGATAAATATGAACTTATGCACAGGGGACATTCTTGAGGCAATGAGCTCACTCGATTTCATTTTCTGTAGTCAATCATCTATGTTCTAAACTTATTCTGATATATATATTTTTTCTTTTGTTTCCTTTTCTTGCAATGACAGATTATATTCCGTCCTATTGCTGGGGTAGTGTACCCTAGCAAACTTAAGCCTGGAGATTTAATTGGTGTTGACAGTACATCAAATGAACACTACTGTGGCATTGGTGGTCTCGAAAAACAAGTAAGTTACAACTCTTTCTACTTTTCCCTGCTTAAGAATGGTAATAATAACAGTGGACATAGTTTATTATTGTACTGAATAGCAACATTGTTTGCACTCCTTCATTTATTATTGTACTGAATAGCGTTTTGTTTACTTGTTAATTTATTATTGTACTGAATAGCGTTTTGTTTACTTGTTAATTTATACCACCCCATCTCCTATAAGTAATAAACTGTTTTGTAAATTTCATATTCAGATTGAGGAGCTTGTGGAAGCAGTTGTGTTGCCAATAATCCACAAGAACTGCTTCCAGAGGTTGGGAATTCACCCTCCAAAAGGTGTACTTCTGTATGGACCACCTGGAACTGGGAAGACACTCGTTGCCCATGCATTTGCTTCCCAGACAAATGCAACATTTCTTAAGCTAACTGGTCCACAACTTGCCGTGGTAATTATCTTGCAACAGAAAATCCATCACCTAACTGTCAGTAAAATATTGTTGTGCTATTCATGAAATCAGGTGTGCGTATATTCTGTATCTTTCTCATGTTCCATCTTTATGCATTGGTCAGTGAATTTGGGAAAACCAATCAAAGTATTTGATAGATACATGAAATGCGTAAAGGCATTGAACAGCAGAGTTTTTCATGATCCTTCGATATCTTTGAGCTCCTCTGAAAAGTTTCTTAGTGCTACATGATTTGCCTTTTTTTTTATGTACGATTGAGATTAATACTGGTTTCTTTGTGGACTCGTGCAGAAGCTTATTGGTGAGGGAGCAAGACTTGTTCGTGATGCCTTTCAGCTTGCTAAAGAGAAAGCCCCATGCATTATTTTCATTGATGAAATTGATGCAATTGGAAGCAAGCACTTTGATAGGTATGACAAACATGGTCGTTCCTTCATCATTTCCCACTTTTGAATATGTGAACAAATACACTAGGTCTTTTCTGTTAATTTCTTTCCAGCAATTGTTTGTTTCCTACTTGCTGACATGTTAAATACTTGTTAAATCATGTCCTCTTTCTAATCGTATATTGCCTTTACCTGCACCCTTAGTTGATATATCACTTAATTTAGCATGTATACTGCAAGTTTACTTTATGCAAATGATTCTAGGTTCTTTTCCAATACAAGTTTTTATGTCTGCTTAAGACATTTGAATTTTTAGATCCTCAGAAATGTCAGGAAGGAAGTTTGAACTTCATTTCTGGCACAAAGTCATGAAGGCTCCTGTTGAGACTTGTAGTAGAAGTAACTCGAGTTTATAATAGGACCTTTAGTACATTTGGCAGTTATGGTGCTCTCAACAATATACAATGTATGTTCTGTTTCTGCTAGGTTTGAGTACTTGCACTTCTGACTAGTTGCACGCCATGCAGTGGTGATAGGGAAGTGCAACAAACAATTGTGGAGCTTCTTAATCAGTTGGATGGCGTCGGGAGCTATGAGAGTATAAAGGTAAATGTTTTAATAACCACAAGCTCATGTGACTTTCGATAACCACAGATGGAGATTTAGCAATATGCAAACTGCGGCTTGAAATATGTTTAGAAGTGTGTTTTTTTTTTCATATCTCTTTATTCTTCTGTGTATGGAACTATTGTATTAAATCATTTGGTGTGTGTGCATATCCTGGTACAGAGTACAGAGCCCTTCAGATGTCTTCCTGTTCCACTTTATTTTTTTTATATTCACGTATGTACTGATACAGGGCATTTGGGCTGTGGGATATTAGTGGTGTTGGGATAGGAAGGATTAGGTTGAAATGAGAAGAGGAGAATGAATGACTAGGACGAAAAGCTGGCTTTTTGTGAGTGATTTTTTTTCCTTTTCCGACTACCCAAACAGGCCTGTAGTGTTAAGATGCAGTAATCTCTTCTTTTATTCGCAAACAGCAAATGGTACCAGCATGGACTCGAAATTTCTTAGAACTTGTGAATAACTTTAGGTGACCATAAGCAGTGAATCCCTCTCTTTTTTTTTTTTTTTGGAAGGGAGCGAAGCCCATTTGTTCTGTGCAATATTGATCACTGGATGAAAGCTACAATAAATACCATGAAAAAGATAATATCAAGACATCCTCATTCATATTAGCCTTTTAGTTATCCTAATGGATATTCCTAAGGACCTGTTCTTGCATTTTTGTTGATTGTCTTCAGCTTCTTATAACTTCAAACATAAGCTTTGTTCCTTATCGCTTGTCTATCTAACGAACACATGTTTCCTACATGCTTTATGACATTCACTAAAATATGATTTCTGTTAATACTTTACTTCTGTTTCTTGCTGGTATTTTTTAAAAAAGTAATGACATGATGAACTCTTTGGCTGACTAACAGGTAATAGCTGCAACTAATCGGCCAGAAGTTCTTGATCCTGCTTTTCTGCGATCTGGCCGTTTAGATCAAAAGATTGAATTCCCTCATCCATCTGAACAGGCTAGAGTTAGAATTCTGGAGGCAAGCTACCTTGAACACCTTTTTTTTCCCTCCTTTACTTGCTTAGTTGTTGAAAAGATATCTAGCTTTGCACACATAACCTAAATGTCTTGCTCTGTATGATTATTTGTAGATCCACTCCCGAAAAATGGACAAAAACCCTGATGTAAACTTTGAAGAGTTGGCTTGCTGTACAGATGATTTTAATGGTGCACAGCTAAAGGCTGTATGCTTTGAGGCTAGCATGCTGGCATTTCACCGAGATGCTACAGAGGTTTCTTCTGTCTCTTATTTATTGTTAGCTGCATTATCATTTCTTTAGCGGTTCTTCTTTTAGACAAAGCAAGCAGTTTTCTTTCTGCTGCAATAATTCACAGTTGGTTACTGCAGCCATGTTCATCTGTTTCAGAACTATTATATACTTCCTCTTCGTGATAATATAGTGGTGTGGTTATTCATCATGCAAACTGCAAAGCATTCCCGAATAATTTACAGAGGAATACTTCATAATTAAAAAAACAATATGTGAGTAGCTAAAAGAAGTTATCCAACTCTGAAAGGAGAACACCTAAAAACAGAGTAATAAATAACAGCAGCGGTACAGCCACGGAGAATATTGCATAGCAGAACATTTTTCTTAGTGAAGTTCATTTACTGGATTTATATTTGCATTGTAAATTCAACTTCTAGTACATATAAACTTACTATCCTTTTATCATGCCCTATTAGTTTTACAGTTTACACAACTGTTGACTTACCGATTTTTCCCTGTCCATTCTGCATGAAATGTATTAGCAGAACTAGATAAATGTAATGTTTGTGAGAATGTTTTATAAATTTGTCAAAATGTACGCTGCACATTCTCTCCTATTGTCCTTGTCCATCATTGTCTTGTCTTGTTCTGCGAAAAGAAATTACGTTGTTGCATCCTATATTGATTTTCTCCTTGTAGGTTCGGCATGAGGACTTTGTCAGAGCAATTGCGCAAGTAAAAGACGGGAATTACTGAACAACAGCTTCAACTACTATGCATAGAGGACACCATCTAACATCTTACCTTGTGTGCAGTTGGTTCTGAGACCAGACCAAGAAGTTACTGTCACCTAACTCAAATTTTTACCATGTCTTAGATACGAGAGATCAAGTATAGTTTGAAAACAGTGGTCTGTATAGTACTGATTAGTAAGTTGAGAAATATTTGAGGCTCATAGTAGGAAGCTAATCAGAAAAGGCAACAATTGTTTTTGATAACCTTGCAAGATTTGAGTTTTTTTGACAACAGCATTTGCTGATCAGATTGTTGGCTATTTGTTAGATCTTGCATCTACACAAAGTTACTATTACTTTGTGCAGCACTACAGCTCATGTTGCTGTAATAGTACCGTGGCTACTTCTCCATTTTTGTTATATTGGCCTGGATTTTTCACATTTTGGTCCTTTTGAAAAATTTATTTTGCAAATAGACCCTTGAAAAACTTATCCCAGAAATGGTCCTTTTTGGAGCACCAGAGTGGCTGGCGCCGTCCCCCTGCCGACGTGGCGAGGCGATGCTGAGGTGGCGGGATGAGGGCACCAACATGGCTGGGATAAGTTTTTTCAGGGGTTTATTTGCGAAATAAGTTTTTTAAAAGGACCAAAATGTGAAAAATCCAGTTATATTGGCCATCTTTCGTCAGCTTTGTGCTTGGGAAGCCGAGTGCTCAATTGATTTGCTCATAGAATTGTATGTGAAGCGTGGCCTAATTTGTAGAACATGTTTACTACTCCCTCCATTTTATATTATAATTTGCTTTGACTTTTTTTAATCAAATGTAAGTTTGACCAAGTTTGTAAAAAAATATGACAATATTTTTAACCCAAAACAAACATACTATCAAAATATATTAAATGTTAGTTTTAATGAAATTAATTTAGTTTTCTAGATGTTAACTATTTTTTTACAGTATGAAACGGAGTTTGACTAGGAAAAAAATCAAAACAACTTATAATATAAAAATATAAAATGGAGTATGATTAGGAAAAAAAATCAAAACAACTTATAATATAAAAATATAAAACAGAGGTAGTAATGTATAACCCCCGTTTTTAAGGAATAATTAACTATTTGCCACTTTTATAAGTGATAATTAAGGATTTACCACTATACCCACATATTATAGACATTATAGACTTCGAGTGACAAATCTTTAATTATCATATCTTAAAAAGTGGAAAAAGTTAAATGCCCCCAAGATAATTTTTGTGGTATGTTGCATCCTTGCTTGGGTGAATGTGATCAAGGTTGTGTTGTTAACTTAGGAAGTCTGAGAATCCAACAGTTGAAGAATATCAATGCCACCTTGAAAGATAAACCTGAGGTTCCACATAATTCGAACAATCAGGGCCGAGTTCAAAGACAGGGTTTAAACTAGACTCCTAGTCAACAAGTTGATGGTAACTGGCCTGTCATGCACGATACTCAAATCTTGTATGCAATCCTACCCCCAACCAGAATTCGATATATTCCATACAGTTTTCTGATGTTGATATTCAGAAATCATAACACCTCTTTGTTCTGGTGCATCCACTTGTCACCAGATACCACTCGCCAATCTTATAAGCAAGATGTTCACAGTTTATCTGAGTGAGAATGAAACTAAATAGGTATACAGAATAATTGAAATTTTTATGAAACGGAATAAACAAGTCGTATATACACTGATTGTACAGAGCTATGGATGCTTCATATCATTCGATATGGATCAGCCAGCGGAGTGGCTTATTGTGTTTCTTCTATACATGAATGATGCTTTATGCTTCACGATGGGGCAATTTTGCCAGTAGATCAAAGTTACGAACTGCACAATGGAAAGTTTGTTCCTGTCAGATTAGGAAATTGAATAGGTAAAAATGTATGCACAATTTATATCCCAGGCATATAATACCTACCAAAATTGTTGTTTAACCGATGGGAACAGCACAGAGAAGCAACCACGTTTTGCAGAATCGTGTCTTCCTCATGTTTGCACTTTGTGGAGATCATTGGAGAAAAAAAATCGCGGATCCTGGCTCTGTCCTGGAGGTAACCCATTTTACAGATTGACATCATCAGCATGGATTCCTGGAAGCTTGAAAGAACGTTGGCAGGCATATTAGGTTTCATTAGCAGTGTTCTTTACCTTAAAAATATTGTACTACATCAAAGCAGGCTGAGGGCATGCGCACAAAGATTCCCACATGGTATGAGGTATTTTTCTCTAATAGTCCATCCAATTCATTACATCAGTCTCAAGAAAAACAATACACTCTAAAATTAACTGCGATGTCATTATGTTTTATTGAAGAAGAATAACAACTACATGCAATTGTTTTTTTGCCACAATAGAGAACGCATAAAAAGGGGAGATGAACATCCAAATTTTAAAGCTTCGAAATTCAAAATTATATGATTAGCAAAGCTCGACTTACCTTAGCAATGGTTGAAAAAGTGGGATGACAGACGATGAACCAACAAACCAAAGCCCCCAAAAGGGATTTCACTATACAGAACTAAAAAGAAAAAATAAACTACTGCTCCAGGATAAAGATTAAGTAAAAGTAACAATACGAAGGCATCAACTGTATTAATCCTCGATATAAATAAAAACAATCTATGTGCTTTACTGATAAGAACTAGGTAGAGATCATAATTCTCAATAAGCTGTGCACTCCCATTGAACAAATCAAGGTATAACAGAAGCAAAAAGAACTACTGCCTTCCAAAAGTAGGCAAATACTCCAAGAACTACATAGGCCACCGACAGAAATGAAGAAAAGAAGGCCAGTACAGATGGTTTCAGGTTTAAACAATAAGATACCAGAGCAAATACAGACAACATGGAAAGAGTAAGGGACACTTGATTTCAGTGGCTGAATAAATAGTTAAGAGGCAAATCAATCCCCAGAAAAAGAATTAGATCATGAATTATTTTTTTCTTCACCAGATCAAAACCATTTTGTTGTGATACTGAGTGTGCATAACAAAACTTCACGGAGATAATATTTTTGGTTAACTAACATGCATTCCACTGTAACTGTATCAAGCAGACATAATAATGGAACCATCAAACCTATGACTAGGAAACTACATCCAACATGCATATGGCACTGCCGACCTTATTAAATCATAATTTTAGTAAGTTTCACTTTGACACCACTACAATATAATGGAGAACTAATGCAAAGCTTTGCTCATTTTGCCCATTAGATATATGCTACAAACCTATCAAGTGGATCCCTCTACATATTTTTTTTCTTTCCTTATTTGATGTAACTGCTTTTAGATTCCGAAAAGACCTTTTTTTTTCCTTTTGTGAAAATGGCCAGTTGCAGAGTGCCATAGCAGAACTACAAGAATAGCATCCAGAAATAGATAAATGGTACTCTCTCTGTTTTTTAATGTATGACGCCGTTGACTTTTGAGATATGTTTGACGATTTGTCTTATTCAAAAAATTCATGTAATTATCATTTATTTTCTTGTGACTTGATTTATCATTAAAGGTTCTTAAAGCATGACTTATATTTTTTTATGTTTGCACAAATATTTTGAATAAGACGAATGGTCAAACGTTTGTTAAAAGTTAATGGCATCATATATAAAAAAAAACAGAGGTAGTATTAAATAGAAGATGAATATATGAGTAAAATACACTACATGTCGCTAACCTGTCCACCTGCTTCACTTAGGTCCATGAAGTTTCAATCTACAGTTTAAGGTTCCTAAACCTATCTAAACCGTTCACTAGAGGTCCGATATTGCCCCACACCACCTACATGGAAGCCAAACAGTACCAGGATAGACAGGAGTGCACCAACATGCACAGTCCGATCACATATGCCCTTTTTAATCACCTAAAAGTTTGCAAAAAACCCCCTACAAGCTCTCCCATTTTCATAGTTTTTCCATCCCCATGGGCAACCACGAGAAGTCCATGGCTGCAGCACGCAGAGCTGCGAATAGAACATAAGTAACTGCAAAGAAATCAAAGTATGGGGCCTAGTGCTGCAAAAAGTGCATGGAGACATTGAAATATTTACACTGCACCTACACTACCATAGCTATCCTTTGATTTTTAAGCATTCATAAAGTTGGTTCACACCCATCTATTAATGTGATTAATGTAAATCATACTCTTTAGAGGATCTAACTGCAAAATGCCCACATAGAAATGCCGCTAAAATTCCAATACTACACCAGTGTCCACCCTGGCACCATATGTGGCAGTGTGGGGTCAGGTTGGGCCTCTAGGGAACAGTTTGGAAAAGTTCGAGGACCTCAAACTGCATATTAGACATTCGTGGACTTAACCGGCCAGACACATTTAGCGGCCCATGGTGTATTCTCAATACATAAAAGTGCAAGACCACAGTGCAGAAGGCAAAAGAATGTTATTTGTACAATCGGGTCCTGAAACTCAGGAGTCAAGGATATCTAATAAAAATCTGTTTCTACCATCTATTTTGCAACTTGTGTGCCTCAAAATACTGGATAAAACCTCTGTTGGTTTATCCCATAGCATGGTTTTCATCATTTCTGAAGGGAAGGAATATTCATTTCTCAAAAGAACATTACATTTTTCTATGCGCATATTCCTTATAAATAATCCCTACTTTTGCTAACACTAAAGCAAAACTGATTGGAAATAAATCATCATCTACTCTGCTATCTATGCTAGAAATGTAACAATTGAAAAGCATGTATCATTGCAGTCCACTTACAGAGAATTCTGTGTTATGGCTCCTCAATTTGTTTGGAGTCGAGCACCATAGTTCTGTATGAAGCACTAATGCCTCGTTACTGTTGATTAGAGGCACACAATGGATGGGTCCTACTCTAAATAGTACAGACCCCAGTAGATAAGCAGATCTTTGCTTATTCTGACAGGTTGCCCTGAAGACCAGTCACAGTATGTTAGCACACTGTACAAAGTTCACCTGCCTTTTCCACCACTCAGCAATAAGCTAGGACCTGGATACATAAGCCATGAAGTAAGGCACACCATCAAGTCCATACTATCTTGAAAGAACAAAACGTCCAATTTGCTCCATCCAATCAGTCATATGAATTAATCTTCTCACGTAACAGTGATGCATTAACCCCAAGAAGATGTGGACTTAACTCTGACACTGCCTTTAAGTCTTGTATTGAGATCGAGTTAGGGCCTGTAGGTATAATAATACCCTGCCCATGCACATGATTTTTCAGTGATACGCCATTTATTAGCTTACGTGACAACTGCTGCTTCAGTGATGCATGGCTTAGTTTCCCAAGCTGTGATCTTGTTCCAACTAGCTGCACACAAGATCCAATCAACTGCTTTAAGAAAACATCAACTCCATTATTCAACAAATTAGCACATTCTACTGAGACCCCTTCCAAACCTGCTGCTTCTGCAACTTTTTCCATCCTCTTACTCAGTAGCATAGTATCACATAACTCACCAAGTTCATAGCAACTAACAGAGCTATCATTTGGAGGGACAGAAGCAATGGCTGAAGATTTCTGAATCCCACCAAAATTAACTGGGGAAAATTGAATCCCCAGTGGAGCTCGCACGGGACCTTGGATACGGTGTATATTTTCACCTCCCGAGTTTTCACCATAAGATATAGCAGAAGGGCCATTGCTGTGTGAAGGCTCAAGAAAACTCGGTGGCTCCTTTTCATAATGTAATCGCTTGTTACGTGGCTCAGCATGCTCACTGTTCTGAACCTGTTGGCATCTCTTCAGATCACTAAAATTTGGAGCACCATTCTCCCTGATAATAGGCGCTCCCTCCTGCTCAATGGTCAATGATCTATTGTCTTTGACATGCTGGATTGAAACATTACCATTGTTCCAAACAGGATGAAGTATCTGTTCTGATTTAGAAACATCTCCTGCTAACTTGGGCGCATCAATTGCCGGTGGACCATTTGCACGGCATGCATTGTGGAGAATAGAACGGATGAGGTGATTGTGCAATGGGAGGTTCTCACGGCCAAGTGTCACAAGACAGAGCTTATCAAACTCATTTTTGTTCAATTTTGATGATAAGAACCTCTCTAGATGCTGAAAGTATTTCTTTGCTCGCCCTGGCCCAATCCTCTTAATGATGTTGGACTTAATCTCACGAAGGTCAATACGAGTGCTCTGTCCTGCCGTGGATGACGGTAATGGTTGCACAGTTGGTGCAGGTTGCACTGATGGTGGCGTAGAGGACGGCATGTCTTAGAAAAGATATGCCATGTAAATGTAATTGAAACACAACGTAGAATCTCAGTAAAATCTCCACCAAGTAGTGTAGCCCTCCTCCAATTCGACCCCTCTTAGTATAAAGCTAGCCACAAAATGTACTGCAGTGAACAAATCTCTGATTAGGAATATAAAATATGTAAAATAATAAAAATAAAAATAAAATGCCAGTAGCACATTGGATTATCCAAGAACAATAAATCAGTGAAGAAAATCTTCTACGTATGATATAATGCCAGCTGCTTTCTCCTTTTACAATGAACTGAATACTGATGATGGTGGTTGCTCAACCAACACCTGGCTCAACAAGAATAGAAGGAAAGACTTATTGAACTACTTGGCTATAATAAAGCCTATAAGTAAAGACTGGCTAAGGACCTGATTCCCCTGTAAACCGTGCATGGCCTGCCTCATGCAGCTCATGCCATTTGAGGTGCCCAGCTCACCATTCATTCACAGATTCTGTAATGAAATTGAGACTGCTCGATTTTTTTAAAAAATAAAGTGAGGATATCCCTTCTAGGGTAGGATGTTTACTTGAAAATAACAATCGCCTGTTCCAGTAGCAGTGGCCAGTAGACTTGCACAACAAAACTATCCTTGCACTTCCTAATCCTACATGTAAAAGTTAAAAACAATCTCTAAAAATTTGGAGATACAGGGGAGGGATAATTCAATAGCAATGAAAATTTTAGAAAAAGGAAACTCCGTACCAGCAATAATGAATGGTACCAAGCAGGAAAATCACTATTCATTATGTCTGTCTTTCATACATCTTTCAAATACAAAATCAAGTTTGACCTTGGAATTCTACATGGATACAAAATTGTCTCCCTAAATGTCCAAATTTTGATTTTTGAGAACTTTTACACGTGGGAAGCAGGGAGGTAGCATCATATGAGAGGGAAGCACCAAACATCTCCTTGATGAAGGCTCCTCCAAACCAATACAATGTGAAATAGGGAGCAGGAAGGAGATAGGGATGAGAGACAAGTGGGGCTGACTGCCACAAATTACTTTTACCAAGGTTATTTGATAAGGCCAAATCCTTGTAAAAAGAAAATTACTTCACTAAAATGTGTTAATGTCCTTTCAGGACAAATAGTTTTGTAAATAAAATAAAGAACGTAATTCCTCAGTATGTTCTGGATCCTTATAGAATTGTGTTAGTGTTGGCATTTGGCAAAACTTGAAGAAGTGCCAGCAAATTGTGTGGTCATTGAAATCAATTAGTACTAGCTTCTAGGTAAGATAAGCACCTATTAAACTAACAAAAAGAAAGGAAATTTGATATTGGCATGTATCATGTACAGGAATAAAAAAGGCCACTGAATGGGTGATTCTAAAATAAGTGTTTAAGTTTGAACGGCCAACCTACATGGGTTCATGTGCCTTGGAAAATCAGAAATTCAGGATTCCGCTCGTTCGGAACATGATGTTTTTTCTTTAATAAAACGAGGTAAATAAAAAAATTCACCACAAAAGGAGATTGAAAATAATTAATAATTGAAATACCCAAACCAGATACTGTTCCTAAAAAAACACATGGCAAAAGGCACTCCGCACCAAATTTTGCGCACTGTTCATAACTATAAACCATTCGAGAAAACCAACCATGAAGAAACAATATGAAATGGCAGGTCAACTGTACACGAAGAGTAACTTCCAAACGAAACCTAAAACAGAACAGCAGAAACACAGAGTTTCCCTGCTCCAACTATGCAGTTTTTGCAGACCCTGCAAAAAATCCAAGCTTGACAGCAAGCTTTCCTCATGTGAATACAGGTACCACCCAAGAAGAAAAACTGAGACATCAGCCAACTGAGCAAGATCACATAAATTTTTACATACAATCGCCCCCCCCCCCCCCCCCAATAAAAACATTGTACCTACAAAACAAGAAAAGAAAATCGCCAACTGAGATGCATCCAGCTCTCCTTCACTCACAACTCAGTTTCTCCTGACTCCAACAAGTGAGCAAATGGAGGCTTTTCACCGAATCAATCAACTAATATAACTGATAAAAACAGATGGCCCAAATCACAAGCTCCACTGAGTAACTGTACTTTGGACACTGTCACAATTTAAATTCTAGTGGACTTTGAAATCATTTAGTGGTAGCTTATAGTTAAGATTCAGAACGCCTATTAAAATAACAAAAAGAAACCAAATCTTATGTATTGGCATGTATGGGAATACAAAATGCCACTGAAATGGGTAATACTAAATTAAGTGTATGTTTGAACAGCCGTACTCCATGTGCCTTTGAAAATTAAATTCAGGTTTCCGCTTGTTTGGAACATGATGTTGATAAAACAAGGTAAACAGAAATACTGTCCATGAAAAAACACATGCCGAAAGGCACAACACATCAAATTCTGTGCAGCGCTCATCACCATAAACCATATAAGAAAACCAACCATGAATGAACGATATGAAATGCCAAGGTCAACTGTACACTCAGAGTAACTTCCAAACAAAACCTAAAACAGCATAGCATAAACACAAGTTTCCCTGCTCCACAAAATTCAAGCTTGACAACTAACTTTCGTCATGTGAACGAAGCCTACCAGAATTTTCCTATCCAGAAACCATGGGAAAAAAACTGAGACCAGCTGCCACCTGAGCAAGATCAAACAACCTTGTACCTACAAAACAAGAAAAGAAAAATCTCCAACTGAGATGCATCAAGCTCTCCTTCACTCCAACTCAGTTTCTCCCGATTCGAACGAGTAAGCAAAGGAAAGGCTTCACACTCGAATTAATCAAATTATTGTAACTCTAACAAACAGATAACCGAAATCACAAGCTCCACCGGGTGACTGAACGAACTGTGGACATAGTCACAATTCAAATTTTATCTCCAACTTACATGGACACGAGCTCCTCTGATCCAGTGCCCCCCATTACCTCAACCCGAAATCCAGATAAAAGCTAGGGTTTCGCACCAAATTCAAACTCCCGAGCTCATGCCGTCGCACCGAGCTAAGGGAACATCCCCAAACAACGAACCCGCGCACATCCTGAACCTGACGAGCAAAACCGCGCCGCCCCCGCAACAACGCGCAGCTCAAACCAAATCCCAGCGCCCCCGTCCCCATCCCCTCTGATCCAATCCGGACAACCCCAATTCCGCCCCGGGACCTGCGTCCCGCCCCCGAATTCGAACTCCCCGGCGCCCGAATCACCAGAACGAAGCCCCGCCGGCGAGTGGCGCGCCGCCATTGCCGCCGCCCCCCGCGCGCGTGGCGGGTACATGGATCGAGGCAGAGTTGGGGGTGGAGGGGGATTTTGAACCGGAGGGGGGTGGGGGGGGGGGGACTCTCACCTCTGCTGCAGCTTCCGCGCGCGGGGCGCGTTGGAACGCGGGGGGAGGCGGGGAGGCGATCTCCGGCCGCGGCTGCTGCTGCTGATGCTGATGCTGATGCCGCTGACGCTGACGACGCTGCTGCTGACGCGTGCGTGCCTCCCGAGGCGCGCTGCCCGTCGTGGAGGGAGGGGGGCCTGCTTGGGTGGCCGGGGGTTAGCACAAGGGGGTAGTGAGTCCGGGCGGCGACGGCGGCGGCGGAGGAGGAAGGCGGCCGCGGCGGAGGAGGAGGAGGTGGAGGTTGCTGGCTGCTGCGTTGGTTGGGGTGGTCTCTCTCGCTTTGGCTTGGGGTGGGGCTTGTGTGTGCAGTTGTTTGTCTGTGTTGGTCCGTCTCGGCCTCGATTCGATGTTGTAGTGTGGTTCTTCCTTCCATCCATCTCCTTTGCCTTGCCTCTCTGTTGTTGATCTATCCATCTGATGACTATCTATCTGCTGTCAACTTCTTCTCCCTACCGTTTTTTTTCACTTTTATTCAAGTCACCTTTGGTGTGGCCAGATGAGAGTATTAGGTTAGTTTAGTGCTTGTAGGTAAAGGATTTTCGTGGTTGCTAAAAGGGATATATGAAACCATTCTTAGCCGTCGGTCGAGATAGATCGAACGGCCGGCAAGACTTCAGTATCTCCTAGCACCACTCCTCCATCAATAGGAGATACAAGTGCGAAAGGGTACTATGGTTCTATAGGTATTTTGCGGCTAGGTTTAAGGCTGGCATAGATAATAAGTTTATTCTGTAATGGCTACATCGATTCTCTCCTAGTCTCTAGGCCCCCACGCACACCGCCGCCGCCTCTACTTTCTTAAGCACTGGCTTCTTGCCTTCCCTCAGTTGTCTATCTTACATCGCCTATGTCCTCTCCCCAGTCAGAAGTACAACAACGGCATTTGTGGGCAAGTAAGCAGTTTAGATCTAGGATCCTATTTGATTACTTTCTCCACCTCTAAGGACATGTCATGGTGCTCATATGTAGCTAAAGTTTTTAGAGTAGGCCAGAGTTAGTTTAAATTTAGGATACCCATAGAAGGAGAAAATCAAATAAATGGATGGTATTACAGCTCAAATATCAAAGGGATTGTCTTGACTAATCAGGATGTAAAGCTTTGAAAAACCAAAATGTTGAGTGCCCTTATAAAAAGCTCTAGAAAATTAAAGCACCACCAAAAAGAAAGTCAAGATATTCTCTTACTACTTCTTAAAAAAAGATGACACCGTTAAGAGGATGGAAGAAAGGGACTAAGCACAATCAATTTTGTACTCCCTCCGTTTCATAATGTAAGACTTCCTAGCATTGCTTATATTTATATAGATGTTAATAAATCTAGACATTATGTGTGTCTAGATTCATTAACATCTATATAAATGTGAACAATATTAGAAAGACTTATATTATGAAACGAAGAAAGTAATATGGAAGAGTTTGTTAAACATTTATTTACACAATACCTTATAGTAGTTCATTTTATGTGGATTGTTAGTGGAGTGTGCTTTAAATATTGTAATGATACACACTAATTGTTTGGAGCATGGTTGCACAAATCTATATGTTCTATATAGATACAACCCACTAAATACCTAAACTTCAACATGCAAGTATAGTAATTATTATATAGGGCTTTCCGATCTTTCAATGAGAAGAGGATAACTTTGATTTTGGGGAGGAGTCCACATTGACAGTCTAACTACAACTACCACACAGGGTGTTGCACCATAGCAACTGGTACACCAATGTCTAACTACAACTACCACAGGGGGTGTTGCGCCATAGCAACTAGTACACCAACTCTGAATTGTTGTTGTTCTTGTTGTGCCAAGAACAACCTTGAACCTACTAGCAATCGAAGAACAAAGCAAGAACAAATTAACAAGAAAACAGTCACAACACTTGCTAAATATGAAATTGACACACACTAAGTTGGGAGGGGGGTGAATCAAGTATCCGAGTTGTCTAACTGACACATATGAGTACAATGAAGTAGCTGAAGCTAAACTTTCATGTAAACAAAATTCAAGTTGCAAATGGTAGCTACAAGGGGTTTATATAGGTGGAAAATCAACCGAGCAGAGTGGTAGGAGCAAACCCTAACCTTGGTGGATCCCTAATATGCTCTACTGAATACAAGACCCAAGCCCAAGTTTTTTGTCTAGATGTTGTTTCGATTATTCTGGGTAGCTTTGCTCAAATCTAATGGTGAGGATGGACTAACTTGAGAGTAAACAACAATATCTTTTAAATGAGTACTTGTGAGGCCAAAACGGAACAGTATGCGAATTCCACGGTCGTTTGAAGTTAGTTTTGTCTCAGATGGCCGAATTGGATTCCAGTGTGCGGGGGAGTTGATCTCCATCTCTTGATGTGTCATAACTGATGTGTACATCTTCCATATATATGCAACCCCAACCATGTAGGTTACCCCTAAACAAATAAAGGTATATATCTCCCTCATTAGTTGGTGTCATATTCTTAATGCAATCAAATGAGAGCTTGTGATGAAACGACTTCATCCGATGATATATGATGTGAGCAACGATTTTATGCATATTTGTCATGGTCACATCATCCTCCCTTAATTTCTTTATAGAAAACTATCGTCGGTTTTATATTTATGTGGTGGTTGTTGTGTAGTGCATGATCTTGCCCATAGAAATGTGCAAATGAAAAGCACACTAAACTTTTCTCATGTAATATCATCAATTATTTTTCAAATAGAATGGTTCTCTAATAAAATGAATGTACATGGCAATGGAGATGCACAACAAAAGTTTATGAATTACATTGAAATCACTCTCCCGCAACTCATCTTGCACCCCTTCATAGAAGCAAAGTACTCATATCGTGCATCTAACTTGTTGTATGCCGACAGAGTCGGGTGATCAGACCCCTCCTCTTCTTCAAATGTTTCCTCAAATCAAAACTACAAAAAAAAAACTTGAGACAATATATCTCTTTAGTTTGCTATTTTCTTGCACAACCATAGGAGGTTTCAAATCTAAATATGCATAAACTCTGTGCACCATATAAATTGCTTTATTACTATATTGCATCATATCGTGCATCCAACTCTTGGCAGTGAGTGACATCTCCATTGCAATCTAGTCGATGGTGAAGAGCTCACCTGACATTGGCCGACACGTCGATGGCGAGCTTGGGAGAGCATCACTGACAGCAACTTGGCATGGCTAGTCATTTTGTCTTCTGCATTGCCTAAGAGGATGGTGACTCCAGCAGCAACCTCCGGACTCCATGGATGGACACCATGAACCTGTAGAAAAGAAGGAAAAAACGTAGTGTAACATAGAAGCAGATTGGAGTGCATGGCCTTCTCTACTGGCTGGCTGTTCAGGTCATGTGCTTCATTGCCTCTACGACATGTTTGTACAAGCTTGTTGTTTGTGTGAGCGGTCGTGTGCCGCCCATGGTGTAAGGCCTTCAGCCTTGTAGATGCCTTCTGTTTCACTTTATTGCGTCTCCCTCCTCTGTATGTGTGTGATGGTCTACCTTTTATAGTGAAGATGAGGCGGTTCCCATCCATTGCGCATGCATGGCTGATGTCTCAATTCATGGCTAGCTAATTGCCTGAGTTTTGTGATTTGCATTTCTTCCATGCGTTGTGATTCTTCCAATTAATAGGGATCCTACTCAGCATAATTCCATCCGAGTTACCGGGGCAAGCTCCTTTCCAACCTGGCGTGATACGGATCGATTATTTCCTTGTATTCGTATACACATAGTGTACAACAAATCTCGCTTTTAATTTATGGGTTTCTATACGATCATGTACATGGTTTCCATGCAAGCAACGCCAGGAAATCAACGGCCAGCCAGCAAATGGTGTGATTATTGCCCTCTAATGATGATGCTAAAGAATAGTGGCATGCTTCCAAAAAAACAAATCCCCGTTGTTTCTTTTCATTAGCCAACCGAGGGTGGATTGTATTGTCACCTTGAGCCATACTACCATTTCAGAGAGAATAATTGGATGATATGTCCCATATATCATAAGTATATGTGCCCATACCATCAATACAATATTCATAAGTACATGTGCCCATGTATGCAAGATTGTGCCATTAGTGGCAGATAATCACTAACTATTATTTCTACCACCATTTCTAGAATTAGTACTTGGACACACGCATCATTTCTTTTAGCTCATTTAAATGAAATGTACAAAATATCATCGAACAATGTTCATTCAAAAGTTGAGTCATAGTTATAAGTGAATCATGATCACAAAACTCTTCTTTACCACAAGCAATAGCATCTGAATCAATATGTGTTAAATACATTTTAGCAATAGGTTCCACACTTGATTGCTCTATGGTAGCATGAAAAGTGGACATGTGAGAACAGTCACCTTGATTTATCCATTTTTGGAACATTTGGCATGTGTTTGGTTTGGGGACGAAGTGGGATGGGTTGGGTTCATCCCTATTTTCTGGAATAGGATGGTTCTATTTTTTGTTTGGTTAGAGAGATGGAGCGCACCCTATTTTTTGTTTGGTTAGAGGGATGGAGTGAGATGGAATGGTTCCATCACCTGTTTGGATGGAGGGATAAGGTGGGATATCCGGATAAAAATACTTCCTCAAATAGAATTGGTGAGGTTACCTCTCACATGAACAATATATTTTTAGCACCTACAAAAATTTAATAAACTCTCACACAAAAAATACATTCGTAGCAGCCCCAAAAATTTAACAAAAAGATAAATATGTTGCCATATCATACTCAAGCACTAATTAATCATCTCATCACAAATTACTTGCACACATCACAAACTAATTCTTGCTCACATAAAAAAAAGTCTACTGAAAGAACATGTACAGATCTGAAACGAAATCCCCATCCAATGTTGTCATCGGGATTCTGGGAGGATTGGAGAAGGAAGATCGCGCGTGCTGCTGACGTTGGAGGCCGATGGCGGATGGAGGCTGGTTGGACACCGCCATGGCTGCCGCCGGCTCACCCCAGCTCGCGCGCTCCTGCCGCCGGCTCGCCCATGCTCGCGTGCTCCTGCCATAGGCTCACCCTCGCCCTTGCTCGCGCCCTCCCATCGCCGGCTCGCCCATGCTCGCGTGCTCCCATCGCCGGCTCGCCCTCGCTATTGCTTGCGCCCTCCCGCCGCTGGCTTGCCTTGCTCGCGCGCTCCCGCCGCCGGTGAGAGAAGGAGAAAGGAAAGGGGTGCGGTGAAAAAAAAAAGGTAGGCCAGATGGTTACCGCGCGCGTGCGAAGTGGGATGGCGCTGTCCGCCAGATTTTCGCGGATGAGATCGTCCCGAATATTGGAGGAATATTCTCTTTTTGGAACCATCCTATCCCTCCTAATCTCTCAACCAAACACTTGGTTTTGGGATCATCCCATCCCATCCCGGGATATCCCTCCAACCAAACACAACCTTGGTTTATCTCAGCACCATTTAATTTATCTTTCTTTGTTTAGAAAATGTAGGTGCATCAGTCTTCTCTTTCTTCTCAAGTGATGGGAATAGCACCTCGATCTCGTTTTCACAGGTTTGCTGAATGCTTTGAACTCCCTACAAAATGTTAGTAACAAGAAGCACAAGCATAGCATGTTGCTCCCTCGTGTCCTCCAAAATTTCAATCTCAACATTGCAAGCAAGCATGAAGATGTGGGCTATATGATTAGATGTCACATTAGCAAGCCTAACTTGAGTATCTAAATTAAGCCCTTTCAAGAATCTACTTATTGTGCATTCATTGTATTCTTTTAAACTGTAGTAGATGATACAAATTTTAAATTCATGGAATTACTCCTACATAGTTTTATCATCTTATTTCAGATGTTCTAATTTCTTAAGGAGAACCTTTTTATAACAAGAAAGCACAAATCTCTTTCTCATCAATAACTTGCATTCTCCCCAAATTTCAGGTTTGTCACCAACATGATTCCACCAAAAGGATACAGAAGTGGTAAACTTCTTACTAGCAGTCTTAATCATTTGAACATTAGAAAAATCATGCCTCTCAAATTGTTTGTCTACTGCTAGCTCCCAATCAACATAAGCGGCATAATCAAGCATATCATCAAAGAAAAGCAATACAGATTCTACTCTTGCATGATTATAATTGGGTACCTTATAAGCGTCATGTATAGTACTCGCTGTGTCTTTTAGCAGGTGAAAAGGTTGGCATTCAACATGATAAACTCCAGTTCCTTTGCATAACCTGTCAGGGTTATGGATACCACATACCCAATAGTAGTCGAATAAGCTCGGCAGGACCCACCATATATCAAATTTTATACGGAATCATACCTCGTATATAGAAGGAGTTCCGGATAAGGAAGGACGGATAGAGTTCTATATAGAAACAACAAGGACTACTCGGATTGTATCCATAATGGTCTCCCTAGTTCTACTTGGACAAGGGGACACCTATGGGTATAAATACAAGCCCCCTAGGAGGAGAAGGGACGAGCCACAACAACAACACACCCACCATAGACGCGCAAATACACAAGCCAACACACGCCAAGACGAGCCGCCGGATATCGACATAGGAGATAAGCCTAGACAAACCCAATATGGTGTCTGCGGAGGCCAACAAGAGGGATCTAAGCTATCTCTGATCTCACCGAGTGCAGACTCGAGGAGGAAGACTACCCTGTCGTCGACTACGAGTTGGTTATCCATGCCGCCAAGTCGACGACAGCTAGATAGGTTATCCCAATTATTGTACTGGTGTGATTACGATGAATAAGAGCAACACTAGCCTCGGCTAACAGGATGTAGGGCTATTACCTGTCAAATAAGGGGCCCGAACCTATATAAAAATCCTTGTCTCCATCTCTTTTACCTCAATCTTGCATATACCTTGGTACGAACGATCCCCATACCATCCAAATACCGTAGTCGCGATCTCATACCATGATTAGTAGAAAACAAGAAAAATATAGCCTATCAACTATTGAACTTGGTGATATCCAACTCCCTCTCAATCTCCCATCTTGTGCAACTAAGTTCTTACATGTTTTTACCATGTTATGTAGATGGTGTTTAGCAAACAACAAGAACATCAACAATGGTTAGTTGTACCGGAACCAACAACAAGCACGAGCATGTGTCATAGTAGATAAATATGTGGAGCTACAGGAGGTTGGAAGCAAAATCACGGTACAACTAGGAGCTATAGGAGATTGAATAAATGCTCAACAATGATACTATGTTGCTCCTAGCTTAAACTTAGTTAGAGACACGAGCTTGGTCACAAGCGTAGCCATTCAAAATAGCACTAAAAGAACACAAACAAAAACAACAAGAACAACAACTTCTCTTTTCTTCTTATGTATTGTTTCTTCTCCTTTTTTTCTTCTCTTCTGATACCTTTTCTTTCCTCCTTTTTTTTATCATTTGCACAACTAGCTCAAAGCTAAAACGTTTCACAAGAATTTTTGTCAGTGTTCTAGATATAGGACACCCTATACTTATGTTTAAGCTCGGCGGGGTCCACCATATACCAAGTCCTATATATAATCAATCCTCATACATATGACAAAAGTCCTAAGTAGATAAGGAAGAAGTCCCGGACAAGGAAAGAGAAATAGAGTCAATTTTGCCTCAACCTAAGCTACTTGGATTGTATCCATAATTGTCCCCCTAGTTCTACTTGGACAATGGGGCACTTGAGGGTTTTGTTGACAGCCGTTAAGTACCAACTATGACCTTCAACTCCTGCATAAAAAAATACAAAATATAATATCAAACTTAGTAGTGAGGGTTTATTACTAATCGTTTCCACGAGTATTGGTAAATATATGTGTGCAGATAATTTTGGAAAAAAATTACACCTGCTATGTGACGAAATGTACCTCCGACTAATCATGTGCAAGCACAAGGATTGGAGGGCCCACATACCAGTCAAAACCGACTAAAATTAAGCTTATCCACGGTGCACCGCCATAACGGCCACTTTTCAGCCTCACCAAGGAAAGGTTGGTGGCTGAAGGTGGTGGCCTGGCAGCCTTGGTGCTCCCGGCCACCGACTTCCACGTGGTGCCTCCCTATCAGGTTCCCAATGACGATAGGAGTGTTTATCGACTTAACAACCGATCTACAACCGTCATTGAGCTGCTATAAAAGGAGGAACTCACTTCACTCACAACACACAACAAAGTAGAGTACAACCCACTTTCATATTTTAGGCATCACTTTAGTAGTGTGGAGAAAATACGTACAGAGTGAGGAGAAGTACGGAGGAGTGTCGAAGCTGTCGGCATTCTCTCCTCTCCTGGACCTAGGCAGAAGCTTCTTTCATAAAGTAAGTGCTCGAGATTTTCTTTTCGATATTTAATTACTTACTATCAGGGTTATGAGTACCACATACCTAATAGTAGTTGACTAAATCTCGCAGGACCTACCACATACCATGTCCTATACGGAAACAACCTGCGGATATAGGAGGAGTTCCGGATAAGGAAAGATAACCAGAGTTCTACATGGAAACGACAAGGACTACTCGGATTGTATCCATATTGGTTTCCCTAGTTCTACTTGGACAAGGGAACACCTATGGGTATAAATACAAGCCCCCCTAGAAGTAGAGGGGAGACAGACAACATAGAGGATCAACACCCAACACAATCAACATAGAAGCCACAACATAGAAGCCTACATACGCCAAGACACGCCGTCGGATATCGACTTCAGAGATAGGCACGGCTGGTACCCTACGGTGTCTCCGGATACTGCCAGGAGAGACGAAAGCGCTATCTCTAATCTCGCCAGGCACGGATTCGAGGAGAAAGGCTACCCTGTTGTCGACTACGAGTCAGATCGTCAGACCGCTATGTCGACAACAGTTAGATAGGCTAGCCCAAACATTGTACTGGTGTGATTATCATGAATAAGAGCAATACCGGCTTCGGCCAACAGAATGTAGGGTTATTACCTGACAATTCAGGGGCCCGAACCTGTATAAAAATCCTCGTCTCTGTCTCTTTTACCTCAGTCTCGCGTATATCCTAGTACCAACGATCCCCATACTATGCAAATATCGAAATTGCGACAACAAACGTCGACAGTGGCGCGCCAGGTAGGGGGATTCGGCTGTGAGGAGATCCAACCTGTCCAAGTACATCTTCCGACAAGATCGGAACCATCGTCGTCAACAACTTGGTCTATCGAGATCATCCAAGCCTCAAGCTTCGCGGCGTACCAAAAGATGTCAGATCGTATGATGTCGAACGAGTACGCAATAAGGTAATTGGTAGATTGGTTTTTTAAATTGATCTACTAATTTCGTAGATACATCCGGCATGTATCTACAAAGGTACGCAATATTTTATCTGCAATTTGTCGTACCTATTCAGATCATACAACATTGTCAGATCCATGATTTATTATGTTTATCTAGAGCATGTTTTTATACAATATCTATTATGCGAGTGTTTCCGGTGTTAAGCCGACAACGGTTTAACGCTGGGGGCTCGCTCTATTTCCTTCTGTATAAATCATGCTTGTTTACGGTTTACATAATACCTGATATTTACATCTGCTCGTTATATCCTGATAATACTAGAAGATCCATGCAGTTTTTTGAGTATATACTCGATTTTATCTACTATATATCTTGTCTTCTAGATAATTCTACTCGTTCGCTAGTCCTCGAACCAGTGCGTAGCAATCTCTCGCACTGCAACTTCCATTGGTGTTCGAGAGATAATTCTACACGTTCGCTGGCCCTCGAACCAGTGCGTAGCAATCTCTCGCACCGCAACTTTAATTGGTGTTCGAGAGATAACTCTACACGTTCGCTGGTCCTCGAACCAGTGCGTAGCAATCTCTCGCACCGCAACTTCCATTGGTGTTCGAGAGATGATTCTACTCGCTCGCTGGTTCTCGAACCAGTCGACAGCAGCAATCTCTCGCATCGCAACTTCCATTGGTATTCGAGAGATGATTCTACTCGCTCGCTGGTTCCCGAACCAGTCGACAGCAGCAATCTCTCGCACCGCAACTTCCATTGGTGTTTGAGAGATAATTCAACTCGTTGGTTCCCGAACCAGTCGACATCAGTAATCTCTCGCACCGCAACTTCCATTGGCGTTCGAGAGATAATTCTATTCGCTCACTGGTTCTCAAACCAGTAAATCGTAGCAATCTCTCGCGCCTTAACTTCAGATGGTCGAGGTACGACTACGACTAGTCTTCGACCGGCAGCAGAGTAACGGTCCTAGCACCACGACTTCAGATGACTTCAGATGGTTGAGGTACGACTACGACTGGTCTTCGACTAGCAGAGTAGCGGTCCTCGCACCACGACTTCAGACGACTTCAAATGATCGAGAGACACCTACTCACTGGTTCTCAACCAGTCAATCATAGCGATCTCTCGTACAATTATTTCTAGTGGTTGAGTTTAGACTACATCTGGTTCTCGACCAGCGGTGTAGCGATTCTCCCACTACCTTTACTTCTAGTGGTCGAGTTTAGAGTACATCTGGTTCTTGACCAGCGGTGTAGCGATTCTCCCACTATTTCTACTTCTAGTGGTCGAGTTGCGACTACCACCTGGTCCTCGACCAGAGATGTAGCGATTCTTCCATTACCTCTACTCCAACAAAGTTGACATCAGATACACAATATCGCCAAGTGTTTTACCCAGAGATCCCTTACCACAAAAGACACCTAGCGTTGAAACATATCCTACTATCCCTTTACGCCGTCTTGACAAGGCCTCCGAGGAACCTAAGGAAACTTCGGTTGGGGACGCCCAGAGTCGATAAGGCCTTGTTGGATCCTTCAGAGACGAAAGACCATGTAAGATCTGGTCGTGTAAGAGTTCTCGCAGTGCGTATTAACCAAGCCGTGTAATCGGAAATGGATTTTCCAACTTCACGGCTGGGGGCTAGGATCAATGCTTGTTCAACTGAGGCAGGTCCAAGGTCCAAGAGCCTTATCTTCCGAGAACGATTCTCCGATGACAAGGCTGGGGGCTAGGGAGAGTGTATAACTCAACAAACTGACTAATCGAAGTCGGTAAAAGAGTAGACGCTCATATACAAAACATTGGTCTGTAAGTTTAATTCATTTTCGGTTTTCCATACATATATAACATGTCACCCTTTGAGCATTCGTTCGGGGGCTATTTCTATCTAATATTTTTTTCTGAGTATTGATTTCAGGAAAATTCTAGCCGACATTATCGAAGACCGCATGTCTCTATGGTTCTACACCAAGATCGACTAAGGCGAGTATGAAAAATGTCGACAAAGCTCCGTCGTAGATTCTGCGCCTTCTTGATCACTCGAGAACGGTTGGTGGATCTCGACAAGGAATACAGAATGAAGAAATGGTGTACCCGCCGAGATAAAATTTCTTGACTTCAATCCAAATTCTCGATTACAGCAAGACGGGAGACTTAGTCGTATGCTCTGTACTTTCTCGGTTGACATCAGAGATTGACTCAGACAAACCCTTTAGGTGCCCGCACGAGGCTGACAAAGGAAGTCTAACGTTATCTCTGAACTCACCAAGAACGGTCACGTGAGCTCGATAACAGTTCCTCCAAGGTCTGCGGTTGGGAATATGAACTCGTTCATTTGCATTGAAGTCAGGGGCTACTGTCAGGGTTATGGATACCACATACCTAATAGTAGTTGACTAAATCTCGGCAGAACCTACCACATAGCATGTTCTATACGGAAATAACCTGCAGATATAGGAGGAGTTCCAGATAAGGAAATACAACCAGAATTCTACATGGAAACGACAAGGACTACTCGGATTGTATCCATATTGGTTTCCCTAGTTCTACTTGGACAAGGGAACACCTATGGGTATAAATACAAGCCCCCCTAGAAGTAGAGGGGAGACAGACAACATAGAGGATCAACACCCAACACAATCAACATAGAAGCCACAACATAGAAGCCTACATACGCCAAGACACGCCGTCGGATATCGACTTCGGAGATAGGCACGGCTAGTCCCCTACGGTGTCTCTGGATATTGTCAGGAGAGACGAAAGCGCTATCTCTGATCTCGCCGGGTACGGATTCAAGGAGAAAGGCTACCCTGTTGTCGATTACGAGTCAGATCATCAGACCGCCATGTCGACAACAGTTAGATAGGCTACCCCAAATATTGTACTGGTGTGATTATCATGAATAAGAGCAATACCGGATTCGGCCAACAGGATGTAGGGTTATTACCTGACAATTCAGGGGCCCGAACCTATATAAAAATCCTCGTCTCCATCTCTTTTACCTCAGTCTCGCGTATATCCTAGTACTAACGATCCCCATACCATGCAAATACCGTAGTCGAGACATCAAACGTCGACAATACCGCCCAAAGATGATTAAAAATGTATTTATACCATCCAAAGATGATTTGGGTGGGAATTGCTTATATGAAGTATATATTGGGTGCCTATAAAAAAATTATATATTGGGTGGGAATTGCAAGACCTGGATAGTATAACAAGGTGGGAAAGGTAGTATGTTTCCTTTTCTTGAGTAGGGAGTGGTTATACCCAGGCAAGTTTACACGTTCATTTTTATCAGAATCGGTTTTTCTATTTTTCTGATTTTTTTTTGTTCGTTCATACGACTAACACCCTCGTTTTTACGCTTTTCAAACGGCTAAACGGTGTGTTTTTTTATAACAATTTTCTATACGAAAGTTACATAAAAAAATCGTATTGATCCATTTTCTAAAAAAAGAATTAGCTAATACTTAACTAATCACGCTATAATGGACCACTCTATTTTCCATGCGGGAGTGAGTTGCTCCAAAAGTAACGAACACATCCTAAATTTAATCGTGCCAACAAAAAGAGAGAGAGAAAAGAAAGATGGGACTGGGCCTGTTTGACGCTAATTTAGAGTATTAAACATAAATTGATTACAAAACCCATTTCATAACCTTAAACTAATTCGCGAGACGAATCTATTGAGCCTAATTAATCCATGATTAACATATGTGATGCTATAGTAAACATTGGCCCCGTTCGAATCCTCTAGAAAGAGAGGATAAACTTTTGGATTTTCGTGACACGCTTTTCAAACTGCTAAACCGTGTGTTTCGTGTGAAAACTTTCTATATGAAAGTTATTCTAAAATGTCATATTAATCCATTTTTCAAGTTTGTAGTAATTAAAGCTCAATTAATCACACGTTATTACCACATCGTTTTACGTGAAACACTTGATCTTAATCTTCATCTTAAGAAGATTCAAACACCACCATTATCTAATTATAGATTAATTAGACTTAAAAAATTTATCTCGCAAATTAGCTGCTATTTATATAATCAATTTTATATAAGTAGTCAGTGTCAAATATCCTACATGGTACCAGGGTTTCCCAAACCGCCGGGGCCAGGGTTACCGTGCCTCGGCGGTAAGCACGGTTACCGCGCGGTACCGCGGTAACCGTGAAAAACTGTATAAAATCGTGCAAAATTTATCAAAAATTCAAATTATTTTTTAAATTTATTTGAATTTGAGGAGGTTATCACGGTATTTATATTACCATACCCCCGCGGTAAGCTCGGTAACCACGATAACCACGCAGTTACCGGGGTAATGTAAATCCTGGCACAGAATAAAGTTTAGTCCTCGTCCAAACACGACACCACCAAAATCTTTTAGCGTCTAGAACCATTGTGCGTGAGTATCTCTCTCAAGGAGAAAATTGACATTGTGCCATTCTCAAAAGTGGGTTTCGTCCAAATACCACGCTGGGAGTGGGCTTTATTAAAATGCCACTTTCAATCGAAGACTACACGCTATAATGCTCGAACGGACAAAAATACCCCTGTTACTACCTTCTTCCACCTCTGACAAGGGATGCCTCGCCGGCTCGCCTCTGCCACGCCCACCTCATCCGCCTCCACCTCCGCTCCCCTTCCTCCCTGACAACCCTCGCTTCGTCCACCTCCACCTCCGCACCACTTCCTCCCCGCCTCGACCGTCCCCAACCGATGACCCCGTGGTCACGCTCCACGCCATCCGCGCCACCGACGCCGACGTCGGCGGTCTCCGTCTTTCGTGCCAACCCGCCGTCCTAGCCACTCCCGTTCTTCCAGACGGCGGAGGCGCACCCGCACGGCGGAGTCGTTGGTGGGCATGGCCATGGCGAAGGCGCGGCGCGGTGGTCATCGGAGGTGCAGGCGACGGCGGCGGTGGCCGGGACGGGTGCGAGGGCTCGCGGAGGGCGGGGCTGGGATGGGGGCGGATGGGAGGGGGCACGGGGAGGGGAGCCATGGGAGGGGTCCCCGCAGGGGCCTTTGGCCTGTGGTTCTCCATGGAGGAGAGCTCGCGCGAAGGCAGATGGTGGCCGCCGGCGAGAGCTGATGGTGATGGAGGGAGGAAGAAGATGAGAGGAGGGTAATTTGGTCCGAGATAGTATTTTAGCGTGTAACCATGTGTTGAAAGTGGCATTTTAACGAAGCCCACTTCCAGCATGGCATTTGGGCGAAACCCACTTTTTGAGGATGGCACAATATCAATTTTCTCCTCTCTCAAGCCCCTCCGCCGTCCCCTCTTGCGTTTTGGCCGTCTCGTCTCCGCTCCTCGCGCCCTGCGCCGATCTCCATCCCGCGAGCAGATCAGGGTCGGCGATCTCCATCTCGCGAGCAGAGGGGGACGCCGCCGTTGTCCCTGCTGCTGCTTCCGCCACATCCCGGTGAGCATCCGCATCCGCATCCTCTTTCTCATTCACCCCCCCCTCTCTCTCTCTCTCTCTCACCCACTTTTTGTCTCGATTTTGCTTGCGTGAACCCTAGCTTCTTCTCTTCTAGATCTGGAAGAAGCTTTTCTCTAAATTTGAGAGCCCTAACCTTAATACAAGTAACAGTTTGTTTTTCCCCCCAAAAAAGTAACCCCCATGTCCGCCCCTGAATTACTAATCGATGGATGCAGTAGGACTCTGCTGTGGAGAACAGTTCGAGAATTATAGAATTATTATATGACAGGCTTGACTGTTAAGCATGTTTGTTCAACTCTGCATTTATTAAATGTGAATCCCCATGCTTTCGGTGGTACACTGCTGAGGCGCACTCTTTTTGGTATAGCCAATAGATCATCTGTTTCCTGTATAGCGAGCGGTATCCAACTGCTTGGATCTATCTGAGCATCTAGAAGTGATAACTTTCATAATGGTGTTGCAATACTATGTCATTGTCTTGTAAATATTTAGTTCAGATGTTGATCAATGATCCACTGATCTTTCGGCCTGTTTAGATCCCACCCCAAAATTTTACACCCTGTCACATCGAACATTTGAACACCTACATGAAATATTAAATATAGGCTAAAAAATAACTAATTACACAGATTGCGACTAATTTGCGAGACGAATCTTTTAAGCCTAATTGCTCCATGATTTGACAATGTGGTGCTACAGTAAACATTTGCCAATGACGGATTAATTAGGCTTAATAAATTCGCCTTGCGGTTTACTGACGGATTCTGTAATTAATTTTCTTATTAGTGCCTAAACACCCCATGTGACACCCTATATAATATCTGATGTGACGCCAAAACTTTACACCCCTGGATCTAAACACCCCCATGATGTTCATTCCATGAACAAAGGGCTTTCCTGAGATGAATGTATCCCCATCTTCTGTTTTTCGATTGCATCATGCTATGTTCTGTTGCTGATGTTATCACATTTCAAGGACAGGATATCCCCTTTAATGATCTCTTTGGTTGGTTCATGTTTTGTTGTTGACACATCTTTGGCCCAACAGCCAAATATAAAATAATTGGTCAACATAATGCTTTTTGAATTTTGAATTGCAGCATTTTGAGCAATTAAGGAGGTGTCAACATTCAGTACAAGAAATGGTATGCTATGATTCTCCTATTTTAACGGTCTGTGTAGTCTTGCATTGTATAGGTATGCATTCCTTTGTGCTTAGTTTGCTTACCCCCACTCTGTTCATTTGTTGCAGACTTACATAAGGGATGAAGATACAAGACTTGAGACCACTCGGGCGAGGCGTAATAGTTCCCTCTTTCTTTAGTTGGAAACAATTCTTTTCTTGGGGGCTTTCTGTTATTAAGGAATCCAAGAAAGCAGTTTAGGCATAATTTTGAACTTCTGTTTTGCAGTGTCGAATGTTCTCAAAAGGCATGAAGATTTGAAAGAGCGCCTCTCACGGTACTCCCTTTTGCATGTTCTTTAGCATGTAACATCTGCATCTGTGCATAAGGAAATAATTTAATACCCTATTCAAACTGCCAGCAAATTTATTGACCATTTTTTTTTATTGAAGAACAGATTCTAATTGAAACCAAACTCTTGCATAAAACAAATATCTTATGAGATGGATACTTCCCCTCAAATATGGCTCCTCTAATATGTAAATATGAATTACTTAGGATTTCTTATAATCGTATTTGTTGCAGCTATGTTCCTGATAACTAGGCTTACTATTGAATGGATTTTATCTTCCTGTCATATTTCTGAATTCTGATAAACATATGAATGCATGGGCTAAGCTTTTACTTTGTTTCAGGGATTCTGATAAACTGATTTTTGAGCGGCTACAGAGAGAATTTGAGGCTGCACGAACTGCCCAAACTGAAGGTACAGTTTGCTAACATTACCATGAATCTTTGTGAGATTCTACTAGAAGAAATAAGCTTACCAATGATTATCAATATCCATGTAATTGTATATTTGTGCAATCTCCTTTTCCTTTAAGTTTGCATATTTTAGTATTCTTTGCTGCATATTCCTTGGTTAAGATCAACTTTGTACAAAATCAACCTCCACAAAGACTGCTCAATTTGCAAAATAATGCTCGCCGAGCCATTTCTGATTTCTTTGCATTTTGAACTTTGAAATTCCAAATGGTGTTTTAAATTTCATCTCTCAAGTTATGAAACTGCATTTTGGACTAAATTAAAAAAAATATGGACACAAATGTTCATAAGATAGAATTTAATGTGGTCACTGTTCAGTTTTTTTTCTTTTTTTTTCTTGAGCACACAGGAGTCACCTGTTTAGGTTGCTCCTTGAATTCCGTATAAACCATGAACTAACAAGAATCCATGCATGTGCATGGCTGAAACTATTGAGCGGTTACTGAAAAATTAAAGAGCTTTGTTAGTGACATTTTTTTGAATTCAAAATCATTAATACAGAACATAAAATATAATTGTAAGGTAAGAAATGCTAGCTATTTGCAATCCTAGCTACGAATTTTGCATTGAAGGAGAGAGTGAGATTATTATTCTGTTAATGCTTCTGTTCACAATAATTCTTTTGTTGTCATATTTTTATTTGAGTAAAGTGCACGGGCGGTCCTTAAACTTGCAGGGGTGTGTCATCTAGGTCCCTAAACTCTCAAAATATATATCCAAGTCCAAGAACTTGTCATAGGGTGTCATTTAGGTCCCAAATCGCCCCAGCCCCTATAGGATCCTACGTGGCACTGATGTGGCATGCCACACGGACAAGACGTGGCATCATTTTGACTAACAAATGAAACCCATTTATCTTTTTCTTCTTTTCTTTTCTTATCTTTTCCTCCTCCTCCTCTTTTTTTTCTTTCTTCTCCTTTTTTTTTCTTTTCCCGAGTAGAAGAAAAAAAGAAGAATGAGAAGAAAACGAAGAAAAAAGAAGGGAAAAAGAAGAAAAGGACATATCACGTCCATATGGCATGCCATATCAGCGCCACATAGGATTCTATAGGGGCTATGTCGATTTGGGACCTAAATGATACACTTTGACAAGTTCTGGAACCTAGATGTGCATTTTGAGAGTTTGGGGACCTAGATGACACAACCTTACAAGTTTAAGGACCGCCTATGCACTTTACTCTTTTTATTTCAATAGTCTTAGACTATTTGGAGTAACTTCTGAGATGTACCATCCATATCGAGTTCCAACCTATCTTGGAAGGATGTACCATCCATATTGAGTTATGTAGTCTTTGAAAAGGTGGACTACATTGTACTAAACTACTACTACTCTTGTCAGTTGTCACCCAGTAAATTTTAGTTTTTTCTTTGTGTCTATAAGAACATTGGATAAAATTTCTTGGTTGATCACTAGGACAAAATACATGCAACATGTTGATGTGGTTTCTTCGACAATCCTCTGTGCTGCACCTTTGTAGAGTAGCTCTGAATGTAAGTATGTAACTGAAGAAGATGGTATGTTTCTGGTATTCACGACCGACAAATCTTCTTCATTTTTCTTGAGGGCATAAATCCTGTTTGGTTCTATACCTATGTTAGTCCTTCCAAAATTTGTAGTGCCCTTAACATTTGGCCACTAAAGTTTGCTTCCAGAATCTGGTACCTCTTCAAAACTCGGCAATGTTCAAGTGATTCTAGACACAGGTTCTTGTATTTTGTTGGTTGGTCAAATCCTCAGCGGCTCTGCCTAGGAATTCCCAGGGCTGCTGCTGCTGCTGCTGCATGCTCATGTAATTTGAGTGATTGGTTGCAATTAATGCATTATTGGTTTGGTTGTCAAACTTTGTGTCCCATTTAAACCATCATGTTCCTTCTGACAAAATCTATGAGACAAGATAAACCTTTGCTATGTTGGGACATTGCAAAACATTAGGTATCATATGGCCTCGAACTATAGTCAAGCCAAAGAGAATTTTGATGTCTAGATGGCTTCAAATCAAATTGTCTCACGATTGCAATCCAATCACATGTGCTAACAAAGTTTTGGTTATGTCTTATTTTGGTTGTGACAAAATTTTGGCATGGCACAGCACTATTACAGACCAAATGGCCCCATATATATATAGTTTAGTTTGGTCACATGGCTTTCATAGGCCAATACTACAAGTCATAACTATATGCACAGTATAACACAGCATGGTGATATATTTATGCTCGTCTTCTGATTGAAGATTACATTAGTTGGGCTTTTTTTCCCCATTTGATAGTTTCACACTCCGTATACCTGCTTTGCAAACTAATGCCTTATTTATCAATTTTCTCGAGACAACAAAAAATCAAATATATGAGCTTTAGTTATTGCTAGTGTACAGGTCTTTTCTTTTTTTTTTTTTCTTGTGGATCCCGGAAATGCTGTTATATTCTCAAACTTCTTTTTACAACCATCATGGCACACAGTTAGTCTTATCATACTAGTATCATCATTTTAATTAGCTTTTATCCTCCTGCTTCAAACCATTGTTTATCCTCTTATGCCATCTTTTTATCCTCCTGCTTTAAACCATCTTTTTTTGTTAAACTTTCTACATCAATGTTTTTTCATTTTGTAGAGATCCCAATAGATGATGAGCAGTGGAACGATGGTTTGCTGGCAACCATCCGTGAAAAGGTACTTAATCAGAGCACCTTAATGTACTCATCTCTCTTGTGACAAGAGACGTATTATCTGTTTGGTGCATTTTGAGTTTTGTATGAATTTGCTTGTCTCGTAGACCAGGTCCATATGGAGGCTGATAGGAAGGCCATGGCTAACCAAGCAAATGTTCCAGCAGATCCTCAATTCCAGTCAAGGACTACATATAGAGTAAAAAACAAGGTAAAACAGGTAGCATTATTCTCAGAGTAGTGATTTGTTCATGCTATATTGCCCTTTGTGTTGCGTTACTTCACCATTTGGTCCTCCAAATGCTTTCTATGTAAAGTTAGATTAGTAGTGGTAGATTAATGTCGTCTGGGCTGAGTGTGTTTGTGATGATTTTTCATTCCGGGTTCTGCACTTAGAGTAGGTAAAACATCCGCACTTGTGATCACCACAAGTTCTAGCAATCACACACCATTTGAGGTGCCTTTTACCAGATCGTGTATTGCCGTGCAGTCCTTAGGAATCAATAAAAAGTAATTTATGTAGGTACTAGGTCCACATTATGTTAATGTTTCCTCAGATGAAATTTATCTTCATGACATGAATGAAGGCTTGCCATGCTATTTTTCAGCAATACACCTATTCTGTTCTATTTTTCTTAATTTGATTTTTATCCTGCCACATCAAAACTAAATTTCTTCCCTTTGATAGGTTATCTATTGTTTGGATGGTGCGAGAATTGGTATACAGTATGAGACTTATTTTGCTGGTAACTCATTTTTCATTCTCAGTTTTTATTTTTATTTTTTTAACTGTACCATGTTATATGCAGATTTAGTGTTTTACAAGGCTGGAGAGCACATTTACTTTGCATCAAACTGTTTTAATCTCTTTGTTTTGGCATTTTGGAAACTCTGATATAGTTATACGGAAAACTGGTACATAAAGCATATGTCATATCTCTAACCACATTATTTGCTGTTCTAAATAAACATGTTATTTTGCAGGAGAACCTTGTGAAATTTATCATTGTGTTTTGGAAAGCAAGTCATTCCTTGAAAAGATGACTGTGATTGAGCACACCTTACCTTTCTTTCTGCCAATACGAGAAGTAGAAAGTGAATTTCTATCATCTAATGCTATTGTATGTTTTCTAACTGAACTTGCTTTTTATATGCCAATTATTTGCACGTCTTTGTACTTACATGGAGCTTTTTCTTACAGAAATTTATTGATCATCTTGAAGAGATTTTGCAGTCTTATGTTGACAGGAGGGAGCAGGTCAGATATATAGATATATTATTACTTCCCATATCTTCCACTATGAAATGCTAAAAGCAGATGACCTTGTGCATTGTGCTAAAATAACATAGTTGGAGTTAAAAAAATACTGATGTTTAAAAGTGGGCCCAGTTCATCTTTCTCTGTGAAGCATAACTAAATGTGGTTTCTGAATGTTCGTTTTGCTGAATTGACAACTTGAAAGATTACTTGGTTCATGTTTATATTTGTTCAGTTTGTAAATATGCATAACACAGGACATGTTGCAAAGTGAACCTTAATATTTCTTGTTCTGCTTTTAATGTTTAACATGCTTTTATTACCAGAAAATTAGATAGGCAAAATCTAAAGGTATAGCTTTAGCAGCTTTTTGGACCTTTGCACCATTGCAGCTAGTTTAGGCTGTGCTTAGTTCACGCCAAAATTGGAAGTTTGATTGAAATTGGAACGATGTGACGGAAAAGTTGAAAGTTTGTATGTGTAGGAAAGTTTTGATGTGATGGAAAAGTTGGAAGTTTGAAGAAATAGTTGGGAACTAAACTAGGCCTTACTGAAGAACACGTAAAATTGGAAATTATCCTACTTCTATCTAGTTGCATTCATTCTACTTATGTGGGAACTTCTCTTTATCTTCTTCCGTACGTAATTTACAGATATGTGAATTTAATTCTTATGTACAAATTAATGCAAACTATTTTTTGGACATCCAGCTGGGAACCATCTTTGAACAAAAATTATGCATTTATTTATTTATTTTGACAAAAAAAAGTGTGCTCTGCTGGTCTACTCAGTTATTTACATTACATAACTTTAACAGTAAATTGTCAATTCTAATATTTTTATTATTTCATTTTCAAGGTTCGGCTTATCAAGGAACTATATGGGAACCAAATTGGAGAACTGTTCCACAGTCTCTCTTACAATTTGATAGAATTTGTAATGGAGGATTTTGAGTGGTAAGGATAATTTATACTTTGCTAATTTTCTTTTAGCTTGTTCGTACTAATGTATAACTGAACGTAAGCATGCAACGTAGTTGCCTGTATTATTTGGAGTATTTTGACTTCATTGTCCAAATGTCCAGTCCATTTGCTTTATAGGCTGCACGTTATACCTCTTCCAGACACTGAAAATTTCCCCCCTTTTTCCCCTTGAGCAGCAAGGTTACAGTCAGTATCCGATACTCAGATCTATTGTTCACCCTGCCAAGTCAGGCCAGGGTCCTGGCTTGGCCACTTCGCTCTTCGCGGGGAATATCAGTAACTGAGCGCAGAGCTAGTCGCTCAGCATCTGCTCAACTAGTACCGTTCCGCCTTCCCTACGCCGAGGATGCGCTGAAGACCTTGAGTTTGCCAGAAGGTACATCCTATTCCGCATATTACTTTTCCCCAATCGTTATAGCAGGTGATATTTTGTGCTGAACTTATCTTGATCTGTATTCTCGCTCTCCGATTCAGCGTTTGCGGAGATTGTGCTGAGCCTACCCCGTGCTCTGAAGCGGATACTCTCTTCTCAGGAAAGTGATTGATGCGTGTACTAGGAGTTTTTGGTAATGAGACTCATGGACGCAGAAGCTTTCGGTGCTATATGCAGAGTATTCGGTGACCTTACTGACGAGATACAAAATGTTCGGCAGTATTGTTTAGAATATTGTAGTGTACAGTTGTTACTGTCTAGAAAATGCGATTGCTGCGAAGCCAGTTGGATAACAAGAAACACTGCTTTCAACCATCCATGTAATATTCGTGCACAGCAAGCACGGAAGCAGATTTCATACCATGACAGGAGTATTGTATGTGAAGTACCAACATGCAGGGTTCATAAAGCCAACGAAAGGCGATCGGTTTTCACGGTTTTTCGATGTTTCGACAAGGCTTCGATAGGAATTTCAAATGCTTTCGGACAAATTCAAATATTATACAGTAAATTTGGTCAAAATTCGGCCGGAAAAGCAATAGAAATTTGTTAAAAACCATGATACTGACGAGGCTCGAAATTTAGTGGTAAAACCTTTCAACGTTTCATCCCAACCGTTGCGTGGTAAACCATCAAATCACGAGTAGAAGGATTCCCCAGATATAAGTCGGAACAAATTCATTTGTCAGGTATTTCCTGGAGTGGTGTACCTACCAAAGCTGTAACTCTAATGACTAACGGTTATAAGTAAATTCACCACATAGAAATTTGGATAGTGGAATAGAACATCCTAACAGACGAACCTGAATACACACACACACACACACACACTTTTTACAAGTTTTTTTTCTCGTGCCAACTGGAATGAAAATAAGATAGTGCAACAATTTGACAATGATTACTATTTACCGTGTTACTTATTAGACTGTAAATTACTTTTGAATGATTGAATTTTGATGAATGAAAGTTGTGTGGTTATTTGTGACGCTACATATTTTTAAGTGTTCATATCTTTTTTTTAAAAAAAAAAGTGAAATATGAAAGCAAATAGTGCCGGTGTCAATTATTTAAGAAGAGAGGTAGTAATTTAGTATAGCTTTAAAACAAAAATAAAATACTCACTTCGTTTTAATAATTGTCACTACCACTATTCAACTTTGATCTTTTTCTTTTTTCTTAAAGAATTTATAAATACTTGAAAATATATTATACTATTGAACTGTGTAGTGCTGCTAATATAACCATGAAACTTTCACTCGTCACAATATAATAAAATATACTACCTCTGTTTCATAATACAAATCATTTTGACTTTTTTCTAGTCAAACTTTGATCAAATTTATAGAAAAATACAGCAATATTTTCAACACAAAACAAACATACTATCAGAATATATTAGATACTAGTTATTATAAAACTAATTTGGTTTTGTAGATGTTGCTAAATTTTTCTATAATCTCGGTCACACTTAAAAAAGTTTAACTAGGAAGAAAAATAAAAAAGATTTATAATATGAAACGGAGAGAGTAGTTACTTAAAAGAAATTTTGTAGTTAAAGTGAGACGGTCCTAGTGTCAGTTATTTAAGAAAGATGAAGTATTGTTAGGCTTTCTTTAAAAAAAAGGTATTGCTTAGGCTGCGTTCGACATAGCATTTTGGGCTTTTGGCAGAGCAACTCAATGGCATACGAAACTAGGGGCATGTTTAGATTCATGTTATTCTGAACCATACCATTATTTCTTAAAATTGACAAACATATAACAATATTAGTTTATTACCAAATATTGGTCATAGCTAGAGATTTTGACAACATCATATTTAGCCAATCTTACCTAAAGTTATTAATGTTACCAATTCCAAATTTTGGAAATGTTGAAAATGGCTACAAAGTGAACAAGACCTATATTAGAAATTAGCACGTGATTAATTGAGTATTTCAAAAATAAATTTATTTAACTTTAAAAATCTTCCTAAAAATACTTACTAAGAGAAAACGAGAAAGAGAAAACGAGAAAGTTTCAGTTTTCAGTTGGAACTCAGCCTTAGGCTGCATTCGAAGGATATTTTCATTCGCACACGAAACAAGAAAAAAAAATTAGTGTACTAATCAATTAAAGTATTAACTATTAAAAAACTCGATGGACTTAGAAACTTTTTATATATTTTTTTTTCAAAAAAATGTGTTGTTTAACATTTTGAAAAGCGTAAAAAAGCCTATTCATTTAGGAGGAAAACCAAAGGATTTAGATTCTTAAGGATTAATTTATATGAGTGTCATTCGGTTTATAGAAATGTAGGTATAAAAAAACCAAAGGAAATTTTCTTTCCCACAAGTCAAAGGAAGAAAACATATGAAATTTTCTATCCACTCAAACCTCTTATGTGCAACATTTATATTACTCTACTTTTTCGGTTCTATATATTTTTTTAGAGAAGGGTATTTTTACTCGGCCTCTATATCCAACCGGATATATGCTACTTTTTCGGTTCTATATTTTTTTTAGAGAAGGGTATTTTTTACCTGGCCTCTATATCCAACCGGATATATGCAACCTTTTTTTAATTAGGAACTTAGCCTATTAAATACATAACTTAGCTATCAAATAACCCAATATGAAATTCGCTCCTATGGAGATTTAAACTCAGAATCTTAGGGTTCTACTAAGCTTACTGTAATCACTAGGCTACATGCCCTTTCACAGAAAACATTTTCGGTTCTATATGTTAGAATTGTTCCAAGCTCTAACAGAAAACAAGAAATTTGTACATCCTCCGTCCTAATATATAAGAGATTTCTGTTAGATGAGACATATCCTACTATTATAAATAGTTTTATTCAGATTTATAGTATTATAATATGTCCAATTCAACCAAATCACTTATATTTTAGGATGTAGGGAGTAGTTTAGAGTCAAGAAAATAAACAGGCTCTTAGCCAAAGTCAACAGGCGTTAGAGTGTGAACAAGCAGAATTAAGCCCCTCATTCAGGGGCAAAACAGTAAAAGCGTACTGCCTTTTCTAAAGGGATCCGAGGACAACGGGAGGCCCCTTTCCCTCCCTCTCTCGTGAAATCCTTCTGGCATGTACCTACACCTGGTTCACTACCCCTTCCCCCACTGACCTGTGGGCCCACAAGTCAACCCCTTCACCGGGTGCACGAAAAGCTCGGTGCAGCTATACCTTTTCACAAACCTTTTTCTACTGTATTACTCCCTCAACACTTGATTACCTGTTTTATTAATTTTTTTATAATTAATATTTTTATTGCTATAGATGATAAAATATAAATAATACTCTATACGTGATTTATTTTTTAATTTTTTTATAAAGTTTTTAAATAAAATGAACGTCACATAAACCCTTACAACTACACTTAAAATACTACTAGGATGGAGCGAGTACTATTTTGAGCTAGAAATACGCCGCTGAAAAGTTGAAAAAGAGATTTGAAAAAGGAGAAAAAAAATCACGAAAAAGCGCGGAACAAAAGCTTCTCCCCCTTGTCGCCCGCAATGGCGTCTCCCACTCGCAGCCTTCTCCTCCTCCTCACTCCCCCACACGAGCTCCGCCGCCTCCCCATCCCCCCCGGGAACCCTACCTCCTCCCCGCGCGGCCGGTGATGGCGTCGACCCCGCCGCCGCCGCCGGTGATAGGCAAGGCGGGCAACCTCACGGTCTTCATCACGCCGCCGTCGCCGGCGGAGGCGGAGGCGGAGGGGTCGCCGGACTCCCCGCGGTCGGAGTTCACCACCCCCAGCGGATCCCCCCGCGCGGCCGAGGATTCGACGCCGCCTCCCTCTCCGCCGCGGGCCGAGCAGCCGCCGGTCAAGGAGGAGGCGCCGGCGGCCTCCCCGCAGCTGGCCACCCCGCCGCCGGTGAAGACGGTCTCACCGCCGCTGCCCGCCGCGAAGCTCTCCTCCGCCGCCGCCCCTCGGCCTCCGCCGCCGGTGCAGGTGCCACTGCCTTCCGCGAAGCTCTCGGCCCCTAGGCCCCCGCCGACGCCGCCGCCGGTGCAGGTGCCGCCGCCGCAGTTCGAGAAGGCGGAGGCGAGGCCCGATGGATCCATGCTCGCCTTGTTCTGGGACACGGTCGCGCGCGTGCAAGAAGGTGGGTGATTGATTGAATCCCCCCCGGGCGCGAGAGATTTGATTTTCTCTCCGATGGCCGCCTCATTGTGTGGTTTCGAAATTCGAATTCGATTCGTGGGTTTTGAAATTGATTTGGTGAGCATTTATCGCTGCAGCGCACGCCAGCTTGGACGAGTACATCTCGAACTGGTTCGGGCTGGATCAATCCAAGTACCAGTGGGCTCTCAACGAGTACTATGAGAGCAACGGAAAGGTTCTCGCCTCCACTCTACCCCTTCTGCAAAATTTTTTTGTTCTTTCAGTCTTGTTACTTTCAATTTGATGGTGTAAACTGCATCAATGCTTTGCACGGATAGCGAAATTGTGGTGATTTGAGCGTGAGTTTAGCAAAGATCCATCTGTCCTGTGGCTCAGCGTTGGGAGTTGGGATGCAGCTGTCTCTGATCCTGTACTGGAGTGGAATCTTGTAGCCCATTCGTGATTCCGTGTGGTTTATAATTGTCGGTGGTGGTAGGCCTGTAGCTGTCACCGTTTGTAATCCTAAGTGCGGCGATTTAGTGCTACTTAAGGGTTACAACATTACAGGATGCTGGTAGTAGTGGGTGGGTAGTATTATGGTTGGTAATCAAGCCCAAAGCTTCTGTGGAGAATGTAGTTTTTGGATGGTGGTGGTGCTAGTCAATTGTGATTTTTCTTTCCCTGTATTGTTTCTGACCCATGTACTGCACTAAAATATCATGCATCTCCCTATTCCCCGTATTGTTTTCTGACACATGTATTGCATTGCACATCATCTTTTCCCCTTTTGATCTACCTAATATTCTTTTCTTGGTGGTCTACCATGCATGGGCTGGATTAAGTAATGTATGGTCACTTGGTCAGTACTGGAAGCACAACTTGTTTGCCACTGGATGTGTTACTTACTAGTACCTGATTGGCTGATTATTATTAGTTCTTGCTAAATTGGTTCTTAAATATGTTTGTATGGTGAAACTGATTTAGATTTAAGTTGAAATGTTGCTTTAGATTCATCTATGTCCTCCCCCCTGTAGATATTGTTGACTGCCTTTGTTAATAAGAAAGGTAGTAATTTGCATTGGTTGTTTGCACACTTTCATTCCTTTGACAATCTCCACATGTATCTTGGGATTTGTCACCTACACATAATTACATTTTATCACCTTGTTTATGGGGATTAGACTATATATCTTAATTACGGATGGTCAATTTCTTCTATTTAAAGCATACATGTTGGGATATGTAGAAGAGTTAAGTCCCTATTTAGAATGCAGAGGGACAGGTACCTCGTGCTTTTAGGAATTGAACTGTTTGCAATATTAGATTCTTCAAAATTCCTGTACTCTGTCATTGCCTAAGTATTGGTATTTATTGTGTATTTATATAGCAGCAAACCATACTAATTCTATTTTTTCACAATTAGTCTTCACTGTGATATGGTAACACACTCTTTTGCTAGTGTTGGTCATAATGTTTCTATGATGTACCAATTAGTGTGTTCCAATAAAAAGTCTCAGATGACATTGATGGATTCCATCATTGAAAGAACCAGGCTTCCAAAATACCTTTCTGAAATCAAAATTTGAAAAGCTAACATGAGCACGAATTTTACATTTAAAAATCTGGATATGATGAGCTAAATGTAGATCAGAGTCTTTTTATCCATCCCCGCAAAGAAAAGGTCTTTCCATACCAATTATCAAATTGGACTTCTTTGTGAAGCTGGTATAAAATTTATTTGGCGTGGCAATACATGCCATTGTACATATCAAATTTTCTTGCTAACATGGACAAAAGAGATCTGATTATTGTAAAAAATGCTTAACATAATATAGAAGTATTTATTGACACCAGTCATATAGCCTGTAACTTCGTACAAGGTTGTGTGAACATGCAGTTGCAGACATATCGTCTGTTATTTTTATCAAGCCAAAGCACGCAGGTCCTATCATTTCTTACCAGACTTCTTATTAGAACATATATCTACAGATATGTGTTTTCTTTTGAACAAAAGAAAAATTCACTATTGTGTGGTGGGGATCCAAATTAGGAAAAAACTTTGTGGAAAGATCTGGTCTTATTTTGGGAATTCCCTATGCCAGGTGCTAGGTGCGCCAGAAGTCATCCTTGTCTTTTCGTTCAATCAGGATTAGCTTTGGATTAATTTCAATGTTAAGCTAGATAAGATTTAGCTCCTAAGATTTTCTGTTTGTTAGCAAGGTTATTAATCGATTTTAGAAGGCAGAACTCCATCAATAAGAAGGATAAGTAGAATTATCGCCAAACTCTCTCTCTCTCTCTCTCTCTCTCTCTCTTGTTCAGCTGTTCACTGTCATGGTTCGGTGGATGCACCATCCTCGCCCTCCCATGGAGCACCATTACTACCTTAGGAGCTTTGGATCAACCCCAGTTCCTAACATCTGGAAAATGAATTTTGCTATTATAGGATATGTTAGTATCTCTTTAGGCTTAAAGTTAATTGCCTAGTCTATACTTCCCTCAACCTAAGAAAATAGACATGCCACGCTCTTTAATTCTTTATCACTTTGAACTTTTATAGTTTTGTTATTGTAGGTGCCAAACTGCCAACATTTAGGCATGTGCTTCGTGTTGGATGCAGACATGGCTTGTTCTTAATTTTCAGTGGCCTATCTACCTTCAGTGATTGCCTACAACACTACTGTATGACCAGAGCCGCTCTGCATTCTGATCTATGTGCTGTGAGCCTGTGACAGTCACAAAGAAAGTAATTCGTGCATTATTGAACTGTGGACACTGAGCACACCAGACAGACTTGACCTGACAATCTGACATCAATGCCGAAGTGGAATGTCGCTGAGTTTATTTACCCATGCAGTTTGTCTGGTCTAGGAGACATTCTTGTCTTGTAATTAAATATTTGGCTTTGCAATCCTTTGGTTCACTGTTATTTAGCATAATCAAGTGTTGCTATATTTTTCTTTAGACAACTGGTATATTTGGGCTCTCCATTTGACTTATTTTTCCCCCTTCTAACTGCATTGCAGGATATGGAGTCAGGGAAAGCTGCGAAGCCGAAGGAACTCGGTAGTAAAATGTAGGTCTAAAAAGCTGGATTACATCTGTATATGTCAATGGGGACATCTCTTCGATTCTCGCCAATTCAGTTCGATTTTATGTCGTATCTGTCTACCATGCAGCAATTCCTTTGTTTGCTTCATTTGTGTAGCTAAGCTAGAGAACTGTGTGAAGTTTCACTGGGAAGTTGATACCTCTTCTGCTGCAACTAGCAGGCCCGGACACAATCTGTAATCTGTTCGTGCCAAAGCGTTGAAAAAAGTCCAGTGCGGCAAAAAGCATTTTGTTGGCTCCTCGCACCAATGTGTAGCCCTACGTATTCTTTACAACATTTTGCGTTGTAATTGCATGGTGCTAATATTCTGCGAATGTTTTCTGTGCTATTTTTTCAAACGCATGTGGTCACAACATGTGCAACAAGCTACCTCTGAGCATTTCTGAAAAACTGGACTGGTTCACTGGTATATCTTGCATTCATGAAGCCATCACTATTGACATACATATCATTAAAAATATAATTAGCATATTTATCGATTTTAAAGTCTAGAATTTAAATTTGGGTGGGCTGAAACTGGTCCAGGATTTGACCCGGATGAACCCGGTCCATCACAACGAACTTGAGCTACGCTTTACTTCACGTTTTCTGTGCTATATATTCATTTATCACTACAATACATAAGCTTTATTTCGATGCTAATGGCGATTAGGTTGCAATCTGTTCTGTGAATGAAATATAATACCGTTGAACAGTGAACACACGATGAGTACATTGGTAATGTGGTTTACAATAATAACCTTGAATGAATTGTACAAAATCAAGTAGACAAGTACATAGCTCAGATTGGCAGTAGGAAACAAGGCGTTTCACTACGCTACAAGGAGCACACTACGATAATCTACCACGCCAATCGCGTACACGGGGATCACCGGGAACACCACCATCACCGGCACAAGCACCACCGGACCGAACTGCACCGCCGCCGCCGCTGCCGTGGAAGATGTCATCGCCGGTGTGTCGCTGTCTCCTGATGAACCGGATGTTGCACCACCGGACGTCGAGGCAGTCGCCGCGTCCGAGCTCGATGACGTCGTCGCCAGCGCCGGCGACGAGGCGCTCCGCCGCATGCCCACGGTGGCGGTGACACGGCTAGTGCTCGTCTGAGTTGCAGCCGCCGTGTCCGTGTTGCCGTCGTTGTCGTCGTCGTCCTCGTCTTCCTCCACCAATGTCGGCAAGAACGGCGACGACGCGCTCCTCCTGAGCGGCGCCGCGGTGGGCGACGTCGACGACGTCGCCGGGGCGTCGTGGGCGGCGAAGAGGAACACGCGGATGCGGCCTTGCTTGGGCTTGCTGGAGGCCATCACCGCCTCGTGGAAGAAGAGCAGCGACACGAGGCTCCACAGGTCGCCGTCGCTCGCCACGTCGTGGAGGTGGAGGCCCTCCTCTCCCGGGAGCGCGTACTGGATGCGGACGTCGTCGGAGTCGGAGAAGCCGGCGAGCGCCGCCAGCCTCGCGCGGAGGCCGGCGAGGCGCTCCGACAGGCCGACCCTGACGATCCGGTGAACTCCCCCGGCGTAGTAGCACGACGCCGCCGCTGATCCGCCGCGCTGCTGCTGGATGATCTCCCCGCCGTAGCTCACCTTCATCCTCACGGCGGTGCCCGAGCCCGACGTCGCCAGCGACGGTGAAGACGCGCTGCGTGGCAACCCCAGTGTAACGGGAGGAGCAGCAGAGGCACTTCCAGATACCAGCACCGGTAACGACGGCGCCGACGCGGTTCGGTGCGGCGGCGCGTCGTGATCGGCGGCGAACAGGAAGACCCTGATGCGGCCGGGCTTGGACGACACGGGCACCTCCTTGTAGTAGAAGAGCAGCGACACGAGGCCCCACAGGTCGCCGTCGTCCGCCACGTCGCGGATGACGCCGAGGCCCTCCCCGGGGAGCGCGTAGCGGATGAACACGTCGGCGCAGCCGGCGAGCGCCGCGAGCCGCGCGCGGAGGCCGGGCAGCCGCTCGGACATGCCGACCTTGACGATGCGGTGGACTCCGCCGGCGTAGTACGCCGCCTTGGCCTTGCCGTCGGCCTGGACGATCGCGCCGCCGTAGCTGATCATCATGCTCACCGAGGCGCCGTAGTCGCCGGCGGGAGCCATGGTCGCGACGGGAAAGCAGCAATCGAAGAGGACGGAATGGATGCGTTGGATGGTCTCTAGCTGGTGAGCGCCGCCGTGCTTTTAAGGAGCGGCGACGTACTCCGACTCCGAATCCGAGTCGAACTCGAACGCTGAGTCCGAGTCCGATTTGGAGTTGGAGGCGGTATATGTCCATAATTGGAAAGGATTGAGAGGGAGGGCTCCAATGTTGCCGTAGGCCGTACTCCATTGCAGAATGTCTTCGAGGAGGTGGTGTTCTGTTCGACGGTGCGGCGGCAGAACGGAGATGGCGCCGGGCCGCCGGCGACGAAGAAGAAGAGGAGGAAGGAAAGGACCGTATAGCCATGGCGCTCACGACGGTGCGCACGCAGGCAGGGGTACGGACAGCGTGGCATGGGGGCCTGGGAGCACAGCGCGAGTTGGGCCGGCCACAGAGACAGGGAAATGGGCCATAGCTGTGGCCAGGAAAACCAGAGGAAATATGATAAGAATAAGTTCATCTAAGGTCCCTTAACTTGTCAACGAATCCGATTTACGTCCTTCAACCGCAAAACCGGATACAACGGGTCCCTCAACTATCAAAACCGGTGCAGATTAAGTCCCTCGGCGGTTTCAATGGCGGTTTTAGCTGATGTAGCATCTACGTGGCTAATTTGACTCGGTCTCGATCTGACACTGATGTGGACGCTTACGTGGCAATTTGATCCGGAAAAATAATAAACCCCGTAAGACTCGTATGTCAGTTTCACACAAATTAATAAAAGAATGGCGGGCCCCACATGTCAGTCTAACTCACCCCTCCTCTTCTGCTTCCTCTCTCCCCATCTCCCCTCTTTTTCTCTCTCTTGCGACGACGGCGGGGCGAAAATGGAGAAGAGTGGCCGCCGGCCATCTCGCTCTTGCACGCGCTCGCCGGTAAGACTAGGGAGCTCGCCTAGCTCCTTCCCACCGGTCGTCGCCCTTGTCCCCGATGGCTGCCGTGTCAGGGACTCTCCACTGTCAACTGTTGAGGGTGGTGCCATTGGCGGGAAGGATCTGAATGCAGAAGAGGAGGAGGACGTCCAGACTTCTCAAAGCGACATCTCCACAGGCAATGGTCATCGGCCGGTTCGGGAGCGTAGGCCCAACCCAAGAGTGTTAGGCCCTGAATGGGTGGCGTAAGACACCAGCTCGCCTGTGAGCTGTCACGTGAGGGAGAGGGATGTATTAAATCAAACGATGAACACTTGTATGAACGATGAATTGGCAACTGGAGGCGTAGGCGGCGGCGGCTCGATCCTGTCGGATCTGAGAGGAAATACCACATAGTTGCCACAATTTCGCATATATCTGAGTTGTTCTTGAGAGTCCCTAACAATCTGGTATCAGAGCCATTCGCGCTGCAAAATCCTCTTGGTTTAGCCGTAAAATTTCCGGGAGAGAGGTGGGATCCTGCTACCTTGGTGGCGTGTGATCCACAAAAGCTTCGGCTCCCTCAATCTGGTTGGCTGAATTCGGAGCGCTAGCGCGGGTTAGGATCCAGAGTCACACACCAATGGATTTAGACGCCAAGTTCGATCTCTTGTTCAAAACTATTGCAGAGAATGAAAGGAAGAGAGAGGAAGCGGAGGTCCGAACCAGGGCGGAGTACCTGGATCTGAAGAAGTCGGTGGAATCTCGTATTCCGGCGGTGGAGAAGAGGGTAGAAGATCTGGGCGCCTCGCTGCAGTCGCTGAGTACCAAGGTCGAGCACCTCGAGGGCAGTCTGATGCGTCACACCAAGTTGGAGCCAGATGCTAGTACTGCCAAGACTGGGGGATCTGGAATTATCAAGGAAGAGCAGAACCAACCCAACACAGATCTGACTTCCCCTTCTTTCGGTATGAATGAAAATTTTTCTCTATCCCGTGCTCCTTTTGGATTTGAACCTAGAACACCTTCTCTTGACAGTGGAATTGCTAGTTACAATTTGAGTAGCACTATTCCTCCCATGACATGCCCCCAGTTTTGTGGTGACAACCCACAGATGTGGAAGGTTAATTGCGAACAATATTTTGATGTGTTTGGTATCCAGCAAATTCATTGGGTTAAAATTGCTACTCTCAATTTTTGTGGTAATGCCGCATTTTGGTTGCAATCTGTCCGAAATCAGCTTGGTGGTATTACTTGGGTGGGTCTCTGTGATTTAGTGTGTTCCAGATTCTCTAAGGATAGACAACAAGCTCTTATTAGACAATGGTTCCATATCAGACAAGATGGTTCAGTTGCTGAATACGTTGAGAAATTCGATAGTCTAATGCATCAGCTCCTTGCTTATGATAATTCTCTATTGCCAGTCTATTTTGTCACTAAATTTGTGGAAGGGCTTAGAAGTGATATCAGAGTTGTAGTCCTAGTTCAGAGACCCCAGGATATGGACTCAGCTTGTGCTGTGGCCTTACTTCAGGAAGAGGCCTTGGAGGGTGTTCAGTCTACTCAGTATAAAAAACCTGACACCTCAATACCTATTCGCAATAGTCACAAGGGTGCTGGGGTTCTTCCATCCACCTTGCCACCTAAACAATTGTTATCACCACAATCTGAAGATAGGAGGGGCACTGAATCAGCAAGAGCAAGAGATGATAAGCTCTCTGCTCTAAAGGCTTACAGACGATCCAAGGGACTCTGTTTTACTTGTGGTGAAAGGTGGAGTAGAGACCATAAGTGTAGTACTGCTGTGCAATTACATGTGGTCCAAGAATTGCTAGATGCCTTGCAAGATGTTAAAACTGTTGAGGTGTCTGATGGGGAACAGTTTCTGCACTGTGAGGACACCAGTGATTTAATGGCTATCTCTCAGCAGGCTATCTGGGGTACAGAATCTCCTAACTCATTCAGATTAAGAGGATGGGTCCAGGGTACTGAATTACTTATGCTTGTGGACTCTGGTAGTACCCATTCCTTTATGGAGGAAAGTATTGGTCTCAAATTGGCTGGAGTTAAACCCTTGAGAAGCAAGTTATCTGTTAAGTTGGCTGATGGCGAAACTCTTTCTTGCTCATATGAAGTTACCAATTGTAGGTGGTGGATGCAGGGACATAACTTTATTAACAATTTCAGGCTCCTGAACCTTGGTGGTTATGATATCATTCTGGGCATGGATTGGCTGGAACAATTCAGTCCAATGCAGGTTAACTGGGTGGACAAATGGATGGATATCACTATTTCTGGACAGCCTGTCAGGTTGCAAGGTATTGTATCCCAGGTTTCTCATTGCTCTCCTATTTCCACAGAACAATGTCTGGGTATGGTCAGACAAGGATCTCTCATGTATTTGGTTCAACTCACTTCTTCTGACCCTGTGACTAAGGAACCCATTCCTGCTGCTGTACAGCAACTTATTGATTCATTTCAGGCAGTTTTTGCTGAACCCAATGGACTACCTCCTAAAAGATATTGTGATCATACCATTCCTCTTGTCCCTGGAGCAGCCCCTGTTAACTTGAGACCTTACAGATTTAATCCAGCTCTCAAGGATGAAATTGAACAACAGATTTCAGATATGCTTAAGTCTGGGGTTATCCAACCAAGTCATAGTGCCTTTTCTTCCCCAGCCCTTCTAGTCAAAAAGAAAGATGGTACTTGGAGATTGGTGATTGATTACAGAAAGCTGAATGCTATCACTGTCAAAGGTACTTATCCTATGCCTGTTATAGATGAGTTGCTTGATGAACTTGCTCATGCTAAATGGTTTACTAAGCTTGACCTTAGAGCTGGATACCACCAAATTCGCATGGCTCCTGGTGAAGAGTATAAAACAGCTTTTCAGACTCATACTGGCCATTATGAGTATACCGTTATGTCCTTTGGGCTTACTGGGGCACCTGCCACTTTTCAAGGGGCAATGAATGAGACATTGAGTCCCGTGCTTAGGAAGTTTGCACTTGTGTTTTTTGATGATATTCTTATCTATAGCCCTGATTTCTCATCTCACTTGGACCATATTGCTCAAGTTCTCTCACTCCTCTCCAAGCATCAGTGGTATGTCAAGTTATCCAAGTGTTCTTTTGCACAGAAACAACTGACATACTTGGGTCACACTATAAGTGCAGCTGGAGTTCATACTGACCAAGGTAAGATTCAGGAGGTAGTGAACTGGAAGGTGCCCACTACTGTGAAAAAACTTAGGGGTTTTCTGGGTCTTGCTGGTTACTACCGCAAATTTGTTAAGGGATTTGGAGTTATCAGTAAGCCTCTGACTAATCTCTTGCGAAAAGGAGTTCCTTTCATTTGGACTCCTGAAACTGATGCTGCTTTCCATAACCTTAAACAGGCTTTGGTTTCTGCTCCTGTTCTGGCATTACCTGACTTTCAAAAGGTGTTTACAGTTGAGACTGATGCTTCTGATTCCGGCATTGGAGCTGTTCTCTCTCAAGATGGACACCCAGTTGCTTATATCAGTAAGGCTTTAGGTCCCAGAACTAAAGGTCTTTCCACTTATGAAAAAGAGTGCATGGCAGTTTTACTGGCAGTTGATCAATGGAGATCTTATTTGCAACTTGGTGACTTTATTATTCTCACTGATCATCATAGTTTAATGCATCTCTCGGATCAACGTTTGCATACACCATGGCAGCATAAAGCTTTTACCAAACTCCTGGGTCTATCTTATAAGATTTGTTACAGAAGGGGGTCTCATAATGGGGCAGCTGATGCTTTATCTAGGAAATTTCAGCATGATGAGGAAGAATTATGCCACATTTCAGCCTGTACTCCAACCTGGCTCCAGGAAGTTACCACAGGGTATGCCAGTGATTCTTATTCCAGTCAGTTGCTCACTGAATTAACTGTACAGCCCAATGCAAGAAAACATTTCTCTCTTCATGCTGGGTTGCTTAAATATAAAGGAAGGATATGGATTGGGAATAACAGACAGCTCCAATTGAAATTACTAACTGAAGTTCATTCCAATCCAATTGGGGGGCATTCTGGTTTCCCTGTTACTTATAGGAAACTAAAGCAACTTTTTGCTTGGCCCAGTATGAAAAAAATGACTAAACTATTTGTGCAGCAGTGCCAGATATGTTTACAGGCTAAACCTGATAGAGCTAAATATCCTGGTCTCCTTCAGCCTTTACCTGTTCCTGAGGGTGCTTGGCAGGTGGTCTCTTTGGATTTTATTGAAGGTCTGCCTGTTTCAGATCATGCTTCTTGTATTTTAGTTGTGGTGGACAAGTTTTCCAAATATGCTCATTTTCTTCCTTATAAATCACCCTTTCACTGCTCTTGGAGTTGCTAAATTGTTTATGAAGCATATCTTCAGGCTGCATGGGCTCCCACTGGTACTAATCTCTGACAGGGACAGAGTATTTACCAGTCAGTTATGGCAACATTTGTTTGAAGGATCTGGTACAAAATTGCATTTTAGCTCTGCTTATCATCCTCAATCAGACGGCCAAACAGAAAGGGTTAATCAATGTCTGGAGATCTATCTGAGGTGCTTTGTTCATTCAGCTCCTAGCAAGTGGGCAGCTTGGTTACATCTTGCAGAATATTGGTATAATACCTCATATCACTCTGCTGTCCAGTCTACTCCCTTTGAAGTGCTCTATGGTCATTCCCCTTGTCATTTTGGCATCAGTTTACAAGATTGTGCCATTCCTGATTTACATGTTTGGTTAAAGGAAAGGCAGTTGATGCAGAAGCTTGTTCAACAGCATCTTCACAGAGCACAGCAGCAGATGAAGCATTTTGCTGATAAGAAAAGGAGTTTTCGTACTTTTGCTATTGGAGACTGGGTGTACCTCAAATTACAGCCCTATGTTCAAACTTCTGTGGCTGTCAGAGCTAATCACAAATTGGCTTTCAAATATTTTGGGCCATTTCAAATTACAGCACAGATTGGAACTGTTGCTTATAAATTGCAGTTACCTCCCACCAGTTCTATACACCCAGTTTTTCATGTGTCTCAATTGAAATCTGCTACTGGCTTTACAGGACATGTTCAGTCTCATCTGCCATCGTCTATCTCTGCCTTGCAAGTTCCTTGGCGCATTCTGGACAGGCGGCTTGCTAAGAAGGGTAATTCTACTATCTCTCAAGTTTTGGTGCAGTGGTCTGAGTCCCCTCCAGAAGATGCCACTTGGGAAGACTATGAAGAATTGCATGCTCGATTTCCTGCTGCATTGGCTTGGGGGCAAGCCAATTCTCAAGGGGTGGGGCTTGTCAGGGACTCTCCACTGTCAACTGTTGAGGGTGGTGCCATTGGCGGGAAGGATCTGAATGCAGAAGAGGAGGAGGACGTCCAGACTTCTCAAAGCGACATCTCCACAGGCAATGGTCATCGGCCGGTTCGGGAGCGTAGGCCCAACCCAAGAGTGTTAGGCCCTGAATGGGTGGCGTAAGACACCAGCTCGCCTGTGAGCTGTCACGTGAGGGAGAGGGATGTATTAAATCAAACGATGAACACTTGTATGAACGATGAATTGGCAACTGGAGGCGTAGGCGGCGGCGGCTCGATCCTGTCGGATCTGAGAGGAAATACCACATAGTTGCCACAATTTCGCATATATCTGAGTTGTTCTTGAGAGTCCCTAACATGCCGGCCGTCCGCCGCCCTTCTCCCCGATGACCGCCAGCGGGAGAGGAGGGAGCGGAGCGCGGCGGCGTCGGCCGGAGAGGAGGGAGCGGCGCCACTACTTTCACCAGCGCCCCACAGCGACGACTTGCCGGCGCCGCTCGCCGCGGTGACGACGATGACCGTGGATGCGGCGGCGCCAGCGCTGGCCTCGACGTCCTTTGCTGGCCGGCGTCATCGTCGACGACAATGACGACTCGTCAGAGGACGACGCACCGTCGACGTACATTCCGATGGCGGCCTTCCTGATCTCGAGCACGAACAGCAGCAGCGTGAACCAGACGATGGCCTGGAAGACGGAGAGCTGGACAATTGTTAGCATTATTTTTGTGTGGCAGTTAGCTTCGTGCATGCGGCTAGCTAGTGGCTGCCGAATTAATTGGATCGCGTGCTGCGTGCGCGTACGATGCGGCCGAAGTTTTTTTCTTAGTGGTGTGTCTGCTGGGCTACAGAAGTCATGTAATCTCCTGAGTTAAGTGCCAAGTGAATGAGAAAAACTAGATAAGGCGTTCATCATCGAGAAATTCTTCTGTGTTTGTCCACAAAGATTTTCGCTCCAGCTAGTTGAAGTGCGCGTGTTGCTGTAATCCTTGGCCAGAGCTGACAACGACAAGTTGCTGCGCCCACTCGCCGTACATGGCGCGCGCCATGGGCACGCCGACGACGAGCGAGTTGGTCAGCGTGGACAGCGAGAAGCTGGTGATGGACCAGCGACGGCGCAGCCGCCTTTGCTCATGAACCGTGCCCAGACGCCGATGACGGCGATGGGTTCGTCTGGACTAGATTCAGATCCCTTGGGATCCACCAAGAGAGGCTTGAGCTCGGCAGAGGCGGCGAGGGGGTCGGGTGAGGCGCGGGCAGCACGAAGTCGAGCGGCGAGGTCGGGCTACGAGGAGGCAGCGGCGAGGTGCTCCTGCCGCTCGTGGAGCTCGTCGCGGGCGGCGAGGAGGCGGTCGGAGAGGCCTGGGGACGAGGAGAGCGGCGCGAGCGCCAAAGCGAGAGAGGAAAGGGGAGAGAGATGAAGAGATGGGAGATGGGGAGAGAGAGGAGGAAGAAGAGGGGTGAAATGACATGTGGGGCCCACGTGGGCCCTGCCATTTTTTATTAATTTATGTGTGAAATTGACATGTGGGTCTCACGGGGTTTATTATTTTTCTGAATTGAATTGCCACGTATGCGTCACGTCAGTGCCACGTCAGATCGAGACCGAGTCAAATTAGCCACGTAGGCGCCACGTCAGTCAAAACTGCTATCGAAACCGCCGAGGGACCTAATTTACACCGGTTTTGATAGTTGAGGGACCCGTTGTATCTGGCTTTGTGATTGAAGGATGAAAATCAGATTCGTTGACAAGTTAAGGGACCTTAGATGAACTTATTCCAATATAATAATAAAAAGAAAAGGAAAGATAGAGGGGGAAGAAGGAAAGGAGAGAGACAGACAAGCTAGAGGGAGGAAATCCCAATTCAAGATCTAAAACTCTAAGAATCAAATCAAAGAACTTTTAATTAATATATAAAACTTTCATCTAAATAAATAATAAACTTTCAATCAATTAAAAAGAAAATCTAAAACCTTCATCTAAATACTCAAACCATTTGTCTCAATCGTCACCATAGCCACAGTGACACTACAGGTGCTCTTCCGTTGCTCGTCTTACTTCAGAGAAGCTGGGCATGTGGCGGCGGGCTATGATAAAGACAGTGGAGTTCACATGGCAATAGCAACGGCCGATAGTTGATACCGTAACCTCGAGGAGTCACCACCGAAGTATCTAATATGGGGTTGGCATGATGAGCTGAGTGTGTGTCACGCCCTGAAGTTTCCCCCTCTCCTTGCTTTAAAAATTGGCTAAATAAATCGTCCGAAGAAATTATCTTAATTAACCTAGAGCTAATTCCCTAATTAATAAATGCAATTAATAATTGAATTCGGCGTGGTGGAATTTTTCTTGAGTTCCCCATGCTCCAATGCATTAACAAGATTTTTAGTGGAATTTTCAGAGCCTTGGAAATAATTTTAACCAATTAAAAATGAGCAAGCGCAATATTTTAATCCCAGGAAAATCCTTCCCCTCTTTTTCTTTTCTTTTCCTTCCTTTTTCTCTAGATGGGCCGTCGGCCCATCTCTCTCCCCGCGCTCGGCGCCCCTTTCCTGGGCCGGCCCGTTCCTTCTCCCCTCCCCGAAGTCCTCCCTCCCTCCCTCTCTCCTTCGGGCGCCGACAGGTAGGGCCCACCTGTCGGTCGTCTTCCTCCTCTAGCCGGTTGGAGCCGAGCCCCAACCGCCGGCGCCCCACCTCCCCACGCCGCTCGCCTTCTCCGTCCCTCTTCACGCCCCACTCCGCGCCCGCGTCGCCGCCCACCTTCCCCACATCTCCCGGCCCGTGCGCGCGCTCGAGAGGGCGGGATTCGATTTCGAATCCCACCCCCCTCTCTCTCTCTCCTCCCCACGTCGCCGGCCAAATCGGGAGGGTTCCCGGCCACGTCCTCCCCTCCCTCGCCCATAAAAGCACTCTCCCGAGCCCCCTCTTTCGTTTTCCCTCATTCGCCGCGCTCTCCCGTGCTTCCTATCGTCGCCGCGCCGCTCGCCCCTTACGCCGCCGCCTACCGCCGTCTCCGGCCGCGCGCCACCGCCGCTAAAGCCGCTACCGCGCCGTGAAGCCGCCGTCGTCGCGCTCGCGGGTGCCGTCCGCTCCTCGGCCGCCGCTTGGTTGCCGCCAATCACCCCCGAAACCCCGTTTCCCTCGCTCGCCGGTGAGCTCTCCTTTTTCATCCATCTCCGGCCGGCCACTTTGGTCGTTGCGGTCGTCCTCTCCACCCCTAATCCCTCTCCTCCTTTCCTATAGGTGTCGCCTCCGCCCGTCCGCCCCTCCTCGTCGCCGTGTCACCGCCGCCTTTCATCCTCCGCTTTGGTCGCCGTGCTCGCCGGTGAGGCTCCCCTCCGCTCCCCTTTTTTCCCTCTCTCCCGTGTGCGCCGCCGTCCTTCGCGCGTGCGCCGTCGCCTTCAGCCGCTGCCGCCGCTTTTCGCCCCGTCCTCCGTCGCTTCCCACGCCGCCGATTGCCGTCGCCGGCGACCGTGCGCGTCGCCGCCGGTTGCCATGGCCGGCCGGCCGGTTTTGAAGCCGAGCCGAGCCGTGCCTAGCCGCCGCCGTGCCGTCCGATCGGCCTCCCGGCCGATCCGGACCGTCGGTCCCGTGGACCGGCGGTGGACCACCCGCGTGGTCCCGGTCCACGGTGGACCGGCCACCTTGTGCCGCTGACCCATGGGGCCCGCTTGCCGGCGCCTCTCTCTCCCCTCTCTTGAGCCGCTGACAAGCGGGGCCCGCCTGTCGGCGCCGCCCCCCCCCTTGGATGACGTCAGCCCTGGGCTTTATTGCGCAATAAAGTGATTAAGGACTTTTCTTTATTAGTAAAAACACAGTTTATCTTCTAAAATTCATAAGTAATTCATCCGAGCTCCGTTTAAGTCCATTCAAGTCTCAGTAAATCAAGAAAAATGCAAAGAATCCATTAAAAATGGTTTTGTTCCTGTTTCTGTAGTCTTATAGCATGTTTTGCTTGTGTGCTTTGTTTGTCGCGTAGGTTTCGGCCGTTTCGTCGATCCGCAGTTTCTCGAAGACGTTGCTGAGGTCTCATCAGTTCGAGAGCAAGGCAAGTCATGCAATACGTTTGATCATATTGTACCCAATTTACAAATATCCCGCATTTCTATTAAATGTTGCATTCTTTTACAATGTAACGTGGGATGGGTCCTATTTCTCAGCCACATATTGGTTACCCTATGCCATTGATAACTTGGGTATCAAAATGATTAGATGTTGGTTTAGGAAATGCTTAGCCATGCTTAGTTCAACTAGCACACAAATGGGGATCACCTTATTACATAGACTTTGTCTATTGGCATAGCTTTAGATTGGTGCCACCGCAATGGTGTTAGTTAATTAAAATACACTGAATGGTGGGCTGTGGGTGCATGGTTTTGCTGGTCGCACCCATGGCAATTAAGGATCGGTTCACGGGAAACCCTGGGAGACTTACCGTGCTTACCACAAGCGGGAGTGGGTAACTGCTTGATCTGAAGTATAGCTCGACCCTTTCCTAGGCACCGGTGGCGAGGGTGGGCGTGACGGAGTTGGGTCGGCCGGGGTGTCCGGTTGTCCAGCTGCCGGATTCACCGCGGCGCAAGAGGGGACCGCCCACTGCCTTTTGAGGGGTGGGGGTGAAACCTTAGCGTGGTGTGGATGGTTAGGGGAGGGTTATGTGGAGGGTCTTGTCACGATTTCCCCCTTTGCAGTATCATGGTGATACTTCGGGGCATGCCGACATGTGTGGAATCGTGTCTTGTGGGTACAGTTGTACACCTCTGGCCAGAGTAAAACTATTCGAATAGCCGTGCCCGCGGTTATGGGCGATCAACCAGATTCACCGTGATTAGTCTCACCCCTAGTTTAGCTTAATGAACTGGTGTAGTTCAGGTGGTTGGTTGGGCCTGTTGCAACGTGGGGTAGCGTTGGACAGTGTTTGGTTAATATTGATTAATTACTACAACTGTTTTACTGCCTTCAACTACTGTTTTTAAATGCTAGCTTTATGCAAAAGAACCTCTAGCCTCCTTTGGTTATATCCTGCATCATACCTCCTCTTCCGGTATGACTTGCTGAGTACAGTGGGTAGTACTCAGTCTTGCTCTCTTTTTCCCCACACAAGAGCTGAAGATCTTCCTAGTTGGAGCTGTTTTGTCAAAGTTGGTTTCGTTGCTGCCGTCAAGGATTGCCTGTGGAGTGGAGTCGCTCGCTGCTGAAGTCAAGCTTTCCGGTTTAGCTCGCTTTTATCTTTTCCGCTGCATTTGCAATCTTTTCCATTTTGTAAGACGTGGATCTGTATGTCAACAATTGTCGTTTGTGTACCCTGGCTGGTCCTGGACAGGGATTTAATGCACATTCAGCTTAGAAATTCTGGTTCGAGAATTTCTGGGCGTGACAGTGTGCCAATTAGAAGTTTTAAGAGAGAGGATGAAGAAAAGATACATGAAAATGCTTTCGGTTGAGCACCCGAACCAGGCCCAAATACCGGGTGACCTCCCCCTGATTCCATCGCTGTAGCGTCGTCTCATCTGCCGTGCCTCTGCATGCATGCATCATAAGATTGTATCATGATCTCTCTTCCTTCTCTCTCCTCCTGGATACATGTAAAACTTTTTTAAACTAAAGTTTAAATAATTTTTATCTTAAGTTACTAATCTGTTTTACGACCTAAGCCAATTGTTTGGTCTGTTGCAATTAAATCTTTATAACAAAATCTCACATGGCTATATTTTATTGTTTTTAACTTTTTTTTTGTAGTGGATCTTTTATAAATGTTGCCCATGGTGTTATTGAATATTTCAATAAGTATTTGCTCATGTTTCACCTGGTCATTTATAGTTGTTGCATGTAAAATTTCTTTTAGATGTTTCACGAAGTATTTTTATGTTTCAATAATTACAACTCGATGTTTCATACGTGATATAAAAATATTTTAATAAAAAAGTGTTTGAATATACATTATATGTTTCATATATGGATTTTTTTTCATGTTTTACTCGTTGAGACTTAATGTTTCGTAAGGTAATTGTCATTGTTGCATCTATCTCAAACATTAGTTGAAAAATTTGTAAGTGATGAAATTATGTTTCATAAGAGATAAAACAATGGTTTTTAGGACATATATGTTTTTATTAAAATATTATCATGTTATATCTTCTTATAAAGAATAAATTACAACGTACACAACGGTTTTAAGCGGATCATAAATCAGATGCTCCCTCCATTTCATATTGTAAGATTTTTTTTGACTTTTCTCTAAGTTAAATATGGTTTTATTAAATCTAACATTGAATATATTTTGATTATATGTTTAATTGGTGTTGGAAATGTTGCTATGTTTTGCCATAAACTTGATCAAAATTAAATAAATTTGATAGCAAAAGGTCAAAACATCTTAGGATATCAACAATGTTTACTACCAACCAAATGAAAAAGAGTATGGTTTAGATTAGTTGTTACTAGTTGTTACGAAAGCTACAATGGTAAAACAATAGAAGTGGGTGTCAAACTTGCCCCCCCCCCCCCCATAATCCACTAGCAATACGAGGGGGAAAGAGATAAATCATATTGTTTATCCTTTATTGCTCGGTAATAGCACTATAACCTGTTATTTGCTAGTATTTCCTAGTTCTACAATGCTTATAGTTTGATTAAACCTAGTAAGGCTTCATTTACTTATTGCTTTCCTTTTGTACTTTCTCCGTTTCAAGTTATAAGATATTTTGACTTTGGTCAAAATCAAACTGCTTCAAATTTGACTAAGTTTATAGACAAATATAGTAATATTTACATTACCAAATTAGTTTTTATTAAATTAATAATTAAATATATTTTTATAATAAATTTTTCTTGGATTGAAAATATTACTATTTTTTTTTCTATAAACTTGGTCAAATTTTAAGTAGTTTGACTTTGACCAAAGTAAAAACATCTTGTAACACATATTGTGGACGTACTTATGATATCAAACAGATGAAGTAGTATTCTAGGAGAAAAACTTGCTTAAAATTTTAGTAAAAATGTGGATATACATATATCAGAGAAGGGGGAGATAGAAAACAGAGGTGGGGAGGGGATCCGAAAGGCCTATATTAGGGTGTGTTTAGTTCTTGGGTGTAAAGTTTTTGAAGTATACGGACACACATTTGAAGTATTAAACGTAGACTAATAACAAAACAAATTATAGATTCCGCCTGTAAACTGCGAGATAAATTTATTAAGCCTAATTAATCCGTCATTAGCAAATGTTTACTGTAGCACCACATTGACAAATCATGGAGTAATTAGGCTTAAAAGATTCGTGTCGCAATTTACATGCAAAATGTGCAATTGGTTTTTTTCCTACATTTAATGTCCTATACATGTGTCCAAACATTTGATGTGATGTTTTTGGCCAAATTTTATTTTGATCTAAACAAGGCATTAGGAGGGTAGGTATCATTTATTTTTTTTTGAAGAATCGGATAACTAATTTGTAGTCTCCTCCATTCAAAAAACTGATCATCACGGGAAAATTTTGGAGCAGGTTAAAATTCAAAAATTGAAGCTCGATCTCGAAAACAAATAGTAAACTCCAACTGAATCTAGGGCTGTGCGTGACGGCTCCAACAGGGTTATGATCCTGCCCTCCTGCAACACCGACGGCGGTGATATCAAAAGGAGAAAGACGACACCGCGCCGCGCGCATGTATGGCCGGTTGCACAGTTCGATAGTTGCGGAATCGCAGCATCTGTTGCGGTTCACGGGACTCAAGTTAATTTTTCTCTTCTCACTAATTAACACAGCTACAGTAATTAAATCAGCATTAATAACCAAGAAAAGAAAAAGGGAGTCTAAGCCTCTAATTAATTAACATTAAACTGAAATGAACATCACGAGCCCCGCCGCCATCAGCCCAACGCCTGCGCCGGCCACCACCGCGCAGCTTCCCGCCGACGTTGTTGTCCCGTCCGCCGCCGCACTTGTCCCGTTTGTCGACGGCGATGTCGTCTTCGTCGGCGGCGTATCCACAATTCCCGGACCATCAACCGCCGCCGGAGCGATGGGATCGTCGTCGTAGTCCGTCATCGAGGAGGCCGACGCGTCGTCGGCGCTCTTGGCCGTCGCCGGAGAAGACGGCGGCGTGCCGCCGCCGGAAGAGGGGCCGCCCAAGCTCGGCGCCACGATGGGGGCGCTGACCTGCATGACGGAGAGGTTGTACGGCCGGCACGCCACGACCTTCACCAGCTGCGACCCGATCGGCGCGCCGGGCTCGCCGGAGCCGAACGCCATCTGGTCGTCGGCGACCTGGGTGTACTTCACGAGCCCCACGCCTCCGCCGCCGCCGCCGGCGGCGGTCGGCCGGAGCAGCGTGGGGAGGAGCGCCGTCTTCGCCTTGAGGCTGTACAGCTTGACGGGGTCGTAGTAGTCGAGGAGCACCTGCAGCGCCACCACCTCCCCCTGCGTGGCCTCCGGGAGCGACGTGATGGCGCCGGCGGCGGCGTCGTCGACGACGAGGACGGTGACGGCCGGCCGCAGGTTGACGTCCTCGGCGAGCCTCGTCTGCGAGAGGAGGCCGTTGAACACGGAGAACTCCGGGAACTCGTGCAGGATCTCGGTGACGTTGAACTTGACCGCCGCGGCGGCGGGCGGCGACGACGACGCGAAGGCGAGAGCTAGGATGAGTCCGGCGGCGGCGGCGACGGCGGCCATGGTTGCTGTGCTCTCCGCGGCGGAGGAGGCCGTCGTGCACGTGGAGATAGTGAAATTGGGAAGGGAAGGAACGTGAGGGCTAAACTGGGGGTGTACGTACGTGCATGGGAGTGGATTGCATGCATGCATGGGCGCGCCAAAAAGGTTAGACGTTGTTGACGTACGGTCCATGACACTTTGACCGAGTCTCTGGTGGGTCCATGTCATGAAGCCATGAAGAACGTTGTGCACATGGGCTGATGATAAGGCTGATAAACTTTCTCATGCTCCAAGTCCAAGGCTTTTTGTTGTCATTAAATCAGTTTTCTCTCCCTTGTCTATTTATATGTATCCTGTTTATTATATGTCCATGGTTTTTTTATTATGAAAACTATTATATCTCTTAAAATATAGAGTTTTAGCTATACTAGTAATTACCTATGCATTAACTATGCACATGCTCATCATTTAAACATTATCTAGTCTGTCTCTTTCCAACCCCTGTAACTATATGAATTCCTTCACTACATGTAAGACCATACCAAATAAAATGGACATTATTTTGTGTAGACATTATTTTTTTATGAAACGTTTAAATTTATTGAGCATGTGAGTTTCACCGACAAGGAGACCATACGCTAGTGCTAAAGGTAGTGGTAGCAGATTCACTACTACTACCTTTAAATTAGTATAGAAATCTAGGCACTTGCTATATTTCGAGACCGAGGTATTAACTTCAAAATTAACTTCTATCATTTGAGCTTTTAGATGGTCTGTTTGGTGTACCTTCAACTCTCAAATCCACTTCTGATCAAGTTAGAGCACAACCAAATGTTTCATGAGAGATTGCCGGATTGCTCCACAAAAATGAACTAGCAGCGTGGAGTGGCATTCTCGCCACTGCACTACTCCAAAGACAACAAGATTTCAGGAGTTAAAGTGGCAATCCCGCTTAGTATATACTAGTATAAAAATTAAGAAAATAAATTGCTAGTATAAAATTTGAGAGAAAAAAAATAACTAGAGTGGCGAATTCGAAGCGAGGGGAAAAAACCGTTTATCCGCTCTAATTGCATCCCTAGCCGACATCAGGAAGAGAATCAAAGAAACCTGTTTGTCTTAGAACTTGGAAGTATATTTAATTTGTCGTCCCATTAAAGGAGGACTTGGAATAATAAGAGATATTCAAGCTGTTAACAAATTAACCTCATCCTCAACACTGCTTGGAGAGTATCCACCTCAGATGATTGAGTTGCCAAAATCACTAAAGCCAATGCTATATTAAGAACGAATGTATGGTGGGAGGGGAAGCAGTACAAGATGAAATCCTTGATGCCCACGTCTGAATTCTTCAAAATTTTAAATTTTGAGCCAAAGATTTTAAATTGCATCATGTCAATTCTTCACTTTCTATTTTTAACTTTTTTTTATGATTTCTTGAATTTAGTGAAACATAAATTATTTTTGAACTCTAAAAAGTTAATTTCAGAACTTCCTTCTTTTTAATGTCTCTGATTTGAATATTTGAATCTTAAACCTTTGTAGAATCATGTGATGATTAATCTTTGTGATGAACAATTATTAAATGTAAGTGCTTGTTGAAAATATGGTGATGTGTTTTTGGACAGTGAATAGTGTAGTGGTCGGCATTGTGAGGCCGGTCAGATCGGGGGTTGCCACCAGTTAGACCGGAGGTGTTGGTGCGGACTGACCTAGTAGCCCGACGGTCAAGTTGGTGTGAAGTTGTACTCAGATATGAAGTTTCTTGTTGTACATGTGTAGGTGTTGCTTGAGACCATGGGAGTATAAATGTTAATGAATCGGGAATAGGCTTGGTAGAAGTTGAGGTTCAGACGGTCAAGGATATCACGCGGGATACTTAGGTTACAGAATAATGCACGTCGAGGTGAAGGTTTCCATATGGTATACACGTGGTGTTGTGTGCATGTGGAAAGAGGAGTCAAATTTCAATTGGACTCCAAGTTTGGAAAGATTGGAGTGTAGAGTTGTATGGGGATATTGTTTCCCTCGTTTGGTAGGTTTCCTATGTGATTAGGAGTCCTAGTTCTAGTTGGATTTGTGGCTAGGGGCAGCCACAATGTGGGTATAAATAGATGATGGGTTGAGGCTAGAAGATATCGACTTTTTGGGAGAGAAAAATTAGGGTTTCTTTCGAGGTTTTAGCACTAGGTCAAGAGTTGAGAGATGATTGCTTTAGATGCACTTTTAAACACATATTGATACAATAAAGTTAATTTACTTTCTTGAGTTTTGTCGGTACATGTTTTTCTGGATCCCAACGGTGACCAGAGTTTATTGGGCGGCCTAACTGGCGGCGTGATGGCGGTGTAAGTGATAGTCAGAGGTGGTCCAACCGGCGGCAAGGTGGCGGTCAGACAAGCGGCATGCATGCGGTTAGACCGTGGCAATCTAATGGTGCCATCGGTTGAACTTCATCAAATATGAGGGTAACTTTTATCCCCGCTAAAAGTTTTGGTTTTTGGTGGTCCTACCAGTCATCCCTCCCCTCTTGTAGGCTTGATTTTTGTCTCGATCATACAACATTTTCTTTTCTATGTGTGACATCCTTGGATTTAAATTCTTTGGATTTCAAACTTTTCTTATTTTCACCAATCTCTATAAAATACCTCAAAATTGACAAAATTAGCTTAGGAGACTCTAGCTTTGTGGCGTTTGCTTAGTTTTATGGTACTTTGCCAAAAGACATTCAATATATTATTTTAATATATCCTATTCAATTGTAGAGATAAAACTTTTCAAAAAATGATTTTACCCTTGGTTCACCTAGCATATTCAAACCCAAACAAATTCTAGTTGGTTCTAAACATTTGCAAAAATTTAAAAGCTGTCCCAATTTCTGGAAATCAAAATGTTTTACAAAAAAGTATAAATTCAGAAAATAATATTTCAATTTTCATTTTTTTTAAAAAATAATGTATTTGATTTCAGTAATTTTGGATCAAGTTTTGAATTTTGCAAAAATATGTTTAAATTGTACAAAAAAAGTGTTTAAATTTTAATTATGCTTGGCGAACCAAAGGTAAAATCATCTTTTACAAAGTTTTATCTCTCTATTTGAATGTGATATATTAAAATAATAGATGGAGTGTCTTTTAGCAAAGAACTATAAAACTACGGTGTCGTATGGGAAAACCACAACCTAGAATGCCCTATAGAAAATGTCACAAATTAAAGCTAGAGTGTCCTAGAGCAAATTTTGTCCTCAAAAGTCTATAACATGCTTTATTCTTACTAATTCAAGTGTAACCTATCAAACTAAACGAATTTACTGTTAATAATATTTAACCCTTTTCTTCATTTTGGAGTTCTAGATTCAAATTCTTGATATATATTGCAAACGATTAGTTCTGTCTTTCGCTAAAAAAAAAAATCCAAGAATCCATATCATAATCTCCACTAACAAATTTCAGATCCGGTCCTCCAAATTGAATGAAACTAATTCCGATTTTCATAGTTTACCTTTTCTCAAAATTAAAGTTTATTTATCCAAATTTTGTAATCCAAAACCTTTTATATTCCCGTATACCCATGTTGGTATTTGATATTGTCACAGATAAATCAGCAAGCACACGGATACCACTGTAGCACTTTAGCTCAAAGTATTCCAAGGGTATTGTCACGCCCTGAAGTTTTCCCCCTTTTTGCTTGCTTTAAAAATTTGGCTAAATAAATCGTCCGAAGAAATTATCTTAATTAACCTAGAGCTAATTCCCTAATTAATAAATGCAAATAATAATCGGAATCGGCATGTGGAATTTTTCTTGGATTCTACATGTCACAATATATTAACAGGATTTTTAGTGGAATTTTCAGAGCCTTGGAAATAATTTTAACCAATTAAAAATCACCAAAGTGCAATTTTTAATCCCAGGAAAAATCCTTTCTTCTTTTTCTTTTTTCCTTTTTCCTTCTTTTTCCTCTTCTTGGGCCGTCGGCCCAGTCCACCCCGTCTCCCCGCGCTCGGCCTTTCTCTTGTGGGCCGGCCCGTTCTCCTTCCCCTCTCTCCGGGACGCTGACAGGTGGGGCCCACCTGTCAGGTCGTCTCCTTCCTCCAGCCACCCGCCTCCGACGGCCGTCCGCCGCCGAATCCGCCACGTCGCCGCCTCCTCCGCTCTTCCCGCGCCCACGCCGCGCCGCTCCCGCGTCCCCCTCCCACGTCGCCGCCTCTCCCCCGCGTCTCCCGCCCTCGCGCGCCTCGCAAATGGGCGGGATTCGAATTTGAATCCCACCCCTCTCTCTCTCCCCCACCTTCCCACGTCGCCGGCGCAATAGGGTGGGTTCCCGGCCACGTCCGCCTCCCCCTCCGCCTATAAATCGTTCCCCGCGTCTTCCTCTCTCGTTTTTCGCACTCGCCGCGCTCTCCCGTGCCGTCTACCGCCCACGCGCCGTCGCACCCGAGCTCCGCCGCTTGCCGCCGCCTTCGGCCGCGAGCCGCCGCCGCTAGAGTCGCCGCCGCGCCAAACCGCCGCCGCCGTTAGCTTCGCCGCTGCAAGAGCTTTCCCGGCCGCCGCCTCGCGTCGCCGGAATCCCACCGGAGCACCTCTCCCCTCGCGAGCCGGTGAGTTTTTCCCTCCCCTCCATCTCCGGCCGGCAATCCAAGCCGCCGTGGTCGTCGTCTCCTCTCCTAACGCCTCTCCATCTTCTCCTAGGGTGTCGCCGCCGCCCGTCCGTGCCTCCGCGTCGCCGGTCATCGCCGCTCGTCTCTTCCCACGCCGGTCGCCGCCATCGCCTCGGTGAGGAATCCCCTTTCCTCCTTCCTTTCCTCTCCCCCGTGAGCGCCGCCGCCCTCCGCGCGTGCGCCGTCGTCTTCGGCTGCCGCCGCCGCCTTCGCGCCGGCCGCCGCCGTCTCCCCGCGCCGCCGGTCACCGCCGGCGGTCGTGCGCCGTCGTCGCCTCGCCATGGCCGGCCGGCTTGAGCCGTGCCGAGCATGCCGCCACCCACTCCCTCCCCCTTGAGCCACTGCCCGTGGGGCCCACATGCCGGCGCCTCCCTCTCCTTTCCCCTTGTGCCGCTGCCAGTGGGGCCCGCTTGCCAGCCGCCCCCTTCCTCTCTCTTGAACCGCTGACCAGTGGGGCCCACCTGTCGGCGCAGCCGCCCCCTCCCCTCGCTGACGTCAGCCCTGGGCCATATTGCGCAATAAATTGATTAAGGACTTTTCTTTATTAGTAAAAACACAGTTTATCTTCTAAAATTCATAAGTAATTCATCCGAGCTCCGTTTAAGTCCATTCAAGTCTCAGTAAATCAAGAAAAATGCAAAGAATCCATTAAAAATGGTTTTGTTTCCTGTTTCAGTAGTCTTATAGCATGTTTTGCTTGTGTGCTTTGTTTGTCGCGTAGGTTTCGGCCGTTTCGTCGATCCGAAGTTTCTCGAAGACGTTGCTGAGGTCCCATCAGTTCGAGAGCAAGGCAAGTCATGCAATACGTTTGATCATATTGTACCCAATTTACAAATATCCCGCATTTCTATTAAATGTTGCATTCTTTTACAATATCATGTGGAATGGGTCCTATTACTCAGCCATATATTGTTTACCTTATGCCATTGACAACTTGGGTATCAAAATGATTAGATGTTGGTTTAGGAAATGCTTAGCCATGCTTAGTTCAACTAGCACACAAAAAGGGATCACATTATTAAATAGACTCTGACTATTAGCATAGCTTTGGACTGGTGCCACCGCAAGGGTGTCAGTTAATTAAAATATTCTGAGTGGTGGGCTGTGGGTGCATGGTTTAGCTGGTCGCACCCATGGCAGTTAAGGACCGGTTCACGGGAAACCCTGGGAGACTTACCGTGCTTACCACAAGCGGGAGTGGGTAACTGCTTGATCTGAAGTATAGCTCGACCCTTTCCTAGGCACCGGTGGCGAGGGTGGGCGTGATGGAGTTGGGTCGGCCGGGGTGTCCGGTTGTCCAGCTGCCGGATTCACCGCGGCGCAAGAGGGGACCGCCCACTGCCTTTTGAGGGGTGGGGGTGAAACCTTAGCGTGGTGTGGATGGTTAGGGGAGGGTTATATGGAGGGTCTTGTCACGATTTCCCCCTTTGCAGTATCATGGTGATACTTCGGGGCATGGCGACATGTGTGGAATCGTGTCTTGTGGGTACAGTTGTACACCTCTGGCCAGAGTAAAACTATTCGAATAGCCGTGCCCACGGTTATGGGCGATCAACCAGATTCACCGTGATTAGTCTCACCCCTAGTTTAGCTTAATGAACTGGTGTAGTTCAGGTGGTTGGTTGGGCCTGTTGCAACGTGGTGTAGCGTTGGACAGTGTTTGGTTAATATTGATTAATTACTACAACTGTTTTACTGCTTTCAACTACTGCTTTTAAATGCTAGCTTTATGCAAAAGAACCTCTAGCCTCCTTTGGTTATATCCTGCATCATACCTCCTCTTCCGGTATGACTTGCTGAGTACAGTGGGTAGTACTCAGTCTTGCTCTCTTTTCCCCCACCCCAGAGCTGAAGATCTTCCTAGTTGGAGCTGTTTTGTCAAAGTTGGTTTCGTCGCTGCCGTCAAGGATTGCCTGTGGAGTGGAGTCGCCCGCTGCTGAAGTCAAGCTTCCCGGTTTAGCTCGCTTTTATCTTTTCCGCTGCATTTGTAATCTTTTCTATTTTTGTAAGACGTGGATCTGTAGGTCAACAATTGTCGTTTGTGTACCCTGGCTGGTCCTGGACAGGGATTTAATGCACATTCAGCTTAGAAATTCTGGTTCGAGAATTTCTGGGCGTGACAAGTTGGTATCAGAGCCGACCTTGACCGTAGGACAAGCCAACTGGAAACCCTAAGAGCCCTCTGAACCCCTTTTTCATCTGCATATGCCTTTTTGCACTTGGATTTTGTTTTGGAAAAATTTGGAGTTTTGCCTCTTTGGTTTGCGGGAAAAATCTTGGTCGTTCTTTCGGATCGGATTTTTTTTTAAAAAAAAAATTAGCTCAGTCTAGGGCTTTAGAAAAATTTTAGTTGGAGTTTATTCGACAGTCAGTCGGGAATTTATTGGGGGTTATGCATTAGGTCGTGTCTATATTCGATGGGGGCAATGTTGCGCATCATTTTCCATGCAACTAGTCTATGCATTAATTTATTGTTTAGTTGCATTAGTGTCTTTATTTGGGTTCATGAAAAATGTTCTATGCATAAAAATCATCATGTTCAGTTATTCGTTTGAGTCATTTGTTGCTTCGTTTAATTTGGATTTGAGCATGAATTGGTTCCTATCCCTTGTCTACTTTAGATGTCAGTCCTATCCCTCGTTTGCAAGCGCCGCCCCGAGCTTCAGAGTCGCCGCCCTTAGCTTTATCGCCTTCTTAGTCTATTTGCTTGCTAGTTTTCGTGTTTAGGTTTGTTGCTTGTGGGTTAGTCGGCGGTCGATATCATGTGTCAGTGGTATGACTGCCTCAATTAGGAGTTGCGTGCCCCTTTTTCAGTGTTTTAATCAAGATTAAGATAATTGCACTTAAATTCATAAGCAAGATTAGTTTCTGAGCCCCCTGTTTTTCTTCCTTTTCTCATATTTCTACCTATCCCCTTCAGATGGAGATAAGGAATGGTTCACGCGACTCGAACAACGCCAGTGGCAGCGAAGAGCCGATCAATGGAGCACGTGCCAACGGTGCATCTGACAACAGTCCGTCCCCACCACCCGAGAACCCAACAATTGCTCAGGTGTTGGACAATCAGACTCAGATGATGACAATGATGATGCAACAGATGCAGCAACAGTACCATCAGGTGTTGCAGCAGGTGCAGCAGCAAGCACAGCTGCAGCAGCAGAACCTGCAGTTTGGTCCTCCACCTCCTCAGTCCAAACTGTTAGAATTTCTTCGTGTCAAGCCGCCCACTTTCTCAAGCACCACCAACCCAATCGAGGCCCACGACTGGCTTCATGCCATTGAGAAGAAGCTGAATCTTTTGCAATGCAACGAGCAGGAGAAGGTTGCTTTTGCTACACACCAGCTACAAGGTCCCGCTTCTATTTGGTGGGACAACTACATGGTGACCCGTCCAGCTGGGGCAGAGGTTACTTGGACAGAGTTTCGTCATAGTTTCAATAAAGCACAGGTTCCCGAGGGAATTGTGGCACAAAAGAAGAGAGAGTTCCGTTCCCTGCAACAAGGAACCAGAACAGTTATAGAGTATTTGCATGAGTTCAACCGCCTCGCGCGCTACGCCCCTGAGGACGTGCGTACCGATGCTGAGAGGCAGGAGAAGTTTCTGTCGGGTCTTGATGATGAATTGACCAACCAGTTGATCTCTAGAGATTATGAGGACTTTGAGAAGCTTGTGGACAAGGCTATCCGTCAAGAGGAGCAGTGTAACAAAATGAACCGTAAGAGGAAGGCAGCCCAGTTCAGGACTCCCCAGGGGAAGTGTCAGAAGCCTCGTTTCACGATGGGACATCAGGGTGGACCTTCCACCATGATTATCCGGCAGCACCGTCCCTACCACCCGGGTAATTTCAACAAGAACAACAACAGTGGCAGTCACAGCAGCCTCAACCCGACTCCAAGTCCATTAATGATTCCAGCTCAGTCAGATCAGTCAGATCAGCTAGCTCAGCCAGCTCTGCCAGAACAGCCCAAGAGGTTGGGAGAAAAACCCGAACTCTGCTTCAATTGTAACAAACCCGGACACACGGTTGGAAAGTGCCCGAAGCCAAGACATGCTGGACCCAAGTTCGTTCAGGCCCGTGTTAATCATGCATCTGCAGAGGAGGCGCAGTCAGCACCAGAGGTTATATTGGGCACATTCCCCGTCAACTCGACACCGGCAGTAATATTGTTTGATTCTGGTGCAACCCATTCCTTCATTTCCAAGCGTTTTGCTGGTGCACATGGGTTATCCTTAGTGAAGCTTAAGATACCAATGCGAGTGCATACTCCTGGAGGTGGCATGACCACAACTCACTACTGCCCATCTGTGACAGTTGAAATTCAAGGGTTGATTTTTCCAGCCAACCTCATTCTTCTCGAATCCAAGGACCTAGATGTCATACTTGGAATGGATTGGTTAACAAGGCACAGAGGAGTGATTGATTGCGCCAGCCGCACCATCAAGTTAACCAATGCAAAAGGAGAGGTGGTAACCTTCCAGTCTCTAGTGCCGCGGAAGCCAGGGATCAGTTTAAACCAGGCTGCTGGTGAAGAACAAGAGGTAGCAGTGGAGAAAACCACTAAGAAGCTGGAGGATATTCCCATAGTCAGAGAGTATCCAGAGGTTTTTCCGGATGATCTGACAACAATGCCACCAAAAAGGGATATCGAGTTCCGGATTGACTTGGTACCTGGAACTGCACCGATCCACAAGAGGCCTTACAGAATGGGAGCCAACGAGTTGGCGGAAGTCAAGAAGCAAGTTGATGAACAGTTACAGAAGGGATACATCCGCCCGAGCACGTCGCCTTGGGGTGCTCCGGTTATCTTTGTGGAAAAGAAAGACAAAACCAAGAGGATGTGCGTGGACTACCGCGCACTCAATGAGGTCACTATTAAGAACAAGTACCCTTTGCCAAGGATTGATGATCTGTTCGATCAGCTGAAAGGAGCTACTGTGTTCTCTAAGATAGACCTTCGGTCAGGCTATCACCAGTTGAGGATCCGCGAAGAGGATATTCCAAAGACAGCATTCATCACTCGGTACGGGTTGTTCGAATGCACAGTTATGTCTTTCGGACTCACTAACGCACCTGCCTTCTTCATGAATTTGATGAACAAGGTGTTTATGGAATTTCTAGACAAGTTTGTCGTGGTTTTCATCGATGACATACTTATCTACTCCAAGTCCGAGGAAGAACATGAGCAGCATCTTCGGCTGGTACTTGAAAAGTTAAAAGAGCACCAGCTATATGCCAAGTTCAGCAAGTGCGACTTCTGGCTTAAGGAAGTTCAGTTTCTCGGTCACATCGTGAATGCTCAAGGAGTAGCTGTGGATCCAGCAAATGTGGAGTCAGTTACCAAGTGGACCCCACCAAGGACAGTCACTCAGGTTCGGAGTTTCTTAGGACTTGCGGGTTATTACCGCCGGTTCATTGAGAACTTCTCTAAAATTGCTAAGCCAATGACACAGCTATTGAAGAAGGAAGAAAAGTTTATCTGGTCTGCTGAATGCAATAGGAGTTTTGAAGAACTCAAACGACGGTTGGTGTCTGCACCAGTCCTAATCCTGCCTGATCAGACGAAAGATTTTCAGGTCTATTGTGATGCATCTCGCCAGGGGCTAGGATGTGTGTTGATGCAGGATGGCAAAGTGGTTTCTTATGCTTCACGGCAGTTGCGTCCTCATGAAGGCAACTACCCGACGCATGATCTGGAATTAGCCGCAGTTGTTCATGCTTTAAAGATTTGGCGGCACTATCTCATCGGTAACCGTTGTGAGGTATATACAGATCACAAAAGTCTAAAGTACATCTTCACCCAACCTGATCTGAATCTCCGACAACGAAGATGGTTGGAGCTAATCAAAGATTATGATATGGGAATACACTATCATCCCGGCAAGGCTAATGTGGTAGCAGATGCCTTGAGCAGGAAGAGTTACTGCAACGTCGCATGGGTAGAGGAACTATGCTGTGAGGTTCAACGTGATTTGGAACATTTGAACCTTGGTATAGTTGAGCACGGATTCGTGGCTGCCCTAGAGGCACAGCCCACACTGGTGGAGCAGGTTCGCATAGCTCAGGCAAGTGATCCTGAAATAGCCGAGCTCAAAAAGAACATGAGGGTCGGAAAAGCCCGAGGTTTTGTTGAGGATGAACAAGGAACAATCTGGATGGGAGAAAGATTGTGTGTACCCGAAAACAAGGAATTAAAAGACCTGATACTAACCGAGGCTCATCAAACTCAATATTCCATTCATCCCGGTAGTACTAAGATGTACCAAGACCTCAAAGAAAAATTCTGGTGGGTCAGCATGAGAAGGGAAATAGCTGAGTTCGTAGCACTCTGTGACGTCTGTCAACGAGTAAAGGCAGAACACCAAAGGCCAGCAGGTCTGCTACAGCCACTTCAGATTCCAGAATGGAAGTGGGAAGAAATCGGAATGGATTTCATCACCGGTTTGCCCAGGACGTCATCGGGGCATGATTCTATTTGGGTAGTCGTTGACCGACTCACCAAAGTGGCTCACTTCATTCCGGTGCACACTACCTACTCAGGGAAGAAATTAGCAGAACTCTATCTGGCAAGAATTATGTGTTTACATGGTGTACCTAAGAAGATCGTGTCTGATCGAGGAAGCCAATTCACTTCAAAGTTCTGGCAGAAATTACAAGAAGAATTGGGAACCCGGTTGAATTTCAGCACCGCTTACCATCCACAAACAGATGGCCAGACCGAGCGAGTCAATCAAATACTAGAGGATATGTTGAGAGCCTGTGCGCTTGACTTTGGTGGAGCATGGGACAAAAGCTTGCCGTATGCTGAGTTCTCTTACAACAACAGTTACCAAGCTAGTCTGCAGATGGCACCGTTTGAAGCACTGTATGGACGAAGGTGTCGTACTCCGCTCTTCTGGGATCAGACAGGGGAACGCCAGTTGTTTGGTACAGAAGTTTTAAATGAGGCAGAAGAGAAAGTCAGAGCTGTTAGGGAAAGATTGAGAATCGCGCAATCTCGGCAGAAAAGCTATGCAGACAACCGCCGAAGGGAGCTCGTTTTCCAAGTAGGGGATTATGTGTATCTCCGTGTCACTCCGCTCAGGGGAGTACACCGCTTCCAAACCAAAGGAAAGTTGGCACCACGCTTTGTGGGACCATATCGGATTTTGGAACGCAGGGGTGAAGTTGCTTACCAGCTTGAGCTTCCCTCCAACATGCTTGGCATCCATAATGTGTTCCACGTCTCCCAGTTGAAGAAATGTTTGAGAGTTCCTGAGGAACAGGCAAGTCCGGATCAAATCGAAATTCAGGAAGATCTGACGTATGTGGAGAAGCCGACTCGTATCCTCGAAACCAGCGAGAGAAGGACCAGAAACAAAGTAATAAGATTCTGCAAGGTTCAGTGGAGCCACCACTCAGAGGAAGAGGCCACTTGGGAAAGAGAAGATGAGTTGAAGGCCACCCACCCGCACCTCTTCACCAGCTCTTCCGAATCTCGGGGTCGAGATTCCGTTTAAGGGGGGTAGGTTTGTCACGCCCTGAAGTTTTCCCCCTTTTTGCTTGCTTTAAAAATTTGGCTAAATAAATCGTCCGAAGAAATTATCTTAATTAACCTAGAGCTAATTCCCTAATTAATAAATGCAAATAATAATCGGAATCGGCATGTGGAATTTTTCTTGGATTCTACATGTCACAATATATTAACAGGATTTTTAGTGGAATTTTCAGAGCCTTGGAAATAATTTTAACCAATTAAAAATCACCAAAGTGCAATTTTTAATCCCAGGAAAAATCCTTTCTTCTTTTTCTTTTTTCCTTTTTCCTTCTTTTTCCTCTTCTTGGGCCGTCGGCCCAGTCCACCCCGTCTCCCCGCGCTCGGCCTTTCTCTTGTGGGCCGGCCCGTTCTCCTTCCCCTCTCTCCGGGACGCTGACAGGTGGGGCCCACCTGTCAGGTCGTCTCCTTCCTCCAGCCACCCGCCTCCGACGGCCGTCCGCCGCCGAATCCGCCACGTCGCCGCCTCCTCCGCTCTTCCCGCGCCCACGCCGCGCCGCTCCCGCGTCCCCCTCCCACGTCGCCGCCTCTCCCCCGCGTCTCCCGCCCTCGCGCGCCTCGCAAATGGGCGGGATTCGAATTTGAATCCCACCCCTCTCTCTCTCCCCCACCTTCCCACGTCGCCGGCGCAATAGGGTGGGTTCCCGGCCACGTCCGCCTCCCCCTCCGCCTATAAATCGTTCCCCGCGTCTTCCTCTCTCGTTTTTCGCACTCGCCGCGCTCTCCCGTGCCGTCTACCGCCCACGCGCCGTCGCACCCGAGCTCCGCCGCTTGCCGCCGCCTTCGGCCGCGAGCCGCCGCCGCTAGAGTCGCCGCCGCGCCAAACCGCCGCCGCCGTTAGCTTCGCCGCTGCAAGAGCTTTCCCGGCCGCCGCCTCGCGTCGCCGGAATCCCACCGGAGCACCTCTCCCCTCGCGAGCCGGTGAGTTTTTCCCTCCCCTCCATCTCCGGCCGGCAATCCAAGCCGCCGTGGTCGTCGTCTCCTCTCCTAACGCCTCTCCATCTTCTCCTAGGGTGTCGCCGCCGCCCGTCCGTGCCTCCGCGTCGCCGGTCATCGCCGCTCGTCTCTTCCCACGCCGGTCGCCGCCATCGCCTCGGTGAGGAATCCCCTTTCCTCCTTCCTTTCCTCTCCCCCGTGAGCGCCGCCGCCCTCCGCGCGTGCGCCGTCGTCTTCGGCTGCCGCCGCCGCCTTCGCGCCGGCCGCCGCCGTCTCCCCGCGCCGCCGGTCACCGCCGGCGGTCGTGCGCCGTCGTCGCCTCGCCATGGCCGGCCGGCTTGAGCCGTGCCGAGCATGCCGCCGCCCACTCCCTCCCCCTTGAGCCACTGCCCGTGGGGCCCACATGCCGGCGCCTCCCTCTCCTTTCCCCTTGTGCCGCTGCCAGTGGGGCCCGCTTGCCAGCCGCCCCCTTCCTCTCTCTTGAACCGCTGACCAGTGGGGCCCACCTGTCGGCGCAGCCGCCCCCTCCCCTCGCTGACGTCAGCCCTGGGCCATATTGCGCAATAAATTGATTAAGGACTTTTCTTTATTAGTAAAAACACAGTTTATCTTCTAAAATTCATAAGTAATTCATCCGAGCTCCGTTTAAGTCCATTCAAGTCTCAGTAAATCAAGAAAAATGCAAAGAATCCATTAAAAATGGTTTTGTTTCCTGTTTCAGTAGTCTTATAGCATGTTTTGCTTGTGTGCTTTGTTTGTCGCGTAGGTTTCGGCCGTTTCGTCGATCCGAAGTTTCTCGAAGACGTTGCTGAGGTCCCATCAGTTCGAGAGCAAGGCAAGTCATGCAATACGTTTGATCATATTGTACCCAATTTACAAATATCCCGCATTTCTATTAAATGTTGCATTCTTTTACAATATCATGTGGAATGGGTCCTATTACTCAGCCATATATTGTTTACCTTATGCCATTGACAACTTGGGTATCAAAATGATTAGATGTTGGTTTAGGAAATGCTTAGCCATGCTTAGTTCAACTAGCACACAAAAAGGGATCACATTATTAAATAGACTCTGACTATTAGCATAGCTTTGGACTGGTGCCACCGCAAGGGTGTCAGTTAATTAAAATATTCTGAGTGGTGGGCTGTGGGTGCATGGTTTAGCTGGTCGCACCCATGGCAGTTAAGGACCGGTTCACGGGAAACCCTGGGAGACTTACCGTGCTTACCACAAGCGGGAGTGGGTAACTGCTTGATCTGAAGTATAGCTCGACCCTTTCCTAGGCACCGGTGGCGAGGGTGGGCGTGATGGAGTTGGGTCGGCCGGGGTGTCCGGTTGTCCAGCTGCCGGATTCACCGCGACGCAAGAGGGGACCGCCCACTGCCTTTTGAGGGGTGGGGGTGAAACCTTAGCGTGGTGTGGATGGTTAGGGGAGGGTTATGTGGAGGGTCTTGTCACGATTTCCCCCTTTGCAGTATCATGGTGATACTTCGGGGCATGGCGACATGTGTGGAATCGTGTCTTGTGGGTACAGTTGTACACCTCTGGCCAGAGTAAAACTATTCGAATAGCCGTGCCCACGGTTATGGGCGATCAACCAGATTCACCGTGATTAGTCTCACCCCTAGTTTAGCTTAATGAACTGGTGTAGTTCAGGTGGTTGGTTGGGCCTGTTGCAACGTGGTGTAGCGTTGGACAGTGTTTGGTTAATATTGATTAATTACTACAACTGTTTTACTGCTTTCAACTACTGCTTTTAAATGCTAGCTTTATGCAAAAGAACCTCTAGCCTCCTTTGGTTATATCCTGCATCATACCTCCTCTTCCGGTATGACTTGCTGAGTACAGTGGGTAGTACTCAGTCTTGCTCTCTTTTCCCCCACCCCAGAGCTGAAGATCTTCCTAGTTGGAGCTGTTTTGTCAAAGTTGGTTTCGTCGCTGCCGTCAAGGATTGCCTGTGGAGTGGAGTCGCCCGCTGCTGAAGTCAAGCTTCCCGGTTTAGCTCGCTTTTATCTTTTCCGCTGCATTTGTAATCTTTTCTATTTTTGTAAGACGTGGATCTGTAGGTCAACAATTGTCGTTTGTGTACCCTGGCTGGTCCTGGACAGGGATTTAATGCACATTCAGCTTAGAAATTCTGGTTCGAGAATTTCTGGGCGTGACAGGTATCAAATCATTGGGAACGTGTGTGTATATCTAGGAATAAGATTCAACCAAGGACAACAACAAATGGTAGGCTTAAGCTACAGAGGATTTCTATGGGTTAATATTGATTTGGGCACCGGCTCTCCCCTAGTTTGTCAAGCTGAGTCCGGCCTACGGCTCTATGATATACTTGAATGTGGATGGATACAAAGGATGGGTACAGGGTTATCACCACCTGCCGCCTACCTCACTTTTTGTGAAGTACACAATAAATGAAGGTAATCGCTATCGCTGTTGTGGCTTCCACGTGGTAGCCCAATCATAAAGGAAATTTTAGAAATAAATATAGGGCCCACATGTGACTTTCTCTCTCCTCATCTTCTTCCTCCACTGCTGCCCTCTCTCATACCATCACCAGATGCATGTTCGGTCACCAGATCCGGCTGGCCCCACCTTGCTGCGAGGGTCACCTTGCTCAGCTTCATCATCGACGGTGCAACAATGACCAAAGCAAACCAATCAGAACAAATCCAACCAAATCAAAATAATCTCTTCTAATGAGTGTATCCTGGGTTGCCTCGCCAGATGAGCTAATCTCTATTCAGCAGCGGTTGTGGCGGTGCCTGCCTCCCCCTCCTCCACATGCTTTGTCGCCAACTCATCCGGTAGCCGCACCCATGTTGATATACACTGCATCTGGGCCACTTCTTCTGTTCCGCTAGCCGTGGTGGTGGACCAGGAGGATGGAGTCATTGGCAATGGTAGAGATCGGTGTTCTTGTGGTGGTGCTAGGCACTAGCATTCTGGTGGGGAAAGAGAAGAGAGGGGGAGGGTGGACGAAGAAGATAGAGAGAATCACTTACAGGTGGGTCCCACATCTTTTTAATGTATTCTTTAATAATTAGCTGCCACGTGGATGCCATGTCAGTAATACATTTGACGGAGTAATTTTGCACTGGTTTTAATACTTGAGGTGTGTGAAATACCCGTTCTTGTGCTTGAAGGATGCGAAACAAATTCTACCTATAGACCTATTGTTGAGGGAGTTACATTGGACGTTTTACATAATGTGAAACTTCACTGTTCATGCCTGCCAATGGTTCGATCAATCTTCTAGTAGTAGGTTCTAGCCCACCTGAACTAGACGAAACCCTAGTACAACTCCATCCATGTCCACTCTTATCCAAAGTTGACCCAAAGCCGCGAAAGGGCCTGTAGCCTAGTGGTTACAAGAGCCTCCGTAGCACCTTAGGTCTTGGGTTCGACTCTCCATGGGAGCGGATTTTCCAGGATTTAACGGCATTTGTGCTTTCAGTGGTAGGCGACGTACCCGTCAACAGCGAGGCGCCTATGGTGACTTCGTCAATCTCTAGGATTTGCCGGCCCAGTCTTCGAAGATGCTCATAGGGGTAGGGTTTGCGTGCGTGTGTTCATAGGGGTGAGTGTGCTTTATACTGTGAAATTCTAAAAAAAAAAGTTGACCCAAAGCCTAGCCAGATCACTCAGCCTTATAGCTAGCCAAAACAGGCGAGGCCTGGCCCATCATGGAATGGGCCCATGACGATGAGGCCCAAATTGGCAGTGTCATGCTAGCCGTTCCAAAGTCGGAGCCCAGGCTATGCACAGTAAGGAGCCAAGCAGTGTGGAGCCGTCACAACCTTGTTTTAGGCACGTGGGCTAAGAAAGGCATGTTAGCTCGTATAAGGCTTGGACGATTGCTGAAAAACAATTAAACGAAATCATGGAGATGGCTATGATTAGGGTTTTGTTTGCTGCCGCCTCCTGCATTGTTCATCCCCGCCGCTGACTCTCGCATCGTCTGCGGCTGCTGTCGACTCCTGTATCATCGACTGCCGCCGCCTGCAAGGTTGCTCGAAGCATGCTCAACAATGGGCATCCCGGTTGCACTGCTTGGTCGCTGCTTCCTACCAGCTCCACGCCTCCGCATCCTCTTATTCCTCGTTGATGACCATGACAACCTCCACGTTCACCGGTTGCCGCCAAGAAGCTTCTCGCCCTCCATTCCTACACCAAGAAGCATCACCGTCTCTTCTTTATTCTTGGTGCCTACCACCATCATCCATGTGGCCCAGACGCCCAGTCCATACCATGTCGGCCTGCTAGAACAACCGTGCTATGTCATGCCAGCATGCGAGCCTTGGTGGCAGCACAAGCACAACACGGCCAGACGGGCCGGGCCGTGCATGCATCATGAACAGTTGATACGTGCCTGGGCTGGCATGGGTGGCTCAACCATTGGCCACATATACTCACCCTCCCTAGCCTTTGCTAGCGCCAGCGCAAGGCAATGCGCCGGACAGCTGTGGCCGCTCCTCCTATACGCCTAGCAGCGCACTAGCGCCCATAGGGCTATGCAAGCTGCCACTGTGTTGCTTCTTGCTACGAGTGGCTGCTTATTCATGCTGCCCACTGTTTGACGGCTATTAAATACCAAATTAACATCGTCAATTCCTGTATAAACCTGAAAATTTAAAATATCCAACATCGTGACAGGGTTTATTTCTAACAAATTGCACAAATGTTGGTATATATTTGGATGCATGTGATAAACTACTAAGGTTGAGAAGAAATATACATAAAGAAGGAGGAGAATCAAACTCACGTGGTTCGTCCAAACCAACATCGGCGCTATTCGCCATCTCCTTCCATGTGGACGATCCAGATAGCGTCCTAATGACGGTGAAGGGGTAGTTGGGACAATTCTAACTACCAAACCCTCATACGAAGGCTATAAAAGGAGCTCACATGTTTTATTTCAAGACACACCGAGCTTAAGTTGAATTATAAGAGGCTCTATTGTATCTTTTATATACAATAGAATAGGGAGAAAGTAAGGAAGGAAGAGTCGGATGGATTCCGAAGTTGTCGGTACTTTCCTCTTTACCTTTTGTACCTTGTCAATTATTCTGCTTTAATTGATATTATCTTTATTGAGTAATTGAGATTTGCTTTGTGAGGATTATCTCTTAGTTAGTTTCTATTAACATACTGGATTATTGTTCACTATTGTTCATTAATAGAGAGTGAGTACTTTAGTGTTTAGCTAGCGCTAGAGTAGTAATTAATTGCATAGACATGGTGTCTAGGTTATTAATTACTAGTGATTGCTGCATATCCCATAGTTCATTAGAGGTTGGTGTAGAGGTGGTGACAGCCCTTGAGATTATCACAGTCCTCCCTATCCGGGTACAGAGTAGAGCGTGTTCTGGTAGTAGCGAGCAAGCCAGTGCCTGAAGTATTACGATATGATTAAATTAAGCTTATGTAGATATTGTTCATCACTAGGAAATCCTCACTAAGAAATACCAACATCAACCAACATCAACAATGACACCATCTCTACTGCTTCAGCCGTCTGTTGCCATTGGCTGAGCCAGCATGTGTCCACGGCCCAGCTCGCGTACCGCTGTAGCCATGAATGAGCTCAGATTGAGTTCATCCCTTCCATTCGGTCACTGCCTTGACATGTTGACAATCTCCATAGCATCCTATAAATAGCACCCCATGCCTCTTCTCTGCTTCTCGCCATCATCCACCATTTATCCTTAAATAAATATATCCTGAAGCTCTACCCTTCTTATTCTAGATCGAGTAATACTGCACGAGACACTAACCGAGTGCTTAAGGTCTTGTTTAGTTAATCCCACATGCAAGGGGATTGAGAAGGATTTGGAGGGGGAATAATTCCCAATTTTATTGAGATGTGGAATTTATCCCGTCAATCCCGTCCGTCAGTCCTTCCCTCTTGAGAATTAACCGAAGAAGGCCTAATGGTATCACATTCCAAACGGCTCAAGCCAAGCGGAGCCCCGCCACCTTACTAAACACATGTCCCAAACTCTACCTGTTACCCCAATCACAGTGATGCGCTTTACCATGGTGTCGAGCCCGACTTCCCCCACCTCACGTTTCTCCGTTGTTCATAACCAAGCTCATGCTAGCACAGCCATGGGTAACTGGGGACAAAATATCCTTCCCTTACACCATGGCTGCCAAGCCCAACCCGATTCTTGGCCACAGTCTTCGCTGGGACACACAGTTTTGCTTTTCAGCCTCCGCTTCCTGCCACCGCACCCAACCTCTGAGGATAAAAACATGCCCCAGTTTTTAGGCTCAATGTTTATTTATAAACAATTTCAAAATGATTAGATCATAGAGAGACCGGACAAGGACAATAAGGTACAACTTTGTCTACTTAGGTTTTTCCTATAAATATCAAAATCAGTAATATCACTGTGATATTACGAGAACACTTATATAGTAAAATTGTTTACACAATTTATCATTTATAAACAACCTATATTTTAAATAGTATGTAGTCCTTATATGATCGGACATTTTACCCCATTCTTTTTCAATGACATTGGTGGAGAAAGCGTGTGTAGTCCCGGTTCGTAACCCCCTTTAGTCCCGGTTTCCAAACCGGGACTACCAATCCGGGACTAAAGATAGATCTTTAGTCCCGGGTGAAATAACCGGGACTAAAGCTCGATCTTTAGTCCCGGTTGGTAACACCAACCGGGACTAAAGATCGAGCTGACCTTTTTTTTTTTTTTGCATGGCCCTGTTGCTGCATGGTTTATATATATATATATATATATATATATAAACCATGCATATATATGTTTCAATACATATATATGCATATATATATATATATATTATATTATATTTATATATGTTTCAATACATATGTACATGCATAATATATATGTATTTATACATATATATGTTATGCAAATGCATATGTATATATATATATATGACCAAAATATATATTTACATTATAGAAAATGTGTACACATGCATATAGAAACATAGTCATGTATTAATTACAATCCATTATATGTCCTATCTAGCTACGATTTCGATGTAGTAGTAGTCGCTATCTCAGAAGCTAAGGACATATGAATTGTATTTCCGTCGTAGTAGAATTCACCCTTGGGATCAAGGATTTGTTCATTGATGAATCCCATGAGTTGTTCTTGAACCGCCGCGATAAATTCCTTGTGTGTGATCAGGTTATCCCTCATGCGAATAAACTATATGAATGTATGAAATTGATTAGTAATTAAACAACAAATCGATACGTAATGAAATTTTGAATTTATTTGTACGTACATCGAGCTCTCTTGTGGTGATGATTTGGTCTACAAGGCAGTGGCAATACTCGCACACGTAGTAGCCGCACAAGTTAGTTCCCTGCTTTTGCTTTGCGCACTATAAATAAATGACAAACGACGAGAGATCTAATTAATGTACACTTGTATGTATTTGAATCGGAGAAATATAAATGTAGAGTATGTGTACTCACAGGAAATTTGAACTTCCGCCTAAGTCTTTCTCTCCATTTGCCGCGGACCAAATGACGGAGCCGATACCAAGCCCTACATGGAGTTTAAAGCTATGATTTGTAGTAGCAATTAACTATAACAAGATTCTTAATTAACATAGGAACTTATGACAGTACCTGTCTATAAGTTCGAAAACCTTGTCAAACGTAGACTCTTTTTATCCGTTGAGTCATATACGTTGACGGTGCAGGCCTCCAGGTCGAAGAGTAAAAGCACCCAGTTGAATCAGCAATGTGCGTGGGATGCATTACATATGAAACACTTAGCATGTTCGTACGAGAATGAAATTTGGTATAGAAAGACAGTAAAATTAAACTAACTCTGTGTTGTACGGCAACAGTATGAACGTCTTGTAATGCTGCGCCTTCAGGAGATGGATGAGATTAAGATACGTACTTTCTGTTTCTATTGTAGACATGGGTCATCGTCGATTCATGTATACATGGGTCATCGCCTTCAACAGTATGAATCGACGATGACCCATGTATACAACCTTCCTACAGTGCTTAAGATACGTACTTTCTGTTTCATCCATACAGTGAGTGCAAGCCTTGTACCCCTTGTTGGACTGTCCGGATAGGTTGCTAAGTGCAAGCCAATCGTTGATGGTTACGAACAACAGCGCTCGTAGGTTAAACTCCTCCTGTTTGTCCTCGTCCCACACGGGGACACCTTCCTTCTTCCACAACAGTTTAAGATCTTCGACCAGTGGTATTAGGTACACATCGATGTCATTACCAGGTTGCTTGGGGCCTTGAATAATAATCGGCATTATTATGTACTTCCTCTTCATGCATAGCCATGGGGGGAGGTTGTAGATACACATCGTAACGGGCCAAGTGCTATGGCCGCTGCTCATCTCTCCAAAAGGATTCATGCCATCCATACTCAAACCAAACCGTATGTTTCGTGCATCCTTTCCAAAGTCTTTAAATTTTCTGTCGATGTTTCGCCACTACGAACCATCGGCGGGGTGTCTCAGCATCCCGTCCTGTTGACGCTCTTCAGCGTGCCATCCCATCATTCTAGCATTCCCCTTGTTCCTGAACAAACGCCTTAGCCGTGGTATTATAGGGAAATACCACATCACCTTAGCAGGAATTCTCTTCTTCGTTAGCTGCCCGTCAACTTCTCCTGGATCATCTCGTCTAATTTTGTGAAGAAATTTTGAAGCTTGCTCGGGCAGCTGGAGGAGGAAGAAGACATATATATAGGGGTGGGACTTTAGTCCCGGTTTGTGTTACCAACTGGGGCTAAAGATCCCTGAGATCTACCAACCGGGACTAAAGGTATGATCTTTAGTCCCGGTTGTACCAACCGGGACTAAAGATCCCGGGGGGCCTGACAGGACCTGACAGCATTTGAACCGGGACTAAAGATCAAATATGCCCATTACCCTTTTTAACAGGGACTAAAGATCATCTTTAGCCCCGGTTTTTATTGCATCCGGGACTATTGTGGAATTCGGCTGACCGACGAAAGATGGTTTCTCCACCAGTGTTTAGTCATAATTATGGACTCAAACCCAGCTAAGTGGAGTTATATTATACACTACTTCACCACCACACTTGATATTTTATGATCTTTAGTCCCGGTTGGTAACATCAACCGGGACTAAAAATCATCTTTACTCTCGGTTCATCCCGTGTCAGTAGTCTGTCAGGGGGCCGAGGATCTTTAGTCCCGGTTGGTGACACCAACCGGGAGTAAAGATCATCTTTATAGTCCCGGTTGATAATACTAACCGGGACTAAAAATTATATTGATCTTTAGTCCCAGTTAGTATTACCAACCGAGACTAAAATTTAATACGTAGTATATAATCCCTATCCCTTATCCTCTCCTACACTTCACAGATCCGTTCCCCTTCCTCTTCACACAGATCTAACTCCTCCTCTCCCTCCTCCCCTTCCTCCCCTCTCCTCCCCTCCTCACTTCCCAGGTGGCCGGCGGCGGCGGCCGTGGCGGGCGCCGGCCGTGCCGTGCGTGGCGGCGGCCGTGGCGGGCGGCGCCGGGCTGGCGAGCGGCGGCGCCGCGCGCGGCGGCGGCCGGCGGGGCCGGCCCAGCGGCGGCCATGGCGGGCAGCCGGAGGTGCCGCGCGCGGCGGCGGCCGGCGGGGGCGCGCCCGGCGGCGGCCGTGCCCTCTCGACTGCCGGCTAGACTTTTTCTTTTTCTTTTCTTTTTTTTGACAATTTGTGATTGATTGAGATGTGTAATTTTGTGATTCATTGCATAGATATGAGATGTATAATCTGTGATGTATTTAATTTGTGTGTATTTTTAGGATTTGTGATGTATTTGATTTGAGTGTATTTTTTTTAGGATTTGTGATGTATTTGATTTATGTTTATAAGTAACTTAAGATTTGGGATGTTACTTTGAATTAGGGATTTGGGGATTGATTTAGGGATATACATGGCACTAGATTTGGGAGAAAATATAGAGATTAAATCTGGCAAAAGAAAAAAAAGCGCTACTATCTCTTTAGTCCCGGTTGGTGTTATCAACCGGGACTAAAGATAGGAATCTTTAGTCCCGGTTGATAACACCAACCGGGACTAAAGATCGATCTTTAGTCCCGGGTATTTGAACCGGGACTAAAGATAACGATCTTTAGTCTCGGATTCATACTCCCAGTTGGAAAACCGGGACTATAGGGGGGTTACCAACAGGGAGTAAAAAGGCTTTCTCCACCAGTGAAACATGTATTCTCAGGGGCGAAGCTATATTGTGCTTGGGTGCACATGGACCCCCCCAATTTTTAATTTCTCACTTGAAAATACTAGAATATACAGTGTTATACTGAAATTTTCTAGATTTTCAATGGTAGTGCACCTCTCTTGTTTTGATGCTAGCTTCACCCCTGTGTATTCTTAAATATTGGTGTAGAGGCAAAAAGTTAAAAGTTATGCATGTTTTATTAAGAAAAAGTCTAGTGTGTAGTTTAGTTGTGTGTTATTTATTATCTAAAAAAATTGTGTGTTATTTACTTCTTATACATGATGCGTTTTGTTGAAACAGATCTGTCAGCTCTATTAATAGAAAACACACGACTATATAAAAATAATAATAAAAAAGGCAAATGCACACTACTAGGAAAAGCGTTATCGCAAGCAGCCGAAAAGGGTCTTTGCAGGCGAGGCGACCGTCCGCCTGTAAGCCAACGACTGTGAAGATCGCTGATCTTCGCAGGCGGGGCGGCCGTCCGCCTGCGAAGATAATTTTCGCAGGTGGACATTGGCTAGTCCGGTCCGTCTGCAAAAATAGGAATCGGCCGCCTGCAAAAAAAAAAACTTCCGCCTACGAAGATAGGTAGAAAATATTGAAATTTAATAATAATTTGCCCGTAAATTACTTTTAAATTATTTAATAGAAATTCTTGCAGGTAGATTATTATATACATATATTGGAAGATTATCAAGCATTTGGTACAGAGAAATCTACATATATTGCATAACTCAAAAGTGTTGCCAAAATATATATATTACAATACTTTTTTACATTTTCACTTCAAATAACGTCATCTAGTTACATTATGGCATAGCAGTGTTCCACTCCTGAAGATCCTTGAATTCGTCACTTGCTGCTAGGGCACCCTCTGGGTCAAAGAAATGTCCTTTCACACGACAACACTCATGGTGGATGAAGTGGCAAAGATCACGCTGGACATTTGTGATACCTTTATCGTCAAAGCTTGTTCGACATTCTAATCTGGGAACGTGCAATCTACAGGGTGTATTCTCCTTGAGGTCATTGAAGGGGTAATCTGGCTCAGGTTCTTTGGTTTCGGGGTGAGGCAAAAGCATGTGCTTGACGCAGAAATCCATCATTTGCCTTTCAAACTCCGCAGCCCCTTCGTCTCTAAGTTTATCCTTGTACGCTTCACGCTTCTTGTGGGGGTCATTTTTGAACCCTTCCTTCCAACTCATCTTGCTCAACATACCTCGAACTCTTCCCCCATGCTCAGGAGTACCCAGTGCTGTACTTAGCACATCTTTCTCCCTTTTAGGCTTGAAAGATCTTTTTTTTGTGAACTGGATAAATTTTCTATTTTATCGGCAACACTCTGCAGCTCCGGATTTTCAAACGATACTTTTCCTTCATCCGTGATCTTCGGAGTTCTAGCTCTTACCCAGTTCCTTGATCTCTGTGTCCACTCCTCCATTGGTACCGGTTGCCCCTTCTTCCTCATTTCCTCCTCCTCTTTTGTCCACTGCTCCACCTTTGGTGCGTATCCCGCGGAGCCTAAGCGATGAGGAAATTTGTTCTTCTTGGCCAACTCTGCATACTTTTGGCTCCTTCGAATTTCTTCCGAGGAGTTCTTCAACGTCAGAAAGTCGTTCCACTGATTCGGGGTTATGTTGGCATACGTCGAAAATGGTGTGCGTCCCGTCTTCACAAATTTCTTGTTCAAGGTGGTTTTCCAACCACACCAAGACTTGGCCATTGTTTGCAGTGCACAATTCCTCACTGCTGCCTCTGATCCATCCGGGAACTGGAAGATTTTCTTCAACTCTTTCCATAGGACTTCCTTATCCCCATTCGATACATAATGACAGTCCTTGACCGTGATGGGGATCTTTTCCCTTACTATTATGCCACACTGTGAAATGAATTTCGCACGTGCCGTCTTAGGGGCGAGCGGCTCTCCTTTAGGCGAAACATGGGTAACAACATGGAACCCTTCATCCTTTCTATTCACGCTTCTCTCGCCCTTCCTTTTCTTCGCTTTTGCTGACCGTTCGCTTTTCTTTGTGCCGGTTGTGTTAGCTGGTACGTCGTCATCTTTCGACGGAACTTTTTTCTTCGGCTGCCGTTTTGATCGCCGTGGCGCCGTTTCCTACGAGAAGGTATACATGGAAGTTTCGAATTAGCTCGGGCTAATAGTTATCACGGTGAACATTTTACATATTAAGTTTACTTACCCCTTCTTTAGGGGGAATGTAGTCCTTGTCGCCTTCTTCACCGTTGCCCTTTTTTCTTCTCTTTGGGCTTGGGCTTGGACAAGGATCGCTTGGCGACGAGTACTCCTCGTCTTCGTCAGCTACGTCGCTGTCGGAACTACCTTCCGGTGGGACCGTTGGTTCCAGAGCAACCACAACAGCAAGGGACTGCTCTTGCTCCCCTAAACCCTTCTCTTCAGTCCCTTTAGTTCTATCGGCCATCGTTTCAAACCTCTAATATAAAAAAAAGAGTTATCGTCCACATTTTAAATTACTCAAATTAGTACAAACAACTTTGTACAAAAATAAACTGTATATTAACAATATGTCGTATGATCAAATTTAAATTCTCTGAGATTCCCAAATTTAACTATTATACTAAATTAATTAGTACAAACAATTTTAAATTGTGAAATATTATTAATTAGTACTTACTATTATGCTAAATTAATTAATACAAACAAATTTAAATTGCGAAACTAATTACTACTTACTATTATGCTAAATTAATTAGTACATACAATGTACAAAATTTGATATGTTATTATCAAGTAGTGCACTAATTGACAGTTACATTTCATCGACATGTTGATTAAAAAAAATTGAAAAGGCAAACATATCCTCCACATTTTTTTTAAAAAAAATGTTAACATACCCTCCCACATGTTATTTAAAAAATTTGACAAATTCACATATCCTGCAAAATTGAACATACCCTCCCAATTTCATTCACATATCATCCACATTCCCAAATTCACATTCACAATCAACATATAACCCCTCATTCACATATCACCCACCCCTCATGCCCATTCACACCCATATGCACACACATATATACCCCCTCACACCCACATGCACACACATAAAAAGAAACACCCACATGCACACATGTCCGTGTTCGACGAACAGCCGACGATGAGCTTCGGTCGTGGATGACGAAGGAAGGGCCGACGACGAGGTTCGGCCGTGGACGACGACCGGCCGAAGACGTCGTTCGGCCGAGGACGTCTTCGCTCGTGGACGACGATCGGCCGATGAAGCCGTTCGGCCGCGAGCGAGATAGAGAGAGAGGTGGTGGCCGGCGGCGGTGGAGGGGCGGCCGACGGCGCGGTGGAGGGGCCGGCGGTGGTGGAGGGGCCAGCGGCTGCCGCGCGGTGGAGTGGCCGGCGCGGTGGAGGGCCCGGTGGCGGTGGAGGGGCCGGCGGCGGTGGAGCGGGCGGCGTATAGCTCGCGCGCGGTGGATGGGTCGGCGGCGGCGGCGGCAGAGTTGTGGAGCTCACGCGCGGTGGAGCGGCAGCAAGGGGCGGCGGTCTCGGTGACAGCGCGCGGACGACGACGGTCAGCGGCGGCGGAGGACGATGGTCGGAGAGTGAAGGTCGCAGGCGGGCGGCGGCGACGGACGGCGGAGGCGTGCGGCAGCGAAAAAATTCGGCAGCCTAACGGCGCCAAAATTTCTAAGGTTCCCGCCTGGACTTAGAAATTTTGGCGCAGCGGGCTTGCCCTTATATAGGGCAACGATCTTCGCAGGCGGGCGGTCCGGGCGGGCCGCCCGCCTGCGAAGATCGTTTTTACTATCTTCGCAAGCGGGCCGTCCGACTGCGAAGATGTAAACCCTACTCTGTATAACAATTTTCGCAGGCGGACCGCCCGCCTGTGAAAATTGGTACATAGTTGAATATATTTATTCCAAAATATACAAACCTTAATATTATTACAAAATATACAAACCTTAGTATTATTACTTTTCAAATGTATAAATGGTTATTGCACATAAAAATATTACTAATTTAAATTTTTTAACAAATATTTTACACTACAAATGGTAAAAATGGTAATTGCACATAAAAATAATTACACTTTTCAAATATTACTAATTTAATTTTTTTAACAAATTTTTTACACTACAAATGGTAATTGCACATAAAAATTAGTACAAACTAATTATATACCACCAAAATGATAAGTACAATTGTTCGTCAATTTGCGATATGATCACACATCACCTTACATACCACCATTACATAACTACTAACTTCTTAGATGCTTACATGCCACTCAACAATCATTACCCTTTAACATTTTTGCCCACACCGTCCATGCGCATGTAAGGCTTCACGGTCTTCTGAGTAGATGTCTCGACATTCTTAATCTTCTGTACAAACTGACTATAAAGTGGCATACTATCGTATTGGTTGTAATCTTCGACATCTTCAACCCCATCCACTCCCAATATCTTTTGTTTCCCTGGTAGCACTATATCTTTCTTCAAATTTGAAGGGTCTTTCACATAAAACACTTGTGCCACGCGATTGGCGAGTACCCAAGGGTCATCCTTGTGACCCACACTCGCCAGGTCAACAACAGTAAGACCGAACTTATCAACATTGACTCCGTTCGGGTATTTTACCCACTGGCACTTAAATATGGGGAATTGCATTGTGTGCCCATAGTCGATTTCCCATATTTCTTCAATAAACCCGAAGTATGATTGTTTTTCCCCGGCTTCATCAATTGTCTCCACACGGACACCGCTGTTTTGCGTACATGTCTTATTATCTCGGGCTCTTGTGCTAAATGAGTATCCATTAATGTCATATCCCTGCCAAGAATTTACTGTAGTTGATGGACCAAAAGCCAACCGCTTCATAGTTATTTCATCGGTAGTTTGTCCCTCAGGTAAGTCTAGGTCTCGCAACCAATCTATGAAGAGACGCTTGTGTTCTTTCATTATCCACTCGGTGGTGCGACCCTTATTGTTAACGCGTATTAGTTCGACATGTTGATCGATGTACGGCTCAACGATAGCAAACTGATGAAGCACGCTGAAGTGAGCTTCTTGGAATGATTTGTGATCATGGGTGACAAATCTCTTCTTTCCTATTGTTCCCCTACCACTCAACCTGCCCTCATGTCGGGGCATAGGTACTCCAATTGCATATCCATCTTTGAGGTAATCGATACAGCACTCGACAACCTCTTCAGTACTATAACCCTCAACCATTGATCCCTCTGGATGTGCACGATTTCGGACGTAACCCTTCAGAACTGCCATGTAACGCTCATATGACCACATTTGATGGAGGTACAATGGGCCAAGCGCAACCATCTGCGGCACTATGTGAACAATGAGGTGCTCCATCATATCAAAAAATGACGGAGGGAAACACATCTCAAGTTGGCACTATGTCTCATGTGCGAATGTACGGAGATTTCCTAACTCTTCGAGACTAATGACCTTCTGTGACACTGCGTTGAAAAAGTAGCACAACCTTGTGATAGCAACCTTTAAATGCTCCGGTTTTATGGCCCTTATTGCAATTGCAAGAAACACGGTGAGCAAGACATGGCAGTCGTGTGAATTATAACCAGATACCGACAAATCTTTCATTGAAACTAGTCGACTGATGTTTGATGAGAAACCTATGGGCACTCTGACATCACGGAGTGAGTTGCAAAATGACTTCTTCTCCTCAGGTGTCAGTGTGAAATAGGCTAGTGGAAGATAAACTTTGCCATTCTTTTCTCCTTCTTGAGGGTGTAACTCTTCCCTGATTCCCATCTCGACTAGGTCCATTCTTGATTGCAGACCATCTTTAGTCTTCTTTGGCATGTCCAACAATGTTACAACTATGTTGTCAAACACATTCTTCTCTAGATGCATGACGTCTATGGCATGCCGAACCTCCAGATCTTTCCAGTACGGGAGGTACTTAAAAAATATGGAATGCTTCTTGAATGGGGGAGGGAGTTTATCATCTGGCTTTGAACTATCATCTTGCTTCTTACTATCCCCTTGTTTCGTATTCTTCTCGGGTTTCTTGCGCTTTGTCCCCTTTGATGGTTTCTTTGTCATTTTTCCAAACTCGCAAACAATTTTCTCTGTCATTGCACACACCTTTTCTCCCGATGTAGGTTTTGGTGCAGGATCAGTCTCTTTAGTACCATCGAACTCCGCCTTCATCTTGCGGTACTTGTGATTTGTGCGTAGGAACTGTAGGATCAAGGAGGCCGACTAGAGGGGGGGTGAATAGGCGGTTTTAAAACTTAATGGCACTTAAACAAAACTAACCTAAGTTGCTAGGCAAGGTGAGGTGCAAGGTTAACTAAGCAACTAAGTTAAGTTTTGCAAACCTAAGTGATATGGGCTCAAATATGTCTATATGAATGTAAATAGCACAAATGTAAATGCAACAAATAAATGAGACAAGAGACAAGGAATTTTTCACCGAGGTTCGGAAACTCGCCGGTTTCCTAATCCCCGTTGAGGCGAGCCCAACTCCACCGCTCAACCACGAAGCCACCGCACGCCCCCTTCGTCAAGGGGTGGGCAAGGCGGGAGCCGGCCCACGGAGAGGACTACCCAAGCCTCGATCACTCGGGGTAGTTCTTCCTTTACTCCGAAGGTGGCGAACTCCAAACCACTCACAAACGGTGCCGGGCCTCCTCCACAATCTCCTCGGAGAGGTCACGGGGCAACTCCTCCACAAGCCGTCTAGGAGGCGGCAACCTCCAAGAGTAACAAGTCTAGGATGCTTGCCGAGGATGATCAAGTGCCACACTAGCTATAACAATGAAGCATTGCACTTGGATTGGCTTAACTCACTCTCTAACACCTCACTAGATAAACTAAGTGCACAAGGGTGTGAAAGCTCTTGCAAGGGTTCAAGATAATGCAATGGAGTGCCAAAACCTTACCCTTGCTGCTGGGGAGTGGGTATATATACCCCCAACCACCAAAACTAGCCGTTATGTCGAAATCCCCAACTCTGTGCTCTGCCGGTTAGACCGCCATAGAGTGGCCGGTCAGACCGGACTACTTTGTAACGGCTAGAAAACTAGCCGTTACAGGGCAATCATTGAGCCCACTCAACCTGGCCGGTCTGACCGCAGTGTAGTAGCCGGTCAGACCGTCCACCGCTCGGTCAGACCGCCATCGGCTCGGTCTGACCGGTTGCGACTCTGGCGGCTCTGTATCGCCACCAAAAACCAGACCAATGCAACAGACCAGTGGGGCCGGTCAGACCGGCCTTATCACGCCAGTCAGACCGGCTAACAGGACCGGTCAGACCGGCCTAAGGCCCACGGTCAGACCGCAGGTCACTTTTCAGCTTAACTGACCGTTAGTAAAACGGCGATATCTCTTGACTCGGGTCTCGGAATTTGGCGTTCTTGGACTCTATGGAAAGCTTATTCAAAGGGCCATCCAACCCATGAAAAATACATGCAATAAACACAACTTAAGTCAAGGATAAAGGGCTCACACTCCAAAGGATATCCACCGGACATACCCACAAGATGTCACTCACTCCTATTGGACATGCCCACTTCTCTCTTGGTTTAGGACTTGAGAAAACTCATCAAACTTGGTTAGACAAGCCCACAAAATGCACCTACATGCATATGAACTAATATGGCACAAGATCATCCACAAGCTCGCTTCATAGACCCCTCTTGATAGTACGACGTCTATCTAGCAAATCCGGTCTACACCAAACACCAAGACCGGGAAAAGACTAAGAAAACATTCTTAGCCACATTATACCTTTGCCTTGCGCCATCCATCTTGGGGTCAAGCTTGAGCCGAGATCAACACTTGTGACCATCCGGTTGAACCATGTTTATGCCGAGGTCTTGTCCATCCTTTGTCAAGACTTTATTCTCATAACAAGCTTGACCTCATTCTTGCCAACATGACGATGTCCTTGGCTTGGTGACCACTAACCCATGGTGTCATTCATTAGCCTCATCGTAGTGGGACCTATTCCTTTTCACACCTCAAAGGAGAACATTAGTCTCAACAAATCGGTTGTCATCCTTCACTTGATGACCAACCGGTTGCATATGAAAGATATGGATATGTTTGTTGAGTATTCATTAACATCACAAGTTTCATATACTCGTATGCAAGCTCAAGTGCAAAGATTCGATATAAATAATAGGTGAACAACATGGATCTAGAACATGCACAATAAATATATAGGATTTGCTCCCCCTAAATATATGCATACAAATAAATATACAAGAGATGCAAGTGTATGCATAATTAGAGAATGACCAATGGGGGTTTATCCTATACATATAGTGAAGGCATATGTAGTAATGATGTAGACCAACATAAAACATATACCTTCATGATCTCCATGTTCTCAATGTAAATGAGACTAAATAAGATAACATTCGAGTAAACATTAGTCTCACACTTATATATCAATAACATGGAAATCATATATATGAACCTATCCAAAAGTAGGAGATAAGAAGTGGTATATATCGTTTTATCTCCATGCATTTCATCCTTGTCATGATTAAGGTCCATCACAAAAGAATGCATGTCTTCCACATCTCATTATCGGGAAATAACCTAGTAGACAACTTATGCAAAAGAGAGGTTAATCCCATAAACATCGGTTTATCATCTATCACCAAAGTAACAATTACACAAATTGTTTAATCCAAGATCTTTCATTCTTTTCTCTCTTTGGTGATGGATAATAACCCGATATAAACAATATAGAGAGATGACATGAAAAATGATTTCAAATCAAGATAGAAATCTTATAATAAACAAAATATAGAATAAGCTCCCCCTCAAGATGTGCATACATATGGATATGAAGGAACGCATATGCACATAATCAATAAAGATCAAATAGGAAGCTCACACTATATTTTGGATCCACAAGAGAGACCAAGTTAGAATATGTGAAGTTTAATACATACCTCTCATCATTTTTACTTTCATATCCAAATGAGACTAGTCAAATAAAGGCTCATAAAAACGTTAGTCTCATATAAATAGATTTGTCATTAATCACCGAAACCAAATTAAGGCACTTGAACTTTCAAGAACCGCCGGTGCCGCATGTACACAAGCTTGTTGGAACCCGGGAGATACCTATAGTACGTTCCATTCAAGCAGATCACACATCCTGTTTTACCTTTAATTTGACCTGAAACTGTGAAGATGATGGTCACGAAGATGATGGCCTTCACTGTGAAGTATTCCCTTAAGTACTCGTCCCACACTTTCAATCCCTCTTTCCATAAATCAGCCATCTCTTCCAACAATGGTTCAAGAAATACGTCAATATCAATAACAGGCTGTCGGGGTCCCTGTATGAGGATACAGAGTAGTACGTATTTTCGCTTTTGACAAAGCCAGGTAGGAAGATTATACATGGTGAGAAGCACTGGCCAAGTACTATGTGAGCTGCTCATGTCTCTAAAAGGATTAACTCCATCTGTACTCAGGGAAAATCTAATGTTCCGTGGGTCTTTAGCAAACTCTCTATACTAAGCATCAAAGTTTATCCACTTACGAGCATCTGCCGAGTGTCGAATCATCCCATCCTTCTTGCGCCCTTCTTCATGCCAGCGCATTAGTTCCGCATCTCGCGGGTTTGAGTATAACCGTTTAATGCGGTCTTTGACAGGAAGATACCACATCACAAGCTGCGGGATTTTTCTCTGTCGTCCCTCAGTTGCTTCAGAGGGTTTTAGGCCAGTATTGCTATTCGACTTGTACCGGCTTGCACCGCATGTTGGACATTCATCTAAAGAAGTGTACTCTTTCCTGTACAGTATGCAGTGATTTACGCACGCATGAATCTTTTCCACACCAAGTGAAAGGGGGCATATGAGTTTCTTTGCTTGATATGTGCTGGATGGTAGTGAGTTAGGTCTCGGGAGCATTTTCTGCAAAAGTTCTAATAGACTGTCGAAACTGGTATCAGACCATCCATGCCTCACCTTTAACCTCATAAGTTCAAGAACTGACCGGAGTGTTGTGAACTCACTGTCAGAGCCCTTCGACTCATTGTACAAAACTTCCTTTGCTGCCTTTTGTAAAGCTTCAAAGTTATTTAACCCTCTAGCCGATCCCATCAGCACCTCGGGTTCTGCATGACGTAACATTTCCTCTAGGTCGATTTTGTCCTCAACAGAACCATCGTCATGCACCATGTCTTCAACTTGTGTCGGAACTACATTTTCAGGGGACTGGGCTAGGCTCCGGTTTTCTCGGTGTGCGACTATGGGCGATCTCCGGTGATCTCGTCCATGGTGACGCCGGCACCACCGGGAGGATGGAATCTCTCCCGGCGATGCTATTCGTGAGGAGGCCTGGCGTCGCTTCCGTTCGCCGGTCCATTTTTCTTCGAAATTCAGTTCAACACCTTTCCGATTAGTTGTGGATCTTCCCCGTGCTAGCTTTCATCTCACTTCTTCTTCGGTGGCTTTGGCCCTTAGGGCGGCCATTGGCTGATCTCCTGCCAATCTCGCTATCTCTCATCTTAAGGATCGCTCCTACTCCTTTGTGGTCTGTTCGAATAACAAATTGATAATAGAGTACAAATATTACTCTAATTAATAAGCGAATAAAATGTCATTACAGAGGTAGATAGTTCCTCTCAATCAATAAAGATCTAAGCAGCGGAAAATAAATAAACGGCGCAGACGGCTCCACTCCACAGGCAGCTTGACCAAGGCTACACCTAATCCTCCACACCATCAGCCTCATTGTAGAACTCTTCCTCTGATGAATGATTGCAAGGTGAGTATATGACATACTCAGCAAGCCACGCAGCAAATATGCAAGTGCACAGGATAACAAAGGATGGCATAATAGGGTTGCATTTGCAAAAGCAGCATTTAGCAAACATTTGAGAATTTGATAAAACAGTTAAGTAATTAAACAATATTAATCCAACGCTATACAACATACCCTGTTGTATAGGCCCAACCATTCTGAACAACCACCCCGGCTGCACAGTTCTATCTCCAAACCAGGAATATACCATTCCAAACCAGGAGCTAATCAAATTATTACCAGTTAAAGCATCTTTTATAATGATGAGAGGTGTGAGACTAATCACGAAAGACATTGTTAGACCCGCCCATAACCGCGGGCACGGCTATTCGAATAGTTTTACTCTGGCCAGAGGTGTACCACTGTACCCACAAGACACAACCCCACATCATGTCACCATGTGCCTCAATACCACCACGGTATCTCGGAAAGGAGTTGTGACAATACCCCTCGCATAACACAATCCATTACAGCGCACCTTCCTGGATCATAATCACCCCCTTATAAACAAGGCATGGACTCCCCAGCGACCCCCGTGGGCTTATCTCCGCCACTTCTCAGTCTGGTGCCCCGCAATGAACCATGCTATACAAAAGATAAAGCCGTTGCCCATGCTGGCTTGTGGTTGGCACGATAAATGTTTCACAACCGAAACTCGTGAACCGGTCCTTAATTGTCATGAGCACGACCATCAAAACCATGTGCTCACAACCCACCATTACCAGGTTTTAGTTGGCACATTAATTAATTAACTAATCACGATTGACCATCGTGAACTATCAATAAGCCATCATGAAATATTAGTAAGTCATTAGTTATCCCGAATGTGTACTAATGTTTCTAAGCAGGGCTAAGCAATTATATCTAATATCTAGTTGAACCAATATAAATAAAGCTCAACTAGTCAAATTGTAATAACCCAAGGTATCAAGGAATAGAGTAATCAATGCGAACAGGCCATAACAAAGGAACAGGTTCACACCACCCGGTGACATTCGAAAATAAATGCACAGTTGAAATAAATAGAGAATTTAAATATAGGATCAACATGCTCAAAGGATTGTGTTTAGGATCTGTGTGACTTGCCTTGCTGGCCTTGGAACTCTTCAAACTCTTCTTCTGCGAAAACGGACTCTCCGGAAACGACGGAATCTAAGCAGAAAAGAGCAAAATCACCAAAACAGCACATAAACAAGCATGAACAGTACATGTGGATATTTTTAATGTGTAGATCTCAATTTTAGAAAAATTTAGAGACTTGAACCAACTAAATCGGAGCTAAGATGAATTAGTTATGAATTTTTAAAGATTAAATCGGATTAAAACACTTAAATCGGTTTAAATTGAATTATGACGCAATAATGAATTATTTTTGAAAAGGAAAAGGGGATTTATTGCGTCAGCGGGCTAGGGTTTGGTGGACCGGGCGCACGGGCGGCGGTTCACGCGAACGGACGGCCGAGATCTAACCGATCCAAGATGGACGGCCGAGATCGATCGGGTCCACGGCGGTTCACGGCGGACGACCCTGATGACGTCAGCGGTGACGTCACCGACAGCGGCGGCGGCTCGGCAGAGGAGACGGCTCGGGCGGCGCACGCTCGCCGGCGAACGGCGGCGCCAGGACGCAAACGGAGGGCACCAAGACGTAGAGGACAACACGGCGAACTCACCGGTGACCTAAACGGCGGTGGAAGACCAACGGACGGCGACGGCGACGAGGAGGAAGCGGCGGGAACCTTCGGGTCAACGACGGCGAAGCTGCTCCGGTGATCTCCGGCGACGGCGAAGGGGCGGACGAGGACGGCGACGACTTGGCGAGCACGACGGTGGTCTTCCCGAGCGACGGCGACGGCTGAAACGACGGCGGCGCACGGCTGGAGCGGCGGCGGCGACGGCAAAGCTAGGGCACACGGCGCTAGAGCTCTTCCGGCGACGAGAGGTGAAGGCGAGGGTGGCGGCGAAAAGAGAAGACTCCGGGGGTCCTTTTAAAGGGGCTCGGAGGCGGCGGCGAAGGCCCACGGCGACGGCAACGACGAAGGAAACCTCGGCTTGGAGAGAAAGAAAACCGATCCGAATCGAACTCGATCCCAAAGCTTTCCAAAGCGATTTAACCGATGATTCCAAAGGAGAAAAGGTAGAGGAGATCCCGGAGATTGTTTCTCCTCTTTTGATTCGACCGGAGAAGGAAAGAAACGGCCGGATTGGAAGGAAACAGCGGCGGCGGCTCGGCGGCGGCGCGCTAGGGTTTCGGCCCGAGGAAGACGACGGGCCTGACAGGTGGGACCCACCTGTCAGCGACCGAACGCGCACGCGCGCGCGGGCGGCTGCGGACTGGGCCGGCTGGGCCGAGGAGAGAGAGAAGAGAGGTTTTGGGCCGACTTTCGGCCCAAAGCCAAAAGAAGACTTTTTAAAACCTTTTTCAATTTAAATTATTTCTTAAATGCAATTCCATTTATTAAAATACTTCCTTAGCTCAAATAAATCCCAGAAAAATCTAGGAATTATAGAATTAAGCAAAGTATTTAATGAAATTTTATCTGGCCACTTTTTATATTGGATTTTATTAATTAGAACTATATCTTCTTTTCAAGACTTTTTTTTAAAATAAATTCTAGAAATTCCAATTAAACAACAATTTATATAATTTGAATTTTTAGGGTGTGACAAACCTACCCCCCTTAAACAGAATCTCGTCCTCGAGATTCGGAAGAACTGGCAAACAGGTGCGGATGAGCTGACTTCAATTCATCTTCTCGTTCCCAAGTTGATTCTTCTTCCGAGTGATTACTCCATTGAACTTTGCAGAAACGGATAACTCGATTCCTGGTTCTTCTCTCATTTGTTTCCAGTATACGGATTGGTTTCTCAACATAAGTCAAATCCTCTTGGACTTCTATCTGCTCAATATTAGCTTCTTCGGTAGGTACCCTTAAACACTTTTTCAACTGCGACACATGGAACACATTATGGACTCCTGCCAAAGATTGAGGTAATTCTAACTGATAAGCAACCTCTCCTCTTCTACTGGCAATCTTATAAGGTCCCACAAAACGCGGTGCCAATTTTCCTTTGGTGTGAAAACGATGAACCCCTCGAAGAGGCGTGACACGAAGATACACATAGTCTCCTTCTTCAAAACTCAAATCTCTACGGCGATTGTCGGCATAACTCTTATGTCGAGACTGAGCCACTCGCAATCTTTCTTGAATGACCTTTACCTTTTCTTCCGCTTCCCTTAGGATATCCGTCCCGAAAACCTGACGTTCTCCCGTTTGATCCCACAAAAGCGGAGTGCGGCACTTCCGACCATACAGTGCTTCGTAAGGAGCCATCTGTAGACTAGCTTGATAACTGTTGTTGTATGAAAATTCTGCATAAGGTAGATTCTTATCCCAACTTCCACCGAAATCTAAAGCACAAGCTCTCAACATGTCTTCCAAAATCTGATTCACCCTTTCGGTTTGTCCGTCTGTCTGCGGATGATAAGCAGTGCTAAAGTTCAGCTTAGAACCCATCTCTTCCTGAAGTTTCTTCCAAAAATTTGAAGTAAACTGACTGCCTCGATCAGACACTATCTTCTTAGGGACGCCATGCAAACACACAATCCTTGCCATATACAATTCCGCCAAGCGACTTCCGGAATAGGTTGTCTTTACCGGAATGAAATGAGCCACTTTGGTAAGTCTGTCGACTATCACCCAAATAGAGTCATGGCCTGATGACGTTCTGGGTAAACCAGTAATAAAATCCATACCTATTTCTTCCCATTTCCATTCAGGAATCTTCAAAGGCTGCAACAAACCGGCGGGTTTCTGATGTTCTGCCTTGACTCGCTGACAAACATCACATACTGCCACATATTCTGCGATTTCACGCTTCATACTTGCCCACCAAAATCTTTCCCTGAGATCCTGGTACATCTTAGTACTACCAGGGTGAATGGAGTATAAAGTATCATGAGCTTCTTTCAGAATTGCATCTTTTAGATCTTTGTTGTCGGGGACACAGATTCTCTTACCCAACCATACAGTTCCTTGCTCATCCTCCAAGAAACCGATAGCTTTTCCTCTTCTCATATTCTTCTTGATCTCTTGAATATCAGGATCATTAATTTGGGCTTCTCTAACTTGATCAATTAGAGTGGGCTTCGCTTCTAAGGCTGCAACGAAACCTCTACCGACAATTCCCAAATTTAATCTTTCAAATTCCTTGCATAATTCCAATGGCAACTGTCGTCCTTCTGTAGCATTGCAATAGCCTTTTCTGCTAAGAGCGTCTGCTACAACATTAGCCTTTCCCGGATGATAATGAATTCCCATGTCATAATCCTTAATTAATTCCAACCATCTCCGTTGTCTCATGTTCAGATCCGGCTGAGTAAAGATATACTTTAAACTCTTGTGATCGGTGTACACTTCTGTACGAGTACCGAAAAGATAATGACGCCAAATCTTCAATGCATGAACGACTGCAGCTAACTCAATATCATGAGTAGGGTAGTTCTTCTCATGCGGACGTAACTGTCGAGAGGCATAGGCAACCACCTTCCCATCTTGCATCAGAACACAACCTAACCCAAGTTTGGACACATCGCAATACACTTGAAAACCCTTCTTTGGATCAGGCAAAATCAAAATAGGAGCTGATATTAAGCGACTTTTCAACTCTTGAAAACTCTGCTCACATTCTTCCGACCACTTGTACTTCACATCTTTCTGAAGCAGTCGTGTCATGGGCTTAGCAATCTTGGAAAAATTCTCTATAAACCTCCGATAATATCCTGCGAGGCCTAGGAAACTGCGAATCTCTGAAACTGTCTTTGGTTGCTTCCAATTGGTTACGGATTCCACGTTACTAGGATCGACGGCAACTCCTCCGGCTGAGATGACGTGACCAAGGAATTTCACTTCGGACAACCAAAATTCACACTTGCTAAACTTAGCATACAGTTGATGTTCTCGTAGCTTCTCCAATGCAAGGCGAAGATGTTCCTCATGCTCTTCTTTGGTTCGAGAGTATATAAGAATATCATCAATAAAGACCACCACGAACTTGTCTAGGTATTCCATAAACACCTTATTCATCAAGTTCATGAAGAAAGCAGGGGCATTGGTAAGTCCAAAAGACATAACAGTACATTTGAACAACCCATACCTAGTGGTAAAAGCTGTCTTAGGTATATCTTCCTCTTTGATTCTCAACTGATGATACCCTGATCGAAGATCTATCTTGGAGAAAACAGTGGCACCTTTAAGCTGATCAAACAAATCATCAATCCTGGGTAGTGGATACTTATTCTTGATAGTCACATCGTTTAGTGCACGATAGTCCACACACATTCTCTGAGTATGGTCTTTCTTTTCCACAAAAATAACCGGAGCTCCCCATGGTGATGAACTCGGTCTGATGTATCCTTTCTGTAGCAAATCATCTACTTGCCTCTTAACTTCTGCCAACTCATTGGCTGCCATTCGATAAGGTCTCTTATGGATCGGAGTTGTTCCAGGTACCAAATCTATTCTGAACTCTATATCCCTTTTAGGCGGCATACCAGGTAAATCATCTGGGAACACATCAGGATACTCCCGGACTATAGGAATCTCTTCCAAAGTTATTTGGTTCAGTCTTGACCTTAAAGACTCAGATGACAATGCATGAACAGTTACAACTCGACCATCATAGCTGTTGAGAGTTACTTTTCTGTTGGCACAGTCTATCACACCTTTATGTCTGGCTAACCAGTCCATCCCTAGGATGACATCAAGGTCTTTGGATTTTAACAAGATAAGATTGGCCAGAAATGGTACTCCTTGAATTTCTATTTTGACAGAGGGGCTACGTTGCAAAGAGAGTGCTTGATTGCTTGGGGTACTAACCATCAAAGGACGTCTAAGATCTTCTACTTCCATCTCATGATTTCCCGCAAAACTCATAGATAGGAATGAATGTGTAGCACCAGAATCGAAAAGTACTGTTGCAGGAACTGAGTTAACAAGGAACGTACCCAAAATCACATCTGGAGCATCTTGAGCTTCTGCAGCAGCGACATGATTTACACGAGCCTTGGATGCTGGTACAGCAGAGTTATTCTGGGCAGGGACAACCTTCACGCGTCGGGGCTTCGGACACTTGTCAGCATAATGTCCTGGATCTCCACAGTTGAAACACACCACGGGCTTGTTGCCTTGCTCCCTCTTAGCAGGTTGTTGCTGTGCTGGAGCTGCAACAGGACGTGGAGCTTGATTACGGATGTTGTTGCCAGCATTGTTGTTGAAGAACTGACGTTGCGGACGAACAACAGACGAAGAACCTCCCTGTGGCATAGACTGGGGTCCTAAAGTAAGACGTGGCTTCTGATTATTTCCCTGTTGTGTCTTGAATTGAGCAATCCGACGTTTCTTCTGCTCCATGCGATTGTACTTGTCCTCCTGACGAATAGCCTTATCCACTAATTTCTGGAAATCAGGATGATCTCCAACCATGAGTGGGTAAGAAAGCTCATCATTAAGTCCTCCCAAAAACTTCTCCTGGCGCTCTTCATCATTGCGCACATCTTCCGGAGCATAACGAGCAAGACGATTGAATTCGTGCAGATACTCCGTAACAGAGCGAGATCCCTGAGTAAGCGACCTGAACTCCTTCTTCTTGAGAGACACTACTCCCAATGGTATATGCGTCTTCCGGAAAGCAGCGGTGAATTCAAGCCAAGTGATAGGTTCAGCAGTAGTCCTGTTAAGGCGGAAGTGATCCCACCATTCAGAGGCAGGGCCATGCAACTGATGTGATACAAATGAGACCTTCTCCTGATCAGTACACTGAAGTAAATCCAACTTCTTCTCTATGGCATGCAGCCAATCACTAGCTTCAACAGGATTAGTGGTACTAGAGAAAACAGGCGGCCTCACACGAAGAAATTCTGCTAACTTATTCTGTGGAGGTACATGATTATTTCCTTGGTTTTGCTGATTCTGAAATTGCTGCATCATCATGTTCATAAGCTGTGTCTGTTGAGCAAGAACTTGAGCAAGAGTGGGATTCTCTCCATTGTTGTTGTTATTGGGGTTGTTGGGACCATTCCCATTGCTGCGAGTGTTCACCATCTGGCATGGACAGGGCACAAGAAGAGAAACCGGGGAAACTACTTAGGACAGAGAATTACTTTAACTTTTATTGATCTTAACTGAGTTTCATTATTACAAACTGAAGACTCTCACACCACTAAACTCACCAACTTCCTAACACTCAAAAGCAAACAAACACATGCAATTACATCCCACCACTGATGTAAATCACATGCGAGACCCACACACACAAGCAAACTTTAAGCAAGCAAACTAACACAACGATCTAAGACAACGACTTAACTAGTCACTCTAGTTCTTCCAAGCATCGGAGGTCGATTGAAGGCTCGTCTTCATCATCTTGAGTTGCTACCCACTCAATCTTAGAATTGTTGCGCTTGGATTCTTCTTCTTCATCACTACTTATGATGATGACCGGAGGATCCGCTTGAGCTGGAGCAACTTCTTTCTCCACCACACGAACCTTTGGCGCCAGTTGATAGCGAGGGACAAATAGAGCTCTCTTCCTTGCGGTGAGACGAATCCTGGCCTTCTGCGGCGGTGCTTCTCCCTTCAATGCGGCTAATTCCTTCTCCAAACGATCCACCTTGTCTTCTAGCTTGCAAATCTTACCACGATTCCGGTCTTCACGATCTTGAGCTGCTAACACAGTCTCCGCACGACTTTCATCCATAGCCCACAACATCTCCACCAAATGCTTCGTGGTAGCATCATTCTCAATTCCTTCAGTCTCAAGGTAACTGCCACGGTCACTTCCCTGAGGTTGGCGAGGATGGTGGCGATACTCAGTGTCGGCCAATTGATCACTGTAGCGATCACGGAGCTCTCCTATGGCGATCCTTGCCACCTCCTGACATGCATGGATATAGTTTCTTCCTCCAGCTTCAAACATCACTGAGGGGATATCTTCACTATTACTGTTCAAGGTGACTTTGACTCGTCACTTCTCTTCATGACGATCATGAGGAATCTGGGCATAAAAAGGAGCAGTCCCAAATCCAATGACAAAGGACATCGTACGCAACTCCTAGACAAAACCCTCAACACCAAACAGGTACTCAGGCTTGTAACGCGGCATCTAAAGACAAGTGAAAGGAGGGAGTTAAGACCTTTATCCAATTAATAGCACAAGTTTTTGGATTAATTTGAATAAAGTTAGAAAATCAGAGTAAAAAGGTAAGTAAATAAAGTAAACCAAGCTTTGCGAGATAAGTTAAAACAGTTGGAAACGAGGTCACAAATTTTGTAATTTTGAATAACTGGTTTCAAAAGAAATGAAAGAAAATTATAAAATCAGCATGCTAAATTTATTTTATTGCAGCAAGATTAAATAAAACAGTATTGTAAAACTTTTGCTGGTAAATGAGCCATTAGTACAGTAGTAGATGTACAGTACTAATAACACTGGAATAAATTTTTAATGAGAACCATTAAAAGAGATTATGAAGTGCATGTGCCATTAGTTTGGTTTAATTAAAAGAGAAAGGGAGGAGAACAGTTCTACTTTTCCAATATTTTTCAGAGGGCTTCTATGGGTAACCATTTGGCATAACCTAGGGTCAAAGATGCTCTGATACCAACTTGTCACGCCCGGAATTTCTATCCAAAATTCCAAACGCTTACTTGTGTGTGAACCCTCGTCCAGGAATCAACCGAGGCACACAATAACAAATTGATAATAGAGTACAAATATTACTCTAATTAATAAGCGAATAAAATGTCATTACAGAGGTAGATAGTTCCTCTCAATCAATAAAGATCTAAGCAGCGGAAAATAAATAAACGGCGCAGACGGCTCCACTCCACAGGCAGCTTGACCAAGGCTACACCTAATCCTCCACACCATCAGCCTCATTGTAGAACTCTTCCTCTGATGAATGATTGCAAGGTGAGTATATGACATACTCAGCAAGCCACGCAGCAAATATGCAAGTGCACAGGATAACAAAGGATGGCATAATAGGGTTGCATTTGCAAAAGCAGCATTTAGCAAACATTTGAGAATTTGATAAAACAGTTAAGTAATTAAACAATATTAATCCAACGCTATACAACATACCCTGTTGTATAGGCCCAACCATTCTGAACAACCACCCCGGCTGCACAGTTCTATCTCCAAACCAGGAATATACCATTCCAAACCAGGAGCTAATCAAATTATTACCAGTTAAAGCATCTTTTATAATGATGAGAGGTGTGAGACTAATCACGAAAGACATTGTTAGACCCGCCCATAACCGCGGGCACGGCTATTCGAATAGTTTTACTCTGGCCAGAGGTGTACCACTGTACCCACAAGACACAACCCCACATCATGTCACCATGTGCCTCAATACCACCACGGTATCTCGGAAAGGAGTTGTGACAATACCCCTCGCATAACACAATCCATTACAGCGCACCTTCCTGGATCATAATCACCCCCTTATAAACAAGGCATGGACTCCCCAGCGACCCCCGTGGGCTTATCTCCGCCACTTCTCAGTCTGGTGCCCCGCAATGAACCATGCTATACAAAAGATAAAGCCGTTGCCCATGCTGGCTTGTGGTTGGCACGATAAATGTTTCACAACCGAAACTCGTGAACCGGTCCTTAATTGTCATGAGCACGACCATCAAAACCATGTGCTCACAACCCACCATTACCAGGTTTTAGTTGGCACATTAATTAATTAACTAATCACGATTGACCATCGTGAACTATCAATAAGCCATCATGAAATATTAGTAAGTCATTAGTTATCCCGAATGTGTACTAATGTTTCTAAGCAGGGCTAAGCAATTATATCTAATATCTAGTTGAACCAATATAAATAAAGCTCAACTAGTCAAATTGTAATAACCCAAGGTATCAAGGAATAGAGTAATCAATGCGAACAGGCCATAACAAAGGAACAGGTTCACACCACCCGGTGACATTCGAAAATAAATGCACAGTTGAAATAAATAGAGAATTTAAATATAGGATCAACATGCTCAAAGGATTGTGTTTAGGATCTGTGTGACTTGCCTTGCTGGCCTTGGAACTCTTCAAACTCTTCTTCTGCGAAAACGGACTCTCCGGAAACGACGGAATCTAAGCAGAAAAGAGCAAAATCACCAAAACAGCACATAAACAAGCATGAACAGTACATGTGGATATTTTTAATGTGTAGATCTCAATTTTAGAAAAATTTAGAGACTTGAACCAACTAAATCGGAGCTAAGATGAATTAGTTATGAATTTTTAAAGATTAAATCGGATTAAAACACTTAAATCGGTTTAAATTGAATTATGACGCAATAATGAATTATTTTTGAAAAGGAAAAGGGGATTTATTGCGTCAGCGGGCTAGGGTTTGGTGGACCGGGCGCACGGGCGGCGGTTCACGCGAACGGACGGCCGAGATCTAACCGATCCAAGATGGACGGCCGAGATCGATCGGGTCCACGGCGGTTCACGGCGGACGACCCTGATGACGTCAGCGGTGACGTCACCGACAGCGGCGGCGGCTCGGCAGAGGAGACGGCTCGGGCGGCGCACGCTCGCCGGCGAACGGCGGCGCCAGGACGCAAACGGAGGGCACCAAGACGTAGAGGACAACACGGCGAACTCACCGGTGACCTAAACGGCGGCGGAAGACCAACGGACGGCGACGGCGACGAGGAGGAAGCGGCGGGAACCTTCGGGTCAACGACGGCGAAGCTGCTCCGGTGATCTCCGGCGACGGCGAAGGGGCGGACGAGGACGGCGACGACTTGGCGAGCACGACGGTGGTCTTCCCGAGCGACGGCGACGGCTGAAACGACGGCGGCGCACGGCTGGAGCGGCGGCGGCGACGGCAAAGCTAGGGCACACGGCGCTAGAGCTCTTCCGGCGACGAGAGGTGAAGGCGAGGGTGGCGGCGAAAAGAGAAGACTCCGGGGGTCCTTTTAAAGGGGCTCGGAGGCGGCGGCGAAGGCCCACGGCGACGGCAACGACGAAGGAAACCTCGGCTTGGAGAGAAAGAAAACCGATCCGAATCGAACTCGATCCCAAAGCTTTCCAAAGCGATTTAACCGATGATTCCAAAGGAGAAAAGGTAGAGGAGATCCCGGAGATTGTTTCTCCTCTTTTGATTCGACCGGAGAAGGAAAGAAACGGCCGGATTGGAAGGAAACAGCGGCGGCGGCTCGGCGGCGGCGCGCTAGGGTTTCGGCCCGAGGAAGACGACGGGCCTGACAGGTGGGACCCACCTGTCAGCGACCGAACGCGCGCGCGCGCGCGGGCGGCTGCGGACTGGGCCGGCTGGGCCGAGGAGAGAGAGAAGAGAGGTTTTGGGCCGACTTTCGGCCCAAAGCCAAAAGAAGACTTTTTAAAACCTTTTTCAATTTAAATTATTTCTTAAATGCAATTCCATTTATTAAAATACTTCCTTAGCTCAAATAAATCCCAGAAAAATCTAGGAATTATAGAATTAAGCAAAGTATTTAATGAAATTTTATCTGGCCACTTTTTATATTGGATTTTATTAATTAGAACTATATCTTCTTTTCAAGACTTTTTTTTAAAATAAATTCTAGAAATTCCAATTAAACAACAATTTATATAATTTGAATTTTTAGGGTGTGACATCGAAGCAAGTGGGTTTGTGGGTTTATCGTCTTAAATCTTATACTTGCGATGATTTTGCTCTTCGTTTCTTCCTCTGGAGACATGGGGGGCCGAATTGGCAGTGGGAGTTTGACTCTTGGAGTCGGGAACAGGAAAAGGAATGGGTGCTTGTGGCTCCCAAGAAAAGATCTTCGTCTTCCTTAAGGCGGCCGGATCGTTCTTATGCTCAAGCTGTTCAGAATCATGATATCTCAATCAAGCATGTTTTTTCTTGTTTAAAAGACTCCCTGTGTGCCTCTAAGCCTGACCAATGAAGAATCTCTATTTTCCACCAGCTTGAGCAGAGGGAAATGGGTTCAGGCTCTTCTCCGGCGAACTCCAAGGCGGCTGACGTCTCGCCGCTGCCCATTCCGGCAACGGAGTTAATTTCGCATACCAGAGGTACGCGGGATCCTAATTTGTCACCCAATTTGAATTTGGAAATCAATCTTTGCGGCCGTTGCCTGGAAAGGGGTCATTCGAGGGCTTCTTGCTCTAGGCCTCTTAGATGTAAGGCCTGTCTCATGCCGGGCCATTTAGCCCGTTCCTGTTTGGCCTCTAAGCCCACAAAAGCCCCGCACCGTAACAATCCGAAACCGTCGGCTCGGACTACTGCAGTTTGGAAGGCCAAAACTATTCCTCCGGAAATCTCGCCTTCTTCCTCTAGAAACCCTTCCTCTCCTGAATGCACAGTGCTTCCCACCCATAGCTTCCCTCTTCCCCCAATGGCCAATCTAAACCCTAATCCGCTGCGCTTCCTAAGGCAGGGGCTCGCTGTTCATGCATCCCGCGGGTTGACCTCACTGTCCCGCAGTGCCCTGCTCGGTGCCATGAAGACTTTTGTGTGGCCATTGTTGAGCCAATCCCCTTGGAGCAAGACTGGGATCATCATTGGGCCCTCATTGCCAACTTCATTCAAGATGAACTTCACTACGAGGTTCGTAACAGCTTCCGGCACCCGTTTGCGGTAGGTTTTTTCCAGATGAGGTCTGCCATGAATAGGGATGCTTTGGTCCTCTCTTTGCCTGAGTTCTATGATGGGGTTCACCCTGGTACTTTTGTTAATCATGACCAAGGTCCTAATTGGAGGGCGGCAAACTTTCATAGAGAAGGCTGGTTTATGTTCCTAGATTTCCCGCTAGATTTTATTGATCTCCATCATGTGCACCTGGCAGTTGCTTCTTTTGGTCAGTTAACTTTTTGGGCGGATGCGGACAGAATGTTGGGAAGGGTTTTTTGTTAGAGCTAAGTACAGGGACCAGGATTCTGTGCCGAGAAAGATTGTCCTCTTTGATCCTCTTGGTGCTGGGGGTGGGGGAGAATCTTGGACTGTTTCGGTTTTCATGCTTCAGGGAGATTTTATAAATTCCCCCCTGAAGAGGACCTCCCCCCTGCTGGTCCTCAGCCAGGCCCTGATGATGCAACTGATGATGACCCCGATGCTGGCAATGTTTGGCAGTTTGGCAACCCTGGTAACCAGGGAGCTGGAGGTTGGGATGAGGCAGTGCAGCAGCAACAGGCTGCAAATGAACAACAAGAAGATGCATGGGGCCAAGATCATCCAATGGGGCAGATTGAGGAGAACCCAGGACAATTGATTATACCACAGCAGATGGCCACACCTTGCCCTTCTTCTATGATGACACCAATCTAGGATCCTGTTCTAGAGCCGCAAGTCCAGGAATTTTTAGCTCGGTTGAATAGAATTGCCAAAACAGAATCTCCAAGTCACCCCTACCTTTATCCAATGAAGGGTATACTGGACAAGTTTGACTTGCTCTGTAAAGCAAAGGGTATCATGCAAACTTTGATCCACGACAAGCCTATTCCTGCTGCTTTAAAGATATCCAACTTTTCGGCATTGGTCCTGCCAAGAAAGTCCATCTATGGTTCCACTCCTTAAGTGGGCCAGCATGAATCTAAATGGGCTCTGCAACCTTTTGAGTCTATTTTACCCCCTCAAGAAAGGATGATTGAAGATGTCATTCCAATCAGTGTGATGCCCCCTACTAGCCCAACCACTGTGGCTAGTCCCATCAGTATGGCACCTGTGGCCCTGCTCCCCCCAAGGCACCTGTAAAGAAGTGAGATGGGAAGACCATTCTCTACAGTCCCTACAGAAGACAAAGCTCAAGACTTCTGCAAGGAAATGCAACCAAGGATTTGCAGATGGACCCAAGAATGGGGATTAGGAAGCCAAGGGGAAAGTCTGCTAAAAAGCTAAAAGAATTTGCAGGTATTGCAAAACTCTTTATTGATAGCAGTTTGCACGAGTCTGATTTCAATGAAACTTCTTATAGTGATATGAACTCTGACTCCTCTCCCTCTGATTGTTCACTTTCGGTCATACAAAAGATGGGGGTGGACATGTGCGGCCTCTCTCCTAAGGAGGTGGCTGAATCTAGCCTGGGGGGTGAAAGAAGGCAGAAGATCCCCAGGCTAAACATGGAAGATAATTGATGAAGCAATATTTTGTTCTGTTGGCAGGCCTATGTTTTACAGTTATCATGTTACAAGGGTCTGTAATCTGTATGCTGTCAAAGTTGCTTTACCAGAATTTTATCCTGTCAGCATGTCAACACTGGTATGTTTGTCTTTTGGATTGGTCCTGGTTAGCTATGCTAGCCTTGGTATTTTTGCCCCATTCTCAATGGTGTGTAAATGACTAGTAATTTTAAATCCTGGAATGTTTTATGCTGGAACATTAGAGGAATGAATGCTGAGAATAAGCTCCTGTCTTTAAGATAGAAAATTGATAAGAGTGATTGCCGGGTTTTGTGTCTTCAAGAAACGAAAAAAGAGAACTTTGACCTTTCTGAGATCAAAAAATTTGCTCCCAAGCGCTTTGACTCTTTTGCTTTTTCCCCCTCCATGGGTGCTTCAGGGGGAATTTTAATTGTCTGGGCTTCAAGGACCTTTAGTGGGATTCTCAAAGAAGTTAACCCTTTCTCTGTGACAGTAGAATTAACTTCTACATTTACTTCACAAGTTTGGTCCTTGACTAGCATGTATGGCCCATGCAATGGGCCTGAAAGACCAGACTTTGTGGGCTGGTTAAAAAACATCCAGATCGATGCTCAACAGAACTGGCTCTTTCTAGGGGACTTTAATTTCTACAGATCTACTTATGACAGAAATAAAGTGGGAGCCGATATGAATGATATTTTCATTTTCAATGAGATTATTAGCTCCCTGGGACTGTTGGAAATCCCATTAAAAGGGAGAAGGTTCACTTGGAGCAACATGCAACAAAATCCTTTGCTGGAAAGGCTTGATTGGGTATTCACCTCTGCTTCCTGGACTTTAACCTTCCCTAATACAACAGTGATCCCTTTGACCAGGAATATCTCTGATCATGTTCCTTGTGTAGTAAAGATTGATACAAAAATCCCCAAATCTCCAATTTTTAGATTTGAAAATTTTTGGGTGGAAGCTGAGGGTTTCTTTGATGTGGTGCAGCAAGTTTGGCTGCTGGATCCTGGTTTTGATGATCCGGCTAAATGTATATCCTTCAAGTTGAAAATTATGAGGAAAAAACTCAAACTCTGGAGTAAAAATCTATCAAGAATCATGCTTCTCTTGAACAATTGCAATAAAGTGATTGATTTTCTTGCTCTGTTGGAAGAAGATAGAAGCCTCTCCTTATTTGAATGGAATTTCAGGGAGGTAGTTAAACATCAGATCCTCAAACTTCTAGAATACAAGAAAATTTACTGGAAAAAACGTTGCACTAACAGATGGATGCTGCTGGGAGAAGAGCACACCAAATTCTTTCAATCTATTGCCACAGAAAGATACAGAATGAACATAGTTTCACAAGTTTCGAATCAAAGTGGCCAGATAGTTTACTTACATGACCAGAAGGCAAACTTGTTCTATCACAGCTTCAAGAACAGGATGGGTATCTCTTGCTCCCCAACAATGGATTTCAATTTGACTGAGCTTTTTGTACCTAGAACAGATTTGGAGTGCCTGATCGACATGTTTTACACGCAAGAAATTGACAACCTCATCTCTATAATCCCTGCTGACAAGGCCCGTGGTCCAGATGGTTTCAATGGTTTTTTCATGAAGAAGTGCTGGCATATCATTGCACAAGATTTCTACAGACTTGTAGCTCATTTTCATGCTGAGTCTACAGATTTACAGGTCTTGAATAGTTCTTTTATCACTCTTATGCCGAAAAAACTCTCTCCAGAAACAGTTAATGATTTCAGACCAATTTCTCTAATGAGATGAAGTCTCAAGTTTCTTACAAAGTTGATGGCAGATAGATTGCAAGGTGTGATTCTCAAAGTGGTTAGTAAAAATCAATATGGATTCATCAAAGGAAGAACCATCCAGGATTGTTTAGCATGGGCTTTTGAGTATATTCATCAATGTCAGCAGTCAAAAAGAGAAATAATCATCCTCAAGCTAGACTTTGAAAAAGCGTTTGATACAATTGAACACACAGCCATCCTATCTGTAATGCAAAGCATGGGATTCCCACAAAAATGGCTCAATTGGGTGCAAATGGTTTTTTCCTCAGCAAGCACTGCAGTTCTGTTGAATGGGGTTCCGGGTAATTCTTTTACCTGCAAGAGAGGAGTTAGACAGGGAGACCCTTTGTCTCCACTTATTTACGTTCTAGGAGCTGAACTCCTACAAAGAATAGTAAACAGGGCTTTCAACCTTGGATTAATTTCAAAGCCAATCAATGCGAATGATGGAAGTGGGTTCCCAATCATCCAATATGCTGATGACACTTTGATTTTGTTAAAAACTTCACAAAAGGAAATCTTCTGCTTCAAGGCACTACTCAACATGTTTGCTCTGTCGACTGGCTTAAAGGTTAATTATGCAAAATCAAGCCTTTACCCACTCAATCTATCTGAAGAAAAGACTGATTTAATTGCAGGACTTCTGCGATGTTCTGTTGGAAAATTGCCTTTCACCTATCTGGGGCTTCCTCTAGGAACTACAAGGCCAAGGGTGATTGATTTTGCCCCCCCTGGTGGATAGAGTCGAAAGAAGGCTGACAGTTAGTTCAATGTTCTTACCTCAAGGAGGTAGACTGACTTTAATAAACTCTGTCCTATCATCAATACCCACTTACTACATGTGCTCCCTTCAATTACCTCTCTCTGTGATCAAGGCTATCGATACAGCAAGAAGGAATTGCCTTTGGAGAGGAAATAACCCTGAATCTACCAGAAAATCTTTGGCCTCATGGGAAAGAGTTTGTATCCCAAAAGAAAAGTGGGGGGGGGGTTAGGTGTGGTTAACCTAAAAGTCCAAAATGCTGCCCTGCTCATGAAACATCTTGTTAAAATCTACACCACAGCTGACATCCCCTAGGTCAATCTTGTGACTAATTCATACCTAACAGCTAAAGTCCCTCATCTTCTAAACAAAGGATCTTTTTGGTTAAAAGATGTTATTGCTCTGGTGGAGATTTTTAGAGGAATTGCCAAATGCAACATAAAGACAGGTACTACAGCTCTTTTCTGGACAGATCTGTGGAATGATCAATTCAAATGTCAGCAATATCAACATCTTTTTGCCTCCTCTCTGTACAAAGATGATTCAGTCCAAGCTATGTGTGCCAGACCTTTGGAGGATTCTTCATGCTGCCACTCTCTTATCAAGCCTATTGTGAATACATCAATCTTCAAGATGAACTGACACACCTTCAGCTGGAACAAGGAAGGGGAGATTTATGGTGCTTCATCTGGAATAACAACTGTTTTACCCCCAAAAGATTCTATAAGGTCAACTTTGCTTCTATTCAAGCACCCAGACCTCTCATCTGGATTTGGAAGACCGAGTGTGTAATGAAAATAAAAGTCTTTGCTTGGCTATTCTTCTGGGACAGATTGAATACAAGAGATATGTTGGATAGAAGACACTGTGCCAAACAAGATGATGATCTATCATGTGTACTGTGCAGCAGCAACCAAAGGGAAACCAGGGATCATCTCTTCTTTAATTGTCCATTTAGCAAAGCTTGTTGGCAGTTTTTGGGAATTTCATGTAATGGTAATCTAGAATTTTACCAAAGAATAGCTTTTGCAAGATGGCAGTCCAACCAGCCTGGTTTTCTGGAAATTTTCTTCGTGGCTGCATGGCATATCTGGAAACAGCATAATGGACTCATCTTTAGAAATTTTTCAGCCTTTCTTCCATTCTTGGAAATCTCTCTTCACAAATGAGATTCTTCTGCAGCTTTGCAGAATGAAAGATCCACTGAAGCAATCTGTTTCTAATTGGTTGCAAACTTTATAGGACCTTTTTCATTTTCTTTTGTTTCTTCGTGTAAATTTTACTATAATTATTCTTTCAATAAATGAAAATCACACTGTTGGGCAAAGACCTGGCAGTACTTTCAGTCAAAAAAAAAAACTACATTTTCAGGCCTGTCCACTTGTTCTTCGCCATGACGTGTCTATATTTCGTACTTGCCCATAAATCCACGAGTTACTAAGTACTCCTTCACTTTAAAAGCATCGTCAAAGTCCCAGGCTATTTCATTCTTACAGTCAGCATATGGATAAATTATCTTCCTCATATTGTTCTTCTCAGCGTGTGCATTGGCAATACCAATAAATTTAGACACTTCGTTTCTATATGGAGACAAAAACCTCGGCCAATGATACATCCATTCCTGACTTTCCATATCTCTAAAAAAATACACGTAAAATATTTGCACAATTAATACCAAATTTGTAGGGTTTATTGAAAAAACTTATCGCTATTCAAAACTAATTAACTAAAGGTTAAGTGTAAATTAATAAAAAATCAAAGTTTATTTCAATTTTTTTTACACAGACATGCCAAATTAGTACATTAGGAAAATCTAACAAAATCATATCATCGGCATATTTCAAAATACTATAACTATTTTTTGATTGCACCGAATAAATATACATTAAAAATTTTATTCTCTCTATATATGACAAGATCTAGATCTAGATCTAGATCTAGAACTAGGAGGTGGATGTGATAGCAAAAATAAAAAAAATTGAGAATTTATGTTACCACATTAAACCACTACAACAAGAGGCATCAAGTATTACACATACATTTAACATCAACATATCAAAAGAAATAAAATTAAAAAACATGGAGCTCTTCCTTCACAATTTTACATGAATAAATCCATCACAAATTAAGGTCTAAAAGCTTAAAAAATTGCATACCTAGTGTGGAAATGAGTAGATTTGAAGATTTGAAGTACCGTAGAAAAATCCCCCGAAGATTTGAAGTTCAAAACCTCCCCCCTATATTTAAGTCACTTTAGGAGAGAGAAACTTCAGAGAGAATGAACAGGGCTCGGGGAGGAAGAAGACTATATAGGGGCTTCTTTTCAGGCGGGCCATATAAGCGGCGCCTGCGAAGATCGATCTTCGCAGGCGGACCATATAAGCGTCGCCTGCGAAGATCCATCTTCGCAGGCGTACGACGTCTGCCGCTTGCGAAGATCGATCTTCGCAGGCGACGCTTATATGGTCCGCCTGCAAAGATTAATCTTCGCAGGCGGACCGCCCCCTCCACCCTGGGTACTTTTTTTGCCGGCGGGGTTTTGGCTCCGAATTACATGCCCGCCTGCGAAAATCGATCCCCTACGACGCCGAAAATGAGTTTTCTAGTAGTGGCATGATTACCAGAATCATATTATATATCCAGTTTAATTAGGCCTATTTTGATGGGCCTCTATCCCTGCTCACACACCCGTACGTACGTAGGCCAACATTGAGACCCACTCGAATAAGGCCTCACAGGAAATGTGCGTAGTACGAGTATATGTCAAAAAAATTGGAAAAAGTCCACTTTGACTCCCTTAAATATACATCGAATCTGATTCATACCCCTCAACCGAAAAACCGGATAGGACGACTCCCCGAACTACTAAAACTAGTACAATTTGACTCCTCTATCTAGTGGTTTTGGAGAGCGGTTTTGTTGATGTGGCGCTGACGTGGCGGTGTTGACTTGGTATTCGTCCCACGTGACACTTACGTGGCATTAGAATTTAAAAAATATATACGTGGGACCCATTTGTCATTCACACAAAAAATATATTGTGGGACCCACTGATATGTGGGGCCCATATGTCATCCCCCCTCTCCAATCCTTCTACCCTTCTCCCCTTCTTCTCCTGCGCCCACCCCACTCTCTCTCCTGGTGGCGGCGCGGGGGCTAGGCACGGAGATCCGAAGGCAATGCGAAGGCGGGGCGAGGTGGCGGTGGTGGCAACGGTGGTGGTGTGGAAGAGGCTCGCCGGCCCCCTCTCTCCAGGTGGCCATGGACAGCGAGGAGGAGCACAACGCGGAGATCCAGAGGCAGCGTGAAGGCTAGGCGAGGTGGCGGTGGTGGGCGGGCAGCCACGCTGCTCCATCTTCCATGCCAGCTCGAACGCGTCCTCGAACCTCCCGTCGGCAACGAAGCCAGCGAGGAGGGTGTTGAAGAAGACGACGTCTGAGGCAACCTCCGCTGCCTTCATGCGGGCGAGCACGTGCTTGGCCTCATCAAGCTTGCCCATGCGGCACCACCCGTAGAGTAGCGCGGTGTAGTGGCGGAGCGAGAGCGGGAGCCTGGGCTAGAGCTCCTCGACGAGTTGCTCGGCGGCAGCGACATGGCCGGTCTTGGTGAGGGACTCGAGGAGGGAGAGGAAGAGCGAGAGAGGTCGCGAAGGGGAGGAGGCGCGGGGGCGGGAGGCGGCGGAGGACGGGGGAGAGGAGGGACGGGGAGAGGAGCTGGGCGGGAGTGAGGCGAGGAGGGAAGGGGATGGTGCGGCGAAGGTGCGGGAGAAAGGACTTGGCGAGGAGTGCGAGGGAGGAAGGGAGCGGCTCTGGCGGCGGCAGCGACAGGGAGCACTAGTGGAAGAAGTGGAGTGCGAGCGCGGAGGCGGCGCCGCAGCGGCGGAGGACGGCGTCGAGGAGGCGCGGTGAGGTCGGTTCGAGGCCCGAGCCGGAGAGCGAGGCGATGAGCCTCTTGGGGTCAGAGTGGTGGCGGCGGAGGAGGCGAGGGCCGGATCGGCCACCGTGCATAGGCGGCGGCGTAGAAGAAAAGAGGATAGAGAGAGAGAGAGTGATGAGGACATCAACACCATCGATACATCCCCGCCTCCACAAGCTCAACTCATCCTCTTCTTTATACCACGGAGACGTGTGCACTCTTGTTTTACTCAGGAATGATGGAGAGGATCCAACGGGGAGAGGATTTGCGTGGGGTGGACTCGGACTGCAGCACAGTGCCAACTTCTGATGGCCGCCACGACTTCGTGCGAACTCTAATTTGGGCGTGCAATTGCTTCATGGAAAGCTTATCAAGTCTAGTTTCAAATGGAACAACCCATGTCCATATCTGATTTGGAGCGGCCATAATCATCGTTTTACTACTGAGTCCTTTTCTGTCCACGGTGCTGCGTCACCTCATTGGGCCCAATGGGCTGTGTATCAAGTTGGGCCCATTAGGGGCGCGTTCTAGGGTTAGAGCACGACCCCAGCACCCCTGTGGTTGTTCTCCCCCTCTTCTTATACCTTTAGCCGCCGCCAAGAACAATTGGGTTTTGTTTAGATCAAAGTACAGCGTCGCCAGATTAGATCGCTACTTTGCCGAGTTAATCCTGTGATCGGTTAGATCGCCAGATTGCTTGTTACTGAACCCCACTTGTGCTAAGCCTCTACTTCCCCGGTTTCGAGCACTTGTGCGCACTAGTGCTTGGGACGAGCAATCCTCCGGGACTCCGCTCGCCTGAGTAGGGCGATCAAGGTTTTCGGGAGCGCGTCTACGCGCGACTGCTCTTGGCACTGCATTCTCTTCGTCAAGGTCTTCTTCCTCTACATCACAATGTCTAGCACCGGCACCGATGCTACTAAATGAGAAGGAAACAACGCTACTGGACGAGGCTAAATTGAGAAGGTCAAAATCAACGGTGGCAATACCAATAACTCATCATCCTCTAGAACATTCTCTGGGTATATCATTATTTTCTTCTTAGTGTTAAACATGTTCTTAGATGATACTATTACTGTTTTTAGCATGTTCATGATTAGCACTATCACTAGACCATTTCGTTATTCACATGTCATATTTATTATCTTGTTTTTATGGATTAAAATATGTCGAATTATAACCAATATTTCCAACTGTTCATAGTTGGCTTATAGTGTACTACTATCCTTGCTCTTACTCAAATAAATAGATGTCATCTCTCACAGTTAAATAATTTTATCTTTCCCAATCACTACAAGGAAAAAACCTAGAGGTGTTTAACTAATACTGTAGAGGCATTTTTTTTCTAATGCCTCTTTAACATTGTAGGGGTATTATAAAATCACATGTGGCTTATATAAATCGCCTTTACAAACAGATAGGTATTTTATAAAATGCCTTTATTCTCTGTGGCACTTGTGGTTTTGCTATGACTAGTTGAGATGTATGTTGAATTAGTCTCTTTTCCAGTGTATCAAATTCTAGAAATTTTCACTTCTTACATTATCGGAAGAGATCGAAAGTTAATTTATAAATGGAAGTCATAACATATCAATTATGCTACTAATATACATATAGTATTTTAGTTTGATGCGTACATCCAAAGCTTAGATGGGTTTCAATTTATTGTATAATTTGGTTAATTCATTTCTCATAGTTATGCAATGGCTTAGTTTTTGTTATACAAGGATTCCATATATTAGAGACATACGGTGTGACTCGGCAAATTTAGCGATTAATCAAATTAACATGTTTGTATGATACTGCATAAAAGATTATGCAATCTAATTATTTTTTCTACGACTTGGTCATGTCTATATTCAAATTCGTAGAAAAAAATTACTATATTTTGATGACACATTAGTAGATATTCATAGATGACAGCAGACAAGATATTTATGCAGTGATGCGCGCCCATAAGGCATGGAAGTTTCTAGACAGTTGGTGTATGAGCCGTGCTATAGCTAGGATGGTGCAAACCAAGATGTGCATGGTCATAATACGTTGGAGTCTTGTTGCGACGTGCTAGATGGGCTACGGTTATCATAACGAGGTCAGATAGTAGCAATGATATGTCTGTGTCCTGTTGTATTTTCTGTTTCATTTGTTATTTACCACGGTGAAGAAACCATTTCTCAAAACCTCCTCGACCAAGCTAGCACTACCCAAAAAAGAGGTAAGCAATGCCGGTTGGAAAACTCTCTACCAGTCTTCCCAACCGGTACTCAATAAGCGGCACAACAGTATTAACTCACTACTACTACGTCAACGATTTATTCGTATAGTCAAAATCAATTTTGCAGCGGGTGGGTGGTTCACCTACACCCAGGTGTCTGTGAAAGTATCAGAATTTTGTATACGGGTAGGGCATTCACATATGGGCACTTAAGCCATCCAACTGCAAAAAAAAAAAAAAAAAAAAAAAAAAAAAAATCAAAACCCTAGAATGTATCACCGATGCGACGCCTGGATCGACTATCGTCGTCATCGTGCCTGGATCCACTATCGTCGCTGCTGCTGCCACCGTCATCGTCATTGGAGAGGCGGCGAGGTCAGCACGGGAGGGGGAGGAGGTGCTGGATCCGGCACTACTGTTGCCGCCGTCGACGGGATTCGCATGGTTGCAAGCCACCGCCACCACCCGAGCTCTCGCTTGAGACTGCCGCCCTTGCCCGCTGGACCCACCATCGCCGCTCTCATCCGAGACCGCCGTTGCCGGGGGTGGCACTACTACAAAATCGATTTTACCTAACGAGAACCCCTCTAAGTTGTAGGCAGACCATAATTGCCCTCACATGCAAAGATCGCTCCCCTGAGGACGCTTCAAGGACCGCATGCAGAAATCAATTTTCGCGGGCGGGCATCTTAACATGCCTAACTGCGAAATAGACATATTTTTGCGGGCAGGCCTGTTAAGAGGCCCACCTACCACTAGCCCTCCAGGTCGAGCTCCTCCTTAAAATGCATAAGTCCTTTCCTCATCCTCGTCCTCTACTATCCTCTCCTCCACTTCCTTTCTTCTTCACCTTATCTCCCTCACCTCAGCCTCCTCTATCTCTCTCTCGGCAGAAGCTCGGCGTCGACGACAGTGCGATGTAGAGGTGAGTTCAGCAGTGAGGCACATGTTAATGTTGGTGACAGGGGTGACCATCGGCCTCGATGGATCTACCGTTACTGGTGATAGGAGGGTCAGATATGCCTCCACTAGCCTCAGATGAGCAGCAGGCCTCCCTAGCTTCTCCATTTCCATCATCGATCTAGCGGATGCGGCCTCAAGAGGTGCGGATCCACTGCCGTTGAACTCGGGAGGGGCTGGCCTCCCTCGCCTCTCCTTCTCCATCGTCCATCCGGCGGCGGCGGCCTCAAGAGGGCCAGATCCACCACCGGCGCCCTTGGGAGCTTCATATGCATCCAGTCAAGCTGGGGACGGTGGGAGCAGAGGCAACGAGTTCGGTTGCGATGGCGACAATGACGATGGCAAGTAGGACGTCGCTGAGCAGCAAAGACCAGTCCATCCACTCCAGCGAGGGAAGCAGAGAAGCGTGCTTTAGTCTGTGGTGACGTTGATAGTGACACCGACGACAGCAGTATGGTTGGGTTGGCTAGGGTTTCTAGATTTTGATATTTTCGGAATTTTTTTGCCAAATTTTGTTTTTTGCAAAATTCATTTTCGCATGCGGTTCAGCTAGGCGCCTCGAAAATTACTAATCTTCATAGACATCTACGAGTGGGTGAGCGCTTTGCTTGCCTGCAAAAATGTGTTTTGACTATTTGGAAAAAGGGTATATGTAGTAGTGTGGGGAGAGGAGAGGGAGAGATGCCGGACTTGAGTGGAGGGGAGACTTGAAGTGGGGGAGAGAGAGAGAGAGGGGAGGGGAGAAAAAAGAGTGCCAAGAGAGAGGGGTATTTTTTTGATGAGGGTGGACCTGTTAAGACACCCGGATGCGAAAATTGATTTTCGTAAGCTGTCCTTGAACGATCCGAGGGGGAGCGATTTTTGCATACGGTGATAATTATAGTCTGCCTACAACCTAAAAGCGGTCTCATCTGAAAAATTGATTCGGTAGTAGTGAGTAAATCGGCACATATGTGATTTCTGTGAGAAAAGGTAAATTTTATAGAATTATATCTAAGTTACTGTTGGTATTTCTTAACGACATTACTAGAAATATTCATTCTCAGCAATGGCGCCAGAAATTGTCCTGGTATATTTATGGTTACAGAAGTAATCCGCAAGCGCACGGATATACCATTGTAGCATTTTACCCGGAAGTATTCCACGGTATTGTATTTTTAATCCCAAGGGAAGATAATAAGAGTGGACTATGCTAATACACTTTATACATATGTTACTTGTAATTGTCAAAGCCTAAGCAGGGGTTAATTTTCATATAGGGGTAGAATGACACGAAGCAAAGCTAATCAAATCCTCATAATAAAGTAATTCTAACTAAGTGGAAGAAGAATTAGAAAGCATTCAATTCCTATACTTCTAGTATACACTCAAATCCTAGTTTACATCTGCTAGTATACAATCGTGTGGCCAATACCCCCTAACAGTGCCCTCCTGGTACTTCGAGAGACCACCCCGGGTTGCTGAGTTCCTTACGACAACCTATCATGACCGTCCAACCGGGGCTAAATACGGAGGAGTACCCTCCCCAGAAATTTGTCTTAGGAATATGTACTAACGTGGAGGAATACCTGTACTGAGCAAACACGATTTGAGTAGATTGAACCTATCTTGTTCGCTTCAGCAGGGTCTTGTTTGGCCCAAGCCAATGACGGTTACTACCGACCTCCCAATGACGGTTGTACCGGTTTTGGTGCCCCCAACCGTCATTCTCAAGCTATAATAGGACCTCCCCTCCTTCATTTTAACACACACCAAGAAGGATTCAAGAAGAAAAAGTTCTCTTAGTTTACTCACTTTGCTCTAGTGCTAGTAGGATTAGAATTAGAATAGTCTTCCTTAGTTCTTCGAGTCTCCGGAGAATTCGGGTATGGCCCTTGTAAGACTTTATCCAGTAATAAAATATTCTTCTTTATATAGTTTTGGTCCTTGTTGGTATTTCTTAACGACATTACTAGAAATATGAATTCCCAGCAATGACGCCAGAAATGGTCCTAGTATATATATGGTTATAGAAGGAATCGGCAAGCGCACGGATATACCATTGTAGCATTTCACCTGGGAGTATTCCAAGGTATCGTATTTATTTAATGCCAAGGGAACATTGTAAGAGAGAACTATGCTAATAATGTATATATGCTACTTGTATGATCAGAGTCTAAGCAGGGGTTGATATATTCATAACGGTAGAGTGACACGAAGCAAAGAACTCATATCTCTCATTAAACAATCCTACACTATGTGGAAGAAGAAATAGAAAAGCAATCAATTCCTATACTTCTATACACTCAATCTTAGTTTACATCTGCTAGTATACAACTATGTAGCCAATACCCCCTAACAGTGCCCTCCTGGTGTTTCGAGAGACCACCCCGGGTTGCCGAGTTCCTTACGACAACCTATCATGACCGTCCAACCGGGGCTAAATACGGAGTAGTACCCTCCCCAGGAATTTCTCTTAGGAATATGTACTAACGTGGAGGAATACCTGCATTGAGCTGTCACCATCAGAGGCCCACCTCTACTATCCCGCAGCATATATCCCTAATTAATGATATTTAATAATCTAAGTACCGTGCTTACATTACTAAATACTACTCTACACCCGTGCACATGACATAGAAACTGATAAATCAGACATTAAACCCGCACCATTGCACCTCTCTGGATGGCTACCCACAAAATCGGTACAACACAGATATAAGGTAAGAACAGTACTCAGACTAAACAAAGTACCGAAGATATATAAAGAAGAATATTTCATTAAAATTGAAAGTATTACAGAAAAGAATACAAGAGCTGCTAGAGCCATACCGAAACTCTTTCGAAGACTCCGAGGACTCCGAATACTATTCTATTCTACTCCACTTAGCACTAAAATACTAATACTAAAGTATGAAGAGGAATTTGAGCTAACTTGAGTGTGTTGAGAGAGTGAATGAGCTCCTCCTTTTATAGGGCCGGTATGACGGTTGTACCAATGCGAATTGTGCATTTTACCCTCACAACCGTCATTAAGAGTGCATCCGGATCGTACACGTGGAGGGCCAGGCTGATTGGGCACCGCCAGTTCGGCCGAAACCTGGGCTAGCCCAACAGGCCTCCAGCTTCGGTACAGTCTTTGACAGGTGGGTCCTATTGACGGTTTTGTAGTTAAGGCGGTTTCCAGGACGGTTACACCTGGCTTCTGAGCCCTCTCATCCATAAGCTTGCTTAGGAGTGAGGTTTTCTCCACTTTCTCTTTATTTTATTTGATAAATTCCTGCAACATATTGTTCTCCAAGTATAAGTGGAACTATATTATTTGAAAACAAATATGCATTGTAAGCATAGCTAATTCTCCATTATTTTAGTTATATTGACGGTCAAAATTTGTCTGTAACGACTGTCAACAGTTACACAAAATCATAGGGATTTTGGTGCACGACACAAATCCACATCATTAACCAATTTTCACGAAACCACATCATTAACCAATTTTACATACTCCTCAAAATTTTAAAATGATTTAGTTACATCCATGTAAAATTTCTATGATGGATTAAAAAAACTCATAAATTTATCAATTTAAGATGTAATTGTAGAACTCAAAAGGATAGATCAAAGTAAAATGATCAATAGTTTGGTTTTGTGCAACTTAGATCACAGTACCTAGGGTTAAGTGAGATTTACTTTTAAAAGAACACATTAAGCCAGTGTTGGTATTTCTTAATGTCACAGATAAAATCTGCAAGTGCACGGAAGATACCGATGCAGCACTTCAACTGGCAGTATTCCAAGGTATCTATTTCCATAGGGAACGTGTGTGTTCAGTTCCTCTTCAGGTTCATCCAAGGACACAAAGAAAATGTAGGCAAAGGGTAGAGATGATTTCCTAGTGAGAAACGGTGTCTACAGAAAGCTCAGTTTAATCCTAATGCGATACTTCAGGCACTGGCCAGCTCGCTACTCCCAAATGTCACTCTACTACATACCCGTACATGGAGGACTTTAGTGTACTTGAGGGCTATCACCACCTCTACACCGATCTCAAACCTACTGTGGGATACGAAGGAATCACCGGAAATTAATTACCCAGATACTGCGTCTATTCAATTAATAACTACTTTAGTGCTAGCTAAATTCTAAAGCGATCACAATAAATTAATGGACTTTAGTGAACAATGATCCCGCATGCTAATTAGAAAATAACCAAGAATTATTCACATGAAGTAAATCTTAATTACTCAGGAAGATAATTCTATTAAACCAGAGTAATTAACAATGTACAAAAAGTAAGAGGAGATTACCGACAACTCCAGAACTCGTCCGATTTCTTCTACCATACTCTCCCTATTCTATGTGTAAAATAAATCATACAAAGAGCCTCTTATAATTCAGCTCAAGCTACATCTTGGTGTGAGTTGGAATGAAGGATGAGGAGTGGTATTTATTGGTGGAGGTGCCTTCGGAGTGTGGAGACCCTCCATGGAATCATATGAGCATCTTCACTCTCCTCAAGCCAAGCGTCTATTTGGATGACAGTTGGAGAGCCGAAAACGGTAGAAACCCACATTGGGGAGCGGTTGCTACCGAACTCAACTTGGGCCTGGGCTAGTGGCCTCTGTCAGGGTTGGGCTGAACCCTGGCCGGCTCCGTTGGCCCCGTTTTTCCTCCTGAGCACTAATATTGGGTACCTCATTCTATTGGTACGGTGGTTGGGCCCATTTGGAGGTGTTTAATTGGGTTTTTGGTCCGAAACTCCATAAGTTTGAATATGAGTTTGATTCTCCTCCTTCATGTATATTTCTTCTCAACTTAGGTAGTTTGTCACCTACATCTAAATATACACCAACACTCGTGGAAATTATTAGAAATATATCCTACCACTATTTTGGATATTTTATACTTTCAGATATTTTATACTTTCAGTTTTATGTAGGTATTGACGGCGAGAATTTGGTATTTAACAGCCGTCAACAGCCAGTTCACTGCTTCGTGCCGGAATTTCAATTGTTCATCCACAAATTAACACATCACAGATTCAATTTCTATCAAGCCTAAAATTTTACTAAAATTAGAAGAATTATCATCTTTGCATGGCTGATCTAAACTTAAAAATTTATCAGTCATGAAGCGAGGCTTTTGGTTGTTCCCCTGACGCGCCCTGAACTAAGCTCCCTTTCTTTTGCGATCCATCTGGTTGCGCTGATCCTCCTGACAAATCAACTTGTCAAATAGCTTCTCAAAATCAGTATAATCTCCATAGATGACCTGGTTGGTTAGTTCATCATTAAGACCAAACATAAACTTCTCTTGCCTCACGGCATCGGTGCGCACATCAACAGGAGAGTAGCGTGTGAGGCGATGTTTGTAGATCCTTAAGTGTCAAATCCGACTGCCAATTCCTGCAAGAAAGAAAATTAAAGAATATAAAATTGAATACTAAACTTAGAGGTAGTGGATATTACTAACTAGTTCCACAAGTCTTGGTGAATATTTGTATGCATGTGAATTATGGAGGAAAACCGTCTGACATGCGATGAAATATACTAATCAGACGTGAATACACAGATTGGATGGCCCAAAAATCAGAGTAAAACCAACATATTTAAGGCCATCCACCGTACACCATCATGAAGACCCACTAGGCAGTGACCCAGGTGCAAGGTGGCACGAGGCGGCTCGACTAGGTTTGGCCGAACTAGGGATGGCTGTTGATATTTCTTAACAACATTACTAGGAACTTAGTCCCAAGCAATGTTGTCAGAAATATTAAACGGTAATCGTATGGGTTAAAGAAATAATTCCGCAAGCACATGGATATACCGCTATAGCATTTCACCCGGAAGTACGTCCAAGATATCGTATTTATTTAATCCCAAGGGAAGATATGGTAGGATAGTAATATGCTATAAATTCTTATCATACTTATGTAGATCAAAGTCTTATGCAGGGATTAATCAATTGAGGATAAGGATAGATTTGACACATAAAAGGTTCAGTTTAGAATACTCTCACTAAATTATAAGTCTAGGCTAAATAGAGAAGAAATTAGAACAACATCATTTATGCACTTCTAGTATATAGTCATTTAGTATACACTTACTATTGTACAACTCTGTGGCTAATAACTCCCTAACTATGCCCCCCCTGGTATATCGAGAAACCGCCCCATATTGTCGGGTTCCTTACGACAATCCGTCATGGCTATCCAACCGGTTAAAGATACGGAGGAGTACCCACAGCAAGAACCTCTCTTAGCCCTACCTACGCACGTGGAGGAATACCCATACTGAGCTGTCACCATCAGCGGCCTACCTCTACAGATCCGTGGCATATAGCACCACTTAATGATATCTAATAATCTAAGCACCACGCTTACAATACTAAATATTACTCTACATCTCTACAGATGACATAGAGCAACTATATAAATAGACACTTAGACAATACTATTGCATATCTCTGGTAAGCTAACTACATATTTAATACGAGACAAGTATGAGCTAAAGTTCGTACTCGAATAATTATGCAAGTATAGTAAAGGACCAAAACTAGATAAAGAAAAGTATTTCATTATCGGATAAAGTCTTACAAGAGAGGGAACAGATACTAGATCCATACCCGAAATCTCCGGAAGACTTGAAGAACTAGAGAAGACTATTATAATTCTAATTTCTACTAGCACTGGAGCAAAGTAAGTAAACTAGAGAGCTTCTTCACCTGAATCATTCATGGTGTGTGTTGAAATGGAGGAGGTGAGGACCTTTTATAGCTGATCAATGACGGTTAGGAGCGACAATACCGGTCACAACCACTATAGAAAAGTCAGTAGTACCGTAATAGCCGGTTGTGGCTGGGCCGGGACATGCCGGGGTCAGCAGAACCTAGAGGTCCGCCGACCCCTGGCCAGCCCCCCTGGCTGTGGACTTCCTCTTGGGCCCTGACATTTTACTCCTTGGCCCAGTGGCATGGTGGTTGGGCCCATTTGAAGATGTTCTAATGAGTTTGTGGATCCATCCATCCATGTCTGCCACATGTTGGGCTCTGATTGGTTGAACGGTGAATTTCCATCATTTCTCCATTTATGAAGTAATCTACTGTATTCAAATACTTTGCCAAGTACAAGTGGACTTGGATTATTTCTAAGTAAATATGCATCCAAGCATTGCTAGTTCTCCATTATTTCCGGAAGTATTAACGGTCGAAATTGGTCTATAATGACTGTCAACAATGGCTGCCCTCGTGCTCAGCTTCCATGTGGTGACAGTTATCACTATCCCGAAGTCGGTGGCACAAGGCTCAACGCAAGAAACTGCCATCCAATGACGGCTGGAGGACATGTGGAGGTTTGAGAGGAGTTGGAGGAGAATATTTCCATAGCATCTCCACTCTCTCAAGTCGTATCCACATTATAAGTAGCCCCTCTACTCCTCACTTCAAATTTGCACCAACAAGCAGACTACAACTTCACTTATATACATAGGCATTGCTCTTTAAGGGTAGGAATAGAATGGGGAAGCTCCGAAAGGAGTGCACCAAATTTCAGACATCTCTCCGGGGTTCCGGAGAAGTGCCGGATATGTTGGCATTCTTCTAGGGGAGTTCTGGAGGAGTGCCGGAGTCCTGAAGATGCCGGTACTCCCTCCGATCTTGTACCTCGATGGATGCTTCTTTTATAAGTAAGTATTTGTGATCTCCTTTGGTATTTAATTTTATTTAGTTTTATCACTCTGCTTAGGTAGACTACCTTAATCTTCTCTGTGACGTTGGGATTAGGATAGTAATCAATAGCACAGACACGATGTCTAGGCTAGAGATTACCTTTGTTTGATGTGTGCTCCACGGGTTGTAGAGGTAGTTAACAGGTGGTGACAGTATTCGGGTACATCATAGAGCCATAGCCAGAGTCTCCTTGGCAGACCAGGGGTAAGCCGATGCTTGAAGCAATTGATAGAGTTTTATCTTAACTTGATTAAGATAATTAACCCATAGGAATCCTCTCTATTCTTGGCCTACCATATAGTTATTTCCCTTGGAAGAATCTCGTTCTTAGATTATACACATACGTTGCCTGTGGATACTATATCCTGGAATACTCTTGGGGTGAAGGCTACGACTGTATTTGTGCGCTTGCGGATTATTCTGTCGTCGTAATAAATAATAATAGGCGGTTGAACTCGTGTAGGTACTCTATAGCTATCTTGTTTCCCTAATGAAGCGCATGGAACTCCCTCTTATTTTGTGCTACAGTCCCATCGGGAACCTATGCCTTCCTGAAGCTACGGCAAAATTCCGCCCAAGTGACATATGTCACAGCTGAGCGGGTGACCATGTAGTTGTCCCACCAAGCAGAAGCGGGACCTTGAAGTTTGTACGTGGCAAAGACAACCTTCTCCTAGTCGTTCCACCGGAGGAGGTTCATCTTCTTCTCAATGGCATGAAGCCAGTCATTGGCTTCCATTGGGTTGATGGTGCTGGAGAAAGTGGGTGGCCTGACATGGAGAAACTAAAGTAGTTTGGACTAATGTGGTGGTGGTGGACCAAACTGCTGATTCAGCTGCTGCAGTGCCTGATGGTGCATCATCTGCTATTGCATATATTGGTGTTGTTTTTGCATCTGCTGCATATCATTGTATGATATGCGTCTAATTGGCCAACACCTGAGCGATTGTTGAATTCTCTAGCGGTGGAGGTGGACCATTGCTAGTTGCACCACTGGTATTGGCTCCTCCAGTCTATTCCTCACTGCTGCTACCATCACCTGTTGCATGGTCGCCATTCCTTGTGTTCACCATCTGAATGGGGATGGACAGAAAAAGGGGGAAAGGAAAGAATATAGACTGCTAAAAAACCTAAGCTTTATTACATTATAATTTAAGTGCAATTGTCTAATCTGAATTAAAACAACTACAAAGAAAACAATTCAACTCCTAATTAAGGTAGTCATACCGCAACCACTGTTGACGGTCGTTGTCGATCAGTTTCGACCATCAATATTACCAAATTAAGAGAGAACTAGTGATGCTTGCAATGCATATGTTTGTTAGAATAATAATATTCCACTAGTATTAGGTATATTAATCCTTTGTAGAGAATGACACTAAAGTGGAGGAGAATCGGCATCAACATAGACGATAAATCAATCGGACAATGTCGAGAACCAGACTTATGTATGAATGGGAAAAGAACTCAGAATTGACACGATGAATTAGGCCAAAATTCACAAGTCTACGAAGTGAAGCAATAGAGGAATTCGCCAGGCGAAGATGGGCTGGTTTGGGCCAGCCCATGGTTCGGCCGAACCAGGGAGTTCGGCCGAACCCCCATCTCCACTGTTGAGGCCAGGGTTTGGCATGGACGTCCAAGATTGCACCCCAATGACGGTTGGAGGGTACTTCGGACAATTCCTCTTCCACAACCGTCATAACCACCTCTAGATAAAGGCTTCACTCTCTTAACTTCAACACACACCTCAAGCAATAGCTCTCTCATTTCTCTTAAGTTTAGTTTAGTAGTACCTAGCTGGTGGAATAGAAATAGAATAGGAGTCAGGATTCCGTAAGCCTTCGGAAGAGTTCGGGTATGGCTCTAGTAGCTTTTCTCTTCTCTTTTGTATGCTTTGTACTTTTATTAGAATACTCTTCTATATATATTTATGGTATTGAAATATTCTCCGAGTATATGAGTACCTACTTTATATTATGTTCTTATTATACTAAATATACGGCTAGCTTATCTAGGAGATGCTTTGGTGCGGATATAGTGTTTGCTTATGCAATTACTCTAGGTCATGACGATGATATTAGAGTGGTCATGACGATGATATTAGAGTAGTATCGGGTAGTTTAGACGTGGTGTCTAGATTACGGGATATCATTATTTGGGGTTATATATTGCGGATGAGAGGTGGGCCGCTGATGGCGACAGCTCAATACGGGTATTCCTCCGCGCCTATATATAATCCTAAGTTAATTTCCTGGGGAGGGTATTCCTCCGTATTTAGCCCCGGTTGTATGGTCATGACGGGCTGTCGTAAGGAACTCGGCAGTCAGGGGTGCCTTCTTGAAGTACCAGGAGGGCATCGGATAAAGGGTATTAGCTAGTATATCAGTTAACTAGAATGTATGTATACTATATATATTAGACGTATAGGAATAGATTTCCTTTCTCTTTTCTTTCCACTTAGCTTAGATGATATATTATGAGGATGAGTAGTTAATGCTTGTGTGTCACTCTACCCTTTGATTATCTTAACCCCTGCTTAAAATATGATTATCACAAGTAATATATAAATTATTAGTTGAGTTCTCTCTACATGATCTTCCCACGGGATAAAATAAATACGATACCATTGGAATACTCTAAGGTGAAATGCTACAATGGTATATCCATGCGCTTGCGGATGAACTCTGTAACCATAATATACCAGAAATATTTCTGCGCCATTGTTGGGAATTATATTTCTTGTAATGCCGTTAAGAAATACCAACAAGCAATTCTGGCGCCGTTGGCGGGGAAGATTCATAATAGAGATTACTTGAACTAATACTTTATATTTACCTCTGTATAATCATTTCCTTTGCAGGCTAACCTTGGTTGTTTTCACTTTTTGTTGTGAAAACAGAGTAGTGCATGACTGGTTTCAACTTGCCGGAAAACTTTAAAGAAAATCCAAAAGCTTTCTTCCGGAGCGTTAGGCCGCGAGTCGTTGCTCCGCAGAAAACTCTACTGACAAAGAAACCAGCCGTACCAGCGCCACTGACCTTCAAGACAATAGCCTGCAAGACTCTTCACGAGTTCAGTACTCCCTCTGCTGATAATGTGGCCATCGGGCCGCAAGTCAACATAGGAGATGTGGATTTCGATTTGAAGTCCAGCCTCATCACGATGGCGTAGGCTAGCCCGTTCTGTGCCAAGCCTAATGAGGATGCCAATGCTCATATGCAACAGTTCCTAGAGATTTGTAGCACGTACATTATCAAGGGCGTCAGTCCCGATGCCGTCAGGCTGCGGCTGTTTCCGTTCTCCCTTCTCGAGAGAGCGAAGCAGTGGTTCTATGCCAACCGTGCTGCTGTCAACACCTGGGACAAATGCTTTACGGCATTCCTCTCGAAATTCTTCCCGATGGGCAAAACCAATGCTCTTGTGGAAGGATTTCCAGTTTCCAGCATACAAGGGACGAGTCTATTCCGGAAGCATGGGAACGACTGCAGGAGTATGTGGCCGCCTGTCTTCATCATGGGATGGACGACTGGCTGATCCTGCAGAATTTTTACAATGGACTCACCCCAAAGTCCCGCGATCACCTGGACGCGGCAGCTAGAGGAGCCTTCTTCTCTAAAACAGTTCAAGGAGCCGTTGAATTAATAGAGAAGATGGTCTCCAATATGGGTTGGAGCGAGGAACGACTCCAGACCCGTCAGCGAGGCATGTAAACCTTCAAGGAGACGGAATTACTTGCTGCCAAGCTGTACCTCCTCATGAAACGCTTGGACGACCACGAGAAAAGGCCACAAGGCACCGTCAAGGCCTTGGACTCTCACATCACGTGTGAGGTCTGTGGCGGCACGGATCATTCTGGGAACGACTGTCCGGAAACCTGTGAGGAGGCGATGTACATGGGCAACAACACCGGGTACCGTCCACAAGGAGGTCAGGGGTGGAACCAACCACGCCCATATTATCAATGAGGTAAAAACAACGGTAACTTCTCTAACCAGCCCTCCTTGAAGGATCTTGTTTTTGCGCAAGATGAAACCACCGATGCACTAAGCAAAAAGCTTGCTGCTACCGATAAGATCCTAGAGAACATAAAATTCAAATTAGATGGCTTTGCCTACGCATTTCAAAACTAGATGAGCTTTAATAAGATGAAAGAAACCCAGTTAGCTCAGTTAGCATCCTTAGTCCCTGCAACTGAAACTGGGAGGATTCTTGGGCAACCCGACTCCTCCATTGAAAATGTTAAGGCAATCACGACGAGGGGAGGTAAGTCCACTCGTGATCCGCCGTATCCTAACCTTGCAGGAACTAATGGGATATCAAAAGAAGCGTCATCTAATGACTCGGCTGACAAGGAGATTCAGCCAGAAAAGACCGTGCCGCAGGAGTACTGCGACACGCGGTTGCTGCTGTTTCCCCAACGGATTAGGAAACCGTCAGTAGACGAGCAGTTTGCTCGTTTTGTTGAAGTAATCCAAAAGATTCACATCAACATGCCATTGTTGGACGCTATGCAAATGCCGACATACACCCGTTATCTCAAGGACATACTCAACAACAAGAGACCGCTCCCAACAACGGAGGTGGTGAAGCTGACAGAACAATGCAGCAACGTCGTACTCCACAAGCTCCCGGAGAAGAAGAAAGATCCGAGGTGTCCCATGATCACCTGCTCGATTAGGGCACAACAATTCGACCAGGCCTTGTGCGATCTTGGAGCTAGCGTCAGCGTCATGCCAAAAGCCGTCTTCGACAAGCTTAACTTCATGGTGTTGTCACCGACACCGATGCGCCTCCAACTGGCTGACTCGTTAGTCCGTTACCCGGCAAAATATTCATGTGGTCGAAGTGGAGCCACCCAAGACGGACAGCCTGGTGAAATTCATGCAAAACTTCCTGGAGAAGGAAACAACAATGCCTAGGAACCGCTATTGGAGGACGTCGGTAAAATCACCTGTACCGGCCAAGAAGTTAGAGCAGCCGGCTCAGAAGAAGCCATCTTCCGCACCAAAATCAAAGAAGGTGTGGAAGGAAAAGCCGAAAACGCCCGCTCCATCACCTCCAGAGACGGGTAGAAAATCCGTGAACTAAACCGAAAGGAGGTACGGTCTTGCACGTCGGACTTTAAATGACGCGACCTTCGCCAACAGGTAAATTGGTATGTATCCGCATATTTGCTTTCAACAATTTGAATTTTTGCATCATCACATATTTGAATTTCATATTTGCATTTAGGATTTTTGAATTTTGAGGAAATTCTTCAAATGAATTTTTCAAAGCAAACAAAAAATAAAATTTTCAACAAAAATTGACTGTGCCACGACAACACTGACCGTTGGAATCCAACGGCCGAAAGTGGGGCCGGTTGGGCCCACCAGGGGTTCGGCCGAACCGGCCAGGCAACGGTCGGCTGCCTCACTTTTTGAGGCAACAGCTAGTGGGCCCCACAGGTCAGTTTTGACCGTTGTGGGTGCACTACTTAAGCCAACCGACCGGGAGAAGGGACTTCACCCCATTTCAACACATTTTCATCCCCTCTCCAAAGTTTGCTATCAAGTTCATTCAAGCTTTGATAGTTTCCCTCAAATTCAAAATAGTTTAGTTGCATATATAAAAGTTGCTTTGGTGAAACTAACCGGCGGGTGAAACTCTTATCATTCCTAACCCCCGCCGAGTTTGCATATGCAATTACTCTATGTTATGACGATGATATTATAGTAGTATCTGGTAGTTTAGGCGTGGTGTCTAGATTACGGGATATCATTATTTGGGGTTATATATTGCGGATGAGAGGTGGGCCGCTGATGGTGACAGCTCATTACGGGTATTCCTCCACACCGGTATATAATCCTAAGTTAATTCCCTGGGGAGGGTATTTCTCCGTATTTAGCCCTGGTTGTATGGTCATGACGGGCTGTCGTAAGGAACTCGACAGTCTGGGGTGGCTTCTCGAAGTACCAGGAGGGCATCGGATAGAGGGTATTAGCTAGTATATCGGTTAACCAGAATGTATGTATACCATGTATATTAGAAGTATAGAAATAGATTATATTTCTCTTTTCTGTCCACTTAGCTTAGATAATATATTATGAGAATGAGTAGCTAAAACTTGTGTGTCACTCTACCCTTGTATTATCTTAACCACTGCTTAGAATATGATTATCACAAGTAATATATAAATTATTTGTCAAGTTCTCTACATGATCTTCCCATGGGATAAAATAAATACGATACCCTTGGAATACTCTCGGTTGAAATGCTACAATGGTATATCCGTGCGCTTGCGAATGAACTCTGTAACCATAATATACTAGAAGTATTACTGCGCAATTGCTGGGAATTATATTTATAGTAATGTTAAGAAATACCAACAACGGGCAGCGACATGCAACCACCGGCGATGGGTGCTGGCGATGCACGAGCAATGGCGGGAGGTGCGGGGCATGGTGGCGCACGCGGGATGCTGCGGCTCATGTAGAAACAAAAGGGGAGAGGGGAAAGAGGAAGTCCTGTCCAGGGAAACAGCGGTGACCAGCGCAGAGCGCGGGACGATGGCAACGTTATGCCAAGGAGCAGACGGGCTACGGCGAGCCGTAGAGGAGGAGATGAGAAGGGTCAAGAAGAAGATCACTTGCAATTGAAGAAGAGTGGGTTCCGGCGACGGGGAGCGATGACCGAACGGTGGCCGAGGGGCAGACAGGCTCGACGGTGGTGGCGACGCAGCTAGGTGGTGACCCTAGCGCTGTCTAGTGGACAACTGGAGGAGAGCGATGAGTAGTGGAGCTCTCTCGATCCGGAGTTTGAATCTCTTCATTCTCGACGGACGGCTGCTCAGGAACCTTTTCATCAATCGAGCTAGCAGAAGTGGATGGTTGAGCGAGTGGCTTCATCGTTAGAGGTTCCTCTATCTTGGACACTGATGCCTTCGACTGGTTTTCATTGGTTTGCGTCATGAAGGAAGTATTTTCTAGAATGCGATCCAACATTATTCTTCCTTCTGACGGTGTTTTGTGCATGAACGATCCTCCAGTGGTTATGTGCAGATAGAATGCAGACTCCTTATCCAAACCCGTATGGAAATGTTGCATAAGCACATACTCGAGTAAGGACAGGGTTGGTACGGACTGCACTAAATTAGTGAATCTGGACCAGGCTGCACTGATTGATTCGTTTTCGATCTGCTTGAAACTGAGAATTTCTACTCGTAGGGCAGTAATACGGGTAACTGGGAAAAAGGCAAGACAGAATCTGTCTCGCAACTTTTCCCAACTACCGTTTACACATCCAACGGTAGAGGTGTACCATTGCTTTGCTCTCTCTTGAAGAGAGAACGGGAACAATTTCGACCGCACAGTTTCTTGTTTCATGCCACGAATCTTAAGGCATGAGCAGACTTGTTCAAAGTCTCGCAGATGATTGTAGGGATTTTCTAGATCAAAGCCAGAAAAAGGATTTTCCCTAACCATACTGATTAGTTGTGTAAATGGGCTCCAATAAAGGAGGTGGCTCATAGAATTCGCCCCGAGGAGCAGACAGCTCAAAAAGAGGTTGCTCCATGGTCGAGAAGAGTGACAGGAATACTTCTCTAGTATAGCAGGAGCGAAGGTAGAAATAAAAAAAATAAAAAGGATATGAGGATGAACTAGGTTCAGAAATGATCAGCAACCGTTCCCCGGCAACGGCGTCAGAAATGCTTGTTGGTATTTAATACGGTCACAGATAAAATCCGCAAGCGCACGGATATACCGATGTAGCACTTTCCCTACGGAGTATTCCAAGGGTATCGAATCCAAGGGAACGTGTGTGGTCAAATCTTTCTTCGGTTCATCCAAGGACACCAAGCAAATGATAGGCTAGGATAGAGAGGATTTACTAGTGAGAAACAGTGTCTAGGGAAAGCTTAACTTTAATCCTAATGCAATACTTCAGGCACTGGCAACCCGCTGTTTCCAGATGTCGCTCTACTACGTACCCGGACAGGGAGGACTTAAGTGATCTCGAGGGCTGTCATCACCTCTACACCCACCTCAAACGTTCTGTGGGACATGCAGCAATTACTGGATAACAATTACCTAAACACCACATCTAAGCAATTACTATCTACTTTAGTGTTTATAACTCACCAAAGCAATCACTATATTTTAGTTGATTACAGTGAACAATAATCTTGTATGCTATTTAGGAACTAACCAAGAGATAATTCTCACAAGATAAATCTAAATTTCTCAGGAAGAATATTATATTGAATTCAGAGTAATAAACAGAATAAAAGAAATAGGAGAAGATTACCGACAACTCTGGAATTCTTCCGACTTCTTCTACTCTACTTTCTTCCTATTCTAGTATACAATATAGTACAATAGAGCCTCTTATAATTCAGCTCAAGCTTGGAGTGTGTGAGTGAAGTGAAGAGGTGATGTCCTTTTATAGGGCAGTAATGACGGTTGTGAGAAGGGGAAATGTCCGAACTGCCCCGCAACCGTCATTGGAGAGCATTTGGAGCGTCCACGCCAAACCCCAGCCTGGATGGCTGAGATTGTGGCTCGGCCGAACCCCCTGGTTCGGCCGAACCTGGGCTGGGCCCAACTGGCCTAGCTCTTGGCCCATCTTCTCCCCTGGACCTCCTCTATCCATTTCTCGGAGTTTTGGGTTGATTTACTGGTATTTGGATCAAGTTCACAACCCCTCCTTGTATAGATACATGATTCTCCTCACTGTAGTCTGATTTTCCTCCCAACATCGGCGTTTATCGTCTGCATACAAATATATACCAACACTTGTGGAATATATGAGAGTAAGCACCTATCACTCTGTTGGATGTTTTATTATCTGAACTTTATGCAGATGTTGGCGGTATAGAATTGACATTTAACAGCCGCCAACAAGGTGATCGATAGATGCCTACTCCTTATTGTCGACCAGTCGGTTGTAGACCAGTTACGTAGCAGTCCCCGCGATTTGAGGTACGACTACAACTGGTCATCGATCAGCGGCGTAATGATTCTCCCACTACGTCTGCAATTTGTTGAGTACAACTACACACTCGGTCTTCGCCTTGTGTGGTAGTCACCTCATCAACCCATGTCGTTCAAATTATGTAAGTGTTTGTATGTGCAATATTTGTCCGTTGATCCCCTTTTCTTATATCGCCCTATCTTGAAGTCGATCCTATCATTCCTTTACACTATTGTCATATGCAAATTCAATTTATTTTCAATTTTCAAATTCATATTATATCATGTTACCCTTGAGCGTTCACTCGGGGGCTATTTGTATCTAACAATCTATTATGTGTTTTGATTTCAGGAAAGTCAGACTTCAAGACTTTGTCGCAGACTCTACAACTACTCGATTACTCGAGAACGGTTGCTGGAGTTTGACAAGGATTACGGAATAAAGCGATGGTGTACCTGCCGAGACGAAATTTCTTGACTTCAATCCAAATTCTTGATTACGGCAAGATAAAGAATTAAGTCGTATACTCCGCACCTTCTCGGTCATCCGAGAATGTCAAGCGAGCACGGCAATTGTTATTCCAAGGTCTTCGGTCGAGAACATCAACTCATTCATTTGCATTGAAGTCAGGAGCTACTGTTAGGGTTATGGATACCACATATCCAATAGTAATCGACTAAGCTCGGAAGGGCCCACCATATATCAAATCATATATGGAATCATACCTCGTATATAAAAGAAGTTCTAGATAAGGAAGGACGAGTAGAGTTCTATATGGAAACAATAAGGACTACTCGAATCGTATCCATACTTGTCTCCCTAGTTCTACTTGGACAAGGGGACATCTATGGGTATAAATACACAACCCCCTAGGAGGAGGGAAGACAAAAAACAGAGACACCAGTCAGAATAAACACCAACACACGGCGCCAAACATCGATATTGGAGATAGCCTAGATGGACTCAATATGGTGCCTGCGGAGGCCGACAAGAGGAATCTAGTGCTATATAGGATCTCGACGAGTTCGTACTCGAGGAGGAAGACTACCCTATCGTCGACTACGTGTTGGTGATCCATGCCGCCAAGTTGACGACAGCTAGATAGGTTATCCCAATTATTGTACTTGTGTGATTCAAATGAATAAAGAGCAACATCGGCTTCGACCAACTGGAGTAGGGTCGTTACCTTCGTGTGAAAGGGCCCGAACCTACATAAAAATCCTTATCTCTATTTCTTTTACCTCGACCTCGCATATACCCTGGTACCAACGATCCCCATACCATGCAAATACCTTAGTTGTGACCCAAAACGTCGACAGCTACTTTATATAAATCTGTGATCCGTTAGATCATTGGTTTCTCTTCTTTGGAACCCACCTAATGATAACTATCATGTGTTCCCTTTCTATGGGCAATTAGGATTGCTTTATATATATATCCGGGTGAATCATAGACCCAAAAGTGCACACGGGTGAATTTATTCGGCCTCAGTGCATCGGCAAAACTAGCCATATTAAAATCACATTGCCTATAATAAGGTTTTTGGATTCATATATTGATTTAATTTATTTCATAAATAAATCATGACATTACATATGTAAACTAGCATAATCATATCATACAATCTTTGGAAGATCGGTTGCACAACAGGAATGACTCGCGGTATCGGGCATTGACGACAACAAGCAACACCCGAGAGAAGAGGAAGAAGAGCCATTGTGGAGGAACAGCAACCAGTCACGCAAAGCGCTTGCAAAAACATTATTGTCATCTTCTCCTGGTGCAGGACGTCGAAGGCGAAGGTTCTGGAGAGTTGCTCTCTCGATTGCCGGTGCACGCCAGCGAGCGGGATGGAGTAGACTACAAGTGACGGTGCAATACTGAGGAGGAGGCAAACCCTATATTGATTTTGTGTGTGTTACGTGGAGGTGGCGGCGCCTGCATAATCTTCACTCCGCTCCTCGCACCAGATTATTCACTGTGTTTCTAAAAACAAAACCGAATTTTGTGCAGCAAAACAAAATTACAAAAGAATACTGTATCTGTGCAAAAGTGAGGGACCAATTTTGACGAACCATTCGACACGCATGTCACCACGTATGCGCCGCGCTTGTGTATTCCCGTTGTTCTCTCCACCTCACACGGTGGCGGCCCCAGGGTTTTAAACTTGTGTATTAGAAATGGGGAGAGGAAAATTTTTTGTTCATACACCTAAAAACCTAATAACTAGCTTGTATAGTATCACACACTAATAATTATATAATATATAGCGTATATAACATAAAATTGAGTATTAGTTCACACATTGATAGAATTGATCATCATGTGAAATTGTTTAACATATAGAAATACTAATAATAAACATATCAAAGTGCCAACATATGGAATAGAAAAATGATAGAAAATGATAAATTGGGAAGAAATCTTACTACAGTTCTACAAACTAGGCAACTACAATTCTACAAACTAAGCAAGCAAGCAAGTACACTAAATCAATCAATTGCAGTTTTCAATCATAAAATCTTCATTGCAATTATTCAAATTTTGTGCTTTTGACTCACTGTGCGTGGTGGCAGTGTTGTGGCGGTGTGGCCTGTCGGCGTCTCGGCGTCAGCGAGTGGCGCCTCAGCACCTGGCCTCGGTCATCAGCGGAAGGGGAGGCGGCTCGGCGCCCAGCCGCCCACGCCGACACGCCCCACAGCACCGCGCAGCCCATCGCTCGAGCCTGGTCCGGCGGAAGGGGAAGGCGGCGCGCCCGCTCGGTCGTCAGGCGTCGGCGGAAGGGGAAGGTGGCTCGGCGTCCAGCCGCCCACGCCGGCACGCCCCACAGGCGGACAGGCCACAGCGTCGCGCGGCCCGTCCCTTGAGTCAACGAGCCGGCGACACCGACGCACTGCGCCTGCTCGGCCGACAGCCGCTGCGGCTGCAATGGTGCGCCCAGCCGGCGGCTGCCCCTGCCTGGCTTGCTGCCCCGCGGTCGCCGGCTCGCCGCCGCCGCACGCCGCGCCCGCCGCCGGCCTGCCGCAACGCACGCCGCGCCTGCCGAGTGCCGCTGCAACGCACGCCGCCGCCTGGCTCCTTGCAAATTTAGGGTTTGGGATTGGGGATTTTGGGAGCTGCCTGGGAGGGGATTTTTGTTTCGAAATGGGCTCAGTTGCGGCCCAAGTAGAATGCGGGCCAAGTGAAAAGGGGGAAGGAGTAGAAAATTTAGACCCAACACAGCAGAAATGGTAAAACAAGGTCCAAATGAGTAGTTTAACTCTTTTTCTTTAACTTTTTGCATACATATAAGAACTATATAGTATATATTCTTTTTGCATACATATAAACTTTTTGCATACATATAAGAACTATATAGTATATATACCAATTTTTTTTCCAAAAATCTTGAGTATACATATGAATACCGCTGAATCATAGCTAGACCCGCCTCTGACCTCACATGCCTCAAGTGGCTAGGAGAGTATCATCCCTTATAAGGAGATCTTCCACTCCTAGAATAGGTAAGGTGGTACTAAAATCCCCATGCTTACTATCCCATGAGACGAACGTTAGTGATTTTTTAAAGAATTAATATTTGAATAGGCTAAGTCCCACCTATCAACAAGCTAGGGTCACATAACAGGTTTATTAGATTGGGTTCGAATATATGCTAGAAAGTGCGCAACATATTTTTTTCGATTATCAGTTATTAATAATTTATTTTTTCTCTTTTTTTTCAGGACAGAAACTGAAAGCTAGCTTAGGAGCCTAGAGGAGTGGTACCCATACGAGCGTGGTACCACCAATAAATCTGTGGTCAGATATATAATATTAGGCAAAATCTAATCCGCGTGCGCTCTCCGTTTTGCCTTATCGCGCAACACGCTCATCGGCCGTCCGATTCCACAAGTGCTGGTGCGTCCGTACATAGCCTGGTGATTCACGGACGTGGCATCATCTAGAGGGATCCAAATTGGAAGCCATGTGATGCTCTACACTACGCCGGCTTCAAAAATAATTTTCTCTTAAACTAATCATCCGATCTACGATCCGATTACACCGTTGTGTTCGTAAGAATTGAATCTTTATAACAAGATCTCACATGATTATATTTTGATGAAAAAATAGAAATTATTTTTATAATATATCTAAATTACTTTTAGATTTCACTAAATTACTTCTCAGACACATAAAAGTATATTCAATAAAGCCTAAAAGTAATTTACATATATTATAGAAGTAACTTAGAAAAAAAGAAAGTAACTTTATCATGACATTAAAAGTAAATCAGTTACGGAGGTAAAAACATGAGTCTATGTAGAAACTAAATTTAATCAGCATAAATTACATCATTGACTAAAAATGATTATATAATAAACAACTCATAACACGAATGTATAGATTTCTTTCGATGTCTTGACAAGTTACTTCACTTTTGTTACTTCTATAATATAGGTAAATTACTTTCAGGTTTTATTAAATTACTTTTATGACTAAGAAGTGATTTAATGAAATCTAAAACTAATTTAGATATATTATAAAAGTAATTTCTATTTTTTTCATATAAATATAGTGATGTGAGATCTTGTTATAAAGATTTAATTATTACGAACACAATGGTGTAATCGGATCGTAAATCGGATGGGTAATCTAAGAAAAAATTCCATAAAAAGAAAAAAAGTGCATGCACTCTTGAGTATACTAGTAACAACTACATATGAGACTGAGGTAGCTGGTTATTACCATACATAGAACGGTGTCGTTGTATTAATACCACTTGAATCTGACCCCATGATATAGATGCATGCGTGTAGAGAAACAGAAGTTTCTAGAACGTTGACAGCGGATGGATTCTTTATACGGTAGCTAGCTATATATACAATATATATCCAATAATGCTCCAGTATAAAACCATATGCACCTCTAGTCATCTACTAGCTAACTAAACTAGTAGTGTGGTACACAGACCAAGCAGGAGATAGGCCACAACATGGTGGTCCAACCCAGGTCCAGCCTCTGTCTGTCCTGCTCGCTACAGCAGATCATGCCGGCTGGTTGATAGGCACATACAACTACAAAGCTAGCCTGCGACGATAATATCTCCCCGGCCATGCATGGACGCGTGGCTCGGGACCTCCTCCAGTTTCAATATTTTTTTAACACACTCTGAAAAAACGTATTTTACAAATAGACTCTCAGGGATGCCGAGGTGGGATATCTCAGCACCATATGGTGCTGACGTTTTTATTACGGCGCCAATCAATTTGGTGCTAGTCTACCATCTAGGTTTTGTCCAAATCCTACTGATTTGATGCTAATTTATTGGGATAAAACTTACAAATTCGATGTATCATAATTCATTACCGCTTATTTATTTTTAGTTACCAAATCTTAATATGGGGGAGGATGTATGTCCCTCCCTCATTATACCTAAATCCTGTTTTTTTAAATGAATACCTAAATCCTGTTGGTTAGCTTTGGGGAAAAAATTACAAATAATGAGTCACAATCCAATTTTGCCTCTTTTCAAAATTTAATAGCAAATCAAGAGAATTTAGGTATTGGGAGGAGTGAATGATCGACATTCTTCTCTCAGATTAAGCTTTCACTAAAAAAGTTATCAGAATGAACTAGGATACATCGATTTGTTAGGTTTTTTCTTTTCCAAAAATTGATGGCAACTCAATACTCGGCCTATCGTCAATACCAAAACAACCTCGGCGTTCAACATATTTAGTCTTAAGGCATCCCATCTTGGTGCCAATATCCGTAGCACCAAGGTGGTTCCATACCATATCTATAATTAGTTTTCTGGGGACCTATATGTAAAACATATATTTTAGAAGGGCTAAAATATAAAAAATCCAGGAGTGGCTGGCCATAAGACCGTACTGCATGCAGTTGTGTGCTGCTGAGCCATTCGGTCCCTCCATCCATCCATCCATGTGAGTTCAGCTGGGCCTACTGCACTGCAGTCCTCAACGGTGCATGCCCCAGTTGCCCACGGCCCACACAGGTTTTTCTTCAGCTTTAATTAACCCACCGCTGAGTATTCAGCAAGAGAGCGTACTGGATGGTCCAGTTCTCGGTTACGTGACCAGTCGTCGACTGTATGGCGAGCTACTTTCATATATGCGAATGTAATCTCTTATGTGAGTGTGTGGCGGGCTACATTCGTATCTAGGAATCTAATCTCTTACCTGTGATATCTACCCGTATAAACATCTTCGCAAGACTCGTATCTGCGAATCTAATCTCTTACATGTGATTTCTACCCCTATAAGCATCTTCGCGAGACTGAGCCAATATATCTTGAGATTAATAAAGTCACCATGGGTGTCTCGATGTCAATGGGTACATCGTCTACTACTGAAAGAATAATTTGCCATAAATGCGAGTACCCGTATCAAGTCTAGAACTTGAACCCGGATGGATTGGTTCCACCACAAAAAAATCTAACTAGTTGAGTTACGCCCACTTCGCTTATGTGTGATTTTAGATGTGTATATATTGCGTGATGATTCATGGTGATCAACTTAATTAATTATTTAAAAATCAAATATATAATATTTATGTGTATATATATAGGGTGCATTTGGTTTAGCATAGCTTACTTAGGTTAGACAAGAGGGTGCATCTGATTTAACCAATAAATTAGTGACATATTTTGTTGAGTCCGGTGAATCACATTGACAGGGCCACCTAAGCGGTGCGTACGTTAGTAATAGATCTGGCCTGTGGAGGATGAAGTCATCACAACAATAATGTCGTATCCCTCTGTCGACCCCATTCATTATTGCTGCATGGTTTCATTTGCAAAATTATTTCTCTTAGTTCAACTATACACTTACTTGCAGAAGGGATGCTTTTGTTCTATATTATCTTTAATTTTAATCCAGGTGATGTACCGGGGATTTTATGTCTCCTGAACTTTTCTTTTCAATAAGTTGCTTTGTTATATAAAAAAAAAACCTAGGCTATATCGCATGAGAAGATCTATTGTTTAGGGAGAGCATGGACCTATGAGAAAACAAGAATGGAGCTTCGATGCTAGCTTGTAATTGGAGACCCAATACCATTAGATCCATCGTTAGATCATCTCGTCGCCTTGTTGGTATCCTATCTTACTATAATATTGATGTCCACTAACTTTTAAAGCTTAAAATACAAGTGTGTGCCACATCGTCACTTACTATCAATTATTATTTAGAGTCTTTAAAATCATATGCAAGTGTGCCACATCATTACTTACTAGCAATTATTATCTAGAGTATTTTAAATCATATGTAAGTGCACCACATCATCACCCACTAGTAATTATTATCTAGACTATTTCAAATATCATGCAAATATGACATATCATTTATAATTTTGTTATATTTTTATAACTCAATATGCAAGCATTGTCAAATCATTAATTATCTTCACATCATTTTTATATTATTTAAATATATATCTACCATTTCTATAATATATAGCATGTATTCATCCACTTATTCTGTAGCAAAGTGCGGGGTACGAACTAATTACCATAATTTGTAAGATAGGCACAGTTTAGTCACCTACCCCTCCGTCCAAAAAGAATCAATCTATAAGGGGATATGGGACAGAGGGAGTATGTTATAAAGCAACCAGTCACTTCATTATATAATTTGTTTTGGTTATGTGAATCCCATGGAACATATCAATTCACGTGGGTTGCCTGTAAAGTTGGAGTCATTATGGGGACGTAGCTAGAGTGTTGGAGCCATCACACGGGAATCAATTCTTTGATTGCGCCTATTCCAATGGCAATTGGCAACTAAGGGAATATTGTTCTTGTAAGCGCCTCCACTCTGTATTATGAGCCACAATATGATCCCACTGTCAAATTGCCCGCGCTCATCGGGGCACACAGTTGTTTTAATTTATTTGATCGGTTAAGTCTTGTACATGCGTTATGCCACGATTAGCTCGAGCAATTTGACAGTGGGATCAATTTGAGCTAGCTAATATGTTAAAAAACGTACTATTGCATTATTGTTGACTACTCCCTCCATCCCATTTCGAGTGAAGCCATAATTTTCTGTGCTCAACTTTAATCGTCCATTTTATTTAAAATTTTTTTTATAAATTAAAAAACATAAGTCAAGCATAAACTACTATTCATGTTCTATCATTTTATAACAACGAAAATACTAATTATAAAAATTTTCAAATAAGACGAACGATCAAAATTAGACACGGAAACTTATATGGTTACATTTAAAAAAGGACGGAGGGAGTATTTTCTGAATCGCGTGTGATCTTGTTTACGACAAAAGAAATCGGTGTGAGACTTACATTTTGGAAAAAATTGGGACATGGCACATGTTGGACAAGATTTCCATCGCGAAATAAGATGAGTTACTTGTTTGAGCAATTTGTTTTAAGATAATGCAAATGTTTTATACACCTCTAACTTCTATCATATTACACACAGCCATAAGCTAAAAAAAACAAAATGAGATCTAAGGTGATATATATCTCATTGAGTAGCATGGGATAAATCCCCGACTCCCTCTTACTATTGAGTAACATTAAAACAAATAATTTTTTTAGCCAGCATATTCTCATTGAACACCACCCGTAATGAAAAAAAAATCCCATCTTTGAGCAATTTATGATATGTGATCAAATTTTGTCTAAATACATACGGACATGGCATGGTGAGGCAAATTCTCATTGGACCGACTTGTGACAAATTAAATTTTTGCAACATAGAAGAGGGAAGCACATCGTTTTGTAGGGGATAAGCACGAGAGATTGTTGTCGTGGACAGCTAAAAGTTTAGAGCATGAATATATGCAACATACACACACATAGACATAGACATATGGATATGGTGGGTAGCCTAGACCTGCATTATCACATCTATCTTGATCGGCAGGCCCATGACTTTTGATGACAAAGGTTGGTGGTATCTCCCATTCTAGTTGTTCCAATTTTTATACATAATTGGACGCACTCGGAGAGCGAATATCTTATAACGTACGGTCGCTATTGTGCTTAAAATATCACTTATCTGATCAAAGCAGTCGCCCTCAAACTGCTGGGATTGCAGAAAAAGATACTGGTATAACAGGAACGTTTTCTGCTGATATATTTAATATATGGAGAGGCATTCTAAAAAAAGGCAAAAATTCAGCGCTCAACAGTAAAACTAAAAGGTACCACTTATAAGGTATTTAAATACTGGCACAGTTAATTAGGTAGTAAGGATAAAAAGATAATTTTCTAGGGGATAGAGAAGGATATAATTGTGTTAAGTATTAGTTCTATATGTACATATGTACCGCATCGGTACGAGTAGTTATCATCTGCAGGACGATATTTGCGTGCTCTTTTGAGATTTACATTTTTTTTCTTAAGAACAAATTCGCCTAGTAATCATCCATTTCATTATTTACATGTTTTGTACAATTCACTAATTAACACAATTTTACATATCTTAGGGAATTAAATGACTTATTTTATAATGTCATGCATATACTTAGATTTTAATATTCACCTGAGAATAACCATCTCCCTGATTTACTTTACTTCTTATAAAATGGAAACCACCTCCACATTGCAAGTCCATTTATTGGGCATATATGTGCATGCATTTTAGAAGGCAGGCAATTGCCGCAACGTACACACCACATGCCAAATTGTTAGTGATATGCCTTAGAGGCAATCATAGAGATGATTGTATCATACACTATGTTTACATATTTATCCGACATTGTTCTTTGAAATAGATAACTCCTTATTGGTTAATGAATATGTGATTCTTTTATGAGACTCTTTATGTTGTTTGTTACTATTTCTAAAGGATCCCTGATCAAATATCATATGTGGAACAAATATGTTTATATGATCAGCACATGTATTAATTGATGATCATGTCTTATGGATTATGGTATAGACATACCAAATTAATAATGTGGACACATGTTGGTGAACATGTTATTGGATAGACCCAACATGAGACACTGTAAGAGCCATATGTGTTGTGTCATCAGTGATCTCTTTTAGTGTTGGTGTTGAATCCTTAGACCTAAGATTATCATGGTTCTCAACATGTGTAGTAGCTTACTTAGGGATTGCTAAACGCTACTCCGTAATTGGGTAGTTATAAAAGTAGTTTTCGGGTATGCTATGAAACATGCAGTGGGATATGAATAATCAAGATGGGATTTGCCCCTCCTATGGAGAGATATCTCTGGGCCCCTCGATGTTGTAGATTATGGAAGTGCATGGCCATGCCAAAGGTGAATGAGGAGTCAATCACAAGTTATATAATCTATTAACAGGTTCGAGTGAATAATTAAGCTATTAGAGGATGTCACATATCTAGCCTTGAGCTTAATCGATATCGTGAGGCAAAGGGGTTCATACAAGTATACACTACAGGTTCAGTCGATATGATCATTATGTATGTCCGGTGGGTTAATACGTTCTGCTAGGGGCCGCTGTTGACGTGTGGACCGAAAAGGAGTTTTCGGGTTACAGCCGAATATACATGAACCTACAGGGTCGCACGCTTAATGGGCCGGAATAAGGCGATTGGATGGAGATCCAATATAAGCTTAATTCGGATAGGGATCCGAATAGGAGTCCTACGGGCCTTGGAGGCCCGAGTGATGGATCCTATATATTCGTGAGGGGTGCGACCGGCGGAGATATTGCATCACGTGAGAAACCCTAGCCGTCACTTCCCTCCCCACGCAAAACCCTAGCCGCGCGCGGGTGCTAGCATATCTGCGCGTGGCGTTCTGTCCCTGTACGTGTAGATACCGGTAGAGGCGCCGCTGGTTTGCGGTGCTGATTAGCGTGGGAGTACGGCGAGGAGAACGCGTGAGGAGGAGAAGGTCGAGCCGGTGCGATCGACTACTTCCTCTACATCGACGCGCGCTACTTCGCGAGAGTTCCTTCGACTTCTCAGTGTCTTCTTCCGCTGCGCAGCGCGTCGAGTGGTAACGATCTATGATCTAATACTTGCATGGTTCCTGGTTTACGCGATAGAAAATTTTGATATATGCTATCGTAGCCTACGCGTATCCCAATAGTGGTATCAGAGCCACCTTTTATAGTTTATGATCTAGATCATTGCATATAGTTGATATGCGGATGTAGTAGATGAGATCTATTATGTTGTATATGAGTTCTTAGGTGATCGGAACATGCGATGAACCGATAGCCGCATGGGTTGATGAGATCAATCGGTATGTGTGTTGGTGACTTCACTGGAATGTCTAGTACTCACCAAGGCCAAGGGCGATTGTGTTCATCGGATAGTCCGATGTCCACAAGAACCGCACGCCAATGAGAAAAACGAGCCATTGAGATTGACTCGGTTTCGGCATAATTTGATTACGCCGTTAAGGTTTTCACATGGCGAATCGTATGTCGCGACCGGGAAAATTGCCTTTTCCCGAACGCTAGTGTATTAATCCCCGTCCCAGGAAAAGCCGGGGTACACCATACAAACATGATATAAAAGACACATCTTTATTACATCGATAATATTTACATTATTACAAAGGCACTTAAGGCCTGACAATCAAAAATAAACAGCAGCGGACTAGCGGGCCTACGGCTCCATCTTCACAGGCGCTCAACTGGGGTATAAGCCAGGACTCCACCTAAGACATCTTCTCCAACGCTTCTCTTACTGAAGAGGGGAAAGATTGAGCAAGAATGAGTACAACCACAGTACTCAGCAAGCCACACCGGAGATGCATAATTAATGCAAGGGAGTACAAGGGGATAATAATATAGGGGTTAAGTTTTGCAGTAAACAGCATTTAAAAGTCACTTAGTTGCCCCAAAGCCATTTTATAAAGACGATCCTAGAGCTACACAGTATTATTACACAAGGCCGTGAACCCTCACGGACCTGCCTTAACCCAAGGCCTACGATGATTCAGACCGAACTGGCAACCCGACCCTGGGTCCCAGCTCGTCCCAAGCCAACCCAGGCCAACCATTCCACATTTTAGTTGTCGAGCAAATTTTAAGAATTTGAAACACTGACTTGGGTACATTGCTCGGCTTGCCCATAACCGAGGGCGCGGCTATTCGAATAGATTATACTCTGATCAGAGGTGTACATCTTTACCCACAAGACACATCTTCCTCGCGTGCAACCACGTGCCACATACCACCACGGTATACGGACGGAAGACGTGACATAGTTCCCAACCCATCCTAGCCATAAACAAGAGTACCGACCCAATCCCCCTACGGCCGGGACACCCGGGACAGGCAGGCAGGACTGAGCCCCCTAGCAGCAGGGCACCAACCCTCTGCCATGACATCTCGACTACCGGGCCGCAGCTCGTGTAGCCTTCATTTGCCCTGGAGAATGTCCATCGACCCCCGACTTCATCCATCTCCAATCCGTGTACTTTTGTTTATGACCAGACTGAGCCACAAACTAAGCCTTACCCACTAGACATGTGGAAGTACGGTAGTGCTTTGCAACAGAGGCCCGAGCTTAATCCTTATAGTGGCCGGGGTGCTACTTCCCACAACTGGCATGCACCCAAACCCCACCGAAAACAGGTTTTAGGGGTTTTGAAAGAGGAAGAGAGGTGTATGTCCAATTCCACCATAAACCAACAATTCCATAGTGACCAAATGATATGAATATTCCCAAAGTCTAAAATTATAAAATCCACCTAATGTTGTCCTATTAATCAGCGAAGCATCTACCTAAATTCATACTAGTGGAACCATAAATAGAGTGTCCACTAGTTGGGGTTTTGTTTATTCTAGGGTGAACAAGGTAATAATAACAATAACAATAATAGTATGGTCATAACAAAGGTAAATAGGCATGGCTAAATAAAACAGTGATAACGCGGGAATTTAAATAAAGCGATAATGCATTAATTTAAATTAAAATAATTTTATAAACTGGGATTCAATATGCTCAAGGATGATGTGACTTGCCTTGCTCGCTTTCCCAAACGCCGGCTTCAACTTCCACGAAGAGCGGATCTTCCGAAGCTGCAGCGTCTACACGACCAACGGAAAAGAAAAGGCTTTTACTCTAATAAACTCCATATAACAGCAGAAACAAAGCACAAAAATGGGTTCTTGACTTCTTAAGGAAAAATTAGAGACTTGAACGGTCCAATTCCGAGTTCAAATGGCCAAGATATGGCCATTTGAAGTTTATATGCTCTTTAAATGGATATTTGCGAATTTCTTCATTTAAATTTTAATTAAAAATCTCATTTATTGCGTCAGCCGAGGGAGAGGGCGCGCGGACCGGGTCCACGGGAGTGGGGCCCATGCGTCAACCTCTCGGTCCACGGTGGACCGGGAGCACGCGGCTGGCGGCGGCCGGCGCCGTGGGTCCCACGCGTCAGCCGCACCCGCGGGCGCGGGCGGCTGACGGCCGGGCCCACTTGGCAGCCGCGAGGGCGCGCCCGAAGGCGGCCTCGCCGGCACGGCCGACGGGAGGGGAACGCGCCCGCGCCCCGATGGTCACCGCCGGCGACCACCGGCGCGGCGGAGCGGCACCCGAGAGAGAGGAGGGAAGGGGGAAGCGAATGGAACGGTCTTCGGCTCACCCCGGTCGACGGCGACGACGGGAACGGCGGCCGAAGCGGAAGAAGGCGGCGGCGCGGTTCGGGACGGCGAGGACGACGGTGCTCCGGCGGTCGGCGAGCGAAACGGAGGCGCGGACGAGGTCGACGGGAACGCGGCGAAGCCGATGGAGGTGACGCCGAGTGGGGAGGAGGTCCGGAGCGACGACGGCGGCGAACTGGAGCTCGGCGGCGACGGCGGAGAGAAGGTGCGACGGTGCGGGCTCGATTCCGACGGGGAGGAGAGGCGGCGAGTGGCGGAAACGGAGGAGGAGAGCACGGGGAACGCTTATATAGCGCCGGGAGAGAGAGAGAACGGCCGGAGGGGGAGGAATCGGCCGCGGAGATCTCGGCCACCATTGAAGACGCCGGCGAAACTTGCGGGATTAACTCCGAACGAATCCGAGGGAGAGAGAGAGGGAAAAGCGGGGGAATCGGGAGAGGGAATCGCGGGGAATGATTCCCCCCTCATTATGGCGCGCGGGGACGGCGGGATGCGGCGGAATCCGCGGCGGCGGCGGCGCTAGGGCACGGGCGAGCGGCGGGAGCGGCGGGAGGAAGGCGATGACAGGTGGGCCCGACCCGTCAGCGAGGGCGGCGGGCGGGCCCGCCTGTCAGCGGCGCGCGCGCGGGGAGGAGGCCGATGGGCCGCGGGGAGAGGAGAGAGAGGGAGGGAGAGTTGGGCCGAGCCGGCCCAAGAGAGGAAGGGGGGGAAAAGAAGACTTTTAGAGATTTTTCTTTTTATAAACCTTTTCAACTTTGTTTATTTCTTCTCAATTATTATTTGTGCTCTGAAAATTCCACTAAAATTTGAGGGCTCCTTTTAGACCAAGGAGAATTTAACAAAAATTCTCCGGGCCACATTTGAATTTTTCTTGTACGTATTTTAGTGTTTACCAATTTCTTTTCGAATTTTAACTAATTCTATTATTCCTTTTAGAGAATGATTTTTAATTTCGGGATGAATTTATCAGGACGTGACAAATCCACCCCCCTTACAAGAATCTCGTCCCCGAGATTCGAGGAGGCTAGCAAGAAGATAGGTTGGGCGGTCTTCTCTTCTTGTCTGACTTCTTCCGCTCTGGACTGCTTGGCTCGATCTCCTGTTGCAGAAGAAATCTTCTCTTCACCCGACTTGTCCCTGGTTGCACCTTTAACTGACTCAGACTAGGCTGCGGTGGTTGAGGATGGGGCTTCAGTTCTAGAACTTCTTATCATTCATATCTTTGGCGTCAACCTCATACCAGTTACCACCTTCGTGACATGCGTCGACATCAGCTTTGTCATTACTAGGATATCATGTTTGGCAACTTGCCCCTAACTGCCTCATATTAGCTTTCCTGGTCTCCGGGTGCTAGCTACTTCTGCTATTCGATTCCAGGGTCAACCACTCTAACTATAAGTTATGCTTCCCAAGAGAACCAATTTATCCCGCTTGACATGCTTTGACGTCTTCCCGAATGACTTTGCTGCTGGACTTGTTATTGTCTGATCGTGATCCTGCCAGATCTGAAGCTTCGTTGTTAGAGGTGATTTTAATCTGACCTCTGTAGACTATCTTCGAACATATCACTGGTTCTATAACTGGGAATGGCTCTCACGAACAAGCAGCTCGGATTCACTTTCTTTATGTTCAGTTTACTTTCCGCTATTCTCTTCATGTTGTCATCATTTAGCATTCAACGTATTCCTGTGCACCTTCAGCCTTGATGTGTTCTTTCTCGATGGATCGATTGCTAGGAAAATGCGTTGAGCGATACTATTGCAAGTGCTTTTATTCTAGTAGCATCTGATACAAAGCCCAAGGTTGAACCGAGCTTTAGATTCCACTGTTCAGGTTTTACTTCTTGACTTCTTGGTCATGTCACAAAAGTTTCCATCCTTGTCCCCATAGAAGTACTTCTACCTGCGGTCATCTCTCTTACTCGTGAATTCACCTACTTTAATGACAGGGCAACTGTTGTAGGGTTGTTTGCTATCGGGAGTCTTCCTCGAGTGACACAAATCATGGTTCTCGTTATCCTTTATCAATCACCTTTCGACCTACTTCTTTTCCCAGTAACCAAACATCTTTTCCGATCTCTTCCAAAAGAATCCCATGGAACTTGTCTGTATTACACATTTCTCCCTCATTACATGAATACGAGGCACTGCCTTAAACAAAAAGGGACGGTGCTTAACATCGGTACATTGTATCCTCAACATGAATCATCCATAAGCATAGCAAGCTCACTGTTTATAGACATGAATATATTTATGTATTACATGATTGCTGCAAACTTTCGATTACACCATGATAAGTAGCGAACTGAAAACCACAAACATGGCTGCTCATTTTGATTCTGGAGAGATATAGCTGGCATTGTTCTAGTGACTGCATCATCCTTGATTGGTTCTGTGATTATGTGATAGGACTGCATATTGCTATCATTCACAGGAGAAGCTTCCTTCTGATTGCTGTTTGAAGCGGATGACGGTCTTCTGCTTGGTATCGCCCTCCGGAGGTTGATTGCCCTTTGCTTGGCCTGGAGTAGGTCGGGGAGAGACACAACTTTTTCCATCGACGACAATTCCTTGCTGAGGCTGTCGGTGCAGAGAATGGTTAATGCTGAAGGTATTATTGCCATGATTTATTGCAGAGTTAGGTGGAGCAAGAGGAGCATTGGTGCTGTGGATGATATCATCGATGTTGTTGTTGGAGCTGACTAGCTGACGAGACAATCGTAGGGTTGTTCGTTGGATTTCTGCGGTCTTGGTCAACAACACACTGAGTTGGCAATCCTTGGGCCCACGGTTTGCTCCTTCGCACAGAAAACATGTCACCTTGCGAGTGGGACACTCCCCTGGTGGATGGTCTTCTTCATAGGGAGTGCAGAGTGTGAGACACATGCTAGCAACGTGTCCAATTTCTCCACAACGGGTGCATGCCTTTGATCCGAAGAAGACACATCTGAAACTCTTAGTCCAAACAAATGTCTCTTTGGTTGATCACTTGATTTTCTTCGCCATCAATCGCGAGGTTATTTGATTCATAATAGATTATGAGCTTACGGAGATGAGACCCTGGGTCTCCCTAATCAGCAACAAAGTGTACACAACTCACCGCACTTGCGATCTTAACATGGATCCTTCATAAACTTATCAAACTCCTTCATAATCTCATGTTTCTCTGTTATTACATGATTGACGGGGAACAACTATAAAACATAAGTATATGATTACTGATACAAGAGTATTATGGTTGCTTCTGACTAGCGCTAGGCTTAACAGGTACTGCATTTGCTCCAGTGACCACTTGGCGATTGGCACGTCTGCTTCCTTAACAGGTACTACCGTTGTAAATAACTTTCTTACGCTTGGGTTCTTCATCCTGTACTTGATTTCTTGGCTGCTGTGCTGGAACATCCAAAGGTACAATGCCGATACTGGCCTCTGTCTTGTCAACTGATGGCTGGGGCTGTGGTAATGCACTCGCTGGAGTTGGAGCTGTTGCAACGCGGGCTATAGGACTGCTTCGGGATGCATGGATGACAATTCGCTGAGGAGCAAGCTTCCGATTGCAGGGAGTTGCGTGGACTGACGTGCTGGCAGCTATGTTTCTCGGTTTTGGGCACTTGTCGGCGAAATGACCCATTCCTTGACAATTGAAGCAACAGATATCTTCCCGGACTCGGCATTTTCTTTTCTCATTTTGATTCCTCTGTCCTGGCACTGGAGTTAGGCTGAAACTGTAATCTTGGCGAGGATTGGTGTTGCCTTGATGCTTCTCTCCGTTGGAACTGGCGGGTTGGTTAGCCATCTTCTTCGTCAGCAGAAAACTGAATTGACAATCTTTTGGTACATGATCAGTTCCTTCACAAAAGAAACAAGTGATCCTGCTCGTTGGACACCTGTCGGGTGGATGGTCTTCCTCGCAATGAACGCATATAGTGGCACACGAGCTGGCGACATGACCGATTTCTCCACAACGAGAGCATGCCTTACGTTCCATTTCATCTTCATCATCTGAGGAGACTTGATCTGAATCTTCACTATCAGACACTCTACCTCCATTAGCTAAAAGATGCTCTGTCAACTGTGGTGCACCTCGGAAGGTATTTCTTCTCTGACGTCTTGTCATTCCTGGTGGAGGCCATTCTGTGCTGGTAATGATCATCTTACGGACTTCATCTTCGGTTCGCATTGGTGTTTTTCTTTTCTGCTGAGGACGCTCCCTTGCATAGTGCCCTTGCTCATCACACATAAAGCAAATGTTACTTGCTTCTTTTGGGTCAACATGTGGCACGTCACCATGGGTCCTTCGGGATGCTGGCGGCATGCTGACTTGTGGTGTGAGTGCTTGGACTGCCTCCAACTGCACTTGAGGTTGTATTTGACTCAGGTTCAGAATTGGCGTCTGATGCTGCTGTAGTATCTCTATAAGCAATCGGTTCTGGTTAATCAGGTGTTGGACCAGTGTCACACAACTGGTGTCTGGTGCTTCATTCACTCGGGAGCTTGAGGTACCAATGTCCTGACTTCTAACCTTATTGCCTTTCTCATTGTCAGCCATCTGTTGCAAAGGTTTGGAGAGGGAGAGAGGGAAAACAAAGGGGAGAGACAGATTAGAAACTAAGGATAGGACCTTAACAGATCTAAGTCTTTTGCTGTTATGATGTATGTTAGGCTTATTCTGCAAGTTGATTAAGCAAACAACCTAGCATGGTTACATCACAACCCACTGATGCAAACCACGCGCTACACACACAAGCAAGGAAACACACAACTAACGACTCTACCCTAGAGGGTGGCTTAGGTTCTGCGACGGGTTCTCCAAGATCTTCACTCTTGCTTCACATCTGGCTTCACTGCTTCCTTTGCTGCGCTGACGGATCCAACAGCCTTCTGGAGTTTCGACAAACAACTGACGATGTCTTCTTCTTCACTGACCTGACCAACTAGTACTAGTTGAAATCCGAAGAAGGAAGAAGGGAGTAAACCTTTTGCAAATAGCATTAAGGGAAGGAGAAAAAAGGAACTTTCGCAAATAGTTTTATTTATAAAATATGTCCTTAGGTTTTATCCACTTGGCTTATCCTACAGTCGAGATGGCTCTGATACCATCTTGTCGCGACCGGGAAAATTGCCTTTTCCCGAACGCCAGTGTATTAATCCCCGTCCCAGGAAAAGCCGGGGTACACCACACAAACATGATATAAAGGACACATCTTTATTATATCGATAATATTTACATTATTACAAAGGCACTTCAGGCCTGACAATCAAAAATAAACAGCAGCGGACTAGCGGGCCTACGGCTCCATCTTCACAGGCGCTCAACTGGGGTATAAGCCAGGACTCCACCTAAGACATCTTCTCCAAAGCTTCTCTTACTGAAGAGGGGAGAAAGATAGAGCAAGAATGAGTACAACCACAGTACTCAGCAAGACACACCGGAGAATGCATGATTAATGCAAGGGAGTACAAGGAGATAATAATATAGGGGTTCAGTTTTACAGTAAACAGCATTTAAAAGTCACTTGGTTGCCCAAAGCTATTTTATAAAGACGATCCTAGAGCTACACAGTATTATTAAACAAGGCCGTGAACCCTCACGAACCTGCCTTAACCCAAGGCCTACGATGATTCAGACCGAACTGGCAACCCGACCCTGGGTCCCAGCTCGTCCCAAGCCAACCCAGGCCAACCATTCCACATTTTAGTTGTTGAGCAAATTTTAAGAATTTGAAACACTGACTTGGGTACATTGCTCGGCTTGCCCATAACCGAGGGCGCGGCTATTCGAATAGATTATACTCTGATCAGAGGTGTACATCTTTACCCACAAGACACATCTTCCTCGCGTGCAACCACGTGCCACATACCACCACGGTATACGGACGGAAGACGTGACATAGTTCCCAACCCATCCTAGCCATAAACAAGAGTACCGACCCAATCCCCCTACGGCCGGGACACCCGGGACAGGCAGGCAGGACTGAGCCCCCTAGCAGCAGGGCACCAACCCTCTGCCATGACATCTCGACTACCGGGCCGCAGCTCGTGTAGCCTTCATTTGCCCTGGAGAATGTCCATCGACCCCCGACTTCATCCATCTCCAATCCGTGTACTTTTGTTTATGACCAGACTGAGCCACAAACTAAGCCTTACCCACTAGACATGTGGAAGTACGGTAGTGCTTTGCAACAGAGGCCCGAGCTTAATCCTTATAGTGGCCGGGGTGCTACTTCCCACAACTGGCATGCACCCAAACCCCACCGAAAACAGGTTTTAGGGGTTTTGAAAGAGGAAGAGAGGTGTATGTCCAATTCCACCATAAACCAACAATTCCATAGTGACCAAATGATATGAATATACCCAAAGTCTAAAATTATAAAACCACCTAATGTTGTCCTATTAATCAGCGAAGCATCTACCTAAGTTCATACTAGTGGAACCATAAATAGAGGGTCCACTAGTTGGGGTTTTGTTTATTCTAGGGTGAACAAGGTAATAATATCAATAACAATAATAGTATGGTCATAACAAAGGTAAATAGGCATGGCTAAATAAAACAGTGATAACGCGGGAATTTAAATAAAGCGATAATGCATTAATTTAAATTAAAAATAATTTTGTAAACTGGGATTCAATATGCTCAAGGATGATGTGACTTGCCTTGCTCGCTTTCCCAAACGCTGGCTTCAACTTCCACGAAGAGCGGATCTTCCGAAGCTGCAGCGTCTACACGACCAACGGAAAAGAAAAAGGCTTTTACTCTAATAAACTCCACATAACAGCAGAAACAAAGCACAAAAATGGGTTCTTGACTTCTTAAGGAAAAATTAGAGACTTGAACGGTCCAATTCCGAGTTCAAATGGCCAAGATATGGCCATTTGAAGTTTATATGCTCTTTAAATGGATATTTGCGAATTTCTTCATTTAAATTTTAATTAAAAATCTCATTTATTGCGTCAGCCGAGGGAGAGGGCGCGCGGACCGGGTCCACGGGAGTGGGGCCCACGCGTCAGCCTCTCGGTCCACGGTGGACCGGGAGCACGCGGCTGGCGGCGGTCGGCGCCGTGGGTCCCACGCGTCAGCCGCACCCGCGGGCGCGGGCGACTGACGGCCGGGCCCACTTGGCAGCCGCGAGGGCGCGCCCGAAGGCGGCCTCGCCGGCACGGCCGACGGGAGGCGGCACGACCGCGCCCCGATGGTCACCGCCGGCGACCACCGGCGCGGCGGAGCGGCGCCCGAGAGAGCGGAGAGGAGAGGGAAGCGAAAGGGCGGTCTTCGGCTCACCCCGGGTCGACGGCGACGACGGGAACGGCGGCCGAAGCGGAGGAAGGCGGCGGCGCGATTCGGGACGGCGAGGGCGACGGTGCTCCGGCGGTCGGCGAGCGAATCGGAGGAGCGGACGGGGTCGACGACGACGCGGCGAAGCCGAAGGAGGTGACGCCGAGTGGGGAGGAGGTCCGGAGCGACGACGGCGGCGAACCGGAGCTCGGCGGCGACGGCGGAGAGAAGGTGCGACGGTGCGGGCTCGATTCCGACGGGGAGGAGAGGCGGCGAGTGGCGGAAACGGAGGAGGAGAGCACGGGGAACGCTTATATAGCGCCGGGAGAGAGAGAGAACGGCCGGAGGGGGAGGAATCGGCCGCGGAGATCTCGGCCGCCATTGATTGCGCCGGCGAGGGTTTCGGGAATGAAATCGGACGAATCCGAGGGAGAGAGAGAGGGAAAAACGGGGGAAACGGGAGAGGGAATCGCGGGGAATGATTCCCCCCTCATTATGGCGCGCAGGGACGGTGGGATGCGGCGGAATCTGCGGCGGCGGCGGCGCTAGGGCACGGGCGAGCGGCGGGAGCGGCGGGAGGAAGGCGATGACAGGTGGGCCCCACCCGTCAGCGAGGGCGGCGGGCGGGCCCGCCTGTCAGCGGCGCGCGCGCGGGGAGGAGGCCGATGGGCCGCGGGGAGAGGAGAGAGAGGGAGGGAGAGTTGGGCCGAGCCGGCCCAAGAGAGGAAGGGGGGAAAAGAAGACTTTTAGAGATTTTTCTTTTTATAAACCTTTTCAACTTTGTTTATTTCTTCTCAATTATTATTTGTGCTCTGAAAATTCCACTAAAATTTGAGGGCTCTTTTTAGACCAAGGAGAATTTAACAAAAATTCTCCGGGCCACATTTGAATTTTTCTTGTACGTATTTTAGTGTTTGCCAATTTCTTTTCGAATTTTAATTAATTCTATTATTCCTTTTAGAGAATGATTTTTATTTCGGGATGAATTTATCAGGACGTGACAGTTTGCCATAGTAAAGTGTCACTTTTTATCATGATAAAATAGGATAGATGTCGGACATCTATATGCGGAGATTATTGGTTTACTTGACAAGGTTATTGGACCTTGGGGCATAGGTTGGGTTGGACATGGAGATGTCACCCCAACAGCACAAGAGTCACATATGATGTGATTAGCAAGGTGTTGCTTACCTGTTTTGATAATTGTCTAGCTTGGATGCCAAAGCTCACTAGACACTAATAAAATGAGGATCTTAACTCACTATGTTACTAGAGGGAATTTTGTTTCACAATACATAATGGGAGTATCTTTTGTTAAATTGTTTGATGAAAGGTTAAATGTAAACATGGTGCTGATTTTGCATACATATATTTCTATTGTAGATTATGGCAGCTCATGCACCATCCAATTTTAACTTGCGGTCTATTCTTGAGAAAGAGAAGTTGACTGGAACAAACTTCATGGATTGGTATCGCAACCTGAGAATTGTTCTCAGGCAAGAGCACAAAGAGTTTCTGCTTATACAGCCTTTTCCAGCTGACTTGCCCAACAATGCTCCTGCTGCTCAACGTAGGAAGCATGAAAGGCGATGCAATGATTACCTTGATATAAGCTGTCTCATGCTTGCTACTATGTCCCCTGAGCTTCAAAGCCAATATGAGGCATTGGATGCTCATACGATAATCACGGGACTACGTAACATGTTTGAGGACCAAGCAAGAGCTGAGAGGTTTAATACCTCAAAGTTCTTGTTTGCGTACAGGCTTGCACAAGGTAATCCAGTGAGCCCACATGTGATCAAAATGATTGGTTACACCGAGAGTCTGGATAAGCTTGGTTTTCCCCTTAGCCGAGAGTTGGCTACTGATTTGATTCTCCAGTCGCTCCCTCCCAGCTTTGAGCCGTTCATTATGAATTTCAACATGAACAACCTGAACAGGACCTTGGCAGAATTGCATGGGATGCTAAAGACTGCCGAGGAAAGCATTAAGAAAAACTCCAACTATGTGATGGTTATGCATAAGCTCAAGCCCAACAACAAGAAGAGTGGTCAAAAGAGAAAGCTAAACTCTGATGAGATCACGAGTACTAGCAACTGTAAGACCAAGGTTCAAAAGACAGGGCCCGCTAAGGATGCAGAGTGCTTCTTTTGCAAGGAGACAGGTCATTGGAAGAGAAACTGTAAGAAATACCTAGAGCAGCTCAAGCAGAAGCAGCAGGATGGAAAGAGTTCCACCTCAGGTATTAATGTTATAGAAATTAATCTTGCTACTTCCTCTACTGATTCTTGGGCATTTGATACCGGGTCAGTTGCTGATATATGCAAATCGTTGCAGGGCTGAAAAGAAGTAGGAGCTTAGCAAGAGGCGAAGTGGACATTCGCGTGGGCAATGGATCAAGAGTTGCTGCTGTTGCGGTCGGCACTATGCCATTATCTTTACCGTCAGGATTAGTTTTTTAGTTAAATAATTGTTATTGCATTCCAGCTTTGTGTAAGAACGTTATCTCTGCTTCTTGTTTGCAAGCAGAGGGTTATGGTTTTAGATCTGTGGACAATGGTTGTTCAGTCTATTATAATGACATTTTCTATTTCCATGCACCCATGATGAATGGCTTATACATTGTGAATCTTGATGGATGTTCAGTCTATAACATTAATGCAAAAAGACAACGTCCTAATGATTTGAATCCCACTTTTATTTGGCATTGTCGCTTGGGTCATATAAATGAGAAACGCATGGAGAAGCTTCATAGAGATGGACTTCTACACTCATTTGATTTTGAATCATTTGAGACATGTGAATCTTGTTTACTTGGCAAAATGACAAAGGCACCTTTCACGGGTCAAAGTGAAAGGGCAAGTGAACTATTGGCACTAGTACATACTGATGTATGTGGACCAATGAGCTCAACTGCCAGAAGTGGTTTTGGGTACTTTATTACCTTTACCGATGACTTTAGTAGATATGGTTATGTCTACTTAATGAGGCATAAGTCTGAGTCCTTTGAAAAGTTCAAGGAATTTCAGAATGAGGTACAAAATCATTTGGGCAAGACAATCAAGTATCTACGATCTGATCATGGTGGAGAGTACCTGAGACTTGAATTTGGTAATCATCTAAAGGAGTGTGGAATTGTTCCACAACTCACTCCGCCAGGAACGCCTTAGTGGAATGGGGTGTCTGAACGGAGGAATCGTACATTGTTGGACATGGTGCGATCAATAATGAGCCAAACTGATCTGTCGCTAAGCTTTTGGGGTTATCAGTGGATAAGACACCATATGAGATATGGATAGGGAAGCGTCCCAGTTTGTCTTTCCTTAAGATTTGGGGCTGTGAGGTCTATGTAAAACGTTTGCAATCGGACAAACTCACACCTAAATCAGATAAATGCTTCTTTGTGGGGTATCCTAAGGAAACGAAAGGATATTATTTTTATAATCGGGAAAAGGGCAAAGTGTTTGTCGCCTGACACGGTGTTTTCTTGGAAAAAGAGTTTATTTCAAGAAAGGATAGTGGGAGCATGGTGCGACTTGAAGAAATTCATGAAACACCAGAAAACGCTTCAACGTCCACACAACCACAACAAGCTGAGCAAGATGTTGTTCAACAGGTTGAACAAGTTGTTGTTGAACCAGTTGTGGAAGCACCGGCTTCACGAAGGTCCGAAAGGATACGGCGTACACCTGCGAGGTATGCATTGTTAACTACAGGACAACGTGATATATTGTTGTTAGACAACGATGAACCTACTACCTATGAGGAAGCAATGGTGGGACCAAACTTTGAGAAATGGCTTGGAGCCATGAAATCCGAAATAGAATCCATGCATGTCAATCAAGTTTGGAACTTGGTTGATCCACCTGATGGTGTAAAAGCCATTGAGTGCAAATAGGTCTTTAAGAAAAAGACATATGTAGATGGAAATGTTCACATCTACCAGGCAAGATTGGTGGCGAAAGGTTTCAGACAAATTCAAGGTGTTGATTATGATGAAACTTTCTCGCCAGTCGCCATGCTAAAATATATTCGGATTGTTTTAGCGATTGCTGCCTATTTCGACTTTGAGATATGGCAAATGAATGTCAAAATAGCTTTCCTCAATGGAAATCTCGATGAGGATATGTACATGACACAACCCAAAGGTTTTGTTGATCCACAATCAACTAAAAAGATATGCTAATTGCAGAAATCCATTCATGGGTTGAAGCAAGCATCTCGGAGTTGGAATATTCGTTTTGATGAAGTAGTCAAGGTGTTAGGCTTTTTCAAAAACGAACAAGAGCCTTGTGTATACAAGAAGATTAGTGGAAGCGCACTGGTGTTTCTAATCCTATATGTAGATGACATATTATTGATTGGGAATGATATTCCTATTCTTGAATCCGTTAAGACATTGTTGAAAAATAGTTTTTCAATGAAAGACTTAGGGGAAGCAGCATATATTCTGGGCATAAGGATCTATAGAGATAGATCAAAGAGGCTAATTGGATTAAGCCAGAGTACATACATTGACAAGGTGTTGAAGAGGTTCAACATGCAAGATTCTAAGAAAGGTTTCTTACCGATGTCACATGACATTAATCTTGGCAAGAATCAGTGTCCTCAAACGACTGATGAGCGAAACAAGATGAGTGTGATTCCATATGCCTCGGCAATCGGATCCATCATGTATGCTATGCTATGTACATGTCCAGATGTTTCATATGCACTTAGTGCAACAAACCGATACCAATCAGATCCAGGTGAGAGTCACTGGATAGCTGTAAAGAATATCTTGAAGTACTTGAGAAGAACTGAGGATATGTTCCTAGTCTATGGAGGACAGGAAGAGCTCGTTGTAAATGGTTACACTGATGCAAGCTTCCAAACCGACAAAGATGATTTTAGATCGCGGTCTGGATTTGTGTTCTGCCTCAATGGAGGCGTTGTGAGTTGGAAGAGTTCCAAGCAAGATACAGTGGCTGATTCTACAACAGAAGCCGAATATATTGCCGCCTCTGAAGCAGCAAAGGATGCTGTTTGGATAAAGAAATTTGTTTCTTAACTAGGTGTGATGACTAGTGCTTCTAGCCCTATGGACCTCTATTCGATAATAGTGGTGCCATTGCACAAGCCAAGGACCCTAGATCGCATCAAAAGTCCAAACACATTTTACGGCGGTATCACCTCATTCGCAAGATAGTGGGTAGAGGAGATGTGAAGATATGCAAAATACATACGGATTTGAATGTTGCAGATCCGTTGACAAAGCCACTCCCTCACCCTAAGCATGAGGCACACACTAGGGCAATGGGTATAAGATACATTCATGATTGACTCTAGTGCAAGTGGGAGACTGTTAGTGATATGCCCTAGAGGCAATCATAGAGATGATTGTATCACATACTATGTTTACATATTTATCCGACATTGTTCCTTGAAATAGATAACTCCTTATTGGTTAATGAATATGTGATTCTTTCATGAGACTCTTTATGTTGTTTGTTACTATTTCTAAAGGATCCCTGATCAAATATCATATGTGGAATAAATATGTTTATATTATCAGCACATGTATTAATTGATGATCATGTCTCATGGATCATGGTATAGAGATACCAAATTAATAATGTGGACACATGTTGGTGAACATGTTGTTGGATAGACCCAACATGAGACACTGCAAGAGCCATATGTGTTGTGTCATCAGTGATCTCATTTAGTGTTGGTGTTGAATCCTTAGACCTGAGATTATCATGGTTCTCAACATTTGTAGTAGCTTACTTAGGGACTGCTAAACGCTACTGCGTAATTGCGTAGTTATAAAAGTAGTTTTCGGGTATGCTATGAAACATGTAGTGGGATATGAATAATTAAGATGGGATTTGCCCCTCCTATGGAGAGATATCTCTGGGCCCCTCGATGTTGTAGATTATGGAAGTGCATGGCCATGCGAAAGGTGAATGAGGAGTCAATCACAAGTTATATAATCTATTAACAGGTTCGAGTGAATGATTGAGCTATTAGAGGATGTCACATATCTAGCCTTGAGCTTAATCGATATCGTGAGGCAAATGGATTCATACAAGTATACACTAGAGGTTCAGCCGATATGATCATTATGTATGTCCGGTGGGTCAATACGTTCTGCTAGGGGCCGCTGTTGATGTGTGGACCGAAAAGGAGTTTTTGGTTTACAGCCGAGTATACATGAACCTACAGGGTCGCACGCTTAATGGGCCGGAATAAGGCGATTGGATGGAGATCCAATATAAGCTTAATTCGGATAGGGATCCGAATAGGAGTCCTACAGGCCTTGGAGGCCCGAGTGATGGATCCTATATATTCGTAAGGGGTGCGAACGACGGAGATATTGCATCACGTGAGAAACCTAAGCCGTCACTTCCCTCCCCACACAAAACCCTAGCCGCGCGCGGGTGCTAGCACATCTCCGTGCGGCGTTCTGTGTCCCTGTACGTGTGGATACCGGTAGAGGCGCCACTGGTTTGCGGTGCTGATCGGTGTGGGAGTACGGTGAGGAGAACGCACGAGGAGGAGAAGGTCGAGCCGGTGCGATCGACTACTTCCTCTACATCGACGCGCGCTACTTCGCGAGAGTTCCTTCGACTTTGCAGCGTCTTCTTCCGCTGCGCAGCGCGTCGAGTGGTAACGATCTATGATCTAATACTTGCATGGTTCCTGGTTTACGCGATAGAAAATTTTGATTTATGCTATTGTAGCCTACGCGTATCCCAACACAAATATCCAGAGATATGTTCGCCTTTGCCTCCTATAGGTTTTTTATCAGAGCTGTAGATTATAAAAATGCTCAACCATGATGACCGTGTCTCCTTGCGAGTGCACCTATTCAAACCCTCGAAGAAGAATAGAGGAGGAGAACTCATCTAGTCTCTTATATGAATGAAATTGTGAGCTACGTAAATCACTAATCAACTGCGTAAATGGAATCTTAGCAGATGCGCTTCACCATGCCATTGACCGGCTGACCTCATCACCGCTTCAATCCTCGACCATGTCGGCAGTTCTCCCTCCGATATTTTTCTAGTGAACCAATTCAAACCCTCGTAAGAACGAAGCGATGTGGGAGAAGAGAAAGAAAGCACAACCTGATTTTTTTCCCGTGTAGATATGATCGATGCCTAGGTAGATTTACATTCTCTAGCGTTGTGGAGTTTATGGATACCCCATACCTACACGGCATGTATAGTCTGACTGGGTATGGGGTGTCATGTATAGATAGAATATATTTAAAAGGACTCGGGTTAAATTCCAAACTTGTATGTCAAGGAAATATCTGAGATCCTAGTTGGTTACGATTGTATTTTATCTGTAACTACATATTCCGTTAGGGATATGGACTGTATTTTGTAATACGGACTCCTTCTCCTATATAAGGAGGGGTCCGGGTGCCTCTAGGGGCACGATTTTCACCCAGATCATACGATCAATAATACACTCGGCGGATCAATCCCCGGACAGGAGTAGCGTATTACTTCTTGATTAAGAAGGCCTGAACCTGTATAAAATTCCTTGTCTCTAAACCCATCCACTTTTCCAGCTTGATAGCCACCCCCTTTTAGTATTGCTGAAATCTTGTTTCGACAGTTGGCGCGCCAGCTAGGGGTAGCGTCAAGTTCTTCGCCGACTAGTGCGATGGGTTTCATTTCTGGCATCGACGACTTCGTCTTCCCTCCCGGGCAGGCGTTCCGTTTCGGCAGCCTCGACTTCATTACCAACGACTTCGGTAAGATTTCTCTCCTCGACTCGGATTCGAACCAGTCGGGAAGAGGCCAGATCTCCGCTCCGTTCGGCATCCCGAACTCGGCCATGGTCTACCCCAAGATCAACTCTACCGAGTTGGCTTCAAACCACTTGGACGAGATCCAATCTACTTCAACACGACCCGATCAAGACGATTGGGCCTATCCGCCAATCCTGATGAAACTCCCCGATGATTTGGCTACTGTCTTCACCACAAGGGTGTCTTCTCCCCATAGGCCTAGGCGGGATCCGGCTTCAGCCCCGGTCCGGCCTAGCTCCAGGGAAGTCGGCGTCATACTCCAGCCGCTCGGCACGGTTTCGACGGAACAACTGGACGGCTACCTCAGCTCCCCCGGCGTCGACTCACGACCAACAGAGATCGTGGAGTACGACAACTTCGGCTATCGCTACGACAACCGCAACCTCGACGACTTCGACAAGGGCTTTGAAGATAACTACACGCCTCTCTACTTCGGCATCTTCATGGCTGACAACGAGACGGGGGAACAGCGCAAAGCCCGAGAAGCAGAAGAGCTACGCGTACAACAGGAAGCCGAACGACGCCGACTGGAAGAGGAGCGCCAAGCACAAGAGCGAGAACGGCGGCAGCGTGAGCAACAGGAACGCGAACGGGCTGCAAAGGAGGCTGAGGACCGACGACAACGGGCCTTGGACGCCGGGCGACGAGCACGAGAACTTATCGTGCAGCAAGACGTCGAGGGAACTGCGGTCTTTCGCACCCCTCAATAGAACGCGGTTGCAGCGATCACCCTCCTCGACACCCTCCTCAAGGAAGACGCACTCAACCAAGCTAATCACGTCGTCAACATCTTGACCCTGACCAAGACCATGATCGTTGCCTCGGTCCCGGTTAACTCCGCAAGCGTCCGCACGCCGACTGGCAGCCGAGTTCCCCATCTTCGATCTCAAGACTATCACCAGCCGAGCCTTCAGCATCGCCGGCGCAGGATCCAATCGCAGGAGCAGGGGTCACGACGGGCGATCTGTCCACTCGCCTCCCGAACGACACAGGGAGCACCGAGTTGAACGGCCACGCTCCCCACCTCGCAGGCGCCCCGTCGATCTTCGCGATACAATCAACCAGTGCCACGCGGCACGAGGCTACGTCCCCCACCATTCACCGGATCACGACGACGATGTGGATGGAGTCGCTGTCTAACCCAGAGTGGATTGGCCAGCCGGTTTCAAGCCGACTGGAATCGAGAAGTATGACGGCACCACTAACCCAGAGTCCTGGCTCACCGTCTACGGTCTCGCAATTCACGTAGCAGGAGGAGACAACAAAGCCATGGCAAACTACTTGCCTGTGGCTCTACCGAATTCTGCCCGGTCCTGGCTTCATGGGTTACCCCGTGGCACAATCGGATCATGGGCGGAGCTTCGTGACCACTTCATCGCCAACTTCCAGGGCACATTTGAACGCCCTGATACACATTTTGATCTCTACAACGTCATTCAGAAGTCTGGAGAATCCCTTCGGGATTACATCCGATGCTTTTCTGAGCAACGCAACAAGATCTCCGACATTACCGACGACGTTATCATCGCCGCCTTCACCAAGGGAATTCGTCACGAAGATCTAGTCGGCAAGTTCGGGCGCAAGCCTCCCAAGACGGTCAAACAGATGTTTGAAAAAGCCAACGAGTATGCCAAAGCCGAAGATGCCATTATCGCGTCCAAGCAGTCGGGCACCACTTAGAAGCCAAAGAAAGATACGCCGACTACAGAAGGGAGTGGAAGTGCCAATCACAAGGATCGCAAGCGTAAGCCCGAGGAACTTGTGACAACTACAACACCATCCTTCTGACAACGTTCGCGTGTCAACACTTTTGACAAGATCATGAACTCCCAATGTCCGCATCATCCCAATTCCAATCATGTGGCAAAAGATTGTTTCATCTACAAACAGTTTGCAGAACAATACGCCAAGAACGCACGTAAGGCCTCCGACGGAGATCAAAGCACGTCGAAGAAGAAGGACGATGACGATGATGCCCCGACTGGTTTTCAAGACCATCACAAGGAACTCAACCACATCTTTGGCGGACCCCTGGCTTATGAATCTAAGAGTAAGCAAAAGCTGACCGAATGAGAGATCAACGCTGCTCAGCCCGATACGCCCCAATTTCTTTGGTGGTCGGAGACAACAATGAAGTTTGACCGCTCCGATCATCCTGACCGAGTGGTCTACCCGGGGCGGTACCCCCTGGTACTAGACCTAGTGGTTCGCAACGTCAAGCTTCGCAGATCCCTCATCGATGGTGGCAGTGCACTCAACATCCTTTTCACCAAAACCCTGGACGACATGCAGATCCCTCGCACGGAATTAAAGCCGAGTAATGCGCCCTTTCACGGAGTCATTCCAGGGCTATCCGCTACACCACTCGGCCAGATCACTCTTCCGGTTACTTTTGGCACTCGGGAGAACTTCCGCACAGAAAATGTTTGCTTCAAAGTTGCTGATTTCAAGACAGCGTATCATGCCATACTCAGACGCCCGGCGTTAGCCAAGTTTATGGCTGTCCCGCACTATACCTACATGATGATGAAGATGCCTGGTCCTCGAGGAGTCATATCCCTTCGAAGTGACATCAAACAAGCCGTCACATGCGACAAGGAAAGCTGTGAGATGGCCTAGACCCGCGAGATCACGATCGCCCGAGAAGAAATCCGACTGGCTGCGTCCACAGCAAGCGAAGGAGAAGTGCCTGCAACCAAGATGCCAAAGAGTGGAAAAAGCGACGCCAAGACCAAGAAAATTCCTCTAGATCCCTCTGATCCTACTAAGACTGCTGTAATAGGCACTGAGTTAGATTGTAAATAGGAAAGCGCGCTCGTCACCTTTCTTCAAAATAATAAAGATATCTTTGCATGAAAACAATCTGATATGCCTAGTATTCCTAGAGAGGTGATTGAGCACTCTTTACATGTTAAGGAAGACGCTAAACCAATCAAGCAACGACTCCGCCGCTTCGCACAGGATAGGAAGGATGCGATCAAGGAGGAATTGACCAAGCTGTTAGCAGCAGGCTTCATCAAGGAAGTTCTCCATCCCGACTGGCTGGCTAACCCAGTCTTAGTTCGGAAGAAGACGGGACAATGGCGCATGTGTGTTGATTACACCGACCTCAACAAATCTTGCCCCAAAGATCCCTTTGGGTTACCTCGCATTGACCAGGTAGTTGACTCAACGGCCGACTGCGAGCTACTCAGTTTTTTGGATTGCTACTCAGGATATCATCAGATCCGACTGAAAGAATCCGACTGCTTAAAGACTTCATTCATCACGCCCTTCGGGGCCTACTGCTACATCACCATGCCCTTTGGATTAAAGAACGCAGGAGCAACTTATCAATGCATGATCCAGAGATGTTTTTCAACTCAGATGAGCCGCAATGTTGAAGCTTATGTGGATGATGTAGTCGTCAAGACCAAACAGAAGGATGATTTGATCACGTATCTAGAAGAAACCTTTGCGAGCATCCGCGCTTTTAGGATGAAACTAAACCCTGAAAAGTGCATCTTCAGAGTACCATCAAGGAAGCTGCTTGGATTTATGGTGTCTCATAGAGGCATACAAGCCAACCCGGGGAAAATCAATGCCATCCTCAACATGAAGCCGCCAAGTTCCCAGAAAGATGTTCAAAAGCTGACTGGTTGCATGGCGGCGCTCAACTGGTTTGTTTCGCGACTCGGCGAGCGGGGGATGCCCTTTTTCAAGCTGTTGAAGAAAACAGACAATTTCCAGTGGGGACCCGAAGCACAAAAAGCCTTTGAAGACTTCAAACAACTTCTCACTACTCCACCAGTCCTAGCTTCACCACATCCGAGAGCCGCTGTTGTTATATGTGTCGGCGACTTCCCAGGTTGTAAGCACAGTCCTGGTTGTTGAGCGTGAAGAAGAAGGCCATGTCCAAAAAGTCCAACGACTAATTTACTTCGTTAGCGAGGTTTTGGCTAATTCCAAGACAAGATATCCTCAGGTTCAAAAGCTATTATATGGTGTTTTAATTACTATCAAGAAACTATCTCACTACTTTCAAGGTCACTCGGTCACGGTGGTCACATCGTTTCCACTCGGGGATATACGTCATAATCGCGAAGCAAATGGGCGGATCGCAAAGTGGGCCTTATAATTGATGTCCTTGGATATATCTTTCAAGCCGCGAACTTCGATCAAGTCCCAAGCTTTAGCCGACTTCATCGACGAGTGGACTGAGTGCCAAGAAGACATGCCTGAGAAGAAGATGGAGTATTGGACCATGCATTTTAACGGGTCGAAGAGGCTCTCAAACACTGGAGCGGGGGTTGTTCTAATTTCCCCGACTGGAGAAAGACTGAGCTACGTATTTTGGATACATTTTTCTGTGTCTCACAACGTGACTAAGGATTGTGATTTCTTTGGGAATCCGGCGTCTGATAGTTCATGGAGACTCTCAGCTGGTTGTTAATCAAGTCATGAAAGAGTGGTCCTGCCTTGATTATAACATGACCGCCTACCGACAGGAGGTACGCAAGTTGGAAGACAAATTCGACGGACTTGAACTCACCCATGTTCTTCGACATAATAATGAGGCAGCCAACAGACTGGCTAATTTTGGTTCAAAACGAGAAGCAGCTCCTTCCGACGTATTTGTTGAACATCTTTACGAACCAACCGTACCGAGGAAAGAAACAATTGAAGCCACGGACACTCAAGACGTAAGTATGATTGAAGCCGACTGGAGGGAGCCCCTCATAAGATTTTTGACCAAACAAAAACTCTCTCAAGACAAAGATGAAGCCGAGCGGATCTCTAGGTACAGCAGACTCTATGTCATTCATGAGACCGGGTTGTACAAGAAAAGTCCATCGGGAATCCTGCAACGCTGTGTGTCTTTGGAAGAGGGTAGGCAATTGCTAAAAGATATACATTCAGGCATCTGTGGTAATCACGCTACCGCACGAACCATCGTTGGCAAGGCTTATCGGCAGGGTTTTTTCTGGCCCACAGCTGTGGCCGACGCCGATAAAATTGTGCGGACATGTGAGGGTTGTCAATTTTTCGCCTGACAAACTCATCTACCAGCTCAAGAGTTGCAGGCCATCCCGTTGTCTTCGCCATTTGCGGTTTAGGGGCTTGACATGGTCGGCCCATTTAAAAAGGCAGTCGGTGGTTATACTCACCTCTTTGTGGCTGTTGACAAATTTTCTAAGTGGATTGAAGCTAAACCGGTCATCACTATCATGGCAGACAAGGCTAGAGATTTCTTCATCAATATTGTGCACCGGTTCGGGGTACCCAATCGGATCATCACTGTTAACGACACTCAATTTACTGGCGGAGTATTTAAAGACTTTTGTGAAGACTTCGGCATCAAGATTTGTTACGCCTCCGTAGCGCATCCCATGAGTAATGGACAAGTTGAACGCGCCAATGTCATGGTACTTCAAGGGATAAAAGCGCGAGTTTTCGACCGACTGCATCCCTATGCCGGCAAGTGGGTAGAACAGCTGCCATCTGTACTTTGGTCCCTGTGCACCACTCCCAGTCGGGCCACGGGCCAGTCGACGTTTTTTCTAGTTTATGGAGCGGAAGCGATGTTGCCCAATGAGGTGGAATTTGAATCTTTACGTTTTCGTAACTTCAACGAAGAGCGCTACGGAGATAACTGAGTAGATGATCTCAATCGACTGGAAGAAGCCCGCGAAGCAGCTTTAATTCAGTCGGCTCGGTACTTGCAAGGGTTGCGCCGTTATCATAATCGCAATGTTCAATCACGAGCCTTTTTAGTCGGCGACCTGGTTCTGAGAAAAACTACACGGGATCGACACAAGTTATCTCCCTTGTGGGAAGGACCATTCATAATTTCCGAAGTCACTCGGCCAGGTTCTTACCGACTCAAGCGTGAAGATGGTACTACCATCGACAATTCTTGGAATATCGAACATCTTCGTCAATTTTATGCTTAGGCATTACTTTTGTATTTCCCTCTTTGACTGATAACATCATGTTTTTCCTTGAGTTATCAGTCGAGGGCTACTATAATAATAATAGAGTATGATTTTTATCAATTCAATTTGCTTACTTGATTTATCATTGCCTTGTTTGATTTTTTGGCTTAGTCAATGAGGACTGAAAGTTTTTAATAACTTTTGCGGGTTTTAGGCTCAATAAGGTTTGACAAAAGCTTTTAAGAAATCAGGAGCTAAGTTTGAAATATCAAGCACAGCATAAATTCATCAGTATTGTACAAATTGTGCCTCCATCATCTTCATCATCAGAATCATTGTTATAATACAACATCAGTCGGTGTCAGTTTTTTTATCATTGGAATTATCAGATCCAGTCGGCCGAAGGTCGTTGTCCTAGAATCTCTCAACTACATCAACGGCTATCTTATTGGCGGCTTTCTGCGCATCGTTGATGAGGTCAAGGGCGGCCTCTTCGCTCGTCCCATCTGCAAAGCCATCAATGGCGTCAATATCAATCTTCGGGTATAAAGACTTGGTCATTGCCAACGCCAGGCTTGCTCCCATACTTCCAGCTTCCTTGATATTCTTAAAGTATGTATCCGGAGCAATTCTCAGCTTGTCGAAAATCTCAGAAGCATCAAATGTACTCGGACCATTGTTATTGAAAAACATGGCTTGGATGAGTGGGGTAGCAGCGTTGGCGACTTCATCCCTAGCCCCTTCAAGCCTCTTGATTTTGTTGACCAAGACATTAAATTGAGCCTAAGACTTTATTTTGCGATCTGCATAAATAGATTTATATCAACGAGTGGGCATAAAGAAAGGAATGGTTTTTGGAGTATTAGTCACCAGTACCTTCAACGTCTTTCCGAGCCGAGTCCCTTTGTCTCGCCAATTCGGCCTTGTCATTCTCCAGAGCTTGGATCCGCTTTTCCAATTCAAATATCTTGGCAGCTTGCACTGTATTCTTCTTGTTAATTGATATTACAAGGATGGTAGCATAAGTAGGTTGGATAGAGGTTGTATTTACCTTTTCATGAACCGCTCAGTTCAAAGTTGGAGTCTTGCAGCTCGGCAATCCGATCCCTTAGATCATGCTCAGTTTTCCTAGCAAGCTCTTTAGCTTCGTGCAGCTGGTTTCTGGTGGCCTCAATGGTTCCAAGATGGGGAACTAGCCTTTCAAGAGTCGCAGTCTTCGCCTCGTTCCTGAGATGGATTCTCTGCAAGGCGAGTTTGTCGGCATTTGTGCAAAGCGGCAAACAGGATGGTTGAAGCTGCGTATAGGGAGACTTACGTTTACGATACGAGTAGCTTGCCCGAGTGCCTTTTTCAGCAGACATACTTCCTCGTCTTCCTTTTGCTTGTTTATCATGATTCCCTGAGGTTGCATGTCGTCATCCCACCACTTGACTTGAATGGGTGGGCGAGAATCTTCAGCCGATCGTATCTGAAGGACCTCTTCTTCATCACCAATCATTGGCCCTTGTATATTCATGAATAAAGGTGAAACAATCGAAGAAAGCCTGTCAGATCAAAATGGGTTCAGAGGATGTGTTTACCTATAATAATTTCCGGTCAGGGACGAGCAGGCTCTTGTACTTTAACAGGAGAGCTGGACCCTGGATCAGCACTAGTATCCTTTCTAGGAGGGCTGTCCATTTGAGCTTCTACTTCAGGGACATCTTTATTTAGTTCTGCACCCGACTGGTTTCCAGCCGGGGGCTCCTGATTAGCACCGACTCTAGCTTCGGCTGACTGGTTTCCAGTCAGGGGCTCGTTGCTGGGTTCTACATTGTCGGTTGCCGACTGATTGTCACTCGGATGATCTTCTGCAGTCGGCCCGGTTTCTTTTGAAGGACCCATCTCCATGTCAGTTGGCTCAGAGTCTTTTCCAGAAGGATCTATGTCAGATGGCTTCCTACGAATTTGAGTTATGCTATCAGTGCTATTTCAATAATGAAGTGCGCATCAATACAAGGATAATGGCTAAATGATTTGTACCTGGAGAACTTCCTGATTTTTGGCATAGGACGACTGGATGTTTTCTTCTTCGGGTTAGCTTGCCTTGTTGATTTTCCGGTCACCCTCTTGCTGCCAGCTTTTTCAGAGTCATCATTTTGGTCGTCACTCAGAACCAATTTCCTCTTTCGGAAGTCTGATTGGTTGGCCGATTGAGTGGTGCTGGGTTGAGAGTCAGATCGGATTTTTGGTCCTCCGTTAGCTTGACTAGTTTGCCGACGGGGTGAGTGGCGTTGAGCAGTTGGGGGGTCTGACTTCATCAAGGCGAATTCCTGGGCATGATGATCCAAGTTTTCCATCAACTTTGTAGATGATAAAAGCATGCTTTTGAGAAAGGCTGGGATTTTAAATACATATCGGTGGAGGGGGGTTGAAGGCATTGTATGGCACCACTGGCAGCAAGTGCGAATAGCTGACTGCGATTGCATTTGAGAAGATCTTATACATTCTCTCCTTCATAACCTTGAATTCAAGAGATTCAGGATCTTCACGGTTAGGGTCATGTTTGCCGTCGAATTCGAAGGCCGTGCGAGATCTTTCTTTGATTGGGGCCAGCCGGCTCTTGATAAAATGCCGGGTGATCTGTTCTCCTTGCAGACCTTGCTCCTTCAGCTTCAGCATATGGTCCATCAGGGCAAGCGCCTGGGCGGCTTCTTCTCCCATTGGTAGTGAATTCCAAGTGTCCTGATAAACTGGAGGATGACAGGAGTACTCAGGGAGTGCAGGCTCGGGGTTTTGTACATAGAACCAATTTGCATGCCAGCCTTTGTTTGAGGTTTTGAAGGGCATGGAGAAATACTTTTGGCTCAGAGTTCCCCTAAGTTGAAATCCAGCTCCCCCAACTACGCATGGCTTGCTTTTGTTCGGTTGGGGCTTGAGGAAGAAGATGCGACGGAATAGGGCAAAATGTGGCCTGATGCCCAAAAAAGCTTCGCAGGCATGTATGAAGTTGGCAATACGAACTATGGAGTTCGGGTTTAGGTGATGTAAACTAATCCCGTAGAAATCCAAAATTCCCCGGAAGAATCTTGAGGTTGGAAGAGAAAATCCTCCATAGAAGAAATGAGAAAATACCACGACTTCATGTGTGTCGGGGGTCGGGAATGCTTCGCCGAATGCTGGACGCCATCCAATGATCTCCTTCGCCGGAAGAACACCGTGCGCCACCATCTCCTTCAGGTTTTCCTCTGTTACATCGGAGGGCGCCCACTGACACTCGAAGCTTTCTTTCTCTTCTGCCATGAATACGAATTGGATGGTGTGATTTGGTCCAAGATATGGCTGGAGATGGATGGGGAATCGATGCGGTGGTTGCGCGGAAGGTTTTTGTGGAGCTCAGGAGGATGGATCGGAGAGGATTTGTTAACCCTAGCTTCCGCCAGTGTAGTTTACACTGTAGCAGAGAATGGGGAAAATGGCGAGAGTTTTGGCAGGGAAGACGAAACGACGCTCTGACTTCGGCGTTTATTTTGCTAGGGTTTCAGGAGTGGTGATGGACCTGGGCCTATACAGTACTTCAGCCCAATGCTATTGCCAGCGTGGCTAGTTGTGATCCTTAGGGACTTAGGCATTTTTGCTTTGGCAAATTTTGCTCACAACAGTATGGCCCAATGATGTTAAAATCCTTTTTGACGCAGTTAGATGATTCCTTGGAATTACTATGATGCAAATAAAAAAGGTACTCGACAGAAAGGTGTTATACTAATTTTGTAGGCCTTATTAGGCTGCAAAGGCTGTTTGGGTTTTATTGGGATGACTGGTTTTAATACAGTCATTCACTCGGCATGTTATATGCTTATTTTTATGGTGAGAGTCATAGCCTAGGCTATTTAGACTCATCACTTGTTGTGTTATCACATTTACATCACGTTTGATGGATCTTTTTAAGAGTTTTTACTCGGATTCTTATCAAGTGTGTGAATTTATGGATCTTTAGAGTGTTTTTCACTCAGGCCTTTTCATATCTCCATTTTTGGTATATTAAAGCTAAAAGCAGTCGGCTGGATGTTTTATTGAACGCCGCATATGCTTTACTATATGATATTCGGTTGTCAAACCACTCGGTTGAATGTAGTTTGCATCTTGACTATATGTTTAGTTTTTTAACTAATCACGTAGTCGGGGGCTACACCTAATTATGTGCATCTAGTCGATGCACCCGGTTTTTTCTATTTTTAGACCTTCACAGTCTTTGATTTTTGGTACTCGGGAGATCAGGGCAGAAGAAGTCGGAGTACTCGGATTATCATTCTGTGCTACGAGAAGAGATTGTTTCGTCGACTGTAAAGGTCTCAGGGGCTACTGTGGAGTTTATGGATACCCCATACCTACACGGCATGTATAGTCTGACTGGGTATGGGGTGCCGTGTATAGATAGAATGTCTTTAAAAGGACTAGGGTTAAATTCTAAACTTGTATGTCAAGGAAATATCCGAGATCCTAGTTGGTTACGATTGTATTTTATCTGTAACTACATATTCCGTTAGGGATATGGACTGTATTTTGTAATACGGACTCCTTCCCCTATATAAGGAGGGGTCCGGGTGCCTCTAGGGGCACGACTTTCACCCATATCATATAATCAATAATACACTCGGCGGATCAATCCCCGGACAGGAGTAGGGTATTACTTCTTGATTAAGAAGGCCTGAACCTGTATAAAATTCCTTGTCTCTAAACCCATCCACTTTTCCAGCTTGATAGCCACCCCTTTTAGTATTGCCGAAATCTTGTTTCGACAAGCGTACAGTACCGATCAACGGAGCAAGGTATTCAATTCGGCGATAATGGCAATATTTCACTAGTTAATTACTCCTCTACCATTGGTTACAATATATTTTTATTCCATACCTTACCCCTCTCTTGATCAACGGTCCACATTACTCCACCTCTTAATAACTGTAAGTACATTTAATAATAGTTGCATATGTATGGTACGTATTTGATCTAGTAGGGTGGAGACGAGCCGATCGAGCCGCTCAGTCTGTGGAAGCTTGACACAAGAGAGGCTAGTTGATTTGCTTATGACCACCACTTACAAGGTAATACTGCTATAAAAACCCTCATAGGGACCGGTCTTATAGGTGCCCCTTAATTTAAAACCATCACCTAAGGGCCGTTTCTCACCGCCACACGCTGAGAAAAATAAAGAACATGTACCTTTAAGAACTATAGGTACCGGTTCTAGAGGAAAAACCGGCACTAAACTGTAGGTAACGGTTTTCTAAAATTGACCGAGCCAAGACGATCGATCAGTGCGCCAACCACATAAAAAAACTCGCCCAAATCTTATTCTCTACCCGGCGTGCTATATCCCTTTCCTCCTCCTCCTTCCTACAACCCCCCTGCCTCCTTTATCTGTCCTCTTCCTCTCTGTATGCACACAGTGGCAATGCCCTCCCCTCCGCCAGATCCAGCGGGAGGAGAGGAAGTGGGCGGCGGCAGCGCCCCATTCGGCAGATCCGGTCGTGGGCGGCTGCAGCGTCTTCCCCTCCGCCAGATCCAACGGGAGGGGAGGTGGCGGCAGGGGCAGTGGGCTCCCCACTAGGAGGCAGTGGTGGGAGCGCAGCGCCCTCCCTTCTCCGCCGGCAAGGAAGCAGAAGGTGGAGCAAAGAAGCCCGGTGGCCAGCCCTCGCCCTCCCCTCCCCTCCAATCCCCAGTCTCTTTTGTAAATGTTTTTGTGAATTATTTTGTTGTTGAGTATGTTCATTCTGTGATGTCAATAGATCATGGTCACAATTTAATTTTGATTTGGGGATTTCAATTTGATTTGGGGATGGCGCGGTGTCAAACGTTGGTGAGTTCGGCTCGATTCGAGCTGGCTCTCTTTTTCTTTTCTGGCTCATGCTAATCTATAGGTGCCAGTTCTAATTTTCGCATAGGTGCCGTATGCTAACCTATGTAATGTTCTGTAGCCGTGTAATTAGTTTATGCCCCATGCTTTGCTGCAGGATATGTAGATGAATGCATGTTATACGTTATAGGAATGATAGATGTATATGTTTAAATAATATGAAAATGATGTGGAGATAATAATTTGACATTGCTTGCATATTGAGTTCTAAAAATATAACAAAATTGTAAATGATATGTTATGTTGGCATGATATTTAAAATATTCTAGATAATAATTACTAGTGGGTGATGATGTGTCAAACTTGCATGTGATTTAAAATACTCTAGATAATAATTGCTAGTGGGTGATGATCTGTCACACTTGCATGTGATTTAAAATACTCTAGATAATAATTGCTAGTGGATGATAATGTGTTACACTTGCATGTGGAGCTTTAGTAGTTAGTGGGCATCAACTTTATAGTAAGATATGATTTGACACATTAAAAGAAAACTAAATTCTATTTTACCACCTAAGTTGTTTCTTATCAGTTTAATATTCCCTCCATTTTAGAACATAAGGTGTTTTGGTTTTATCCTGTATTAAACTTTCTGTAAGTTTAACCCAGCTTATAGGAAAATATAGAAACAAATTGTTAACGCCAAAATTTGGTAAGCCCCGAGGTCATCATCGGCCTAGGAACCGTATCGGCTTCAGAGTTCTAGAATCGGCTAATGGGAAATGTCACTCGCCAGCGGTCAGATTCTTAGTGGATTCGGGGCATGGCAATTACAGGAAGATTATCGAGAACAGACCAAGTTTAAAGAGTATGCGGCATGGCAATTTTTGTATTAACTAGATAGAGTCAGTTAGTTCCTTTTATTTTTAGGAAATATTGTTTAGAGTCTGATCAGGACTTGTATATTTTACTTTATCTTTAGGAAAGTTTGTGTCTTTTTCCAGCAAGGACTAATATCTACCCATGTGTATAAATATGTACATCCCGTATCCTTGTAATATATCTCTCGATCAATACAATTATGGCGCATCCCACCCTTTTTATTTCCTTCTTTCTCAACGAGTTCTTGTTTCAAGTTAGGTTTCATTGGCGTCGATCTCCGATGAGGGGTAAGGCTTGTTAAGGATGTTTGATCGGCAGGGCTAGGGCCTCGATACTATAATCTTGTCGATGTAAACATCTATTCATTATATATCTTAGTTAATTTAAGTCAATGTCTGAATTTACCTGTATCGACTAGATCTTTTCTAGGGTTTTATTGGTATTAGTTAAATTGTTTCATCGATCTAGATTAGTTAAGGTATCCACCACCCTGAAAATCAGTCAAAGGCCTTATTGTTTAGACTTAATGCTGCATCAATTGGGTTTGACCTACAAAGTCGTGCTTAGAATCATAAAAGCTAATCTGCCTTTGATTGACAATAAGGGTTTCATTGGTATTTTAGCCGATGAGTTATATAGACGTTGCATCGGCTTACAAGGATTACATACAAGTTGGTTTTAGCCAATTGCAACAAAGGTTTCACTAATTATCTAATCTTGTGGAATTATTTGACATTGAAATATCAGCTGATGTATGCTTTAAACATCAAATCGGCATTTATTCTATCATTCAATTTTTGGTCGATTGGTTTCTATTGGATTATATTACTGTTTTATTACATTGTGATCAATTGATTGTCTTTATATCATTATTTACTCAAGTATCATAATCTAGATTGGACATATAGCCGGTTGCTCAAAACCATATCGACATCAGCTGGTATTGGCATTGGCTAGCATTGCTATCAACTTATTGGCCGAGTGGTTCTCTGATCTTCATTTCATACGTCTTGTCAGTTGCAGGATAAAACTGATTGGAATGCCTACATCTCATCAATATTTTGGACCTGCACTGGAGTTAAGCAGATCTCCCAGGCTATTGTGTTCGTTGAGTTAGTTCGCGCCAATACAGATCTGGCACCATCGGCCGAGCGCGGATTTTTCATCAACACATATACAACACCAACATTAAATTAATTTAATAAAATAAATCTACTATTGTATAGTATTCATGTTTCAGGTTAAAATGTTAATTATTATGGTTTTAATAGAAACTTGCTCAAACATGGAGAAATTTGACTTAGAAAAACCAAAACATCTTCATTTTAAAATAGTGGTTGTACTATATGACAACCATTATATCTAGACAATTTACACCCACTACCAAAAAAATTCATTTTTCCTGGGAGCCAAAACCGGTCCTGGCATGCGGTTGGCCAGCACGCATGCACGAAAATGTCTGCAAAAATCACTATTTTCGCATGCGCTCACCCTTAATGCAGCACATACAATAATCGATCTTTGCATGCAACTGGGTTAAGTGGCCCGCATGCAAAGATCGGTTTTCGCATGCAGACAAGTTAGGCCGGCCGCATGCTCCATGAGGCCCATTCCCAAACTGGCCATTTGGGAAGATCGTGTCTCGTATGTAATACAACATTTCCCGCAATTTCATAATCGAAATTTGAAATTCTACGCATAGGAGCTAACCAAGTTGTCATTCTAACTACAATATTGCATTGACATGTAAATAGTCTTAGAATAAATAACACAAAACATTTATGGACGTGTCATACATATATTACAAATAAACAACAGTTTCATCACGAACAAAAATATTATATTTTCACTATATATGTTCTTCCTCCCACTCTCCTAGTGGGTTGAATATGTCTTTTATTGCGATTTGACTCTCCTTTTCGTAGAATAGCCCAAGTGCATTGTAGGCATCATGATGGGTGAAACGGCAGTGCTCAGCGCACATGTTCCATATAATTGTGTCGTCGAACCGATTTGCTACGTAAGGGATTGACGGGATCTATGGACAAAGTGGACAATAAATGTTACAAAGTAATTTTCGACAGAATACCCTGTATGGAGTGCAATATCCGGACTTACTTCATCACTGTTTGTTGTGTACCTCTTATTGACTCTAACCATCTCGCACATGTATTATTTACATAGGGAAGTCTGTGGGGTTGTTTAAAACACTGTGAACATAATAATAAGAGACCGGTCAATACTAACAAGTAAGGATTCTACGAAAAATTGTGTTAATATCATTTGTCAGTACTGACAAGCCTGTCTTGGCGTGTAGATTATTCCTTGTCGGCTCTTTTACTGGCCCACCTCTTTTGCGGTAATACATATGTGTGTTGTTCGAACAAAACATTTGTTATAGTTACTTAGAAATTTCATAATAGCAATTATGCACATATGGATTATTACATTACTTACAAAATCAGAATAGTGAGGAACTCCATGAACGTTTCCTTGTCGTAGTGTGTTGGGTCCAATGCTACGAACAAATGGTCCTTTGGATATACTAGGAATAGTATATAGTGATCGCTGCAAACAAGAAAGATGAATTAGAGACATCAATTGTTAAAAAGGATGTATTACTGCGGAAAAAAAATACTTAGATTTACGAGCGGCTGCTTATGTAAAAGCATAAGGGACTGTTATGACATTTTTGTCGGCATGCACTAATTAACATCGCTAGTGCCAAGTATGTTCCTCAAGGCGCTAAGTATTGCATTAGCGGCTTGAGCATTCCTGTGCTCGTTCTCGTCGTCCTCCTTCGTGGGATCCTCGGGTTTCTACAAAACATAGCCTTTTTCGACTATTCTCCAAATAGATGGGTTAATAGACTTCAAATGCATCTTCATCTTATGTTTCCAAGCGACATAGCGCGTATCGTTGAAGTACGGAGCTTTGCCGCTATAGGTACTCACATAAGAAGTAGATGTGGATGGATAGTCATAAGGAAACGTATCTCCCTTATCACCATCTTTGCCATCCCCCGTTTGGCCCGACATGATCTCTCCAAGCAGTTAAGGCTAATTAGGAGATTAGGCTCTGATACCAGTTGAAAGGGTCAATTAGGCCTAGAGGGGGGGTGAATAGGCTAATTTAAAACTTTATGCAGAAGCTAAAACTGAATTAGGGTCGGAAAGTTTGATCCACAGCCAGACTATCCGAAAATAATAGATAGTCTGATGTTGGATCAGACTGTCTAATCTACTAAAGAGTCACAACAAGAAGATCTAGCACACAAACAAGAGTATAGCGCAAACAGCGACTAGATCTATAGCAGCACAATTAAGCAAAGCTAAAGAGAGGATGAAGAGAGATCACCAACGATGAAGTTCATGGAGTTGTTCCCGGAGTTCAAATCCTTGAGGGGATTCTACTCTCCGTTGAGGAGCTCACTAAGAGCCGGGTCTTTGCTAACCCTTTCCTCAAGAGGTTGCACTAAGCACTCCTCCTTCTACTAAGGGGTATCTCTGTCCTTGCGGAGATGAGATCCGGCCTTCACAAACTTCTCCCGGCCAACCACACGCAGAGCGGTGGCTCGGGAGTGACACCTAGCCGTCTAGGAGTCCTCAACCTCCAAGAGTAAAAGACACCACACAACTCTTGGTCAAACCCTAGTGCTCAAGATCGAGTGAAACACACACTAGGCCCTCAAACACCAAATCCACAACCACATGGATCCACCACACAAAGAACGAGGAGGGAGAAAGAGCTCAAAGATCCAAAGCACCTTAGCACCAAGCTCAACCCAAAGTGAATGAGAATGAATGAGTTGGGTAACCCTAGAAAAGGGTTAGGTGAGGGGTATTTATAGATTCCCCCAAAATGTGGCCGTTGAGAGAGAATCTTTTCATCCCACCTCGGAAAGTCCAAGGTGACATCAGATAGTCCGATGTTTTGACCCCCAAGCAAGCCACAGATAGAGAACGAAATTCTGGAGAATTTCGGGCAATCCGATCGATCGGATAGTCCGATGTCATATCGGATATTCCGTTATTTTTGAAGCAAGAATTTCATCCTCTTACAGAGACTCAAGTTCCATTGAATTTCGGAGTCTCTGGGTCATCGGATACTCTGATCACATCGGATAATCTGATTTCAAAATCACTCAAGAGGAAAAAAACAATTCAAAACAGAGAGTGAAGTTCTGAGAAATTTCAGATAGTCCGATGTATCAGACAATCCGACCTTATATCGGATAGTCCGATATTTTTTCGCCAACACTCAGACCAAAGACAGAGAGCAAAGTTCTATGAAATTTCGGATAGTCTGAGCATCGGATAGTCCGATCAGGATCGGATAGTCTCACAAGAATAAAACAAGAACACTTCAAACAAAGGATTTTGAGCACTAGTGTTCTACCAATTATATGCATGTGGTATCCCTCTTAATAGTACGGCATCCTAATACTCAAGAACACAAGATATACATGGATTAGAAGACGATTACCACAAAACATGCTGCAATGCTTTTAAACTCAAGTTCCACTCCTTTTTATCCTTGCATTCATCTCAACAAAAAGCATTAGTGAACCTCTAATTGTGTTGTCATTAACACCAAAACAATTGAGGGGTCCTAGATGCACTTTCAGCAGTGAAGCTTGAACTGTAGGCGGAGAGGGAGGAGTCGGCGCTTGAGCAGGAGATGCGGGTGATGACCTCACTAGAGTTGGGGAAGGTGGACTAGTGTTGACGCGAAAAACACACACTAGCCTAGGAGATCTGCTTAGCTCTAGTGTAGGTCCAAAGGTTGATGAGATGCGGGCGTGCCAGTCAGTTTGATCCTGCAACTGACAAGATATGTAAACAATAGATCAAAGAGCCGATCGGCTGGCAAGCCGATGGAGTGATTCCGACCGATGTCGATACAAGCCGATAGCAATAGGGTTTTTGAACTATCGGCTATAATTCTGATGTAGAATCCGACACTTGAAGCAAATAACAATATAAAGGTAATCGGCTGATGATAGTAAAATATAACAATAATATAATCCAATAGAAACCAATCGGCTAATAATGATATGATAGAATAAGCACTGATCTGAAAGTTAAAGCATACATCGGCTGGAGGACCGATGTCATTAAATCCACAAGATTAGATAAACAGTGAAGCTTTTGTTGCAATCGGCTAAATCCAACTTGTATGTAATCCTTGTAAGCCGATGCAATGTCTAGATAACTTATCGGCTAGCACCCCGATAAAACACTCCCTAATGATGGTTAAGGGGCTCTTCGGACAAGGTCTTATAAATATACCTCACTTCACTCACTTGAACGCACACTTCCAAGCTTGAGCTGAATTATAAGAGACTCTATTGTACTATATTGTATACTAGAATAGGAAGAGAGTAGAGTAGAAGAAGTTAGAAGAATTCCGGAGTTGTCGGTAATCTTCTCTCATTTCTTTAATTCTGTTTATTACTCTGATTTCAATATAATATTCTCCCTGAGTAATTTAAATTTATCTTGTGAGAATTATCTCTTGTTTAGTTCCTAAATAGCATACAGGATTATTGTTCACTATAATCAACTAAAATATAGTGATTGCTTTGGTGAGTTGTAAACACTAAAGTAGATATTAATTGCTTAGACGTGGTGTTTAGGTAATTATTATACAGTAATTGCTGTGTATCCCACGGTATGTTTGAGGTAGGTGTAGAGGTGGTGACAGCCCTCGAGATCACTTAAGTCCTCCCTGTCCGGGTACGTAGTAGAGCGACATCTGGGAACAGCAGGTTACCAGTGCCCGAAGTATTGCATTAGGATTAAACTTAAGCTTTCCCTAGACATTGTTTCTCACTAGTAAATCCTCTCTATCCTTGCCTATCCTTTGCTTGGTGTCCTTAGATGAACCAGAGGAAGATCTGATCACACACGTTCCCTTGGATTCGATACCCTTTCGAATACTCCGTAGGGGGAAGTGCTACATCGGTATATCCATGCGCTTGCGGATTTCTATCTGTGACTGTAAGAATTACCTAACAGTCAGTCAGTTTGATCCTGCAACTGACAAGGTATGTAAACAGCAGATAAAACAGCCGATCGGCTAACAAGCCGATGGAGTAATTCCAGCCGATAGCCGACATTAGCCGATGCCGATTCTAGCCGATGTCGATAGGGTTTTGAGCAATCGGCTATATGTCCAACATAGATAATGATACAAAGACAATCGACTGATGATAATAAGATATAATAATAATATAATCCAATAGAAACCAGTCGGCTAATAATAATATGATAGGATAAGTACTGATCCGATGGTTAAAACATACATCGGCTAAAAGTCTGATGTCATAAAATCCAATTGATTTAGATAAACAGTGAAACCTTTAGTTTGTTTAGTTTGTCTAATGTGATGGATATAATAAATCTATTTATAACAGCATTGTGATTGTAGAGATATATCGGCTAAGACAGTAGATCGGGCCTAACCAAGACAGTCCCATCTAAATCGATGCATCTCTAAACACAATGCAATTAGAGATAGAATTGAGATATCAGGTAGGCAAATATATCAACCAAACCAGAGCAATTCAAGAGATCGAAGTGATGTAGCCTTGAACAACACCAATGTAGCTGATAGATTCACCAGGGCCGACGGAACGTAGGACTTACCCCTCCGCCAGAGATCGAACTGAACTGATGCTGCCCCGCGTCAGGTGCCAAATTCCGCCGGTTGATAAGTAAAACCTCAGAAAAGAGGGTGGCGATACGCCGAGAGTAGTATTGATTGAGAGATAGTTTACAATGACCTCGGTGTACATATTTATGCCCATCGGTAGATACTAGTCCTTGTAGGTCAAGAAAGAAACTTTCCTAAAGATAAAAGGAAACATAAAGTCCTTATTGAACACTAAACACACTTTCCTAAAGATAAAAGGAAACTAATAGACTATTCTTAATTAATAGATAAACTTGCCATGACGTATCCTCCTTGAACTCGGTCACTTCTGGATAAGCTTCCCTAATAGATTTATTTCCTTAACCGAATATAGCAAGAATCCGACTATTAGCGACTTGATAATTCTCGTCGGCCGATTCCAGGACAATGAAGCCAATACTGACTCTAGGTCGATGATAACTTCGGGACTTACCAAATTTCCCTGTTAACAGGAAAGTGGTGTTGGAGCAACAACTGTCGTTGGTTGCGATGGAGCTGGGTGTTGACAGTCGTTAAGTACCACTTTCGACTGCCAACTAGCACAATTAATAAAGGGAAATTATAATTTCCTACATGTATACTAATAAAAAATAATGTAGTTGTATTGCAATTGGAGAATTAACCTGGATGCAAGAATTCTATATCAAAGTGAAGGAGAAATGCGGCTAGCATTGTTGGTATTTTTTACGATCACAGATAAATCCGCAAGCGTACAGAATACCATTGTAGCACTTCACCCATGAGTATTCCCAAAGATATCGTATTAATATTTCCACAGGGAGGCGGCGGTATGAAGACATACTTATATATATTTAATCAATCTATAATTAATTCACCATAGTCTAGACAGGGGTTAGGATAATGATTTATAGGGTAGTAGACACATACAAGAGATTCACCTCTAAAAGAGTGCCTAGTAGTAAATAGCTAAGGATACTATGATACAACTATACTTCTAAACTAATCATGTCTAGTACATACTTAATATATACATGCTTACAACATAGAACTTAGTTCCAAGCACCCAAGTACTACCGAGAGACCACTCCCTGCTGGTTTGCCAGCGTGGTTATGGCATTTACGCACTCTTACATCAAACCTAGACGTGGAGAAATACAAAGGATGGACAAGGTTGTCACCACCTGCCGCCTACATCACTTTCCATAGGATACACCCACATCCAACGATATTTATCTAGCCTAAACACCACGTTTATGCTAGTAAACAATATCACTAACTCCCCTAGGACTCTTACCCTTCGGAAGAACAAGTTGGAGCTAGCGCAACCTATAAAGGTCATTGGACCATTACCATAGCATGGATCGACTACCCTAGGATGAAGTAGATATACGAAGTATATACTACTCATAACAAATATACTCAATAAAGAATTATATAAAATATGAGCATAAATAAATAAAGAAAATAATTATATTAATTCGACTATAGTCTTACACAAAGAAGAGAGTACTAGAGACATATTCAGAACTCTGAGAAGACTATAGGACTGAGGCTCCTAAGCTTATTTCCTACTAGAAACTATAGAGAATAAAGTGGAAGAGAGAATTGATCCTTGATGTGTGTGTTACAAAGTGAAGAGAGCTCCATTTATAGCCTCTCAATAGCAGTTGTATGACGGTTATTGGTCTGCTAACCATGCATAACCACCATCAGGAGTTGCTGTAGAGTCACCATGCACTACACCATGTCCTAAACTTAGCTACATCCCTTCTGTCGGCAAATGCCACCTCTAGCATCGGTGGCGGGGGCACCAAGCCTGGTTCGGCTGAACCCTAGCCACCACCTTTGATGGGAGGATGACATGTGGGCCCCTATGACGGTTCCTTGTAGTTTGGTCTGATCCAAAGTCGGTTTGCGCTGACTTGTGGACCCATTAATCCTCTTGCTCGCACGTGATCCAATTTTTCATAAAAAATTTTTCACATTATCTCACATAAAAAAATTCACATTACGACAGAAAAAATCACATAAATATAACATATGAAATATTCACATTATCTCACATAACAAGTTTTCACATTATATCACAAAAAAATTTCACATTATTCACATTATCTCACATAAAATGTTTTCACATTATCAGCTAAAAATCACATAAAATAACACTTATAATCTTACATTTTCGCAGAAGCTGGAGGACGGTGGAGAGGAGGTCCGCGAGACCGCCGACGTGGAGGATGACGTGGAGAGGAGGATGGCGGCCAGCGAGGAGGGAGGTGGAGACGAGAGCGGCAGCCAACGCGGATCAGGAGACGACCATGGGGCGCTCAACGAAGAGGTGCGATGGTCGTAGAGTCCGACGAAGAGGCGACAACTGGCAACAAAGAGGTCGCAGCCTATGGCGTGGACAAGGCAACCTACGCAGATAGGAAAGGGACAACAAGGAGGCAGTCAGTGCGGTGAGCGACGGGGACGAGGCGATGCAAGGTGAGGCAGCGACAGCGGCATGGGTAATTTCAGCAGCCTGGCGGCTAGGGTTCACGGGCTCCAAGACTTGGAAGTCTTCCAAGCCCCGCACCCGCCTATATAGAGCTAGATCATCGCATGCGGTCCACCTAAGGATCTGCATGCGAATATGATCGTTCCATGTAGGCGGCGGAAAGGACCATATGGAATGATTATTTTCACATGCAACTGATTAAGCCGACATCTTGCACAAAGATTATCTTTCCATGCGACCACATGCGGGTACCACATCACCATGGAGGAATATTTTTCTACGCACGCTCGGATGAATCTAGGTCAACAACCTCAGTACCAAAGGACATGTTTCTCTCTTTGTACCGACTTGTTTCACATGTTGGGCAACCGTCCAAGTCTGCAAATTCCTTATGGTACAATACATAGTGATTTAGACAAGCGTGAATCTTTTGGACACCTAGAGATAATGGAAATATGAGTTTCTTCAGTTGATACGTGTTGGATGACAAAAAGTTAGGCTTAGGAAGCAAAACTCTCAAGAGACTCATCAAATCATTAAAACTACTATCGGACCATCCATGCTTTGCCTTCCAAGTAAGTAGTTTAAGCACCGAACGCAACACTGTGATGTCCTTACCACATCCATTGGATTCATCGTAAAGAAGATCTTTTGATGACTTCTTTAATGACTCCCAATTCTCTAAACCTCGTGCTCTACGTAGTAGTAGCTCTGGTTCAATGTGCCATAGCATGTCCTCCAGATCGAAAACGGCCTCAAAATCATCATTACCGGTGGAACCATCTACATCCATCCTTTCTCAGGAGACATATATATCCATGATTGCAAAATTATGTCTCATCCATCTGGAAATTGAACTCTTCACCGTCATCTTCAGGAGTAGGAAGTCCCCTTGATAGGGCCAAACCTTGTAGTTGTACATGAATCCATGCTCCACTATGTGTGCCAATAATTTCTGATTCTTGCAATCAAAGCATGGCCAAAAACTTTGCCTCATATTCTCCTTAAAGCATGTGCCTTTGCCAAGGCAAAAAAATTTGGATGCTTCATTCACGAATGTCGGATGAGTTCTTCGAATCTCGTACATCCATGCCCGATCCATTTATGAAAAATCAAAATCGCAGTACGAATAAAAATATAGCACATGTATTTGAAAAAAAAACATGAAAATACATGTATCTCCTCAAAATTAATGCAGCATTACGATTAAGTAGTATGTAATAGCGCTTACATCAACAATTCGCTCATCGAAACATTCTATTCGAGCTAGATTTTGCAAAAAAAAAAAAAAACTCACATAAAAATGAGAAATTTGCCGCATTGCACTGATGAAATTTAAAATAAATGGAGATAAATGAAGAAGGAAAGCAAGTGCGTTACCTTCTATATCAAATTCAAGCAAAGATTTCGAGTTGATATCCCCCCCCCCTTTTTGTTGCTTGGTTTAGGAGAGAGAAACTTTGAGTTCAAATGGGTGTAGCTTGAGGTAGGTGGTGATATATGGGCCATCATTGCCTGCATGTGGTCGGCTTAAGCAGACGTATGGGATAATAGTATTATGGTAGTGGCTGCTTAAGCTGACCATATGCGATAATAGCCGCATTATCGCATGCGGCATCACATGCGGTCCCTTAGGAATGCCGCATGCAATAATGTGGCCAATATCGCATGCGGACCGTCAACCGGCCCATGGTGGGGCATGTTTTTATAGGCACAGCTACTTATAATCACCTGCAACCTACTGGGGTCTTATATGGAAAAAACTTTTATGTAGTAGTGACCTTTTACTACAAAATCAGACAAAAAAAAACTCTTTTAAAGGCAATTTAATTAAACCAGTTTTAATAAAAGTTTTTGCAAAGCTGACATCCAAATCATTTGTGTACTTTAATTTTGATACGGCAACCATATACTCCATCCAAACTAAAATATATATATAGCTATTTCTCATGAGTGGCATATCAAAGATAGAATAACTAAGAAAAACATGAATAAGATTGAACGTACAGAGACATATGTACATCACTAGCTAGGACTGCGCGCGGGTACACTGAGGCGTCATTTTATAATTAAGTGCCTCCGGATCCTGTGAAACTATAATTTTTTAATGTTTTCTTAAGTTGTCACAGTGCAGATTAATATTACTAATTTACATTTTTACTGATGTAGATATAATAGAAGAAAGCTTGCTGCCGGCTGACTTTACTGAAAAAAAAATCATATTCCGTGGAGTCACCTCCCAGACCACTCAAGCGGCCGGCCGGGTTCCATATCACCGGCCGCGCGTCTCCATTTGCTGATTGCCGGATGTGTGTTCAGAAATTAAACAAGGTTGGTAATTGAAAAATGTCATTATAGTCGTCTAGATTTATCGGTGTATTTGGCTTCGCCACTCTGGATATGCATAGAGTGGTATTAATTTAATTTAGCTTAAAAGGCAGCCCCATGTATATAAGGGGCTAATTAATTATCTCTAGATATACCCTAATAGTATAGCCAACTACTAGATCCAATTTATCTATAGCCAATCTAATAGCTCATTCATACAATAGTTATATACTACACTATTAATACCTGGTCCCACCTGTCATACACACACTGCGTCTTGGAGTCCGTGCTAGAACTGGCTACAAATCTATAGCCCGCTGCTCTTCTTTTTCCTCATTTATCTCCTTAAAATATGTTTGCAGCTAGCTTATAGCTTGCTATTGTACCTGCTCTAAACAACATCCGGAACAAGTGTAGCCACACTTATAATTATGTTATCCGAGTGGACTTAAATATTTAATGCTAAATCAAGACCTTCCACCGTGGTTTACGTCAGTACCACTAGTCACTCATATGGACGTACACATCAAAAAACATCCCTTTTAAATGATGAGATTGTCGTAGAACTATTTTTTTATTAAGTTCATTTTACTCACTAAACTACATTTGCCACAGAATTTAACCCGGAACCCTAGCTAACTATTTTCAAACTCGTAAAGTACTAAATTAAGTTGGCTTACTTTACTTCCTGTGTCAATATGTTTCTTTATTTTTGTTACTGTTTGTACATGCAAACATATACGACAACATAATGATCCAATTAAGTAGTAGACGGGCTAAGTGTCACCAAAACAAACATAATTGCCTAAATTTTATGACGAGTAACAATCAATACTACAAAATCAATTTTTGCATAAGATCAAAATCGATTTTCGCAGATGACCAGACGGTCCACCTACACCAGGTGTACGTGTATGCGAAAATCCCATTTTTTTGCATGCAGCTAGCGTAACCACATGTGAGACATGTGGTCACCTATACCGACCGCTTGTGAAAATAATTTCAAAACACCAAATCGGCTACCCTAGACCACCACCACTAGTGTCATCGTGCTTGCCATAGTCTACCGCCGCCGTTGTCAACCTGCTATTCGTGGTTTTAGGCCTGTGATGACAACGGCGATTTTCGCAGAGGCCTGCAATGGTCTTAAGCGGCCGTCCGTGATAGTGCATTTCGCAGGCGGCCCTATAACCAATCCCGAGGGGAGTAATTTTTTCATGCAGGAGCAGTTAATACCTGCCTGCAACCTATTGGGACTAGGGAGCCTTGTCTGCAAAAATCTTTTTATTTGATGATATCTGGTTTATATGTATCACGCTATACGATATTTGTGGCAGAAAGAATGAAAATGCACGAAAAACACCAAAAAAAATGACATTGCAAAAAAGATGATTTTAGAACTAACTTAAGGATGGGTTTCATTATATTTTATTTTCCTAGAGATGAACTTCTTTAATTATATACTGCTGGATATGGTAGCTTGATTTGAACTTCTGCTAGTTAGTGTGACGACCAAATTTGGCCTTACTTTAGATTTGGAATAAATTTGAAGAAAATTTGGAAAGGGTTAAAGTCTTCGTGTAAAGGCTGGTGTGTTCAGAGGTCAGAATGGGCAATTAACTGCTATCTGACTGCAGGTATTAATTCGAAATAGTGAGACATTTGATCACAATTTAGGTATTTTCGTGTTTACTTGCTTAGAGGCCTGGGTTTTTCGAGTCTAATACATCACAGCCTAATAGGAAATGCATTAATTAGGCTCTGTTTAATTAACGAAGTTCCAGAAATGTTTGAACCATCCATAAATCGTTAAAATTAATCTATTACCCCTACATCTATCTCTTATTTATCATTTTTCATTCATGTCTTACTCGTTGTCTCTTGCCTCTACACTGTTAGAGACATCTTACTTGCCCCTACTGAGTTTAGGACAAATCAACGTCGTGCACAGTCCCTAGCATATCCCTCTCGTGCACACTACTTATTTCTTAGTTATGTATGGTAAACAATTTCAAACAAAGTTCTTTAATTTTGTTTTCGAAAAACAAAGGTGATATCTGTTCATATGCTTGGCAGAACAATATATATTCCTCTATCCCATTCACCACTTGCATGCATATTAGTCCTGGACTCCTAGCTATAGAATCCTTCAGTTTAGTTGTGGGCCAAAAACACCGGCGCCAATTAGCTAGTCGCCTATCAGTGTGCACAAGCTGCAACAGGATGTGAGCGGAACATATATGGTCCCATTTATCAACTTATCTTGTTCTATTATTCGCAAGTCCAAACTCAAGTCACTTTCCAAAGCATGTGCACCTTTTTTAACTATCACTACTAGAAAAACCATTTTCCCAGGCGGGGGAAAATGGCCTTCCCAGGCAGATGCCCGCTCCACCTGGACCCCAACACCTGCGAAGATCAACACGGTCGGGAGGTCCGCCTGGGAAGATTATTTTCCCAGGCGGACTAGAGCTAAAGGCGTCCGCCTGCGAAGATAGGACCAGTGCGTCTAAGAAAATTTGACAGAGCCGCCTATTTAATTAGGTACAAGAATTTGAAAAAAAAATTTTACAATAATAATTTGTGATAAATAATGTTCCAATTAATTAATTAATTTATGCATAAAAAATATTAGTAACTAGAAAAACATTTGATACTGACAAATATAAATATATTGTATAAGTGAAAAGTGTCGTCAAGATGTTACAATATTTATAACATTGTCACTTCGAATACACTATCTAGTTGCATTATCGCATCGTGTTGTTCCACTCCGGAAGATTCTTGTATTCTTCGCTTGTATCCAGGATACTCTCTAGGTCGAAGAACCGTCCTTTGACATGAAAACACTCACGGTGGATGAAGTAACAGAGATCGCGCTGCACATTTGTAATAGTTGTATCGTCAATGCTTATTCGATGTTCTATTCTAGGAAGCTGCATGCATGAAAGAAGCACAATATATATATTAGTAGGTTATAGATGTGCAGTTCTCCAATGCACTTATACGTTGAGTCGAGAGACTTACATCCTCTGCGTTAACCCTGTATCTCCCATTAACCCTGAGGAATTCACATGAGTAATACCCACAGAGGACCGAGCCTCTAGGTTGCTTGTGATACTTGATGACATATCATAGAAGGAAAAAGTTAAATTTTCTAATTAGTAAAATAATTGGAATACATAAACTGTGTAGACTATTACCGGCCAATATGTATGTACTAGCAGCTTCTCCCTTGTTTGAATCCGCTCTCCACCCTTCTTGTAGTAGTTGTATGCACAGTATGGATTTTTTACCGTTTCGTATTAAGGAGGAGATTTAATTGTAATGCATTAATAATTAGACATGCAATAGTATCAGAATAACAGATTGTTGGAAATTGTTTGTATGTCTTGTGATTATAATCAAGGGGGTCAAGGACTGCCACGGAGCCGTGCTTTGGGTTGATAATGAAACATATGTAATGGTTGCTACATGGTAAGGAATTGATGGTGTAGTTAGTCACGAATGAGATAACACAGATATGTTAAAAGAAAGGAAAAAGTACGAATTACCCCCCCCCCCAACAATCGCGGTCGACCAAATTACCCCTCTAAACCACAAAACCAGACATTCTTCACCCCCAACTATGCAAACCGGATAAATTACCCCCCTCGACCCAATCCGCAGTGGTTTTGGTCTACGTGGCGTACGCGTGGCAGTCCAGTCAGCATTCTATTTATAAAAAAATGTGGGACCCACCTGTCATACTTCTTTTCCACTATTCCTCTCTCTTCTCTCTCACTCTTCCTCTCTCTCTCTCACGGGTCGGCGGCGGCGGCGGGTGACGCGGAGGCTGCGGCGGCGGTGGGGGATGAGGAGGCGGCGAGCTCCTCTTCCCCTCGCCGCCGCCCCCACTCCACCGCCGCCGTCTGCCGCGGCGGGAGATGAGGGCAACGGCGAGCGTGATGAAGATGGCGAACACGGTGGCGACCATCGCGGTGAGGATCCAGACGCGCATCTTCCTATGTTGGCCACATAAAAGTTCTATACAAATTTCCATGTTGTGTAAGGAGGCCACATAAAAGTTTTTATGTTTTTTTGAAACTTCTAGTGAGATAAAGGTTATTTTGGGTATTTTTGGAAAGAAGGCTCAACCCAATGTTGTATTATAGAACAATTGATAAAATCGCCGGTATATTATAAAAAGGGACAATGTCAATGGTAAATTGTTGAACTCGAACAAACTCAGTGGTATAGAATAGATTTTCTCCTTTTTTTTATACATTGAATACTACAGGTTTCGGTTGTGGGGTAAGAACCGGCACGTATAATCTCTATCGGTGTCGATTCCAAAACTGGCACATATACCGGACATAGGTGCCAATATATCGGTGTCGGTTGGGAAACCGACACCTAAGGCCAGTTCCCAACCGGCAACTATGGAGGTTACCGTACTAGTGAAATTAGCAAAACCAAAGTGCTAAATTAAAATTCATCCACACCATCATCAAATTGTTAGTTTGATGTGGTTTTGCAAGAGGACAATGAAAAGGGGCATCATGCATGGTACCGGACCACCAATTTTAGAAAATAAATATTCAAATTCACCTGACATTAAATACTCTCTCCGGTTTTTAATAGATGATACCGTTGACTTTGGACATGACGTTTGACCATATGTCGTATTAAAAAAAATAAATTTGATTTATTTTGTTTTGAACTGTCTTATCATTAAAGAAACTTTAATTATGAAGGTAATAATTTTAAAAGTCAATCGTGTTATCTATTAAAAAATGAAGGTAATAATTTTATTTTTTACTGTTTCTTTGTGTGTGTAGATTTCAGAGGTTAAATGATATGAAAATTTTGACATATTTGCCCTTTCGGAAAACTTATTTAGACTATCTTAGATTATATTGAATGACCTATATATGAAAAGTAGAGCTGAATGGGCCGGCCCTCTAGATTGCTTCAAACAAATTAAAATACCTTAGATTATATTGAATGACCTATATATGTATCACCTCCCAAACAAACTACTATTATAAATAAATTGAGTTGGATTGTGAAGTGATTTGACTAATATATTAATTGCAAATGTAACTTCAACCCAACCATCCATATATAGAACAACACAATAATAAGAATGAAATGGTGTTCATTAAAAAAAGATGAAATGGTACCTATCCCCACGCAAATTTTTACCAATTTTAATTACTTGTGGATTATGAGAATTCATCTCCACAACCTCCTCCACAGCTGAACTGGTACCTCATCCTTTTATGGTTTAGGGAAAGTGGCATCAAGAGGACCATGACCAGTTAGGGATAGAGTGCAATCCTATATGCTCAAGCCCTAACAGCTCTAGGCTTGTCTCTCTAATCCGTTTTAATCGTATTAAGAAGTAATGAAAAATCGTTAACACAAAGCAAGATCTTATACGCATAGCTTAATTTCTAGGAATTAGTTCTGATATATCACACCAATAATTACAAGGATTATACAGACATTGCACAAAAGTACCTAATCACTTGAAAAAGGCGTTTATAATTTCAAACTTCAATTCAAAATAACATTTTTGTGAACTATGGCCAGTAAACAATATCACTGAAAAAAACTGCAGCCTATTTGCTGTACATACACAGTGAATTTCCCTTAATCACATGAGATAGGAGTGACCTAAAACTAACAGTTAATTAATTAATTAGCTAATTGCTCCACTTTTAGCCACCTTTTTGCACCCCTCCTTCTGACCAGACGAAAGGTCAAGCTCATCATCCTCGACTTTTTTTTTCTTCTCTGACACGAGGGCATCTCCAGCGCCGTCGGCTCGCTGATCGGATGGCCCAAGGCTCCCCTTCTCTTGGAATGTTCCACCGATGTTCTATGGTTGGAGGCGCTGTGATTCCCCGGGCCCCACACTACCCATTCCCAATGACACCACCCGCTGGGCCCCACCTTAGCCGATCGCCCTGGACACGAATCCGAACAGTAGCAGCCGTCTTCTTCGTCGCCACTGTATATAAGCTAGCCACTACCTCTCCCTTCTCCTTGCACCACCACCATTGCTGAGCTCCAAAGCTTCTAGCTGTGATCAAGCAAAGAAGAATTGAAAAAAAACATATATATATTATATATATGGCAGGGGTGTGGGTGTTTGAGGATGGGATGGTGAGGAGGGCAGATAGCGAGGCGCCGTCGAGAGGGCGCGGTGTCGGTGGTGGAGGTGGGGGAGGGAAGGTGCTTGTGCACGTGCCGAGCAGCGAGGTGGTGACGAGCTACGAGGTTCTGGAGAGGCGGCTGCGGGAGCTCGGGTGGGAGAGGTACCTCAACGACCCGTGCCTCCTCCAGTTCCACCAGCGCTCCACCGTCCACCTCATCTCCGTGCCCCGCGACTTCTCCCGCCTCAAGCTCGTCCACATGTACGACGTCGTCGTCAAGACCCGCAACGTCTTCGAGGTCCGTGACGCCGCCACCACTGCTTCCCCGCCATGATCGCATCGATGTCTATGCTTTGATCATCATCGATATGACCTTCCTCGACTCCGGGCTCAGGCCAGACACGCCGCCATGGCGCCTACAATCGTATGTGTGTATTGTATGAATCTCAATTCAGGTAATGAATGATTGTATATCATATGATTTGTAATTCTGTACAGGTATAACGTATGCGTATATACGTACGTGTGCGATCGATCGGGTGTGTGTGATATATATTAAAATAAGCGTGGCTGGTTTAATTGCAAGTGAGTGTTTAGTTATTTAATTATACGAGAGCCATGAGCACGTGTGTAGCTAGCTTTGGAGTCTTGTACTTTGTGGTTTGGAGCCATTGCTTGACTGATTCCGTGGCACGAATCAATCATCCATGCGTTATGCAGTGACAATAAATAATTAGTTTTGTCACAATTAATTAATAGTATGTTGTTTGCTGTATTGATTATTTATATTTCCATATGATTATGTGTGTGTTTCTCAGATATTGTCCATTCTTGTCCCACTTCACTTTTCTTTCTTTGTTAGATGGCGGCGTCAGCTCAATTTGGGATCGAACCTAGTATTGAATTCATGATATTGCCTGCTACATGCTCATGAGAGAGATTGAATGACAGTGACAATTTCAATTAATGTAAAATCTAATCTGATGAGGGGCCGGCTTATTCGATCGTACCAATCAAGCTAGCCAATAGAAATTGTGATTCTCTATTATTAAGTTATTTCAATTCGTCATCTATTGTGAAAATAACACTGATGAATGATCATGGAAATATTTCCATTTATTGTGTTAAAGGCCAAATAACAACTAGGAATATTGAAGGGGTAAGATTTATAAAAACTATTTATTGTAATTAAACTAATATATCCGATATAACGTTTGGTCGCAAATGTAAATTATTTTGATCTTATACTAAATCACATACACACACACACAGGGTCATATTCGAATTTTTTTTCTTTTTGTGATACTGCATGTATCATGTATGTGATATTCCTAATTACAAAATCAATACACAAATTAAATTAATACACACAAAAGGATAATCTAAAGCATTTTTTTATTAATTTCTGGACTTCGCATATAGAAGAACAGATTTTGCTATGCGGTGGCAGATAAGAGAAAATATGAGCTATTCAAGATAATTGCTTAAACCTTTCGTTCAAACCTAACTATATTACTCTACAAACTAACTTAGATAGGTAATACGTACTTAGCACAAAACCATGGGTTCATTTTTTTTTCTTTTGTTGCAATATTTGTAGTAGAAAATCAAGGCATGACACACTTTGATACTTTCATGGTCTATAGATTCCACTGTCCAATTTCATAACACTGATATTTTTCACAATCTTTAAGTACTTATATATATATGTGGATGCATATATATGTTTCTCCTTCTATATATTTGCATTAACTAATGTAATTTCTAACAAAAGAAGAAATTAATATGATGTTGTTAATGGACTTTCTGATGCTGGGGTATATATGAGACAAGGAGAGGCTAGGTCTATACATCTCAGACATTCATGGAGGCTGCGTCATGATCTCTACATGCATATTACATATTTTTCTACCACCAAATACAGAACATTTACTCACATTATCACTGTTTAGTTAATGCATAATTTGAGACAGAATGCATATTTGTGGATATGTTGCATTGTCAAGCACAAGAGGATTAGAAATATTAATTTGGATTCTGCATTATTTAATTATTTAAATTTGTATTTGCATAATCCTTGTAATAGAGAATCACAGATTTCATTAGGACATTGAGTGCAAACACAAGATGAATCTGCCCCTTATTCGCCACAGTAATTGTCAATCTACTAAAATCTTTTTTTTAACGACTCGCACAAGACGGTGCGAAGTTCTATTGATAGAGCAGGAGAAAAATTACAAAATTACAACCCTGGAAGGTCGTAACCAGGAAAAGGAAAAAAAGTATATCACCACCACAAACCGACAGCGCCAACACACAAAACCAGAAGAAGGCTAGCACCAGCCCGACGCTAATCGTGACTGACCGCCGCTAGGCCAACAAAGAAACACAGCCGAGATCATCCAAAAACCCAACCCTCACAATCAACACAAGGTCTCGCTCTATCCAAATCTTAAGAGTTAGGGAGAGAGGGTGAGAGAAAAGAATGCAACTTCTCTCCCCCCCTAGGCCCTCCGACGTGGCCAACTTGTAGAGACTAGGACACCGCCACAAGAGGATGAAATCTAGAGTGAGCTTGCACCAATTGGTTGGAGGATTTCGGCTAGGGGATGCGTAAACGATGTCACCAAGGAGAGAAGCGACGAAAAAACCGTCGCCACCGTCTGTCAAGATCACAGAGAGGACCGAGACTAGGCTTTCGCCCGGCATCCACACATGAGGGATGAGTCGGCACGACAACGCCCTCACGAGGGCAATGATGCTTCGAGCATGCCGGGCTGGGTTTTCACCCGCCGCTCACCACCTCCGAGTCCACGACTGGCGCCCCAAAGCTCCACCACCGTACAACTTCTGCTGACATGTGGGACCACTGCACCGATACCCCCCGCCGGCTAGCCTTAGTGCGCCGCAGACCACACCGCACCCACCGGCAGTTCCTCCACCTCGCACCTTGCCCGCTTCCGTCACTGCCGGTCGCGCCTCGTCGCGCCATGCTGGCCTCCTCCGCCGCTGCCCGCGCCTCCTCGCGCCAAGCCGGCCTCTCGCCGCCGGCCGCGCCTCCTCGCGTCGTGCCGGCCTCCGCTGCCACCGGCCGCGCCTCTACGCGCCGATCTGGCCTACGAGCACTCCTCCTGCTACTCCCACGCCAGCCAAATGCGGTCGTCTGCCACACCTCCCCGGCTATCCACCCATGGCCGTCAATGCCTCGATCTCCACCGCCCGACGCTCCCGCCTCCGCATCCGCCACCGTCACCAGCTGCCACCGCCGCCACCACCACGGCGGCTACATCGCCATCTTCCAGCAGCAGCGAACCGCCGCCGCCGTCAGCCACAGCAGCCGCCACCACGGCTGCTGCCTCGCCGACCGCCAGCAGCATCCAGCCGCCGCCGTCACTGCCACCGTCGGCAGCCGCCGCCAGCCATGACCTCCGCGTCGTCCAGATCTGACCAGAGGCGTCGCCACCACCATCACCGCCAACTACTACACCGCCAGCGCCACCACCGGCTTTGGCGGCACCCCACTGCCTCACATCGTCAGCCGCACCTCCGTGCGTGGCTAGGGGAGCCAGCTCCGGCCGCACCACCCACTAGGTCGTCGCCGCCCCTGACCCGTCGCCAAACACCGCCGCCGAGCGCTCCATGTCACCGCCACCCCTGACACGCCGCCGAACCCCCCCCCCCCCCTCCCGGGCCTGCCAGGTCGCCACCGCCCGTCGCTGAGCTCTCCGCCGCCGGGAGCATCAGATCCAGCCATGGGGAACCAGATCCAGGCTCCATGGCACTGGATCTGGACGCCGTCAGACCGTCGGTCGCTTCTCCTCGGTGCCGGCACCATACCCTAAGCTCCAGTCTTGCTGGTGTCCCGATCGTCTTGACCGCGAGCGAGAGAGAGAGCCCCGCCGCTGCTGTCCTTGCAGCCGCCTAGCTTTGCCGGCGGCGGCTCGGGCGGCGGTGAGGCTTTGGAGGGGAGAAGAAGGGCGGGGGCGGTGCAGCTTGTTCGCCTCCCGCGTCGCCCCGGGACAGAGTGACCGGGCGTGAATGTTTTTCCTCAAATCTACTAAATTCTGAAGTCACACATTTTTTTCTGGGAATTCTGAAGTCAACTCATTTGACGATTGTGATCAGAATGTACAGTAATATTGAGTACGCTTGTAAACATTTTATTTAGTGTTGTGGCAAGGGAACATGTAAACCAGTAGATCCATTACCTATAGAAAAGTGTACGGGAGATCGAAACAAATAAAAAACTACTACCTAGCAAATTGTACTGTACATATACTAGAGCTTGTTGATGAGAATTTCGAAATGAACTGTTTTGGGAAAAAGAAAACAGAAAGGACTCAATTTTCGCTTTAGACACTAACCAAAACGCCCATTGAGATTGACAAAGACAGCTAGCTCGAACAACGTTTTGCGTTATGTGGCTAGAATATATTAGCTGACTAGGATAATTGGACGGCGCTTGGGGCATGCTTCAAAATCATAGGATAGTGACACTAGTGACTTTTTTCCCAAGTTGTTGCAGTGATATAAAGCGCTTTAATTTTCTTTTCAATATACATTAAGCAAATGAGACATATTTAGTATTGAATTAACTGAAATTTTGATTCTTCTGCAATTTTCTTTTTGCATATATAGTGACTACAATTCTTTTAGAAGTGTTGGTACTTTGTGATACCTCCTTAAATATGTGCCACAAAAGTTTTATTTATCTGAATTTAAAATATTCCGTCTTTATGAAGAAAAAATAATGCCTCTTGTGAATCCATTCCATATCATAATATGTAACAAAATTGCACAACATTTGCTATGTTCTTATTGTCTAACAAGGAGCATATATTGAAGTCATATGAAATAAGCAGTTTGAGGAGACATTCCTGTAGCTACAAGAAATTAAATTAGCACCCTCCACTGCAATGGGTGTAATATATTGTCAAGGTACTTCCAATGCTAAGCATCAACAGTTGATGCTAATTAATTAAGGTGCCATAGGATCAAAGGAATCCAAACGTGACAAAATAAACTTATACGTACGTGAGATATACGACATGGGAAACATGGTATGTCTGGCTTTAAATTCTTAAAAGCAGCTGATTAAAATCAAGAGAATCAATAGAATCTAGAAAAAAATAGCTTAAAAAAATGAGGGAGCTTTTTGTTCTATAACTACAGATTCGGTTTCTCAGAATATAAAATATAACTACAGATTCGGTTTCTAAATGCTACTAAAACTGATTTTTGCATTTGGCCGGCCGCGGGTCCTTAACCCGACCGCATGCAAAAACAAAAATATCACCAAAAAAATCAAAAAACCCAAAATGCCCACCGCCGGCATCAGCCAGATCCATGCGGCGGCGCCGCCGCCATCGCTTGCCCTCGTCCTCGTCCTTATGAGACTCATCTGTGAAAATCGATTTTTCATACGGGTCTCTTAAGGAGTCGTATGCGAAAATGGAAGCTGATTTCACAGCCGCTGTCACTTACGGTCCATCTATAATTTAAGTAGTGTATTGATATCTACAGCACACCCATTAGCCAAATATGTATAATCACAGCCATAAATACAATTGCGCATGAGGACCCATTATGTATGTGCACAATTCCAGTGTGAACCTTATATCTGGCTTGAGCAAAGACGACTAATTAAGCATGTTTCTCTAATTATATTTGTAAGGTGAAGCAAAGCCAGCAGAAATTCTCTAATTATACAAAGTTGAAGCAATATTTATAACACCAAATTAATTGTATTAAATCCATCGGTTAAATAATTTTGTAATATATTTTTTGTGCTACAAATTAATACTACTATATTTTTTCATAAACAGGTCAAATTAATTTAATTAAAAGAGTTTGATTTAAGATAAATTTAAAATTGCTTGCAGGGAGTATCATATGTGTTTGATTGGATCTGTGTGAAGGTGCGGTGCATGATACCATACCATGAGAGCGAGACGGCAATTTCAAATCGTTCTCTCTTACTCACTAAATCCAGAATCCAGCTAGCTAAGGCACTGATGACACACAGGACATGCATGCATGTGTAGCACGCCATATATACATGTGTCCATGTGCAGTGTTCGTCGTGTATTTAAATATATCTTCTTAATTTGTTGTTATTACCATCTTAATTACTTGTTCATTAGCTCAATTAATACTCGCACACAGTAATATTACATGTCTGTTCATGCAGTGCTAGTCTCCCAGGCTCCCAGCAGTGCATGGTCACATACCCCACTTGAGACTCTACTTGTATGGACCAGCATGCATAGGAGGCTAGCTACACTTAGGTCATTCCGAACCCAAAACACTAGACATGATTTTCATAAACTCCACATTATCAAGAAACTAGTATTAGAAACCACTCTTCCAATGCAAACACTACTATTCCATATTTAAATTTAATGCTCCTTATCTCACATGATATCTTGGATGTTGTGTAGAAACCATATCTCATACAAGACATGGTTTCCTTCTCTTTCCTCATTTATTCATTTGCCATATCATTTTTTATTTCAGGTGGCACCTTATTTAATATTTAATGCTATGGACACTATCTTAATCATTGGGTTAGAAATGGCCTTAGTAGAAGCCAGGTGTGTGGATTTCAGTAAGCTAAAGCACATGGGAAGTTGCACAATATGCATATTATCTATGTCTTGTGGTCCATTCGATTCACTAGCTTAATTAGCACATATAGCCTTGGGATCCATTGCCATAAAAAGGGTCATCTCTGACTGTACGTACTGCGAGCTAGAAAAGTATCGACGACCAAATTAATTTGATATGATTCTAAATTAATTTGGAATGAATTTGGGCAAAATTAACCATCTTAATATTCAGTACAAATCTGAACATCTAGAGTACTAGAGGAGGCGCTGAACCTAAATCAGCTGAAGTAATCTGTTTTTTATTCCAAGATTAAAATCTGAATGGAATTCTGGAAAGTTTCCGAATTCGTTTCCGTTTCCAAGAAAAAAAATCTGAATTCATTTATGCTTTCAAAAGTTTCTAGAAAAATTCCAACCAATTTTTTTGTGCTTCTGAAAGTACGTTTGGAAATCGGTAACTTTCCGAACCATTTTCATTCCTACGTGTGTCCCCTCCCGTCTCCACACCACACAGCTTGCCTCCATACCACCACCATGGATCGCGCTCCTATGACGTAAAGTCAAAGGGACTTTGTCACTGACATATGGGTCCCACATGTCCTTGTGGGTCCCACATATCAGTGACAAAGTCCTTCTGACTTTACGTCATAGAAGACTCATCCCGCCACCATAGGTGCACATGAGGCATCCCCGTTCCATGTTGCGGACCACTCCCCGCTTGGGTTGGCGTTCAAACAAACACTAGAGATTCATGTTTGTGTACTAATGTCTAGCATTCCATCCGTTCCCAGATATGATACAGCATCTGCTTTTTAATATACAACATCATTGATTTTTTAACAACGTTTAACGATTCATCTTATTCAATTTTTTTTTAAATATAAAACAAATTAAATCATGCTAGAAGAACATTTAATGTTGAATTAAGTCACATAAATAAATGATAATTACATAATTTTTTTCAGATGAATAGTCAAACGTATCTCAAAAAATCAATGGTGTCATATATTAAAAAACGGAGGGAGTAACTTCCAATATTTAGGTCCTAAATTTTCTTCACCTGCATTATCATTCTAACCCATCACAACCTTTCATATTTTATTTTCCCCACTACTTACTCTTCTCTACCAATCACAATGTTTCCTCCATTTTTTTCATCTAGTTATTTTACACCTATATCCAATACTAAATTATACTCCATTCATTTCATATATACTATAAGTCATTTGATTTTTTCCTTAATCAAAGTTATTTAAGTTTTACAAAGCTTATAAACAAATATACTCAATGCAACACAAACATATTATCAAAATTATATTTAATGTTAGATTTAATGAAACTAATTAGTTGTTGTAGATGTTATTAATTTTTTTAAAAAATTAATTTGGTCAAACCTAAAGAACTTTGACAAAAAAAAATCAAACCACTTATAATTTGAAACTGATGTATTATTTTGTGAGGGCCACATGCGTAAAAATACTCGCATCCTATGATCATTCTCCCTAGATTAACCTGAATATCAATGGATGACAAACTAATCAATCATATTATCCCTCCGTTTGACAATATAAGTTATTATAGCATTTTTCACATTCATATTGATACTAATGAATCTATCGTGCACCGAATTGTATCCGCTTAGTTTTCCGCAAGATATCACGGGGGATTCCATAAGGATAACGCCTTGACGAGACCATGGCATCCTCTCCACCCAGGTGTCCGCCGCACGCCACGCCCGGCGCGAGAGCGCACACAGCCACGCCCGCCCGCCACCGTACAAAACGGTCGCCGTCCCAGCCGAAACCTCTCTCCATCCAGCAGCGAGCTAGGGAGCACTTGGCACACCCCGTCTCGCCGCCGGCCGGGGTCCACGACGCCGCCCTCGCCGCGCGTGCAAGTGGCAAAGGCAGCAGCCGCGCGCGCGCGCCGGGCGTGTCGCCGTCGACGACCGGGCAAGTCCGGGTCGTTCCCTTTTTGCTAGCTCGCTCTCGCCGCACGTGAAGTGCCAGCGCGGCGGCCACGGCCACGTGAGGCGCCACCGCCCGCGGGCGACAGGTCACGCGCGCGCGCGCGCGGCACGTCGCCGTCCGCACGCCGTGGCGCGGCCCGCGCCTCCCGTCTCGTGTCCCCCGCCCCGTGCGCGGCGCGCACGCGCACGCGCACGCGACGACGGCGACCGCGTCTACAGGGCCCTACGGGATACGGACGCGCGCGCCGTCGCCGTCGTGATCGCGAACACACGACCCCGCGCGCGGACGCCGGCCGTCGCCACCGCACGTACGCTCGTGCGATGACGTCACACTGATCGAGCACTGGAGGCGTCCAGTTCGTGCGCTAGCCACGTCGCCGCCAGCTGGATGTGTATTTTAGCTGTCCTTCTCCTGGCATGATTTCTCTCACCGCTGTTTATACATTGATGGGGGAGTTTCGTGCTAGGAATAGATTCGGACCAACTTGTAGAAAAATATAATGGAGAAAAAGGTTTACTATAGATATCCACGTCAATACAGGTAAACATTAATAAAAATACGTTTTTTTACACCTATTAAATTATATATCTAAACTCCATCCATACACAGGGCCAAAAAAAGCACATTCAGATGTGATAAAAAATAATCAGTGATCTCTATTTGTTTTTGCAGCGATTGAAGAATAAATGTATATAAGTGTTGAGTACTCCCTCCATCCCATAATAAGGCATGATTAAACTTGGCGCAGTCTTCAAAACTAATATTTAACTTATAATTTCTCATATAATATAAAGTTATTGCAACAAAATTATAACCATCTTAAAGTAAATTTAAATGTCAATTCAATTAATTTTAGCAAATAAAATTTAATTTATATTATAATAATTGTTGATCAAATGTTTTTAATGTTGAATCTTGGAATGTGTGCAAGGCTTATATTATGGGATAGAGGGAATAGTACATATCGAATGTGCAGACACCAAATTCACACTCACATCAATACTGAGATATCCCACTAACGGCATCCATCGACGCGCGGGTGTGTCCTACCACACATACAAAGAGATTGGGCACCATGTAGAACCGGTACCACTACTACAGAAAAGGTCATTGGTGTCGGAGCCAGCACTGATTAGAACACTCAAAGGTGTCAGTTTTGAAACCGGCACCTTTGAGATATACAATTTGCAAAAAAAAATGCAGCTCAGCTCACATTGAGCCGAGCCGATGCATCAAAGGAACCAAAAAAAAAATCTATCAAAAAAGGACAACTACACATCAGCATCATACAATCAACAACCAACAACAACACATGGGAGTCCGCTGGATCTGGCGGAGGGGAACCCGCCACCATCGCCCATGGGAGCCCGCCGCCGCCTCCCGCTGTCGCCTATGGGAGGCCGCTGCCATCGCTGCCATAGCCTCCCCTCCCGTCGGATCTGGCGGAAGGGAGCCCATCGCCGCTGCTGCCCGTGGGGCGCCACCGCTGCCGCTGCCTCCCCTCCCGCTAGATCTGGCGGAGGGGAGGGTGTTGCCCGCCGCTACCGCCTCTCCTCCCGCCGCCGCTCGCTATGCCGCTGCCTCCGTCCCGCCACCGCACGCCATTGCATGCCACCGCCAAGAGACCGCGGTGGAGAAGGAGAGAGAGCCGAGAGAGAGAGGGTGTGAGCGTGAGAGGAGTGGGGGCGAGTGGATAAGGACGCCCCCTCACCACCCACTCAGCGTTTTATCCTCCCTCCCCATGCGATAAAAAAAACTGGCCATCTCTCAGCTTGGCTCGGCTCGTTTGATAGGGTATCGGTATTTAATTAACCGACACCTATAATATATTAAATATAGTTGTTTTTTTAAAAAAAAATGGGCACCTAAAGTATTGATGGTTGTTCTTTTATAGAACCGTCACCTATAGTGTATTAAAGGTGCCGGTTTTTTTTTTCATCTTTTGAAGGGGGAAAAGCACTATATGTGACGGTTTTTGCTGTTCCGGCACCTATAGTGCCAACTTGTATGTGCCTCTTTTTTAAGTAGTGTGCATATTTTGCCACTGTTTATAACCCTGACATCAATTATAGCCAAATACGGAGTTAAATCCGGCTAAGTAGGTTTCACCATAAATAGCTTAACGAATTAAGTTATGCTAAGTTCACGAAGAAAACTGTATTTTAGTATTTGGAAGGAAGTATGGCCATTGTAGTGGCCGAAGGGTGGGCTGTTCCCTAGGGGTTTTGGTAACTGATTATCAATCTCAATACTGTAGGGTCTATTTGGCACTCTAGAGTCCAACCAAACAGTTTCAACTCCACAGTGTTATCACAAAATGAACTAGAGAGGTGGAACTAGGTTTAGGCTAGGCTGCTCCACAACAGCTCTAACTTTAGGAGTTAGAGCTCTACCAAACAGACTCGTACTATCTTGTTCTCCCGCTCTGGTGAACAAAATTGGGGTCAATATTTCATTATTGGCTCAACTAAACTATCATCAATCAGGCAATATACTAATTTATATTGTTATGAAACTTCCAATATCTTTTATAAGTATTTGTATTGTATATTCAGGAGTAGAAATTGGTGGGAGCATTAATTTGGGAGTTAAAATCATGTTTGGTTTATATTATTGATTTGCTTGTAAGGATAAATTAAATATTTTAAGTATACAGTAGAATAAAATTTTTTGAGAAAGCATTTTTTTTAAAGCATGGAGCAAATAATCTGAAGAAAAAGTTGAAATAACAAGGAGATTGGTAGGGCCTCCTGTCTACCCCTTTTCAAATGTAGGTTTTTTTATGTTTTTTTTCCTCTTCTCTAAATATAGGTTGTTATGGAACTTCAAAGCATTTGTCTCCCACCTTTTCTTAATTTGCCCTTATTAATTATAAATGTTACCACCCTCATCACCTCATGTATAAATGATATGTATTATTTCCAATATGCAATACCTACATATCATTTTAACCACTTTATTCATGTACATAACTCTAAAATGACATTCATTTGGAGAGGTAGTCGACAGCATCTGACATTTGCATATGTCCCGGACTTGCATTTTGGCACGCATAACTGTTGGGCTTGGGCTTTCTATCTTATAATAAGCTCACACAAAAGGCCCAGACCAACATGGGTTAAGAATTTCTTAAAAAAAACATGGGCTCAGAAGATTGAAAAGCTAACAAGTTCACCGGAGGTCCCTCAACTTAACGTCGAATATTTTTAGGTCCCTTAACCACAAAATCAGATATGTGTACCCCTAAACTCGCACAAACCGTTCAAAGGAGGTCCCATGGCAATATCGACTCATTTTTTGCCCGATTTTGCTGACGTGGTGCACTGTGGGCCCTACATGTCAGGGCGCCGTTGAGGCGTTAATAGACGGGGTTATCTTGGCACGACATTTTCCCCTTCTCCCTCTCAGCTCAAACCCTAGCTTAGGGCAGTGGCGGCGGCGAGAATTGGAGTTATAGCTAGGCGATGGCGAGGTCTTGTAGTAAACGATCGTCGGGTTCGTCACATCCCACCAATCGTGCTCCCAATCCGCTGTGAGTTGGGCAATTCGATTATCAGCCAGCGGTGATGTGCCGGTGTGGTGCAAAAGCGGCGCAGTGGATCTCCTGGAGCATGGACAACCCAGGCCGGTGGTACTACAGATGCAACAATCAGTTGAGTGTTTGCGATTTGTTTTGATTGTTTTTTTTTTGTTGGACCTAGCACATTGGTTGGGTGATTTTGTATGTCAAGTTTTCAGGGCGCCGGTTGCAATCTTTTTGGGTGGTATGACCCCCAACAAGCAGCTTTTTGAGGGAGTTGTTGAATGATCTTCCTGAAGCCGTGTTGTCGCTAAGAAGGGAGAAGGCTGAGTTAGAGCGTGCTGTTGAAGAACTGAGGCCAAAGGAAGAAGAGCAGTGCACAGAGCTGAGTGCAGCAATAAATCAAGTGGCAAATTTGAGGCTTGTGGCATCGGAGAATGATGCAAAAATGGCTGCTATGAGGGCAATTAACAGTAGGATAGAGAAACAGAGATTTGTGCTTGTAATGTTATTGCTGGCATGTGTGTTTGTGATGTTGGTTGTGTTACTAGTTCAGACGTGAGGTGCAATATGTTTTTTTTAATTACATAGTACAACGCAGACACTCACCCCTGTGAACGCATGCACGCAAACCCTACCCCTATGAGCATCTTCAAAGACTGGGCCGGCAAATCCTTGAGATTGACGAAATCACTACAAGCGCCTCACTGTCGACAGTACATCGCCCACCACTGAAGCACAATGCCGTTAAATCCTAGAACATTCGCTCTCATGGGGAATCGAACCCAGGACCTAAGGTGCTATTGAGGCTCTTGTAACCACTAGGCTATAGTCCCTTTCGCATGAGGTGCACTATGTTAGCACCAATTAGGTCACAATGGTGGTTGTTCTAGTCCTATTGCTGCCATTTGTGTTAGGTGTTAGTTAATAACTTGATGTGTACAACAACTGAGCTGTAATATTCTGAATTATCAATGAATACATCTAAGATGCAATATGGTTGTCTGGAATTTGAGTGAATGCAGCTATGGCTGTCTGAAATTTCAGTAATTCCAGTGAATTTCGATGAAGATAGCTCACATTGCACATTGCACAATATTTTCATATTACAAACATGATATAGCTCACAAACATAAGATACCAAATAGAACATTTTGAAATTTCAGCTTAGATCAGGTCAACATATCAGATCATACAAATTCACAAACATAATATCAGCTCAGATCATCACAATGCACATAACTTCAACATTTTTACATGCCATCTCAGATCAGATCAGTACAAGCCACATAATTTCAGCAAATTGAAACATAGCTCAAATCAAATTATCAAATGTCACTCAGTTCAAATGATAACACTCCACATAGTTTTGACACACAAAATACACACACAGACACCACATGTTTCAAGATGATCTGATTTAGATCATAGCATATCTTAGAGCAGTTGGCTTAGAGTCTGCCAAAGCAACAACTAATATATGCCTAAGAGTTTTGGCACACAAAATACACAAATTTTGACAATTTGACCCTTTGCAAAAACTATTTTTACAAATGAACTGCTGCTAAAACTTATTTCAAATCTGACCCTTTTGCTCAACGCCAAATCGTGTGGCACTGAACTTAGACACCTCAGCGCCAAATAGCATGGCACTGAATGTACGTTGGCACGCTGACTTAGTCTCACATCCGCCGTGGCACGGCATTCAGCGCCAGCTGACGTGGCGCTGAGGTGTCTAAGTTCAGCGCCATATGATTTGGCGTTGAGCAAAAGGGTCAGATTTGAAATAAGTTTTGGCAACGGTTCATTTGTAAAAATAGTTTTTGCAAAGGGTCAAACTGTCAAAATTTGTGCACAAAATAGATAGACAATGCATTACAACATAAACACTTATGCCATCACAGCTTATCAGTTTCTCATGGGGGAATGAGCATCAGTGGACTAGATGGTGTTACCACCCTCGTCACCTCATGTATAAATGATATGTATTATTTCCAATATGCAATACCTACATATCATTTTAACCACTTTATTCATGTACATAACTCTAAAATGACATACATTTGTAGAGGTAGTCGACAGCATCTGACATTTGCATGTCACGGACTTGCATTTTGGCACGCATAACTGTTGGGCTTGGGCCTTCTATCTTATAATAAGCTCACACAAAAGGCCCAGACCAGCATGGGCTAAGAGTTTCTTTAAAAAAAACATGCGCTAAGAAGATTGAAAAGCAAACACTGTATTGACCAAAACTTGGAATTACATGAAATTATCGGGAACCAGAGGGCCAGAGGCCCCTATGGCTCAGTACATATGTAAGGCAGCCCATGGGAAGATATTGTGCGCACTCTCTCCATGAAGAAATTAACAGCCCAATGTTGGCCCACTAAATATTCTACTACCTCTGTCCCAAAATAAGTGTAGCCATGGGTACCCATGTCCGATGTTTGACTATCCGTTTTATTTAAAATTTTATGAAAAAATTAAAAAGAATTAATCACACATAAAGTACTATTCATGTTTTATCATTTAATAACAATAAAAATACTAATCATAAAAAAATTTCAAATAAGACGAACAGTCAAACGTTAAACATGCACGGTACCAAGTTGCACTTATTTTGAGACGGAGGAAGTATATTTTAACTCTTTCCTTTCAGACGACTATAACTACTGTGATTAAAAAAAAACACTTGACCGACGCGAGAATGGACGTCCCCATGGTTTTTCATTAAGAATAAGCCTCAACACCCGGACTCACCACCTATGGATCAATTCTTAACCGTTACTTTGAGGCCCTTGCTTCCAACACGAGGACTCACCCTATATAGGTCGAATCTTAACACATGTTTTTATGTGGGATCAGAGAGAGAGATTTTTTTTTAACTAGGTCTGAAATTCACCAAGGAACCCAGGAAAAAAAGTGATGCTTAAGTGCTCTTGTGGCAAAGCTCACCAAGTATATTAACATAAAATGTATATGCATTTTGGAGCAATTTTTTTTATAAGTAAAATACAAACACAGGCGCTCACAATGCGCTCACACTCATTCCTATGAATACACACGCACACTCTACCTCTATGAAGTCCTCATAGAATCATTTGTGACTCTGGTACAACTAAGATAGTCTCTGGTTTCTGTTTCTGTAACTGTAGTTCTGTTCCATATGGTTTTACTGAAATCAACCAACATGTTATGTTAGTGAAGGCTGTATTTGTATCAATTAGAGATCGGCCAGAGATTAATTGGCATGAAAAATATTCTTGCAAAACCAGGACACATATATGCAATATGTAGAACATTAATGTTTGCCAACACATACATATTTGTATACTAAAATCTGTATATATACAAACACAACCATGGGCGTCATCATCAGAGGGAAAAAAGGTTACGTTCAGTTTATACCATCGAAGTTTAATTTTCTCATCCTTCGCCATCTAACCAATGCATGCAGGGATATGCATATATATATATATATATATATATATATATATATATATATATATATATATATATAAACATTGTATTGTTAATGGCTTTTGGGAGGAGAATATGGTTGTTACAGCACTGATCAGCTGGAGTGTTTCACTGAACAGGCCACTACTTGAGCCCAGTGCCTAAGCCTTGTCTTCACAAGCTGAGGGTTGTCACCTGTTAAGTTGCATGCATCACAATTTCACATCATCTTAGCAGACAAAAACAGTGACATAAATTAACACAAATAGAATCAATATTCCAAGAGAAAGGGGATAAATATTGTTCTTTTTTTTCTTTACCTGGACTGCAAATCTTCCACGAGTCCATGAAAGAAGAAGGTGCGACGGGGCTACCCGGGTTCGATGTGCCACCGAGGGTAGAGGAGGACGACGTCGCTGATGTCGGTGATGGCAAGGAGCTAGTGGACAAACGCATCTTGGGCTCCGAGAGCTGCCGGTTGACGGCGAAGTAGAGGTCGAGGGCAGGGAGCGTGTCACAGAGGTTCTGCCCACCATTCTCCTCGTCGAATCCAAAGCCAAGCTCCATGGATCCCCTCAGCTCATCGAGGTCTCCATCGGTCAGCCTCTTGGGCACCCGCTCGGTGCTGGAGCCCATTTCGCTGTCAGTGGTGGCGGCGAACATGTTGGCACTCGCTTCTTCCTCAACATCCTGAAGGGCCATGCTGCTCCTCTGCCGGTGTATCTGCCTGCGCCGCTTCTCCCACTTGACCTCCCGGGTTGTCTCCTTCATGGACAGCTGCTTGGACAGTATCCTCTTCTTGCCACTGCTGCTGGTGGCGACCTGCTGGAGCATCCTCGTCGTCGCCAGCGCCTGACCAGCCATGATGACCTCACCTTGCTCCCTCTCGATGTAGAGCGACAACGGCGGTGGGCGTGGAACACCTCGCCGGTGCTCCTTGCCGCTGCTTGCCATGGCTTCTGTGATTGTTATATTCCTCTATCACGATCTAATTAATGTTTTTGTCAATGGTGTGTGTTGGCTCAAGCGTCCCGCCGTTTGCCTTTCCTCCTCGGAAGGATCCTTCCTGGTGCGATAGATATCGCAGCAGCTGTCGTGCCACGACTTACGACAGCTGCTGCAGGAGGAAGGAGAAGGAAATGGCAGGGCAAAGAGGGGACAGGGAGATGATGTCCTCTAATACCAAGGGGAGGAAGGAGGAAGATCAACCCCAAAAATAGGAGACCCACAAGCTGTGCCATGCATGGATCATGCCGGATGGTTAATTAGGTTAATCCTAACCAAGAGAAATCCCTGCCACACATGGCGGAGATACTTAAATTAGGTAAAAGCCAATATCGGCACCAACCCTGGTATTGTCAATTAAGGAAAAGGGAAGTTCAGGACTTGAGTGTTGAATAACCTATGATCACCAACCATCTGCAGTGGCTGCGGAAGGGGAAAAAATGAGGCATGGACGAGTGCCAAAGTGCATGCACGGGATCACAAATAGCGTCGACAATTATAATCTGCAAAAGGAGCAGCAGAACAATATGCACTTGCAGAAATGATTGTCTGAATCTTATCCCTTTTTAAAAAGAGAAATGTGAAAATCTTATTGACTTGAGCGAACCTGAATAATAGTTTCACTTCACGCAATCAGGGTAAAACAAAACCAATACAAGAAGACGCGACTGACTATGAACAGAACAATATCGTCAGGCCAACTGCAGACTTTTGGCTCTCATCTTTAACAGATAGTGGTGGATTTGTTTCCTGTCAATCACTCAAAAGGTTCATACCACTAATAATTTGAAGAACAATATCGAGTAATTTCCGCTGTCAATCAAAAGAAACTGTCTATTAATGACCAACAAATCATTTCATTATTCTGGTCCCTTCCAAGTTCCGACTAGGGTGCTAGGCTGCTGGCAAACATCAATTCTTAAGTTCTAATTTGTGGTCTACCTATCAGCACAGTTTAAACAACACGTAGTACCACCTATCGTTTCAGCCTTCCAAGGCATTCTCAACAAAAGTCACAGGAGAATACAGGAATATAAAAAACACAAGGATTGAGATGTCACACGATGGTGAATCATACAGGAAGTAATACTACAGGAATCGTTTAAAACATGTGTTTGGATGTATCATAGGAAAACCATAGGAGATTTAAGATTATATATTGATTTGTTGGAGATAAAATGAATTGAAAATCTCAAAGGAATTTGAAACTAGAGGTTAGACCTGATGCTAAAATTCCTCCAAGAAGTGGAGGAAACTTTCCTATCCTATGTAGTAAATTTCCTTTAAAGCAATCCTATAAACCAAATGACTTATATAGGAATTACTCCAAAGGAACCCTAAACATGTTACACTGTCGCAGAGCGAATCTGAAAGCTGAAATGAACTCCTCACCAAGCAATTTGACAGTACAAATGAATATGGGAAAAAAATTGGAGGAAAAAAAATCCACGTACCCTGCATGTTCGATTGATGGTGCAGGAGTGGCTCTGCCGGCTCGGCTGCCGTCTTCCTGTGGTGGGCAGTGCGCCTCCGCCGCGCCGCCCCCACGCCACCCCGTCGGCTGCCGCCTGCTCCAGGTGCGGCACCAGGCGCTGCCCCCCACGCCTCCGCGCACCCATGCGGGGCCTCCCCGGCGCCGCAGCGCGTGTCCCACCTCCGGTCGCCGACACGACGGCTCGCCGGGACGCCGGCAGCAGCCTGCGGCAAGGCGGCCATCCGCTAACCGAGTCGCCGCCGCTCGACACGCGCTGCTCTGGTTGCTCTCTTCTTCCCTCCGGGCCCCGGCTCACTGGAACGGAGCGGGCCGGGCCAGCCACAGCCCACGGGCCCAGTAGCCAGCTCCTACGTGGCTCCGTTCCATATGCTTCTGAGACACTATGGGCCGGTTTTGGTTTGAGGCCTAAATTGGCCTTACCAGTATTTGGCAATTTTAATAGGGGACCACCTATACATTTGTTGATAAATTTTCTACTAAAAATTTGACAGATGTAATTATAGTACAATCGTAGTGTAATTACACTGAAACTTGTATGTAATTACACTGTAACTTGCATGTAACTACAGTGTAACTTGTATGTAAGTTTCACGTAATTTTGAATCGTTAGATCTATTGCAAGATTTGTTCTGGTGAGAAAGAAAAAAATCACAGCACACACATATGTGAAAGAAGTTCCCACAACCTCTATTTTACTGAAATAACATGTTACCGAGAGATTCTTGAAAGTTACATACAAATTTCATTATAGTTACAGTGTAATTGCATGCAAGTTACAGTGTAATTACACTACGATTGTACTGTAATTACATCTGACAAATTTTTGGAGGAAAATTTGTCGACAAATATATAGCAAATTCGTTTTAACAGTGTGTAGTGTCTATTTGGTTTGAAACCAAATTTTGACATGCCTAAGAAAATAGGCCATTTCAATAATTAACTTGGGCTATTTTGGCTTCAATCCAAACACAACTTTGCCTAGCCAAAATTTGGCATCGACAAAAATTGGTAAGGCCAATTTAGGTCACAAACCAAACCAGGTGTCAAAATCTACGCGAATTTTCGCACTACTAATGCTGTTCCCTCTATAAGGCGCGGTTAAAGTTAAAATGGTCTACAAAACTAATCTTTAGTTCATAATATCTTATATATTATAAGGTTTGTAGCAACAAAATTATAGCCATATACAAGTAAATTTAAATATCAATCCAATGATATAATTTTTAATAAATAAAATTCATTCCATATTATACTATGTATGGGTCAAATGTTTTACACGTTGAATCTTGAAATACGGGCGCGTCTTATATTATAGGAGGGAGGAAATAATTCTTTGGTAGGTAGAGTAATCTGATATTCTAGAGCCGACGGGTTTTCATGCAAATTTACGCAGCACGGCGCACTATACATTAGATGACGGGTGTAGTCCTAGGCCCTCCACTCCCCTTCGTGGCTTCGTAGTAGTAGCACAACTCGAGTTGGGGTGCCCCTAATGAGTGATTTGCACGGGAGCGTGGGCGCGTGACCAGTCCACTCCTCCTGCAACTACTGCTCTACCACTACTCCTACTCCTACTACTGCTACTACCACTGTTGCGCGCCGCTACTACTGTAGTAGTAGCAACAGCAATACTACTACGACAATACTACTACGTTTCAGGGTTATGGATACCACATATCTAATAGTAGTTGACTAAATCTCGGCAGGACCTACCACATACCATGTCCTATACGGAAACAACCTACGGATGTAGGAGGAGTTCCGGATAAGGAAATACAACCAGATTTCTATATGGAAACGACAAGGACTACTCGGATTGTATCCATATTGGTTTCCCTAGTTCTACTTGGACAAGGGGACACTTATGGGTATAAATACAAGGCCCCCTAGGAGGAGAGGGGAGACAGACAATCAACACACACCCACCATAGAAGAGACAATCAACATACACGGAACAACAGAGGCCACAACATACAAGTCAACATACGCCAAGACAAGCCGCCAGATATCGACATCAGGGATAAGCACGGCTAGTCCCTTACGGTGTCTCCGGATACTGTCAGGAGAGACATAGCGTTGTCTCTGATCTCGCCGGGCACGAACTCGAGGAGGAAGGCTACCCTATTGTCGACTACGAGTCAGACCTTCAGACCGCCATGTCGACAACAGTTAGATAGGCTACCCCAAATATTGTACTGGTATGATTATGATGAATAAGAGCAACGACTGGCTTTGGCCAACAGGATGTAGGGTTATTACCTGACAATTCAGGGGTCCGAACCTGTATAAAAATCCTGTCTCCGTCTCTTTTACCTCAGTCTCGCATATATCCTAGTACCAACGATCCCCATACTATGCAAATACCAGAATCGCGACATCAAACGTCAACAATGGCGCGCTAGGTAGGGGGATTTGGTGCTTCAGGGTTTCGACGAGATGGGTTTAAGAGATGGATTCTCCAACAACAAGCTACTTGACAACTTCGGTTATGGGGAGATCTAACCCGACCGGAGTATGTCGTCCAACAAGATCGGAACCATCGTCGTCGAATATTCGATCCGGCGAGATCGACCAAGCTTCATCAAGTCATCGCCACCGTGGAGAATCTTCAGTATCGGCAGCTTCCAAAACCGATCCAATATCAATTCCTCCTCGTGCACGACATCAATTGGTGTGAGTTATTGGCTGGCTGCGCACAGGCCGGACACGACGCCGATTCCCACCAACCAATATACCTCGATGCATGCCGCGCGAAATTCTCCGAGAATAGGCGCCACTGCGTCGCCAACTTGCCGTGTGCTAGCCGGAATTGGTCAACCAAGCGTGCTTGCCTAACCATGCCACGTACACATGCCTAGACACATGTATGCATGCGACAGGTGGCATTGCTCTTCCAAGACAGCAAGATATTGACGTCCAGGTCTACTGCATGCATACTTATATCTTCTATTGATAGTATGTCGGGCATGCAAATCAAGGTATATAGTAGATTGATTTTTTAAATTAATCTACTAATCCCGTAGATACATCCGGCATGTATCTATAAAGGTACGCAATATTTTATACACAATTTACCGTACCTATTTTCAGATGTTGTCAGATCAATAATTTATTATGTTTACCTAGAGCATGTTTTTTATACAATATTTGTTGCGCGGGTGTCCCCGATGTTAAATTGACTACGGTCTAACGCTGGGGGCTCGCTCTATTTTCTTCTGTATAAATCATGCTTGTTTATGGTCTACATAATGCCTGATATTTATATCTGCTCGTTATATCCTGATAATGCTAGAAGATCCATGCAGTTTGTTGAGTACATACTCGATATTCTCTGCTATATGTCTTGCCTTCTAGAAAATATTCTTCAGGAACAATTGAGCACCCGAGTAGGTTGTCGTCGAGTACACCGCATTATCGAGAACGATCTCGACAAATGCAGAGTCGTCGCGCCCAACCTACCAACGAAGACCGACGACCTACCTCATAGCATCGGCCATGGCTGGACTACTCGAGAAAAGATTGTTAACGGATAATTCCTCGCGAACACCGTCGGCTTGATCACCCGACATGATTGCGAATGGACATCCGGATATGCTATAAGTTGGGTGCGTGAGTCATGCTGGCCACATGAGACGCACATGTAATAAACCAACTCTAGCACCTCCATTGGTGTTCGAAAGATAATTCTACACGTTCACTGGTCCTCGAACCAGTACGTAGCAATCTCTCGCACCGCAACTTCCATTGGTGTTCGAGAAATAATTCTACTTGTTCGCTGGTCCCCAAACCAGTACGTAGCAATCTCTCGCACCGCAACCTCCATTGGTGTTCGAGAGATGATTCTACACGTTCGCTGGTCCTCAAACCAGTACGTAGCAATCCCTCGCACCGCAACCTCAGATGGTCGAGGTACGACTACAGCAATAACGCAGCGGTCCTCGCACCACGACTTCAAATGATCGAGAGACACCTACTCACTGGTTCTTAACCATTCAATCGTAGTGATCTCTCGTACATTTACTTCTAGTCGTTGAGTTACGACTACTACCTGGTTCTTGACTAGAGGTGTAGCGATTCTCCCATTACCTCTACTTCAACAAAGTTGATATCAGGTACACAATATCGCCAAGCGTTTTACCCAGAGATCCCTTACCACAAAAACACCTAGCATTGAAACCTATCCTAATGTCCTTTTACACCGTCTTGACAAGGCCTCCGAGGAACCTAAGGGAACTTCGGCTAGGGACGCCCAGAGCGGATAAGGCCTTGTCGGATCCTGTAGAGACAAAAGACCATGTAAGATCTGGTCGTGTAAGAGTTCTCACCGTGCGTATTAACCAAGCCGTGTAATCGGAAATTGGGTTTTCCAACTTCACGGCTGGGGGCTAGGATAAGTGCTTATTCAACCGATGCAGGTCAAAGGTCTAAGAGCCTTATTTCCCGAGAACGATTCTCCGACGACAAGGCTGGGGGCTAGGGAGAGTGTATAACTCAAACAAATTGACTGATCGAAGTTGGTAAAAGAGTAGACGCTCATATACAAAACATTGGTATGTAAATTTAATTCATTTTTAGTTTTCCATACATATTATAACATGTCACCCTTTGAGCGTTCACTCGGGGGCTATTTCTATCTAATATTCTTTTCTAAGTATTGATTTCAGGAAAACTCTATTCGACATCGTTGAAGACTCCATGTCTCTATGGTTCTACACCAAGATCGACAAAGGCGAGTACGACAAATGTTGACAAGGCTCCGTCGCAGACTCTACGCCTACTCGATTACTCAAGAACGGTTGGTGGATCTCGACAAGGAATACGGAATGAAGAGATGGTGTACCTGTCGAGATAAAATTTCTTGACTTCAATCCAAATTCTCGATTACAGCAAGACGGGTAACTTAGTCATATGCTCTGTACTTTCTTGGTTGACTTTGATGATTGACTCAGACAAACCCTTTAGGTGCCCACACGAGGCTGATAAAGGAAGTTTAACGTTATCTCTGAACTCACCGAGAACGGTCACGTGAGCTCGATAACAGTTCCTCTAAGGTTTGCGGTTGAGAATATGAACTCGTTCATTTGCATTGAAGTCGGGGACTACTGTCAGGGTTATGGATACCACATACCTAATAGTAGTTGACTAAATCTCGGCAGGACCCACCACATACCATGTCCTATACGGAAACAACCCGCGGATATAGGAGGAGTTCCGGATAAGGAAAGACAACCAGAGTTCTACATGGAAACGACAAGGACTACTTGGATTGTATCCATATTGGTTTCCCTAGTTCTACTTGGACAAGAGGACACTTATGGGTATAAATACAAGGCCCCCTAGGAGGAGAGGGGAGACGATCAACACACACCCACCATAGAAGAGACAATCAACATACATGGAACAATAGAGGCCACAACATACAAGCCAACATACGCCAAGATAAGCCGCCGGATATCGACATCAGGGATAAGCACGGCTAGTCCCCTACGATGTCTCCGGATACTGTCAGGAGAGACATAGCGTTGTCTCTGATCTTGCCGGGCACGAACTCGAGGAGGAAGGCTACCCTGTTGTCGACTACGAGTCAGACGTTCAGACCGTCATGTCGACAACAGTTAGATAGGCTACCCCAAATATTGTACTGGTGTGATTATGATGAATAAGAGCAACGACCGGCTTCGGTCAACAGGATGTAGGGTTATTACCTGCCAATTAAGGGGTCCTAACCTGTATAAAAATCATGTCTCCGTCTCTTTTACCTCACTCTCGTATATATCCTAGTACCAACGATCTCCATCCTATACAAATACCGGAATTGCAACATCAAACGTCGACATATACAATACAAAATTTATACATACGTATATAAAGTATATACATACGTATATATAATTTTTATGTGTACCAAAAATTGACATATAAAAAGTATACATGTATACAATTTTTGCATACGTGTATACAAACCACCTATATATATACCGAGAGAAAATAACACGAATACAAACTTTATATGCGTACAAATACAAAATTTGGTATATATACGAATATAAACTTTGCATACGTACATCTTAAAAAAAGCAGAAAAAGAAAGAGAAAAAAAACCGAAAAAACCAAAACAGAAATAGAACCCAAAAAAAAGGAAGAAACAGAAAAAAAAACAAAACAGAGACCGAAATAAAAAACCTCTCTCGCGGGCGCCGTCCGCCGCCCCACCCCCGCGCGCGACACATGTCCAGTCGCCAATTAGCTTTTTCGCTCGAGTTGGGCCGTCCCGCCAGTGGCTGGGCTGCAGCTCAGCTGTGCCAGCCAGTGGGAGAGGGGTAGGACTAGGCCTCTTTGGTTGTTTGTCTTTTCTTTTTTTTTTCTCTTGTTTTTTGAGAGGATTTTTTTTCCTCTCTTCATTATTATGAGCCAATGTACTATTAACTTATACGTGTCATATGATAGATCTAAATGTGACTTTTAGTACACAAAATTAAAATTCCAAAAAAATTGTATAAAGGATGACACAATTCCAAGCAATTAAAAAATTACCAATAAATCTATTATGCAACTATGTAACAAGAGGTTACTACCCTAAGGAACATTTCAAGTATATACCAATGTCCTCATCTCATGCTACAGAATTTGACATCAAAGTAAACAAATGCCACTTTTATATATCCGTAAAATATTAGCACTACAAAAGTATAGAGAACTAAATCAAGTAAAAAAAACTATCTTAAAAAATAAAAATGGAGTAGCATCAAAATCAAATGTTAATGCAAAATAAATTAAATACATAGCAAGGTACTATTGGCACATCATGAAATCATTTGAAAAATGATCGGTCCTATCAACGATGACGTGCAATGGTAAAGCTTCTCGAGCTTTACCACTGTGTGCTACTCCAACTGCTAACCAAGCCACACCTTATCTTAAAGCTTGATCATGACATACTATCCGTTTGGATTAAAAATAACGGAAATTAAAATACTATTAAGAGGCTATATCGCTACATATTTCGCATGTACGGGTTAATCAGTAGGCGCGCCAACAGGAGCATAAATTTTCTAGTAGTATATATATTTGGTTTGCTATTCATGTGTTTGATATCAGTGAAGGAAGTTCTAGAATATTGCCAAATAAAGTATGGGCATTAGCAATGCTCTGGCTCTAATCCAAACCAATCGCATACTATTTAAGTTGCCAAATAATTGGTATGGCATATTTTGGCATCAATCCAGAAATGTTCCCAAGTCAATCTTAGATTCTCTCAAATTGTGTATATTGGTTACTAGACATAGTGCTGATTAAATAACATTCATTTTTGGATTAATAGAAAAAAAATTATGTGAAAGGTTAAATAAAAATATTAGCCTACATGTCTCTTTTATTTCTCTTTGTTCGGTTATTTCCTATTAGATCGAGGTTACAGGGGATTAATTCCACTCATTAATAGATGTGAAATTATTCTCCTCTAAATCTCCCTAATCTTTTCTTTAATATGATCAACCGAACGAAGCATTACTGTCATTTCGTAATTGCATCACTGATTGGTGCAAAAACCAAGCGGTGTGGGTTATGACTCATCTATACTACTATAAAAAGTACGAGTTCATCAAATACCTACTTTTTTTTTACCCTTAGATCTATTCATCCAATGGCTTATATCAAAAGTTGGATCACCTCTGCAATTAGCGATCTCCCACCAATCTCATACCTCGAGTAAACAGCGGTTACAGCAAAATAGCGATTGGATTAGCGCTCTTCCCCGTCCTATCCCCAAACCGCCGGGCGCACTCCTCCCCGCCTCCACCCCTGACCGTGCCTCCCCACCGCCGTTGGGCGTTCCCCACCCCGTGTCTACGCATCCCACCGGCGCCCTTCCCCCCGCATCCGTGCCTCACTACCGCCGCGCTTTCCCCCTCTGCGGGTTCCCCTCGCGCGCGTTCGCGCTTCACCACCGTCGCGCCTTCCCCGCTGCCTCCTCAATTCCTCGCCGCCACCGGTTCCCTACTCCGCCTGCAACCGCCACCATCGGAGCCGTGGATCCATCGCTGCCATGAACTCCACCTGCGATCTGGCGTGACGACAGGAGCAGAGCTGCGACTACCGGGCTTCCATGGTGCTGCTCAAGGTACGTGGGAGGGGTTCTCCTCGGCTCCTATTGCTGGTTCGGCTCATGTGCGCTTGCCGCTTGGTTCAGCTGCTGCTGCCTGCGTATTATTCTGACTGTGTATTTGGGATTTTATACAGATTATGCCAGTTGGGGATTTTATTTTAATAGGGGAACCCAGTCTAGCTCACCCACCCAACGAATTTTAGACTAGCGCCTAGAGGCCATGTTGTTAGCAATGACAGTGGCCGTTGGGGGTTAATTAGCAGTGCCAGCTTGCGGGGATCAAAGAGTACCAGCGGCAGCCTGCAACCAACAGGATGTTGCCAGAGAATGAACTGAAGCTGCAGCCAACCATGTCCTAGAAAATAGTTAGGGCCTGTTTGGCACAACTCCAGCTTCAACTCCACCTCTCCTGGAGCTGGAGCTCAGCCAAACAGTTTCAGCTCCACCAAAACTAGGAGTGGAGTTGGGTAGAGCTCTCTCAAAAAATGTACTAGAGTTGTGGAGCTGGGTTTAGCCAGCTCCACAACTCCACTCCAGACTCAACTCCTGGAGTTATATTTAGGAGTTGGAGTTGTACCAAACAGGCCCTAACTCTCTTAGCAAATGTTGTTTTGGATGGATAAATTGTGATTTATTGTTTGGTAGGGACTGCGGTGGAGTTACAAATTATGAGAATGAGCTATAAGAGAAGGGGTAAGAATGGAATATAGTAATAGGTTATCAACAACAGGTGAATTAGTGAACTTGTATACTATTGCTATCCAACCCAGTTCAATTTCATCTAGAGGGATTATTGCTTTCCAGTACATGCTTCTGATTTTTCTGTAACCAAAGTCAGCTCCTTGTTTTCCGGGGAAAAAAAAGTGAGCTCCTTGGTCAGAGAGGTAACAAACAAAATGCTCATATCCTAGGCTAGGCTCTCCACCGCCTCCACTGAGGTGCAATTCAAGTACCTTAAATTTATTTGCAAGCCCATCCTTTGTTGCCCTTCCTCCTCTTTAGTTAGTATTAGTATGAATGCCAATATCAATTTCCTTATCAGTGGTAGCACTGACTCAAAGCATGTTTTGTACGTGGAAAATGATACAACTGAGAGATAGATGAAGGAGAAGACGGCACCAGTACCTAATTTGCTGAAAGAAGCAAATCATCCGTGGGTACTTAATAACATGTGAAATATAATCTTCTTTAGACAACTTAACTTATATAATATTGGATGATTTTTTAAATCTAGGAGGAGCTACCTCCCAATTCTAGATACAAAGGCATGAAAAACTTTTGTGTATTCTCGAGAAAAAAGTCTAAGACCCTGTTTAGATGGGACTAAAACTTTTAAGTCCCTATCACATCGGATGTTTGGATACTAATTATAAATATTAAATGTAGACTATTAATAAAACTCATCCATAATCTTGAACTAATTCGCGAGACGAATCTATTGAGCCTAATCAATCCATGATTAGTCTATGTGATGCTACAGTAAACATTCTCTAATTATGGATTAATTATGCTTAAAAAATTTATCTCGCAAATTAGCTTTCATTTATGTAATTAGTTTTGTAAGTAGTCTATATTTAATACTCTAAATTAGTGTCTAAATACAGAGACTAAAGTTAAGTCCCTGGATCCAAACACCACCAAGAGGGACTATAGTAAAGAAAGTGGCGAAGTTATAGAGATTTGATTATTGTCGTACTGCATACTTCCCCTGTCATTTTAGACATCTTGCACATTGAACAGTTAACAGTGTATGATGCCTTGCTCACTAGCTTTTTTCTGAAATATGCAAATAATAGTACATTGTCAATATAAAATTCAACCTGGTATTATTATTTGATTCCAGGAGGAAATTCCAAGCTGAAAAGAGCAGAGTAGGATATTCATTCTAAAGGTGAACGCTAGCAATGTGAATCATCTGAGATTGAGAAGGTCATTACTTTTAGAAATATTTTTATAAAAGTTTGTATGCATGGATTGTTCTAGACGTTTTGTTTCGTAGATTTGTACAATTTTTACCAATAGACATTGTTAGTTACCTCACGTGCTTCTTGTTGATGCAAATTTTGTTTTTCTCCTCCCACCGCTTGGCCCAGCCCACATATGTGACTGACTGTGTGACAGTCCCTGTATATCTTTGTCATTGTTACTACTAAAGACATGTGGAGACCGTTATGGACTAAAAATACTGCATACTTTAGTTTCAGGATGAGGCCATTCTAATATTTCTGCTGCTACAAGCCCCTATAGTCCTATACTTCTATGCACCATCACTTGATACTTTGGACATCATTATAAGCAATGGTATTGCATGTAGAGTATTCTATTGATATTACTGGATATCATGCTTTCATACACATCACAAATTCAGATTTATGCAGTGATAATATTTTCCTTGAACATGTCAAGTTTAGTTCTATACACATAATTCATGATAACTGAATATGTAAACGTTTTTCCTGCAGTACAAACATGCAATTGTTTATGTACAAAGGATTTGTTTTTCAGTTTTCATTGATAGGAACCCCTGAATTGAAGAAATGGCTCTGGAGTGCTTATGTTCTTCCCCTGTTGGAGCTGGTTCTTCCTTAGGCCTGTAGCAATGGTCCACTTCATTGTCACATATTCAAACACCATGTACTCATGAGGTATGCAGTATTTTGTATACAGTTTCATCTCAGAAGAAAAAACTAAACTTTTGCATCTAAAAAAATCCGCATGCCATTTGGCTCATAATTATATTGGATAGTTTTTTGTTTGGTGCAACATTAATTTGATTTGGTAAAAAAATTTCTTAACTGAACTTCTTGCGCATCTATTATGAACTATGGAATGATTACAATTATGAAACATGTCATGTTAATTTATGGTTCTTTGCCTTGCACGTGCATTATTCTTTAACTTCTTTTGTCGTTCTATTTCTATTTTTGAATATTACCCTAGCTGGATGTAATTCGATTCAATCATCCCCTCTGTTGTAAACTCAGATGCTATGGAACTGTGACTTCCCCTCTGGTCCTGAGGCCTGATTGTTGCAGGTGAAGGTGAGCTCTGTTAGAGGAAAACACGTAAATGTTTTGGCAGACCACAAAGCTAGACCATGGATGCCATCCTGTGGTTGGGGCTTATCCTATAGGCAATTAGTTCTTGGGCTCCACTGTACTTTTGTTCTTAGGCTAATTTTCAATATCATATTCCCATGTGGCAGTAGATTATTATTACATGGTAGCTCAAACTAATGTGATGCAGTTTCTGGGTATTCCAATTTGTGCATTTCTTAATTTAATCATATATTTGACTGGAATGGGCATATATGTGACTTTGATAGCTAGATATGTAAAAAAGTTTTGAGATTTCTGGACATCTTTCATTTGTCAATGCAGTTCTATTTCTTTTCTACTATTGAAGGCAAGAAATATAATTTACCGTACCTTTTTTATCAGCTATAGTGTTTTTGTTGTTAGCCTTTGAAGCTATTGCTTTTAAAGTGCTGTAATCATCTCGAAAAATTATTATTTCAGCCAGTTGACATTGCAAGTTAATTAAGTAAATTTACATGTGGCATAAATCCTTTGTAGCTTGTTTATCCTGTTATGATAATTACCCATATTTTAGATACCATATTTGAATTGCACTGCCACAAGGATCACTGCATATCTACAATATTGTTGGTAAGAAATATATACATTGTTAATACTCTTATTTCATATACTCGTAGTAGGAGTTATGGCTTCAATCCATTTCACCTGTTTGGACTGGAGAGCATTGTAATGGACTGAGTATAGACAACATGTCTCAAGATTATTGAAATGTACAGAGTATATATAGACCACATGTCCAAAGATAATTGAAGCAAGGAACGATTTGTTTAGACAGGAGAGCACTGTAAATGTTGCTGCTCTCCAAATTTCTTCTGTAATGTATCTCTTACACTACCTCATATGTATGTATATTGCCTAAAGGGACAATTTAGGCCCATGTGTTGGATACTGCCTAACCCAACTTTGGCGATGAACATCAAGGTTCAGAGAAAAAAATGTTTTTGTTTTACAGTGATTCAGCAGGTGGTATGCGAAGTTCAGATAATTTCAGCAGGGTTTTGTTTTAATGTGTATCTGACAAATCACAACATTCAATTAGATAATTTTGATAAAATTGAGAAAAACAATATGTTCTAAGTCTGTATATAGAAAATGGTTTTATTAGACGTGTATTAAACGTGCTTGACCATTGCAAGATTTTCTTATAGTAATTTTGGCAAATTTGGAAGCTGATTGATTGACAGCTGGAGGTGTGGTTTTGTTTGCAGGTGCTCAAACCAGGCTGCTTTAGGGCTTCAACTAGCTCATCCAAGACGTCGCCTCTCACATCTACCTCAACTGAAAAATGACAAAAAAATGCTACAATTTGTAAACAGATTTGCGTACTTCAGTACCATCAGCGTGACAGATGTCACTGTGCCTTTATTCTGCCTTTTGGCTCACAACTTCATCACTATAACTGCAACCTTTTCTTGCAGAAAGATCATATTGTCACAGCAACCTGATGATGTTATTAGCAACCATCCAATTTATCAACCTAATGATGCTGTTAGTAATTATCTAATCAAACCGTAATGAAAGAAATGACCATTTGCATAAACACTAGCAAACAGTTACATGACCATGATAATTTGTAACTTGTATTTCATAATCAAATTTTCTCTTACATAGCATCAATGCGAGACTCTTTGAGTATTGTTGATTTATGCCATTTTTCTCGGAGATTTATCCCTGTCACTATGCTTCCGTTAATCATCCGATTTTAAACTGGACCAGCAAAGCAATTGTTTGCACCACCATTAACAAACAGTAGCACCATTTTGGATAATTATAAATACTAAAAAAATAACTGAATTCTCTCTGCCTAAAAAAGAGTGTGGCTTGGGGCCAACATGCAAGGCGTTAAGTGGCGGGGATGGCAATGGGCCGTAAACAATTATCGGTGATATATTATTTGATTGTTTGTTTTTTAGAAAAAGAATAATCGATTTGTTTCTCTCTATTGTTACAGTAAAGGTTAAGTTTTTTCTGTTCCATATATGTAAAGTATTTACTATTCAATATTGTTGACGTGCCTTGCACGTGCACGCTAACTAGTCAATAGCAAAAAAAAAAAAAAGAACTTGTTAACGACAAAATTTTAAATTTCTCTTAAACAAGCGGCAGGGTTTTTTTTTTTCTTGAAATGGCTAGTACTAGTAGAGAGTACTCCGAAGTTTCGGGCTGGTTCAGATTAATACCATTTCAAACCATGTTTTTTTTAAGTTGTCAAATATGTGCATCCATTTACTTTCTTGCCAAATTTTGATAATACATAAGAAATCCTACTAAAATTTTGACAATATACCAAATTTTGATGGGTCCAGATCCCCTGGAGTTGGGGCCAACTCCACCGGTGGATTTGGCCGAATCTCAACCGTCCTTTTGACTTATACGGCTGAGATTTTCTCTAATCTCTGTAACTGTGTTTCTTTCCTTTCCTAATTAAATTACTAGTACCAAAGCAGCAGACCATCGTTTCCCCTCCAGAGCCGCGATAGCTTCGTCTTTGTCATCAAACTTTAGTTCAGCTATGGTGATAAAATTGGCATATTGTTCTTCATTGCCTCAAACAGTCAAACTGAAGATTCAAGGGTATTCCACCCACCATCTCCACCTCCAACCATGGTGAAGAACATAATGCTAATGTTTATTTATATGGTTTTGTGATGGCCAGCGTTGTTTTATTGATACTATTGGTCGGAGAATAATCATGGTTATGGTGGGAAGTACTTCAAAAAAACTAAATATTTTCCTCTAAATCTATATGATTAAGATAGTTGATTAGAAGAAGAGTAGGTGCCATGATCCCAGCCGTAGAAGTCAGAAGAACGGTTAAGATTGAGCCAAATCTACCGGTGGAGTTGGCTCCAACTCCAGGGGATCTAGACCCAAATTTTGATAAGGTTTATTTTGGATACAATCTGAGCAACCCCTATATTGATTGGAGAAAAAACAACAATGTATGATATATGTAGATATTGGTTCATTCTACATTTTGGTATTACTTATTCAATGAATAATGGATCGAGCCAATCTTATGTTATCCGGGCTATTTACAGGTATATTATAATATTATAATTTTAATGGAATGTCAATATAATTGTTAAATTATATCGGCTGATATTATCTTTAAAAAAAAGTATACACGACAATTAGGACTTGCTAATTATTAATATATATAAATAATTACATAAAGAGTCAAAGATGGTATATATATTCCCAATATCAAAATTATTCATTTTCTTATTTCAAATTTAGAATTTGAAGTTGATTCCTTTTTAAATTACCTTTGAAATTATTTAATTAGTTTTTGGCAATGGTACAATAGGAAAAGAAAAAATAAAATCCAATAAATACCAGCATAAGGAAATTTTGAAAATGGTTTTTAATTATTTCAAGTTTTTGTTTTCTAATTTCAGATTAAAATGCTTTCAAGGTAAGAGGGCCTAGTGATTCCTAAATAACTGCAGTCACCAACCTCTGGTGAACTGTTCTGTAAATTACTTTGTTGTGTGTTCTTTTCTACTTCATTTAACTTTATTTTTTCTCCTTTTTCACGTGCACGTTTAATGAACTATATAAACAATACAGTTTTTACAAAAGTTTTCCGTACGGAAGTTTTTTCACATGCACGTTTAATGAACTATATAAAGAATACAGTCTTTACAAAAGCTTTCCATACGGAAGTTTTTTCTCCTATTTTCCCAACTTCTCTCTCGCTTTTCATTTTCCGCCGTGTTTTGCTCCAAAGTTTTCTTCAAATTTTCAACTTTTCCATCACATCAAAACTTTCCTACACACACAAATTTCCAACTTTTTCGTCATATCGTTCTAATTTAAACCAAACTTTCAATTTTAGTATAAACTAAACACAGCCTTCATAGGCATAGGCATGCTTTCTGAACAAATGTTTAAATGTTACGTTTCTAAAAAAAAAGAAACTTTATAAAAAGCTGCTTTTAAATAATCATATTACTATCCACCATTCCTAACCCCCCTCCACAGAACAGTGCCTCATGTACTAAATAGAACGTACTCCCTCCGTCCCAAAAAAAAAAAAAATACAAACCCTAAGTTTCCGTGTCCAACGTTTGACCGTCCGTCTTATTTGAAAAAATTATGAAAAAAATTAAAAAGATAAGTCACGCATAAAGTGTTAATCATGTTTTATCATCTAACAATAATGAAAATACTAATTATAGAAAAATTTCATATAAGACGGATAATTAAACGTTGGACACGGAAACCCAGAGTTTATCTTTTTTTTTTTTTAAGGACGGAGAGAGTATGAATTTTATAGTACTAAAATCCGATGTAAGATTATTTGTACACGATTGCTTTGAACAGAGTAAGGAGTCCAACAAAATCCTTTGGAAGCTACTACTAAACCCTAAACCCTAAACCCCTACTCTCTTCCTACTACACCATAAAATTTTTAAAAAATAAAAAAATAAAGTTAAAACCGTTGACTTTTTCTCACATATTTGACTATTTATCTTATTTAAAAAATTTACGTAATTATAATTTATTTTATTATGAGTCGTTTTATCACTCATAGTACTTTAAGTGTGATTTATATCTTATACATTTGCATAAATTTTTTGAATAAAACGAATAGTCAAACATGTGAGAAAAAATCAACGGTGTCATCTATTAAAAAACGGAGGGAGTACTAGGCTATTATATTTGAATTTTGCATAAACTCAAATATACATTGTCTCGTGTAAATTCCACATGATATACATGTTTTTCCAATGGTATTACCAAACGCCGTTTTCTATAAATTTCCGATAGACTCGTAATATTACGATACAACAAACCGTGACATCTAATTTCCAAGTTCTTTTTTTTTTCTTACTCCAATGTTCTCAATAAATCATTCATTCCAAAGGGGGAAAATAAGGAGCCCTTAAGCAACACCCATTCAAGATCTCAAATTATACCACCCATTCTCTAACCGCAGATACATATCCAGTTTGCAATCTTTGTAACGGGTCAATCAGTTCACCACAGCTGATCGAATCAACAACCATACATACCACGAGTTCGAGTAGAGATATATGAGTATATGACGACGATGATCATGATCAGGTCAGAGATAATCACATATATATATAACAGAGCACAAGAAGAAATTAAAAAGCACTCATCACTATATATTTAGCTGGAGAGATAAAAGTACTTATTATTATTACTTAATCATGCTCTCGCCTAGCTAGTAGTAGTACCCAAGCACGCAGCAGCTCAAGCTTAGTAGCTGGGGATGTCGTGGTGGTGGTGGTCGTCTGGGTGGTCGTCTTCTTCTTCGTCTCCGGCGGCGGCGGCGATCAGCGGGGGAAGGCGGCGATCTCGACGCCCTTGTTGCCGAGGGAAGGCTGGGGTGGGTCGTAGGCGCTGAAGAGGCGGTAGGAGGAGATGAGGGAGAGGAGGATGTAGCAGGCAACGGAGGCGAAGGTGATGGCCACCGACGTCCTCGCCTGCCGGCAGAATCCACCGAAGACGCCGCACGCCTCGCTCCACGTCACCTCCTTGTCGCCGTTGTACGCCAGGTACAGTAGCTCCGCCGACGCCGCCCCCGCTGCCAGGATCAGGTACGTGAACACCTGCATATATGTGATCTCATCTCAGCTTAGCATGTTCTCTCAGTTGATTTGATAATTTTTTTGGCGCACATAAAACGAGAAAGTTCATTCGCATATAATTAATTAAGGGAGAATAGAAGTTTTGCTCCAGGAACAATTTGGTCATGTGTATGGGCAAATTGGGCATTTCATCATATATTTACATTGAAAGATGACGTGGCATTGAAAGATGACATTGAAAGATGACATGGCATGCCTACATGGCAAATTTCCGATGGGCCAAAGGACTATATATATATATATATATATATATATATATATATATGTCCACATGATAAAGTTTAAAAAGTTTAAAGGCTCGCTTGGACAATTTGAAAGGTCATGGACTAAAATGATCTCAGAGCGAAACTTCATGGAGCAAAATGGCTATTGTCCCACTAATTAAGTATTAATTATTATAAAATTTAAAATGGATTTATTTGAATCTTTTAAACAACTTTTACGTAGAAACATTTTGTCAAAAAGTATTATTTAACAGTTTAAAAAACAAGCTAACGGAAAATAATAAGAAAGTTGAAGTTTGAAATTGAGAAAAATATTATGTTCGAGACGGTCCCAAAAACATGGTGGTGTATCAATGTATAATTAATTAAGTATTAGCTTAAAAATAACATAAATATATTAAATGATTTTTTAAAGTAACTTTCATATAGAAACTTTTTTTTAAAATATACCGTTTAGTATTTTAAAAACCATGCATAAGCAAGACGAGAGAGGTGAGTTAGGAAAGAGAAGAAAAGAAGTCAGCCTTAGTTAGTTCATCGTATGGATAGGTATGATATGATCCCTCAGAATCTTTTTTGCAGATGTTATCGGTCGGTTCAGTTCGTCAGTTGGGTTATATATGAACTAAAAAGGATCAGATCTTTTTTTACAGGATTTGTTGATTTCTCGGTTTGGTAAGCTAACAGATACATACGGATCCAAGGAAAGGTTCACACCGAAAACACCGTCCTACAAATACCTCAGTGAGCTCGACACAGACATAACGGAAATTCGGGAACGAAATTTCAAGAACATCTGAAATTTCAGGAATTTCCATCCTCTGATAGGATATTCTTTCGTCCGATATATTCAAAAATAAATAAATTAAGTCAATTTTACTCAAATTTAAACAAAATTTTATCGAACTTCAACTTTCCCCCTCTAAATACCCCGAGATTTCTGCTTTTTATTTCCGACGCATCGAGCTTTTTTTTTTTTTCATTCTACTACAGGAGCATGATTGCTCGAGCAAAATGAATCGAAAGGGCTGCAAATTGGAGTGAATCCTTGTTGGGAAGGCAAGAAATGGAGGAAGAAGCAGCAGTGAGGGGAAAGCAACCTGGTCGAGGAGGAAAACGACCCAGGAGCGGGACAACGTCGCCGGCCTCGGCACGGCGATGTAGAACGCCGACGCCAGCGAGTAGGCGGCGCAGAGCCCGTTCGCGTACACCAGGTACCTTGGGAAAAAGAAAAACAACAAAAAGAAATCAGATCAGAGGAGAGTGAGCCATGTCGATCCGCCGCCGCCGCAGGAGAGTTCCAGAAGCGTACTTGAAGCCGCCGAGGTCGGAGTAGGAGACGGTGCCGTACTCGTTGGTGACCGAGTTGCGGAGCATGATGGCCATGGCGGCGACGCAGAGCCCCAGCGGCGCGGCGCGGAGGAGCGTCTCGACGGGCCGCACACGCGCCGCCGCCGCCGACGAAGCCTGCAGGTCCCCGGAGGACTGCATCCCGCCGTCGACGGTGGCCGGCGCCGCCAGCACCTTCTCCTCCGCCATCTTGGACATCTCTCCTCCAAGAACCAATAAACACACTCTCTCCGGTGGATGTGGAGGAGGAGGAGAGGGAAGGCTCTAGAGCTAGGTGGAGGTGGAGGTGAGGAGGGATGGGAATGGGGGATGGAGGGGCATTTAAGGCGGTGCGGTGGTTGGAACGCGGCGCGGGCATGAATGCGGGTGCGGGAGTTAATGGCGCGCGGTGGCAGTGTCGTGTGGGCGAGTCGAGCACTCGAGCAGAGCCATGAGACGACAGACGAGACGAGCAATTGCAATGGCAATGGGGGCGCGCGCCACAACGCGGTCGGCTCGTCTCCGATCGCTAGGGTAGGAGCGTGTGCCACGTTGCCCCGGCGTACGCGCGGTACGGGGCTTGCTGCTGCGTTGTCCAGGCTCACAGTCACATCGTGGTCTGATCGTTGGTCCGTTTGTCGAACAAACGAAATTCATTTTTTTGGCGTAAGAACTATACTCCATCTTTCACAAAAGGTGCTCCTTCAAATTTCATCTGAGACTCAGTTTAGTCCTTGATGTTTCAATCTATCCGTATTAGTCCTTTAAGTTTTCATTTTAGTTCAAATGTAGCATTGAACCAACAACTCTTTTGATAAATGACACTTATACCCCTATCATTCACATATATAAGAGAAAAATTGCATGCTTGATTTTCTTATAGGTCACCATAGTAAATTATGTAAAACGAAAATAAATTATGTACTAGAAAGTATATACAGTAGCAATTGCTTAAGTTTTATGTGCACATGTTGAAATAATGGGAAACACATCTGCAATGTTGTTTATTCATCTTTGGTTTTCTATTTTCTAGTATATAGTTGTATATACAAATTAAGTGTAAAAGGGACATTTTCTAATAGAAATATTAACTAGAAATAGCCATATGGCATATTAAGTGGGCCTAAGGTGATTTCAAGCCAAAACAAATATTTAGAGGAGCTATGTGGACAAAATAAAATGTGAAGGACCAAATTGAGCCTTCGGTAAAACTTGAGGGATTAAATTAGCTATTCAGCCATAAATTTATTATTTTACTTATCTATCTACTAGTACTCCCTCAGTCACAATTGCACGTTGAATACAAAGTGTTGTCCGGCTCACAGTCACAGCGTGGTCTGATCGTTGGTCCGTTTGTCAAACAAACGAAATTCATTTTTGGGTGTAAGAACTATACTCCATCTTTCACAAAATAAATTTATTATTTTACTTATCTACTAGTACTCCCTCCGTCACAAAATATGACTATTTAGGATTGCACGTTGAATACAAAGTGTTGTCCAGATTTATTGGACTAGGATATATCCCATTCAATCATAGGTTGTTATATTTTGGGACGGATGTAGTATATATAAATAAAAAAACTAAAATACTATCCCTTTATCAAATCCCTAATGTAACTATTTTTATTATTCAGTAGTTTATCTATTCTTAATATATTTATCATCTATTTTTATAATCTCCAAAGTAATAATGGCTGAAAAAATGAACTTATCCGAGGATAAATGGAGGGGGGAAATGAAAAATTTATTCATTCTGAGACTTATGAAGTACTACTCGGACCATATCAAATACAAGCATTTTTCTTTAACTACAAAGGTAGCCCATGTGAAGCACGGCCATGCATCGTAGGCTACGCTTGACAAGACATATAAATGACATCTAAAGTACGAGTTCTCCATAAAATTTCTTGAATGGTGTTGCTTTGATAAACATTTATGCTATTTGTTAGATTTATACTATGTTGCTTTGATAAACATTTATGCTATTTCTTAGATTTATACTATATAATATCTAAATCATCCCTATTAGCAATTATATCTTCTTTAACATCAGTAAATAATGTAGATATTTTTTTGGCGAGAAAGGTAAACTTAGGCTGCATTCATTTCTCCTCTTTTCCCACTTCCACCCTTTCGTTTTCCATACGCACGCTTCCTGAACTTATTTTTAAAAATACATTTAGAAAGTTGCTTTAGAAAATCATATTAATTAATATTTTAAGTCTTTTGTAGCTCATACTTCATTAATCATACGTTAACAAGGTACCTCATTTTTTTGTCACGCTTGTTTTGTGACAAATTTTTAGCCACGTCGTGTCGCATATTGGAGGAAAAAGCGAATAATGTATTTGCAAAAAAAAATTGTGAATAAAACTTTTATGTACTCTCCTGCGTATTCGAGAAAAAAAACTTTTATATACTTATTCTTAACGATCTAAAAGCACAGGCTGAAAAATAAACTACAATGAAAAACCCCGAAATCAGCTCCAAATTTAAAGTTGAAAATTCAAAATTTTGGCTGATAAGTATAAGCATAAGCGAAAATATGAGGTTGTTCGAGTGAAGTATTGTTGATGGTCGTTATTGATCAGTTTCGACAGTCAATATTACCAAAATAGAGGTGAACTAGCCATGCTTGCAATGCATAAACATGTTAGAATAATAATATTCCACTAGTATTAGGTATACTAACCTTTTGCAGAGAATGACAATAAAATGAAGGAGAATTGATGTCAACGCAAACGATAAATCAATCGGACGATGTCGAGCACCAGACTTATGTATGAATGGGCCAAGAACTCAGAGTTGACGAGTTGACACGATGAATTGGGCCAAAATTCACAAGTCTGCGGAGAAGAGAAGTCCAGGAGGCCACCAGCCAAATTGTGGGCTGGTTGGGCCGGCCCCAGGTTCGGCCGAACCCATTTCTCCACCGTTGGATGTGGGGTTTGGCAGAGACGCTCCAGATCTTCTCCTGATGGCGGTTGCGGGGTACTTCGGACATTTCCCCTTCCACAACCGTCATAACTACCTCTATATAAGGAGCTCACTCTCTTCACTTCAACACACACCTCAAGCAATAGCTTTTTCATTTCTCTCAAGTTTAGTTTAGTAGTATCTAGCTGGTGGAATAGGAATAGAGTAAAAATCAGGAGTCCGGAAGCCTTCGGAAGAGTTCGGGTATGGCTCTAATAGCTTCTCTCTTCTCTTTTGTAAGCTTTGTACTTTTATTAGAATACTCTTCTTTATACATTTATGGTATTGGAATACTTTCTGAGTATATGAATGCCTACTTTACATTATGTTTATGTTATACTGAATATACGGCTAGCTTATCTGGGAGATGCTTTGGTGCGGTATAATGTTTGCTTATGCAATTACTCTATGTCACGACGATGATATTAGAGTAGTATCTGGTAGTTTAGACGTGGTGTCTAGATTACGGGATATCATTATTTGGGGTTATATATTGCGAATGAGAGGTGGGCCGCTGATTGTGACAGCTCAGTACGGGTATTCCTCCTCGCTGGTATATAATCCTAAGTTAATTTCCTGGGGAGGGTATTCCTCCGTATTTAGCCCCGGTTGTATGGTCATAGCGGGTTGTCGTAAGGAACTCGGCAGTCAGTGGTGGCTTCTCGAAGTACCAGGAGGGCATCGGATAGAGAGTATTAGCTAGTATATCAGTTAGCTAGAATGTATGTATACTATGTATATTAGAAGTATAGGAATAGATTTTCTTTCTCTTTTCTATCCACTTAACTTAGATGATATATTATGAGAATGAGTAGTTAATGCTTGTGTGTCACTCTACCCTTGGATTATCTTAACCCCTGCTTAGAATATGATTATCACAAGTAATATATAAATTATTAGTCAAGCTGTCTCTACATGATCTTCCCACGGTGTCGGTGATATGGGACCGGGAGTATCATGACCAGAGGCTTGAGGCAGACGCAATCGCCCACGTGGCCTAGCACCTTCGGGGACGTCGGGCCCGAGGGTGAGGTGTCCGCCCTCCTCCTGATTTCCCCCGAGGGGGGGTCGGGTTGCGCTTGCCCCGGCCCCGAGGGCCGAGGCACCCCGACCCCTTAAGGAAGTCTGCGCCACATATATGGGATAAGTGAGCACAGCTGTGCTCACCTAACAGCATTTATTGCAGTCTGGTCAAGCGTGTCACGCTGCATGCAACGCAGTACAGCGCGTTCCTTTATCCGGTCTGTGACCAGTCACAGACCGGTCAGATCACGGGTTAGGTGGCGACTGGCGGTCTGACGCACGCCTTGCCCCATCCCGTCAAGACGAAAGCCTCTAGGCACTCGTCTCAAGCCGGAGCTAGCGTGTTATCTCTTAGAGATGGCACGTTAGCCCTGGTCAGATTTATACCAGGCTTCATCCTAACCATTACAGGCAAGGTGTTACACGAAGAAGGGCAAACATGCACGTTGTTAAGCTGACGCGTGGTGGACAAGAATGACCAGTCTGGCACTGGTCGCGTCATCGACAGACAGCCACGGTCCCGCGTCATCTCTGTCTTCGGGGGAGGTGGGGGTAGGTGTGGGCTGTCCCATCAGAAGGGCTCCCGGATGGAAACCGTACCGATCTCCGCCCATTAAAGAGAAAGGTGCATGTGGTATCCCCTTGAGATATAAAAGGAGGACCTTGCCCATTTAGAGAGGGGACTTTTTCCTTTTTGGAAGGCTGAGGGGAAAGGAAGTTAATCTTTTGTAACTTGTCCATACACAAATCCACAAAAACACAGGAGTAGGGTATTACGCTTCGCAGCGGCCCGAACCTGTATACATCGCCGTGTCTCGTGTGTCTTGCGGGCGGGTGATCTTTCCACATACAGAGAGAGAGAGAGAGCTTGGGATTGCACCCTAAGCCCCTGGTCGAACCGGCAAAGGGGGGCTTGCGCAGTCTCCCGGTGAGGGGCCACGAGCTCCGTCATCTGGCGCGCCAGGTAGGGGGCTCAGTGTGTGTTTTCTGAGCTCTCATACTCTTCCGTGTGCGCCAAGTTTCCCTTGTTCTGCCTAATGGCCGAGCAAGCAAAGGCGCACGACCTCTCTCCGAGTGTGAGCGGCGACGACGGGGAGCCAAACCCGCGCCGTCGAGCTCGTACTCCCCCACCTCCTCCACGCCAAAGTCCCAAGCGGGGGGAGGCGCTCGAGAGAGTCGAAAAATCCGCAGCATCGCCAGTCGCGGGTGGTGCAGGAGAACGGCGAGATGGGGAGCGTCGCCTCCTCGTCTACGGCGACGGCAGCACGCCTCAAGGCGCGCTTCAGGCTGTTGGCGCGCTCCTACGTCACCCGCCTGTCGTCCCTGACCCGGAGTCTCCAGCCCAGCGATGGCTGGACGACGTGGCCAACTTGGTCATGACGGCACAGCAACGCCTGGGTGCTGGCGGACGGTCCGCCACCACCAAGACCTCCGGCGCCGCCACTACCGGTTCTGTGTCATCAAGGCGGAGGGCGCGGCGAGCGGCGGCTGCTGCACGCCATTCGGCTACCACTCCTTCGTCGGCGCCTCCGACTCGGGAGGATCAGCATGAAGAGCCGGATGCCCGCCTCGACATTGAGCGCCGACGTAGTGATCGGCGTACTCCCCGCGCAACGGAGGGTGCCTCTTCGTCCAGGGTGTCACCTCGACATGGACGTGAGGATCAGCCCTCCGTGCCCCCGGTTGGTGGTGTTGGCTGTAGAGCCTTTGTGGCGAGTCTTCGGAATGTCCGTTGGCCCCCAAGGTTCCGGCCCACCATCACCGAGAAGTATGATGGGAGCGTCAACCCCACCGAGTTTCTCCAGGTCTATACGACCGGGATCGAGGCCGCTGGGGGAGACGACAGGGTCATGGCGAATTTCTTTCCCATGGCCCTGAAGGGACAGGCGCGGGGTTGGCTAATGAACCTGCCACCCGCGTCGGTCCACTCCTGGGAGGATCTGTGCCAGCAGTTCACCATGAACTTTCAAGGCACCTATCCACGCCCAGGTGAAGAAGCGGACTTGCACGCAGTACAGCGAGGGGATGATGAATCCCTTCGCTCGTACATTCAGCGTTTCTGCCAAGTCCGCAATACTATACCTTGCATCCCTGCACACGCGGTGATCTACGCGTTCAGGGGGGGTGTGCGGCACAACCGCATGCTCGAAAAGATTGCCTCCAAAGAGCCCCAGACTACCGCAGAACTTTTTCAGCTCGCGGACCGAGTGGCTCGTAAGGAGGAGGCCTGGACCTGGAACCCCTCCGGTTCCGGTGTGGCAGCTTCGGCCGCCCCCGGATCCGCCGCTCAGACAGGGCGGCGTGACAGGAGGAGGAAGAAAAGGTCGGTCCATTCCGGCGACGAGGGTCACGTCCTCGCCGTCGAGGGCGCTCCGCGGGCCACCCGAAAGGGGAGGCCTGCGAGCGACAAAAAGAAAGAGGCTGGTACTCCCAGCAGGGAGCGCCCAGCCAGCAAGTGGTGCTCCGTCCACAACACCTCCCTCCACGATCTCGCGGACTGTCGCGCAGTCAAAAACTTGGCTGAGCGAACGAGGAAGTGGGAGGAGGACAGGAGGCAGGAACGCCGTGAGGGCAAGTCCGCGGCAGTTCCCTCCGGTAAACGGCGAAGTGAGGCCAAACAGAAGGCCCCCGCCGCTGACATCGATGACGGTGATGATGACCTAGGTTTCCAAGAACCTGGGGCCACCATTGCCACTGTCGACGGGGGAGCGTGTGCTCACGTTTCTCGCCGGAGTTTCAAGGCCATGAGGCGAGAGCTTCTCGCCGCGGCCCCTACTCATGAGGCGACGCGTCGGGCGCGGTGGTCGGAGGTGGCCCTCACCTTTGACCAGACCGACCACCCACCGTGCGTTGCCCGGGGAGGGCAGATTGCGATGGTGGTTTCTCCCACCATCTGCAATGTGAAGTTGGGGCGTGTCCTCATAGATGGAGGAGCGGCTCTCAACATCCTTTCCCCCGCGGCCTTTGATGCTATCAAGGCCCCGGGGATGGTGCTCCAGCCGTCTCAACCGATCATCGGTGTGACGCCGGGGCACACATGGCCGTTAGGTCACATCGACCTACCGGTCACCTTTGGTGGATCAGCCAACTTCCGCACGGAGCGGGTGAACTTCGATGTGGCGGACCTCAGTCTGCCCTACAACGCGGTCCTGGGGAGGCCCGCGTTGGTGAAGTTTATGGCGGCGGTCCACTACGCCTACCTCCAGATGAAGATGCCGGGCCCCGGTGGCCCCATCTCTGTCCGTGGCGACCTTAAAGTCGCGCTCGCTTGCATGGAGCAGCGCGCGGACCACCTCGCTGCTGCGACCAAGCCCGAGGGTGGTGACGAGAGGCTTGGCACCTCCGCCCCCACCGCCCCGAGGCAGCGGATTGCCACATGCGACGAGGTCCCGGTCAAGGAGGTTGCCTTGGGCGACGGCCCATCCAAGACCACACGGATCGGTGGTCTTCTGGATGGCAAATAGGAAGACGCGCTCGTCTCCTTCCTGCGGGCAAACGCTGACGTCTTCGCATGGAGACCAGCGGACATGCCCGGGGTCCCCAGGGAGGTGATTGAGCACCGTCTCGCCGTGCGGCCGGGCGCAAGGCCGGTCCGGCAGAAAGTGCGGCGGCAGGCCCCGGAACGTCAAGCCTTCATCCGCGAGGAGGTGGCGAGGCTTCTCGAGGCCGGATTCATCCGTGAAGTCATCCATCCGGAGTGGCTGGCGAACCCGGTGGTCGTTCCCAAGGCGAACGGCAAGCTTCGGATGTGCATCGACTACACCGACCTTAACAAGGCATGTCCTAAGGATCCTTACCCCCTGCCTCGCATAGATCAGATCGTCGACTCCACTGCGGGGTGCGACCTTTTGTGTTTTCTAGATGCATACTCTGGTTACCATCAGATTCGCATGGCTAGGGAGGATGAGGAAAAAACTGCGTTCATTACCCCCGTAGGAACCTATTGTTATACATCAATGCCCTTCGGGTTAAAGAATGCAGGTCCTACTTTTCAACGTACTACTCGAATTTCTTTGGGTAGCCAAATAGGACGTAATGTTGAGGCTTATGTCGATGACTTGGTTGTAAAAACGCGCAACCAAGAAACTTTACTTTTAGATCTAGCGGAAACTTTTGAGAACCTCCGCTCCGCCCGCATAAAGCTGAACCCCGATAAGTGTGTGTTTGGTGTACCTGCGGGCAAGCTTCTCGGGTTCTTGGTCTCTGCCCGAGGCATTGAGGCCAACCCCGAGAAGATTCGAGCTATTGAGCGGATGCGCCCCCCCAGCAAACTTAGGGATGTGCAATGCGTCACCGGTTGCATGGCCGCCCTAAGTCGTTTCATATCAAGGCTGGGAGAGAAGGCGCTACCCTTGTTTAAGCTCCTCAAGCGCTCGGGGCCGTTTACTTGGACGGAGGAAGCTGAACATGCCCTCACTCAGTTAAAGGCATATCTCAGCTCTCCCCCAGTTCTAGTCGCCCCGGAGCCAAATGAGCCCCTGCTACTTTACTTAGCGGCGACCCCCCAAGTAGTTAGTGCAGCATTGGTTGTGGAGCGCGATGAAGACAATCCTCATTTCGTGCACCCCCACTCTGTGCTAACTTGGCCCGGGAGCGAGCGGGGAGGAGAGGCCCCCGAGTCGGACGGTGGCCTACGGCCCCTGACGACCGGAGCCGGCCCTCTGCCCGCTTGTCAGACGGTGCTAGGTGCCCCCGACCCTCAGGAGGGCCCCAAGGCCACTGCGGGAAGGCCGCACTTAACGCCCTTTGACCCCGAGGCTAACCCTGTGCTGACTCGACCCGGGAAAGAGCAGGGAGAAGAGGCCCCCGAGCCGAACGGAGGCCAGAGGCCCCTGACGACCGGAGTTGGCCCTTTGCCCGCTTGTCCGACGATGCCAGGAGCCCCCGACCCCCAGGACGGCCCCGAGGCCACTGAGGGAAGGCCGCCCCTTTCATCCTCCGACCCCGAGGTCATCGGCACAGAAAACAAGTGCGCCCCCAAAGGCCACTTGAACGAAGAACCCCCCGGGGGTACGGCCCCTAGTAGAGAGGATCAGCCCCACCGAAGGGTGCAGCGGCCTGTCTACTTTGTTAGTGAGGCCCTCCGGGACGCTAAGACCCGATACCCTCAGGCCCAGAAGATGCTTTACGCTATTCTGATGGCCTCGAGGAAACTGCGCCATTATTTTCAGGCACATAGGGTCACTGTGGTTACGTCTTACCCCCTCGGTCAAATCTTGCATAATCGAGAGGGTACAGGACGGGTGGTAAAATGGGCAATCGAGCTTTCTGAGTTCGATCTGCACTTTGAACCACGCCACGCTATCAAGAGCCAGGCCCTCGCCGATTTTGTGGCAGAGTGGACCCCGGCTCCAGAGACCGTCTCAATCCCCGAGGCCAGCACGAACCCCTCGCAGCTGCCTCACACCACCCACTGGGTGATGCAGTTCGATGGTTCTCTGTCCCTCCAGGGTGCCGGTGCGGGGGTCACGTTGACCTCCCCGACCGGAGACGTCCTTAGATATCTGGTCCGCCTCGACTTTCGAGCGACCAATAATATGGCAGAGTACGAGGGACTCCTTGCCGGACTCAGGGTGGCAGCCGGGCTGGGGATCCGCCGCCTCCTGGTGTTAGGCGACTCTCAGCTGGTTGTTAACCAAGTCTGTAAGGAGTACCGGTGCTCTGACCCGCAGATGGACGCCTACGTGCGCCAAGTACGGCGTATGGAGCGCCATTTTGACGGGATAGAGCTTCGGCATGTGCCCAGACGGGATAACATGATAGCCGACGAACTCTCACGGCTCGCGTCCTCGCGAGCCCAGACCCCACCGGGCGCCTTTGAAGAAAGGCTTACCCAGCCGTCGGCGCGACCCGACCCCTTAGGGGAGACGGATGCGCCTGACCGGCCCCCGAGGCCCGTCGGAGTCCAGGCCTCGGGACCCGAAGGGAGCGCTCCAAGCTCCCTTAGATTGATTGCTTGGATCTCTGAGATCCAAACATACCTCACAGATAAGACTCTACCTGAGGACCGCGAAGGGAGTGAACGCGTACAACGCATTTCCAAACGCTATGTGCTGGTAGAAGGGACCCTCTATCGGCGCGCGGCTAACGGAATCCTCCTGAAGTGCATTCCTCAGGAACAAGGCGTTGAGCTTCTTGCTGACATCCATGAGGGCGAGTGCGGAGCCCATTCCGCCTCGCGCACCCTGGTTGGCAAGGCCTTTCGTCAAGGATTTTATTGGCCGACAGCTCTCAATGATGCAGTCGATCTGGTCCGGCGATGCAGAGCGTGTCAGTTCCACGCCAGGCAAATCCATCAGCCGGCCCAGGCCCTGCAGATCATACCACTATCATGGCCATTTGCTGTCTGGGGGCTTGATATCCTGGGACCGTTCAAACGGGCCCCGGGCGGGTTTGAGTATCTGTATGTTGCGATCGACAAGTTCACTAAGTGGCCCGAGGCTTATCCGGTTATCAAGATCGATAAGCACTCTGCTCTTAAATTCATTAAGGGCATCACGGCCCGTTTTGGAGTGCCTAACCGTATTATTACGGATAATGGCACCCAATTCACTAGTGAACTCTTCGGCGACTACTGCGAAGACATGGGCATCAAGCTTTGCTTCGCCTCACCTGCCCACCCCAGAAGCAATGGCCAAGTGGAGCGCGCCAATGCAGAAATCCTCAAAGGCCTTAAAACCAAGACCTTCAATATTCTCAAGAAGCATGGCGATTCATGGATCGAGGAGTTGCCAGCGGTGCTCTGGGCAAACCGAACCACACCAAGCCGAGCGACCGGGGAAACGCCTTTCTTCCTCGTCTACGGCGCAGAAGCGGTTCTCCCATCCGAGCTCACCCTGAGGTCTCCTCGGGCCACCATGTACTGCGAGGCTGATCAAGATCAGCTTCGTAGAGATGACCTCGACTACTTGGAAGAGCGAAGGCGGCGCGCAGCTCGGAGGGCCGCGCGCTACCAGCAGAGCCTGCGGCGCTACCATCAGCGCCACGTCCGGGCCCGATCACTCTGCGTCGACGACCTCGTCCTACGCCGCGTCCAAACGCGTGCTGGATTGAGCAAGCTCTCACCAATGTGGGAGGGTCCGTATCGAGTGATCGGTGTCCCCCGGCCGGGCTCGGTACGGCTGGCCACGGGCGATGGCACGGAGCTGCCAAACCCGTGGAACATCGAACACCTTCGTCGCTTCTACCCCTGAAGGGGGGGGGTCGGGTGTCAGGTTTTGGCTCGGGCCAACCCCGCACCCCCCTCGGGTGTGCAGGATTGGCCGGGGGCTACCACACATGCGCATATATTCCTTTTTCCTTTATTTCAGCATTTCAATAGAAGCAGTTTCAATTTTCTAAAGGTTGTGTCTGTGCCGTTTTTTCCTTTTGAAGAATCTTGACTTGAAATAAGGTCACTCATGCTTGACCTTGCCCTCGGGGGTTCGGTTCGGTCAGCTAAAATCGCCAAACGGGGCCCAGAACCGAGCCGTGCCCCGGGGCGTGGTGAACTCCGGGGGGGAATCGGCAAAAACCTACAATCGGGTCACCCATACCCCTCGGTCACCACGTTCCCGGCCTGGCCAGTCTCGACATGTGGATCTCCCCAGGCACTAGCCCCGACCCGAGCCATCCAAGGGCACGAACCCTTATTTCAAGCTAAGACGCAAAAGGACCACGGCACAGATCATCCTCATCTCGTATGTATAGCAAAATAAAACTAACACAAAAATTTTTTTCATCATTTCTGATTGCAGATTAAGTTAATTTGTACAAAAAAGAGGCATGAAGGCCTTAGAAGAAAGAAAAAGAAAAAAGTTAAGATTGGCGGGGGCCTGGGGGCTCATTCTGACGCGCCCAGGTCGCCGGCCTCGTTGCCACCGTCGCTTGCACTGCTGGCGTTCCCCCCCTCGTCGGAGTCGGGGGCGAACGCGAGCCGAGGGGCCGAGCCCTCGAAGCCGTTGACGATGTGGTCGGCAGCAACCCCGACCCGTGCGCGCGCGTCGTCCTCGGTCCCGGGAGGGAACTCCTCCAGCGCCATCCATGGAGAGAAGTTGGGGTCCCGGGCCTGGTAACTCGCCAGCACGAGTTCGACCGCTCCCCGCGCGAGGTCCCTCGAGGATGACTTGATGGTCTTCTCAAGCTCCTCGGGGAGTTGTTCGAGAACCCAGGCCATCCTGTTGAGGTGCGGAGCGAGGCCTTCCAGATTGGTGGGGGGCACCGTCGTCTGGCCTTTCCAGAGACCCGCTTGCCGACCGGCGCGCTTCAGGCGGGAGACCGCATCCCAAAGCATGTCGGGCCCAATCTCGCCCGCCAAGCGAAGGGCCTCGGCCTCCCCGGTGGAGGAGTCCAGCGCTCGCTGCATATCGGCGACGGTGTGTTCGGCAGCTGCGAGGCGGGCGGCTAAGTCGCTTTCGCCCGCGGCCGCCCCACCGATATGCGCCCTCGCGTCCAGCTCCTTTTCCCGCGCCTCGAGGTCAGCAGCCCGCTGCTCCAGTGCGGCTCTCTCGGCGCGGACGCATTCAAGATTGCGGCGCGCCTGCTCCTCCTGCGCCGCCTCGCGAAGGGACAGGCTGTCCGCCAGCCGTTTGGTCGTGGCCTCAGCCTCCTCGAGAGCTCGCTCCCGCTCAGCGAGTGCGTCCTCGCGGAGGCGGAGCGCGCACTCCTCCTCGGCGCAGGCGGCCTCGTGCGCCGCCAGCGTCGCCTCCCGGAGAGCAGCGGCGGCCTCGCGGTCCGTCAAGCCTTTCTCCACGGCGCCGGCGTGTTCTTCCAGCGCCATAGCACGGGCCTCAAGGGACTCCTCGCGCCGCCGGGACGCCGCCTCAGTCTCTGTTACCCGCCGCTCTCGGGCAGCGGCGGAGTCAAGGACTCCCTGGGCGGCGTCGAGCTTTTCTTTCAGCTCCGCCTCCCGGCTGGCGTTTTGAAGGCGGAGGGCGTCTTGCGCCTCAATCATCGTGGTGGTAGCGATGAGGGCGGCCGCTCGCTCCTCCTCCACCTCACGAGCGATCTCCGTCAGCGCCGCCTTCCGGGCTTCAAGCTCCGAGACGTGACGGCGGTGAGCTTTACGGCCCACCTCCACCATGGCGTCCACCGAGCGCCGCCCCTCCTCAACGCGTGCCCATGCGGCCTCGAGCTCCGCTCGTTCCGCGCGCAGGGCCTCCACTTGGGCGCTGAACCCATCTAGCACCGCGGTGTTTGCGGCGGCCAAGGCCTGCAGAATGGGCTCGGCGCTCAGCGGGGCGACGGAAGATGAGGAGAAGAGCCGCCTTGGAGAGAAGGCGATGCGGCTCGGCCCCCCGGAGGACGTGCTGGGCTCGGGGATGTCCCCCGGACCCGTTTGATCCTGGGCGTCACCCGGGGAGGTGGGCCCAGGCGATGTGCCCGCGGCCTCGTCGCGAGCCTCCCCGGAGGCTGTCGCCTGAGGGTTGCCCGAGGGAGTGGGTGTCACGACCGGAAATAACCCAACGGGCATTCCTTACGTGCGTGCATTAATCCTTGTCCCAGGAGGCAAGGTACACCAAAAGTTGATACAATTCAGAGTTTAACAAGCGGAAGCGTATATAAAATTATTACACGGGCAACAACGGCCCAGCACACTCAAAGACAACGAAAAACAGCGGAAGACTAGGGCGACGACCACAGGCGCTTGACGGCAGGCACGAGCTAGACACCAAAGCCTTCATCTTCAAGGAACTCCTCATCTGGGCTTGGGAAAATTGAGCAAGACTGAGTACAACCACCGTACTCAACAAGACACACCCACAAATGCAGAATAAATGCAAGGGAGTACAAGGGAATTATAATATAGAGGGTTAGGGTTGCAGTAAACAGCATTTAAAGACATTTAGTTGCTCAAGGCCATTTTGTAAACACGATCCTAGAACTATCCAATATTATTAATCAAGGCCGTGAACCCACACGAACCTGCCTTAACCCAAGGCCTACGATGATTCGGACCGAACTGGCAACCCGACCCTGGGTCCCAGCTCGTCCCAGGCCAACCCAGGCCAACCATTCCACATTTTAGTTGTTGAGCAAATTTTAAGAATTAGAACACTGACTTGGGTACATTGCTCGGCTTGCCCATATCCGAGGGCTCGGCTATTCGAATAGATTTACTCTGATCAGAGGTGTACATCTTTACCCACAAGACACATCTTCCTCACGTGTTGCCACGTGCCACATACCACCACGGTATACGGACGGAAGACGTGACATAGTTTCCAACCCATCCTAGCCTTAGACAAGAGTACCGACCCAATCCTACCTACGGCCGGGATACCCGGGACAGGCAGGCAGAACTGAGCCCCTAGCATTGGGCACCAACCCTCCGCCGTATGACATCTCGACTACCGGGCCGCAGCTCGTGTAGCCTTCATTTGCCCTGGAGAATGTCCATCGACGCCCGACTTCATCCATCTCCAATCCGTGTACTTTTGTTTATGACTAGACTGAGCCACAAACTAAGCCTTACCCATTAGACATGTGGAAGTACGGTAGTGCTTTGCAACAGAGGCCCGAGCTTTAGTCCTTATAGTGGCCGGGGTGCTACTTCCCACAACTGGCATGCACCCAAACCCCACCGAAAACAGGTTTTAGGGGTTTTGAAAGAGGAAGAGAGGTGTGTGTCCAATTCCAACATAAGCCAACCATTCCATGGTGTCCAAATGATATGAATATTTCCCAAAGTCTATAGTTGTAAAACCACCTAATGTTACCTAATTAGATTGCGAAGCATCTACCTAAAATTATACTAGGGATACCATGAGTAGAGTGTCCACTAGTTGAGGTTTTGTTTGTCTAGGGTGAACAAGGTAATAATAATAACAATAACAATAATAATATGGTCCTAACAAAGGTAAATAGGCATGGCTAAATAAAACAGTGATAACGCGGGAATTTAAATAAAGCGATAATGCAATAATTTAAATCAACATAATTTTATAAACTGGGATTCAATATGATCAAGATGATGTGTCTTGCCTTGCTCGTTTTCCCAATCGACGGCTTCGACTTCCACGAAGAGCGGATCTTCCGAAGCTGCAGCGTCTACACGACCAACGGAAAAGAAAAAGGCTTTAACACTAAATAACTCCACATAACAGCAGAAACAAAGCACAAAAATGGGTTCTTTACATCTTAAGGAAAAATTAGAGACTTGAACGGTCCAATTCCGAGTTCAAATGGCCAAGATATGGCCATTTGAAGTTTATATGCTCTTTAAATGGATATTTGCGAATTTCTTCATTAAATTTTCAATTAAAAAATCATGTTTATTGCGTCAGCCGAGGGGGCGGGCGCGCGGACCGGGTCCACGGGAAGTGGGGCCCACGCGTCAGCCCCACGGTCCACGGTGGACCGGGCGCACGCGGCTGGCGGCGGTCGGCGCCGTGGGTCCCGCGCGTCAGCCGCACCCGCGGGCGCGGGCGGCTGACGGCCGGGCCCACTTGGCAGCCGCGAGGGCGCGCCCGAGGGCGGCCTCGCCGGCGCGGCCGACGGGAGCGGCGCGCACCCGCGCCCCGATGGTCGCCGCCGGCGACCAACGGCGCGGCGGAGTGGCACCCGAGAGAGAGGAGGAAAGGGGGAAGGCGAACGGCGGTCTTCGGCTCACCCCGGGACAACGACGACGACGAGAGCGGCGGCCGGAGCGGAGGAAGACGGCGGCGCGGCTCGGGATGACGATGACGACGGTGCTCCGGCGGTCGACGGGCGAAGCGGAGCGGCGGACGGGGTCGGCGACAACACGGCGAAGCGGACGGAGGGGTCGCCGAGTGAGGAGGAAGTCCGGAGCGGCGGCGGCGGCGAACCGAAGGTCGACGGCGACGGCGGAGAGAGAGGAGCACGGCGCTAGCACGATTCCGACGGCGAGAGCGAGCGGTGAGCGGCGGAAACGAAAGAGCGGAGCTCGGGCAACGTTTTTACAGCGTCGGGATGGAGAGAGGGCGGCCGAGAAGGAAGGAAACCGGCCGCGGAGATCTCGGCCGCCATTGATTGCGCCGGCGATGAATGCGGGCACGATTCGAACGAATCCGAGGGAGAGAGAGAGGGGAAAGAGGGGGAAACGGGGGAGGGGATTGCGGGGAATAATTCCCCCCTCTTGATTGCACGCGGGGCGGACGGGAGCGGCGGGATTCGCGGCGGCGGCGGCGCTAGGGCACGGGCGCTGGCGGCGGGCGCGGCGAGAGGAGGGAGATGACAGGTGGGTCCCACCCGTCAGCGAGAGCGGCGGGCGGGCCCGCCTGTCAGCGGCGCGCGCGCGCGCGGGGTGCCGATGGGCCGGGGGGGGACCGAGAGAGAGAGGGAGGGAATGGGCCGAGCCGGCCCAAGAAGGAAGGGGGGGGAAAAGAACTTCTTTTAGGATTTTCTTTTTATAAAACCATTTCAACTTTGTTTATTTCTTTTCCATTATTATTTGTGCTCTGAAAATTCCACTAAAATTTGTTTAAGTATTTTAGGCTTTTAGGAAATATACAAAAATCCTCCAAGCCTCATTTGACTTTTATCTTTGCACATTTTAATTGTTGGAGGCTTTCACATGAATTTTAATTATTCTTTTGCACAATTTTGAGGATGAATTTTAGAGTCGATTTGGGACGCGACAAACCTACCCCCCTTAAACGGAATCTCGACCCCGAGATTCGGAAGAACTGGCGAAGAGATCGGGATGGGCTGCCTTCAGCTCGTCTTCGCGCTCCCAAGTAGCTTCTTCTTCGGCGTGGTTGCTCCACTGGACCTTGCAAAAACGGATTACCCGGTTCCTGGTCCTGCGCTCCATGGTGTCCAGGATTTTCACTGGCTTCTCCACATACGTCAGGTCTTCGCGAACTTCAATTTGCTCTGAGTCGGCCTGCTCGGATGGCACTCGGAGACATTTCTTGAGTTGCGACACATGGAACACATCATGCACGTTGCCCAAGGAGGCGGGCAACTCCAGCTGGTAAGCAACTTCTCCACGTCGAGCGATGATACGGAAGGGACCCACATACCGAGGTGCGAGCTTCCCTTTCGTCTGAAACCTGTGCACACCTCGCAATGGCGTGACCCGAAGATACACAAAGTCATCCACTGCGAATTCCAGATCACGGCGACGGTTATCTGCATAACTTTTCTGCCGGGACTGTGCCACCTTTAGATTATCCCGAATGATTCTGACTTTAGCTTCAGCTTCTCTCAGGATATCAGTCCCGAACACTTGGCTTTCTCCAACTTGGTCCCACAATAGCGGTGTCCGGCATTTGCGCCCGTACAACGCTTCATAGGGTGCCATTTGTATGCTGGCTTGATAGCTGTTATTGTAGGAGAACTCGGCATAGGGGAGACTCTTATCCCAGGTCTTCCCGAAGTCCAGGACACATGCGCGAAGCATATCCTCTAGGATTTGATTTAGACGCTCGGTCTGTCCATCTGTCTGCGGGTGATAGGCGGTGCTGAAATTCAATCGAGTACCCAGCTCTTCTTGGAGCTTCTTCCAAAAGTGAGAGGTGAATTGGCTTCCCCTATCAGATACGATTTTCTTGGGAATACCATGGAGACTCACGATCCTAGCGAAGTAGAGCTCCGCTAGTTTGTTCCCTCCATAGGTGGTCTTCACAGGAATGAATCGAGCTACCTTGGTTAATCGATCCACTATTACCCATATAGAGTCATATCCACCTTGGGTTTTTGGGAGGCCGGTGATGAAATCCATCCCAATTTCATCCCATTTCCATTCCGGCACTTGGAGAGGTTGGAGAAGTCCGGCCGGTCGTTGGTGTTCTGCCTTGACACGCTGGCACACATCACATAGAGCCACAAACTCTGCAATTTCCCGCTTCATGCTAACCCACCAGTATTTCTCCTTCAAGTCTAAGTACATCTTGGTACTGCCCGGGTGAATGGAATAAGGACTTTCGTGAGCTTCCTGAAGTATCAGCTGTTTAAGTTCTCTGCTATCTGGAACGCATACTCGCTTTCCGTTCCATAAGGTTCCGTGTTCATCCTCTGTGAAACCAGCGGCTTTACCCTGTTTCATATTCTTGAGGAGTCCATGCATGTCCGGATCATTCTTCTGAGCCTCGCGGATTTGATCGAGCAAGGTGGGCTTGGCTTCTAACGCAGCCAAGAATCCGCGACCAACTATGCTGAGGTTCAGGGCTTCCATCTGTTGATTAAGTTCGGGTGGAATGCCACGGACGTTGAGAGTGTTGCAGTGGCTCTTTCGACTTAGAGCGTCGGCAACCACGTTGGCCTTACCAGGATGATAGTGAATTCCCACATCATAATCCTTGATGAGTTCTAACCATCTCCTTTGCCGAAGATTCAGGTCCGACTGGGTGAAGATGTATTTCAAACTCTTATGATCAGTATATATTTCACAGCGGTTCCCAATGAGATAGTGCCGCCAGATTTTTAGAGCATGAACCACCGCTGCTAACTCCAAGTCATGTGTAGGGTAGTTGCCTTCATGAGGTCGTAGCTGGCGTGAAGCATAGGCTACCACATGACCGTCCTGCATGAGCACGCACCCCAATCCTTGGCGCGAAGCATCACAGTACACCATGAAGTCCTTGCGAGTATCCGGCAAGATTAACACTGGCGAGGAAACCAACTTTTCCTTGAGAGTTTGGAACGCCTTTTCGCATTGCGGGCTCCACACAAACTTCTCTTCTTTCTTCAACAACTGTGTCATGGGTCGAGCGATTTTGGAGAAGTTCTCGATGAACCTCCGGTAGTATCCTGCCAAACCCAAGAAACTGCGAATCTGAGTGACTGTCTTGGGTTGCTTCCAATCGGTGACGGCGGTCACTGTTTCGGGGTCCACAGCAACTCCTTTAGCAGATATCACGTGTCCCAAGAATTTGACTTCGGACAACCAGAACTCACACTTGCTAAGCTTGGCATACAATTGATGTTCCCGCAACTTTCCCAACACCAGACGGAGATGGTGCTGATGGTCTTCCTCTGATTGTGAGTATATCAGAATGTCATCGATGAAAACCACAACGAACTTGTCCAAGTATTCCATGAACACTTTGTTCATTAAGTTCATGAAGAAGGCAGGAGCATTGGTTAAGCCGAACGACATCACCGTGAATTCATACAGCCCGTATCGCGTGGTGAATGCGGTCTTCGGAATATCTTCTTCCCGAATACGTAATTGGTGATATCCGGAACGAAGATCAATCTTGGAGAATACAGTGGCACCTTTAAGCTGATCGAACAGATCATCGATCCGAGGAAGAGGGTACTTGTTTTTGATGGTGACTTCATTGAGAGCTCTGTAGTCAACTGTCGCGTCCCAAATCGACTCTAAAATCTATCCTCAAAATTGTGCAAAAGAATAATTAAAATTCAATGTGAAAGCCTCCAACAATTAAAATGTGCAAAGATAAAAGTCAAATGAGGCTTGGAGGATTTTTGTATATTTCCTAAAAGCCTAAAATGCGTAAATAAATTTTAGTGGAATTTTCAGAGCACAAATAATAATTGTAAAGAAAGAAACAAAGTTGAAAAGGTTTTATAAAAAGAAAACCCTAAAAGAAGTTCTTTTCCCCCCCCTTCCCTCTTGGGCCGGCTCGGCCCATTTCCCTCTCCCTCTCTCTCTCCTCTCCCGCGGCCCATCGGCCTCCCCGCGCGCGCGCGCCGCTGACAGGCGGGCCCGCCCGCCACTCCCGCTGACGGGTGGGTCCCACCTGTCATCGCCCTCCTCCCGCCGCGCCCGCCGCCGCGTCCGTGCCCTAGCGCCGCCGCCGCCGCGAATCCCGCCGCTCCCGTCCGCCCCGCATGCAATCAAGAGGGGGGAATTAATCCCCGCGATCCCCTCCCCCGTTTCCCCCTCTTTCCCCTCTCTCTCTCCCTCGGATTCGCTCGGAATCAATCCCGCAAACCTCGCCGGCGTATTCAATGGAGCCGAGATCTCCGCGCCCGTTTCCTCTCTCTCCGGCCGCTCTCTCTCCCTCCCGTTGCTATATAATTGCTCCCCGAGCTCCGCTCTTCCGTTTCCGCCGCTCGCCGCTCGCTCTCGCCGTCGGAATCGTGCTCGCGCCGTGCTCCTCTCTCTCTGCCGTCGCCGCCGAGCTCCGTTCCGCCGCCGCCGCCGCTCCGGACCTCCTCCTCACTCGGCGACACCTCCGTCCGCTTCGCCGTGTTGCCGCCGACCCCGTCCGCCGCTCCGCTTCGCCCGTCGACCGTCGGAGCGCCGTCGCCATCGTCATCCCGAGCCGCGCCGCCGTCTTCTTCCGCTCCGGCCGCCGCTCTCGTCGTCGTCGTTGTCCCGGGGTGAGCCGAAGACCGCCGTTCGCCTTCCCCCTTTCCTCCTCTCTCTCGGGTGCCACTCCGCCGCGCCGTTGGTCGCCGGCGGCGACCATCGGGGCGCGGGTGCGCGCCACTCCCGTCGGCCGCGCCGGCGAGGCCGCCCTCGGGCGCGCCCTCGCGGCTGCCAAGTGGGCCCGGCCGTCAGCCGCCCGCGCCCGCGGGTGCGGCTGACGCGCGGGACCCACGGCGCCGACCGCCGCCAGCCGCGTGCGCCCGGTCCACCGTGGACCGAGCGGCTGACGCGTGGGCCCCACTTCCCGTGGACCCGGTCCGCGCGCCCGCCCCCTCGGCTGACGCAATAAACATGATTTTTAATTGAAAATTAAATGAAGAAATTCGCAAATATCCATTTAAAGAGCATATAAACTTCAAAGGGCCATATCTTGGCCATTTGAACTCGGAATTGGACCGTTCAAGTCTCTAATTTTTCCTTAAGATGTAAAGAACCCATTTTTGTGCTTTGTTTTTGCTGTTATGTGGAGTTATTTAGTGTTAAAGCCTTTTTCTTTTTCCGTTGGTCGTGTAGACGCTGCAGCTTCGGAAGATCCGCTCTTCGTGGAAGTCGAAGCCGTCGAGTGGGAAAACGAGCAAGGCAAGACACATCATCTTGATCATATTGAATCCCATTTTATAAAATTATGTTGATTTAAATTATTGCATTATCGCTTTATTTAAATTCCCGCGTTATCACTGTTTTACTTAGCCATGCCTATTTACCTTTGTTATGACCATATTATTATTGTTATTGTTATTATTATTACCTTGTTCACCCTAGACAAACAAAACCTCAACTAGTGGACACTCTATTCATGGTTCCACAAGTATGAATTTAGGTAGATGCTTCGCTGATTAATTAGGCAACATTAGGTGGTTTTATAACTTTAGACTTGGGAAATTCTCATATCACTTGGATACTCTGGAATGGTTGGCTTATGTTGGAATTGGACACACACCTCACTTCCTCTTTCAAAACCCCTAAAACCTGTTTTCGGTGGGGTTTGGGTGCATGCCAGTTGTGGGAAGTAGCACCCCGGCCACTATAAGGACTAAAGCTCGGGCCTCTGTTGCAAAGCACTACCGTACTTCCACATGTCTAATGGGTAAGGCTTAGTTTGTGGCTCAGTCTAGTCATAAACAAAAGTACACGGATTGGAGATGGATGAAGTCGGGCGTCGATGGACATTCTCCAGGGCAAATGAAGGCTACACGAGCTGCGGCCCGGTAGTCGAGATGTCATACGGCGGAGGGTTGGTGCCCAATGCTAGGGGCTCAGTTCTGCCTGCCTGTCCCGGGTATCCCGGCCGTAGGTAGGATTGGGTCGGTACTCTTGTCTAAGGCTAGGATGGGTTGGAAACTATGTCACGTCTTCCGTCCGTATACCGTGGTGGTATGTGGCACGTGGCAACACGTGAGGAAGATGTGTCTTGTGGGTAAAGATGTACACCTCTGATCAGAGTAAATCTATTCGAATAGCCGAGCCCTCGGATATGGGCAAGCCTAGCAATGTACCCAAGTCAGTGTTATAATTCTTAAAATTTGCTCAACAACTAAAATGTGGAATGGGTGGCCTGGGTTGGCTTGGGACGAGCTGGGACCCAGGTCGGGTTGCCAGTTCGGTCTGAATCATCGTAGGCCTTGGGTTAAGGCAGGTTCGTGAGGGTTCACGGCCTTGATTTAATAACATTGTATAGCTCTAGGATCGTGTTTACAAAATAGCCCTGAGCAACTAAATGTCTTTAAATGCTGTTTACTGCAACCCTAACCCCTCTATGGTATATTTCCCTTGTACTCCCTTGCATTTATTCTGCATTTGTGGGTGTGTCTTGTTGAGTACGGTGGTTGTACTCAGTCTTGCTTAATTTTCCCAAGCCCAGATGAGGAGCTCCTTGAAGATGAAGGCTTCGGTGTCTAGCTCGTGCCTGCCGTCAAGTGCCTGTGGTCGTCGCCCTAGTCTTCCGCTGTTTTTCGTTGTCTTTGAGTGTGCTGGGCCTTCGTTGCCCGTGTAATAATTTTATTTACGCTTCCGCTTGTTAAACTCTGATTTGTATCAACTTTTGGTGTACCTTGCCTCCTGGGACAAGGATTAATGCACGCACGTAAGGAATGCCCGTTGGGTTATTTCCGGTCGTGACAAGTTGGTATCAGAGCCTCCCTTGACCCTAGGACGAGCCGTAGATCCCAAGCCTTAGCTATATTTTCAAAAATAAAAATCCTTTATTATTTGTGAAAACCCGCTATTCTCTCTTTGTCCTGCTGCTTCATTTATCGTCAAAATCTGATCTTTTAAAATGTTGCTTTTCTTTTGTTTGTAGATGGCCGGCAGCGTTACCCGTCGTGGTTTGGACATGACTGGCTTCGTCTTGGAGCTGCGGGGCATGTGCGTGGTCTTGGGGTATCCACATGGAGTGGATTACCAGGCCAGGCCGCTCCCGGAGCAGGAGGGTGAGGATGCAGAGCCTCACGCTGGTTGGGAGGTCACTGCAGTGATCCTCTCCGGCTCTCCCGAGCGGACTTCGCTGGCAGTCACCGCGGGCGGAGACTCCTTCCCCGCCGCTTGCCAGAACGCCGCTCTCCTCGCCATCGGCACCCTTCACCAGCGCTACCCGGACGAGTTGCAGCACTCGCCCTACCGCTACCACCCTCGTCGCGGAGGAGCCCGCGACTTCGCCACCTTCCGAGACGCCAGCTCGGAGGATGACGCTACCGTCGTGCATCTGGCACGCATGGTGGAGGCATACGACGCAGCTCGTATTGACTTCCATCAGATGGTGCGTCGTGGTATGGTGGAGAACAACATGAAGATCCTGGAGCTGCGTCAGGAGAACCTGCAGCTCAAGAAGGACCTCGACGCGTTGGAGGCGCAGCTGCATCAGCTCAAGATCGCCCAGGGAGAGGACAGCCGTCCCAAGCGTCGCCGCGTCTGCCGCAGCCAGAAGATCACCGCCCGCAAGAGCACCTCCAGGCCCGAGCTTGTTCGTCAGTCCCTGGCGTGGACTTGCTTCGTCGAGACCCCTCGTGCCGAGCCTGCGCCCGTGGTTCCCCAGGAGGGGGAAGCCTCCGGCGTTGGTAGCTCGGAGGGTGCGCTGTTGCTCACCTTCCGTCCTGGCCCGTCGCAGCGGTAGACGAGCAGTTAGTAGGCCTGCGCGTGTGTTCTTTCTCGTTTATCTTCCTGTTGAGTCGTGTGGGGCATGGTTACGCCGGTGTGTGGTGTAACTATGTCGGAGCCTGTCTTATTTTATTTGCCTAAGCAACTTGAACATTAATGAACCAATTTAATAGCAGTGATAAATTTAAGAATAATGGTAGTCGTGGGTGGTTAGTTTTAATCGTCAGCTCTCCTTCTCTGTTTGCTGGATCCGTGTGGGGTTTTCAGATGGTGACGACCAGGAGAAATGTTAACACCGGTGAAGGCAACCAACCCGAGGGCAGCAACCCCAACCCCCAAGGCAATCCACCTCCACCACCACCACCAGACACTAATGCCATTCTCACCCAGATCCTCGCCCAACAAGCCAACATGATGAATGCTTTCCTCCACCACCTCCAAAACCCGCCACAACAGAATGCTCCACCACCCCCTCCCCAACACTCCAAGCTCGCCGAATTCCTCCGCATCCGCCCACCTACCTTCTCTAGCTCCAACAACCCTGTGGATGCGTTGGATTGGTTGCATGCCGTGGGGAAGAAGCTAGACACGGTGCAGTGCAGCGACGAAGAGAAAGTCATCTTCGCCGCCCACCAGCTGCAGGGGCCCGCATCTCTATGGTGGGACCATTTCCAGGCTACGCAGCCAGAGGGACAGCCGATTACTTGGGCTCGCTTCACCGCCGCTTTCCGGAGAACCCATGTGCCCGCTGGAGTCATGGCTCTTAAGAAAAGGGAATTCCGGGAGTTGAAGCAAGGCAACCGCTCCGTGATGGAGTATTTGCATGAGTTCAACAACCTGGCCCGTTACGCCCCAGAGGATGTGCGGGAAGATGAGGAGAAGCAGGAGAAGTTCTTGGCAGGAATGGACCCTGAGCTGTCTGTTCGTCTAGTCTCTGGAGACTACCCGGACTTTCAACGGCTGGTGGACAAGAGCATCCGCTTGGAAGCCAAGCACAAGGAGCTGGAATCGCACAAGCGCCGCTTGGCGAACTTCCGCAATCAGCAGGGTGCTAACCAGAGGGTCCGCTACACCAATCCCTATCCAGGGGGATCCTCCTCGCAGCAGCAGCAGCAGCAGCAACCTCGCCCAGCGCCCCGACCTCAATTCGTGGTGCGCGTCCCACAGCCGCAGCAGCAGCAGAATCAGCAAGGGACTCGTGCGCCCCGTCCTCCTACGCCAACTGTGCAGCCCGTTCAAGGCCGCAGGGACGCTCAAGGTCAGCAGCGTCTGTGCTTCAACTGCTTCGAGCCCGGGCACTTTGCGGATAAATGCCCGAAGCCAAGGCGTCAGCAAGGCCAAGCGCCTCCCCGCTCCAACAACGGCGGGAAGGATGTCATCCGTGGTCGTGTGAATCACGTGACGGCCGAGGACGTGCTGACAACTCCAGACGTCATCGTTGGTACGTTCCTCGTTCATTCCATCCCTGCTACAATTTTGTTCGACTCTGGAGCTTCCCACTCGTTTATATCTGTGCCATTCGTGGGGAAAAATCAGTTGGGGGTAGAAAGGCTTAGAAACCCTCTGCTCATCACCACCCCTGGCGGGGTTATGACAGCAAAGTATTATAGCCCTGCCGTTCCTATAGAAATTCAGGGGATTCCTTTTCCCTCGGATCTGATTCTTCTAGACACAAAGAACTTGGATGTGATCCTTGGGATGAATTGGTTGGCTCAATTCCAAGGAGTAGTGGATTGCGCGAGGCGCACTGTCACTCTGTACCGAGGGCCAGAACAACCGGTTGTTTTCTTTGCACCCCCAACCTCTGTCAGAAGTTCAGAACTTCATCAGATAGAACTGTCAGAAATCCCCATCGTCAGAGAGTTCGGAAACGTGTTTCCGGAAGAACTACCTGGTATGCCGCCCAAGCGAGAGATTGAGTTCCGGATAGATCTTGCTCCAGGAACCACTCCTCTGTACAAGCGACCCTACCGTATGGCAGCAAATGAACTGGCCGAAGTAAAGAAACAGTTGGAAGAGTTGAAAGAAAAGGGGTACATACGTCCGAGTACTTCCCCATGGGGTGCTCCTGTGATTTTTGTAGAGAAGAAAGACAAGACGAAGAGGATGTGCGTTGATTACAGAGCTCTCAATGAAGTCACCATCAAAAACAAGTACCCTCTTCCCCGGATCGATGATCTGTTCGATCAGCTTAAAGGTGCCACTGTATTCTCCAAGATTGATCTTCGTTCCGGATATCACCAATTACGTATTCGGGAAGAAGATATTCCGAAGACCGCATTCACTACGCGATATGGACTGTATGAATTCACGGTGATGTCGTTCGGCTTGACCAATGCTCCTGCCTTCTTCATGAACTTAATGAACAAAGTGTTCATGGAATACTTGGACAAGTTTGTGGTGGTTTTCATCGATGACATTCTGATATACTCACAATCAGAGGAAGACCATCAGCACCATCTCCGTCTGGTGTTGGGAAAATTGCGAGAACATCAATTGTATGCCAAGCTTAGCAAGTGTGAGTTCTGGTTGTCCGAAGTCAAATTCTTGGGGCACGTGATATCTGCTAAAGGAGTTGCTGTGGATCCCGAAACAGTGACCGCCGTCACCGAATGGAAGCAACCCAAGACAGTCACTCAGATTCGCAGTTTCTTGGGTTTGGCAGGATACTATCGGAGATTCATCGAGAACTTCTCCAAAATCGCTCGACCCATGACACAGTTGTTGAAGAAAGAAGAGAAATTTGTGTGGAGCCCGCAATGCGAAAAGGCGTTCCAAACTCTCAAAGAAAAGCTGGTTTCCTCGCCAGTGTTAATCTTGCCGGATACTCGCAAGGATTTCATGGTGTATTGTGATGCTTCGCGCCAAGGATTGGGGTGCGTGCTCATGCAGGACGGTCATGTGGTAGCCTATGCCTCACGCCAGCTACGTCCTCATGAAGGCAACTACCCTACACATGATTTGGAGTTAGCCGCAGTAGTTCATGCTCTAAAAATCTGGCGGCACTATCTCATTGGGAATCGCTGTGAAATCTATACCGACAATAAGAGTCTGAAATACATCTTCACTCAGTCGGACCTGAATCTTCGGCAAAGGAGATGGTTAGAACTCATCAAGGACTATGATGTGGGAATTCACTATCATCCTGGTAAGGCTAACGTGGTTGCCGACGCTCTAAGTCGGAAGAGCCATTGCAATACTCTTAACGTCCGTAGCTTTCCGCCCGAGCTTAATCAACAGATGGAAGCCCTGAACCTCAGCATAGTTGGTCGCGGATTCTTGGCTGCGTTAGAAGCCAAGCCCACCTTGCTCGATCAAATCCGCGAGGCTCAGAAGAATGATCCGGACATGCATGGACTCCTCAAGAATATGAAACAGGGTAAAGCCGCTGGTTTCACAGAGGATGAACACGGAACCTTATGGAACGGAAATCGGGTATGCGTACTAGATAGCAGAGAACTTAAACAGCTGATACTTCAGGAAGCTCACGAAAGCCCTTATTCCATTCACCCGGGCAGTACCAAGATGTACTTAGACTTGAAGGAGAAATACTGGTGGGTCAGCATGAAGCGGGAAATTGCAGAGTTTGTGGCTCTATGTGATGTGTGCCAGCGTGTCAAGGCAGAACACCAGCGACCGGCTGGACTTCTCCAGCCTCTCCAAGTGCCGGAATGGAAATGGGATGAAATTGGGATGGATTTCATCACCGGCCTTCCAAAAACCCAAGGTGGATATGACTCTATATGGGTAATAGTGGATCGATTAACCAAGGTAGCTCGATTCATTCCTGTGAAGACCACCTATGGAGGGAATAAACTAGCGGAGCTCTACTTCGCTAGGATCGTGAGTCTCCATGGTATTCCCAAGAAAATCGTATCTGATAGGGGAAGCCAATTCACCTCTCACTTTTGGAAGAAGCTCCAAGAAGAACTGGGTACTCGATTGAATTTCAGCACCGCGTATCCCCCGCAGACAGATGGACAGACCGAGCGTCTAAATCAGATCTTAGAAGATATGCTTCGCGCATGTGTCCTGGACTTCGGGAAGACTTGGGATAAGAATCTCCCCTATGCCGAGTTCTCCTACAATAACAGCTATCAAGCCAGCATACAAATGGCACCTTATGAAGCGTTGTACGGGCGCAAATGCCGAACACCGCTATTGTGGGACCAAGTTGGAGAAAGCCAAGTGTTCGGGACTGATATCCTGAGAGAAGCTGAAGCTAAAGTCAGAATCATTCGGGATAACTTAAAGGTGGCACAGTCCCGGCAGAAAAGTTATGCCGATAACCGACGCCGTGATCTGGAATTCGCAGTGGATGATTTTGTGTACCTTCGGGTCACGCCATTGCGAGGGGTGCACAGGTTTCGGACGAAAGGGAAGCTTGCACCTCGGTATGTGGGTCCCTTCCGTATCATCGCTCGACGCGGAGAAGTTGCTTACCAGCTGGATTTGCCCGCCTCCTTGGGCAACGTGCATGATGTGTTCCATGTGTCGCAACTCAAGAAATGTCTTCGAGTGCCATCCGAGCAGGCCGACTCAGAGCAAATTGAAGTTCGCGAAGACTTGACCTATGTGGAGAAGCCAGTGAAAATCCTGGACGCCATGGAGCGCAGGACCAGGAACCGAGTAATCCGTTTTTGCAAGGTCCAGTGGAGCAACCACGCCGAAGAAGAAGCTACTTGGGAGCGCGAAGACGAGCTGAAGGCAGCCCATCCCGATCTCTTCGCCAGTTCTTCCGAATCTCGGGGTCGAGATTCCGTTTAAGGGGGGTAGGTTTGTCGCGTCCCAAATCGACTCTAAAATCTATCCTCAAAATTGTGCAAAAGAATAATTAAAATTCAATGTGAAAGCCTCCAACAATTAAAATGTGCAAAGATAAAAGTCAAATGAGGCTTGGAGGATTTTTGTATATTTCCTAAAAGCCTAAAATGCGTAAATAAATTTTAGTGGAATTTTCAGAGCACAAATAATAATTGTAAAGAAAGAAACAAAGTTGAAAAGGTTTTATAAAAAGAAAACCCTAAAAGAAGTTCTTTTCCCCCCCCCTTCCCTCTTGGGCCGGCTCGGCCCATTTCCCTCTCCCTCTCTCTCTCCTCTCCCGCGGCCCATCGGCCTCCCCGCGCGCGCGCGCCGCTGACAGGCGGGCCCGCCCGCCACTCCCGCTGACGGGTGGGTCCCACCTGTCATCGCCCTCCTCCCGCCGCGCCCGCCGCCGCGTCCGTGCCCTAGCGCCGCCGCCGCCGCGAATCCCGCCGCTCCCGTCCGCCCCGCATGCAATCAAGAGGGGGGAATTAATCCCCGCGATCCCCTCCCCCGTTTCCCCCTCTTTCCCCTCTCTCTCTCCCTCGGATTCGCTCGGAATCAATCCCGCAAACCTCGCCGGCGTATTCAATGGAGCCGAGATCTCCGCGCCCGTTTCCTCTCTCTCCGGCCGCTCTCTCTCCCTCCCGTTGCTATATAATTGCTCCCCGAGCTCCGCTCTTCCGTTTCCGCCGCTCGCCGCTCGCTCTCGCCGTCGGAATCGTGCTCGCGCCGTGCTCCTCTCTCTCCGCCGTCGCCGCCGAGCTCCGTTCCGCCGCCGCCGCCGCTCCGGACCTCCTCCTCACTCGGCGACACCTCCGTCCGCTTCGCCGTGTTGCCGCCGACCCCGTCCGCCGCTCCGCTTCGCCCGTCGACCGTCGGAGCGCCGTCGCCATCGTCATCCCGAGCCGCGCCGCCGTCTTCTTCCGCTCCGGCCGCCGCTCTCGTCGTCGTCGTTGTCCCGGGGTGAGCCGAAGACCGCCGTTCGCCTTCCCCCTTTCCTCCTCTCTCTCGGGTGCCACTCCGCCGCGCCGTTGGTCGCCGGCGGCGACCATCGGGGCGCGGGTGCGCGCCACTCCCGTCGGCCGCGCCGGCGAGGCCGCCCTCGGGCGCGCCCTCGCGGCTGCCAAGTGGGCCCGGCCGTCAGCCGCCCGCGCCCGCGGGTGCGGCTGACGCGCGGGACCCACGGCGCCGACCGCCGCCAGCCGCGTGCGCCCGGTCCACCGTGGACCGAGCGGCTGACGCGTGGGCCCCACTTCCCGTGGACCCGGTCCGCGCGCCCGCCCCCTCGGCTGACGCAATAAACATGATTTTTAATTGAAAATTAAATGAAGAAATTCGCAAATATCCATTTAAAGAGCATATAAACTTCAAAGGGCCATATCTTGGCCATTTGAACTCGGAATTGGACCATTCAAGTCTCTAATTTTTCCTTAAGATGTAAAGAACCCATTTTTGTGCTTCGTTTTTGCTGTTATGTGGAGTTATTTAGTGTTAAAGCCTTTTTCTTTTTCCGTTGGTCGTGTAGACGCTGCAGCTTCGGAAGATCCGCTCTTCGTGGAAGTCGAAGCCGTCGAGTGGGAAAACGAGCAAGGCAAGACACATCATCTTGATCATATTGAATCCCATTTTATAAAATTATGTTGATTTAAATTATTGCATTATCGCTTTATTTAAATTCCCGCGTTATCACTGTTTTACTTAGCCATGCCTATTTACCTTTGTTATGACCATATTATTATTGTTATTGTTATTATTATTACCTTGTTCACCCTAGACAAACAAAACCTCAACTAGTGGACACTCTATTCATGGTTCCACAAGTATGAATTTAGGTAGATGCTTCGCTGATTAATTAGGCAACATTAGGTGGTTTTATAACTTTAGACTTGGGAAATTCTCATATCACTTGGATACTCTGGAATGGTTGGCTTATGTTGGAATTGGACACACACCTCTCTTCCTCTTTCAAAACCCCTAAAACCTGTTTTCGGTGGGGTTTGGGTGCATGCCAGTTGTGGGAAGTAGCACCCCGGCCACTATAAGGACTAAAGCTCGGGCCTCTGTTGCAAAGCACTACCGTACTTCCACATGTCTAATGGGTAAGGCTTAGTTTGTGGCTCAGTCTAGTCATAAACAAAAGTACACGGATTGGAGATGGATGAAGTCGGGCGTCGATGGACATTCTCCAGGGCAAATGAAGGCTACACGAGCTGCGGCCCGGTAGTCGAGATGTCATACGGCGGAGGGTTGGTGCCCAATGCTAGGGGCTCAGTTCTGCCTGCCTGTCCCGGGTATCCCGGCCGTAGGTAGGATTGGGTCGGTACTCTTGTCTAAGGCTAGGATGGGTTGGAAACTATGTCACGTCTTCCGTCCGTATACCGTGGTGGTATGTGGCACGTGGCAACACGTGAGGAAGATGTGTCTTGTGGGTAAAGATGTACACCTCTGATCAGAGTAAATCTATTCGAATAGCCGAGCCCTCGGATATGGGCAAGCCTAGCAATGTACCCAAGTCAGTGTTATAATTCTTAAAATTTGCTCAACAACTAAAATGTGGAATGGGTGGCCTGGGTTGGCTTGGGACGAGCTGGGACCCAGGTCGGGTTGCCAGTTCGGTCTGAATCATCGTAGGCCTTGGGTTAAGGCAGGTTCGTGAGGGTTCACGGCCTTGATTTAATAACATTGTATAGCTCTAGGATCGTGTTTACAAAATAGCCCTGAGCAACTAAATGTCTTTAAATGCTGTTTACTGCAACCCTAACCCCTCTATGGTATATTTCCCTTGTACTCCCTTGCATTTATTCTGCATTTGTGGGTGTGTCTTGTTGAGTACGGTGGTTGTACTCAGTCTTGCTTAATTTTCCCAAGCCCAGATGAGGAGCTCCTTGAAGATGAAGGCTTCGGTGTCTAGCTCGTGCCTGCCGTCAAGTGCCTGTGGTCGTCGCCCTAGTCTTCCGCTGTTTTTCGTTGTCTTTGAGTGTGCTGGGCCTTCGTTGCCCGTGTAATAATTTTATTTACGCTTCCGCTTGTTAAACTCTGATTTGTATCAACTTTTGGTGTACCTTGCCTCCTGGGACAAGGATTAATGCACGCACGTAAGGAATGCCCGTTGGGTTATTTCCGGTCGTGACATCAACGCACATCCTCTTCGTCTTGTCTTTCTTCTCTACAAAAATCACAGGAGCACCCCAAGGGGAAGTACTCGGACGTATATACCCCTTTTCTTTCAACTCTTCCAACTGTTTCTTAACTTCGGCCAGTTCATTTGCTGCCATACGGTAGGGTCGCTTGTACAGAGGAGTGGTTCCTGGAGCCAGATCTATCCGGAACTCAATCTCTCGCTTGGGCGGCATACCAGGTAGTTCTTCCGGAAACACGTCTCCGAACTCTCTGACTATGGGGATTTCTGACAGACCTATCTGATGCAGTTCTGAACTTCTGACAGAGGTTGGAGGTGCAAAGAAAACAACCGGTTGTTCTGGCCCTCGGTACAGAGTGACAGTGCGCCTCGCGCAATCCACTACTCCTTGGAATTGAGCCAACCAATTCATCCCAAGGATCACATCCAAGTTCTTTGTGTTTAGCAGAATCAGATCCGAGGGAAAAGGAATCCCCTGAATTTCTATAGGGACGGCAGGGCTATAATACTCTGCTGTCATAACCCCGCCAGGGGTGGTGATGAGCAGAGGGTTTCTAAGCCTTTCTACCCCCAACTGATTTTTCCCCACGAATGGCACAGATATAAACGAGTGGGAAGCTCCAGAGTCGAACAAAATTGTAGCAGGGATGGAATGGACGAGGAACGTACCAACGATGACGTCTGGAGTTGTCAGCACGTCCTCGGCTGTCACGTGATTCACACGACCACGGATGACATCCTTCCCGCCGTTGTTGGGGCGGGGAGGCGCTTGGCCTTGCTGACGCCTTGGCTTTGGGCATTTATCCGCAAAGTGCCCGGGCTCGAAGCAGTTGAAGCACAGACGCTGCTGACCTTGAGCGTCCCTGCGGCCTTGAACGGGCTGCACAGTTGGCGTAGGAGGGCGGGGCGCACGAGTCCCTTGCTGATTCTGCTGCTGCTGCGGCTGTGGGACGCGCACCACGAATTGAGGTCGGGGCGCTGGGCGAGGTTGTTGCTGCTGCTGCTGCGAGGAGGATCCCCCTGGGTAGGGATTGGTGTAGCGGACCCTCTGGTTAGCACCCTGCTGATTACGGAAGTTCGCCAAGCGGCGCTTGTGCGACTCCAGTTCCTTGTGCTTGGCCTCCAAGCGGATGCTCTTGTCCACCAGTCGTTGAAAATCAGGATAGTCCCCAGAGACTAGACGAACAGACAGCTCAGGGTCCATTCCTGCCAAGAACTTCTCCTGCTTCTCCTCATCTTCCCGCACATCCTCCGGGGCCTAACGGGCTAGATTGTTGAACTCATGCAAATACTCCATCACGGAGCGGTTGCCTTGCTTCAACTCCCGGAATTCCCTTTTCTTAAGAGCCACGACTCCGGCGGGCACATGGGTTCTCCGGAAGGCGGCGGTGAAGCGGGCCCAAGTAATCGGCTGTCCCTCTGGCTGCGTAGCCTGGAAGTGGTCCCACCAGAGAGATGCGGGTCCCTGCAGCTGATGGGCGGCGAAGACGACTTTCTCCTCATCACTGCACTGCACCGTGTCTAGCTTCTTCCCCACGGCATGCAACCAATCCAACGCATCCACAGGGTTGTTGGAGCTAGAGAAGGTAGGTGGGCGGATGCGGAGGAACTCGGCGAGTTTGGAGTGTTGGGGAGGGGGTGGTGGAGCATTCTGTTGTGGCGGATTTTGGAGGTGGTGGAGGAAAGCATTCATCATGTTGGCTTGTTGGGCGAGGATCTGGGTGAGAATGGCGTTGGTGTCTGGTGGTGGTGGTGGAGGTGGGTTGCCTTGGGGGTTGGGGTTGCTGCCCTCGGGTTGGTTGCCTTCACCGGTGTTAACATTTCTCCTGGTCGTCACCATCTGAAAACCCCACACAGAACCAGCAAACAGAGAGAGGGAGCTGACGATTAAAACTAACCACCCACGACTACTATTATTCTTAAATTTATCACTGCTATTAAATTGGTTCATTAATGTTCAAGTTGCTTAGGCCAATAAAATAAGACAGGCTCCGACATAGTTACACCACACACCGGCGTAACCATGCCCCACACAACTCAAGAAGACAAACGAGGAAAAACACACGCGCAAGCCTACTAACTGCTCGTCTACCGCTGCGACGGGCCAGGACGGAAGGTGAGCAACAGCGCACCCTCCGAGCTACCAACGCCGGAGGCTTCCCCCTCCTGGGGAACCACGGGCGCAGGCTCGGCACGAGGGGTCTCGACGAAGCAGGTCCACGCCAGGGACTGACGAACAAGCTCGGGCCTGGAGGTGCTCTTGCGGGCGGTGATCTTCTGGCTGCGGCAGACGCGGCGACGCTTGGGACGGCTGACCTCTCCCTGGGCGATCTTGAGCTGGTGCAGCTGCGCCTCCACTGCGTCGAGGTCCTTCTTGAGCTGCAGATTCTCCTGACGCAGCTCCAGGATCTTCATGTTGTTCTCCACCATGCCACGACGCACCATCTGGTGGAAGTCGATACGAGCCGCGTCGTACGCCTCCACCATGCGTGCCAGGTGCACGACGGTAGCGTCATCCTCCGAGCTGGCGTCTCGGAAGGTGGCGTGGTCGCTGGCTCCTCCGCGACGAGGGTGGTAGCGGTAGGGCGAGTGCTGCAACTCGTCCGGGTAGCGCTGGTGAAGGGTGCCGATGGCGAGGAGAGCGGCGTTCTGGCAAGCGGCGGGGAAGGAATCCCCACCCGCGGTGACTGCCAGCGAAGTCCGCTCGGGAGAGCCGGAGAGGATCACTGCAGTGACCTCCCAACCAGCGTGAGGCTCTGCATCCTCACCCTCCTGCTCCGGGAGCGGCCTGGCCTGGTAATCCACTCCGTGTGGATACCCCAAGACCACGCACATGCCTCGCAGCTCCAAGACGAAGCCAGACATGTCCAAACCACGACGGGTAACGCTGCCGGCCATCTACAAACAAAACAAAAGAAAAACAACATTTAAAAGATCAGATTTTGACGATAAATGAAGCAGCAAGACAAAGAGAGAATAGCGGGTTTTCACAAATAATAAAGGATTTTTATTTTTGAAAATATAGCTAAGGCTTGGGATCTACGGCTCGTCCTAGGGTCAAGGAAGGCTCTGATACCAACTTGTCACGACCGGAAATAACCCAACGGGCATTCCTTACGTGCGTGCATTAATCCTTGTCCCAGGAGGCAAGGTACACCAAAAGTTGATACAATTCAGAGTTTAACAAGCGGAAGCGTATATAAAATTATTACACGGGCAACAACGGCCCAGCACACTCAAAGACAACGAAAAACAGCGGAAGACTAGGGCGACGACCACAGGCGCTTGACGGCAGGCACGAGCTAGACACCAAAGCCTTCATCTTCAAGGAACTCCTCATCTGGGCTTGGGAAAATTGAGCAAGACTGAGTACAACCACCGTACTCAACAAGACACACCCACAAATGCAGAATAAATGCAAGGGAGTACAAGGGAATTATAATATAGAGGGTTAGGGTTGCAGTAAACAGCATTTAAAGACATTTAGTTGCTCAAGGCCATTTTGTAAACACGATCCTAGAACTATCCAATATTATTAATCAAGGCCGTGAACCCACACGAACCTGCCTTAACCCAAGGCCTACGATGATTCGGACCGAACTGGCAACCCGACCCTGGGTCCCAGCTCGTCCCAAGCCAACCCAGGCCAACCATTCCACATTTTAGTTGTTGAGCAAATTTTAAGAATTAGAACACTGACTTGGGTACATTGCTCGGCTTGCCCATATCCGAGGGCTCGGCTATTCGAATAGATTTACTCTGATCAGAGGTGTACATCTTTACCCACAAGACACATCTTCCTCACGTGTTGCCACGTGCCACATACCACCACGGTATACGGACGGAAGACGTGACATAGTTTCCAACCCATCCTAGCCTTAGACAAGAGTACCGACCCAATCCTACCTACGGCCGGGATACCCGGGACAGGCAGGCAGAACTGAGCCCCTAGCATTGGGCACCAACCCTCCGCCGTATGACATCTCGACTACCGGGCCGCAGCTCGTGTAGCCTTCATTTGCCCTGGAGAATGTCCATCGACGCCCGACTTCATCCATCTCCAATCCGTGTACTTTTGTTTATGACTAGACTGAGCCACAAACTAAGCCTTACCCATTAGACATGTGGAAGTACGGTAGTGCTTTGCAACAGAGGCCCGAGCTTTAGTCCTTATAGTGGCCGGGGTGCTACTTCCCACAACTGGCATGCACCCAAACCCCACCGAAAACAGGTTTTAGGGGTTTTGAAAGAGGAAGAGAGGTGTGTGTCCAATTCCAACATAAGCCAACCATTCCATGGTGTCCAAATGATATGAATATTTCCCAAAGTCTATAGTTGTAAAACCACCTAATGTTACCTAATTAGATTGCGAAGCATCTACCTAAAATTATACTAGGGATACCATGAGTAGAGTGTCCACTAGTTGAGGTTTTGTTTGTCTAGGGTGAACAAGGTAATAATAATAACAATAACAATAATAATATGGTCATAACAAAGGTAAATAGGCATGGCTAAATAAAACAGTGATAACGCGGGAATTTAAATAAAGCGATAATGCAATAATTTAAATCAACATAATTTTATAAACTGGGATTCAATATGATCAAGATGATGTGTCTTGCCTTGCTCGTTTTCCCAATCGACGGCTTCGACTTCCACGAAGAGCGGATCTTCCGAAGCTGCAGCGTCTACACGACCAACGGAAAAGAAAAAGGCTTTAACACTAAATAACTCCACATAACAGCAGAAACAAAGCACAAAAATGGGTTCTTTACATCTTAAGGAAAAATTAGAGACTTGAACGGTCCAATTCCGAGTTCAAATGGCCAAGATATGGCCATTTGAAGTTTATATGCTCTTTAAATGGATATTTGCGAATTTCTTCATTAAATTTTCAATTAAAAAATCATGTTTATTGCGTCAGCCGAGGGGGCGGGCGCGCGGACCGGGTCCACGGGAAGTGGGGCCCACGCGTCAGCCCCACGGTCCACGGTGGACCGGGCGCACGCGGCTGGCGGCGGTCGGCGCCGTGGGTCCCGCGCGTCAGCCGCACCCGCGGGCGCGGGCGGCTGACGGCCGGGCCCACTTGGCAGCCGCGAGGGCGCGCCCGAGGGCGGCCTCGCCGGCGCGGCCGACGGGAGCGGCGCGCACCCGCGCCCCGATGGTCGCCGCCGGCGACCAACGGCGCGGCGGAGTGGCACCCGAGAGAGAGGAGGAAAGGGGGAAGGCGAACGGCGGTCTTCGGCTCACCCCGGGACAACGACGACGACGAGAGCGGCGGCCGGAGCGGAGGAAGACGGCGGCGCGGCTCGGGATGACGATGACGACGGTGCTCCGGCGGTCGACGGGCGAAGCGGAGCGGCGGACGGGGTCGGCGACAACACGGCGAAGCGGACGGAGGGGTCGCCGAGTGAGGAGGAAGTCCGGAGCGGCGGCGGCGGCGAACTGAAGGTCGACGGCGACGGCGGAGAGAGAGGAGCACGGCGCTAGCACGATTCCGACGGCGAGAGCGAGCGGTGAGCGGCGGAAACGAAAGAGCGGAGCTCGGGCAACGTTTTTATAGCGTCGGGATGGAGAGAGGGCGGCCGAGGAGGAAGGAAACCGGCCGCGGAGATCTCGGCCGCCATTGATTGCGCCGGCGATGAATGCGGGCACGATTCGAACGAATCCGAGGGAGAGAGAGAGGGGAAAGAGGGGGAAACGGGGGAGGGGATTGCGGGGAATAATTCCCCCCTCTTGATTGCACGCGGGGCGGACGGGAGCGGCGGGATTCGCGGCGGCGGCGGCGCTAGGGCACGGGCGCTGGCGGCGGGCGCGGCGAGAGGAGGGAGATGACAGGTGGGTCCCACCCGTCAGCGAGAGCGGCGGGCGGGCCCGCCTGTCAGCGGCGCGCGCGCGCGCGGGGAGCCGATGGGCCGGGGGGGGAAAGAGAGAGAGAGGGAGGGAATGGGCCGAGCCGGCCCAAGAAGGAAGGGGGGGGGAAAAGAACTTCTTTTAGGATTTTCTTTTTATAAAACCATTTCAACTTTGTTTATTTCTTTTCCATTATTATTTGTGCTCTGAAAATTCCACTAAAATTTGTTTAAGTATTTTAGGCTTTTAGGAAATATACAAAAATCCTCCAAGCCTCATTTGACTTTTATCTTTGCACATTTTAATTGTTGGAGGCTTTCACATGAATTTTAATTATTCTTTTGCACAATTTTGAGGATGAATTTTAGAGTCGATTTGGGACGCGACAGTGGGCCCAGTTGACGCGCCAGCAGCAGCTGTTGCCTCAGCCTGGCGAGCCCGGGCGGCCTCCTCCCGAGCAGCTTCCTCCGCTTGGCGAATCCGGGCGGCCTCCCGGGCGGCCTCTTCAGCTTCCCGAAGGCGGTCTGCGGCTTCACGCCGGTCAGATTCTCGCCTCCGCTCCTCTGCGGCCGCTGGATCTTCGGCCTCGGACTGGCCGGACTTGGGGTGGCGGGAGGAATGCGACGGGACATCGCTGAAGCAGAAGAAAAAACCAGAAGACGAACAAAATGAGTAAGAAAAAACTTCCTTTTGGGAGAAAGATGGTTGCAATGAGAGTGAGACGAACCTGCGAGGGGGTCGGTTGAATGACCACCTTGGAGGGGAAATCAGGTTTCCCCGGCATGGTTCCGTCTCCCCCGTCTTGCGGAGCCGTTTCTTCTTGCGCTCCCCCTCGGGCTGCGACGTCGGCGCGGCCCCCTCCGGGCGCCGACTGCTGGCACGCGCCGCCCCGCCCCCTCGGGGAGGAGATGGGGGAGGTGTTCCTCCCAGCTTCCTCTTCCCCTGGGCGTCGGCAGGGCGGCTGCTCCCCGAGCCCCCGACGCGGGGCCCAGAAGCACGACCCCCTCCTGGGGCAGATTGTTCCCCCCGGCGGCGCTCGCCCGCGCCGTCGTGGCCCTTAGGGGCTCTCTCCTCTGAGGCCCCGACCCCCATCATAATGGTTAGAATGGAGGCGCGGTCGGGATCGCTGCAGAGGGGGAGGATCTCCTGAGGAATGCGAGACGCCTCCACGGAGCTAAGATTCAGCACCCTTTGGACCACGATCTTGAAGTCCTCGGGAGCCCAATCCCATCTGGCTCCCTGGTGGGTCCGCATGTAGTCTTCAGGCCCAGTGTACTCCCAGGCGCTCCGGGCGCGCCGTTGGAGCGGCGCAATCCGGCGACGGAGGTAATCGCCGTACACCATGGCCCCGGTGAGCCCCTGGGATCGCAGGCCCGCCAGGCGGTCGAGGACGGCGTCGTAGTCCTCCCCCAGATCTACCGGCGCCCGCCAGCTGGAGACCTGCGCCGGGGGCTGGCTTGGAAGTCGGAGGCGCGCTTCGTTGGCGAGGGGGGTGTAGAACCAGTCGCTCTTCCAGTCGTCCCACTTCTTGCGGAGGACGCAGGGGATGTAGCGGTTCAACACCGGCCCCCGCGGCTGGAAGTAGCAGCCGCCAACCACCGACGGCGGTGACACCGACTGCACGGTGAAGAACCACCGGAACAGCTGAAGAGAGGGGCGCACCCCAATGAACATCTCGCACAGGTGCGCGAAGATGGCCAATGTCATCACCGCATTGGGGGTGAGGTGCGCCATCTGGAGATCGTAGAACTCCAGGACATCCATGAAGAAAGAAGAAAATGGCGGGACCAGCCCAGCCATTGCGAAGGGGAGGAAGAAGATGGACCGCCCCGGGTAGTCTGGTGCCGGGCGTCCCTCGCCCAGCATCACTATCTCCCGACCGGTGGCGGACTCCGGCATGAAGCGGCGCGGCAGTCCGGCGTGCCTCTCGCTCACGATGCGGGAAGGCGGTAGTACACTGCCATCGAGCAGAGCAGAGCCCCGTGCCATGGCGGTGGAGGAAGAGATGATTGAGAACGAGCGCGTGTGGCGAAAGTAGGGCGTAGCAGAGAAAGAGTTAGAGCTCAGGCGGCGAAGGCAAGAGGAACAATGGCGAAAGGAAGGAAGCAAATCCTTTTCTCGATGCTTTTATACCCTTGCCATCGCTGGGCCTGGCTCCTCGTTTCTCGCGCCCACTACCTCGCTCCCTCGTATCTCGCTATCTCGCTCCCTCGTTTCCCGTGCCCACGCTTCCACTAATCCCATTCGCCCGCATACGGCGCATGAAGTGGATATGCGGTTGTGGCAATCGAAATGGATTGTATCGTGCGCGCGTTAATTACGCTCGCCGACCGAAGCGGCGTTACCGTATCTCCGGGCGAGACAAATCTGCTCACCCAGATTCGCGCGCTGCTCAAGTGGTGTGGCAGTCTTGAATAGACCGCCCATTATGGACAACCAAAGTTACCAATACCAATGTGCATGGATTGAGACCGTTGGGTATTTTGCCCAACTACGGAGACCGGTCCCACTTGTCACCAGGCTTTAGGGGTGGCGTCACACCTGACCGCTTCCCTGGGGAAGGGAAATTGCTCTGGCATAACGCCGGGGGCTACTGTCGGTGATATGGGACCGGGAGTATCATGACCAGAGGCTTGAGGCAGACGCAATCGCCCACGTGGCCTGGCACCTTCGGGGACGTCGGGCCCGAGGGTGAGGTGTCCGCCCTCCTCCTGATTTCCCCCGAGGGGGGGTCGGGTTGCGCTTGCCTCGGCCCCGAGGGCCGAGGCACCCCGACCCCTTAAGGAAGTCTGCGCCACATATATGGGATAAGTGAGCACAGCTGTGCTCACCTAACAGCATTTATTGCAGTCTGGTCAAGCGTGTCACGCTGCATGCAACGCAGTACAGCGCGTTCCTTTATCCGGTCTGTGACCAGTCACAGACCGGTCAGATCACGGGTTAGGTGGCGACTGGCGGTCTGACGCACGCCTTGCCCCATCCCGTCAAGACGAAAGCCTCTAGGCACTCGTCTCAAGCCGGAGCTAGCGTGTTATCTCTTAGAGATGGCACGTTAGCCCTGGTCAGATTTATACCAGGCTTCATCCTAACCATTACAGGCAAGGTGTTACACGAAGAAGGGCAAACATGCACGTTGTTAAGCTGACGCGTGGTGGACAAGAATGACCGGTCTGGCACTGGTCGCGTCATCGACAGACAGCCACGGTCCCGCGTCATCTCTGTCTTCGGGGGAGGTGGGGGTAGGTGTGGGCTGTCCCATCAGAAGGGCTCCCGGATGGAAACCGTACCGATCTCCGCCCATTAAAGAGAAAGGTGCATGTGGTATCCCCTTGAGATATAAAAGGAGGACCTTGCCCATTTAGAGAGGGGACTTTTTCCTTTTTGGAAGGCTGAGGGGAAAGGAAGTTAATCTTTTGTAACTTGTCCATACACAAATCCACAAAAACACAGGAGTAGGGTATTACGCTTCGCAGCGGCCCGAACCTGTATACATCGCCGTGTCTCGTGTGTCTTGCGGGCGGGTGATCTTTCCACATACAGAGAGAGAGAGAGAGCTTGGGATTGCACCCTAAGCCCCTGGTCGAACCGGCAAAGGGGGGCTTGCGCAGTCTCCCGGTGAGGGGCCACGAGCTCCGTCACACGGGATAAAATAAATACGATACCCTTGGAATACTCTCAGGTGAAATGCTATAATAGTATATCCGTGCGCTTGCGGATAAACTCTGTAATCATAATATACCAGGAGTATTTCTGCGCCATTTGTGAGAATTATATTTCTATTAATGTCGTTAAGAAATACCAACAAGTATGATGGTTCAAAAGGATCTTTAAAATAATATTCGGTTTAAATGATATAAATAGTTTTATAAAAAGAATACTACTAGTAGTGGTGCAATGGTGCATGAACTACATGGAGTCTTCTTTTTCGAATGATGTACATGAGGGAGAGAGAGAGAGTATACGGTACTATTTTTGGTAATAACATGAGGCTGTGTTTGGAAATTCTAGTTGCCAATCTCTCTCCCTCATTTTTCACGCGCACGTTTTTCAAACGGCTAAATGGTGTGTTTTTTTAAAAAAAGTTTATATACGAAAGTTGCTTAAAAAAACAAATTAATCTATTTTTTTAAAAAAATAGCTAATACTTAATTAATTACGCACTAATGGACTGTTCCGTTTTCCGTGCAGGGAGATGGGTTCCCAACCCTCAAGTAACGAACACAGCCGCGTATCTCTTCCTTTGGAATGAAGTGCGTCGCGGTGGTTAGCGCTATAGAGAAAAAGAACCATCCAGAACCACCAATGCTTGCCTTTTTCTTGCCGTGTACTTGTTTTGTTTCTAATCTAATGGTTAAAATTATGGGCCCACCGATTTAAGTGGAAATCGAAAGATAGATGTTTTGTTTTGTTTTTACATTCTATGATTTTTTTTTTATTTATTAGAGTGCCACATAGCGACTTAGAAGCATTTGTAGGAGTGACACTTGGCAGGTTGAGAGAGTTTATAGAAAGTTTAGTAGGCTTTTAATATATAATAGATATTGTTGCAAAAATAATGTAGCACACACTTTTTCCAAAACATTCTTTATGGTTTACTTTTTTTAAGAAAGAATCTATTAGTGCTACATCATGGTTCTCTACTATAGGATTGAGTGGTTATGGGATAATAGGGCTTGAGGCGAAAGATTGCATGACTTTTAGTGGTGGTAGTAGTGGGACGGCTAAGATTTCAGATGAGTTAGGGTTTCTCCCTAAGGACATTTGGATAATTTTTGGGGGGTTTAGCCTATAAATAGGGAGATGAATGCTAGTGTTTGTTGTGTCCCTTGCGCGCCTCTTTGTGAGAGTTTGCCGCTTTCGGAGAGTTTAAAATCAAACATATGTGAAGTTGTATGTTTGCTTGTCTTTGAGTGTTTTCTTTCAACACTTTTGTAATGAATATTTTCTGAAGTTATGAAATTTAATTTCAGTTCTTGCATCCTCTCTCTCCATCCACAATTTAAATTTCGCAATTTGGATGTTTTTGTCTTGCCATGAATGAAGCGACAACCGTATTTGTTTTTGGGCACGTGGAGAGGTTGAAATCCTCAAACTAGAGAGGTCTTGGAGAAATATTTTTGACGAGTATTTTGGGGATGATTTTTGATACGCTATAATATTGTTCCTTCAGAAACCATTTCAATATAGTACTACAAGATTAAACTGTTAATTAATAAGTTGTATTGAAAGTTCAACCTAAATGGGCCATGTTGCTTGATATGGTAGTATGCATCAGAGACATCTGTCGCCCTAGGTTTTATTGCTTCCAACTCAATTGCTTCCATTTACTGAATGAAAGTAGAACATGAATTTGTTTTGGGATGAAATAAATATTGATGATTGCATTATCTAAGTTAGTTGCAATCTATTTTTTTTATTACAAGTAGGGTAGTACTATAAAATGATGTCATCAAGCCCATGCTATATGTAACTTATGCTGGACTAGTGTATACTTAACCGTAAACTTAATATATAGATAAGATTTCTAATGCATTCTCATGATTAGACCATGCTAAGACATTATTTTGTGGTAAAGTTCTGTTTCATCTCACACCATTGTAACATTTGCTAGCCTCCTTTTTTTTTCCAACTTCTACCTTTGTTAGCCTCCTTTTTTTTCCAACTTCTACCCTTTCATTTTCCATGTGCACGCTTTCTCAACTACTAAAAATTCTTTCTAAGAACATTATATAAGAAAATTACTTTAAACAATCATTGACGGAGCTCGTGGCTCCTCACCGGGAGACCGCGCAGGCCCCCCTTTGCCAGTTCGGCCGGGGGCTTAGGGTGAGATCTCAAGCTCTCTCTGTATGTGGAAAGATTGCGTGCTCTCAAGAGAACATGAAACACAAGCGATGTATACAGGTTCGGGCCGCTGAGAAGCGTAATACCCTACTCCTGTGTTTTGGTGGATCTGTGTATGAAGGGACTACAAAGTGAGAGCCAACCTCTCCCTCGTTCTAGGCTCTGAATCTGGCAAGAATCAATCCATCCCCTCTCTATGGGCAAGGTCCTCCTTTTATACTTCAAGGGGATACCACATGCACCCTTCCCTTTCCAAACTGGACTGTTCTTTTTCTCTTTAATGGGCGGAGATCGTGTCACGACCGGAAATAACCCAACGGGCATTCCTTACGTGCGTGCATTAATCCTTGTCCCAGGAGGCAAGGTACACCAAAAGTTGATACAATTCAGAGTTTAACAAGCGGAAGCGTAAATAAAATTATTACACGGGCAGCGAAGGCCCAACACACAAAGACAAACGAGAAACAGCGGAAGACTAGGGCGACGACCACAGGCACTTGACGGCAGGCACGAGCTAGACACCAAAGCCTTCATCTTCAAGGAGCTCCTCATCTGGGCTTGGGAAAATTAAGCAAGACTGAGTACAACCACCGTACTCAACAAGACACACCCACAAATGCAGAATAAATGCAAGGGAGTACAAGGGAAATATACCATAGAGGGGTTAGGGTTGCAGTAAACAGCATTTAAAGACATTTAGTTGCTCAAGGCCATTTTGTAAACACGATCCTAGAACTATCCAATGTTATTAAATCAAGGCCGTGAACCCTCACGAACCTGCCTTAACCCAAGGCCTACGATGATTCAGACCGAACTGGCAACCCGACCTGGGTCCCAGCTCGTCCCAAGCCAACCCAGGCCAACCATTCCACATTTTAGTTGTTGAGCAAATTTTAAGAATTATAACACTGACTTGGGTACATTGCTAGGCTTGCCCATATCCGAGGGCTCGGCTATTCGAATAGATTATACTCTGATCAGAGGTGTACATCTTTACCCACAAGACACATCTTCCTCACGTGTTGCCACGTGCCACATACCACCACGGTATACGGACGGAAGACGTGACATAGTTTCCAACCCATCCTAGCCTTAGACAAGAGTACCAACCCAATCCTACCTACGGCCGGGATACCCGGGACAGGCAGGCAGAACTGAGCCCCTAGCATTGGGCACCAACCCTCCGCCGTATGACATCTCGACTACCGGGCCGCAGCTCGTGTAGCCTTCATTTGCCCTGGAGAATGTCCATCGACGCCCGACTTCATCCATCTCCAATCCGTGTACTTTTGTTTATGACTAGACTGAGCCACAAACTAAGCCTTACCCATTAGACATGTGGAAGTACGGTAGTGCTTTGCAACAGAGGCCCGAGCTTTAGTCCTTATAGTGGCCGGGGTGCTACTTCCCACAACTGGCATGCACCCAAACCCCACCGAAAACAGGTTTTAGGGGTTTTGAAAGAGGAAGAGAGGTGTGTGTCCAATTCCAACATAAGCCAACCATTCCATGGTGTCCAAATGATATGAGAATTTCCCAAGTCTAAAGTTATAAAACCACCTAATGTTGTCTAATTAATCAGCGAAGCATCTACCTAAATTCATACTTGTGGAACCATGAATAGAGTGTCCACTAGTTGAGGTTTTGTTTGTCTAGGGTGAACAAGGTAATAATAATAACAATAACAATAATAATATGGTCATAACAAAGGTAAATAGGCATGGCTAAGTAAAACAGTGATAACGCGGGAATTTAAATAAAGCGATAATGCAATAATTTAAATCAACATAATTTTATAAAATGGGATTCAATATGATCAAGATGATGTGTCTTGCCTTGCTCGTTTTCCCAATCGACGGCTTCGACTTCCACGAAGAGCGGATCTTCCGAAGCTGCAGCGTCTACACGACCAACGGAAAAGAAAAAGGCTTTAACACTAAATAACTCCACATAACAGCAGAAACAAAGCACAAAAATGGGTTCTTTACATCTTAAGGAAAAATTAGAGACTTGAACGGTCCAATTCCGAGTTCAAATGGCCAAGATATGGCCATTTGAAGTTTATATGCTCTTTAAATGGATATTTGCGAATTTCTTCATTTAATTTTCAATTAAAAATCCCATTTATTGCGTCAGCCGAGGGGCGGGCGCGCGGACCGGGTCCACGGGGTGGGGGGCCCACGCGTCAGCCGCTCGGTCCACGGTGGACCGGGCGCACGCGGCTGGCGGCGGTCGGCGCCGTGGGTCCCGCGCGTCAGCCGCACCCGCGGGCGCGGGCGGCTGACGGCCGGGCCCACTTGGCAGCCGCGAGGGCGCGCCCGAGGGCGGCCTCGCCGGCGCGGCCGACGGGAGTGGCGCGCACCCGCGCCCCGATGGTCGCCGCCGGCGACCAACGGCGCGGCGGAGTGGCACCCGAGAGAGAGGAGGAAAGGGGGAAGGCGAACGGCGGTCTTCGGCTCACCCCGGGACAACGACGACGACGAGAGCGGCGGCCGGAGCGGAAGAAGACGGCGGCGCGGCTCGGGATGACGATGGCGACGGCGCCCCGACGGTCGACGGGCGAAGCGGAGCGGCGGACGGGGTCGACGGCGATGCGGCGATGCCGAGGGAGGTGGCGCCGAGCCGGGAGGAAGACCGGAGCGACGGCGGCGGCGAACCGAAGCACGGCGGCGACGGGGGAGAGAAGGTGCTACGGCGCGAGCACGATTCCGACGGCGAGAGCGAGCGGCGAGCGGCGGAAACGAAAGAGCGGAGCTCGGGGAGGGTTTAAATAGCGCCGGGGGAAGGAAAGAGCGGCCGGAGAGGGAGGAATCGCGCGTGGAAGATTCGGCTCCATTGATTGCGCCGGCGACGATTACGGGCTTGATTCGAACGAATCCGAGGGAGAGAGAGAGGGGAAAGAGGGGGAAACGGGGGAGGGGATTACGGGGAGTAATTCCCCCCTCTTGATTGCACGCGGGGCGGACGGGAGCGGCGGGATTCGCGGCGGCGGCGGCGCTAGGGCACGGGCGCTGGCGGCGGGCGCGGCGAGAGGAGGGAGATGACAGGTGGGTCCCACCCGTCAGCGAGAGCGGCGGGCGGGCCCGCCTGTCAGCGGCGCGCGCGCGCGGGGAGCCGATGGGCCGCGGGAGAGGAGAGAGAGAGGGAGAGGGAAATGGGCCGAGCCGGCCCAAGAAGGGAGGAGGAGGGGGAAAGGACTTCTTTTAGGGTTTTCTTTTTATAAAACCTTTTTAACTTTGTTTATTTCTTTTCAATTATTATTTGTGCTCTGAAAATTCCACTAAAATTTATTTAAGCATTTTAGGCTTTTAGGAAATATACAAAAATCCTCCAAGCCTCATTTGACTTTTATCTTTGCACATTTTAATTGTTGGAGGCTTTCACATGAATTTTAATTATTCTTTGCACAATTTCGAGGATAGATTTTAGAGTCGATTTGGGACGCGACAAACCTACCCCCCTTAAACGGAATCTCGGCCCCGAGATTCGGAAGAACTGGCGAAGAGATCGGGATGGGCTGCCTTCAGCTCGTCTTCGCGCTCCCAAGTAGCTTCTTCTTCGGCGTGATTGCTCCACTGGACCTTGCAAAAACGGATTACCCGGTTCCTGGTCCTGCGCTCCATGGCGTCCAGGATTTTTACTGGCCTCTCCACGTAGGTCAAATCTTCGCGAACTTCAATTTGCTCTGAGTCGGCCTGCTCGGACGGCACTCGAAGGCATTTCTTGAGTTGCGACACATGGAACACATCATGCACGTTGCCCAAGGAGGCGGGCAACTCCAGCTGGTAAGCAACTTCTCCGCGTCGAGCGACGATACGGAAAGGTCCCACATACCGAGGTGCAAGCTTCCCTTTCGTCTGAAACCTGTGCACACCTCGCAATGGCGTGACCCGAAGATACACAAAGTCATCCACTGCGAATTCCAGATCACGGCGTCGGTTATCGGCATAACTTTTCTGCCGAGACTGTGCCACCTTTAGATTATCCCGAATGATTCTGACTTTAGCTTCAGCTTCTCTCAGGATATCAGTCCCGAACACTTGGCTTTCTCCAACTTGGTCCCACAATAGCGGTGTCCGGCATTTGCGCCCGTACAACGCTTCATAAGGTGCCATTTGTATGCTGGCTTGATAGCTGTTATTGTAGGAGAACTCAGCATAGGGGAGACTCTTATCCCAAGTCTTCCCGAAGTCCAGGACACATGCGCGAAGCATATCTTCTAGGATCTGATTTAGACGCTCGGTCTGTCCATCTGTCTGCGGGTGATAGGCGGTGCTGAAATTCAATCGAGTACCCAGCTCTTCTTGGAGCTTCTTCCAAAAGTGAGAGGTGAATTGGCTTCCCCTATCAGATACGATTTTCTTGGGAATACCATGGAGACTCACGATCCTAGCGAAGTAGAGCTCCGCTAGTTTGTTCCCTCCATAGGTGGTCTTCACAGGAATGAATCGAGCTACCTTGGTTAATCGATCCACTATTACCCATATAGAATCATATCCACCTTGGGTTTTTGGAAGGCCGGTGATGAAATCCATCCCAATTTCATCCCATTTCCATTCCGGCACTTGGAGAGGCTGGAGAAGTCCGGCCGGTCGTTGGTGCTCTGCCTTGACACGCTGGCACACATCACATAGAGCCACAAACTCTGCAATTTCCCGCTTCATGCTGACCCACCAGTATTTCTCCTTCAAGTCTAAGTACATCTTGGTACTGCCCGGGTGAATGGAGTAAGGACTTTCGTGAGCTTCCTGAAGTATCAGCTGTTTAAGTTCTCTGCTATCTGGAACGCATACCCGCTTTCCGTTCCATAGGGTTCCGTGTTCATCCTCTGTGAAACTAGCGGCTTTACCCTGTTTCATATTCTTGAGGAGTCCATGCATGTCCGGATCATTCTTCTGAGCCTCGCGGATTTGATCGAGCAAGGTGGGCTTGGCTTCCAACGCGGCCAAAAATCCGCGACCAACTATGCTGAGGTTCAGGGCTTCCATCTGTTGATTAAGCTCGGGTGGAATGCCTCGGACGTTGAGAGTGTTGCAGTGGCTCTTTCGACTTAGAGCGTCGGCAACCACGTTGGCCTTACCAGGATGATAGTGAATTCCCACATCATAATCCTTGATGAGTTCTAACCATCTCCTTTGCCGAAGATTCAGATCCGACTGGGTGAAGATGTATTTCAAACTCTTATGATCAGTATATATTTCACAGCGATTCCCAATGAGATAGTGCCGCCAGATTTTTAGAGCATGAACCACTGCGGCTAACTCCAAATCATGGGTAGGGTAGTTGCCTTCATGGGGCCGTAGCTGACGTGAGGCATAGGCTACCACATGACCGTCCTGCATGAGCACGCACCCCAATCCTTGGCGCGAAGCATCACAATACACCATGAAATCCTTGCGAGTATCCGGCAAGATTAACACTGGCGAGGAAACCAGCTTTTCTTTGAGAGTTTGGAACGCCTTCTCGCATTGCGGGCTCCACACAAACTTCTCTTCTTTCTTCAACAACTGTGTCATGGGTCGAGCGATTTTGGAGAAGTTCTCGATGAACCTTCGGTAGTATCCTGCCAAACCTAAGAAACTGCGAATCTGAGTAACTGTCTTGGGTTGCTTCCATTCGGTGACGGCGGTTACTGTTTCGGGGTCCACAGCAACTCCTTTAGCAGATATCACGTGTCCCAAGAATTTGACTTCGGACAACCAGAACTCACACTTGCTAAGCTTGGCATACAATTGATGTTCCCGCAACTTTCCCAACACCAGACGGAGATGGTGCTGATGGTCTTCCTCTGATTGTGAGTATATCAGAATGTCATCGATGAAAACCACAACGAACTTATCCAAGTATTCCATGAACACTTTGTTCATCAAGTTCATGAAGAAGGCAGGTGCATTGGTCAAACCGAACGACATCACCGTGAATTCATACAGCCCATATCGCGTAGTGAATGCGGTCTTCGGAATATCTTCTTCCCGAATACGTAATTGGTGATATCCGGAACGAAGATCAATCTTGGAGAATACAGTGGCACCTTTAAGCTGATCGAACAGATCATCTATCCGGGGAAGAGGGTACTTGTTTTTGATGGTGACTTCATTGAGAGCTCTGTAGTCAACGCACATCCTCTTCGTTTTGTCTTTCTTCTCCACAAAAATCACAGGAGCACCCCATGGGGAAGTACTCGGACGTATATACCCCTTTTCTTTCAACTCTTCCAACTGTTTCTTAACTTCGGCCAGTTCATTTGCTGCCATACGGTAGGGTCGCTTGTACAGAGGAGTGGTTCCTGGAGCAAGATCTATTCGGAACTCAATCTCTCGCTTGGGCGGCATACCCGGTAGTTCTTCCGGAAACACGTCTCCGAACTCTCTGACTATGGGAATTTCTGACAGTTCTATCTGATGAAGTTCTGAACTTCTGACAGAGGTTGGAGGTGCAAAGAAAACAACCGGCTGTTCCGGTCCTCGGTACAGAGTGACAGTGCGTCTCGCGCAATCCACTACTCCTTGGAATTGTGCCAACCAATTCATCCCAAGAATCACATCCAAGTTCTTTGTGTCTAGAAGAATCAGGTCCGAGGGAAAAAGAATCCCCTGAATTTCTATAGGAACGGCAGGGCTATAATACTTTGCTGTCATAACCCCTCCAGGGGTGGTGATAAGCAGAGGGTTTCTAAGCCTTTCTACCCCCAACTGATTTCTCCCCACGAATGGCACAGATATAAACGAGTGGGAAGCTCCAGAGTCGAACAAAATTGTAGCAGGGATGGAATGGACGAGGAACGTACCAACGATGACGTCTGGAGTTGTCAGCACGTCCTCGGCCGTCACGTGATTCACTCGACCACGGATGACATCCTTGCCACCGTTGTTGGAGCGGGGAGGCGCTTGGCCTTGCTGACGCCTTGGCTTCGGGCATTTGTCCGCAAAGTGCCCGGGCTCGAAACAGTTGAAGCACAGACGCTGCTGACCTTGAGCGTCCCTGCGGCCTTGAACGGGCTGCACAGTTGGCGTAGGAGGACGGGGTGCACGAGTCCCTTGCTGATTCTGCTGCTGCTGCGGCGGTGGGACGCGCACCACGAATTGAGGTCGGGGCGCTGGGCGAGGTTGCTGCTGCTGTTGCTGCTGCTGCGAGGAGGATCCCCCTGGATAGGGATTGGTGTAGCGGACCCTCTGGTTAGCACCCTGTTGATTGCGGAAGTTTGCCAAGCGGCGCTTGTGCGATTCCAGCTCCTTGTGCTTGGCTTCCAAGCGGATGCTCTTGTCCACCAGTCGTTGAAAATCCGGATAGTCCCCAGAGACTAGACGAACAGACAGCTCAGGGTCCATTCCTGCCAAGAACTTCTCCTGCTTCTCCTCATCTTCCCGCACATCCTCTGGGGCGTAACGGGCTAGATTGTTGAACTCATGCAAATACTCCATCACAGAGCGGTTGCCTTGCTTCAACTCTCGGAATTCCCTCTTCTTGAGAGCCACGACTCCGGCGGGCACATGGGTTCTCCGGAAAGCGGCGGTGAAGCGAGCCCAAGTAATCGGCTGCCCCTCGGGCTGCGTAGCCTGGAAGTGGTCCCACCAGAGAGATGCGGGCCCCTGCAGCTGGTGGGCGGCGAAGATGACTTTCTCTTCGTCACTGCACTGCACCGTGTCTAGCTTCTTCCCCACGGCATGCAACCAATCCAAAGCATCTACGGGATTGTTGGAGCTAGAGAAGGTAGGTGGGCGGATGCGGAGGAACTCGGCGAGTTTAGAGTGTTGGGGTGGTGGTGGTGGAGCATTCTGTTGTGGCGGGTTTTGGAGGTGGTGGAGGAAAGCATTCATCATGTTGGCTTGTTGGGCGAGGATCTGGGTGAGAATGGCGTTGGTGTCTGCTGGTGGTGGTGGAGGTGGGTTGCCTTGGGGGTTGGGGTTGCTGCCTTCGGGTTGGTTGCCTTCACCGGTGTTAACATTTCTCCTGGTCGTCACCATCTGAAAACCCCACACAGAACCAGCAAACAGAGGAGGAGAGCTGACGATTAAAACTAACCACCCACGACTACCATTATTCTTAAATTTATCACTGCTATTAAATTGGTTCATTAATGTTCAAGTTGCTTAGGCAAACAAATAAAGACAGGCTCCGACATAGTTACACCACACACCGGCGTAACCATGCCCCACACAACTCAAGAAGACAAACGAGGAAAAACACACGCGCAAGCCTACTAACTGCTCGTCTACCGCTGCGACGGGCCAGGACGGAAGGTGAGCAACAGCGCACCCTCCGAGCTACCAACGCCGGAGGCTTCCCCCTCCTGGGGAACCACGGGCGCAGGCTCGGCACGAGGGGTCTCGACGAAGCAGGTCCACGCCAGGGACTGACGGACAAGCTCTGGCCTGGAGGTGCTCTTGCGGGCGGTGATCTTCTGGCTGCGGCAGACGCGGCGACGCTTGGGACGGCTGATCTCTCCCTGGGCGATCTTGAGCTGGTGCAGCTGCGCCTCCAACGCGTCGAGGTCCTTCTTGAGCTGCAGGTTCTCCTGACGCAGCTCCAGGATCTTCATGTTGTTCTCCACCATGCCACGGCGCACCATCTGATGGAAGTCGATACGAGCCGCGTCGTACGCTTCCACCATGCGTGCCAGGTGCACGACGGTAGCGTCATCCTCCGAGCTGGCGTCTCGGAAGGTGGCGAAGTCGCGGGCTCCTCCGCGACGGGGGTGGTAGCGGTAGGGCGAGTGCTGCAACTCGTCCGGATAGCGCTGGTGAAGGGTGCCGATGGCGAGGAGAGCGGCGTTCTGGCAAGCGGCGGGGAAGGAGTCCCCACCCGCGGTGACTGCCAGCGAAGTCCGCTCAGGAGAGCCGGAGAGGACCACTGCAGTGACCTCCCAACCAGCGTGAGGCTCTGCATCCTCACCCTCCTGCTCCGGGAGCGGCCTGGCCTGGTAATCCACTCCATGTGGATACCCCAAGACCACGCACATGCCCCGCAGCTCCAAGACGAAGCCAGTCATGTCCAAACCACGACGGGTAACGCTGCCGGCCATCTACAAAAACAAAAGAAAAGCAACATTTAAAAGATCAGATTTTGATGGTAAGTGAAGCAGCAAGACAAAGAGAGAATAGCGGGTTTTCACAAATAATAAAGGATTTTTATTTTTGAAAATATTGCTAAGGCTTGGGATCTACGGCTCGTCCTAGGGTCAAGGGAGGCTCTGATACCAACTTGTCACGACCGGAAATAACCCAACGGGCATTCCTTACGTGCGTGCATTAATCCTTGTCCCAGGAGGCAAGGTACACCAAAAGTTGATACAATTCAGAGTTTAACAAGCGGAAGCGTAAATAAAATTATTACACGGGCAGCGAAGGCCCAACACACAAAGACAAACGAGAAACAGCGGAAGACTAGGGCGACGACCACAGGCACTTGACGGCAGGCACGAGCTAGACACCAAAGCCTTCATCTTCAAGGAGCTCCTCATCTGGGCTTGGGAAAATTAAGCAAGACTGAGTACAACCACCGTACTCAACAAGACACACCCACAAATGCAGAATAAATGCAAGGGAGTACAAGGGAAATATACCATAGAGGGGTTAGGGTTGCAGTAAACAGCATTTAAAGACATTTAGTTGCTCAAGGCCATTTTGTAAACACGATCCTAGAACTATCCAATGTTATTAAATCAAGGCCGTGAACCCTCACGAACCTGCCTTAACCCAAGGCCTACGATGATTCAGACCGAACTGGCAACCCGACCTGGGTCCCAGCTCGTCCCAAGCCAACCCAGGCCAACCATTCCACATTTTAGTTGTTGAGCAAATTTTAAGAATTATAACACTGACTTGGGTACATTGCTAGGCTTGCCCATATCCGAGGGCTCGGCTATTCGAATAGATTATACTCTGATCAGAGGTGTACATCTTTACCCACAAGACACATCTTCCTCACGTGTTGCCACGTGCCACATACCACCACGGTATACGGACGGAAGACGTGACATAGTTTCCAACCCATCCTAGCCTTAGACAAGAGTACCGACCCAATCCTACCTACGGCCGGGATACCCGGGACAGGCAGGCAGAACTGAGCCCCTAGCATTGGGCACCAACCCTCCGCCGTATGACATCTCGACTACCGGGCCGCAGCTCGTGTAGCCTTCATTTGCCCTAGAGAATGTCCATCGACGCCCGACTTCATCCATCTCCAATCCGTGTACTTTTGTTTATGACTAGACTGAGCCACAAACTAAGCCTTACCCATTAGACATGTGGAAGTACGGTAGTGCTTTGCAACAGAGGCCCGAGCTTTAGTCCTTATAGTGGCCGGGGTGCTACTTCCCACAACTGGCATGCACCCAAACCCCACCGAAAACAGGTTTTAGGGGTTTTGAAAGAGGAAGAGAGGTGTGTGTCCAATTCCAACATAAGCCAACCATTCCATGGTGTCCAAATGATATGAGAATTTCCCAAGTCTAAAGTTATAAAACCACCTAATGTTGCCTAATTAATCAGCGAAGCATCTACCTAAATTCATACTTGTGGAACCATGAATAGAGTGTCCACTAGTTGAGGTTTTGTTTGTCTAGGGTGAACAAGGTAATAATAATAACAATAACAATAATAATATGGTCATAACAAAGGTAAATAGGCATGGCTAAGTAAAACAGTGATAACGCGGGAATTTAAATAAAGCGATAATGCAATAATTTAAATCAACATAATTTTATAAAATGGGATTCAATATGATCAAGATGATGTGTCTTGCCTTGCTCGTTTTCCCAATCGACGGCTTCGACTTCCACGAAGAGCGGATCTTCCGAAGCTGCAGCGTCTACACGACCAACGGAAAAGAAAAAGGCTTTAACACTAAATAACTCCACATAACAGCAGAAACAAAGCACAAAAATGGGTTCTTTACATCTTAAGGAAAAATTAGAGACTTGAACGGTCCAATTCCGAGTTCAAATGGCCAAGATATGGCCATTTGAAGTTTATATGCTCTTTAAATGGATATTTGCGAATTTCTTCATTTAATTTTCAATTAAAAATCCCATTTATTGCGTCAGCCGAGGGGCGGGCGCGCGGACCGGGTCCACGGGGTGGGGGGCCCACGCGTCAGCCGCTCGGTCCACGGTGGACCGGGCGCACGCGGCTGGCGGCGGTCGGCGCCGTGGGTCCCGCGCGTCAGCCGCACCCGCGGGCGCGGGCGGCTGACGGCCGGGCCCACTTGGCAGCCGCGAGGGCGCGCCCGAGGGCGGCCTCGCCGGCGCGGCCGACGGGAGTGGCGCGCACCCGCGCCCCGATGGTCGCCGCCGGCGACCAACGGCGCGGCGGAGTGGCACCCGAGAGAGAGGAGGAAAGGGGGAAGGCGAACGGCGGTCTTCGGCTCACCCCGGGACAACGACGACGACGAGAGCGGCGGCCGGAGCGGAAGAAGACGGCGGCGCGGCTCGGGATGACGATGGCGACGGCGCCCCGACGGTCGACGGGCGAAGCGGAGCGGCGGACGGGGTCGACGGCGATGCGGCGATGCCGAGGGAGGTGGCGCCGAGCCGGGAGGAAGACCGGAGCGACGGCGGCGGCGAACCGAAGCATGGCGGCGACGGGGGAGAGAAGGTGCTACGGCGCGAGCACGATTCCGACGGCGAGAGCGAGCGGCGAGCGGCGGAAACGAAAGAGCGGAGCTCGGGGAGGGTTTAAATAGCGCCGGGGGAAGGAAAGAGCGGCCGGAGAGGGAGGAATCGCGCGCGGAAGATTCGGCTCCATTGATTGCGCCGGCGACGATTACGGGCTTGATTCGAACGAATCCGAGGGAGAGAGAGAGGGGAAAGAGGGGGAAATGGGGGAGGGGATTACGGGGAGTAATTCCCCCCTCTTGATTGCACGCGGGGCGGACGGGAGCGGCGGGATTCGCGGCGGCGGCGGCGCTAGGGCACGGGCGCTGGCGGCGGGCGCGGCGAGAGGAGGGAGATGACAGGTGGGTCCCACCCGTCAGCGAGAGCGGCGGGCGGGCCCGCCTGTCAGCGGCGCGCGCGCGCGGGGAGCCGATGGGCCGCGGGAGAGGAGAGAGAGAGGGAGAGGGAAATGGGCCGAGCCGGCCCAAGAAGGGAGGAGGAGGGGGAAAGGACTTCTTTTAGGGTTTTCTTTTTATAAAACCTTTTTAACTTTGTTTATTTCTTTTCAATTATTATTTGTGCTCTGAAAATTCCACTAAAATTTATTTAAGCATTTTAGGCTTTTAGGAAATATACAAAAATCCTCCAAGCCTCATTTGACTTTTATCTTTGCACATTTTAATTGTTGGAGGCTTTCACATGAATTTTAATTATTCTTTGCACAATTTCGAGGATAGATTTTAGAGTCGATTTGGGACGCGACAGATCGGTACGGTTTCCATCCGGGAGCCCTTCTGATGGGACAGCCCACACCTACCTCCACTTCTGCCGGGGGCAGGCGCGTCGTGGGAACGTGGCTGTCTGTCGATGACGCGACCAGTGCCAGACCGGTCATTCTTGTCCACCACGCGTCAGCTTAACAACGTGCATGTTTGCCCTTCTTCGTGTAATACCTTGCCTGTAATGGTTAGGATGAAGCCTGGTATAAATCTGACCAGGGCTAACGTGCCATCTCTAAGAGATAACACGCTAGCTCCGGCTTGAGACGAGTGCCTAGAGGCTTTCGTCTTGACGGGATGGGGCAAGGCGTGCGTCAGACCGCCAGTCGCCACCTAACCCGTGATCTGACCGGTCTGTGACTGGTCACAGACCGGATAAAGGAACGCGCTGTACTGCGTTGCATGCAGCGTGACACGCTTGACCAGACTGCAATAAATGCTGTTAGGTGAGCACAGCTGTGCTCACTTATCCCATATATGTGGCGCAGACTTCCTTAAGGGGTCGGGGTGCCTCGGCCCTCGGGGCCGGGGCAAGCGCAACCCGACCCCCCCCCCTCGGGGGAAATCAGGAGGAGGGCGGACACCTCACCCTCGGGCCCGACGTCCCCGAAGGTGCCAGGCCACGTGGGCGATTGCGTCTGCCTCAAGCCTCTGGTCATGATACTCCCGGTCCCATATCACCGACAGTAGCCCCCGGCGTTATGCCAGAGCAATTTCCCTTCCCCAGGGAAGCGGTCAGGTGTGACGCCACCCCTAAAGCCTGGTGACAGGTGGGACCGGTCTCCGTAGTTGGGCAAAATACCCAACGGTCTCAATCCATGCACATTGGTATTGGTAACTTTGGTTGTCCATAATGGGCGGTCTATTCAAGACTGCCACACCACTTGAGCAGCGCGCGAATCTGGGTGAGCAGATTTGTCTCGCCCGGAGATACGGTAACGCCGCTTCGGTCGGCGAGCGTAATTAACGCGCGCACGATACAATCCATTTCGATTGCCACAACCGCATATCCACTTCATGCGCCGTATGCGGGCGAATGGGATTAGTGGAAGCGTGGGCACGGGAAACGAGGGAGCGAGATAGCGAGATACGAGGGAGCGAGGTAGTGGGCGCGAGAAACGAGGAGCCAGGCCCAGCGATGGCAAGGGTATAAAAGCATCGAGAAAAGGATTTGCTTCCTTCCTTTCGCCATTGTTCCTCTTGCCTTCGCCGCCTGAGCTCTAACTCTTTCTCTGCTACGCCCTACTTTCGCCACACGCGCTCGTTCTCAATCATCTCTTCCTCCACCGCCATGGCACGGGGCTCTGCTCTGCTCGACGGCAGTGTACTACCGCCTTCCCGCATCGTGAGCGAGAGGCACGCCGGACTGCCGCGCCGCTTCATGCCGGAGTCCGCCACCGGTCGGGAGATAGTGATGCTGGGCGAGGGACGCCCGGCACCAGACTACCCGGGGCGGTCCATCTTCTTCCTCCCCTTCGCAATGGCTGGGCTGGTCCCGCCATTTTCTTCTTTCTTCATGGATGTCCTGGAGTTCTACGATCTCCAGATGGCGCACCTCACCCCCAATGCGGTGATGACATTGGCCATCTTCGCGCACCTGTGCGAGATGTTCATTGGGGTGCGCCCCTCTCTTCAGCTGTTCCGGTGGTTCTTCACCGTGCAGTCGGTGTCACCGCCGTCGGTGGTTGGCGGCTGTTACTTCCAGCCGCGGGGGCCGGTGTTGAACCGCTACATCCCCTGCGTCCTCCGCAAGAAGTGGGACGACTGGAAGAGCGACTGGTTCTACACCCCCCTCGCCAACGAAGCGCGCCTCCGACTTCCAAGCCAGCCCCCGGCGCAGGTCTCCAGCTGGCGGGCGCCGGTAGATCTGGGGGAGGACTACGACGCCGTCCTCGACCGCCTGGCGGGCCTGCGATCCCAGGGGCTCACCGGGGCCATGGTGTACGGCGATTACCTCCGTCGCCGGATTGCGCCGCTCCAACGGTGCGCCCGGAGCGCCTGGGAGTACACTGGGTCTGAAGACTACATGCGGACCCACCAGGGAGCCAGATGGGATTGGGCTCCCGAGGACTTCAAGATCGTGGTCCAAAGGGTGCTGAATCTTAGCTCCGTGGAGGCGTCTCGCATTCCTCAGGAGATCCTCCCCCTCTGCAGCGATCCCGACCGCGCCTCCATTCTAACCATTATGATGGGGGTCGGGGCCTCAGAGGAGAGAGCCCCTAAGGGCCACGACGGCGCGGGCGAGCGCCGCCGGGGGGAACAATCTGCCCCGGGAGGGGGTCGTGCTTCCGGGCCCCGCGTCGGGGGCTCGGGGAGCAGCCGCCCTGCCGACGCCCAGGGGAAGAGGAAGCTAGGAGGAACACCTCCCCCATCTCCTCCCCGAGGGGGCGGGGCGGTGCGTGCCAGCAGTCGGCGCCCGGAGGGGGCCGCGCCGACGTCGCAGCCCGAGGGGGAGCGCAAGAAGAAACGGCTCCGCAAGACGGGGGAGACGGAACCATGCCGGGGAAACCTGATTTCCCCTCCAAGGTGGTCATTCAACCGACCCCCTCGCAGGTTCGTCTCACTCTCATTGCAACCATCTTTCTCCCAAAAGGAAGTTTTTTCTTACTCATTTTGTTCGTCTTCTGGTTTTTTCTTCTGCTTCAGCGATGTCCCGTCGCATCCCTCCCGCCACCCCAAGTCCGGCCAGTCCGAGGCCGAAGATCCAGCGGCCGCAGAGGAGCGGAGGCGAGAATCTGACCGGCGTGAAGCCGCAGATCGCCTTCGGGAAGCTGAAGAGGCCGCCCGGGAGGCCGCCCGGGTTCGCCAAGCGGAGGAAGCTGCTCGGGAGGAGGCCGCCCGGGCTCGCCAGGCTGAGGAAGCTGCTAAGGAGGAGGCCGACCGGGCTCGCCAGGCTGAGGCGACAGCTGCTGCTGGCGCGTCACTTGGGCCCACTCCCTCGGGCGGCCCTCAGGCGACATCCTCCGAGGCGGCTCGCGACGAGGCCGCGGGCGCATCGCCTGGGCCTACCTCACCGGGCGACGCCCAGGACCAAACGGGCCCGGGGGACATCCCCGAGCCCAGCGCATCCTCCGGGGGGCCAAGCCGCGTCGCATTTTCTCCAAGGCGGCTCTTCTCCTCATCTTCTGTCGCCCCGCTGAGCGCCGAGCCCCTTCTGCAGGCCCTGGCCGCGCGCAAACACCGCAGTGCTGGATGGGTTCAACGCCCAAGTGGAGGCCTTGCGTGCGGAACGAGCGGAGCTCGAGGCCGCATGGACGCGTGTTGAGGAGGGGCGGCGCTCGGTGGACGCCATGGTGGAGGTGGGCCGTAAGGCTCACCGCCGTCATGTCTCGGAGCTTGAAGCCCGGAAAGCGGCGCTGGCGGAGATCGCCCGTGAGGTGGAGGAGGAGCGGGCGGCCGCCCTCATCTCTACCACCGCGATGGTCGAGGCGCAAGACACCCTCCGCCTTCAGCACGCAAGCTGGGAGGCGGAGCTGAAGAAAAAGCTCGACGCCGCCCAAGGGGTCCTTGACTCCGCCGCTGCCCGAGAGCGGCGGGTAACGGAGACTGAAGCGGCGTCTCGGCGGCGCGAGGAGGCCCTTGAGGCCCGTGCCATGGCGCTGGAAGAACACGCCGGCGCCGTGGAGAGGGGCTTGACGGACCGCGAGGCCGCCGCTGATCTCCGAGAGGCGACGCTGGCGGCGCATGAGGCCGCCTGCGCCGAGGAGGAGTCCGCGCTCCGCCTCCGCGAGGATGCACTCGCTGAGCGGGAGCGAGCTCTCGAGGAGGCCGAGGCCACGACGCAACGGCTGGCGGACAGCCTGTCCCTCCGCGAGGCAGCGCAGGAGGAGCAGGCGCGCCGCAATCTGGAATGCGTCCGCGCCGAGAGAGCCGCACTGGAGCAGCGGGCTGCCGACCTCGAGGCGCGGGAGAAAGAGCTGGACGCAAGGGCGCGCGTCGGTGGGGCGGCTGCGGGCGAAAGCGACTTAGCCGCTCGCCTCGCGGCTGCCGAACACACCGTCGCTGACATGCAGCGCGCACTAGATTCCTCCATCGGGGAGGCCGAGGCCCTCCGCTTGGCGGGCGAGATGGGGCCCGACATGCTTTGGGACTCGGTCTCCCGCATGGATCGCGCTGGTCGGCAAGCGGGCCTCTGGAAAGGCCAGACGAGGATGCGCCCCATCAATCTGGAAGGCCTCGCTCCGCACCTCAACAGGATGGCCTGGGTCCTCGAACGACTCCCCGAGGAGCTCGAGAAGACCATCAAGTCATCCTCGAGGGACCTCGCCCGGGGGGCGGTCGAACTCGTGCTAGCGAGTTACCAGGCCCGGGACCCCAATTTCTCTCCCTGGATGGCGCTGGAGGAGTTCCCTCCCGGGACTGAGGACGACGCGCGCGCGCGCGTCCGGGATGCCGCCGACCACATCGTCAACGGCTTCGAGGGCTCGGCCCCTCGGCTCGCGTTCGCCCCCAACTCCGACGAGGAGGGCAACACCAGCAGTGCAGACGATGGGGGTGACGAGGCCGTCGACTCGGGCGCGTCGGAATGAGCCCCCAAGCCCCCGCCAATCTTTACTTTTTTCTTTTTCTTTCTTCTAAGGCCTTCATGCCTCTTTTGTGTACAAATTAACTTAATCTGCAATCAGAAATGACGAAAAAATTTTTGTGTTAGTTTTATTTTGCTATACATACGCGATGAGGATGATCTGTGCCATGGTCCTTTTGCGCCTTAGCTTGAAATAAGGGCTCGTGCCCAAGTCCCAGTCCTCGAATGGCTCGGGTCGGGGCTAGTGCCTGGGGAGATCCACATGTCGAGACTGGCCAGGCCGGGAACGTGGTGACCGAGGGGTATGGGTGACCCGATTGTGGGTTTTTGCCGATTCCCCCCCGGAGTTCACCACGCCCCGGGGCACGGCTCGGTTCTGGGCCCCGTTTGGCGATTTTAGCTGACCGAACCGAACCCCCGAGGACAAGGTTGAGTACGAGTGACCCTATTTTAAGTCAAGATTCTTCAAAAGGAAATAACAGCACAGACACAACCTTTAGGAAATTGAAACTGCTTCTATTGAAATGTTGAAAAAAGAGAAATAAGAATGTAATGCATGTGTGGTAGCCCCCGGCCAACCCTGCACACCCGAGGGGGGTGCGGGGTTGGCCTGAGCCAAAACCTGACACCCGACCCCCCCCTCCTCAGGGGTAGAAGCGACGAAGGTGCTCGATGTTCCATGGGTTAGGCAGCTCCGTGCCGTCGCCCGTGGCCAGCCGTACCGAGCCCGGCCGGGGGACACCGATCACTCGATACGGACCCTCCCACATTGGTGAGAGTTTGCTCAATCCAGCACGCGTTTGGACGCGGCGTAGGACGAGGTCGTCGACGCAGAGTGATCGGGCCCGGACGTGGCGCTGATGGTAGCGCCGCAGGCTCTGCTGGTAGCGCGCGGCTCGGAGAGCCGCGCGCCGCCTTCGCTCTTCCAAGTAGTCGAGGTCATCTCTACGAAGCTGATCTTGATCAGCCTCGCAGTACATGGTGGCCCGAGGAGACCTCAGGGTGAGCTCGGATGGGAGAACCGCTTCTGCGCCGTAGACGAGGAAGAAAGGCGTTTCCCCGGTCGCTCGGCTTGGTGTGGTTCGGTTTGCCCAGAGCACCGCTGGCAACTCCTCGATCCATGAATCGCCGTGCTTCTTGAGAATATTGAAGGTCTTGGTTTTAAGGCCTTTGAGGATTTCTGCATTGGCGCGCTCCACTTGGCCATTGCTTCTGGGGTGGGCAGGTGAGGCGAAGCAAAGCTTGATGCCCATGTCCTCGCAGTAGTCGCCGAAGAGTTCACTAGTGAATTGGGTGCCATTATCCGTAATAATACGGTTAGGCACTCCAAAACGGGTCGTGATGCCCTTAATGAATTTAAGAGCAGAGTGCTTATCGATCTTGATAACCGGATAAGCCTCGGGCCACTTAGTGAACTTGTCGATCGCAACATACAGATACTCAAACCCGCCCGGGGCCCGTTTGAACGGTCCCAGGATATCAAGCCCCCAGACAGCAAATGGCCATGATAGTGGTATGATCTGCAGGGCCTGGGCCGGCTGATGGATTTGCCTGGCGTGGAACTGACACGCTCTGCATCGCCGGACCAGATCGACTGCATCATTGAGAGCTGTCGGCCAATAAAATCCTTGACGAAAGGCCTTGCCAACCAGGGTGCGCGAGGCGGAATGGGCTCCGCACTCGCCCTCATGGATGTCAGCAAGAAGCTCAACGCCTTGTTCCTGAGGAATGCACTTCAGGAGGATTCCGTTAGCCGCGCGCCGATAGAGGGTCCCTTCTACCAGCACATAGCGTTTGGAAATGCGTTGTACGCGTTCACTCCCTTCGCGGTCCTCAGGTAGAGTCTTATCTGTGAGGTATGTTTGGATCTCAGAGATCCAAGCAATCAATCTAAGGGAGCTTGGAGCGCTCCCTTCGGGTCCCGAGGCCTGGACTCCGACGGGCCTCGGGGGCCGGTCAGGCGCATCCGTCTCCCCTAAGGGGTCGGGTCGCGCCGACGGCTGGGTAAGCCTTTCTTCAAAGGCGCCCGGTGGGGTCTGGGCTCGCGAGGACGCGAGCCGTGAGAGTTCGTCGGCTATCATGTTATCCCGTCTGGGCACATGCCGAAGCTCTATCCCGTCAAAATGGCGCTCCATACGCCGTACTTGGCGCACGTAGGCGTCCATCTGCGGGTCAGAGCACCGGTACTCCTTACAGACTTGGTTAACAACCAGCTGAGAGTCGCCTAACACCAGGAGGTGGCGGATCCCCAGCCCGGCTGCCACCCTGAGTCCGGCAAGGAGTCCCTCGTACTCTGCCATATTATTGGTCGCTCGAAAGTCGAGGCGGACCAGATATCTAAGGACGTCTCCGGTCGGGGAGGTCAACGTGACCCCCGCACCGGCACCCTGGAGGGACAGAGAACCATCGAACTGCATCACCCAGTGGGTGGTGTGAGGCAGCTGCGAGGGGTTCGTGCTGGCCTCGGGGATTGAGACGGTCTCTGGAGCCGGGGTCCACTCTGCCACAAAATCGGCGAGGGCCTGGCTCTTGATAGCGTGGCGTGGTTCAAAGTGCAGATCGAATTCAGAAAGCTCGATTGCCCATTTTACCACCCGTCCTGTACCCTCTCGATTATGCAAGATTTGACCGAGGGGGTAGGACGTAACCACAGTGACCCGATGCGCTTGGAAATAATGGCGCAGTTTCCTCGAGGCCATCAGAATAGCGTAAAGCATCTTCTGGGCCTGAGGGTATCGGGTTTTGGCGTCCCGGAGGGCCTCACTAACAAAGTAAACAGGCCGCTGCACCTTTCGGCGGGGCCGATCCTCTTCACTAGGGGCCGTATCCCCGGGGTGCTCTTCGTCCAAGTGGCCTCTCGGGGCACACTCGTCTCCTGCGCTGATGACCTCGGGGTCCGAAGATGACAGGTGCGGCCTTCCCACAGTGGCCTCGGGGCCGTCCTGGGGGTCGGGGGCTCCTGGCGTCGTCAGACACGCGGGCAAAGGGCCAGCTCCGGTCGTCAGGGGCCTCAGGCCTCCGTTCGGCTCGGGGGCCTCTTCTCCCTGCTCTCTCCCGGGTCGAATCAGCACAGGGTTAGCCTCGGGGTCGAAGGGTGGTAGGTGCGGCCTTCCCGCAGTGGCCTCGGGGCCTTCCTGAGGGTCGGGGGCACCCAGCACCGTCTGACAAGCGGGCAGAGGGCCGACTCCGGTCGTCGGGGGCCTTAGGCCACCGTTCGACTCGGGGGCCTCTCCTCCCTGCCTGCTCCCGGGCCAAGTCGGCACAGAGTGGGGGTGCGCAGAATGAGAATTGTCCTCATCGCGCTCCACAACCAACGCTGCACTAACTACTTGGGGGGTCGCTGCTAAGTAAAGTAGCAGGGACTCATTTGGCTCCGGGGCGACTAGAACCGGAGGAGAGCTGAGATACGCCTTCAACTGGGCGAGGGCATTTTCAGCTTCCTTCGTCCAAGTAAACGGCCCCGAGCGCTTGAGGAGCTTAAATAAGGGTAGCGCCTTCTCTCCCAGCCTCGATATAAAACGACTTAGGGCGGCCATGCAACCAGTGACGCACTGCACATCCCTAAGTTTGCTGGGGGGGCGCATCCGCTCTATAGCTCGTATCTTCTCGGGGTTGGCCTCAATGCCTCGGGCAGAGACCAAGAACCCGAGAAGCTTGCCCGCAGGCACACCAAACACGCACTTATCGGGGTTCAGTTTTATGCGGGCGGAGCGGAGATTCTCAAAAGTTTCCGCTAGATCTAAAAGTAAAGTTTCTTGGTTGCGCGTTTTTACAACCAAGTCATCGACATAAGCCTCAACATTACGTCCTATTTGGCTACCCAAAGAAATTCGAGTAGTACGTTGAAAAGTAGGACCTGCATTCTTTAACCCGAAGGGCATTGATGTATAACAATAGGTTCCTACGGGGGTAATGAACGCAGTTTTTTCCTCATCCTCCCTAGCCATGCGAATCTGATGGTAACCAGAGTATGCATCTAGAAAACACAAAAGGTCGCACCCCGCAGTGGAGTCGACGATCTGATCTATGCGAGGCAGGGGGTAAGGATCCTTAGGACATGCCTTGTTGAGGTCGGTGTAGTCGATGCACATCCGAAGCTTGCCGTTCGCCTTGGGAACGACCACCGGGTTCGCCAGCCACTCCGGATGGATGACTTCACGGATGAATCCGGCCTCGAGAAGCCTCGCCACCTCCTCGCGGATGAAGGCTTGACGTTCCGGGGCCTGCCGCCGCACTTTCTGCCGGACCGGCCTTGCGCCCGGCCGCACGGCGAGACGGTGCTCAATCACCTCCCTGGGGACCCCGGGCATGTCCGCTGGTCTCCATGCGAAGACGTCAGCGTTTGCCCGCAGGAAGGAGACGAGCGCGTCTTCCTATTTGCCATCCAGAAGACCACCGATCCGTGTGGTCTTGGATGGGCCGTCGCCCAAGGCAACCTCCTTGACCGGGACCTCGTCGCATGTGGCAATCCGCTGCCTCGGGGCGGTGGGGGCGGAGGTGCCAAGCCTCTCGTCACCACCCTCGGGCTTGGTCGCAGCAGCGAGGTGGTCCGCGCGCTGCTCCATGCAAGCGAGCGCGACTTTAAGGTCGCCACGGACAGAGATGGGGCCACCGGGGCCCGGCATCTTCATCTGGAGGTAGGCGTAGTGGACCGCCGCCATGAACTTCACCAACGCGGGTCTCCCCAGGACCGCGTTGTAGGGCAGACTGAGGTCCGCCACATCGAAGTTCACCCGCTCCGTGCGGAAGTTGGCTGATCCACCAAAGGTGACCGATAGGTCGATGTGACCCAACGGCCATGTGTGCCCTGGCGTCACACCGATGATCGGTTGAGACGGCTGGAGCACCATCCCCGGGGCCTTGATAGCATCAAAGGCCGCGGGGGAAAGGATGTTGAGAGCCGCTCCTCCATCTATGAGGACACGCCCCAACTTCACATTGCAGATGGTGGGAGAAACCACCATCGCAATCTGCCCTCCCCGGGCAACGCACGGTGGGTGGTCGGTCTGGTCGAAAGTGAGAGCAACCTCCGACCACCGCGCCCGACGCATCGCCTCATGAGTAGGGGCCATGGCCAGAAGCTCTCGCTTCATAGCCTTGAAGCTCCGGCGAGAGACGTGAGCACACGCTCCTCCATCGACGGTGGCAATGGTGGCCCCAGGTTCTTGGAAACCTAGGTCATCATCACCATCATCGATGTCAACAGCGGGGGCCTTCTGCTTGGCCTCACTTCGCCGTTTGCTGGAAGGAACCGCCGGGGACTTGCCCTCACGGCGTTCCTGCCTCCTGTCCTCCTCCCACTTCCTCGTTCGCTCAGCCAGGTTTTTGACTGCACGACAGTCCGCGAGATCGTGGAGGGAGGTGTTGTGGACGGAGCACCACCTGCCGGCGGGGCGCTCCCTGCTGGGAGTACCAGCCTCTTTCTTTTTGTCGCTCGCAGGCCTCCCCTTTCGAGTGGCCCGCGGAGCGCCCTTGACGGCGAGGACATGACCCTCGTCGCCGGAACGGTCCGACCTCTTCTTCCTCCTCCTGTCACGCCGCCCTGTCTGAGCGGCGGATCCGGGGGCGGCCGAAGCTGCCACTCCGGAACCGGAGGAGTTCCATGTCCACGCTTCCTCCTTACGAGCCACTCGGTCCGCGAGCTGAAAAAGCTCCGCGGTAGTCTGGGGCTCTTTGGAAGCGATCTTTTCGAGCATGCGGTTGTGCCGCACGCCCCCCCTGAACGCGTAGATCACCGCGTGTGCAGGGATGCATGGTATAGTATTGCGGACTTGGCAAAACCGCTGAATGTACGAGCGAAGCGACTCATCATCGCCTCGCTGTACTGCATGCAAGTCCGCTTCTTCGCCTGGGCGCGGATATGTGCCTTGGAAGTTCATGGTGAACTGTTGGCACAAATCTTCCCAGGAGTGGACCGACGCGGGTGGCAGGTTCATTAGCCAACCCCGCGCCTGTCCTTTTAGGGCCATGGGAAAGAAGTTCGCCATGACCCTGTCGTCACCCCCAGCGGCCTCAATCCCGGTCGTATAGACCTGGAGAAACTCGGTGGGGTTGACGCTCCCATCGTACTTCTCGGTGATGGTGGGCCGGAACCTTGGGGGCCAACGGACATTCCGAAGACTCGCCACAAAGGCTCTACAGCCAACACCACCGGCCGGGGGCACGGAGGGCTGATCCTCACGTCCATGTCGAGGTGACACTCTGGACGAAGAGGCACCCTCCGTTGCGCGGGGAGTACGCCGGTTATTACGCCGGCGCTCGATGTCGATGCGGGCATCCGGCTCTCCATGCTGATCCTCCCGAGTTGGAGGTGTCGACGAGGGAGTGGCGGCCGAATGGCGCGCAGCAGCCGCCGCTCGCCGCGCCCTCCGCCTTGACGACACGGAGCCGGTGGTAGCGGCGCCGGAGGTCTTGGTGGTGGCGGACCGTCCACCAGCACCCAGGCGCTGCTGTGCCGTCATGACCAAGTTGGCCACGTCGTCCAGCCATCGCTGGGCTGGAGACTCCGGGTCAGGGACGACAGGCGGGTGTCGTAGGAGCGCGCCAGCAGCCTGAAGCGCACCCTGAGGCGTGCTGCCGTCGCCGTAGACGAGGAGGCGACGCTCCCCATCTCGCCGTTCTCCTGCATCACCTGCGACTGGTGATGCCACGGATTTGTCGACCCTCTCAAGCGCCTCCCCCTGCTTAGGGCTTTGGCGCGGAGGAGGTGGGGGAGTACGAGCTCGACGGCGTGGATTCGGCTCCCCATCGTCGCCGCTCACACTCGGAGAGAGGTCGTGCGCTTTTCCTTGCTCGGCCATTAGGCTGAACAAGAAAAACTTGGCGCACACGGAAGAGTCTGAGAGCTCAGAAAACACACACTGAGCCCCCTACCTGGCGCGCCAGATGACGGAGCTCGTGGCTCCTCACCGGGAGACCGCGCAGGCCCCCCTTTGCCAGTTCGGCCGGGGGCTTAGGGTGAGATCTCAAGCTCTCTCTGTATGTGGAAAGATTGCGTGCTCTCAAGAGAACATGAAACACAAGCGATGTATACAGGTTCGGGCCGCTGAGAAGCGTAATACCCTACTCCTGTGTTTTGGTGGATCTGTGTATGAAGGGACTACAAAGTGAGAGCCAACCTCTCCCTCGTTCTAGGCTCTGAATCTGGCAAGAATCAATCCATCCCCTCTCTATGGGCAAGGTCCTCCTTTTATACTTCAAGGGGATACCACATGCACCCTTCCCTTTCCAAACTGGACTGTTCTTTTTCTCTTTAATGGGCGGAGATCGGTACGGTTTTCATCCGGGAGCCCTTCTGATGGGACAGCCCACACCTACCTCCACTTCTGCCGGGGGCAGGCGCGTCGTGGGAACGTGGCTGTCTGTCGATGACGCGACCAGTGCCAGACCGGTCATTCTTGTCCACCACGCGTCAGCTTAACAACGTGCATGTTTGCCCTTCTTCGTGTAATACCTTGCCTGTAATGGTTAGGATGAAGCCTGGTATAAATCTGACCAGGGCTAACGTGCCATCTCTAAGAGATAACACGCTAGCTCCGGCTTGAGACGAGTGCCTAGAGGCTTTCGTCTTGACGGGATGGGGCAAGGCGTGCGTCAGACCGCCAGTCGCCACCTAACCCGTGATCTGACCGGTCTGTGACTGGTCACAGACCGGATAAAGGAACGCGCTGTACTGCGTTGCATGCAGCGTGACACGCTTGACCAGACTGCAATAAATGCTGTTAGGTGAGCACAGCTGTGCTCACTTATCCCATATATGTGGCGCAGACTTCCTTAAGGGGTCGGGGTGCCTCGGCCCTCGGGGCCGGGGCAAGCGCAACCCGACCCCCCCCCCCCCCTCGGGGGAAATCAGGAGGAGGGCGGACACCTCACCCTCGGGCCCGACGTCCCCGAAGGTGCCAGGCCACGTGGGCGATTGCGTCTGCCTCAAGCCTCTGGTCATGATACTCCCGGTCCCATATCACCGACAATCATATTAATTTATATTTTAAGTCTTCTCTAGCTACTTAATTAATCATGCGCTAATAAGATACCTCCTTTTTTTTGTCACACTTCTTTTTGTCACACTTGTTTTTTTGACAAATTTTTAGGCCCATCGCTTGGCATATTGGAGGAAAAAGTGAAACGACATATTCGTAAATGAAAAATGATTTGTGAATAAATCTTTTGTATACGTGTTCTTAACGATCTAAAAGCACCAGTTGAAAAAAAAAACTACGATGAAAAAACCCCAAAATCGAGAAACTTTACTATAAGAAAAGATGCATAACAGATGGATGATGCTTGGAGGGTAGAATACTAATTTTTTTCAGTCCATTGCTAAAAAAGATTTAGAATAAATATCATCTTGCAGATCTGTGATCAGTCTGGATAGGTTATTTATTTGCATAAGCAAAATGTAAGTCTAGTTTTAAGAATAGAATGAGGATCTCTACTTTTTCCACAATGGGTTTTGATTTGTTAGATCTATTCTCACATCCAATAATTTTGGACAGTCTTGTATATCCTTTCTCTAGCTTGATTAACATAATCTTTCTGATAAAGCCCTTTGCCAAATGGGTTTAATGGTTATTTCTTGAAGAAATGTTGGTATATCATTGCTAAAGATTTTTACAGGCTTACAGCTCACTTTCATGCTAGTTGATATGAACCCACTAGGGTATAAGAAGAGGGGGAGAATGACCACAGGGTCGTGCTCTAACCCTAGGATACGCCCCTAATGGGCCCAACTTATAAACAATCCATTCGACCCAAAAGAGGTGACGTAGCACCGTGAACAAAAAATACTCGGTAGTAAAACGACAATTGCGGCTGCTCCATAACTGATATGGACATGTGGCTAGATCCATTTGAAAGTAGACTTGATAAGCTTTCCGTGAAGTACTTGCACGCCCAAATCGGAGTTCGCATGAAGTCGTGGCGGCCATCAGAAGTTGGCGCTGTCCTGCAGTCCGAATCCAACCCGCGTGAATCCTCTCCCCTTTGTATCCTCTCCATTGTTCCTGAATAAAACAAGAGTGCACATATCTCCGGGGTATAAAAAAGTGGAACATGAACTCAAGAATGAACTCTCCTGATAGTTGATTTGACGTGCATGAGCGTGGGTAATAGGACCATGAAGTTGTACTTGTGGGGACGTGGATGTATCAATGGTGTTGATGTCCTCATCATCCTCCCCTTCTTGCATTTTAATCGTCCTCGACTCAAGCTCATCTTCTTCTCCCAAATACGACTTCAAATCTGCAACGTTAAATGTGGAACTAACCCCAAAATCTGCAGGCAAATCAAGCTTATATGCATTCTCATTAATCTTTGCTAACACTTTAGATGGTCCATCAGCTCTAGGCATCAATTTAGATTTTCTCAGATCAGGAAACCATTCTTTTTGCAGATGCAACAAAACCAAATCTCCAGGTTCAAAATTCAATTCCCTCCTACCTTTGTCACCAGCAAACTTATACTTAGCATTCATGCGCTCTATGTTTTCTTTAGTTGTCTCATGCAGTTTTAACATCAACTCAGTACGTTGCTTAGCATCAAAATTCAATTTTTCAGAAGATTGCAAAGGCATCAAATCAATTGGAGCACGAGGCAACAAATCATACACAATCTGAAATGGGCACAACTTTGTAGCAAAATGCAAGGAACGATTATAAGCAAATTCAATATGAGGCAAGCATTCTTCCCACATCTTAATATTTTTTCTTCAAAACAACACTGATCATAATAGACAAGGTTCTATTCACAACTTCAGTTTGTCCATCAGTTTGGAGATGACAAGTAGTACAAAACAAAAGCTTAGTCCCCAATTTGGCCGACAAAGTTCTCCAAAAATAGCTAAGAAATTTAGTGTCACGATCAGAAACAATTGTGTTTCGCACACCATGCAAGTGAACAATTTCTCGAAAGAACAAATCAGCGATATGAGTAGCATCATCAGTTTTATGATATGGTATAAAATGTGCCATTTCAGAAAATATATCCACAACCACAAAAATGCTATCACGCCCCCTCTTAGTCCTAGGCAATCCCAACACAAAATCTATTGAAATATCTTCCCAAGAAACAGTAGGAACAGAGAGAGGCATATACAAACCATGTGGATTTAAGCGTGACTTAGCCTTTTGACATGTAGTGCAGCGAGCAACGAATCTCTCCATATCTCTTCTCATATTTGGCCAAAAGAAATGACTAGCAAGGATGTCCTCCGTCTTCTTGGCACCAAAATGTCCCATCAAACCACCTCTATGCGCTTCCTGTAACAACAACAAGCTAACGGAGCTAGCTAGAAGGCATAGCCTGTTAGCTCTAAAAACAATCCCATCATTGAAGATGAATTTGTTCCATGTTCTTCTATCCTTACAATGCAGCAACACATCTTTAAAATCAACATCATGCGCATATCGGTCTTTAATAGTTTGGAGGCTAAAAATCTTATAGTCAAGTTGTGTGAACAAAGTATATCTCCTAGACAATGCATCAGCAATGATATTTTCCTTCCCTTTCTTGTGTTTGATAACATAAGGAAAAGATTCAATAAATTCAACCCATTTAGCATGTCTACGGTTCAGTTTCCCTTGATTACGAATATGCTTCAAAGACTCATGATCAGAATGTATGACAAATTCCTTGGGCCACAAATAATGCTGCCATGTTTCTAAAGTTCACACAAGAGCATACAATTCCTTATAATAAGTAGAATAATTCAGAACAGGCCCTCCCTCCAGAACCGAATAATTCAGAACAGGCCCTCCCTCTAGAACCGCGCAGCCCAGCCCAACCGACGGGTGGGCCCACTTACACATACCACGCCGCTTACACTTTCGTCCTCGCTTCGTGTAAAAGGGTTAACACGGAAGTGACATGGTTGGAGGAAAGAGGCCTTATAAGTTAGTTCCACTTATGCTAAACTAGCAAGGTGGTGCTAAACATGTGCACACAGCTCACATGGGCAACACAGGCCTCATCCTAATTGAGCCAGGATGTCACATACACCCCTCCCCCCTGCCCCCCTCAAAGGACCCGACATCCCTGTTGGTCCAACTTACCCAGCCACACAGGCAAATGTCCAGGAACACGCCCCCTCTTAGCGCACGTTTGTTGTCACACCCCGAAGTTTTCCTCCCTAGTCAAAATTGCAATTTATAATTGACCCCAAGAAAATGCAGAGGAAATCAGGATAAAACCCTAAGAAAATAATACAAATAATAATCGGATTTGACATGTGGAATTTTTCTTGAATTCTACATGTCGAAATTCATTAACAGGATTTTTAGTGAAATTTTCAGAGCTCTAGAAATAATTTTAACCAAATAAAAATCACTAAAGTGCAATTGTTAATTCCAGGGAAAATCCTTTTTCTTTTTCTTTTTCCTTTTTCCCCTTTTTTCCCTCCTTTTTGTCCAATGGGCCGTCGGCCCATTTCTCTTTTTCCTCCCCCTCCTCTCTGTTGGGCCGGCGCAGGCCGAGGCCCAGCCCGACAGCCGGCCGCCCGCCCGCCTCCTCTCGGGGTCGCCGACAGGTGGGGCCCACCTGTCGGACCCGTCTCCCTCCTCCCGCCGATCCCGCTCGTGCCGCCGCCGCCGCAACCGACGCCGCGCCCACGTCTCCGCCTTCCCCGGGCCACGTCGACCACGCCCGCGCGTGCGCCGCATTCCCCGCGCCCGTTCCCCTCTCTCTCCCACTCGCGCCCGCGCCCGAGATGGCCGGGATTCGAAAACCGAATCCCGCCTCTCTCTCCTCCCCACTCCCCCACGTCGGCCGTCGAATCCCGCCGCTCCCGGCCACGTCCGGTTCCCCCATCCCCTATTTAAGCATCGCCGGCACCCCCTCTCGCTTTTTCCCCATTGCGCCGACCTCTCCCGAGCCCCCCAACGCCTCCGCGCCGTGCAACCACCCGCCGCCGCCGCTTTTGCTACTCCGGCCGCCGCTAGCCGCCGCTAGGCTCGCCGCCGTCTCACGCCGTCGCCGCCGTTAGCTTCGCGCGGCCGAGGTCCACCTCGTCCACCCCTCCTCCGTCGAGGTTCGTCGCCGGAACCCCCTCCCCACGTGCACGGGTGAGCGTCACCTCTACCGCCGCCTTCGGCCATGGATCCCGATCGCCATGGTCCATCTCTCTCTCTCTAATCCCTCTCTTCTCCTTCCTTAGGGCACGCCGGAGCTCGTCCGCTATCCGACGCCGTCCTCCCGTGACTTGCCGTCGCCGTCCGCCATCGCCTTCCTCCGCGCCGGCCACCCTCGGTGAGGCATCCCCTCCCTTCTTTTCCCCCTTCCTCTCCTCCTAGAGCCGCTTGCCGCCGCTCTCCGCCGCCGGACGATCGCCGTCGGTCGTTGCTTTGCGCCGCTGCCGCATGCGCGCCGCCGCCGTGTGAGCGCCGCGCCGCCGGCGCCATGGTCGCCGCTGTCTCGCGCCGCGCCCGCGCGCCCCGGCCGCGAGGTCCCGCGCCGCCGTCCGATCTACCCTTGGGTAGATCGGGGCCGTCGGTTCGGCCGCCACGTGGCGCCGCCGCCCCTCCTTTCCCCGTGCCGCTGACCGGTGGGCCCGCGCGCCGCCACCCCCTTCCTCTCTCTCCCGGTCGCTGACCGGTGGGCCCCGCCTGTCGGCGCCGAGCCGCGCCCCCTCGCTGACGTCAGCCCTGGTTAATATTGCGCAATAAATGATTTAAGGTTTTTCTTTTATAGTAATAAACACAGTGAATCTTCTAAAATTCATAACTAATTCATCCGAGCTCCGTTTAAGCCCATTCAAGTCTCAGTAAATCAAGGAAAATGTGTAGAATCCATTAAAAATGGTTTTGTTCTCTGTTTCAGTAGTCTTATAGCCTGTTTGCAATGTTTGCTTTGTATGTCGTTAGATTCCGATCCCTCCGACGCTCCGGTGTACTTCGAGATAGTCGCCGAGGTCCCTCCAGCAGCAGAGCAAGGCAAGTCATGCTTGTCACTTGATCATATTGATCCTATATTGCAAATGTCCTAATGTTTTCTTTCAAATATCGCATTTGTTTTGCAATTATACTATGGGAGGGTTACCTATTGTTACAGCTATGCCTTTTGATACCATGCTCCTTTGTTAGCTTGGGTTATAACATGATTAGATTTTGGACTAGGAATTGCTTAGCCATGCTTAGTTCAACTAGCACACATTGGGGATCTTATTTAAAACCTAGACTATAGGTTTATATGATAATGTTGGTTTAATACCACCGCTCTGGTGTTGGTTAAATAAAATGAACCACATGGTGGGCTGTGGGTGCATGGTTTTGCTAGTCGCACCCATGGCAGTTAAGGACCGGTTCGCGGGATGCCCTGGAAGAATTTATCGTACTTACCACAAGCCAGCGTGGGCAACGGCTGGGCTTGTAGTGTAGCTTTCCTCTAGTCGACGCATCCAGGCAAGGGTGGGCGTGATGGAGCGGGGCGGGCCCTGCGACGGCCTCTGTCGCTTCCGGATTCACCTAGGCACGAGAGGGGACTGCCCGTCGCCCGCTGGGGACGGGGGTGAAACCTGAGGTGTGGTGTGCTTGGCTAGAGGGGGTTATGCGAAGGGTCCTGTCACGGCCTCTTTCCGGTATGTCGTGGTGACATGTCGGCGCACGGAAACGTGTCGTGGGGCTGTGTCTTGTGGGTACAGTTGTACACCTCTGATCAGAGTAAAACTATTCGAATAGCCGTGCCCGCGGTTATGGGCGGTCAACCAGATTCACCGTGATTAGTCTCACCCTAGTGTAATCTGTTGAACTTGGATAGTTCAGGTGGATGGCTGGGCCTGTCGCAACGTGGGTTAGCGTTGGACAGCGGATGTTTAATACTGCTTAATTATTACAACTGTTTTCGCATTAAATTCCTGTTTATAAATGCCAGTATTTATGCAAATGAACCACTCTAGCTCTTCTTTGTTAATTCCCTGCATCATACCCCCATCCCGGTATGACTTGCTGAGTACAGTGGGTAGTACTTAGTCTTGCTCTATTTTTCCCAACCCCAGAGGACGGGTATGTGTCAGATGAAGGTTTCCCCGAGGAGTAGGCTTCGTCCGTGCCGTCGAGGATGCCTGTGGAGTGGTGTTCCCGCTGCGGTTTAGTCAAGGCTTAAGCTCCAGTTTCTTTTGTTTTCCGCTGCATTTTTGTAAGACCTTTATAATGTTTGTAAGACGTGGATCTGTATGTCAACATTGTCGTTTGTGTACCCCGGCTGGTCCTGGACGGGGGTTTTAATACACATTCTGCTTGGAATTCTATTCGGGAATTTCTGGGCGCGACATTTGTACGCCATATGCCATGCCATGTGCCTCACATAGAGCCCACATGCGCCATATGCCTGCACACTGACCCGTGCGTGCAATCGCGAGGGTTAGCTCTAATACCATTTGTAACAGCCCTCCCTCTAGAACCGCGTAGCCCAGCCCAACCGACGAGCGGGCTCACTTACACATACCACCTCGCTTACACTTTCGTCCTCGCTTCGTGTAAAAGGGTTAACCCGAAAGTGACATGGTTGGAGGGGAGAGACCATATAAGTTGGTTTCACTCATGCTAAACTAGCAAGGTGGTACTAAACATGCGCACACAGCTCACATGGGCCACACAGGCCTTATCCTAAATGGGCCAGGATGTCACAAATATGCAACAAGTTTTCCTTCTTGTAGCAAAACACCACCCAATCCAATCCCACTAGCATCACATTCAAGTTCAAAAGTCTTTTTAAATCGGGAAGTTGGAGCAGAGGTGCATGGGTCAACTTATCTTTCAAAATGTGGAAGGCGTTCTCTTGTGATGTGCTCCAAGTGAAAGGCACTCCCTTCTTTGTAAGCTCATTCAATGGTGCAGCAATGGTGCTAAAATCCCGCATAAAGCGGCGATAGAACCCCGCGAGTCTTAGAAAGCTCCGCACCTGTGAGACCGTTTTAGGAGTCGGCCAACTCTGAATTGCCTCAACCATGGCTTGATCAACCTCATTCCCCTTTGGAGTAACAACATAGCCAAGAAACGGGACTCGTTCGGTGCAAACACAGCACTTCTCAAGGTTACCAAACAAACGTGCAACACACAAAGCATTAAAAACAAAATGTAAATGATCAAGATGGTCCTCTAAAGATTTACTATAAATCAGAATATCATCAAAGTAGACCACCACAAATTTTCCAATGAAAGGACACAAAACCTCATTCATCAACCTCATGAAAGTGCTTGGTGCATTAGTTAAACCAAAAGGCATCACTAACCACTCATATAACCCAAAACTTCGTTTTAAAGGTTGTTTTCCATTCATTCCCCAACTTCATACGAACCTGGTGGTAACTACTATGCAAATCGACTTTAGAGAACACAGTGGAGCCACTCAATTTATCAAGCATATCATCTAACCTAGGAATAGGATGACGAAATCTAATAGTAATATTATTAATAGCTCTACAATCAACACATATACACCATGATCCATCTTTCTTTGGTACCAAAATCACCGCAACCACACATGGACTAAGAGACTCACATACGTACCCTTTTATCATGCAATTCCTGAATTTGACGCTGAACCTCCTTGGTTTCCTCAGGGTTGGTTCGGTATGGCGCACAGTTGGGTAGTGAAGCACCTGTGATCAAGTCGATTTGATGCTCAATTCCACGCACTGGTGGCAACCCCGGTGGTACTTCCTTGGGAAACACATAAGAGTACTCCTAAAAAATGTTAGAAACAGCAGGGGGGAAAAGAATACTGCATATCGTGAAGTGAAAACAAAGCATTTTTGCATACCGAAGCATAGGCAACCGAAGGTAAGGCAATCAATTCATTAATATCAGATTTAGTAGCAAGTAAACACTTTGTTTTCAAATTGATCTCAGTTTTCTTGCCAGCAGATTGGGCATTTTTATGACTCCCACCCTTGGATTTGGCAGCTTTAGCAACATCAGCATGCAAAATATCTTTAGGAGACATGGGATGCAACACAATTTTCTTATCATGGTATAGAAAAGAATACTGGTTTGACCTACCATGATGCATAGAATCCCTGTCAAATTGCTGAGGTCTACCTAGCAGAATATTACATGCTTGCATGGGCACAACACCACATTCAACATCATCATGGTAATTTCCAATTGCAAAATTAATGTACACTAGTTTTGTTACCTTTGCCTTACCACTGTTGTTCAGCCATTGATGTAGTATGGATGTGGGTGCGGTTTGGCGCTGAGTTCAAGCTTCTCCACCATCTCGCTGCTAGCCAAGTTATTGCAGCTACCTCAATCAATGATCATGCGGCAAGAACGTTATTTGATGACACACTTTGTTTGGATCAACGTGTGTCGCTGATTTTGCTCCGCCTTCTTCATTTGTGCGCTGAGGACACGCTGCATAATGAGGCTCTCATAGTGATCCGCATCTTCAGCCCCAATATGCTCTTCAGGTGGCTCATTATCTACATGGTCAGCCTCAAGCAAAGCAAGTGTATCCTCATCGAAATCACTAGTAGACGAGTACTCACCATCATTTTTTACTACCAAAACTCGCTTGCTAGGGCACTCACGCTGCACATGCCCAAAGCCCTTGCAACGGTGGCAGCACTGAACATCTCTTGTTCTGCCCGTGAATGCCATTGAAGAAGCACTCGCTGCTGGCTGAGCATCCTTTGTCGTAGAGCAAACTAGAGGGCCATATTAGTGTAATCTTTGTAGTCTATGATGTCATAAATCTCGCGGTTTAAACCACCCAAAAATCTAGCCATAGCAGCGTCCTCTGTTTCCTCTAAATTACAACGAAGCAAGCCCATTTGTAACTCCTGATAATATTCCTCTACACTTTTTGCACTCTGTCTCAATTGTTGCAACCTATTCAGCAAGTCACGTGCATAGTAAGAAGGAACAAATCTTGCCCGCATGACCCATTTCAAAGCATCCCATGTTTGTGGCATGTAATTAGGAATTTTCTTGCCATGTTCTATCCACCAAACCGAAGCAAACTAAGTGAACTCACTAGTAGCAGCTTTAACTCTATTGTTCTCAGGAAATTCATGGCATGCAAACTTTTGGTCAACAGCAATCTCCCAAGAAAGGTACGCATCAGGATCATATTTCCATCAAAAGGATGTATCTTAAATTTAATTTTAGAAAAAACATCATCATGGTTGCATACCTCGTGTCGGCGGTGACCGCCCATACCTCTACGATTGTTGCATAGCGGTAGACAATCACGAGCATCTCGCTCATCTTGATCAGTGATGAACCCTGAGTTCCTCTCGACACTCAAGGCTGTTGTTGGCCCGATCTTTCGGTGAGTTGTGATAACTACGATTTGGGAGAAACGTTGACGATCCGACTACAACCGTACGAGACGTTGTGTTGCGCCTTAGCGTTCAATACACCTCTCCGTGGATTGTTGATCTTGCCGGTGCAGATCAACCCTATTCCTGCAAGCAAATCGAAGAAACAAGCAAGAACAAGATAAAAGCAATCTAATATTGCAAATAGGAATTTAATACAAATGATAAGTTGGGGTTCCGAAGAACAAGCAGACGGACGGTCTAGCCGACACGCGCGCTGCAAGCAAGTAGCAATGGCTAAACTTTAATCTATCAAAACCCGCGATACCCTGAAGGGGTACCAAGCTATTTATAGAGATAGGAGGACCCTAGCTCGTTCGCCACCTGATTGGGGCGCACCCTACATGGGCCCCACTTGGGCCGGGGTCCCAGACGAAGTTACAAGCCCATAGGCCCATTACAGGTGTCGCAGCACCTTGTTTCTTTAGTTGCTGCCCACTGAGATGGAATTTGGTAATGAGGCTTGATGCATTGGAAAGAGGACTCCGAGAGCTTTCCATCAAGTACTCACGGGCCGAAAACGGAGGTCGTATGGAGATTCGGCGGCCGTTTGAAGTCAGCAGTGTAGTAGGTGGCCGAATCGGATTCCAGCACTTGGAGGACTTGAACTTGATATCTTGTTGTTCATCCATGATGTGAGCAACGGATGTATCCGTAGTAGCCTTAGTCACATCATTCAGTATCACCAGTATATTCATCCTCTAAATTATCATCGACGTACTCACCATCAATGTCATCTTCATTACGCCCACCATTGCCTCTAGCATTGAGATAATCAAAATGCCTCACAAGAGCAGCAAGGCTAATGTCAATGCGGGCGATCAATGTCTCCAACCCTGTAAGCTTGGTGTTGGTGGTGATCTGCGTGGACTCCAATTGCCCAATCTTCTCATTTGTCACCTGCAAATCTGCATCAAGTCCTTCTGTGTGATGCTTTGCTTGCCTTGTAAAATATTGTATGATGCCTTTGGTGCATGGGGAATGAGACGCACCCTCATCATCTTTATCCTTGGACCTGCCATGGTTAATAAAACAAGAGCAACAAAACAACATATGAGGTAATTTAAGCCCTACGGCTATTGGGATGTAGCTTTTGCAAGGCGCTCACTCTCAGTTCACTCGAAGCCTGTCTCACAAGCTCTTACCAATTCTTACCTTGCCCATAGAATGGGATGGCAACCCACAAGTCTGCAACCATAGAACGAGGTGTATCGGTGCCGTAGCAACAAGACCTGTCAAGCTGTAGTCGGGTTTGTGGTGGAGCTGGCGGTGGGCTGAAAGTAATGCGCAAGAAAAAAAATAGATAACCACGTTAGCCAAAGAAGTTGAATAATCACTCAAGGGTGGTACAGTGCTGGTCCTAGGCTAGCCGAAGTAGAGACGAGAGCCTAACCACAAAGGACGCCACAAGACAAGCCCAAACAGGAATGATAACAAGAAGGTGGGGATGACAACAGGGATTTGGGGGGGGGGGGGGGGGGGCAGGAATGCTCACACAAGTTCGGCTCCTCTTCTTCTTGTTTTTTGCTTTCTCTCTCTAGTGCTGAGGAGAGAAATGCGACTTTTTATTTTTCTTTTTTTGATATTTTTTTCACAACTCACAGCACACTGGAACCAACCACAGAAATTCTTAGCTCAAATGGACAAATTATGAAGCATGTAGAATTTTTCAAAGTTCTACCCGAAGGGGTCCTGAAGCTTCTCGCCTTGGAAACAAAATTTTGCAAGTGGAATTTGGCGATTTTAATTTTGCCAAACATAGATTGATTTGGCTTACTAGATTGACCGATAACATTGGACCATTAATATATCTTCATAGAATTAAGCATCGTTTTGGATTTCCACCTCAAGCTATATATACATTGGCTAGACTGGTCAAAATGGGAGCAACGATAGCGCCTTTCAGTCGGCACTTCCTTCCTAAGGGGATGCAGGACTGACAACTATACTATATAGGCTGACGGGGCTTGTTTAGCCTAGTCCTACCTCGATGAAGCTGGTGATTGTGAAGTTGGAGTTGTGGTGTTGATAGAGCGCAATGTACGTAATGATGACATGGATCCAATTAACTTGGGCTTCGGTGCAAGTCGGGTTACATTCCTAGTTCTTCTTTTCGACGGGCTAAGCCGCCTGATCATAGGTGCAACGATGGGATGACAATGACGGTCATTACCAATGTAAAAGGAAACAAACTCGTTATGTGTTGAGCTTGCTAGTCTTGTTGTAATAGTTAATTAGGTTTGCTAGGTAGTAATTTTGGTGTGCTCAGGGTTTTGAATCGAGATATTTCTCTTAATTAACCGAGCATGTACTTAAATGCCCTATCGTTTAGTTTATTCGGAGAATAAGCCAAGCGACATATTTTTAAAAAAAATTGTAAATAAAAATTTTATATATGTATTCTTACTTATTAAGCAAAGACTAAAAATAAACTTCGATTAAAAAACCTCGCACCGGCAATTTTGACCTGAAGTCCGGAGGGAAAAAAATAATAGTAAAGCATGGCTACGTGGAGCCTGAGGGAAAAAAATAATAGTAAAGCACCCTTAACCATCCACCCGTTGATCCATCCATGTCTCTCTCCACGCTATGGGCACGCATCATCAATTCATCATCATATATCCCCCCATGCCTAGGACCATCGATCAGCGCTGCGACCACAGCCACTAGCCCACTACTAGTAGCTAGATCGATGGAGCAATCAAGAGAGAGACGAATGTGTGATACAAATGCTGATAATAAATCCCATTTATTACTGGTCATACCTCTTCTCCCCAACTAAGCAACTAATGCTTCAAACATTATTAATCAACGACCACCTGCTAGCTTAATTGACCAGTTTAGGGGTGTTTGATCCACGGGCGTAAAGTTTTGACACACCACATCGGGTATTATATAGAGTGTCGCATGGGGTATTTGGACGCTAATAAAAAAACTAGTTACATAGTTCGTTAGTAAACAGTGAGATAAATTTATTAAGCCTAAATAATTCATCATTAGCAAATATTTACTTAGCACAACATTTTTAAATCATGAAGTAATTAGGCTTAAAAGATTCACCTCGCAAAATTAGTCGCAATATGTGCAATTAGTTATTTTTAGCATATATTTAATACATTATGCAAGTGTTCAAACGTTCGATATGACAGGGTGTAAAAATTTTGTGTAGGAACTAAACAAGGTCTTAGAGCAAGTTTAATAGTATAGCCAACTACTAACTCCAAATCATCTATAATCAATTTAATAGCCAATTTATATAATAGTTAACTACAAATATATACTTCTACATTATTAATATCGGTCCCATATGCCATACACACAACTACTAACTCCAAATCATCTATAGTCAATCTAATAGATAATTCATACAATAGTTAACTACAAATATATACTATATCACTAACAGTCCGTGCTGTAGCTAGCACAAATATTTACCCAGCTTCTCTTCTCTCCCATCTTTTATCTTCTCCGCATGTGCTTATAGCTGATTTATAGTTTGTTATTGTACCTGATCTTAGGCTGAATTCGTTTGGATCTTAAGAGACGACAACTTCTATAATTAAGTTATAATTAGTTAAGTATTAGTTGTTATAAATTTAGCAAATAAGTCTATTTGCTTTTAAGAAGACTTCTATAAACAAAAAAGTTTTTTTAAAAAAAACCACACTGTCTAGAAGTTTGTTTAGAAGCTTACAAAGGCTCCGTTCGTTCACAGGTGATAGGGGAGATTATCACTCGTTTTCCACGCGCACGCTTTTTAAACTACTAAACGGTGCGCTTTTTGTAAAAATTTTCTATAGAAAATTGCTTGAAAAAATTATATTAATCCATTTTTGAAGTTTAAAATAGTTAATACTCAATTAATCATGCACTAATGGCTCACCTCGTTTTACGTATCTTCCTAATCATCTCAATCCTCTCTCCCTCCAACACAGCCAAAGCGTGCTAATGAAAAAAGAGAAAAATTACCACCTCAAACTCTGAAGCGACCTCAGCCTTCTCCGATCTATGATCCATTCATCCATCTGCGTCGCTCTCTCGCATAGTACATATATCCATCCGCTTGCAATTTTGCAAACATGCATTGACAGGGGCACAGGACTAAGCCTAATTACTAGCTAGTGACGGATTAATCACAACTACTAGTCACAGATCAAACACGAAGCTAGAGCTGGTTTAATTTCGATCAGCGACCTGCATGCGTGCCTGTCTCTTGAAAAATGATCGACGGCGACCGGCTCCCCTCATGAACTCGATCCTTGATTTCGTGTTCTAGTCAGGGAGACGTACGTGTCAACTGCATACGGAACAGCGGTAATGCATTAATTGCAATTAATCACGACAATAAATAAACCGTTGTCGGCTTAACTACAGAGTTAAATGGAGCTAGTGTACGTAATTAAAAAAATACATTAATGAATGTGAATTTATTTTGGAGATTATTGTTAATAACCATCGTTTTGAAGGGGCGTTTAACTATGTTGATGTGTTTACCATAAGTAAATTTTCTACACCTACAATTATTTTTTTTTCTTCGATCCTTCATCAAATGGTTGGTTTTGCTTTGAAAATACACAGCAAAGTTATTTGTGAAAAATGAAGAAAATGAGAATATTTTAGATGATCGACAAATTTGGAAAAGAATATCTGGACACTAGATAAATCATAAGCATAAAGTAAACATAGAATAGAAGTTCTTAGTCATAATTTTTTTAAAAATATTTTGAATTATAATATATTTTCAGTGTCACATTTCATTAGGCGGCCACTACAACAAAAACATTAGATAAAGTCACTTTAGTAAAAACGGTTTTTAATTTGCTACTAAAATCAGAAGTTCCATATCTTAGAGATATCAGAGGTACTTTTAAAATCGTCTAGAATACTTTTACTCTAGAGATAATTTAGAGGTACTATTAAGTATGTTTATGAAATTTTTGTTGTAGAGGCGTCAGTTTGGTACGTTAAAATTCGCCTCATATGTAAAGGTATTTTTAAAGGTGTTTTAACATAAGTAGAGACACTTCTTCAAGTACCAACGTATGCTAAGCAATTATATATAACTATTGCAAGACACACATTTATAATAATGACCTGAGATTAAGATGGGTTAAGATGGTTAGTGCATTAAAAAAATATTACTCAAGAGGTAATGTGTTTAAGGATTTGCAAGGGATAACAATTATTACTCAGAAGTTGCCGCACACATGTATCTAGAAAGTGCCTCTATTTTCTTATATAGACATTTTATAAAATACCTCTTGGTTTCAAGAGATAATTCGCTAAAAACACTTATAAGACATCATTTAAAATGCATCTACACATCTTTCGCCCTTTCAAAATTGCTGGTAGGGTACCCAACCCAATTTTCACCTTCTCTCCATCCACCTTTGCACTCCTATGAAGTCCTCACAAGTCTTCACCAGAGTTTTCAATTTCAAAATTTTGGAAATTGTTTGGCCTACATTATTTGAAATTTTGACTGATTTTGAATGAATTTGAATAAAATTTAACCAAATTCACAAAAAATGCAAAAAAAAAAAATTTGGGTGAAATGTGGGCTTGCCATGGGGGGGGGCGAAATTACCGAAAATTCAGAAATATTGGAAATTTTGAACCGAAATTTCGAAAATATTGGAAATTTCAAACCGAAACTTTAAACCCTGGTCTTCACACATATCTACAAGTCTTCCTTAACTCTCCTCGGCGTTCACCCATCTCCACCAATTTTAGCCTATCCCGTTGAGTCTTTGACTGTCTTCATTGGTTTATACCTATCTTGCTAGAAAAACTAATATTTTTAGGGTTAATTGAATCCACGCCATTATAAATTTTACTGTTTTGAAATATACCATTACAATTTACCTATTTGGAGTCATGCCATTATAATTTGATAGGTATTTAAATTGTGTCACTACTTACCCTTCGATACATTGAAATTAAATTTTGGACTGGATTGCCCTTTCTTCTTCCTCCATTCATCCCATTCTCTCCTGGTGCCTCTCTTCGTTGGTTCGTCCTATCTCTTCCCCACTGATGAGCTCGACGAGTTCCGAGCGACCCAGTGGATGCGGCAGCTATGGCAAAGCACCCTAGCCAGGATGAGTATGACGACCTCGTTGGTGGTCGGATGCATGGGGGGTTGATCTCGTTGGTGGAAATTACAGCTCTCGACGAGATCTACAATTTTATAGGTGATAACTTTTTCATTTGAAATCTTTTAGATATTCAAATCTATGATTTAAATCTCAGTTAGGTAGGCTCAAATGGAACGATATGCATTTTCTAACAGAATTGATGCGTAGGTGAGTTGGTAAAGGAGAGCACGCGTGAAATAAATAGATAGGATGATAGATTAATATTTGAACTTTTAATTTGGTACGTAGAACTAATGCCACATATGGAGTGGTGACAATAATTTTTATTATAACGATGTGAAGTGTTGCAATATAATTTATTACCACTAAATAAAAATAGTTGCAATAACCTATTACCACGTTATTTCTTACCATGGCTAGCAATGATTTTAAAATTGTGGCAACATGTATCTATTGTCATAATTTTAATATTGATGCCACGATTTTTTTCGTGGCAACAAATGATTTTTCTAGTAGTGAGAGTTATGGCTTAGACCTTTTATGGCAGATCTCGGTGCGCAGACTCCTTTTTTTATATATTTTTAGAGAGAGAAAATTAATATATGATCTATTTGAAGCTGCTACATGTATGCGAATGATGCATAATTACTTTCGCATCGGAGGAGTTGCTGCCGATCTGCCTTATGGATGGATCGATAAATGTTTAGATTTCTCTGATTATTTTTTACGAGGAGTTATTGAATATCAACAACTTATTATACAGAATCTCATTTTTTTGAACGAGTTGAGGGAGTTGGTTTTATTAGCGGAGAAGAAACTGTAAATTGGGACTTATCAGGCCCCATGTTACGAGCTTCCGGAATACAATGAGAGTTATGCAGCTGGATAAAGATGCACATGAGCAAGAAATGAAGTCGGCCAGGAAATCTGGCGGCACCGGTGGTGGTCTACCGTGGCCCGGTCTCCACGCGCGACCTCGTTACAGCGTGCAATCGCCGGAGCTGCAGCGGAAGCCCCGCTTCCTGCTTCTGAGCCCTGCCAGGTGGCCCGTCGCCACCAACGTCCATCGTCCACGGTGCAGCAGTGGAATCACTATTTATTTTTTTTTCCCGTTCCACTACCCCAGCTGCTATTTCAGTATTTCGCTACCACTTCCAAAGCACGGATGCCTGCCATTTTCTTGCGATTAAGCATCTAGTAAATGCAATCTATTCCGCCACTAGTTAACCCCACAGCACAGAAGAATTAAAGCTACTGAAGTCCTCCTGGGCACAACTAGCTCCTCCCCGGGCTTCCCTAAGCGATTCACCCTCCACGGGGGCATGCGTGAGCTACCACGTTCGCATCCTCCCTAACACCGGCCCCTGCCACCTCCACGCGAAGCAGCAGCCATCTGCAACACAAGCGACGAGTCGAGCAGATCCGAGAGAGATGGGAGGAAGATTGGAAGGAGAATGGGATGGATTAAGGAAGAAGAAATGGGTAATTTTGTCCAAAATTCTCTTTCAATGTGTTGAAGGGGTAAGCAGTGGTATATTTCGAATACTTGTCAAATTATAATCGTATGGTTTTAAATAGATGAATTATAATGATATATTTTAAAATCATGAAAATTATAATAGCACGAATCTAATTAACCTTTTCTTATTAAGGATCAGAAAGATATGGATAATACACTGATACTGTAACATCAATTATAGGATGAGTGAAAACTGGTCAATGGTCACTCATCTTTTACAATTGCTCGAACAGAAGTAAGTCATAAAAGTTCGAATCGAAGGAAGCCGATCAAGTTCAATGCATACAACGAGGTTCGATATATGATCCGTACGTCAACATTAAATTAACCTCCAGTTTGTTAGTCTTCTCATTTGGACCTATAATTACGACTGTTTAGTAAACCCATTGAATAGGATGGAGATGGATGGCTAGTCCCGAGGACAATGTTTTCACTAGATCACTGTCACATCCTGATTTTCGTTTTAGAATTTATAAATTATTTAATAAATTATTATTAGAATTTATATTAAATATTCATTAATTTATAAGAGAAGTTAAATGCGGGAAATAAAATTTCCTAAATATAAAGCATGGATGGATTTATTTTTTATTAAATTCTCCATAGTTAATTATACTCTCTGGAATTTTCTCGGATTTCTCGGAGCTCAATTCCTAATTTTAATCATACAAAGAACATTTCAGTAATTATCCACATATTAAATTAATAATTAAATGGTCTGTTTTTAATATTCCTAAATACTTTGAGTGTCCAAGTATGTTCAAGAATTTTCTTGGAATTATTTGAGCATTGGAAGTATTTTTAACAATTCAAAGATCATTTCAGTGATTAATTTAATTGGAAAAGTAATTCAAATCCCCTTTTCCTTTTCCGGCTGAAACTGGAAAAGTTCACCTTCAGTCCTCGGCCCATTCTCCCTTCCTTTCAGCTGGCTTTATTCCTCCTCTGAAGTCCATTTCTTGTCCCTCCTTCAATCGGGCTGGAGAAAAAGAAGCCCAGTCAAAGTCTAATTCGCGTCCCTGCTACAGTGTCGTCTTCAAGCTTGGACATAACCCGTGCAGCCGCCGAGCCGTGTGTACCGCTGCCGATTCCTCCGCCCGATTCGCTCGATTCTCTGAGCCGTTTCTTGAATTAGTTGAGGGGAAATATTCTTCCTATCCTCCTCTATCTTTTCCCCCAAGAATTGGACTTTATCCCGAAGAAATCAACGCGGAATCGAGCTCGATTCGAGTTTATCTCTCCACCAAACCCAGGTTTTCCCGGCGCGATTCCTTGCGTTCCAAGCCCGATCTCTCTCCCCACGCTAGCCATCTCTCTCCTCCTCCGGCCGCCGCTCCAGCCGGCTATAGCCGTCGGCTCCGCCATCACCGGTCAGCGCCGTCGCCTCCATCGGGACCGCATCGAAGAGAGGAAGAGCGGCCTCCACTTCCCCGAAGCCGAAGACAACCGGAAGGCCATTGCCGACGTCAAACCGATCTGCTTCGCCTCCATCCGCGCCGTGCCGTCGCCTCGGTCGTCCCCGACTTGTGCCGCCACCTCCCTCGGCATCGCAGCACCAAGGAGAAGCCCGTCCACCCCTCCGTTGCCGCTGCTCGTCGCCGAAAAGCCGCTGCCGTCGTCGATCAGTACCTTGCCGCCTTCGGAGTTTGTCGCCGGCCGTCTTCCGTCTTCGTTCGTCGTCGTGCCGCCCCTCAGTGAGTTCCCCGCGTCGTGCTCGTCGCGTTGGTGCCCTCCGTTCTCGCCGCCGTGACCTAGATCGCCGGTGACCGTAATGTCCCGAGAGGCCGTTGATGACATCATCGATGATGTCATAAAGCCCTTTTCCCTTCTAAAAATAAATCTTAAAATCAGTTTAATCTTGTAAAATTCATAACTAATTCATATGAACTCGGAATGAGGCCGTTCGAGTCTCTAAATTCATCTAAAATCATGATCTACATGTTTGTTTATTTTTTATATACTGTTTATTTGGTTTTTATTAGTTTTTTCTCCGTTTTGCGTGTTAGCTTGCTGTTTCCGTCGTTGCGAAGGTTCGTGAGTGCGTCGGAAGTGTTCAAGAAGATTAATTGAAGACCGATTATTGCAAGGCAAGTCACACAGATACTAAACACAAATCCTTTGAGCATGTTGATCCTATATTTAAATTCTCTATTTATTTCAACTGTGCATTTATTTTCGAATGTCACCGGGTGGTGTGAACCTATTCCTTTGTTATGGCCAATTTGCATTGATTACTTTATTCCTTGATATCTTGGGTAACAAATTGATTAGCTTGAACCTTATATATTGGTTTGGTTCAGCTAAAAGCTATAAATATATATAATTGCTTAGCCATGCTTAGAAACATTAGCTCATTAATGGGATGAATCATACTACGTTATTATTTATGATTATATTTAATGGTAGCTCACGATGGTTAATCGTGTTATGATAATTAATTGATAATTAAAACTTGTCAATGGTGGGTTGTGAGCACATGGTTTTGAAGGTCGTGCTCATGACAATTAAGGACCGGTTCGCGAGCTACTGTTGTGAGACATTAACCGTACCAACCACAAGCCAGCGTGGGCAACGGCTTTACCTTTTGTACAGCATGATTCATTGCGGGGCACCAGACTGAGAAGCGGCGAGAAGTCCGTGGGGGTCGCTGGGGAGTCCATGCCTATGGTTATATTTATAGAGGGGTGATTATGATCCAGGAATGGTGCACTGTGGTGAGTTGTGTTGTGTAGGGGGTATTGTCACAGCCTCTATTCGGGTACTTTCCAGTATCGCGACGCATGGTAGACATGATGTTGAGGCTGTGTCTTGTGGGTACAGTGGTACACCTCTGGCCAGAGTAAAACTATTCGAATAGCCGTGCCCGCGGTCATGGGCAGGTTGAGCAATGTTTTTCGTGGTTAGTCTCACACCTCTCACAATAATTATTGATGCTATAACTGGTAATAATTTGTTTAGCTCCTGGTTTAGAGTTAGATCTGTACAGCCGGGTATGGTTATTCAGGATGGTTGGGCCTGTGCAGCATTGGGGTGCTGTACAGTGTTGGTTAAAATTGATGATTAATTACTCTACTGTTTTACTACTCTTAAATGTTTGCTAAATGCTGCTTTTGCAAATGAGCCTATATTATGCCATCATTTGGTATCCTTGTGCACTTGCATATTTGCTGTGTGGCTTGTTGAGTATATCATATGCTCATTCTTGCAATAATCAATCAACCTCAGTTGAAGAAAAAGGATCCAGAAGGAGAAGACGTTTGGCTTATATCCCAGTTGAGCTGCCTGTGGGAGTGGAGCTGAAGCCATCGCTAGACCGTTAATTCCGCTGCTGTTTTTTTTCTTCTGTAAGTATGTAACGTTATTATTATGATGGATTTGTATATTAAATTGTCAGTTTGTGTACCTCGGCTGATTCCTGGACGAGGGTTTTATGCACAAATAAGTTCGGAAATTACTAGTGAATTTCCGGACGTGACAACCACCTTCAACTGGTAGGCCAAAGTATGAGGCCTAGTGGCGGAGCCATCTCTCGGGCAGGTCGGGCGACTGCCCGGGTTTCGCCGGTACCATCTTTACTATCAATAGCCATTGACATCTATAAAGATTAATCGATCACCGAAAAACACTATTAATCATCCGGACTTTGATGGCATCGCTGGCTTCGCCACTGATGAGGACCTTACATTAGCATATATAGAGTGTGCGATTGAACTTATATAGGCTTTTGTGGCACTTGTGGATCATATAGTTCTTGTGTGGTCATATGTGTTGACTTTTGTAGCTTTATGTTGACTTGTATTGTTTTAGTCTCGGTGTGTCCTCTCTAGTTCTGGGGGTTTTATATTTACACCCTTGGATGCTCCATTGTCTGGATAGAATTAGGGAGGCAAATATAGATACGATCCGAGTAAATCTTATAAATTTATAATGCTCGAGTAGGACTGTTTTTCTTTTCTTATCGGAACTCTTTCCTTATCTACTTAAGTCCTCTGCCATATGTATAAAGCTTGATTCCATATAGAATTTGGTATACGACCTGGTAGGCCTCGTCAAGCCATATTTAGAACCGATACTTGCGTACATGCATATACCTCAATAATAATTCTATATACTTTCTCCATTTATTTTTATCGTCGTATTTTAGATTGGCACCAAGACCAATGAAAGCACACGTGCTTATCATCCTATTCCCAGGCCAACGGGCCATGCATGCCTCGGCCCATGCCCCCACGTCGTACTAAAGGCTTTGACTCCACCCACGCTCGATCGTTCGCATCATTGCCAGCAGGCAGTGCCCTAGACGAAAATTGGATTGAGTATTGCCCGGGCTCATATTGCCAAAGCAAAATTCGAAAATTGAACTTCACAGGTTCATTGGCCCTAATGGGGAGGGGGGGTTGCAGAAAGCAGGGGCGAAGCTAGCATCAAGATAAGGGGGAAGACAAGGGGGTATACTATCATTGAAAATCTAGAACATTTTATTACAACACTGTATATTGTAGTCTTTTTAAGTGAGAAATTAGGAATTTAGAGGTTCATGTGCACCCCCAAACACTGTATAGCTTCGTCACTGATTTAAACATGTGAGTGTGTTTCTGTTATGCAAGAATGGTTGGGGGTGTTTCGTATTACACATAGACTATTTTTTTAAAGTTAGCTTGCTAAATATAAATCCTTATATTTTGTTTTGGGCTATTTTTAGTGGGAGTTTTATTCTCATTAAATAGGTTACTATGTCAGCAATGTTAATGATGTTGTAAGAAATTAAGGAAGTAAGAGATGAAATGAGTTTCATCTGGATGAAATTATGTCTCCACTGTTTTTAACACTATTTATCTCTTGCATGTACTATGTACGAAACAACAAAGTTGAAACAACGTTGTATAAGATATTTTAATCATCAATTAAATACCTTATTATTTATGTGATACTCTTGAAAACATAAAAATGATACATTTTACTGGAAATGGACTTAATTATTTGCACCGGGACGGACGACCCTGATCATTTCAATTACTCTTGATAGTAACTTTTCTAGCTTCACTGTTGTAATGAGAGACAGGTCAAGGAGACAATTTTTCATGTGAGAATAAATTACGCACATGGACTGCGGGGACCTCCAGTACTAGACTACTAGTCCACTGCGGTAGCTTGGTTAAAAGAAAAAACAGCAACATGAAGAGTTGAAGACCGTTGGTAATCGCTAAGAAGAAGCTAGCCACGGGAACCAAGTGTGAACTTTGCCATTGTTGCATTTTCCTTTTACTAGCTAAAACAAATTATGATTATTTTTTTGTAATTTTATTTTTGCAAATGTAAGATAAGATAGAGTCGTTTGTGTAGAGAAATTATTTTATAACAATAAAGCATATAGAGTAGTTGGTAGAAAACATGACAGAGTACGTAGTTGGTAAATAAAAAAAATAGCATATTTGATGAGGTGATGGCAGATCCACTGTCAGAACTATTAATATCTTTTAAAGGGAGTATATATGTTCAATTGACCGGATATTCTCATTTCAGATATTGTAACGTACATTGTTATGGTTCACTAGCTTGTTTATGTAAAGAGAAGTATGGGCATTTTGGACTTTACAAGAAAACCAGATTCACTTAATAAATTTTGACTAACGGTGATGACACACAAAGATGACTTGATATACCATATATTCAGTATTTTATATATCTAGGGGTGAATATCCAACTGACTCGGTTCAGGTCAGCTCGGTATGGCTCGTTAGGATAACGAGTCAGCTCGGCTCAACTCGTTTGGATAACGAGTCGGCCTAATGAGCTAGCTAGAAACCCTGTTCAGCTCGAGCCAGCTCATTTAACTCGTGAGTGAAGACTTCAAATCAAAAGTCTGCAGCTAGAAAATATGCAATCTAAGTCAATTTGCAAATGATCTAAGTACCACCCCAACAAACAAACGCAACATCATTCATCAGTTCAGTACTTTCTTGGTTTGAACCACCGAAGGAGAACCCGAAGAGAGTAGAAAGTCGAGCGACGACGGAAAATAAGAGAGCACAAAGCTTCCTTTCTTCTTCATCCTCCATGGCCATGGCAGGATGCACGGCCAGCAGCCGCATGGGTGTAGTGGGGCAGGCGCGACCTTGTGAGAGTCGTAATCAGGGCCGGTCCTATGATTTTGAGGGCCCTAGGCGAACTCATCGTGATGGGCCCTCTAAGCTACATATAAAATTTATTGATATATATAAACGCTAATTTTACTTGCAAAACGAAAACAAGTACATCTATATATTAAATTTAACATGCTTGATAATTATCAAGAAATAAAGTCGACTAAAATAATAATATATTTGTAACTTGGAACTAATATCATTATTTATTAACTTAATGAAGAATAGAACCCTATTCCATTGCTTCCTATGGAAAGATACTTCTTCTGACATTTCTTGATGTAAAATCATCAAGAACGGTATTAAGATCAATAGTGTCCAAGATATCCTTCTCTATTGAGCACATAGCCAAGCCATTTAATATTTCTTGCGACATAGTTGATCTCAAATAGTTCTTCAACAACTTTAATTTTGAGAAACTTCTTTCAGCTGAAGCTACCGTCACAGGTACGGTTAAGAGAATTCGATTGGCAACTGAAATATTTGGATATAAATCTACATCCATAACAAACTTCAGAATCTCAGACGCGGACATCAAAGAATCTAGCAAACTCACCTGCAACACCTTTAATTCAGAATAAAAATCATTGATCTCAACATCGGATGACGTACTAGATTACTAGTATTAGGTGTTGGCCCCTCACCATTATGGGCCCCCCATCATCATGAGCCCCCGGTGGTCACCTCGCTGCATAGGGCCAGGGCCGGCCCTGGTCGTAATCCGCGAGGCCGACGGCGACGGGCAAGCTGCGGTGAGGCCGCGTCGCCATGAGCTCGCGGTAGGATGGTGGGAGCGCAAGCACGAGGTGCAGCCACGCACGCAGCCACAGCGTTGGGTGGCCGCTAGGGTTACTGGTATTGATTTTGGAGATCGAGGAATGAGGAGGATTGCTGGATTGGGACAGGATCGACCCATTTTCTGGGTTTTGGTCTTTTGGGGTTGTTCTATTCAAGCCTACTGAAGATTGGAATGTTTAATTTGGACCTACCGAGTGTTTTAGTTGAGCCTACTTAAGACTGGAGTGTACTGTCGAAATTCCGAGCGAAATCATCGAAATTTCAATCGGAAACTTAAAAAAAAGTTAAACTAAAATTGTTTTTCTTTTTTTAATCCATTATTCTTTTCTTTCCTACTGTAAATTTCAGTAAATACACGAAATACATCAATTTTTTTAAAAAATTTATATTCCAATAGGTTCTACGAATATCATACTATTTATAAGATATTATTCGATTTTTTCTTTTTTATCAATTCAAATTTAAATTTGGATGAAACTCATCGAAATCTCAGACGTCTTCTACTTTTGAGCCTCGTCGAAACCTTGAATTTTTGCGGAATTCAACCGGTTTTCGTCGGAATTGTGAACCCTGCCAGGGTTTACGATTCCGAGATGGCCTTCTGTTTTGGGCTATGGTAGAATGACGGTTTTCGCAAAATCCGGTGGAAAACTGCTAGATTCCGAACAAATTTCATAAACTAAAATTTGAATTCAAATTCCTTGAGTTTACCGATACGCTCGCGAAAACCAGTCGGCTTTTATGAAATTCCGAGCGAAATCATCAAAATTTCAATCGGTAACTAGAAAAGGAGGTAAAGTGATTTTTTTTATTTTTTTTAATTCATTATTCTTTTCTTTCCTACTATAAATTTCAGTAAATACACGAAATGAATCATTTTTTTCAAAAAGTTATATCCCAGTAGGTTCTATATGCATATCATACTTTTTATAAGATTTTATTTGATTTTTTCTTTTTTTATCAATTCAAATTTGAATTTGGATGAAACTCATCGAAATCTCAGACGGCTTCTACTTTCGAGCTTTGTCGAAACCTCAAAATTTCTCGGAATTCGACTGGTTTTCGTCGGAACTGTGAACCCTGTTGCCGGATCCGGGCAAGGCCTGTCCGCCTGCCACATGCCCTCGCTGGATCCGCTCGCCGTCCGCTGTGCTCTTTCGCTAGATCCGCGTGGACCAAAGCGGGGGATGGCCGCCGTTGTCGTCCACCGCTGCCCGCCGTCGTGCGCCCAGTGGCCGCTGCCACCCAGGAGGGGAGTTGGGGAGAGAGAGAGAGGAGAGAAAGTTCTCTCCCGGGAGAGAGGAATTTGAGAGAGAGAGAGAGAGAAGAGGAGGTGAGACAGACAAGAGGGGACAAGAATGACTTGAAAAATTTGAAGTGCTAAGAAGGACACGAGGAGGTAAGTCAGACATCTAGGCGGACCTTTAAGAGGTCCGTAGTCCTATTTTCGCATAAGGCTTCTTAAGAGGTATGCCTGCGAAGATAGATTTTTACATGTGGGTCTCTTGAGGAGCTGTATGCGAAAATATGGGTCAATTTTGCAGACGCAAACACTTATGATCTACCTCCAAAGGGTGCTCAGCCATGAAAATCATTTGCATAGTAATGAATTTATAATGAAGGGTAGTTTTACCATTCTTGGGAAAGTACTGGGGGTACCGTATTTTTTATTTAAAATTAGTATCTTCGGATACGTTGAGGTACCAAAATTTTTTTAGGGCAAAGTTTAGGTAGTCTGAGGTATACTTTGTCTCAAGGACCATAAATTTTCTCTGTAATGAAGTCTTATTTTAAAAGTAAAAGGAAATACATTGTCCAAAGTAAAAAAATGATAAATAGTGGTCTAATATAAAACTTCGGTAATAAAAGCTCATTTAAAGTACATATCACTTATAAATAAAAAGAAGTTATTAGGTTTTACTTCCTAGGCCCAATGAAGAAGCCAGGAGCCAAGGACTACACCTAAGGTACTAGCATGCACATATTCGTTAATTTACTACTACCTTTTTTAATATATAATGTTATTAATTTTTTTATAAACATTTATCATTCGTTTCCTTATTCCTTTTGCAAATATGAAGAAATTTAAGTTAATAATGCTTAAAGAACATTTAACGATAAATCAAGTCACAATAAAAATAAATGATAATTACATAATTTTTTGAAATAAGACTAAGACGAATGTTCAAACGTATCTAAAAAGACAATGACGTCATATATTAAAAAAATAGGAATTACTATAGCAAAAACGGATATAAGTTTTTGTTTTTTTGCTTTCTTTGGCTAATTTAAGAACGATCTATATGTGATTTTAAGATAGGCCGCAAGTCTTATGGGTATTGTTCGTTTGTCATTGCTTAAAAAAAGTTTAAAACACATTTTGATATTTCTTATCAAATATAGAGAGATTCGATCAAAGTAGTTCTAGATATATTTTCTGAATATTTTCTAAAGATGCCAAATGGCATATTTGCAAACGAAAATCAATTTGTGAATAAAACTTTTATATATGTGTTCTTAGCGATCTAAAAACAAAGGCTGAAAAATAAACTTCGATGAAAAAAACCCCTAAAATCAGCTCCAAATTTAACGTTGAAAATTTAAATTTTGGCTGATAAGCATATGAATTTGCCAAACGATGAGGCACCCAACGAAATAACACAAAAATAATTTGGCAATTAGTCTTTCCCGTGAGTACTTTAATCCTAGAAAAAGGCTACGCACGTAATTAGTGATTGGACATTTTTTTTTATTGTACGAAAGTGCATACACCGCTCTCGGGAGGGTTCACCCGTTAAAAAACTGGTGAAGCTCACTCTGTGGGTGTTTTAGGTTCACCGTGCGCATTACCAATACCAGAAATGCACTCGCATGATATATTGCAAAATAGGGTAGAGTTTCTGACTGCTGTAACTTATTCAAAAATAAAAAAATTCTTTAAATAATCTAGTTTTTTGTCTAGGTTTTATGAAAATGTAGTTGTAGAATTAAAAGATTAACTAGAAATTTGTTTTTGCGTTCTTCTGTTTCTCAGAATAAAAAGCTTCAATTCGACGTATACTTGTGCGTGCAATAACAGTAGTAATAGAGTACGCTATAAGGCCGTAACTAACCAAGATGATGTTAACCTCTTTGCTAATAAAATACTCCTACAGGCACAAGAACTCATGATCAAGAACCTGATTGGTTAGCGTTCTCATTGCAATCATCAAATCTTTTGTCTTGTCTCCATGCTGTGACAAACACAGGTCGATATATGAGAGACGGAGTCCACCGATTACACATGTTGATGCGGTGCTGAGGTGGTGAGGTCGTAGGTGCATGACATTATCCATCAAAAATCAAATTTCAGTTCCACAAATATTATACACAAATGAATGGGATTTCAGTAGGAATTTTTAGTAAGGCTAAGAATATGCCGTTAGATCTGTGTCTCTGTGAGTAAGTGTTAGGGAGACACTCTCATGGTATGTGTGAGTGACAAGTGACATCCGTATAGTGGTGTGTCACTACGACAGAAAATGGCATCAGTGCTTTTTCGTAACTTGGTATCGGTGTACGAAAATGAATCCGACACAAAACTCATCTCTGTTGGATGTTCTGTACCCGGCACCCATTATTACCTGTGTATATACTGTTGGAATTAATGGATGGGCCTTAGCCCACTCGAAGATTAATTCTTTGGAAAATCACGAAAACCCACCTCATGGGATGGCATGCATATGGAGTTTAGTACCACCTTACTTATTCTAGGAGAGGGGGACCTCCTTAAAAGGGAGGATGCCCTCCTAGCAACTTGAAGCATGTGTGGTGGAGAGAAGAGGGGGAACACGCGCGCGCTTGCTCGCCTCGCCTGGCAGGGCGCAGTGGAGATCGTGCGGGCGTCCTGATCAAGCGACCCTTCTCTATATAAACCGACCCGCCGTCTTCACGCAACACACGCAAAATCAATCTAGGGTTTGCCTCCAACTCTGTGGCGTCCTGATCAAGCGACCCTTCTCTATATAAACCGACCCGCCGTCTTCACGCAACACACGCAAAATCAATCTAGGATTTATCGTGCGGGCGTCCTGATCAAGCGACCCTTCTCTATATAAACCGACCCACCGTCTTCACGCAACACACGCAAAATCAATCTAGGGTTTGCCTCCAACTCTGTGGCGTCCTGATCAAGCGACCCTTCTCTATATAAACCGACCCGCCGTCTTCACGCAACACACGCAAAATCAATCTAGGGTTTGCCTCCAACTCTGTGGCGTCCTGATCAAGCGACCCTTCTCTATATAAACCGACCCGCCATCTTCACGCAACACACGCAAAATCAATCTAGGATTTATCGTGCGGGCGTCCTGATCAAGCGACCCTTCTCTATATAAACCGACCCGCCGTCTTCACGCAACACACGCAAAATCAATCTAGGGTTTGCCTCCAACTCTGTGGCGTCCTGATCAAGCGACCCTTCTCTATATAAACCGACCCGCCGTCTTCACGCAACACACGCAAAATCAATCTAGGATTTGCCTCCTACTCTGTGCTGCGCCGTCGCTCGTAGATTACTCCATCCCGCTCGCCGGCGTGCACCGGCGATCGGGAGAGCAGGTCTCCGGAACCTCTGCCTTCGACGTCCTGCACCGGGAGAAGGCGACAATAAGGTTTTTGGGATCCTCTTCGCTCGCGTGCGCCTGCAATCGCGAAAAGTTCCTGCCGAGCAGCCGGTCTTTCTACCACCTCGGTACGTGTTCAATATGTTGCGCATATTTGATCTGTTCATGTTTTACTGCTTAGTTTACATGTGTAGATCTAATGATGCGTTAATACTAGTATACATCTGCAATGCCATGATTTATTTATAGAATATATTAAATCATTATATGCCTATAATCTCAACAATCCAAAAACCTTATTATAGGCAATGTGATTTTACTATGGCTAGTTTTGCCGATGCACTGAGGTCGGATAAATTCACCGGTGTGCACTTTAAGAGATGGCAGATCAGGGTCACTCTGTGGCTGACAGCTATGAAATGCTTCTGGGTGAGTACTAGCAAACCTGAAGGAGTTCTTACTGCTGAACAGCAGAAGCAATTCGAGGAAGCCACTACTCTCTTTGTGGGATGCATTCTTAGTGTTCTTGGCGATCGTCTGGTCGAGGTGTATATGCATATGACCGACGCTAAGGAGCTGTAGGATGCACTGAATACTAAATTCGGTGCTACTGATGCTAGCAATGATCTGTATATCATGGAACAATTTCATGACTACAAGATGGCTGACAACCGTTCTGTAGTCGAACAGGCTCATGAGATACAAACCATGGCTAAGGAACTCGAACTCCTTAAGTGTGTCTTACCCGACAAATTTGTGGCCGGGTGCATTATTGCGAAACTTCCTCCATCTTGGAGAAGTTTCGGTACTGCACTCAAACACAAGAGACAGGAATACTCTGTTGAGGGGTTGATAGCGTCTCTTGATGTTGAGGAGGAAGCTCGGGAAAAAGATGCTGCGTCTAAGGGCCATGGTGGGCAGTCCAGTGCCAATGTTGTGCACAAGGCCCAGAACAAGAGCAAGGGGAAATACAAAGCTCAGCAGACCACCAACTTCAAGAAGCAGAAGAAGAACAACAACAATCCTAATCAGGATGAGAGGACTTGCTTTGTGTGTGGCCAACCTGGTCATCTGGCTAGGAAGTGTCCACAGCGCAAGGGGATGAAGGCACCTGCAGGGCAGACTTCTAAGTCTGCTAATGTGACCATTGGCAACACTGGAGATGGAAGCGGGTATGGTAATTTACGTACTGTTTTTTCAGTTAATCAGTCTACTAATTGGTGGGTTGATACTGGGGCCAATGTACATGTTTGTGCTGACATCTCATTGTTTTCTTCTTATCAGGTCGCACGGGGTTCCACCGTCCTAATGGGGAATGGGTCACATGCTTCTGTTCATGGTGTTGGCACGGTAGATCTGAAGTTTACTTCGGGAAAGATCGTGCAGCTGAAGAACGTGTAGCATGTCCCTTCTATCGACAGGAATCTTGTTAGTGGCTCCCGTCTAACTAGAGACGGATTTAAGTTGGTTTTTGAGTCTAATAAAGTAGTCGTGTCTAAACATGGATATTTTATTGGTAAAGGTTATGAGTGCGGAGGCCTGTTCCGCTTTTCCCTTTCTGATTTCTGCAATAAGTCTATGAACCATATTTGTGCCAGTGTGGATGATGAGGCTAATGTCTGGCACTCACGTTTATGTCATATTAATTTTGGCTTGATGTCTCGGCTTTCCAACATGTGTTTAATTCCTAAGTTTTCCATTGTCAAAGGTTCTAAGTGCCATAGTTGTGTGCAATCAAAGCAACCTCGCAGGCCTCACAAGGCTGCTGAGGAGAGAAACTTGGCACCTCTAGAACTCCTACATTCAGATCTTTGTGAAATGAATGGGGTGTTGACAAAGGGTGGAAAATGATATTTCATGACGTTGATTGATGATGCTACTAGATTTTGCTATGTGTACTTGTTGAAAACGAAAGACGAGGCTCTAGACTATTTTAAAATTTATAAGGCAGAAGTTAAAAATCAACTTGACAGAAAGATAAAAAGACTTAGGTCTGATCGTGGTGGAGAGTTTTTCTCAAACGAGTTTGACTTATTCTGTGAGGAATATGGCATTATACATGAGAGGACGCCTCCCTATTCTCCCGAGTCTAATGGGATTGCCGAAAGGAAGAACCGCACACTGCCTGACTTGGTGAATGCCATGTTGGACACCGCGGGACTACCTAAGGCATGGTGGGGGGAGGCATTGTTGACCTCGAATCATGTGTTAAACAGAGTTCCTAACAGAAATAAGGACAAAACACCATATGAGATATGTATTGGGAGAAAACCATCACTTTCTTACTTGCGCACATGGGGGTGCTTGGCGAAAGTCAATGTACCAATAACAAAGAAGCGCAAACTTGGATCTAAGACTGTAGACTGTGTCTTTCCAGGATATGCTCACCACAGCATTGCCTATAGATTTTTAATAGTTAAATCCGAGGTACCTGACATGTATGTTGGTACAATTATGGAGTCTCGTGATGCTATCTTCTTTGAGAGCTTTTTCCCAATGAAGGATACACATAGTAGTTCTAGTCAACCTTCTGAAATAATTCCCAGTTCAATCACACCACCAGAACAAACTGAATATACACATGAACATGTCACTGAGGAGGATGACAGTGAAGCTCCTCGAAGGAGTAAAAGACAAAGGACGGTTAAGTCCTTTGGTGATGATTTCACTGTGTACCTCGTCGACGACACTCCTAAGTCAATTTCAGAAGCATATGCATCTCCTGATGCTGACTACTGGAAGGAGGCTGTCCGTAGTGAAATGGATTCCATTATCGCTAACGGAACTTGGGAGGTGACAAGTGGGTGTAAACCTATGGGGTGCAAGTGGGTGTTCAAAAAGAAGCTGAGGCCTGACGGTACCATTGAAAAGTACAAGGCTCGGCTTGTTGCTAAGGGCTATACTCAGAAAGAAGGCGAATATTTCTTTGACACTTACTCACCTGTTGCCAGATTGACCACAATTCGTGTGCTACTTTCCCTAGCAGCCTCACATGGTCTTCTCGTTCATCAAATGGACGTTAAGACAGCTTTTCTTAATGGAGAGCTGGATGAGGAGATCTATATGGATCAACCTGATGGGTTTGTAGTTGAAGGTCAAGAAGATAAGGTGTGCAAATTGTTGAAGTCTTTGTATGGTCTGAAACAAGCTCCTAAGCAATGGCATGAGAAATTTGATAGAACATTGACATCTGCAGGCTTCGCAGTCAATGAGGCAGATAAATGTGTATACTATCGCCATGGTGGGGGTGAGGGAGTTATTCTGTGATTGTATGTTGATGACATACTGATATTTGGGACAAATCTTGAGGTGATAAATGAGGTTAAATCATTCTTGTCTCAAAAATTTGATATAAAGGATTTGGGAGTAGCTGATGTTATCCTAAACATCAAGCTAATTAGAGGTGAGAATGGGATTACACTCTTGCAGTCTCATTATGTGGAGAAGATCTTGAATCGCTTTGGCTACATTGATAGTAAGCCTTCTCCAACGCCTTATGATCCTAGCTTGTTGCTTCGCAAGAACAAGAGAATTGTTAGGAATCAACTGGAATACTCCCAAATCAATGGCTCGCTGATGTACCTAGCTAGTGCAATTAGGCCTGATATCTCCTTTGCTGTGAGCAAGTTGAGCCGGTTTACCTCTAATCCAGGAGATGATCACTGGCGTGCACTTGAGCGAGTAATGCGCTATCTGAGAGGTACTATGGAATTGAGGCTTCACTATTCTGGGTACCCTACGGTACTGGAAGGATATAGTGATTCTAACTAGATCTCTGATGTGGATGAGATCAAAGCCACTAGTGGATATGTCTTTATACTAGGTGGTGGTGCTGCTTCGTGGAGGTCTTGCAAACAGACCATTTTGACGAGGTCAACCATGGAAGCAGAGTTGATGGCACTGGATACTGCTACTGTTGAGGCAGAATGGCTGCGTGATCTATTAATGGATCTGCCTATTGTTGAAAAAACGGTGCCGGCTATCCTTATGAACTGTGACAATCAAACGGTAATTGTCAAAGTGAATAGTTCTAAGGATAATATGAAATCGTCTAGACATGTCAAAAGACGATTGAAGTCTGTCAGGAAGTTGAGAAACTCCGGAGTTATAACGTTGGATTACATCCAAATAACTAGAAACCTGGCAGATCCCTTCACGAAGGGACTATCACGAAATATGATAGACAATGCATCGAAGGAGATGGGTTTGAGACCCATGTGAGTTATACTATGGCGGTAACCAAGTCTATGTGATTGGAGATCCCGTGAATTAGATCCTCGGAAGAACAAACCATTAGTAAACTAGAGGAGAGTACCGATATATACCCTCTCTAAGTGAAGATGCATGTACTCTCGTGAGCTGCAAGGCAGGTTGGCTATGCCTTAATGAGTTCTGTTGACTTTAATTAGCGAAGATGCTGTCCTGCAGAGCATTCTTGAAAGAACTCACCTTTGTGAGCTTGACTGCTGGTCGCAGTCTATGAAGATTTTGGGTGAATCTTCTAGGAAGCTTACTAAAGACCTAGCAGTATGACTTATACGCTCCACCCGAGGGGTAGTCTACAGACGGTCTAGTACCAGATAAGACTTTGAGTGAAACTTGCTTGCACAAGACTTACAATTCAAGGCGTAATCCATTGTTAAAGTTGTGAGTAAGTGTAGCTTGGAGTTCTAGATAGAAGTTCAACCTTAATCGGTCTCCATCGAACCGCTGGTATATAGACAGTACATTGGAAAAGGCAAATCTCAGTGGGATTTTGAGATTTGGTGGGGGATTGTTGGAATTAATGGATGGGCCTTAGCCCACTCGAAGATTAATTCTTTGGAAAATCACAAAAGCCCACCTCATGGAATGGCATGCATGTGGAGTTTAGTACCACCTTGCTTATTCTAGGAGAGAGGGACCTCCTTAAAAGGGAGGATGCCCTCCTAGCCACTTGAAGCATGTGTGGTGGAGAGAAGAGGGGGAACACACGCGCGCTCGCTCACCTCGCCTGGCCGGGCAGGGCAGGCGGCGCGCGTGCACGATGTACGCGTCGAATGGTCCGCCAAAAATTGGTTCCTCACCTTGCGCAGATGCAGCCTCCTTTTGCAGTCTTATTTTGCTGCAAATTCGGATTCGTTTTTGTTTTGGAAATGTTCCGAAAAATCCGGTGCGTGAAAACGGCGTGGAGTCCGGATAAGTTACGCGCGACTTATCCGGTTCGGTTATGCGCAGTGGAGATCGTGCGGGCGCCATGATCAAGCAACCCTTCTCTATATAAACCGACCCGCCGTCTTCACGCAACACACGCAAAATCAATCTAGGGTTTGCCTCCTACTCTGTGCTACGCCGTCGCTCGTAGATTACTCTATCCCGCTCGCCGGCGTGCACCGGCAATCGGGAGAGCAGGTCTCCGGAACCTCTGCCTTCGACGTCCTGCACCGGGAGAAGGCGACAATAAGGTTTTTGGGAAGCGCTTAGCGCGACTGCTCCCTGTTCGTCCGCGACGGCTCGTCTTCCTCTTCGCTCGCGTGTTGCGCGCCTTCGTAGACGCCTGCAATCACGAAAAGTTCCTGCCGAGTAGCCGGTCTTTCTACCACCTCGGTACGTGTTCAATATGTTGCGCATATTTGATCTGTTCATGTTTTACTGCTTAGTTTACATGTGTAGATCTAATGATGCGTTAATGCTAGTATATATCTGCAATGCCATGATTTATTTATGGAATATATTAAATCATTATATGCCTATAATCTCAACATATACGAAGCCCCAACCACTAGTAACTTTTTTTCTAAGTCAAATATAATTTTTGTCAGGTAGGGATTTGATCCCGAGACATCTCCCTCACGTGCACCTATCTTTACCAACTCACCTACACATGTACCAACTCACCTACATACATGTGTGTCTCTTGTGTAATAGAAACGAAAATCTACTGCATATATACGAAGTTGTTTGTTTGATTATTTCATATGCCATTCAATATATATGGATTTAGTGATTTGCGTCTTAATTGATACTAGAAAATTACTCCGCGCGTTGCTGCGGAAACTTATTTATATAAATGTATGACAGTAAAGAAATGTAAGGTGGCTTGTTCACTAATTGAAAGAAGAAATGCTATGTGCTAAAAAGTATACAACCCATATTCTAAAGTTAGTTAACTAGACTGTTTCAGTAGTCTCTATCTTTGTATTTAATACCACTTATCTAGAAAACGCAACACTTAGTTCATCCCAACTAAGTGTAGTTAGTGCTAATTTTCTTTTCTGTCGTGAAGCTATATCACCTCAATTATTTTTAACCTTTAGATGATTTATCAAGGTTGTAAATTGCATATCTTCATATCATCTCAATTGTTTCTAGACTTTGGATAATTCATCAAGGGTGTATAAATTGCATCTCTTTTTTTCTAAAAGGCACACCATACAACCTAATCATTTATAACCTTTGGATAACTGATAAAGGTAAAAAAAATATATAAACACATGGAAAAAATTATATAGTAGGTAGGAAAGAAAATTTTAGAACTCACATATACTATATTATCACATATGTTACTTAGGTAATCAAGGAAAGAGCAGCAACGCGCGGGTACCCATATGTTACTTAGGTAATCAAGGAAAGAGCAGGAAAATCATGGGCACTGTTCATCTCTCCAAGAGGAAAAAAAAATGTTGTCTAATAAACATATGCCTTCTTAATTAACATTTATTTCTTCATGAAGCTGAGGGGCTACCTTGGCAATCCTTTCATTTCCTTTGAAGAGATTTTCTAATTTTGTTTGCAACCTAAATAAACAGGTAAACTGTCTATTTTACCAAAATATAACTTGAAAAGTCAAGAAAGGAGATGGTAGGCCTATATTATGCTTACCGTGTCTTAAAATGATGCAAACTTAATAAACAGGGAGTTTAGTAGTCTAACCTGTGGGCTTTTGGCTCACTATTGAATCTGGAATCAAATAGATTTCTGCATCTATTCATATGGAAAATATATGATGACAAAGCTATATTATAAGATTAATATGAGAAGAGTATAATTAGCATAATTTTACATGATATATGATGCAATAATCGGAAAACATAATCTCAAAAGAAACAAAGATTGGCAATATAGCATGTGGCAGTTTAAGAAAGCAAATAAAAAGAAGAACATGAACAGTCGATCAGAAGAGGCAAAGCACAAGAACTGGAAAAGAGGTAAAAAAATAGTACCTGTGATTCTGTAGACCACGTCAATGAAGAATTTATAGTGGGGCGAGCTAGATCAACGGTATTGGAAAAGATGAGGCGCTTGGAAGACACAGAGACGCACATGCACGCGAGAAATTTCAATGCTTTGCCTGGTGGGCCTGGACCATGGTTCAACTCACGTTTTACAGCAGCAGACCAATCAAAAACGATCTAATCCTACCGTATAACTTCAATCCAACAGTTCAAAAGCAATCAAGGTGACGTGGAACAACCACATTGCAGGAAAATCATATTAATTGCACTAAGTGGGGATTAACTATATAGATATATAGGATTAGCTAATTAATTAATTGTCATTCAATAATTGAGTGTTTCTAATAAAAAAGCTGCTTTAACTACTATTTTCTTTGCAACTTCCCTGCTAATCACTGGTCCACCTTAACATCCTCATGTGGGAGGGGTCAAAATTTGCATGAATTAAAGCGAAATTTTTGACTGGAGGGACATTACTAAGAAAATGGCTAAATTTGATGTTTTATTAAGAGAGCCAAAGAATTGATTGACATATATTTTAGTTATCTCTATTGATTGGAAATAGTTATTTTCCCATTTCTTAAAAAGAAAATCAACATGTAAGAAAAATAAATTGTAACAAACGTCCTGCAAGCTGGAGTAGTTTATTATAGATTGAGATATGACTCTGACACAATGTACACATATGTATGTATAATATCTCGCATGAAGCGCCCGCACGTTAATCCAAGAAGAAAATGACAGACGATATAATATACATGCATAGAACACACATATGGACGTACATAACTAAATTAATCCTGATATAATCCTAGTCATCCAGCTATAAAAGGTTATCACAGCAGGAAACCAAACTGAAATTAATTTCACATCGAACCATACTACTTACTGATCACACACACTGTCACTATACAAAACAATGCCAGGAGGAGGCAACAGATGCGGTTTGCAGCCAATTAGCCTCCTGCAGGCTCTGGCAACAATTATCCTCGCCGTCGCAGCAGCAGCAGCTGCAGCATGGCTGGCTCCGATCGCCGGGACGTCGTCGTCGACGTCGCGTGTGGCGGCGGCCAATGGCACGTGCCAGTCAAGGGTGGCACCGTTTGGCTACGCGTGTGAAGAGCACACGGTAATTAATCAATTGCTTAATTTATAATGCATCGGGTTGATTTCACAGACACTCTATTTTTTTGTTTTTGATATATCTTTTGTTTCTTCGTCTTACTTAAAAATTTTATATGATTGTTATTAGGTGACTTTACGCGTGGCTATTTTTTTTATTTTTTTCATAAGTTTTTTAAATAAGATGAACGGTTAAATGTTAAACACAAATATCTAGTCTTTGTGGGACGGATGGTGTATATACGTGTGATCATCGTAATCGGAGCACTCAATCGTGATGAGAAATTGAGAATGATCGGGTGTTATAGTAATTAATTAATCGATTGATTTGGGGGAATAATTTGTGCAGGTGACGACGGAAGATGGGTACATCCTAAGCCTGCAGAGGATCCCGAGCGGCCGCGGCGAGACGGCAGCCGGCGGCGGCGGCGGAGGCAAGGTGCCGGTGCTTCTGCAGCACGGACTCATGATGGTACGTGTGGAGGAATTAACAGCACGTAAACATTGGTGTGTGAATAAATTTAGAATCTGTGAGTAGTTAAATCAAGTGGTTGAGAATTTTGTTTTAAAAAATGATCTTTTAAAGAATTTTCGAAGCCAAATATTGAATTAGTCTTACTTGTCTTGATTTTACGACAAAAATATATTCAGTTGATGGGATAGATAGGAAATTAATGTTATGGATAGAGCCTATATGTTTTGCACCAAAGTTAATTACTGTTTGCTTTGCAGGATGGGGTGACTTGGCTTATGAACTCGCCCAATGAGTCGCTAGGATACATTCTAGCGGACAATGGGTACGATGTCTGGATTGCCAATAGCCGTGGCACCGTCTATAGCCGCCACCACACTTCGCTCGTCTCTAGTGACTCGGTACATTCTTCAATTTATTCTCTAACGTAACCAACATTTGGCTATAAAATTAAAACACATGTCTATACAAAGTTATGTTTAAAAGTTAGGAGTACCATATCATGGTAACATGCATTGGTGAAGCCAAGATTTAAACATGAGGGGCCAACTTGACAACTGATCAATCACGATTATAAACAAAAATAGTGGTTTTTTGTAGGTAATAATATATCGTATCAATGTAAAAGAACATTATAACACAAAAGAACAATAGGCAGATTGCCATATTGCATATACTTGTTTATTTCAACTAGAAAGAAAACCCGCGCAGATGCGCGGGAAATTTATTTAATTGTTTGTAAAAAGAATACTAAAAGAAGTCAGATCTCACTATTTTTTATAAGAAAATAGATTGTAATAGTAAATATAGAAATATTTATATCCCAGTTATATGTGAACTCGCCTATCATCATTCTTCACAAAAGTATGAGTTAATATGTGTTTGTTTTCTCTTTCATTATACATCCGATTCATCTATGCATATTCATAGGTAATATACGATGGAATAATCTTTATTGGCAAAATTATTTGTGCTAATTATCAACACTATTTGGATGAGAATGTCATAATTAAATGGGATATAATGTGGTTCCATGTGATATTTTTTATTGTAAGTATGTATGTTTTTTCTAGCAAATAGTAGTCACCTGTACGAATGTACTTTTTCCTTTTTTGATAAATATTTTTCTCTGATAAGATAGGTGTGTAATTGTATTTATAAGTTGGATGTGCATGTATTTATATGAGTGCTCACAATTCCCTTTTATACCATTATTAAAATAAATACTTTGAAGAGATTTGGTGGGATGGTGTGAAGCAGCACTGCAGCGGCGTGGCTTCTTCGACAACCTCACCAGAAGTGGTCACTATATATATACATAATTTCAGAAAAAACCTTAGAGCTGCAAAGAAAGAAAGAGAAAACTACTTGATGAGTTGATTATACACACTTTTTCTTCTTTTTGACATCTCTTGTGTACGTACGTACATAGGGAGGGATTAGCCGGTATTTAGGAGTGAGGGATTACATAGATATATTCTAATGGTTGATAATAATGGATCCACTAGTCTAAGTGTAAATCAATGGCTAAATGTTTTTTTCTATTTATTATAATTTTCTTACATTTTCTCTATTTTATTAGAGTGTCTTTGTGGTATCTTAGAAGTATATGCAGGTGTGTAGGAACACTATTGATAATAGTCGTAGTCTACTTGTAATCAACTATTATTTGTTCCAGCTTGGTGTATCTCTACTTACATATCATTTATTGATGGTTCTCACTTAGTACTTCCTTTATCTTTTGTACTTGATAACACATGTGCTTATTGGTTATCAGCTAATTATTAGTTGCACAATGCATGGATGCCTCATAACTATTATGACTTGGCGATTGGTGGACAGTGGTTTCTATATATAACTTATATACATAGGATTAGTGGGAGCATAAGATTGATATATTTGGCTTGTTCCTGATTGACAAAGTATATTATGTACTTCATATTAAGTGTTTTAGTATGTAAGGTTGACTTCGAAAGTGCTTATCTGATTGGCTACTTTGTTATTTAAGATGAGCGTGTTTCCCAAACTACAGAAGTTTCTTGAGCTAAACGATGCGTGTTTTCTAAATACTTTCTATACAAAAGTATTTTTAAAACATGAAATAAACCCATTTTCAATTTTGTAATATTTAATACCTAATTAATCCTTTTTTTATGACGTGCATCATTTTGTGTGTCCTAAATAAACTCAGCCAGATCCATTGAAAGCCTAGGTAGGAGATAAAAGACATCGACACGGTATCAAAAGAATATATTTCGTCGTTGATTTTCTAGCAATATATGAAAAGAAACTATTCAAAATAAATTTAGTAATGTCATTTTAACATATCAATATTTTTTTCTAGTAGGTATTGAGTAAATTTTGAGAATGCTACTCACAGTCGAAGTTGTTTTACTTTTAAAAATAAAAATCTAATAGAATTATACATGTTGTTAAGTGATATATCTATAATTTTAATTTATTTATATTTTTCATGAATGTTTCCATGAGATATATTTTTTATTTGAACATAACTTGAAATAACATATATTTTTATTTTTACAACTTAAATTATAGTTAAGATGTGCTAATTATTAGATTGGTTTTTCAACTAAGTGAGAAATTAAAAAAAAAGGAAAGAGAAGTGCACGTACAATTTTTTTTGGGTCGGGTGTGGGTTTCGGGATACAAATGTACGTACTCACGTACAGATATGGAACAATTTAGATCTTTGGAGATATAAATTTGATTGTTAATTTAGAGGATAGATCTAATGGTTAAAAATAATGGTCCTACCAGATTAAATGAAAATCAATGGCTAGATGTTTTATTTTTTTCTTAGATTTTTTATGATTTTTAAAGTGCCACATGACGACCTTGGAGCGTTTGTAGGAGTGTCACGTGCTGACTTGAGAGCGTTTGAATGAAGTTTAATGGACTTTTAGTATATAATAGATTTAGCGATAAGAATACTGTGCAAATGGATCATAAACGGTGATAATATCTTCTAGGCGAAAAGTCTAAATAAATAGGCAACAATTAGAAAAAAAACTTCTCCGGGATGTTCAGATTCGTAGTATTAGGATACGTCCCATCCGATCATAGGTTGCTATATTCTGGGACGGAGGGAGTAGATCTTAGCAAAATGAGAAACAAACTATCTATCTTAAAAGTATTAAGTAATATTTTAGAAATTTGAGATGATAGCCATCTAATGATGTAAATAATACACATGATTAACAAAATGTATTGTTATATAAGAAAAAAAAAGAGGTTGTTATGGGTCACGGGCAAAGACCCGTGCTCCTTTTGATTAGGGATTAGTTAAGCTGAAAATAGTATATATATTCTCTCCAGTACATACAATACATTATTATCAATTAATTCTTTAATACTTTTATAGTCTGATTCTCTACCGTCCAGACTTCACTCACTTATTATGCAATATAGACGTACCTTATTTTGAGGACGCTACTCTTTATCTATTTATCTATGATCGTATCATGCCAATCTTATGGTGTACACTTATTTAATTTTATGGATACTTGCTACTACAAGGATTCAGTGCACAGCGTGCGCTCGACAGTTCGGGTTAGTTTGTTTGGAAATAGAAATATTATTTGGTTGTTTGTTCAGAAAAGAAAATTATAATTATTGGATTCCCGTGAAGAAAAAACTCTCGATCAGCCTGTTCATATAAAATATTATACTACTAGTAGACACGGCTCCTCTCCCTCATCCCTTCTCTATTTCACCTTATCGTCTGAACCTATGTTGCGTCTTAGGACTAATACTTTTGTGTTTATTTTACTTGCTCTTGCTTATGCCGCTAATTAAAATGGGAAATTTTACAAATTTATTGGCATATGAAACCTAGGCATACTGGAACTGGTCATGGGACGAGCTGTCCAGCAAGGACCTATCAGCAGTAGTGCAGTACGTGTACAGCCAAGCCGGCCAGCAGAAGATGCACTACGTAGGCCACTCTTTGGTAAGTGAAATGGCGTTAGGAACAAAAAAAAAATGCATTTCAGTTTCAGTACCACATGGGTAAAAATTCCCGCAGCCAAACGAATTTTGGTCATCCTTAAAAAATTTTTAACTTAACTCTATTTTTCAGCTTATTTAAACGGATTATGTACTTCACGTTCTGAACAAATATGTTCTCTTAAACGTAAACGTACTTCTACAGTATTGCTTAGACAACTTATTTTAAACTATATATCAAGTTTATTTTTTAAAATATTAAATTTATCACTATAATTGATTGAGTAGATAATCCGCTCGATAATCAACCACCAAGTTTAGGCACACAGACAAATCGATCCTTTGCCCTTGGTTGATCTTCTGAACTGTGGATGCAGGGCACGTTGATCGCGTTGGCTGCCCTGAGCGATCAGCAGCAGCAGATCGGGATGCTGCGGTCGGCCGGTCTGCTCAGCCCCATCGCCTTCCTCGACAAGATGTCGTCGCCGCTGGCGCGCGCGGCGGCCGACGTCTTCTTGGCTGAGGTAAGTTCGCCGGAGCTGACGCCGCCGACGCCGACGACTACGACGACGAATGGCGTGGCCATTAAACGGGCTAGCTTGCTGATTGATTCTGTGTGTTCTCTGCTTGTGCAGGCACTCTACTGGCTGGGGCTCAGTGAGTTCGATCCTACAGGGTAAAGCTCAATTTCTTCCCATTGCTTTTCAGAAAACCGAGTTTCAAAAAATTCAAGGAGATGAAAGGAATTTTCAGATAAAGTTTGAAGTTTAGTTTGCTAAATTTGAACAAATAGTATAGGCTTCATTCGAGCAAATGCAGTTCTGTTTGCTACAGGCACTTGTAGGGTCCAACGGTAGATCTAAAATTTCAGAAATAAGTTCTAAAAAAATCAGAAATTTTAAACAAAATACAATTTCAAATTGAGTGATTTTACAGTCCTTAATAAAGTACCAGAAGATACCATATTTTTAAATGTTAAAAAATTTTAGTATCTCTCAGTACCTTCGGTAATTATGGGTACCAATTTTTTTAAAAACAATTGATAGTTTTTTACCTCTCAAGTACCGTGGAATTTTAAGGTAGTTTCAAGCCTTCGATTTCTCCAATCTTCAGACCAAGATGTTTTCAGAATTCCTATTTATATCGATATTTACGAGGTTTGGTGAATTGTGTTTATTACTGTTCATTCATTTCTTGCTGACAAGTGACAATTTATATTTCTATGCAGAGAATACGTTCACAGCTTGGTCACTGACATTTGCAAGCAACCAGGCATCGATTGCTACAATCTGATGTCAGCATTCACAGGTAATAGTAGCTATATGCATAAGTTGTCACGACCGAATATAATTGTGTTCTTTTTTCAAATCTAATATGTTATTGACCTGCATTTTGACGATTGGAGCAGGTGACAACTGCTGCCTCGACAACTCCTCTGTTCAGGTCTTCCTTGCCCATGAGCCTCAAGCTACAGCCACCAAGAACATGATCCACCTGGCTCAGAGTGAGTATGAGAACTGACAAATAGTCTGTACAAATGATTTTTAAAGAATCCTACCACCTGAAAGAATATGACAGTTTTCCCATCTTTAGTCATCCGTAGTATTTGAGAAGGTAACACAAGGTACCACACTTTTAGCATCAGTATTTAGAGAATTTTTGAGGGCTTTGAGAGGGTGTCACGAGATACATAATCATCACTCTATAATATGACGAAGATAACAAGAGGTAGTATAACAAATCAACATTAAAATTGTGTTACTGCCCGATATCTCTTGAGAAACCATACAATTATTAACTAGATACGTCAATACCTTCGCACTAAAAAAAACTTATCATCATACTTTTTATTTCAAGTGTCCATATTATTTTTTTCTAAAATCAAATACCTATACTCCAGAAAGATGTGCAATAATTTTGGCATAGCTATATAGAGATATTAAATTTTACGCTGAAAAATATAATATCTTATCCGCATTTTTCCTAAAACCAAAATGCTTGTGCCAAGCAGTGATTAGAGGAGGCACGATCGCCAAGTACGACTACGGCAATGCCGGCGACAACAGGGAGCACTACGGGCAGGCGACGCCGCCAGCGTACGACGTGACGGCGATCCCGGGCGACTTCCCTCTCTTCCTCAGCTACGGCGGCAGGGACAGCCTCTCCGACGTCCAGGACGTGAGCCGCCTCCTGCGGGCCCTGGGCCAGTCGCACTCGCGCGACGGCGACAAGCTCACCGTGCAGTACCTCGCCGACTACGCGCACGCCGACTTCGTCATGGCCCGGAACGCCGGGGAGAGGGTGTATGCGCCTCTCATGGCCTTCTTCAAGCTCCAGGAGAAGTGAGAGCGGATACATATATGGGCGAGATGGGTAGTGTTGTCGATTAATTGTGTTTTGAGCATCTGTGAGATAATTAGTTTCAAGGGATGATATCTCATGTTGTAAAAATTAAATCAGGTGTGATAAGAAAATGATAAAAAAAAGGTTAATGATAGTTAGAATTTTATATTTGGAAGGAACACTACTGGAGAATTGATCTTTATCTGGATGGCAAAAATCATTGTCGAAACTAGATTTCGGCAATAATAAAAGGGGGTGGCTATCAAGCTGGAGAAGTGTATGGGTTTGGAGACAAAAGATTTATACAGGTTCAGGCCTTCTTATTCAAGAAGTAATACCCTACTCCTGTCCGGGGATGAATCCGCCGAGTGTCTTATTGATTGTATAATTTGGAGAAAATCAACCTCTGCCCCTAGAGGCACCCGGACCCCCCTTATATATGGGAGGGAGTCCGTGTTACAAAAGATAATCTATATCCCTAACGGAATATGCAGATACAGATAAAATACAGTCGTAACCGACTAAGTCTCAAGGTATTTCCTTGATGTACAAGTTGAGAAACAAACCCGAGATACAAATAAGATATTCTATCTATATTCGGTATCCTATATTCAGCCCAAATATCATCGCCGTGTAGATATGGGATATCCATAATCTCCACAGTAGCCCCCGAGACCTTTGCAGTCAACCATCATAGCCTTCTCAAAGATAATAATCCGAGTGCTTCAAACTTTTCATGCCAAGGCCTGCCGAGTAGCGAAGACGAAGACTGTAAAGGGCGAAAAGATAAAGAATATGGTGCATCGAATAGATGCACCTAATTAGGTGTAGCCCCCAACTATGTGATTAGTTAACAAACTAAACATATAGTTGAGAACAAAATAATAGCACAATCATGCATCATATGACAAAAGCATACACGGCGCCTAAAGAGGCATTCTTAGCCGACTGCTTTTTAGCCACAATTAAAAGGAATCCGAGTGGTTAACACTCTAAAAGGTTCACGAATGAACACACTTGACAGGCATCCGAATAAAAAACTCTAAAGATTACCCACCAAATATTATAAAAATTATGGTAATGAATAAGTCTAATAGCCTAGGCTATGACTATTTACCATAATGAAAACAGGCATATAACATACCAGGGAAATGACTATGGTAAAAACAAGCCATTCCAAGTTAACCCAGACAGCTTTTGTAGCCTAAAAAAGCTTACAAAAACAGCATAACACCTTTCTGTCGGGCACATTTTAATTTGCATTGCAATAATTCCAAAGAATTATATGACCGCGTAAAAAGGATTTTATCAGCATTGGGCAACACTATTGTGCGCATAAATTGCCAAAGCAAAAAAAAATGCCTAAGTCCCTAAGGAGCACAATGGGCCACGCTGTTAAAAGTACTGGGCTGAGGTACTGTTCAGGCCTAAGCCCATTTGCACCTCCGATACCCTTAACAAGAAAACCCAAGATCCAAGCGACTCTTCATCTTCCCCGCCGGAACTCTCGCCATTTTCCCCACTCCCTGCTACAGTACAAAGCTGCGCCGGCAAACTAGGGTTCACCATTCCACTCGAATCCACCTTCGAAAAGTTCATCAAAATCCTTCCCGTGATCCACCGCCTCAATCCCTCACTTCTCCCCAGCCATCCCTCGAATCAAATCAGCACATTCGGGTGAAATTAATGGCGGAAGAGAAGGAAAGCTTTGAAGGCCAATGGGCGCCATCCGACGTCACGGAGGAGAACCTGAAGGAGATGGTGGCGCACGGCGTTCTCCCTGCCAAGGAAATCATCGGGTGGCGGCCAGCATGTGGTGAGGCTTTTCCGACCCCCGATACACACGAGGTTGTGGTCTTCTCCCATTTCTTCTATGGCGGCTTCGCTCTTCCGACCTCAAAATTTTTCCGCGGGATATTAAGCTTCTATGGAATCAGCTTGCATCACCTAAACCCAAATTCCATAGTCCACATCGCCAATTTCGTCCATGTTTGTGAAGCCTTCTTGGGAATTAAGCCCCACTTCGCTCTGTTTCGCCGAATCTTCTTTCTCAAGCCCCAACCAAACAAGAGTAAGCCATGTGTAGTCGGAGGGGCCGGATTTCAGCTGAGGGGGACTCTGAGCCAGAAGTATTTCTCTATGCCCTTCAAGACCTCAAACAAAGGGTGGCATGCAAACTGGTTTTATATTCAGAATCCTGAGCCTGCTCTTCCCGAGTACTCTTGTCTTCCTCCGGTGTACCAAGATACCTGGAACTCGCTTCCGATTGGGGATGAAGCAGCCCAAGCCTTGGAGCTGATGGATCGCATGCTAAAACTCAAAGAACAAGGCTTACAAGGAGAGCAGATTACTCGGCACTTCATCAAATGCCGACTGGCACCAATTAAAGAAAGATCCCGTGCAGCATTCGAGTTTGATGGCAATCATGATCCTAATCGTGAAGAACCAGATTCTCTGGATTTTAAAATCATGAAGGAGAGAATGTATAAAATCTTCTCAAACGCTATCGTCGTCAGCTACTCACATCAGCTGCCAGTTGTGCCATATAACGCATTCAATCTGCCTCCGCAGGTACGTATCCGAAATCTTCAACTCATGACCAAAACATAATCTTGTCTTCATATTGAGTTAACTAACCGTGGAGGCATCTCATTCAGGAATATGTATTGATGAAGTCTGACCCCCCAATCACTCAGCGCCGGTCTCCTCGCCAGCACACCGTTCAGGGAGGTGGAGGGCCGACAATCAGATCAGATCCGCAACCTCAAACCTCCAATCCGACTGGGCAGATAAGTTCTCGCAAGAGAAAGCTGGTGCTTAATGACGACGAAGGTGATGACGGCAACAAATCTGGGGACAAAGGCTCGCCCAATAAACTCCCAAAGCATACCACTCCCAGGAAAAAACTGGCTAGTCGTCCAAGGCCAAAGATTAGAACATCTTCCAGGTATAAACCTCTTGGTACCATTTCACTTCGACATGCTTCTCTCATGGAAATAATACTGAATATTGAAAGAACACTTTGCAGGAAACCATCCGACATAGATCCAACTGGAAAAGATCCTGATCCGACTGTGACAGAACCAAGTTCATCCAAGGATTCTGAGCCGACTGCCGAAAGCCAGCCGACTGGCGCCCATACTTCAGGTGATAATGCCAATCCGAGTGACCAGCCTCCGACTGGAAACCAGTCGGCAGCAACTGAAACTACAACAACCCAAGAGCCCCCGACTGGAAACCAGTCGGATGTAGGTCTAGATCAAGAAACTCCCGAAGTTGAAGCGCAGACGACAACTTCTCAAGAACCGGAGGCTGGTAACGACTCGATGATCGGGTCTCCAGATAAAGAACAAGGATCTCCCCACGCTCAGCTAGGAACATCCTCAAGTAACTCATCTTCTCAAGTGATGCCGATTTAAATAACTTCAGCTTATTTGTCTAATGTCTTGGAAATACATCAGGACCACCAGGCGATGACGAAGAAGAAATTCCTCGCATAAAGGTGACTGATGACTCTCGTCCTCCTATCTTGCTCAAATGGTGGGACGAGAACTCACAAGCTGCCGGCATCGTCATAAATCGTCAAAAAGAAGATGAGGAAGTGTGCCAGCTGAAGAAGGCACTTGGAGAAGCCACTCGCATTGTGAATGTAAATCTTCCGGGTGACTGCCTTTGATGACTTTGTTTTCTCTTCAGCAAAACTAAACCATGAATCATCATGCAGAGAATCCATCTTCGCAATGAGGCCAAGACCGTAACTTTAGAAAAGCTGGTTCCTCATTTGGGAACTCTTGAAGCAGTTAGGGATCAGCTACATGAGGCCAAGGAGCTCGCCAAAAAGACAGAGAAGGAATTAAGGGACCGAATTGCTCAGCTCCAGGATTCAAACTTCGAGCTGAGTGGTTCATCAAAAGGTAATCTCTAGATCTGCCCCATTAATTTACGCTGTCGTAACTGTATCCTCAACCATTTGGATTTCAAACAGCGCAAGCCGCCAGAATGGCTCAAATGGAGAAACAAATTAAAGCCCTGGAAAGAGACAAGGTAGGACTGGCTGCGCAAAGGGACTCGGCCTTGAAGGAGGTTGAAGGTACTGCCAGCTAACAATCTGAACTTCTCTCTTTTTAATGCAGTAGATTTTGATCATAAATGTGTTTTGTAGACCGCAAAATCAAATCTCAAGCTCAATTTGACGTCCTGGTTGGTAAGATCAAGAGGCTTGAAGGAGCAAGAGATGAAGTCGCTAATGTCGCTACACCACTCGTCCAAGCTATGTTCCTCAATAACAGTGGTCCGAGTGCACTCGACGCAACCGAAATCTTCGACAAGCTGAGAGTTGCTCCGGATGTATATTTCAAGAATATCAAGAAAGCTGGAAGTATGGGAGCTAGCATGGCATTGGCGATGACCAAATCCTTGTACCCAAGGATTGAAATTGACGCCATTGATGGCTTTGCAGACGGGACAAGCGAAGAAGCTGCTCTTGATCTTATCAGCAATGCTCAAAACGCGGCTGACAAGATTGCAAGTGACGTTGTAGATCAATTCCGCAATACCGACCTTCAGCCAAGTAGTAATAACTCTGATGATGAAAAGACTGATTCTGACTGAGTATAAATGTAGCAAATGGAGGCATAACTTGTACAATACTGGTGTATTTATGCTGTGCTTGATAAATCTAGCCAAGTCTTTGATTTCTTAAAAGCTTTTATCAAGCTTTGTTGAGCCTAAAACCCAAATAAGCTATTAAAAACTTTCAGTCCTCGCAGACTAAGTAGAAAAACCAAACAAGGCAATGATAGACCAAGTAAGCAAATTAAAGTGATAAAAAATCACACTCCATTATTATGATGATAGCCCCTGACTGACAACGTCAAGAAGAAAACTTGATGTTGACAGTCAAGATAGGGAAGTACAATGATAAGCTTAAGCGTAGAAACGACGAAGATGTTCAATGTTCCAAGAGTTGTCGACAAGTGTACCGTCTTCGCGCTTGAGTCGATAGGAACCTGGTCGGGTGACTTCAGAGATGATAAATGGCCCTTCCCATAGAGGAGATAACTTGTGCCGATCTTGTGTAGTTTGAATTTTCCTCAAAACCAGGTCGCCGACTAGAAAGGCACGGGATCGAACATTGCGATTATGATAACGTCGCAGCCCTTGTAAGTATCGAGCCGACTGAATCAAAGCCGTTTCGCGGACTTCTTCCAATCGGTGCAAGTCATCCACTCGGTCCTCTTCGTAGCGTTCTTCACGGAAATTTCGAAAGCGCAAAGACTCGAATTCAACTTCACTCGGCAACATTGCTTCTGCCCCATAAACAAGGAAAAAAGGTGACTGGCCTGTGGCCCGACTGGGTGTAGTTCGCAAAGACCAAAGTACTGATGGCAGCTGTTTCACCCATTTGCCGGCATAGGGTTTTAGCCGGTCAAAAACACGCGCTTTAATCCCTTGAAGTATCATGCCATTGGCTCGCTCCACCTGTCCATTGCTCATGGGAGGCACCACTGAGGCATAGCAGATCTTAATTCCAAAGTCTTCACAAAAGTCTTTAAAAACTCCGCCAGTGAATTATCTGCCATTATCAGTGATGATCCGATTGGGCACTCCAAATCTATGCACAATGTTGATGAAGAAGTCTCGAGCGTTATCTGCTGTGATTGTGACAACCGGTTTAGCTTCAATCCACTTGGAGAATTTATCAATGGCCACAAAGAGGTGCGTGTAACCGCCGACTGCCTTTTTAAACGGGCCAACCATGTCGAGCCCCCAAACCGCAAACGGCCAAGACAGTGGGATGGTCTGCAACTCTTGAGCTGGTAGATGAATTTGTCTGGCGAAAAATTGGCAACCTTCGCACGTGCGCACAATTTTGTCGGCGTCGGACACTGCAGTAGGCCAAAAAAAACCCTGCCGGTAAGCTTTGCCGACAATGGTGCGTGCGGCAGCATGGTTTCCGCATATCCCAGAATGTATGTCTTTCAGCAATTGTCTCCCTTCCTCTAAAGATACGCAGCGTTGCAGAATCCCTGAAGGGCTTTTCTTGTACAACTCAGCTTCATGCATAACGTAAAGTTTGCTCCGCCTTGAAATCCGCTCGGCTTCATCTTTATCTTGGGGGAGTTCTTGAGAAGTCAAAAATCGTATGAGGGGCTCTCGCCAATCGGCTTCAACCATAGCTACATCATGAGTGCCCGCAACTTGAGTAGTATCTTTGTGAGGTACTGTCGGCGTATAAAGGTGTTCGACGAAAACATCGGAGGGCGCCACCTCGCGCTTGGATCCAAAGTTGGCAAGTCTGTCGGCGGCTTCATTGTTGTGTCGAAGAACGTGACTGAGCTCGAGTCCATCGAACTTGTCTTCCAATTTGCGTACCTCTTGTCGATATGCCATCATATTGTCGTCAAGGCAGGACCACTCTTTCATAACCTGGTTGACAACCAGCTGTGAATCGCCTCGAACTATTAGACGCTTTATCCCTAGGGAAATTGCAATCCGCAGTCCATGAAGGAGCGCCTCATACTCGGCAACGTTGTGGGATGCCGAAAAATGTATCCAAAGCACATAGCTTAATCTTTCTCCAGTTGGGGAAATCAAAACTACTCCTGCTCCAGTGCCCGAAAGTCGTTTTGATCCGTCAAAATGCATGGTCCAGTGCTCCATCTTCTCCGCGGGGGTATCCTCCTGGCACTCGGTCCATTCGGCGACAAAATCAGCTAACGCTTGGGACTTGATTGAAATTCGGGGCTTGAATGATATGTCCAAAGACATCAACTCCAAAGCCCACTTAGCAATCCGTCCATTTGCTTCGCGGTTGTGCAGTATATCACCGAGTGGAAATGATGTGACCACCGTTACCGAGTGACCTTGAAAGTAGTGAGATAGCTTCCTGGTAGTAATTAGAATACCATATAACAGCTTCTGAACCTGAGGGTACCTCGTTTTGGAGTCGGCTAGGACCTCGCTGACAAAGTAAATCGGTCGCTGGACTTTCTGGACATGGCCTTCTTCCTCGCGCTCAACGACCAAGACTGTGCTCACAACCTGGGAGGTGGCTGCTACATACAACAACAACGGCTCCTGCGGGTATGGTGAGGCTAAGACCGGTGGCTCGGTGAGGAGTTTCTTGAAATCTTCGAAGGCCTTCTGTGCTTCGGGTCCCCACTGGAAATCGTCTGTTTTCTTTAGTAGCTTAAAGAAGGGCATCCCCCGCTCGCCAAGTCTTGAAACAAATCGGCTGAGCGCCGCCATGCATCCAGTCAGCTTCTGAACATCTTTCTGGGTACTTGGCGGTTTCATGTTGAGGATAGCAGTAACTTTCTCCGGGTTGGCTTGGATGCCCCTATGAGACACCATAAAACCAAGCAGCTTCCCTGACGGTACTCCGAAGGTGCACTTTTCAGGGTTTAATTTCATCCTGAAAGCGCGGATGCTCGCGAAGGTTTCTTCTAGATCCGAGATCAAATCATCCTTTTGCTTGGTCTTGACAACTACATCATCCACATAGGCTTCAACGTTGCGGCCGATCTGCGTTGAGAAGCATCTCTGGATCATACGTTGATAAGTTGCTCCTGCGTTTTTTAGTCCGAACGGCATGGTGACGTAGCAGTATGCTCCAAAGGGCGTGATGAATGAAGTCTTCAAGCAGTCGGATTCCTTCAGTCGGATCTGATGATACCCCGAGTAGCAGTCCAAAAAACTGAGAAGCTCACAGCCAGCGGTCGAGTCGACTACCTGGTCAATGCGAGGCAACCCAAAAGGATCTTTAGGGCAAGATTTGTTGAGGTCAGTATAATCAACACACATGCGCCATTGCCCCGTTTTCTTCCGTACTAGAACCGGGTTTGCCAGCCAGTCGGGATGAAGGACTTCTTTAATGAAGCCTGCCGCTAACAGCTTGGTTAATTCCTCCTTGATCGCGTCCTTCCTGTCTTGTGCGAATCGGCGGAGTCGTTGTTTGATAGGCTTGGCATCTTGTTTGACATGTAAGGAGTGCTCAATCACCTCTCTAGGAATACCGGGCATATCAGATGGTTTCCACGCAAAGATATCTTTATTGTTCTGAAGAAAGGTGATGAGCGCGCTTTCCTATTTACAATCTAACTCGGCACCTATTACAGCAGTTTTAGTAGAATCAGAAGGATCTAGGGGAATCTTTTTAGTCTTGGCTTCGCTTTCTCCACTTTTTGAGATCTTGGTAGCGGGCACTTCTCCTTCGCTCGCCGTGGCTGCAGCCAGTCGGATATCCTCTCGGGCTGACGCCATCTCGCGGGTTTGGGCCATGTCGCAACTCTCCTTGTCGCATGTGACGGCTTGCTTGATGTCGCTCCGTAGGGATAGGACTCCTCGGGGACCAGGCATCTTCATCATCATGTAAGTGTAGTGCGGGACGGCCATAAACTTGGCTAACGCCGGGCGTCCGAGTATGGCATGGTATGCTGTCTCGAAATCGGCGACTTCAAAGCTGATATTCTCTGTGCGGAAGTTTTCCCGAGTGCCAAAAGTGACCGGGAGGATGATCTGGCCGAGTGGAGTTGCGGATAATCCTGGAATTACTCCGTGAAAAGGCGCATTGCTTGGTTTTAGCTCGGAGCGAGGGATCTGCATATCATCCAAGGTCTTAGCGAAGAGGATATTGAGTGCACTGCCACCGTCGATGAGGGTTCTGCGAAGCTTGACATTACGGACCACTGGGTCTAGTACCAGGGGGTACCGCCCCGGATGGACCACTCGGTCAGGATGATCCGAGCGGTCAAACTTGATTGCAATTTCTGACCATCGAAGATACTGGGGCGTGTCGGGCTGAACAGCATTGATCTCCCGTTCAGTCAACTTTTGCTTCCTTTTAGACTCATAAGCCAGGGGGCCGCCGAAGATATGGTTGAGCTCCTTGCGGTGGTCTTGAAATCCTGCCGGGGTGTCGCCGTCGTCCTTCTTCCTCGACGTGCTTTGTTCTTCGTCAGAGTTTTTCCGTGTAGTCTTGGTGTATTGCTCCGCAAACTGCTTGTAGACGAAACAATCTTTGGCCACGTGGTTGGAGTTAGGATGGTGCGGGCATTGGGAGTTCATGATCTTGTCGAACGTGTTGACGCGCGAACGCTGTCGAGAAGAGTGAGTGGCGGTTGCGACAAGTTCCTCAGGCTTACGCTTGCGGTCCTTATGGTTGTTACTTCCACCTCCTCCCGTAGCCGGCGTACCCTTGTTTGGCTTCCAACTGGGACCCGACTGCTTTGATGCGGTGACGGCGTCTTCGGCTTTGGCGTACTCGTTGGCTTTTTCAAACATAAGCTTGACTGTCCTGGGAGGCTTACGCCCGAACTTGCCGACCAATTCTTCGTGGCGAATCCCTTTGGTGAATGCGGCGATGATAACGTCGTCGGTGATGTCGGAGATCTTGTTACGTTGTTCGGAAAATCGTCGGATGTAATCTCGAAGGGATTCTCCGGACTTCTGAATAACGTTGTAGAGGTCGTATTGTGTGCCGGGACGCTCGAAGGTGCCTTGGAAGTTGGCGATGAAGTGGTCGCGTAATTCAGCCCAAGATCCAATTGTACCACGGGGCAATCCATGGAGCCAAGATCGGGCGGAATCCGCTAAAGCCACTGGTAAATAGTTCGCCATGGCCTTGCTGTCTCCTCCTGCTGCGCGGATTGCGAGACCGTAGACGGTAAGCCACGATTCTGGGTTAGTGGTACCGTCGTACTTCTCTATTCCAGTCGGCTTGAAGCCGGCTGGCCAATCCACTCGACGCAGGTCGTCGGTGAAGGCTGCTACTCCGTCAAGGTCGTCGTCGTGGCGGTCCGGCGAATGATGATGGCCTCGAGCTGCTCGGCGCTGTATGATTGTGTCGCGAAGATCGACGGGGCGGCGACGAGGTGGTGAGCGAGGCCGTTCCACTCGGCGCTCCCTATGATGGTCGGGAGGTGAGTGAACGGACCGCTCGTCGTGACCCCTGCTCCTGCGATTGGATCCTGCGCCGGTGATGCTGAGGCTTGGATGACGGTAGTCATGAGATCGGAAGTGGGGGACTCGGCTGCCGGTCGGCGTATGGACGCTTTCGGAGTTAACTGGGACCGAAGCCGCAATCATGGTCTTCGTCTGGTTCAAGATGTTGACGACGTGATCAGATTGATTGAGCTCGTTTTCCTTGAGAAGGGTGTCGAGGAGGGTGATCGCGGCAACCGCATTCTGTTGAGGGGTGCGGAAAACCGGTGTCCCTTCAACATCTTGTTGGCCGATGAGATCACGCGCTCGGCGCCCTGCTTCCAAAGCTCGCTGCCGTCGATCCTCAGCCTCCTTCGCGGTCCGCTCACGCTCCTGCTGCTCACGCCGTAGCCGTTCTTGTTCTTGTGCTTGATGCTCCTCCTCCAGTCGGCGACGCTCAGTCTCGCGACGTGCTTCGGTCTCCCGGGCTTGGCGTTGCTCCTCCGTCTCGTCATCGGCCATGAAGACGCCGAAGTAGAGAGGGGTGTAGTTGTCATCTAGGCTTCCGTCGAAGTCGTCGAGATCCGGGTCGTTGTAGCGAGAGCTAAACTCGTCGTACTCCACGATGTCGGTGGGGCGCGAGTCGACGGTGGGAGAGCTGTAGTAGCCATCCAGCTGATCCGTCGAAACCGTGCCGAGTGGTTGGAGGATGACGCCGACTTCCCTGAAGCTAGGCGAAATCGGTGTTGAAGCCGACTTCCGCCTAGGCCTACGGGATGGAGACGCTGTCGTGATGGAGACGGCCGCCAAATCGTCGGGGAGCTTCATCAGGATCGGTGGGTAAGCCCCATCATCTTGATCTGGTGACGTTGGAGAAGATGCGATCTCACCCAAGTGGTTTGAAGCCAACTCGATTGAGATGGTCTTGAAGTAACTTTCAGCCGCGTTTGGGAGTCCAAACGGGACTGAAATCCGGTTCTCTCCCGACTGGTCTGACACCGAGTCAAGGAGAGAGATCTTGCCGAAGTTGTTGGTGACGAAGTCGAGGCTGCCGAACCGAAACGTCTGCCCAGGTGGGAAGACGAGGTCGTCGATGCCGGAGACGGAACCCATTGCACTGATCGGCGAAAAGCTTGACGCAACCCCTACCTGGCGCGCCAACTGTCGAAACTAGATTTCGGCAATAATAAAAGGGGGTGGCTATCAAGCTGGAGAAGTGTATGGGTTTGGAGACAAAAGATTTATACAGGTTCAGGCCTTCTTATTCAAGAAGTAATACCCTACTCCTGTCCGGGGATGAATCCGCCGAGTGTCTTATTGATTGTATAATTTGGAGAAAATCAACCTCTGCCCCTAGAGGCACCCGGACCCCCCTTATATATGGGAGGGAGTCCGTGTTACAAAAGATAATCTATATCCCTAACGGAATATGCAGATACAGATAAAATACAGTCGTAACCGACTAAGTCTCAAGGTATTTCCTTGATGTACAAGTTGAGAAACAAACCCGAGATACAAATAAGATATTCTATCTATATTCGGTATCCTATATTCAGCCCAAATATCATCGCCGTGTAGATATGGGATATCCATAATCTCCACAATCACATTAGTCCCGGTTTCAACAAACTGGGACTAATTCATCTTTAGTCCTGGTTCAAAAGTCCATCTTTAGTCTAGTTTCGTTACCAACCGGGACAAAAAAAATTATATCTTTAATCCCGGTTGGTAACCGGGATTAGATATCTCTCTCCCACGTCATTGGCATCTCTCACTCTCTCTCCCCCTCTCTCTCTCTTCCTTATCTCGGCATCGGCAACAACGCCTTATCCCCTCCTCCTCCTCCTCCTCCCCTCTTCACGCCTTCTTCTCCTCCTCCTCCACTCCTCCTCCCCCTCCCCTCTCGTCTGATCCCCTCCTCCCCTTCCCCTCTCCCTCTCCCATCTCCACGGCGACACCCTCCCTTGCGTCGGATCGGGCGGGAGAGGAGCCGGCGGGAGAGGCGGGCAACGGCGCACGAGGCGGCGGCCTCCCCTCTGCCAGATCCGGCGGGAGGGGAGGCGATAGGATGGGAGGGTGGCCGGGTGGCAGCCCGGTGGAGGAGGCGGCGGCGGCGGCCGGGCGGGGCCCTCCTCCTCCTCACCCCCGTCTGCTGGCTATGACTGATTTGTTTTTAGATTTTATTATAGATTTTTTTAGATTTGGGAAGATTTTGTGGATGGGCCAGTGATTTGTGGATGATTTTATAGATGGGCCTATAAATTGTGGATGATTTGTGGGGATTTGGGGTGACGGCGTCGGTGATTTCGGCTCAAAATCAATAGATGCAAGCAGCAAAGAACAATAGAAAAAGAAAGAAAAAGAACTTTAGTCCCGGTTGGTAACACCAATCTGGACTAAAGTTGGTAGCACCACCAACTGTGACTAAAGATGAATCTTTAGTCCCAGTTATTTCAACCGGTACTTAAAAAATGCTCATCGGAGTCTCGGTTTGTAACCTAGGACTAAAGGCGTTGTAAACTAGATCTGAAGATCACTTCTCCAGCGGTGGAAGAACAAAGAAGAGAGAAAGGTAGAGATCATCAAAATGAATACTCCACTACTTTTAGATCATCAACTGTTTTATTTCCAAAGATTACCCAAATATAAACCTTTCATGATATATAAGAAAGTACCCAAGATTTTTGGCGTCTGCGCCAACTAGGAAAGCTGACATGATTATCCATGAACTGGAGAACCGTTAGTTCTTCGGCCTAATTTCGATCCCCTCTACAATAATTTGGCATTGGTGCGATCCGGTTAAGCCCCTAAACTCAATAGAAATGTCTCCATTCTCTTCATTGTTCTGTTTTACCACTGATATCTCTGTACTAATTTCCTGCTCCATCCATCCATCACTTCTTACACAAATGCCTACATATTTCAGTTCTTTCTTCTGGTTATTGTTGGTTTTTACAAATGATGATCCATCATAATCCATGTTGAACAACAGTGAGCGCAGATGTTTCTGCGGCATAAGATGGTTGCATTCATGACTGCAAATGCTGGAGGTGGATGATGACCCAGATGCTGTTGCATCTTGTTCTTTGTAGCCTCCATTTTGATCTTCTGTGTGCAAGAATTGGACATTGTACACAAGATAAGCTCCGTAGGATGTACCGTTTGAGAGATGCTTTGTGTTGAAGATACCATAGATGTCCAACCAACACAAGTGGGAGAGGATGGCCACCTCAGAAAACCTAGAAATAAAGAAGGGAAAATAATGGACATATAATCGTCAGAAGGGTTGTCTGCTATTTATGGGAGAGAAAAATCAACAAGGAGTACATCCCATGACAAAAAAAAAGACATGTTTACAATGTTCTGTGGTAGTAGAACCAATCTAGATTTTCTAATCAATATGGACCATATCTACTGATAGCAGAATTCATAAATCAACACTTAAGATCATTTCTACGGATGATAATACTCTTAGTATTCAAGAAGGAAATGCATGATATTTTGTACTCCCTCCGTCCCAAATATAAGCATTTTTAGCTATTAATCTGGATGACCGTGCGTCCAGATTCATAGCCAAAGGTGTTACATTTTGGGACGGAGATAGTAGTAAATGATATTTACATAAAGCCAGAATTAAATTTGAAAACATACTGTTGATTTGTTTTTTTCTTATAAATATTCGGAATGTAAATGTTTTGGCGGAAATATACCGTCGACCTCGCATAACCGTTGCGTAAAAATGATGTAGGCGTAACGACACGGGCGATCTCGCACGGCAAAGATGCGAGACCGCACGGTCTTGTGCGAGGAAACAGCTGAGACCGAACGGTCTCGCATAAGGAACCAACGAGACCGAACTTCTTGTCCAACGGTGCCGTCTAATTAGTGATTAATTACCTGATTTATGATGATAATTAATCACTAATTAATTAACCATATGAATTGGCATGGCAGTCCGGGATCGCCGACTGGTTCAGCGGGGTCTCGCGGTATGGCTGCGCAAGACCGCTCGGTCTCGCGCCGCCACGTACTGTCCACGTCCTCGTTTTCGCGAAGCGATATTGATAATATATTTCTCCCAAAATAATTACACCCCGAACAATTTAAATAAAAAATAGGTAAACAATATATTTCTAAATTTAATTCCGTAAAGCCTTGCAAAAATAACACATATAATGTGGGATTTCTTCATTGGTTTTGTGCACCAACCACAAACCTGGAATCCGGATGGTTTTGTATCCAGACGAGACCTCCGTAGGGATAGCCGCTCCATCCAAAACCGAGAGCTCTTGCTCGCATCATGTATTTCTTGGCACCACTACGCTTCTCCAACGAAAAGCTCTGGTGCAATGAGAGCAGGGATATCAGTGAACTGAATGCCCAGTACTGTTAGTGTGAAGGCAAAACTGGTATGAACTAGTCTATTACTCCCTTCATTTTATATTATAGGTCATTTGACTTTTTTTAGTTTAATCAAATTTATAGAAAATATATAGTAGTATTTCTAAAACAAAGCAAACATATTATCAAAATATATTCAATTCTAGATTTAATAAAATTAATTTAATATTTTAGATGTTGCTAATTTTTTTATAAACTTGATCAAATTTAATAAAGTTTGACTTAGAAACAAAAGACAAACGACTTATAATATGAAATGTAGGAAGTATCTATCTATTTATGTATTTAGTTGTGCTATTCTTCTTATCTATCTATCTATCTATCTATCTATCTATCTATCTATCTATCTATGTGCTATCAGTCAGTGAAATGAATTACGAAGGTCTAGATTAAAAGAACAGATCATATCAAGAAAAGTTTCCAAATTCCGTAATTGTGTTTTATCAATAGAAAACATATATTAAGGTTCACAAAATTAATCTAGAAAAAATAATTGTCCACAAGTATGTGTTGAAAATAAAAATATTCAATAATTTTTTACGTACAATTTTGAATACAGTTTTAAATAAATAACAGTTATTAAATAATAGCCTTGACAAACTTACCCATAACTACTATATGCTATGAAAATTTTCCTTTTAATCATTACAATTTACATAGAATTTCAATAAAATCCAAATGGATAAAAATAGTTTTGTAATATATTGTATCCACCTATTAATATATTTTGACAAACCTATTAATTCCATATTTACCTGTCAACCCCTTTATTTTTACTTATAATTGGTCAGTTAAGATTTGGAGCTTCAGAGTTTAAACATTTCATAGAACGAGATTAAGGCACTGTTTAGTTCCTCTAAAATGGCATAAGTTTTGCTGTTTTTGAGTACTTTTTGTCAAAATGGATCTAAACACTAATATCAAAAGTTAGCAATTTAGCATTTATCATTTGGAAGTCTAGAGTAGCAAATTTTACCAAAAAATACGTTGGGAGCATTGCTCTATCTGTCTTTACTAGTAAAATGGTAAAACTTTACCATGCATCTAAGTCATCTAGACACCAACTAACAAACTTCAATGCCAAATCTTTTGCCACCAAAACTTTTACCAAAAAAATTTACCACAGCAAATTGATCTTAACAGGCCCTACAAAAGAGGCAATAGTAGTACATAGTACTTCCTCCCTCTAGTTTTGGTTCCATAAGGCTATTCCCAACCCAAGACACTAGATATAGTTTCCATAAACTTCACATAATTAAGAAACTAATACTAGACACTACTCTTCCAAACATCACTATTCCATACTTAAGTTTAATGCTACTTATCTCACATGATGTCTTGGATGTTGTGTAGAAACTATGTCCCATGCAAGACGTGGTTTCCTTCTCTTTCCTCATTTATTCACTTGTCACCTCATTTTTTATCCTAGGTGGCAGTTTATTTAATGCTATGACACCATTCTAGTCATTGGATTGGAAATGGCCTAATGTTTTGAACAATGACATAGTTTCTAAAATATATATTTAACTATGTTTTTCTATTATATTATATAGAATAAATAAATACATTTTTATTTTTATATAGTACTACTATATATATTGCTCAAGTGCCTTTATAAACTAAATATTTATAAAATTATTGATAGTCAAAATTATAAATGTTTGACCAAACCGTGTTCAAAACTTCAATAATTATGGAACCAAAGGTAAAAAAAAAGAATTAACAAACAACGCAGATAAGGAATTAAATGGCTTTTGATTACCAGCTTGCCGCCGTCGAGAAGGACAGGCAAGTCGCAGAGGCGGAGGAACATCTCCTTCTTGCTCTCCCCCTCGCGGCCCCCCGGCTTACCGTCCAGGGCGTCGCCGTCGCCGGCCCACTCCGGCGGGAGGAAGCTCCCCCACACGTCATCCGAGTCGGCCACCGGCCGGAGCGCCGCGGCCGCCGCCGCCAGCCGGCACGCGTCGCCGGGCGACGTCAGCGAGGCAATGCACGCGATGCAGTCCATCGGCAGGTCGCACATGCCGCTGCCGCCGCCGCCGCCGCCGCTCGACTTCCTCTGCATGTTGGATATATGTATATATCGTTCTCACGTCTGCCCTTCTGCTGTTGTTGAAGCTGCTTGGCGGCGAGAGGTGGAGGATGAATGGCAAAATGCGGGCATATATATGCATATAAATGCTTGTTCTGTGGTAATGAAAATAACATGGTGTCGCGACCATGGCGACACGCAGAGCTAGTCACCTGCGTCCTGTAGTTTCTGTTTTCATTGTAGGCGAGGGACGAACAAGCGTTCTTGTGTTAATCACATAATGACGACATCGTGTATAAGAGCGTACATAGAAAGGTTGACCCAACCGGTCGGTCGGTGAAGAGAACAAATGATGACTAGCTAATACTCCCTCCGTTTCACAATGTAAGTCATTCTAGCATTTCCCACATTCATGCTAATGTTAATAAATTTAGACATATATATCTATCTAGATTCATTAACATCAATACGAATGTAGGAAATGCTAAAATAACTTACATTGTGAAACGGAGAAAGTAACTCTATGTTAGGTTATATACTTATGGTGTACTCCTTTTTATCCGTGTCACTGTGTTTTGCAACAAAATTTTATGTAAAAGAGAAGTAATGTTAGTATGTTGTTGCCATTATTTTCTTTTTATATATATTTATTACTGACATGTCGATTCTTTGGTCCCATGACTTTTTTTTTCTTTAGACATCCTCAATGTTTATTGTAAACTAGGTAGTAAGGTAGACTCGTGCCATGTGGTAATAGTAGGATGAAGAGGCACCACAATATATATATGTGTAAAGTAGATAATAAGGTGGGACCCATCTGAAAAATTCTTCAAACATGAGTCATGCTACAATTAAAAAATAGATGGGACCAGACATAAAGTGCTAATACATGGTAGTAAGTTTATATTTGCTAGTTGTTAACCATCTCCACGATGTGATGCATTCTGTTTATTACCCACAATTTCACCACATGTAAGCTCTCTAACCCCGTATGTTACTAGCTGATTTGCTCGTGCGTTACTACTGAATTTTTAGAAAATAAACTTTTGCATTCATTTTTAAATCCTAAAACTATCTACCTATCAAGCTATACTTCACCATGAGTTTTTGATGCTTACTGAATTAGCTAGAGTAGAGGCATAGAGCTATTTCTGTTTGATTAATCATAGGAGAAGCAAAAAAGTTTCACCAACATTATAGGGTCCATACAAAGGTGAAACACGTGATGGTGATAGATTCAGTGTCACCACTATTACCAACATTTAAAAATAGTATAGCAAATAGTAGGCAGTTGGTGAGGTTGGGGGTGGCGAAACCACCACCACTCCTCTGTTTCAAAGAAGTATAAATAATACCCCTTATTTAAATATATATATATAGTGAATTATGGTTTGGATCAACTTTTGTTACTAAAATTTCAGCTTCGACCATTTTTTATCCAACTAGGAAGGTAGCCCGCGCAGTTGCGCGGGCATCTTATTTAAACTATCATAATTTTTGTTATTAGGATTTTGAATATCATGACTTTTGTCTCTCGGTGAAAGAATTTGAAGGTTCTTTCCAACACATGATTGAAAAAAATATATAAGTCAGAAACATGTTAGAAATGCATGTGTGAAACAACGAATAAATGAATTTTGGACAGTAAACGAATTTTTTACAGAGTACAGCAATAATATGAATGTTAAAATTTGTTAACCCACATAGATGAAATCATCATCTTTCATTGCATAAATAAACTGCAGTTAACCAAACAACCTTTGCATCAGCAGCTTGATTTTCTCGATCCCATGCGAAGGAAAAAAACATGCGCATGCATCTTATTTCTATTTTATTAATTTTATTGCCATTGAGATATACCGCAACTTTTTGGATATCAGCTAATCGTTAGGTGCACCGTGCATGGATACCTCGTAAGCAATATGATTTGGGGATTAGCAGATAGTGGTAGTGTGGATATACCTCATAAGTTATAATTGATAGTATACATATTAAGCGTTTAAGCGTTTTAGTAGCTTTCTAAATAGCTTATCGGATTGGCTACTCCCTTGTCCAATATATCTGTAAAGTTCATCCCACTAAGTGCAGCTAATGCTAATTCTCTCTTCTCTCATGAAGCCACATCATCTTAATTGTTTTTAGCCCTTGGATGATTCATCAAGGGTGCAAATTGCATTTCTTCTCCCCAAAAGCCACACCATACAACTCAACCATTTATAACTTTTCAATAATTGATCAAAGTACAAAATATACAAGCACATGAAAGAAAATCATATAGTAAATAAGATTTTTTTTTCTACAGCTCATATCTACTATTTTATCACACAAATCTCCCGCAGCAATGTGCGGGGTACCCATCTAGTTTATAGTGAGAACGTTTCCCGGACTACTAAACATGTAATATTTTATCTTTTTCTCATAATTTCTATGATTTTATCTAATTTATTATAGTATCATGTATGAATTTAAGAGTGTTCATAAGATGTTTAATGGACTTTAACTTTTCTATGTTTATTTTTGCATGGTATCGATAGGATTTGAATTTTTCATCAGACTTACTATAATGTATTCGTGCAAATCAAAAGATGCAATCAATAGGAATCCCAATCGCATACTTTTTTTCCTATAATCTAAAGGAGCTTTGAATTTTAATTTTAAATCCCAACTATACTTTTGAGCTGAGTACAAACTTTTTAACGGTGTATTGCCTTTTGGATTTCACAAAAAAAAATGAAAGAGAGGAACATCGGACCGGCGTGGGTACATACTTATGTGCACCTTGAAGTGGGGACTTTTAGAGATAAATTTAATTGGTAGTTTTTTAAGATAGATGTAATGGATAAAACAATAGTCTACCAAAATAAATGAAAATCAATAGTTAAATGCTTTTTTTCTTAGAATTTATGTGATTTATTATAGCGTCACGTGGCAGCTTAAAAGCGTTTATAGAGATGCTATGTGGCGGCTTAGAACCGTTTATAGAGATGCTATGCGGTGGATTAGTACCGTTTATACGAAGTTTATTGGACTTTCAGTATATAATTGATAGATAGATGGGTAGATTGTCAGGAATAAAAAGAATTAACCTGAGCATAAAACCAACATATATTTTTTAAAAGTTAATACATGCAAGGATGCACGCATGCATGTAACTCTCCATGAAGAGGACATCGATAAATGTAACCATAGAAGTCTATATTTAATTGGTGATATAGATCAAATGCTTTTAATATTTTATTATATATGCTTTAGCTCTCAACAACTTACGAAAAAAAAGAACAGATGCTGCATATACATGCTTGAGCAGTGAGCAGATTTTACCGGATTGGACGTTTTATATGTTAGCTGTTAATTTTTCTTTTCAATCTGTAATTTTTCTGATTTTTTATGTTTTTTATTTCGATCTTCTTTCAGATGGATAGTACTTACGTATTTTCTCTCGTATAGAAATGTATATTAGAAGTGAGAGATTATATTTTAATGGATCTAATAATAATCTAATGGTCCAAAATAACGAATCCAGAGTTTAAGTATTAGATGTTTTACCTTTTTCTTAGAATTCTCTAATTTTTTATCGCATCACATGACGATGTATGAGCGTTCGTAGAAAGCCACATAATGGCTTAAGAGTGTTTGTAGGAAATTTAATGGACTTTTAGTACCGGCTAGGAGGGAAGGGTGAAGGAGATTTATTTTTTATCTAATGGTTAATATTATCGGGTCCACCATTTTAAATGAAAACTGATGGTTATATATTTTTTTTCAGAATTTTTCTCTAATTTATTAGAATACCATGTGATGGATAAGTTTTTTATTTTTTCGTATAGTAGATCTAATTTATTTATGCATGTTTTGTGAAATGATACATTATCATGTTTTTCTATTTTATATAATAATTTTAATAGCATGGATATGATAAAAACTAAATATTTCTTACAAGTTAAATTACAGATTATATTGCCTTTTGAATCGTTAATGGACCACAATGGATAGAATAATACGGAAGAATAAAAAGTTTTATGTGTAATTAAAAATTAACCACATTTTTTATAAATTATGGTTATTTTAAATTTATTAATTTTTTAATATTTTAATAACTAAAGAAAAAGAAGAAGGGGGAGAGCAGGAGGGGAGGGAGGAGGCATGTAAGTACCTTACGTACGTCGTACGGTACACATTGGAAGGTGTGGGCCGGGCAGGAAAGATAGGGAGGTGGGTTATGTTTTTTTTGTTAAGATAGATTTGATAAATTAAATAGTAAGAAATAATGGGTCCACCAATTTATTAGATTGCCACGTGACGATCTAGGAGCGTTTGTAGGTGTGGGCCGGGCAGGAAAGATAGGGAGGTGGGTTATGTTTTTTTTGTTAAGATAGATTTGATAAATTAAATAGTAAGAAATAATGGGTCCACCAATTTATTAGATTGCCACGTGACGATTTAGGAGCGTTTGTAGGAATCCCATGTGGCGTCTTGAGAGCGTTTGTAGGAAGTTTAATGGACTTTTAGTATATAATAGATAGATAGATAGATATGTCTACTTTGTACTAAGGTAATTTTTACCTTTGTGTCACTTCGGATAACCCAAACTTTTATATATATCCACATCTAGCTTAGACTAAGTCAAAATCTAACCTGCATAATTAATTTTAGGGGTTCATCAGTCGGCGTAATATTATGATCTACATATAACTTTTATGAGTTTTATGAGTTAAAGCCTTTTGGCCTTGAAGCATGTAACTAACTAAAATTTACTCCCTCTGTCTAAAAGTATAGGGGATTTTGCCCCCTAGCTATGCCCACAAATATAGGCCTGGTTTAGTTCCTAACTTTTTCAAACTTCCAACTTTTTCATTACATCAAAACTTTCCTACATACATAAACTTTCAACTTTTTTCTTCAAACTTTCAATTTTAGTCAAACTTTTAATTTTGGCGTGGAACTAAACACACCCATAGTGGATTTGTCTCCTCCCAAAGCAATCAGGACTGCCAGCCACCCATCAATCAATTGCTGAAAAGGTCTGATATTACTACTACTACTTCATTCTTCCTCCGTCCAAAAAAACCAACTTAGTACTGGATGTGACACATCCTAGTGCTACATACATTTGTTCAGATTCGTTTTACTAGAATATGTCACATCCAGTAAATTTCTTTTTTTTTTTTGACGGAGGGAGTACCATCCATGCCAAAAACTTAAAAAATTACAAAGAATGTACTTGAAAGTACTACTTACCAGTACTACTTTGTTTATTGTGCCAAAGATGCTTTTTCAAACTTCATAGTTGTACTGCTTACTCTTTCTTAATTTATGCTATTTTAGGCAATAATACCTTATATACCTGGACGGAGGGAGTAATATATATTGTTGTTACTTGTAGAGACTTCGATCAAAGATCAATGACAAAGCTGTTAACAAATTGTATAATGTGCTCTCTCTCTCTCTCTCTGTGTATTTCACTGGTTTTATTGAATATATTTGCTGCCGTTAGTTGGGGTAAATTAGAGATGACAATGGGCCCCGAAACCCGGAACCCGACGGGTAATTACTCTATTAGGGGCTGTTTGTGGTTCAGTTTTTGTCCCCATGGGTCTCTTAGCGGGCAAAAGTGTCACCCGTCGGGTGGAGCGGGTGCAGGTCCGTTATCTTGCCCCCGTACCCGTTAACCCATGGGGCTGATATGCAGTTCTTGTTTAATAGGTGGCCCATCAGAATTTCGTTTCACATGCATTGTTTGGCCCAAGGCCCATGCGGAGAAGAGCTCTCCAGTAAAAATCAACGCAACCCTAATCTCATTCCTAAGTCCTGACCAGCCGCCTCCCTTCCTCGTTTCTCCTCTTTCCTCTCTCATCTCGCTGTAGTCCACACGCGGACATGCCGCCGCCGCCTCTGCACTGCGCCGCCTGCCTGCCTGCCGCGACCCCATTTTGTCCGCCATCCGTGCTGCACCTGCGCCTCGATGCCAGCCAATAGATCGACGACCGGCGGCCCCAGGCGCACTGCGTGCTCGACCACGCCGCTTCCTCTTGTTCTGCGCTGCTCGGCTTGCTGTCGTGGTTGTTGCTGTTGTGTGTGGAGACCCGGTGGGTGCCCCGTACCCGTTGCGGGGACGGGGACGGGGACGGGGGAAATCTACACTCGTGTGCGGGGATGGGGAGGGTGGCGTTCGATTTTTTCTGCTGCGGGGGTGGGTACGGGGTGGTCGCACCCGACGGGCGCAGCCCCGTTGCCATCCCTAACCATGAGCGATGGCCACATCGTCCAGGTGCGCTACGGTGACACAGGTGCGGGATTGGGGAGGAGGAGCGGGTGGTCGTGGCGGAGCCACCCTGGATGCAGCGAGGTGGCACCTGCTCATGTTGTACACCGACCTAGCACCATGGTTCAAGTACGCCACCGTGTGCGCCCACGAGCTCAGCTCCTGGTGCCACCTCTCTCACTCGCCTCGACGGGACAGGTGCATCCATTGTCGCCACAGACGACGCCGACGATGCGAGAGAAGAGGAAGGGAGAGAAGATGGCAAAGAGAGAGGGTAACCGACTCACTGACATGTGAGTTCCACAATATTTCTGAATTTTGTCAGCACCACGTTAGCAGAAACCGTCATCCAAATCGACTTGGGAAGGGTGTGTCATATCTAGTTCTACGGTGCAAGATGAATTTTAGACTCAACAATTGAGGGACCTAAGTGAACTTATTCCTTTCCACTGCAGTTGCTAACTTGCTATCATGTATAGTTAGTTGAACTAGCTAGCACTGTTGCGCCACGGGTGCCTTTGCGGTACTAGGCTGCGAATGGATTTACGGGCCTGTTCACTTTGATGCGAAAAAAACCTTACCAAATTTTGGTAAAGTTACCAAAAAAAAATAGCTATATTTAGTTTGCTGCCAAATTTTGGTAATTATATAAAAAATCCTACCAAAATTTTGGTATCAAAGTGAACAAGCTCTACATTATTTCCGTATAGTTGGGCCACGCAGAAAAGGACCGACGAGCTTGGTGATAATTAACTATATACACGAATGACTCACGATGAAAACTGAGCAAGACTTGTACAACGCCGCATACAGACGCCACGCCACAAGAAGCTCCTATGATATCATTTTTCCTCTCATGTGGGTTGATATATGAGCCTCTCCCACGAACTGAGGCTCATATATCAGTCACTTGAAGTTATAGTTAAGTCAGAGGGTAATAAGTTAGAGGATCCTGGTTCCTACGGACGCAACATATCCCATCTGTTTTTCCATCGCCAATTAACCATGTGGTACTCGTATCGATACAAGTCCATTCTGAAAACTGTGGCATGGGACTCAACAAATCAAAGCTCAGTAGAAACCGGTACCCTCCCAAGAATAGACTTTGTAGCAAACATTCAACTGTATCATATACATCTTTTCTTTTTCGTTAGTAACTTGCAACTAAAACTGCGGTTACCTGTAGTATGCATGATTGAACAAGTCAGTCCACCTGCTAACTCAAGAGGATTCTTCTCATCACATCGCATCAAAGAGCGAAAAGTCCTGAAAATGATCAAAGTAAATGTCGACAGCACATTTTCTGAAAGACCGGTCACAGGTATTGCGTGAAAACAAACCTTATTAGGATTAGTGCTGAAAGCAGCACTAGTGAGGTCAAGTTGGGGTCAAATGTATGAATTGTCAGCGCCTTAGCGTCGTCTTTTTCTGGAAGAGTGAGTATCCAACAAGAGCAGACAGTAATATAGTCCATAAAACCTGCAGAACACAAGGGGTTTTAACTGATGAACCATGATATGCAATATTTAATTGTTTAATCGAACATAATGCCAACGCATGCAAACTGAATTAAATCTTAAGGCAGTTGAGAAAGAATATGGGTCTTGAACAGCATCTGAAAATAAAGAGAAATTACCATATTAATTGTATTCCATCTCTCAAGCCTCCTTAACCTAGATTGCACATCATCAAGCACACTATCTGTAGAAGAAACTTCTCTTGTAGGTGAAGATAAATCTGAATTGAAGCTACCTCCCTGCACCACAGAATTATTCAATATATGAGAATAAAGTTAAGAAAGAACAATAGCTAATTAGCCATAGAATCTGATCATACAAACACATCTGCTATTACAGTTCCGTCGAGGAAAATCTCGAATAAGTATACTACAAGTTGTAAACTAAACAAAACGAAGTAACTAGAATCCTCAAATCAAAACTAGCGCATGACATGCAGTCACACAGCTGATGGAATCATTTACAGCATACATTAAATGATTAAAAGTAACATAACTTTTTGATATAGGAAGGTGCACGTCATAGCATACATGCACATACTCATACATATAGCTGATGGAGACATTTACAACATACAATAAAAGTAACATTGAATTCATAAAAATAAGTGTATAAGATGTGGAGAGGAAGATACTACCACTGACACTAACTTCTTTTAAAGGACCAATAGACATTTTTTTTAGATGAAAATAGCTACAGTTAAACATGATACAGCCTTTGGAAAATCATCTGTTAACTGTCTGATGTTTGGTAAATAATGTATGGATAAGCATGCTACATGGACTTGAACCAATCAAGCAACCATGCTCAATGGCCTATTTTAAACCACCGACCAGGTGACCACACTACGAAACATAACCGCGTCCAACACAAAAGGCAATTTGCTAGTATGTTCTCCCACAAACAGTTGTAAAGAACAAATACTTATGTTCTGACTACCCTAAATCATAGCCATAAAAAATATCCCATAATGTAACAGTAGTATTTACAACTAGTTGGTTTGAATTAACATACTTGTGACTGGATAAACTCAACAAGTTCTTGTAGCCTAGCAGCTTGTTGGTTATGAATACCAGTATGAACATTTTCATCCGCTGGCAAACTCTCCAGAATAATTTGAAGATAGCTCTGCAGAGCAGAATAAAATCATGAAACTGATATGCAATAATGTGTGTGCAAATTAATCAATTTAACTAGCTAGGATTTTCTAGGAGACCTTTGTCGTGTATGAATCATCTAAGCTGAGTGCAGATGCAGCAGAGGAAACTATTTCCTTGTTCGTTCCTTTAATCTGAAGATACGGATTTGTCTCACCTTGTAGACTATCAACCTCTATAAGAATCTTCAATCAAGTAAACAAACGTTTTAGAAGTTAGTGGTTCCAGAACCAATGACAATTGCAAAAACAGGAAATCCGCTGGCATCATCATAATGTTAACTAACTTCTGTAAAAATATTACAATTATGAAATGAGAAATATGGGGAAAAAGTAGGCATTATCATAAAGCAGCTTCAAATCAGAAAAATATTAGCTGTTCAAATTCTGTGCAACTGGGAACAACAATGTCCTGATCTGACTCCTAATCCCAGTAAGTATGAGAACACTCAACAATGTCCTAATCCCAACAAGTATGAGAACACTCAAAAAAAAGTGGTGAAAATTATTCCAATGCAAATAAATATTATTCCATCGACCCAAACATACATAATAAATTTATTCATATACAAGAGTGTCACTATTCCTAAAGCATACCAGAACTTTCATTGAATAAACTTTTTCTTTCAACAATTCAACAGATATGAATACTACTACCTCCGTTTTTTAATATATGATGCCGTTGACTTTTTGACTAACGTTTGATCATTCGTTTTGTTCAATTTTTTTGTGCAAATATTAAAAATTTAAGTCATGCTTAAAGAACATTTAACGATAAATCAAGTCACAATAAAATAAATAATAATTACATACATTTTTTTGAATAAGATGAATAGTTAAATGTATCTTAAAAAGTCAACGGTGTCATATTTAAAAACAGAGGGACTATAGTTTTCTGCATAGATATCAATACAGGTAGAGTACAGGTTGAGGCACAACTGTTAACCAAAACAATTTTAATTTACAAATACTTCAAACCGCATCATTTTATACTATATATAGTGAGTCAACAACAGTAACTTAAACTCCATTCATTTGACTGTTTCACAATATAAATCAGAACCAACCATACACACAGAGGAAGCACTCAAAAATTTCTGAAGGAATATTTGGTAGGTACTATGTCTAAAATTTCATAAAAATGCATCAAACTAGGTGAAATTTTCCATGATTTCTATATATCAATATCTTTGAGGAAAATATTAGCCAGCAGCCCAGGCCCAGCACTTGCTGACAATTTTTTGGCCATATCAGCCAAAACATCAGAAAGTAGACAAAGAGTGTCTCCAAAGATACATTATTTAAACTACGGCAGCAGCGCAAAGATTGTATCCTGCCTTTTTGAGTTTACCGGAGGAGGGGACACTACCCACAGTTCAAGGAAATGCACCTATAACAGCACATCCCATGGTTCATTTATAATAACTTGCCCAACAATTACTATAAGACTTACGCTTCATTCTATTCAGATGGTAGAGCAATTAGCTCGTTGGCTTACCAGCGAAGACACCCAATGAGTGCTAGATTAATTAAGTTTAACCATTACAAACATGAAAAATGAATTTGCTTAAATTTTTGAAGGAACTTCCATATACTACCTCCGTCCCAAAATAATTGTATTTCTACACAAATGGCCACAATAACCCTACATGCATAGAACAAAAGAAAGGTTGAGGCAGATGGAGAAGGAATGATGGGAGGGCAGAAGGCAGAATATCTCCTTCTAACTAATTGGATGGGTATCACCTTATTACAAATACAATTTTTTTGGGACAAAATTTGAATGGTAGATATACAATTATTCTGTGACAACTTTAGCAGTTTGAAAAGTGGGCCCATGATAATCTAGTAACCAGTAGCTGAAAGGAACTGAGCCTCATAAAGAAACATCACACATTGATCATATGAAATGCATGTACTCATAACTTATTATACAGAAAGAATGAAAAGAAATATAGATTTGATGGAAATAATAACCTTTCCATCTTGGTAAATCGTTGCAGAAGCTTCAATATATGCCACAGCTCGGTAACTATTAGAAAAGGAAGTAAGCATATGAGCAAATTTCAAGATATGCCCTAGTGCATGAAAATTTTCTTATATATCAAAGTTATCTTTCAGAGTATCAGCAGACAGTCACTAATGACTAATCTACAATCACACCTATTTATCAAGTTTGATGTTTCTTGGAGGGTCGCCCAAACATTAGTTAAACCACAATATTATGTTTTGTAAAGTTGTTAGGGATTTCATAAATAAAAAAAAATGTTAGGGACTTCATCAAAAAAATGCTAGGGATTTATACAGAACTAATTAGTTCCTACTTGATCCAACTAGGTAACTTCTTTGATCATTTAGTGTTGGACACGTAATGTTAGGGACTTCATGAAAAGAATGTTAGGGACTTCATCATTTAGTGTTGGACACAGAAGTATTGAGATAGAGTTGCCCATCAGGAGGATTAAATAGTTGTAACAATGGTAAAACTTAATGATGAGTAAATTGCGCATAAACTTAGAGTGGAGATACCACATAAATCCCTATACTTCAGAGTTTTCTAGATGGACCACATAAGCTTGAAAAAATATTCAAATTGTGTCACAACTTAACAGGAGGGATCAGGTTCAGTGCTAGAGAGGTTGAAGCAGTGTAGCCCAGTCAGTAAGCAACTAAAATCATGTAGCACAAGAAGCTTAATATCTCTTCTGTGAAGTTAACCAACGATGCCAGGGCTTGATTAGACACTAATGCAGGTTTTTAGGAGAAAATACAATGCTTTGTGCTCTGGTATGTGCACTTGCCTTCTTGGTGCTTATTTATTACTCCCTCCATCCCAAAATATAATGGATAATGCCCATTTCATTTGTCCAAAAAGGGGATTTTGAGATCCCGAGGCATATAATACAATAGCTTTTTGTAGTTTAATCCTCACCTACTAGCTTTTGTACTTGTTTAGTCGTTTATTCTCCATATGCCAACCTTTGTACTAGTGTATTTCCCCAGCTACCAACGTTTGTACCACCTTTTCATGGGTTTGAGGAATGTGTTTGTCCTTTTCCTACTTATTTGTTAAAAAAAAATGGTATAATCCCTTGCATTTTGGGACAGGGGGTAGAACACTAGTTGACATGCATGATTCTCCTCGAGGTTGTTCTTATGAACAGAAGACCATGAGTTGAGCATAATATTGATGATATTTTGCTAATCCAAGGCTTCAAAAGTCAACTCATGAATTCTATTCTGAATTGCAGATTGATGATGCAAGGAGAAACTTTTATCAGGCGATATGCTTCTGACATGATTTAGTATGATTTTAGCAAGAATCAATCATGATAAAGCATCAGTTGTAATCCATTGCTGAATCCAGCCTGAGTGAGGACAATGTGTTGGAAGACAGAAGTTGCCATGTACTCCCTCCGTTTCACAATGTAAGTCATTCTAGCATTTCCCACATTCATATTGATGTTAATGAATCTAGATAGACATCAATATGAATGTGGGAAATGCTAGAATGACTTACACATTTTGATAAAACATACAATCTCAATAAAAAGACCTCTAGAAAATCAGCTAAATTAATAATTAACATCATAAAGCATATCACTTACCCAAGCTTAAGAAGTCCTGCGACAGTGCTGGCACTAATGTCAAAATCAACCTTTGGCTGGATAATAAAATTTCCTTCCCTTATAGGCTACCATTAAATGAACAAAGGAAAAACGTAGCCTGTCATTGACTGTCTCATGAAAACACAAAGATAAATGGTATGCAAAAGGTAAACTAACCTCTCGTATTAACAGTGCAAATCTTCCTTCACATATTCGGACCCTAATACACTCGCCTTCTGTCAGCTGTCCACTCAACGGTATGCCAGGAAGTCTTAGATACACATCAGTAAAATTCTGGACACAGCTGCAGGCTTTACTAGCATCGAGTACTTTCAATATGTCTTGATAAGATACCTATTCATGAAACAAAAATAGATAAATAATCACCAACGTAATAATAAGATGAACAATATAAAGCTCAAACTTACCTGTTTTTTACTTTTTAGTACGAAAAGTGAGCTTTCAGGAGAGAGCACAGGGTCAAAGTCATTTTGAATCTTAAGCTGCAAAGCACGTGGAGAAGGAACATTGCGTGAGTCCAAACAAGTTACTAAATACATGATAATGGAAAGCCATAAATGATAAATATATATCAAATAGGTCAAATTCATGTTTCTTGTACCAACATGAGCATCGATAAGATGTGGTTCTATGTATTGCTGAAATAGCGGAAACACGGTAGTCATAATTTCACTCTGAGAAATAGAAAAGCCTGCACGATTCTTGTCTCTCTGTATTCTTGCAATAAGATGAGAATGTACTCCACCAACCTACTAGACAGAATGCAGTAAATTTCCAGGGAGATATTTATGATGTAAAAAAAAATCAAACTAGATAAACAGTTTTTTCAAGATTTGAATAAAATCTTACAACTTTTTTTTGAGGGTAAAAAATCTTACAACTGCAATCCATAAATCCAGTGATTTCCTTATAGCAGGATGCAAAGCATAGACACCTTCGAAGATTACCTAGTAGTCCAAAAGAGTAAGATAAGAAACAATGTTATCACTGAAATTTGAGGTTGATTGGTTCAAAATACCCAAAATAAAGGTTAATATCAAATCAAATTTTATATGTGTATTCGCTACATCAAATCTAATTGATTTTTTTTCTTGTACAGCACTCACAGTCAAGTATAACAGCTATCAACCACATCATATAGTTTCCAGTACAGAATAAGTAGAAGAATTAAAATAACTAACTACAATACCCTGTTTTTACAATTTTATGTTATCTTCAATAGAGTTGCTTACTACAAAAAGAAAGATGCCCTCACTAATTCTTGATTTGAAGAAGCCGTTTGAAGTTTTAAACATGTACCTCACTCTGATATTCTGTTTGCTACGTATAGAATATTTTGCATATGGAATTCATTTAACACCGCGATTCAACATAAGATATTATTATCGCATATTTAGGAAAAGGTCACAACACCAAAACAACATTATTCACCAAACAGGTGGAATTCCATTGACTATATGCCACTATTTTTAGTTGGCACTAGATTTTCCCTCCCAGTTCTTCATTTTTTTTTCTCGAAAATGCTTCATTTCATTAAGAAGCAGAAATACGTACAACAAAGCGGTCCACGAAGAAGGAACCCTCTAGAAAGAAAAAGGCATCACAAAAAGCGACGCGCAACAGATTACTCCTAGGAGCAGCTAACCAACCAAAGGAAGTGACCGATACAGGAACTCATTGAGAACCCTGGCACAAGCCGTACACCAAAGAACACTCTTTCTTGCTATTGCTTGCAAGACAACCACGGCGCTGGGCATGGCCTTATTGAAGACAATCATTCTGGTGCTTCCGAATTTCCCATGCCACTAGGATAATCAAGGAGTTCAATCCTTTCTTCGTCTCCTTGACCACCTTGGACTACCAACTAGAGAAGCGGGTTGCCGAAGGTTGGGGAAGGCATTATGGACCATCATAAGCTAATCATGAAATGACCAGTGAGACCCCATATCTGAGAGTGGCCACAGGACACCTAATCACACTTTGAAGATCTTCTGCCCACCAGAGACAATGAAAAATATAGTGCCTGTAGCACCATACAAGTGAACAAAGGCGGATGCTCGCCTTACAGCACCAAAGAGAGTGACTTGGTGTGAATCAGAGAACGCCGCCACCGGCACATAGTATAATAGACCAGTCCAGGCCAGAGGTTAAACTGGAAAAAGCCGGAACCAACAACCTTAGTGGTTCGGTTGACTGTAAGAATTGTTCACGCAATTGAACCAAAAGAAACAGACGTTTTCCGATGGAATTCCAGCAACTTATTGAGAACACACAGGCCGCAGTTCTCTTGGAGTCCAGCTAAGATATGGCCGTTGGGTCTAGAAACGCCTCTTGCTAAGGCTCAAGAGCACAGTGTTCCAAATATATGCGAAAAAATGGTTTTCCCACTTGTTTCAATGGCCATCTAAACTACTACGCTGATGTGTTCAAAGGAAATATGCATACAACATAAACATCCAGTCCTGCAGTATCCAGCTGACTGGCAAAGCAGGTCAGCCGGTCCGCCCTTTTTCTATTATGCACCAGCATCCTGCTCAAACGGCGTGCTCTGATATTCTGACTTCTGTTGAACCCAATAAATGATCTCAGAGCTAAATTGATGTTTCCAAGTAGCCCAAGAACTCCATCACAAGATTCTGCTTTCGCACACCTTGATTGTGTACATTCTCATGGAGTCATGGTGATCCCTAGTGAGGTCAAAAGTGATTGAGGAAGGCTGATAGAGTATTAGGACACCATAAGAGGAGAGGTATGGTTTCAATAGACAGTGAAGGAGATGATGAGTTGGGAGGAGAAAGGGGACAGAAAAATGGACAGTCCAAGTAACATAGTATGTATTACATCATGTGGGATTACAGCTTCTTAAGCAACAACGAATATTGTAGTATAAAAATAACCCCCCTCCATATGTGACATGGTAGTTACCAAACCAAGAATATTACCCAGAAATGAAAAATACTGGGTCCCTTCTGAACCATAACAAAATGTATGTCAATGAAAATATGAAAGAGAAAGATGGTTATGTATTTTACCACTCCACATTCCTCAGAGACTTGAAGCTCCTCGAATTTCTTTCTTTTGCACTTCTCAAAGTCAAAGCAAGGAACTTCTGCTTTGTGATTCTTTCTGATCTCCATAATGTTCTGCGGGGCGATAAGAGAATCGTCATTTAACAGGCACTATAGAACCCAACCATATGATTCCAGAAAAGAAAAGGCAGCATGCAAAATGCTGTGGAGTAAGAATAATTTTATCACCACTATTGAATGCTTAATATAACCAATACATATTTCTGGCAAATTAATGTCACATAATAATTTTCTGTCTCTGTTGAATTAAAATCAGTTTTGTAAATACAAGAATTATCTGGTAATGTGGTTGTTCACCACCAGATTTTGAACCCTAAATTCAAGTGATCTCGTATAGATAGAAACATGGTTCAAGAAGGCGCTAGGTGCTAGAGGGTCAGCAGAGCTGGTGCCTAGTGCCTAGCGGGCACCTAGGACATACCAATCATAGAATCCAAGAAATTATCAAGCATATTACATAGAGAAAAATAGCAACACAATAGCGCCCAAAGTAGGTTAGCCTCCTAATGCACTATCTAATGCCTAATCGTGGCAGCTACCAAGTGCCTAGGCGGCGCCTTGCATCGACTTTTAGAACAAGATAGAAATTTGGAAGCATGCTTGAAATATTTAAGATTCTAGTAGTTATGCACAGGAATTTGTAATTCACATGATAATACAGAAAAGGAATCAATATAAAAAGGAATCACCTTAGTAAGCAAACCTATATCCAATGAGCTATACTCATCATATTTATAATCCCTAACTTGTTCAGGCTTATAATAACTCTCCAAGCTTATAACTTCACAACCAATTATATTGGCCATCTTCTGAGCTAAACTTGTCTTGCCTGATCCACTAGGGCCACCTACAAATAAACAGTGTATCAACTTAAACAGCGACAGCATAGTCAGTAAATGTAATTTGCTGGGTGTGTGGGTCATATCATTTTTGCACAAGTTTAACAGAATTATTATTACAGAATCAATCTATTCCATACAATATAAAATTCTTAGAAGAATTCTTGTATTCACATACATGGACTAGTAAAAAAACAGATGGGGCGCAAATAATCGCTCAGTAATCTGCCAGAAGGCCCATTTATGTTTATTGTCTGCTTTAGCACACATTTTCACAATAGATGGTTGTTCGCCATAAATAAGGGACAATTGCTTATATTTAGAAGCCGAACTACCAAATTGACCCTACTTTTTCAGGTTTGCTCATTTGACCCTGTTTTTCAAAAGCGAAGCCACCATCTGACCCTGTTTTTACTAGTCCGTTAGGGTTTCAGTTAGAAAAAGAAAAAAAAATAATTTTACTCGCATGAACTGACCAAAATACCCCTCATCCCAACCTTTATCCCACATTGGCGTGGCTGGCCGGCGCGTGGAGGGACCAGGAGCAGGTGAGCAGCGGTGCTGGCAAGCAAAGAGAGGGACGGCAGTGGGCGCCAGCGTATGGAGGAGCAGCGGCGGCGGCTTCTGCCGCACAGAGAGAGGAAGGGAGGGGCAGCGCCGGCGCGCGGACAGGCGGCGGCGCCTGTTCGCGGAGGAGCAGCGCGCCGGCTTTTGCCGCGCTGAGGGAGGGACGGCTCCAGCACGTGGCAGGAGGAGCAGCGGAGCTGGCGCCGGCTGTTGCCGCGTGGAGGGAGGAGGGATGGGCGGCGACGGCTGCTGCCGTGTGGAGGGAGGAAGGGAGGGAGGGCCAGCTCCGGCGCGCGGAAGGAGGAGCGGCGACGCCGGCGCACAGAGGGAAGAGGAGCAGCGGCGCGGGCGCGTGTAGAGGCGGTGGTGGCGATGCGTGGATAAGCAGCGGATGGTGCGGCGCTGATGGGGAAACGCGCGGGCCGGCGCTTGCTGTGTGGATGGAGTGCGTGGCCGTGTGGACGGAAGCGTGCAACGCTTGCCTGGCTCAGCCGGAGGCACAGGTCCTGCGTGAGGCGCTCATGTGGCCCACATCCTTGCTCGCTCTTGCTCTACCCACACCTCCTCTCTATACCTTGTTCTACTAGATCTGGAAGTTGCTTTGCTCTTGTTTTGCTGATCTGATTGAATAATCTCTCTTGTTTTACATGTATTAATTTCACACTTTTTTTTTTTTTTGCTTTGGGGTCGACACAAATTTGAGCTTCGTGATTTGCTTGGGGCAATTGTTGGATGTGAAATAGCATATATGCTTTTCTTTCTTCAGCGTGCAATTGGATGGATAATATATTTCCAAAGTTTTATTAAAATTCAGTCATCTTTGCTTAAGTTATCAAATCTAACTCAAATTCACACACAATTTGTCAATTCCAAGTCAAATTTATTAAAACTTTCATCACATACACCGAGTACACAAAACTAAGCCAAATAAATAAAAACTCAGAGAGTATACTCAAAATGAGCAGGGGTATAAACGGCATTTGGCCCCTAAGTTAACACCGTTAGGTTGGCCTGATAGAATAGGGTCATAGCTAATGTTCATTTTTGAAAAGCGGGGTCAAATAAGCAAAGTTGAGAAAATAGTCAAACTGGTAGTTAGCTTTCAAAACAGCGTCAAACGTGCAATTGCCCCATAACTTAAATATATTACAAAAAAGGCATGACATGTAGCCCCAGCAACTGGTACAACAAACCCACAGAGAATTGTAATACAAGTTAATCCTAAAATAACAGGTGTATAGGAATAGATTAGGCACAACCTATCAGGCACTCTTTTTTGCACAGCAAGCATACCATTATAGCACATTAAAAACTGGATCATGTGAAATTTGGAGATATAGATGCTCTGATATCACTTTAATGAAACTGGTAGTCATTGCAAGTGAGACTTGTCACAAGGGATATCTGGTGCAGATGTCTGACTAAATGATTTTAAGTTGCCCCAGCAAAGTAGAGTGAGTTGTTTTAGTTATTTATCATTCACAGCAAGCAGATGCTTGGTCTTAGTAAACACAAAACTACTGCTACTTTATTAACGGTAAAGATGTTATTACCAATCCCAACAATGACAGGAAATCCTTTGTTCTCCAACAATGCCTGAAAGACAACAATTAATGGAATATGTTACAGATCAGTAATGCGTAACTGTGATGAAAAAAATAGAATGTGGTTTCATTTACCTGAATTGCTTGAACTGATAGGAGAAGACCCCTATCTAAGTCATAGGAGTCTGGCAGTGGAGCTAACTGGATGTTACTTCCTGAAGAAGAATCTGCAAAAGTGTAAGAATATATTCAATGGATTTTCTACAGAAAAAATAATAAATAAATATGGTTTCCAATGTACTCCGTAATAGGCATGGTTGGGATTAGGGCACTTGCGCCTATTTCTAGTTGTGTATCCCTGGACCCAAGTGGCAGCGGTGCCATTGAGGCAGCCACGCCACAAGGGCAGGAGAGAAGGGGAAGACTAAATACTCTTGTTTATTACTTGCTTGATGAGTAAAATACAAACCCCGTCATATAGATGTGTTAGCTTGACCATTAAGAAACCTATCCCTAGTATTAAGAAAATAACTAACTTATAAGTCTAACCTTATCTCTAATAAGACCACCTGACATGAACTATCCACGCACGAAAATTAACCAAGTAGGTACTATTAATGCACAGTACCACCAGCCCTAGAGAGGCAGACCACTCTATGGGCCCTAATGGGCTGCACATGATATCCAATGACAAGAGAAAATGCCCTTTGTTTTAGCATTAAAGAACAGAATATGCAAGGCAAAAATCATAAATGAAAGCACAAGTTTAAAACCTTGATTGAACTGCCATTTTCCCATAACAGGCTCCTGGTCAAACTTTTTGGGTGGAGACCTCGTCCATGGTTGTGCAAAGTCATCAAAATTTGCAACATTTTCGGTCGAAACACGAATTGGCTTTGGTGCAACAATTTTTTTTTCTTGACTTTCAGTCAGTAATTTCCTTGAGATTGGTGGTGGCGTATTAAGTCGTGGGACCCCTGACAACCAACATGAAACTTATTAGTGGATAGAAATTATTGAAAATAAAAAACATGAAAACAAAAATGTTGCACCTTTGCTCTCTAGGATCATTTCAAGGTATGACTTCGTAATCCATGGCCCCTTTATACCGAGCTTTCTAGCTTCTGCTGCAACAATCTAAATTATGCAAGCCAGTTACATATTCATTTTTTTTCCAAAGTTCAATGACAACAAACATCAAAATAAACCTAAAGGTTGCAACATAGAAGTTTTATCGAGAACAGAACAAGATCATTTGGAATTCATAAACATATTATTCACTTCAAAAGATAAGGGTAGAAAATTTACATAGCTATAAACTTATCAACCAAGATCAATATAAATTATGCATCAGTCAATTTCACTGCAAATACATAACTCAACTGAATTAAAAAAAAAACAATTTCAACTCCAATTTCAAAATTTTCTTGGTAAAACTCCAGCAACCTACATAACTCCATTGTATGTTAATGAATTGAATGAATTGAAGACAATTCTTCTAATCAATGTCGCAGAAGGGTGATCTGATACACCTCAGTCTGCAATATGCTTTATATGAAAAGGTGAAAATAAAATGAGGAACACTGATCCGTTAGTGCACATTCAATAGAAGCCAGAAGTAACCAAAGTTGTTTATGAAAACTTCATCCACATCCTTGGAAATCAACAGTTTGCATCATTGCAATAGCAAAACAATATCTTTTGGTACAATAGAAAAGTGTGCATATGCATATTACAATGACGAGGAGATAGAGTGAACAATTACAGGAACTGGAGACAACGTTCAGTTAACTTAGAAACTAAATTTAACAGTTTAAATATTGCAGAGTAAACTAAAGTACAAGACAGAGAACTGGGTCATCATAAAAATTTGACTCTTGCCACAACATATAGGTAAATATGTGCTATCCGAAAGTGTATACCTTCCTACTTGGACCTTTTAGCACCAGAAATGTTTCATTTAGGGTGTCAATAGTCTCTGCTGCAATTAATAACTGATCTCTGCTGACAGATGTGCATGTACGTTTGAAGCTAACAACAACACTATATCCTAAGGCCAACAATCCTCCCAGAGTTGTACGTCCAACCTGAGACAAATTCAAATATATGAAGCAGGTCAGAAACTTAAACCTGTCAGTATTGTACTTTTTGTGTAGCACAAGGTTACCTCCATCCCAAAATGTACCTATTTCTAGATATGCACCTGTCCAAGTGAATAGCTAGAAATAGCAACATTTTGGGACGGAGGTACTGAAGTAGTACATCCCAAGTGACATTATCAGAAGATGATCCCCACCCAGCCTCCATGGAAAAGGGACATCTAGCACAAACTTGACTCCAATAGAACACTAATATTCAGATTTCATCTTACAGTCTTGTGTGTATGATCTTTTGTTTCAAATGCAATGAGCTCAACTGGTAACATCAAGCCCCATAAGATACAGATTAAATGCATTGGTTTCTAGGGAAATTGAAAAGGATCTACAACAATGAACACCAGGTATTTGGCCCTGTAATTTGTGTTTCCAGCAGTACTTCAGCTTCATTACATAACCAAAGAATTGTCTACCAGTTTTTGCTTGTTAACAGAAATAAACTGCATGGTTCTGCACTTCAACTACAATGCAGGAAAATTATTCGATCCTACACGCTATCATCAGTATAGAATTAGTTTGAAGAATTTCATAGATGATAGATCAGAAACAAATGGATTCATGATGATGAAAAGTCGAATAGGTTTATTTACATTATGCAATAGTAGCTGATTTATCCCCAAAGTATCAGAATATAAAAAATATTAATATTTAAGGAGGTAAAAGCAACATGGAGTAAGAATTGTACTGTAGTCAATGAATATGTAGTAGCAGAGAAATGCAAGGAAACTAAAAGTACATATGCAAAACACATCAGCACACCCTTATTGTTTTTGGTTACGTCCAAACATTACACTTGTATGTAAAACCCCAAATTTCAAGATAATAAGATCACTTGTGTACCTCAAACTCAGCTTTTGGACGGATAATAAAGTATTTGTCCACAATCCTCTGATCCCCAAGAGACAAGTAATATCTTATTCCACATTGCCTAACTTTAATCCAATCATCAATTTTTATTTCCTCGGAAGCAAAAGGTGGCCTAAGGTACATCTCAATAAAGCTGAAAATACATAAGAAAGAAACTATCACAAATTGAAGGGGCATATTCCCCACAAAAAAAATGAAAATGGACATATCCACACACATAAGCTTGATAAAAGTATAAGGGGATTGAATATCAACCAATCAGATCTAGAAGTATATATGAACATTCATGAAGAAATGTATTAAGTGATATATATGACTCACTTCTCAGTTTCTCCTTCATTTTGATTAAAAAAATACAAATTATGTCCATCTGGTAACTACAAAGACATAAGCAAAGTTAAAGAAGAAAAGAAGGTGAAAATAGTCGGTGCAAAAAACAAGCATTAGTAACAGCATATCTTGATTGTCAACTCTTATGCAGAACCTCCTTTGTTGGAATACTAAAAACTAAAATAAAGTAAAATAGAGCCTCATTCAACGCTAATTTCTGGGGCAAACTATGCTGACACGAAGTGACCTCATACATTTTGGAGCCATTTCAAATAATAAAAACACATGCTTCCATTTCAAACAAATATAAATGTAGATTTCAAGAAACTACAAATCATATATCCCTGTTCAAAGCTTTGGCATATTTTGCATTAAGTGTGGTTGCTTGCTGACTTGTTGCATTAAATAAACTACAGCCATGAAACAAACATAAAGCTTAAACAGTTGAAAAGGAGACAAAGCTTCAGTTAGATACATAATATGTTGTCTACCGACCGGAAACCAATGCTGACCTCGTTTTTGCATTTAAGCTTGTAGTATGGTTCTCGGAATGAGCAGACAAAGCTGTTGTCGATTCTAATCTGCACTAGCAAGTAGCAACTCAAATAAAAAAGAATCAAATGGTACCTACAGACTATAAAAAGGCAAAAAAGGTACAAGATGTATACTTGAGCATGATGCAAGTCTGGCTCAATATGCTTTCTAAACAAGGGAAATATGCTATCAATCAGATAGTCCAACGAGCAAGAATCTCCAATATCATGCTGGACTTTAGACAGAAGGCTAAAATGAACACCACCAACCTGAAGTTCATGGGTGAAATTATTGAGATAAAATAACTGTTCTATAATGAAAAATATTTAGGGCAATTATAATTTTTACCACAGCAACACGAATATCAAGCAGTGACCTCAGTGTTGAATGAAGAGCATAAGCACCATCAACAATCACCTACAAGGATATGTTGTATCAAACTAGCAAAGATATCTGATTCTAAGGTTGCCAAATGTTCATAGCATGTATTTCTGAGATATTTCACCACTCCAGATGGCGAAATCTTCAGTTGCCTCCATCCTGTACGTTTCTTCTCTTGAAAATCAACCAATGGCATCAATGTATCTTTACCCTTTACAAGATCCTGCTCAGCAGACATGATTGTAAGGATACTTGTAATACACCTAAATAAGCAGAAAATTGTCAAGGTGGCAAACAAATGAAGAAAATTTTGTACAAATAGATTACTCAAAGGAGTCTGGATATTGATCCAAATAGATGCATCAATTACAAACAACAAGCATGACACTTTTAGAACATTGGAGAAAGCAGAAATGTGTGCATTCCAGCAGGCAGCAGGTAAAGGAGTAAAGCAAGCAACCCTTATAGACCAAAAACGATCGGCTGGATTGTCACTAAAACCAGCAACAGTATAGCAGAGAGATTGGGCATTTCTAAGCCCAGAAAATATGCCAGATCACACATGACCAGCATATTTCCTCATAGCAAATCTACGAGGTGGGAAATTAGGTCCATTATGTATTTCAAAATAAACAGGGTAGAACCCATGCAAATTTGGATTATTTGGTTTCCAAAAGAGAAAGTACTTGAATTGTATTACAATACTACTACTGATCTCTTCATTAATCATTATGGTCGTATGCATGAATGACCAATTGAACACATAGAGGAACACACTAGTAACCTCCACAATGAACATTTTCTTTATTGTTGTTGTTTCTCTCTTCCAATGCAATCACAATATTAACCTATCCAATTGTTTAGACATCTAATGTATTCAGACAACTTTTCAAGGCCTCATTAAAAATAGAATTTATACACAGTTTAAGAATTGTTGAAAATACATAAATAATATCAGAGGGTAATAAATCAAAACAATAATAGCAGAAGAAAGGCTCTAGGGACTAAAATACTACAAGCACATGGGCCCATGAACCAAACAAGTTTATGCAGCATTTTTTTCGTCATTTCGGCAAAAATACTCGATAATTGTGCAACATGATGAATACCGCTGCAAAGTGTCATAGAAAAGCACTGGACCTACAATTATCAGTTATGCAGGCATATGCAGCTCGAATGGCTTTGGCATTAAACACAGGAAAAGGCTGTAAGACGAGAATAAGGCATACTAGCAACTCAATTGCACGTCTTCCAGATATTATGACCAGTAGTTGATTTCACTAGTAGAGGCTCCATTTTTTCCAGAAGCTATTTATAATTCCAACTTTCCATTGGAATGCACAGACCTTGACACAGTAATTACACTCAACAGCATCACCAGCATAGCTACACGCCTACACATCGTCATCATACTAGCATTTTGCTACCATTTCGGTTTTCCCTTTGAAAACATGGTAAAAGAAAAGGTAAATAAATATTCCAATACAATTGGTGTGCATGTAAACTGTTCTGCAACCTCCAGATGTAGAGGGCACAATGGAAGCACAAATTGAATGCTCCTCCTAGATTAGGAACACCCATTTACCCCACTTTCCCAATTCCTGTATCATTTGACTCCTTGCAACTACATAGTATCAAACCACTAGACTTGATCATCTTTTAACATTTTTTTTTTATAATTTGACCATGTCATGTAAAGTTGGCTTGGTAAAAAATAATTATTAACAGAGGGATATCAATTGACAATAGTTATCAAGAAGAAACTGTTGTTTTGGTTTTGGACCAAATGGACTGCGATCAAATTATCCGGCTGTATAGAGGGCTAGAACATAAAGTGGCACGGAGACAAGAAGCTGGACATTTCTCTTTCTGAAAATAACTCTACTTCCCCCATTTGTATCCATCCATCAACTCTATTCTCCAACAACAACCACTAGCCCACCCTATCAATGGTAGTAGTACAATGGAACAGAGCATTCAAGCCCACCATTTGTCACGCCATTCTGACCTAGTGACCTGCCATTAAAGCAAGCACCCTGCACGTATCCAATCCCCACCCCTCCAAAAAAAATCCCCAAAATCGAAGGAACGTGCGGGCACGGACCTGGAGGTTACGAGCGAGGGCGTCGAAGTCGATGGCGTCAACGTCGCTGCCGTCGTCGGCCCCGGCCACCGTGCGGTAGTCCTCCATGGAGACGATCACGACGCACCCCAGCACCGACGCCACCTTCTCCGCCAGGCTGCGCCCGGCACAAAGTGCACAACACCACCACCACCAATCAGCAACAGCAACCAGCGCGCGGCGGGAAGGAGGGGAGCGGCCCGTACCTGGTCTTGCCGGAGCCGGTTGGCCCGCCGATGCCGACGGTGACGACGAGGCCGTCCTTGCGCTCACGCAGCTCCTGGATCGCCTTGACGAGGAGGTAGAAGCCGCGGTCGAAGGACTGGGGATGGAATCCAAGCCAAGCCAGCACAGCGGATTAGAACAGCAAAATGGAGGAAGGATCGAGAAGGTTGGGGAGGGGGAGTTACCACGTGGAGGGGGAGGGACTGGAGGATGGAGGAGGCGGCGGCGGCGGAGGCGGAGGCGGAGGTGGGGGAGGGAGGGGAGGAGGGGTGGTGGAGGAGGAGGTCGCGGCCGCCGGCCTCGAGGCAGCGCTGCACGAGGTCGGCGTCCATGGCGGGCGGCGAGGTGGGGGAAGGAAGGAAGAGGGGGGGGGGGGGGGGGGGAGTGGGGAGGAAGGAAGGAAGGGGGAGGAGGCGGCGGAGGGGGTGGGTTGCTTTGCTTGCTTGGAAGTTGGAACCGCCGCAAGTTGCGGCTGCTGCTGCGGCTTTGGCGTGTGGGACTCTCCACCGGGTTTGGGTCGCACCGGAACGACCTTTGGCCCCCCACCTGGCGGTCGCATAATATTACCGTTACGGGGTTACGGCGGGGTCACAGTGTCACACCGGACCAAAGGCGGACGCATAATGTTACCGTTACGGCTTGGTCACACCGGAACGACTGCGTCTACGTATCTGTTGGCTGCAGAAGGTAGCATCTCCAAAATAGGTTCCTAAAAACATAAATTTTGAGAATTTGATCAAAACCAGGCCTCCAATAGACTTATAAGAGCATCACCAACAGCATCCCAAAATTTGGTTTTTCAGAATCCTAAAAGAAATTTAAGGTGTGAAAATAATCATCTCTCCAAGAGATGACCTATAATTAATTCTCTAAGACTGAAAAGTAGACCCTATAAAACTACAATCAGAAATATGTTTCCTTCCTCCTCCCGCAGTGATCATGATCAGCCTCGACACTTGCTGTCAGCACGATTGCATTCACCTCCCATCCCACAACGTTGCTCTCCCCCGCCACGACTGTACTTCTACATATTTTGTCCTGCAATGTTTGTAAACTACCATCTAAATTTGTACTTGTAAGAAAACATCTCAGTACAACATCAACCATTAGATTAGTACAACATCCGTATTTCAATGCGATCACACCAACAACATTTTAGTAGAAAATTATCTCAGTCCAATAAAGCAGCAAGCAAACCAACATAACCAGTAAGCAGCAGCCAGCCAGCCATTACGAGCAATGGCTACTTCTAGGATCAGCATCAGTTCAACACAGTAGCAGAAGCAACAAGCAGCAGCGGCAGGCCAGCAGATCAACATTAGCACCAGCACAGCAACATCGATCAGTAGACCCAGCTACAACAGATCGCCCCTAGGTGTGGTCGATGGGAACCGACTCCTAGGCTACTCCGAGAGTCCGCTGCTGCCGCCGCCAGCAGTTCTCTAAACAACGGCGATGGACGGGACAGGGAGGTGCCAAGCCGACATGGAAAGCAGGCGGGAGTTGGGGTCACCTACGGCGATGGACGGGACCGGCGAATGTCTAGCCAGCTGCGTGGAAGATGGAGCCACCGGCTGCTTGGGAATAGCATCACGTTTCCGGTCGTTGGCGAGGGAGTTGGGGTCACCTGCGGCTGCTGGACAGGTCAATGCGGTGGTGGACGACCTCGCCGAGGACCTTCTGACGGGCAGGATTCCCCTAGCGCGCACCAAATCGCGACGGTGGAGGAAATTGGGAGGGAGAGGGATGCCCGATTTGTGGAGAACGAGATATGCGGAGAAGGGAATGTCAATTTTTGGGAGGAAGAGTAGGGATCCTGTTGGAGGTCAAATTTTACACAAAAGACCGAAATTTTGATATTGGGAAGAGTATGGGGGAACTGTTGGTGATGCTCTAAACATGGCTCCTAAAATTTACGCACACCCAAAACCAGCACCAATCATAACTAGATGTTGGGCAACTTGACGCGCTCCCAATCGCAGAAATCGTGTGTGGTCGCGCCAATTTTTCTTTCCCTCCCCATGCTTTCCCCAACCGCGACAGCTATTTCCCCGAAACAAATCGCCCTCTTTCGTTCGTCGCCCGCTAGGTCGAGAGGAGCCACGTCACCTTCCCCTCCTCGCACCAGCTCCGTTGTCAGCTCCATCTAGGTCACTGTCGGCCCGACATCCATAGCGCCACCGACCTCTAACCAGGTTGCCATCGACTGTCCATCTAGGGCGTTGCCGACCCTCCATCTAGGGTGCCACCGTCCGTCGATCTAGGACACCGTTGCCCGCCCATCCAAGTCGCCGTCGGGGCCATCATCATCCACTTCATTGGCATCATCGGTAGTCTCTGCCTCTTCGGCCACCTCGATGACGTGTGCTGCTACTGAATTTTTAGGTAATTTCAGAGTAATAGATCATTTCTTTTCTCTTTCTCTCCATGGATCTAACTCCCTTTGAGTTCAATTGAGGTTGACTCATATATATATAGGTAGTGCATCATGCACAGTAGTCATTTCTTGTTGAATGATGCAGTGCAAGTGTTGCTGTGATGATCTAGGTAGGTGCTAAAAAGAAGTAATGATAAAATCATTTGTTCTTAATCTACACCCTAAAGTTTTATTAATGAATTGTACTGAAACTATATTTTATTCAACTAGACAAATGGTACATGCTAGTTTCCTATACTTTACCGAGATTTTATTTTTGTATTGGTATAGTTGACATTTTTTTTTGCCTAAACTAGTATACCAGCTGCATTTCTCTTCTGCACAAAATAGTCATCGTGATCCTTTATTGCATTCATTGTGCAGAGAAATAGAGGTCGGTTCATTCTATTCCTACCAAGTATAACTAATGAGAGACATAGCATATAGCTAAGATAAATCAAAAAAAATTGGCTTAATACAATTCCGCGCTTGAATAAAACTGGACCGTAGGTAGGATTATCCTCTCAAGTGTGTGCTTCTCTGTTGCGATCAATCGATTCATGACCCATGATAGAACCGCCATGTTTTGGTGCATTGACAGAGTGCCAATAGCTATGCACAATTTGCGTTGCGGCCAAAAAAAATTCATCGTCGTTGTCGGAGATGATTCCTCCACAAGCCGTCGAAACGAGAAGCAAGGACTACTCATCATGGATCAAATCAACTGCCAAACCATTATTCATCACAACAAAAATAAGTTTTTCCCCTAGCGAAATTGTCGGATCAAATTAAAAAAAGGGACATGGTTGAAAGAAGAAAGTCCTAACATGAGGGTCGCCTAGGATATTAACATGCAGATTGATGATACGGTCGTGCAGAGGATCAGCTAAGTCTTCCGTTTTTCCACATTAGAGGCGAAATATTTCGTCAATACCACTGTGGCTGGTAAGAGATTCTCTAGTGGCAGCAGGAGCCAGTGTCGTCAGAAAGGGCAGCGGCAAGATAAGGAGAGATATGATCCATGCGTATGTTAAAAAAAAGGGTAACTGTTAACGACAGAATTTTGCATAAGATTTGGAGAGGAAGAAGAAAGATCGAGACGGATTTGGTGTGGAATCGAGTTGATCTCCAAGTCAGGCTGCACATCGGCTGAGTGTCGTATCGGCTGGAAAAAGAACAAAGGCTTAACTTGGCCGATATGGCAAGTAGACGATAGATATAACTTGGGCTCAGCAGGGCCTAGATTGAGGTAACAGTCATTGCCAATTAGAGATAGAGCTTAAATAAGGCAATTGTATCTATTAGTTAGGTTAGTTTAAGTCGGTTGTGATTAGTTTTGGTAAGAGACCACTGTATATGGTCTTGTTTGTATTTTATCTTTAGAAAATTTGAGTCGTGTCCATAATGGACTAAGTTTGTACTCGGGGTATAAATATGAACCCCATAGCTATGTAATATAGGAGATAATCTAATACAACTTCGGCACATTGCCACCCTTTTTGTTTTTACTTTTCGACGACTTTGCTTCGCAAGAGGTAACACGTCTCAATGGCTTGTGCTATTGGGGCTATTATGTCCCTTTAGATGTTTTAATCCTTTTATCATGATCATCTTCTATCATATGTCTTAGCTAATCTAGTCTTAGTATCTAGATTTATCTCTATCGGGTGGTTCTCGCTTTAGGGTTCTTGCCGGTATCGGCTAAATATTCCTATTAGATTATATTAGTTAAGACATCTACCATCCTGAAAAGTAAATATTTACTTGATTGTTTAGACTCTAGTTTTTTTTATCTACTTTGCGATGCATCATCCCTAGTCTTTTATCGAACCCTAGAAACTAACCTAGAAACAATTATAATTAAGGATAGTATTGGAGTTTCAGCCGATCCTACCTAATATACATGCTTCTTTACCAAGTTTTATGTAATTTATCACTTATATAGATAGATCACTCTATATAGTTATATCAAGGTAAATCGGTATCGGCTGTGCTATCTAAACTATTAACCGATCACAGTTTGATATTTTTATATAGATTGATTTGCCTATATAAGTTTGTACTAGAGTATTAGCTGGTACATTATATTTTTCTTGCTCTAAATGTTGTTCTATCGGCTATTTACATGATACCGTTTGAAGTCTATTTATCAAACCCAAACAAATGATATTATAGCCGATGAGACATGTTTAGGGTTTATTATGTTCTATCTTACCAAGTCCATAGCCGATCTGGTCTAACTATATCGGCTGAGACCACCAACAATACCCTATTGGCCTATCAGTCGATCGGCTATCGGTTGACTAATTGTAGCACGAGTTCCAATATAGTATGTAAGAGAGATGGGTGGATTAGATATTAATGATGCAGTATATATCTATAACTAACTATTGTATAAGTGGCTATTAGATTGGCTATATATGATATTTCAATTTTGGGAGCTAGTAGATGGCTATATTATTAAACTTGCTCTAATCTCACCTCTTCGTCTGTCTAGATTTTTACCCCAGCTAGTGAAATGCCTCTAATTTGTTGTGGAATTAAGAAAAAAATGGGAAAAAGTGTTCCATATCATCACAAGTTTCCAGTTTTAGTTTGATAGCACTGAAATTTCGTGTTGCACTTTAATACCGTTAGAGTTTCCACCGTTACTCTTCCTACTACTACCATTAAAAAAGCATCGTGAACTTTCGATGGTATAAAATTAAACTTGAAAACTTTCAATGGTATGGAACAAATTTCTAAAAAAATATATTTATATGAAACATCAGCATGTTACAACGAATAAATGTATTTTGAATTTTAAATTTTAGAATTAGGTAGAGGTTTTTTTATCTTCTTATATCTTAGTCATAAAAAAACTAGAGTAAATTGCACCCACGGTACAACAACTTGGCAGGTGGGTGCGATTCAGTGCAAGAACTTGAGAATTAAACGTCCGAGTGTAACAACTTGACAAGTGGGTGCGGTTTAGTACAAGAACTTGACAATTTAGTATTTTGGTGAATCAATTTAGCTAAGCATATGCTAGGTGAGGTTTTTCACGATGTCAATATGCCAATACACATTAATCCTATGGATATTACCTTATAATATTGAATTTAATCTTTAAGAATTATATTGCACATACAATTTACATTCAGTTACCTTTAAGAATTTTTTGTTTTCTTCACCTTCTCAAATATCAACCGAAATATAATAATTTCTACATCCAGTTTAATTGACTTTCAGTTATTAGCTATTAGAGTTATTAGTTATTAGGATAAAAATATAAATATGTTTATACAAATCCACGCTAGTATATTGTCAAGTACTTAAAATTTTGAATTTATATAAAAAATGCTCCAAATAATTAAGTTGTCACAACTTCTTAATTTATTGTATCAAAATCGTACCTACCTTACAAGTTATTGTATTTATACGATCACTTATAAAGTTCTTATACTAAATTGCACCTTCTTGCCAAGTGGTTGCACTAGAACGCTCATTTTTTAAATTATTATACCAAATTACACCCACCTACCAAGTTGTTGCACTGTGAGTGCAATTTACTCAAAAAACTATAATAGACTCAGTTGAAACTCGTCTTTGCCGGATTGCCAAGCCACAGGGCTAGGATATCAAATTAATCCATACCTTAGCAAAATAAAAGATGACACGGTGTCTTTTGTTTTATTTTAACTTCATTAGAATATGTTTTATATTCAGTAACGCCGGCTATTTCTAATTCAGGATACATACTCTATGTCCCATTTTGGTTCTGATTAAGGTGCAGATTCTTGAGGCCATAATAGTATAACCAGCGATGGATTAGAACTGAACTTGAAAAAGTTAAGGTTTAGCCCGTCAAGGATATTATATGGGATGCTCAAGCTATAGAACAATACAGGTAAAGGTTTTCATATATCTTATATGTAGTGTCGTGTGTATGAAAAGCGAAATCAAATTTGGATTGGAGTCAAATTTCCATATGGCACACTCTAAATTATTTTGTTTATATATTTTCATGCGACGTCGCCAACTCTCTTGGTGGGCGTCCACCCGTGCGACATCGCCGTGGCTGAACCAGAAGGCCACCAGGCAATCGGCATCAGACCCGGTGATGATGTCTGCTCGACAACCTTAGCCGCGTGTAAGTTTTTTAAGGCTATATGTTTGTAGTGACTATCTATATATATTTGTTGACAAACAAATTTGTCAGATGTAAATATGATATAATATTAGCGTAATTACATGTAATTATAATTTGTGAAATTGTATATAACTTTCCAAATTTCTGTGATAACATGTTATTTCCGCGAAGCGGTTGTCGTGGAACCGAATCCCCTCACCCATAAGTGTGCAATGATTTTTTTCCCTTCTCAAAATTTTGAAACAAATCCGATTTAAAATTATATGAAAGTTATATTATAGTTACAATATAATTACAGAATTATGTTGTATTTACATTTGACAACGACAAATGTGCAAAATCGCTTTTGTATTTTTTTTCCGCTATATCCACACAAACTTCACACCGTTTCTGCAATGCTGATATACTAAAGTTCTCTGCATATTGGCCGTTTCTGCAGAGCAGGCGGTAGATTATATTGCGCTGGATGAATGGATCCAACGCTGGTATACTGCATAGTGCATACATATTCTTCTCTAACATTACTATGGCAACTTGTACTGATGTGCTTTGACCTAACATTACATTTGACAACGATAAATGTATAGCAAAATCGCTTTTGTATTTTTTTCCGCTATATCCACACAAACTTCTCTGCATATTGGCCCTTTCTGCAGAGCAGGCGGCAGATTATATTTGCACTGAATCCAACGCTGATATACTGCATACATATTCTTCTCTAACATTGCTACGGCAACTTGTACTGATGTGCTTTGAGGTAACATTATTTTCCGACATTTTCATTGCGGGATATAATGAACGAACAACATGCATATTAAGAAGCTAACAATTATCAGTTATAATAACAATATGTAATCAAACTGTTTCACGATCCAGATTAATAAGCATTGATATTCAAATTAAGCGTGGTCTTCCTCTATAGGATCGATCTTGCAAATTACTGCGATTTTACCTTTCTTTTGTTTCTTGAATAGAGAGACTCGAAGCCAATTTTCTTTCATCTCTGGTTGTTTCCATTCTCTAGGTAGGATATTGCACTGCACCCTTCTCAGAGTATAAGTCCAAAGCCCTGGATGCAATAGGAGAGACAGTCCACGATCGTACACGGCTCAAAACGGTCCAACCGTGTACGTTCGATGCTTCCATCTGCAAGGCTATACCGTTCTAAGTTTCCACAGTATCCGAAGTAGATGGTATCAGCAGCGACAAATGGTAAGGTCTCCGCCGACACGGAGATCGCGCGGGACATGCTGATGAACAGGGCGCGCCAGTTGAAACCCTTTACCGGGACGAGGATCCCGGCATCGAAATCCACCCTCCACGCCTCGTACTTCCTGCTGCGCTTTGTTCTGTAGCTACCATCGTCATGAGCATAATGGTCTGGCCAAAGCATCCGCTGCACCAGAATCAGCTCCCCGCCATTGTCGACCAAGTGAAGGGTGCTCTGCAGCGCTCGGCTGGAATGGATCAATGAACTCTCAATCGCCATCCGCATCTGCGGCGGCGGTTTCCGGCGATCATCCGAAGCGATATCGAGCTCCATTATTCCCCTGTCGGTGGCGCGGTAGAAGCGACTGACGAATGGCAGAGCCGCGGGGGAGGTGTTGTACGTGCTGTTGTTGTTGTCGTCTATTAAGTTGCATGCACCAGCCAGTTGCACCTAGAAGCCTAAGCTGATAGGGAAAGGCGGACAATTCACTTTATACACTCCAACACTCCCCCTCACGCGAGACCCCCTCAAGTCTCAAGCGTGGAATATTGGAGTGTGCTGCAATTATTTTATTTAATTGCGCGCCAGCCAGGATTTGAACTCGAGACCTCTGGCTCTGATACCATAAAAGTGTGATAGGCTCAACACGATAGATTGGATTATCACATATGGTAGAGTACATATAGGCACATGCCTTCCATATCTAGCAACCGATTTATAGAAACAATATCGGAGAAGATTAAGGAAGGATGGCAAGGGATAAACACAATCTAACACCCCCGCAGTCGGAACGTCGTGGGAACGGACATTCAGACTGGACCGAAACTCCGAGAAGATGGCACTGGGCAACCCTTTGGTGAAGATGTCGGCAAACTGTGACGTAGTAGGTACATGTAGCACTCGAACAGATCCCGCAGCGACGCGATCGCGAACGAAATGTAGATCGATCTTCACATGCTTAGTACGCTGATGTTGCACCGGGTTAGAAGAGAGATAGACAGCACTAATATTGTCACAGAAAACCAATGTGGATCGGCTCGGAGGGGTATGGAGCTCATGAAGAAGCTGTCGAAGCCAGCAAGTTTCAGCCACCGCGTTGGCCACGGCACAATATTCTGCCTCGGCACTGGAGCGCGATACAGTAAGCTGACGTTTGGAGGACCAGGAGACCAAGTTGTCGCCAAGGAACACACCATAACCCGAGGTGGATTTCCTGGTGTCTGGACAACCTGCCCAATCAGCATCAGAGTATGCACTCATCCAATCAGCATCAGAGTATGCACTCAAGTCAACAGTGGAGGAGCGGCGGATGTGAAGACCATAATCAACCGTGCCACGGACATAACGCAAGATGCATTTGAGAGCAGCAAGATGAGGCTCCCGTGGATCGTGCATGTGAAGACAGACCTGCTGGACAGCATAAGAGATATCTGGCCTGGTGAAAGTCAGGTACTAGAGGGCGCCAGAAAGACTCCGATAGTCCGTGGGATCACGAACTGGGGCACCATCAGCGGCAGAGAGCTTGGCGTTGGTGTCAACAGGGGTAGCACATGGCTTGCAATCTGTCATGCCAGCACGCTCCAGAACCTCGAGGCAGTACTGGCGTTGACTGAGATGAAGACCAGAGGACTGCCGAGAAATAGAGATGCCCAAGAAATGATGCAAGCTGCCAAGATCCTTCATCGAGAACTCCGACTGGAGAGCACGGATGGTCCACCGAAGAAGTGCATCAGAGGAGGCTGTCAGAACAATGTCATCAACATAGAGGAGCAAGTAAACCGTGTCTGAGCCTCGACGGTAGATGAACAAAGATGTATCTGATTTTGCCTCAACAAAGCCGAGTGTAAGGAGAAAGCTGGCAAACCGGCTGTACCATGCCCGTGGGGCCTGCTTGAGACCATAGAGCGACTTGTTGAGACGGCACACAAGGTCGGGCTTGGTGGGGTCAACAAAGCCGGCGGGCTGAGTGCAGTAGACTGTCTCCTGAAGTGTCCTATGGAGGAAGGCATTCTTCACATCCAGCTGGTGAACTGGCCAATCGCGGGAGACCGCCAAGCTGAGGACAGTGCGGACTGTGGCAGGCTTGATGACAGGGCTGAAAATCTCGTCGAAGTCGATGCCGGGGCGCTGCGTGAAGCCGCGAAGGACCCAGCGAGCCTTGTACCTGTCCAGGCTGCCGTCGGACTGGAACTTGTAGCGGAAGATCCACTTGCCGGTGACGACATTGGCGCCATTTGGGCGGGGGACCAAGTCCCATGTACGGTTGGCCTGCAGCGCAGTGAACTCTTCCTCCATGGCGGACCGCCAATTGGGGTCGGCCAGTGCGGCACGATATGTGCGCGGAACTGGAGAGAGAGTGGTGGCACTCAAGTTGTAGCGCTTGACGGGTTGGTGAAGTCCGTGCTTGCCGCGTGTCGTCATGGTGTGCTCATTGATGATGGGAGAGATGCCGAGCTGCGTTGGCAATCGAATGCCGGGGACACGCGCACTGCGGGCGCGTGTGGCAGCACCAGTCGGTGGTGGTAGCAGGGGAGCTCACTCGGTGGGCGCGCTGGCCAACGAAGCAGGCGTCGGTAGGGGAGCCAGCTCGATGGGCACGCCGGCTGACCAGGCAGGCGCAAGTAAAGACAGCCCAGTCGGTGCGCCAGCTGACCAGGGCGACCGAGGGGCAGGCGGTCCGGTCGGCACACCAGCCGACCGAGTAGGAGTGACGGTTGGGCCCGACGGCCCAGCAGTGGTTGAGCGCACCGAAGCCTGTGCGGGGAAGCTGCGAGCGGCCGGCCCAGTTGGTGGAGTGGCCGGCCCAGTTGGTGGAGCGGCCGGCCGAGAGCGGCTATGCTCGGTGAGGGCCGTGGGCGTGCAGGCCACCGGGTCAGTGTGACCAGGGCGGCGGCGACTGCCAATCGGCGCAGGGAGAGGAGCTGAAAAATCCTCAAGAAACTTCAAGTCAGTAGCAACTGCATCATTAGTCATCTCAGCAAAAGGAAAACATGTGTCACGCCCAGAAATTTAACCCAAATTTCCAGACTATTTTGCGTATTAAATCCCTGTCCAGGACCAGCCAGGGTACACAAAACGACAAGTAATATACAGTTCCAAACGTAAATAAAGCGTAAAATACTTACGGAAGAGGCACTTAGTCCTCACACCGAAACAGAACGACAGCAGCGGAAAAAGGCGATCCTAGCGGGGCTTCAGCTCCACTCCACAGGCAAAACTCAACTGGGGTCTGAGCCTTGGTCCTCTAACTCCATCTTCAGATCAAAAGCACTACACTTCTGAAAAAGGGGGAATAATAGCAAGACTGAGTACAACCACCGTACTCAGCAAGCCACACCAACGATGCAGACGTGCAAGGGGATACAAGGAGGGGTTTGTGGCTATTTGCATAAAGGCAGTTGTAAAATATTTTATTGAGCAAAACAGTAAAACTATTGGGTAATTAAAGTAACATTAAAAACTCCACTGATCAACGCTACACCACGTTGAACAGGCCCAACCAACCCACCTGAATTACAGTGTATTGGGTCGATTTATTAAGATGGGACTAATCACGGTGAATCTGGTCGACCGCCCATAACCGCGGGCACGGCTATTCGAATAGCTTTACTCTGATCAGAGGTGTACAACTGTACCCACAAGACACAGCCCCACGACACGTTTCCGTGCGCCGACATGCCACCACGACATACCGGAAAGAGGCCGTGACAGGACCCTTCGCATAACCCCCTCTAGCCAAGCACACCACACCTCAGGTTTCACCCCCGTCCCCAGCGGGCAACGGGCAGTCCCCTCTCGTGCCTAGGTGAATCCGGAAGCGACAGAGGCCGTCGCAGGGCTCGCCCCGCTCCATCACGCCCACCCTTGCCTGGATGCGTCGACTAGAGGAAAGCTACACTACAAGCCCAGCCGTTGCCCACGCTGGCTTGTGGTAAGTACGATAAGTTCTTCCAGGGCATCCCGCGAACCGGTCCTTAACTGCCATGGGTGCGACCAGCAAAACCATGCACCCACAGCCCACTATTCAGTCGCATTTTAGTTGGATAATTACGACCATGAAGCATGGCCAGATGTCTCGAGCACGCAGCTCACTCTGATACTAAAAAGGTCTAATACTGTAATTATCCCATCAACTGAGCTAGTGGTAAATAAGCATCGCTAAGCATATAGTTCTAGCTGGGTCAAATAAGTAACATGAGCTAGTCGATTTATTACCCAAGGTTGACAAATGATAGATATCAAGTAAACATGGCACAAGCGAGCAGATAGGTAAACCCTGATCCCGTGTAATTAGCAAAACATGCATATTTATTTGCAAACAGTAAAAGATTTGTAAATTAGGATCAACATGCTCAAGGGGAATGTGTGACTTGCCTTGCTTCTTCAAACAATCTTCCGAACTCTTATCCTTGCGACCGCGATCTTCCGAAACGACGGGAACTACACGCTGGCACGCAAAACGAGGAAAAACTCTTATAAAAACCAAGCAAACAGTACATAAAAAGTAAACAAACATGTAGAGCTCAATTTTAGATGAATTTTGCAAGTCGACCCGGTCGGACGGCCACCGGCGGCGGCAGCGCGTCGCGAGGACGCCCGGGAGGCGGCCGACGAAGGGGAGGAAAAGGGAGAGGGAGGGGAGTGCTCACCGAGATGCACGACGGCAAAGGGGCGGCCGACGGCAAGGAACGGTGGCGACGGGGCTCCTCAGGAAGACGACGTGACGGAGCTCCGGCGACGGGCGTCGCTCGGGATGGGGCGGACGGGCTCGGCCTCGATCGGCGACCGAGGAAGGAGGAGCTCCGGCGGATTTCCGGCGAAGAGGGGCGGCGGCCGAGGTCCTCCTCGTCCTTGCGGAGCTGAGGGAGGCAACGGCGCTGGTCGGCGTCGACCGAAGCGGCGGCGCGACGCGGCTGGAGTCGGGGGCGGCGGCGGAGAGAGGTGGTTCGCGTGGCTACGGCGCTAAAGAGGTGGAGAGGGGAAATGGAGCGGTGGCCGAGCTTGCCCGGGCGGCGGCAAAGCTGGCGGTGGCGGCGGAGCAGGGCGGCGGCGACCCTAGCGACGGGAAACGGCGGCCGGAGTTCGCCGGAGTGTGGCGGCGCGCGGGAGCGGCGTGGGGAAGAGCGAGGGAGAGAGTACCGGGCCCGGGAAACAAGGGGAAATGGACGAGGGGAGCACGGGGGTGCTTTTTATGGGCTCGGGAAGGCGGGATCGAGGCCGGACGTGGCGGAATCGGCCGGCGAAGTGGGGCGCCGACGTGGGGTGGTGGAGGGGTTAACCGGCGCCGATTTTCACGGGGAGAGTGGGGGAAAAAGTGGAGGAGGTGGAGGGGATCGATTCCACGCGCTCGTGGGGCGGGGTGAAGCGCGGGAACCGCGGCGTCGTGGGGCGAAACCGGCGGCCATGGCGGCCGTTGGGGCGACGGGAGGTTGGGGAAGAAGATGACAGGTGGGGCCTCGGGTCCCACCTGTCGGGGAGAGAGAGGGGAAAACGGGCGAGGGAGGTAAAGCAGACTTGAGGGAGAGAGAGAGCCGAGCGGGCCGAGGGAGGAGGCCGGCCCGAGAGGGAGAGAAAAGGGGCGCGCGGGCCGCGGGAGGGTAGGAAGACTTGGGCCGAAAAAGGCCCAAAGAGAGGAAGGGGGATTTTAATTGTTTTTCTTTTTATTTTAATTGATGCAATGATCTTTGTGCTATTAAAACTATTTCTCGAGCTCCGAAAATTCACGGAAAATTCCGGAGAGTACATTAGGGCGCAAAGAATATTACAAAATATTCCCGGCCAATGATTTTTAAAGGAAAATTTCAAATTTCCTCTATAATTCCACTTGATTAAATTGGTTTAACTTTTATTTAATTTCTAGAAAATGTATTATTAATTGATTTTTATTCCCGAACGAAAATCGGGGCGTTACAAATCTACCCCCCTTACAGGAATCTCGTCCCGAGATTCTGGGATGGCTAGAAAGAAAGCTGGAGCTGGCGGGCGGTTTGACTGATCGGACGGATCCGCATACTGCACTGCCCCCTTTCTGTCTCGAACTGACTGATTGACTGATTGTCCAGACTTGCACGACTGAACTGATTGATTCAACTTTTCTGTTCCTTTGCTTTGCAAGACTGGACTGACTGGTTCTACTTCAACTGACCCAGACAGGGCTGTGGATGCTTAAGGAACTTACTTATCTTGGACTGAATTGTTGAGGTTAGCAATTTTGATAACCTGACAATTCACCATGCTGACTCGAAGAGGATGAAGTTGTTCCTGAAGCTTGCATCTGACCTTTGTAACTCATTGATCCTACGTCCGCTTGAACGGGTTCTGACTCGAGTGACACGTAATTCCAGGAAACCTGCTTGACCTGTCTTTCGTCTGAACCGCAACTGTCCTCACTGTTGCTTCTCTAAGCTAAGCTGTTGACCTGGCCTCACCGGTGTCCCTCAGAATTCCATCAAGTGACCTAGGACCGGCGTAATTCTGCATGACACCTTGCAATTGGCTCCTTCAACTGAAACAGCGACGAGGTGAGCCAGAACTCATCTCTGCGACCTACCCCCCTTACAGGAGTAGTCATACATTTCGCCTGACTGGGAACAATTGAACTGCTGGCATAACTGTCCCGCTTCTAGCCTGACTTCGGTGTCGTATGCCTAAATAGATTGCATACCCACTGATCACTTAACAGATCAAACTCAAAAGTCCTTCTCTTGACATGACATTACACTTCGTCGATCGTCCTTTGCTGACTCTTCCTGGGTTTACGGACTATAGGCCCTGCAATTGTTTTCCCAAAAATACTACAATCTGAACGACTGCCGGAAATTGACTTTGATACTGCCGAGAGTTTCTGCTTTTTGATCATAACCACTTCGCTTTCCTATCTTCGGTAAAGATGATTCGTTAAAAGGGATTCTATGCCATATACCCTGCTAACTACACATTTCTGGACTTGACTCTGTATACTTCTGACCCAGGTATGGAACAATTTCTTTTTCAACTTCTGAGAAACATTGAGATGATTCCTGGAGCTTATACTGGCTGTCTTGAACTAAGGAAAAATGTAATTGATCCATGATCGCACCACTAGGGTGTAAATTTCCGCTTACCATCCTCTAACGGCTTCCAAGGTTTAGAGGAGTTCCCAAGATTCTTTATATGATGTCACTTTCAAATATTCCATCACTCTTTTCATCCGAATACCATTGATACTGCCTTTAAAGAGATCTCATCATGTTGGGTGTTGAGCGTCTAACCATTTTCAATCTGCTAGTTAACCATTCCTCTATTTGCTCGCAAACAGGTTTTGGAGCTTCAACAGAATTGCGATGAGTTAGAAGAGAAACTCTTGGTTTCTTGTGACACCGACAGATTCACATTTTAACTTGCTTTTGCATGCTCAAGATGAATCATAAAAGAAGAGAAACTGACTGACTCAAACTTTATTCAATATTCCCTTTTCATTACATAACTGCCATAAACATCTATGTACAGAGAGAAGTGCTATAAGGTTAAACACTTGTAGACTGCTGCTGAACTTGAAACGTAGGGGGCTTGGCTAGGACTGCTATTGCTTCCATTATTCGAACCTAACCGACTTGTTTCTTTAATTCCTACTGGCTGAAGTCTCACCGGGAATGTTGCTCTGCTTGTTGATCTTCGATGGTGGAGTAACAACTCTCTTGACAGCTGCAGCAGGTAGGAACTTCTTGCTCGCGGGGTTACCGAGCGGTGATTTGCCGATGGGCCTTTGGATTGGAGCAATACGAGGTGCATTGCTAGAGCTGACAACTGCTGGGTGACCTGGGGCTGACGAAGCTTGCCGCGGGTGCTGGCGAAGGAGTGTACTGCCTCTTTGTAGCTGTAGCGAGCTATTATTCTCCTGGCATTGCTTACCTTGCTGGCGTTGGTGTTGTAGGCTTGAAACGATTGCCGGTGGAACAATGCGACCTTTGACGGTGCCCTTGACGATAATCCGTTGGGGCGGAGGTTGCACATTTAGGTGTCGATTGGTGTCATGGGCAGTGCTGGTAACTTGTGAATCACGACGAACTGCCTTTGCTGCTCTTGGAAGAGGGCAATCACTGAAACAATGTCCTGGCTTACGACAGTTGCGACAGGATCGACTTGCTTGGTCCCAGGGTGCAGGCTTCTGATTATGCACTTTGGCAGCTGAAACGGGAACAAGCAGAGACTTATGAACATCCTTGGTGACGTTGCTTCTTCCATGGTTGGCTTCCACTGGAGCTGGAGTTGGAGGAAGAGCAGAAGGATTGTGACCGCTGTTGTCGATTGTCATTGGTTGACGAATGGGTTGCACGGTTGTCCCTTGTTCTTTCTTGGTCTTAGCTATGACCGCATTCAACTGACAGTCCTTAGGCACATGATCTGTTCCTTCACACAAGAAACATGTGACCTTCCTTAAAGGGCATGCATCTGAGTAATGGGTATATTCACCACAGCGGCATGTGGGGAGGCATAAACTAGCAGTGTGTCCGACTATCCCACATCTAGCACATGCTTTGAACTTCAACTCTCTTTCCCTGAAACTGTCAAGGGTCGCATCATCATTCTCATCATTATCATCATCGTTGTCGTCATCGTCATCAGCAGAAAACCGTTCTCCTGATTCATCATCTTCGGGTCTGGGCGGACCGTACTTTATGAGATGACGGGTTAGCTGACGCGCTCCTCGGAAGGTATTTCTTCCTCTCTGACGCTTGGGTATCCTTGCTGCGTCTTCAGGAGTAAATTCTGAACCGGTGATGATCATGGTCCTGCCATTATCCATCTTCCATATCACTGTCCTGTTCGCTCCAGAGTTGGGCTGCAAAGTACCATCCTTCTTGTCGGTAGACTGACTTGGAGCTTGGTTACTCCCTGGGCACTGCTTCTCGTCTTTTTCAGGTGACCTGGCGAACACCTTCCATGGACAGTTCCTTACATAATGACCTTGCTCACCACAGTCATAACAGGTAGCACTTACTTTCCTTTGGTCTGACGTTGACTTGGCTGTCGTTATCTTCGGGAATCTGGACAGCATTTTGACAGGGGTCTTCGGTGCCGATATTGGGAACTCCTGACTCTGACTCTGATTCGGGTTCCGGGCTGGCATCTGATCTCGCACCTGCGGTGGGTGACATTGACGTGACTCCTGACATTGTCGTTGCATCTGTTGCATCTAGTATATTTGGTACCGACGTCGCATCTGTTGTAACAACTCTTCCACTGTCTGAGTTTGATTAGCCATGACTTGGGGTTGAGGCTGACCTTCAAGAGGCTGACGTGGAATACTATTAGAATTGCACTGAGTTGCCCCATGAAACTGACGGGGTCTTGATCCGATGAAATTGTCCCTCATGCGGACCATCTGCTGCAGGCAATAGAGAGATGGGGAAATAGGAGGGGTTACTAGAGAGGAGGTACTAAACCACTTGCCTATTGATCTGTTGTGAATGGATTTTATGATTCAAGTTGCTTAAGCAAACAACCTAGTATGGTCGCATCCCCACCAATGATGCAAACCATACCCCTACACACAAGCAAACAACACACGATCTAGCAGCTAACGATACTACTCTTCAGGGAAAGATTGGGTTTAGGAAAACTCCGGGAAAACTTCACTTGACTCTGGGCTGATCTTCTCACTCTTTGCACGAAGCTTGACTTGACTTCCGAATAGGCGTGAAGCTGACGGTTTGTCCTCCAGGTTTAACAACTATGAGGATTGGAGGGACTGGGAGGAGAATTTTGAAAAACCGTTTCATAAAGAAATGTCGAAGGGCGAGAGGAGACAATTTGCAAATAGGGTTTTTCAGAAAACTTGTCCTTAGGGTTTGACCATTTGGCTCAACCTACAGTCAAGTTGGCTCTGATACCACTTTGTCACGCCCAGAAATTTAACCCAAATTTCTAGACTATTTTGCGTATTAAATCTCTGTCCAGGACCAGCCAGGGTACAGAAAACGACAAGTAATATACAGTTCCAAACGTAAATAAAGCGTAAAATACTTACGGAAGAGGCACTTAGTCCTCACACCGAAACAGAACGACAGCAGCGGAAAAAGGCGATCCTAGCGGGGTTTCAGCTCCACTCCACAGTCAAAACTCAACTGGGGTCTGAGCCTTGGTCCTCTAACTCCATCTTCAGCTCAGAAGCACTACACTTCTGAAAAAGGGGGAATAATAGCAAGACTGAGTACAACCACCGTACTCAGCAAGCCACACCAACGATGCAGACGTGCAAAGGGATACAAGGAGGGGTTTGTGGCTATTTGCATAAAGGCAGTTGTAAAACATTTTATTGAGCAAAACAGTAAAACTGTTGGGTAATTAAAGTAACATTAAAAACTCCACTGATCAACGCTACACCACGTTGAACAGGCCCAACCAACCCACCTGAACTACAGTGTATTGGGTCGATTTATTAAGATGGGACTAATCACGGTGAATCTGGTCGACCGCCCATAACCGCGGGCACGGCTATTCGAATAGCTTTACTCTGATCAGAGGTGTACAACTGTACCCACAAGACACAGCCCCACGACACGTTTCCGTGCGCCGACATGCCACCACGACATACCGGAAAGAGGCCGTGACAGGACCCTTCGCATAACCCCCTCTAGCCAAGCACACCACACCTCAGGTTTCACCCCCGTCCCCAGCGGGCAACGGGCAGTCCCCTCTCGTGCCTAGGTGAATCCAGAAGCGACAGAGGCCGTCGCAGGGCCCGCCCCGCTCCATCACGCCCACCCTTGCCTGGATGCGTCGACTAGAGGAAAGCTATACTACAAGCCCAGCCGTTGCCCACGCTGGCTTGTGGTAAGTACGATAAGTTCTTCCAGGGCATCCCGCGAACCGGTCCTTAACTGCCATGGGTGCGACCAGCAAAACCATGCACCCACAGCCCACCATTCAGTCGCATTTTAGTTGGATAATTACGACCATGAAGCATGGCCAGATGTCTCGAGCACGCAGCTCACTCTGATACTAAAAAGGTCTAATACTGTAATTATCCCATCAACTGAGCTAGTGCTAAATAAGCATCGCTAAGCATATAGTTCTAGCTGGGTCACATAAGTAACATGAGCTAGTCGATTTATTACCCAAGGTTGACAAATGATAGATATCAAGTAAACATGGCACAAGCGAGCAGATAGGTAAACCCTGATCCCGTGTAATTAGCAAAACATGCATATTTATTTGCAAACAGTAAAAGATTTGTAAATTAGGATCAACATGCTCAAGGGGAATGTGTGACTTGCCTTGCTTCTTCAAACAATCTTCCGAACTCTTATCCTTGCGACCGCGATCTTCCGAAACGTCGGGAACTACACGTTGGCACGCAAAACGAGGAAAAACTCTAATAAAAACCAAGCAAACTGTCACATCCTGATTTTCGTTTCAGGATTTATAAATTATTTAATAAATTATTAATAGAATTTTTGTTAAATGTTCTTTAATTTACAAGTGAAGTAAAATGTGGGAAATAAAATTTCCTAAATATAAAGCATGGATGGATTTAATTTTTATTAAATTCTCCATGATTAAGTCAACTCTCTGAAATTTTCTCGGATTTTTCAGAGCTCAACTCTTAATAATACAAAGAACAGTTCAGTAATTATTTGATCATTAATGATCTAATTATAATTGTTAAGAGCTTTTCTTGTTTAAAAATCCTTAAATTATAAATTGTTGTTTAAAAGGAATTATTAGAAATGATTTTAAAAGCTTATAAGAGAAGATCTAATTTTAATTTGTTAAATCTCAATATAAAATTGGGCTAGATAAAATTTCATTAAATACTTTGCTTAATTCTATAATTCCTAGATTTTTCTGGGATTTATTTGAGCTAAGGAAGTATTTTTAATAAATGGAATTGCATTTAAGAAATAATTTAAATTGAAAAAGGTTTTAAAAGTCTTCTTTTGGCTTTGGGCCGAAAGCCGGCCCAAAACCTCTCTTCTCTCCCTCCTCGGCCCAGCCGGCCCAGTCCGCAGCCGCGCGCGCGCGTTCGGTCGCTGACAGGTGGGCCCCGCTTGTCGGATCCGTCTTCCTCGCGTCGCCGCCGCCGCCCGCGAACCCTAGCGCGCCGCCGCCGCCTTCTCCTTCCAAATCCGCTCGATTCTTTCCTTCTCCGGTGAAATCTTTAGAGGGGAAATGATCTTCTCGATCTCCTCTTCCTTTTCTCTTTTGGAATCTCCGGTCAATTCGGTTTGGAAACTCGATGGAATCGAGATCGAATCGGATTCCTCTCTCTCCCAAACCCTAAAGTTTCCTTCTCGCCGCCGGTCGCCGTGGGCCTCCGTCGCCGCTCGCTAGCCCCTTTATAAGGACCCCCAAGCTCTCCTCTACCCGTCGCCTCCCTCGCCTTCGCCCGCCGTCGTGTGTAGCGCCCTAGCCTCGGGAGCTTTTGCGCCGCCGTCGCCGCCGTTCGTCTAGCCGTGCGCCGCCGTCGCTACGGTCGTCGTCGTCACTCGGGAAGGCCACCGTCGGGATCGCCAAGTCGCCGCCGTCCCCGTCCGCCGCTTCGCCGTCGCTGTTGACCGCCGGAGCGCCGTCGCCGTCGTCAAGCCGAAGAGCTTCGCCGCTTCCTCCTCGTCGCCGGCGTCGTCCGTTGCTTTTCCGCCGTTCCTTTGGTCACCGGTGAGTTCGCCTTGTCGTCCGCTTCATCCCGGTGCTTTCCGTTCGCGCCGCCGCGCCGCCGTTCGCCGGCGAGCGTGTGAGCCCGAGCCGCCGAGCCGCCGCCGCCGGTGGTGACGTCATCGCTGACGTCATCGGAGTCGTCCGCCGTGAGCCGCCGTGGACCCGATCGATCTCGGCCGTCCGTTTTGGATTGGTTCGATCTCGGCCGTCCGTTCGCGTGAACCGCCGCCCGTGCGCCCGGTCCACCGAAACCCTAGCCGCTGACGCAATAATCCCCTTTTCCTTTTCAAAAATAATTCATTATTGCGTCATAATTCAATTTAAACCGATTTAAGTGTTTTAATCCGATTTAATCTTTAAAAATTCATATCTAATTCATCTTAACTCAGTTTAATGTGGTTCAAGTTGCAAAAGTTGTTTAAAATAAAGATCTACATATTAAAATTGTCCATAAATTGAATTAAATTTATTTAATTCTTTTTAAATGGGCTTTAAATAGATTTAATCTTGTAAAATTCTTAATAAATTCATTTGAAGTCAGAATGAGGCCGTTCAAGTCTCATAATTCATCTAAAAATATGATCTACATGTTTGTTTACTTTTTATGTATTGTTTATTTGGTTTTTATTAGTCTTTTTCCTCGTTTTGCGTGATAGCTTGTCGTTTCCGTCGTTGCGAAGGTTCGCGAGTGCGCCGGAAGTATTCAAGAAGATTAATTGAAGACCGATTATTGCAAGGCAAGTCACACAGATCCTAAACACAATCCTTTGAGCATGTTGATCCTATATTTAAATTCTCTATTTATTTCAACTGTGCATTTATTTTCGAATGTCATTGGGTGGAATTAACCTATTCTTTGTTATGGCCCTTTTGTTCTTGATTACTTTATTCCTTGATACCTTGGGTGATTATAATTGGACTAGTTGAGCTTTATATATATTGGTTCAACTAGATATTAGCTATGATTGCTTAGCCATGCTTAGAAACATTAGCACATATTTGGGATAACTAATGTTTCACTATCACTTATGGTTATATTTAATGGTAGCTCACGATGGTCAACCGTGATTGGTTAATTAATTACTTGCCAACTAAAACTTGATAATGGTGGGTTGTGAGCACATGGTTTTGAGAGTCGTGCTCATGACAATTAAGGACCGGTTCGCGAGCTACTGTTGTGAAACATTAACCGTGCCAACCACAAGCCAGCGTGGGCAACGGCTTTATCTTTTGTATAGCATGGTTCATTGCGGAGCACCAGACTGAGAAGTGGCGGAAATAAGCCCACGGGGGTCGCTGGGGAGTCCATGCCTTGTTTTATAAGGGGGTGATTATGATCCAGGAATGGTGCGCTGCGGTGGATTGTGTTATGCAAGGGGTACTGTCACAGCCCCTTTCCGAGGTACCGTGGTGGTACTGAGGCACATGGTGACATGATGTGGGGCTGTGTCTTGTGGGTACAGTGGTACACCTCTGGCCAGAGTAAAACTATTCGAATAGCCGTGCCCGCGGTTATGGGCGAGTTGAGCAATGTTTTTCGTGATTAGTCCCACACCTCTCACCATAATTATAGATGTTATAACTGGTAATAATTTGCTTAGCTCCTGGTTTGGAGTTAGATCTGTTCAGCCGGGTATGGTTGTTCAGAATGGTTGGGCCTGTGCAGCATGGGTGTGCTGTTCAGTGTTGGTTAAAATTTCTGATTAATTACTCCACTGTTTTACTTCTCTTAAATGTTTTGCTAAATGCTGCTTTTGCAAATGAGCCGATATTATGCCATCCTTTGGTATCCTTGTGCACTTGCATATTTGCTGTGTGGCTTGCTGAGTATGTCATATGCTCACCTTGCAATAATCAATCAACCTCAGTTGAAGAAAAAGGATCCAGAAGGAGAAGACGTTTGGCTTATACCCCAGTTGAGCTGCCTGTGGGAGTGGAGCCGGAGCTTCGCTAGATTTTATTTTCCGCTGCAGTTTTCTTCTTGGTGAGGACTAAGTGCCTCTTAAGTAAGTATTTATCGGTTTAGTTAATTTGATGAATCTGTATATTAAATTGTCAGTTTGTGTACCTCGGCTGATTCCTGGACGAGGATTTCATGCACAAATAAGTTCGGAAATTACTAGTGAATTTCTGGGCGTGACACAAACAGTACATAAAAAGTAAACAAACATGTAGAGCTCAATTTTAGATGAATTTTGCAAGTTGAACGGCTCAATTCGGAGTTCGAATGAATTAGATATGAATTTTAGAAGTTTTGAGCCATTTAAATGAATTTCTAGAATTAAACTCGATTTATTGCGCAATTATTATTTATTTTTACAGAGGAAATGGACCTCGCTGACATCAGCAAAGGGGCGGCCAGCGCCGACACGCGGGCCCCACATGTCAGCGAGTCAAAGGGGGAGGGCGCACGGTGGACATGGTCCACACGTGGCCTCGGGTGCGCGTCCACCACGTGGATGGCCCAGATCGGCCTGAGCCGATCGGGCGGCCGAGGGGAGCGGCAGCCAGGGGCACAGGCGCGGCACGAAGCCGGCCCGGCCGAGCCAAGGCGCGGCGGCGGCAAGGGGGAGGCGGCAACCGGCTGCCCGGCACCACCGGCAACGGCGCGGGCACGGAGCGCGGAGCGCGGCGGCAGCGACCCGGTCGGACGGCCACCGGCGGCGGCAGCGCGTCGCGAGGACGCCCGGGAAGCGGCCAACGAAGGGGAGGAAAAGGGAGAGGGAGGGGAGTGCTCACCGAGATGCACGACGGCAAAGGGGCGGCCGACGGCAAGGAACGGTGGCGACGGGGCTCCTCAGGAAGACGACGCGACGGAGCTCCGGCGACGGGCGTCGCTCGGGATGGGGCGGACGGGCTCGGCCTCGATCGGCGACCGAGGAAGGAGGAGCTCCGGCGGATTTCCGGCGAAGAGGGGCGGCGGCCGAGGTCCTCCTCGTCCTTGCGGAGCTGAGGGAGGCAACGGCGCGGGTCGGCGTCGACCGAAGCGGCGGCGCGACGCGGCTGGAGTCGGGGGCGGCAGCGGAGAGAGGTGGTTCGCGTGGCTACGGCGCTACGGAGGTGGAGAGGGGAAATGGAGCGGTGGCCGAGCTTGCCCGGGCGGCGGCAAAGCTGGCGGTGGCGGCGGAGCAGGGCGGCGGCGACCCTAGTGACGGGAAACGGCGGCCGGAGTTCGCCGGAGTGTGGCGGCGCGCGGGAGCGGCGTGGGGAAGAGCGAGGGAGAGAGTGCCGGGCCCGGGAAACAAGGGGAAATGGACGAGGGGAGCACGGGGGTGCTTTTTATGGGCTCGGGAAGGCGGGATCGAGGCCGGACGTGGCGGAATCGGCCGGCGAAGTGGGGCGCCGACGTGGGGTGGTGGAGGGGTTAACCGGCGCCGATTTTCGCGGGGAGAGTGGGGGAAAAGTGGAGGAGGTGGAGGGGATCGATTCCACGCGCTCGTGGGGCGGGGTGAAGCGCGGGAACCGCGGCGTCGTGGGGCGAAACCGGCGGCCATGACGGCCATTGGGGTGACGGGAGGTTAGGGAAGAAGATGACAGGTGGGACGAGAGAGAGGGGAAAACGGGCGAGGGAGGTAAAGCAGACTTGAGGGAGAGAGAGAGCCGAGCGGGCCGAGGGAGGAGGCCGGCCCGAGAGGGAGAGAAAAGGGGCGCGCGGGCCGCGGGAGGGAAGGAAGACTTGGGCCGAAAAAGGCCCAAAGAGAGGAAGTGGAATTTTAATTGTTTTTTTTTATTTTAATTGATGCAATGATCTTTGTGCTATTAAAACTATTTCTCGAGCTCCGAAAATTCACGGAAAATTCTGGAGAGTACATTAGGGCGCAAAGAATATTACAAAATATTCCCGACCAATGATTTTTAAAGGAAAATTTCAAATTTCCTCTATAATTCCACTTGATTAAATTGGTTTAACTTTTATTTAATTTCTAGAAAATGTATTATTAATTGATTTTTATTCCCGAACGAAAATCGGGGCGTTACAACATGTCTCATCGAACACCACATGTCGCGAGGTGATGACCTTGTTGGTGGTAAGGTCTAGACACCGATACCCTTTATGGTGGAGGGATAGCCTAGGAACACACATGGGGTGGATCGTGGGGCTAGTTTATGGGGAGCGGTGGCGAAGAGGTTAGGATAACACTTATAGCCGAACACGCGGAGGTGGGAGTAGGACGGGTGAGCACCATATAGGGCAAAAAAGGGGGTGTGGTGTTGAAGAGTTTTGGTGGGATGACGGTTGATAAGGTGTGTGGTGGTGTGAAGGGCCTCGACCTAGTAGGGAGCGGGAAGGTTGGCTTGGAAGAGCAAGGAGCGGGTGATGTTGTTCAAGGAACGAAGCATGCGCTCGGCCTTACCATTCTGTGGGGAGGTGTGAGGGCAGGACATCCGCAAGGAGACTCCATTGGTGAGGAAAAAGGAGCGGGCGGAGGAATTGTCAAACTCCCTACCATTGTCACATTGGATGCTGTGAATGGTCGTGGCAAACTGTGTCTTCACAAAGGCAAAAAAATGAGATAATGTGGAGAATGTGTCGGATTTAAAGCGAAGTGGAAAGGTCCACACATAATGTGAGCAATCATCAAGAATGACAAGATAATACTTAAAACCAGACACACTAGGAATAGGTGATGTCCACAAATCACAATGCACTAAATCAAAATTTGCCTTGGCCCGACTAGAGCTAGTGGGAAAAGGAAGACGAACATGACGACCTAACTGAGAAGCATGACATAAAGATGTAGTGACTTTAGGTGGTGGGATGACAGATGTCACGCCCAGAAATTCCCGAATAGAATTCCAAGCAGAATGTGTATTAAAACCCCCGTCCAGGACCAGCCGGGGTACACAAACGACAATGTTGACATACAGATCCACGTCTTACAAACATTATAAAGGTCTTACAGAAATGCAGCGGAAAACAAAAGAAACGGGAGCTAAGCCTTGACTTGAACTGCAGCGGGAACACCACTCCACAGGCATCCTCGACGGCACGGACGAAGCCTACTCCTCGGAGAACCCGCCATCGGACACATACTCGAGCTCTGAGGTTGGGGGAAAAGTAGAGCAAGACTGAGTACTACCCACTGTACTCAGCAAGTCATACCGGAATAGGGGTATGATGCAGGGAATTAACAAAGAAGAGCTAGAGTGGTTCATTTGCATAAAAACTAGCATTTATAAACAGGAATTGAATGCGAAAACGGTTGTAATAATTAAGCAGTATTAAACATCCGCTGTCCAACGCTAACCCACGTTGCGACAGGCCCAACCATCCACCTAAACTATCCAAGTTCAACAGATTACACTAGGGTGAGACTAATCACGGTGAATCTGGTTGACCGCCCATAACCGCGGGCACGGCTATTCGAATAGTTTTACTCTGATCAGAGGTGTACAACTGTACCCACAAGACACAGCCCCACGACACGTTTCCGTGCGCCGACATGCCACCACGACATACCGGAAAGAGGCCGTGACAGGACCCTTCGCATAACCCCCTCTAGCCAAGCACACCACACCTCAGGTTTCACCCCCGTCCCCAGCGGGCGACGGGCAGTCCCCTCTCGTGCCTAGGTGAATCCGGAAGCGACAGAGGCCGTCGCAGGGCCCGCCCCGCTCCATCACGCCCACCCTTGCCTGGATGCGTCGACTAGAGGAAAGCTACACTACAAGCCCAGCCGTTGCCCACGCTGGCTTGTGGTAAGTACGATAAATTCTTCCAGGGCATCCCGCGAACCGGTCCTTAACTGCCATGGGTGCGACTAGCAAAACCATGCACCCACAGCCCACCATGTGGTTCATTTTATTTAACCAACACCAGAGCGGTGGTATTAAACCAACATTATCATATAAACCTATAGTCTAGGTTTTAAATGAGATCCCCACTGTGTGCTAGTTGAACTAAGCATGGCTAAGCAATTCCTAGTCCAAAGTCTAATCATGTTATAACCCAAGCTAACAAAGGAGCATGATATCCAAAAGCATGGCTGTAACAATAGGTATCCATCCCATAGTAATATTATAAAACAATGCAATATTTGAAAGAAAACAATAGAGCATTTGCAATATAGGATCAACATGTTCAAATGACAAGCATGACTTGCCTTGCTCTGCTGCTGGAGGGACCTCGGCGACTATCTCGAAGTACACTGGAGCGTCGGAGGGATCGGAATCTAGCGACATACAAAGCAAACATTGCAAACAGGCTATAAGACTACTGAAACAGAGAACAAAACCATTTTTAATGGATTCTACACATTTTTCTTGATTTACTGAGACTTGAATGGGATTAAACGGAGCTCGGATGAATTAGTTATGAATTTTAGAAGATTCACTGTGTTTATTACTATAAAAGAAATCCTTAAATAATTTATTGCGCAATATTAACCAGGGCTGACGTCAGCGAGGGGGCGCGGCGCCGACATGCGGGGCCCACCGGTCAGCGACCGGGAGAGAGAGAAAGGGGGTGGCGGCGCGCGGGCCCACTGGTCAGTGGCACGGGGAAAAGGAGGGGCGGCGGCGCCACGTGGCGGCCGAACCGACGGCGACGGGGACCTCGCGGCCGGGGCGCGCGGTAAATGCGGCCGCCGGCGCGGCTCGGCATCAAAGCCGACCGGCCGGCTGGGTTAAACGGCGACGGCACGCGTGCGACGACGGCGGCTACCGGCGGCACGGGAAACGGCGGCGGCAGTCGAAGGCGACGGCCGACGACTCGAAGCGGCGGCTAGCGGCTCTAGGAGGAGAGGAAGGGGAAAAGAAGGGAGGGGATGCCTCACCGAGGGTGGCCGGCGCGGAGGAAGGCGATGGCGGACGGCGACGGCAAGCCACGGGAGGACGGCGTCGGCTAGCGGACGAGCTTCGGCGTGCCCTAAGGAAGGAGAAGAGAGGGATTAGAGAGAGAGAGATGGACCATGGCGATCGGGATCCATGGCCGAAGGCGGCGGTAGAGGTGGCGCTCACCCGTGCGCGTGGAGATGAGGGCTCCGGCGACGAACCTCGACGGAGGAGGGGTGGACGAGGTGGACCTCGGCCGCGCGAAGCTAACGGCGGCGACGGCGTGAGACGGCGGCGAGCCTAGCGGCGGCTAGCGGCGGCCGGAGTAGCAAAAGCGGCGGCGGCGGGTGGTTGCACGGCGCGGAGGCGTTGGGGAGCTCGGGAGAGGTCGGCGCAATGGGGAAAAAGCGAGAGGGGGTGCCGGCGATGCTTAAATAGGGGATGGGGGAACCGGACGTGGCCGGGAGCGGCGGGATTCGACGGCCGACGTGGGGGAGTGGGGAGGAGAGAGAGGCGGGATTCGGTTTTCGAATCCCAGCCATCTCGGGCGCGGGCGCGAGCGGGAGAGAGAGGGGAACGGGCGCGGGGAATGCGGCGCACGCGCGGGCGTGGTCGACGTGGCCCGGAGAAGGCGGAGACGTGGGCGCGGCGTCGGTTGCGGCGGTGGCGGCGCGAGCGGGATCGGCGGGAGGAGGGAGACGGGTCCGACAGGTGGGCCCCACCTGTCGGCGACCCCGAGAGGAGGGAGGCGGGCGGCCGGCTGTCGGGCTGGGCCTCGGCCTGCGGCCGGCCCAGTAAGGGAGGGGAAGGAAGGAGGGGAATGGGCCGGCGGCCCATCCGAAAAGAAAAAGGAGGAAAAAGGGAGGGAAAAGAAAAAGAAGAAAAGGATTTTCCCTGGAATTAACAATTGCACTTTAGTGATTTTTAATTGGTTAAAATTATTTCTAGAGCTCTGAAAATTCCACTAAAAATCCTGTTAATGAATTTCGACATGTAGAATTCAAGAAAAATTCCACATGTCAAATCCGATTATTATTTGCATTGTTTTCTTAGGGTTTTATCCTGATTTCCTCTGCATTTTCTTGGGGTCATTTGTAATTTACAATTTGGCTTGGGAGGAAAACTTCGGGGTGTGACAACAGACGCCTACGCCAAGTGGGTGAGGGCCTCATGACCGAGGTGGCCAAGGTGGCGATGCCATAGGTCGGTGTTGGTGGAGGAGGCGACAAAGGCACGAGTGGAGGCCGCCGAGGAGTACGCATCTGCCGGGAGAGGATAAAGAGCACAGGAACTATTGCACCTGACGATCTCGATCTTGGTTGGGTAATCCTTCACAGAGAGGCCAAAAGGGTCAAGTTCAACGGAACACCAATTATCACAAGTAAAACGGCGTGCGGAAATAAGGCTCTTAATAATCTCAGGAGAAATGAGAACATTGTTAAGCACAAAGGAAGAATTGGGGTAATGTAAATATGCGTGACCAACGGAGGTAATAGGGAGAAGGGAGCTATTGCCAACAATAGTATGAGAGGGAGTATTGCGGGTGGGGCTTTGGGAAGTGGAGAGGGTACCGGTGTCAGACGTCATATGAGAAGTAGCACCTGAGTCCATGTACCATTCATTGGACGGTGGAGTAGTTAATGTGGCCGTGTTGTACGCGTTGGCGAGGGCCCGTGGGTCCCACTGTGAGGGCCCCGTCCACTGGAATGGAGATTGCACAGCGGCAACAAGAGTTGGAGGCGCCGTGCTTGGTGCAGTGTACTGGGCCGGCCTAGGAAGAGCCATATAGGCCGGCGGGAGGAAGGCTTGCTGCTGGGCCGGCGCGGGCGTGGTGGTGAAGGCTGTCCCGGCGAAGCTAGGCCGCGCGCCAAGGAGGCCTGGACCGGCCACATGTGGATGCTCCTTGTCCACGGGTTGTAGGCCGTGGGCCAGGCCTGGTTGACCCGTGGTGCAGTCTGTGCCAGACGGAGCATGCCGTCGCCGTGGGAGAGAGCACCTCCTGCATAAGAGTAGAGGAGATGGAGCCGTAGAGCCAGCTGAGGACGACGCAGTCCATCTGTGTCCAGTCGGCGTGATCAGGGCGAGGTACGTCGGAGAAGACATGATCGGTGAGGGCGTATTTTCCAAGCGCGACGAGGAAAAGGCCTTGCCAGCGGGAGTAGTTGTTGGCGTCGAGGTCGAGGGTGACGGGGACGAGCGCCTTCACGTTGAGGACGGCGACGGCTTGGCTGTGGAGGTTGGCGACGGCTTCGGCGTCGAGCGCCGGCGGTGGTGCGGCGGCGTCGAGCGCCGGCGGTTGCGCGGTGGCGTCCTGCGTGGGGGCGGCCGGCGTCGTGGTGATGCTGAGACGGGCGAGAAGCGCCAGGATCTCGGGGGGAAGTTGCGCCGCGGGAGCCGGAGTGGAAGTCGGCGGCGGCGGGATGGCGGTCGTCGAAGGCGCAGTCATCGAAGGAACCGGTGGAGGCACCGTGGAGGAGATGGCGTCATCGGCGGCCGGAGTCGTCGGAAGGAGACCGAGGAGAACAGGGGCAAGGGCCGCTCGGGCCGCGGTCGCGGCACGATCGGCAGCGGTGCCAGCGACGGCGGTGGTCAGGGTGTCGTCGTCCTAACCAGAGGGAGCCTTGAAGGAGGAGCGGACGGCGTCGGCGATGATTTTAATGGTGTCATCAAGGACGGCGTCAACAGTGAGGGAGGAGGGAGAAGCCATGGCGGCGGCAGGGTGCGCCGACCGGCGGCTGGGGTGGAGAGGAGGTGGAAGCGAGAAGGAACCTAATCTGATACCATGAATTATTACCAGTGATAGCATCATTTATTATGGTGAGTAGTGTGAGACTAATCACGAAAGACATTGTTAGACCCCGCCCATAACCGCGGGCACGGCTATTCGAATAGTTTTACTCTGGCCAGAGGTGTACCACTGTACCCACAAGACACAGCCCCACGACATGTCACCATGCGCCTCAATACCACCACGGTACCTCTGAAAGGAGTTGTGACAGTACCCCTCGCACAACACAATCCACCACAGCGCACCGTTCCTGGATCATAATCACCCCCTTATAAACAAGGCATGGACTCCCCAGCGACCCCCGTGGGCTTATCTCCGCCACTTCTCAGTCTGGTGCCCCGCAATGAACCATGCTATACAAAAGGTAAAGTCGTTGCCTATGCTGGCTTGTGGTTGGCACGGTTAATGTTTCACAACCGAAACTCGTGAACTGGTCCTTAATTGTCATGAGCACGACCAACAAAACCATGTGCTCACAACCCACCATTATCAGGTTTTAGTTGGCACATTAATTAATTAACCAATCACGATTAGCCATCGTGAGCTATGATTAAATATCCATCATTAGGTAATAGTGAAACATTAGTTATCCCAATCGTGTGCTACTGTTTCTAAGCATGCCTAAGCAATTATATCTAATATATCTAGCTGAACCAATATATAAAGCTCAACTAGTCAAATTGTAACCCAAGGTATCAAAGGACAGAGTAATCAATGCAAAGTGGCCATAACAAAGGTATAGTTTCACACCACCCGGTGACATTCGAAAATAAATGCACAGTTGAAATAAATAGAGAATTTAAATATAGGATCAACATGTTCAAAGGAATTGTGTTTGGGATCTGTGTAACTTGCCTTGCAATAAATGGTCTTCAATTAATCTTCTTGAATACTCCCGACGCACTCACGGACTTTCGAAACGATGGAAACGACAAGCTAACACGCAAAACGTGGAAAAAGACTAAGAAACTCCAAATAAACAGTACATATAAAGTAAACAAACATGTAGATCATGATTTTAGATTAATTATGAGACTTGAACGGCCTCATTCCGATTTCATATGAACTAGTTACGAATTTTATAAGATTTAATTCCAATTAAACCTATTAAAGAAAAAGACTATTCCACATTAATTAAATCATTTACAAATGATTTATAACTGAGATAAAACATTAAAGCAACCTCTGGAAATAGATTAGATTATATTTGGTAGATGATATATATTAAAAAGAAATAATATGCCACTGAAAAGAGAGAACATATTTATATCGATTTTGGAGGGCTAAGATTAATCTTGACATAGAGTTGACCAAGATTCAACGGATGGCTTAGATTGATCTGGCAAGCGAGCCTCACGAGATACCGACTCAACGAGTCAATTCTACGTGACACGGGATTACCCAAATGATCAACCGAAACCGGCGAACGGAACCGGCGGCTCTAAACGGCTCTAAACTAAAGGACGACTCAACACGGACAAACGAACGAAGCACGGGTAACACCTCGTTCGAACGAACGAGCGAACGACTCAACAATGGCTGCGGCTAAACCGGTGGGCTAGAAACGATTCACGGTAAAGCCCCGGTACGGCAAACGATAGGCCGGTAGGAATTTAGGGATGCACCTACGGCTAGACAACTTGACTACCGAGCAACGGTTAAAGCGGCGGCTAGGTTAAAGCGGCACACAGCTGCGACACGGCGGCACTAGGGCGACTTGGCTCGGCCAGGCGGCGGTGACTCGGCGGAGACACGCGGCTCGGGTTAGGGCGACATCACAGCGACGACGACACACAGCGACGGCAGATGGTGGCTACGGTAGCGGGACGGCAGCGACTTGTCACGCACGAGCAGCAGCAGCACGGCTGTAGCAGGGAGCGGCACAGCGACGACTAGGCGGCTAGTGCAGTGGCGACGCTAGGGCAGCAGCTAAGCGTGGCACGGCGGCGGCTACTCGACGACACAAACGAGAGATTAAAAACTAAACCGAGGGAACACGGATAGACGTCTCACCGAACCAAAGCGATCGGAGAGGAATAGATGACGACGGTGAACCGGCGGCAACACATGGAGACGACGACGACGCCATTTATTATGGTACCAACTTGTCACGCCCAGAAATTCACTAGTAATTTCCGAACTAATTTGTGCATAAAACCCTCGTCCAGGAATCAGCCGAGGTACACAAGCTGACAATTTAATATACAGATTCATCAATAATACAACGTTACATACTTACAAATGAAAAGAGAAAATAGCAGCGGAATAACGATCTAGCGAAGCTCCGGCTCCACTGTCACGCCCAGAAATTCACGAACCAGAATTTCTAAGCTGAATGTGCATTAAACCCCTGTCCAGGACCAGCCAGGGTACACAAACGACAATTGTTGACATACAGATCCACGTCTTACAAAAATATAAAAGATTACAAATGCAGCGGAAAAGATAAAACGAGCTAGCCTTGGAAGCTTGACTTCAGCAGCGGGCGACTCCACTCCATAGGCAAACCTTGACGGCAGCGACGAAACCAACCCCTCTGAGACAGCTCCAACTGAGAAGAACTTCAACTCTGGTGTGGGGGAAAAGAGAGCAAGACTGAGTACTACCCACTGTACTCAGCAAGTCATACCGGAAGAGGAGGTATGATGCAGGATATAACCAAAGGAGGCTAGGGGTTCTTTTGCATAAAACTAGCATTTAAAAGCAGTAGTTGAAAGCAGTAAAACAACTGTAGTAATTAATCAATATTAACCAATCACTGTCCAACGCTACACCACGTTGCAACAGGCCCAACCAACCACCTGAACTACACTAGTTCATTAAGCTAAACTAGGGGTGAGACTAATCACGGTGAATCTGGTTGATCGCCCATAACCGCGGGCACGGCTATTCGAATAGTTTTACTCTGTCCAGAGATGTACAACTGTACCCACAAGACACGATTCCACACATGTCACCATGCCCCGAAGTATCACCATAATACTGCAAAGGGGGAAATCGTGACAAGACCCTCCGCATAACCCTCCCCTAACCATCCACACCACGCTAAGGTTTCACCTCCACCCCCAACGGGCAGTGGGCGGTCCCCTCTTGCGCCGCGGTGAATCTGGCAGCTGGACAACCGGACACCCTGGCCGACCCAACTCCATTACGCCCACCCTCGCCACCGGTGCCTAGGAAAGGGTCGAGCTATACTTCAGATCAAGCAGTTACCCACTCTCGCTTGTGGTAAGCACGGTAAGTCTCCCAGGGTTTCCCGTGAACCGGTCTTTAATTGCCATGGGTGCGACCAGCAAAACCATGCACCCACAGCCCACCATTCAGTGTATTTTAATTAACTAACACCATTGCGGTGGCACCAATCCAAAACTATGCTCATAGTCAAAGTCTATGTAATAATGTGATCCCCATTTGTGTACTAGTGGAGCTAAGCATGGCTAAGCATTTCCTAAACCAACATCTAATCATTTTGATACCCAAGTTATTAATGGCATATGGTAAACAATAAATGGCTGAGTAATAGGACCCATCCCATATGACATTGTAAAAGAATGCGACATTTAATAGAAATGCGGGATATTTGTAAATTGGGTACAATATGATCAATTGTAATGCATGACTTGCGTTGCTCTCGCACTGATGAGACCTCAGCAACGTCTTCGAGAAACCGCGGATCGACGAAACGGCCGAAATCTACGCGACAAACAAAGTACACAAGCAAAACATGCTATAAGACTAATGAAACAGGAAACAAAACCATTTTTAATGGATTCTTTGCATTTTTATGAATTTACTGAGACTTGAATGGACTTAAACGGAGCTCGGATGAATTACTTATGAATTTTAGAAGATAAAACTGTGTTTTTACTAATAAAGAAAAAGTCCTTAATCAATTTATTGCGCAATAATACCCAGGGCTGACGTCAGCCAAGGAGGGGGGCGGCGCCGGCAAGTGGGCCCCATGGGTCAGCGGCTCTAAAAGGGGGGGAGGTGGCGACGGCACGCGGGCCCCACCGGCAGCGGCTAAAAGGGGGGTCCACCAGCTGGTGGGCCCCACCGGGCAGCGGCACAAGAGGAGAGGAAGGGTGCCCGGTTGGCTCGGCTCGGCTTCGAAGCCGACCGGCGGCCATGGCGACCGGCGGCGGCGCGCGAGCGCCGGCAACAACAAGCGGCGGTGCGGGAGGCGGCGGCGGACGGCGCACAGGCTGGCGGCGGCGGCCGAAGGCGATGGCGAGCACAGAGAGCTGCGGCGCGTGCGGCACATAGGGAAGGAGGGAGGAGGGGAGTCCTCACCAGAGGAGGCGGTGGCGGCCGGCGACGACCGGCGACACGGACGGCGGACGGGTGGCGGCGGCACCTAGAGAAGGGGAGGTGAGGGGTTAGGAGTAGGGAGAGCGACCACGGCGGCCAAAGTGGCCGGCCGGAGATGGATGAAAATGGAGAGCTCACCGGCGACGCGAGGGAATCGGAGCTCCGGCGGTGATTTGCGGCAACGAAGCGGCGGCCGAGGTGCGGGCGGGCTCGGTGAGCGCGACGGCAGCGACTGCGCGGCGCGGTGGTGGCTATAGTGGCGGCGGCGCGTGGCCGGAGACGGCGGTAGGCGGCGGCGCAAGGGGCGAGCGGCGCGGCGAGGATAGGAAGCACGGAAGGGCGCAGCGAGTGCGAAAAACGAGAGAGGGGGACGCGGGGAGCGATTTATAGGTGCGGGAGGGGGCGGACGTGGCCGGGGAGGTGGCCGATTTGGCCGGCGACGTGGGGGTGGAGAGAGAGAGAATGGGGGGATTCAAATTCGAATCCCGCCCCTAGCGAGCGCGCGCGCGGGCCGGGAGATGCGGGGGAGAGGGCGGCGACGTGGGGAGGACGCGGGAGCGACGCGGCGTGGGCACGGGAGGAGCGGAGGAGGCGGCGGCGCGGCGGTTTCGGCGGCAGCGGTTGGAGCTCCGGCTCCAACGGCCGGAGGTGGGAGACGACCGACAGGTGGGGCCCACCTATCGGCGTCCCAGAGAGAGGAGGGAGGGGCGCATGGGCTGACCCAACAAGAGGAAGGCCGAGCGCGGGTAGGAGAAAAAGGGGGGGTGGACTGGGCCGACGGCCCAAAAAGATGGAAAAAGAGGAAAAGAAAAGCGAAAAAGGGAAAAAGGGGAAAGGATTTTTCCTGGGATTTAAAATTGCACTTTGGTGATTTTTAATTGGTTAAAATTATTTCCAAGGCTCTGAAAATTTCACTAAAAATCAATCCTGTTAATGTATTGTGACATGTGGAACTCAAGGAAAATCCCACATTGCCAATTCCAATTATTAAATGCCTTTATTAATTAGGGATTTAGCTCTAGGTTAATTAAGACAATTTCTTCGGACGATTTATTTAACAAATTTTTAAAGCAAGGAAAAAGGGGGAAACTTCAGGGCGTGACATCCACTACCACAAGTAGCTCAACTGGGGTACAAGCCAAACGTCTTCTCCTTCGCAACTTGTCTTCAACTGAGGTTCGATTGATTATTGCAATGTGGGCATATGACATACTCAGCAAGCCACACAACAAATATGCAAGTGCACAAGGATACCAAAGAATGGCATAATATATAGCTCATTTGCAAAAGCAGCATTTAGCAAAACATTTGAGAATTCTAAAACAGTAGAGTAATTAATCATCAATATTAATTAACACTGAACTGCACACCCATGCTGCACAGGCCCAACCATCCTGAACAACTATACACGGCTGTACAGATCTATCTCTAAACCAGGAATGTACCATTCCAAACCAGGAGCTAAATTAATTACCATCAATTACCACATTATTATTAATGAGTAGTGTGAGACTAATCACGAAAGACATTGTTAGACCCGCCCATAACCGCGGGCACGGCTATTCGAATAGTTTTACTCTGGCCAGAGGTGTACCACTGTACCCACAAGACACAACTCCATAATATGTCACCATATCATCATGTGCCCATGCTGAACATGTCACCATTTGTGTAGTTGTGACAAGACCCCTCGCATAGCTCAACTCAAAGCAGCGCACCTTTCCTGGATCGTAGTCACCCCCTCAAAAACCAAAGGCATAGACTCCCCAGCGACCCCCGTGGGCTTATCTCCGCCACTTCTCAGTCTGGCACACCACAATGAGCCTTGCTATACAAAGTGTCCAGCCGTTGCCTATGCTGGCTTGTGTTTGGCACGGTTAATGTTTCACAACCGAAACTCGTGAACCGGTCCTTAATTGTCATGAGCACGACCATCAAAATCATGTGCTCACAACCCACCATTATCAAGTTTTAGTTGGCACATTAATTAATTAACCAATCATTAAGTAATAGCAAAACATTAGTTATCATTAAGTAAATGTGAAACATTAGTTATCCCAATAGTGTGCTAATGTTTCTAAACATGGCTAAGCAATTATATCTAATGTATCTAGTTGAACCAATATATAAATACAACTAGTCAAATTATACCCCGAGGTAATCAAGAAATAGGATAATCAATGTAAATTGGCCATAACAAAGAAATAGGTTCACACCACCCGGTGACATTCGAAAATAGATGTATACTTGAAATAAATAGAGAATTTAAATATAGGATCAACATGCTCAAAGGAATTGTGTTTGGGATCTATGTGACTTGCCTTGCAATATTCGGTCTTCAATTAATCTTCTTGAACACTTCCGACGCACTCACGATCCTTCGAAACGACAAGCTAACACATAAAACAAGGAAAAAGACTAATAAAAACCAAATAAACAATACATATAAAGTAAATAAACATGTAGATCATGATTTTAGATGAATTATGAGACTTGAACGGCCTCATTCCGATTTCATATAAATTACTTATGAATTTTATAAGATTTAATTCCAATTAAACCTATTAAAGAAAAAACTATTCCAAATTAATTAAACAATTTACAAATGATTTATAATTAAGAAAAGATTAAAGCAACATTCAGAAAAGATTAGGTTATATTTAGTAGATGGCATATATTAAAAAGAAATAATATGCCACTGAAAAAAGAGAACGGATAGAAGTCTCACCGAACCAAAGCGATCAGAGAGAAAGGGTCGACAATGACGGTCCGGCTACAACACACGGAGATGACAACGCTAGACAAATCACGGATTAGATTATGTTGGATTAAGACCCTAGGGAAAAACCTACACCGGTGAACGGCATAGGGGCAGCGGTTGCCGGCGAACCACGGCACAATAATGCAAACGGAGGGCACCGGGAGGAAGAGCACGAGACGACGGTCCTTACCAACACTTACGCGATGACGGACAGCGACGGAAGATGGCCGGCGACGAGCTTCGAAGGGCGGCGAGGTACTGTCCACGGCGGCGACGACTTTCCGGCGATGTGCGGCAACAACGGAGGGGTGGCCGGGCTTCACTTCGCAGCTGCGAATCCAATGGAGGCGACGGCAAAGCTTGGCGACGACGGAAGGAGCAGCAGTGGCCTCGCCGGAGATCAAAATGCGGCGGCGAGCTTCGGGTTGACAGTGTCAGCGGCGCTCTGGCGATCTTCGGCGGAAACGGAGGACGGGACGAGGACGGCGACGACCTCGCGATGCTGATGAAGGAGACGGCGACCGACGGCGACGACCGAAGCGACGGCTAGGGGCGGCTGGAGCGGCGCCGGCGCTTGGAGAGAGAAGAAGAGCGCGGGGAGAGCGATTCCGACGACGGCGGAAGATGGAACTTGAGGGGATAGGTAGAGGACGACGAGGGGGTCCTTTATATAGGCACAGGAGCTCGGGTTCGGGCCCAAATCGACGGGAAAAACTCGGGAAAGTTTAGGATCTTCGCCGGAAAAAGGAAAGATTGATCCGCGAAATTGGAAAGGATTTCCATAGAAATTTTGGGGATTTCTTGGGGAAAAGGAAGAGGAGATTGAGAGGATTCCATTCCCACAACTAATTTGGAAAAAGGAGCAACGGAGAGGCCGGATTTGGAAGGAGGAGGCGGCGGCAACTGTGCACGGGCTGGAGACAGTCGGCTCTGTCTAGGGGTTGAAGACAACACTGTAGCGAGAGGGACGAAAAGCAGACTTGTCTGCGGGCTGAGAGGAAGGGAGAGAATGGGCTGAAAAGGGCCCAAGCTGAGGATGAAGATTTTATTACTTTTCCAAATAAATTAACCAATAAGATGATCTTTCGATTGTTAAAAATACTTCCAATGGTCAAATAATTCCAAGAAAAATCTTGAACATACTTGGACACCCTAAGTATTTAAAAACATTGAAACCAGCTCATTAATGATTAATTTAATATGTGAATAATTACTGAAATGTTCTTTGTATTATTAAAATTAATAATTGAGCTCCGAAAAATCCGAGAAAATTTCAGAGAGTATAATTAATCATGGAGAATTTAATAAAAATTAAATCCACCCATGCTTTATAATTAGGAAATTTGATTTCCCACATTTCACTTCACTTGTAAATTAATGAACATTTAATATAAATTCTATTAATAATTTATTAAATAATTTATAAATCTTGAAACGAAAATTCAGGCTGTGACAAATCTACCCCCCTTACAAAGAATCTCGTCCCGAGATTCGGAACGGCTAGAAAGAAAAGGGCATAGGTAAACTGCAGTCTATCTTATTCCATAAGTCTGATAATTATTCTAAGGCTTTAAAGAAAACTACTACTGCTTTGAAACTGGTGGTTGAGCTGTAACACTTGAAGACGCAACTTGCACTGCATTGGCTCCTGTGACGACAATGTTGTTGACTTGACCTTGCGGCTGCTGATGCTTTGGCTTCGAACACTCTCTTGCAAAGTGACATGGCTTGTAACAGTTGAAACATACCTGCTGCTCCCTTCCATTCCACTACTATTATTTTCTTGAGACTGGTTCTGCTGAACTGGCACTGATTGAGTAGCTTGCTTGATGTTAACTTCATTGCTTGCATTAGTCTCTGAATTGATCTCATCACCGATGTTCAACTGTTGCGACTGTTCTTGAGATGTTAGACTTGATTCATCAACTTGGGATTGCTTGATACACTGCCTTTGGCTAGTACCCTGTGCTTCCTTGAAAACAATCAGTCTTCTCTTACGGTTGTCCATCCTGTTCTTCTTGACTTCAAGTCAAATTGCTTTGTCAACCAGCTCTTGGAAATCAGCATAGTCATGAGAAATCAACGTAATTGATAGTTCATCCTTCAGGCCTTCTAAGAACTTCTCCTGCCTTTCCTTGTCAGTACGCACATCTTCTGGAACATAACGTGCTAGACGGTTGAACTCATGAAGATACTCTGTCACGGTACGATCCTTTTGCTTTAATGTCCTGAACTCACGCTTCTTCAAAGCAACTACTCCTGTAGGTATGTGTGTCTTCTTGAATCCTTCAGTAAACTCTTCCCAAGTGATTGGTTGTCCTTCTGCTCTGTTCATCCGGAAGTGATCCCACCATTCTGAAGCAGGTCTATGCAACTGATGTGAAGCGAAAACAACTTTCTCCTGATCTGTGCACTGGAGCAATTCCAACCTCTTCTCAATAGTGTATAGCCAATCACCTACTTCCACTGGGTTGGTGGTGCTAGAAAAGGTAGGCGGCCTCACACGAAGAAAAGTCAGCTAACTTGTTCTGTGGCGTTGGAGGATTGTCGTTCCCTTGGTTGAGCTGGTTCTGCATCTGCTGCATCATTATGTTCATTAACTGAGTCTGTTGAGCTAGAACTTGAGCAAGAGTTGGGTTCTCATCATTGTTATTGTTTCCACTTCCACTAGCGCAAGTGTTCACCATCTGCTATAGGTTTGGAGAAGATAGAAGGAGAGGGGTGACACTAAAGACAAGACCTTAACCATGTTAACATTGATCTAGTGTGTGTAAACCATTATATTGTTTAAGTTGATTAAGCAAGCAACCTAATATAGTTACACGCTCATCATTGAACTACACCAATGATGGGAATGCAACCTTACCTACACACAAGCAAGCAACAAACGTTCTACCCTACTAACTATTCTTCAAAGTCAATTTGGTGGTTTAGGTTCTAAGCTAGGATCCAAACTTCATTCCATCTTGACAGCTGGACACTTTAGTTCGACCATCATCTTCATGTCCCTCGATCCACTTGACTTGGCCTCCATAAGTAGACCCCATCGACATCTTTGTCGTCACAGGAGCCAATGTAGTGCCAGTTGCATCTTCAAGTGTTACAGCTCAGCCACCAGTCTCAAAGCAGCAGTAGTTTTCTTTAAAGCCTTAGAATAATTATCATAGTTATGGAATAAGATAGACTGCAGTTGACCAATGCCCTTTTCTTTCTAGCCGTTCCGAATCTCGGGACGAGATTCTTTGTAAGGGGTGAGGGTGTAACATCCCGGTCTAGGGCTTAATAGGATTACTAGAATACTCATATCAACAAATTGCAACTTCTTTTTCGGAAGCCGATCTCTAAAGAACTCTGAGGTTAAGCGTGCTTGGTCTGGAGCAATTTAAGGATGGGTGACCGACCAGAAAATTCTTCCCGAGTGCGCATGAGTGAGGACAAAGTGCGTAGAAAAGACTTGTGTTGGTCTGTGAGGACAGTCTTATGACCTATGAAAGCTACCAGATGTAAGTGGGCCTAGCCTGGGAAAGGCGGGTCGTTACAAAATGGTATCAGAGCTGACTCTCGCGGTTTCACGGGAGTATGGTTGGTGTGGACCGGGAGTGGTCATACAGCATGGCACATGCGCTGGCACTGGACACACGGACGTGGCCAAGAGGGGACGTTCCTGGCCTGGGGTTGATCGACGGGGGCGTCCTCAGATTAGGTTCCTTCTCGCTTCCGCCTCCTCTCCACCCCAGCCGCCGGCCGGCGCACCCTGCCGCCGCCATGGCTTCTCCTCCCTCCTCCCTCACTGCCGACGCCGTCCTTGATGACACCATCAAAATCATCGCCGATGCCGTCCGCTCCTCCTTCAAGGCTCCCTCTGGTCAGGACGACGACACCCTGACCACCGCCGTCGCTGGCGACGCCACCGATCGTGCCGCGACCGTGGCCCGGGCGGCCCTCGCCCCTGTTATCCTCGGTCTCCTTCCGACGACTCCTCCACGGTGCCTCCACCGGTTCCTCCGACGACCGCGCCTTCGACGACCGCCATCCCGCCGCCACCGGCTTCCACTCCGGCTCCCGCGGCGCAACTTCCCCCCGAGATCCTGGCGCTTCTCGCCCGTCTCGGCATCACCACGACGCCGGCCGCCCCCACGCAGGACGCCGCCGCGCCACCGGCGGCGCTTGACGCCGAAGCCGTTGCCAACCTCCACAGCAAAGCCGTCGCCGTCCTCAACGTGAAGGCGCTCGTCCCCGTCACCCTCGACCTCGACGCCAAAAACTACTCCCGCTGGCGAGGCCTTTTCCTCATCGCGCTTGGAAAATACGCCCTCACCGATCATGTCTTCTCCGACGTACCTCGCCCCGATCACGCCGACTGGACACAGATGGACTGCATCGTCCTCGGCTGGCTCTACGGCTCCATCTCCTCTACTCTTATGCAGGAGGTGCTCTTTCCCACGGCGACGGCACGCTCCGTCTGGCGCGACCTCGAGCTGCAGTTCCTCGGCAACGGCGAGCGGCGCGCCGTCAACCTCACCGCCGAGCTCCATCATCTGCAGCAGGGTGACCTCTCCATCGGCGACTACTGCCGGTGACTCAAGGTCCTCGCCGACAACCTCGCCGACGTCGGTGAACCTGTCAAGGATCGGTCTCTCATCCTCACCCTCATCGGCGGCCTCAACGACAAATTCGACAACCTCAAGTCCCTCTTGCCTCTGCAAGTCCTGTTCCCGACGTTCGCCAAGGCTCGCGCACAGCTTCTCCTCGATGAGCTGACGAAAGGCCACCGGCCGCCCGTTACTGCCACGGCCTTCCTCGCTGCTTCCTCGACCACCGCTCGCTCGGCGACCTCCACCAACACCTCCAACAACAACTCCCGCAACAACAACCGACGCCGTGGTCATGGCTCCGGTGGTGGTGGCGGCGGGAGCAATGGCAGCGGCGGCGCAAGTGGCGGCGGCGGACAAGCACACAGCGGCGGCGCCCAGGGCAACCCTGGCGCATAGACTGCACCACGGGCCAACCAGGCCTGGCCCACGGCCTACAACCCATGGACAGGGAGAATCCACATGTGGCCGGGCCAGGCCGGTCTAGGCCTCCTTGGCGTGCGGCCCAACTTCGTCGGGACAGCCTTCACCACCACGCCCGCGCCGGCCCAGCAGCAAGCCTTCCTCCCGCCGGCCTATGCGGCTCTATGGTCTCAAGCAGGCCCCACGGGCATGGTCCAGCCGGTTTGCCAGCTTTCTCCTTACACTCAGCTTTGTTGAGGCAAAATCAGATACATCTTTGTTCATCTACCATCGAGGATCAGACACGGTTTATTTGCTCCTCTATGTTGATGACATTGTTCTGACAGCCTCCTCTGATGCACTTCTTCGATGGACCATCCGTGCTCTCCAGTCGGAGTTCTCGATGAAGGATCTTGGCAGCTTGCATCATTTCTTGGGCATCTCTGTTTCTCGGCAGTCCTCTGGCCTTCATCTCAGTCAACGCCAGTACTGCCTCAAGGTTCTGGAGCGTGCTGGCATGACAGATTGCAAGCCATGTGCTACCCCTGTTGACACCAACGCCAAGCTCTCTGCCGCTGATGGTGCCCCAGTTCATGATCCCACGAACTATCGGAGTCTTGCTGGCGCCCTCCAGTACCTGATTTTCACCAGGCCAGATATCTCTTATGCTGTCCAGCAGGTCTGTCTTCACATGCACGATCCACGGGAGCCTCATCTTGCTGCTCTCAAACGCATCTTGCGTTATGTCCATGGCACGGTTGATTATGGTCTTCACATCCGCCGCTCCTCCACTGTTGACTTGAGTGCATACTCTGATGCTGATTGGGCAGGTTGTCCGGACACCAGGAAATCCACCTCGGGTTATGCTGTGTTCCTTGGCGACAACTTGGTCTCCTGGTCCTCCAAACGTCAGCTTATTGTATCGCGCTCCAGTGCCGAGGCAGAATATCGTGTCGTGGCCAACGCGGTGGTGGCTTCGACAGCTTCTTCATGAGCTCCATACCCCTCCGAGCCGATCCACATTGGTTTACTGTGACAATGTTAGTGCTGTCTATCTCTCTTCTAACCCGGTGCAACATCAGCGTACTAAGCATGTGGAGATCGATCTACATTTCGTTCGCGATCGCGTCGCTGCCGGATCTGTTCGAGTGCTACATGTACCTACTACGTCACAGTTTGCCGACATCTTCACCAAAGGGTTGCCCAGTGCCATCTTCTTGGAGTTTCGGTCCAGTCTGAATGTCCGTTCCCACGACGTTCCGACTGCGGGGGGTGTTAGATTGTGTTTATCCCTTGCCATCCTTCCTTAATCTTCTCCGATATTGTTTCTATAAATCGGTTGCTAGATATGGAAGGCATGTGCCTATATGTACTCTACCATATGTGATAATCCAATCTATCGTGTTGAGCCTGTCGTCGATGACGGTCCAGCTCTCGTCGCCAGGCTTGGCAATGGCGCGCACCGTGGGATCGGAGAAATCGACTGCCACTACTGTGGAGGCATCCTCGACGACAAAACCGGCGGCGTTCACGCGAAGACCCACGCCATGGGCGCCCAAACGCCAGCTCGCTCGTCGGCGCCACTCCGGTGTCAGGAGCGCTGTCACCGGCGGGAGGTCGGTGCGGTGGCGGGTGAGCGGGTTCAGGAGGTGGAGGCGGAGGCTGGGCTCGTGGAGCAGCAGCAGGAGGCCCTCCGGCGTGAGCGCCAGCATCGTGTGGTCGGCGAGCTCCGGGATGTCGTCCGTGTGGATGCACCCGCCGGTGGAGACGTTGAGAAAGCGGTGGCGGCGGTGGGTGGCGGCGGCAGTGGTGCCCTTATTGTGGTGGGCCTTGTCGAGCATGATCCAGTGACGAGGGAGGAAGCGGCTGTCTAGGCCACCATCTTGCGGGCGCGGGTGCAGCGAGGAGGAGAGCCGCCACGGGCGGCACACGGCACGGAAGCGGACGTAATCGGCGACGTCGTTGGCGAGGGTGAGCTCCGCGATCTTGCCGGCCGGCCCGTCCCCGAGGTTCGTCCAGTCCCTTGTGCCAGTTTTGCTATTGTGGTTGATAGAGCTTGGTAGCGAGCGCCTGGGCACCACCACCGCCACCGCCTGCTCATTGCCGCCGGCTGGCGTGGGGCGGGAGCGTTTCGCCTGGGTTCTCGCTGGTTCGGTGGAGGCGCAAGCTCCCCGCGGCGATTGTGACTTATTGAACTGGCTGGCTGGTCGCTTTTCCATCCCACCGCTGCAATCCATCGGACACCGGCGAATTAGGGGATTAGACGTAGCTTCTCCCTTTGTGCAGGCGAAGAAGGGCGCGGTGAGGGGAGGATGGATCGGCGTCGGCGTCGGCTGGAGACGTAACTCTGGTATTTGGTATTGCCCTAGTTTAGGTCACAACTTTTTCTTTAAACTTTTAATTTATCCATCATATCAAATCTTTCCTGCATACATAAACTTCAAACTTTTATAAACTTCCAACTTTTTTCTTCAAACTTTTAATTTTAGTCAAACTTCTAATTTTAACGTTAAACTAAACACATAGATTATCGAGTCGAGACGAGTCTTTAATTAACGTGGTTATTATTTATTGTCGTTGGGGGTCGGACTCGCGATGCGCGTCGGATCGATCCTCGGATCGGGTGGTCAGTCGTATCCGAGGTTCGAGCAATCACCGGCAAGTTCTTTTCTCCCCACATGTTTCCTCCCAAGAGAGGCTGATGCGGCAGCGGCCGTTGACGGCACATGCAGGGATCCACGGCGCTGTGGATCAGGGTGGTCGATCGGATCCTGAGAGGATGCAACGTTGGGCGTTGAGACGATGTGTTGGATCTGTGGACATGACTCTTCATCATCAAGCCTCCTGCTCCGCCGCCACTGGACCCGACCACGTCGCCGGTCAAGGAAGGAAGGGATGACGACAGCGGCTCCTTTTCTCCATCTTATTCATCGACCACAGCAGCAAAGAGCTGACACGGATGTGTATGTGGGAAAGTTTGTTTCTTTGCAAATGTTTTTCACCTACATGTAAAAACATTTACTAATTGAATAATCAAAATTTTAATATTTGATCAATGACGTATAACGGAATACACATACGTCAACTTTTGAAATAGTCATCCGATCGATTTGTGAGGCTATAGAAACGTGTACACAATGACGCATGCAGCGAACACAACCTAGTTCAATACTATATATAATTTCTGATTTTGTTTTGTCTTTATTTTGTTTCTCTTGTTTCAGTTTATCGTTTAAATTAGCAGAGTTTTTATCGATCGTAAAAATTATTTTCGCATGTTACAACGCACATGCATTCTACTAGTAATAACAACATGTAATCAGATAGTTTAACTGCTCATGGTTCAGATTAATAAATATTGATTTAATACTCAAAAGAGTGGTCTTTCCTATATAGTGCGCTGCAAATTATAAGTAGTTATTGCAATTTTATTGGAGAATCAGCAGGAAAAATCGGGCGCCTCTATCGCGCCTCCAGCTCGCGCGCTGCAAGCCTCTAGCTCAGGTGCCGCCCCCACCACACACCCTAGCACACACGCCGTTGCAATATATCACCCACATATTTTAGAAACCATCTATTAAGAGAATTCGTTTCAGTTTGTTTCCACAAAAAATGTTTCATCTAGTGTACTACAATGTTTCACTATGTATAGATCTAATGCTGCAGTGGATTGAAACATTCTTTTGCAACAAATCACCCACATATTATGGAAACCGAATTCATTTCATTTTTTTCCACAAAAAATATTTCACCTAGTGTACTTATAATGTTTCATTATGTATGGATCAAATGTTGTAGTGAACTGAAACATTATTTCGCTATTTGATGAAACATTATTTTTATATAAGGTGAAACGGCGCCCGATTTAAATGATTGAAATATTTTCGATTTAAAACAATTTCAATATACTTGGTGCAACAACGTGCAACATTTAAAAATAATTCAATAATAAGCTAAAAAAGTTTTCGTCGGAATATATCCATGTGTAGTCTTGTTTTAAAGATTTAATTGCAACGAATTTAATAGTGCAATTGGATCATGATTTGGATAAATAATTTAAAATAAAAAAATAGTTTAAAATAGTTTTGCGCGCATACATCTTGCTGACGTCATGCTGACGTCAACATGACGTGGGCGCCCGATTTTCCCACCCCGGATCGGGCGCCTGACGTGTAGTTGCCTCCCATTTTATTGCTTAGAGTGATGGGTTTCTTTTTACAAAGACACGGAGTCATCTTTTCCCCTCCTCTTCATTTACATTCTCTAGGTCAAATATGAAAAATTGCACCCTTCTATTTGCCTAACAGGCCACACACAATTTCCTTCCAAAGCCCAAAATGTACGGTTTCCGTCGGCCTAAACTGCGAGGTTTTCATTTTTCCATCTTCAAGCCAATTCAATTCTGTCTCTCTTATCTGAAGCAAGGTTTTCATTTTCAGTTTTGCTCAAAAATTCGGCCATGTCGGTAGCATCGAAATTCCCAAATTTTTGGGATTTTGAAGACTTATTGGATCAAAATTATTTAAATTTTTAAGACAATTTGACTAGATTTGAATAAATTTTGATCAAATTCAAAGAAAAAGAAAAGAAAAAACAAAAGTTTCAGCTGAGATAATGACTTGCCCGAGGTTACCGAAATTGTTTTTCACTGATCCAAAGTAGAATATTAGCAGTAACAAAGGAAAACGCTTCTGCCGATAAAGGCTCCATTTGGATATTGGGTTATACCTATTGGGAAAAGAAAATGATATGCTGGTAGATTGAGGTGGGAGATTATATGAAAGAAAGTCATATCCCATGTTTGGTTTGATGGATGGGAAATGGAAGTTTCTAGAGAAATGACCAAAATACCCCTCCCTACAATAAGTGGTATAACATTCAAATGCAGCCAACGATCACATAATATATACATGCACCTCACCATCTTCGAGAGCCTTCGTCCCACGCGAGGATCTCGGTGGATTGCTGCCAGCTGCTTACACCAAAGAGCACCCTCAGATTTGATGCTATGAGCTGTGGTAGATGAATCAACAGATTATAGAAGGGTCAAAATGGCGAGGGCAATTTGGTAATTTCACCTGGCAATATTACCCTCAATCCAGCATGATTGCATATCCCATTCCCAACCTATCCAAACAAGGGAAATATCAAAACTGGAAATAATATCCATTTCCCACTCTCTTTATCCCATTTTCCAAACACAATCAAAGAGATTGTGTGATACATGCTCATCAACACGTGTGCCCGTTAAAGCCCTTGGCTAGGACAAGAATCCAACTTAAAAATCCACCACACATCGTACTTTCCACTTTATACTAGTATAAAATAAGGGATTTTGTCCGTACAGTTACATACTTTGTATTTTACCTACATCTAATCTCCTCATTTTCTGTTTTTATTATCCTTCTCTACCAAATTTCTTTCCTCATAAATATTTTTTTTAAATTATCATTAAGGTGTGTCTACAACAAGTTTGTTACTTTGCAAATGCTTTTTATCTATAGGTAAAAAACTTTCACTAATTGAATAATCAAACTTTCACTCATCTATAGCAAAATACACATGCGTCAACTTATATAATAGCCACCCGATCGATTTGTGAGGCTAAGGAAATGTGTACATAAGAGATTTTTCGTGTGATGACACAGGAAGCGAGCACAACTGAGTTAACTTTGTTTTGCCATTGTTTTGTTCATCTTTTCTCGGTTTGTTATTTAAATTAGCAGAGTTTTTATGAATCATGAAAATTATCTTCACATGTTGAAACATACCAAACATTTTTGCTAGTCATTTTAAAAACAGAAATGCTACTTACCGATATACCGTTTGGGATCGGTCCCGGACAGGACAATTTCCCATGGATCAAACACACACCCTCACGGATCAGATACACACCCTCGAGAAGCATTGAGACACCTACAGCTCCCAAGGCTGCGGCGGCGGCGGCGGAGCCTGCTTGCTGCTCCTCCTCTTCAGCGACGCCGGTGCGCACGAGGTCAGCTGTGCCAATGAGAGAGAGTGACGTAAGCATGTTGATGGCGGCTGCGGCGGCGGCGTCTGCGGCGGAGCTGGTGCGCATGATACCCCTTTCTCTCATTCCTCCTTGATGAGGACATCCTCCACTATTACCCACTGGCAAAGACGCTAAAGTCGGGCGGCGACCGTGTGAGCCTCTGAATAATCCCACCTTGCTTAGCTTGGGAGGAGGAATCCACCTTAAAAGGGAGAGCCACCCTTCCCTTATTAGACTAGTCTTTTAGGGAGATTGGGCATTTTCCCGAGTGAGTGCGCCTATGAACTGTTGGGGTCCGGGCAACCTTAAGTTATTAGGCCTCGGCCAACCCCACCTGGGCCGGATTATTATCATTTGGTATCAGAGTTGGGCCCTTGTTAAGGGGGTGGGAATGATGAGGACATTCTCTACTATTACCCGCTAGCAAAGACGCTAAAGTCGGGCAGCGACCGTGTGAGCCTCTGAATAATCCCACCTTGCTTAGCTTGGGAGGAAGAAGCCACCTTAAAAGAGAGAGTCACCCTTCCCCTATTGGACTAGTCTTTTAGGGAGATTGGGCCTTTCCCCGAGTGGGTGTGCTTATGAACTGTTGGGGTCCGGCCAGAATAATCCCACCTTGCTTAGCTTGAGAGGAGGAAGCCACCTTAAAAGGGAGAGTCACCCTTCCCCTATTGGACTAGTCTTTTAGGGAGATTGGGCCTTTCCCCGAGTGGGTGTGCCTATGAACTGTTGGGGTCCAGCCAATCTTAAGTTATTGGGCCTCGGCCAACCCCACCTGGGCCGGATTGTTATCACTCCTTTTTCATCGATTTCCTGATTTCGATTTTAACATCTCTTCATTTTTGTATTTTCTAGGGTTTGTTGAATCCCCAACCTGTGGATGGGGCTCGTCATATCACATCCAAATTGAAATCAAAGTAAGCTAATACTCTCTCTTTTTTCTATGCATTTTTGTTCATTCACTGGGGATGTTTGTACCAGAGGTGAGGGGTGTGTGTGTGCTGAATCATATGATACTTGATATGATACTTGCAGCAAAATGTTCGAATTGGAATAGATCGCTAAAAATGCTTCTAGTTGTATATTGATGGGAAGGCAAATATTGCTTGGAGCAATTTTGTCGTTAACAAGTACACACTGTCTTGAAACAGAGAAATCTCCATTCAACTAGTAGCTTACTGCTTAGGACTTTTTTAGGTGAACTGAAGTGTAAACAAAATCAGAGAAATCCGCATCAGTCGGTTGCTGGCTTCTAGTTCCGGGTATGCTTTGCTTGTCAATTGTTATCCTTTTTGTCATAGAGGGCAGCGCGTGGCGACAGAGATGGCAGATGCAGCTGAGTCATAGATGCAGATGATTTGGATTTTTTTTTCCTGTTGATGTTTGTAGATCTCAGTGGCTGGCTGGGAGTTTTCTGTTTTAAAATGATTTGATACTTTGGTTCAATCTAAGAAGAATCACCATTGAAATGATATTTTCTTTGTCCTTTCACACATGTGCACAGAGTTGAAATAGCATTGCCACCTGCTTCAAGCGAATCCGATTTCATGCATGTTTCAAAGAAGAAAAGGTGCTCTTCAAGGTTGAACAAGGGCTCAGCTTAACCCCCACTTGACAAATCTCACACTGCTCATTCTTGTCATCCATGCAGGACTACATGAAAGAATATCATAGGGAGCTATGCAAAAGGTTGTTGTACCATCGCTTCAATGACTTACATCCAAAACGTCATTTCTATGCTCATTCGGTTCAAGCAGTGTCGGATGCGTGCTTAGGCCATTTTTTAGCCCCCTCCCTTCCTCTCCCCCAACCAACATATGTAACAAGTCAAGTTTCAGAATTGTTTATGTGGCTACTGTTTTTGTCTTGAACTGGAAGATTGCGAGGGGCACAATAATCAAATGATATGAACTCTGTATGTGGCTACTGTTTTCATGTACATATATGTTGGTAAAGAAGTGGATTATACTGGGTAGACCTTTTCTGTGGACTAAATATAGTTTGAGTACGTTGTACACAATGAAACTGAGTTCAGTATCATATGAAACCTAAGGAAATGATACTGAGGAGGATCATGATACCTCCCAGGGTTCACATGATCCTACTCAAGTATCATATGTGAAACCCATAGGAAACCACTTTACAAGGCATGATACTGGATAGGATCATGTGATACTTCACAGGTATCAATCATAATGAAACACGATTCTCCTCAAAGTTTCATTATGTATGATACTTGTAAAGTATCACATGATCCTACCTACCCAGGTATCATGATCGACGATTTTCCTAGGTAGGATCATGTGTGATACTTCACAAGTATCACACCATCCTACTAAAGTATCATCTCTGAAACCTCACAAGGATCATGTTACCAGAGATGATACCCAAGTAGAATCATGTGTGATACCTGTAAAGTATCACATCATCCTACTAAGTATCATCTGTGAAACCCATAGGGATTATGTTAGAAAACATGATACCTAAGTGGGATCATGTGTGATACCTCACATGTATCACACATGATACCTAAGTAGGATCATGTTAGAAGACATGATATCTAAGTAGGATCATGTGTGATACCTCACATGTATTACACTTAATGATACTTTTTTTATTAGGATCATATGTGATACCTGTAAAGTATCACACCATTAAGTAGCATTCGTGAAACTCATAGGGATCATGTTAGAAGACATGATACCTAAGTAGGATCATGTTAGAAGACATGATCCCTAAGTAGGATACATGATACCCAAGTAGGATTATGTTAGAAGACAAGATCCCTAAGTAGGATCATGTGTGATACCTCACATGTATCACACTTAATGATACTTTTTGAGTAGGATCATGTGTGATACCTGTAAAGTATCACACCATTAAGTACCATCTGTGAAACCCATAGGGATCATGTTAGAAGACATGATACCTAAGTAGGATCATATGTGATACCTCACATGTATCACTTAATGATACTTTTTTGAGGAGAACCATGTGATGCTACAAAGATATCACATGATCCTACAAGAGTACCATGTGATCCTCAAGAGTATCATGTGATCCTACTAGCGTATCACATGATCCTAACAGAGTATCATCTGTGAAAACCACATGAATCATGTGCTACTTGTGTGAAAATTTTTAGCAATCACATAACAAATTGTGTGTGAAAAACTACCTCCACCAACAGCCAGGACACTCAGTGTACATCTTTTGATCATTTTTCTAATACAAAAGTTCAACGATAGTATGCAAACACACAAGCAATCTTTTGACAAATATTGGAGATTAAGCAGTCCTTTTATGTACATTCCATCAATTTTTGTACCACACAGGGACAAGTCATGCATACCATCTGTTCTATCCACTTCCATATCATCTGGGTCACATCTAGCTCTTTTTTTTTCGCCGGGCCAGCCAAGATAGGCCAACTAAATTTATACTTACGATTGAAGAATATATACAAATATACAAAGTTTTAACTTCAACTAGAAGCCGTCAAAGTAATGGAAGTTGTCACCGGAGCAACCTCTCTCCTATATTTCTGAAAACCCCAGCTTCCTTCCAAATCGCCACCTCCTCTTTGATTGAACCAAACAGGAAACCGGCTGAGCGCCGCTGGTTCTGAAACACACGCGCATTTCTTTCCTTCCAAACCATCCAACAAATAAGCAGCACAAGGCTATCAATGGCATCCATGTAGTTGTTCCGAAATTTTTGCCGCATCGCTAACCACCATTCGCCCAAGTCCAAGCCTGACTCATATGGCAGCAGGAAGCCAACCCCAATCCAGCCCTTGATCATTCTCCACACCCTGGTCGTGTAGGTGCAAGACACAAATAGGTGTTCATAATCTTCATCAACCACCAAGCAAAGTTGGCAAACCTGCTGGTTCGGCCAGCCACGCTTACTTAGATTATCCGCCGTGAGGCATCGCCCTTTTTCGGCCAACCACATAAATAATTTCACCTTTGACGGCGCTCTTGTTTACCAAATCAGAGTACCACATCGCGCCACCGTGTTTGCCATGAAGAACATGCTGTAGGCCGAGTAGGGAGTGTATTTTTCATTTGGTGCCCACTTCCAGATTGTCTCATCTTCCTCCCCATCTTGAAGTTGCACCCCCTAGACCACGTCCCAAATCTGAAAGTATTCCCCAATTGCACGATTGGAGGGTGCCCCCTTGATGTCTCGTACCCACCTATGGTTCAGAAGCCCTCATGCCACCGTCAAGCCCGAGCGCTCGACGTGGCTGAAGATCAAGGGGAATCTCAACTTTATGCTCCTCACCAGCAACCAGTCCGCCAGCCAAAATTTGGTGTTCTTCCCATCACCCAACACTTGTCTCGTTCCTGCGAGGTAGAGGTCTTGCAAGTCTTTCGACTGATCTATTGGAACTGTTGTTCACGGTGTCGACGTTTTATGTCGCGATTCCGGTATTTGCATAGTATGGGAATCGTTGGTACTAGGATATATGCGAGATTGAAGTAAAAGAGATGGGGACGAGGATTTTTATATAGGTTCAGGCCCCTTATCTTACAGGTAATAGCCCTACATCCCATTGGCCGAAGCCGGTGTTGCTCTTTATTCATCTGGATCACACAAGTACAATATTTGGAGTAGCCTATCTAACTGTTGTCGACTTGGCGGTCTGAAGTGCTGACTTGTAGTCGACAACAGGGTAGCCTTCCTCCTCGAATCCGCATCCGGCGAGATCAAAGACAGCGCTATATCTCTCCTGATAATATCCGTAGATACCGTAAGGGACTAGCCATGCTTATCTCTGAATTCGATATCCGGCGTCTTGTCTTGCATGTTGGCTTTTATGTTGATCTTGTGTCTTGATCTATTGTTCCGTGTCCCCTCTCCTCCTAGGGGGCCCTGTATTTATACCCATAGGTGTCCCCTTGTCTAAGTAGAACTAGGGAAACCAATATGGATACAATCCAAGTAGTCCTTGTCGTTTCCATGTAGAACTCTATTCATCATTCCTTATGCGGAATTCCTCCTATATCCGAAGGTTGTTTTCGTATAAGACATGGTATGTGGTGGGTCCTGCCGAGATTTAGTCAACTACTATTAGGTATATGGTATCCATAACCTTGACACACGGCCTGTCCTGTTGTTCCCCCTTTTTGCCAACCACTTGAGACGAAGTCCTTGCCGAAATAATTGATGTTCTTGATTCCCAGCCCGCCATTTTCATGTGGCATGCAGACCGCTTTCCAGGCAACCAAGCAGTGTCCGCCATTCACCTCTTCCTGCCCTTTTCATAGAAATCCCCGGCACTTCCTATTTATTTCTTTGATTGCCCACTGTGGGAGCTCAAGTACAGACATGTAATGCACTGGCAAAGCAAGTAGGACTGTCTTGATCAAGGTCAGCCGGTCACCGGCGGAGAGAAACTTTGGCTTCCACCCGGCGAATTTCTTGACAAACCGGTCAAGGAGCGGTTGGACATCGTGCTTCGTAAGCTTTCAGAGGGGGAGCGGGAGCCCGAGGTAGGTGATTGGGAACAGCTCGACTCTGCAACACAGGATCGACTGGACTAGCTCTGATTGCTCTTCTGAACATTGGATCATGGTGACTGCACTCTTTAACATCTAGCTCTAACAAGGGCCTCCTTTAACATCTCTATTTCAGCACTTAACTCATCCAACACTAACTTATCTACTATTGTTGTCACAACTGACTCGCTAGCTACAGACACACTAGCAGAAAGTGCACACAAAGGAGATTCACTCGAGGGGGCATCACTTTTTTTTATTCTCCTGGGCATCAAAAGAAATCACACAAAATAGCAACAAAACATCAAAACACATACATTGCATGCATAAAATAGAGATAACAGAGAACTGGCTTTAGAATTCTTACGCGGGCTGATGTTGAGCTTGCAGCGCATAGCTGGAGCAGAATCGGTCGAGGAGGTAGGAGCAGAGCACCGGATTGCAGAGGAAATCGGTAGACGGCGTGTGCGCCGGCGAAATCAACAAAGGAGGCGCGCGATTCCGAGGATCAATCTTGGGGATGCGGAGGAGCTCGCGCCGGCGAGGAATCGTGCGCGGAGGCGCGCGATTTCGAGGAGGATTCGTCGGGTTGCCGAGGAGCTCGCCTTGCGCCGGCGAGGAATCGCATGCCTTGCTGAGGAGCTCGCGCCGGCGATTCCGAGGAGGATTCGGTGGGATGTGTTCAGGTGGCGCGGCGAGCACTGGTACGATACGATTCTTTCTGTTTTTGTTGACGCGCGCGGTGACGATACCGTGTTGGTTTTAGAATCATCCTGTTTTTCAACGGGATACCGGTATATAGCAGCTTTTTTTAAAAAACGTGCCCGTGTAAGAGGAGGAAAGGGTAGATTGAAGCCGTTTGTAATCCGGATCGGACTCGTGTAGTCGTATTGCAAGACGCAATCACGACCGTTGGCCACAGATCGGGCGGTCAGGACACCACTCGCCACACGTTCTCCTCCTCACCCGCAGCGGCCCGTACCCTTCCCAAGGAGAGGCGGCGGCAGCGGCGGCGGAGGTGGCGGCGGCCGTATGCGGGAGAGAGAAAGAGCTCAGCTCGCATGGCCATCGCGGTGAGGTCGGCTGCGGCGGTGGCGAGGCACTCCCTGCGCCCTCCGCTGGCCGCGCCCGGCAGCATCCGCGGCGCCTCGCTCCTGCCGCCGCAGCGCGCTCGCGGCGTGGGCCCGTGTCGCGCCCGCGCTCGCGCGGCGAGCTCCTCCGCGACTGGAGGTGGCGGGCACCTTCCTCCGCTGTTCAGGTGAGCGGGGAGCGGAATTATTCCGTGTTTTAGGCAATGGAGACGGGCGGGGATGGCGGTGCTGCTCATGGATAGCTGATTGATTTCGTGGTTTTCCCCCTCTTCTCCTGCAGCGTGGCGCCGATGATGGACTGGACGGACAACCACTACCGGACGCTCGCGCGGCTGATCTCGAAGCACGCGTGGCTCTACACGGAGATGGTGGTCGCGGAGACCATCGTGCATCAGAAAGATAACTTGGTGAGCTATATGCCCTTCCGCCCTTCACTTCTTCATGATTAAAACCGGGTGAAACGTAGATGAGAGAAATGCAAATCCTTGCTACGGAGGAGGAAACCCTGCAACTGATCAGCAGTGAAGCAACCTGTGGTTTTACCACGATTCTGAATTACTGTGCGATGTGAATCTGGTAGTGATTTGATTGGAGTCAGCAGCAAACTGAATTCGTTTACGATTGGCCCACTTTCATTCATGTCAATAACAATGCCACAGGTGTTCCATGAAAAACTTTCCCGTGCGCATTGCATAAGTTTTCCATTCTCTTCAAGCTATATCTGGTGACTCTTTAAGTACACTCATCAGAGTCTTATAGTATAATGTTCATCTTAATAGTTCCATTAGCCCATGGTGCGCTTTCATATATCACAACTTGGAACCTAATCATACAGCGGCATTCCACTGATTCCTTTTGTCAGATATAGTTCATCTCCTCTGCTGTCTCAATCTAGGCATATGCGAAGGATATCCATTGTTTTAGCTAATCAGCTCTTTTTTTCACATAAATATTGCAGTTTAATGAAAAAAAGAATCAACTTACTGCCTTATCGGGATAACCAGCAATGTATTGCCCACATGTTTTTTCTTTTGTATGTTATCAAGTTGCGATGAGCTTTCTTGGCGGCACTGGCAGCTTAATATGGGGGAACCACTTCAACTCAACTTGGCACCATCAGTGCTGGCTTGTTTTGTATATTTGTCACTATGTCTTCAATCATTGTTTCTTAAATTCTACTTTTGGTGCAATGAAGGCAACTGTGAAACGTGTCTACGACATATGGTTCACATTATGTGCACATGACACTGCTACACAGAATTGATAAATCTTATTCTTTTGTCGTCACAATATGCAGGATAGATTTTTAGCGTTTCCTGCTGAACAGCATCCTATTGTGTTGCAAATTGGTGGAAGTAATCTGGATAACTTAGCGAAGGCAACTGAACTGGCAAATGCTTATTCGTACGATGAGATCAACCTAAAGTAAAAAAGCGTCACTCAATCTCATCTAATCATGTATGACATTTCTTTTATTACATATAATTTACTCCAAACGTTTTGTATCAGCTGTGGCTGCCCCAGTGGCAAAGTTGCTGGTCATGGTTGCTTCGGTGCTCGCTTAATGTTTGATCCAGAGGTTTGCTTTATGAATTCATTGCAGTAAACCATCAGGTAGCATCAATTTGTTCTTTCTCCACCCTTAGTAAATATTGATTCAATTATCTGAAGTTTGTAGGGGATGCTATGTCAGCTATTGCTGCCAATTGTAATGTCCCAGTCAGCGTTAAGTGCAGAATTGGTGTTGATGATCGTGACTCCTACGAAGAACTTTGTGAGCTTTCTTCAGAGACCTCTCATGTTCCTTTAAATTTCCTTAGGCTTCCCAGATATGAGCCATGGAAATCATGTCAAATAAGTACACTCTATCAGATGCACTTTTACACCGAAAAGGATCAATCAACAATGGGTTGCGGCATGCTTTAATGTCTCATATTATCAAAATATGTTAACCTATACCATAAGCTAAATATAAGTAAATCACTTGCTGGTGTTATCTGGTTGTTTTACAAGAACCAGGTTACCTAGCTGTAGTTGTTATTGGTTACTGGTCAGTGTATTTGTACTCTTCTGGCGGTGGTTGTGCCCTTAAGGTCAAATTGAAGAAAGAAAAAAACAGTAGTATCTCTTGTGCATAGTGATGCTGGACGGTTAAAATCTTGGATTAGTATTAACTGACCCCTAAAATGTACCACTGGTGCAATTACTCCTTACATTTCAAGTTTTCAACAGCATCAGAGCATAAAAAAAATCTCATATCTTCTCAAATCAAAAGAATAGTTGAAAGCTTCTAACATCAGTGGAGAGTCTCTAGTTCTCTGCATATATTTATCATGACTTATTCCAAATTAATCTACTGTATGTAAATCTGCTTGTAGATGAAATGGTGGCATGATGACATTTACTGCAGTTTATCTTTTTTTAGGGCCAAAAATAATCACCCATGGCTGTTTGGCTAAATTTGAAAAATTCCCCTTTCCCCCTGAGTTGGCTGAGGATTATCTTCAAAGCATTGGACTCCTATTAAATTGCAATGTTTAACTATGGTTGCCAGTTAATTGGTGATGTATATATTTGACATGTGATCAACCTTTTTGTATGATAACAACATCCTTTTACATTTATTTAGAGATTATCCCTTCTGCACACATCAAGCTGAAATAATTAGGTAACTGAATAATGGGAAATCAAGTCTAAGAATAAGTTGCTCAATTTAATTGTTTTCTTCTTGTTATGATATATGGATATGGCCCATTTCTTTTTAACATGTCACACGACATAGTTCCTTTTGTTAGGAATTTGTAACATATCTTTTTTTTATTTATATTACCCAGTTCAAATTCTATGTCATGCTGTAGGTGCATACTTTTAATGATTCTCATTCATGTTACTCTAGATAAATTTTTCATATGATGTTTAATTAGTTCTTGTATTGCATGGTATTTAATTATCATAGGAGTATTGTTTGAGGGTTAATTTAACCTCATGTGCTGATACAGTGCCATATTGCAACAAACTACGTATCTTTCTCACTGTTAGGTACATTGACTTTTTTTTTCTTTCCCAGGTGAATTTGTAGATAAGGTTGTTTCAAAATCACCAACTAGGCATTTCATTATTCATGCCCGGAAGGCATTGCTAAGTGGCCTCAGTCCTGCAGAAAATCGGAACGTTCCTCCTTTAAAGTATGTCACGCCCATGATTTTCTTTGTGTAAAATATTATTCAAATTTGATGGATAAGTCTTCGTGGTCCTTGGTCGTGATTCTTCTTTTTGCTTTTGGGTAGTTTCACCTTTTCAGGACAGCATCTACTTCTTTAGCGTATTTTTCAGTTGCTAGGACAGCTGCGGTTAGTAGGACAGCAGCAGTTAGCATCTCCTTTATGCCTCCTTTATGCTTTATTCAGTTTGGATGCCCTCTAGGACAGCATCCCATTCAAATTTCGAATTTTAGACTAGGAGGGTGCAGCAATAGGCTAGCAGCCAGCTATGGCTATATATATATGTATCCAACCTCCCTCGGGTAGGTATGGCTTTGTGTTTTGTGAATGAAGAAAACCAGAAAATTGCCCCATCTCGAGTGCCATCCTCTTCTCAATGAGAGTAACCATTGAAGTTCTAACATCTGGTATCAAAGCCACACTTTCCTGTAGGCTAAACATCTCTTGTTCCACCCCTTCCCAAGCTCGGTTGAGCTCTCAGCTAGCAGCAGCAGCAGCAGCAACACCGGCTGCTCCTCCTTCCCCTTTCCCTTCCCCCTCTCCACGCAGCAGCCCCCCGGAGGTGTGCCATGTCCGACGTTCGGTCTCGGCGTTCGGTCGCCTCGAGCACTCGGCGTCAGCAGGACACCGAGCTCGCCGCAGCAGAAGAGCGCAGGCGAGCAACGGCTCAGACCGCTGCAGCAGCAGCGAGGGCGGCCAGACTGGCGGCAGCGGAGTTGGCAGCAGCCAGGTCGGAGGCGGAAGCAGAGGCGGCGGAAGATGCGGCACGTGCGGCGGAGGTAGAGGTTGAGACCTTGCGCAGCAGCATCAACGGCTCCATCGCCGGCGACATCACCGCCGACAGGGAGCTTGAGGAGCTGGCAAGAGGAAGGGCACGGGAACGGGCAGAGCGGCGGCGGCGGCCCAAGGGACCGCGCACCCGCCGACGGGAACCCAGATGGGCGCGGGCGTGCCGGCGGCAGCCCGGAGCCCGCGCGCGGCCCTCGCAGGCAGCGCGGCTCTCCCTCCCCTGACCGGTGCCATGGTCACCACGGCGTCCAGACGGTGGTAAGGGACTTTGGTCTCGGCGGTGGGTGGCCTACCCTCACCAAAACCAACTACATCGAGCGGGCCGCGGTGATGAGGGTGAGGCTCCAGGTGCGGCACATGTGGGAGGCAGTCCGGTACGGCGACGTTGACTACGATGAGGATCGGCGGGCACTGGATGCCCTCATCGCTGCAGTCCCGCTCGAGATGCAGTTCTCGCTTTCCCATAAGTGGACTGCCAAGGAGGCCTGGGATGCCATCGCTGTGGCACGTATCGGCAGCGACCGCGCCCGCAAGTCCACACTGCAGGCACTCCGCAAGGAGTGGGAGAACCTGGCCTTCAAGCCAGGTGAGGATGTTGATGACTTTGCCCTCCGTCTCAACACTCTTTTGCAGAAGATGGTGCAGTACGGCGACGACACCTACGACGAGGAGAGAGCTGTCGAGAAGCTCTTTCGTTGCGTCCCAGAGAAGTACAGGCAGATCGCTCGCTCGATCGAGTCTCTGCTGGACCTCTCCACGATGTCGATCGAGGAGGCGTTAGGTCGCCTCAAGGTCGTGGACGGCGATGAGCCACAGCCTCTCTCGGGGCCTATCACCATTGGCGGGAAGCTCCATCTCACTCGGGAGCAGTGGGAGGCCAGCCAGGGTGACGGGAGGAAGGGGGAGTCCTCTCCCTCGACAGGCGGCCGCAAGCCGTGCAAGGCGCGCGGAGGCGTCCAACTGCGGTGGGCGCGAAGACGCGCCGAGGGTGGTGCTCGCAGAGGCGCCCAGGGCGGCGCCGCCGGCAACCACAAGCCGGCACGAGACGACGCTTGCCGCAACTGTGGCAAGCTTGGCCATTGGGCCAAAGACTGTCGACAGCCACGACGCGGCATCGAGCTATCTCCAGCGGCACCGGCCGCAACGGCTTTCCTCCACCTCGATGAGCCGAAGGTACACGCCTTCCTCGGCAACAGCTCCAGCAACGACAAGGCTGATGGGTGGTACCTCGACACCGGCGCCACCCATCACATGACTGGCCGGCGGGAGTTCTTCACCGAGCTTGACTCTAGCGTCCGAGGCTCCATCAAGTTTGGGGATGCCTCCGGCATGGAGATCAAGGGCGTCGGCTCCGTCACCTTCACCGCAAAGTCCGGTGAGCACAGGCTGCTCACCGGAGTCTACTACATCCCCGTGTTGAGGAACTCTATCATCAGCGTGGGACAGCTGGATGAGAACGGCTCACGCGTGTTGGTCGAGCACGGAGTCATGACGATTTGGGATCGCCGCCGTCGCCTTCTTGCCAAGGTAACCAGAGGCACTAATCGACTCTACATCCTCAGCGCGCAGGTCGCACAACCAGTTTGCCTCGCCGCTCGTCGGGACGACGAGGCGTGGCAGTGGCACGAGCGTTTCGGGCACCTCCACTTTGAGGCCCTAAAGTGGCTCAGCGCCAAGGAGATGGTGCGAGGCCTGCCGTGCCTTGACCACGTGGAGCAGCTCTGCGACGTCTGCGTCCTAACGAAGCAGAGGCGGCTCCCCTTTCCCCAGCAGACGAGTTTCCGAGCCAAGGAGCAGCTCGAGCTCGTGCACGGGGACTTGTGTGGCCCAGTGACACCGGCCACACCAGGAGGACGACGTTACTTCCTGCTGCTCGTCGACGACCTCTCCCGCTACATGTGGGTGATGGTCCTCGGCAGCAAGGCAGAGGCTGCGGACGCCATCCGGCGCGCGCAGGCTGCTGCAGAGGTGGAGTGCGGCCGCAAGCTGCGCGTGCTGCGCACCGACAACGGCGGCGAATTCACGGCGGCTGAATTTGCGTCGTACTGCGCTGATGAGGGCATTCAGCGCCAGTACACCGCGCCGTACAGCCCGCAACAGAACGGTGTCAAGCGGCGCAACCAGACGGTTGTAGGGATGGCTCGGGCTCTCCTCAAGCAGAGGGGGATGCCGGCCATATTCTGGGGAGAGGTGGTGGTGACGGCCGTCTACATCCTCAACCGCTCGCCTACGAAGGCCCTCGATGGCAGGACACCGTACGAGGCTTGGCATGAGCGCAAGCCGGGGGTCTCCCACCTGCGGGTCTTCGGCTGCCTTGCGTTCGTCAAGGAGCTTGGCCACATCGGCAAGCTCGACGACAGGAGCACCCCAGGGGTGTTCATCGGCTACGCGGAGGGCTCGAAGGCCTATCGCATCCTCAACTCGGAGACACAGCGTGTGCGCACAGCGCGCGATGTAGTGTTCGACGAAGGGCGAGGGTGGGTATGGGACAAGGCGGTGGACGATGGTTCGACTCCGAAGTACGACGACTTCACCGTCGAGTACGTCCACTTCGAGGGAGCTGGGGGAGTAGGCAACTCTTCTTCACCGAGCGTGTCTACCCCAGTCCCCGAGCCTCCACCGACTCCGACACCAACACACTCTCGGGCCACGACTTCGACTACGACGAGCTCCTCGCCTACACCACCACAGCCGGTGACCCCACGCGCTCCAGCACCAACAGCCACTCCTCCGAGCACGTCTACTCCGACGCCAGCTAGTGTTGAGCGCAACCCGGTGGAGTTCGCTACTCCGCTCTCCCACGACGGGGAGCGCATCGACGCGTACCACGACGGCGAGCAGCTACGGTACCGTACGATGGAGGATCTTCTCGGCGACCAGCCGGTGCCGGGACTGGTGCCTCCCGACCTGGAGGCGCAGTTGCACCTTGCGTGCGACGACGGTGAGCCTCGGTCTTTCGCAGAGGCCGAGAAACACGTGGCATGGCGTGCCGCGATGCAGTCGGAGATGGACGCAGTTCAGGAGAACCGCACCTGGGAGCTTGCTGACCTTCCTCGTGGTCACCGCGCGATCACCCTTAAGTGGGTGTTCAAGCTGAAGAGGGATGAAGCCGGAGCCATCGTCAAGCACAAGGCTCGCTTGGTGGCACGCGGTTTCGTGCAGCAGGAGGGGATCGACTACGACGATGCCTTCGCTCCCGTGGCACGGATGGAGTCCGTGCGACTCCTTGCGCTGGCTGCTCAGGAAGGCTGGGCGTCCATCACATGGACGTCAAGTCGGCGTTTCTAAACGGCGACTTGAAGGAGGAGGTCTACGTGCACCAGCCGCCAGGATTTGTGATCCCCGGCAAGGAGGGCAAGGTGCTACGCCTGCACAAGGCCCTCTACGGCTTGCGGCAGGCACCGAGGGCGTGGAATGCCAAGTTGGATTCCACGCTCAAGGGGATGGGCTTCGAGCAAAGCCCGCACGAGGCGGCCATCTACCGGCGGGGCAATGGAGGAAATGCCTTGCTGGTGGGTGTCTACGTCGACGACTTGGTGATCACCGGCACCAAGGATGCGGAGGTCGCGGCGTTCAGGGAGGAGATGAAGGCCACCTTCCATATGAGTGATCAGGGGCCTCTCTCTTTCTACCTGGGGATTGAGGTGCACCAGGACGACTCCGGGATCACGCTTCGACAGACCGCCTACGCCAAGCGCGTCGTTGAGCTGGCTAGGCTCACCGATTGCAACCCAGCTCTCACTCCAATGGAGGAGAGACTGAAGCTGAGCCGTGATAGCACGACGGAGGAAGTGGATGCTACACAGTACCGGCGTCTTGTGGGAAGCCTTCGCTACCTCACCCACACGGCTGGACTTGGCCTTCTCCGTCGGCTACGTCAGTCGGTTCATGCAACGACCGACAATGGAGCACTAGCAGGCTGTGAAGAGGATCATCCGCTACGTTGCGGGGACTCTCGACCACGGTCTCTACTACCCGAGGTGTCCTGGCAAGGCACACTTCGTCGAGTACAGCAACAGCAACCACGCCGGTGACATCGACACCAGCAAGAGCACGAGCGGGATTCTCTTCTTCCTCGGCGAGTGCCTCGTTAGCTGGCAGTCAGTCAAGCAGCAGGTGGTGGCCCTGTCCAGCTGCGAGGCCGAGTACATGGCGGCCTCCGCCGCTTCGACCCAGGCGCTCTGGCTTGCTCGACTGCTTAGTGATCTCCTCGGCAGAGATACTGGAGCGGTGGAGCTCAGGGTGGATAGCAAGTCCGCTCTGGCCCTGGCAAAGAACCCCGTTTTTCACGAATGGAGCAAGCACATCTGGGTGAGGTACCACTTCATCCGAAGCTACTTGGAGGAAGGGAGCATCAAGGCGAGCTACATCAACACCAAGGACCAGCTTGCGGACCTGCTCACCAAGCCTCTTGGGAGGATTAAGTTCCTCGAGCTCTGCTTCAGGATCGGGATGGCTCAACTTCCCCACAAGACGACGCACAAGACTTAGAGGGAGAATGATGGATAAGTCTTTGTGGTCCTTGGTGATGGAATAAGCCTTGTGGTTTTTGGTCCTTGTGGTCCCTCTCTTGCTTTTAGGTTGTTTTTCCCTTTTAGGACAGTATCCTTTCAGTTTTGCTTTTAGCATCTTTCGGTTTTGCTTTTAGCATCTCTAGGACAGCATCTAGGACCATCACCTTTCTGCTTTATTCAGTTTGGATGCTCTCTAGGACAGCATCACGTTCAAATTTTAGACTAGTGTGGGCAGCAATTAGCTTGCAGCCATCCAGCCAGCTATGGCTATATATATGTATTCAACCTCTCTCGGGAAGGTATGGCTTTTGTGTTTTGTGAATGAAGAAACCAGAAAATTGCCCCATCTCGAGTGCCATCCTCTTCTCAATGAGAGTAACCATTGAAATTCTAACATCTGGTATCAGAGCCACACTTTCCTGTAGGCTAAATATCTCCTGCTCCACTGCTTCCCAAGCTCGGTTGAGCTCTTAGCCAGCAGCAGCAGCACCGGCTGCTCCTCCTTCCCCTTCTCCTTCCCCTTCTCCACGCAGCAGCCTCCCGGAGGCGCGCCATGTCCGACGTTCGGTCTCGGCGTTCGGTCGCCTCGAGCACTCGGCGTCAGCAGGATGCCGAGCTTGCCGCAGCAGAAGAGCGCAGGCGAGCAACGGCTCAGACCGCTACAGCAGCAGCGAGGGCGGCCAGACTGGCGGCAGCGGAGTTGGCAGCAGTCAGGGCGGAGGTGGAGGCGGAGGCGGCGGAAGATGCGGCACGTGCGGCGGAGGTAGAGGTTGAGACCTTGCGCAGCAGCATCAACGGCTCCATTGCCGGCGACATCACCGCCGACAGGGAGCTTGAGGAGCTGGCAAGAGGAGGGGCACGGGAGCGGGCAGAGCGGTGGGCAGCAGCCCACCTCCACGGCGGTGGCGGCGACCCAAGGGACCGCGCGCTCGCCGACGGGAACCCAGACGGGCGCGGGCGTGCCGGCGGCAGCCCGGAGCCCGCGCGCGGCCCTCGCAGGCAGCGCGGCTCTCCCTCCCCTGACCGGCGTCATGGTCACCATGGCGTCCAGACGGTGGTCAGGGACTTTGGTCCCGGCGGTGGGTGGCCTACCCTCACCAAAACCAACTACATCGAGTGGGCCGCGGTGATGAGGGTGAGGCTGCAGGTGTGGCACATGTGGGAGGCAGTCCGGTACGGCGACGTCGACTACAACGAGGATGGCAAAGAACCCCGTCTTCCACGAACGGAGCAAGCACATCCGGGTGAGGTACCACTTCATCCGAAGCTACTTGGAGGAAGGGAGCATCAAGGCGAGCTACATCAACACCAAGGACCAGCTTGCGGACTTGCTCACCAAGCCTCTTGGGAGGATCAAGTTCCTCGAGCTCTGCTCCAGGATCGGGATGACCCAACTTTCCCACAAGACGACGCACAAGACTTAGGGGGAGAATGATGGAATAAGCCTCGTGGTCTTTGGTCCTTGTGGTCCCTCTCTTGCTTTTAGGTTGTTTTTCCCTTTTAGGACAGCATCCTTTCAGTTTTGCTTTTAGCATATTTCGGTTTTGCTTTTAGCATCTCTAGGACAGCATCTAGGACCATCACCTTTATGCTTTATTCAGTTTGGATGCTCTCTAGGACAGCATCGCGTTCAAATTTTAGACTAGTGTGGGCAGCAATTAGCTTGCAGCCATCCAGCCAGCTATGGCTATATATATATGTATCCAACCTCCCTCGGGAAGGTATGGCTTTTGTGTTTTGTGAATGAAGAAAACCAGAAAATTGCCCCATCTCGAGTGCCATCCTCTTCTCAATGAGAGTAACCATTGAAATTCTAACACTTGGTCGTGATTCTTCTTTTTGCTTTTGGGTAGTTTCACCTTTTCAGGACAGCATCTACTCCTTTAGCATATTTTTCAGTTGCTAGGACAGCTGCGGTTAGTAGGACAACAGCAGTTAGCATCTCCTTTATGCCTCCTTTATGCTTTATTCAGTTTGGATGCCCTCTAGGACAGCATCCCATTCAAATTTCGAATTTTAGACTAGGAGGGTGCAGCAATAGGCTAGCAGCGAGCTATGGCTATATATATATGTATCCAACCTCCCTCGGGTAGGTATGGCTTTGTGTTTTGTGAATGAAGAAAACCAGAAAATTGCCTCATCTCGGGTGCTATCCTCTTCTCAATGAGAGTAACCATTGAAGTTCTAACAAAATTTATGGAGTGGCGCCAAAAAAAATCTCTAAAGAGGATAACCATTTCCATAAACAAGAATATGCATTAAGTAGAGTTTCAACTTTCAATTGTTAACTTTGGGTAAGATTCCAAATGATGTAGATACTACGTGTAGAGCATGAGGGGCACAAACACAATCCTATAGTCCAAATTGCTTCCTAATCTGTTGAATTAAATTTAAGGTCTGCAGAACAGATTTTATTTCCTGGTTATCACCAGTAACTGACTAGTTCTCATCTGAATTTTCATCCCCGGCCTCAACATTTTTTTTGCAGATATGAATACTACTTTGCTTTATTGCGGGACTTCCCAGATGTGCAGTTTACTCTAAATGGAGGTATAACTACTATTGATCAAGTGAGTATCTTACTCTAGTTATGTAGTTTTGATAATGCAATTCCTGGAAGTTGCTATTTTAATGAACAAATTGCGTAGCGAGTCCATCAGTTCAAATTAGGTCAAACTGATGTTAATGATACAATTTTCCTTGGCAATAAAAAAACAATTTTGTTTCATGAATGCAAAAAGAATATATTTGTTCTCTCTGTACTTAGTACTAGACATTCATGCAGAGAAGTAGCTCTTGTTGCAATCAGATATAATATGCCTGAGTCAAGTCATTTTTATTGAACATCAGTTATATTCATTTGCAGGTCACTGCATCCATAAGACAAGGTGCACATCGAGTTATGGTTGGCCGGGCTGCATATAATAAGTATGGTCATAATTAGAAGCCTTTGTGTCTCTAAATTCTTTGATGCTTTCAAACATGCAAACTAAGTAACTAGAATATGTTTCCTTTTGTTGCTGAAAACCTGAAACAGTATTTAGTTGTAATTTTAATTTTGGTATGGAATAAATGTTCAGTCCATGGAACATGCTGGGGCATGTGGACAGTGAAGTCTATGGGATGCCGACAAGACGCTCTTCTCGTCGCCAGGTTTAGCATCAAAGGATGGTTTTGTTTTCAGCTATCAACTATTTCTTTTATAAGTATTAACTGAACTCCTTGTTTTAGATCCTTGAGAGCTACCAGGTTTATGGTGATTCAATAATGGGCCAATATGGCCCCAGCAGACCAAACGTGAGACAACTTGTCAAGGTGTGGGTTGCACTTACATTTAATGAAAACAACCTATTGTTAGCTTTATGATGTGATGTAGCAGGGCATTTATGTACTTGTTTCACCTTATAATGTAATTATCTGTGACGTATGCACCATTGTGTTGATCATAGCTTTCTGAATTACTCAAGAACTGTTACTTTTGTTTGCGTATAGATAGGGATTCTACTTTATGCCTAAAAGCCTAAGATATGAGTTATAAAAGATAATTATAGCACACTAAATAGAAAATAGAGTTCATTGAAGAAAAGGAAATGCACTGATCAAACAGTTTCATCTGTTTCTCCTGGTATTCTGAGCTGCTTAATTGTGGTCTAACAGTTGCGAGTTCTGCATTCTGTGTATTGATCTGGAAACTAGATTTAATGCAATTACTATATTGACCTTTATCAGTCCTTTTGTAAAATTTATGAGCTTATGCAAATATGTGCTTTCAGTTACTGAGAAAATCGCTTGATTTTGACAGCCATTGTTAAATTTATTCCACTCGGAACCTGGCAATGGCCTTTGGAAACGCAAGGCTGACTCTACACTGCGTCATTGCAAGGTAAGTTATAAAAAAAAAAGTCTATCCTTTGTCATGCCACATTACTTCTTCCAACAAATACAACAGAAGAAAGATGCCTATACTATACTCAAATGAATTATTGTGAGACTTGGTTTTATGAATACTTGTAAGGTTAATTTTGATCTAGTAAATGAAAATGAGGAAGCTGTTCAATCTCCAAGTGGTCAAGTAATCATCTCAAACACTTAACTAGTTTTTTTTTTCTAACTTAATTATCTGAATGTTGTTGGTCATCATTTTATATGCTAGCCAGTTATGTTTTAAGCTACCTGAAAATGAGAAAATCAGTATGAGGTGCACAATCATGGATCTGGATTTTTACACCTTGAGGGCATGTGCCCCGTAATCTCCAAACCTCTCAAATATCAATTAAATAATTGAAAAATATTCAAATATTAAATTTAATTTATCATTTCAGAACATTTCAATTTGAAACTCAGATGTGTATATGAAGAAACAGAAGAATGACTCCACCCTTGCATAGCATGAGCAATTCATAGCTATATTTTGTTTCACTTATGACTTGACAATTTGTGCCTTTAACTTCATTCAAAATTTTCATGACTATTTGGATGGCATGCAAAGCATGAAGGCACATGCTCTTAAGGTGTAAAAGGACCTTTCCCAAAATCATGCAAAATTGGTTCATTGTGAAATGTGAATATGTCGTCAGCGTATATGAAAATTAATTATTCTACATGCATACTGACACCTGCATTATTTTCTTTTTCCCTTCAAATGTCCCTTAAATGATAGCTTAAGTCATAAACTTCATTTGTGCAGACACTTGAATCCTTCTTAGAGGAGACTCTTGACGCGATACCAAACTCTGTCCTTGACGCACCAATAGGTAAGGAGGCATACATCGAGGAGGGACATTTTGCTGATATGGATTCATTATTGCCGCCTAGATATTCATCACTGACCAACGGTAGCTGTGAAATTCCAGCACTTGTAACTGCATCCACCTGACCACCATATTTTCCGTGGAGATGCTAAAATTTACTGAAAAAAAAAGATAAGCCTGCAAGATTACTGTTATAATACAGACCCCTCCTGGGTTAGATTAGATACGCGGGAACACTATTGATTGTAAGTTGAAACAAACATCATGAAATGTGTATATATTCTTTGGGAGGAAGGATATGTCATCGTTCCACTGTAGCTTCGATCAGGAACCCAATTATGTCTTATGTCTTTTTCAACGTAATTGCAGAAGAAAATGTATTCCCTGCTTAGTTTCAGCCAGGAAGGCATGAACTGGCCTCGAACCAGGTCCAGTCACTTCAAGCTACTCTTTTAGAATTTAAATTTTGGCATAAAATTTAAATTCCCGAGCAGAGAGAGAATGCTATATTTCAGAGGTTGGGCGCTCTTACTGTGTTTTTCTCAGAGCCGGGTTCCCTGATCCATTCTGACCTAATTGGATGAATGAAAAAGGGGACCTATTTCGGTTCCTATGTCTATCGTTATCGCCCTATTCTCTCAATTGTCTATCCTTTTAAAAAGAGGGGGAGTACCTTTTCTTTAGCTTTCAACATGAAAGATTGACCCTAAAATGCCAGGGGAACATATAATATCCACACAAACTTCCCATACACACCAACTAGCAAATGTCACGAAAAATTCTACAAAAAATTGTACACATACTTAGAATAGTATTACACCTACATATGAAATTTTATCTTCAACTTCATTATATTTTAGCCGTAATAAAAAAGATAAAATTCAGACAGATTTTTACCCTTGAAACTATCATATTTTTCACTTTTTGGTAACGACTAAAATATAATGAATTTGAATATGAGACTTCGTAGATATGTGTAATACTAATATGAGTAAATGTCCATTTTTTTTATAGAATCTTTCATGATATTTGCTAATTGGTGTGCATGAAGTGTGCACGGTAAGCTTACGTGCATAGGATATGTTTGCAAGTGCCAGATATGCAATTTTGATGAAGGACTACTTAGCTAAAGTGATCTTCTGACTAAAAAAGAGTGGACTTTAATTTTTTGTAGAATTTTTCGTGACATTTGCTAGTTGGTGTGCACGAAGTATGCACGGTAAGCTTGTGTGTATAGGATATGTTTCCACGTGCTAGATATGCAAGTTTGATGAAGGACTACTTAGCTAAAGTGAACTTCTGACTAAAAAAAGTGGACTTCAGGAACTGACTTAAGAATAGCTCTCTCTCTCTCTCTAATACTCTTGCAAAGAATTGGATAAGTGGAAAAATGCTAAACAGTTATTCAATCCACTAGTGCAACTGAAGTGAAGGAATTACCTATTCTGAACCTCAACAAGAAAGAGCTCAAAACCACTACTTGTGAACAGCTCTCCTCAATTGAAAGCGCGCTACTGTTACTATCAGTCTAGTCTCCCGAGGGCACTCTTTCGATCTCGAACAAACTTACTTCTTTTGCCGGAACAGAGATATTCAAAAAACACGATTTCCAGTCCTATCTTAAGACTCCCAAGAAAGAAAAAAATAAAAGCGGACTAAAGAGAAGAACACTTTTATACCTAGATTGGAGCTGGACTTGAACCTTCATATCCATATTTCACTCCACTTTCATATCTGGAACATCGACTTGCACTTTCAATAGTGAATTATTCACTTTCCAAAATTGTCTCATATTCACATAGGGCAAGAAAGACCAATAAGACCTTTGACTTCCTATCTCTTCTTTCCATAAAGCTAATGCCCATTAAACATCTAAAACTCAACAAGCATAACATTTATTAGGACATGCCCAATGTAGGGTGCACCCCCATAGCAAAAGTGATTAAGCACTCAGCTAGGGATATGCCTCACACAATGCAAGCCATATCCCCATCTCATTTTTGTGTTTCAGCACCTGTCAGTCCGTCACATTTTGCATTTAAACCTGTAGATTTTTTTTATTTGCATATGCATATAATATTTGCAGTATACCCCAAACAATCACAAACATATATAAACGCGCATCCCTTCTCTTTTCTTCCGCTTCCCCTCTCCCTTCCCCTCGGCGCCGCCTCCCCTATCGCCTCTCTCTTCCCGGAGGCGCCGCCCCTCCCTCCTCTCTCTTCGCCAGTGGATCAACGCGGAGGCAACGGGGATCGATGCCGCGGTGGCAGATCGACGCGGAGGCGACGGGGATCGATGCTGCGGCGGCAGATCCACGCGGAGGCGACGGAGATCGATGCGGCGGCGGCGGATCCACGCGGAGGCGACGGAGATCGATGCAGCGGCGGCGGATCCACGCGGAGGCGGCGGGGATCGATGCGGCGGCGACAGATCGACGTGGAGGCGGCGGGGATCGAGGCGGCGATGGCGGATCTACGCGACGGCGGCGGGGATCGAGGCGGCGACGACGGATCTACGCGGCGGCGGCAGGGATTGAGGCGGCGACGGAGGATCCACGCGGCGGCAGATCAGGTCGTCGATCGCCGACGGAGCTTCCCGGGTAGGCCCTTCTCTCCAGTCCAACCCCTCTCCATCTTCTTCCCGGCACGGGAGCAGCAACAGCGCGGGGCAACGCCTCTCTCCCAACGCGGCTCCTCACCCGTTCCTCGCCAAAAAGCTGCCGAAACCACCCGACGCTCTGTAGAGGGTCGCGGCGCTAGGTGAGGGTGCGGTCCTGGTCGACGTGACATGAATATTCCCCTTGGGAAGGGTGAGACCACGCTCCAGCTCCAGCGTGGAGCGTTGAACATGGCCTTAGTACCCCTAAAGCCTAGCATGCAAGCATGCCACATCAACCTACTAATCACATAAAGCTCAACATACAAACATATAGTAATTATATCTACAATTTATTTCATTCTAAAACTAAACTAAACATAAACATCATTCTCAAATCATTTTCACAATATTTCAATCCAAATCATTTAATCATTTCTACAATATCTAATATATATATCCCGCAGCAAAGCGCGGGGCATCATCTAGTTTAATGTGGAGTATAATCGAGACTCAAAATATCAGTACCTTGCGTAAATGCCCACCAAAGGGAGAAGATTACCAAACTTTTTTCTGGACCTGAGAATATTACCGTTTTATATCCTCTTATCTACTCTTGGTTTATAAATTAAGATATTTTATTCCTTTAATACTCCTTACCGCAGTTAGGGGTTATATTCTTTTATGTGCGCAAACAAACATAATGTTTGTAATACCTGATCTCTAGTAGACACCTCAAAAACACGACACAGACATAACAAGTAGTTATTATAGCTTTATATTTCAAATAGTGTTGAGGTAGGTCTAATAAGAAAACCAGGTCTTAGGATTATTTGCCAGCATTTCGCCCACTATCCTCACGAACTCGGCAACATATTGCCAACGCTAAAGTTATGGAAAAAGAGCGAACACCCAATGACTCTACCTATATTGAAAATGTTAAATGCCCATGTTTTTACTACTAAACAATAATGGTTTGTGTTATGACCCCAAAGGAAAATTATATATTTTTGCAAATATCAACTTCTGAAGTTGTTCCAGGCAGGAAAAAGAAGCTTCTGAAGAACAAGGTGAGTATAAAAATATAAAATCCTAAAGAGTGGATCTTCGTACACTTCGTTGACACCGTGGAAGCCTACTTAAGTGTTCCAAAATCGAGCAGTCATGATACAAGTAAAATTTGCCGGGCAAATGACATCCGCAGGTCAAACAAAAAACCACGGCAGCATAAACCTGTAAACCAGAAGAAAACAAAATCACCATCCTTTGTTGCTTGCAAAGTCGCCACCAACTACGGCAGCATATGGTCGATAGCTCAGAGCACAATAAAAATCCATGCTGGCATCAAAATCTGTTGGTGCAAAACCAACCTAGAAGACCTTGCACACAACAAAGGTGTTCCTCCGAGTCATGAATAATTACTTTTCCATACTTCTAGTTGCTCTCGTGTCCAAGTTCTTCAAGTATCTGTTGCGCTTCAGCTAGCAACCCCTGCAATGTCAATGCCTCCGACACAGCGAAATCGCTCTGAACAATACCAGTGAGCCGCCTCAAGCATCTGATATACTCGTTCTTGAGAGTCTTTGACACGAATTTCCGCGTATGAGGCTGCAGGGGTAGAAGTTCTCTCAAAAAGGGCAATTTGATTGTGTAATTTGTGCTTTCATACGATTGAATCTAACATGTAGCATGCTGCTGCCTACCTTTCGTCCTTGGTTTACATTTATACTGATACAAGGAGGTTGAAAATGGATTTTTGCACGTACCTCTTTGTAAAGCGAAACACACTTGTTAAGAGCCTGTTCAACAGGATATAAATCTTGTTCCTGAAATTAAAGAGTTGGATAAGTTGAAATACTAAAGGTAAGCCAGGGATGAAAATGGAACTGAAATCAAAGTTGCCATTTCACATAGAATAAACAGAAGTCCTGCAATTCATGAATTTCAATGAGGCCATCATAACTAGTGTAGTACCATTTTTAATAGGAAAATTGCCAAATTATATTTTTCAATAGTGGTGCATTTCATTCTAAGCTTAAAAATGTTCTAGTTAATGATCAATATTGTCCCATTCCATAGAGCATTACAGTAACATTTAAAGACTCATTAGTTTGTCTGACGTTCCAAAACTTAATTTAAAAGTTTATGCACATTTCCATGTATGGAAATTGTCTAATATGCACGCAACATTGGTTTTGAATATCAGAAGCATACAAATAAAAAAGAACCTTAACAAGAATAAAAATTATTAAAATGAACAATGCACTGCTATTAGAAGCATATAGTAAAATGGAATGCTTCCATTATTTGAAAAGAATGAGGGAATTAAAAAAGAAGTCAATTCACTGAATAAAAAAAGTTAATAGAAGTACCCCTGGAGTTAGCATATTCTTCATTCCACTTTCAAGAAGTCCAGCAACTTCAAGTGCTTGCAACTACACGCATAATATGTAAAAACATGTCATTAGCAAAGTTTAATAAATTTACTTGCTTAAATATCATATCTACACGGCTACAAATCTAGTCCTAAACTTCCAAAGTGTGAAAGCAAATGCTCAAATATCATGTTAGTGTAAACTTTTTTTTTCTTTTTTTGCAGGAGCAACGATTTGGTTATAGCCATTAGGATCATAATGTATTCTGATGAACTTTAGACTTGTGTATATATTCATTAGACATGGGTCAACAAAGTATTGGAATATCTCATTTAAATTTATTAGCACCACCCCAGGCTTCCCTACGATGCAACAATCCGGATAGTATATGTGCTGTCTAGTCTCTTCCACAAGGTTGAAGTCTCCAACAGCCACGATTGCTATCGTTTGCAATCATCTCACCTAGTCTCCAACCTTAGCACCACCACTAGAGTTTTGAGAAGCAGTCATGGGTGTAGGAGGCATCTTTTTGCTCAATGGCGGCATTGCATGAAGTGAGCGAGGGCTCTCCTAACCCCTTGGTAGGGCCGTGTATAATAAGTGATCCAAACCCACCTGGAGCTACCCCACCTTAGAGGCAAGTGAAGTTGTGTATACAATTAGCCTGTTAGTCAAACTGACCCACACACAACTACAAGCAGCCAAAGAGATCCTAGGAATCTTCAATGAAGCTAATTCAGAGGTGTTTAAGGTCAGAAAATATGTTCACATAATAAATAATATTCTCCAATGGAAGCATCTTCATAAGTGCTTAAATGGTTGCAAGAATAATCAATTTAGGGGATTACAAGCTTAAAAACCTGCTGAGCATGATGCTTCATCAAGCATTGGTGCTTCAGAACTAGCACCTCTCCAAGCACCTGTGTTGAAAATGGCCTAGGATGCAGCTAAGACGATCTGCTGTTATCACCTAGGACTTACTTGCTAGGAGATGCAATTCCCTTGCAAGTATCATAGCATTATGTGGTTGTGCGAGACAATGGTTATGAACTTTCCTTTTCATTCTTTATGCAGTGATACACAACTTTTACACGTATTACCCCAGTAGCCTTTCTCTCTCAAGTTCTTTGTATAGCCCCCCCCCCCTCCCCCTCCCTCCCCTCCCCTCTAACCCCAATCAACCCGACACCACCCAGACATCCTCTAGACGTGAAGCAACATAAGGCTGGTATGGAAGAGTTAAAATAGTGCCAACATAAACAAGATAACACAAAAAAATGACATCTGAAACTACTAGGAGTCATTAGAGAACATACAAGTGCACTAGTTGCTGCAATCTTATCCCTGTCTGTAGTTCGTCCATTATTGAGTTTGTTCAGATCTTTCCTTGAATCATATAATATTCCTTCTGCTATCCTATCATGACAAAACATTGAAGATTTTATCAGCAGTGCTATTCAAGCAAATTTGTAATGCTATTTCATTTCAGCATTCTATAAAAATAAAAAGAACATAGAAAGTGTTATGAACAGCACTTGTATTCACCTCAGGGCAAAAGGCCCAAATATATACAGGTACAGGAATACACAAATATGCAGAAAAACCCGTTACAAATAAAGGAATATAAAATCTAAATATACATCTAATACCCCCCCCCCTCCTCTCAAACTCAGGGTGGATCAACAACACTGAGTTTGGAGAGATAGAACCTGTGTTGAGCTCTAGTTTGTGCTTTGGTAAAGAAATCAGCCAGCTGCAACTCGGAAGGCACATACTGAAGAGCAATCACCTGATCTTGTACCTGGGTGCGTGTGTAAGAAGCATCCACCCCAATATGCTTAGTAAGCTCATGCTTGATAGGATCACGAGCAATACTAATAGCACCTGTACTGTCCGACAACAAAGAGGTCGGGGAAGTCACAGAAACACCAAGATCCTCAAGTAACCAACGTAACCAAGTAACCTCTGCTGTCAAAAGGGCCATAGCTCGTAACTCAGCCTCTGCACTAGAACAAGAAACTGCTGTTTGTTTCTTAGTCTTCCAAGCAATGAGGGAACCACCAAGAAAAACACAATAAGCAAAAAGAGATTTGCCATCAGAGGAATCACTAGCCCAAGTAGCATCAGAATACCCTTGAAGTTGTAAAGATGTGGACCGAGGAAAGAAATGACAACAAAAGATAGTCCCCTGAAGATAACGAAGAACACGAAGAAGATGACTATAGTGAAGTTGGGTGGGAGCAGAAACAAACTAACTCAGAATATGCACAACATAGGAAATATTAGGACGAGTGACAGCAAGATAAACAAGACTCCTACGAGATGGCGATAGCAAGTGGGATCAGCTAATGGCACACCAATAGTGGCAGAAAGATGAAGATTAAGTTCCATAGGAGTGTCAATCGTGCGTTGGTCAGTGAGAGAAGCCCTATCCAGAAGATCCTGAATATACTTGGTCTAGGAAAGATAAAAACCCTCGTGGGTAGAGGAAACCTCAATCCCTAGAAAATAGCGAAGAGAACCAAGATCAGACATCAGAAATTGAGCATTGAGACATGCAATAAAATCAGCATCATCGCCAGTGATAATCATATCATCAACATAGAGAAGAAGAATGATACGCCCACGAGGCGAAGTATGGACAAAAAGTGCAGGATCATGAGCACTAGCCGAAAAACCAGCAGCAGTGACTACAGAAGCAAACCGTTGAAACCAAGCACGAGGAGCCTGCTTGAGCCCATAAAGAGAGCCGCGAAGACGACAAACCATACCCTCAGGAACCGAATATCCTAGGGGTGGTCGCATGTAAACCTCCTCGTGCAATCCCCCATTGAGAAAAGCATTTTTAACATCAAGCTAGGAGATATTCCAATGACGAGTAGAGGCTACTGCAAGAGTTCAAACAATGGTCATGTGAGCCACAGGAGCAAAAGTCTCATGATAATCACGACCATGCTCTTGTTGAAAACCACACGCTAAAAGGCGAGCTTTATAGTGTTCAAGAGTTCCATCAGAGCGAGTCTTGACCTTAAAGATCCCTTTACACGTGATAGGACGAACATGAGATGGCAATGGAACAAGATCCCAAGTACCAGTACGCTCAAGTGCAACAAGCTCCTCTGCCATTGCATGTTGCCATTCTTGATGAATAACAGCATCACGATAAGAACTAGGCTCAGCGAGAACAGTCGCAACATAACCATAGCGATCCTCTGGACGAATCGTAACTAAATTACGATCCCGAAGATTGTATCTCGGAGGAGCAACAGGAGAAGCATCAACAGAAGGCTCCATAACACGAGGGCGACGACTATAGACTTGAGTAAGAGGGTTTAGGGGAGGTAGCAGAAGCAAGAAGACTGGTAAGCGCAGCGGAAGGAAGACGAAGCCAGTCAAGCTCCCAAAGATGCTGAGAATCATGGCGGCGAGGGCCAGTACCAACCAGGAGACCCATGCGTCGATCCTGAACACAACAAGAGTCAGAATCAAGAATAACACGACAATCATGATCAACAAGCTGTCCAGCAGACATGAGCTGTATGGTCAAATTTGGAACATAGGAAACAAAAGGAACACTACAAGAAGATGAAAGAGTCCCATGACCAACAACAGAAAGAGGGGTACCATCGGCAGTTTGAACAGTAATAGGGACTAAAGGATGACATATAGATGAAAGACAAGACTTATCAGGGGTCATATGGAAAGAAGCACCAGAATCAAGAATCCACGGAAAAGTGAGAACCAGGAACAACAAAATCAGATTGTGCAGAGGGCAAAGCAACTAAACTAGCTAAACCTGTCGAAGCAGAAGCAGTGAGGCAACGCAGTAACATAAGGATCTCCTGTGTATCAGAACTGCAGAACTGCCAGTACTCTTCTGAGAAGAAGAGCGAGTACTCTTCTGAGAAGAACTCCCAGCAACCGATGAAGAACGACTGCGCCATAAATCCTTCTTCTTCCTAAAGCAAAATGACTCCACATGTCCATCTCGATCACAGTAAGTGCAATGAAGATGACCACTGGAAGATGATACCACTTGAGAAGAAGTATGTGCTGGTAAAGTAAAGGAAGGAGCTGCTGATGATGAAGACACTGAAGCTGTGGTACGAACGAGTACTGAAGAAGGATGCGATATAATACCCGCTTCACGAAGACGAATCTCCTCAGAATGAATCTCAGTTAGAGCCTCCATCAAAGTAACACGGGGGTGCCGAGCAAGCAACTGTGCACGGATCGACTCATACTCAGAGCGAAGACGTGTGAGGAAGTCATAGATGCGGCGAAGATCCATGTGAGACCACTGGCGCTGACAACACTGACAAGTACGACAAATATCAGGTCCCAAAGGATCAAGCTGGCGCTAGACAGAGGATAACTGTGTATAGAACTCATCCCCTGTAGCATCTCCCTGCTGTAAAGACTGCTTCTGACGCACCATAGCAAGATATAGAGCATCACCAGTAGGTGCATAACGGTCACGAAGGTGTGTCCACGTGAAATGAGCTGAAGCAAGGGTAACCACATCACCAGTAAGATGGACCTCCATACTAGCTACAAGAATAGCAGAAGCACAAGCATCCTCATCCAACCAAGTCTTGTACATAACATACTGACCCTGATAAGTTTCCAAAGCATCATCATACTCCTCTTGTGCCTTTGCTCTGTCTTCATCAGTAGTCTGAGCTGAAAAAGTAGGCATAGCTTGAGCCAAGGGGAAAGGGGGGCAAGCTAGCTCACCAAAAAGAACGTCCCAAAGGCGTTGACCACACATATGTAGACGCATATGCTGAGCCCAATGATTATAGTTGATGCCATCAAAAATAACTGGGCAACGAGGAACTGAAACTGTGCCTGATAGAGATGACATTGGCACGGAGCAACGGGCGACGGCGAGAGCGCAAATGAAAGCGGCAACAAGCGAAAGAACAGGAACCTCTCTCTCTCTCTCTTTTCTTTTGTTTTTCTTTTCTTTTCTTTTTTTTAACAGCCTCGGAGAAACACCCAAACGCTGGTGCAACTGCACAGGAAAGGCAGCAAGAGGCTCTTTTTTTTATTATTTTTTTTAGAAAAATCACCCGATCTGGATCGGTACCGATTCGAAGGAAACGAATCGACACCGGCGGGCAACACGAAACGAAATGGCGGTTGGCGCTGGGCAGCAACGAGCGGCAGCTGCTCGACGGGCAGTGGCCGGAGACGGGTGGCGACCGGCGGCGGCCGGAGACGAGCGGCGCCGCAGCCGACGAGGGGCAGCGGCCGGAGACGAGCGGCGACGGGCAGCGGCTGAAGACGAGCGGCGCCACAGCCGACGACGGGTGGCAGCTGGAGATGAGGGGTGGGTTGCGGCCGGAGACGAGCGGCGCCGCAACCGACGAAGGGCAGCGGCAGGAGACGAGCGGACGACGGTAGCCGACGACGAGTGATTGCCGGCGGTGAGCGACGGGCAGCAGAACGAACTGGAGCTGGTGACGGGGACGACAAGCGGTGGCCGGCGAGCATAGATGAGCGGTCGCCGGCGCAGAGACAAGCAGCACCGGCGACCACGACGAGTTCGATGACCACCGCGAAAAAATCGACCACAAAAACCAGGTAACGTGTGTGGAAAAATCTTTGGATCATCTAGGACAAGAAGAAAAGTCTAACCCTAGTTTAGGCTCTGATACCATGTTATGAACAGCACTTTTATTCACCTTAGGGCAAAAGGCCCAAATATATACAGGTACAGGAATACACAAATATACAGAAAAACCCTTTACAAATAAAGGAATATAAAATCTAAATATACATCTAACAGAAAGAAGCTCAAATATAATTGGTAACCAGAATTTTGGTATTAATTGGAGCCGGTTGGGAACAATTACCATAGGCAAAATGATTGCCCAGCTTTACATTTAGGTGCAAATCAGACAGCGAATTATTTTTATGAAAATGACTTACAGAATTGGTAGCTACTTTGGCTAAGCTTGGCACCATTAGTAGCCCTACTAGGCTATTATGCCCCAAAAAGAACATCTTAAGTCATTTGGAGCAAGTAAACTAGTCTAAAAGGATATGCCTACTTTGCACTTTATTTTATGGTATCTGGCCAGAAGCATTGCTACTTAATTAGACTTCACTCTAGGCCAGATATGATTACCTCAAAATGCAGAACCAAGGCAGACTAGGCAAGGTTAACCACTTAATTAGGCTTCTCGAAATGCAGAACTAACATAATCAAACTTCTATATCTTGTAAAGTAGGGGCTATATGAAGTTCACCCAAACTGTAACGCTATCCAGTTTTCTTGTCTCCAGTGCCGTCAATGGGGACACAACAGCAATGAAATATTAAAATGTGGACACTGACCAGTTCTCGAATGTAATTTATGTAAGTATGGAGATCAAGATCTTGGATTGTTAAAAAGGACATAGACCTCTGTTAGAATTTCAATGGTTACTCTCATTGAGAAGAGGATGGCACTCGAGATGGGACAATTTTCTGGTTTTCTTCATTCACAAAACACAAAAGCCATACCTACCCGAGGGAGGTTGGATACATATATATAGCCATAGCTGGCTGCTAGCCTATTGCTGCACCCTCCTAGTCTAAAATTCGAAATTTAAATGGGATGCTGTCCTAGAGGGCATCCAAACTGAATAAAGCATAAAGGAGGCATAAAGGAGATGCTAACTGCTGCTGTCCTACTAACCACAGCTGTCCTAGCAACTGAAAAATATGCTAAAGGGTAGATGCTGTCTTGAAAAAGGTGAAACTACCCAAAAGCAAAAAGAAGAATCACGACCAAGGACCACAAAGACTTATCCAACATTCTCCCCCTAAGTCTTGTGCGTCGTCTTGTGGGGAAGTTGGGCCATCCCGATCCTAGAGCAGAGCTCGAGGAACTTGATCCTCCCAAGAGGCTTGGTGAGCAAGTCCGCAAGCTGGTCCTTGGTGTTGATGTAGCTCGCCTTGATGCTCCCTTCCTCCAAGTAGCTTCGGATGAAGTGGTACCTCACCCGGATGTGCTTGCTCCGTTCGTGAAAAACGGGGTTCTTTGCCAGGGCCAGAGCGGACTTGCTATCCACCCTGAGCTCCACCGTTCCAGTGTCTCTGCCGAGGAGATCACTAAGCAGTCGAGCAAGCCAGAGCGCCTGGGTCGAAGTGGCGGAGGCCGCCATGTACTCGGCCTCGCAGCTGGACAGGGCCACCACCTGCTGCTTGACCGACTACCAGCTAACGAGGCACTTGCCGAGGAAGAAGAGAATCCCGCTCGTGCTCTTGCTGGTGTCGATGTCACCGGCGTGGTCGATGTCGCTGTACCCGACGAAGTGTGCCTTGCCAGGACACCTCGGGTAGTAGAGACCGTGGTCGAGAGTCCCCGTAACGTAGCGGATGATCCTCTTCACAGCATGCTGCTGCTCCGTCGTCGGTCACTGCATGAACCGACTGACGTAGCCGACGGAGAAGGCCAAGTCCGGCCGTGTGTGGGTGAGGTAGCGAAGGCTCCCCACAAGACGCCGGTACTGTGTAGCATCCACCTCCTCCGCCGTGCTGTCGCGGCTCAGCTTCAGTCTCTCCTCCATCGGAGTGAGAGCTGGGTTGCAATCGGTGAGCCCAGCCAGCTCAACGACGCGCTTGGCGTAGGCGGTCTGTCGAAGCGTGATCCCGGAGTCGTCCTGGTGCACTTCGATCCCCAGGTAGAAGGAGAGAGGCCCCAGATCACTCATTTGGAAGGTGGCCTTCATCTCCTCCTTGAACGCCGCAACCTCCGCATCCTTGGTGCCGATGATCACCAAGTCGTTGATGTAGACACCCACCAGCAAGGCATTTCCTCCATTGCCCCGCCGGTAGATGGCCGCCTCGTGCAGGCTTTGCTCGTAGCCCATCCCCTTGAGCGTGGAATCCAACTTGGCATTCCACGCCCTCGGTGCCTGCCGCAAGCCGTAGAGGGCCTTGTGCAAGCGTAGCACCTTGCCCTCCTTGCCGGGAATCACAAATCCCGGCGGCTGGTGCACGTAGACCTCCTCCTTCAAGTCGACATTCAGAAACACCGACTTGACGTCCATGTGATGGACGCCCCAGCCTTCATGAGCAACCAGCGCAAGAAGGAGTCGCACGGACTCCATCCATGCCACGGGAGCGCAGGCATCGTCGTAGTCGATCCCCTCCTGCTGCACGAAACCGCGTGCCACCAAGCGAGCCTTGTGCTTGACGATGGCTCCGGCTTCATCCCTCTTCAGCTTGAACACCCACTTAAGGGTGATCGCGCGGTGACCACGAGGGAGGTCAGCAAGCTCCCAGGTGCGGTTCTCCTGAACCGCGTCCATCTCCGACTGCATCGCGGCACGCCATGCCGCGTGTTTCTCGGCCTCTGCAAAAGACCGAGGCTCACCGTCGTCGCACGCAAGGTGCAACTGCGCCTCTAGGTCGCGAGGCACCAGTCCCGGCACCGGCTGGTCGCCGAGAAGATCCTCCATCGTACGGTACCGTAGCTGCTCGCCGTCGTGGTACGCGTCGATGCGCTCCCCGTCGTGGGAGAGCGGAGTAGCGAACTCCACCGGGCTGCGCTCAACACGAGCTGGCGTCGGAGTAGACGTGCTTGGAGTGGCTGTTGGTGCTGGAGCATGTGGAGTCACTGGCTGAGGTGGTGTCGACGAAGAGCTCGTCGTAGTCGAAGTCGTGGCCCGAGGGTGTGTTGGTGTCGGAGTCGGTGGAGATTCGGGGGCTGGGGTAGACACGCTCGGTGAAGAAGAGCTGCCTACTCCCCCAGCTCCCTCGAAGTGGACGTACTCGACGGTGAAGTCCAACCATCGTCCACCGCCTTGTCCCATACCCACCCTCGCCCTTCGTCGAACACAACGTCGCGCGCAGTGCGCACACGCTGTCTCCGGGTCGAGGATGCGGTAAGCCTTCGAGCCCTCCGCGTAGCCGATGAACACCCCTGGGGTGCTCCTGTCGTCGAGCTTGCCGATGTGGCCAAGCTCCTTGGCGAACGCGAGGCAGCCGAAGACCCGCAGGTGGGAGACCGCCGGCTTGCGCCCATGCCAAGCCTCGTACGGTGTCCTGCCATCGAGGGCCTTGGTAGGCGAGCGGTTGAGGATGTAGGCGGCCGTCACCACCGCCTCCCCCCAGAAGATGGCCGGCATCCCCCTCTGCTTGAGGAGGGCCCGAGCCATCCCCACAACCATCTGGTTGCGCCGCTCGACGACGCCGTTCTGCTGCGGGCTGTACGGCGTGGTATAGTGGCGCTGAATGCCCTCATCAGCGCAGTACGACGCGAATTCAGCCGCTGTGAATTCGCCGCCGTTGTCGGTGCACAGCACGCGCAGCTTGCGGCCGCACTCCGCCTCTGCAGCAGCCTGCGCATGCCTGATGGCGTCTGCAGCCTCTCCCTTGCTGCCGAGGACCATCACCCACATGTAGCGGGAGAGGTCGTCGACGAGCAGCAGGAAGTAACGTCGTCCTCCTGGTGTGGCCGGTGTCACTGGGCCACACAAGTCCCCGTGCACGAGCTCGAGCTGCTCCTTGGCTCGAAAGCTCGTCTGCTGGGGAAAGGGGAGCCGCCGCTGCTTCGTCACCACGCAGACGTCGCAGAGCTGCTCCACGCGGTCAAGGCACGGCATGCCTCGGACCATCTCCTTGGCACTGAGCTGCTTCAGGGCCTCGAAGTGGAGGTGCCCGAAGCGCTCGTGCCACTGCCACGCCTCGTCGTCCCGACGAGCGGCGAGGCAAACTGGTTGTGCGACTTGCGCGCTGAGGATGTAGAGTCGATTAGTGCCTCTGGTTACCTTGGCAAGAAGGCGACGACAGCGATCCCAAATCCTCATGAGTCCGTCCTCGACCAACACGCGTGAGCCGTTCTCATCCAGCTGTTCCACGCTGATGATAGAATTCCTCAACGCGGGGATGTAGTAGACACCGGTGAGCAGCCTGTGCTCACCGGACTTGGCAGTGAAGGTGACGGAGCCAACACCCTTGATCTCGACGCCGGAGGCGTCCCCGAACTTGACGGAGCCTCGGACGCTGGAGTCGAACTCGGTGAAGAACTCCCGTCGGTCGGTCATGTGATGGGTGGAGCCGGTGTCGAGGTACCACCCATCAGCCTTGTCGTTGCTGGAGCCGTTGCAGAGGGAGACGAGTACCTTCGGCTCATCAAGGTGGAGGAAAGCCGCTGCGGCCGGTGCCGCTGGAGGTAGCTCAATGTTTGCATGAGCTAGGAGCAGAGCCGGCTCTTCCTCCACCCGTGCGACGTGGACCTGGCCGCGTCGTGGCTGTCGACAGTCTTTGGCCCAATGGCCAAGCTTGCCACAGCTGCGGCAGGCGTCGTCTCGTGCCGGCTTGTGGTTGCCGGTGGCAACGCCCTGGGCGCCTCTGCGGGCGCCACCCTCGGCATGTCTTCGCGCCCACCGTAGCTGGACACCTCCCCGCGCCTTGCGCGGCTTACGGCCGCCTGTCGGGGAAGATGACTCCCCCTTCCTCCCGTTACCCTGAGAGGCCTCCCACTGCTCCCGAGTGAGATGGAGCTTCCCGCCGATGGTGATGGGCCCCAAGAGAGGTTGTGGCTCATCACCATCGACGACCTTGAGGCGACCTAACGCCTCCTCGATCGACATCGTGGAGAGGTCCAGCAGAGATTCGATCGAGCGAGCGATCTGCCTGTACTTCTCAGGGACGTAGCGGAAGAGCTTCTCGACAGCTCTCTCCTCGTCGTAAGTGTCGTCGCCGTACTGCACCATTTTCTGCAAGAGAGTGTTGAGACGGAGAGCAAAGTCATCAACATCCTCACCTGGCTTGAAGGCCAGGTTCTCCCACTCCTTGCGGAGTGCCTGCAGTGTGGACTTGCGGGCGCGGTCCCTGCCGATGCGTGCCGCAGCGATGGCGTCCCAGGCCTCCTTGGCAGTCCGCTTCTGGGAAAGCGAGAACTGCATCTCGGGCGGGACTGTAGCGATGAGGGCATCCAGTGCCCGCCGATCCTCGTCGTAGTCGACGTCGCCGTACCGGACTGCCTCCCACATGTGCCGCACCTGTAGCCTCACCCTCATCACCACGGCCCACTCGATGTAGTTGGTTTTGGTGAGGGTAGGCCACCCACCGCCGGGACCAAAGTCCCTGACCACCGTCTGGACGACGTGGTGACCATGGCGCCGATCAGGGGAGAGAGCCGCGCTGCCTGCGAGGGCCGCGTGCGGGCTCCGGGCTGCCGCCGGCACGCCCGCGCCCGTCTGGGTTCCCGTCGGCGGGCGCGCGGTCCCTTGGGCCGCCGCCGCCGCCGTGGAGGTGGGCTGCTGCCCACCGCTCTGCCCGCTCCCGTGCCCTTTCTCTTGCCAGCTCCTCAAGCTCCCTGTCGGCGGTGATGTTGCCGGCGATAGAGTCGTTGATGCTGCTGCGCAAGGTCTCAACCTCTACCTCCGCCGCACGTGCCGCATCTTCCGCCGCCTCCGCCTCCGCCTCCGCCTCCGCCCTGGCTGCTGCCAACTCCGCTGCCGCCAGTCTGGCCGCCCTCGCTGCTGCTGCAGCGGTCTGAGCCGTTGCTCGCCTGCGCTCTTCTGCTGCGGCGAGCTCGGCGTCCTGCTGACGCCGAGTGCTCGAGGCGACCGAACGCCGAGACCGAGCGTCGGACATGGCGCACCTCCGGGGGGCTGCTGCGTGGAGAGGGGGAAGGGAAAGGGGAAGGAGGAGCAACCGGTGCTGCTGCTGCTGCTGGCTGAGAGCTCAACCGAGCTTGGGAAGGGGTGGAACAAGAGATGTTTAGCCTACAGGAAAGTGTGGCTCTGATACCAGATGTTAGAATTTCAATGGTTACTCTCAATGGTTACTCTCATTGAGAAGAGAATGGCACTCGAGATGGGGCAATTTTCTGGTTTTCTTCATTCACAAAACACAAAAGCCATACCTACCCGAGGAAGGTTGGATACATATATATATATAGCCATAGCTGGCTGCTAGCCTATTGCTGCACCCTCCTAGTCTAAAATTCGAAATTTAAATGGGATGCTGTCCTAGAGGGCATCCAAACTTAATAAAGCATAAAGGAGGCATAAAGGAGATGCTAACTGCTGCTGTCCTACTAACCGCAACTGTCCTAGCAACTGAAAAATATGCTAAAGGGTAGATGCTGTCCTGAAAAAGGTGAAACTACCCAAAAGCAAAAAGAAGAATCACGACCAAGGACCACAAAGACTTATCCAACAACCTCAATGGAATACCTGATTGAATCATTGACAAGTAGCCTTGCCCTGACAAGTTTGGATCTTGCTAGGTCACTGTCCTCCTTGTCACTAATAAAGTTTAGCATGGTTAGCCTTGCCAAGTGTACCAAAGTAACAGCTACCTGTAACATTAGGAACAACAGGAAATCAATCACTGTCCACTGGAGATGGAATCATTTCAAAAACTGTGTTAAGTAGTCGCAATACCCAGTTAGAACCCACCAGGTGGACTAGGTTCCAGCTAGTTGCTAGTGACAACCAGTATTAAATTGATTGTATATGAAACGGCAGGAAAACCCAATTCTCGGTGTTATTGACTTTTCATGATTCCAGGGATGCACCTTCAACAGTAAATCTCGCAATAACATATTTGTGGAAGACTAAACTGTACTCCCTCCAGTCACAAATAAGTGTCGACTTTTCAAAGCCAAAAGCCAATAAGACATAACTTTGACCACTTAATTCAATTCCATAAATCCAAAATGAGTTGCAGAAGCGTGACATTATGAAAGCTTTTTTGATATAACGAATTTGGCCATGTTATTTTCATATACCCAGATCTATATTCTAAACAATAATCCCTCTGTCTTAAAATATAACAACTTCTAGCACTAAGAATTTTGTCCAAAAATATTACAACTTCTCCATCAACATTCTCTTCCCAACCAATCATAACCCTCCACCATTCAATTTCTACACCTACCTCCACTTCTCAACCAATCACAACCTCTCCATTTAATTCTACTTACTTTCTTAATAACCGTGTCTAACACTAAAACTTCTTATATTCTGGGACGGATGTAGTAATAATTATGTCGCATGGATTCTAAAACAACACTTATTTGTGACTGAAGGGTATCTATATGGTAATTATTATTTTCATTAGATTGATCCAAATATTTGAGGATCATAGCATCATAATGCTACTATTAGAGTATTAGTTTTGATTGCCAGTTTGCCACTAGAGTCCCCAGTTCCCCACCACTAGGCATTTTGCTGTATCACCTGACATGTAGGGGTGCACCGTGAACTCAACATAGCAGATGCAGGTCACATGGTCTTGTGTGTGCCGTAGCTGCCGCAACCATCAGTCAACAATGACAATTGCCATTGGTGATATGGACAATACTCTACCTAAAGCAAGGGAGTCCTACATTCTTCAACAAAACATTTGCATTTCTTGGGCTCAGCTTCTCAGGACACAGCATGCACCAAGGAAGTGAAACACTAATGAAGCAATCTAATCATGTAATCATCAAACTATGGAAATGGTGATAATCAACATGAATTGGCGATGCCACCATGACCTAGTAAAATACATATGGAGCAACAGTGATTACATTGCTTCCCAATCAAGCATCGTGGCAGGGGCACATGGCACAAATACCTCCCAGTCTGTGTTAATTGCCAATAAAGCAGAGCTTGTGGTGAAAAACTCAAATACCTGGTAAGTGATCTGGCAACCATAATTTTAAGAAACAAGAGAATTGTGATCATGTAAGAAAGCTCGTGAGTTTTTTCATTGAGATGATGCTTTCATGTTTTATTTCCACTAAAGATCACGTGAAACATTAAATATGATACAAACCTGAAAATGTTCCTCAGACAAAATCCTTTTTCTGACTTCAAGGCATCTAAATATAATACAAAAAATAAAATTATGTTAGTAAGAAATTTAAAAAACAATCAATGGCCAAAATAAACAGCTTTTACGCTCCACCTTTCCAATAATTCTTCAGATTCCTTCAACTTCCCCATGGTTTGAAGAGTCATTGTTAAGAGTTCAGCTGCATTCGTAGTGTCAAATGAATCCCACCCCTATCAAACAATTGCAAAGACGAACATTGATAGGTTTTGTAAAAAAATTGGATGATTCATGATAAGATTTGATAAAGACTTAAGAGGTTGTTCATTAAAAGAATATGACATATAAGGTTAGCATGGTCCATTAATAGACTCATTATGACCGAGCCTGATATTGCTGGAATATTTGTGTTAATTCCCTTTTCAGTTTACCGTGGACTATGGTGCATACAAAAATAAACTACTACAGGGAGAGGGGATAGGGACAATATTTCCATCGGTTGCTAAGAATACAGTATTACTGGAACATGGCTGAGGTGGTTGGCTTGGTTTGTTCTTTCCAGGGTGAAGATACAACTCCATCCTTATATAGCTAGGCTAACTTGACCCATAAGGGTATGTACAAAGGTAGAGTCGCTCTTAGTTAATACATATCACTTAGAGATTATCCTCCAACAATAGTTGAGACAACAAGACCTCTTAACCATTAATACACCAAAATATTTTTTATTGCACTTCTTTCCTTTTCTCCAAACACATGCAGCAAATTTTCCTTTAATAAATGCTAAGAGTCGACTCCGAGCTGTTATGCATAGCAACGATGTTTCCCTTTCCTCCCTCTCTCTTACACGTCACCAAATTTACTTGCATAGCAACGGAAAGAGCCCGTTAATGAACACCGTTGTACATGCCATAAGAAACTTGTCTTTAATATTTGGAAGTAGAGATACTAACAAATCTAATCCTTGACACATAAGCTCATAAAAGTTTATCAGATAAGTGGATCAAGGAAGTGTCCCTATAGGTGAGAGGGGTAGATGGATAAGCTACACTTTTAAAATACTCCCCTGGTTTGAAAATATAAGGCATATTAGGTTTCTACATGGTCTCCAACATGACACTTTGACTATAATAATATATTGTCACTAACTATAAAATTAACATCATGTGAAAATATATTCAAAAACGAATCTAGTGGTCTAAACACGTATACTTCTAGTTTAATAATTAGTCAAAAATTTAAATATTGACTTTGAGGAAAACAAGGATGCCTTATAGTTTCAAACAGAGGGAGTAGAATATGAGTACATATAGGAAAACACTAAACATGTACTTTGACCAGCAAGCAATTACTTCGGCCATTCAATCGTCTACTTAGTTCTGATTACTATTTTCCTATATTTCAGGCTATCTATTGACCATGAATAGCTGAAGCAAGACTTTATTGCCCTCATCTGCATTAATACACCTGAACTAGAGCACAACCTAGATCGTGAGAACATCATTCTCTTGCCTTGCTAGACAGGATGCAAGTACAAAAAACACTAGAACAATTGTATTTAGAAACAAAAATACAACCAAAAATCAATTTAATATCTGAAGACATAGATTAACTCAAGCTCGTTTTTTAAGGCATGCATCATGACAATGACCAAATTCGCATAAGCAGTGCTATCACCAGAACAAATAATGAAGCAATAGTACAAAAGCAAGAAGATATATCGACATGCCTTTGAGAGTTCCAGATTATGTAATATCTTCCTTTGCCAATTTTCAGCTTCAGCAAGTCGATTTGACTTTATCAACTCCTGATATAAAGTATCAAATAAGTACCAACTATCAAACAACAAAATGTGCTACTTTCGAATAAACTAGAATTGGAAATTTTCTGAGATTATTTTGCTGTGATCTTCATTTGTCATACATAATTCATAAGTCTAATGTGGAGCTTGATCTGAGAGAACTAGAGGGGTTGAGGATAGAAATACTTCTTAGTATTTGCCTCATGAAATACCAGCATCCTTGCATAATGGATGTGTGGCTTCCTCAGTAACATGGATTTGACCTCTAATCTGAACGGTGATACAAAATTTGCACTTTTAGGACTAATCCTAACAAACAACTCACTTTAGCTCCTGAACAGGACTTAATATCATTTTGACTTTATTAACACCAATTCATAATGCTACTCTACTGGTTCTGTAAACTACCTTGTTAACCAATGTCACCCTGATTGTTAAGAAACCCCTTCCTTTTTGTTTCTTTCCCTCCTTCCTCCTCCAGACCAAATCTATCCTCTCTCATCAGCCTGGCCCAGTACACACCATGCCTAGGCAGCTAGGCTCACCTTACCCATGCCCAGCTGTGCTCCCTGGGCACCTGTGACATGGGTCCCCAGCCCAGAACTACTAGCCGCACACCTGCTGCCGCCGTGTTGTAATAGATTGGAATCGCAGAGAGATCCGAAGATAGAGAGAAGCAGCAGAGAAAAGAAGAACAGAGAAGAACAGAAGAGAAACAGAGATGGAGATAGATTTAGTTTTCTCTATTCATTTTCATAATCACTTCCCCTCGATGTGGTCCCAATTATATAGGCCTAATAGCTAGTCACGTGACGCGAGCACACAGGCTCAACAACTCAAACGAACTCGCAGGCTCAATTCACGCACGCACAAAACGCCAAGTGTTGCATATCTGGCACTATCTACTGTAGCGTATCACCAGCTGTGACAGTACCGCCCTCCGGAGACACAGCTTGCCCCCAAGCTGGTGCAAAAGGAAACCGATGCTTAAGGACTTCATAATCTTGCCATGTGGCATGATCAGTAGGCAACGAAGACCATTTAATCAGAACTTGCACATGTGCAGCATTTCCTCTTTTTTTTTACCAGGCAGCGATCCAGGATTTCCTCAGACCAGACACCTGCAGCATCGAGCACAACTGGAGAAGGCAGTGATGAAAACACTGGAGTGTGATCATGAACATGGGCTTTTAGTTGAGAAACATGGAACACCGGATGCACACACTACTGCTTTCAGGCAATTCCAAGCGATAAGCTGTAGAGCCAACCTTCTCCACAACTCGGAAGGGACCAAAAAAATTGAATGCCAGTTTAGGATATGGACGATTTATCACTGAGGACTCTGCATATGGTTGGAGTTTCAGGAAAACCATTATGCCTACCTCAAAGGAGCGCTCAGAACCACCTCGGTCAGCTTTGTTCTTCATACGCAGCTGTGCTCACTGGAGTTGCTGCTGAAAGAATGCAGATAACTGGTCATGCTCAGACACCAAATCAGCCACTGACTGATGAACTGAAGATAACAAAACTGGCACTTGGCTGACATGAGACTCTACTCCAAACAAGGCTTTACAAGGAGCCCAAGGTAGAATGAAAGGATGTGTTATACCAATACTCTGCAAGGTGCAACCAACTATTCCATTTAGTGGGTGTAGCTTGAGTCATACACCTGAGATACATCTCTAGACACTGATTAACACGTTCGGTTTGTCCATCTGTTTGAGGATGATAAGCCGTACTCAAGTTCAATTGAGTGTCCCACACTTTGAACAAATCACCCCAAAACCGGCTGGTAGAGATCTTATCATGATAGAGACAATGGAATGAGGAATGCCATGAGTCTTAAAAACAGCTTTGTCCACTGCAGATGCAACTTGTGAAGCAGTAAATGGGTGTCTTAAGGGAATTAAGTGAGCAAATTTAGTAAAGCGATCAACCACCACAAGAATGACAGTGTAGCCATCAGACTTAAGTAACCCCTCAATAAAATCCTTCGAGATATCAACCCATGCCTCCTTTGGAATTGGCAATGGCACTAATAAACCAGGCAATCAATGCTCATGTTTGGCCAGTTGGCAGACTTGACATTACTTCACAAAATTAGTCACAGCAGACTTCAACCCATTCCAAGAAAAAAGCTTCTTCAAACGCTGATAAGTAGCAATGGAGCTCGAATGGCCATTGATGGGAGAAGAATGGAAGGCAGTTATCAATTTAGTCTGAAGACCAGTATTAGCTCCAATCCAGACACGACCATTGTGATGAATTAAACCATCAGTTAAAGAGAAACCTTGAGCATTGTGAGACTTAATAGCCAATTCCATTAAAAGATGCTGAGCCTGACTGTCCACTGCATAGGAATTCACCGCTTCCTGCAACCAAATTGGTTGAACCACTGTCAAGGCAGAAATAGATGAGTGAACATGCATGCGAGATAAAGCATCAGCCACAATGTTCTCCACTCCTTTCTTGTACTGAAAGTTGTATTGTAAGCCCATTAGTTTAGTCATAGCTTTCTGCTGTAACTCAGTTCCCAGCACCTGATCATTGAGATGGCATGAACTCTTGTGATCAATTCTGATGGTGAAAGGGCACCTTTGTAAATAGCATCTCCATTTATCAACTGCCATCATAATAGCCAAGAACTCTCATATAGATGGAAAGTTTCTGATTAGCTGGTCATGATTTTGCTGATTAAGCACAACACAACACCCACACCATAGGCACAAGCATCAGTTTCCAGTACAAAAGGTTGATTGAAATTTGGTAGAGACAACAAAGGGGTAGAACTCATAGCCACTTTGAGTTGCTGAAAAGCCTGCTGAGCAGAGTCAGACCACTGAAATGCTTTCTTCTGTAACAACACTGTCAATGGTCTAGCAAGAATACTATAATTCTTAACAAATTTCCTATAATATCCTGTGACCCAGAAACCCTCTGAGCTCAGTGATAGTAGGGACTGGCCATGCAAGCATGGCAGCAGTCTTAGCAGGATCGTACACACTCCTTGCACTGAAATAATATGGCCCAAATATTCTAATTGAGGACAGGCAAAGGAGCACTTAATAGAGTTGATGCTGTCTCAAGAGAAGAAACACTTGTTTCAGATGAGCCAGATGAAAGGACAAATCTGGACTGTATACTAAACTGTCATCCATGAACACAAGTACATATTTCCTTATCAAAGAGCCAAACACTGAATTCATTACACATTGGAAAGTAGAGGGAGCATTGGTAAGGGCATCACCCTAAACGGAAATTGCCCATGGTGAGTTTTGAATGTTGTTTTAAACTCATCACCTTCCACCATTCTAATTTGCTGATAGCCAGCTTTTAAGTCAAGCTTAGAAAAGAATTGAGTGCCAGCAAACTCATCCAATAACAACTCATCAACAATAGGCATAGGAAACTTACTTTTGACAGTGATCAAATTGAGCTTCCTATAGTCCACACAAAAACGCCATGTGCCATCCTTCTTTTTGACCAACAAAACTGGGGATGCAAACGGACTCATGCTTGGGGTAATAAGGCCAGAATCAATCATCTCCTTGACTTGGTGTTCTCTTTCATCTTTTTGGAGGGGAGTATCTATAAGGCTTGCTATTGACAGGAGCAGCATCAGGAAGCAAGGCAATGGCATGATCATAAGTCCTATCAGGAGGCAGACAGGTAGGATCTTGAAAAACATCATCAAATTCTGTCAACAAGGAGATAACAATGGCTGGCACTGGAGGTAAGGAAGACACTTCATGTGGTTCCAGTAAAGCAGCTGCCCAAATGTCACACCCTTTTTGCCATTTCAGCACTTGAGGCAAAGACACAACACACAATTCAGGTGGGGACTGAATGTCAGGCACCCCTTGCAGCACAATCCACTGGTGATGATACTGAAACTTTAAAGTTTTAAGAGCCCAATTACAGGACATATCCCCCCATAGAGCTAACCAATCCATACCCAAAATTGCATCATAGCCCCCTAAGTGTACTACCCTCATGTCAGAAGAGAATGTGTGCCCTTGAATCCACCAGGTAAAATTAGGAACCACATATTGACAAGAGAGAATCACCATTAGGAACCATATATTGACAAGAGAGAATCACCATTAGCCACCTTCACCACTGATGGAGAAAGGGGATGCAATGGCAGGCCCAGCAGTTTGGCAAAATTGAAATCAATAAAACCATGGGAACTCCCTGAATCAACCAACATTAGTAACACTTTATTCTGCACCAAATGAGTCAAATAGTATTCAAATGAGTGGCACCAGACTAGGCATTCAAAGAAATATGACAAGTGTCCTCCTGATCGGAGTTCTCTTCAGCTGCCACAGCATTAAGCAAATCATCAGGTATGACCTCAGTTATTTGCATGGCCTTAATCTGCCCAGTAACTGCACACTGATGATCTGGGGAATATTTGTCACCACATTTGAAACAAAGACCACTGGCCCATCTATAATCTCTTAGTTGTTTTGCCTTCCACAATTCAGCCCTTTCTGGTTTAATAGCCAGAGTTTCATCACTAGAATGAGAAGTTTCCCCTTTAACACCAGATGGCTTGTATGACAGTTTCTTAACTTTGTAAGTTCCCAACTCAAGCAGCACACTTTCCTGCATTAAAGCAACAGCTGCAGCCTGTTGAATAGTGTCTGGTAATTGAACCACCACAGCAGCTCGAATTTCATCCTCCAGTCCCAAAATAGTGTCTGGTAATTGAACCACCACAGCAGCTCGAATTTCATCCTCCAGTCCCAAAATAAAGTGAGATACCAACATCATACCACCCACTGAAGGATCAAACACACGCACTTGGTAAACAAGAGAATCAAACTGATTTTTATATTCAACAACAGAGCCAGTCTGACGCCAAGTTTGCAGAACCTGCACTTTCTCATGCTGAGTGGTGCCGCTCAGATTCCAACGCAACAGCATGAAGAAATGGAGACCAATCGCGAACTTCTTCAACCAACTTAAACGACTGATACCACTTTTGCTGCAATACCAGACATGAAGAACCGCTGCAGAAACTTTAAACATAGTAGATGGAATATGATACATGTCAAAATAGGTTTCACACATATCAAGCCAAATACGAACGTCAGAGCCATCAAAACGAGGCAAATCCATCTTACGCAAACAACTCTTGGCTCGCAGCCCCCTTCATGGGAAGGGGGCGACTCGATTCAGTGCCATCCCAATGCGGAGCAGATTTCAGAAATACAAGAAGTGGAGGCGGCGGTGGAGGTGGTGAAGCACCCAAACTAGCCATGGAGAGAGAGGACGGGGAACCCAGAGTACTCACTTGGTCACCCAAGGCATGCTTCTGAAGACGCGCAGCCTGCGCATGCTCCTGCTGCAATTTCCCCACAGATTCCAAAGCGAGATTTACTTTGGTGGCCACCTGATCAATCCAGCCGCCGTGCTTTTCCATCTTTCTCATCAATAGCCTCCATCCTCTGAGTGATGGACTCCAGTTTCTCCAAGAGCTCCATTGAGTCCAGCGACTGCTGCAATGGAGCACTGAGTTTGATGGGCGCCGTGGTGCCTTCTCCAAATCCAACCGAACCAGAACCGAACTTACAGCGGCCGCACGCAGGGGTAGCCACCAACCCGGAGCACAGAGATTTTTACCAGTCAGATCGAGAGAGTATGAAAAGAATCAACCACAAAAACCCGAATCTGATACCACTGTAATAGATTGGAATCGCAGAGAGATCGAGAGATAGAGAGAAGCAGCAGAGAAAGGATGAACAGAAGAACAGAGAAGAACAGAAGAGAAACAGAGCAGAGATGGAGATAGATTTAGTTTTCTCTATTCATTTTCATAACCCCTTCCCCTTGCTGTAATAGAAACAGAGCTAGTCACATGACGCAAGCACACAGGCTCAACAACTCAAACGAGCTCGCAGGCTCAACTCACGCACGCACAAAACACCAACTGTTGCATATCTGGCACGATCTACTGTAGTGTATCACCAGCTGTGACAGGTGTAACCCCGCATGTCGTGACCCATATGCGCCCCATGCCCTTGCACATTATGCCCCAGCCCAGCCCCGCACTCACTCCCCCGCAACGCCCCTGGCACCTAGCAGTTTTGGGCTTATCCCCTACTTATAGAAAATAAAATTCAGCTTGTCTACCGTTTACTCAGTGTATTTAACGCCTTTGATGTGGGTTCAGCGGCAAAATGCCATGCATAAAAATAAAAAATACAACTCTTACCACAGTTTAGTAGGACCAATATACATGTACAGTAAAACATATGCATAGATATTGAGTGCCCAAACGCTAAAAATTGCAGACAACTGAGATGTTGTAATAAGCACTTACCGTGGAGAGATACCTCATTCTTTGTATGCATATTGGTGACTCACCAAGCCCAGACTCCTAAAATCATGGTAAAATCCTCATCAAACATATACATGCACATACAAAAGATCCAAACTTATGAACTAATATGGTAATCATACCTCCAATATCCTGATAGACTCTTCAATAAGGGCTTCTGCATCTTTTCCTTGTTGACTTAACACCTAATAACAGCAAAGAAATTTAGGCTTATGTGACTATAGTCACTAAACACAACTGTGGAGATAGGAAAAGGTTAAATACAAAACCTTATCCCTAATTAATATCTTCTACTCCCTCCATTCCAAAATATAAGCATTTCTAGGATTCAAAATTTCTACCACAATACAAGCATTTCTGGGACACTGAATCAATACACAGAAATCCATGCATTTTCAGCCAATCAGGTGCTTGGGTGGGGAATCTAAATAATTCAAAATTTTGGCCATTGAACTGAAGTGACGAAAAGGGAAAATTTTTCCCCTTAACCCTAGCATTTGCTAAACAACCTAGAAATGATTATATTTTGGAACAAAGGAAGTAATTATTTTATCTGACAAGAAAGTGACAGCAGGAGGAAAATGTTCATGACAGCTTCCTTCTTTCCATAATGACCAACTTCATAATTAGCATAGAATTGTGGGATTGAGTTCTTTTGTATAGGTGGGTCGCTACAAATAAATGACTCTAGGAGACAAGAGGATACTAATATAAGTAGTTTTTGCCAAACAGTACCATGAGGCCAGATATACTTTTACTATTCTATATTTCTTTTTTTTCTACTCCCTCGCAACCTTACATGACAAGGAAAATCAGAGTAGAAGAAATTTTATGATCAAATCAACATAAATGATGGTGGTATCAATTAGAGAGCAGAATAAGTTCAAATGATACTACTCCCTCTGTCCAGGAATATAGGGTATTTTGCCCCTTGGTATTTCCAGGAATATAAGAGTTGTTTACCCGAGGCTAGCAAGGACAGGAGCAATCGATGCCATCCACTAGAAATTAAGTACTCCACCAGTTCCCGTCAGAATAAAAGAAATACAGAGAATGTACTAGTGCTACTCCACACCATTCAACCTGCCAAAGTTTAATAGTTTAATCCCCAAAGGTGTACATTGTGCAGTTCATTCAATGTGCCGATGTGTATTGCTGGATGTCTTAGATGCAATCTTTCATCTTCCTTAATTTGTGCTAGATTGGGAATAATCCCCCATATTCCTGGACGGAGGGAGTACAATTCAGGTCTTCACTAGGAGTCTGATTGGTTCTCGACAAAAGGCAATGATTACTTACAGAAAAATGTAGCAAAAGAAAGGAAGATAATGTGAGCTGATACATTGACAAGAAAAAAAAAAGTAAAAAGTTATATCTATAGGTTAAACAGCAAAACAGAAGTATCCTCAGCTGGAATGTGCAGGTTTGGAAAGGCAATATGCCGCAGGATTGCAGTCACAAAATAATGAAAATATAAAAACACTACAACAATAGCTTAAACAGCAAAATACTGCTAGTACCACCCTGATTGAAAGGAACAGGACTAAGGTAACACAAGCAAGATTACTGACAAAAGGTAATGAGTCTATAATGTAGAGCACGATATACAGCAGCAATATAAATATAAAAGGAGCAACAGTACCTTGCCAAGAAGGTACATTGTGCTTGCATACTCTGGATGACCAATCCCCATAACACGTCCTTCTATCTACAGATGCAATTAAAACAGACATATTATATAGTAATAAATGGAATTTCCTTGCTACTGTAGTTAAATATATTTTTTTACATATAAGCAAAGACAAGTTATTTTCTAGTCGGATCAGTAACTGTCAACTGATATGCATTGTTATTGCATATTCATTGCAGAAATCACTAATAAGTACTAACTATTAGTTGAATCAACAAAACTAGCATGAAGAACAGGGGGGTGGTGGTGCGCAAAGGTCAAAGGCCCATTATCCATAGTGTATTGTGGATAAGATCTTGAACTTTCAACAACTCAACTAATAAGTTTTTTTAAAAAAAAAAAATGTTGCCAGTGAACCTCCATATAGCATATAAGACCATCAAAAAGGGATAGATGACCAAATTAACACAACAAAAAGAAGTCTACTTTTGCACCACTATAATTTACACGCAACTTTGACACTGTTGTCGTCTTGCTCTCTCTGAAATTACAGTCAAACCTACTTGCATGCCATCATTCAATCAAAAACAATGATGTGAATGCAGAACAATTGACACTGTTGTCTTGCTCTCTGTGAAATTACAGTCAAACCTACTTGCATGCCATCATTCAAATCAAAAACAATGATGTGAATGCAGAACAAAAACACTGACTCAAGTACTGTTAATGTGATATCACTTATTAGTACCACCATTGATGACCAATACATGAAATTCAGGTAAATACATATTCAACCTGGAGAGAGAAAGGAGTCACAAATAAGTTAACTTACAGTACCTTCAAAGCACGCTGCAAAAGGAAACAACAGGAACAGATGACAGTATTAGAAGCAAGCTTATGTTGGCAAAACACATTCATCAAGAGCACAAAAAAAAACTAACAAAATAATTATAGTAAGAACTGAATAGCATCGTTTTTTTTTCTTTTCACTGATGCTTTTATTGTGCATTTTCATTCTGCAAGCACAACCTTATCTGTAGTAAAAACAGGTTAGGTGGGCCACAACTCAGATGGTCATTGTATTGCTGCTACGATGCTTTAGGAAATTCTTTAACCTACATGCTTGGAGCAAGATAGTACACATTATTCAATCTGGCAAAAGATGCTATGAAAATGGCTCCATTAGTTTACCACTCTCGACAGAGCACAAACACTACAATTGAAGCTAAGGAACACAGAATACTACTGCCCCTATATGCTGATCCCATAAACAATAGCCAGTACTCTATTGCATGATAGTTCTACACAAAAACATCCCAGACTGCCCATCACAGTAAAAGAACCAAGGAAAAAACAGAACAGAATAGACAAGACCTATGAGGCCGTAAAAGGTACCTCATAACATGTCTGAGCTAGAGCAAACTTGCGTTGAAGATGGTAGCATATTCCAAGACTATGCAAAGCAGTTCCAACCCTACAGTAAAGTATGATTCATAGATGGACAACATTAAGATAATTACCAGAACTAGAAAACAAAGACAAAACATCTTGTGTTTCCATATATTTTAAAGCATATAAAAGATATAGAATGGGAATTTGATTGAAATTAAAATAATTGGAAATAAGCACTTAAAACAAAATTAAGATAATTACCCAGATGTGGTCAAGCATGTAAAAGATACAGAATGGGAGTTTGATTAAAATAGAAGTAATTGCAAAAAGACACTTAAAATTTGAATAAATAAAAAATTACGCTTTGTTTTTTTTAGCAAGGGCCCCTTTGAATTGCAGGATTGAGAAAACGTAGGATTTTGACAGGAATGCAAGTGTAAAACAAAGGATTGCAAAACACATGAATGACCGTTTGATTGGACCACAGGAAAAGCGCAGGAATTAGAGGAGAGATTAAGACCCAAAGGAAAGTTTCCATGGGGTTCTACCTCATGTTAGATTTCCTCCAAAACTTACATGGCATGAGGCATTTCATAGGAATTTCATAGGATTCAATTTTATCAATTCCTTTGATTCAAAGGATCATCTAGGAAAAGATACCATAGGAATAAAATCCTCCAAATTTCCTCTAACTTTCCTTTGAATCAAAGGGGGCCTAAGTATGTGGTCAGGCTCTTTACATCTTGTACATTTACACGAGAGGGGTAGCATAACTGATTGTTTTACCACTTATATACCACCTAATAAATATTAGTGTTAACTAAAATGCCACCTAAATTTCACAAGCCTTGTGTTATACCACTCATGATACATGCCAGCAACTCTCCTAACAACTTGACCAGATGCCTCAATCTCACTTGCCTTAATTTCATTTTCCTCTCCGGTTTCAGCTTCTAGCCTCCTCCTCTCATCATATATTCATATAGCACTCCATAGCCTCTCTTGATTGGGGATACTCCACTAACCACTTCCCCAGCACATTGGTTCTTCTCCCTTCAAATCATTGACCAGGCAAGGCTAGGCCACTGCTTGGCAGCCTTCCACCGAGACTCCAAGAGCCATCCACACCTCTAACAGTCTAATTTCTCCCCCTCCCCCCCCCCCCTTTTGTCTGTCCAAGCACATGTCAGACAGACTCCATGCACTATCACCGTCTCCTCCTAAACTCTCTTTGTCAACACTTCACAATCAGTGTTCTTAAAGCGATAACACGAGGTGAGTTGACCCACTCCCTTCCAAAAACCTAGGCAACACCTAGGCATTTAAGCCATGCATCAAGGCAACGCCTTACACATATCCTAACTTATACAATTTCACCGAATTTTGTAGTATATACATACAGCGTTGCTGCCAATTCTTGTGTCCAAGTGCCACAGAAGCACCTGAGAGAAGTTCCACACAAGCAGCAGGGCAAAGCACCTAGGTGTAGAAACACGTCACACAAGCAGAAGAACAGAGGTGCACGGGTGCAAGTAGTAGAGTAGACCATGAAGAGTAATGTGCACAAGAAAATGCAGAGCTGTGCAAAAAATAGAGCATGTGCCCTTGATTTCTCCTCTGTGTGCGTGAACTCAATCTGCTTGGCTACCCCTCGATTTCACATGATTTATCATGGGAAGCATACGCTCCATGTGAAGAAGGGAAGCCAGAGGCGACACCCTGACCTCTCAGCATACCCAGACACCTAGGCAACGTTTTAAAACCATGTTTACAATGAATCTAATTGTTCACATGCAGCTGTAATGAAGATTCTTTCTGGAGTATGATATGGTTTTTTATGTAACATGCTCAGCATGATCAGGTTGTGTTGATTTGATTTAGTTTGAACTTAGATTGTTGTAAATCGCTGATTGATTAATTAGAATTAGTGTTTGGATTCATTATAATTAGAACCACCAGCGGCACCCCTTATGCCTGGTACTGGAGTTGGGAGAGAAGCTCCAGGACGGATCTAGACAGGAAGGGGCTGGGAACTCAGCATGAGGTGCATCTGGGGGTTGTCTACCAACCAGAGGCAGGGAGGAGATCAAGAAGAATCTGGTGTTTAGTGCCAGTTGGGCGATTTGACAGGAGCAACAGGAATGATAAAGTGAGAGAACTTGAAAAGTTTCGATTAAAGTGGACCTAATCCTATTTTACTATAAAGTTGATGCCCACTAACTTCTAAAGATCAACATGCAAGTATGCCACATCATCACCCACTAGCAATTATTATCTAGAGTATTTTAAATCACATGCAAGTGTGCTACGTCATCACCCACTAGCAATTATTATCTATAGTATTTTAAATATCATGCAAATATAACATATCATTTACAATTTTGTTGTATTTTTAGAACTCAATATGCAACCAATGTCAAATCATTATCATTTTCACATTATTTAAACATGTACATCTATCATTTCTAGAATGTATAACATGCATTCATCCACATATCCCGCAGCAAAGCGCGGGGTATCAACTAGTTGTTTTAATGGTGCATAGGATTTGGGTAGTACTGTACTGGTTATACCTAATTTTCTCACCATTCTATACTGGCATAAAGTTTAGTTACAGTGGTAACATTAGTGAATACTCCAAGTTGATAATACAACATTTGCAGTCTACCCATAATGAATGATAGCAGAAAAAGAAGATCCAAATGTACCTTATATCGTCCGATCCAAATGATTCTTCCAGGATTTCAATTGCTTCCAGATACAATAGCTCAGCCTTCTCGTATTCTTTCTTTAACCTATAAAACTCAGCCTGCAAAATTTGGGAGTAACAATTTATTAAAATATTTGGCTCCATCCAGCCTAGTATTAATTGTTTGCGGTGTTAATAGTATTGACATATACATAGCCCTGTCTACACCTGGCCCATTTAACTTGAGTGTGATTAGCGCAAACAGAATGAAGAGTAGTTGTGGGTGGCAAAACATATCATGGTACTAGATCCTAATCCTCCTCATCAACTCCCTCTTTTTCCCCACCATTGTCCTTGCATCAATAATCTGCTTCAGCTAAGTGAATGTAAGCTGACATCTGTGTGTGTTATGCTCTCTTCAACCAAGATCAGATAGCCACATGGCAATTGATATTACCATGTAATTTTAACTATTAGTAAGTAACCCTAAGCAATTTGGAATATGCTATCCCTAGATGTAAAATCACCAACATGTTCAGGAGAAAGGCGAAACTATACTGAGACCCTCAACAAGTACTCAAGAAGAGCAAGAATGTATACCTATTATCAATTATGTTACTATAAATATTTGTGTTGGTGATAATGGTTCGTTCATCCCTCTGACCTCCCCCTTCCACCTCCCTGTGTTCTCAAATAGATGATGCCCTAGAACGTGGTGCAGTAAAACCTCGAAATCTTAACTCATTAACATGTGTAACAACATTAAGATTTGGTATCTGATAATGACCTCATTCGAATCCCTTCCATGCAGTTTATATCTTTAATATTTTTATGAATATAAAATAGGAAAAGTAATGCCCTGGAGACAATGTCCTTGTCCTAACAACGGTTAAAAGACAACAGGGGGAGTATATCTTAACAAAAAAAATCAAAAATATAATAAAATGTATCCCAATAAACAAAATAACTTTAGACCAAATTATGGTTCAGGGCAAAGTGGTGAAGCTAGCATGTAACTAGCGTTGAGCATGGTGAAGGAGCGATGGCAACTAACATGCAGCTCTTCTAAGGATAACAACAGAATGAGGTCACGGAGAAAACCAAGCACCACAACAAATAAGTTGCCGATTCAATGTGCATGTGTATATGAATTTGTTTATTTATTTATTCAAAGCAAAGCAAGGCCATTCAACTTTGTAAAACTCAAGGTTATATTATGGATTAAAGAGCATATTAGTCTTCAGTAAATAACCAAACTAACAATTACCAGATTGTTAAGGGCTGACGCAACATGTGGATCTCTCAGTCCAAATCCTTCTTTCGCTTCATGTAGGGCTGCCTGGAAAAACTTCTCAGCTTCATCTAGGTTTCTCTACAAAATGGAAAGAAACCTTTGATGGCATAATAAAGAGTATAAATGACTAAAGATTCAGCCTTTAGACAATCTCTCAGACAATGAGCAACTTCCAAGATATAAATGTGCAGAAAATATGATTCAAAATTTCCAATCTAATATATTCATATCAGTGTACATGTCTAACCTGGCTCACATCACAATTTTGAGGAGAATAACTTTGCTACAATGCAAGAACATTGCAGATTGTTAAGGGTTCACTTTAACATGCTGCACTAAATACCACTCAAGTGACAAAATGAAACCATGGGTAGAAGTATACCCTTTAAGCCACTCAATACGCAAGAGTGGAAACTGGAGAGTGACAAGTCCCAGTTTCTACTAAAAATGAAAGAGAACTGTCCAGTGGTTCACTTCAATGCACATTCCCTCAAAGCCATTATAGATACAGGCATACAGCCAAAGCCATTGTTTGAAGGTATACTTCTTTAAGACTCAAAACACGAGATGCAATCCTATATTTTAACGTAGCATAAAACAAAATTCCTCAATTACTAGAAATAGAAGGATAAGCACAATCATGAACCCATATCCAGCCTGATGGCTTCATAAGAGCATCAAATTTTGGAACAAATAATTATGAGAGGTCTCTAGTTCAAATCCAGGATGGCATGGCTGCACCTAGAAAAGAACTCACATATGGCTCGAGAGCCAAGCCACTGGGCATAGGCTGATACCAATAAGACTTCCGGAATCCTCCCATCCTGAAAGGAAGAATGTGAAATTCTTTTTCCTTTCCGCAGGATAGGAGATCCATGTTATATGCTTGGTAGGTTCTCCACCAAGCAGAAATGCAGAATGAAGGTCCGGCACATGGATACAAGTTATCCTTGTTCTCCCCATCCAATAATAAACACATAAGTTCCCTGTCAGGGAAGGAAGTGCTGAACCAAGCTCTCGAGCAAAAGCAAATTATTTTCCTAACATTATGGTTGTGGAATACATATGTGAAGCGATAAATAGCTTAATAGGAAAACTAGAAGTGCATATCCAAGGTTTCTGATGATGTCATCCTACTGGCAGTATCAGCAGGTGACCGGAAAGTGTGGAACGAGTACAAATTGATTCACTGAAAAATCAACCACCTTCTGGACTATACAATAGGATTGTTGTTCTGTTATATATATCTAATAGGATTGCTGTTCTGTTCTTTAGAAAGATCTATTGCTTAGAATAAACGGTAAAACAGTATAAAAGTAAGTTAGAGACAAAAGGTGGTTTGAATAAATCTACAGGTTATGAGTTACTTGCTTTCAGTAAAAAATCTCGAGCATTATCAGTGAAGATTCTCCATTTGACAGTGTGTTCATTTGAGACCACTGAGCCATCTTCGATTCGCTGTAAACCTGTAGCGTTTTCCTCAGTTTGCTCATTTCTTGTAGCTCCTAGACCAGCTGAATCATCCTGAGCCAGTGCAGAGTCATTGCATAGACCAAGAAAAATAGCTGTATTCAGATTGAAGTTGGGATTTCAGGGCATAATATGAAAATTCACTTAAAGAGATGTAAAAGAAGAAAATGAATATAAATAAGTGTTTAACTAAATAGCTGTAAAAATTTGAAAGTGTAACGTTGTAACACATACACAGAACTGGTAAGAGGTAGCAAAAAATGAAACAACAACGAAATTATTGTATATAGCAATAGTAACATCAAGAAAACAAGTTGTCTTACACACTACGCAGTGCATATAACCATCACAACATTATGCATGTGGCTGTTTCAGGAATTAGTTAGTATACTTCCATTGATCAGTGCCAAGTGATCTAAATCAAGGATCCTACAACCTAGACAAAGAACCTGCAGCTGCAGCTTAGTTTTGTTGTCCTAATCGGATGCTAAATACATTTGGGTTCTTTGCATATATGCAACCAGTACAGAAGGCACAAGTTAAAGATTCATTTAGTAAAGTAATTATATACTACTCAAATTTTGCTAATTGAGGTACGGGCAAGCAACATGTAATGTGCAAACAGCGGATACACATAAGGAAAACTAACATATGAGCGGTATACACAGGAGAGAGATAGAAAGCAGACCTGCTTGACCAACTAAGACAGCACCAACAGTTGAAAAGAACTGGCGATCCCCCCTACGTCCGAAGAAACCATCGCGCGCCAAACCTAGGAGAAGCAATGCATTTAGGATGAAATCATGCCTCCTCATTAGCTCACGCCACAGAAATTTCGAGGACGTATGTAAGTTTCATCATCCGTTTAGCAGAATAACCGCAGATTCATCGAATCCATCACATAGAAACTCATGAAATCCTTTCCCAAACGCGTTCCACCAGAGTAGAATAGGTACTAACCGGAGGGGACGACGAGGAGCGGCGGCTCGACGCGGGGGATTGAGGAGACGGCGGCGAAGGGGCGCGACGGCGTGAGCAGCGGGAAGAGGCGGGGAGTCGCTGAGGCTACGGAGGAGGCGTGTTCGGCCGGGGGCTGGAGGCGGCGGAGGTGGAGGAGGCGGCGGTAGAGCGCCATGGTTGGCAGCGGTCGGCGGAGGCTGGATGGAAGGTGGCGGCGGCGGCGGCAGCGGAGGATTGGAAGAAGCCCTAGGTCGGGGATGGGGGAGGAGCTAGAGGAGGGCAAGAGGAGCCGGGGGAAGCTTTGCGTGCCGGCGGCGCACGCTAGCTTTTGCTGCTGCGTTGACGAGAGAGGAAGAGAGGGGCGGCACCGCCCTCCGGCGGCGGCGGCGGCGGCGGCGGCGGCGCAGAAGAAGGGGACGGCGAGGATGACGGTGGAATGGTGGATGCAGTTAGGTTTCCATATATTGGGTCACTGGCCAATGGGGGCCACATCCACATACGGAGTAGTATATGGCAACGGCTAGGAATTGAGCCGACGAGTAGTCTGTCGCAAGTTCGCAACGGATCGCAACGGCTAGGAATTGAGCCGACCCATATGGAATTGGCAGCTCTAGGCATGTGTTTGGTTTGAGAATTACTCCATCCGTTTCTATAAAACGTTTTAACTTTAGTTTAACTAAACTCGAACTATTTTAAATTTAATTAAGTTTATGAACAAATATAGTAATATTTATAATACCAAATTAGTTTCATTAAATCAATAGTCGAATATATTTTCATAATAAATTTGTGTTGAGCTGAAAAAAAAAATTTCTATAAATTTTGTTAAATTTGAAATAGTTTGACTTTGACCAAAGTCAAAACATCTTATAACCTGCAACGGAGGGAGTAGATGGGATTGGTTGAGTCCATCCCTGATAGATAGGATGGTTCTATTTTCTTGTTTGGTTCGAGAAATGGAATGAACCATGTTTCTTTTTTGTTTGAGGGATAAAAAGGGATAGAATGGTCCTATCACTTGTTTGGATAGAGAAGTGAAGGTAAAATAGCTAGATAGAGATACCTCTATAGATAGAGTTGGTGAGGTTACCCCTCTTGTACCAAATACAGAGGAATGAATGAATTATAATCAGTAGTTGATGAGCATACAGTTATGCTTCCTCCTTTTACATTGCTGTTGTTTATTTCCTACACACCATAACCACTCCACCACAGATCATCAGACAACAGCAAAAAAATTCAGCAGAATCAGATCAATCAACAGCATAAAAAAACTTCAGATGCTCCATGGACTTTGTAAGTCTTGCTCAATTAACTCAGTTGTAGATTCACTTATCCAATAAATACTTGCTCATATCAGAAAATTTTCTACTGTGCTAGAATTTACCGAACAAACAAAACAACATCATGTGATGTTCTTTGTAGCAAATCTTGGAAAAGAAGACATCGAGGAGGAAGGGAAGTGAGGATGGGGAAGTGACGAGGGAGGGAGGTCATCGCTGGCGGCGGCCACTTGTTAACGAAAAACACGACGGCCTAGGATATCTACTTAACTCTAATGTAGGTCCAAGGCTAGCCTTAAGTGTGTCAAGGGCGTGCCAGCTAGTTTGATCCTGCAACCAATAAGGAGAACAAACATAATAAGTCAGTCTATAGCCGATCGGCCGATAGGTCGATGACATATCGTCAGTGATACCAACCGATATAATTGGACTAGATCGGCTATGGATTGATGTATGAATAAAGCACAAACCCTAAACATGCCTCACGCCGCCGCCTCCGCCTTCCTCTCGTACGTTTTCATCACCCTACCCTACCAAACAAAAGGCCGTATTGCCTTCATTCAACCGATGTATATTACAACCTATGGCTCCAGAAAATAAATGTGTTCTTACCCGGGTAAAATTACCATCAAGACTTCACCAGCCATAGAGTCGCTTTACCAGAAAAGTAAAACGACTTACAATCCTATAACAAAGGTTATATCATACTATATCATTCTATGCTATAATAGAATGAATTTCTCTATAATTCATAAGAATTAACACATGTGTTTATATTTACGATTATATTTTTTTAAGTAGCAAACGGTGTATGTCTATGGAGATGGTCAGAGTCATAGTCGAGTGTGCATCTAAGTAGAGATAGGGTGAGTGTGCTTGGCTGCTTGCTATCAGGTCTTTCTTCCTTAGTAGCAAAAGCTGAGTAGGACACCACAGTACCACACCGGATGACGAAGCTCGCCTCCCCAATCTCCAACCGTCAAGGAGCCAATGCAAAAAACAAACAAAAAAAATCACGCGGCAAACAATGGGATTAAAATTCACCTAAAGTTTTTTACATGATTAGCTAGAAATGGTTCGATTTTTATGTGGACTTTTATCATGTTGAAAGCCATTAACAAAAAAAAAGAAAAAAAAGAGTTGTTTGTGCATATCTAGAGCTCTGTAGTCACACCATCACCAATGGAAGCCGCGAAAAATAGGCAAAACAAATCCCCAAATCCAACAACCTGAAGCGGGTCTCTCAACACTATCTCACTTAGCTCGCTTCAGTCTGACGACCATAGCCACTCCTTTGCTCGCCGCTCCTCGTGGCGCGCTGCTCGCCTCGCAGGCCGTGTCGGCCAGCGGCGGCACCATCGTGTTCACCACCCTTGGCCGCAGCCGCTATGAGTTTAATATCTTCTCTCTCCCCCTCTCGCCCTCCCCGCATAACCCTGCCACCGAGCTCTACCTCACCGATGGCGTCTCCGTCAACTACAATGGCAACTTCGCCCCCACCTCCCACTCCGACTCCATCCTCTTCATCTCCGAGCGCAACGGCTCCCTCAACCTCTACCTCTCTCCCGTACCCTCCTCCTGCCACGAGGCGCTCGAGGCGGCGGCTCTCTCGCCGCTGCTCCCTGGGAACCCATCGCGCTCTAGGACCGGCTATCGCTCACACCCGACGGCTCCCACCTTGTCTATGTCTCCACCGCCATCCCCGCTGTGGAACCGCGCAGCAGCTGGGTCGCTGTGAACTCCATCGAGCTGTCCACCAGCCGCACGTGCCGCCTGACGCCGCTTGGTGTTGCGGACTTCAGCCCCGCCGTGTCGCCCTCGGGTGAGTGGACTGCCATTGCGTTGCCTGGCGCCGCCAGTTGGAACGGTGATGACGGAGCGTGGGGCTCCTCACCGGGAGACCGCGTGGGCCCCCCTTTGCCGGTTCGGCCGGGGGCGCTAAGTGAGGTTCTAAGCCCTTGATCTGTGGAATGTTTCGCGAGAGAGCAAATTCACAAGACGCGGGCGATGTAGACAGGTTCGGGCCGCTGAGAAGCGTAATACCCTACTCCTGTGTTCTGGTGGATCTGTGTATGAAGGAGTTACAAAGAGCTGGAGAGAAAGAGCGTTTGAACTCTAGAGACCCTCTCCCTACTCTTTTTTTTTCCGTCCCTTCTACGAGCTCAGATCTTCTCCCTCCCCTTTTTCTTGGTAGGCATGGTCCTCCTTTTATATCTCAAGGGGATACCACATATACCATTTCTACCTACCCTTCTTTTGGGTGGGGACCCATCCTACTTTGATCAAGATTTGGCTCGTACTTTTGTCTGACACCGGGATAGCCCTGTTCTCTCTCATTAATGGGCGGAGATTTGCAATGGCTGCTGTTTGAATGACCCTCCGATGGGATGGGTCATACCAACCTCCACTCCGTCTGAAGCAGGTGCAACGTGGAAGCACGGTTGTTTGCCAATGACGCAACCGGCGTATGACCAGTCACAGACCGGTCATTCTTGTCCACCACGTGTCAGTTTAGCATGCTACACGTCTGCCCTTCTTCATACAATGGCTTCCTTGCAATGATTGCGATGAAGCCTGGAATGTATCTGGCTGGGGCTGATGTGCCAACTCCAGGAGTCCCCACGCCGGCTCCGACTAGGGACGAGTGCCTGGAGGCGTGTGTCAGGCCGCCTGTTGCCCCTTAACCCGCGATCTGACCGGTCTGTGACCGGTCACACACTGCGACCTGTCACGGACCGGATAAGCCTGCGCTATACTGCATTAAATGCGGCGTGATGCGCTCGTCCAACCCGCAATAAACGCGGTTAGGTGAGCGCCGCTGTGCTCACCTAACCCATTCACGTGGCGCCAAACCCTCAGGGGGTCGGGGCGCCCCAGCCCTCGGGGACGAAACGGGAGCGGCCCGACCCCTCGGGGAGATAGAGGAAGGGGCGGCCTCTTCACCCTCGGGCCCGACCCCCCGAGGGGGTCAGGCCACGTGGGTGACCGCGGCTGCCCCAAACCTCTAGTCAAGATATCCCCGGTCCCATGTCACCGACAGTAGCCCCCGGCGTTATGCCAGGGCGATCGCCCTCCTCGAGGAAAACGCTCGGGCGTGACGCCACTCCTCAGGCCTGGTGACAGGTGGGGCCGGTCTCTACAGGTGGACAGGAATCCAGTGGTCGCAAATCGCGCGCATCGGCAAGGGAAAAACCGACCGACAATAATGAGCGGCTTTCTTCAAGACCGCTACATTACTTGAGTAGCGCACGAATTGGGACGAGCCGGTTTGTTTCGCCTGGAGATGTGATGATGGTGCATCGGTCGGCGAGCGTAGTTAACGCGCGCACGATATGTCCCATCTCGACTGCCACGGCCGCACATCCGCCTCGTGCGCCGCAAACGGGCGAGCGGGATTAGTGGAGGAGTGGGCGCGAGAAACGAGGGGGCGAGATAGTGGGCGCGGGAAGCGAGGAGCCGGGCACAGCGTTTGGCAAGGGTATAAAGACGCTGAGGAAGAGATTCGCTTCCTTCCTCTCGCCATTATTCCCCTTGCCTTCGCCGCTTGCGCTCTAACTTCTCGTTTCCTGTGCCCTACCCTCGCCACACTCACTCGCTCTCAAACCCCTCCTCCGCCGGCGTTATGGTACGGGGCTCCGCACCGCTCGACGGTAGCGTGCTGCCGCCTTCTCGTATCGTGAGCGAGAGGCAGGTCGGGCTGCTGCGCCGATTCATGCCGGAATCTGCCACCGGCCGGGAGGTGGTTGCGCTGGGTGAGGGACGCCCGGCGCCACACTACCCGGGGTGGTCCGTATTCTTCCTTCCCTTCGCAATGGCAGGGCTGGTTCCGCCATTCTCTTCTTTCTTCATGGATGTTCTGGAGCTTTATGATCTCCAGATGGCGCACCTCACCCCCAACGCAGTAATGACGTTGGCCATCTTCGCGCACCTGTGCGAGATGTTCATCGGGGTGCGCCCATCTCTCCGGTTGTTCCGGTGGTTCTTCACCGTACAGCCGGTGTCGCCACCGTCGGTAGTCGGTGGCTGCTACTTCCAACCGCGGGGGCCGGTGCTGAACCGCTACATTCCCTGCGTCCTTCGCAAGAAGTGGGATGACTGGAAGAGCGACTGGTTCTACACCCCTCTCGCCGACGAAGCGCGCCTCCGACTTCCGAGCCAGCCCCCGGCGCAGGCCTCCAGCTGGCGGGCGCCGGTAGATCTGGGAGACGGCTACGACGCCGTTCTTGATCGCCTGGCCGGTTTGCGATCCCAGGGGCTCACGGGGGCCATGGTGTTCGGCGACTACCTTCGTCGCCGAATCGCGCCGCTCCAGCGGCACGCCCGGGGCGCCTGGGAGTACACCGGGCCCGAGGACACCATGAGGACCCACCAGGGGCGCAAATGGGACTGGGACCCTGAGGACTTCAGGATAGTGGTCCAACGGGTGCTGAATCTCAGCTCCGTGGAGGCATCCCTCATCCCTCAAGGGGTCCTTCCCCTCTGCTGCGATCCAGAGCGCGCCAACATCCTGACCATCATGCAGGAGGTCGGGGCGTCGGGGGAGCGGGCCCCCCGAGGCCACGATGGCGCGGGCGGGAGCCGCAGGGGGGAACAATCTACCCCAGGAGGGGGTCGTGCTTCTGGGCCCCGTGACGGGGGCCCGGGGGGCAGCCGCCCTGCCGACGCCCGGGGGAAGAGGAAACAGGAGGATACCCCCTCCCCATCTCCTCCCCGAGGGGGCGGGGCGGTGCGTGCCAGCAGCAGGCGCCCGGAGGGTGCTGTGCCGACGTCGCAGCCCGAGGGGGAGCGAAAAAAGAAGCGGCTCCGCAAAATAGGGGGGACCGAACCAAGCCGGGGAAACCTCATCTCCCCCCCAAGGTGGTCGTTTAGTCGACCTCCTCGCAGGTTCGTCCCTGCGCCTACTGCGGTCATATTCATTCTCCCATCTCTCAAGGCAAGTTTTCACTCACCCGTTTTTCGTCTTCTGGTTTTTCTTCTGCATCAGCGAGATCCCGTCGCGCCCTTCTCGCCATTCCAAGTCCGGCCGGTCTGAGGCCGAGGAGACGGCGACCGCGGAGGCCCGGAGGCGGGAAGCCGACCGGCGAGAAGCCGCAAACCGCCTCCGGGAAGCCGAGGAAGCTGCCCAGGAGGCTATCCGGGCTCGCCAGGCTGAGGAAGCCGCTTGGGAGGAGGCCAGACTCCACCGGGCCGAGGAGTCCATCCGGGAGACGGAGGCGGCGCGTGCACGCGGGCGGACTGCCAAGCCCCCGACCCGACTCCGCCCGAGGCGACGACGACTTCCGAAGCCACCCACGACGAGGCCGCGGGCGCACCGCTCGGGCCCGACCCATCGGGCGATGCTCAGGACGAGCCAGCTTCGGGGGACGTCCCTGAGTTCGGCACGTCGATCGGCGGGCCGAGCCGTGCGGCATCCTTTACGAGGCGGCTCTTCCCCATGCCTTCCGCTGCCCCACCGAGCGCAGAGCCCCTTCTGCAGGCCTTGGCCACTGCGAACACCACGGTGTTGGACGGGTTAAGTGCCCAGATGGAGGTCCTACAGGTAGAGCGGGCGGAGCTCGACGCGGTGTGGGCGCGTGTCGAAGAGGGGCGACGCTCGGTGGAGGCCATGGTGGAGGCGGGCCGCAAGGCACACCGCTGGCACACCTCGGAGCTCGAGGCCCGTCGTAGGGACCTGGCGGAGATCGCCAGGGAGGTGGAGGAGGAGCGAGAGACTGCCCTCATTGCCACCGCCGTGTTTAACGCGGCGCGGGACGACCTCTGCCTCCAATACGGGAGCCGGGGGGCGGAGCTAGAGAAGAAGCTCGACGCGTCCCGGCAGCGCGAAGAGGCCCTTGAGGCTCGCGCCACGGTGCTGGAGGAGCGCGCCCGTGCCCTGGACACGAAGGAGAGGGAACTGGCGGGTCGCGAGGCCGCCGTCGCCATCCGGGAGGCAACGCTGGCAGCGCACGAGGCCGCCTGCGCCGAAGAGGAGTCCGCACTCCGCCTCCGTGAGGACGCGCTCACCGAGCGGGAGCAAGCTCTCGAGGAGGCCGAGGTCGTGGCGCAGCGGCTGGCGGACAGCCTGTCCCTCCGCGAGGCAGCGCGGGAGGAGCAGGCGTGCCGTGATCTGGAAGGCGCCCGCGCCGAGAGGGCCGCACTGGATCAGCGGGCCGCTGAGCTCGAGGCGCGGGCGAAGGAGCTGGACGCGAGGGCGCGCAGCGGCGGGGCGGCCGCGGGCGACGGTGATCTAGCCGCCTGCCTCGCAGCTGCTGAACACACCATCGCCGAGCTGCAGGGCGCGCTAGACTCGTCCGCCGGGGAGGTCGAGGCCCTCCGCTTGGCAGGCGAGGTAGGGCCCGGCATGCTTCGGGACGCCATCTCCCGTCTAGACCGCGCCGGGCGGCAGGCGGGCCTCTGGGGCGGGCGGATCGCGAAATATGCCGCCAACCAGGGGGGCCTCGCCCAGCGCCTCTCAGAGATGGCCAGGACTCTCCAGCGGCTCCCCGAGGAGCTCGAGGAGACGATCAAGTCATCCTCGAGAGACCTCGCCCGGGGGGCAGTGGAGCTTGTACTGGCAAGCTACCAGGCCAGGGACCCGGACTTCTCCCCGTGGGCAGCGCTGGACGAGTTCCCTCCCGGAACCGAGGACGACGCGTGCGCGCAGGTCCGGGACGCCACCGTCCACATCGTCCACAGCTTCGAGGGTACGGCCCCTCGACTCGCGTTCGCCCTCGACTCCGACGAGGAGGGCGGCGACGGTGGTGTGGACGACAGTGACGACGAGGCCGGCGACCCGGGAGCCTCAAAGTGAGCCCCCAGGCCCCCGCCAATCTTAGATAGTTTTTCCTTTCTTCTTCCGAGGCCTTCGGGCCTCCTTCTTGTACAAACTAATTTAATCTGCAATCAAATAAAGAAGAAATTTTTGTGTCAGCTCTGTTCGTTGTGTGTATGAGACGAGGATGGTCTGTGCCGCGGTCCTTCTATGTCTTGGCTTGAACGAGGGCTCGTGCCCAGGTCCCAGCCTCAAATGGCGCGGGTCGGGGCTAGTGTCTGGGGAGATCCACGTGTCGAGACTGGCCAGGCCGGGAACGTGGTGACCGAGGGTTATGGATGACCCGATTGTGGGCCTTTGCCGATTCCCCCCCGGAGTTCACCACGCCCCGGGGCACGGCTCGGTTCTGGGCCCCGTTTGGCGATTTTAGCCGGCCCGGGCCACCGAGGGCAGGATCGGGCACGAGCGTGCTAATTCAAGCCAAGATTCTTCGAAAGGAAACAATGGCACAGACACAGTCCTTAGGAAATCGAAAATACTTTTATTGAAATACGGAAGAGAAAAAAGATAAGTATATGCATGTGGTAGCCCCCGGCCAACCCTGCACGCCCGAGGGGGTGCGGGGTTGGCCCGAGCCCGAGACCTGACACCCGACCCCTACTAAGGGTAGAAGCGACGAAGGTGTTCGATGTTCCACGGGTTAGGCAGCTCTGTGCCGTCGCCCGTGGCCAGCCGAACGGAGCCCGGCCGGGGGACGCCGATCACTCGATACGGACCCTCCCACATTGGTGAGAGCTTGCTCAGTCCAGCACGCGTTTGGACACGGCGTAGGACGAGGTCGTCGACGCAGAGTGATCGGGCCCGGACGTGGCGCTGATGGTAGCGCCGCAGGCTCTGCTGGTAGCGCGCGGCTCGGAGGGCCGCGCGCCGCCTTCGCTCTTCCAAGTAGTCGAGGTCATCTCTGCGAAGCTGATCTTGATCAGCCTCGCAGTACATGGTGGCCCGAGGGGACCTCAGGGTGAGCTCGGATGGGAGAACCGCCTCCGCGCCGTAGACGAGGAAGAAAGGCGTTTCCCCGGTTGCTCGGCTTGGCGTGGTTCGGTTCGCCCAGAGCACCGCTGGCAACTCCTCGATCCACGAGTCGCCGTGCTTCTTGAGGATGTTGAAGGTCTTGGTTTTGAGGCCCTTGAGGATTTCCGCGTTGGCGCGCTCCACTTGGCCATTACTTCTGGAGTGGGCGGGGGAGGCGAAGCAGAGCTTGATGCCCATGTCTTCGCAGTAGTCACCGAAGAGTTCACTAGTGAACTGGGTGCCGTTATCCGTAATGATACGGTTAGGCACCCCAAACCGAGCAGTGATGCCCCTGATGAATTTAAGTGCGGAGTGCTTATCGATCTTGATGACCGGATAAGCCTCGGGCCACTTAGTGAACTTGTCGATAGCGACATACAGATACTCGAACCCGCCCGGGGCCCGTCTAAACGGACCCAGGATATCGAGCCCCCAGACAGCAAACGGCCATGAAAGAGGTATGGTCTGCAGGGCCTGGGCCGGCTGATGGGTTTGCTTGGCGTGGAACTGGCACGCCCTGCACCGCCGGACCAGGTCGACCGCATCGTTGAGAGCCATCGGCCAATAGAAACCCTGGCGAAAGGCCTTGCCAACCAAGGTGCGTGAGGCAGAGTGGGCTCCGCACTCGCCTTCATGGATATCGGCAAGAAGCTCGACGCCTTGTTCCCGAGGAATGCACTTCAGGAGGACTCCGTTAGCCGCGCGCCGATAGAGGGTCCCTTCCACCAGCACGTAGCGCTTGGAGATGCGCTGGACGCGTTCACTCCCTTCGCGGTCCTCGGGTAGAGTCTTATCTACGAGGTACGCCTGGATCTCAGCGATCCAAGCAATCAATCTAAGGGAGCTGGGAGCGCTCCCCTCGGGTCCCGAGGCCTGGACTTCGACGGGCCTCGGGGGCCGTTCAGGCGCGTCCGTCTCCCCTAGGGGGTCGGGTCGCGCCGACGGCTGGGCAAGCCTTTCTTCAAAGGCGCCCGGTGGGGTCTGGGCTCGCGAGGAAGCGAGCCTTGAGAGTTCGTCGGCGACCGCGTTATCCCGCCTGGGCACGTGCCGAAGCTCTATTCCGTCAAAATGGCGCTCCATACGCCGCACCTGGCGCACGTAAGCATCCATTTGCGGGTCAGAGCACTGGTACTCCTTGGAGACCTGGTTAACAACCAACTGAGAGTCGCCTAACACCAGGAGGCGGCGGATCCCCAGTCCAGCCGCCACTCTGAGTCCCGCAAGGAGTCCCTCGTACTCTGCCGTATTGTTGGTTGCCCGAAAGTCGAGGCGGACCAGGTATTTGAGGACATCTCCGCTTGGCGAGGTCAACGTGACCCCCGCACCGGCGCCCTGAAGAGACAGGGAGCCGTCGAACTGCATCACCCAATAGACGGTGTGAGGCAGCTGCGAGGGGCCTGAGCTGGCCTCGGGGACGGAGATGGGCTCAGGGGCCGGGGTCCACTCTGCCACAAAGTCGGCGAGGGCCTGGCTCTTGACTGCGTGGCGTGGTTCAAAGCGCAAATCGAACTCAGAGAGTTCGATTGCCCATTTCACCACCCGTCCAGTACCCTCTCGGTTATGCAAGATTTGGCCGAGGGGGTAAGACGTAACCACCGTGACCCGATGCGCCTGAAAATAATGGCGCAACTTCTTCGAAGCCATCAGAATAGCGTAAAGCATCTTCTGGGCCTGAGGGTATCGGGTCTTAGCGTCCCGGAGGGCCTCGCTAACGAAGTAGACGGGCCGCTGCACCCTTCGGCGGGGCCGATCTTCTTCACTAGGGGCCGCATCTCCAGGGCGCTTTTCGTCCGAGAGGCCTCGCGAGGCGCACTCGGCTTCTGTGCCGACGACCTCGGGGTCGGAGGGCGACAGGCACGGCCTTCCCGCAGTGGCCCCAGGGCCATCCTGGGGGTCGGGGGCGCCTGGCACCGTCGGACAAGCGGGCGGAGGGCCAACTCCGGCCGTCGGGGGCCTTTGGCCACCGTTCGGCTCGGGGGCCTCTCCTCCCTGCTCTCTCCCGGGTCGAATCGACACAGGGTGGGGACGCGCGGAGCGAGGATCGTCCTCGTCACGCTCCGAGAGGCCGCGCGGGGCGCACTCGGCTTCTGTGCCGATGACCTCGGGGTCAGAAGGCGACAGGCGCGGCCTTCCCGCAGTGGCCCCGTGGCCATCCTGGGGGTCGGGGGCGCCTGGCACCTTCGGACAAGCGGGCGGAGGGCCAGCTTCGGCCGTCGGGGGCCTTGGGCCACCGTTCGGCTCGGGGGCCTCTCCTCCCTGCTCTCTCCCGGGTCGAGTCGACACAGGGTGGGGATGCGCGGAGCGAGGGTCATCCTCGTCGCGCTCCACGACCAACGCCGCGCTGACTACCTGCGGGGTTGCCGCCAGGTAAAGTAGCAACGGCTCATCTGGCTCCGGGGCGACCAGGACTGGGCGAGAACTGAGGTACGCCTTCAACTGAGTGAGGGCCCGTTCAGCCTCCTCCGTCCAGATAAACGGCCCGGAGCGTTTGAGGAGCTTAAATAGGGGTAGTGCCTTCTCTCCCAGCCTCGATATGAACCGACTTAGGGCGGCCATACAGCCAGTGACACATTGCACATCCCTAAGCTTGCTGGGGGGGCGCATTCGCTCTATAGCTCGTAACTTCTCGGGGTTGGCCTCAATGCCTCGGGCAGAGACCAAGAACCCGATAAGCTTACCCGCAGGCACGCCGAACACGCACTTGTCGGGGTTCAGCTTTATGCGGGCGGTGCGGAGACTTTCGAAAGTTTCCGCTAGATCCGAGAGTAAGGTCTCTTGGTTACGTGTCTTCACAACCAAGTCATCAACATAGGCCTCAACATTACGTCCTATTTGGCTACCCAAAGAAATTCGAGTAGTACGTTGAAAAGTAGGACCTGCATTCTTTAACCCGAAAGGCATTGTCGTATAACAATAAGTTCCTATGGGGGTAATGAATGCAGTTTTTTCCTCATCCTCCCTAGCCATGCGAATCTGATGATATCCAGAGTATGCATCTAGAAAACACAAAAGGTCGCACCCCGCGGTGGAGTCGACAATCTGATCTATGCGTGGTAGGGGGTAAGGGTCCTTAGGACATGCCTTGTTAAGGTCGGTGTAGTCGATGCACATCCGAAGCTTGCCGTTCGCCTTGGGAACGACGACCGGGTTCGCCAGCCACTCCGGATGGATGACCTCTCGGATGAATCCGGCCTCCAGAAGCCGCGCCACCTCCTCGCGGATGAAGGCTTGACGTTCCGGGGCCTGCCGCCGCACTTTCTACCGGACCGGCCTTGCGCCCGGCCGTACGGCGAGACGGTGCTCAATCACCTCCCTAGGGACCCCGGGCATGTCCGCCGGTCTCCAGGCGAAGACGTCGGCGTTTGCCCGCAGGAAGGAGACGAGCGCGTCTTCCTATTTGTCGTCCAGAAGACCACCGATTCGTGTGGTCTTGGACGGGCCGTCGCCCAGGGCCACCTGCTTGATCGGGACCTCGTCGCACGTGATCATCCGCTGCCTCGGGGCGGCTGGGACGGAGGCGCTTAGCCTCTCGTCGCCACCCGCGGGCTTGCATGCCGCGGCGAGGTGGTCCGCGCGCTGCTCTATGCAAGCAAGCGCGACTTTGAGGTCGCCATGGACGGTGATGGGGCCACCGGGGCCCGGCATCTTCATCTGGAGATAGGTGTAGTGGACCGCCACCATGAACTTCACCAACGCGGGCCTCCCCAGGACCGCGTTGTAGGGCAAACTGAGGTCCGCCACATCGAAGTTCACCCGCTCCGTGCGGAAGTTGGCAGAACCACTGAAGGTGACCGGGAGGTCGATATGACCTAGCGGCCAGGTGTGCCCCGGCGTTACACCGATGATCGGCTGGGACGGCCGGAGCACCATCCCCGGGGCCTTGATGGCGTCAAAGGCAGCAGGGGAAAGGATGTTGAGGGCTGCACCCCCATCTATGAGGACACGCCCCAACTTCACGTTGCAAACGGTGGGGGAAACCACCATCGCGATCTGTCCTCCCTGGGCAACGCACGGCGGGTGGTCGGTCTGGTCGAAGGTGAGGGCAACCTCCGACCACCGCGCCCGCCGCGTCGCCTCATGGGTAGGGGCCGCGGCCAGAAGCTCTCGCTTCATGGCCTTGAGGCTCCGACGAGAAGCGTGAGCGCATGCTCCCCCATCGACGGTGGCGATGGTGGCCCCAGGCTCCTGGAACCCTAGGTCATCGTCGCCATCGTCAATGTCCTCGGCGGGGGCCTTCTGCTTGGCCTCACTTCGCCGGTTGCCGGAGGGAGCCGCTGGGGCCTTGCCCTCAAGGCGCTCCTGCCTCCTCTCCTCCTCCCACGTCCTCGTCCGCTCAGCCAAACTTTTGACCGCGCGGCAGTCCGCGAGGTCGTGGAGGGAGGTGTTGTGCACGGTGCACCACTTGCCGGTCGGGCGCTCCCTGCTGGGAGCGCCGGCCTCCTTCTTTTTGTCGCTCGTAGGCCTCCCCTTTCGGGTGGCCCGCGAAGCACCCTCGACGGCAAGGACGTGACCCTCGTCGTCGGAATGGGCCGACCTCTTCTTCCTCCTCCTGTCCCGCCGCCCTGACCGAGCGGCGGATCCGGGGGCGGCCGAAGCTGCCACACCGGAACCGGTGGAGTTCCAGGTCCATGCCTCCTCCTTGCGAGCCACACGGTCCGCGAGTTGAAAAAGCTCCGCAGTGGTCTGGGGCTCCTTGGAGGCGATCTTCTCGAGCATGCGGTTGTGCCGCACGCCCCCCCTGAACGCGTAGATCACCGCGTGTGCAGGGATGCATGGTATGGTGTTGCGGACTTGACAAAACCGCTGAATGTACGAGCGAAGAGACTCATCGTCCCCTCGTTGTACCGCGTGCAAGTCCGCTTCTTCACCTGGGCGCGGATATGTGCCCTGGAAGTTCATGGTGAACTGCTGGCACAAATCCTCCCAAGAGTGGACCGACGCGGGTGGCAAGTTCATTAGCCAACCCCGCGCCTGTCCTTTCAGGGCCATGGGGAAGAAATTCGCCATGACCCTGTCGTCACCCCCGGCGGCCTCGATCCCAGTCGTGTAGATCTGGAGAAACTCGGCGGGGTTGACGCTTCCGTCGTATTTTTCGGTGATGGTGGGCCGGAACCTTGGGTGCCAACGGACGTTCCGAAGGCTCGCCACAAAGGCTTGACAGCCGGCACCGCCAACCGGGGACACGGGGGGCTGGCCCCCGTGCCCCGACCGAAGTGGCGCTCCGGACGAGGAAGCGCCCTCCGATGCGTGGGCAGCACGGTGATCATTGCGCCGGCGCTCGATATTGAGGCGGGCATCCGGCCCCTCACGCACATCTTCTTGGGTCGGAGGCATTGACGAGGGAATGGCGGACGAACGGCGGGCAACGGCCGCCGCTCACCGCGCCCTCCGCCTCGACGATACGGAGCCGGCAGTAGCAGCGCCAGTGGCCTTGGTGGCGGAGGACCGCCCGCCGGCGCCTAGGCGCTGTTGCGCCGTCATGACCAAGTTGGCCACGTCATCTAGCCAACGTCGAGTTGGAGTCTCTGGATCAGGGACGACGGGCGGGTGACGCAGGAGCACGCCCGCAGCCTGGAGCGCTCCCTGGGGCGTGCTGCCATCACCGTAGACGAGGAGACGACGCTCCCCGTCTCGCCGTCCTTCTCCATCGCTCGTGGGCGGCGAAGTCGCGGATCTTTCGACCCCCTCGAGCGCCTCCTCCCGCCTAAGACTTCGGTGAGAGGGGGGCGGCGGAGTACGAGCTCGACGACGCGGGTTCTGCTCGCTGTCGTCACCGCTAGCGCTCGGAGAGAGGTTGTGCGCCACTGCCCGTTCGGCCATTGGGCTGAGCGGGAGAAGCTTGGCGCACACGAAAGAGGACGAGGGCTTAGAAAAACACAGGCGCGCCCCTACCTGGCGCGCCAGATGACAGAGCGTGGGGCTCCTCACCGGGAGACCGCGTGGGCCCCCCTTTGCCGGTTCGGCCTGGGGCGCTAAGTGAGGTTCTAAGCCCTTGATCTGTGGAATGGTTCGCGAGAGAGCAAATTCACAAGACGCGGGCGATGTAGACAGGTTCGGGCCGCTGAGAAGCGTAATACCCTAATCCTGTGTTCTGGTGGATCTGTGTATGAAGGAGTTACAAAGAACTGGAGAGAAAGAGCGTTTGAACTCTAGAGACCCTCTCCCTACTCTTTTTTTTTCCGTCCCTTCTACGAGCTCAGATCTTCTCCCTCCCATTTTTCTTGGTAGGCATGGTCCTCCTTTTATATCTCAAGGGGATACCACATATACCATTTCTACCTACCCTTCTTTTGGGTGGGGACCCATCCTACTTTGATCAAGATTTGGCTCGTACTTTTGTCTGACACCGGGATAGCCCTGTCCTCCCTCATTAATGGGCGGAGATTTGCAATGGCTGCTGTTTGAATGACCCTCCGATGGGATGGGTCATACCAACCTCCACTCCGTCTGAAGCAGGTGCAACGTGGAAGCACGGTTGTTTGCCAATGACGCGACCGGCGTATGACCAGTCACAGACCGGTCATTCTTGTCCACCACGTGTCAGTTTAGCATGCTACACGTCTGCCCTTCTTCATACAATAGCTTCCTTGCAATGATTGCGATGAAGCCTGGAATGTATCTGGCTGGGGCTGACGTGCCAACTCCAGGAGTCCCCACGCCGGCTCCGACTAGGGACGAGTGCCTGGAGGCTCTCATCATTCCGACGGGACGGGGCGAGGCGTGTGTCAGGCCGCCTGTTGCCCCTTAACCCGCGATCTGACCGGTCTGTGACCGGTCACACACTGCGACCTGTCACGGACCGGATAAGCCTGCGCTATACTGCATTAAATGCGGCGTGATGCGCTCGTCCAACCCGCAATAAACGCGGTTAGGTGAGCGCCGCTGTGCTCACCTAACCCATTCACGTGGCGCCAAACCCTCAGGGGGTCGGGGCGCCCCAGCCCTCGGGGACGAAACGGGAGCGGCCCGACCCCTCGGAGAGATAGAGGGAGGGGCGGCCTCTTCACCCTCGGGCCCGACCCCCCCGAGGGGGTCAGGCCACGTGGGTGACCGCGGCTGCCCCAAACCTCTAGTCAAGATATCCCCGGTCCCATGTCACCTACAGGTGAGGTCCAGGACCTTCGCACTGACATCTACGTCTTCTGCACCGCTTACGGGTCCTGGCGATCACTTGCCGTCCATGACGGCAGCTAGCCGAGCTGGGCCGACGAGACCATCGTCTTCTTCCACTGCCAGGATAGCAATGGTTGGTACGTCGTCTATCGCGCCTGTTAGGAAATGATCAGCAAATAAACGATAAATAACGATAGATCAATCACAAAAGACACGACATTTAACATGGAAAACCCTACTAAAGCAGGAGAGAGAAAACCACGAGCGCTAGCCAGCAAATATCTTCGCTATATCGGGTGAGGTTACAATGCCGAACGACGGCTCACAAGAAGTATATATAAAGGTGAAACCCTAAAAGGATAACGATCCAAGCCTCCGACGGCAGGCCTCCGCTTCGCTCCGTCCAAAGTTGGCCTTTATACGTGTGTAAATGAATTTGGATCCAATTCAACATATTTCCGTCACGGATGACAGAGTCGAAGCGGCGTCCGTCGAGCGAATCACCCCGCGGGGGTTCCACGCCTTCACGCCGGCCGCGTCGCCCGGTGCGCCGGGGCTCGTGGCGGTGGCGACCAGGCTTGCGGGCTCGGACTACCGCCACATCGAGGTGATCGACATGAGTGACGACAAGAACGCCTACTTTGAGGTGACCAGACCCGTGGCGCCGCGCGTGCACCGTTTCAACCCATTCATCTCGCTGGACGGCGCACGCGTTGGGTACCACCGGTGCTGGGGGAGAGGGAACGGCGACTCGCCGTTGCTGCTGGAGAACATCAAGAGCCCAGGGCCGGCAGACACGTTCTCCTTGTTCAGGATCGACGGGTCGTTCCCTCCTTCTCGCACGACGGCAAGAAGATCGCGTTCGTCGGGCTGCCGGGGATGTACGTGGTGAACTCCGATGGCTCCGATGGTCGCCGCAAGATCTTCTCCGGGAACGCCTTCCTGACGTCGTTGGACTGGAAGAGGAAAGGCGTGATATACACACAAGCATCGGGCCGGATTTCGCGATCGAGAGCACGGAGGTGGACGTGGTGGCGATCTCCCTCGGCGACGACGACGACAAAACCATCTCGATGAAGAAGCTCACCGTGGGAGACGAGAACAACGCATTCCCGTCGCCGCCACCGGACGGGAAGTGGTTGGTGTTCCGGTCGGGGAGGTCGGGGGCACAAGAACCTGTACATCATGGACGCCAAGGACGGCGAGGCCGGTGGCATCCGGCGGCTGACGGAGGGCCCATGGTCGGACACGATGTGCAATTGGTCCCCCGACGACGAGTGGATCGCCTTCGCCTCCGACCGCCATGCCCCGGGGAGCGGCAGCTTCGCCATCATGGTGCACCCCAATGGCACCGGGTTGCGGCGGGTGGTGCACAGCGGCGACGGCGGCCGGACCGACCAACCACCCATGGTTCAGTTCAGACTCCAAGAGCCTCGTCTTCACCTCCGACTACGCCGCCGTCTCCGCCGAGCCGGTCTCCAACCCTCACCATTACCAGCCATACGGCGAGATCTACACCGTCGACATCGACGGGTCCAACATCCGGCGGCTCACGCACAACTCGTTCGAGGACGGCACGCCGTCGTGGACGCCATACTTCCTGGACCCCCGGGACGTAGGTGAGACGCTGCAAGCCTCAGGCAGGTGCGCGTTCCAGGATTGCCACTGGCTCAACATCGAAGATGCCCAACCTGAAGAGCTCATCTATGGCAAGAGCTGCTAAGTGAAGCCATGTCACTGACTGATTATGCTGAATTAAGCCAATAAACCATGGATATTGGAGTGCATGAATGTAGATATAATACTATGTAGCATGAATCTACTGTATGAAGTAGTATGAAACATGGGAAGGGCTACACACTCCCTGGTGCAGTTTGTATATTTTTCCCAGGAATAAGATCATGTACAGTGATGCCATCTTCAAGGCAAACGATATCCAAATTGCTACATATCTTCTAGTTTTTTTTTCTTGGCCAGTTTTATGCTTACATTGTTGCATATAATGGAAGCAGCTAAGCTAGATTTATTAAGAAGAATATTCTACAAGCTAATACAAGAACTCTAATTTTACATTGATACACACAAGATTATATATCAGCAGACAAGTGAACTCAACTCTCAACGACGTGACTCTAGGGATGATCTGACAAATGATCTTCTCCACCATACCTGGAAAGCTCTACTAAGATTCGGGCACTCTGTGCCCCTGGATGCGAAGCATTGGAACCATTCTTCAAATAGGCTCTGTTGCTGCTGGAGTGGAAGAGTGAGAAGCGCTTGCCCGAGATTCTCCTCCAACATTCTCATATCTAACCCTTTGGAGCATCTTTGAAGCCAACCAAAATCCATTAACATGGGCCGAAACCATCCGTAGAACAATTGGCTCCTCAAATCGCTGGGGCACTGAACTTTCCCTTTCCCCAGGACAATAAACACATTCGCTGATATCCGACTTAATTCGTACCTGAACATTGCTGATGCTTGCCCATGCATGCTGATGAGATCTTCCTGCTTAGCCCACAACTCAACAAATTCTTCTGCCATATCATTGTTCACAAGAATATCAAAGAGCCAGTTGAGGTTCTCGGTTTGCTTACTGACTCTTTCGATCATAGGCTTACTATCTCTAACAATTTTGTCCGAGCAGAGGTCTTCCGTAAAATGCTCCACTAGTGAATTCAAACAGGAACAACAAATCTGGTAAAGGCTACCTTTGTTTAGCCCAGACAAATCTTTTTGATAGACTGAGCTTCTACTGAGAAGACCATTGACTAAAGATTGCATCTCTTTTCTTGCACCAGTGTTGGTGCTGCTTGTGACAGATTGGATGAGGTGAACTGTAACATCGTCTGAGATGCTCTGGCATTGTGGTTTTAATCTTGCCAGTACATCTTTGGATACTGCTTCATCGAAAGTACATCTAGCAAAGAGGTTCTTCAGCTTCTCTTCCTCATTCTCATTCCATGGAACTGCCTCAATATACTCCAAACATGATTTGATTCCTCTGTCAAACATTATAGAGGAAGATACCTGCAATTCAAGATGTAGTAAGGATTATGGGACCCATAATCAGATGATAATGGGCATGTTTGTCTGCGTTGTACAGCCGCTGGCTTCAACAAAGCAGCTATCAAGTGCAGCCGAACTAGTACAATATAAAATTAAATCAAGAAGAAACTATAAATATGGTACTAAGAGTAAATATGTACTATTCATGCTCTGATAGCAATGTTCAAGTATTAATATGGACATCTGAACCCTCTTAATGGCGTGCTCAATTGCTGAGCTACCCTGGAACAGACACCTCACCTTTAACTGGAGACCACTAACAGTCTGCAGTGCAGGGTAGCCATCAGCAGCTAAGGACAAAAAAAGACACCAAAATAAATTGTCAAAATAATCTAAGTTGTGGGTATCCTTAACTATGCATGACAAAGATTGCAATTGTCCTAAAATTTCCATTTTTTATTATTAGAACTATTTTCCTGATGACTTTATGCCGTACTTACTACACTCAATGTGCTTCAGTTCATATCCTTCAAGGCTTCGACTATAGGTGTACATGCAATAGAAGTTTATGAGTCCATTGACCCGTTGTGGAGTACTATAATTGCACACAGCAACAATTGCTGATTGAATAGAAAAAGGCATAACCTTATAGCGATCATGGTACAATAATTATAAAACTGCTGCCCTAGTATGAAATATATTAATTAGGTAGTTCATTTAATTGTTGATATAATTAGTTAGCTAGTCTCATTTAATTGCTGTCATCACAGCACAAGTTGTATAAAATGAACATTAAATCCTATTGGTCATACCACTATCTTCGTATCAACTAAAAGAACTACTGAGCTAGTATGAGTTGCACTCCCAAAATGGTGTCATCCCTAACGAGATTTTAGTAGGCACTAGAAGATTAATACCAACTCACTGGTTTTCACAGAAAATGCAATCATCGGTAAGAAATTCAGTTAAAAACATGGATGTACATACTGCACAGTTAATAGTACATGTTTACGTTCACGAATCTACCACAAAACCATCGAAATTGAACCATATTAACCCGCAGTACGAACGTGAAGAATGCAATTTCCACAACTACATGGCCACATGCGTATGGTCCTCGATGCGAAACTCAACGAAACAGCAACAGAAAAAAAAAAAGGTAAGGATGCGCAATTTGTCACCTCGAGCACGCCTATTGCTCGTGACACGCCGGCCCTGACGAACCACCGCATGGGATCGGCCTCGAACATGAGCTCCACGGTCTCCTTGAACGCCTCCACGTTCTCCACCCCATCCACCTCAATCCTCTTGCTCCCGCCGCCGACAGTGGCCTCCGGCGGCGGCGCCATGGCCGCGAAGAAGGCGCTGCTCTCGCAGAGCACGGCGGAGTCCAGCTCCATCGCCACGCTCCTCCCGTCCCTACCACGGAGGCACAGCTTCAGATCCAGCCCTCTCCCCTCCTCCTCCTCCCGCTCTTCACGCACCGCCACGAACGGCACCGACGGCCTCGGCGTCGCATCCTCCTCCGAATTCGCCCCAGCCGCCACCGCCGGCGAGCCGTCGGGGTCTATGGGGGAGACGCGGCCGGGGGAGAGAATGCGGCGGGGGTCGATGAAGCCCGCGAGCCTAGACGACGGGGAGCTCTGGAAGGACGGCAGCGAGACCGAGGGCGACTTGGGCGGGAGCTTACCGCGCGCGCCGCCGCCGCCGACGCCCTCTCCTCCTGCCGCTGACGCGGCGGAGAGCGGGCGGTGGTGGTCGGGGCTCTGCGGGGTGGCGGAGAAGGAGCAGCACCAGCCGCGGGGGAGCGCGGCGCTGCTGCGGCGGCGGAGGTGGTGCGCCGCGTCCGCCATGGGAGGGGTCTCCGTGCGGTAGGTAGGTAGGTAGGTGGGGGGCGATCTAGGGTTTGGAGGCGGAGGAGGACGAGGTAGTCGAGGAGGCCGCGGCCATGGGAGGAGGATTTTCGCTAGCTCGCGCGGTACAAGTAAGGAGGAGGTTATTCTACTGAGCTCTTGGACTCACTCTGCTGCCGCTCCCGGGAAGCGGAGGAAATAATTGTTAGGGAAGGTGGTGGGTCCCACACGTAAGTGAGATGAAAAGACGCGGAAAAAAATTACAACCAAACGAGTAAAGTTTTTTTTCTTCCTAATTTCTTTCCGCGCCTTATTAATATTGGGACGGACCTATGCATCGGGCGTCCGATCGGCTGGGAGCAAAATCAGGCACTGACGTCAGCATGACATCAGCGCCCGATTTATGTGCAAAACTATTTTAAACTGATTTTTCTCCTAAATTACTTATCCAAATCATGATCCGATTGCACTATTAAATTTGTTGCAATTAAATCTTCAAAATAAGATCACACATGGATATATTCCGACGAAAAAAATTTAGCTTATTATTGAATTATTTTTAAATATTGCACGATGTTCCACCAGGTATATCGGAATTGTTTCAGATCGAAAATGTTTCACTCGTTTAAATCAGGTGTTGTTTCACCTATATAAAAACAATGTTTCAGCAAATAGCAAAATAATATTTCGGTTCACTGCAACATTAGATCTGTACACACAGTGAAATATTGTTAATACACTAGGTGAAACATTTTTCGGTGGAACAAAAAATAAACCAAATTCCCTTAATAAGGGGTTTCCAAAATATGTGGGTTTTTTTGCAATGAAATGTTTCGTTCACTGCAATATTAGATCTACACATAGTGAAACATCATGAGTACACTAGGTGAAATATTTTTGGTGGAACAAAAAATAAACCAAATTCCATTAATAGAGAGTTTCCAAAATATGTGGGTTTTTTTTTTGCAAAAGAGTATTTTAATTCACTGCAATATTAGATTTATTAGTGAAACATTGTAAGTACACTAGGTGAAACATCTTTTATGGAAAAGGGGGAGAGAGAAATAAGTGGGTCCAATAGGTGTGCACGTAGGAGGAGGGGCGCGCGGGGGAGCGCCCGATCCGGCTCCCCCCACGCCGGACGCCCGATTCTAATCATTTTCATTAATATTGTCATCATTAAATTGGTAAATATAGACAATAAACCATGATGTAGAGATAAAAATGTTACCATTTCTGTAAAAGTAGTACTATATGTTTTTAGCTTTTCTGTTTATAACCATGCGTAAAAGTCCCTTTTTTTTAAAAAAAAATGTTTTATCAGTAACATGCTTAAGTCAACGCTAATAAATAGTTAAATTTATAAATAGTATAAAAATTCCTAACTATACCGAAACTGTTTCTATAAAAAGGAGTAATGTACTAGCAGTAATGTACTAGCAATAATGTTGTCTTCGACCGTTTTCATCACTAGTCAAATGCATTGTGGTGCCTTGGATTCTGAGAGTGCGCCATGGTGGGGGTATAATGTTGTGCAGTTTCCAAAGGATTTCAAGGAGTCATGTTGGTGATCGGTCCTTCTTCCTATCCTAAGCAAGCATTATTTTGTCATCCAAAGCATGTGATGTGAGCTGCACATGAACAAAAAGACTACTCCATATACTATATATATATATTCCCCATACCGACCAATGAACGGTTCAGCCGGTACTGCACTACTGCTCCTACATTTTTTTGATAATGGATAAAATCCGGTCTCTATATTCAAAGTGAATATATATAGCCAAAGGTTTACACGAGTGCATACACTCTAAAACTCATAATCGAGAAACATGGAAAAGAACAACCGAAAAGAAAAAAAAACTAGAAGACTAGCTCTAATCTTTTTCAAACTTGAAGTAGATGCGGAGCTAGCCCGCCCTTCCACACCCCCTTGCTGTCACAGCAACCACCACAGAAGCTTCTCTATTCCACCAAAGATCAAACAAAGGCAACAAAACTAGTCCGCCAATCACCTTATAGTTGCCAAGCAAGGGTCTCATGCTGTCTGAACAACCTACTCATCCGTGGTGCTAACGACTCTATCGCCACCATGCCGTCGTCGCTGCAGAGAACCACCTCCGTCGAGCTGCCATAGCTTATCTCACCAAAAGTCGTCGCTGCTACACCGACACCACATCACACGACAACCAACACCCCACAATGCAAACGACACCTTGTTGCCCCATCGCCCACCTCCGCCGAGCCGCCGAAGCTTATCTCATCGGAGGACCTCTGCTGCCAAGTTTTCGTCATTGCATACCAAAACATTTGCCAAGCCGTTGTAGCTTATCTCACCGAAGAGTCGTCGCTGCAACGCCGATATCGCCGCAGAACATGACCTTCATCGAGCTGCTGCCACAACTTATCTCGTCAGGAGCCATCGTTTCCACGCCATCTTTCCAGCTGACCTGCACCACCTCCCCTTCTTCTCCTCTTGGCGCTGCTGTTGTGCGAGGCGTCGCTCCTAGCGCGCCACCAAGCCATCATCATCCGCCACCGCCGAGCCGTCACCGCCATTGCTGCGCACACCACTAGTGCGCCGCCACCTTCCTGCATAAGTTAGTGCAAGTATAATAGTGAGCTATAAGTTTATTTAAAGGAGAGAGGTAACAAGAAATCAAAGGTGTTAGCTCTTATACAAGAGCTAGCTTAACACAAGCTACAAGACAAATATATTAAATGTATAAGTGAGAAATAGAAAGAGGAAAAGAAAATTATAACCAACCTTACAGCTAATCTATTATATGTGTTAGCTTTAAGATAGACTAATAGTAGAAAGTGAGCTTTACTATTATCCTTACTTTTACAGGGCAAGCGGCCCAACAACTAATCTGCCAGAATGTGATTAAACGTAATCACTGCTACTAGGACAAGTCACATAAATCAATGGCTCGCAAAGCGGCAATTGCTCAGTACTTAGTCCCTCCATCCCATTTTAAGTATAACCATGGCTTTTCGCAAATCATCCCTCTTATTTGAAAATTTTTTAAAACAATTTAAAAACATAAGTCACGAGTAAAGTACTATTCATATTTTATCATCTCATAACAATCAAAATATTAATTATAAAAAAATTTCAAATAAGATGGATGATCAAAGTTGAGCGTGGAAACTTATGGTTGCACCTAAAATAGGACGAGGGAGTACTACTAACCAACTTTAGGTTATTAATTAAGTAATGGGGATGCAATTAACATTTTTCTTTACTACAAATATCCCAAGCTTTTGTTAAGTAATTAACACACATATCCCATGCTCTGGTTAAGTAATTATCTACAGGTTCAAGATGGAAAACCAATATAACACTGGTGGAGAAACCATCTTTGGTCGGTCGGCCTAAATCCATAATAGTCCCGGTCCCATTAAAAACCGGGACTAAAAATAATTTTTAGTCCCAATTTATAAGAGCAACAGGACTAGAGGATCTTTATTCCCGGCTGGTAACATCAACCGGAACTAAAGATGATCTTTAATCCCAGTTGGTTCCATGTCAGACTATGTCAGACGCCTAGGATCTTTAGTCCCGGTTAGTAACACCAACCGGAACTAAAGATATATTTAGTTCCGGTTGGTGTTACTAACCGGGAATAAAAATCAACACGTATTATATAATCCCTATTACTTATCCTCTTCTCCCGTCCACACAACAAACTCTCTCTCTATCTCTTTTTTTCATCTTTAACTCCCTAACTCCCCATCTCTTTTCCCTTACCTCTTTCTTTTTCACAGAGCAGCTAGATCGGATCGAATCGGAGTGAGAGCGAGAGCGGGCCGGCCGGGCGGTGGCCGGCGCGGGGCACGGCGGGCCACGCGGCGGTGGCCTGCCTGGCGGCGCGCAGGGTCACACGACGGCGCTACGGCAGGCGGAGGCGGCGCGGAGGGCGGCGCGGCGGCGGACAGCGTCGTGGAGGGCCGCGCGGTGGTGGCCGGCCGGCGCGGAGGGGAGGCGGCAGTTGCCGGCCGGCGCCTCTGGGGATTTTTTTTAATTTGTGATTTATCCTGTGATATATTTGATTTGTGTGTGATGTGAATTTGCGATGAATTTTGTAGAACTTGTGATGTAATTTGATTTGTGTGTAGTTTTTTTAGGATTTGTGATGTATTTGATTTGTGTATATAAGTAACCTCAAGATTTGTGATGTGGATTTAGGATGTTACATTGATTTGGGATTTAGGGTTTGATTTGGGGATATGCATGCCACTTGGTTCGGGAGAAAATAAAAGGAGAAAATAAAAAAGAAAAAAACAAAGAAAGGGGATCATCTGAACTGCCGCCTGTTATCCTCTCTTTAGTCCCGGTTGGTGGTACCAACCGGGACTAAAGATCGATCTTTAGTCCCGGTTATTTTACCCGGGACTAAGATAACGATCTTTAGTCCCGGGTTCGTAGTTCCGGTTGGATAACCGGACTAAAGGGGGTTACGAACCGGGAGAAAATATGGTTTCTCCACCAGTGTAAAAAGATTGAAGCGAAAGAAAAATGAAGTAAAAAAAGATGGTTTAGTTAAGTAATTAACTGCATGCAGTTTCAAGCTGCAAAGTCAAAAAAAAGATTGAAGTGAAAAGGAAAAGATAAAAAGCAATATAGTAAATAGATTGAAGTGAAAAAAAAAGGATAAAGAAAATATAAAAAGCATTATAGTAAATAGATTGAAGTGAAAAATAAAAGATTGAAGTGAAAGAAAAAGGAAGTAAAAAAAAAAGATGGTTTTGTTAAGTAATTAGCTGCATGCAGTTTCAAGCTGCAAAGTCAATAAAAATGATTGAAGTGAAAAATAGAAACTAAAAAGCAATATAGTAAATAGATTGAAGTGAAAAAAATGGATAAAGAAAATATAAAAACCACTATAGTAAATATATTGAAGTGAAAAAGTACACTATTGTGAAGTTAATGGCGTCGCCCGGGTTCGAACCGGAGACCTTCAGTGTGTTAGACTGACGTGATAACCAACTACACCACGACACCTTTTGGTTGCTGCCGTGCGAGTTAAACTTTTGTCTTAAAGAATCCGCAACCACAAGGAGCATTAACTCTTATAAAGCAAGAGATACAAGAAGCTATATCATTAACAATTTTAAGCCATTAGATTATATTATTACAAAGATAATAACCGTTGGATCAAGAAGCTACTTATTCATCCAATTCAATCATTTATTACTTCCTCCGTTTCATAATGTAAGTCATTCTAGTATTTTCCACATTCATATTGATGTTAATGAATCTAGATAGATATATATGTCTAAATTCATTAACATCAATATGAATGCGGAAAATGATAGAATGACTTATATTGTGAAACGGAGGAAGTATTAGTTATCCATTCACTTCCCTTTGCTCTACTTCACAGTCACACATAGCACTGTTACATATTTTGTGCATAACACCATGTTTCCCGAATACAACTCAAATTATTGTTTAATATATGATTTTGTTTAATATGTGTGTTTTGTTTTATTATGCATGATAAGATAGCATATAATTATTAGGTATAGTTACATGAATCTATTTTCAGAAAAAACTTGAGTGAAGTAGAGAGATGCAAATTGTCTAACTATAACGATACCCATATTGCGTATGAAAATAATATTCATATATTATAACAATACACAATTATGCTTGGAAAAATAAAGCATGAATTATATTGTAATAACATAAGGCTATACATTCACATTTATCATATATTTTCTATATACATAGAGTTGCACCTAACCATTTAAAACTATGATTTTGTTTGACGATAAAACTATAAAACCCACAACAAAGACGCGGGGTGCCAACTAGTTTTTACTATTTGCCACTCCACCATCCTAGCTACATTGGATAGTGGAGAGATAAGTGAAAACATATTTTATGTACGGATTTTCCGTGTACAATGCATATCAATTAGCAAATTTCATGGAAATTCTATAAAATTTGGACATTTACTATTAATAGTATTGCACATATACGAAAAGTCTCATATTCAAATTCATTATATTTTAGCTGTAACAAAAAAACAAAAAATGTGAAAGTTTTAAGGGAGAAAATCTGTCAGATACGGATAAAATATAATGAATTTGAAGATAAGATTTCACAGGAAGGTGTAATACTATTGGAAGTATATATCCAACTTTTTTCTAAAATTTTGTGTGACATTTGCTAGTTGGTGTGCATGGGAAACATGTGTGCATAACATATGTTCCCGAGATAAGTATAAGAATTTATTCTGTAATTGAACACATCGATAGACTGCCCAAAATTTTCTACTAGTACCATTACAATTGAATACTTGGAGTGCAGCTTTCCATTGTTTTTTTAGGGATAAGTCCATTTTACACCCCCGAACTATTCGTTTTGTATAAGAGACACACCTGAAGTTTAAAACCGGGTATTTAACACCCCCGAATTTTCAATACCATTTAGGGTGTGTTTGGATGGAGGGATTTGGGTGGATAGGACATGGCGGCCCATTTTTTGTGGGTGTTTGGTTTGTGGGCGAGAGTGGGATATGGCGGCCTGGAGGGGAATATTCCCTCCAGATAGGATGGAGGAATCCGGCCGATTTGGCTGGATGGAGCCGCCCGAGTGCTCGGGCGAGCGGGGCGAGTGATGAGGTGGGTCGCGTCAGCCCTCTCACCATGCGAGAACAACGACGACAACGCGAGGGGGGCAGTGGGATGCGAGCTCGGTGGCCAACGCGGGATACGAGTGCGGCGACAGAAAGAAAGGGTGGCGGCGGGCTCGAGTGCTCGAGGTGGTGGCAACGAGAAGAGGGGACGGCGGCGAGCCCGGAGGTGACGCAGCAGGAAGAGGTCTGCCACTGCCACACTAGGACGACGACGACGACCGAGACGACGATTTGTAGACGGGGCGGCGACCAGCGAGAAAGAAGGTGGGGCGGCGGCCGGCGAGCGGGAGATGAGGCGCAACGGTTGCTGACGGACAGGAGATGAGGCGCAACAGCGGTCGGTGAAGATGATCTTTTTTTTCTTTTTTTCGTTTTTCTCCTTCCCCTTTTATTTCTTTCTGACTTTTTATTTCTATTTAGATTTTTTTGTTTGTAGTAGATTGATAATTTGTTTGGGTTTGGTGAATTTGAAGGGGGTATACTCACCACCTCTAATGAAAGGGTGATTACAACCACTCATCCATCCTACTCCCCCAACCAAACAAAAAAAATGTATCACCAAATCCACCTTCATCCTTACAACCAAATAAAAAACTGGATCGTCATATTCACTCTACCAAATAAAAACCGGATCGCCATATCCAGCAAAATATGGACCGCCATATCTCATCCAACCTTGATCGGGAACCAAACACACCTAGTTTACCCCCTTGAGTGGTTTTTAGTTTGGTTTCGCCAACGTGGCGCTGATGTGTGGTGGTCCAATCAATAAACAAAAATATACAAAAGATATAGGGCCACATGTCAAAGCATAATACTCTTCTTCTACCTCCATCTCGTATCCCCTCTCTTCTTTCTCTTTCTTGTCCGATCCTTCTTCTCTGACCCCTCTCTCCTTAGTTCCCATCGACCTCCACACTTGAGTTCACCGGCACCCATCCTGAGCTCGGCGAGGAGAGCGGTGGAGTGGTGGTGGCAGCCTTCCTGAGCTCCCCAAAAGGGTGACATTGGCGGCGGCTTCCCCAACTTGACCAAGAGAGCAGCGGTAGTGACCTCCCCGAGATCCCCGAGTTCAGGCCGCCGAGGTCAAGCTCCGCCTCCCCCGTTACCCGTCAAGATGCCGACGAGCCATGCGAAAGAGGGAGGAGGGCGCCGCCTCCGCCCCCTTATCTCCGCCGCCTTCGACGCTGCTTGTGTCGAAGCGTGCTTCGTTGAAGCCGTCGTTCGGGTTGTAGCTTGGATGGTCAAAGTTGATACTTTGGTCGCGGCTTGGATAGTCGAAGCCGTCGCTTGATCCGAAGGCGTGACGACTTGGCCTGCTCCGCCCAAAGGCTGCTCTCCGTCCCCTTCGCCAACATGAAGCTCTACTCCTTTGCCGGCCATCTCCGCTTTGCCTTGACCCTCCTTTTCTCCTAGGCGCAACTCTCTATTTCACCATTTTCTTCGGTGACATCAGTAGCTTCGTCCTGGGTTCCCCACGAACGGCGCCAGCTGTTGTTGAAGAGACAACTGCTTCACGTCGAAAGACGTGGTTCACTTAGTGGAATGGTTGAAAAGTTAAACAATGTATTAATTGATGGAATTTTTTCGGATCACCCCATTACATGCCCCTAGGGGCTATTTATAGTCTTAGTATAGTCTCATACCCTCTAGGGTTTAATGTGTACAGGGGAATTTACATGTATATCCTTATGATAGGGACATTAGTGATGGCATATAATGTCCATTCTAACTATGGGCCCCCTTGATGGGCTTCTTGGGCTAGCCTACGAATGGCGAACGACCTTCTTGGGCCTTGTCGCTCTTTGGGCTTCTTGGTTGTCGAAACATGATTTCGGCAATAATAAAAGGGGGTAGCGCACGAGACCTAAAAGTGGATGGATGCGGAGACAAAGGATTTAGACAGGTTCAGGCCCTCTCAATGAGAGGTAATACCCTACTCCTGTTTGGGGATTTGAATCCGCCGGGTGTAGTATAGATCTGACGATCAGGTTGTCTCATGCCCCTAGAGGGGGCTCCCTGCCCTCCTTATATAGGTTGGGGGGCAGGGTTACAAGATAGAAACCTTAACCAATACGGTATCGGTTTCCTAAGTCTACTTTACAATCTTATCAAACCAGGACTTTAGGCCGTTCCATAATATACAAGGAAACGTAATACCCAAGTCATAATCTGTTACATATTCCATAGATATAAGTTATCCCCTATAGCCAGTCGGATAACTGTGCCATGTGGGTATGGGGTACCCATAATCTCCACAGTAGCCCCTGAGACCTTCACAGTCGAAAAGATAATCTTCTCTCGAACTAGATTACTCCAAAGCTGAGTGCTTCAATCATCTTCGCCATGGTCTCCGAAGTACTTTTACCAAATATGAAGACTGTGGAGGGCTGAAAAATAAAGTCAGGTGCATCGACTAGATGCACCTAATAGGTGTAGCCCCCGACTATATGGTTAATTGAACAAACCAAGCATATAGTCAAGGAATAAATAATCCAACCAACCGAGTGGTTTTAATAATTATAGTCAACCAAGCGACCTGATATTAATATGTAGCATATGCGGTGTGAATCCCTGAATAACATGATCCGAGTGATATACCGACTGCTTTGTAAAATATGATGAGTGTAACCTAAAGTTGGTTACATCATTGAAAATTCACATAGCAAAACAGCTATAAAGAAGCTTATATATTGTGAATAAAGAAATTTCCAAAGTATTGGGCATACGCCATGCGCACACCGCTTTAACAGATGTGCTTAAGTCCCTAAAAGACACATGGTTTCACCACACCCGGAAATATATGGCATATGTGGTATAAAATCCAAGTAAATAAACTCATAAAGGATTTACCAACCGCCTGAAAAATGACCACAATATATAATCAGCCTAAGCCATAATATTGGTCAATAAAAATACACACTTACGTGGCGAAAAGCAATGATATTGTATCTAATCAATTGCTTAAAAACCCAAACAGCACCTTGACTTATATATAAAAAAGTCAGCGGGCCAGCTATATAAAGCTTTACTGTTTGACACCTTTTAAGATGCATCGTACCAACTCCTAAAAAGTTGAGTAACTGCGGTATAAAAGGATTTTAAGGTATTGGGCACTTGATCACGCGCACTTTGGCCTAAGCAAAATGTGCCTAAGTCCCTAAAAGAACGTGACAGGCCACACCTGAAAATATGGGCTGCAGACATATTAGGCCTAGGCCAAAAAATATGCCTTCGACACCCTTTAAAGGATGACGCGTGTAACATGCTCCCGAGTAATAAATCTTCCGGGTAATATAGACCAAGTGTAGCTCATATGAATAGCTTATGATCTGAATGATTATCCCTTATGGGATTCTCCAAAATAAATATAATAATTGAATCCCGACTGGCGCAAGTATTCGGTTGATAGCCCTTACGGGGAATAATAATTGGTCCAGTCTTTGAGCATAGAAAATAGACTCATGACTATGAATCCATGTGGAATGTATCCGGAACAAGTCCAAATTGGAGATATAATTCTCACGCTTGAGTTGATGAGCCCCTGAGCATATAGCTTGTCCTTCTGTCGTAGTCACAATCGTCCATTGATGGTAGCTGACGCAGTTGGCATATAGACAAGACGACCAATATAGAGATAATATTGCCCACCAGAGGTGGTAACAATACTGGTGGTAGTGAAGATAGTGATACCAATCTAAAGTAATGAAGTCGCATAGCCATGGAGGCGAAGAAACCAGTCGGCGGCAGACAGATCAACTAACAATGAAGATGAAGGAACCCAGCGATAAAATTGTGTAGCCATGGCAGCAAAATAATCAGTCGGTGACAGACGAGGTAGATCAAAGGTGATGACAAAATCCACCAATCATGAAGATGAAGAAAATAGTTGACGACGACAAACGCAACCGACATGATGAAGAAGACGATGTCGGTGATCCAGCCAATAGCAGTGTAGCAACCAATGATAATGACAAAGACGCTCATTAGCATTTGCATAGTAGGTCAACCGTGAAGGTGAAATAATAAGTCGGCGAAAACATAATCATCCATTAGCAACAGCGGAGATGTCAGGGTCGATGAAGCAGAGGTGCTGGTGATGATGTCAGTGACAATAATCCATCAAATTAATGTTATAGCTGTTGTAGATGCTTCACTTGGAGGAGAGTTGATGTTGTTGTCCAACTCGTTCAAACCGAAATATTTGAAGTTGTTGAAGTAGAATGTCTGTTCCGAAGCAAAGATGAAGATAATGACTCCTGGAGTTGACTCATTGGCTGATTAATTGATTTCTTCAGCTTGACATAAAATTTGTCAAATTTTGAGCCTTATATTTGTGTAGCCCCCGACTCTTTGGTTAGTTGGGAAACAACTGAACATAGAGTCGAGAATTATAGCTTCTTGTCGTCGAGTAGTCATTGCTTGATTGAAGATATGTGTTGAAGGTGTCCAAGTAGAAATCCTGAATATTGGAGAGTCACTTGTTGTAGTAAAATATCATGGCATTGCATGCCGAAATGTCGAGGTTCACAAAGACGTCGTGGTTGGTGAAGTAGTAAAACTTGCGAAGTAGCAGCAATAGAGTTTGCCAGTGCCGAAGATAATAAAGATGAAGTCGCTCCACCATGATGAAGTAGCAGCAATAAAGTTGCATCGCCGTGATGAAGTGAACACGAGTCGGCGGCAACAGAAGCAAACTGGTAGCGAAGACGCGCAGTTGTGAAGATAAAAGCACTAGTCGGCGGCGGCATAACCAGTCGGCAACGGAAGACGATGATGTCCATCAGTAGGTTTAACTGTATAAACCAGACGTAGAGGTGAGGGCACTAGTCAGCAGCAGACGAGACGACCGGCGGTGAAGAAGATAAGGCCAATCAACACTGGCAGAATCATGCAGCCATGGAAGTGAAGAAACCAGTCGGCAGCCATGGCAAACGTAGGCAGCTTGTGTTGACGATACTGATGCCTATTAGTAGTGACAGCGATGTAGCCAGCCGTGAAGAAGGTAGCATCAGTTGGCGTTATAACAGGCCAGCCGTGCAGGCGGTGACACCAGTCAGCGGCGGATGCGGCGGCCGGTCGGTGAAGACGTAGACGCCCAACAACGGCAGCATAATAAGTCTGCCGTGCAGGCAGAAGCACCAATCGGTAGCGACGAAGGGAAGCCGGTCGGTGAAGACGTAGACGCCCAACAACGGCGGCATAAAGGCCAGCCGTGCAGGCGGAAACACCAGTCGGCGGCGGCGAAGGCAAGCCGGTCGGTGAAGACGTAGACGCCCAACAACGGCGGCATAAAGGCCAGCCGTGCAGGCGGAAGCACCAGTCGGCGGCGGACGAGGCGGCCGGTCGGTGAAGACGTAGACGCCCAACAACGGCGGCATAAAGGCCAGCCGTGCAGGCGGAAACACCAGTCGGCGGCGGCGAAGGCAAGCCGGTCGGTGAAGACGTAGACGCCCAACAACGGCGGCATAAAGGCCAGCCGTGCAGGCGGAAACACCAGTCGGCGGCGGCGAAGGCAAGCCGGTCGGTGAAGACGTAGACGCCCAACAACGGCGGCATAATAGGCCAGCCGTGCAGGCGGAAACACCAGTCGGCGGCGGCGAAGGCAAGCCGGTCGGTGAAGACGTAGACGCCCAACAACGGCGGCATAATAGGCCAGCCGTGCAGGCGGAAACACCAGTCGGCAGCGGCGAAGGCAAGCCGGTCGGTGAAGACGTAGACGCCTAACAACGGCGGCATAATAGGCCAGCCGTGCAGGCGGAAACACCAGTCGGCGGCGGCGAAGGCAAGCCGGTCGGTGAAGACGTAGACGCCCAACAACGGCGGCATAATAGGCCAACGTGCAAGCGGAAACACCAGTCGGCGGCGGCGAAGGCAAGCCGGTCGGTGAAGACGTAGACGCCCAACAACGGCGGCATAAAGGCCAGCCGTGCAGGCGGGGACACCAGTCGGCGGCGACGAAGGCAAGCCGGTCGGTGAAGACGTAGACGCCCAACAACGGCGGCATAATAGGCCAGCCGTGCAGGCGGAAACACCAGTCGGCGGCGGCGAAGGCAAGCCGGTCGGTGAAGACGTAGACGCCCAACAACGGCGGCATAAAGGCCAGCCGTGCAGGCGAGGACATCGGTCGGCGGCGACGAAGGCAAGCCGGTCGGTGAAGACGTAGGCGCCCAACAACGGCGGCATAATAGGCCAGCCGTGCAGGCGAGGACACCAGTCGGCGGCGGCGAAGGCAAGCCGGTCGGTGAAGACGTAGACGCCCAACAACGGCGGCATAATAGGCCAGCCGTGCAGGCGGAAACACCAGTCGGCGGCGGTCGAGGCGAGCCGGTGGTGATGTTCTGACTGATCCATTCCTGGATCGTAAGAGATAAGCTTAAAGCCATGAATCCCTTTTATGCATATCTGGATCTGGATCCTGCAGAACAAACATATAGGATGAGTAGTATCTGATATAAATATAATACTCGAGAAAAAATCAAGTATTTTAAAATATTTATAAACATGTATTTCTCCTCTTGTCAATTTTGATTTCCCCGAGCAGATGACTCTGTATGTTTAAACACTCTGCCCGACTAGTCATAACCACCAAGCATCGGGAGTCGGCCTAGTCACTTCCCAAATATGCATATGAGTGACATGAGTTCGTCATTAATGGAACAAAGTTTCACGGATCAGAGTTTACTACTCGGGTACTTTTGCAATTGTTAAGAGCAGAAAATAAATTATCTTATCTCTATGCTTTTGATTTATTCCGAATAATACTTAGCACCTTGCGTTACTCGGTCCATCCAACGAGCCCCCGGGTGCTAGGAATCGGCCCAAAGGCAACCATCCATTGGCAAACCAAACGGAAAGCATAGGAAGATAGAACTCCATAACTCGATAGGTACTTTTGTACTCAGATTATGTCGCAAGCAATCAAGATAAATATTATAAAAAATATGATATAACATCTGTAGCCCCCGACTCACTACTCAATGGAAGACCAATTGGTGTAGTGAGGCAGAGGAAAAGGAAAAATATCATATAAAGAATAAAATAAATGATGACTTAGCTTTGTAATATTCCCCTTGGTGATGGCAGAAGTGGCCAATGTGGGAACAAAGTCGTCCATCAATAACAATGAAGACACCAGTCGGCGGCGACGAAGGCGGTCGACGGTGAAAGCGAAGACGCCCAACAGCGGCGGCATAATAGGCCAGCCGTGTAGGCGGAGGCACCAGTCGGCGGCGACGGAGGCAGGCCGGCGGTGAAGATGACGATGCCCATCAACGGTGGTGTGACCAACCGACCGTATAGGCGGGGACACCAGTCGGCGGCGACGGAGGCAGGCCGGTGGTGAAGTCGTAGACGCCCAACAGCGGCGGCATAATAGGCCAGCCGTGTAGGCGGAGGCACCAGTCGGCGGCGACGGAGGCAGGCCGGTGGTGAAGTCGTAGACGCCCAACAGCGGCGGCATAATAGGCCAGCCGTGTAGGTGGAGGCACCAGTCGGCGGCGACGGAGGCAGGCCGGCGGTGAAGATGACGATGCCCATCAACGGTGGTGTGACCAACCGACCGTATAGGCGGGGACACCAGTCGGCGGCGACGGAGGCAGGCCGGTGGTGAAGTCGTAGACGCCCAACAGCGGCGGCATAATAGGCCAGCCGTGTAGGCGGAGGCATGGACGCCCATGAACGGTGGTGTGACCAACCAACCGTATAGGCGAGGACACCAGTCGGCGGCGACAGAGGCAGGCCGGCGGTGAAGTCGTAGACGCCCAACAGCGGCGGCATAATAGGCCAGCCGTGTAGGCGGAGGCACCACTCGGCGGCGACGGAGGCAGGCCGGCGGTGTAGATGACGATGCCCATCAACGGTGGTGTGACCAACCGACCGTGTAGGCGGGGACACCAGTCGGCGGCGACGGAGGCAGGCCGGCGGTGTAGATGACGATGCCCATCAACGGTGGTGTGACCAACCGACCGTGTAGGGGGAGGCACCACTCGGCGGCAACGGAGGCAGGCCGGCGGTGAAGTCGTGGACGCCCAACAGCGGCGGCATAATAGGCCAGCCGTGTAGGCGGAGGCACCAGTCGGCGGCGACGGAGGCAGGCCGGCGGTGAAGTCGTAGACGCCCAACAGCAGCGGCATAATAGGCCAGCCGTGTAGGCGGAGGCACCAGTCGGCGGCGACGGAGGCAGGCCGGCGGTGAAGACGTAGACGCCCAACAACGGCGGCATAAAGGCCAGCCGTGCAGGCGGAAACACCAGTCGGCGGCGGCGAAGGCAAGCCGGTCGGTGAAGACGTAGACGCCCAACAACGGCAGCATAATAGGCCAGCCGTGCAGGCGGAAGCACCAGTCGGCGGCGGACGAAGGCCAGCCGGTCGGTGAAGACATGGACGCCCATGAACGGTGGTGTGACCGACCAACCGTATAGGCGATGACACCAGTCGGCGGCGACGGAGGCAGGCCGGCGGTGTAGATGACGATGCCCATCAACGGTAGTGTGACCAACCGACCGTATAGGCGAGGACACCAGTCGGCGGCGACGGAGGCGGGCCGGCGGTGAAGTCGTGGACGCCCAACAGCGGCGGCATAATAGGCCAGCCGTGTAGGCGGAGGCACCACTCGGTGGCAACGAAGGCAGGCCGGCGGTGAAGTCGTGGACGCCCAACAGCGGCGGCATAATAGGCCAGCCGTGTAGGCGGAGGATCCACTCGGCGGCGACGGAGGCAAGCCGGCGGTGAAATCGTAGACGCCCAACAGCGGCGGCATAATAGGCCAGCCGTGTAGACGGAGGCACCAATCGGCGGCGACGGAGGCAGGCCGGCGGTGAAGACGTAGACGCCCAACAGCAGCGGCATAATAGGCCAGCCGTGTAGGCGGAGGCACCACTCGGCGGCGACGGAGGCAGGCCGGCGGTGAAGTCGTAGACGCCCAACAGCAGCGGCATAATAGGCCAGCCGTGTAGGCGGAGGCACCAGTCGGCGGCGACGGAGGCAGGCCGGCGGTGAAGACGTAGACGCCCAACAGCAGCGGCATAATAGGCCAGCCGTGTAGGCGGAGGCACCACTCGGCGGCGACGGAGGCAGGCCGGCGGTGAAGTCGTAGACGCCCAACAGCAGCGGCATAATAGGCCAGCCGTGTAGGCGGAGGCACCAGTCGGCGGCGACGGAGGCAGGCCGGTGGTGAAGACGTAGACGCCCAACAACGGTGGTGTGACCAACCAACCATATAGGCGGAGACACCAGTCGGCGGCGACGGAGGCAGGCCGGCGGTGAAGTCGTTGTTGTTATCAGCAGTGGTGGTGGCGAAGACAAGCCGGCAGAGTGGACTCGCGGCCGATCGACCGGAAAGCTGAGACGCCTCGAGTCCATGACCAGCATCAATCGCCTCAATAGTGCCGCGTAATTATATGCGAACAACAACAAAAAATAGCAAGAGATTAATCTGAGATTAAAAATCAATATGATAAATAATGATAAAAATCAGATTGAGTTTCCCCCTGACTGATTTGGATCAAGTCAGAGAAGAGGAGCTTGAAGAAGTGGTCGACGGAAAGGAAGTGAAAACTCCCAAAGCGAAAACGAAGTCGGCGACCCATGAAATTGATTCCATCGCGCTCGTTGATAGGAAACTCGACGCAACCCCTACCTGGCGCGCCAACTGTCGAAACATGATTTCGGCAATAATAAAAGGGGGTAGCGCACGAGACCTAAAAGTGGATGGATGCGGAGACAAAGGATTTAGACAGGTTCAGGCCCTCTCAATGAGAGGTAATACCCTACTCCTGTTTGGGGATTTGAATCCGCCGGGTGTAGTATAGATCTGACGATCAGGTTGTCTCATGCCCCTAGAGGGGGCTCCCTGCCCTCCTTATATAGGTTGGGGGGCAGGGTTACAAGATAGAAACCTTAACCAATACGGTATCGGTTTCCTAAGTCTACTTTACAATCTTATCAAACCAGGACTTTAGGCCGTTCCATAATATACAAGGAAACGTAATACCCAAGTCATAATCTGTTACATATTCCATAGATATAAGTTATCCCCTATAGCCAGTCGGATAACTGTGCCATGTGGGTATGGGGTACCCATAATCTCCACATTGGTGTAGACGGCCCCCCATCAGGCGAACCTCTCCTGCTTCGCCTCATGGTTTCGCCTAAATTGAAGACTCGACGATGAGTCCCCTAGGCTTGGTGGCGAACTCTCTCGACTTCATGCTTCGGCTTTGCCCAAGTTCTTCGCCTGGAAGCTTCACCCGAGGCGAATCCCTTGGACTCCAGCTAGCGCCTTGCGGATACGATTGTTCTGATGGTTTTGGTAGGTTCGGTCGAAGGCCCTCGTGACATGCCTCCAACACTGATAATTGCAGGAAGTGTTCAAGGAAAAAAGACTTTGATGCAGATCCAGGTCATTGGAGTCTTAGGCCCTTTTGGAGTCAAATTCTTTCCACCATTCCTGAAAGTTTGATGCAGGTCACTTGGATACCCAGGGAGATCAACAGGATGGCTGACAAGATGGCGAAAGAAGCAAGAGCTATGTTGCTTAATGATCCTATCTATAATTGTCAAAATGTCTCTCGCCTTGCTTACCCAAATAGAGGGTGTTATGCCAATGCTATCAAGAATGGCTTCAGTGCCGCAAACTGTGTAATCAAGCATGTCTTATGCTTCTAATTAATAAATTTTAAGCTTAAAAAAAGCAGCAACATGCAAGGGATTTCTTTTTTTTTTTTTAGATCATGGAGGAAGCAACCACTTATCATACACAACATCTCATCCAAATAGCAACTCTGATGCATACACAACAGATACTCATCTGTGTAGATAAACATGGTTTTTATATAGCACTTATTATTTTTTGGACACACTAGATGCATCCATGTTTAGATTTCCATCTCCTTATTTGCTTTTATACTTTGTTATGCCTCCTTGCATGGACGCGTGATTATTCTTTTCATTAAATCTTCTATAATTCATAAAATGACTAATGTGTTTTATATACTACAGTAATATTATTAACTATAGCACATATAAAACAATCTAATTGGGCGTTCCAATCAAGTCTCCACGTTAATAAAAAAATTCCGCCCATTGATTTCATAGATCACCATCGATGGTCTATTAAATTAATTAAATTATATACAAGAGTACGTTGATTCAATTGCAAAAAAATGATCTACCATAATACGGAAATTTGCCCATTAATTCCCAATTGCAAAAATATTGCGAAAAAATTTCATAGATGGTATTTTCAATTGCGAATCTGAAACTATTAAAAAAATATGGACTCTGATTTAATAATTCTAAAATTTCAAATTAATTAGCGGAGGCAGAATTAAGAGAGCTTCATAGATTGGGTAACAAATACACATGGACAAATAAACAGGTTCAGCCGGTGAGAGAGGTTCTAGACAGAGTTTTGGTTTCAGCAGGTTGGGAACTTTTGTATCATCTTACTGTTGTACAGAGTCTGACTAGAATAGGTTCAGATCACTGCCCTATTCTGGTTGAATTAATTCCTGCTGGAGATATTCATCTTAAGAGAGGATTTAGATTCGATAGGGCTTGGTTGGGGCAGGCTGACTTTAAGCAGTGGCTAATAGAGAATTGGCCCAAGAGGAAGAAACAAAACATTTTGGATCATTGGAATTGTCAGGGGACAATTCTCAGGAGGAAAATGAGAGGTAGACAACTTAACAAGGAGAGTGAAAATAGGAGACTGAAAGTGACTCTACTCAAAGAGATGCAGAAGTGGGATGATGCAGCTGACTCAAGAAATCTGTCCCAGGGTGAGTGGAAGCAGAGGTATGAGCTGGAGGATCAGCTAAACATAATCTTTCAGGAGGAAGAAATATATTGGCAGGAAAGGAGTGGGGAGAAATGGCTTCTTGAGGGGGATGCTAACACAACCTTTTTTCATGGAGTAGCTAATGGTAAAAAGAGGATAATTACCATTAGAAGTTTAGAAGAGGATGGAAGAGTGATTGAAGGTAACTCAGAACTGAGAGAGCATATAACCCGTTATTATAAGGGCTTGTTTGGTTCGGAGTTACCACCAAAAGTGTTTCTGAGCCAGGATATGCGGAGGGATAGGGGAAGGGTGGATCAAGAAGATAATGACTTTTTAGTCAGACCTTTCTCCATGGAAGAGATTGAGAGGGCTTTAGCAGAAATGAAAACCAATACTGCTCCGGGTCCTGACGGCTTGCCAGTATGCTTTTATAAGGAGTTTTGGGAGCAGTTGAAGGATCAAATCAAAGAGATGCTGGATTCTTTATTTGAGGGGAGACTGGATCTTTGGAGACTAAACTATGGGGTGATTACTTTAATTCCAAAGATAAAAGAAGCAAATAACATCAAAGCTTTCAGACCTATTTGCTTGCTCAATGTCTGCTTTAAGCTGCTAACAAAGGTTCTGACGATGAGAATAACTCATGTTGCTAATAAGGTGATTGGGGAAAGTCAGACAGCCTTTTTACCAGGGAGATTCATTCTAGATGGTGTGGTCATTCTTCATGAAGTGCTTCATGAGCTTAAGAATTCAGGTCAATCTGGTATTATTTTGAAGCTTGACTTCGAAAAAGCTTATGACAAGGTTCAATGGGACTTTCTATTTGATGTCCTACAAAGAAAAGGTTTTTGTGAGAAATGGATTGGGTGGATAAAGGCAGCAACAACAAAGGGGAGTGTTGCCATTAATATTAATGGAGAGGTGGATCAATTCTTTAGAACTCACAAAGGTGTGCGTCAGGGAGACCCTCTTTCCCCCCTAATGTTCTATCTGGTGGCTGATGCCCTTCCAGAGATGCTAAATAAGGCCAAAGAGGCTGGACACTTGCAAGGACTGGTACCACATCTAGTCCCTGGAGGATTAACACACCTACAATATGCAGATGACACGATCCTTTTCATGACAAACTCGGAGGAAAACATTGTCACAGTGAAGTTCCTGCTCTATTGTTATGAAGCTATGTCAGGTCTTAAAATTAATTTTCAGAAAAGTGAAGTGATTGTCTTGGGAGTGGAGGAAATGGAGGCACAGAGGGTGGCTGACCTCTTTAATTGTAAGAGGGGAGCCCTACCCATCACCTATCTAGGCTTGCCCATCAGTGAGGGGAGGTTGACAGCGAAAGACTTGGAGATCCCAGTCACAAAGATTGAAAAGAGATTGGCAACTTGGAAATGTGGCTTTCTTTCCTATGGAGGAAAGTCCATTTTGATTAATTCTTGTTTGAGTAGTGTTCCAATGTATATGATGGGATTTTATTTGCTTCCAACTCAAACGCACCATAAGATGGATATAGTATTAGAGCTAGATTTTTTTGGGATGGCCTAGAAGGGAAGAAGAAATATCACTTGATCAAATGGGAAGCCTTATGCAGACCCAAGGAGGATGGGGGGCTGGGCTTCATCAACACTAAAATTATGAACGAAGCACTCCTCTGTAAATGGATTTATAAGTTGGAATCTGGGAACAATAGTCCCTGCTGCAATCTTCTGAGGAAGAAATATTTAGGTCAGGGAGGTGGCTTCTTTCAATCTTCTCCCGAAGGAGGTTCACAGTTCTGGAAAAGTCTACTTGAGGTTAAAAATTGGATGAAACTGGGTAGCGCCTACAACATTGGTAATGGGGAGGCTGTCAGGTTTTGGGATGATGTTTGGTTAGGGGAGGTGCCCTTAAAAATCCAATTTCCTTACATTTATAGCATTTGCGCTAACCCTGATAAGACAGTCAGCCAAATGTTGATAGAAGGGGAGTGGAAAATTAGGTTAAGAAGGTCGCTAGGTCAGGCAGAGTTGAATGAATGGTGTGAGTTGCACTCAAAACTCAGCACAGTTCAGTTGACCTCAGAGGAAGATAAGATGTTCTGGAAGTTGACAAAATCAGGTCAATTCACAACTAAATCGTTATACAGAGAAATGATCTTTGGGGGGGGGGGTTCAAAGACATTGTTATCCAGGACCTTTGGAAGGCCCCAGTGCCCCTGAAAGTGAAAACTTTTGTTTGATTGATGCTTAAGGGGAGAATTCAGGTGGCAAAACAGTTAAAGAAGATGAAATGGCCAGGTAGCCCGAACTGCAAGCTTTGTCAGAGTGAGGAAGATGTAGATCATTTGATGTTTAGATGCCCACTTGCTCAGTTTCTTTGGTGTATCTTGAGAGATACCTTTAGCTGGCCGCATATCCCTGCTTCTAGGAAAGATTTGCTTAATTTGGTGCAGTTACAGAGGCGAGACAAGGCCAAAGTTCTTTGGCTTCTTTTTGCCGCTGGATTTTGGGCAATTTGGCTTATGAGAAATGATTGGGTCTTTAATAACAAATTGACGACAAATGTTTCTTCTTTGCCTTATAAAGCTCTTTCGTTTGTAACACAGTGGAAAAAACTAGCTCCGGCAAAGCTAAGGGGGGAGGTGGAGACTGTACAAGGGTTGTTTCTTGCCAGCATTCGCGAGACAGAAGGCTCAAACTGATGATGGCGAACTGAAGAATCAACATCTCTTGGATAGTCCCCTGCGTGGAACTTTTACTTCTATGCTTCTATGTCGATTCCTGGCTTGTTTTGCTGTGCCAACAGCATTAGTTCCTCGCCTTCTTTTCAGACTGTGTGCCTTTTGTTTCTAAGCTGGAATCCCCAGCAGTTTGTGAACCTTTTATGCTTTTAGTAAAAGCTGGGCCTTGTGCCTTTTCTCCAAAAAAAAAATTTCAAATTAATAAATATGAATATCATTGTTCTGTTGGAATCTCAATTTAGTGTTTTTTACCTATTTCATCCTAAAATATACTACTTCTACTTAAAATCTAAAGTCTAAAAATAATAATTAGCATCTTGCACTCGGAAATGCTAATGGGCGGGTGATCGCTCCCCCGCCCGCCTAGCGATCACCCGCCCGTCTCCTCCCTATACTACCAGATACACTCCTCCCTCCTCCCCTACTACAGTACACCACACAAAATTTTTTTAAAAAATAAAAAGTTAGAAAAATTTATGTATAGAAACACTATATATAAAAAATTTAAATTCAAATTCAAATTTGAATCGGGTATGTAAACTTTTTGACTTATAAACTTTGGGTTTATAAACTTTAGGTGTATAAACTTTAGATGTATAGAAATACTATATATAGAAAAAATTTGAATTCAAATTCAAATTTGAATCGGATATAATTCAAATTCAAATTTGAATCGGGTATGTAAACTTTTGACTTATAAACTTTGGGTCTATAAACTTTAGGTGTATAAACTTTAGATGCATAGAAATACTATATATAGAAAATATTTGAATTCAAATTCAAATTTGAATCGGATATAATTCAAATTCAAATTTGAAACAGGTAAATTTGAATCGGATATAATTCAAATATAAATTTGAAACATGTATCTAACTTTAGATGTGTAAACTTGAGGTGTATAAACTTTAGGCCTATAAACTAACTTTAGGTGTATAAACTTTAGATGTATAGAAATACTATATATATATATATAATATTTGAATTCAAATTCAAATTTGAATCGGATATATAAACTTTTGACTTATAAACTTTGGGTTTCTAAACTTTAGATGTGTAAACTTGAGGTGTATAAACTTTAGGTGTATAAATTTATTAAAATAGAAAAGTAATACGGTGCCAAAAAAGGAAAGCAGGTGGAGGGAGGGAGGGGGGAGGGGGGTAGCGAATCTTATCGCTATCCCTATTGGCGGGCGATCGATCGCCCATTAGGGCTGCCCTGTTGCACTTGCGTGCACTCTTCTTTTAATTTGAACAGCTATAATTTCAAAAGGTAATAAACACATTGGGTTGGCGTCTTGCTACTAGTACAGTTTTATCCATCTCAAAAAAAAAAAAGCTTTCCTTCTATATTGGAAATCTGAATTTTAATTCAGCTTTTGATTTTTTAACTCGACCTTAATTAATCCGTGAACCGTACCGGCGCTCGGCGCAGCTTCCGGCCGGCGTCCTGGAAGAACGCCGCCACCGCCGCCCACTCCTCCAGCAGCATCTCCTCGCTCCCCTCCCTGCAAATCGGCGGGAAGAAGAGCCAGAACGACGAGCCCGCAGCCACCGCCATCACGAGCAGCGACCCCAGCGGACGCGGCGGGGGCGGCCATCTCCTCGCCACCCACCGCCTCGCGCACCACTCCTCCGCCACGCAGCACACGCCGTGGAGCAGGAAGAAGGCGGTCATCTCGCCGGTGGGCAGCCGCAGCGTCATGTAGTACACCATGGCCTCGTGCATCAGCCCGGAGATGAGGAACGTGGCCACGACGCCCGCCGCCTTCCCGGCGCGAGCGCGCACGGGGTCGTACACCGACGGCCGGAGGATGGCGGACACCATGAGATTCCACCGCCGGCCCCAGAAGTCCCGCAGCGACGACGCCAGGTACGGCCGGTCGAACGGCGGCTCCAGCTCCATCCCCAGTGCGGATCCGGCGGCCGCGATGCAGGGGAGGAGGAGGTCCAAGAAGCAATAGATGTGGATCCCGTACATGGCGAGACGTATGTAGCGATGCAGCAGCTGGATCTTGGACTCGTACAGATGGAGGATGGTGGCTATGGCGGCGACCTTGGCCGCGCAAGAAACGAGGGACACCGATTTGGCGGCCGCGCCGGGACAGCCGCCGCCTCGGCGGAGCTTCACGGGGAGCAAGGCTGTGAAGAGGAACGAGAGCACCGGGAGGCCGTCGACTGCGAGCGGGCCCAGGCCGGAGGCGAGGAGGACGACCTTGAAGGCGCCGAGCCACGCGAGGAAGAAGGCGGAGGTGCCGCGGAGCATGGCCGAGGAGGTGAAGGCCAAGGGCGCCGCGGCGAGGAGCGCGACCACGGGGAGCAGCGCGGCGAGGCGTGGGAGGCCCGGGCGCAGGAAGGCGGACGCCACGCGCGCGTACAGCGCGGCAGCCGAGGAGGCCAGGGACACCATGGGGATGCTGTCACGCAGGAGCTCCATGGCCGCGCCGCGCGCAGCTCCGCTCCACTCCGTGCCGTCAAGCCGGTGTCGCCGCCCACTTGCTTCAGACGGGCACTGAACAAACGGAGAAAAAAAATGAAGAATGGGAAGGACGAAGGAGTACTGTTTTTCTTCTTTTTCGCTGGGTCCACAGTTTTTTTTAGAACGGGTCCACATGATTTGCTACATTGATGCTACAGTAAACATCCGTTAAACATGGATTAATATATCTCGTTAGATTCGTCTTGCAAAATAGCCTAGGTGTTATGGAATTGGTTTTGTCAGTAATCTACGTTTAATACTACTAAATAGCAAGATTCCAGAGAGCTATTTAATAGCCCGAAGAATCCAAACGCAGGCGTTCAAAAAGTTATCAAAAATTTTAAAAAAATTACTAAAATTGATCAATATATGATATATTTTTTCGCAAACATGTAAATTAAAATTTAACTTATACAATTCGAAACAAAAATAAAAAATTCAACCATAAATTACACGTTCTTTTAATAGTTAAATTTGTTATTTTTGTTACTATGAATTTGAATATACATGTTTGTGAAGTAGCATATCATATATTGATCTATTATAATAATTTTTTTTAATTTTTTTGATGACTTCTTATGTGATATGTAAAAACACATAAGTAAAAACGAGGGGATATCTTTTAATGGATGAATAGAGTTTTCCCAATGAAGAGAATTTTTTTTTCCAATCAAAGAGATCTTTTTTTTTTCAGCGGAGGATATGGAGAGGGGTTTTGTGTGTGCTCGGTTTGAGGGTGGGGGTGGGGGGTTGAATTGTTGCATACCGGATGCAAATCCTAGCCCGTGCATACCTGACTTTGATACGCGACGCGTGGACGAGGTAGCGATCTGATGGCCGGCCCCGCACCGCGCGCGAACAGCCATGCCTCACGCTCGGTTAGCTTGCACGAGCAATCTCCATGCCCGACTGCATGGCTTGTGCTCGCTCATCTCGGCTCGATATAGATCTGCTTCGCTCACTACGCTATGCTCCCAAAAGCAATTCCTCTCCATTGTTGCCCTCTGCTAGTTCTGTGATCCCACCGCCGCCTCTCTCATCCAGAGCTCGTTCGCCGCTGCTACCCTCTTCCACACATGGGAGGGTGCAGTATGCGTGCTAGCCACCACTCCTCGTCCAACCGCTTGAGGGAGCTGTCGCCGCTTTCTGCCTCCATGGCTCTACCCGGGTAGCCAACCAAGTTGTAGTAGATTCGTAAAACTCCTATCTTTAATACTATAACATAAAACTTCACACTTTCAGTAACAAAACCACCACTAAATAATTATGTAGTACAAGCTATCTATACCATATTAAAAAGATACCAAGCATGGTGTCCGTTCCCACTGCAAGCCACCGCACCAATAAAATCGTTCTCTCTCTCTCTCTCTCTCCTCTTCGTCTGTCTCTCGCATCTCCGGTTTGCCCGCCCCAAGCCGTGCGGCCCTTCCCCGCACCTCTCTGCCGTCGCGCCAGCCCTCTACCACCACCCGCCCTCTCCTCTCTCTCTCACTTGTCCGGCCCTCCATCTCTTTCTCGCCTCTCCTGCTCGCCCGCCCCAAGCCACGCCAGTCCTCCCCCGCAGCTGCTGCCGCGTGTAGGATTGAGATGTCGACTAGAGGGGGGTGAATAGGCGATTTAAAACTAAAAGACACCAAATCAAAACTAACCTAAGTTGCTAGGCTTGGTGAGGGTCAACTCTAACTAAGCAACTAAGTTATGTTTTGCAAACCTAGAGTGATAGTGGTTCAATTATATCTCTAGGAAAGTAAATCACACTCCTATGTCAATGTTTAGCAATCCTAGGGTGATATGATCTCAAGTATGTCTCTAGAAATGTAAATTGCACAAATATAAATGCGACAATCAAATGAGACAAGGAGACAAGAGATTTTTCACCGAGGTTCGGAAACACGCCGGTTTCCTACTCCCCGTTGAGGCGAGCCCAACTCCACCGCTCAACCACGAAGCCACCGCACACCCCCTTCGTCAAGGGGTGGGCAAGGCGGGAGCCGGCCCATGGAGAGGACTACCCAAGCCTCGATCACTAGGGTAGTTCTTCCTTCACTCTGAAGGTGGTGAACTCCAAACCACTCACAAACCAGCGCCGGGCCTCCTCCACAATCTTCTCGGAAAGGTCACCGGGCAACTCCTCCACAAGCCGTCTAGGAGGCGGCAACCTCCAAGAGTAACAAGCAATGACCCGGCGTGGAGATGATCAATCAAGTGCCACACACTACGTTGGGTAGGGCTACCTGTGACGGGCCCAAAGTGTCACCTCTGACGGATATAGCTCTGGTCAGAGATTAGTGGTCACTGATGACTCTCCTCACCTTTGACGGGTGTAGGTCCGTCAGTGGTGAAGGCTACCTGTGACGGACCACATATAAAACCCGTCACAGGTGACTGTTATCTCAAACGACCCATTATTTTGTGGCCCGTCACTGATGTCTTTAACCCAGCAAAAAAAAATAAAAGAAGCAGCGTGCACCCCGTCACTGGTGTGAAAAACAAACAAAAAAAAAATGGTGCACGCTGCTGTGGTGGTGCTCGTTGTCACAGGCTCAGAGCTGCTTTGCTCACATTCATCATCACACAAAAAATTCAAACCGATAGATCTCATATAGAAGTATTCACACAAAGTGGATGGCAAGAATTTCTCAATGCACAGACAACAATATCATATCAATGCAAAAGGCACACCACACACCGGCGACAGATCTGGCGACCGGCAGGCGAGGGATGGCAGCCATGGCGACCGACCACATCGGCGGGGAAGAAATGGTGGAGGAGCTGGCGGCCGGGAGGTAGGGGAGGCGTCGACGGCCAGATCCGTGTCCCAGAGGCCAGATCCGCGTCCCGGAGGCAGACTCGACGGTTGTCGTCGGTGGTCATCGTCGTCGTCGCTCGAGCTTGGCGCCGGTGACCCCGAGCTCCTGGAGGCCGGCGGTCGGGGATGGAGATGGCCCCCGCCGGTCGGGGATGGAGGCCGCGGCGCCGCCGCCCACCTCCTCCTCGCCTCCGCATGCCGTCGAGCCCTCCTCACCGCCGCCACGCATCGCTGAGACACACACCAGATCGGAAATAAGAGAAGGGGGAGGAGGGGGAGAAAGAAGGGGGAGGAGGATGTGGGTACCGCCGCCGCCACTAGCCGCCTAGCGCCGCCACACCACCTCGCCACTTTGCCTCCACACCACCGCTGCCGCCCAGCGCCGCCGCCGCACCACCTTGCCGTTGCGCCTCCGCACCACCGCCGCTGCCACGCGCCGTTGAGCCGTCGCCCAACGCTGCCGAACCACCGCCGCGCGCCGCCGCCGCCGCCACGCCGCCGCCTGTCCCGCGGGCGCCGTCGGGTCCTCCGCCGCCCCGCAAGAGCCTCCCCTCTTGTTTCTCTGAGTGTGGATAAGGGAGAGAGAGAGATCTTTTGTTTATGTGGATAAGAGAGAGTGTGTGAGGGACAGAGTGGATAAGGGAGTACATATTAGTATACTCCGCCCCCCCTCCCCACCTGTGACGGGCTCCAGTGATGGGTCCGTTTGAGGTGAGTTTACCTCACCTTTGACGGTTTATAAGGATGCAACCCGTCACAGGTAACTAGTCACCTGTGACGGGCCAGATGTGGAAGCCGTCAGAGGTGAGATTTACCTCACCTTTGACGGTTTCTACTGTGGGACCGTCACAGGTGACTAGTTACCTGTGACGGGTTGCAGAAGGATGCCTCACCGATGACGGCGTCCCGTAGGACCCGTCAAAGGTGACCCTCATCACTGACCAATACTAAAGCCCGTCACAGATATGCCGTCAAAGATGTGAGGATCTGGTGTAGTGACACTAGCTCTACAAATGGAAGCAATGCACTTGACTCTTGGCTAATCAACCTTCTAACACACTAGATGGATGAACACAAAACTCAAGTAGGTGTGAGAGAGGTGCAAAGGATATATGCAATTGAATTGGGTGCCAAGAGAGTCCCCTTGCTGCTGGTGGGGGAGTATTTATACTCCCACCCACCAAAACTAGCCGTTGGGGGCGAAATCCCAAATCATTGTGCTCTGTCGGTCTGACCGGAGGTATGTGGCCGGTCAGACCGTGCTACTCTGCAACGGCTAGAAAACTAGCCATTGAAGAGCTGTCAGAGGGCCCCATCGGCCTGGCCGGTCAGACCGGCGTTGAGTGGGCAGTCAGACCGGCCACGGCTCGGTCAGACCGCCATCGGCTCGGTCTGACCGACTACGGCTCCGTCGGCTCTGTATCGGCCACCCCGAGCAGCACCATCCCGGCCTCTAGGGGGCTGGTCTGACCGCGCATGTGCCGCCGGTCAGACCGGCCTTATGCGCCGGTCAGACCGCCTTCTTGCGGCCGGTCAGACCGACCAGGGCACGCCGGTTAGACCGCCACTATGTGGCCGGTCTGACCGCCCTTGGTCAGGCCGAGCCCAGTGAAATATTGTGTGTGTGCGCTATGAAGATGTGAGCACAAGTGAAAATGCAATGACCTAATATGGCAATTAAAATCATCTCTTTGCTAGGTCATTACCCCTCTTAATAGTACGGCAAAACTAAAAAATAAACTAGCAAATTTGATCGCCCTACACCTCGATCAATTCTAAATTAAAGCACTAGTTTTACCGTCTTCTTTTCTTCGCTTCGCGCCATCAAATTTTAATCCATCAATAGTCATCCATGCGCACACATGACGTGGATCTAACTTAAAATGTATAGCTCAAAGACAACGGTTAGTCCACAATTAGCGCTTGTCATTAATTACCAAAATTAACACCGGGGGCCTAGATGCTTCATTCTCCCCCTTTTTGGTAATTGATGACAAACACCACAAATATATATAATCAAACATAGAGCACATGGACATATATTGCATTCCCCTAAACATGTACATACCAATCATAAACAACAAATATGGAGCCAATGCACATTTCAATATCACATTTCAACATATCACAAACACAAGAGCAATATATCAATATGAACTTCAATCCATAGGCATGAGATGGTCACATATACATCAATATCAGAAACACCATCCATCATTGCATAAGTTCACATCACTTAACCATTTAACTCACAAAAGTCACAAAAACATCCTAAAAAAGGCTCACAAATAAAACATAGGCTATTACAAGACCACGAAGGGTCCAAAGACATAGAGAGTTTAACAAAACGGCAAATAACACACAAGATAGAGTAATAGCCCATACCCATACAAAATATAGCCCAATCCTCCTTAACCTATTAAATATGAGGTGACTAACCTCACTACTACTAGTCCCAACCCAACATAAAACACACTTTTCTCCCCCTTTTGGCATCAAGCACCAAAAAAGGTCTTCACTCTTGTGGAGGAGAAGGAGGACGCGCCGAAGATGAAGGATGAGAAGCATCACGACGACCATGATACACGAATGCTTGGGAGCTCTCCAACATTTGCACTCGAGAATCCAATGTACCCACTCTAGTGTGCAATCTCCCCACGGAAGCATTCAAGTCTCCAATGGTGGTGCGCAAGCCACGAACATTCTCATGCAAAGCTTCATGCCCGGTAGACAAGCGTTGAATGCTTTCACTTAGGGTATTAATAGCTCCAAGTACCGGGTTGAAGTACTCGTTTGGTTGCATTCCAAAGTAGGCATACTGAGGATGAAAGAAGGCATTTGGATTATACCCAGGAGGAGGAGGAGGTGCTGAGCTTGAGCTAGCTCCAGGATGAGAGGAGGGCGCCGCCCTAGGAGCATGGGGAGCTCCAAGCTGAAGGCGGGGCTTGTACTGCTTGTGCTTCTTCAAATTCTGCCCAGTAGCCCCAAGCTTGTCTTGAATCAACCTCATGATGTAAGGGGCATAATAGATTCCCTGAGTGAAGGTCCCCTTGGAGATGGCAATCTCTTGCATCATGAGAGTCACAATGTCGAATTGACGGGCCTGAATGATGGCATCGATGACGTGCCAAGCCACCCCCCTAATGTCATCATTGTTGCCAAGGCGAGGGAGGATGGTAGCTCTCACAATCCTGTTAACCACACTAGGGATGGTCCTCAAGCCGGCAACATTCCCATGTGTGTACCGCACTCCATCTTCATAAAACTGAGAGAGATAGTCTATGGAGAGCGGATTGTGGGGGTGCTCCTCATGCAAGTCATCTCCAAAGTCCAACAGAATATTGAGGAGCCGCCGGAATTGCCTCCTAGAGAAAGAACACTGGAGGGTGTCGGACATCCACTCCATCTCACTATAGTCCTCAGCCACCCACACTGTAGCATAAAACTGCCGGATCAAATCTTCATTGTAGTCTTGCTTAAGAGTCACAATCCGGTCAATGCCAATAGTCCTGAAGAGATCCTGCAAGCCCTCAAACTCTGGAGTCTCATTGATGTCTCTACAAGAAATCCACTTATGCTCTGCAAAAGCTTTCCCTGCATAAACTTGCTCATATACACTCTTCTGGAAAGCGGTGTGAAAACGGGGATCCCGGGTGTCCCGAGGCCTCAAAAACTGATCATGATGCCTCAAGATGGTATACTGCGATGGATTCCTCATATTCACCACAAACTGGATGGAGGGATCAATGTTCATATCATCACTTCCTTCATCCTCATCCTCTCCACTTCCACCGACATCATCTCCACTTTCCTCCTCACTAGCCCCTCAACATTGACCTCAACCTCTTCATCAATTTGAGCGTAATCCTATCCGCTCGATTCCTCAGGCTCACTCACGGGATCCGGAGTGGGTGCACGACGACCATGACGAGTGCGAGGAAGCATCACTGAAAAACAGGAGCAAAGGATATATAAGCAATGATTTTAGAAACCACATAGTGAAGTGGGAGGAAGGAGGAGTGCTGCCTGTCAGGGGCGGTCAGACCGAGAGCCAAGGACGGTCAGACCGCAAGCCCCAAGTCGGTCGGACCGACGGCCCACGGCCGGTCAGATCGACTGCCCTCTGCCGGTCAGACCGCCGGCCCTCGGCCGGTCAGACCACCACTGACAGTAGCACAACTGAATCTTTCCACAATCCACACAAATGATTCTAAAAATTGCTAGGACAGTGTTGCACAAGATTGGAACATGAACATCAAAGTGTAGGTCTATTTCATCAAGATTGAAGCAATGGGGGAAACTACCCTTAACCCTAGAGATTGAAATAGACCGATTTGAGAGCAATGCACAAGAGGGAGAGTGATTTATCGGTTGAAGGAGTTGAATCACACCAAGAAACTACCCTCTATTGGTGCAAATCGAAGAACACCTCTTCCTTCACCTAGGGTTCCATGCCATGGATCACAAACTCAATAAAAACTCAAAACAATCCATGGAATAGAGAGAGGAAGAGGAGGAGATTCACTTACAGTGTAACCGGAGTGATTTTGACGGTTGAACCGGATGGATTTGGTGGAGGGAGGTGGCTAGGGTTTGGGAGAGGAGAGAGGAGAAGAAATTTCGAGTTGGAGAAGTGAGGGGATGAGAAGGAGAGAGAGGGAGTCGGATTGGAGAAGGAAGGGTAAAAACCCTGGGCCCACCAGCTCGGCCGGTCAGACCGACCCTATGAGGCCGGTCAGACCGCCTCGGCCACGCCGGTCAGAACGGCCCTATATGGGCGGTCAGATCGGGCAGCGCCCTGCCGGCTGTGCACAGCCCTTGCACAAGCCGGCAACCCCCACACAATAAAAATCAACAAAAATTTGATTTTTGGAGCAAATTTTGAAATATGTGAGTTTAAATATTGCTAACCATCCATAATATTTGTAAATTATGAAGATTTGCAACAAAACTCACTTGAGTGCTAGAAGGTGACCTTTTATGGTCTACAGGGGTTTTTGTGCGAATTTGATCTTCAAACAACTTTTGAAATATTTGATTTTTGAAATAGGTTTGAATACTAAAAACATTTCAAATCCTCCTCTCTACCAACTTTGTTTTGAAACTTTTCTCAAATTCCTTCTCAATCTCATTTTGGGGTTTAATCTCATTTTGGCCAAAAACAAGATTCTAGTTTCTTCAAAAGAGGACCAAAATGGCATTTTCATTCAAAAATCATTTTTCTTGCAATGTGAGGCTTGGAAAACATATAGGGAACCTTTTGAAATATTTTCCAAGAGATAGTTTTCAAATTACATTGATTTTGCAAAAGTTTTGACTTATGTTGACTTGAGCATTTTGAAAACACTACTAGCACTTTTAGTTGATTTGCTCACATATAAAAGGAAGTAGAGCACATGCAAGAGTGCAAAACTCCCCCTTAATGTGACATGCTCCATTTTCGCAATGAAGAACCAAATGGCAATAAATCCAAAGCATAAGAGCAAATGAGAGCAAATATGCAAAAGGCAAAAGAAGCAACCATGGTGCACCATCTCAAGCCACATTAGAGAAGTCTATGACATTTAACTCATTCCTCAACTTGCAAAAGCGGGTTTCATCAAGAGGCTTGGTAAAGATTTCGGCTAGTTGATCCTCGGTTCTTATGTGGCTAATGACTATGTCACACTTGGCAACATGGTCTCTTAGGAAGTGATGGCGTATGTCAATATGCTTGGTTCTAGAATGTTGGACCGGGTTATTGGCTATCTTTATGGCACTATCATTGTCACATAGGAGCGGGGTTTTGGTGAAGGATATGCCATAGTCCAACAATGTTTGTTTCATCCAAAGCAATTGGGCACAACAACTACCCGCCGAAACATATTCCGCCTCGGCGGTAGAGAGGGCTACGAAGTTTTGTTTCTTGGATGACCATGACACAAGGGATCTACCAAGCATTTGGCAACTACCAGATGTGCTCTTTCTATCCACTTTGCAACTGGCATAATCCGAATCGGAATAGCCAACAAGCTTAAACTTAGCACTTTTTGGGTACCACAAGCCAATAGTTGAGGAATGCTTTAAATATCTTAGAATTCTTTTCACGGCCACTAAGTGACACTCCTTAGGAGCGGCTTGAAACCGTGCACACATGCAAACACTAAACATGATATCCGGCCTAGATGCGGTAAGGTAAAGCAAGCTACCAATCATAGAACGATAAAGCTTTAAATCTACCGGTTTACCTCCCCCATCCAGGTCAAGATGCCCGTTGGTTGCCATAGGTGTCTTGATAGGCTTCGCATCCTCCAAGCCAAACCTCTTGAGTAGATACTTGATGTACTTGGTTTGGCTCACGAACATCCCATCCTTGAGTTGCTTGATTTGAAGTGTAAGGAAGAAGCTCAACTCTCCAATCATGGATATCTCAAATTCCCTAGATATCATATCACCAAATTCCTTGCAAAATACCTCATTAGTAGAACCGAATATGATGTCATCAACATAAATTTGACACACAAAGAAATCATCACCAATGATTTTTGTGAAAAGGGTGGTGTCAACTTTTCCAATTTTGAAATCCTTTGACAAAAGAAAATCTCTCAATCTTTCATACCAAACCCTAGGAGCTTGTTTTAAACCATAAAGAGCTTTTGAGAATTTGTAAATATGGTTAGGATTTTTAGGATCTTCAAAACCGGGAGGTTGTTCAACAAAGACAAGTTCGGCAATTTCACCATTTAAAAATGCACTTTTCACATCCATTTGAAATAGTTTTATATCAAAGCATGATGCAAATGCAAGAAGGATGCGAATAACCTCAAGTCTTGTCACGGGGGCAAAGGTTTCACCGAAGTCCAAACCTTCAACTCGTGTGAAAGCTTGTGCCACCAACCTTGCCTTGTTTCTCACCACCAACCCATTCTCATCTTGTTTGTTCCTAAAGACCCACTTTGTCCCTATGACATTGTGGTCTCTAGGTCTTTCAATAAAAGTCCACACCTTGTTTCTTGCAAAGTTGTTGAGCTCTTCATGCATAGCATTCATCCAATCCGGATCACAAAGAGCTTCATCTACATGTTTTGGCTCAAGACAAGAAACAAACGAGTAATGTTCACAAATCGAAGCGACACGAGATCGAGTTTGAACGCCCTTACTAATGTCACCCAACACTTGGTCAATTGGGTGATCCTTGGAAAGAGCGGTGTGTATCCTTGGAGGCATAGGTGGATCTTGTGCCTTCTCCTCCTCCACTTCAACTTGAGCTTGACTTGGCGTAGCGGAAATAGATGGCTCATCTTGAGTGGAGGTGGATGGCTTGTCTTCCACTTCAATAAGCTTGACATCTCCAATAGACATGTTCTTCATAGCTCTCATCAAGCCTTCATCACCTACATCATCCAAATTCTCGTGCCCCTCTTGGGAGCCATTAGTCTCATCAAATTGAACATCGTCGGTTTCTTCCACAATACTTTTGTTCTTGTTGTAGACCCGGTATGCCTTGCTATTTGAGGCATAACCTAGAAGAAACCCTTCATCGCACCGACTTTCAAATTTGGTTAGTCTAACACCCTTTCGGTAAATATAACACTTGCAACCAAAAACTTGAAAATAGACGACATTAGGCTTCCTCCCAACAATTAGCTCATAGGAAGTCCTTTTCAAGAGATAATGCAAATAAAGCCTATTGGTTGCATGGCAAGCGGTGTTTATGTCTTCCGCCTAAAAGGAATCGGAAACACCATATTCATCAAGCATAGTCCTTGCCATCTCAATCAATGTACGATTTTTTCTCTCCAGTACACTATTTTGTTGAGGTGAGTAGGTAGCGGAAAGTTCGTGTTTAATACCAAGATCATCACAATAGTCCTCGATATTGGTATTCTTAAACTCGGAACTATTGTTACTTCTAATTTTCACAAGAGTGCAATTAAATTCATTTTGGGCCCTTTTTGTAAACTTTTTGAAAAGCTCGGCAACAATAGACTTGTCATGCAAAAAGAACACCCAAGTATAGCGAGAATAATCATCAACAATCACAAGACAATGACTATTACCACCAATGCTCTTATAGGTTGGTAGGCCAAAGAAATCCATATGCAAGAGTGTCACACCCTAAAAATCCAAAATATATAAATTGTTGTTTAATTGGAATTATTAGAATTTATTTTAAAAGCCTAGAAGAGAAGATCTAATTTTAATTAATAAATTCCAATATAAAATGGGGCCAGATAAAATTTCATTAAATACTTTGCTTAATTCTATAATTCCTAGATTATTCTGGGATTTATTTGAGCTAAGGAAGTATTTTTAATAAATGGAATTGCATTTCATGAATAATTTAAATTGAAAAAGGTTTTTTAAAAGTCTCTTTTGGCTTTGGGCCGAAAGTCGGCCCAAAATCTCTCTCTCTCCCCGGCCCAGTCGGCCCAGTCCAGCAGCAGCCGCCGCTCGCGCGCGCGCGTCCGCCCGCTGACAGGTGGGGCCCACCTGTCAGTCTTCGTCTACCTCCGGCCGCCGCCGCCCGAAACCCTAGCGCCAAGTCGCCGCCGCCGCTTTCCAAATTCGGCCGCGTCTTTCCCGATCCGGTGAAATCAATAGAGGGGAAACAATCTTCGGGATCTCCTCTACCTTTTCTCTTTTGGAATCATCGTCTAAATCGCTTTGGAAGTTCGTGGATTCGAGGTCGAATCGGATCGATCTCTTTCCTCCGAACCCCAATGTTTCTTTCGCGTCGCCGGTCGCCGTGGGCCTTCGCCGCTGCCTCCTTGCCCCTATAAAAGGATCCCCGGTGTCGCCGCTACCCGCCACCACCATTGTCTTCGTCTCTCGCCGTCGGAAGCGCCCTAGCGCCGTGTAACCTCGAGCCGCAGTCGTCGCCGTCGCTCCAGCCGTGCTTCGCCGTCGTTCCGGTCGTCGTCATCGCTCGGGGAGGTCGCCATCGTGGTCGCCAAGTCGCCGCCGTCCTCGTCCGCCCCTTCGCCGTCGCTGTAGACCGCCGGAGCACCGCCGTCGTCGTCAAGCCGAAGGTCTCCGCCGCTTCTTTCTCGTCGCCGCCGCCGTCCGTTCATCTTCCGCCGACGTTTTGGTCATCGGTGAGTTCGCCGCCCCGCGCTCTACGTCCTGGTGCCCTCCGTCCGCGTCGTCGCGCCGTCGTTCGCCGGCGAGCAAGCGCGCCCGAGCCGCTGAGCCGCCGAGCCGCCGCCGGAGGTGACGTCGCCGCTGACGTCATCGTGGCCGTCTGCCGTGAGCCGCCGTAGACCCGATCGATCTCGGCCGTCCGTTTTGGATGGATCGATCTCGGCCGTTCGTTCCCGTGAACCGCTGCCGTGCGCCCGGTCCACCGCAAACCCTAGCCGCTGACGCAATAAACCCCTTTTCCTTTTCAAAAATAATTCATTATTGCGTCATAATTCAATTAAAATCCATATAAGTGTTTTAATCCGATTTAATCTTCAAAAATTCATAACTAATTCATCTTAGCTCGGATTTAGTTGGTTCAAGTCTCTAAATTTTTCTAAAATTGAGATCTACATGTTAAAAATATCCACATGTACTGTTCATGCTTGTTTATGTGCTGTTTTGGTGATTTTGCTCTTTCCTGTTTAGATTCCGACGTTTCCGGAGAGTCCGTTTTCGCAGGAGAAGAATTTGAATAGTTCCAAGGCCAGCAAGGCAAGTCACACAGATCCTAAACAACCCTTTGAGCATGTTGATCCCGTTTAAAGCTACTGTTTCTATTCAACTATTGCATTTATTTTCGAATGTCATTGGGTGGAATTAACCTATTGTTTGTTATAGCCTTTTTTGTTCTTGATCACTTTATTCCTTGATACCTTGGGTTATTACAACTTGACTAGTTGGGCTATATATATATTGGTTCAACTAGATATTAGATATGATTGCTTAGCCATGCTTAGAAACATTAGCACACTATTGGGATAACTTAAGATTCACTATTATTTAATGATGGCTTAATGATAGTTCACGATGGTCAATCGTGATTGGTTAATTAATTACTTGCCAACTAAAACCTGATAATGGTGGGTTGTGAGCACATGGTTTTGAGAGTCGTGCTCATGACAATTAAGGACCGGTTCACGAGTTTCGGTTGTGAAACATTAACCGTGCCAACCACAAGCCAGCGTGGGCAACGGCTTTACCTTTTGTATAGCATGGTTCATTGCGGAGCACCAGACTGAGAAGTGGCGGAGATAAGCCCACGGGGGTCGCTGGGGAGTCCATGCCTTGTTTATAAGGGGGTGATTATGATCCAGGAAAGGTGCGCTGTAGTGGATTGTGTTGTGCAAAGGGTATTGTCACAGCTCCTTTCCGAGGTACCGTGGTGGTATTGAGGCACATGGTGACATGATGTGGGGCTGTGTCTTGTGGGTACAGTGGTACACCTCTGATCAGAGTAAAACTATTCGAATAGCCGTGCCCGCGGTTATGGGCGGGTCTAACAATGTCTTTCGTGATTAGTCTCACACCTCTCATCATAATAAAAGATGCTATAACTGGTAATAATTTGTTTAGCTCCTGGTTTGGAATGGTATATTCCTGGTTTGGAGATAGAACTGTGCAGCCGGGATGGTTGTTCAGAATGGTTGGGCCTATGCAACAGGGTATGTTGTATAGCGTTGGTTTAATATTGATTAATTATTACTTAACTGTTTTATTAAATTCTGAAATGTTTATTAAATGCTGTTTATGCAAATGAAACCCTACTATGCCATCCTTTGGTATCCTGTGCACTTGCATATTTGCTGCGTGACTTGCTGAGTATGTCATATACTCACCTTGCAATCATTCATCAGAGGAAGAGTTCTACAATGATGCTGATGGTGTGGAGGATTAGGTGTAGCCCTGGTCAAGCTGCCTGTGGAGTGGAGCCGTCTGCGCCGTTTATCTTATTTTCCGCTGCTTAGATCTTTATTGATTGAGAGGAACTATCTACCTCTGTAATGACATTTTATTCGCTTATTAATTAGAGTAATAATTGTACTCTATTATCAATTTGTTATTGTGTGCCTCGGCTGATTCCTGGACGAGGGTTCACACACATGTAAGCGTTTGGAATTTTGGATAGAAATTCCGGGCGTGACAAGTTGGTATCAGAGCCTCCTTGACCCTAGGTTATGCCAAATGGTTACCCATAGAAGCCCTCTAAAAATATTGGAAAAGTAGAACTGTTCTCCTCCCCTTCTCTTTTAATTAAACCAAACTAATGGCACATGCATTTCATAATATTTTTTTTAATGGTTCGTATTCAAAAGTTTATTCCAGTGTTATTAGTGCTGTACATCTATTACTGTACTAATAGCTCATTTACCAGCAAAAGTTTTACAACATTGTTTTATTTAATCTTGCTGCAATGAAATAAATTTAGCATGTTGATTTTATAACTTTCTTTTATTTCTTTTGGAACCTGTTGTTCAAAAGTACAAAATTTGTGACCTCGTTTCCAACTGTTTCAACTTATCTTGCAAGCTCGGTTTACTTTATTTACTTACCTTTTACTTTGATTTTCTAACTTTATTCAAATTAATCCAGAAACTTGTGCTATTAATTGGATAAATGTCTTAATTCCCTCCTTTCACTTGTCTTTAGATGCCGCGCTACAAGCCTGAGTACTTGTTTGGTGTTGAAGGATTTGTCCAGGAGTTGCGTACGATGTCCTTTGCCATAGGATTTGGGACTGCTCCTTTTTATGCCCAGATTCCTCATGATCGTCACGAAGAGAAGTGCGGAGTCAAAGTCACCTTGAACAGTAATAGTGAAGATATCCCCTCAGTGATGTTCGAAGCTGGAGGAAGAAACTACATCCATACATGTCAGGAGGTGGCAAGGATCGCCATAGGAGAGCTCCGCGATCGCTACAGTGATCAGTTGGCCGACACTGAGTATCGCTACCATCCCCGTCAACCACAGGGAAGTGACCGTGGCAGCTACCTTAAGACTGAAGGAATTGAGAATGATGCTACCACAAGGCATTTGGTTGAGATGCTGTGGGCTATGGATGAAAGCCGTGTGGAGACTGTGTTAGCAGCTCAAGATCGTGAAGATCGGAATCGTGGTAAGATTTGCAAGCTAGAAGACAAAGTGGATCGTTTGGAGAAGGAACTAGCCGCGTTGAAGGGAGAAGCACCACCGCAGAAGGCCAGGGTTCGTCTTACCGCAAGGAAGAGAGCTCTATTTGTCCATCGCTACCAATTGGCGCCAAAGGTCCGTGTGGTGGAAAAAAAAGTTACCCCAGCCCTAGCGGATTCTCCGGTCGTCAACATAAGTGATGATGAAGTAGAAGAATCCAAGCGCACCCATTCCAAGATCGAGTGGGGAGCAATTCAAGATGATGAAGACGAGCCGAACGAGCCTTCAATCAACTCCGATGCCCGGAAGAATTAGAAAGCCTTGTCAAACCGTTGTCTTAGATCGTTGTGTTAGTTTGCTTGTTTTAAGTTTGGTTGTGTGTGCCTCGCATGTGATTTACATCAGTGGTGGGATGTAAGTGCATGCGTTTGTTTGCTTTCGAGTGTTAGGTAGTTGGTGAGTTTAGTGGTGTGAGAGTCTTCAGTTTTGTAATAATGAAACTCACTTAAGATCAATAAAAGTTAAATTAATTCTCAGTCCTAAGTAGTTTTCCCCGGTTTCTCTTCTTGTGCTCTTGCCCATGCCAGATGGTGCTCACTCGCAGCAACGGGAATGGCCTCAACAACAACAACAACAATAACAACAACAATGGAGAGAATCCCACACTTGCCCAAGTCCTGGCTCAACAGGCACATCTTATGAACATGATGATGCAGCAACTCCAGAACCAGCAGAACCAGGGAAATAACCATGCACCTCCCCAGAACAAGTTAGCAGAATTTCTTCGTGTGAGGCCGCCCACTTTCTCTAGTACCACTAATCCTGTTGAAGCTGGTGATTGGCTGCATGCCATAGAGAAGAAGTTGGATTTGCTTCAGTGCACCGATCAGGAGAAGGTCTCATTTGCATCACACCAGTTGCATGGCCCTGCATCTGAATGGTGGGATCACTTCCGCCTGAATAGGACTACTGCTGAACCTATCACTTGGCTTGACCGCTGCTTTCCGGAAGACGCATATACCATCGGGAGTGGTGTCTCTCAAGAAGAAGGAATTCAGGTCGCTCACTCAGGGGTCTCGCTCTGTTACGGAGTATCTGCACGAGTTCAATCGTCTGGCTCGCTATGCTCCAGAAGATGTACGCACTGATGAAGAGCGCCAGGAGAAGTTCTTGGAAGGACTTAATGATGAGCTTTCTTATCCACTCATGACTGGAGATTATCCTGATTTCCAGAAGTTAGTGGATAAGGCTATTCGCCAGGAGGACAAGTACAACCGCATGGAGCAGAAGAAACGCCGGATTGCTCACTTCAAGACACAACAGGGGAATAATCAGAGGCCGCGTCTTACTTTAGGACCCCAGTCCATGCCACAGGGAGGTTCTTCGTCCGTTGTTCGTCCGCAGCGTCAGTTCTTCAACAACAATGCTGGCAACAACATCCGCAATCAAGCTCCACGCCCTGTTGCAGCTTCGACACAGCAACAACCTGCCAAGAAGGAGCAAGGCAGCAATCCCGTGGTGTGTTTCAACTGTGGAGACCCAGGACATTACGCTGATAAGTGTCCGAAGCCCCGACGTGTGAAGGTTGTCCCTGCCCAGAGCAACTCTACCGCACCAGCATCAAAGGCCCGTGTCAATCATGTTGCTGCTGCAGAAGCTCAAGATGCTCCAGATGTGATTTTGGGTACGTTTCTTGTTAACTTAGTTCCTGCAACAGTGCTTTTCGATTCTGGTGCTACACATTCATTCTTATCTATGAGTTTTGCGGGAAATCATGGGATGGAAGTAGAAGATATTAGACGTCCTTTGTTGGTTAGTACCCCAAGTAATCAGGCACTCTCTTTGCAACGTAGCCCCTCTGTCAGAATAGAAATTCAAGGAGTACCATTTCTGGCCAATCTTATCTTGTTAGAATCCAAAGACCTTGATGTCATCCTAGGGATGGACTGGTTAGCCAGATATAAAGGTGTGATAGACTGTGCTAACAGAAAAGTAATTCTCACCAGTGATGATGGTCGAGTTGTAACTGTTCATGCATTGTCTTCTGAGTCTTTAAGGTCAAGACTGAACCAAATAACTTTGGAAGAGATTCCTATAGTCCAGGAGTAACCTGATGTGTTCCCAGACGATTTACCTGGTATGCCGCCCAAAAGGGATATAGAGTTCAGAATAGATTTGGTACCAGGAACAACTCCGATCCATAAGAGACCTTATAGAATGGCAGCCAATGAGTTGGCAGAAGTCAAAAGGCAAGTAGACAATTTGCTTCAGAAAGGATACATCAGACCGAGTTCATCTCCATGGGGAGCTCCGGTTATTTTTGTGGAAAAGAAAGATCATACCCAGAGGATGTGTGTGGACTATCGTGCACTAAATGATGTGACTATCAAGAATAAGTATCCGCTGCCCCGAATTGATGATTTGTTTGATCAGCTTAAAGGTGCCACCGTTTTCTCCAAGATAGATCTTCGATCAGGGTATCACCAGTTGAGAATTAAAGAGGAAGATATACCTAAGACGGCTTTTACCACTAGGTATGGATTGTTCGAATGTACTGTTATGTCTTTTGGACTTACCAATGCCCCCGCTTTCTTCATGAACTTGATGAATAAGGTGTTTATGGAATACCTAGACAAGTTCGTGGTGGTCTTTATTGATGACATTCTTATCTACTCCCGAACCAGAGAAGAGCATGAGGAACATCTTCGCCTTGCACTAGAGAAGCTACGAGAACATCAACTGTATGCTAAGTTTAGTAAGCGTGAATTTTGGTTGTCTGAAGTGAAGTTCCTTGGTCACGTCATCTCAGCAGGAGGAGTTGCCGTCGATCCTAGCAATGTGGAATCCGTAACTAATTGAAAACAACCAAAGACAGTTTCAGAGATTCGCAGTTTCCTAGGCCTCGCAGGATATTATCGGAGGTTTATAGAGAATTTTTCCAAGATTGCTAAGCCCATGACACGGCTGCTTCAGAAAGATGTGAAGTACAAGTGGTCAGAAGAATGTGAGCAGAGTTTTCAAGAATTGAAGAATCGCTTAATATCAGCTCCTATTTTGATTTTACCTGATCCAAAGAAGGGTTTCCAAGTGTATTGCGATGCATCCAAACTTGGGTTAGGTTGCGTTCTGATGCAAGATGGGAAGGTGGTTGCCTATGCATCTCATCAGTTACGTCCGCATGAGAAGAACTACCCTACTCATGATCTTGAGTTAGCTGCAGTAGTTCATGCATTGAAAATTTGGCGTCATTATCTTTTCGGTACTCGTACGGAGGTATATACCGATCACAAGAGTTTAAAGTATATCTTTACTCAGCCGGATCTGAACATGAGACAACGGAGATGGTTGGAATTAATTAAGGATTATGACATGGGAATTCATTATCACCCAGGAAAGGCTAATGTTGTAGCAGACACTCTTAGCAGGAAAGGCTATTGCAATGCTACGGAATGACGACAGTTGCCATTGGAATTATGCAAGGAATTTGAAAGATTAAATTTGGGAATTGTCAGTAGAGGTTTTGTTGCAGCCTTAGAAGCGAAGCCCACTCTAATTGATCAAGTTAGAGAAGCCCAAATTAATGATTCTGATATTCAAGAAATCAAGAAGAATATGAGAAGAGGAAAAGCTATCGGTTTCTTGGAGGATGAGCAAGGAACTGTATGGTTGGGTGAGAGAATCTGCGTCCCCGACAACAAAGATTTAAAAGATGCAATTCTGAAAGAAGCTCATGATACTTTATACTCCATTCACCCTGGTAGTACCAAAATGTACCAGGATCTCAAGGAAAGATTTTGGTGGGCAAGTATGAAGCGTGAAATCGCAGAATACGTAGCAGTATGTGATGTTTGTCAGCGAGTCAAGGCAGAACATCAGAAACCCGCCGGTTTGCTGCAGCCTTTGAAGATTCCTGAATGGAAATGGGAGGAAATCGGTATGGATTTCATCACTGGTCTACCCAGAATGTCATCAGGCCATGACTCTATTTGGGTGATAGTCGACAGACTTACCAAAGTGGCTCATTTCATCCCAGTAAAGACAACTTATTCCGGAAGTCGGTTGGCGGAATTGTATATGGCAAGGATTGTGTGTTTGCATGGCGTCCCTAAGAAAATAGTGTCTGATCGAGGCAGTCAGTTTACTTCAAATTTTTGGAAGAAGCTTCAGGAAGAGATGGGTTCTAAGCTGAACTTTAGTACTGCTTATCATCCACAGGCAGACGGACAAACCGAAAGGGTGAATCAGATTTTGGAAGATATGTTGAGAGCTTGTGCTTTAGACTTCGGTGGAAGTTGGGATAAGAATCTACCTTATGCAGAACTTTCGTATAACAACAGTTATCAAGCTAGTCTTCAGATGGCTCCTTACGAAGCACTGTATGGTCGGAAGTGCCGCACTCCGCTTTTGTGGGATCAAAAGGGAGAACGTCAGGTTTTCGGGACTGATATCCTAAGGGAAGCAGAAGAGAAGGTAAAGATCATTCAAGAAAGATTGCGTGTGGCCCAGTCTCGTCATAAGAGTTATGCCGACAATCGCCGCAGAGATTTGAGTTTTGAAGAAGGAGATTATGTGTACCTTCGTGTCACGCCTCTTCGAGGAGTTCATCGTGTTCACACCAAAGGAAAATTGGCACCGCGTTTTGTGGGACCTTATAAGATTGTCAGTAGAAGAGGAGAGGTTGCTTATCAGTTAGAGTTACCTCAATCTTTGGCAGGAGTCCATAATGTGTTCCATGTGTCGCAATTGAAAAAGTGTTTAAGGGTACCTACCGAAGAAGCTAATCTTGAACAGATAGAAGTCCAAGAGGATCTGACCTATGTTGAGAAACCAATCCGTATTTTGGAAATAGATGAGAGAAGAACCAGAAATCGAGTTATCCGTTTTTGCAAAGTCCAATGGAGTAATCACTCGGAAGAAGAATCAACTTGGGAACGAGAAGATGAATTGAAGTCAGCTCATCCGCATCTGTTCGCCAGTTCTTCCGAATCTCGAGGACGAGATTCTGTTTAAGGGGGGTAGGTTTGTCACACCCTAAAAATCCAAAATATATAAATTGTTGTTTAATTGGAATTATTAGAATTTATTTTAAAAGCCTAGAAGAGAAGATCTAATTTTAATTAATAAATTCCAATATAAAATGGGGCTAGATAAAATTTCATTAAATACTTTGCTTAATTCTATGATTCCTAGATTATTCTGGGATTTATTTGAGCTAAGGAAGTATTTTTAATAAATGGAATTGCATTTCATGAATAATTTAAATTGAAAAAGGTTTTTTAAAAGTCTCTTTTGGCTTTGGGCCGAAAGCCGGCCCAAAATCTCTCTCTCTCTCCCCGGCCCAGTCGGCCCAGTCCAGCAGCAGCCGCCGCTCGCGCGCGCGCGTCCGCCCACTGACAGGTGGGGCCCACCTGTCAGTCTTCGTCTACCTCCGGCCGCCGCCGCCCGAAACCCTAGCGCCAAGTCGCCGCCGCCGCTTTCCAAATTTGGCCGCGTCTTTCCCGATCCGGTGAAATCAATAGAGGGGAAACAATCTTCGGGATCTCCTCTACCTTTTCTCTTTTGGAATCATCGTCTAAATCGCTTTGGAAGTTCGTGGATTCGAGGTCGAATCGGATCGATCTCTTTCCTCCGAACCCCAATGTTTCTTTCGCGTCGCCGGTCGCCGTGGGCCTTCGCCGCTGCCTCCTTGCCCCTATAAAAGGATCCCCGGTGTCGCCGCTACCCGCCACCACCATTGTCTTCGTCTCTCGCCGTCGGAAGCGCCCTAGCGCCGTGTAACCTCGAGCCGCAGTCGTCGCCGTCGCTCCAGCCGTGCTTCGCCGTCGTTCCGGTCGTCGTCATCGCTCGGGGAGGTCGCCATCGTGGTCGCCAAGTCGCCGCCGTCCTCGTCCGCCCCTTCGCCGTCGCTGTAGACCGCCGGAGCACCGCCGTCGTCGTCAAGCCGAAGGTCTCCGCCGCTTCTTTCTCGTCGCCGCCGCCGTCCGTTCATCTTCCGCCGACGTTTTGGTCATCGGTGAGTTCGCCGCCCCGCGCTCTACGTCCTGGTGCCCTCCGTCCGCGTCGTCGCGCCGTCGTTCGCCGGCGAGCAAGCGCGCCCGAGCCGCTGAGCCGCCGAGCCGCCGCCGGAGGTGACGTCGCCGCTGACGTCATCGTGGCCGTCTGCCGTGAGCCGCCGTAGACCCGATCGATCTCGGCCGTCCGTTTTGGATGGATCGATCTCGGCCGTTCGTTCCCGTGAACCGCTGCCGTGCGCCCGGTCCACCGCAAACCCTAGCCGCTGACGCAATAAACCCCTTTTCCTTTTCAAAAATAATTCATTATTGCGTCATAATTCAATTAAAATCCATATAAGTGTTTTAATCCGATTTAATCTTCAAAAATTCATAACTAATTCATCTTAGCTCGGATTTAGTTGGTTCAAGTCTCTAAATTTTTCTAAAATTGAGATCTACATGTTAAAAATATCCACATGTACTGTTCATGCTTGTTTATGTGCTGTTTTGGTGATTTTGCTCTTTCCTGTTTAGATTCCGACGTTTCCGGAGAGTCCGTTTTCGCAGGAGAAGAATTTGAATAGTTCCAAGGCCAGCAAGGCAAGTCACACAGATCCTAAACAACCCTTTGAGCATGTTGATCCCGTTTAAAGCTACTGTTTCTATTCAACTATTGCATTTATTTTCGAATGTCATTGGGTGGAATTAACCTATTGTTTGTTATAGCCTTTTTTGTTCTTGATCACTTTATTCCTTGATACCTTGGGTTATTACAACTTGACTAGTTGGGCTATATATATATTGGTTCAACTAGATATTAGATATGATTGCTTAGCCATGCTTAGAAACATTAGCACACTATTGGGATAACTTAAGATTCACTATTATTTAATGATGGCTTAATGATAGTTCACGATGGTCAATCGTGATTGGTTAATTAATTACTTGCCAACTAAAACCTGATAATGGTGGGTTGTGAGCACATGGTTTTGAGAGTCGTGCTCATGACAATTAAGGACCGGTTCACGAGTTTCGGTTGTGAAACATTAACCGTGCCAACCACAAGCCAGCATGGGCAACGGCTTTACCTTTTGTATAGCATGGTTCATTGCGGAGCACCAGACTGAGAAGTGGCGGAGATAAGCCCACGGGGGTCGCTGGGAGTCCATGCCTTGTTTATAAGGGGGTGATTATGATCCAGGAAAGGTGCGCTGTAGTGGATTGTGTTGTGCAAAGGGTATTGTCACAGCTCCTTTCCGAGGTACCGTGGTGGTATTGAGGCACATGGTGACATGATGTGGGGCTGTGTCTTGTGGGTACAGTGGTACACCTCTGATCAGAGTAAAACTATTCGAATAGCCGTGCCCGCGGTTATGGGCGGGTCTAACAATGTCTTTCGTGATTAGTCTCACACCTCTCATCATAATAAAAGATGCTATAACCGGTAATAATTTGTTTAGCTCCTGGTTTGGAATGGTATATTCCTGGTTTGGAGATAGAACTGTGCAGCCGGGATGGTTGTTCAGAATGGTTGGGCCTATGCAACAGGGTATGTTGTATAGCGTTGGTTTAATATTGATTAATTATTACTTAACTGTTTTATTAAATTCTGAAATGTTTATTAAATGCTGTTTATGCAAATGAAACCCTACTATGCCATCCTTTGGTATCCTGTGCACTTGCATATTTGCTGCGTGACTTGCTGAGTATGTCATATACTCACCTTGCAATCATTCATCAGAGGAAGAGTTCTACAATGATGCTGATGGTGTGGAGGATTAGGTGTAGCCCTGGTCAAGCTGCCTGTGGAGTGGAGCCGTCTGCGCCGTTTATCTTATTTTCCGCTGCTTAGATCTTTATTGATTGAGAGGAACTATCTACCTCTGTAATGACATTTTATTCGCTTATTAATTAGAGTAATAATTGTACTCTATTATCAATTTGTTATTGTGTGCCTCGGCTGATTCCTGGACGAGGGTTCACACACATGTAAGCGTTTGGAATTTTGGATAGAAATTCCGGGCGTGACAAAGAGCTCCAATGGTCTAGATGTGGACATGATACTCTTAGTAGGATGAGAACATGCAACTTATTTGCCGGCTTGACAAGCACTACAAAGCTTATCTTTCTCAAACTTCACATCTTTCAAGTCCACAACTAGATCACGTTTTGAAAGTTTGCTCAATTGATTCATGCCAACATGGGCTAGCCTCCTATGCCAAAGCCAACCCAATGAAGTTTTTGCAACTAAACAAGTTTTCAAATTTGCTTCACTAGAATTGAAATCAACCAAATAAAGATTTCCATATCTAAAACCTTTGAACACACAAGACTTGTCAAGAAGGTTAGAAACAATAACTTCTTGCGGGAAGAAAGCACATGACAAGCCAAGATCACAAATTTGAGCAACCGAAAGCAAATTGAAATTTAGAGATTTAACAAGAGAGACATTATCAATTGACAAATCATTGGAGATAGCAATTTTACCTAACCCAATTACCTTTCCTTTGCTATTGTCTCCAAATGTCACTTTCTCTTGTTCATTCCCTCCTACTTCAAATGTGGTGAACATAGCCCTATCACCGGTCATGTGTTGAGTGCATCCACTATCAAGCACCTAATGGCTCCCACCGGTGCAGTAGTTCACCTACAAAAGAAGATCAAGCTCTTTTAGGTACCCAAACTTGTTTGGGTCATTGGAGGTTACAGACCAAAGCTTTGGGCACCCAAATGGCATTCTTTTTACCACCGAGTATAGGGGAACCCACATATCTATCAACAATGCTACCATCATGAGCCTTCCTAAGCATATAATGAGAATCAAACATGCATGTCTTAGGAGGCTTACCACCGGGGCAATCATTCACCAAATGCCCAACCTCACGACACTTGGAGCAATACTTACCATTACTCTTGACAAAACGAGTGGCACGGTGAGAAGGTTTCTTACCCTTCTTTGGAATGAATCCAAGTCCCTCCTTGTTAAGGATGCACCGTTGCTCACTCAAAATCTTGTCAAGAGTGTTCTTACCCTTGAAGCACCTCTCCAAGCTCTTATTGAGCTTAGCCACTTGCTCCTTAAGCTCATTGTTTTTAACAACAAGTGAGGCATCACAAATAGAAACACAAGAGTTAGAGCTAGAGCTAGACATATCCACAAGATCATCACAAGAGGTAGAAATGCTAGATGATGCAACATGAGCAATATGGCAAGTAGCACTATCATCAAGCAAATCACAAGATATGCCAACATCAATGAGAGCTTCATGTTGAGTAGTGGAAAGGAGGTTGTCATGAGCTTCCTTAAGCTTCTCATGAGAAATGGTGAGTCTCTCATGAGAAGTCTTTAGCTCCTCATACAAGACCTCCAAAGAAGCATGATCCTTCTTTAGGGCCTTGAACTTGACAATCTCCTTCTCATTATAAGCATGGAGCTCCTCAAACATACTCACAAGCTCATCATAGGAAACATTATCACAATCATCATCACTCTCACTATCATTAAAAGATGTTACCTTAGATGAGTCCTTTGCCATGAGACAAAGTGGACCGAAGAGTGATGGAGCCTCCTTGATGGCAACAACGACCATCTTCTTCTTCTTGGAGCTTGCATCATCACCACCTTCTTCCTCGGACCCGGATGATGCGAAGCTCTCCTCATTTGAGTCCCATTCCCCGATGAAAGCCTCAATCTTCTTGCCTTCCTTCTTGAGCTTCTTCATGAGCTTGTAGCCTCCACTCTTCTTCTTGGATGACTTGTCTCCATCATCATCCTTGGAAGGGCATTGGAAGCAAAGTGTTGAAGCAAAGTGTCCCTTCTCACCACACTCAAAACACCTCAAGTTGGAGAGAGTCTTGTTGGGTCTTCTATTTCTTCTCCTATTGGAGTTGGAGCCTCTTCCTCTCTCCTTTCTCCTTCCCAAGAGATCATTGAACTATCTAGCAAGAAGGGCAATCTCTTCCTCCAAGTCCTCATTGGCTTCATTCACCTTGCCCTTGCCCTAGTCTTCAACTTCGGCTTGGAGGGCAATGCACTTTTTAGAAGGTGAGGCTTCCTCCATCTCCTTCTTCTTCAACTTGTACATGTCATTGGTGTTGATCTTCCCCAAGAGGCTTGCCGGTGTCATCCTTGACATGTCGGAGTTGATGAGCATGGTGATAAGGGTCTCATACTTCTCCGGTAGAGCCCTAAGCATCTTTTGGGCAACCTCAAGATCGGTGTAGTTTGCCCCAAGCCCCTTGAGATCATTCACAATGACATTGAGCCTCCCATACATGTCATTCACACTCTCATGAGGCAACATGGAGAATGTCTCATATTGGATCTTGAGGAAATGAAGCTTGGCATCCTTGTACTCACTTGTGCCCTCATGGATCTCCGCCAACTTGTTCCAAATCTCATATGTGGTCTCAAGGTTTCTCACTCTATCAAACTCCTCTTGGCTCAAAGAGTTGAACAAAGCATTCATGGCTTGGGTATTGAGTTGGAGGTTGCGGTGATCAATCTCCGTCAAGGGCGTGCCGGTGATAGCAAAGCCTACATCCACAATACTCCAAATATGGAAGCTCATAGCTTTGAGGTGAGTAGACATTTTAATTTTCCAAATAGAATAGTTTGTGCCATTAAACATGAGAGCCTTCCCTACATGGTTCACCTCGTTCGACATCTTCTCTCTAGGCGGTGAAGCCCAATCAAGAGAGACCAAGCTCTGATACCACTTGTAGGATCGAGATGTCGACTAGAGGGGGGGTGAATAGGCGATTTAAAACTAAAACACAACTAATCAAAACTAACCTAAGTTGCTAAGCTTGGTGAGGGTCAACTCTAACTAAGCAACTAAGTTATGTTTTGCAAACCTAGGGTGATAGTGGTTCAATTATATCTCTAGGAAAGTAAATCACACTCCTATGTCAATGTTTAGCAATCCTAGGGTGATATGATCTCAAGTATGTCTCTAGAAATGTAAATTGCACAAATATAAATGTGACAATCAAATGAGACAAGGAGACAAGAGATTTTTCACCGAGGTTTGGAAACTCGCCAGTTTCCTACTCCCTGTTGAGGCGAGCCCAACTCCACCGCTCAACCACGAAGCCACCGCACGCCCCCTTCGTCAAGGGGTGGGTAAGGCGGGAGCCGGCCCACGGAGAGGACTACCCAAGCCTCAATCACTAGGGTAGTTCTTCCTTCACTCCGAAGGTGGTGAACTCCAAACCACTCACAAACCGGCGCCGGGCCTCCTCCACAATCTTCTCGGAGAGGTCACCGGGCAACTCCTCCACAAGCCGTCTAGGAGGTGGCAACCTCCAATAGTAACAAGCAATGACCCGGCGTGGAGATGATCAATCAAGTGCCACACTAGCTCTACAAATGAAAGCAATGCACTTGACTCTTGGCTAATCAACCTTCTAACACACTAGATGGATGAACACAAAACTCAAGTAGGTGTGAGAGAGGTGCAAAGGATGTATGCAATTGAATTGGGTGCCAAGAGAGTCCCCTTGCTGCTGGTGGGGGAGTATTTATACTCCCACCCACCAAAACTAGCCATTGGGGGCGAAATCCCAAATCATTGTGCTCTGTCGGTCTGACCGGAGGTATGTGGCCGGTCAGACCGTGCTACTCTGCAACGGCTAGAAAACTAGCCATTGAAGAGCTGTCAGAGGGCCCCATCGGCCTGGCCGGTCAGACCGGCATTGAGTGGGCGGTCAGACCGGCCACGGCTCGGTCAGACCGCCATCGGCTCGGTCTCACTGACTACGGCTCCATCGGCTCTGTATCGGCCACCCCAAGCAGCACCATCCCGGCCTCCAAGGGGCCGGTCTGACCGCGCATGTGCCGCCGGTCAGACCGGCCTTATGCGCCGGTCAGACCGCCTTCTTGCGGCTGGTCAGACCGGCCAGGGCACGCCGGTCAGACCGCCACTATGTGGCTGGTCAGACCGCCCCTGGTCAGGCCGAGCCGAGTGAAATATTGTGTGTGCGCGCTATGAAGATGTGAGCACAAGTGAAAATGCAATGACCTAATGTGGCAATTAAAATCATCTCTTTGCTAGGTCATTACCCCTCTTAATAGTACGGCGAAACTAAAAAATAAACTAGCAAATTTGATCGCCCTACACCTCGATCAATTCTAAATTAAAGCACTAGTTTTACCGTCTTCTTTTCTTCGCTTCGCGCCATCAAATTTTAATCCATCGATAGTCATCCATGCGCACACATGACGTCGACCTAACTTAAAATATATAGCTCAAAGACAACGGTTAGTCCACAATTAGCGCTTGTCATTAATTACTAAAATTAACACCGGGGGCCTAGATGCTTCACCGCGTGCTGCCCCTCCTCGAGCCGCCGCCGCGTCCCATGCTTCACCACCACTGAAACCGCCACTGTGCCGCGTACACTTCATCGCCGCCAGCTCCCCTTGCCGCCATCACCGCCATGACGGCTTCTCTTTGCAGTGGCGAAGCCAAGATTTAGAGATGGAGGGTGCCATCTACGAGACATGGCAACTCACTTAAGGTTTAGTGAACAGTGATTTTGTAGCGTTGATGTATGATCGGTAACTCGATATCATACATATTACAGCGATTAGCTACAAGAGAGAACAAGAACCCATATATCATGATTTGCCAATTTAAAATTCAGTAATATTTTTAATATATGGATGATTGAACAGTTTGTTTCATTAATTGGAGTCTTGCAATCACTTCTAAAATGATAAATCATTTAGCTAAGTCATTTCATAAGTCCTATATATATATAGCTAGCTAGTTGTCCTGTCCTATATAGTTAGTCTCATCTGCAACTAATGATATAATTAATAGCTAGATTATAAGTGCTAATCATCCTTGGGATAAGAGAGGGGAGGGGAGGTCACATAGAGGTTAGGGGGGTGTTGGCCCTCCCTGGCCCCTACGGTGGCTTCGCCACTGTCCCTTTGAATCGAGAGAGGGAGATGAGAGGCTGGAGAGAGAGGGAGATGAGAGGCTGGAGAGAGAGAGAGCGCGCGCGCCAACGAGAGGATAATGAGATAGAGCGCCGACGCACAGAAAACGGAGCGGTATATTAGCGCTTGATTAATTAAGTATTAGCTATTTTTAAAAAAAAAATTGGATCAATATGATTTTTTAAGCAACTTTTGTATAGAAACTTTTTGCAAAACCGTTTAGAGGTTTGAAAAGCATGCACGCGGAATACGAGAGAGAGGGGTTGGTAACATAGAGCAACAAACGTAGACTGAGTTCGTTTCCCAGCTTTCCAACTACAAAATTATGCGTTTGTTCTCAAAAAGTTTCTGCGGGCGGCCGTCATCACCGCTGCTAGCTCGTCCAGCATCCCAAGCCCAGCATGGCTGTGGTGGTCGTTGGTGTGATGTTGGGACTTGTATGTGTTGTCACATAGTGATGGACATGCTTTTGGACAGAAATTTTATGTTGGATATGAATATCACTTGGATTTGGGATGGACAAATAGGAGAAAAGTTGTCCAAATTTTGTATATCTGCCATAATTATGTCATTTTTTTAAATTAAAGTCAAATTTATCAAATTGAGCCAAATCTGTCAAATTGAATCCAAATTTATCAAAGTTATCTCTAATATATCAAAGTTATGCTCGTTAAATTATGTTAAAAAGTCAAAACAAACAAAAAAAACTTTGATACATTTGGGTCATATGAGCAAGGGCAACCAGGACAATTCGCCCCTTAGTTAACACCGTTATCATGTCTTCACGAAATAGGGTCGTCAACCTTTTATTTTTGATTGGAAAAAACGAGGTCATATAAGCAAACTAAAAAAGTAGGGTTAAATTGGAAGTTAGACTTTAAAATAGGATCAAATAAACAATTGCCCCAAGATTACTTCATACAAAGAAAGCATTAATGAAATTTTTTTGATTGGTCTTATTTACTTATTTGGATTACAACACATGAAAAAAAGGTGTTTTTATATTCAACAACGTATCCAGCTTATTTGAATGAAAAAAATTAAACTCTACGATCAAAATCCCATAAAATTCAAGTTGTATATTACAATGTAAGAATCCAGATATAATTCAAGTTGTATATTACAATGTAAGAATCCAAATATAAAACAACTAAAGATTCAACTATTTTAGATTGTATCCTCTATCTATGGTGAGGCGGTACACCCAATGAGAAAGGATCGCCTTTTCCATGATGAGGAAGCGATAGGCAGAGGACATGCGTGCAATGAGAAGCGTCGTAGATGAGGAACCGCGCTATCGCTAATCTTCTGCTAGCTTCCCATTCCTTGCTTCTCTGCAGTGGAGCTCCAATAGGTTTACCTCACCAATATCTGCCAGTAGTTTCTCGCGGCACTACTACCTTCTGATCACGTGCGAGTATTGCCGCAGAGATGTGTATTTCGTCTAGTTAAATTTGGATTTGTGTAGTTCGTTTATTCCCAAACGTTGTGCTGCGATTGTCATGTTGTAACAATTTTATGTCATGAGTCTAGTTCACATTTGCATTTTAGATTTATTGAAACGTCCAGTTCACAATGTTATATGTGTTAGCTCAACAATTGATTTTGGATTACTTATGTGTCTGTATGAATCATATCTGTGCAGTTCTGAAGCAATGAGCACTAGGAGCAGCGATGATTCTAAATGTTCGATGGGGGAGATATCCGACGATGATATCGAAGAATACATTGAGGATTTCATCGAAGGATTCATTACATCTGGACTTGTACGACCGCAAAAGGGCACCACGTCGCGTGCCCCTACTGACTGGCCAACAGTGGGTGATGCATACATTACAAAATATTGCTCGGTGCAGGAGCATGTTCTGTATGTGACCTGATTAGGTGATTTTACCTAGGCTAGTGACATCCTTCAGTTCAAGTACAACTTAGTGTCTTATGAGGTTAGCGCACTGGAAGCGGAAGCGGTAGGCATTTTCCTGTGAACTATGTCAGGGGGTGAAGCTAATAGGAGAGCAAACAATAGGTTCGAAAGATCGGGTCAACTATTTCCAAATATTTTTACCATTGCTTCGAGCGATAGCCCGTATGGCAGGTGATATAGTTCGGCCGGTGGACCCAACTTCCAGTACTACCCATCCATGTGTCCGCTATAATGATAGGTAAAAAAAAATTGAAAACTCTATTGGAGCCATAGATGAACAAAAGTGCAAGTTGTCGTCCCTGCACACCTAGCAAATTAGTACCATAACCGGGTAGGTGAAACTACCCAAATTGTGTTGGTCATGTCAGACTGGAGCGACCGTGTAATTTTTGATGTAACTGGATGGTCGGGGTCAGTGCACGACCACCGGGTTCTGCTAAGTCCAATAAGGAAGTATCCTGATCAGTTCCCTAGGCTGCCACCAGGTAATTATTTATGGTACATTATTATTTTATGATATTAACGTAATTCTTATGTACTGACAGTAATTTTTTTTTAGGTAAATACTTTTTTATCGATAAGGGGTACGCGAATAGCCAGGGATTTCTCGCTCCTTATCCTGACGTGTAGAGCTAGCAGCCACAATTTGAACTGGTGGCACCACCCGTAGACAGGGGGGAGAATTTCAATTACTACCACTCATCTCTGCGCGGCTTGGTCGAAGGACTTTTCGGATGTATTAAGGCTCGGTGGCAAATATTGGACAGTATTCCGGCGTGCACCCCACGTGCGCACAACAAGATTATTCATGCCGCCATGGCATTGAACAACTTTATAGTTGATACTATCGACCCAAACGATATCGCTACAAACCCTCTGTACCATACTCATATCCACCCGGTACCAGATGTCACTCCAGCACATCACACATACCATGCGCTTGAGAGCAAGGTTGTGATGGATACGGTCTGTGATTATATTGCTAATAGCATGTATTAGCATTTCATATTTGCCAGTATTTGCTTGTGTAATAGTAGTGGACTCATCTGCTGTACCGTGTACTGCTATTGATATAATCTAATGTATGTATGTGTGTGCATGTCATTCATCTGCAAGTTGGCAAGCAAATTAATGTACCCTGTAGCAAATTAATGTACCCCTGTACTAGTTCATCCTTCTATCCTCATCTTCATCCGATTTTTTTCGAGGGGATAGGCAGGGAGCTCCTGCAATTTCACTATAGAAGAAGAGAGTTGATCCAGTTTATAAAGAAAATCGGACCCAAAAACCTTACAGCAGCACAGTTAATTTCAGGAAAACCGACGAAAACCCGACATTAACAAACTGAACGCAAAGAACAATAGCCCAACAAGGGAAGAAACTTCTAGAACGAAGCCTTCAAGAAGGTAACGCCGACAGAACGGTGACAACGTCCGATCCTAACGAATATAAGGTTTTCACCCAGAGAATTCCCTTAAAGTGGAGTTGAAATGAGGGCTCCAAAAGCAACGCCTTCAAGAAGGTGAATGGTGCCCGAGGGCATCGCTGTTACTAGCACCGGAGCGGAGCAAGGTTTTCACCCCAGAGACCCTGTCAACCAAAGCATCCACAACGGAAGCTCCGAAATGCCACCTGCATACCGAAAAAGTACCTGCATTATTCACACCACCTGCACGATGACAGGACTCCACACCACCCGACCCCGACTAAGGATGCGCCAGATCTGGACCTAGAGGAGCCAGATCCGACCGTCCTCCTTGCACCATCGTCGCCAGCCGACGCCACGAGGGTAGCATCGGGCGATGGAGGCCACCAGTGCCGCACGATCCTTCCATTGCTGGATGCCGTGCTGTCGCCGGATCCGCGAACAACGCCACCGCCATCGCCGTCCCTGCTGCCATCACCATCCCCGCCACCATCGGCTACCGCCGTCTGGAGCAGCTCGCCTCTACCACCGCCAGATGCTGCGCCGTCGCCGGATCCGCGCAACTCCGCCACCGCTATTGCCATCCCCACCACCATCGCTATTCCTACCGCCGTCGCTCTCCACGCCGCCGGCTACGCCGTTCCTGTCCCCGCCAGATCCGGCTGGAGCGGAGCGGATCTGGTGGTTATTGCCGCCGCCTCTCTGGGTGACTCCCTAGGTCACCCGAGCGTGCGAGAGAGAGGGGCCCCGCCGCCACTGTCCTTGTGGCCGTGCGCCAGTAGCCACTCGGGCGGCAGCGAGGCGGAGGAGGGAGGTGAGGGAGAAGGGGCAGCCGGGTCGTCACCTCCCGTGCCGCCCCTAGGGAGGACGACGCGAGAGGATACTGTTATGTTCCCGAACCAGAGGAAGTCTCATCCGAATTTCATGAATCCTACGTCTACATCCTCATCTGCATGACTAACGAACGGGTCCTTGGAGTTTGATTTTTAGTCCAATATGCAAGATTTGGGGTTTAATTTTCCATCGAATACAGGTAATCAATTCCTTTTTTATGAGTCTGTCTATTATACATTTGATGAAAAAAAACACCCATCAAAATCTAACAACTTTTGAACAATTGCTTCGTATACTCAAACCCTAATTCCTTCCACTTTTTTCCTTAGCAGGACACGCCTAAACTATCACCTACTGCATGTTTCTCGTCATCGCTGTCTCCTCCATTGCCACCAGCCCAGCACGCCACCACTCAACTGGCCAAAAGACCTCAACCGTGCCAGCAAGACCCCACAATCAGCCTCCTAAACCCACGTAGGATTAAGGAGGCCGACTAGAGGGGGGGTGAATAGGCGGTTTTAAAACTTAATGACACTTAAACAAAACTAACCTAAGTTGCTAGGCAAGGTGAGGTGCAAGGTTAACTAAGCAACTAAGTTAAGTTTTGCAAACCTAAGTGATATGGGCTCAAATATGTCTCTATGAATATAAATAGCACAAATGTAAATACAACAAATAAATGAGACAAGAGACAAGGAATTTTTCATCGAGGTTCGGAAACTCGCCGGTTTCCTAATCCCCGTTGAGGCGAGCCCAACTCCACCGCTCAACCACGAAGCCACCTCACGCCCCCTTCGTCAAGGGGTGGGCAAGGCGGGAGCCGGCCCACGGAGAGGACAACCCAAGCCTCGATCACTCGGGGTAGTTCTTCCTTCACTCCGAAGGTGGTGAACTCCAAACCACTCACAAACGGTGACGGGCCTCCTCCACAATCTCCTCGGAGAGGTCACCGGGCAACACCTCCACAAGCCGTCTAGGAGGCGGCAACCTCCAAGAGTAACAAGTCTAGGATGCTTGCCGAGGATGATCAAGTGCCACACTAGCTATAACAATGAAGCAATGCACTTGGATTGGCTTAACTCACTCTCTAACACTTCACTAGATAAACTAAGTGCACAAGGGTGTGAGAGCTCTTGCAAGGGTTCAAGATAATGCAATGGAGTGCCAAAACCTTACCCTTGCTGCTAGGGAGTGGGTATATATACCCCCAACCACCAAAACGAGCCGTTGGAACCGAAATCCCCAACTTTGTGCTCTGCCGGTCAGACCGCCGTTGTGAGGCCGGTCAGACCGGACTACTTTGTAATGGCTAGAAAACTAGCCGTTACAGGGAAATCATTGAGCCCACTCAACCTGGCCGGTCTGACCGCAGTGTAGTGGCCAGTCAGATCGTCCACGGCTCGGTCAGACCGCCGTCGGCTCGGTTTGACCGGTTGCGGCTCTGGCGGCTCTGTATCGCCACCAAAAACCAGACCAGTGCAACAGACTAGTGGGGCTGGTCAGACCGGCCTTACCACGCCGGTCAGACCGGCTAACAGACCCGGTCAGACCGGCCTAAGGCCCACGGTCAGACCGTAGGTCACTTGTCAGCTCAACCGACCGTTAGTAAAACGACGATATCTCTTGACTCGGGTCTCGGAATTTGGCGTTCTTGGACTCTATGGAAAGCTTATTCAAAGGGCCATCCAACCCATGAAAAATCCATCCAAGAAACACAACTTAAGTCAAGGATAAAGGGCTCACACTCCAAAGGATATCCACCGGACATACCCACAAGATGTCACTCACTCCTATTGGACATGCCCACTTCTCTCTTGGTTTAGGAGTTGAGAAAACTCATCACACTTGGTTAGACAAGTCCACAAAATGCACCTACATGCATATGAACTAATATGGCACAAGATCATCCACAAGCTCGCTTCATAGACCCCTCTTGATAGTACGGCGCCTATCTAACAAATCCGGTCTACACCAAACACCAAGACCGGGAAAAGACTAAGAAAACATTCTTAGCTACATTATACCTTTGCCTTGCGCCATCCATCTTGGGGTCAAGCTTGAGCTGAGATCAACACTTGTGACCATCCGGTTGAACCATGTTTATGCCGAGGTTTTGTCCATCCTTTGTCAAGACTTTATTCTCATCACAAGCTTGACTTCATTCTTGCCAACATGACGATGTCCTTGGCTTGGTGACCACTAACCCATGGTGTCATTCATTAGTCTCATCGTAGTGGGACCTATTCCTTTTCACACCTCAAAGGAGAACATTAGTCTCAACAAATCGGTTGTCATCCTTAACTTGATGACCAACCGGTTGCATATGAAAGATATGGATATGTTTGTTGAGTATTCATTAACATCACAAGTGTCATATACTCGTATGCAAGCTCAAGTGCAAAGATCCGATATAAATAATAGGTGAACAACATGGATCTAGAACATGCACAATAAATGTATAGGATTTGCTCCCCCTAAATATATGCATACAAATAAATATACAAGATACAAATAAATATACAAGAGATGCAAGTGTATGCATAATTAGAGAATAACCAATGGGGGTTTATCCTATACATATAGAGAAGGCATATGTAGTAATGATGTAGACCAACATAAAACATATACCTTCATGATCTCCATGTTCTCAATGTAAATAAGACTAAATAAGATAACATTCGAGTAAACATTAGTCTCACACTTATATATCAATAACATGGAAATCATATATATGAACCTATCAAAAAGTAGGAGATAAGAAGTGGTACATATCGTTTTATCTCCATGCATTTCATCCTTGTCATGATTAAGGTCCATCACAAAAGAATGCATGTCTTCCACATCTCATTATCGGGAAATAACCTAGTAGGCAACTTATGCAAAAGAGAGGTTAATCCCATAAACATCGGTTTATCATCTATTACCAAAGTAACAATTACACAAATTGTTTAATCCAAGATCTTTCAATCTTTTCTCTCTTTGGTGATGGATAATAACCCGATATAAACAATATAGAGAGATGAGATGAAAAATGATTTCAAATCAAGATAGAAATCTTATAATAAACAAAATATAGAATAAGCTCCCCCTCAAGATATGCATACATATGGATATGAAGGAACGCATATGCACATAATCAATAAAGATTAAATAGCAAGCTCACACTATATTTTGGATCCACAAGAGAGACCAAGTTAGAATATGTGAAGTTTAATACATACCTCTCATCATTTTTACTTTCATATCCAAATGAGACTAGTCAAAGAAAGGCTCATAAAAATGATTAGTCTCATATAGTTAGATTTGTCATTAATCACCAAAATCAAATTAAGGCACTTGAACTTACAACCCATTACGCATTCTCAAACCAATGATGACAAGGTTGCCCTACCTTGTCATCTTCCTCATCTTCGACAGCTCCTCGCATGCTAGATCCATCACCATCCGCCGCTGCCTCCTAATCCATCGCCCACTTTGCCCCCGCCATCAACACCAAGCCCAACAACAGATCCTGATCCAGTGGCTTCATTGACACCGTCGCCACCTCGCCACCCATCCATTTCCATTGCCTCCTATGACTATCCCTGTAAGCCCGATAATCTCCCTATTCTTTCCATTACCCTCTCCTACCCCCACCTCAAAATGGAACCCTAATCCATAGGTTCTCGATTGGAGTTTGAGATGATATTGTCAATGCCAAAGAAGAAGAGGAGGTCGTCGAAGTTGGAGGAGAATCACCGTGTGAATTATGAAGCATATCTGATGGCTTAAAATCTAGCCTATTTAGGATATATTTTTTGTCGACAGAAGGTTAACAATTCTATTTTGTTTACCTTAAAATCTAGCCTATTTAGGATGTATTTTTTGTCGACAGAAGGTTGACAATTCTATTTTGTTTACCTTATGTGTTTTTCTATTTATCTCGAATTATTGTTGTAGTTTATTTAAGCCTGATTGAATAATGTAACTTGTAAAAAAGGATTGCTTGAGTACTTGACGGCTTAGTTTTTGAACAGTGCAAGCAATTGCTCGTCCATGAGAGCAAAACGACGTCCCAACTCCCCCCCGATCCACCTGCCCCACTGCAGGCTGCAGCTCACACCCAAACGCCTCACGCCCCGCCGCCATGCGCATCTTCGTGCTCTCCGGCCAGAGCAACATGGCCGGCCGCGGCGGCGTCCACCACCGGCGCTGGGACGGCGTCGTGCCGCCGGAGTGCGCGCCGTGCCCCTCCGTCCTCCGCCTCACCGCCGCGCTCGACTGGGTGGAGGCGCGGGAGCCGCTCCACGCCGACATCGACACGGCCAAGACCTGCGGCGTCGGCCCCGGGATGGCCTTCGCCCGCGCCGTCCTCCCGCGCCTGGACCCGCCCGGCTCCGGCGTCGGCCTCGTCCCCTGCGCCGTCGGCGGCACCGCCATCCGGGAGTGGGCCCGCGGGGAGCGCCTCTACGACCAGATGGTGCGCCGCGCGCGCGCCGCGGCGGAGTGCGGGGAGATCGAGGCCGTGCAGTGGTACCAGGGGGAGAGCGACGCCGAGTCCGACGCCGCCACGGCCGCGTACGCCGGGAACCTGGAGACGCTCATCGCCAATGTCAGGGAGGATCTTGGGATGCCTCAACTGCCATTCATCCAGGTGATGATATTCATCATATCTCGGTTGCCTACTTGATTTGACTCTCAAATTTAGAGAATTAACTGGACGCGATGAGCCAACGATAATTTTGTTCAAGAAATGTATTTGGGGATTTCTTGGCCGTGTCATGTTTCTTGACTGCGTTGACCTAAATGAGAGGCAATGCAAAAGGAAAATAATCAAAACACTCCCAATATTTTTAGTAGAAGTGGTTTCCCCATAGTTGTACAGTTTAGTAGGCGAACTCCGATAACACAAAGAATGAATTCAGGATATTGATGGTGAATTACTTTATTTTAGTCATATTCAATATTCAATTGGTGTTGCCGGTGCTCAAGTTATCGTATTCGTGTACTATCTTTGCGGCTATGGTAATTATAATTGAGCAAATATGCAGGGAAAGCATTATTCTCAGCCTTGCAATAATGTCCCTAATGTCTATGTATCATGTATGAGGTAACCGACCGCTATATTCTGTCACCACTTTCAAAAGGTGCTACCATCTGCAAGAGTACCATATTGTTTCTTTAGAATAACTTTAGTCACAAACGAATCTTTATAAAGTAAAGTTGGTTGCAACATTTTTCCATCTGTAATACTAAAAAATCTTTAAAGTTGAACTTTACCTGTTCCCCTCTTGAGTTCATCGGTACATTTGTGTTTTGTTGATTTATACTAGAGTTGTACTAAAATGTACTAACCAATTGTTTTCGTGCTTTTGCTGTACTACTATATGTTACTCTAAATATAAGTCATCTTAGTCTTGTGCGTGAATTTAGGAAGTGACTTATATGGCCTTGTTACCGTTCAGTTATTACTTATTACACTTTGGAGAGGATACCTCATTTATTCGTAACAGTGATAACATTCAGTCATTCAAAACATAAGAGAAAAAAAAAAGGTTGGACGATTATACATGTGCCTAGATGTTGCTTTAAGGGATGTATAAAGTTGAAGTTAATAGTTTCGATTTAATACATCATCAGGCCCTCTTTTACATCCCCCAGTACAAGATAACTGATTGGTTTTAACTAGTAAACTAATATGTTTTATTTTGCATGGCTCTGTAATCTTTCTTTTGAACCTTGAATTTTCTTTATTCAGTTAGCAATATAAGATGGCTGGTTTCACTCTTTCTACACACACGATGCCATCTTATGTGTCAACCAACCTTACCCTTTATTTGTACTCGATATCATTTGTAATATGGGGTATCATTTATATCAAGATTTGTTTGCATTAAACAGGTTGCTCTTGCATCTGGGAATAAAAAGAACATTGAAAAAGTGAGGAAAGCTCAGCTTGGTATCAACCTGCCCAATGTTGTAACTGTGGACGCATTTGGACTGTCATTAAATGAAGATCATCTGCATCTTACCACTGAATCACAAGTAAAGCTTGGTGAAATGCTCGCACAAGTCTACATGAGCAATTTTTTGCCAGCAACATGCTAGGAGGAGTCCTGTCAGGTGAAATAATCTGTTTAACTCTGGAAGTTTGGCACCTAAATATCTTTCTCTTTAAACTGTTATTATAATTCTTCATTTTCTCGTTGGTTGAAACTATCTAGAGGTGAACCAACCAATTCATCTTGCATTTCTTGCACAGTAGCATTGATCCTTTCATTTAGCAGGACATCAACTTACTGGTCAATTATGTGTTGTATCTAAATTTAACAATTCGAGAGCAAAACATCACCCAAGAGGAAGTAATTTTCTCCTTTTCAACATAAGTTGGCCATGTAAGATAGAATTCAACTCCAGTGCCTTTTGTGTTCCTCCAATATATAAGTTTCTTCTTTATTTTGATCAAACGAATTTGATGTGAGATTAAGAACTTCTGTTTGGTTTCATGTCAGTTATACTATCGTGGTCATGTTTCCTTCACATATATTTGCTAGGCCTGGTAGATTTTAGGCTCAAGCACTTCAAAAGAAAAGTTATAAAACTTACACGAGCACTATACATTAAATAAATAGAAAAAATATATAAGTATTTTTCTTATTGCATTCCCATGTTTTCAGGGTCTTCTCATCTGCCGTCCACATTATTGCAAGACTGTCAAGTATTGGTTTTTAATCATTAAAAAACCGTACTTGTTTTTCTCTAATAGTACATACCCTTACACACGGTGGGCAAATTTGAAGTCATGCATAATTGGCAAACTCGCAAAAAGTTGCCTGAATATCTGAACATGTTTACCTGTTTAAAGGAACTCCTTTTTTTTTTAACATCAGCTTTTCATCCGTGGAAGACACCAGCAGAATCTCTCTTGACAGAATAGAATATTATTTTTGAAGTGAGGTAAACTCGATCTGCACCTACTAAAATGTACCCAGTCAAAATAGGAAAATAAAATAAAAGGTGAAACAGTCTAAGACAGATCATGTGCCTTGCAACAACATACTTTGCAACCAAAAATAAACAGGTAGAAAACCCTCCAAAGCACTCCCCACTACTCTAGCTTCTTAAACAAAACATTCTTCGCTCTCCAGCATGGCGTCTTCAACGAAACAATGAACCTGTCTGGAAGGCATAAAACCGGTCCTGCTTTATGGTGGAAATTTGTGGACGTTGCTGTTAGCAATTTATAGTTTAAAACTCTCACAGTTTTCACATGGCTCTGTTGGCATTGTTGATCTCTGTAGAAATCCCAGCACATAAGTGAAAGCCCCAGCTGTTATGCTAGCGATTCATAACTCAATACTTTCATGTGGGGCGGTGGGCCGGTGGGCCGGTGGCACATGCTCTATTGACATATTTTTTGTTCTCTGCAGAATGCTAGCGTATCAGTGAAAACTCAAATTGATAGCAAGCCATCCAGCTGTTGTTACTGTTGTACAATAATGGAAAACCTCTCTTAGGTGTATCTCAGTGTAAATAACAAAAACTTACTACCATGAGCACTGTAATTGTGAGGTTGGAGATTGACATTGAATCGCGCTAGTTACGAGCCCTTACTCTGAATTTGCCACTATATAGTGCCTTTTTTTTAATTACATGGAAGCTGTGCACAAATACCTGTGAGTATACCTCTTATAACACATGATAATGGAAGAGATGAAGTCTAGTGACAAATTCCTCGTCTTAATAAATTCCTGTTAATCAGACATATACGTGTAACACTTGTTGGAACCAGGATTTAAATCCTATTAAGTGACAATTTGGCATAGTGCCTCTCTTGTCCTCTCTCATGTTCCTCTTCCAGGCCTGCCACTAAAGCTAAAGCACTGATGATGGCCCTTGGTCATATAAATTTTACACGCACGATGTTTTCTTCATGGTTTCTTCATGCTAGAGACATTTAAAAAGTCTATTGTTGCTGGTATGTTTTCTTAATCAAACAAGTATGGTTATTTTGTCCTATGCATTCATGCAGCGCAATTCGTAACTCAATTTGCAACTTCTGTTTTGTTTCATGTCAATTTTACAAACTGAATTACACTTTGGGGCATCTTTTATTGCCATAGTTTCACTTTGAACCACCCCAAATCCAATTTTGACCGGTATACTCCGGTAAATATATGACCGTCTCATAGGTGGAGAATTTTACCAACGTGATGGAGCCAATGTCCTCAATCGTTAATTCTAAAGTAAAACAAACATAAATTTAGTTAATGTGCTAAAGAAGTGGTTTTGAGTAGTCTAAAGTAAAACAAACATAAATTTAGTTAATGTGCTAAAGAAGTGGTTTTGAGTAGTCTAAAGTAAAACAAACATAAATTTAGCTAATCCAAAGTGAAAAGTTTGGATTAAGGATGGTCCAAAGTGAAACCGCGGCAACAAAAGTTGGTCTAAAGTGCAATTCACTCGTTATACTATTTATGGTCAAGTTTCTTTCACATATATTTGCTAGCTTGGTACTGGTAGTATTTGGGCTCAAGACCTTTAGAAGAAAAGCCATAAAACTTATGCGAGCACTGAAGATGTATTTTTGATATTTCATTCCTTTGTTTTCATCTGTGTCGATTCTCTAGATTGGCAAGTAAATTTATAGGGTGCACAAGATCGAGGAGAGATGGTGATATATTTTTATACTGATTAAGACCTTGGAAGAGATAACACCCTACTTCAGTTGTTTGTAGATTAGATCTGTATCAAAGTGTGCGCAACACGGTGTGTGAATAGCACGTAACACGTGTATGATCACCCTAATTGTTTCCGGCCTACCGTTATATAGACATAAGGAGGCCGGCTACGGTAGGTAGCGTACCCCATATAATCCGGGTACCTACCACCTATTTATATCGGATAAGATTTATATTCTTATCTTTGATCCCTTTTACTCCCTCTGTTTTGTATTGTAAGACTTTTACATCTATATGAATATGAACAATGCTTGAAAGTCTTACATTATGAAACGGAGGAAGTATTGGATTACAATGTGCCATATGGGCTTAGACTTCTTAGCCCACCTTATGTAATATAGCCCAAAGGCCTAACCTCGGCTACTCGGGTACCGTGTCCCCTACAATCTGCAATCCACATTACGTTTGTTTGTTGACGAAACTATATTGCAAGACTGCCACGTCTTTGGTTTTTAATCATCAAAATATTGTACCATTTTTTTCTCTAATACGTACATAACCTGATACAGTGAAAGAGTGATTCCAAAGTCATATATATGACAAATTTGCAACACATTACGTCTGTTTGTTGACGAAACTATGTTGCAAGACTGCCACGTCTTGGGTTTTTAATCATCAAACGATCGTACTACTATTTTTTTCTCTAATACGTACATAGCCTGATACAGTGAACGAGTGAATCCAAAGTCATATATATGGCAAATTTGCAACAAGTTGCCAAAATGTCTGAAGATGTTTTACCAGTTAAAAAACTTCATTGACTTTTTCTACAACAATTTTTCATCCCAGATAGAATACCAACAGATATTAATAAATAATGGAACACATTTCATTACTAAAACCATTTGATCCCATAACCACCGTAGTAAGTATTTAGCTGCCAATTAATTGATATAATCAAGTATTTACTCTTATGAGAAAAAAAACAAACAACAATCTCCAGCTCAAAAGCACCATAAACAAAATTAAAAGCTACTGATCTTATAGTCTTATTCAAACAAAACCTTTATGTTTAGCAAACAATATTAGCAAGAGTTTTTCTAGATAGCCTTATAAGAGAGAATTTGAATAACATTACAGAGTAGTATATTTTGGCCCTTCAAAAAAGGATAATCAAGTATTTACTCTTAAGAGAAAAAAAACAAACAACAATCTCCAGCTGAAAAGCACAATAAACAAAATTAAAAGCTACAGATCTTATAGTCTTATTCAATGATAACTTTTATGTTTAGCAAATAGTATTAGCAAGAGCTTTTCAAGATAGCCTTATAAGAGAGAATTTGAATAACATTATACAATAGTATATTTTGCTCCGGTGTTGTCTACTGTTAGTATTATACGACCAATATTATTAGGAGCAAATAAATAATTTACTAATATCATGATTAGGAGTAACTATCATTTATGTTTTTTCCTAACTAAATCGATATCCATTGCGCTGATATCGCTCATATTAGCAAAGAAGAAAAAATGTTTAGTCAATGATAAATGATGTTTATACCCTTCCGCACCTATTTTTTTTACAATAATTCCCATTCATGTTTCTACTACCACTAAATGAGTGGTAATATAAATAGATCTGAACCTTAGATCCACGGTTTAGATTACTTTTTACTAACAATAGAGAGCACCGTAGTGGGCTCTAGGCAGTAAGGCACGGTATGTTAAGAGATCGAACAAAAAGAAGTTTGTTGCATCATTCTTAGGCTGCATCAACGAGTGATTTTCATGTTATACTTTCTCGTTCGAAGATAGCAGGATGAATAGATATAGGATGTCAATCCATACATTCTTCGACGTTGGGACTTGGGAGCAAAAGGGGAAGGATGTGCTCAGTTTTGGTTTATCTTTCTTTGCCACCGGTGATTATTTTCGTTGATCTTTTCTATAGAGTAAACACCTGGTGTTATTAATTTATGGCTGACATGATTAGTCACTACGGTGGGTCCAAGCCATTCAGCCGTTCATTTCTCGATTGGTGGCATTGCTGTCGTTCACAAAGGCAGAAGTTATGGATCGGCCTCTCGCTGCCCAACAAAACTGAAACTAATCTATGACCATATAATGTTGTAAGCTGAAAGACTTTTTGGCACATGCATGCAAATTCTTGATGACAAAATTAGTTTTTCTATGCGACAAAAAACGATCTTGACATGCGGTTTGATGGCTCACCTGCATACATGTGTCTGCGAAAATCAACATTTTTGCATGCAGGTGGCCCAACCGCATGCGAAGACTCACGGCATTATTGCAGGCCAGTCTCTTAACGTGATCCCAAGGAAGATCAATTATCACATGTGCCAGCCTGCAATAATGTGTTTCTCACGTGGCCTATAACCCACTGGCCATTTGGGAAGATTGTGCCCCCATGTGATATAATATTTCCCGCTATTTCTAATCGAAATCTGAAATGCTATGCATAGGGCCTAACTGATTTGTCGTTCTTAGTACATAATACCTAATATCTTGCACTGACAAATAAAATAGTATTTCAATATGTAAAACTGAAAACATTCGTATACATATTGTTGACGGGGATACCCGCGGACCGTATTTTGATGGTATTGGGGTACGTTGGTATAAGGATCTACACGATACGATATCAAGCACACAAAAAGATAAGGATTATACTGGTTTAGGCCCCTCGTAAGGTAATAGCCCTAATTCAGTTTATATGGGATTATAGAAGAAACCACATATTATAAAAGAGAACAACCGAACTACGAGATTACTGACGAGATCCTTGTCGAGAAGGGCTCGATGAGATCTATCGGCGAATAGGCTTCAAGTCCTCCGGATTACTTATGTGGTGGCGGGTGTCTTGCGCTAAGATTCGATGCCCCGTACCTCCCCGGGGGTATGTATTTATACCGCAAATCACCTTGGTCTCTAAGTAGAACTTGGAGACAACAGACCCTGTATGGTATGACACAATCCCTATCCCCTTCGAGTAGTATTCTAATAATTCCCGCTCTTAAGGAATATTTCCATAAGAACTCATTGATTTCCTTATCTTAAATGAGTCCTCTCCTTATACTGGACGATATACCGTATCCGTATATCTCATGAATGATGAATCCTAGGATAGAGGGTATGCTTTATCCGTAACCCTGACACATATAAACATGTTTGTCCCATATTTACAAATTAATGATAGTCCCCGACGAAGAAATATACATTTTCACTGCACAAGTTCTTTCTCCCACTCCCATGAGAAATTTGCATATGTGTCACTCAAAAAACCTGGCTTCGCTACAATGCCACTTTTAAAATGGGATTCGACCAAATGTCACTTTTAACCCGCGGGCATTCGCTGCAATGCCACTTTGGGGTTTTGCTGCATTTCGAAATTAATTTTCCTCAATTTCACATTTTCTCGGACGCTTTTGCCCTAGGACTAGTTGAATCGGACCTGGTCTTCTCTTTTTTTCAGGCTGACGAACACGAGCGCGAGCAGAAGAGAAAGGAGGCAGCAATACCGGCGCCGCACAACACCACGCTGCGTCGCTGTGCGAGACGTCGCGCCGCCCCTCCCTGGTCCCCCACTGTGCCGCCTCCTCTCTCACCAGCTGTGCCGCCGCCTCTCGTCGCCAGCCGCGCTGCCTACCAGCCCCCACCCTCGACGCCTCCCCCTGGCCCCGCGACGCTGCCGTCACCCTCGCCATCAGATCGGGAGGAGGAGGAGGAGGAGGAAGGCCACATGCCATGGCCGGCGCCACTAGCGGCGGCTCGTCGCCTACCAGCCCCCGCCCCGACACCTCCCACTGGCCCCGCGACGCCGTCGTCGCCCTCGCCATCGGACCGGGAAGCCGCGAGGCATACGTGGTGGCTGGCGGCAGCTGGCCATGGCTGAAGTGTCGGAGCGGAAGTGGAACGGCTGGCGGAGAGAGGCTGCGCGCAGCTAGTGGGAGAGGAGGCAGTACGGTGGGGGATCGGGGCGGTGCCGGTGTCGCTGGTGCTCGCGCACGCTGTTCGTCGGGGCTCAGCGTCCAATTCAACCAGTCCCAAGGGCAAAAGCGTCCGAGAAAATATGAAATTGAGGAAAATTAATTTCGAAATGCAACAAAGCCCAAAAGTGGCATTGCAACGAATGCCCGCGAGTTGAGCATTTGATCGAATCCCATATTTAGAGTGGCATTCTAGCGAAACTATGTTTTTTGAGTGGCACATATGCAAATTTCTCCTCTCTTATGGGCTTGAATTTTCTCTTCTAATACCAGTTTGGCTCTCATTGTCATAGAATTTTTCTAGGGCATTGCAGCAGTGACGGCAAATGAAGTGGCACATGTCAGTGCATACGTTCATAATTGATGTATTGTCAAACCGATTTGCTACATGAGGGATTTGAGGGATCAATGGACAAAATTGACAATAAATGTTAGGAAATGAATTGCGGATGAAATACTCTGTAGAGAACAATCTCCGAACTTACATTTTTGCAGTTTGTTGTGTACTTCCCGTTGACCTAAGAATCTCACACACATAATATCCACATAGGTTAGTGCTCGGGATTGCTTAAAACACTGTGAACATAATTATCACACCGGTCATTATAAACAAGTATTCATTCAAAGAATTTGTGTTCATGGCATATGTATTGAGGGGGTATTGTATTTGCTTAAAACACTGTGAACATAATTACCAGCTAGTTTGTCTTGATGTTTAGTTTTGTCCTGTGGATCCTTTATTAGCCCATTATGTGTGATGTAAAACCCATGTGCAATGTGCCGATAAAACATTTGTTCGAGTTATTTAAAAATTTCAGAATAGCAAATAGGTATTGAGGGGGAATTTTATTATACAAATTTAGAATAATGAGGAACTCCATGTAGCTTTGCTTATCACACTGTGTTGGGTCAAGCACTACGATCAATTGGTCCTTTGGACATATTAGGAATAAAATATAGTAGCCGCTGCAAACAAGATAGATGAATTGGAGTTGACATTTGCTAGTAATGATGTATTACTACGAATATAATAATCAAATGGAAGAGTTGCTGCTTACATAAAAGCGTAAGGGACCATCAAGACATTTTTATCTTTGTGTGAGAGCATTGCTCATCCCAAGTATGTCGCTTCCTCGACCTTCTTTTCCTTGTGCAATTTCTTGATATATGCTTCCTTTTCCTCATATATCTTATCCTTTAGTTCTGGGTAATTCTCATGAAGCTGTACAATATTTTGCGTCCTGTGAACCCTAGTTGGATCAAATGACCAACTGGTTGCCTTGTTCTTTCCGCTTCCCGGAATTGTAACCTATATTATGCAACTTGAAAGGAATGGAAGTTTGTTTCATACATTTACGTAAAACATATAAGAGTAAATACTTGCCGGCAAAACACAACAACGAGATCGAAAATGCCCTTGGGCCCACATGTCAGGTCCCCTATCTCTCTTCTCTCTATATCTCCTCCTCTTCGCTCTCTCATCTCACTTGTCAGCGACGATGGCGGCAGGCGAGGTCCCACGGCTGCGGGAGGGCTAGGGCGGAGCGACATGGGAGGGAGAAGATAGATAGGAGAGTGACATGTGGGCCCAAGGGCATTTTTGACATTTCACATGATTTCTCTCTCCTCTTCAACCGGAAATTATTATTTTAATGAGTGCGGTGTCCACCAGCAAATATCCAACTTTTGGGAGTGTTTTCCCCCAAAAGTCACTTCGTGCCTTGTCCTATAGGATATAGCTAAACCACGAAGTTACGGTGTCCAGTAGCAAAATTTGCTTAAAATTAAAAGGCTTGTTCGCTACAGTTCTAATGAACTGATTGTATTGTACAACACCACCGGACTGATGAAATGTAGTTACAACAAGCATGTATGGTACAACGAAGGAAAGCAACATTAATTCACCCAACAACTAGCTTATACTCTCTTTGTCAACTAAAATTAACCCATGTAGTAGAGCGGCGGGGTGAGAAGAGCCAGCAGCCGCCTCCTCTCTGCGTGCAGCAACGATTGGACACATGAATCAATCAATGAATTGAATGAATCAATTTAGTACTAGTACTTGTTTATGGGAAATTATACATATATAATTGTCTAGAACAAGCTAATGGATCAATTAGTAGATAATGAATTGAATTGAACTGAACAATGTAAGCTAGGTAAAAAAAATGAAACTAAGAGAGTAATTAAGGTATATACGAACCGCGAGCGGCGAGCATGATTTGGAGGCGGGCGAGGACGTGCCTGCCATGGATGTTGTGGATGAGCCTGAAGAAGTTGCGGTTGACAACTGTGACTATCAAGTCCACCACCCACTCATCCGCTATCGTCTCCAACATCTTTTGTATCACGTAATTTCCATGCTCGTCCATCATCATCATCTGCATATATGTATGCCCATCAACATTAGCATCAACATAAACACACAAGCACATATGTGTGTGTCTGTGTGTGTACATGTGTTTATGTGTGTGTCTCTTTGTGTGTACATGTGTTTGTGTGTGTGTATTTGTGTGTCTTTGTGTGTGTGATCGATGACAAAATGTAGTACTGACCAGGATTTGGTCCTCGCCGGCACCGGCGATGTCAGCTGCGATGACGAGACGGTCATGGATGCTACCAAATGTCAGGCATTTCTCTATCACATTCGATCCGTACTTTTGACAGCTCATCATAACCATTAACCCCTTCAACCTCATCACCATCATCGCTCGCACTGACTCCCCTCCATGCTCCACAACATACTGCATATATATATACAGGCATGCATCTATGTGTTACTATACGACACACACACACACACACACATATCAATATTTCATCCATGTAGTAATTAAAACACAATCAAATATGCTTCTTAATTGATTTCTTTCTCTAGTATTTCACATTAAGTTATAGGACATATTACTTAATATTATTTTAATTAGGAGAGACTTTGTCTACTGTGGTTCACTGGTGGAGAAACCATCTTTCGTCGGTCGGGCTAATTCCACAATAGTCCCGGTTGCAACAAAAACCAGGACTAAAGATGATCTTTAGTCCCGGTTAAAAAGGGTAACGGGCATATTTGATCTTTAGTCCCGGTTGGGACGAAAGATGATCTTTAGTCCCGGTTCAAATGCTGTCAGGGCCTGTCAGGCCCCCTCGGGATCTTTAGTCCCGGTTGGTCTAAAGATACTTTAGTCCCGGTTGGTGTAAACATCCCGGCGATCTTTAGCCCCGGTTCATAACACCAACTGGGACTAAAGTCCCACCCCTATATATATGTCTTCTTCCTCCTCCAGCCCGAGCAAGCTTCAAAATTTCTTCAAAAAAGAGGGGAGGTCATGCCAAAATTTCTAGTGAATTTATTCTGGGGATTATATACAAATCGGAGGTGCCTAAAAGGTTAGCAACTTCATCCTCCAATGTTTTTTTTTTCATATTACATTTGGATCTATGTTTTGCACACTTTTTTGTCTCCAAAATTTTGTTGTTAGTTGATGAGAGAGAAAATTTGTGTGGAGAAGAAAGAATATATAGAAATTTAGTTTATTTGCTAAAGAAGGTTTTATAAAATAGTTGAGAAGGAAAATATAGTGAAAGTTAATCTTGAATAATAGAAAATAAAGTAAAATGAAAAATTAAAATAAGTACAACACATTAATATTAGTTTAAAACTTTATAAATAGTAAATATATAATTATTCGGTGTAATATTTCATAATTTTTGTATGAATAATGATATGTCATTATTGTGTGACTGTTGAAAGAGTTTGTAATTATTTTATAATTATTGTATGACTGTCATTATTGTACGAATAATTATGTGTGTACGATTTTTTTTCATGTCATGTAGATGGATCGGCAATGGATGTACGCTGACCGGCGGTCCAAAGAGTTTATTAACTCTTTGACGGCATGCATTATTTTTTGAGAGTGGCCGAAGCTAACAGGCAAAAGGGTTTTATTTGTTGTCCATGCAATAAGTGTAAGAATCGGGAGGAGTATTCTGCATCCAGGACTATTCATTTCCACCTTTTTGAGTCGGGGTTCATGCCAAGCTATAATTGTTGGACATCCCATGGAGAGCAAGGTGTTGAAATGGAAGAAGATGAAGTGGAAGACGACAATATTCCGGACTTTGCTCAGTACGCTGGATTTGAAGGAAATCAAACGGGCGAGGAGGAAAGGGATGCTGATGGTAACAACGTTGCGGATGATCTTAGTCAGATGTTGTAGGACGCCAAGGAGGATTGCGAAAGTGAAAAGGAGGCCCATAAATTGGACAAGATGTTAGAGGACCACAGAACGTCGTTGTACCCAGGTTACGAGCAGGGGCACAAAAAGTTGGATACCACTCTGGAGTTCTTGCAATGGAAGGCAAAAAATGGTGTTAGTGACAAGGTATTTGGCGATTTATTGAAACTCATCAAGAACATTCTTCTGGAGGGAAACAAATTGCCGGAGACAACGTACGAGGCTAAGAAGATAGTCTGCCCTCTAGGACTGGAAGTTCAGAAGATTCACGCATCTCCGAATGATTGTATCCTATGTCGCGGTGAGGAGTACGATAATCTAGAAGCATGCCCCGTTTGCAAAGCACTATGATACAAGATTAGACGAGATGATCCAAGAGAAGTTGACGGGCAGCTAACGAAGAAGAGAATTCCTGCTAAGGTGATGTGGTATTTCCCTATAATACCACGGCTAAGGCGTTTGTTCAGGAACAAGGGGAATGCTAGAATGATGCGATGGCACGCTGAAGAGCGTCAACAGGACGGGATGCTGAGACACCCCGCCGATGGTTCGCAGTGGCGAAACATCGACAGAAAATTTAAAGACTTTGGAAAGGACGCATGAAACATACGGTTTGGTTTAAGTATGGATGGCATGAATACTTTTGGAGAGATGAGCAGCGGCCATAGCACTTGGCCCGTTACGATGTGTATCTACAACCTCCCCCCGTGGCTATGCATGAAGAGGAAGTACATAATAATGCCAATTATAATTCAAGGCCCCAAGTAACCTGGTAACGATATCGATGTGTACCTAAGACCACTGGTCGAAGATCTTAAACTGTTGTGGAAGAAGGAAGGTGTCCCAGCGTGGGATGAGGACAAACAGGAGGAGTTTAACCTACGAGCGCTGCTGTTCGTAACCATCAACGATTGGCCTGCACTTAGCAACCTATCCGGGCAGTCCAACAAGGGGTACAAGGCTTGCACTCACTGTATGGATGAAACAGAAAGTATGTATCTTAAGCACTGCAGGAAGGTTGTGTACATGGGTCATCGTCGATTCCTTGCAACAAACCACCAGGTTCGGAAGAAAGGCAAGCACTTTGAACATAAGGCGGATCACCGTACGAAGCCTAAACATCGCGGCGGGAAAACAGTGTTTCCTATGGTTAAAGATCTTAAAGTAGTGTTTGGAAATGGGCCTAGCAGCCAGCTTATAGAGAGCGAAGATGGTCACGCGGCGATGTGGAAAAAGAACTCTATATTTTGGGAGTTACCCTATTGGGAATTCTTGGACGTCCGCCACGCAATCGACGTGATGCACCTCACTAAGAATCTTTGCGTAAACCTTCTTGGCTTCCTAGGTGTATATGAAAAGTCGAAAGATACACTGGAAGCACGTAATGATCTGAAGCATATGGAACAACGCGGTGACCTTCACCCGGAACCAAAGGAGAAAGGAAGCCATTACTTGAGTCCAGCCAGCTACACTCTTAGCAAGGCAGAGAAGGAAAGTATGTTTGAATACTTGGAGAGCATCAAGGTACCGTCTGGATGCTTCACGAATATAAAGCGAATAATAAGCACGAAGGAGAAGAAGTTCACAAATCTAAAGTCTCATGACTGTCACGTGCTGATGACACAGCTGCTACCAGTTGTAATAAGGGGTATCCTCCCAGACAATGTCTGGGCAACAATAACAAAGCTATGTGCTTTCATGAACGCAATTTCGCAGAAGGTCATCGATCCTGATAGATTAGAAGCCCTGCAGAATGATGTGGTGCAATGTCTTGTCAGCTTTGAGTTGATATTTCCATCTTCATTTTTCAATATAATGACGCATCTGCTTTGTCACCTTGTCAAAGAGATCGGTATTCTCGGTCCTGTGTACCTACACAACATGTTTCCTTTCAAGAAGTACATGGGCGTTCTGAAGAAGTATGTTCGTAACCGCGCTCGTCCAGAGGCAAGCATCGCCCAATCGGGATACCTGAATCACGCCATAAAGGGAGACTACGGGGAAAGGGGACTCTCGGAAGGAAAGCAATAATGATGGTAGACAATAATTTATTCCGTAAAGCCCATTTCACGGTTCTGCAACAATCTTCATTGGTGGCTCCCTACATCGAGGAGCACTTGGCTCTAGTTCGCGCTAGAATCATCGGTAAGTCCGATGCATGGATTACAAGGCATCACATTGATATTTTCTCCAAGTGGCTGCGACAACATCTCATGGGTAACGAGACGATTAACCAACAACTGGCCTTCCTGGCGAGGGGACCATCTGGCTCAGTCGTGACATTCCAGGGATATGAAATCAATGGGTACACATTCTACACGAGGGCCCAAGACATGAAGAGCACGAACCAGAACAGTGCTGTTCGTATCGATGCCATGGGACACGATGGTACAAATGGCACGTATTACGGTGCCATCGAGGACATATGAGAACTTGACTATGGACCTCTCAAGGTCCCTCTGTTCCGGTGCCAATGGGTTAGGTTGACTAGTGGAGGCGTAACGATTGATGACAGTGGGATGACAACGGTTGACCTTAACAAGGTTGGATACTCGGACGAACCTTTTGTCCTTGCCAATGATGTAACCCAAGTTTTTTACGTCAAGGACATGTCTAGCAAAGGAAAAAAGGCCAAAGGGCTTGACGAGCCGAAGCGCCACGTGGTTCTCCCAGGAAAAAGAAAAATCGTCGGAGTAGAGGACAAGACTGACGAGGATTACGATCAGTTTGATGGGCAACCCTCTTTCACGGTGACGATTGACCCTAGCATCCTTCTATCAAATGAAGACACCCCTTACTCACGTAGTGATCACAAGGAAGGAACAATAGTGAGGAGAAAGTACGTGCGGTCAACCGTAACCGCCGATGTATTGCCGTAATTGTTCTGTACACGATGTAAACTATGTTGGATGTACTGAATATCCATACAAATCAATTGTTGTATGGCACATGTTAAATATGTATGATTATTAGAATTTTAATCAAATTGAAATCATCCATATGCTAGTTATATATGATTATTAGAATGTTTAAAGGTTTTAAATCATGCACGTGGTATTTACATATGTTAATTATAATTTTCAACAATTTAATATCATGATATGCTAGTTATATATGATTATTAGATTTTGTATTAATTTTAAATCATGCATGTGCTATTTACATATGTTAATTAGAATTTTTAACAATTTAATATCGTGCATATGCTAATTATATATGATTTTTAGAATTTTTAAAAATTTTAAATCATTCATGTGCTTATTATATATTATCCACGTATTCTAGTACATACAACAATAATTTTTCGAAGGTTTTATCATTAATTGTTCGACTTTAAATAATTGTAATGCATTATTTACTATTTTAGAAACACATATGCAATGAAATTCAAGACACAGCTGCTATTATCTTTAGTCCTGGTTCCTAACCCTAACTGGGTTTAAAAAGAATTTGGAAATAGCAGGAAAAGATCTTTAGTCCCAGTTGGTGAGAACAACCGGGAGTAAAAATATCATATTTTTACGTGATATTTTTACTCCCGGTTCGTACGAACAACCGGGAGTAAAGATCTTTTCTTTAGTCCCGGTTGTTGTCACGAACCGGGAGTAAAGATCCGGGGGTATATATATTGCCGGTGCGCGCTCGTCTTCTCCACCAACACTTAGACGTTTTTCGATCTCGGCTCGATCTCCTTCGCCGCCACCGTGCCTAGGGCAACCCGGCGTCGACACCACCGTCGTCTCTCGCCGTTGCTTGGTGGTCCTCGCCGCCTTCGCCGCAGACGCCGCCGCCGCATCTCTTGGGTGAGAGCCGCCGCTGCCTCTCTCTCTATCTCTCGATCTCGATATCACTCTCTCCACGGCCAACGACCGGCTTCGACGCGGCCGCCGCCGCAGACGACGCCGTCGCCACTGCCACTCCGCCACCCCTGCCTCGAGCTCGCCAAGCCGCCGCGCCACGCCGCGGGGCCGCTACGCCACGCCGCCGCGACGCCACGCCATCGCCACTGCTGCCGCGACGCCACGGCGCGGCCGCCGCGCGCCACCGCGGCGCCCGCACGCCGCCGGACCTCAACGCCGCCGCCGCGCCCGCACGCTGCCGGGCCGGCCCACGGCGCCTCGATGCCGCCACCGCAGCGCCACACCACTGCCGCGCGCGCCCAACATTGCCGAATGTTAACGAACGTGATTGAAACGTGACCGAACGCGAACGAACGTAACGAAACGTTAACGAATGCGAACGAACGTGCATGAAACGTTAACGAACGCGAACGAACGTTAATGAACGCGAACGAACGTAACGAAACGCGAACGAACGCGAACGAACGTAACAAAACGTTAATGAATGCGAACGAACGTGCATGAAACGTTAATGAACACGAACGAACATGAACGAAACGATTACGGAACGCGAACGAACGTGCACGAAACGCTTACGAACGTGAATGCACTTGTACTAAAAGTGCGAGAACGAACGCGTTTATACTAATACGATTTACAGGTAATACATATATGATTATATATGTAACTTGGCCCGTTTAGACTAATACATTTTCCTGGTAATGTTGCAGAGAAAACGTCGTCATCGTCTCTCAAGCCGAAGTGGTAGCTAGCCATCGAAGGAATTCGCGCAGGCAAGTGATGTAAAGAAGTGATTGTTAGATATTTAATATAAGACTATTAGACTTAGCATACATGATTATTACAATTTTAATATAAGATTGTTATCGATTTAATATAATATTGTTAGACTTAGCATATATGATTGTTACAGATTTAATATAATATTGTTAGACTTAGCATATATATATGACTATTACAATTTTAATATAAGATTAGTAGCATTTTAATATGAGATTAGTAGAGATTTAATATAAGATTGTTATACTTAGCATATATATGATTATTACAATTTTAATATGAGATTAGTAGCCATTTAATATAAGATTGTTAGACTTAGCATATATATATATATATATATATATATATATATATATATGATTATTACAATTTTAATATAAGATTAGCCGCGATTTAATATGAGATTAGTAGCGATTTAATATAAGATTGTTATACTTATCATACATATATGATTATTACAATTTTAATATGAGATTAGTAGCGATTTAATATAAGATTGTTAGACTTAGCATATATGATTATTACAATTTTAATATAAAATTATTAGAGATTAAATATAAGATTGTTAGAGATTTAATATAAGATTGTTAGACTTAGCATATATATATATGATTATTACAATTTTAATATGAGATTAGTAGCCATTTAATATAAGAATATTAGAGATTTAATATAAGATTAGCAGAGTTTTAATATTACGGTACGCAAATACATCCTATATACCTAACAAATTTTTTTTGTATGCATAGATGGCTGATCGCGATGAGGAACAGATACTATACGATACAATCGCAGAGGGAAGCAGCCAGTGCTGGAACGAAAGAGAGGGGAACGAGGATCCAAACCAGTACTTGAACGAGGAGGGGAACGTGGAGAGGGATTCGGAGGGGAATGAGGAGGGGAACGATGAGGAGGAGGCTAGTGGAAGTCATCCCTCCGCTGGACAGAAGAGGGCACGCGGACAACGAGGTGCCGCGAAGAAGATAGAGGGTCGGCACATCATAACTGAGGTGGACGAAGACGGCCGACCTAGTGCCCCAGCAGAAGCAGCCAAAAATTTTGTACGCCACAGTGGTTGGGTTGTGAGGGACAACGTGCCGGTCAGCATGGTGTACTGGCGCAGAACAAGGGCACGCGGGGATAATGACAGCTTTGTCCCGGACTCAGAGAAAGAAATGCTGTGGACCACAATGCTCGAGACGTTCACGCTACCCGCGGGTACGGAGAACATAGTGAAACAGTGGACTCTGAAGAAAATGGCAGAACAGTTCCAGAGCTTCAAGGGAGATCTCTACAAGAAATACATCTTGAAGGGACTAACACCGAACTTCGATGTATTCCCAAAGCTAAGGGATCATTGGGACGAGTTCGTTGCTTACAAGACAGGGCAACAAGGGCAAGCGATGATGGCCAGAAACAAAAACAATGCCGCCAAGAAGAAGTACCATCACCACTTGGGGTCAGGCGGATATAGCGTCACAATGTCGAAGTGGGAGGAGATGGAGGCAAGTTTGATTGAGAGTGGTATCAAACCGACCACCGCTAAATGGCCTGATCGATCGAAGTTTTGGTACTATGCTCACGGTGGAATGCTTAACCCAGTTGATGGCTCCCTTGTCTTCAGTGATCAGATACGCGAGGCTGCTAGTCGACTAACGAACGCAGTGGTAGCCTCTTCTCAGGGCACATTCCGACCCGACAGAGAGAAGGATGAGCTGTCACTCGCCCTACAGACTCCCGAGCATCCAGGACGAACACGAGGGAAAGGCGTGATTCCCTAGAATATTGGATTTAAGGAGGACATCCACACGTACAGGAGTCGGATGAGGAGCAAGAGAGATACCGAGGCGAAGATTGCAGATCTTGAGTACAGGATATCGAGCTACGAGTTCAGCATGCAAGAGGAGGTGGCAAGGAAGGTGGATGAACGTATGGCCGCACATCGGTCCCAAGATCCCCAGCCGTACATTCATCCTGCAATGGTCAGCCCATCAGGCAATCGTAGCAGCTGCGCCTCAACGGGGCAGGTCGGATCACAGAGCATGGACGCCATGCAAACCCAGGACGAAACCACCTGCCCCATTGATGAGATCACGCAGCGGACACCATGTGAGCTGCATATTCCCTTCAAGAACTTATCAATCAAGGTATGCTCGTAGTTTGATGATTTTTGACTAGTACATCCCGCAAGTTGCTCCTTAGGTTGATTACCAATAGATAACCTCTCATCACTTGAAGGTGGCGTTGGGAATGGCCATCTCAACGGACCCTTTCGGGACTTACCACTGTAGGCCGATTCCAGCAGGATACTCAAGGGTCGAAGTTGAGCTGGTGGAAGCTGCGTATGAGGACCTCGAGTTGGACTACCCAGGAGGAGATGGTGAGACGCATCTACGAGACACAAGCCACGCCATCATAGTATGGCGCAAGCGGTACATCATCCTTCCTGGGCGACAAGCAGCGTCTCGTGCACCATCTCCTCCGGCTCCGCCATCTCCTCCTGAACCATCTCCTCCGGTTCCTCCGCCACGTCCTCCTGCACCATCTCCTCCGGCTCCTCCGCCACCTCCTGCTGCACCATCTCCTCCGGCTCCTCCGGCTCCTCTGCCTCCTCCGCCTCCACCATGTCCGCCTGCACCTCCCAAGACAAGGTCTCGCCAAGCTCCACCGCCTGCCCGCACAAGGGCAACGAAGAAGGCGAAAGTTGACGCCACCAAAAACAAGTAGCCACCGTACGATTGCAGTCAAGAGGAGCTTGATGCTTATGTGGCAGGAGAGGTGAAGAGGCAACTCAAGCCTCGGAGTTCTGAAAAGAAGATACCTATTGACCCGAGCGTGAAGAACTTCTTCAAGGGAATGTCCACAACAAACAAGGAGGCGTTACAGATATCGGACTATGACCGAACACTTCAGAGAGCCTATCACAAGAAGTCCAAACCAGTCCCTCAGCTTGGAGAACAACCAAACCAAGAGGTCGAGCCGTTGGTGACCGGCAAAGATTTTGGCATAACGGAATTCATTTCAGACACCGGTCTAACTGTGGATCAGTTGGTTGGAGGCGCACCAATCCCGAAGGCGGAAGTGGCATACAAGTTTGAACTCGGTAAACCGCTTGTCAAACCTGAACAGCTGCAGTCCCTACCGACACAGATATACAAATTCCATGAACGGTACATGGAAATGAGCGCCAAGGGTAGAGAGATGTTCGGAGCGAGGATCAGAAACTCCAACTTCTTGCAAGGAGAAGATGTTCTCTGGATCCATTTCAAGGATCTCTTCGATCTGTACCAGTTGGACGCCATCGACGTCTCTCTTCTGAGCGCATGGATTTTGTGAGTATCTTTGAGTTCGATTTGTTTCGTTCAATAATTAGCTCCTGGCATATATGTAAGCAATAATACTTTCTTTTCATTGTTGTAGAATGGAGATTCAAAGGGCCCGATGGCGGAGGGTCTGCGATACTGGGTTCATCGACCCTCGGAAAATCAACACCGAAATGATCGACAAGTACGAGAAAGACACAGAGGACAATCTCGTCCATCTCCTAACGCAGCAGCATTTCAAGACGTACATACTACTGCCGTACAACACAGAGTGAGTTTTTATTGTCGCTCGAACAAATTTCGTTCCCATACATATAGCATGTACATTTTCAATCATATATATCTCATCTCACGCATATTCCAGATTCCACTGGGTCCTGTTATTCTTCGACTTGGACGCATGCAGAGTCACTGTGTACGACTCAATGAATAAAGAGAAGAAGATTTTTGACAAGGTCTTCAAACTGATAGACAGGTAATATAATGCCATCTATTCCAAAGTCGCGGGGAATCTATTGCTATTATGTTGATCTCAGGTAATAATTAATTAATCATAGCTTGCAACTACATATGTAGGGCTTGGGATCGGTTCCGTCAATTGGTCCGCGGGACTTGGAAAGAAAAACTTGGACGGAGGTTTCATTTTCCAGTGAGTACATGCATGATCCAAAATTATATTGAATTGAATCTCTAATTACAGTTAATATAAATAGTATATTAAATCTCTCATCGTTTCTCATGTAGTGTGCAAAGCAGGACCAGGAAACTAACTTATGCGGCTACTACGTATGCGAGTATGCCCATTGCCTATCAAACCAAATATGCACAACACGAGAGCTCGATGTACGTATACATAAATCATTCAAAATTTCATTGCTCGATTTGTTAAGTTGTTTATTAATTTCATATATTGATACGTCATTATTTTTCGAACGATAGCGTATTCACATGAGGGATAATCTCCCACACAAGGATTTTATCACGGCTGTTCAAGAACAACTGATGGGATTCATCAACGAAGAAGTCCTTAATCCCGACGGTGAATTCTACTACGACGGATAGACAATTCATAACGTCGGTCCTTCCTCTTCTGACATAACGCCGACGTCGAAGTCGTAGCTATAGCTACCGAGCAAATGAATTGTACTATATATGCATGTATATGTATATTTATATATGTACACATTTACTTTTGTGTTAATATATATTTTGGTAACATATATATATGCACATAAAATGTTAAGTGCTTTAAATTATACATATGTGTGTGTAATATATGATTTATACATACACACACATATATATATGCCTATATATTATGCATATATATGTATTGTAACATATGTATATATATATATATATATATATAATGGTGCACCGATCTTTATTCCCGGTTGGTAACACAAACTGGGACTAAAGATGGTTTGGCCGGCCACGTGGCTGATCGATCTTTAGTCCTGGTTGGTAACATGAACCGGGACTAAAGATTGATCTTTAGTCCCGGTTATTTCACCCGGGACTAAAGATAGCTATTTTTAGTCCCGGATTTGTAGTCCCGGTTGGACAACCGGGGCTAAAGGGGGTTACCAACCGGGACTACAAACGGTTAAATTTAATATATTCTTAATATCTATAGAAGGGAACCAACACCTATTATATACCAAAAGTAAATTAAACTTCCTACAAACGCCTCTAAGTCATAACATGGCATTCCTACAAACATAACTAAACCACCACATGTCACCGTCTAACCTTACGGTAATTTTCATTTAAATTGGCGTACCCATAATTTTAGACCTAGGTATATTTGTAATACTTTCCTCATCTATACATGAGAAAATATGAACGGTTGGTTTAAAAAAAACAAAAAAGAACATAAGCACATAGAGTGTATGATTTGGAACAAAAAGGTATGGCTCGCCGAAAGAAAAAAACATACCCACATACATACGGTTGAAAAGATAAAGCCACATGTAAAAAAATATAAAAGCAAAAAATACATACGTAGTATCATCTAAAAAGTCAAATAAAATTTTCTAGCATAAACGATAGAGCAAAAAACATACGTACGTAATACCATTGAAAAAAATTGATGTAAAATAGAATTTTTTTTCACCATACAAAGATAAAATATATTATTCCACAGACATATGTAGTTAAGATATATCTATAATATAAATATAAAATATCAAATCAACGGTCTATAAACATTCACATTTTAAAATATTTTTATAATATATATCCAATTTATGATATTTGTTGTATTCCTTTAATTAAATGAAGTATTGATGTATTATAAAAATTATATAGTGTTCATAAATACATCACGACACATGGGTTGACAAATAATAATTAATGTTAAGATAATTTCCGAAAAATTTCACATCATATTTTAGGGTGTAAAAAATCCCCTTAAAAATATACAACGCTAATTTAAATATATATCTATAAAGAAGAACAATAAAATTTAGTTGTGTTTTTTTAACTAGATATGACTTAATTTTGATTTATTTAATATTTATATTTTGAAAGTGGTTTTTAGAATTTCTCAAAACTACTAATAAGTAGCATACATGGTACATAGATGTAAAAAAAATCATCAAAATATTTTCAGCAAATAACCTTGCACCCTTTATCCATCATGAGATTTATTATCATATATGTATGTTTTTTCTTTGCCAAATAGTTTTGGCAACAAATAAACAATCAAAATGTGCATTAAACTACTCATGTTTTATTTTATTTATTAAGGAATTCCAACATGTCAGATATAATTGATGGATGTATGTGATACACCCCATCGACGTGACTATAAGTATACTCCCACAAATTAGTTACTATAAAAAAAGTTTTAAAAAGTAAATACATACTTCAAATTAGTAAAGGTGTCTCATGTGATTATCAACAAGTGTTGAAAACAAAACCGAGCACTAAACTATACATATTTTTCAAAATATAAATAATAATTGGTGCTATGGAGATCACCTTGATGGTATGTCTCTTGAGCTATATTTTTTAAGTACTGCCAAATGATTAACCTTGCTCATCTATACCATAAATAGTTGAGTAGCAATGATTAACACTATAAACAAATGGTGTCTACTCTATACCGCAAATCTACTCAAAACCTTAGAAAAAACACTATTTTGATCACCTTCATCTTCTCTTTTTCCTTCTCGACCTAAAGAGAACCAAGCATAGACAATAGAGTTTGCTATGCTGCATACATATGACTGAGTTGAGGTGACTTCATTGGAGGCCACCATCACCAATAGTGCTCAATTTACTACTTACCGATCAATACTTCACGAGGGTGTGATAGTGAATTAGACATTAAAATTGTGCTCCAGGCTAGTCTAGGTGGGCACTCATATATCGATACGAGACCGCATGTTTCAAGGCAACAGAGAAAGTATGTCTTGCCACTATAATTGGCTTCACCCTTTAAAGGGGCATTTATGTATACTTTAACGATGCTATCCTATTAATTGGTACAAGTGGTACTTTTAGAATATTTATATATATGGATTTGAAAATAAGTGAGACACAAACAATTAGGTCTATTGGATATTTTAGTGTATTAATGATGTATTAGGCTTATTTTGTTGGTACATATGCAGTTTCATCTATTAATAGGTACTCAAATGTTAAACATTGATAATGAGTTGAAGTGACAATAAGGAAATTTATATGTAACAGGGACAAAGTTAAATTCTTTAATATGGGCGACATCCTCATCTTTTAAATATATTAAATTCTACATTCTATTTCATGGCGTAGAAATGGTGCGATATGACTTATTTTAGCATTGTTTAAATTCTACTTAAACGAAAAGCATATATATCTATCAACCTGGATGACACGACATCCGTAGGGATGCGTGGATAAAACCATGGCCTTCCAGTAGAAGCTTGCATGGATTAGTTTTATATATTTAGGTGGTACACACTGCAAACATTTCTGCACAACGTGATTGCCGTTTTGATCATATACACACTGCATCAAATTTCTGCCAACCTCGTTGGCCATCTCTATCCTCTGATCCATATCACTTACTTCGAAAGCCTGATTAATTAAAGCACACACTGGATCAATTTTCTATGAAGAAAATTATATAAAGTATAGTTTAATTAAACATTAATTTAAAGCCTCACGTCAAAATTATACATTACACATATTAATTAATTAAAGAAGAATCCATGAAACACCTTAAATAGTATTATATATACCAAGAAATAAAACGGAAAGCTAGTTTAGCTAGTTCTTGAAATCAAACAAACTTATATCAACATTACAGAAGATTGCCCTCTAACAATAAACACGAGCTCTATAATCATTTTGAGATGGAAACAAAGGTATATAATGCATATGCCTGAATTTACTTTGAAATAACCTAGCAAACGTGGTGCAAAAGTAGCTAGTTATAGTGTACGTTCAGATTTTACCTTCTGCATCACTCGACATCCATACACGTGAAGGCTCAAGGCTACCACATGACCAGTTAGTTTACCGATGAGTTCCCTTCTGTAGAAGGTAGGTCCATACCCAAGAAGCTGAAAGGGTAAAAAAAAAAAGCTCAGATAAGTTCCACATTTTCATTATTTTTTGTAAAAAGTTTAAAATGTATATTCATGATGTAATAATCAATAACAAATATTTTTGTTTGAAAATAAATGTCAATTTCCATTTGGGAAAATCTTCTGGACCGCGTAGTTGGCAAAAACATCAATAGCCAACATGTGGGCATGAGGAACAATTTCTTCATACACCATAGCTAACTCTGCCGGTGTTGCTCTCTCAAGCTTATGTTGTATGAAACGGCTTCCAAACGGATCAATGCTGCATATACAAAATACAAAAAGTGAAATTAGGAAATGCTGCTACCAAATAAACCAACTTTAAGATGGGATAAGATGCTCGATATGGCATGAGGTTCAATATCATAATAGTTTCTTCGTAGTAACGCCAACGAATCTCATCTAAGCAAGATATGATTCAAACAACACATGGCACCACAAAATTCATATTCTTACCGAGAAGCTAATTTAAACAACCACACTATAAATAAAACACTAAAAGTTGCATGAGTTATGTGTGCACCTGAAAGCACATAGATGGCCCCTGATGTTGATGAGTCGCATGGAATTGTTCTCTGGATTCTTTGCTTGTTCAAGCAAGAAATGGAACTCAGAATTCATGTTGTTCAGTGTGTTGATCTGTCCATTGGTTTGAGGAAACCCAGAAACATTTTGAGGTCCACGAGTAACTGCATTTTCTGGATATCTCATGGAATATGACATCTCTGCAGTTTGGGCATAGTGGTTCAACATTGTCTCAATAGATTGATGCGTGACGAGGTTGGAAAGGATCTGCTGCTCTGGGTCATGAAATGCACGGATATATGAAATTACACGTGCAAGATGACCCCCATGCAGTTGTGTTCCCCACTGTGAAGTTAAACCTCCTACAACATCAACTACTTCTATTGCTTGAGAACCTAAAAGCTGTGAACCTACACCAAAACTTGATGCAAACGTCATTATATGCTCCTGAGGTTCCAACTCAGCAGTTTCTATCCCATTGTTGCCCAATTGGTTCATGTTTAGGTTCTCATTCATTGTTTGTTGATAGAATTGATTGTTCTCTTCGGCTTCGGGAACATATGGTGGTAGGTCAAAATCTTCGTCTCCGAGTAGTAGTTGTGTGAAAGTTGGTCCCTCCCTAGTATTAGTAGGGACTTGTGTTTGCATTGTCGAGCTATTGCTATCTCTGTCCATGTCAGCATTTGCAAGCACCTTCTGATAACTTGAATTATAACCCTGAAAGAAGGTAGACAATTAATACATGGATATCTTTTATAAATATTAGCAATAATATGTACATCAACCAAACTACTGGAGAAGGAACCACGAACAACACACATGCTAGTTTCAATAGGCAATAGTAGTTCTTCGCTAAGATACATGAAATATTAGGTGGACATCCGATCCATGGGTTGCCCCTCTATGATATTTTTGCTAACCACTCACTTGGACCATATCCAATACTAAATCAAAGTAACAAACGTTCCTTTGTAAATTCTTAAGTTTATTTTTTAAGATAATGGATATGATTTGCATCTCCAGCTTTTGCCATAAGGCACAAATCCAATAAGTTCTTTGAATAAAAAGGGAAAAATAGACATGAGGTGATGGGACAAACCTCCAACTTCCTATCATTTACTAGTGTTAATAGAGTCATATTGATCTTACAGTTTGGGATGTTGGTATGTCAACATAATGATAGAAATTTGTTTCAAAGAACTCTAGCATACTCTAATTGCATTTAAACCTATAATAGTTAGGGCATCCTAGTGGTGATTCAATCTATCAAATGAAAGGGGACCCACCATATATTAATTCCCTTTTCAATCTAGCATGGGACCCATGCACAATTAATTGTAATGGTTAGGAAGAAAGTAGTCTTCTCGTAATGCATACACTCGTATTTAGTCTTAGACTGGATGGGCCTTCTCCGTCGACCTAGCACCATACGTCACACTCCCATTATTGCCCTTCTAATCTCGCATAATTTTGTTGTTATTAGTTAGGACTAGGGATAAGGAAAGCGGATTAGCTTTATGTATTATTTCCTCAATCAATGAGAATTATTGCATGATCATTTGCACTATCATTTAATCCATATTTAGCATTGGTCTACAATCACCTATGATTGTTGTGATAATATGGTCAATTTGCCTATTTCTATGGTATTGTGGTAACACAACATTAGAGCACATTGTGATGGATCAATCAGCCAACATTAACTCCTTATAGGTGTGCTCTAATGCCTATATGCCATAACAATGCTCTTGTTAGCCTATGTATTAATACGACGTGCTTTTCCTAACTGATGACTTGTGGCATATATATGGCCTTAGTTTAGTACATGTGTACTATATATCTATTAGTTTGACACTTCGCTCTTTCACAATGGTAATAGGAAGAGGGTGGGGGAATACGGTCAACAAAGAGAGCTCTTGACTTCGCTGGTGGTCAAGATTAGAGCTTCGTCCAATGACATAAATGAGTTGCATGTGAAGAGGAAGATGCACTTATTCTTTGAGTATGCTCATTCTCATCTAGTTTATCCGCATATTCAATCGGTTGGTGGCCCCTATATCAAGTGCGGCGTGTATGGAAACAAACTTATGTTAGAAGGATGAGTTACAAATTGTTTCCTACAAAATACACTCATAGAATTTGGATGGTCAAAATAAACTCACTTAATAAATATTGGGATTTATGGTCCTCGTGGCATATACATCCACCATATTGCATCGGATATAGCGACATAAGTGTGACTTGGATAGGCATGTGCTTCTAACATTTTATCTGAAAACGTGGAATTGTACAGTAATCAAGTATATACTCTTATCATGATGCACCCACCCATATTTACTATTTTAATTCATTTCATATTTCACACTGATCAGTGCTAAACAAGATCGTGGCAATGATATGGTTGATTTTGCTTAACTCCGAGACATTATGCTTGAGCATTGTGGTAGATTGTTACGATGGCATACTCAGCCCACATGACTCAACGGAGGTTGGCTTGAATGCTTGCATGTTGTAATATTGCTCTTGTTAGCCCATGTGTTGTTGTGATGTGCTCTGCTTAACAATTGGTTTGCACTAAGCATGGCTATGTCTACAGTTAGGTATGCTTGCTAGATACAGTAGTTTGATACTCTGACCTCTCATGGTGGTAATAGGAGGAGGGAGAGGGGATACATGGTCGACAAAGAGAGCTTTTGATTCTGCGGGTGGCCAAGATGAGATCAGCTTTGTGTCCGATGACACACAAATGAGTTGAATACGAAGGAGGGAAGAGTCACTTTTTCTTTGAGTGCTCACTCTCATCTGGTTTACCCGAATAATAAATTGGTCATTGTGGACAATATCGAGTGTGGCATGCAGGCAAACAAACTAATGTTGGCAAGGACGAGTTACATAAGTTACAAGAGTTTTCCTACAGCTCATAGAATTTGGATCATTTGAAGGAACCCCACTTAACGGATATTGGGATTAATGTCATTCGATAGCATACACATCTTGTATTGCATCTGATAGATCAACATGAATGTGACTTTACGCTACTGGTTTTTACATTTCACCTGAAATTTTGTGATGGTATTCTTATCACAATACATCCATTCTTATTTAGTTATTTACTTTTCTATTTTTGGCATAGATTTGTTCTAACACAAGATCATGGTAACTCCAAGGCATCATTTGTTGAGCATCACGACGAAACATTGTGATGGCATACTCAAATTGCATGACTCGCCGGAGATGTAATCGAACGCCTGTATATTGTAATCTGCTCTTGTTAGACCATGTGCAATTGTGACATGCTCGAACTGTCAACTTGCACCAAGCATGTCTATGCATGGCAGTAGTTGAGTATGCTTTCTATATCTAGCAGTTTGATACTCTGACCTCTCTAGTGGTAGGAGGAAGAGGGAATACATGGTTGATAAAAATAACTCATGACTTTGCCAATGGTCAAGATGAGAGCTTTTGCATCCAACGATACAAATGAGTTGAATGTGAAGGGGAAGAAGCATTTGTTCTATAAATTTGCTCATTCCCTTCTTCTTTACTCAAACATTAAATTGGTCAGTGTGGCCAATATTGAGTGTTGCCTGTGTTACAAACAATTTTCCAGACAAAAACAACCCATAAAATTAATTTGGATAATTTGAAGGAACCTCACTTAAGAAACATTGTGATGGTCGTCAGTGTCATACACATTTGCTATATTGCATCCGATATATCAACATGAGTGTGATTGGACACACGTGCTTCCAAAGTTTCACCCAAAATCTTACAACGGTATAGGAATTAACAAATTGCACTAACATATATTTACTTATTTAGTTCCATATTTAGCACTAATCGATTACATGTCATGTTAATTACATGGTTGACTTGCACGCTTAACTCCGAGGCATCATGCTTGAGCGTCGTCACAGGATGTGGTGATGGCTTACTCAAGGCACGTGACTCACTAGGAGTGTGCTTGAACACCCACACGTTTTAATATCTCTCTTGTTAGCCCATGTGTCATTGCGGCGTCTTTTGACAAACTACCAACTTATGTTAGGCCCGTCCATTATACGCCTGCTATATCTTGTATTGACCTTCCGTGCTAGTAGCAGAGATAGGAGAGAGAATAGTTGGTTTACATATAGAGCTCATGGCACTAGTGCCAGTCGAGATATGAGCTTTGCATCTACCATCACCAATTGACTTAATTGCAACAATGTCAAAACAAGCTGTTGTCCTTCGACTTATGTGCTCCCATTTGGTTTTCCCGTAATTTGGCTAGCGTGGCCATTGTTGGAAGGTGTGTTACGTGTACTAAGTCGTACCAAGTATGGGTAACCTGTTTCCGTAGGTACATTTGTACTTCTATGAGTCTTTTTTGGATAAATGAATGGGGGTGACTAACAAAGCCGAAGCTTTGTAGAGATAAAGAGGGGGTCATGGCCCCCTCCAGCTTTACAATAATCATAATAAGGGCCTTTTAACTTTTACTATTTTAGTATTAACCAAATAGCAAAATAATCCCTGCTTTCGAAAGTTTTTTTTTTTCACATTGGCCTCCTCAAGTATATATTTCTTGGATGGATACCTAGAGCTATGTATCGATCCTCACCACCAACGTATGTCGTATGGGCAGATAAATCATACATATATGGCATCTGTTGTTGCAGACACATCTAGTTTCTTCCTGACCCATCGTTTTTGCATCCTTCATACAGTTTGACGGTAGACTAAACTAACTGCACCCCTAGCTAGCTAACCCTCTTGTAGCTAGTTATCTCTTGTTTAATTTGAGTAGCCAATTGAAGGGGGCCTAAATTAAAACCCAACTAGGGTATCATCATAGGAAAAGTCCAATTTGACCCTCTCAAATGTAGGTAAGATATAATTTGTATCCATCAACTGCAAAGCTGGGTATATCGACTCCTCCAACTACTAAAAGGCAAAACAACTCCCTCGACTGTTTTGAGGCAGTTTTCGCTAATGTGGCATCCACTATGGGCTGGGTGTTTGTTTTTTCCAGTTTAATCGGGTCGGTTTCATATTGGTTTTATGAAAGATCGGTTTCCGTAGAATGACAACCAAAGAAAGTACGAATAAAACAAAAACCGAGTAAAAAAGACCAAACAAAATTGGTTTGTTTTTTTGGATACGGTTTTTACCAACTAAACCCACCCATCGATCAAACATCCTCTCAACGCACATCACTTGAAGCAAGGCATGGTACCACAGCATGCAAATGCATGGAGCATAGCCGAGGAATGCTATGGGCTCCACCGCCCAAGCTCACAAGAATGAAACACTATACTCACATTCGAAAATCGTGTGAAATGAGGAGGAGGCCAATTCGCTTGAACCACTCCTGCATCCGACAACTTCAGTTTCGTTGGAGAGCTCAGTTCACAGCAGATGAAGACCGAAGAAACCACCGAACACCAGAACTAGAACAAAACAAAAACCACATCACCAGCCGAACTCTAAAAAAACCGATGTTTTGGTTTGGTGATCGATTTTGAGGTTTTTGCCCACCCCTACGTCGACATGGCAGCCCAGTCATCAGACAAATTAAACAATAGATATGGGGCCCATATGTAAGTCACTATCTTATCTTCTTTCTCCACTCCCCACTCCCCTCTCTCTCTCCACGACCATGAGCAGCATCAAAGTTCTTTTGCCACTCACTCCTCACTCCCTAGTCTCTTCTTTTACTACAGCCAGAGAGACAACAATGTCCATCGCATCATTAACGTCATCGCGGTGGATCGTCGATGAGGCGGGGCGGCAAGTGAAGTTGGCTTGCGTCAACTAGTCATCACACTTGAAGCTGGTGGTGACAGAGGGGCTTGGGATGCAACCGGTGGACACCATCACCAAGAAGGTGCTTGCCTTGGGGTTCCTCATGTGGACATACCTACCCTTGATCGTGCTGGCGACCAACCCGACACTGTTGTCACTCAACGTTTGGATGTCGCTCCTGGTCCACAACCATGCTGAAACTATCACTGGCGTCAAGGCGAACAACTCGGGGTTCCTCGACCTCTCGATGATCGAGTCATTTGGGGCCATGGTGGACAGGTTAGGCAAGAACTGTGTCATGCCATGGTGATCCAAGACAACCACGTTAGCGAGTCTAGTTAGTGTTGCGATGATGAACGACAAAAACAACTTCTTTGGCGACTGGTACTTCAACCCCGTCGCATGGGTGCAGGGGATGAGCAATATGGCCACGCTTTTCGTCGGTGTCCCCAACGTAGTCGACATGAGTGGCACTAGTGCAACTGCTTTGACGTACGTGCGACCCAAGGAGGTGGAGAACACCAACGAAGTGTGCAGCTGTATGGCGTTGCGCGGCGGGATGGGTTCTTGCTCGACGCCGAGTTCTCGCTCCTCCATGAGTTCGGCCCAGACTCCTGTTGTCGGTTGCACAAGGATGACGGGTACTTCTCCTAAGCCATAGCCATGGCCACTGAGCTTGACCTTGACTGGCGCTCCACGGGAGCTATGCCCTGTGGCAGAGCATGGCCAGATGCCCAGACCCACATGGCCCTCACGCAGCACCTGTTGTCGCGACCTCACTGGTGCTGCTCGTGGAGAGAGAGAGAGAGGGAGAGAGAGGGAGAGAGAGAGGAGAGAAGGGTGCGGTGGAGGAAGAATAAGTGAGGTAGTCACTGACATTGGGGCCCAAGTATATTTTTAAATTTCTTTGATGACTAGGCTACCACGTGGACGCCATGTCAGCGAAACCACTGTCAAAAACAGCTGAGGGAGTTGTGTTGCTAGCTTTTAGTAGTTGGAGGCATCAACCCGGATTTACAGTTAAGGCGAATGAAATAGATCAGACCTATACTTGAGGGAACCAAATTTAACTTATACTTGGTATATTCTTACCTTAATATATTCCTTACACGGTTGGGTACCGCCGCAACCCCCTCCCCCCAAAAAAACCACACCTTTGCTTTTATTATTTACTTAAATTTGCTATATTACATCTTTTTTGTTTTTGCTTGGACGCTCCCTACCTTAGCTTGACAACATTCGTGTCATCGCAGTATATATTTGACTACTTTTTTGTTTTATTTTTTCAGTCATGCCTCGTCCCTTTTTTAAAATTTGATGTTGGGAAGGAGGTAGTATATTATATATTGTCTCTTGAAGAAATTAACTAGCATGCTAATTAAAGTAGTACTCCCTCTGTTTTGTAATATGTATATATATATATATAAATATAATTAACTGGGGCATATATATGGAGTACAAGGATTAATTGATTTTAAAAGCAGGGTCATGCATATTTACCTCGTGCTGTGGCTGTGAGTGCTTGGGTTGCAAGAGGTGGGCTGTAGCTGTACTTGTACCACACGGGAAGCAGACACCATCAGCAGCACCATGTACTGTGTCACTAGTGCTGCTGCCATCAGCAATCTCCTGAGCCGCCTTGTGCTTCATCTTCTTCTGCCTCTCCTCAGTCACTTGCGTTTGTTGTGCCCTTCTTCCACCAGCTGCGTTCTCCATGTCTCGCTCGCACGCCCCTGCCAAGTACAGATTTAATGATGATATTTATGCAACCGGATGATACCGTGTTTAATTTACCACTTGATATAGTGCTCTTGCCTTTTATAACTTCAATCTGAGTTACTTGTGTTTGATGGTTTTTTTTTTCTAACACTTGGTATATTCATGATTTGTTCGATAAACAGATTTGGAAGTTTTGTTCGACCAATAAATCTGCCTACGGAACAGATCATTAGTATATCAAAAGTTAACAAAATAAAAATCAAACATACATATCGTTTGAACACAAACAAAACAAAAACAGCAGAAATTGTCAAGATATATTCTTTTTAGATAGAAAAAAAAGGAGAAGAAAGATCTTTTTTAGGGGAGGCGAAGAGAGAAAATACCAAGCTAATCAAATAACTCTCTCCGTTCAAAAAAAAACCAATCCCATAGATTAATCTGGACACAGTGCTTATCTAAATATGTCCCTATGATTTAATTTTTTTTTACCAAGGGATCAATTTTTTTTACAAGGGTGTAGATCTGAAACCAAAAGAAAGGGGAAAAGCGATCCGACCCGCCGGTGAAGATTTAATAAGGGAGAGCGAAAGCAGCTGGTGCGAGTCTGTTTGACCAATGACCGGATAAGAGGATATTATAAGACATACATGCGTGAAAATACAATACAATACAGATGCATAGATGGATCAAATAGAACAACCTACGGAGATGATAGACGGCCTGGTCCGCCACAACCACACCGGTTTACCTGTCCGCTCGGTCGGCCGGCCTGAAAGTAGCTACGGAGAAGCGGCGGCTGGATACCAGCAGCTGCAGTTCGACGCACAAATCGAAGAAATGAGAAAAAAGGAAATATGGAGTAGTTGTGGAAATGGAAGAACTAATTAAAAGGAGAGTTGTGAGGAAGATAGATATATAGCTAATAGCTTCAAGTTCAGAACGCGTGTACACATGTTTACTACTTGCCCTTTTTCGCTATACATGCTAGGAAAAGATGGATGTGTACAAAACTCAAAAGGCAGATCGATCAACCGATCGAGCGTGGATGCGTGCCATCTATTGTGTGTATATCATCAGCACAACTATTCTGGCCTCGGAGGCTGTGCATGCCATGCCAGGTGTCTACATGCCTAGCTAGCTAACACTTCCCATCGAACTACATGCTCAAAAGAAATAAAGGCCGATGCTGGCGTCGTAGTTAAGCAAATACACCTACACGTATATACTACAAAATGACGCCAACCTTTTTCTTTCCTTTTTCTTCTCTTTCGTGTTGATTTCGGAACGACGCCAACCATCACCTGTAGATGGATACAAACAAAATTTTACAACTCATCGTCTTGCTGGACTATTTTCTTTCTGTTGCGCAAACGACATGAATTCAAAAGTTAAACGCACGCATACATATTTGCTGGTGATGACGACTCATTCTTTATTTCTTTTCTTTTCAGCAATATATATCGATCTCACAGGAATACGGGCAGCAATATATATATTTATGGCCAGGTTAGCTGTATCCCGGCCGTATTTATACATGTACAGTAATAACAGTACTGGCTATGAGTAGTAATTAAAACTGCCAGTATATCGCTCGCTGTCGCTGGCATATGGATCGATTTGATACCTATATACTCCATGTATATTGATTAAGCTTGTCTGGACGGTTTAATTTGCACTAAATCGAAATCCGTCCATCGTATCATCATCACATCGATCACCAGACGACGTACGACACGGAATAGCTAGAGAAATCACATACAGCAGGTATTTTATTGCGTTATCTTTTTTTTTTGATCAAAGGGCCTTAGCACTCTATTTCCATTAAAAGAAATGTAACATTTTATTGCGTTATCTGAGACCGTTAAGAAAGATTTTACTCCTACTGCACTTAAAAATCTTTGTGCTGGTAAAGAGTTTTTATGGCATTGCAAACCTCCTAGAGGGAGGGGTTTAGTCTTAGGTATTAACCTTCTAAATGCTGATATTGGTTTAATTGATGAGGGGGATTTTTACATCAAGTTTCATTTGTGCAACAAAGCTGATAATTTTAATGGGCTTTAATTTTATTTTATGGTCTGGCTCAAAATGAGTTTAAGGACCAATTTCTTGCTGAATTAGTTAATCTGTGTAGTCATGAAACATTACCAATTCTTATTGGTGGTGACTTTAATATTTTTCGTAGCCCTGATGAGAAAAACAATGCTAATTATGATGATAGATTGCCCTTTCTTTTTAATGCTGTTATTGACGGGTTGAGTCTTAGAGAGCTAGTTATGTTAGGTAGGAATTTTACTTGGGCAAATAATCTAGCAAATCCAATCTATGAGAAACTTGATAGAGTTTTAATGTCAACGGAGTGAAAACATAAATTTCCTTTATCCTCGGTTTTTGCTCTCAATAGAGATATTTCTGATCATACTCCTTTACTTTTAAATACAAATTCTTCGTCTCCGGGTAATGCTCAACATAGTTTTAAGTTTGAACCAGGTTGGCTATTACGGGATGGTTTTGTTGATATGGTAAAAGAGATTTGGTCTAATGTTGATGAAGGTAATACTCCCATGGAGCGTTGAGAGGCTAAAATTCATCGTTTAAGACAACATTTGAGGGGATGGGCTAAACATACAAGCGGCATCTATTAAAAAGAGAAAAAAGAGTTATTAGATAAGTTGGATTTGCTAGATAAAAAAACGGAAACCATTCTTTTGACTCAGGAGGAAATTGATATTAGAGTGTATTATACAAATAGATTATCTACGCTTCTGAGAGAAGAGGAAATTAGGTGGTATCAAAGGGCTAAGACTAAAGATATCTTGGAGGGAGATTCTAATACTAAGTACTTTCATTTGGTTGCAAATGGTAAGCATAGAAAAACAAGAATTTTTCAATTACAGGATGGTGATCAATTAATAAGGGGTGATGCGAATTTAAAATTGCATATTACCACTTATTATAAAGGTTTATTTGGTCCTCCAGATGATTTTGATCTTCAGGTTTATGAGAGTAAAATTGATGATATCCCTCAAGTATCTCAATTAGAGAATGAGGCTTTAACTCAAGAATTTACCGAGAATGAGATTAAAGAGGCAATTTTCCAAATGGAACACAACAAGGCTCCGGGTCCTGATGGATTTCCAGCTGAGTTTTACCAAGTGTTTTGGAATGTTATTAAAGCCGACTTGTTAGATCTTTTTAAAGATTGTCATAATGGTACTTTGCCTTTATTCTCTCTTAACTTTGGTACTATTATTCTTTTTCCTAAGTGTGTGGAGGCCATGAAAATTCAACAGTATAGGCCTATATGCTTACTTAACATTAGTTTTAAAATTTTTACCAAGGTTGCTACAAATAGAATAATTGGCGTTACTCAAAAAGTAATTAGTCCTACTCAAACTGCTTTTATTCCTGGGAGAAATATTATGGAAGAGGTTGTTATTCTTCATGAAACTATTCATGAAATGTGTCGTAAAAATAAAAGCGGGGTAATATTTAAGATTGATTTTGAGAAAGCCTATGATAAGGTTAAATGGTCTTTTGTTCAACAAATGTTGAGAATGAAGGGCTTCTCTCCTAAATGGTGTCAATTGATAGCTTCTTTTGTTCAGGGTGGTCATGTTGGTATTAAAGTAAATGATCAAATTGGGAATAATTTTCAAACTTACAAAGGCCTCAGGCAAGGGGATCCTTTGTCTTCTATTATCTTTAACATAGTGGCTGATATGCTAGCTCTACTAATTAAGAGGGCTAAAGATGTTGGTACCATTAATGGGGTAATTCCACATTTGGTGGATGATGGTTTATCTATTTTGCAATATACTGATGATACTATCATTTTTTTGGAGCACGATTTACAACAAGCCAAGAATCTGAAATTGATTTTATCTGTGTTTGAAAAGTTTTCTAGCTTGAAAATAAATTTTCATAAAAGTGAATTATTTTGTTTTGGCTAAGCAAAGGACTTTTATGAACAATATTCTACTATCTTTGGTTGTAAATTAGGTACTTTTCCTGTCATATATCTTGGTATTCCAATGCATTTTAGAAAGCTTAGTAACAAAGATTGGAAAGTTATTGAACAAAGAATTGAGAAGAAACTTAGTAGTTGAAAGGGAAAACATATGTCTGTTGGGGGTAGACTGGTTTTGATTAATTATGTTCTTTCTAGTTTAGCTATGTTTATGATATCTTTTTTTGAGATTCCAAAATGGGTTCTTCAAAAAATTGATTATTATAGATCAAGATTCTTTTGGCAAGGGGATGATCATAAGAAAAAGTACAGACTTACAAGATGGGATATTATTTGTCAACCCAAAGATCAAGGTGGTTTAGGTGTCCATAATTTAGAAATACAAAATAAATGCCTTTTTAGTAAATGGTTGTTTAAATTAATAAATGAGCGAGGGCTTTGGCAAGACTTATTGAAAAGAAAGTATCTTTATAATCAGTATATTACCCAAGTTGATAGGAAACAAGGTGATTCTCATTTTTGGTCAGGTCTTATGAAAGTTAAGAATACTTTTTTAAACATGGGTTCCTGGATTCTGAATAATGGGGAATAAGTCAGATTCTGGGAAGATAAATGGCTAGGTAACTTGGCGTTTAAAGATAGGTATCCATCTCTCTATGCTATTGTTCGAAGGAAAAGTTCTTCAGTTGCTAATGTTATGAGATCTGTTCCGCTAAATGTTTCTTTTAGAAGGGCTTTAGTTGGTCAGAATCTAGCAAAGTGGCATGAATTGTGTGCTTCTATTGTACATATTCAGTTGAATCAATAAAGTGATTGTTTTAGATGGAACTATCATCTGAATGGCCAATTTTTTGTCCGGTCAATGTATCTGGCTTTAATAAACAATGTTATATTAAGAGAAATAAGATTCTTTGGAAGCTTAACATGCTTGCCTCTGAAGATTAAGATCTTTATGTGGTACTTGCTTAAAGGGGTAGTGTTAACTAAAGATAATTTGGCAAGGAGAAACTGGAATGGGAGTTTGAGATTTTGTTTCTATGTGAAGAATGGAACTATTCAGCATCTTTTTATGGAATGCCATTTTGCAAAGTTTATTTGGAGAGCTGTACAGTTCTCTTTTAGTCTTTACCCTCCTAATAGCATATCTCATATTTTTGATGATTGGCTTCTGGGGGTGGACAAGTAAAATAGGAAACTTATTCTCATAGGAGCTTCTGCTATATGTTGGGCTCTATGATTGAGTAGGAATGATATGATTTTTGACAAATCACCATCTGTTTCATATATGCAGGTAATTTTCAGGGCAACGCACTGGCTTAGGTCTTGGGCACTGCTACAAAAGTGTAATGAAGAGGGCGAGCGTTTAAAAGTTGCATGTCGTAATTTTGAGGCAATGGTTATGCAACTGTTTACCAATTTTGGATGGAGATTCACAAACAGAATTCAATAATTGCGTACTCCTTATCTTGGTTGGTAGGTGTCTTCTTTTTTATGTGAGAAACTTTTTATTTTATGTGCTACCTGTAATAATTGATTGTAGCTCGTTGAGCAAAGACTGGGATATTCTATTCCACTATCTAAAAAAGCTACACACTACAGAAAACTGAACTGGGCCTGACGGCCGATAATTTTACTGATGTACGTGTACAAAGGCTACTATCGTGGAAATTCTAATATTCCATACGAGCCTATACCAACATCAAAGAAATATAATTTTCTTAACGTGGATACACAACTTGACAACTTGTCACAATAATTTGATTATTCTGATGTGAACGAGGCAATCAGTGAAAATAATGGGTTCGCGCGCGGTGGGAGTTGGGCGGGTAGCTATTTTCACTTTGGCACCAGATGGTTGGACATATATCGCCAAAAATTTGGGTACTTTGTTGGCACAAGTAATTTCACCAACATGAATGACCATTGGCAAATTTTCATGTGGATAAAAAAAAAAAGGGAAAAGAACCACTTCACAGTCACCACTCTCCATAATACTATAACCCTTTCTTCACTCCCATCCCAAGTCTTTTCCTCTTCTCATCCCCTCTAGCTTCTTCCTCCTCCCCACTCTAAATCATTCAAATCCACCTATATGTAGGTTTCTCCTCTCGAATCCCCTTCATCTTGTATCTCTCCATTGACTAGGGTTTGCTCCAATGTTCATGTGTCGATCTGTAGCTGCAGCCCCTATGGATTTGCTCCACATCCAGATCTGAAGCTGCAGTCCATCCTTTCCTCATCTCCAACCAGATCAGGAACTCTAGTCCCGAGACTCCGTCGACTCCTCTGGCTCCGGATGCCATCTGTACTAAAATGATCTCTGTATCGGCACGGATTGTTGCTTATTTTTAAATATTATGACAAATTTACAGCTTAATATTAAAAAAGAAAACCGGCTAATCTTCTACCCTATACAAGTTGTTTTATTTATTCATCGTGTGACACATCCAACGATCGAAAATCATCCAATACATCATATCCGACGACAGCGAACGCACGCACGCGGGATCACCCAGTACGAGATCGCGCACGTGGGGCCACCGGCCGAAAATCACGCAAGCCAGTAAAACCAGTCGCCGCCCCTTTTCCTTCGCACGCCCAGATCGGTGCTCGCCATGGCCATCCCAGGTCGCTCCCATCTACCTCCCGTCTCTCGCACCCTCTCCCACCTTTGCCGCTGCCAATGCTGCCGCGCGAGGGTGAGGCCGAGTTCGAGGTCACAATGTCCCCTAGCCCGAGGCCATATGCTCCCGTTTCCCCGGAAAAAAAAAAAAGCTCCCGTCTGCCGTTACTGCCGACGCAGCTGCGTGTACAGGAGAAGGAGGCCGCCACCACCTACTCCAGACTCGCGGTCGACCGCTACAGGACAGGAAACGACGGCAGTGACGGTGGAGCTCCCTATTGAACATGATGATTACGGATTAAAATTGAGGATGATTTAGTGCGGTATTGAATGGGATTTGTTGGGGGAATTGATGCCCACTACACAAGAAACCGGTTTTTGCGATGAATTGAACTTGAGGAGGTCGATCAAGGTGACCGGCGGCGCTAGGGTTCAATGGGAGAGAGAGGAACGGTCGGGCTGGAGGTAGGGGACGCCTCCGATAGGCGGACCCCACGGGGGGCGCACGCGTGCAGCGCACATGCAGCTCGGGCAGCCTGGTGGGCGCGATAGGCCGGCGCGAGGGGGCAGCCCAAAGAGCGGAGAGGAGGGTCGCTGATGGGCTCGTGGCTCGGTTGGGCCAGGAAGGAGAGAAGGGCCGGAGCCAGAGCAGGACTTTATTTTAGTTTTTCTTTATTTTTGAAAACGTGAGAAATGATATTGTTACACTAAAATTATTTATAATGCTCTTAAAATTCTAAAAAATGGTTAAGTGTTTTTTAGCATGAGGAACTTAAAGAAAATTCTCACACATGAATTTGAGTTGAAACTTGATGACATTTAATTGTTGAAGGCTATTTTTGGCATTTTACAATTTATAGAAATAATTTAGACGATAAAATTTTAGAATGATTTTAGGGCGCAACATCATCTTGTGTGTTCTTTGCTGGTGTGTGCGTGATGAAGAAGAGAGCAAGACGTTTCTTCAACGTGATGAAGCGGGCCACGAGTTCAAGCTCACGACACCATTCTCGTAGCTCGAACGCATGCGTGTCCAACGAGTACTCTTCGAGTGACCGATGCCTAACTCGGAAGCCGCCTGGCACTAACGCGGGCACCGTCAACTCGCCAACGCAAGCACGAGCAACAGTGAGAATTTCGTCTTCTTCTTCTTGTTTTTTTTTTGCTATAGTCCTTTCCTTTATGCGTGAGAGGAATGGATTAAAGATTCAATCTTTAACTGGTCTTCTTCAATCAAAGCCATGATTTTTTGTGAGTTGGATTTGAAGGATATGGGTGCTGGTTTTTAATACGGGTACAGATAAAATCCGCAAGTGCACGGATATACCGAGGTAGCACTTCCCTTACGGAGTATTCCAAGGATATCGAATCCAAAGGAACATTGTGGTTAGATCTTCCTCCAGTTTATCCAAGGACACCAAGCAAATGATAGGCCAGGATAGAGAGGATTTACTAGTGAGAAACAGTGTCTAGGGAAAGCTTAACTTTAATCCTAACGCAATACTTCAGACACAGGCAACCCGTTGTTCCCAATGTCGCTCTACTACGTAGCCGGACAGGGAGGACTTAAGTGATCTCAAGAGCTGTCACCACCTCTACACCTACCTCAAACGTACTGTGGATACGCAGCAATTACTGGATAACAAATACCTAAACACCACGTCTAAGCAATTAATATCTACTTTAGTGTTTATAACTCACCAAAACAATAACTATATTTTAGTTGATTATAATGAACAATAATCCCGTATGCTATTTAGGAACTAACCAAGAGATAATTCTCACAAGATAAATCTAAATTACTCAAGAAGAATATTTGTCGTAGTCTTTCCGGACCTTCCATTATATTTGAGGGATGAAGTGAATAATTCAAGTCATCAAACAAATATAATGAAACATCCAATGCCTCGAGAGAAGAATATTGGAGACATTGCTAGGCCTTTAGCCTGCCAGTCAACTTCAGCCTAAGATGTGCCCGTCAAACCACTTGAAGGCGGCGGCCAGATGTGTTACACATTCAGGAGACTTTGACAAAAATGGCTAAAGATCTACAACATCTCAAATATTCTTAACTCATACTCATGTGAATCTAGTTCCCAGGATGTGCACTAGATTCACACTTTCATCTCGAGCATGATTATACATAGCAAACACAAATAAGATGAAAGCGATTATAAACTACATCTACTTTAGTTACATTGGCCAACCGGCCAAATAAATATATAGAACAACGGAAGCTTGTCTACCCAATCCACAAGCACACCGACTAGGGGTTTACCCCATTAAGTTCAAGTCCTAGAAGAAGCAGTCGATTACCCGCATCACTCAAAGACTAAGACTAAAACCTGCAAACAAAAGATTAATTCAATAGCAAGAGTCAGTACATTATTAGAAATAATGTACTGGCAAGCACCAAGACAAGCCTAACACCCTACTGGTAATATGGATAGTCTCTGTCCCTGTATTCACATTCCACCTTCAACAAAGTGTTGATTTCCCGTAAAGCTAACTGTAGTCCTTTAAGTAAGTAGATATCTTAGGCTTTTGCAAGGCATATAACCAAGGAAGGCATAATATGGTTCTTTTTAGCATAAAGCAAGTTTTATTTGCATAAAACATTTCTAAATCAGGTTTACTTTCAAATAAATTTCAGCAAACTAGTACTTGACATATTGGGCATCAAGGTAGGCATTAATCATGTATAAATATGCACCTCATTGCCTTCCATGGCAGCAAGGAGATCATTCTCAAATCTCATCACAATTTGAAGGTAAATTTCAGCATTTAGAAGAATAAACACAACTCTACACTCAATAGATATCCACACGCCGCTCATGACCGCGAGCACGGCTAATCGATTAGTTTTAACTCTGCAGAGTTTGTACACTTTACCCACATGATGTGAAATAATAATCATGCAAGAGCATGGCACGCGATACATAAGTTCCCGATTTATTACCCGCAACAAAGCTTTTCCAAAATTCATGATTTAGCCTTACACCAGCACGATACGTGTTACTCCATCCTAAGCCATACACGTTATATGACCTAGAACCGTTAAGTGGCGGGCCCACGCCTTAAACTTAACGCCGTGGTGGCGGACACAACGGGAACCCACCCACGTGGCACAATACCGTTGTATTGGACAGACTTAGTCACCTAAACTACCACGTCGGGGTAAATAGGAAGTTCCTCTGAGTTATCCGAACTCATACACACCGGCCTACCAGAATGTAAGGCTAAACCATAAATAATTTACTAAGCTTGGGCTATCCCATACTAGCACATGTGGTTGTACTGTATACGAAATGAACTGACATTGAGTGAAGTCCTTAGGTCGGTTTGGGCACACTCTCCCCCTATCGGTACACAACTAATCACCATATGTGCACCACTTGAGGCCTAAACCTAAAATCCATGTTTTCCACCATTTTATTTATCAAAATCACAAGTATTAAAGTTCTGCCCAGATTAATTATAAATCAATTTTCATGTTTGTAATGAGCCCATAATGACAAGGAAGACCATTCTAAGCATGGCTAAGCTTTATAGTAACCTAGTGTCACCAAAACTCATATAAAAAGTGGTATAGTCATATTGTTCCTAAGGTTAGGAATGATGGATATGGATATATGTGGGGTTAAGGTGATAATGCAAATAATAGGAATTTGTCTAACAAGTTTAACACCATTTTAATTTGTTAGTATACAATCGACATGCAGGATTTGCAAACATTTTCAATAACCTCCAAAACATAGGTTCAAAGTGATCAAAGAGAGGGAGGTGGGACTTGCCTTGAATCAGGAAAATGTCAGCACCTAAATCACTTCTTCACCGTTTAAGCAATCATCTATACAAAGTACACGTTATGCAATTAAACACCAAAATATGCGTAAAATCTAAAATGCTCTAAAATGGATGATTTGTGCACAGTGAATAGGTACTGGTCTAAAATGAATTTAGGTGGAAGAATTTCTATTTCATCTTTTTTTATTTGGGAGTTATGAATTTTACAAGTTTCATCGGTATAGTATAGGATTTATTTAGGTACTATTGTGAAATGCTGTTGTAAGGTGATTTTTATTAAGTTTATGTTTGCTGAGTGAACATATGTGTTTTCTAAGACTAACACATTTGGTTTCACAATTTTTGGAGTTAATATGAATTCTTTATGCATTTTACAAGTTATAACGTGTTACGGGTGTATAGTGTTATATAGGTTCATGGCTTTAGAGGTTTAGGTCCAGAACTTGCCTCATCTAGCTAGTGATGTATAAAATGAGTATTTTAGTTAACTAATCTAATCTTAGTTCATAATTTTAGAGTTTATATTATTTTACTACACATTTTATAATTAGGGATGTTCTATGTTAGTTACTTAACACACCAACCTAGAAATTGTTATATGAGTTAAGTTTGATAAGTTTTGGTGGAAGGGGATGGAACTATGCATTCACTGGTCTAACAAGTTTTATTTGGGTTTCATTATAGCTAGAGTGTATTTCTATATACATTTATATATATACATATTGCTCAATCAATACTATGTGATTAGTACCTATCCTATAAATTTAAAGTTTAGAGCTATAACCTGTACAGAAGGTTCCATATTTTATTTTAATATGTTGAAGCCCACTGTTTGCTGGTTCTATAGATATTTGGTTCACTTCATTTAGACTAAAGATGAATTTTCTACAAATTTTACAATTTAAGGTTGCTCTATGTTGGTTATTACTTACATAAGTATTTAGAGGCTTTTATCATACAGTAAGTATATAATTTTATTTTATAATTTGGAAGTATATGTTTTGGTGATTCTACAGAACTTGGGTTTACTCAAAAAGGATCTAAGATGAATTTTATATGAACTTCTAAAGTTCAGCTTATATAAAACTAGTTATTTTTAAAGATAATAGTTTTAGAGGCATTTGATGCAGAATGTGTAGATGTTTTATTTTACTTTGTTTTTAGAGAAAATGTTGGTGGATCTGTAGAAACTAAGTTTGCTCTGAAATGAGTTGAAATGAATTTTGTATGCATTTTATAATTTTGTGCATGCTTTATGTGTGATTTAATTTGGATAAATTTGAGAGGCTAAATTTGTACTGTGAGTGCAAGTTTTGTTCCATAACATCAAAGTTCCCAATTTGGTGAGTTCACAGAAATTTGAATCATCTTAAAATGAGCTATATTTAATTTTATATGGATTTTACAAGTTTTAGTTACTGTTCTTTTATAATTTCAGATTTTGTTCCTAGGTGTGCATTGTCAGTCCCAGGCCAATATGCAAAAAGACCCCTAGAGTTTCAGTAAATAAACCCGCAGTCCTAGGCCCATATGTCATTGAGTGAAAACATTACATAATGAACCTTATAGTTGTTTAAATTCTCCAAGCGAGGTCCCTGTCTCCTTTTCCATTCGATAAGCAGCAGAGCAGCCATGGGCGGCATCTCTGCTCGCCGGTGTCGGCGACAAACGGTGACTCCGTTGGGGTTGCGACCAAAATAGAAAATGAAGGGCATGATATTGCGATTCCATTCCTATACATTTCTCAGACAGCAGACATCGGAGTAGCGCCAGCGGCGAGTCCGAGCAGAGGAAGTTTTCGGGTGGTGGTGCATGTCGTGCTATAGACTGGATGTACTCAAAGGGATGCATGCATGTGGTCTTCCAGGCTCTAGGGTACTCACCGCGGGTTAGGTTGATGTTTTCCGGGGTCTTGGTGACAGCAACGGCTCGCGCATCCTCCCGGCGACGGCGTCCTTCTGCGGGTGAACGGCGACGGCTCGAACGGGACGACGAGCTGCTAAAGGAAGGCGTGCACGAGGGTTGTGAGGTCACAGGGATGGTTTGTGCGCGAGTAATCCAACAATGGCTCACCGGAGGAGGCGGAAACGACAATGGCGATGGCAACCGGAGGTGAAGAAGACGGTGGCCGATCTCCGCACTTGCTGCGCCGTTGCCTGGGATTATTGAGGGGTTTTGAGGAGGACTTCAAGGAGAAGGCGTTGGCGTGACGGCTCGGCTTGGATCGGTCTACAGCGGTCGGAACGGCGACGATGTCGGCTGCGGCGGCGCTTGGAGCGCGCTCCAGAGCTCCGTAGACGAGGTCGCGTTCCCGTCGCTGCAGTGGACGAAACAAGATGGAGTCAAAAAAGGATTTTCTCGGCATGGAGAGAAGATAATAGAACGTGAATCAGATAGGGATGGAGACGACTCGTTGGCGATCGGCGGCGTGCCCCTTTTCGGCGGCCGACGATGAAAGAGAGGTGGAGAGGGAAAGTTGGAGCTTCCTCCCTCGGATGGATCGGCACTGGGATGGTGGGTGAAGAGTGGCGACGCAGCTGGGTGAGGTGAAGCTTCGGTTCGGCGCTGCCACGTCGAGGCCACGCGTCGAACGCGCCCGAGGGCTGTCGGCTCGGTCTTTCTCTCAGTTCTGGTCGGCTAGAGAAGTTGCACAGGGGAAGGGTAAGCCAAGAAGGCTGCCAGGTGGGTCCAGGTCGGTGTAATCTAGGTGGGGGTGTGAGGGATGGGTAGATAATTGGGTGTAAGTGATTTTGGACAAATTTTCAGGATTAATTCACTTACCCTTCCTTTGTAACTCGATAGTTTATTTTGTGGCCAGGATAAATTAGTGTGAATTTTTGTGATGATAGTTGAAGATACCTAGATTCCATTTTCTTTGGTTGCACTTAAAAAATTTTGGATAGATTACTCACAGTAATTAGGAGAAAATGGGCCCTTTGGAAATTAGTTTGAATTTTTAGGAGACCTAAACAGAGAAGATAAATTCTGATAAAATTATATTTATTCATGATAAATGACCTAGTATTTGAATAAATTATTTCCCCTATACACTTTCATGCAGTTAAATGCACATTTTAGTTAGGTATGGTTTTAACCGATTAAGAACTATAATTAGTCTATTATTTGACTGGTTTGACTGATTTATTCGAGGTATGAAATTTAGTTATTAAATTATACCAAAATTACAGTGAGTTTTATATGTTAAGTAGAGCCTACATGAATTTTCCCACGATTTTATCTTACACGAATTATTTTAGATAATTCGCAAGACTTATGTCTTATATGTGTTTCCCTTTCCTAAATGCATGTAAATGTTTATAAAAGTTATATTTGGACTCTCATTAACCTGAGGTGATATTGATATGTTAGAATTACAGTTTACCTTACACATGTCATAAGCTCCTTACCTATTTATGCATAAGTTTACTTTAGTATTAAATGAAGAGAATGCTTATAGAGATGATTAAGATAGAATATACCCTATATGATATAATTTATTTGTTCACTTTCATGTTCATGACATGTCTTTAGATGGATGTTGAAATTAGTTTTGTGAGGCTTGACATTAGCCATGTTGATATATTTTAAGGTGTATGGTTTCTATTTTAACTTCCTCTAGCTAGCACTAGGCCCTAATGGTTTACTTGTTTATCTAGATCTTAGTTAAGATTCATGAGACCTATTATGAAATGCAAATCAAAGATTCAAATGCACATGAAGGACTCAAGTCAAAACATGTTTTATGCAAGTATGCATGCTTTTACTCGTGTTTGCATTTATGTCCTAGGTTATAAATGAAAAAGTTTTAATTTGTTCCCAAATTTTACTTAGGTTCAAGTTAGATTGACCACACCTAGGTTAAAAATGGAAATTTTTAGCTCTCAAAAATGGAAAAGTTAGCTTCCAACTATTTTGATAGGAAATTTTTAAGGTCTAGAATTTGGGTACGTTACAATATTATATTGAATTCAGAGTAATAAATAGAATAAAAGAAATAGGAGAAGATTACCGACAACTCCGAAATTCTTCCGACTACTTCTTCTCTACTCTCTTCCTATTCTAGTATACAATATAGTACAATAGAGCCTCTTATAATTCAGCTCAATCTTGGAAGTCTGTGTGAGAGTGAATGAAGCGAGGTCCTTTTATAGGGCAGTTATGACGGTTGTGAGAAGGGAAAATGTCCGAACTGCCCCGCAACCATCATTGGGAGAACTTCTGGAGCGTCCACGCCAAACCCAGGATCAACGGTGATCAGGGGGGGTTCGGCCGAACCAGAGGGTTCGACCGAACCTGGGCTGGGCCCTCCTGGCTTGGCCTTCGGTCGGTGGAGTCCATGGACCTTCCTCTATCCATTTCTCGGAATTTTGGGTTGATTTACTGATGTTTCGATGAAGTTCACAACCCCTCCTTGTATGGATACATAATTCTCCTCACTTTAGTCTGATTTTCCTCCCAACTTCAGGGTTTTCATCTGCATAAAAATATACACCAACACTTGTGGAATATTGTGGAATATGTGAGATTAAGCACCTATTACTATGTTGGATGTTTTATTATCTAGACTTTATGTAGATGTTGGCAGTATGGGATTGGCATTGAACAACCGCCAACAAAACCCCCCCACACTTAGCCCTTTGCTCGTCACTGAGTAAAGGTTAGTGTAAAATGAATTTCTTCAAGATATGTATCAAGCATATAAATTATTTTACAACCATACCTGCACCTGTGAACTTTATCAGTGGCTAACTTACCATCTTGAGTAATTGAGAAATAGAACGATCTTGATTCCAGTCCTTGCTTCCCTGTTACACTCATGGGATTTTTATAAATTTTCGCAAATCAGCTCTTCTCCTCCTATTGACTTCCTCTCTTGTCCCTCAAGGATGTATATTTTCTTTTTGGATCCTTACCAAGGCAAAATGTGCCATAATTCATCCCTATTAGAAGGCTGATATGTGGAGCTTGGTAGGGATAAACTGTGACATACCTGCATCATATATAGTGCAAAGCCAAAAATATTGACTCAAGAAGATAATCAATCATACTCCTAGAACAAGGGTCTTTATTTATGGCGGAAAATGAAAAAGTAAAATATTTTGTGGAATGATGGAATAAAGAAATGATTCTCCCTTTTTCCTATACTTTCGCTCTAATTGGTTCTCTTGGCATGATTATGGAAGGGGCATGGCTATATTTTCTTTGCTCAATATTTTGAGAGCAAGCTTTATTTCCATCTTCTTTCTTTTCTTTCTTTTTTTTTCTAGCCATGCCTTTCCTTCCTTTTCTCATTTTCTTTTTGCCAAGAACTTTTCTAGGAGAAGAAAGCATAGTTCAATGTAGGAGTTTATTTGAATGGATATTTTTGTGGAAAGCCAACTTCTAGTGTAGAAGCTTAGCTTAATTTTATATGTGGAAATGGAAAGTGGTAATGATAATGACCCCTTGATCATGAGAGTATGAAAGATATCTAACACAAGTCACATAAATTTGACAAAGCTTAATATAATGTCAAACAGTCATATGCATGATAAGGTTTGATCATTAATGTACTTGCACATGGCCTTGGTAGGTATAAGGTAGAGTCAATTGGAGGTGAGCTTTTAAAACAATTTTATTTTGAAAACAAATTCCCAAGAGTCATAAGAATAGTTGCAAGAATTCCTTTCATCTTAATCATCTCACAAAAAGCAATCACTTAGATATATAAAGTTCCCTAAACATGGATGATTGTTCACAAGCACAAGTTCAGCTGGGAATAATGAATATACTAGATCAATCACATGAAGAATTTCATTAATTGGAAATTTTATCTCTTACTTATGCTTGAACCAATTGTTTTCTAAATTTTCAGCTCTAGTACTATACTATAGTGGAGATATACAGATACAAGACGTGCTCACCTGCTTACCTGTGAAAGTTGAGAGGGATTGGGGCCAGACTTGGTTCGGCCGAACCTGGTGGTTCGGCCGAACCACTCTAGCGCCTGATCTCTCTGCAACTTTCTGCAGAGTTCAGTGCTTAACAAAAACAAACTTTGGCAAACATTGGGGTTAACACCAATGAGCCACATTATTCATAGCAAGTACTTACATGATTGGAAAGATAGAACCAAGCACCTACTACTATTTTATTCATGGGAAAGGAAACATCTAATTAGCATAATACTTATTTTCCTTCCCTATCTCTATGAATGCACGCTTGATTTTAGCGCACAAACCGCGACTAAGGGTATCGAAATTATTTCTAATGTCAGCAAGCTCTACCCCTAGCTCCGCGTTGCGATCCTTAAGCTCTATGTTCTCCTTGCGGAGTTTCTTCACTTGTGCGGCGAGCTTATGGATCGAGGGCTCCGGCGATTTCACCTCCTCTTCTTGGAATTGGCTGGGAGCCCTCACAATTGGAGGGGGCTTCAAATGACGCTTCACCTTCATAGGTGGAGGGCTACGGGATTCTGCTGCCCCCTCCTTTTCCGATGCCATCAAAGGCCGTAGTAAACTCTTACCATACCCACTGCCGGGAGTTCTCACTCCTTGGATGCGGAATCGCTCCTCCTTCGGAGTAGACGGAGTAGCGGTGGGTGTGGTATACTTGTGGAGCATCTCATCTCCTTCCTTGGTGAACAGGGTGCCCACATAGCGCTCGGCGAGAGGTGGCGCGGCCTTCCCGTCATCTTGGAAAAGCCGTCGTGCCTTCAACAAGCCGAGTTCTCCCGTTGTCGGCCGTCGCGTAGGTGAATCCCCCCAGATTTTTGTCCTTGTGACATGGCGAGGGGAGAGGGATCACGCTGCCGAACGGGGCTGAGAAGGGTTCGGCCGAACCAGGGAGCTCGTCGATCGGCTCCAAAATTGCAGGGGAGCCTGGCACAGCTGCAAGGGGTTGAGCCCATACAGCGTTTACCCCTTCCATCGTGTATTCTTCCACCGGGATCAATTGATTTGCCGGTGTCGCCTCTCCGGTGAGGTCGTACGTGGAATTGGATGAAGAGCCGATGAATGTAATCAAGGATTTGCCAGCCATTGGTGGGTATGAGTGGGAATTCGAGGAATTGGGTTGGATTGGAGAGGAGAGTATGCAAAGGTGGAGAGAAAGAGGAAGAAGAAGTGTTCTAGCGAGATCCGAGCGTTCTACCTCCAAATGCGCATCTAAACAAACTAGGAACGAGCGGGGGAGAGCGAAGTTCAAAAATGGGGCTGATCGGGCGCCTCCCTGGCTCGGCCGAACCAGCACCTTGGTGGGTCCGATTGAGCTCCATTTTTTTCCTAGGCCTAATAAGTCCTAAACTAAGCACAAAAATGACAACTTACCGGGTTTTAAGCATGCAATAGATGAGATCATCATGGTTCATAATCAACTAATTTAACAACATCCACTTCTTCATCTAAAGTTTCATTTGGCTCAAGGAAAGTCTTTAAGCGTTGACCGTTTACCTTAAATATGTTACCGAAGTCATCGCGGAGTGTGATTGCCCCGTGCGAAGAGGTGTCGATGACGTCGAATGGTCCTTCCCATTTGCTGCGCAGTTTTCCGTGGCCGAAGAGTTTAACCCTGGAGTTGAACATCAGTACTTTGTCTCCTGGCTTGAATTTCTTGATTTTTATCCTTTTGTTATGTAACGTCCCGCCTTCCCCCAAGCCGGGCCCACTTACATCTGATAGCTTTCATAGGTCATAGACTGCCCTCACAGACCAACACATGTCTTTTCTGCACATTTTGTCCTCACTCGTGTGCACCCGGGAAATTCTTCCCGGTCGGTCACCCATCCCAAATTGCTCCAGGCCAAGCACACTTAACCCTGGAGTTCTTTGGAGATTGGCTTCCGGAAAAGAAGTTGCAACTTGTTGATATGAGTATTCTATTAATCCTATTAAGCCCTAGGCCGGGATGTTACACCCTCACCCCCTTAAGAGAGATCGACGCCCCCGTCGATCAACCCTAGGCCAGGAACGTCCTCTCTTGGCCACGCCCATGTGTCCAATGACAGCGCATGTGCCATGCTGTGTAACCACTCCAGGTCTACACCAGCCATGCGCACCATGCCTGCGCAACTGCGATACACGCGCCCGTGAAACCGCGAGAGTCGGCTCTGATACCATTTTGTCACGTCCCGCCTTCCCCCAAGCCGGGCCCACTTACATCTGATAGCTTTCATAGGTCATAGACTGCCCTCACAGACCAACACATGTCTTTTCTGCACATTTTGTCCTCACTCGTGTGCACCCGGGAAATTCTTCCCGGTCGGTCACCCATCCCAAATTGCTCCAGGCCAAGCAAACTTAACCCTCGAGTTCTTTGTGCATTTGGAGTTTTGGACTTGTATTCCATAATAGCTCCCATGAGCATAATCTAAAAGAATTATTTCACTAAACAAACCTATAGTTAATCTTGAGTGATAACATGTGGACTTAATATTAAACTCAAATATCATCTTCTCAGTCTAAAAGAAGTTTAATGTAATCCCTATAATAATATTAGATGCAATTATGAAGTGGGAACACATATACAAACAAAGGTCATCTTAATTCTCTAAAATATTTTGTGCAAGATAAAATCATGGAAAAATTTATGTGGACAATGATTAGCACAAACTTATCCTCCGTAATTTGGTAACGTGTTAACACTCAAGTTGATATCTCAAATTAATCGGTCGAAACAGACAACTAAAAGAAATCAAATTAAATTTTAATCGGCTAAAACCATATTTCATCCAAAAGTACATTTAACTGCACATAAGTGAACATGGAAAATAATTTATTCAAATACTAGATTAGTTATCATGAATAAATGTAATTTTTCTAGAATTTTCCTTCTCTGTTTAAGCCTCCTAAAAATTCAATCTAGCTTTCTAATAGCCCATCTTTGTTTAATTTCTGTGAGCAGTCCACCCATTATTTTTGAGTGCAACCAAAGAAAATGGAATCTAGGTGTAATCATTTACCTCCAGTAAAATCAACACTAATTAATTTGGTCCACACATTGAATTATGTAGTTTCAAAGTTAGAGGAGAAAATAATTCCGAAAATTAATCTAAAAATCAAGTTTACCCAGAATCTTACCCAACCCTCTCACCCTAGCCTAGTTTGCCACGACCTGGACCCACCTGACAGCCTCTTAAGCTTGCCTTGACTCTGTCCATCACTTCCTCCACTGTTCCAGCCGAGAGAGGGAGAGATTGAGCGAGCCGACGCGTGGCCGCAACGTGTCGTCGATCTCGGTTTCCCTTTTCTCGCTCTCTACTCCTCCCAGACGCGTCGCCATTCTCCACACATCACTTTGGAGCTGAAGAAGCCGAGGGAGAGGTTCTCTGCCTCTCCGTCATCCTCAACCTCGCCGCCGGTCGTAGTGACGACGACCTTCGCCATCTCCGTTTGAGTCAAGGTCACCTCCATCTCTTTCGCGTTCCCATCTCTCCACACAATGCCGAGCATTTCCTCTTTTGACCTAAACCCCTCTCGTGCAGTGCATCGCCGGGAACGCAAGCCACGTCGACAACGCCCTGGAGCACGCACCGGAGCGCCGCCGCTTCAACCATCATCGTCGTCCGGCCATTCTCATTCACCTCAGAGAAAGCTGCTGCGCCATTGTCATTGCCTCAACCTCCTCTTCAAAACGCCTCAAGAACCCCAGCCGGAAACATCAAGAACACGGAGAACACATCCTTTTCTTCACCGGCGCCAATCTAGGATCGCCTCCGCCGTCATCGTCGATTACCGCTGCCTCGGTGAGCCATTGTTCGATTCCTTGCGCATACACCATCTCCTTGACCTCACAACCCTCGTGCATGCTTGCTTGAAGCAGCTCATTGTCCCGTTCGAGCCGTCGTCGTTCACCCGAGGAGGAGCGCCGTCGCCGAGCCGTTCCACAAGTCACCGCTGCCGCCAAGACCTCGACAACCCTAGCTCGACCCACGGTGAGCATCCTGAAGTCTAGAAGACCACATGCATGCATCCTTTTCGTTCGTAATCGACTTCCATGCGCACATGCACTTTCACCCCAAAACCACCGCCGCTCACACTCGCCATCGGCGCTACTCCGATGTCCTCTAACCAAGAAAACTAGAGGAATGGAATCGCGAGAGCTTGCTCTTCATTTTATCTTTTGACCTCAACCTCAAGCGAGCCACCGTTTGCCGCCGGCGAGCTCCAGATCGAGCTCAGCCATGGCTAGCTCTGCTATGTCTAGAGCAGAGGGATGACTTCCGTGAATTAGATTAAGTGCAGGGATCCGTTTACAATTATAGAAACACACTGACATATGGGCCTAGGACTGCGGGTTGATTCCTAGAAAACTCAAGGGCCTTTGTGCATATTGGTCCCTCACAGCCATGTGGACCCATCCTTTAAAATCTGAAGAAAAATTAGGAAAATGCCCAAACAATTATATGTTTAGCAGAAAAATGCACAAGTTGTAAAATCTATATAAAATCAAATATAGCTCATTTTGAAGTGATTCCAGTTTCTGTAGATTCTTGAAGTTATGAACTTTATTCCAGGAATATAAAACTTGACACTCACTGTACAAATAATGTCTCTAAGATTTATCTAAGATAAGTCATGCATAAAACATGTACAAACTTATAAAATACAAAGAAAATTCATTTCAACTCATTTTGAAACAAACTCAAAAACTTCAGATTCATCATCAGACACTCTCTGATTAGGTAAAATAAAAGTAATGACTTACTTTGCATCAAAAGCCTCTAAAACTATTATCTTTAAAATGACTAGTTTTAGATAAGCTAAACTTTAGAAATTCATGTAGAACCCAATTTAGCTTCAATTTGAATAAACTTAAGTTATGTAGGATCACTAACACATGTATTTCCAAGTTATGAAATAATATTATATACTTGCTGTGTAGTAAAAGTCTCTAAATATTCATATAAGGATTTACTAACATAGAGCAGCCATTAATTTGTAAAACTTGTAGAAAATTCATTTTTAGTCCAAATGAAATGAACAAAGTTTCTATAGAACCAGCAAATAGTTATCTTCAACATAGTAAAATAAAATTTGGCACCTTCTGTAGAGAACATTGATCAAAACCTTAACTTAGTGAAATAAGAATTTAAACACATAGTGTTGTTTAAGTAATACATAAACATGTATAAGTATATATATACACTTTAGGTCTAATTAAACCTAAATAAAAACTTGATTGACCAGTGAAGCCATAGTTCCATCCTCATCCACTAAACTTAGAAGAACTTGGCTCATATAACAATTTCTAGGTTAATATAATATATTGCTAGTTTAGATTAAAGCGTCTCTACTTTATAAAATATGAACCATAGTAGTAAAGACCATAAACATGTGAGATAAAAATGTTTTAGTTAACCAAATTATTCCTTTTATTCAACTTAAACATGAAGTAGCATGTTCTGAACCTATAACTCAGGAGTCATACATATATAAAACACTATATGCCTAAAACACGTTGTAACTTGTAAAATGCATAAAGAATTCATTATAAATCCAAAAATTGTGAAACCAAATGTGTTAGTCTTAGAAAACACATCTCCACACCCCTGTGAAGTCTAATCTAGTAAAAATCACTTTACAAAAGTATTCCATAACACTACCTAAGACTATACTACTATAAACCGATAAAACTTCTAAAAATTCATAACTCCCTAATGGAATAAGATAAAGATAAAATAAAAATTCTTTCACCTAAATTTATTTTAGATCAGTACCAACCCACTGTGCATAAATCATGCATTTTAGAGCATTTTGGATTTTCAACTCTTTCGGTGTTTAATTGCATATCGTGTCCTTTATCTAGATAATTGCGTAATCGGTGAAGAAGTGGATTAGGTGCTAACAATTCTCTGATCAAGGAAAGTTTTCTCCTCCCATCCTTTGAACACATTGAATCCCATGATTTGAGGAATGAAAATATTTGTTTACAAAGTTGCATGTGAACTTAGACTATATCGGTATTTGAAATTGGGTTAAGGTAGTTATGACCTATTTGCTACATATTCCACCTTGAATAATTGATCCTCTTGCTGTTTGAACCCCTAGAAATGGTTAGAGTACACTCTTTGTGCTCAAATGGGTTTATATATGCTCTATGTGCAACTACTTGCTTAGCCATGCTTAGAAATATGCAAATGCTCATTCCATCTATAATTAAAATGTGGTTTGATACTTGAACCTTTGCTGGAATAAAATGAATATGATGAGTATTTGCGAACTAAAATGTGTAAAATGTGATTTTACACTTGGGCAGCAAGTGGTGTGCATATAGTGTTAGTTGCATACCGATAGGGGGAGTGTTTGCCCAAGTCCATAAGGACCGAACTTGTGTCACCCATTTAAAGTTATTCGTACATCCACATGTGCTAGTATGGGATGGCCTAAGCTGATTAATCTATTTAGGACTAGCCTTGCATTCTGGTAGGCCGGTGTGTATGAGTTAGTCGATAATTCTGAGGAATTAGTCGATGATTCAGAGGAACTTCCTATTTGCCCCGACGTGGTAGTTTAGGTGACTAAGTCTGTCCAATACAACGGTATTGTGCCACGTGGGTGGGTTCCCGTTGTGTCCGCCACCACGGCGTTAAGTTTAAGGCGTGGGCCCGCCACTTAACGGTTCTAGACATATTTCCAAGTATGCCTAGGATGGAGGAACACGTATCGTGCTGGTGCAAGGCTAGATTCTAAGTAGTGTAAAGGCTTCGTTATGACCTCTAGATCACATTCAACATGAAGAGTGTGATGGAGTCTTGCAAACTCAAAACAAACTAGAGAGTTCATATCATGTGGGTAAAGCTGTACAAACTCTGCAGAGTTCTTTAAACTAATTGATTAGCCGTGCTCACGGTCATGAGTGCTTTGGTGATGTGTCATGAGTATAGACTATGTTTTAAAAATGTAATCATGTGACATTGGTTTGAAATTGATAAATGTGTTGAGTTGTGTATGTGGTGATACATTATGACTTATTATTAAGTATGGCAATAAGAGATTGTTTATGACGGAATTATGAAGAAGCTAATAATGAAACTTAAAACTTGTCTTTGTTAATTGAAGCATCAACTCCTTTACAAAAGAATTGCGAAACAAAACTTGCTTTATGCTGAAAATGAACTACATATTGCCTTCCTTTGAATATATGCCTTACATGTAGTATGGTAGGATTGACTTGTGCTTGCCAGTACATTAACTTGTTTAATGTACTGACTCTTGCTGTTGATATAACCTTTTGTTTGCAGGTTTAGTCTTAGTCTTTGAGTGATGCGGGTTCCGATTGCTTCTTCTAGGATGAGAACTTAATGGGGTATACCCCTAGTCGGTGTGCTTGTGTTTGGGTAGTCAAGCTTCCGCTGTTCTCTAATAAGTCTATTTGGCCGGTTGGCCTATGTAATTATTAAGTTGTTGTAAGTCTTAAGTTTCTTTCATCTTAGTTGTGTTTGCTATGTATAATCATGCTTAAGATGAAAGTGTGAATCTAGTGCACATCCTGGGAACTAGATTCACATGAGTATGAGTTAGGAATATTTGGGAGGTTGCAGATCTTTAGCCATTTTTGTCAAGTCTCCTGAATGTGTAACACATCTGGTCGCCGCCTTCGAGTGGTTTGACGGGCACATCTCAGGCTGAAGTTGACTGGCAGGCTAAGGGCCCAGCAATGTCTCCAATATTCCTCTCTCGAGGCGTCGGATGTTTCATTATGCTTGTTTGATGACTTGAATTATTCACTTCATCTCTCAAATATAATGGAAGGTCTGGAGAGCCTATGACAGCATGGTATCAGAGCAAATACCGACTACAGGAGCCCCTTAAGTTGTCACTTAGAATTGCTTCTTAAAAATTATTTTGAGTGCTATGCTCTCAGTTACAAATTATTTGCAAAAATCATGTTCAATCTTATATCTCATCCTTCTTTAGAGATTATTTTACTTTATGTCTCATGTTTTGATTTTAAAACTCTTATCTTGCTCTATAGGACCGAAACATTTTGGAAATACTATTTTTGTTGAATTTTATTTGAAATCACTTAATAATCACAGCAAAACAGTAACATAGTGTTTTGAAAAGTTTTGAAATCCATTTGCAAACTACTCCTATGTATTAGCACGGATTTCTAAAATATCGGGTTAAACATAGCCCCTAGTAAATGGGTTTTGAAAATGAGTCGATAAAACTTAAAACTTGCTAGACAATATTGGAATTCCATCTCCCTATGTTATCTCTGAACCAAAAATGAATTTGGTGGGATTTTGTACTTTCCTCTCCCGATATTTCAAAATTTCACCGGTATGGCCTAAAATGTGTAGTTGGGTATAGAATAGAATTTGCTGTGCTTAACCCTCTAGATTGTTTGCTTAGATGGACCACCCAAAATTCATCTAGCCTCTGGACCACCCTAACATAATACGACTAAAAGGTGATAAAATTTATACAACCTAAAACTTGATTAAAGTTTCATTTTGTGCCGGTTGTTCTTTTTTTTTTCTGGAATCTTGAGTCAGTCTGCTTGTTATTTTTGTCTAGACTAAACCGTAGGTGATAAACCTGAGAATTTTTTACATGCATCATGTAGACTAACCCAGTAAGCATCATGAATTTTGGCATAATTTTTAGACCCGTGCATCATAGTGAAACAATCTAGATAGTTAGCATAATCATATTGTGGAAATTTGTAGTAGCTGCATTCATTTTTTTTCATGTAGCCCAAACCATAATTGATTAAATATGCATCTTTTTACAGTAGTTTTCATACATAACCTGTAGGCTCCACGAATTTTGGTTGAATTTTTGAGTCATTGCATCATGGCATAAAAATTCATATAATTCTGTATAGTTCTGTCCTGAAATCTGTAGGTTGTCAGTTTCACAAATTTGTGTAGCCTAAACTACAAATGATAAAGTCATGATTCCTTCAGGGTAGCTCCTAATCTAACCCATCTATCTCTCTGATTTTTGTCAAAATTTTTGTATCTTTAGAGCTAGACCTAAAAATTTGATTAAGACAGTAAAGTGATGAATTCCAGCACCTAGCACTCATGTCAGATTAGCTCCTACCTTCTGAAATTTGTTAAAAAAAAAAAAACCTAGTGCAAAAAAAAATTATTTTATTTTAAGGGGGATAGTAAGCCATATTTGTATCAAAACCAAAGATAAAATTTTTAACCTTGCATAATTCTTCTTAGACCTAAAATAGAAATCCCATTCTAGTAAGCCCTGTACCGTTAATATGACCAGAATTAATGATTAGAGGTCTATATAACCATAGGTTGTTAAAAAAATGTGTGTCGACCTTAATAATAACAGTAAGGAAAACCTTTAATTTGTAAGTGTTAATTTTAGAGGTTTTTGGCTAATCCGTGTTCTAAATTTTATTCTTATAGATGCCTACCATGTACACACCGTACTGCTATTGCCGTGGGTTCACCTGGAACTCAACTCAGCATGTGCTATGGCTTATGCTTCAGTACGCCCGATTCACCTATCCACCTGAGTATCATATCCTCAAGAAACCCATTGGAACATCCCAAACCGCAGTCATGGTTCGTGTAAGCATTCGGGGTAGAACTCCACTAGAGAAAGACCTTCAATATACTGGTTATGGGTGGGATATTAAGTCCGCTTTGCAAAACTGTGCTTATGTTGCTATCATCCGCCTTCGCTATGAGCTACCTGAGATAGAAGAATTTTACTGCTACGTTCCATCCTTAACTGAGGGAGCTCAACACACTACCTACCCAGGGTTAGCTGAAATAGGTGTAGGACTACATACCCCATACCTCCAACTTGCAAACTTTGTGCGCTCACTAGATATGCTTTATCGCTCAACCTTTGCTGAGCTGCAACGCGTCCGCACCAGGGTAGCCAGTTTAGAAAGAATCATTATGCCAAGGTATCGCCAGGGACATTATACACCGGAGTTCATGTTTGGTGAGGATGCCATGCTTGCACCAGCAGAAGATATACCACCACCTGTTGGAATGTATATTGAAAGAAGCCCACCTTCGCGCGTCGATGTTAGGACTGCTTATCCTCCACTTGGAACCACTGGACCGTATGGACCGCCAGAGTATGTTCAATGGTATGGTCGAGTCTTCAAGCTGAGGATGAGAGATTAATCAATAGTCCTATCTAACCTCTACTGCCACGGTAGTATGACTTAAGGACAAGCTTAAGGAATAGTCTAGGTATGTGGTGGCCCATTTTGGAAGAAAATCGTGGTATGTAATATATGTAATATGGCTGCCATGTACTCCATTTATGTAAGAACTTGTTGGATGGATGTAATAGTAACTAAGAACTCGTTTGTCCTTAATTTAGAAACCTCTGTGCTTGCTGTCCAGAACTTTGGAAAATCTGTAAACATAAGTTCATCTAAGTTAGAAATCTGGTTATAAGCTCCTGTTAATATGAACCAACATTTATCTTGTTGGAACTAACTTCTCTAGTGTCAATTTAACTAACTATCTAAGCTTCCATAAACCCACAACTGAGTAGAACTTGCCACTCACCCGCGAAATAAAAGTTTCCAAATGTTTTATGGTAGCAAGTCTGTCATACAACTTAAAAGAAATTATTATCTGCTGTCAATGTCAATCCTCTGGAGATAGTCATAACTTAAGCCAACCCTACCCAAATCTCGGGGACGAGATTTATTTTAAGGGGGATAGACTGTAACATACCCGAAATTTTAGGACTTAAAATTTCTTGTCAAAATAGTTAGAGGTTAACTTCTCCAAATTTCGAGAGCCAAAAATTTCCGTTTTAATTTAGGTGATGATCAACTTAAACCATTGCATGATTAAAATTTGAGAACAAAATAAAATCTTTTCATTCCCAACATTAGACTAGAAATGTCACCAAGCATACATGTACATAATGCATGCCTAGGCTCGAGTTCTTTGTGCATTTGGAGTTTTGGACTTGTATTCCATAATAGCTCCCATGAGCATAATCTAAAAGAATTATTTCACTAAACAAACCTATAGTTAATCTTGAGTGATAACATGTGGACTTAATATTAAACTCAAATATCATCTTCTCAGTCTAAAAGAAGTTTAATGTAATCCCTATAATAATATTAGATGCAATTATGAAGTGGGAACACATATACAAACAAAGGTCATCTTAATTCTCTAAAATATTTTGTGCAAGATAAAATCATGGAAAAATTTATGTGGACAATGATTAGCACAAACTTATCCTCCGTAATTTGGTAACGTGTTAACACTCAAGTTGATATCTCAAATTAATCGGTCGAAGCAGACAACTAAAAGAAATCAAATTAAATTTTAATCGGCTAAAACCATATTTCATCCAAAAGTACATTTAACTGCACATAAGTGAACATGGAAAATAATTTATTCAAATACTAGATTAGTTATCATGAATAAATGTAATTTTTCTAGAATTTTTCTTCTCTGTTTAAGCCTCCTAAAAATTCAATCTAGCTTTCTAATAGCCCATCTTTGTTTAATTTCTGTGAGCAGTCCACCCATTATTTTTGAGTGCAACCAAAGAAAATGGAATCTAGGTGTAATCATTTACCTCCAGTAAAATCAACACTAATTAATTTGGTCCACACATTGAATTATGTAGTTTCAAAGTTAGAGGAGAAAATAATTCCGAAAATTAATCTAAAAATCAAGTTTACCCAGAATCTTACCCAACCCTCTCACCCTAGCCTAGTTTGCCACGACCTGGACCCACCTGACAGCCTCTTAAGCTTGCCTTGACTCTGTCCATCACTTCCTCCACTGTTCCAGCCGAGAGAGGGAGAGATTGAGCGAGCCGACGCGTGGCCGCAACGTGTCGTCGATCTCGGTTTCCCTTTTCTCGCTCTCTACTCCTCCCAGACGCGTCGCCATTCTCCACACATCACTTTGGAGCTGAAGAAGCCGAGGGAGAGGTTCTCTGCCTCTCCGTCATCCTCAACCTCGCCGCCGGTCGTAGTGACGACGACCTTCGCCATCTCCGTTTGAGTCAAGGTCACCTCCATCTCTTTCGCGTTCCCATCTCTCCACACAATGCCGAGCATTTCCTCTTTTGACCTAAACCCCTCTCGTGCAGTGCATCGCCGGGAACGCAAGCCACGTCGACAACGCCCTGGAGCACGCACCGGAGCGCCGCCGCTTCAACCATCATCGTCGTCCGGCCATTCTCATTCACCTCAGAGAAAGCTGCTGCGCCATTGTCATTGCCTCAACCTCCTCTTCAAAACGCCTCAAGAACCCCAGCCGGAAACATCAAGAACACGGAGAACACATCCTTTTCTTCACCGGCGCCAATCTAGGATCGCCTCCGCCGTCATCGTCGATTACCGCTGCCTCGGTGAGCCATTGTTCGATTCCTTGCGCATACACCATCTCCTTGACCTCACAACCCTCGTGCATGCTTGCTTGAAGCAGCTCATTGTCCCGTTCGAGCCGTCGTCGTTCACCCGAGGAGGAGCGCCGTCGCCGAGCCGTTCCACAAGTCACCGCTGCCGCCAAGACCTCGACAACCCTAGCTCGACCCACGGTGAGCATCCTGAAGTCTAGAAGACCACATGCATGCATCCTTTTCGTTCGTAATCGACTTCCATGCGCACATGCACTTTCACCCCAAAACCACCGCCGCTCACACTCGCCATCGGCGCTACTCCGATGTCCTCTAACCAAGAAAACTAGAGGAATGGAATCGCGAGAGCTTGCTCTTCATTTTATCTTTTGACCTCAACCTCAAGCGAGCCACCGTTTGCCGCCGGCGAGCTCCAGATCGAGCTCAGCCATGGCTAGCTCTGCTATGTCTAGAGCAGAGGGATGACTTCCGTGAATTAGATTAAGTGCAGGGATCCGTTTACAATTATAGAAACACACTGACATATGGGCCTAGGACTGCGGGTTGATTCCTAGAAAACTCAAGGGCCTTTGTGCATATTGGTCCCTCACAGCCATGTGGACCCATCCTTTAAAATCTGAAGAAAAATTAGGAAAATGCCCAAACAATTATATGTTTAGCAGAAAAATGCACAAGTTGTAAAATCTATATAAAATCAAATATAGCTCATTTTGAAGTGATTCCAGTTTCTGTAGATTCTTGAAGTTATGAACTTTATTCCAGGAATATAAAACTTGACACTCACTGTACAAATAATGTCTCTAAGATTTATCTAAGATAAGTCATGCATAAAACATGTACAAACTTATAAAATACAAAGAAAATTCATTTCAACTCATTTTGAAACAAACTCAAAAACTTCAGATTCATCATCAGACACTCTCTGATTAGGTAAAATAAAAGTAATGACTTACTTTGCATCAAAAGCCTCTAAAACTATTATCTTTAAAATGACTAGTTTTAGATAAGCTAAACTTTAGAAATTCATGTAGAACCCAATTTAGCTTCAATTTGAATAAACTTAAGTTATGTAGGATCACTAACACATGTATTTCCAAGTTATGAAATAATATTATATACTTGCTGTGTAGTAAAAGTCTCTAAATATTCATATAAGGATTTACTAACATAGAGCAGCCATTAATTTGTAAAACTTGTAGAAAATTCATTTTTAGTCCAAATGAAATGAACAAAGTTTCTATAGAACCAGCAAATAGTTATCTTCAACATAGTAAAATAAAATTTGGCACCTTCTGTAGAGAACATTGATCAAAACCTTAACTTAGTGAAATAAGAATTTAAACACATAGTGTTGTTTAAGTAATACATAAACATGTATAAGTATATATATACACTTTAGGTCTAATTAAACCTAAATAAAAACTTGATTGACCAGTGAAGCCATAGTTCCATCCTCATCCACTAAACTTAGAAGAACTTGGCTCATATAACAATTTCTAGGTTAATATAATATATTGCTAGTTTAGATTAAAGCGTCTCTACTTTATAAAATATGAACCATAGTAGTAAAGACCATAAACATGTGAGATAAAAATGTTTTAGTTAACCAAATTATTCCTTTTATTCAACTTAAACATGAAGTAGCATGTTCTGAACCTATAACTCAGGAGTCATACATATATAAAACACTATATGCCTAAAACACGTTGTAACTTGTAAAATGCATAAAGAATTCATTATAAATCCAAAAATTGTGAAACCAAATGTGTTAGTCTTAGAAAACACATCTCCACACCCCTGTGAAGTCTAATCTAGTAAAAATCACTTTACAAAAGTATTCCATAACACTACCTAAGACTATACTACTATAAACCGATAAAACTTCTAAAAATTCATAACTCCCTAATGGAATAAGATAAAGATAAAATAAAAATTCTTTCACCTAAATTTATTTTAGATCAGTACCAACCCACTGTGCATAAATCATGCATTTTAGAGCATTTTGGATTTTCAACTCTTTCGGTGTTTAATTGCATATCGTGTCCTTTATCTAGATAATTGCGTAATCGGTGAAGAAGTGGATTAGGTGCTAACAATTCTCTGATCAAGGAAAGTTTTCTCCTCCCATCCTTTGAACACATTGAATCCCATGATTTGAGGAATGAAAATATTTGTTTACAAAGTTGCATGTGAACTTAGACTATATCGGTATTTGAAATTGGGTTAAGGTAGTTATGACCTATTTGCTGCATATTCCACCTTGAATAATTGATCCTCTTGCTGTTTGAACCCCTAGAAATGGTTAGAGTACACTCTTTGTGCTCAAATGGGTTTATATATGCTCTATGTGCAACTACTTGCTTAGCCATGCTTAGAAATATGCAAATACTCATTCCATCTATAATTAAAATGTGGTTTGATACTTGAACCTTTGCTGGAATAAAATGAATATGATGAGTATTTGCGAACTAAAATGTGTAAAATGTGATTTTACACTTGGGCAGCAAGTGGTGTGCATATAGTGTTAGTTGCATACCGATAGGGGGAGTGTTTGCCCAAGTCCATAAGGACCGAACTTGTGTCACCCATTTAAAGTTATTCGTACATCCACATGTGCTAGTATGGGATGGCCTAAGCTGATTAATCTATTTAGGACTAGCCTTGCATTCTGGTAGGCCGGTGTGTATGAGTTAGTCGATAATTCTGAGGAATTAGTCGATGATTCAGAGGAACTTCCTATTTGCCCCGACGTGGTAGTTTAGGTGACTAAGTCTGTCCAATACAACGGTATTGTGCCACGTGGGTGGGTTCCCGTTGTGTCCGCCACCACGGCGTTAAGTTTAAGGCGTGGGCCCGCCACTTAACGGTTCTAGACATATTTCCAAGTATGCCTAGGATGGAGGAACACGTATCGTGCTGGTGCAAGGCTAGATTCTAAGTAGTGTAAAGGCTTCGTTATGACCTCTAGATCACATTCAACATGAAGAGTGTGATGGAGTCTTGCAAACTCAAAACAAACTAGAGAGTTCATATCATGTGGGTAAAGCTGTACAAACTCTGCAGAGTTCTTTAAACTAATTGATTAGCCGTGCTCACGGTCATGAGTGCTTTGGTGATGTGTCATGAGTATAGACTATGTTTTAAAAATGTGATCATGTGACATTGGTTTGAAATTGATAAATGTGTTGAGTTGTGTATGTGGTGATACATTATGACTTATTATTAAGTATGGCAATAAGAGATTGTTTATGACGGAATTATGAAGAAGCTAATAATGAAACTTAAAACTTGTCTTTGTTAATTGAAGCATCAACTCCTTTACAAAAGAATTGCGAAACAAAACTTGCTTTATGCTGAAAATGAACTACATATTGCCTTCCTTTGAATATATGCCTTACATGTAGTATGGTAGGATTGACTTGTGCTTGCCAGTACATTAACTTGTTTAATGTACTGACTCTTGCTGTTGATATAACCTTTTGTTTGCAGGTTTAGTCTTAGTCTTTGAGTGATGCGGGTTCCGATTGCTTCTTCTAGGATGAGAACTTAATGGGGTATACCCCTAGTCGGTGTGCTTGTGTTTGGGTAGTCAAGCTTCCGCTGTTCTCTAATAAGTCTATTTGGCCGGTTGGCCTATGTAATTATTAAGTTGTTGTAAGTCTTAAGTTTCTTTCATCTTAGTTGTGTTTGCTATGTATAATCATGCTTAAGATGAAAGTGTGAATCTAGTGCACATCCTGGGAACTAGATTCACATGAGTATGAGTTAGGAATATTTGGGAGGTTGCAGATCTTTAGCCATTTTTGTCAAGTCTCCTGAATGTGTAACACATCTGATCGCCGCCTTCGAGTGGTTTGACGGGCACATCTCAGGCTGAAGTTGACTGGCAGGCTAAGGGCCCAGCAATGTCTCCAATATTCCTCTCTCGAGGCGTCGGATGTTTCATTATGCTTGTTTGATGACTTGAATTATTCACTTCATCTCTCAAATATAATGGAAGGTCTGGAGAGCCTATGACATGTCATGCCAGCGCTTCGTCCTTTCTTTATATATCTTTGCGTTGTGGTAAGCCATTTCTCTCCATTCCTCAAGTTCTGCAATCTGCATTTTTCTCCATTCTCCTGCTCCCTCAAAATCCATGTTCGAATTCCTGATGGCCCAATATGCTCTATGCTCAAGTTCTACGGGTAGTCGACATGACTTCCCATAGACTATCTGATATGGGGACATTCCAATGGGTGTCTTGTATGCTGTCCGGTATGCCCACAGTGCGTCCTGCAATCTATCCTTCCATTCTGTTCCCATTTTGTTGACCGTCTTTTGCAGAATATTCTTGATTTGTTTGTTCGATGTTTCTGCTTGACCACTGGTCTGTGGATGGTAAGGAGTGGCCACGTTGTGTTTGGCTTCCATTTCTCGTAGGAGGTCTCTGAAGGTTTTGTCAATGAAGTGAAAACCTCGGTCGCTTATGACCATTCTGCGGGTACCAAATCTTGGGAAGATGGTTTCTGTGAACATCTTCTTGGCGTGCCTCGCATCCGCGGCGCTGCACGGCATAGCCTCAACCCACTTGGAGACATAGTCGACTGCCACCAGAATGTACTCGCAGTTACGAGACTTAGGGAAAGGTCCCATGAAGTCTATACCCCAAACATCGAATATCTCAACTTGCAAATTGTATGTAAGGGGCATTGCATCGCGAGCAGTGATTCCTCCTTGCCTCTGGCAGCTTGTGCATCTTCTGATGAATTCTTTTGAGTCTTCGTACATTGTCGGCCAGAAGAAACCACTTTGCCAGATTTTGGCCTGGGTGCGGAATGCACCGTAATGGCCTCCATAGGGTGAGGCGTGGCATCGTTCTATAATCTTAAGTCCTTCATCAGTTGGCACACATCTTCGTAGTAAGCCATCGGAGCATACCCGATATAGGTAGGGCTCATCCCATATATGACGGTGACTTTCATACTTCAGTTTTCGTTGATTTTCCCCTGGTGGTATGCACTTGGATACCATGTAGTTTACTATGTTAGCATATCACGTGTTGGAGTCGCGAACCGTCATCAGCATGTCATCTCTCAAGAGATCATTTATCGGTTGTTCCTGCATGTTAGTGATGTGCAATCTGGACAAATGATCTGCTACATAATTTTCTACTCCCTTTTTATCTTTAATTTCTATGTCAAATTCTTGGAGCAACAAAATCCATCTTAAGAGGCGTGGTTTAGCATCTTTCTTAGTGAGCAGGTATTTCAAAGCGGCATGATCAGTATAAATTATCACCTTGGCTCCCACTAAGTAAGATCTAAACTTATCGATAGCAAAAACAACCGTGAGCAGCTCTTTTTCAGTAGTTGCATAATTCAACTGAGCTCCGGTTAGAGTTTTGCTAGCGTAACAGATTGCATGATGCTTTTTATCCTTGGTTTGGCCTAAGACCGCACCAACAGCAAAGTCACTTGCATCACACATAATTTCGAAGGGCAGAGTCCAATCAGGAGGTTGAATGATTGGAGCAGAGACTAGTGCCTTTTTGAGAATTTTAAAAGATCTTAGGCACGCGTCATTGAACTCAAAGGGCGCATCCTTGGCTAGCAAATTAGTCAGCGGCCTGGCTATTGTAGAAAAGTCCTTGATGAACCTTCTATAAAAGCCGGCATGTCCTAAGAAACTGCAGATTCCTTTGATGTTCACAGGAGGAGGAAGCTGATCTATAACATCGATTTTAGTACGATCAACTTCGATTCCTCGTTCGGACACTCGATGCCCAAGAACTATCCCTTTACAGACCATGAAGTGTCACTTTTCCCAATTAAGCACCAGGTACTTTTCTTGGCATCGTTGTAAGAATTTGTCTAAATTCTGCAGACAATGACCGAAAGTCTTTCCATAGACCGAGAAGTCATCCATGAAGACTTCCATGATGTCTTCGATCATGTCTGAGAAAATAGACATCATACATCTTTGGAAAGATGTAGGAGCATTACACAGTCCGAAGGACATCCTACGGTATGCATAGGTGCCATACGGACATGTGAACGTAGTCTTACTCTGGTCCTCCAGATGGATAGGAATTTAATGATACCCGTAATACCCATCAAGGAAACAGAAAAACGAATGATTTGCCAGCTGTTCCAACATTTCATCAATGAAGGGTAGCGGGAAATGATCCTTTTTTGTAGCCTTGTTAAGTTTTCTGTAATCGATGCACATCCTCCATCCGGTTACGGTTCGTTGCGGAATAAGTTCGTTTTGAGCATTTGCAACGACTGTCATTCCTCCCTTCTTCGGCACAACTGGACTAGGCTAACCCACTCACTATATGGTACGGGATAAATTGATCCCGGCATGCAGGAGTTTCAAGACCTCTTTCTTTACAACCTCTTGCATTTCATTATTGAGCCGTCGTTGAGGTTCCCTGGAGGGAGTACTCTTGGGGTCAATAGGAATACGATGGGTGCAAAGCGCGAGATTAATCCCCCTAAGATCTTGAAGTGAGTAGCCAAGTACAGAACGATGCTTTTCCAATACGGTAGGAAGACGTTGAGTCTCGTCTTTAGAGAGCTTGTCACTTATTATAACAGGGGCCTCTCTGTCATTGTGTAGGAAAGCATATCGTAGGCCTAGAGGTAGAGGTTTAAGCTCAAGCGGAGGTTGAGGTGGCGGTTCCATGATTGGCAGGTCGAGAGTCTCACCGGGATCTGCTTCTTCCTTGATGAAATCGGGGACCTCATCTTCCAGAAGGGCCTCGGGAGACTCATGAGGAGGAACTGCGGTAACCTCTTCCACTAACTCAATTTCTGGGAGAGGGTCGGTCAAGGTGATCCTTGCCCGTGAAAATGGAATTGAGAATTCATTCTCTCCCAGTGTTATTTTGAGGCTACCTAAATGAGGTGTGTTGATAAGAAGTTGCTCAATGGGTAGCCTGATTAGGATGTCAAAATCTTGGATTTCAAAGACGTGGAAATCCAAGATTGCCTCCCTTTCTTCAAAGTAGACAAGTACATCTTGTACAATCTCAAATCCTTAAATGATATTTCCGTTCGGATGTTTGAAGAATTTGTTTATCGGGGTCACTGCCTTATCGCTTAAATAAGCGAATGCAAAAGACTCAGAGACGAGGTTGGCCCCGACAGTTGGACTATAGAGAATACCGACATCGTTCCCTTCCAGATGGCAAGGAATGATTCGGGGAGCGCATTTATCCGAATTACTTCGGATGAAAGCTCTACCTCCCTTAGCCATTCATCGCTCATTATGGATGTTAACTCCCGGACAGTTTCTCGTAGGAACCCGAGTTCCATAGGATTGGGAGGTGACAAAGGAACGGGTGGTTTCCTTTTGCTAAAATAGTTCAGGGTATTGCCGTAGTCTTTGTCAAAACCGTCCCTGAACATAATTGTGGCACAATCCGGAACCTGAATTTCTTCATTCTCGACAAACGGCTGCTCAGGAACCTTTTCATCAATCGAGCTAGCAGAAGTGGATGGTTCAGTGAGTGGCTCGATCGTTAGAGGTTCCACTATCTTGGACAGGGATGCCTTCGGCTGGGGTTCATTGGGCTGCGTCATGAAGGAAGTATTTTCTAGGATGCGATCCAAAATTGTTCTTCCTTCTGACGGCGTTTTGTGCATGAACGACCCTCCAACGGTTATGTCCAGATAGAATGCAGATTCCTTATCCAAACCCGTATGGAAATATTGCAGAAGCACATACTCGGGTAAGGACAGGGTTGGTCCGGATTGTACTAAATTAGTGAATCTGGACCAAGTTGCACCGATTGATTCATTTTTGATCTGCTTGAAACTAAGAATTTCTACTCGAAAGGCAGTAATACGAGTAACTGGAAAGAAGGCAAGACAGAATCTGTCTCACAACTTTTCCTAGCTACCGTTTACACATCCAACGGTAGAGGTGTACCATTGCTTTGCTCTCTCTTGAAGAGAGAACGGGAACAATTTCCACCGCACAGTTTCTTGTCTCATGCCACGAATCTTAAGGCATGATCAAACTTGTTCAAAGTCTCGCAGATGATGGTAGGGATTTTCTAGATCAAAGCCAGAAAAAGGATTTTCCCTAACCGTACTAATTAGTTCAGGACGAATTTCATAGCCAGTTGTATAAATGGGCTTCGATGAAGGAGGTGGCTCATAGAATTCGCCCCGAGGAGCAGACATCTCAAAACGAGGTTGCTCCATGGTCGAGAAGAGTTTGACAGGAATACTTCTCTAGGATAGCAGGGGTGAAGGTAGACTAAAAAAGTAAAAAGGATACAAGGATGAACTGGGTTCGGAAATGATCAGCAACCGTTCCCCGGCAACGGCACTAGGAATGCTTGTTGGTATTTAATACGGTTACAGATAAAATCTGCAACCGCACGGATATACCGAGGTAGCACTTCCCCTACGGAGTATTCCAAGGGTATCGAATCCAAATGAACGTGTATGGTCAGATCTTCCTCCGGTTCATCCAAGGACACAAAGTAAATGATAGGCCAGGATAGAGAGGATTTACTAGTGAGAGACAGTATCTAGGGAAAGCTTAACTTTAATCCTAATGCAATACTTCAGGCACTGGCAACCCGCTGTTCCCAGATGTCGCTCTAGTACGTACCCGGAAAGGGAGGACTTAAGTGATCTCAAGGGCTGTCACCACCTCTACACCTACCTCAAACGTACCGTGGGATACGCAGCAATTACTGGATAACAATTACTTAAATACCACGTCTAAGCAATTAATATCTACTTTAGTGTTTATAACTCATCAAAGCAATCACTATATTTTAGTTGATTATAGTGAACAATAATCCCGTATGCTATTTAGGAACTAACCAAGAGATAATTCTCACAAGATAAATCTAAATTATTCAAGAAGAATATTATATTGAATTCAGAGTAATAAATAGAATAAAAGAAATAGGAGAAGATTACCGACAACTCCGGAATTCTTCCGACTTCTTCTACTCTACTCTCTTCCTATTCTAGTGTACAATATAGTACAATAGAGCCTCTTATAATTCAGCTCAAGCTTGGAAGTGTGTGTGAGAGTGAATGAAGTGAGGTCCTTTTATAGGGCAGTTATGACGGTTGTGAGAAGGGGAAATGTCCGAACTGCACCGCAACCGTCATTGGGAGAACATCTGGAGCATCCACGCCAAACCCCAGGATGAACGGTGATCGGGGGGTTCGGCCGAACCAGAGGGTTCGGTCAAACCTGGGCTGGGCCCTCCTGGCCTGGCCTTCGGTCGGTGGACTCTCGGGACCTTCCTCTATTCATTTCTCGGAGTTTTCGGTTGATTTACTGATGTTTCGATGAAGTTCACAACCCTACTTGTATGGATACATAATTCTCCTCACTTTAGTCTGATTTTCCTCCCAACTTCAGGGTTTATCATCTGCATACAAATATACACCAACACTTGTGGAATATGTAAGATTAAGCACCTATTACTATGTTGGATGTTTTATTATCTAGACTTTATGAAGATGTTGGCGGTATGGGATTGTCATTTAACAACCGCCAACAATGGGGCATGGCATCGGGTCCACGAGATTGATCGCCGCAAGACTAAGGCTATGTTCGTCTGTTCGCTGGAGCCTGTTCCCAACTGGAACAGTGTGCACGAAAAATAAAACGGTCCATTAACAAGTGATTAATTAAGTATTAGCTAATTTTTTTTTCAAAAATGTATTAATATGATTTTTTAAACAACTTTCATATAGAAACTTTTTACAAAAAAACACACCGTTTAGCCGTTTGAAAAGCGTACGTGTGGAAAGTGAGGAAGATGAGTTGGGAAACCTGGGCTAGGAACACAGCCTAAGGGTCTGAGGCAGAAGCGGAGGCGAAAGTTTCTCTTTTTTTTTCGTGAAGTACTTTCCTCCGTGTGCTGTGATGAGATGATTAAAGATCAAGTTTCTGCCTTAATTTCTCAATTGGAGCATGATTTTTCATTAGTTCCATTGTTTTCAGAATGGTACCAATAATGTTAGAAGGTGCTTTATTTTATACCTAGAAAAATGTCTGTTGTAGAGAAATGAAGAGGCCATGGTAGGACACCTTGCCATATATTTTTTAGGAAGAATGGCTAATATGCATTGGCTAGGGTTTAATATCTAATTTTATTGCAGCTGGCCATGATTGGAGACATTGCCATGTATAAAGTGAGGTATAGCATTATATTCTATATTGATGCCAACTTTAGGATAAGGGATATTTTACGTTCCTCTGATTCAGCTCATGGTGACAAGTTATTATATGACTTACAGGTGCAGGGAACACCTACCAAAGTAAATTGCTATTGGAGAGAAATAGTGTGTATTTTGGTGGTATTTCAGACGAACAATGTGAAGTACCTACTTTGTAATTTGCCTTAAATATATGGCATAATTTGAATTAAAGCTCCCATTAAACTGATTATTTTTACTAACACAAAATTTTAGTCATTTATTAAAAAATATTAAAGATCGTAGCGTTAGCACGGGCATATACTAGTTTTAAAGATAGAATGAGGCCGAACTAAACAATGCTAATTTAATTAGTGAAAACCGAAACAACAACAGGGAAAAAAACAACCTAAATACTCTGAGCAACAGCCACATGACTAATTAATAAGCTCAAAGCAAAGCATACTCCCTACACAATGCCATTGACATTAGACCATCTACACCCCCCCCCCTCCCGGGGATTGGACAAATCTAGCATCCCTAAGAAGCACAAGTGAACAAGGTCAACATCCTAACCAATACCAAAACACAACCCCATTGGACTTAGTGTTATTGTTGCCACATGTTGCCCCCCTCCCCCTTCCTCCCACGTCAACGTTGCACCTCTAACTTCACTACCACCAGCTTTATTGAAATATGCGTAAGCTAGATTAGCAACCAGGGAGCAGCCAATCCTACACCCTATTAGATGGGAGTGCTAACTCAACCAGGAGGTGGGAGGTGTCATCATCTTGTTAGATTTAATTCTCAGGATCTAATTTGCTTAGCTTAACACATGGTCACAAATTCTAAGTGTGGAATTGAGATGATTACTGACCGGATGAACTGAAGCCATAAGCTTTGCCAATTCTTCTGTTTTTTCTTCTTCTCTGTTGATGGAAAGGAAGCACAGAGAAAACCTGATGAACCCCTTCCAGTGTCTAAACGATCAGGCCATTAATTTTAGGGTTTGAGGTTAGAGAGAAATCATATTGTCACCTAGCCTCCCTCCTTCTCTTTCTTTACATAAGCGACACTGGTGGGGCTCGGGGGTTATCTCAATTAGTTTAGGATTCTGTTTTCTGTGCCGATCACACAAAAAAAAGAATTTATCTCTTAGTTTGTTTCTTGTTAGGATAAGGAAACCGGTGGTTTAGTTCTTCTCCTAATCCTTATCGACTCAAGTCGACAAAATCAGCTAACATTCTCCCCTTGATTTCGAGACTTACTTATGAGTCTATTAAATAAAATAGCTCCCAAGGCAATGTGTCTTCAACAACATTATGCGTCACTGAGACAACAAGACCTATAGCTCACTATAATACTCAAATAAACTCAAGCTTAACTTAGTGAGTGTTGATTGAAAAATTAAGTCCCCCTCATCCAGGATCTTAGTAAGGCTCTAATTTACATATGTACTGGCCAAAACATAATCTTAATTAATCTTAATTTATGAGCCTTTAGAATATGGATCCATTAGCAAATGCTTAGCTTAATAATTCGATCATGGGACATGTCTTTCACAACCATATCAATGTGTTAGGCAGAAAACACACAACATGTTGCTACTAGAATAGAAAACTGTGTTTAATTAGTGCACAACTTATAACAGTATATTTTGGGTGGTTAACATCTTTTGAGTGGTTTATGAGCGCTATTCACTACTCTTAGTTTTGGGAAATATGATTAATCATAACACGCTTTAAAATCTAACTTCATCGTCGACTATGCAGTAAGAGATTATTTTTGGAGCTTTTACATGGTTATTGCTCCCCTATGTGTGAACATAGCTTAATCTGAATAATCTTCATAAATATCCACACATCTCATAAAATAAGTGTCCAAATATCTCTAAACTTCTGAGATCAATGGACTTTAGGAAAAAAGAGCATGTTACTTAAGATTGTCTTGCAAATAATGGAAAACATTATTAATACCAGTGGTTTAGTCTGGATTTAATTAAATACTGCCAAGATTCCCAGTAAAAAAAAGTATGCCAAATCTGTATGCATCCAGATTTGAGCTAATCTCAAGCTTCTGTCAGCTGAATCATAAATGATTATCTTTGTAACTTAATGTCAGCTTGACTAACTTTAATTGAATTCTCTCAAATTATTTCTTTATGTCAGTGTATGACTTACTGATATAAACCCAGTACTCCTTCGGACCAAAATAATTCATGGAAAAAAATTCCTTAGTTTCTAAGAGCAATATGCATTGCTTGACAATAAAATGTCATTAGAATGGAGTACCGGTGAATGAAATTCCCACCTTTAATTTTCATGCACCTGTCCACCTCACTTGAATTGTTTGAAATTTCCATCAGAGTCAGGCTTAATTTTATTAACCCACTTAAATGGCCCAATATTTTGACTCATTCAGAAACTTCTACTAAATTCTTTATTTTGTTCATCAATCTCAATTATTCTTATATGGTTCGAAAACCATTTATATGAACACTTTAATGTCTTATTTTGTTCATCCATCTCAATTTATTCTTACATGATTCGAAAACTATTTGGATGAACGCTTATTTTTAATGTCTTATAAGGTGAACAAGCTTTATTTAGTGTTTACCACCATAATCCGATCTCATAACTTCATTTGATTTTAGCATTAGTGTCTTAAATTTCTTAAAGGAAATCGGAGGTCGCTTATGGGTAAACATAGCCATAAAAAATCATTTGTTGGCTAATATCTTAACTTCGTGAAATTTTCACTTAAAGCTAAACAACGCCATTAAAATCTAAGGGAAAGAATATCTATATCTCATGAGACGTTCCAAACTCCCCTAGGTATGTGACATAAGAGATAATGACACAATTTCAATGACGTCTTGCTTTCATCATTATAGAATAATTATTCTCCTCATTCTTATTTAAGCTTAGTTCACTAATGACGGAACAGAATTTAAAACATCATCAATGTTTGATTAAGTCCACAAATGGATTTCTTAGGTCTGCACCCTATGCGTGACTTGTCTTTCCATAACAAAACCCTAAAGTTATGTTATATATATTTAATTGTGCAAGTCACAAATTAAGAGATACAAAATTCTAGCGTCCACATAATGGAGCTATGAGTCATAAATAAGGTAGAATAATCTTCTCTTATTAGAGCTCTTGATGAGCTCCCACAGATTGTATTATTTATTTAATGGAAGCATAATATCTTATTTTTCATAAACTTGAATCACTTAATTTTACTTGGTGATTTATCATCTAAGTAATAATAGATGTCAGAAATTTCTAAGGGTGAAGTGTCTCGATCTCAATGAGACGTCCATTCTCCCCTTGAAATGTGGCCGAATATTAAGGCCATAATTTTGACAACGTCTCATAATAGTTCAACCCAAAATAATGCCATTAATCTTCTTATTAACTACTTTCTTAATTCAGGACATTAAGCATGTCCCTATTTTTTGCAAAGAACTTACACAAGAAAATTTCAAGAGTAGCATACATAGGACATAGAGGCAATTTGATTTCCCCTTGCGAGGAATATGAGCTTTATTATCATTAAATTTGGAAGTTGCAACACTCCCCCTTAGTGAAGCTTCATCTTTGCCATCAAATGACAAGATTAACAAGATCTTACTTAGTTTGTCTCTTAGTCTTCAATATTTCTTATTGATTTGAAGAGTGATGAACCAAGTCAATTATGGTCCATTTTGTCTTAGTATTACAACTCCGAAAATGACCGTAGTCTAATGGGAGAAGAATCATATGAAATGGACAAGTGGCGCATATGAAATGTGCGATGTCCATCCCACTAAGTTTGCACGCCAATTATGGCGGCAAATGTGCATAGGCACTAAATTTGTACTAAGCATTAGTCTTGACAAACTTCTAAAGTTCATCTCAACATTTGCTAGATACAGTTTCGCAATGTCATGCTCAAAATTCTCCCCTAACACTAACAGGGATGATAATCTTAATATTTATGAGTGACATGCGAAACATAACATTATATTGGCCTTCTCCCAGGCTAAAGATGCCTCTAGAGTTTAGGAAAAATTAGTGACATTAGCTGCGGGAGACACAAGGAATCCTTTTTTAATGCTAAGTCATACTCAAATAGGCCTTAGGCTCAGTTAAGTCAATGAGGAATAATAATAATAATTCCATAGACTTTAACTGATAAACAACATTATTTATTGCTGAAATATTAAGTGGCACTATTATTGTGGTTGCTTGGGCAAATTACGTGCAATAGTACATTAACTTGCACAATAATAACTTAATCTTTATTTCGCTTTGTATCACCATTGGGCAGAGACAAAATGAAGGAATCAATAAATGAAATTACTTGTAATTCAAAATCAAGTCACCGTTGGGCAGAAATGATTTAGGGAATAAACATTAATGTCTTAAATCACATCACCATTGGGCAAAAATGATGAAGTTAATAATTTAAAATCCTAAATCAAATCACGTAAGGTAGAAATGATATAGGAATGATGCCCTTAGTGATGCCATAGAATTAAAATTAAAATTCTTAGCCATATCACCGTTGGGCAGAAATGGTAAAGGAATTAAGCTTACTGACAGATTAGATCCTCGATAACATCACCGTAAGGTAGAAGTGATAAAAGGAATTAATGCACTAATGGCATAAATAAAATTCTAAGTCATATCACCATTAAGGCCAAAATTACAGAGAATATTTAAAATAGTGATTGACAATACTTAGATTTCTTCCCTTAATTACATCACCATTGGGCAGAAAATAATTAAGGAAATAACAATCTTAATGAAATCATCTTTCTTTCTAGATAAACTTCCCGTTGGTTCCATTTATCTTGAAATAATTTACTCAGTATTGCAAGTGATCTTAAATAATAAGAATTGGTGATTGCATATAATTAGTTTACCATGGCTTAATCAATCATATGCAAAATAAACTTAGAATTTCATAGTCAAAGCACCATTGGTCATAAATAATTATGAATAATCTTAAAATTAATTCCTTAATTATATCACCATTTGGTAGAAAATAACTAAGGAATAAAAAATTATAATTGTCATGCAATTATAATAATGTGGGTTAAATATAACTTCAAATCTTAATACTTTCTAGTCAAATTTCTCGTTGGTTCCATTCGAGTATAAATAATTAAGTTATTAAGGAAATGACCATCATAATGATGTTGACATGAAATCATAAATACTTTCTAGTTAAATTTCCATTCAACTAGAATTAAATTAAATGGCTTAAAGAAATAATAATCTTAATAATATTGACATGAAACCATATTAACGTTGGTCAAATATAATATCATATCATTAATTTCTTTCTGAACGACCAAATAATTGATCATAATTTTCCAGCAATTTTAAATGGCTAAAATAATGCCAAATTGAATTGTGTAATTTTGAAATTAATTAAATAGGTGCTTAGTGAATTAAATTGATTTCGGCCAACTTCTTCCAATGCCGGCCCAAAATCGGGCCGGCCCGTCTACGCGTGAGCTCGCAAGCTTGAGCGGCGCGGCTCAGCATCTTTTTTTGCGGCCCAGAGGCCGTGCGGCCCATCGGCGGAGGCGGCCCATCGGCGAAGATGGCCTAACGCGGGGTCGGTCTGAACCGTCCGATCTAATGGACGGCTCTGATTCGCTCCACGCCGAAAAAGTCGCCGACGGGGAGGGTGAGAACCCTAACCCTAGCTCATTCTTCCCCAATCCTCATCTATCTTAATGCTGGCCGAAACCATAATTCTGACCGAGGCCATAACTTATTTTCTTGAGACAATTAACTTAATTAAACTGAAGCTTAAGCATTACAGAAGAAGATCATAAATTAACTTAATCTAATAAACATAATCTTGAAATAAAATTTGCATCAACAAAACATGGACAGATTGTAGATGCGGCTAATTGTCAAGTTCAAGGCCCTAAAGAAGGATCATGCTTCTTTGGAGGTCTTGTATGAGGAGCTAAAGACTTCTCATGAGAGACTCACCATTTCTCATGAGAAGCTTAAGGAAGCTCATGACAACCTCCTTTCCACTACTCAACATGAAGCTCTCATTGATGTTGGCATATCTTGTGATTTGCTTGATGATAGTGCTACTTGCCATATTGCTCATGTTGCATCATCTAGCATTTCTACCTCTTGTGATGATCTTGTGGATATGTCTAGCTCTAGCTCTAACTCTTGTGTTTCTATTTGTGATGCCTCACTTGTTGTTAAAAACAATGAGCTTAAGGAGCAAGTGGCTAAGCTCAATAAGAGCTTGGAGAGGTGCTTCAAGGGTAAGAACACTCTTGACAAGATTTTGAGTGAGCAACGGTGCATCCTTAACAAGGAGGGACTTGGATTCATTCCAAAGAAGGGTAAGAAACCTTCTCACCGTGCCACTCGTTTTGTCAAGAGTAATGGTAAGTATTGCTCCAAGTGTCGTGAGGTTGGGCATTTGGTGAATGATTGCCCCGGTGGTAAGCCTCCTAAGACATGCATGTTTGATTCTCATTATATGCTTAGGAAGGCTCATGATGGTAGCATTGTTGATAGATATGTGGGTTCCCCTATACTCGGTGGTAAAAAGAATGCCATTTGGGTGCCCAAAGCTTTGGTCTGTAACCTCCAATGACCCAAACAAGTTTGGGTACCTAAAAGAGCTTGATCTTCTTTTGTAGGTGAACTACTGCACCGGTGGGAGCCATTAGGTGCTTGATAGTGGATGCACTCAACACATGACCGGTGATAGGGCTATGTTCACCACATTTGAAGTAGGAGGGAATGAACAAGAGAAAGTGACATTTGGAGACAATAGCAAAGGAAAGATAATTGGGTTAGGTAAAATTGCTATCTCCAATGATTTGTTAATTGATAATGTCTCTCTTGTTAAATCTCTAAATTTCAATTTGCTTTCGGTTGCTCAAATTTGTGATCTTGGCTTGTCATGTGCTTTCTTCCCGCAAGAAGTTATTGTTTCTAACCTTCTTGACAAGTCTTGTGTGTTCAAAGGTTTTAGATATGGAAATCTTTATTTGGTTGATTTCAATTCTAGTGAAGCAAATTTGAAAACTTGTTTAGTTGCAAAAACTTCATTGGGTTGGCTTTGGCATAGGAGGCTAGCCCATGTTGGCATGAATCAATTGAGCAAACTTTCAAAACGTGATCTAGTTGTGGAATTGAAAGATGTGAAGTTTGAGAAAGATAAGCTTTGTAGTGCTTGTCAAGCCGGCAAATAAGTTGCATGTTCTCATCCTACTAAGAGTATCATGTCCACATCTAGACCATTGGAGCTCTTTGTCACGCCCGGAATTTCTATCCAAAATTCCAAACGCTTACATGTGTGTGAACCCTCGTCCAGGAATCAGCCGAGGCACACAATAACAAATTGATAATAGAGTACAAATATTACTCCAATTAATAAGCGAATAAAATGTCATTACAGAGGTAGATAGTTCCTCTCAATCAATAAAGATCTAAGCAGCGGAAAATAAATAAACAGCGCAGACGGCTCCACTCCACAGGCAGCTTGACCAAGGCTACACCTAATCCTCCACACCATCAGCCTCATTGTAGAACTCTTCCTCTGATGAATGATTGCAAGGTGAGTATATGACATACTCAGCAAGCCACGCAGCAAATATGCAAGTGCACAGGATAACAAAGGATGGCATAATAGGGTTGCATTTGCAAAAGCAGCATTTAGCAAACATTTGAGAATTTGATAAAACAGTTAAGTAATTAAACAATATTAATCTAACGCTATACAACATACCCTGTTGTATAGGCCCAACCATTCTGAACAACCACCCCGGCTGCACAGTTCTATCTCCAAACCAGGAATATACCATTCCAAACCAGGAGCTAATCAAATTATTACCAGTTTAAGCATCTTTTACAATGATGAGAGGTGTGAGACTAATCACGAAAGACATTGTTAGACCCGCCCATAACCGCGGGCACGGCTATTCGAATAGTTTTACTCTGATCAGAGGTGTACCACTGTACCCACAAGACACAACCCCACATCATGTCACCATGTGCCTCAATACCACCACGGTATCTCGGAAAGGAGTTGTGACAATACCCCTCGCATAACACAATCCACTGCAGCGCACCTTCCTGGATCATAATCACCCCCTTATAAACAAGGCATGGACTCCCCAGCGACCCCCGTGGGCTTATCTCCGCCACTTCTCAGTCTGGTGCCCCGCAATGAACCATGCTATACAAAAGATAAAGCCGTTGCCCATGCTGGCTTGTGGTTGGCACGGTTAATGTTTCACAACCGAAACTCGTGAACCGGTCCTTAATTGTCATGAGCACGACCAGCAAAACCATGTGCTCACAACCCACCATTACCAGGTTTTAGTTGGCACATTAATTAATTAACTAATCACGATTGACCATCGTGAACTATCATGAAACCATCATGAAATATTAGTGAGTCATTAGTTATCCCGAATGTGTACTAATGTTTCTAAGCAGGGCTAAGCAATTATATCTAATATCTAGTTGAACCAATATAAATAAAGCTCAACTAGTCAAATTGTAATAACCCAAGGTATCAAGGAATAAGGTAATCAAGTACAAAACGGCCATAACAAAGAATAGGTCAATTCCACCCAATGACATTCGAAAATAGATGCAATAGTTGAATAGAAACAATAGCTTTAAATAGGATCAACATGCTCAAAGGGTTGTTTGGGATCTGTGTGACTTGCCTTGCTGGCCTTGGAACTCTTCAAACTCTTCTTCTGCGAAAACGGACTCTCCGGAAACGACGGAATCTAAGCAGAAAAGAGCAAAATCACCAAAACAGCACATAAACAAGCATGAACAGTACATGTGGATATTTTTAAAGTGTAGATCTCAATTTTAGAAGAATTTAGAGACTTGAACCAACTAAATCGGAGCTAAGATGAATTAGTTATGAATTTTTAAAGATTAAATCGGATTAAAACCTTTATATCGGTTTAAATTGAATTATGACGCAATAATGAATTATTTTGAAAAGGAAAAGAGGGTTTATTGCGTCAGCGGGCTAGGGTTTGGTGGACCGGGCGCACGGGCGGCGGTTCACACGAACGGACGGCCGAGATCGAACCAATCCAAAACGAACGGCCGAGATCGATCGGATCCACAGCGGCTCACGGCGGACGACCCCGATGACGTCAGCGGTGACGTCACCGACAGCGGCGGCGGCTCGGCGGAGAAGACGGCTCGAACGGCGCACGCTCGCCGGTGAACGGCGGCGCGAGGACGCAAACGGAGGGCACCAAGACGAAGCGGGCGGCACGGCGAACTCACCGGCGACCAAAACGACGGCGGAAGGTCAACGGACGGCGACGGCGACGAGGAGGAAGCGGCGAAGCTCTTCGGCTTGACGACGGCGACGAAGCTCCGACGATCTCCGGTGACGGCGAAGGGGCGGACGAGGACGGCGACGACTTGGCGAGCACGACGGTGGTCTTCCCGAGCGACGGCGACGGCTGAAACGACGGCGGCGCACGGCTGGAGCGGCGGCGGCGACGGCAAAGCTAGGGCACACGGCGCTAGGGCTCTTCCGACGACGAGAGGCGAAGGCGAAGGTGGCGACGGGTAGAGGAGACACCGGGGGTCCTTTTAAAGGGGCTCAGAGGCGGCGGCGAAGGCCCACGGCGGTCGGCGACGAGGAAGGAAAGATCGGGAAGAACGAATCCGGGACGAACTCGAATCCAACTCTTTCCAAAACGATTTAGCCAAAGATTCCAAAGGAGAAAAGGTAGAGGAGATCCCGGAGATTGTTTTCCCTCTTTTGATTCGACCGGAGAAGGAAAGGAACGGCCGGATTTGGAAAGGAACGGCGGCGGCGGCGCGCTAGGGTTTCGGGCGGCGGCGGCCGAAGGTAGACGATGGGTCCGACAGGTGGGACCCACCTGTCAGCGTCCGAACGCGCGCGCGCGACGGCTGCGGACTGGGCCGAACTGGGCCGAGGAGAGAGAGAGCGGTTTTGGGCCGACTTTCGGCCCAAAGCCAAAAGAGACTTTTTAAAACCTTTTTCAATTTAAATTATTCCTTAAATGCAATTCCATTTATTAAAAATACTTCCTTAGCTCAAATAAATCCCAGAAAAATCTAGGAATTATAGAATTAAGCAAAGTATTTAATGAAATTTTATCTGGCCCCATTTTATATTGGAATTTATTAATTAAGATTAGATTTTCTTTTCAAGACTTTTAAAATTATTTCTAAAAAATTCCAACTAAACAACAATTTAAATTTTGAATTTTCAGGGTGTGACCATGATGGGAACATGTGGCTAAGCAATTGCTATGATACCACAATGTTAGATTTAATTCTCAGGATCTAATTTGCTTAGCTTAACACATGATCACCAATTCTAAGTGCGGAATTGAGATGATTACTGACCGGATGAACTGAAGCCATAAGCTTTGCCAATTCTTCTGTTCTTTCTTCTTCTTCTCTGTTGATGGAAAGGAAGCACAGAGAAAACCTCACGAACCCCTTCCAGTGTCTAATCGATCGGGCGATTAATTTTAGGGTTTGAGGTTAGAGAGAAATCAGATCGTCACCCAGCCTCCCTCCTTCTCTTTCTTTATATAAGCGACACTGGTGGGGCTCGGGGGTTATCTCAATTAGTTTAGGATTCTGTTTTCTGTACCAATCACACAAAAAACGAATTTATCTCTTAGTTTGTTTCTTGTTAGGATAAGGAAACCGGTGGTTTAGTTCTTTTCCTAATCCTTATCGACTCAAGTCGACAAAATCAACCAACACATCTCAATCTAATCACCATTGGTCCTAAACTGGTGGATGCCCAATATGAGGTAGGAACGCCAAAACAGTCATCCAAGGAAGACATACAGGCAAGACTAGCTCCACCACTCAATTCGACAACTCACATTTAGATTTTCACATTGAAGATCACAAGGGTCAGGACATGGGAGATAGGACACCAATGGCAACGCCTTTAAGAAGACAAACAACACTCAAGAATGTAGTCATCGCTCGTACCATTCAAAGCTAAGAAAGTCTTCCACTCAAAGCCAACTGAAAATACCGCACGACCCCACGCCGCAAACTAGGCAACAGCGCAAAGAAACACTTCCACAGCCACTAGAACACCATAATTCTCCTCATAGGCTAGATTTGGAGAAAGGAGACAAATCCGACAAGATGGAAGGATCTAATGCAGCAACAAGTTTTCAATAGTGCCTTCGCCTCAGTGCTAGGTATATACCTTTCGCACGGGCCTTGCCCGGTGCCAATGCCTCAACAACTTTGCAACAAGCAGCTACCACACCACTCTGTCATCGGCTAGCTCGTCTTGACCCGATGCCACTTCATGCTAACAACTAGCAAGATGTGGCCTCCGTATAGACCACACCCGAGCACCGATTAGGCGTACAGGCAAAAGCTGACTAAATGCATGATTACTCATGGGAGGTGTCACGTAGATCTATCTTCATAGGTGCTGCATGGTCTATGCTCCTTCTACGTGCCATGGTCCACACAATTAGGACACCATCTTCCCAATAGTAGCCACCACTACAAACACACTCCAAGTCATCGGCATTGAGCCACCGCTTAAAGTGCCAACTGGATCTTGCTAGCCAAGCACCCTTCACGATGCCCCGTTGACCTGGCATGCACCTATTACCGCAGGTGGGTGTTAATGCGAAAAACACACACTGGCCTGGAAGATCTACTTAACTCCTGTGCAGGTCCAAAATCTTGCTTTTAAGTTCGTGAGCATGCCAGTTGATTTGATCCTGCAATCAACAAGAATAAAAGACAAGAAAACGAGGTTAAATCCATAAATGATAGCCGATCGGCTGAGAGCCGATGACATATTGTCAATCGTCGAGCCGATGTTATTGACATTAGATCGGCAACGATGAATAAAGTAATATAAAACTAAATCTACTCGATCAGCTGTAGATATTAACGATATATAATCTTTCTCTCGATGTATACTTAAACTAAGTGATTGGGATATAGATCGAACGCCATGTCGAAACAGTATAAATCACTTAAGTCTAAAGATGCATTAAGATCATGATTATGTGAACGTTTATAACATAGCCAATCAGATAGATCTAGCATGTATCGGCTAATACTCTAATACCACTCTATATTAAGATATAGAAACAGACAAAATATATTAAGCATAAAGTGTAATATACCTTAATGCAACAAGATCTTAATATAAAGGGCATATTTAGCATAACAATCAAGCATACATGATATAAAGTAGCTAAATCAGGTAAGATCGGCTGAAACTCCGACAATATCTCTAATGATGATCATGAAATAGGCTAGATATCACAATTATAGATAGAATTTAATAGATCGAACTCAACCGATGCATCATTAACCATAAAGATAATTGTAAGATCTAAACAAGATAATGAAAACCTCTAAGACATGGTAGATACACGATATAATCTAAACCAATAACGAGATCTAACTCTATCCGCTACTTTCTAACAGTAAAAACTAGCCAATAACAAGTTATATAATGCAACTAATAAATATTATGAAGTGTATATGATAACTTGACGAATTACATAAACAAGATTAGAGTGTCATAAAGATGGAAGCACTAATCCCGAGAACGCAAGCCGTCATGACAAGTTTACCTCTAGTTGAAAGGAAGAACTCGCCGAAATAGAACGAAAGTAAAAAGGTTGGCGATGTGCCGAAAGTGTTATTGGACTGTTGTTGTAAATTACATGGGATCGGGTTATATTTATACCCGAGATACATGATATGTCCTTGCCGGACACGACTCTTATCTCTAACAAACTCTAAGATACACATAAGTCTTTACGGCAGACTTTTACCCAAACATATCTCTAAGGAAATTACATAAAATATACTAATTAATATATACAATTGTCTTTCTGAGAGCTTATCTCCATCGTGGCAATTCTTGTGTTGCACGTTGATCGATTCTAGAAGTTGTTTCATTAGAATCGGCTGTATCGGCTGTCCTCTGTTCGATCCATCTCAGTCAATGCAGACTCCAACTGATGCCTTCACAGCCGATGCACACTCTGTTCTTCGAATCGAACTCTTTGCCGAATCTACTTTGATTCCAATACCGAATCTGGCTCATGTCTTACCAAATTTGGTCGCTAACAGTGGGCCTCTTAAGCAGCTGCCTACTGGCCCATGAACCATCCTCAGGGAAGAGATTTTTGCATGTGGGGACAGTTATGGCCCGCCTATAGCCTGGAAGGGATCTTGTCCGAAAAAAGTGATTATGCAGTAGTGATGCTGTGACGCCCAGGGCCCGTAAATGGTATTGGATCCATCTCATTAACACCTAGCACTGCAACTCACTGCATTCTTCGTCCTCGCTTTAACACAAAAATTTCGAAATCGGAGTTGCTAGTGCTTGTGAAATAAAACCTGCTATTATGCTAAATTGAGCTACATATAGCCCTCTTTGCTTGCAAGCCTTGCATGTAGTTTGTTAGGATTGATTTGTGATTGCTAGTACATTAATTCGATTAATGTACTGACTCTTGCTATGTATATGTTTAATTTTGTTTTGCAAGTATAGACTTAGTTAAATTGAGTGTTCGGGACTGTTGCTTTACTTAGGGCTTGATTCTAAATGGGGTCTACCCCTAGTGGTTTGCTTGTGGATTGGGTAGCCAAGCTTCCGCGAATCGATATTTATCTGCCCTGTCGGTCGTACGTAAGTAATCTAGTTCTTTGTCTCTATTTATATCTAAGTCATCTTTTATGTACTTTACCTTGATAACATGGCTTAGATGAAAATGCAAAGCTAGCAACTTCTTCCTAGGGATAGCTGAGCATGAGTAAGAATTTTGAGCAATTGAGATATTGTAGAGCTTAAGCAATTTGAGTCAAGTCTCCTGGGATGTGTAACACATTTGGGCTGCGCTCAGGAACCTTGCCTCTCTACATGAAAAACAAAGCACGCGATTATAGTGAGATTAATTAAGTATTAGCCTAAAAAACTTAAAAAAATGGATTAATATGATTTTTTAAAGCAAGTTTCATATAGAAAAGTTTTACAAAAAATACACCGTTTAGTAGTTTGAAAAGCGTGCGCGCAGAAAACGAGGGAAGTTGGAAAAGTGAGGAAAAGAACACAGTCTTGGTCGCTGCCATCGTGTGGTTTGACTGAGGCTAAAGTTGACTGGCATGCTAAGTCTAGGCAATATCTCCTTTGCTCATTATTCGGCATTACGGATTTTATATTGAATGGTATTAAGTTGTGATCATGAACATATTGAGGTTTGAGTGGCTATTTATGCGTATACGTATCCTACTCATCCAAAATCATGTGGTGGTCACAAATGGCATAAAAAGGTTTAAATAATTATTACGTATCCTACTCATCCAAAATCATGCTCACAGAGGTCATAGGTTTTTTATCAGAGGCTTAATCTGTGCGCATTAACGTTTGTTTCGACCTACTAATCTTTTCGTGTCATGTATCACCTAACTTTCTCTCGTGAGAAATGGCATCCTCATTTGCCAGCACAGCTGTTGAAAAGTTTAGCATCAAGGCCCAAATTGTATTTTGCTAATTGTAAGGTCAATAGTCACCGAGTGTTTTTACTCATGGTATGATCGATGTGATTTACATTGTCCTATTTTTGTAGAAGGCTGCTTATTTAATTACTCATTTTTCCACTTCCTTGATATTACATCTGCTTTGCCTCACATGTTGGTTAAATTACATCAGAACTTTACAAAACCTACTGCCTTGCAAATATGAATGCTAGGTGATTGATTGCCTTACCTGAATGTGTAATATACGATAGTACATATGTATTTGTACCTATTTAGATTAGTGGATATCTGTAAACTTAAGGCAAGCTAAATTCATTAGTACATGCTTGCTAGTTGATCTTGCCTTTTGTTGTACTATTGGAAGTTAATACATGTGCCAAACAATTTGCTAATCTGATAGATGGAGTTAACTGATTTTACATGCACATGTCAGACCTGCTGCTATTTATGAAATTGTACAACCAATCTGCAAGTTCTTCTGTCTAGGGCTTATGAAATAATGGCAGAAAACTCATTTTATGAGTACATATAACTGCACACATCATCTGTGATTGATTTTTTTTTTCTGCCCAGTGCACTGGCTATGTCTACTGCTTGTATTTATGACATTTCTGCATGCCCTGTTTGTATTTCTTCCCTTCATATTGAAAGAGTAATTGTTTTGTTCTTGTTGCAGATGAGGAGAGGTGCCCGTGTGTTCAGGCATGGACCTCTGAAGTTCATTCCAGAGCATCACGCGGTGTATGGTGGTAGGACTGTCATGCTGAACAGGTCGGGTGTTGTTCGGCATAGGCCGGCAGCACCATAGGTGCCACAAGATGCTCAGATCCTCGATGTTGATGACCTCACCAACCTGGCACTCCTACCACCCTCTCCGGAGCCATCTTCAGGACCGCGCAGAAGGGGCAAGAGAATCATGGCGCCGGGGTACTCTTCAGGTGGAAGTAGCAAGAGGACAAGGAGCGACTCCACCAGGGATGCACTGAACAGGCTTGCGGACCTGAGGGTCCAGTCCAACGAAAGTTGGGCAAGGAGGGAGGAGCAGAAGCAAGCGAAGAGCGCTAGAGCATGCATGGAGATGCTCAAGGCTGATGGGATTACTAGGCAGGATCCCATATACCACACAGCCCTGAGGATGTTTCGTGATGGGTACCTGCGCGATTTCTTCATTAAGGACTGCATCACACCGGAGGAGCGCCTCAACTTCATCCACCAGCATGGTGGACTACCCTACCCTCCAGCATTCGCTCCAGACCCTCTGCTGTTTGCTCCACTGCCACCACCGACCTGCTCAGGCCATATGGACGACTGGTACAAGAGGTTTGGTCCTCAAGATGATGATGGTGGCGATGGTGCCAATGGTGGTTCTGATGGTGCAGCTGTGTTTTAGCACTGCTGTTGCTTGCTTCTGTCGATCTGGTGCCATGCTATGGTTGTGATGCATCTTTTAATTCCGCTGTGATGTTTGTTTAATAACTTGCTCTGATTCATATCGGGCATCGTTCTTGTTGTAGGCCTTAATTAAGTTGTGTGTTTCATGAACAATTTCGGCACCATTAATTAGAACTATGAGCTTGTGTGCTTGAATAAATTAAGTTCAGCTGAAATTTATATGCCCTCTGTTCACTTCCTGTATTTTGTAGAAGTAGGTAATTTTTTATTGTTACCCTAACTACATTTACAGTACCATTGCTTTAATATGTTCTATACATTAATCCCTGCCTTTCTTGCAGGCCTTTGATACTTTGATCTAACGTTTGGACTAATATGTTAGTTGCTTTAATATGTTCTAATACTTTGATCTAACGTTTCGACTAATATGTTACTTATCTCAATAACTTTCTTGTTTTGCAGGACTATACTAAATTGAACTAACCATTGCACTAATACATTCGATATGTTAACCCCTGGATATTTTGTTTGCAGGAATTTAATAAACTAAACTAAGATATCTGTAAACTGACAATTCTATTTATCCCTAGTTAGATGCATTGCTTCTTTTCAGCACATAGGGTGCTAACTGTACCATGATATTACTTTGTTATCTGTTGATGTAGGAAACATGAGCACTTCGTCAGAAAGGTCATATGGTTCTGACGATGGCTACTACAGTGATGAAGAGGACTCCATTCTGGACATGTTGGTTGCGGCTTTGAAGGCAAGGCTAAGTGTGAGGGCAGCACGTCGGGAACCGCAACAGGAACCGCAACAATCTGGAATGGAATGGATGATGGAGACAATGGCAAACCCATCCAATGCCAAGCAATTTTCCGTCTGATGCCTGATCAAATCCATGCTCTGTTTGGGGTACTTACTAATCGGTACAATCTGCATGGATCAATTGAGGTATGCCTAATGGAAGCACTTGGAATATTTCTGTACATCATGGCGGGGGGCAATTCAAATAGGGCGACTAATAATAGGATGGTGCGATCTGGGTCTACTATCTCTAAGTACTTTCATAGAGTACTTAATGCTATTTATGCAATGGCTGCTGACAAAAATAAGCCGGTAGATCCAAACTTTGAGAGAGTTCATTATCGTGTTGTTAATGAGGAAGAATTTCTGCCATTTGCTGGTGCGGCTGGTGCAGTGGATGGAACACACATTCCTTGCATTGTGGTAGTGGATGATTCCATTCAACATAGGAACTGTCACCACATTACTTCTAGGAATGTTCTTTTTGTTGTTGGATGGGACGACCGTGTCATTTTTGCAGATGCTGGATGGCCAGGGTCTGTGCATGACCAAAGAGTACTGACAGAAGCAGTACGGAGCTATCCCTTTGCTTTCCCAAGGCTACCATGGGGTAAGTTTTAAATTTAATCTTACACAAATGCAAAGCTGACTATCTATTTTCACAAAAAAAAATGAGTTTGCTTATTTTTTGGTGCAGGGAAATATTTTCTTGTGGACTCAGGATATGCAAGCCGGTATGGATTCCTACCATCATACCCACATTTTTTGTACCACTTGGATGAATTTGGGGGTAATACAGAAGCAGCCTTGCCGCATGGAAGGGAAGAGACTTTCAACTACATGCACAATTCACTGTGTAACACAGTGGAAAGGGCATTTGGAGTCATCAAAAGCCAATAGAGAATCCTGAGGGAATTACCTTACTTCCCTAGGAGTGACGATCATACCAAGATTATACATTCTGCCTTCGCTCTCCATAACTTCAGGATTGACAGCTCCGACACTCATTTCCTTACACAAAACCCATTGTACAATGGGTACCCAATCATTTCAGACGCTCCACCTCTACGCGGCTGGTACGATGCACCCAACAGTGCGGAAGTAATGAATACAGTCCGCGACGCTATTGCCGATGAAGTTTACAACTAGTTGGTTTTTAGGGCGCACCGTTTAAAATAAATAACATAGCCATGGCTGTTGTGGATATGTTATGTAGCAGTCTGTGTGTTTCTATGATCTGTCTGTTCCTGCATGTGTTAAGTCAGTGTGTTTGTAGTACTGTTTTATTTGTCTAATTTTCCTGTACGAGACTATTATGATTAATGCGACCACCTTTGTGTTAATCTCTCCATTTGATTTCGTATCTTGCATAAATTAGCTTTTAGCATCCTTCATTACTGCCGTGATTCCCACCAGCAGTGCGTCGGCCTCAGAACAGCTGCTAAGCAGCCTCAGCAACATCTCCACCGACGGCCTAACGTCCATCCAACGGCGCCTCCTCGCTCCGTTCCTGCTCTGTTGGCTCACGACAGTACTTTGCTTCCCAGCTGCCGTCAATCGTACTGTAGTGCATAAAGTAGAGATGACCATTAAATTTCTTTGGATGAAGCCGTTGGACCAAACGAACGAGCCCGTTGTCGTAGAACTTAAATGTTGATATGTCAAATGGCACCCTAATAATTATTTAATTGATGGTCCCTTGCCCATTAATCTAATGTTATTAAAAGCTGTTCAATCACATAAAAAGGTTGCATCTTGCCACAAACACTGCTAATCGGTATTAGAGCGAGTACAATAGGGTGATATACATAGGTTGTACAAGTTACCACATCATATTTGTGCTTATGTGGATGAGACAGGAGATGAGAGAATAAAAGCGGGCTGCAAATTTATAGACAGCTGCAGCATGAGCTAGCTCCAATAAATTATGTGACAGGGATGTGTGGATTAGTTGTATTAATGATGCAATATATAATTACAACTAACTATTGTAATGAGTGAGCTATTTGGCTGGCTATATATGATATTTTAATTTTTAGAGTAAGTAGTTGGCTACATTATTAAACTTTCTCAAATACATTTACTCCCTATATGTTGATTAATAGAACATTTCATCCCTTGAGTAGAGTTGGTGCCGCTCAAGTCAATTCAATGAAGCCATTTTGCCGTATGTTTCATCAAGTCAATTCAATGAACATTTCATCGATCAATAGTTCATTTTAGTTTTCTATAGGTGACCATATGCTCTTACTTTCTTACACACCACCCCCCCCCCCCCCCAACACACACACACATATAGACACACGCACCGTCTGAAGAAAACAAAGCAGGAATAGCTTATACCCCTTGCCACATTCATTTTGTAGTACTGCACTATATATTCATGACCCACTTTCTTTGTTTTTTTTCAAAAAAAATATTTTGTTTACCAGAGTTGATTTCGGTGCAATATCTTGACTATCTAGTCTACCTACACACCTTTATCTATTTTTATAGTGAAGCTCCATGCATACACGGTGCACTCACTAATTAAGGAGTAGGTAGGTAATTAGGGATGAGCGACATCAGGAAAACATATAGTTGCTCTGATGATCTGGAATGATCGCGATATTTGGTCATCTCCCGTTGCACAAGTGAAACCCAGTGAGCAAATCACTCCTCACTGCAGTTACTTGTTCTGCATATTGGAGCTACCGGTATACTTTTGTTCCCTAGTCGCTTATTTTGCTTTACTTTTAAAATCCTTTCTTTGCGGCTTAAGTTACTTTCCAATTCGTAGAGGAAGAAAGGATTAAAAAGTCTGTACAGTTAGATACTATACATGCTTAAGATTGGCTCAACCTCTATGCATGCATAGTAACTGCTGCGCTTACACTCTTCCTCGGTTCAGTATTCCAACCTGATTGGTCATGTCGTTGAACTAATCAATTTTGATGGGTGGATGAGTTGTGGGGAGCCTGACATGTAAATTGAGAGGAGAGATCCAGAGCAATGGCTCCGTGTAGCAAGGTACTAATAAATATACTAGTACTTAATTTGTTAGAATTAAAAGGACTGGACCCAGTTTAATTCCAGCAATTTCAAAGCCTCATTATTTATGTTAAGAGATTAATAATACCTTGAAAACAAATGAGATAGTCCCTGCATTCCAAATTGATCTACGTATAATTTTCTTGAGGTTATTCCTAAATGATCTATATATTTGTGTTCATTCATTAAGTCTATTCCTTATTTGTGTATTGGAGTAAATGAACATTGATGCATACATCCATGCACACAAGTATTTATAACATACATGCAATATCTTGATTTGCTATTGGCTAGAAAATAGTGAGGATGGTGCATGCATCGAGTTTGTTGATAGAGTAAATATAGTATGAGAGATTTATTAGCTTTTTTTTGTCTTGGTATACCTATGAAATATGTAGATCAATTTGGAATGGAGAGAGTAGTATCACAGTATGGCTGCGTTCGTTTCACGAGGTTCCCAACTCATCTCTCTTGTTTTTCGTTCGCACGCTTTTAAAACTGCTAAATGATACGGTTTTTTTAAAAAGTTTCTATACGAAAGTTGCTTTATAAAATCAAATTAATTCATTTTTGAAAAAGGAATAGCTAGTACTTAATTAATCAAGTGTTAATGGATTACTCCGTTTTCCGTGCAGTAGAGTTGGGTTCCTAACCCCTAACCCCAGGTATCAAACACACAGCCTAAATTAACTACTACTCCGAGTCCAGCAACACCTCCGACGAGACCGGCGCTACCTCCATCTCCGAGTCTGGCACCACCTCCATGGCGCGAGCAAGCGAGGCGAGCGGGTCAGCCATGACCGCGAGCGCGATGCGAGCGGCGGCGGCGAGCAGTGGCGGCGAGCTCGACGCGAGCAGCGGAGTCGAGCGCGACGCAAGCGGCCAGAGAGGTGTGCTGCATGCGGGAGTAAACGAAGAGGCTTAAGAATTGGAACTCGGCCAGAGAGGGCGTGCTGCATGTGGCGCGGCGTTGATGGAAACGAGGCGAGCGATACGAAGCGTCGCCCTTCGCGCGAGATTTCAGGAGCTCTTTTGTAATCCGCTGATCAATATGGAATTTTCTGTTTTTCAAAATATGTAGATCAAAATCAAAAGAGAATGGAGGGAGTAATTGAGAGCACCTTTCAGCGGTTGAGTTGGTGGTGAGAATGCAACGCGCACGCGCGTCCTAGAGCTGGTCGGGGCGTGGCAGGGTGGCCGCTCGTTTTCTTCACGTTTCTGTTTTTACGAGAAAGCGAAACCGATGGACACTCACGTTTCTGTTACGTTACTCTCGTTACTCTGGTAACAGGCAAGTTCATGAATATCGATCAATCACGATTAATTCAGAGACGTTATCCACCTACGGGATAAACAGAGAGGAACTCACTTCTGTTCATCTATCTGATTCTTCGTTGCTACACATCTCCCACCTTTTGTTCTGCACAGCTTTGGCTCTCCCACACGAGTGTTTAGGATTGCCTTCAAAACTCTGTCAAGCTTGAGTACCTACACAGCTAAGCGGACGATTCATTCTCAGCTAAGCGGACGATTCATTCTGATTGAATTAGCAGCTTAAGGGTGTGTTTAGTTCGCGAAAAGAAAAATTTTTAGGTGTCACATCGGACGTTTAACCGGATGTCGGAAGGGGTTTTCGGACACGAATGAAAAAATTAATTTCATAACTCGCCTGGAAATCGCGAGACGAATTTATTAAACCTAATTAATCCGTCATTAGCATATGTGGGTTATTGTAGTACTTATGGCTAATGATGGACTAATTAGGCTCAGAAAATCCGTCTCGTGATTTCCATACAAACTGTGCAATTAGTTTTTCTTTTTATGTATATTTAATGCTCCATGCATGTGTTCAAAGATTCGATTATGACGTTTTTTGAGAAAAAAATTTTGGGAATTAAACAAGGCCTAAAGGTGAAAGTTTTTTGCTACTAAGAACATACACAATAGCAGGCTATAAGCCAGCTACAAATATATTTTAAAGAGATAAATAAGGAGAGAGAAGAACAACGGGCTACAGATTTATAGCCAGCTGTAGCACGGACTCCAAGATGCACTGTGTGTATGTTAAGTGGGGCCAGATATTAATAGTATAGTATATAACTATTGTATGAATGAGCTATTAGATTGGTTATAGATGAATTGAAGCTAGCAGTTGGTTATACTATTAAACTTGCTCTAATACTTATTTCATCATGGGCAATATTTGTGCACTGAATGACTCTTTAGGTTGCTTTCTTTGGAATGGTTCCAACTCCCTCTTGTCGTTTTTCGTGTGCACGCTTTTCAAACTATCAAACGGTGTATTTTGCAAAAAAAAAAATATAGGAAAGTTGCTTTAAAAAATTATATTAGGCCCTGTTTGGTTCCACACACAAATTTTACACCCCGTCACATGAAACGTTTAAACACATGCATAAAGTATTAAATATAGGCTAAAAAATAATTAATTACACAGATTGCGACTAATTTGCAAGAAGAATCTTATAAGCCTAAATGCTTCATGATTTGACAATGTGGTGCTACAGTAAATATTTACTAATGACAGATTAATTAGGCTTAATAAATTCATCTCGCTGTTACTGACAGATTCTGTAATTAGTTTTTTTATTAGTGTCCGAATATCCTATATAATACCCGACGTGACACGTCAAAACTTTACGCCCTGATCTAAACACCCCCTTAATCTATTTTTTAAGTTAGTTTTAATTAATCATATGTTAATGTGCTTTTCCGTTTCCCTTGCTGAAACGGAAGGTTCCAATTAGCACAAAAGAACAAAGCCTAGAGTGGCTTCAATTATCACAACACATCAATTTACTGCCCCGTGCATATAAACAGCCATGCGCCGCCTTCTTTTTCCTTCACTTACTTCTCCGCCCACTTGCTTACTTCTTCTCTCTTGGGTTCTAGTACTAGTCTGGATGAGGATACCAAATTCATGTGCTTTGGACACTCGCCTGGAGTATTTAACCAGGCCAAATCCATTTCATAATGTCACATCGATATCGATCAATCAGCATGGCCATCAACTTAATTTGATGCATTTGGAAGAAAAATTTCTCTACGTTAAGCAAAATTATACCAAGATTACGAGAATGTATTTAAACTTTTACGAGTAGTAGAAAAGCAAGTCATATGTCTTGCCAAACATGTATCAAAGAGTACTGGAGTCAATTTTGGATAAATAAATGGCCTAAAACCACTACAAGGTAGGGATCTTTTGGTTTTGGTAGTTGAGCGAAAGAATGAACAGTACTGCAGCAAACCAGGTAATGCCGCTTCTCGGGGTGAACAGACTATAAATAGCGGTCACGTATTTCATTAGCCAGCATTTCAAATAGAAGATAGAACATGTCATATGTGCACAAGACGGTACATATATATTCTTAGAATGGGAAGCATCAAGGATTCTAACCACACGGACCTTCTTGATGGGTCTATAATTGATTTATCTACAGGTAGTGTTTGAAAGTGAAATTGCTACCCATCACAATCTACAAAGGACTAGGCTATTGGAGTAATTGGAGGGGTGGGCATTGCTTTGGGGTCAGGAATAACCGGGAACAACAATTGGAACTGCAATGTTCTGAAGAATGGAGAATTTATGTTAGAAAGCATGTAATGTACATTATTATCGAATGTTTGTCACTTCCAGCCTGTTGTCCTAGCTAGTCCCACGAGTTCTACCATCAATAGGATATTTCATTACTTTAGTACTCCCCCCACCCCGTCCCTAAATATAAAGGATTTTGGTTAAAAGCTAGTAACACATCCTAGGCTAATGAATCTGAACATGCTTCTGTCCAGATTCGTTGTACTAGAATATGTCATATCTCACTACAATTTCTTATATTTAGGTACAGAGGGAGTATCCAATAAAAAAGACCATATGTGGCTGGGTTTCGCGCGTGGGTTGGGGGGGGGGGGCGGCGGATTATCATGGAGCGTACATATGAGGATCATGATGAAATGGAACAGTCAACATGAGCAGGGAATAGCTGAACAGCTATACTGTTACGGGGCCACGAAACTTACATGCATGGGTTGTTTTGTGATTAAGCGAATTTAGTTGACTTCTGTGACGCCCCTATATTTTTCTTGAGGCATTCAAAGCTATTTTAGTAAAGTAATCCTCATTTCAAAATTTTTGTTCATCATATGTATTATGGTCCTAGTACCGAATATTTTTATCGAAAAACCAATTTTTCACATACGCAAGTAGACTACGTAAACTTTTTAGACAGCTGCTAAAGAGAACCACCCGCACAAAGAAAAATCGCTATATTAAAAGTGCACCACCCAGCTATGCAGGCAGCTAGCCCCATGCCCCCATCTTTCTAAAGTACCTCAATACCATCCTCTCCCAGCCAAAAGTTTCAAACCTATCCTCACGCACTACCACGTCCTTCATTCCCTCTACCTACCATGCATACAAGCTAGTGGTGGCGGGGTTCAACAGCGGCAGGTGCTGGCTCGACGACCGAGCTTGGTGGCTGCGGGGGGCTTGTCGGCGGTGGAACTTAGTAGCTGCGGTGGCTGTGGGGCTCGGCATCGTGGTCCCATATCCAATAGCCTCACTATTGGATCCGTCTATGGCTTGCCTCAGGTGCTACTGTGTCGGTGATAGTTGCGACAGGGCATCGACTGCGACCATCATTTCCTGGCCAGAACTGAGATTGTTCCGATCTTCATCCACACTGGCAGGAGGAGCTCGTTGAGGAGCGCGCCATGGTGGTGGTGGTCAAGAAAGGAAGCGGCGGTGGAGGCAGATCCGATGATGGCGTGCCTGAATCTAGCGATGACCTCCTGCAACGACGACAACCATCGAGGCGCTGCTTCTAGGATGTTGTTGATGTTGTTATTCTTTTTTTGCATGTTGATATTTGCATGCTGTTCAGTGATGATATTTTTAAGGTACTAACAATGATACTTATAGTACGATGATACTAAGTACCAATGATGAAACTCCCTGTTTAGTGATGGTACCTATCAGGTACTAATGATGATACATGTATGTATCGATGATAGTACCTACCAAGTATGAGTGTATATTACCTGCTAGGTACCGGTGATGATACTTGCAGGTATCAACGAGTGACTATACATTAAAAGGTAGTGGTGAGTGACGATATTTGCAAGATATATATATATCAACAAGTATGATACATGTAGGATGAGGTATATGGCCCATCAAAAGACAGCTCTAGCAGGTCTCATCAGACTAGTTGGTGAACTGATAAACTCTAGCAGGTTCTTCATGGCTGTGCTTATGCACGGAGTAGTGTAGGTACAGCCTAAGGCCTCTCACAGTGCAAGCTATGGGACCCATACCCCTAGCCTAAAAAGTTGACCCAAAGACACCCACCCCATAGTGTAAGCACCCATATATGTGTGGTTAATTGGATGGAGGCACTGGTAAAGGGTATCAAGCCCACAGTGGGCGTGACCCTAGGCGCGTTACTACAGAGCGGAACGAAATTTATTTCTCTCAACTACCCTTCAGCGTGGTCCTCACCTACTACTCGCAAGAGTATTCCTGCACCTCTCCTCGGCACGACCGCCTCCTTCTCCTCTCTCCCGCACCACCGCGGCTCCTCCTCTCCTCCCACGCCGCCACGCCTCCTCGCCTCCCACGCCGCGGCAGCACGCGGGGGATGCCACCGCCGTGCGCCTCGCCTCGCTGTCGACCGCGCCGCTCGCTTCTCCTCCCCTTCACTGTCTCCTCCTTCTTTGTCGTGCTCTCCTCCCTCGCGGGGGACGCCTGGGACACCGCCGCCCTGCGCCTCGCCTTGCCGTCGACCGCGCCGCCAGCGCCGCACCCACTACATGCTATGGCGGTGAGGGGGGACACCGGGGAGGTGAGGTGCCGACGCCGCGGTGACCGACGCGCACTGGAGGACTCCTCTCCTCATCAGTACGTGCGCGGGCTGGGGAGGCGAAGTCGGCGGTGGCGCTAGTGGACATGAGCAGCGCTGACGCCGCGGCAACTGACGTGTGAGGGAGGCGTCCCCGGGAGGCGCCGGCGCCAGTGGTTGCCGCACCGTCAGCGTCGCTCCCCACCTCATTGTCGTCCTCCTCGTCATCGGAGTCGGAGCAGGCGGGGTTGTCGGAGTCGAGCATGACCCAGTCGTCGTATTTTTCTATGATGGTTTTGCTTTCTTTTTCTTTTTTATCTTGTTGAATCTGATTTGTTCTTCTTTTCCAATCCCCAAGATTTTCTTGCCTTTTCTCTTCCAATCTGATCTGTGGTGGGAGAAATAATGCTGTGGCGGGAGGGGATTTCAGGAGGGCGAATCAGGGATTTTGCTGCGGTGGGAGGAGATTTTGGGTGCTAGGGCACGCGAGCGCAAGGCTACGCTGCCCACAGCGTGCGCGACCCGCGTCTTCTCTTTGCTGTGCACCCTCGTTTTGGCGAGGTTCTGCGTCGCTCACTTAGGGGCCGAGAAACCTAGCTGAGGCGCGGTCGCCCGCTCCATGTTGACGCGAATCCGCCGTGGCACAACGAGATCACGCGCCAGCTAGGAGCACTGTAAGAGACCTAGGTAGGCAACGCGTGAAGGTGCTGCACTGCTGTTATTGCCGTGAGAGGAGTCATATGCGGATGAGCGCACGTCTTGCTTTCTTATCAAAATTAGAAAGTATACCGTTTTATAATGGTATACCGTCATCTAGCAGCTCTCATACTGCGTTAACTACAGTAAAATTGAAAGTATCAAGTTAACTAATAAGTAGGCCGCTTATAAATCTAGGGTGTAGCTATATTTATGGCACCATATTTTTCATCAAAAAATAGTCGGCATGTATTTACATTGTAAGTCCCTAAATTACATATGTAATTTTAGTGTATTTATAATGTAAGTCTCAAAATTACATATGTAAGTCAAAAATTACATATGTAAATTCAAAAATTACGTACTAATTACATATGTAAGTGGGGTGTAAATGAGGTGTAACTAATGTGTAAGTGGCTGAAAAAAAATCGACTGTAGTATATGGCGCCATATTTCTAGCAACTCCGTAAATCTATCTATCTATTATATACTAAAAGTCAATTAAACTTACTATAATCGCTCCTAAGCCGCCACATGGCATCTCTACAAACGCTCCTAGACTGCCAAGTGGCGTTTAAAACATCTAGCCATTAATTTTCATTTAATCTGGTGGACCTATATTTTTAACCGTTATATCTAAAAATACCAAATATATTTAATTCATCTTTAGAATTCAGAAAGCCACACGTCCACGTTGATCGATCGCTCGTGTACTTGTACGCTCATGTGCGTATACTTCGTTAGTGTACGCCCTCCCCCCCTCCCTTTCTTTTATTTTTTCTTTTTCTTTTTCACTCCCATGAGATAAAAACCAAATAAATAATTTCAACCAAATAAATAGGGAGTAGCTGATCCTATAAGCACTTTACAACATTGTCTTAAATTTATTACTTATGTATTAAAAACTTAATATGTATTATGCAATATACTTGGTCAATCCTAGCCTAAAATATCAATCGTATATCCTCACTGATCCCTATATATGCAAGTTATATATATAAGTCACTATTTACTAATCACCAAGTCATATTACTTACGGGGTGTTCATGCACAATGCACCTAACGGCCGGTTAGCTAATATCTAATGAGCAATGAGCATGTATGTCATCAAACACCGAAGATAAAGAGCAATTCTAAGTGTGTAATGATCAACAAATTATAGGTAAGTAGAGGATGCAACCAATCCATCGCAAACAATACTTGACTACAGGTAGATTGTGACTATGAGTAATAGTATTTCTATACTCCTACAAACACTTCTAAGATGTCATGTGATGCTCTAATTAGAACTAATCTAAGAAAAACTGTAAAATAAAATAAAAATAACTATTCATCGATTTACACTCAAAATCGGTGATCCATTATTTTTCAACCATTAAATTAGATCTATAATAATAATCCCTCTGTCTAAAAACCATCTAATCCCTTCTTACGTACATACACAGCTACCATTAAATTAGATCTATAATAATAATCCCTCTGTCTAAAAACCATCTAATCCCTTCTTACGTACATACACAGCTCCTATGTACATACCTATGCAGATATATAAAAAAGAAAAAAAAAGAAGAGTGTGTATATGATTTGTCTCATATGGTTGTTTTCCCTTTCTTTCCGGATTAAGGTGTTTTTCTAAATTGAGCATATATGTAGTGATCACTCCTTGCCATGGCACAGTCTCATGCCACCCTCTTCCCATCAAATTTTTAAAAATACTTTTTTACTAACAATTTAAAAGGCAATCACATGAGCTCACATAAATGCATGCGGACGCACATCATGAATACAAATTCGCAAACCCAATTTCTATGATAGACAAATATTTATCCGAAAAGAAAAAAAAACAAACGTCCATACTAGAAACTACTACGCTAGAAAAAAACAAACATGTAACTACATTTATCTCTTTTTTTTATGTCGTCCCCATCAAAATAGTGTTAACATTTTGCACAAATAATTTTAATAAATTTCATCAAATATTAATCCCCACAAACATGAATTGGTGAATTAGATGTATAATACACGAAAAAAATAAAAACTTATATTAACTTGTATGTTTGCAAAAGATCACAGTTTGAGAAAAAAAATTTTACGTGGTCCTCACCATCGAAGCTATTAGATTTTTCGAAGTAGAGTCCAATGATCAACCCTGCTAATTTTTAAAAGAGAAACTTATATATATACCACTAAAATTTAGTAGTATCGATTAACACCATAAACAAACTATATATACTCTATATAATAAATCAACTCAAGACATAAAAAAACTATTTTCATCAACTCTATTTTCTCTCACTCATACCCTAAAGGGTGCCAAGCATGGATCTCAACTGGCTACATTGTAGTAACTATGGCAGGAGTATGCATTATTGAGCTGAAGTCATCTTACCCAAACTGATCTACCTTATTTTAAACTATTAGATCTATATATTAAAAACACCTACTGATCGATCAGGCCGTCAGAGGCCGTCAGAGTGCGTATGTACAGCACATGTTTCCAGTTCCCTGCTCACGGACTAAACAAACCCACTGGATCTCTCGCCTCTTTGTTTTCCTTACAACAATTAAGTTAACCACTAAATAAAAGATCCTAAAAATTACCCTGAAAAAAATATCCACCTTAATTTTTTAATAAAATTGGTAGACTAATTACTTCATACCATTAGACATCTAACGACTTTCTACCAACTTAATTATATTTCCCAACTTGTATACCGGGTCTATTTAAGCTAAATCAATCTATAAGGTACAAATAAATCCGTCTATGAATGAAGCTCTTTTTTATTACTATATATCTCCGTCTTATAATGGATCTTAAAATTTTATACCCCCTCCATCCCGAAATATAACAACTTTTAGCACTTACGGTACATTACCACCAACATTCACGTCCCAACCAATCACAATTCTCCGCCTTTCACTTTTCTCACCTTCCTTCATTTCTCAACCCAACATAACATCTCCCTATTAATTCTACTTACTTTCTTAATAATTGTATCCAACTCTATAACTTCTTATATTCTGGTACGGAGGGAGTAGAAATCAAGGAGGAATGAAAAAAATACTATGATACCCATGATTAAATAAGGCTCATTAAATAAGGGGTATGTAGAGAGTTAGAAAATGGTTAGAGTAATGTTGGATAAAAATTAAATGAAGAATGACCAGATGGAACGAGTAGTATTAATAATTCCTTATATTTTAGGATATAAAATTTAAATCCTTCGATTTATGGATGGAGGTAGTAGAAGTAAATAGAAGTACATGAGTATTTGTTTAATTAGATAAAGAAGTCATATTATCATATTTTTAATAGAAAAATTCTTATATTAATATATCGTAAAATCTACAAAGGCATATTTTGTATACAAGAAAAAATATTAATTAAAAGTTTAAACTAAGATGCTAAATATTTTTAAAAATAAAAACATGTAGTATAAAAATAATATTTTCATATGAACCAGCTCCATTATTGTGACATATTTTTCTCATAAATTTAAGACGACATGATGCAAGTAATTTTAGTTTACAATTTGTAACAGCCCATTCTTCAGAACAAGGCAGCCCAGCCTCCATCCAATTGGCACGCTTACTTATAAATATTACCCCACTTACACTTTCATTCTCGCTTCGCATAAAATAGTCAACCCAAAAATGATATGGTTGGAGGGATAATGCCTTACAAGTTGGCTACACTCTTGCTTAAATAGCAAGATAGTACTACTAATCATGTGCACACAATGCTTATGGACAACACATATCAAATCCTTTCAATAAAAAAACATAGACCACATCCTAATTGCACTAGGATGTCTAAGACACCCCCCTCAAAGGATCTGACGTTCCCATCGGTCCAACTTACCTCTATAGTTACATATGCATATAGACAAATATCCAGAAACATGTTCCCTCTTAACGCACGCTCGTACGTCCAGTGATCGAAACAAACTTCCAAAACAATCCAAAAAAATATTGATAAATATAGATTTAGAAGAGTATAAAAAAAATCCTATACATAAACATTCATCACAAAATTTCAAACACTGTTCAATAAGGTGCCCGCGTATTTGCGCGGGCTACCTTCCTAGTTATTATATACTAAAAGTCCGTCACGTGGCACCCATACAAATGCTCCTATACCGCCACGTAGTTCTCTAATAAATTAGAAGAATTATAAAAAAAAGCAAAACATCTGGCCGTTGGTTTTTATTTAATCTGGTGGACCCAATATTATTTTTAACCATTAGATATAGCATAAAAATGTCAATTAGATTTATTATCTTTAAAAAGCCACACATGGCACGTACGTGTACGTACGTCAAGTACGTACATATTTTGTACGTGGGCCCCATGTCTTCTTTTTATTTTTCTTTTTCACGAGCACATGATGAGAAAAATAAAATTCATATTTCAGCCCATATAGTTCGGAGTATGTACGTTGCACATGAGATAAAAACCACATTAATAATTCCAGGCTTCAGCCCATAGTTGTACAAATATAAGTTATTTTGAGTTGTATTGTACTATACGCACGTCATCAAAATATTTATAAAATATCTAAATAAGTGGATAATATACATTATATAATTATATAATTGTATATCACTTAATAACATGTATTGTTAAATTAGAAATGCATTTTGAAAAATAAAAACAACTCCAGTTATGAGTAACATTAAAAAAATTACTCCCTACTATAAGAAAATACTGTTATATAAGAATAATATTACTAAATTATTATAATTACACTCTACCAATCAAATACTTAATAATTAAAAAAATTACCAAAAATATAATATAAACTTGGCAAATATTAGTGCACTAACCATCTACACTATTCATAAAAATAAGGAAAGTTTTTTTTATTAAGTATACTATTAATAATTTTAATGTTATGATTTAAAAAGTAATAATATTATTTATTTGTTAATTTTTTATTATACCGAATAAGGGAGTAACTAATCCCAGAAGCATTTTAGAACACACTCTTAAACTTATTACTTATTACTTAGATACCAACACAATATGTACTGTACAATATACTTGGTCAATTCTAGCCTAAAATATCAATCGTATATCCTCATTGATCCCATATACCATATATGTAAGTTTTATATACAAGCCATATTCACTAATCGCCAAGTCATATTACTTATGAGGTCTCTGTGCACAGTGCATATAACGATTAGCTGAGATCTAATGAGCATGTGTCTCATCAGGCACCGAAGATAAAAAGCAATACTAACTACGTAACTGTCAAAGAGGATGCAACCAATCCACCGAAAATAATAGTTACTACAATTAGATTGCGACTATGCGTAATAGCATTCCTACACTCCTATAGACGCTCATAAGATGTCACGTGATGCTCTAATTAGATAGAATCTAGAAAAAGTTATTAAAAAAGCAAAACATCTATTTACACTCAAAATCGGCGATCCATTATTTTCAACCATTAAATTAGATATATGACAGTAATACCTTTGCCCTAAAAACTATCCAAGCTGTACTTATATACATACACAACTCCTACATACGTGCACAATAGATAAAAAAGAAAAAAAAATAGTATATGATCTGTCCCATCTAGAAGTTTTCTTCCTCTTTCCAACTATAAGGTTTTTCCCAAATTGATCATATGCATAGCGAAAACTCCTAGCGATATGGAAAGAGAAGACATGCCATGACGCCGCCTCATGCCACCCGTTGCTCTACCCTCTTCTCGTCAATTTACTTGAAGTATTTTTTTTACTAACGATGTAAAAAGCAATAATATGAGCTCGTCTAAATGCGTGCAGATGCACTCTATGGATACACTTACATACATGATGGACAAATATTCCTTCGAACAAGCATTGGTGAAATAGATGTATAATATAATAAAAAAATAAAAACTTGTATTAACTCATATGTTAGCAAAGATCACAGTTTGAGCAAATATTTTTTACGTGGTCCTCACCATTGACTGAAGCTATTAAATTTAAAGTAGAGTCGAATGATCAACCGAGCTAATTTTTAAAAGAGAAAATAAATTATGTCTACTCTATACAATAAATCGACTCAAAGACATAAAAAAAAAACTATTTTCATCATCTCCATCTTCTTTCACTCACACCCTAAATGATGCCAAGCATGGATCTCAACTGACCTACTTACCAATACAATCCGTTATAAAATTATACTCTACGCTTATCTTTAGGAGCTCGACTATATCAATGCGGAACCCAAGAATAAAGGCATCAAAGAAAAAATCTTAACGGCTACAATCGGCTTCACCCGACTTTTAGAGAGGCATTCATATATAAGTTTAATGATTTCATCCTGTTAATTGGTAGAAGCGGTATATTTAAATATTTATATATAGATTTGGATACCTGTAAGTCATGTTATTTGGAATGAGGTAGAGATGAACCTTTTTTGGTATTAATGATGCATTGGGTTTATTTTTTGGTACATATATAATTCTATCAATTAAAAAGACCTTCATATTTTAAGACAATGATAGTAAGTAGTGGTGATGAGTGAGAACAAAAAGATTTTTGTTTGGATATGATAGATATTCATATTATTTAGTATGTCAACATTTATGGTTTACTCCCCCGTCAAAAAAACCCACTTTTGAATTTGAATATGGATACATATGACCAGATTCAAACATAGAAGTGAGTATTTTTTTTTTTGACAGAGGGAGCATTCTTTATAGTAAATATAGCGAGGCAAAGCTTCATTTAGTTTTTTTTATAAACAGTAAATAAATTTCCCGTATGTGCGCAGGCTTTCTTCCTAGTTATTAAGTAAAAAGCCTATATCATCCTACCGTTGTCTATATCTCGTTATTGCCAGTTGAGATCAAATTATTTAACCTCTGCTATATATCTCGTGCAGCTTCTCTAATCAGTACTTGCGGCTCGTCAATATTTTAGGCCTCACATCTTGGACTGTTGTAGACGATCGATAGTTATGGTATGACGGCTGCGTTGACGGGGATAGATATAGATGTGGTAGTAACTTTTTGCCATTCAAAGCATCACGTGTACATCTGATCTCACAAGATCGACTTTTGTCTATTTTGCTTAAACTTCTCAGGTCACAACCACGTAACAATATCTGATCTTTCAGACTTTGCACTCCAATGGCCAATATACGGGGTCGTATATATATCCTATATATACACACTACTGGAGAATCTTTTATAGTCCTGGTTGGGAACCCCTTTTTAGTTCTGGTTTTCCAACCGGCACTACGAATCCGGGACTAAAGATGACTCCTAGGGGCAGCGGCAATCCGGTTAGTTTCTATTTTTTTCATTGTTTTTTTTTCTAGTGATTTTCTCCCAAATCCAGAGGAATGCATATCCCCAAATCAAACTAATATTCCAAATACCACAAATTAAATACATCACAGATCCATGCAATGGATGGCAGATTCTAAAAAAAAGAAATTATACATCTCAATCCATCAAATGAATCACAAATTCTTCATCTCAATCAATACAATGAATCACAAATTCTTAAAAAAAAAGGACAAATCTCCGGTCGGCCTCCATGCATGCATATGCCGCCACTCCCACCCGCCAGCCGCCACTGCGCCCGCCCGGCGGCCGCCGCCGCCGCGCCCTCCCGGCCGCCGCCGCTCCCACCCAGCCGCCACCGTGCCCGCCTGGCGGCCGCCGCCGCCACGCCCTCCCAGCTGCCGCCGACCCAGAGAGCAAGAGTACTAGTAGAGAACTTCGTGGGGAGGGGCAGGAGAGAGGAAGGGGGAGGAAGAGGAGAGGAGAGGGGAAGTGCATGCGCTTGGTTGTTGGATCGAGATGAGAAGGATAAGGCCGATATTAAACAGGGAGAGAGGAAGGGGAGGGGATCGATAAGTCTCGGACTTGGCGCGCGCGCGGCTCGGGAGGATTTTTGTTGTTCCCGGTTGGGGTATATCTAAAGTTAATTGGGGCCTAACTAGATCTGGTAACTTCTTTGAACCGGGACTAAAAACACCAACCGGGACTAAAGATCAAAATTTTTTTAACCAGGACTAAAAATGATCTTTAGTCCCGGTTACTATTCGAACCGAGACTATTGTATTTTTTGGACGACCGACAAAATATGGTTTCTCCAGTAGTGACACAAGCTTTCCGTACACACCAACTAGTAAATCTTTACTATTATAAAAATTGAAGATGTTTTTGCCTCATGCTTTGGTAAGTCGCCCGACTTCCACACGGCCTCCCCACACCTCCATTTTCTCCTGGTTTTTTTTCAACCGCAGTCCTATAAGTTCAATTTGGTTTCAGTCAGGCGTTGTCCGATTCCCCAGCTCTCACAAGCTACGCAACGATGCACGATGGATGAGATCACGTTTCCACGCAGTGGTGCAAAATCCGGTTCATTTACGTTCCGAATCGCCTGAATTAGAGCCCGCCGATCTATGTATATACTATAACTATATACACACACACAGATATACTCCCTCTGTTTCGAAATGTTTGACGCCGTTGACTTTTTAGCACACGTTTAATCGTTCGTCTTATTAAAAAAATTTAAGTAATTATTAATTATTTTCCTATAATTTGATTCATTGTTAAATATATTTTTATGTAGACATATAATTTTACATATTTCACAAAAGTTTTTGAATAAGACGAACGGTTAAATATGTGCCAAAAAGTCAATGGTATCAAATATTTTGAAACGGAGGGAGTACTATACGCAAGAGTATCGTAAGTACACACCTGCAGATTGTTCGACTGTCGACGAGCGCAGTTGGTTGAGGCTGCGTTTTGATTAGCAGCTAGGAAGCGGCCGGGTGCGCTCCAAGGCCTGAGGCCGATGGTTCAGTCGTGGCGAGGCGAACCACCAAGGCATGCACCTGCCAGCAGCAACGACAAGATCTACTCATCGTGTATTAGATGGATACGCATAGAACAAATTATTTAGTTTTCCTGCCATCTAGACAACTTGAGTTTTTGTTTATAGGGCAATCGTCAGATGAATTCTTTACATGGAGAAAAAAATATATTTTTGGTTCTTACTGCCTCGTTTTTTAATATATGACACTGTTGATTCTTTCACCGTTCTTTTTATTCAAATTTTTTATATAAATCTTTACTATTATAAAAATTAAAGATGTTTTTGTTGGTACTTTGATATGTCATCTGTGTTTGAGTCGGTTTTAAATTCACTCGCTTTTGGAAATACAAATCCATGCTTGAGATGGTTTTAAGTTCGTTCTCTAAATACAGAAGGAGTCGTATAAGAAATGGTAACTTGAGACGATCAAACTCTTAATTTTAGCTCATAATTTTATAAAAAAACAAATCCAAGCAAATTTCCACGGTGAATTTCACCTTAGCTAAACCGTATAATAATAAGGTAATTCAAATAACCTCCTCGTTGCAACGCATGGGCATTTTTTATAGTGTTATACAAAATTTTAAAAAAATTAGACGCATACTTCTAATAATATTACACCTACGTGCGAAATCTTATCTTCAAATTCATTATGTTTTAGCTGTAAAAAAAAGATAAAATTCTGACAGATTTTTATCCTTAACACTATCAGATTTTTTAACTTTTTTTGTTACGGCTAAAATATAATGAATTTAAATATGAGACTTTGTAGATATGTGTAATACTATTAGAAGTAAATGTCCAATTATTTATAGACATTTTTGTGATATTTGCTAGTCAGTGTGCACTTATATTCACAGTATATGGAAGTTCTTACCCCTAATTTCAATTTTAATTCTAATTTTACCTTAATTTTGTAATATTATAATTTCATTCCGTTTTCTCAACTTAAGCTTGTGTTTGCTTTGATTTTAGGAATTAACGGTGCTCAAGCTTGTATGTACTTCCTTCATTTTATAATATATTATAAGCCGTTTTGATTTTTTTTTCAAACTTTTTAGGTTTTATCAAGTTTATAGAAAAATTTAGCAACAATATAAGTTTGACGTAGAAAATAGCAAGTCCTGATAAATAGACAAAAACACCCAATGAGATGATATAAGTAGATTAGATCATGCAATGAGTAGAAATGCATAATTACATACTACTATACTAGCAATATACATCCTTGTTCTTATTCCCCCATATATAGTAGTATGTAAACCATATTATTGATATAACGTACGGCATCCAACTATACCTTTCATACTTTTTTGCATTCATTGAACAAACTGCAGGCAGTTGATTTCGATGCCTAGTCGAAGAAAATGTACAACAATGCTCACGCAAAGTCAACTATGTGAACACGAATCAGATCGTAGACTCGAACATTTTGCTTCGATGCTTTGACAATTATGGATCAATGTGTTTCATCCTTTTACAGGAGATATTACTCTCTCCGTCCAAAAAAAACTCAACTTCTGGAGTTTGAATTTTGTCCCAAAAGAAACCAATTTCTATCATCCTACCTACCCTTAGCATATAAAACGAGAAGTTTTATCTCTCGAAAACCCTGTACCCACCTATCACCATTACTAATTTTTTCGATAATGAGGAGCATTTTGATCATCTTTACTCCTCACTAAATTTGTATTGGAATGCTCTTTTTGGACGGAGGGAGTAGGTACAAAGCAGACGCAGAACAAGTCCACTGCAGAATTATATAAAATCGAATCACTGGCCTTTCAATCGCTAGACTGGACTGTGTCCAATATTACTTATTCTAAACCATATTATTGATACTACGTACCGGTCGTACTAGCACTGCAAGTCGCACCAGCTGCTACAACCATAAATCTACCACATGAATACATATACTACCTCTGTCCGTATCATTTTAAATGCAGTTATGGGTTTCCATGTTTAACGTTCCGTTTTATTTGAAAAAATATATAAAAAATTTAGTCAAATAGAAAGTACTATTTATGTTTGATCATTTAATAACAACAAAAAAAATACTACTCCCTCTGTTTCACAATATAAGTCATTCTAACATTTTCCACATTCATGTTAATGTTAATGAATCTAGACATCAACATGAATATATAAAATGCTAGAATGACTTACATTGTGAAACGGAGGAAGTAATAAAAAAACTGTTCAAATAAGACGGACGATTAAACGTTGGACATAAATAGTGTAAAACTATATTCTTTATAGATCGGAGGTACTCCCTCCGTCCCATAATATAAGGGATTTTGAGTTTTTACTTGTAACGTTTGACCACTTGTCTTATTCAAAATTTTTTGAAATTATTATTTATTTTATTTGTGACTTGCTTTATTATCTACGGTATTTTAAGTACAACTTTTCGTTTTTTATATTTACAAAAAAAAATTAAATAAAACGAGTGGTCAAACGTTGCAAGCAAAAAAAACTCAAAATCTCTTATATTGTGGGACGGATGAAGTAGTATATCTTCGTGTTGGAATACAGGAATACCAAGCTAGCCATTTTCCTTCCATTCCTCAATAGCAAAGTACCGATGAATAATGACGATCCACACGAAAACGGCTCTGCTATGCCTCCTAGGCGCCGTAGCAACTACGGCATGGCTCTCCTTCGCCGTCGCGCAACCACAGCCGCCGCCGGCCTGCCGGAGAAGATGCGGCGACGTCGACATCCCTTACCCGTTCGGCCTCAACGGCGATGCCCCCGGCTGCGCCCTGGGCCACGGCACCTACGGCTTCAACATCAGCTGCAACGACACCGGCAACGGCGTGTACAAGCCCTTCATCTGGGACGTCGAGCTGCTCGGCGTCTTGCTGCCGGAAGGCCAGGCCAGGATCCTGATGAGCATCTCCTCCTACTGCTACAACCCGGCCACCGGCGCCATGGACGGTCCCGAAAACAACACCTGGGCGCTCGACTTCACCTCGTCGCCGTACAGGTTCTCCCACACCGGCAACGTGTTCACCGCCATCGGGTGCCGCACGCTCGCCTACATCGGCGGCGACAACGTGGACGCCGACGTCGGCAGCCTGACCACCGGGTGCGTGGCCACGTGCCGGCTGCAGGCCGGCAACCTCACCGTCACCGACGACGACGTCGGCGCCTGCTCCGGCATCGGATGCTGCCGGACGTCCATCCCCGTGGGGCTCCAGTACTACTACGTCTGGTTCGACGACCGCTTCAACACGACGGCCATCCACAACGTGAGCCGCTGCAGCTACGCGGCGCTCATGGAGAAGTCGTCGGCGTCGTGGTTCAGGTTCACCCCGGCGTACGTCACCTCGTCGGCGTTCAACGACACCTTCAACGGGCAGGTCCCCTTGCTGCTTGATTGGGCCATCGGAAACGAGACCTGCGAGCAGGCGAGGCGAGCGAGTCCCGAGTCCTATGCGTGCAGGAGCAGAAACAGTGAGTGCTTTGACTCGCCAAGCGGGCTAGGCTACATCTGCAATTGTTCCAAGGGATTCCGTGGAAATCCTTACCTGCACCCAGAAGATCCCAGCAGTTGCCAAGGTGAATGTTCCCTTTTCTTGATTGAGGAATTAAAATAGTTGCTGTGTTAGTTAGTTTGGACAGTAACATAGGATTAATTAGGTAATAATCAAACAACAAACAGAGTATTATTAGGTTTTAATTGAGGATCAGAGCAATTAATTAATTTAGACTTATGGTGTTTCTTATTTGTAGTATTTGATTTTGTTAAAAGGACACCTTAGTATTATGGACGTGACTACACAGCTAGTGGTAACTAGTTTGTCTAAACCAGCTACCAGTTCATCTATGAGAGACATTATCAACCTATATTTCAAATACAATTTTCTATTAAACTACTCATCCGATTTATGATCCGATTGCACCATTATGTTTGTAACAATTAAATCTTTAAAACAAGATCACACATGATTATATTTTGATAAAAAATTATAAATTACTTTTATAATATATCTAAATTACTTTCAAATTTCACTAAATTACTTCTTATACATGTAAAAGTAAATTCAATGAAGCCTAAAAGTAATTTGCATATATTATAGAAGTAACTTATAACCAAAAGAAAGTAACTTTAATGAATGTCTTTTTTAATTGGATGTGACTACACAGCTAGTGATAGCTAGTTTGTACTCCATCTAGTATCTCCTTTCAACTTGAAAAATACGATAGTATCTTCTTTTCTCATTCTATATGAAAAACAAAAATGAAAGAAAAAGACAATCAATGATTAAACAGATTTATAGAGAGCTACTTTTGAACCATGCAAAAGTTACTTCCAATTAACATTGAAATTACTTTTAAAAAATATTAAACTTATGTGTGTTGATCTGTGCTGATTAAATTTAATTTCTAGATAAAGTCATATTTTTATCCCTACGACGAATTTACTTCTAATGTCGTGACAAAATTACTTCCGTTTTGTTTTAAGTTACTTTTATAATATATTTAAATTACTTTTAGACTCTATTAAATTTACTTTTATATGTCTAAGAAGTAATTTAGTCAACTCTAAAAGTAACTTATATATATGATAAAAGTAACTTACATATATAATAAAAGTAATTTACAAATATAAATATTTTTTCATCGTAATATAATCATGTAAGATATTGTTGTGAAGATTTAATTGTAACGAACACAATGGTGTAATCAGATTGTAGATCGGATAAGTAATTTGAGAGAAAACTTTGTTTGAAGAGGAAAAGGACGTACATGTATATTAAAAAAAATGCATGCATGTATTACCATGTAATAGCTGGACTTCTCCACGTTTCTCTATGTTGGCGTCGCTAGTTAAGGCAAAATTGAGATACCTCTCTAAATAGATTTTACATAGTATTATTTAGCTACACATTGTAGACGCACAATCTATTTGATTTGGTTCAAATTAAACGGACCTTTCAAAAAAAGTTCCATTGTCTCGTTCACCCAATTAGGGCCTATTTAGTTAGCGAAAAGAAAATTTGTTGGTGTCACATCGGATATTTGACTGGATATCGGAAAAGGTTTCGGACATAAATAAAAAAACTAATTTCATAACTCGCCTGGAAACCGCGAGACAAATCTTTTGAGCCTAATTAATCCGTTATTAGGATATGTGGGTTACTGTAGCACTTATGGATAATCATAGACTAATTAGGCTCAAAAGATTCGTCTCGCGATTTCCCCCCTAATTGTGCAATTAGTTTTTCTTTTAATCTTATTTAATGGTTCATGCATGTGTCCAAAGATTCGATGTGATGTTTTTGGGAAAAATTTTTGGGAAACTGAATCAGGCATTAGTTTGGATCTCTTGTGAAGAGAATGTCGATATATATATATATATATATATATATATATATATATATATATATATATATATATATATATATATATCTTTGTTTTTAGTAGTACTGCTTCCTCCTACTCTAAAGAAGTGCAGTTTGAACTAGTCAAACACATATTAAGAAAAAGGTTAAAAGACTAATATACCTTTCACTACTGTTGACAGTACACTAACTTGGACCCGATGTCGCGCACAAGTCGTATTGTTGGAATCGGCTATATCGGCTTATTTAGCTCGACTCAGACTCAGCCGATCCTAACCGTAGCCGATCTGAACTCCAGCCGTCTTTGTTTCCGAACTTGATCTCCGCCTCCAACTCCGCTTTGATCAAATCCTCTTTCTTGACATAGATGCTACCAAATTTGTTTGTTAACAACTACTAGATAATTATTTTTCTATAAGAGGACCTATATAAGTTGTAGGCGGACCATAAATGATCGTGCCTTTAAAAATCGAGGCTCATTTTCATATGCGGTCTAAAAATCTATTTATGCAGACAGACCACGGCATGAAAAGATGAGCATATTTTTTCATGTGGTTCTCTTAAGTGGCTAAAACTACACTTATTTAGGGCTACAGGGAGTAACTGCTACCATGAAAGTGTTAGTCTATACATGTTTGTTTTGGTTTCTATATTTGCTATGATATATTTTTCACTTAAACTCTCTCTCTCTCTCTGTTTAATGACTAATTGTAGATATTGATGAGTGCACGGATCAGAACATGAATAACAATTGCCACGGGATTTGTCGTAATACTCTTGGTGGGTTCGAATGTATTTGTCCTGCGGGTACCCGAGGCAATGCCTCAGTTGGACAGTGTCAGAAAGTGCTAACACATGGAGTACTGTTGGCTATAGGTATAAATGCATTACAATTATGTTTTGTGTGTTTGTATATATATGAAGATGCTTACTTAATTTACTAATTTGATCTAAAAAAATCAGGAATTTGTTCCTCAACGGTTGTTGGCCTTCTAATTTTCCTTGGCATAGAATGGATCAAGTATAAACGTCGATTGGTTAGACAAGATCTCATGAATAAAAGGGATGCATATTTTCGTCAACATGGAGGCCAATTATTACTTGATATGATGAAATTAGAGAATCAAGTTTCATTTAAGTTGTATGACAGAGAAGAAATTGAGTTAGCAACAAACAACTTCAGGGAGAGCGCAATCCTCGGTCAGGGCGGTCAGGGTACTGTTTACAAAGGTTTTGATCTAGATCCAGAAAACAATCCTGTGGCAATAAAGAGATGCAAGGGAATCGATGCGAATAGGAGGATGGAATTCGGACAAGAGTTGCTCATACTCTCCCGAGTGAGACATGAGTACATTGTCAAACTTCTTGGTTGTTGTCTGCAGTTTGAAGTTCCTGTTCTAGTATATGAATTTGTGCCGAATAAGACCCTACACTATTTGATTCATGGCCAAAGCGATGCATCCACTAGAACACTAGATATCCGACTGGAAATCGCTGCCCAGTCTGCTGAAGCACTTGCATACCTACATTCACTTGATCATCCTATTTTTCATGGGGATGTGAAATCTGCCAACATACTTATTGGTGACAAATTTACTGCAAAAGTTTCTGATTTTGGGTGCTCAATATTTAGGGCAGCGGCTGATGAAAATATTAATGTAGTGAAGGGAACAATTGGTTATCTAGATCCAGAATACCTCATGACGTTCCAGTTGACTGATAAGAGTGATGTCTACAGCTTTGGCATTCTTCTTCTAGAGCTCTTGACACGTAGGAAGCCTCTATCCAATGAGGTGAGCCTCGCCTCTCTCTTCCAAGATGCTATGAAGAAGGGAAACATTGATCATCACATAGATAAAGAAATACTACATGAGGATAACATGGAACTGCTATACGAATTCGCATGTCTAGCAAGCCAGTGCTTAGTTATGGACAGTGAGAACAGGCCAGCAATGAGCCATGTGGCAGACATACTTCGGCAATTGGCAGATACGGCGTCACAACAACACACTGGCACACTTCAGGGTATTCGCTCACTCAGATTATTGGGAAACTCAAGTGGTAGCATCTCAGAGCCGTGTTATTCTCCTGTTAAAACAATGGAGTATGACAGCAGGAAGACATCTATGGGCATTGAATTTGCAAGATAAGGGCATCTGCCATGTATAAGCATTAAACTTAGTTGCACAAGCCTATAGAAAGTTTTTGTCTGAGCTACATTTGGCTTCTATGTCGCTCTGAGATTGTTCAACATGGAAGGAATGAGAACGTACCAATTCCCATGATAGCGTAATATGGTGATCCGAACATGTAAAGGTGGTAAAACATGCTTTGGCATGGAATTGTCAACACTTTGCTGACTGTACATGCTATGGTCCAAAACCGAAAAATTCCGATTCATTTGTGCTAAAACAGATATGTCCGGACCTATTTTCTATGCTTAATATCCTCTTACATTCTATATTTTCCTCATCACACAACAACCTTTTATTTTCCAACGTACGTTTTGCCATAACATGTTATATTCACGGTTGGCTTTGCCCATTGTAACGCATGAATATTTTGCTAGTTAGATAAAATAAAAATTTGGTATACCTATGGCCTTTGCATTAAGTAACATCTCTGTTTTTCTCTTGTTGGACATTTGGTTTTTGCTGAATAATGTATGGAACCACTCATGGCATAACATTCCACAGAATGGCATAGCCTATCTAAACCCAACAACATAGGTCGGCCTCTTGGCAACCGGCCGAGATAGCGAAACTATGGCTTGCTACGCGATAAGATCACCACATAATGCGCTACTTCTCTCGATTCACGGAAGAAACTACAACGCCGATTGGCACAACCATAGCTTTGCGCATCTGGTCCATATCCACCAGCAGCGGTGTGAACAGAGCATTTATAGATCGACGAGTTTCCTGGGTGAACAGATTGAAGACGAATGACGGAGCAGAAAATAACTGAGTACCAGCCCAGTTCCGTACACGTATGACCTGATCCATTGTCAGCACTATTGAGGGGAGATACCCGTAGACCGGATAAATAGGGTATTGGGGTACATTGGTACGAGGATCTATGCGATATGGCATCTAGCAAACAAGAAGACAAGGATTATAATAAGGATTGTGCTAGTTCAGGCCCCTTATCAGGTATAGCCCTAGTACAGTTTATATAATATTGATATGGAAAACTATATAGTACAATAAGAGTAGATGAATCCGATGATACCGGCGAGATCGTAGTCGTGGGATTAGACAAGATCTCCCGGCAAGTTGGCTTCACGTGCTCCGGCTTCGTAGACTATGGTGGGTATGCTGCCGGTGAGATTCGATGCCTTGAACCCTCCAGGGGGTACGCCTTTTATACCGTGGATCAACTTAGTCTCCAAGTAGAACTCGGGGACATCGGACTACACGCGATATAGAAGAAACCCAACCCTTTCCAAGTAAGACGTCATTAGTCACTTGCCTATAAGGATATTTTCCATATTATCTTGTGATTTCCTTTATCGTATACGGAAATAGATCATATCTTCGATGGTGTACCGTATCCGCATATTACATAAGTCATAGGATAGGAGATATGCCTTATCCGTAACCATGACAGTAGCCCCGACTTCAACTTAAATGAGTTCACGTTGTCATTCACGACTACGCTTATGTTAACAGTGAAATTTGGTAAGCCCTTAAGAGAATTATCACATCGCCAATAGTTGGATTCCTGCTATATTCGGTTAAGGAAATTAATCTATTAAAGGAAGCTTATCCAGAAGTTACCGAGTTCAAGGACGATGCGGCATGGCAAGTTATCTATTAATTAGGAAGAGTTTGTTAGTTTCCTTTTATCTTTAGGAAAGTGTGTTTAGTGTCAAATAATGACTTTATGTTTAGTATCTCCCCATGGGTCATTGTAAACTATCTCTCGATCAATACAACTACTCTCGGTGCATCGCCACCCTCTTTACCGAGGTTTTTACTTATCATCCGGTGGAACTTGACACCTGACAGAGGGCTGCATCGGTTCAGTTTGATCTCCGGCGAAGGGGTAAGTACTACGTTCCGCTGGACCTGGTGAATCTATCGGCTACATTGCTGTTGTTCACGGCTGCATCGCTTCGATCTCTTGGATCGCTCTGGTTTCATTGATTTAGCCGATGACAACAAAGATTTCATTGATTTATCTAATCTTGTGGATTTTATGACATCGGACCTCCAGTCGATGTCTGCTTTAACCTTCGGATCAATACTTATTTTATCATATCATTGTTAGCCGATTGGTCTATACTGGATTATATTATTGTTATATTATATTATCATCAGTCGATTGCCTCGACATTGTTATTTACATCAAGCGTCAGAATCTACATCGGAATTATAGCCGATAGCTCAAAACTCTATTGCTATCGACTGGTATCGGCATCGACTGGAATTACTCCATCGGCTTGTCAGCCGATCGGCTCATTGATCTGCTGTTTACATATCTTGTCAGTTTGCAGGATCAAACTGACTGGCACGCCCGTATCTCATCAATATTTTGGATCTGCACTAGAGCTAAGTAGATCTCCCAGGCCAGTGTGTGTTTTTCACATCAACACGCTTTTTGGTACGCCCGGTAGAACCACGAATTTTATACCTACATGTCTTAAGAAGTCAATGCCAATATCATGGTCACAGTGGAGAATTTAATGGAGGAACAGAGGCAATAGATGGAGCAGTTTGTAGCTGATTTTCAAATGCGTTGTCTTCAATGTTTCATCATGACACAAGAAGGGCCAATTCAGAAGACTCAATTCCCCAAGCCGATAGTTGAAATACTTCAAGATACAGTTGATGAAGCGGTTCATCTCGCATTGTTTAATCAATCTAGAGTTTTCACGGATACATTACAAAATTTGATCAAGGTAACAGTTGATGAATTAATTAATCAGAAAAGCCAGCTCAGGGGGCAGACTGAAGAACAAGAACAGTATCGGCTTGGGGGGGCAAGCACATCAGTGTCAGCATGACGAGCTACATCAACAATATCGGCCAGAAGAATATAAAACACATCAGAATATAGAAGATTGGGCCGATAGAATTGCGAAGTTAGTAGAGGAGCAGTTTGGACTTAGACCTAAGGAACAGATCCATGTGTATCGGCTGCCATATCTTGAGTGGTTTGATAGGGTTCCATTGTGTTGATGCGAAAAACACACACCGGCCTGGGAGATCTGCTTAGCTCCAGTGCAGGTCCAAAGGTTATTGAGATGCGGGCGTGCCAGTCAGTTTGATCCTGCAACTGACAAGATATGTAAACATCAGATCAATAAGCCGATCGGCTGTCAAGCCGATGGAATGATTCCAGCAGATGCCGATACCAGCCGATAGAGATAGGGTTTTAAGCTATCGGCTATGTGTTTGATGTAGAATCTGATACTTGATATAAATAACAAAGGCAATCGGCTGATGATAATGCAAGAAAGCAATAATATAATCCAGTAGAAACCAATCGGCTAACAATGATATGATAGAATAAGCACTGATCCGAAGGTTAAATAATATATCGACTGGAGATCCGATGTCATAAAATCCACAAGATTAGATTAAACAGTAAAATCATTGTTGCAATCGGCTAAATCCAACTTATATGCAATCCTTATAAGCCAATGCAATGTCCAAATAACTCATCGGCTGAAACCTCGATGAAACCCTTATTGGCAGTCAAAAAGCAGGCTAGGGGTTATGGTTCTAAACACGACTTAGTAGATCAAACTTAACTGATGCAACACTAAGTATGAAAAGAAACATAATATCTAGACAATCAAGGCGTTGACTGATTTTTTAGGCTGCTGAAGAAAGTCGCGAGCAAGTAAGCGGAATGTCCTGACTCTATGTTCTCGGTTTTCGTGTTGTCGTGACTTGGTCTTTCTGATAACTTGTATATTTGTCTTCATAGGGCTTCTCCGGCGTCCTCCGCACACAGAGAGGACAATGTCGCAACAAGCGTGGCGCCAGTGGTCGTCGCAGCCCGCGCCCCTCCACCTGTCACCCTTCCGCCTTCGCCTCCTCCAGCGCTGGCTGCCCCACAGACAGGCGCCGAGATGTTGGCTGAGGGCCGGCGTCTCCTTGAAGCTGACGCTTGAGAGCTGCAACTCGAGCAGGAACTCGACATATGTCACGCCCGGAATTTCTATCCAAAATTCCAAACGTTTACATGTGTGTGAACCCTCGTCCAGGAATCAGCTGAGGCACACAATAACAAATTGATAATAGAGTACAATTATTACTCTAATTAATAAGCGAATAAAATGTCATTACAGAGGTAGATAGTTCCTCTCAATCAATAAAGATCTAAGCAGCGGAAAAATAAGATAAACGGCGCAGACGACTCCACTCCACAGGCAGCTTGACCAGGGCTACACCTAATCCTCTACACCATCAGCATCACTGTAGAACTCTTCCTCTGATTAATGATTGCAAGGTGAGTATATGACATACTCAGCAAGCCACGCAGCAAATATGCAAGTGCACAGGATAACAAAGGATGGCATAGTAGGGTTTCATTTGCATAAACAGCATTTAATAAACATTTCAGAATTTAATAAAACAGTTAAGTAATAATTAAACAATATTAATCCAACGCTATACAACATACCCTGTTGCATAGGCCCAACCATTCTGAACAACCATCCCGGCTGCACAGTTCTATCTCCAAACCAGGAATATACCATTCCAAACCAGGAGCTAATCAAATTATTACCAGTTATAGCATCTTTTATTATGGTGAGAAGTGTGAAACTAATCACGAAAGACATTGTTAGACCCGCCCATAACCGCGGGCACGGCTATTCGAATAGTTTTACTCTGGCCAGAGGTGTACCACTGTACCTACAAGACACGATCCCGCACATGTTACCATGCCCCGAAGTACCACCACGGCACTACAAAGGGGGAAATCGTGACAGTACCCTTCGCACAACACAATCCACCACAGCGCACCATTCCTGGATCATAATCACTCCCTTATAAACAAGGCATGGACTCCCCAGCGACCCCCGTGGGCTTATCTCCGCCACTTCTCAATCTGGTGCCCCGCAATGATCCATGCTATACAAAAGGTAAAGCCGTTGCCCATGCTGGCTTGTGGTTGGCACGGTTAATGTTTCACAACCGAAACTCGTGAACCGGTCCTTAATTGTCATGAGCACGACCATCAAAACCATGTGCTCACAACCCACCTTTATCAAGTTTTATTTGGCAAATTAATTAATTAACCAATCACGATTGACCATCGTGAGCTTCCATTAAATATCCATAAGTGATAGTGAAGCATGATTTATCCCATTAATGAGCTAATGTTTCTAAGCACGGCTAAGCAACTATAAATAACATCTAGCTGAACCAATCCAATATATATGGTCCATGCTAGTCAAATTATAACCCATAGGAAAATAAAGTCATCTTCGGCCATAATTAAATGGGAAAGGCTCACCACCCAATGACATTCGAGAACAATGCATAAGTTGAAATAAATCAATAGCTTTAAACAGGTTCAACATGCTCAAAGGGTTGTTTGGGGGATCTGTGTGACTTGCATTGCTGGCCTTGGAACTCTTCAAATTCTTCTCCTGCAAAAACGGACTCTCCGGAAACGTCGGAATCTAAACAGAAAGGAGCAAAATCACCAAAACAGCACACAAACAAGCATGAACAGTACATGTGGTTATTTTTAACATGTAGATCTCAATTTTGGAAAAATTTAGAGACTTGAACCAACTAAATCCGAGCTAAGATGAATTAGTTATGAATTTTCAAAGATTAAATCGGATTAAATCATTTATATGGATTTTAATTGAATTATGACGCAATAATGAATTATTTTTGAAAAGGACAAAGGGAATTATTGCGTCAGCGGCTAGGGTTCGCGAAGGACCAGGTGCACGGCGGTGGTTCACGAGATTGGACGGCCGAGATCCATCCATCCAAAACGGACGGCCAAGATCCATCGGTCCACGACCAGGCCACGGGGGACGACGACGATGACGTCAGCAGTGACATCGCCACCGGCGGCGGCTCGGGCGTGCATGCTCGCCGGCGAACGACGGCGCGGCGGCGCGAACGGAGAGCACCTACGGGTAGCGGACGGCACGGCGAACTCACCGGTGACCAAAGTAGCGGCGGAGGAGCAACGGACGGCACCGGCGATGAGGAAGAAACGGCAGCGACCTTCGGCTTGACGACGGCGACGGTGTTCCGGCGGTCGACAGCGACGGCGGAGGGGCGGACGAGGTCAGCGACGGCTTGGCCATCACGACGGCGGCTTTCCCGAGCGGCAACGACGACTGGAGCGACGGCGGCGCACGGCTGGAGCGGCGGCGACGACGGCGGCGCGAAGCTACACGGGGCTAGGGCGCTACGGGCGGCGGCGGACGAAGACGAGGGTGGCGACGGGTAGCGGCGGGCTTGGGGGTGCTTAAAAAGGGGCTAGGGCGCGGCGGCGAAGGCCCACGGCGACCGGCGACGCGAAGGAAAGATTAGGGTTCGGGAGAGAGAGATGAATCCGATTCGAGATTGAATCCGCGAATTTCCAAAGCGATTTAGACGATGTTTCCAAAAGGGAAAAGGTAGAGTGGATCACGAAGATCATTTCCCCTCTATTGATTTCACCGGAAAAGGAAAGGGGCGGCTGAATTTGGAAGGAGACGACGGCGGCGCGGCGCTAGGGTTCGGGCGGCGGCCGGCCGGAGGTAGACGACAGGCCTGACAGGTGGGCCCCACCTGTCAGCGGCAGCGAGCGCGCGCGCGGGCGGGCGGCTGCGGGCCGGCTTGGGCCGGGGAGAGAGAGAGAGAGAAGGTTTTGGGCCGACTTTCGGCCCAAAGCCAAAAGAAAACTTTTAAAACCTTTTCCAATTTAAATTATTCATTAAATGCAATTCCATTTATTAAAAATACTTCCTTAGCTCAAATAAATCCCAGAAAAATCTAGGAATTATAGAGTTAAGCAAAGTATTTAATAAAATTTTATCTGGCCCCATTGTATATTGGAATTTATTAATTAAAATTAGATCTTCTCTTCTAGGCTTTTAAAATAAATTCTAATAATTCCAATTAAACAACAATTTATATATTTAGGATTTTTAGGGTGTGACAACATAGCACACGAGGACCTTCAGAAGATGAAGGAACTCGTTGTTGGGAACGAGTCACAGCGGCACGGGCTGGAGCAGCAGATGTTGGACCTAGGGGACCACCTGGAGCCAATTCGGGATGCCGTCCACAAGAACTTCACTCTCCTTCATCATCTCGCGGGGGAACTCGGCATCGAAGCCGACATCCCAAAACACTCCGACGAGACGATGCTGGTGTCTTCTCTGTATGACCTCATCAAGGCGATGGAGAAGATCCCTGGGAAGCACGCCGCCAAGGTGGCCGAGGACACCTGCACCGGACTGCGCACAGGCGCATGTCACATTCTTGCCTGCGTCAAGCTTGCCTACCCTAATATCGACCTCAACATGGTCTTGACCAAGGGGGCAGACGACACGAGCAAGGACGTGATGTCGGAGGTGTCGGAGACCATCCTCCCTTTTTATGAAGAGTAACTTATCTTGCGCTTTTAATTTCGAACTTGTAAACACATTGGGTTTGTATAGTCCTTGCTAGAACGATTCTCCCTTTTTAGTTTACTTCGAGTGATTTGCGCTTTAATGGGCAGATCTGGAGGTGTAGCTATAAATAGTCCACTCTCTCCATTTGGGAGTGCTGCTGGACTGATTGGATCATTTGAGATTCATGCTTTCTTGTTTCCATCTCTCCATGCGGGTTTGATTCGGATTTGGTGCGTGTGTGAGAGTTGTGGATTCAAGATTGTGTGGGTGCTTCTTGTTGACTTCGTGAAGATTTGTGAGCACTTGCATCATCTCCGGGAGATCGTTTTAACAGAAGACAATTTGGCTAGGAGGAATTGGAATGGTAGTTTGAGATGTTGGTTTTGTATGAAAAATGAATCGATTTACCATCTTTTCCTACATTGCCATTTTGCTAGATTTCTTTGGAGATTTATGCAATTCTCGTTTGGATTATACCCTCCACATATTATATCTCATATGTTTGGGAATTGGCTTGTTGGTGTTAATTAAAAAAATCAAGGAACTTATCCTTGTTGGACCTTCCACTGTTTGTTGGGCTCTCTGGCTTAGTAGAAATGAAATGGTTTTTGATAGATCACCTCAACTACAAAGGCATGATGATCATATCAAGCTAATAAAAGATGCGTATCATAAACTTGAGTCGACGATCATGCAGCTCTTTGCCAACTTTGGATAGAGATTCACCAATAGAATTCTGTAGTTGTGGGATCTTTACCTTGTTTGGTTTTTATTGTTTGAACCTTGTAATAATTGGTTGTAGCTATTAGAGCAAAAGTCAGGATGTTTTATTCCATTATCTAAAAAAATCTCACTTTTTCTCTTATCGAATTGCATCAAAATGAATATTCATTTAGACACAATTGCTCTTGATGTCTTTCTTCATACTTGTTCACAAGTGAGCAACTGTTTTCTCATTGGTCATATGAAGGGTGTCATCGCAACAGTTGTGTTAAGAAGCTTTTATGGTCCAGGAAGCTACCAGTTGAAGTGCTTACTGAAAGTTCAAGTGCCATTAGTTTGGTTTTGGTGATTAATGACAAATTCAATTACATGAGACTAATATTGTTATAAGGATGAAATGCGTGGAGATCAAGCTATATGTATCACTCTTTCTCTCCATGCACATATTGATATATTCATATATAATATTTTCATGTGAGACTAATGTTTTGTTTGAGCCATATCTTGTTTAGTCTCTTTACATTGAGAACATGGAGATGATGAAGGTATGTTTTTATTTTAATGTCTATATTTGATAAATGCCTTCTATTCTTGTATAGGATAAGCTCTCAATGTTTAATATCTTGTTATGTATACTCTTGCTTCACACAAATATTTTGTATGCATACATCTAGGGGGAGCAAATCCTATACTTTAGTTATGCATGTAATCGATCCAAGTTATTCACTTTCATTTAATTGAGATCTTTAGATTTGAGCATATATTTGAGTATATGACACTTCTGGTGTTGATTAATACTCATCATTTATTCATATCCTATTATACATGCGATCGGTTGGTTAACATGTGGAGGTTGACAACCAGATCATTGGGACTAATAATTTTATTGAGTTGAATGAAAAAAATAGGTCTCAAGGATTGCAAAGGTGTTAATGCTCAAATGATATAATTACACCAAATGATACCAAGAATGACAAAGTGAAGATATTGAATGTAACATCCTGAAAATTACTTATTTTCTAATTAAGCATCATGCTGGTTCTTATGTTCTTATTAACCTTTTAAACCTAGGAAAATATAATTAAAGAGACCTCCAAAAATTAACTTGCGTAGAATCTCTCTTTGCTATTTAAAGTCTTTCGTGGTTTTTATTCTAAAATTGATCTTATTAAACCAAGGTATTTACTTTGATTCGATTTTTCACTTTAAACCTTCTTTTGTAAAATTCCTCTATTTCAATTCAATTAAAAACCCTTTTATGAATTATGGTCCTAGAAACCTTCCCATATTACCCTTGAATCTAAACCACCAAAAATTCTAATTCCATTGGAATTAATTGTTAACCCATCCTTTAATCTTAAACCTATCCTTTGATTCTCGATCCAAATATCCAAATTCCTCCTTTTGATCTAACCGCCAGTTTAATTCCTACGGCTTGATCCCTTCTCGGCACAAGAATGGTATTATTACAAACATTGTGAATAATTGCTCTTGTGCTAAGGAAATAGATTATATCCTTGTCATTCAAAATCTCATTTAGCCCATAATTAATTCTCTAGATTTCTACCACATATTTGGGGCTAAAATCTTATGTATTCCATTCCCTCCATTTCCCTCCCATATTCCCAACTATATCTTCAATTTTATTCATATATTCCTCTCTCTTATTTGAGTGCATCAAATAAATCTCATTATATGCCACCTCTAAAATATTGCACTCAAATAATTTGAAAATATCTCTCTTGGGAATTATGTCGTCCGAGTCTTCATCATCATCATCAATGATCAGTTTTCTTGGCCTCTTCCTGGAGCTAGCTTGATGTGACCATGGCTACTACGGATACAACAATTGCTCACATCATCGATGAACAAGATGATATCAAAATCAAGTCCTTCAAGTGCTGATCAACAATCCACGGAGAGGTGTATTGATCGCTAAGGCGCAACACAACGTCTCGTACGGTTGTAGTCGGATCGTCAACGTTTCTCCCTAATCGTAGTTACCTACAACTCACCGAAAGACCGGGCCAACAACAGCCTTGAGTGTCGAGAGAAACTCAGGGTTCATCAGGTGGTATCAGAGCTTTCGTTGCTCGGTGAGTTTTCATTTTTACCTAGAACCAGAAAATAGCCAAAAAAAAATTTCATACATTACCTAGCCATATTTGTGCCATTGCATTGTTCTATGCAGTTTTTGCTTTGTTGAATTTTTGTTGCATTGTCACGTCGTGTTGCTGGTCTTAGCGTCTAGTTCGTTTAGAGTTTCGAGTTCTGGTCACGTTTTGTACCACAGTCGTTGTTGCCTCCATGTATCTATTGTCGTCGGGACCTACGAAAACGGAATCGGCTTGCTGCCACGGTTCTATTTTTGTAGTTTTCAGAAGTTTCTGTCGGTTAGTTTTTGAGTTCTTGAGTTGCATCTAAGGTTTCTGTTCGGTGGCTATGCCGTGGTTGTATCCGTGATGGTGCGCATGTGATGTTGTGCATGAGGAAGAAGGAAGGAGAAGAGTAGATTAGATCGGTTTTTGGTAGTAGATTGGATCGGTTTCTATTTGAACCGGATTCGGTTTCCTTGCATGAGAGTTTTCCTTTTATTCGGACTCCGTGTGCCGTGTCCTTCCTTTGCCGCCCACCACCACCAGGCCGAGATTTCTGAGTCAGACTCCCTCCCTCACGGCTATACCATGACATCCCATACACTTGGGTGAAAATTTTTCGTGCGTCGGATTGAAGATCTGTTTGCAAAAACGCAACCTATGCAACGAGAGCATTTCATTTTTGTATAGTTCTAATTTTGGGTTTGGATTTTCGTATTTGAGTCCCTGTAATTTTAGTATTTATATTTGAGTCCGTGTAATCTTACATTAAGATCCTTGAGTCGGTTTTTGTTAAAAAAATAAAATAAAAATGAGAGAAGAAAAGGCAGAAAGGTGCATAAAAAAAGAAAAAGAAAAGCCGCACCAAAAAAAAAGAAAAGAAAGAAAATAAAAAATAAGAGAAACAAAGAAAGAAAGAAGGCAAAAAAAAATCAGTTTGGTTTCATATATTAAGAGTGTGCTTGAGTTGTTTCTGATGTTATCTTGTGGTACCGTTTGTGTCTAGACTCGCTTCTCTATTACGTTCTAGCCTTGGACCAGCACGGTACTTGACTTTGAACGATCATTCAACTTTGCATTCTCTAGATTGAGCATTTGCTATTCCTTTGCTACATATTTAAGCCTACCTAGAGCTCCACAGATTTGATTGTAGCCATACAGCAAGTGTTTGCCAAGGCATCGATACATCCAAACTCCATTGGGGTGCTTGGTTGAGTCAGTGTACGTCACCATTCCACTTGCTTTGGTAAGAACTTGTAAGAGCTTGGTGAAAAGCTTGAGTGTGTGTGATATTTCAGCTGCCACTACCTAGTAGTTGATAGGAGTGTGCATATTCTTGTGTATGTTTTTTGTTTGCTACTAACCATGGCAGGATTGTGCAAGGGGAAACAAGATGGTCATGCTCAACATCAACATCTTCACCATCAACGAGATATAGCGACTTCTTCACGCATCACATATGAGGTACATGATAATGATCTTGCAAGGGTAGAATCTAAATTGCCAGTTTTTGATGCTAAGTATGATCCGCTTATGTTAATTGGGAGCTAGCAGTAGACAAACAATTTGATGAGTATGATTTCTCTAATGCTCAAATGATTAAGGCTGCTAGTAATAAATGTACCGGTTCTGCATCATTTTGGTAGTACACAGTTGGCAATAAGCTTGAAACTTGGGATGAATGCAAAACAATGATGAGGAAAAAGTTTGTGTTTTCATATTATAAACGTACTCTACTTGAGAAATTAGAACATCTAAAACAAGGTGACAAAACCGTGCGGGAGTACTTTCATAACTTTAAAATTTGTATCACTTATAGTGGTTTAAAAGAAAGCAATGAGAACACAATGACTAGTTTTTTTTTAGAGGGCTTAATTCTGATATTCAGGCTGGGCTTATTAATGTGACATATAATCATATAGGCCACTTGTTCATGCTTGCTTGCAGTGTTGAGAGCAATGTTTTAAAGAACCCAAAGGAGAAACAAGCTATGCTTGTGCCTCCTATTAATGACATTTTGCAGGGAGCTCAGAACATTCACCATGAGGAGAAGAGCAATATGCTCGGGATGTCATCTCCATCGCTCACGAAGGAAGAAGAGAAGACTGATGCACCTACAATATCTGAAGAGGGCATAAAAGGTAAATTAAATGGTGCTGATATTACTCAATGTGAGTGTGCTTCTGATGAGTCACATTTGTCCACTATCCATGCTAATCTAGAGCAAATTTTGGTGGAAACTACTTCTGATTTGCCTTTGTCACAAGTTGATTTACTTGCTGTTCCTTGTGATAAAGAAGAGTTGTTGATAATGCTTCACTTATATCCCTACCACAACTAGTGAATGAAAATGCTATTTCTAGTGTTTCATTGTGTGCTGATTTTAAGCATGTTGTTCACATTGCTAATGATGTTGAGGAACGTAAATTGATAACTTCTTTAAATACTTTTGGCTATGTTCAGTTCGATGGTTTTTGTGAGCTCAATAATTTGGAGGAGAAATTATTTGCTAAGTTTGATTTGCCATGTCCAACAAATGCTATTTTTCATATCTTTGGCGAATATAATGATAGAGGTGATGTGACTATGGCTACTACGGATACATCCGTTGCTCACATCATGGATGAACAACAAGATATCAAGTTTGAGTCCTCCAAGTGCCGGAATCCGATTCGGCCACCTGCTACACTGCTGACTTCAAACGGCCGCCGAATCTGCATACGACCTCCGTTTTCGGCCCGTGAGTACTTGATGGAAAGCTCTCGGAGTCCTCTTTCCAATGAATCCAGCCTCATTGCCAAATTCCATCTCACTCGGCAGCAACTGAAGAAACAATGTGCTGCGACACCTGTAATGGGCCTATGGGCTTGTAACTTCGTCTGGTACCCCGGCCCAAGTGGGGACCATGTGGGGTGCGCCCCAACCAGGTGGAGGACGACCTAGAGGACCTCCCACCTCCTTAAATAGCTAGGTAGCCCTTTAGAGTTTCTTGGGTTTTGATAGATTAAAGTTTAGCCATTGCTACTTGCTTGCAGCGCGCGTGTCGGCTAGACCGTCCGTCTGCTTGTTCTTCGGAACCCCAACTTATCGTGTGTATTAATTCCTATTTGCAATTCGGATTGCTTTTATCTTGTTCTTGCTTGTTTCTTCGATTTGCTTGCAGGAATAAGGTTGATCTGCACCGGCAAGATCAACAACCCACGGAGAGGTGTATCGATCGCTAAGGCGCAACACAACGTCTTGTACGGTTGTAGTCGGATCGTCAACGTTTCTCCCAAATCGTAGTTATCATCAAGTCAGCGAAAGATCGGGCCAACAACAGCCTTGAGTGTCGAGAGTAACTCAGGGTCCATTAGGTGGTATCAGAGCTTTCGTTGCTCAGTGAGTTTTTATCTTCCTATAACCAGAAAATAGCCATACAAAATAATTCGTATCATTTACCTAGCCATATTGTACCATTGCATTGTTCTTTTCAGTTTTTGCTTTGTTGAATTTTGTGTTGCATCGTCACGTCGTGTTGCTGGTCTTAGCGTCTAGTTCGTTTAGAGTTTCAAGCTCTGGTCACGTTTTGTACCACAGTCGTCGCCGCCCCCTTGTCTCTGTTGTTGTCGGAACCTACGAAAACAGAATCGGCTCGCTGCCACAGTTCTATTTTTGTAGTTTTCAGAAGTTTCCGTCGGTTGGTTTTGGAGTTGTTAAGTTGCATCTAGGATTTATGCCGTGTGGTTGCCCTCTGTTCCGTGGTTCTGTATGTGATCTTGCATGGCCGTGCTGATGCGCTTGAAGAAGATGGAAGGCGTGCGGAAGATGGAAGGTAGAGATTAGATTAGTTTTGTTTGGTTCGGGAAGGAAATAGTTGATTGGATCGGCTGAAGATCATATTTCCTTTCTTCTTATCTCTTTCATGCGCACCAAATCCGAACACCTGCCGTTTCCTTCCACCCCGCACCCACCACCACCATGACAAAGTCCGACTCCTTTCCTCTACTCTCGGTTTCAGTCCGCACCGTGAGTTGCTAGACATCTTGGTGAAAACTTTTGGAGTGTCAGATTGGAGATCCGTTTACAAAAACAGAATCTACGGGACGAGAGCATTCCATTTTTGTATAATTTTAATTTTGGATTAGGACTTTTTCATTTGAGTCCCTGTAATTTTTGTATTTTCATTTGAGTCCCTGTAATCTTACAATAAGGTCCTTGAGTTTGTGTTTGGTAAAAAAAATCAAAAAAAAGGAGAAAAAAAGGCAGAAAGGTGCATAAAAAAACAAAAAAAAAAGAGCCGCACCAGAAGAAAAAAGAAAAAAAACATGAAAAGAAAGAAGAAGAAGAAAGAAGGAAAAGAAAAATCAGTTGTATATTTGAGATTAATTTGATATATCGGAGTGTGCTTGAGTTATTTCTAGTGCTATTTTGTGGTATCGTTTGTGTCTAGGCTCGCGTCTCTAGTACATTCTAGCCTAGGACCAGCACGGTACTTAACTTTGAATGATCATTCAACTTTGCATTCTCTGATTTGAGCATTTGCTATTCCTTTGCTACATATTTAAGCCTACCCAGAGCTCCACAGATGTGATTGCAGCCGTACAGCAAGTGTTTGCCAAGGCATCGATACATCCAACGTCCATTGGGGTGCTTGGTTGAGTCGGTGTATGTCACCATTCCGCTTGCATTGGTAAGATCTTGTAAGAGCTTGGTTAAAAGCTTGAGTGTGTGTGATTTTTGAGCTGCCACTACCTAGTAATTAATAGGAACGCGCATATTTTTGTGTATGTTTTCTTCTTTTCTACTAACAATGACAGGGATACGCAAGATAATTGGGGATAGCTGTGCTCAACATCGATATCTTCGTCGAGACATGAGGAGTGATCAACATGACGATTATAAGGTAAGTGACAATGTTCTATGTAATATCAAATCTGCACTACCTTATTTCGAGGGAAATTATGATCCTCATGCTTACATTAATTGGGAGCTAGCGGTTGATAGAGAATTTATAAAGCATGTCTTGTCTGAGAAACAAAAGGTTATGTGTGCCTCTAGTGTTTTAATTAAACATGATTCTAATGATTGGAAACATCTTTGTAGGCATAAAAAAATGCCACAATCTTGGAAAGACTTGAAACGATATTTCAGAGATGTTTATGTTCCCATGTATTATACTGATATTCTGCTCAACAAACTGCAATGTTTAAAACAAGATACCAAAATTATTACTTCATACTATCATGATATGCATGCTTGTTTATTACACTGTGGCTTAGATGAATACGAAGAAGCTACAGAATTGAGGTTTTTACGTGGACTTAACAAAGAAATTCAGGACATGCTTGCTTGTGAAAAATATAGATCTCTTTCTCATTTGTTACAACTTGCTTGCAATGCTGAAAGTAAAATAGAGGAGGATATGAAAAAGAAACACGCTATGTCTTTGCCTCCAATTACTAACCATTTGCAGGAAGTGCGTAATCACGAAAAGGAGGAGAGAGACATGAAAGAGCCACCAATTCCATTGTTCACACTCAAGTTCGAGACACCTCGATCATCAGAAGAGGACATCAAAGGTAAAGTAAATGGTACTGAAATTAATCAAGGTGAGTGCGTTGTTAACGAAGTAAATTTGTCCACTTTTCATGCTAAAGTAGAGCAACCGTTAGTGGAACCAAATGCTAGTATTCCTTTGTCACAAGTTGATTTACTCGATGTTCCTTGTGATAAAGAAGAGTTGTGTGATAATGCTTCACTTATATCCATGCCACAACTAGTGAATGAACATGCTATTTCTAGTGTTTCTTTGTGTGTTGATTTTAAGCATGTTATTCACATTGCTAATGAAGTTGAGGAACGTAAATTGCTATCTTCTTTAAATACTTTGGGCTATGTTCAGTTTGATGATTTTTGTGAGCTCGATAATTTGAAGGAGAAATTATTTACTAAGTCTGATTTGCCATGTCCAACTAATGCTATTTTTCATATCTTTGGCAAATATAATGATAGAGGAATATATTTGGTGCATAGAGTTTTCATTTGTTCGGATTTAGAGAAACATGTTATTGCTAATCACACTACTTCGAGTTTCTCTAGTTTTGATTGGATGAAACAGGTTATTTTGAATGGACTATGTGAAGAACACCATATGGAAAAATCGAGGACGGTTTTCCGTGAAAAAGGGGAGGATGATGTGACCATGGCTACTACGGATACATCCGTTGCTCACATCATGGATGAACAACAAGATATCAAGTTCGAGTCCTCCAAGTGCCGGAATCCGATTCGGCCACCTGCTACACTGCTGACTTCAAACGGCCGCCGAATCTGCATACGACCTTCGTTTTCGGCCCGTGAGTACTTGATGGAAAGCTCTCGGAGCCCTCTTTTCAATGAATCCAGCTTATTGCCAAATTCCATCTCAGTCGGCAGCAACTGAAGAAACAAAGTGCTGCGACACCTGTAATGGGTCTATGGGCTTGTAACTTCGTCTGGGACCCCAGCCCAAGTGGGGCCCATGTGGGGTGTGCCCCAACCAGGTGGAGGACGACCTAGAGGACCTCCCACCTCTTTAAATAGCTAGGTAGCCCTTTAGAGTTTCTTGGGTTTTGATAGATTAAAGTTTAGCCATTGCTACTTGCTTGCAACGTGCGTGTCGGCTAGACCGTCCGTCTGCTTGTTCTTCGGAACCCCAACTTATCGTGTGTACTAATTCCTATTTGCAATTCGTATTGCTTTTATCTTGTTTTTGCTTGTTTCTTCGATTTGCTTGCAGGAATAAGGTTGATCTGCACCGGCAAGATCAACAACCTACGGAGAGGTGTATCGATTGCTAAGGTGCAACATAACGTCTTGTACGGTTGTAATCGGATCATCAACATTTCTCCTAAATCGTAGTTATCATCAACTCACCGAAAGATCGGACCAACAACAGCCTTGAGTGTTGAGAGTAACTCCGGGTCCATTAAGAGGAATATATTTGGTGCATAGAGTTTTCATTTGTTCAGATTTAGAGAAACATGTTATTGCTAATCACACAACTTCGAGTTTCTCTAGTTTTGATTGGATGAAACAGATTATTTTGAATGGACTATATGACGAGCACCATATGGAAAAACTGAGGACGGTTTTCCGTGAAGAAGGGGAGGATGATGTGACCATGGCTACTACGGATACAACCATTGCTCACATCATGGATGAACAAGATGATATCAAGATCAAGTCCTCCAAGTGCTGGAATCCGATTCGGCCACCTGCTACACTGTTAAGTTCAATCGGCCGCCGAATCTGCATACAACCTCCGTTTTTGACCCGTGAGTACTTGATGGAAAGCACTCGGAGTCCTCTTTCCAACGGATCCGGCCTTATCTCCAAATTCCATCCCAGACATCCACAAAGGAAGAAATAAAGTGCTGCGTCACCAGTCATGGGCCTTTGGCCTTGTACCTTTGTTTGGGACCCCGGCCCATGTGAGGCCCATGTGGGGTGCGCCCCAACCAGGTGGAGCATGACCCTAGGGACCCCTAGGTCGTCCTCCCACCTTTATAAATAGTTAGGTACCCCTTTAGAGTTTCTTGGGTTTTGTTTAGATGAAAGTTTAGCCATTGCTACTTCCTTGCAGCACGCGTGTCGGCTAGACCGTCCGTCTGCTTGTATTCGAAACCCCAACTTATCTTGTGTATTCATTCCTATTTGCAATTCAGATTGCTTTTATCTTGTTCTTGCTTGTTTATTCGATTTTCTTACAGGAATAAGTTTGATCTGCATCGGCAAGATCAACAACTCATGGAGAGGTGTATCGATCACTAAGGCGCAACACAACGTCTCGTATGGTTGTAGTCGGATCGTCAACGTTTCTCCCAAATTGTAGTTACCTACAACTCACCGAAAGATCGGGCCAACAACAGCCTTGAGTGTCGAGAGAAACTCATGGTTCATCGTCCCTCCAAACACAAATTCTCCTCTAAATCAAATTATTCAATCTCCATACAAAATTAGACTTTCTCCCTTTTGAGTTTGGGCCGCATTTCTCCTTTCCTCCTCTCACTCGCACGGCCCAAGCCGGCCCAACCAGCTGAGCCGCCCTTTCTCCTCTCTGTGGGCGCACTCGGCGCCCAAGCCACAGCGCCGCCGCCGCCCACGGCTTTGTGCGCCGTCGCCGCCGTCTTGCCGTCGCCACCAAGTCGCGCCGCCACCGTCGCCGTGCCGTGCTGCTCCTCCTCCGCCACCCAACACAGCAGCAGCTGCCACGTGCTCGCGCCGCCGTCGACATCCAATGGGAGCACAGAGCTGGCGCCGACTTCTTCTTTTCCACGGCGCCGTCGCGAAGTTCTCCTCGATCTTCTCCTCTGGAACCGCCTTGCATCACCGCCTTTTGCCGCCTATAAGTACCCGGCGAGGTCGCCCTTTTCCTCCACACACATCCAAGCTCAAGCTCTTCTTCTCTCTCTCCTCCCCATGCCGGCCGTCGGCCGATCTCCCTCGTCGGAGCATTGCCGACCAAGCCCTCGCGCCAATACGTTCGCCTCGACGAGACAAATCCATTCCCTAACCTTCCCCTTCCTTTCCCCTTCCGAGATTAGCCACCACCGTTACTTCCCAAACCGGCCGGGGCAAGCTTTTGTCATCGCCGTTCCGGTCTCCTCTCTCACTCCCCCTGCCGGACACCGCCCTCCCCGGACACGCGACGCTCGGGAACACACTTTGCCGCCGGCGTCGCCACCTCCCGGCCACCGGAGCACCGGCGACCCTCTCTCCCTCTCTCCCCTGTGACTCGACTGGAAAGGAGAAGAGAAGAAACGAACGAAGAAGAAGAAGAAAAGAAGAAAGAAATAAAGAACTGACAGGTGGGTCCATGAACAGTGCACTTTCATCTTTTCTAGATTTAATTCAAACCCCAATCTTTAGAAGCCCATATCTCCTAAACCATATATCCGATTCCAATGAAACTTGGATCTAAATTCATCTAAATTCAAATCCTTCATTTTGATATCAAATTTGCTATATTAAGATTTTATTTGAATTTCCTTAATTTATTCAAATACCATTTGAATAAATATTTGATTTAATTAATCTTATATTTGAATTTCCAATTTAAACTTATATTTGTATTTCAAATATTTCCTTTTAACCCAAAATACCCTTCAGCCACTAAAAAGCTGCCGGTTAGAACTTTACACCTTCTATGTGGGCGTCCGTGCGATCTACAGGCCCCGACGTCGAACAGTTGGTTGTAAAGCCTGGCAAAACCCAAACCCAAGGTCGAAGTGCTGCTCCTGGCACCCTACGCCTCGATGCGTACAACGGTCGGAGCTTCACTATTCCTTCGACCTCCACAGCACACAACATAGTTCGCTCTTGAACTCTGTGTGATCCTAGCCACTTCGCCACCACTCACGGTCGTCGGAGTAACACTTCTTGTACAAACTTCCGATTCCTCTAGCCGTTATAATATCCATCGACACCAGCTAGAGAAGATACCAAACCTAGTCGTTATGCTACTCAATTCTAGCATCGACTAGTACACAACCAAATCCTAGTCAATACCTTGCTAGTCAAATTCCAGTCGTCTTCCAATTTCCATATCAGCTACAATATTACCTATATACCACTTTCCATAATTTTACTCACCCCCACCATATATTCTCCATCTACCCAGAACCTATACATATAATATAGAGCCTGGCTAATATATTGCCCTACTCCACAATTGGCTTAAATATAACCAAACCCTAGGTGTAAACCTACCTAAACCTACCACCAGCCAATACTAGCCACATACTCGCTTAACCAGTTATATCCCCTACTCTCCAAGATATTAAAGCTTTCACATGAAATATAAGCGAGAATAGTTGCTTAATCCCCTCTAGCCTCCAACCATTTAGAATCTATACCTGAAATATTAGCCAACAATCCCTACACCTTATAAAGGAGATATCTATACCCTAAACCCAGCCTTTCTCGCTCTTCATCATTTTCTTGCTATTTTATGGCTTTTATTGAAGTTGGTTCTTCCTCTTCTTCAGTAGAGTCTATTATATTTGGATGGCAACCTGTGGTATTTCGAGCATCGGATAATCAGGTTGCCTATCTCGGATTTATTTGCGCTGGAGCAAGGCAAGTTATTATTCTTATCCTTGAGCATAATTACCCTATATTCTATATCTCTATTCTATGCATTAGTCATACATGATTTCAAATGCATAACCTAAACATAGCAAACCAGATATGCTAGCTTTTGCTTAGCCCTGCCTAGTTAGACTGCATAAAATATAATGAACTTAGATTGGAACAGTACGATAGAAATAGTTGATTTCCGGGTGGCTAGTACTGTTTCAACCGACATAAGACTGCCCAAATACTTATGAAGAACGAACGGGTACGACCACAGCTCTAAGTGCAGGTATAGATCTAGCATTATGTTATTAACAATGTGGTACCTATGTACAGTGGTTCTTTTTAAGTCCTCATGCAGGAGGAAAACTTATGTCGAGCGGGGCAATATTGTGATATTTACCGAGGCGCAGGTAAATATTTGTTTGAGATAAATTATGATGACTAGTCTGTTTGGCATGGTGTCATACAATCAATTCTCTCTAAATACCTCGGGAATGCCATAACTCCTCACGCTGCTGATAACGTTACGTTCAGAGCGTATGGGGACTAGAGTTCATGGAACAGGTGCCACTATTGTTAGTAATCTAATACTAGGCCATGACGAAACTGATGATTATCAGCAAGTCGTGGGCTGTGGGTAAAGCGTACATTTACTGCAGTATGAATATTCATGAATCTATTCGAATAGCCGTGCTCACGGATTGAGTATCGAGACTCATATGGTATTTGGTTAGAAACTTAATTCTAAACTTTATTAAATACTGTTGCATTTAAAACATTACATGCCTTCTTCCTCTATATTCTCAGCCTTCTGCAAGTAAACTTAGCTCTACTCAAATATTACCATTTCATGCATTCAATATTGATTAATATAATAGCTTGCTGAGTACGTTGTACTCATCCTTGCTTAACCCCACCTTTTTCAGAGTCCATTTGATGTTCTTGCCGAAGCCGGGAGTTCAATCATATAAGTTAGTCTCATTCTAACTTAGTTCTCAAGCATATACTAGATAGTTTAAGTCTATAGCAAAACATTAGAGTTGGCTCATCCTATAGCTTCTACTGTAATAGTTAGCCACAAACTTCTAAATGTCCTATTATTTTATAATAACATCTCCTCTGGAGCCTTGATTAAATGTATGCAATGAAGATCCATATTATTGAACCTGTATCAATCTACTGATCCAGGGCTTGATACAGTTTTAATAAGTCGGTTACCGAATCATTAGTTTTGGGACCCGACACTGAAGATGTGGGATACAAAGTTACTACTATGGCAAGACGGTGAAGGACAAGCAATGCTCGGTCACGATGGACCATGCGGCGGTGAAGGGCAAGCAAGGGGCTTGGTGCCAAAGAACCAAATCCGGTGGTGAAGGGTGAGTGACGGCTTTGTCATGATGGACCGTGCGAGGCCATTTGAAGCTACAAGTAATCGCATCAATCATTTGAGGAATATATGGTGAAACGGTTTTGGCATTGGTATCCCTTAAGACAATAAAAGAAAGATGAAAAGAAGGCATTCCTGTTGACATAATTATCTTCCTATTTATATTTGAGTTTAGGAATGCCGTACTATTAAGAGGGATACAACGTCGAGGTGTATATGCCACCGGTTTCACCCCCTAACTTGAATAAGCCATTATAAATATGCAAACTGCAAATTTGCCGCTGAAATTAGTTTGCATTGCTTCCGTTTGACATTACCATCTAAACTGGTATGATTAAAAGGGCAAAAACAAGGAGCATGAAAAGACCATCTTTCCCCTAGCCGGAATAGATCTCGCACCCCTCTCTCTTGCGGGTGTGCAGGAGGAGGATGTGGAGGCGGCCAGGTGGGCAGATGGCGTGTGGACGGGCGGTGTGTTGGAGCATGACGCCATGACGGGATAATGTGTGGACCGCGGCGTGTGGCCAGGCAGACGGCGGCAGGGCGGCGGCTAGTGTGCGCGTAGGTGGCGGTCGGAGTCCTCACCATGACGGCATCGGAGTAATATTTTTGAGGTAATCTTGCGGGAAGTGCGAGTCGACGGCAGCCGCCGCGATAGCAGCTGCAACAGGAGCAGCAATGCTTGCGGCTGTAGCACAAGCATGCGACAACAGCCGTGCTTGTGGCGGCCCCAGCAGCATTGTGTGGCATCAGCTCACTATAGGCATGTCGTTGGAGCAGCAGCAGCAGGTCCCTGCGACAGCAGCAAGCCAGCAAGCTGGTAGAGCTACAGCAAGAGCAGCAACAATGGCGGACAAAGGCAGCAGCAGCTGTAGCAGGGACAGGGGCATCCTTGTCCTATTTGTTTTGTGAAAACCCATAGTCTAACGATGATATTCCGAGCCGTGTATCCAATATGTACGTGGGTTCCAACCGTTTTCGATGGCAGGCATGCAATTACGTTTTTTATAGTGGTAAATTCACAATACCGATTCAAACCAGTGCTAAATATGCAATTGGCCCAAAATGAGTTGAGTAGTCCTCTGAGTGAGCTTTACATAGAGTCCAAGATCATCAAAAAGGACTCCCGAGCGAAAAGTTATGGTCGTTTTACTCTGTGCTTTCCGGAAATTCCGAAAAATTATCGGAAACTCCGAAAATTTTTGAAAAACTCCGAAAATTTTCGAAAATTCCAAAAATGGCTGCGAATCTGAGATTGGCTTCTGTAAATTTTTGGACTTATCTGAAAATGCATTTCGGAACTTCCGAAAATCACATTCTTGGCCTCCAACGGCTAGTTTTTGAGGGGCTCGGGTATATAAACTCCTCCATCCCTCCTTTGAGTGGCTACTGTTCTTGGGAAGTATTAGACATATTCAAAGCCAAATAGTCATCCCCATTTCCCTACCTTTGTGGTGCCTCTTTGTGAGAGGGATTTAAGAAGGGGAGAGAGTTGGATTGAGAGACTAAGAAGTTGAGAGCTAGTGAGCTTCGCTCCATACTTTGAGCACTCGAGTTCATAGCAAGCAAATTTTCGATTGTGTTTGTTACTCTTGGGGATTAAGGTCTCCTAGACAGCTAGGCGTCGCCGGTGAGCACCCAAGGTTGTGGTCGGCCACCGAATGTTTGTGAAGGCTTCAATTTCTCCTCCGCAAGGAAAGAAATCAAGAGTAAAACCGAGGAGTGCATTTGTGCAACCTCGTGAGGAAAGGGTTGAAATAGGGCTGGCCCTTGTGGCTCCTCAACGGAGACGTAGGATCCGTGAATCTGAACTTCGGGAAACGAATCACGCATCTCCTCTCTTGGTTTGCACATTCTTGCATTCTCTCATATTGTGCTTGAGCTTGTTTTTATCCGTTCTACTTGCATGGTTAATTAATATAGTTGGTGACCTTATATCTTGGATAGATAACTTATTTGTCACCTTTTGTTCATATACATTTTGTTTGTTCGAGCTACAAGTTCATAGCTAGTGTTTTATTCCGTTATCCGCTGAACTTTTCGGTTGAGACCGAAACTTCCAATCCCATACCTAAAGTTTCGATTTGAACTGAAAGATCTCATCATTCTAATATGCTATGAAGTTGTGATAATTTTTAGGAACGCCTATTCACCCCCTCCCCTCTAGGCGACATCAAGGTCCTTCCAATTGGTATCAGAGCGAGATCTCTCATTTCGGGCTTCACCGCCTGGAGAGAAATTATCGACAAGAGGTGAAATGTTCCTTGAACTCCTTTTGCTAGATGGTTCAAATTACATATCTTAGAGTACTCGTGTGCTTAATGTGTTTAGGGCCATGGGTCTGCATATAGAGTGAGTTGTAGATGTGAGTATTTCTCCTCCTAATGATAAAGAGCTATCATTTGAAGAGGAAAAGAAATGCACACATCTCAATGCTAAAGCTACTAATGTTTTGTTTAGTGCTTTAAGTGAAGATGTGTTCAAAACCATCATGCCACTTGAAGATGCTCATCTTATTTGGACAACACTAAAGGAAAGACATGACAAGTCCAAATCTGATGGAGATGATACTCTTGTGGAAGCATCATTTGGGGATTGCTCTACTTCATCGCCTCATCATGACAAGTCTCAAGTGATTATCTCCTCCGACCAAGAAGGTCTCACCCCATCATATATCTCACCAACATGCAACTATGAGCAAGGTAATAAATTGGTGAGTAAGGTTGATGATCTTCCAACTCTCCCATTGGACTCCAACAACACTGATAATGAAATTGATATATTTGATTGTGTTGTTGACTCATACATATCACTTAGCATTAAATATGTGCATGTGGATGATATGGATGGATGCTCTACTTCATGTAGTACTTGTGAAACTAACCTTTTGAAGGAGAAAATGAATGGACATCAATGATTAAATGAAGAATCCACACCATCAATTTGTTCATCTTCCATTGCCGAAGATCATCTGTGCTTTATGGGTGATGATGATGACTCCGTGGTTGATCACTTGAACAAGACGAACACAACAATGGTGATCAAGCTCATGAGGATTATTGAGAAGTAACAAGCATGTCTCATTAAGAAGAATGAAGAAATCAAGGGTCTAGCCGATGAACACAAGAAACTCGAGGGATCTAATTCTTCATTAATTATGAGGTATGAAAAATTGATAAATGAATTTGCTTGTGCCACTAATTCTATTGCATGTGTAGCATCTTTGGAGAAGGAAAATCAAGAGCTCAAATATTGTTTGGAGAGAATTTAAACTAGAATCTCCCCGCCCAGGGAAATAAAATGTGCGGGCGTGCCAGTGTACTAAGTACACAAATAAAATAGACAAAGGAAAATGTATTTATTATAATTCTTGATGAATTAAAACAATGCAAAATCCTTGATCAAATGCGCTCCACGGCCTATAGGCAAGGTGGATCTGCCTTGGCGATTGTGTTCTCCTGGTTCTCGGGGTCTCGGAAGACACCCGGTTAATTGCTCTCGCGGGTTAAACCCGTGAGATACCTCCGATTAAGCTGCGCTGGTCGTCGTCGTCAGTCTTCGCTTCACTTTCTCCCATGAATGATTGTGATGGTGGTGAAGATGTAGACGTGTGTAGGCGCCGGCAGCGGTCCACGGCCTCATCGGTCCGTGCGCCGGTGTTGGTGACGTCGCCTTGATGTAGACTTCACTTGTTCATGCCGTTTAGCCTCATCGGTCTTAAATGGTGTACTTATAGTGGACATAGGTTTTTTTGGTTGTAAGCACTAGGAGGCTGGTACAACTCTTCTAGTCTTCTTGACCGTCTTGGTGCCATGTGAGCAATGGGAGAATAGTCAGGAGAACATTGACCAATCATTTTGCTCGATTATCAGCGGGATAGGTCTCTGGCTCGATGTAGAGATACATATTGTTATGGCCTTGCGTCGACCAATCACTGTGACACTCGGAATAGCGCTGCTTTTCTGGTTTCTAGCACACTGGCTGAATATCATTGTGGTACAAGAGTAGGCCTTCCAATCATTGCAGTGCACACTTAAGATTAAGTGGTTTTTGTTGAGATTATAGACATATAATGATTTAATCTATTCCATAAATAAATCATGACATTACAGATGAAAACTAGCATGAACGCATCATTAGATCTACACATGTAAACTACACAGTATAACATGAACAGATCAAATATGCGCAACATATTGAACACGTACCGAGGTGACGGAAAGACCGGCTGCTTGGTCGAAACTTTTCGCAGGTGTCTACGAAGGCACGAAACACGCGAGCGAAGAGGAAAGCGAGCCGTCATGAACGAACAGGGAGCAGTCGCGCGAAGCGCTTCCCAAAAACCTTATTGCCGCCTTCTCCCGGTGCAGAACGTCGAAGGCAGAGGTTCCGGAGACCTGCTCTCCCGATCGCCGGTGCACGCCGGCGAGCGAGATGGAGTAGTCTACGAGCGACGGCGCAGTACAGAGTAGGAGGCAAACCCTAGATTGATTTTCGCATATGCTGCGTGAAGACGGCAGGTCGGTTTATATAGAGAAGGGTCGCTTGATCAGGGCGCCCGCACGATCTCTACTGCGCGTAACCGAACCGGATAAGTCGCGCGTAACTTATCCGGACTCCACGCCGTTTGCACGCACCGGATTTTTCGGAACGTTTCCAAAACAAAAACGAATCCGAATTTGCAGCAAAACAAAACTGCAAAAGGAGGCTGCATCTGCGCAAGGGTGAGGAGCCAATTTTTCGGACCATTCGACGCGTACGTCGTGCACGCGCGCCGCCTGCCCTGCCCGGCCAGGCCAGGCGAGGCGAGGCGAGCGAGCGCGCGCATGTGTTTCCCCTCTTCTCTCCACCACACATGCTTCAAGTGACTAGGAGGGCATCCTCCCTTTTAAGGAGGTCCCCCTCTCCTAGAATAAGCAAGGTGGTACTAAACTCCACATGCATGCCATCCCATGAGGTGGGCTTTTGTGATTTTCCAAAGAATTAATCTTCGAGTGGGCTAAGGCCCATTCATTAATTCCAACAATCCCCCACCAAATCTCAAAATCCCACTGAGATTTGCCTTTTCCAATGTACTGTTTATATACCAGCGGTTCGATGGAGACCAATTAAGGTTGAACATCCACCTAGAACTCCAAGCTACACTTACTCACAACTTGAACAATGGACTACGCCTTGAATTGCAAGTCTTGTGCAAGCAAGTTTCACTCAAAGTCTTATCTGGTACTAGACCGTCTGTAGACTACCCCTCGGGTGGAGCGTATAAGTCATACTCCTAGGTCTTTAGTAAGCTTCCTAGAAGATTCACCCAAAATCTTCATAGACTGCGACCAACAGTCAAGCTCACAAAGGTGAGTTCTTTCAAGAATGCTCTGCAGGACAACATCTTTGCTAATTAAAGTCAACAGAACTCATTAAGGCATAGCCAACCTGCCTTGCAGCTCACGAGAGTATATGCATCTTCACTTGGAGAGGGTATATATATTGATACTCTCCTCTAGTTTACTAATGGTTTGTTCTTCCCAGGATCTAATTCACGGGATCTCCGATCACATAGACTGGGTTACCACCATAGTATAACTCACATGGGTCTCAAACCCATCTCCTTCGATGCATTGTCTATCACATTTCGTGATAGTCCCTTCGTGAAGGGATCTGCCAGGTTTCTCGCTGTTTGGATGTAATCCAACGTTATAACTCCGGAGTTTCTTAATTTCCTGACAGACTTCAATCGTCTTTTCACATGTCTAGACGATTTCATATTATCCTTAGAACTATTCACTTTGACAATTACCGTTTGATTGTCACAGTTCATAAGGATAGCCGGCACCGGTTTTTCAACAACAGGCAGATCCATTAATAGATCACGCAGCCATTCTGCCTCAACAGTAGCAGTATCCAGTGCCGTTAGCTCTGCTTCCATGGTTGACCTCGTCAAAATGGTCTGTTTGCAAGACCTCCATGAAACAGCACCACCACCCAGTGTGAAAACATATCCACTAGTGGCTTTGATCTCATCCACACCAGAGATCCAGTTAGAATCACTATAACCCTCCAGTACCGCAGGATACCCAGTATAGTGAAGCCCCAATTCCACAGTACCTTTCAGATAGCGCATTACTCGCTCAAGCGCACGCCAGTGATCATCTCCCGGATTAGAGGTAAATCGGCTCAACTTGCTCACAGCAAAGGAGATATCAGGCCTAGTTGCACTAGCCAGGTACATCAACGAGCCAATGATTTGGGAGTATTCCAGTTGATTCCTAGCAATTCTCTTGTTCTTGCGAAGCAACAAGCTAGGATCATAAGGTGTTGGAGAAGGCTTACTATCAATGTAGCCAAAGCGATTCAAGATCTTCTCCACATAATGGGACTGCAAGAGTGTAATCCCATTCTCACCTCTAATTAGCTTAATGTTTAAGATAACATCAGCTACTCCCAAATCCTTCATATCAAAATTTTGAGATAAGAATGATTTAACATCATTTATCACCTCAAGGTTTGTCCCAAATATCAGTATGTCGTCAACATACAAGCACAAAATAACTCCCTCACCCCCACCATGGCGATAGTACACACATTTATCTGCCTCATTGACTGCAAAGCCTGTAGATGTCAATGTTTTGTCAAATTTCTCATGCCATTGCTTAGGAGCTTGTTTCAGACCATACAAAGACTTCAACAATTTGCACACTTTTCCTTCTTGACCTTCAACTACAAACCCATCAGGTTGATCCATATAGATCTCCTCATCCAGCTCTCCATTAAGAAAAGCTGTCTTAACGTCCATTTGATGAACGAGAAGACCATGTGAGGCTGCTAGGGAAAGTAGCACACGAATTGTGGTCAATCTAGCAACAGGTGAGTAAGTGTCAAAGAAATCTTCGCCTTCTTTCTGAGTATAGCCCTTAGCAACAAGCCGAGCCTTGTACTTTTCAATAGTACCGTCAGGCCTAAGCTTCTTCTTGAACACCCACTTGCACCCCACAGGTTTACACCCATAGGGTCGCTCTGTCACCTCCCAAGTCCCGTTAGCGACAATGGAATCCATTTCACTACGGACAGCCTCCTTCCAGTAGTCTGCATCAGGAGATGCATATGCTTCTGAAATTGACTTAGGAGTGTCATCCACGAGGTACACAGTGAAATCATCACCAAAAGACTTAGCCGTCCTTTGTCTCTTACTCCTTCGAGGAGCTTCACTAACATCCTCCTCAGAGACAAGTTCATGTGTATGTTCAGTTTGTTCTGGTGGTGTGATTGAACTGGGAATTATTTCAGATGGTTGGTTCGAACCACTATGTGTATCCTTCATTGGGAAAAAGCTCTCAAAGAAGATAGCATCACGAGACTCCATAATTGTACCAACATGCATGTCCGGTACCTCGGATTTAACTATTAAAAATCTATAGGCAATGCTATGATGAGCATATCCCAGAAAAACACAGTCCACAGTCTTAGGTCCAAGTTTGCGCTTCTTCGTTATTGGTACATTGACTTTCGCCAAGCACCCCCATGTGCGCAAATAAGAAAGTGATGGTTTTTCTACCAATCCATATCTCATATGGTGTTTTGTCCTTATTTCTGTTAGGAACTCTGTTTAACACATGATTTGAGGTCAACAATGCCTCCCCCCACCATGCCTTAGGCAGTCCCGCGGTGTCCAACATGGCATTCACCAAGTCAGTCAGTGTGCGGTTCTTCCTTTCAGCAATCCCATTAGACTCGGGAGAATAGGGAGGCGTCCTCTCATGTATGATGCCATGTTCCTCACAGAATAAGTCAAACTCGTTCGAGAAAAACTTTCCACCACGATCAGACCTAAGCCTTTTTATCTTTCTGTCAAGTTGATTTTCAACTTCTGCCTTATAAATTTTAAAATAGTCTAGAGCCTCGTCTTTCATTTTCAACAAGTACACATAGCAAAATCTAGTAGCATCATCAATGAATGTCATGAAATATCGTTTTCCACCCTTCGTCAACACCCCATTCATTTCACAAAGATATGAATGTAGGAGTTCTAGTGGTGCCAAGTTTCTCTCCTCGGCAGCCTTGTGAGGCTTGCGGGTTGCTTTGATTGCACACAACTATGGCACTTAGAACCTTTGACAATGGAAAACTTAGGAATTAAACACATGCTGGAAAGCCGAGACATCAAGCCAAAATTAATATGACATAAACGTGAATGCCAAACATTAGCCTCATCATCCACACTGCCACAAATATGGTTCACAGACTTATTGCAGAAATCAGAAAGGGAAAAGCGGAACAGGCCTCCGCACTCATAACCTTTACCAATAAAATATCCATGTTTAGACACGACTACTTTATTAGACTCAAAAACCAACTTAAATCCGTCTCTAGTCAGACGGGAGCCACTAACAAGATTCCTGTCGATAGAAGGGACATGCTGCACGTTCTTCAGCTGCACGATCTTTCCCGAAGTAAACTTCAGATCTACCGTGCCAACACCATGAACAGAAGCATGTGACCCATTCCCCATTAGGACGGTGGAACCCCGTGCGACCTGATAAGAAGAAAACAATGAGATGTCAGCACAAACATGTACATTGGCCCCAGTATCAACCCACCAATTAGTAGATTGATTAACTGAAAAAACAGTAGGTAAATTACCATACCCGCTTCCATCTCCAGTGTTGCCAATGGTCACATTAGCAGACTTAGAAGTCTGCCCTGCAGGTGCCTTCATCCCCTTGCGCTGTGGACACTTCCTAGCCAGATGACCAACTTGACCACACACAAAGCAAATCCTCTCATCCTGATTAGGATTATTGTTGTTCTTCTTCTGCTTCTTGAAGTTGGTGGTCTGCTGAGCTTTGTATTTCCCCTTGCTCTTGTTCTGGGCCTTGTGCACAACATTGGCACTGGACTGCCCACCATCGCCCTTAGACGCGGCATCTTTTTCCCGAGCTTTCTCCTCAACATCAAGAGACGCTATCAACCCCTCAACGGAGTATTCCTGTCTCTTGTGTTTGAGTGCAGTACCGAAACTTCTCCAAGATGGAGGTAGTTTCGCAATAATGCACCCAGCCACAAATTTGTCGGGTAAGACACACTTAAGGAGTTCGAGTTCCTTAGCCATGGTTTGTATCTCATGAGCCTGTTCGACTACAGAGCGGTTGTCAGCCATCTTGTAGTCATGAAACTGCTCCATGATATACAGATCATTGCTAGCATCAGTAGCACCGAATTTAGTATTCAGTGCATCCCACAACTCCTTAGCGTCGGTCATATGCATATACACCTCGACCAGACGATCGCCAAGAACGCTAAGAATGCATCCCACAAAGAGAGTAGTGGCTTCCTCGAATTGCTTCTGCTGTTCAGCAGTAAGAACTCCTTCAGGTTTGCCAGTACTCACCCAGAAGCATTTAATAGCTGTCAGCCACAGAGTGACCCTGATCTGCCATCTCTTAAAATGCACACCGGTGAATTTATCCGGCCTCAGTGCATCGGCAAAACCAGCCATAGTAAAATCACAGTGCCTATAATAAGGTTTTTGGATTGTTGAGATTATAGACATATAATGATTTAATCTATTCCATAAATAAATCATGACATTACAGATGAAAACTAGCATGAACGCATCATTAGATCTACACATGTAAACTACACAGTATAACATGAACAGATCAAATATGCGCAACATATTGAACACGTACCGAGGTGACGGAAAGACCGGCTGCTTGGTCGAAACTTTTCGCAGGTGTCTACGAAGGCACGAAACACGCGAGCGAAGAGGAAAGCGAGCCGTCATGAACGAACAGGGAGCAGTCGCGCGAAGCGCTTCCCAAAAACCTTATTGCCGCCTTCTCCCGGTGCAGAACGTCGAAGGCAGAGGTTCCGGAGACCTGCTCTCCCGATCGCCGGTGCACGCCGGCGAGCGAGATGGAGTAGTCTACGAGCGACGGCGCAGTACAGAGTAGGAGGCAAACCCTAGATTGATTTTCGCATATGCTGCGTGAAGACGGCAGGTCGGTTTATATAGAGAAGGGTCGCTTGATCAGGGCGCCCGCACGATCTCTACTGCGCGTAACCGAACCGGATAAGTCGCGCGTAACTTATCCGGACTCCACGCCGTTTGCACGCACCGGATTTTTCGGAACGTTTCCAAAACAAAAACGAATCCGAATTTGCAGCAAAACAAAACTGCAAAAGGAGGCTGCATCTGCGCAAGGGTGAGGAGCCAATTTTTCGGACCATTCGACGCGTACGTCGGGCACGCGCGCCGCCTGCCCTGCCCGGCCAAGCGAGGCGAGGCGAGCGAGCGCGCGCGTGTGTTTCCCCTCTTCTCTCCACCACACATGCTTCAAGTGACTAGGAGGGCATCCTCTCTTTTAAGGAGGTCCCCCTCTCCTAGAATAAGCAAGGTGGTACTAAACTCCACATGCATGCCATCCCATGAGGTGGGCTTTTGTGATTTTCCAAAGAATTAATCTTCGAGTGGGCTAAGGCCCATTCATTAATTCCAACAGTTTTAGGGGATGTTAGGGGCATAGCCTAGCCTGGGAACGATGAGACGTGTTCCAGGAACTGGGTGGCCCTCTTGTATATGCGCCGACAATCGGAGCCAAACCCAAATTATGTTGGGCTGTCTCCGATCGCAGTGGCTTGACTTGGGAGTACTGCGTCGTCGGTCTTCGCTTCACGTTCTCCCATGCATGATGGTGATGGTGGAGTAGATGTGTGTGGGCGCCGGCAGTGGTCCACGGCCTCGTCGGTCCGTGCACCGATGTTACTGACATAGTCTTCATGTAGACTCCGCCCACCCTGCCGTTCAGCCTCATCGGTATATTGTTGTTGAAGACATGTATGGAATTGTGTAGCTTGGATGACTCGACGCCATAGCAATTGCGTCGGAATTAAATTATAAAGGTATGAATGATCAACACGGATGATAGCTGAATTAGTCAGGGCTTGAAGATTTAAGGGCGGAGCAGCACCAAATGAGTATGAATTTGCCAACTCATTTTAACTTGTCACTGTGTACGGTAGCATGCATATACAGGTCTTGTTTGCTTGCTTGTCATCGTGTACAGTAGCATGCATATACATGCATTCATACAGTGCGCATGCACAATACAATCATCTGAGTAATTTCAGCGCGGCGGCTGCAAACGACATGATGGCATCCGGGGCATGATGACCTTCGGATGGCTTGGTCGGCAGCTTCCCGGCAGCATAGTGACGCCGGCAGCGAAGCCAATGATTTAATAGATGTCAACGGCGATCCGCAGAGGCTACAACGAGCGTGGAGGACGGAGGGCGTCGCCGATTAGTAGAGTCTCAGTCGGACATCCCTGCCCAGCAAGGCCGCATCATGACAGGTGCCAGCAACAGGGGTCCGATGATACCCATCGCGGCTTGTGGATGATATATTAACGACCTCCGGATATCAGCAACCAGCACCTTGGCGACCTGGCAATGGCCTTCTCCGGCGGGCAGCTGATGATGACGGGGACGAGCGTTAGCCGGCAACGCCTCGCCGTCCATGGACTTGGGCGGCTCAGCGGTGTCCACGGCAACTCCAGCGAGATGGTTCGGGACGCAGCCGGAGCTGATGACGCCTTGCGGGCACCGAGTAGTGGCGCTCCGGCCGGCGTTCTCTTCAAGCAGCAAGACAATGTGTGTAGAAGATAGCAGTGTTGATGAGGGCGAGCGGAAAGTCGACGGCGTTGCGTAGAAGAGGCCGCGACCGGCAAGGCGACGACGTCCAAGCATCTCGGCGACATCGCCGCGCCGTGCAGAAACATCGTCTCAACCTTGACGGAGGCTTGCCTACGACGTCAACTCTGGCGACTCTGGCGACTCTGGCGATGGCGGTGCATCCGGCATCTTCTCTGCTGAGGATGCATCATCCCAGCGTGCATGCGCTGAAATGGAGCAAAGGGATGAAAAGAAAATAGGCTAGTTACCCATGGCAGTGAACTGGAGCAGCATCGTCTGCCTGGTGATCGTCTCCTCCTTAGCGCGCTTCCTCAGCGCACGCGCCTCCTCGCCGGACACCGAGGTACAGCAGCCGATGTTGCCGGCCGCAGTGCACGCACGTTCCCGCCAGACGCCGAGATACTCCAGCCAAGACGACGTGCGTGATGGTTGCCGATGAGCAGCCTGTCCTTGTGCTTCTCTGTGTTTCTCTCATGTGTCTCTGTGTATGTCTCTCTACGGACTACTGCCAAGGCTGGGCATGGCGCAGCGCCTGGCGGTGGCGGTGGCGGCGGCGTGAACTGCAGGCCCTCGACTCGTGCCTCTGTACTCTCTCTGCTGCCTCTCGGTGTTTCTCTCATGTCTCCCCCCGTTGTGAATTTGCTTGGCCTTCTATAGCAGCTGCAGGTCGGTGCATATGCATGCCCGTGCATGGCTTTGCCAAAAAATGCTGAATGCGGAGATTATAATTTGCCATTTAATTGTCTAGCTCGCTTCTATACTTGTGTCCTTCAGGAAGCTTCCTGTTGATTAAAGTAGGAAATAGATGTGCTATTTTCCATCTAACCGTGATACTGTGAATGATGTATTTCCATTAAAATGATATATCCTGAAATTATAACATCAAGAGGAGATATGATCATATGTATTTCCATGTTGTTATACTGATCAGGAGCGATCATATCCACATCTAGCAGATTTGTGGGCCCGGGTAGATAAATGGCACTTCTGGCAGGTCCGGTGAGTAGCTAAGTACTGATGATTTGCTGCATGTGTGTGCTTATCGGCAATTAGCTATGACTAGGTACTAATTCCCCTTCTTTAAATAATCATGGAATCTTTAAGTAATCATGGAATGCACACATGAAAGTAAATCACAGGCAAACAACCAAGTATTCCTTGCGCGTGACTTGCCCATTAGTTCTCAACTACAGTACTCCGCACAGTTCATTTTTATAATCCATAAAAAAGCGCACAAAATTTCGTCGAACAAATATCAACATGAGGACACTTATTGCTCCAAAGCAAACATTTCCCCGAGCACTACATGTGATTTGGATTGTGTAGGAAAAAGGGAGAATCATATGGATCATGGACTTGTGGACAAGGCTCAACCTTCTCAAGATAACCGTGGGAACATGGTGAAGAAGCTTGAGAAGGGATCAACCGTAGCTTGCACCAAGTCCTGTCAAGAAAACAATAAGTCCAACAACAAGAGTAAGGGGCAAATTCAAAGTTGGATCAAAACTCTCATTACTTGCTTCATGTGCAAGAAAGTGGGACACTATGCCTTGATATGTTCCAACAAGATTGATGACCAAGTCACACTTCCAAAGAGGAGAACAAGAAGAAGCAATAGGAAGTGCTATGGATGCAATGAGAAGAGTCATGAAGTTGCATCTTGCCCTCACATGAAGAATCACTTTGTGTCATCAAGGAAGAAGCTTAATATCAAGGTAGCAAGTAGCAAGGTAGCAGAGAAGATGCAAGATGTGGTGAAGAAAGCACCATGTAAAGACAAGAATCGACTTTGCTACAATTGCCGTGCAAAGGGACATATTGGTAACAATTGTCCCATGGGTAACATTCCTAAGCCAAACTCCTCATTTGATTATGATTTGCCTAGGGATGCCAAAAAGGACATTTGTGCTATTAGGGTGATTAGTTCACCACATGCTAGCATAAAATCCATTTGGGTACCTAAGTCTCATGTGACTTACCTTTATGGACCCAATGTTGTTGAAGACCAAAATGTGCTAAAATGAGAATATAGGTACATGGAGAGGCATTGAGGTATGGTTCACGCAAGAAAAGGTGGATCTCACCAACTTTGGAATTTGAAGCCAACCATTGCAAAATTCACGTCAAGAACCAATGTCATCTCAGTAACATGTATCTACATTGAATTATCTTGTATTTAACCTTGTATAGGTTGTATTGCATTAACAAAGCATTTAAGAATTTACATTCCTTGTATATATGAAAGTCATCATTTATGCATTTTTGAGCAAGATAGGTTGTGGTGAGTGTTTAGTACTCAATCATATTCATGCATATCACATCCCTTATATGTGCTCAAGTTGGCTAAGTGCTAGTTGGTAATTTCAAAATAAACCTTTTAGGCAAAAGTGAAAATTTTGAAAACTATAGCTTTTCTATGAAAATCTAATCGGAAATTATTTTAAAGTGTGTTTCAAAAGTTTCCAATATTTTTATTTTTCAAAGAAGAGCTAATTTTCAAAGAAAATGAATTTCAACCCAAAATGAAGTTCTAAGTATCTTGTTTTGGCTTTTAACTTCAATTTTTTATACAATTAATTCTAAAAGGAATTTGGGAATGGTTTCAAAATGAAAAAGATAGGGTTGGCTAATTCAAACATTTTTGTATTCAAAGTTTCTCTAAAAGGCCAATCAATCAAAAGAAATTTAGATTCCAATCTTGACCAAAATACTATCTAGACCATAAATGGCCACTTACTAGCACTTAAATGAGTTGTCATTGTTGGGGTTGTGTAAACGCATCATGCTAGCTCAAATGAGTACATAACATTCATTCATACTCATTTCTCTCCAAAACCATCTCATATGTTTGTGTTTGCATTTTGGAAGAAAAATGTTTAAAATAAGGGGCAATTGTATTTCTGCCCATGCTTTACGATTCAATTGTGATTTTACCCCTGCTTTTAAGGGTTTGTGATTTTGCCCTTGCTTTTTTGAACTGAAGCAGCCGCCTGCCCCTACTCTGTTAAGTAATGGTAACGGTGTTAAATGTGTGGTGAATGGACAAATTTACCCCTGGACATGTTTTGGCATGCACACTGTATATGTTTCAAGTTAATTTTGTGCGAATTTCATATGGGACCTAAATGTTGACAAATTTTGTAAAAGTTAACATAACACAATATTGTGGACAATTTTGATGGAATTTTAGCAATAATTTTAACACAGTTTATAAAACAATGACAGAACACAATATTTTGGACAAAATTTTGACAGAGATTCATCAATAATTTGACAGCACAATATCAAGGACAAAATTTCAGCAATAATTTCAACACAATTTTAACAGATATTTTCAAGATGTCACATATAACATGTGCAAGCATCACAAAGTAGCACAATACTGAACATCACACATTAATATCCAACAAAAGCCAGCTAGTAGGGAGCTTTGACAGTACGGCATAGTCAACATAATACCACAAATTACATGACAATTAAGCAGTACATGTCTAGGAAAAGTAAAGTAGTACATGCCGATTACATATGGAGTTCAAATATCACATTGAAGGACCAAACAATTCAGCTAGCATCCCTCCCCATCCACTTCCCCTTCCCTTCCCCTTTCCCTTCCACGTCCACTTCCACTTGCTCGTCCTCTTCCCCTACCTCTTCCCCTTCCCCTCCCTCTTCCCTTTGTTGGTGGTCTTTCTCCTCCCATATTACTTGCACTAGCAGGACTTGATAAGATGGAAGTGAAAATGTGTTAATAAACATGTTTTTATGTATGTAAAAACAGCAAACAAAGAGTAAAGATGAATGACTCACATTGATGGTTGAGTGACAATTGGTTCACTGCTGCCCTCTCCTGTTTGCCTCCTTTTTTGACTAGCTGTGAGACTAATTGTAGTAGTGAATAGTTGTGCATGTCAACATGCTGTGTTGGCAAGGTTTTGCTCTGGAGGTAGGTCTTTTGCCCGCCATCTGGCAAGCTGAAATATGACCCACTCTAATAACTACTTTCAATTCGCTATGAATCGGCCTACAATAAGAAGAAACCAAATTTACAATTAGCTAATTCGTCCAAAAGACAATTAGCTCATTCACCCTAGGAACCTAAGTGCATCCATAACTAATACAGAGCATAAATCAGTTGGTATGGATATTACCAAAAGACAAAGCATCATCAATTGGTATGGATATTCCGAAACAATTAGCTGATTCGCCTAGGGACCTAAGTGCATCCAGATCTAATTCACAAACACAAAAATAGAAGACAATACATGCAGGCTTCTTCCATGAAAATCTCCTCCATGGCAAGGATTTCCTTTAACAGCGCCATCCCGCCACCAAGCTTCACTACACGCTGCTCGCTGGCCGATGGAGCCGTCGCTCCTCTCCGCTGCGCACCGGCCGCCGCGCCTCCCTGCGCATGCAACCGCGGCGCCGCCGCACCGCGCCTCCCTGCTCGCTGGCCGCGGGGACGCCGCACCTCCCTGTGCGCCTGCCCGCCGGTCGATGCCACCGCAATGCCGTCGTTCCACTCTGCCAAGCCTCCCTGTCCACGCCTGACTCCGCCCGGCCCGGCCTCCCTGCCTGCGCCCGACTCTGGCGCTGCTCTCCACCGCTCCTCCCTGCCTCACCGCTCCTCCCTGCCTCGCGCTGACCGTGAGTCGCCGCCGCCGCTTGCTAAGAGCTAGGGATTTCGATTTGGCATAGTGACGGATTGGGGACAAGACTCCTGCTTCTTTCATTTGACCAAGGGTAGAATGGTGTTTCACAAATGATAAAAATATTTTCTTTCTTCTTTTAATTCGAAAATTTCGAGCCCACCAAACTTCTGTCAAAACTAGGGGCAGACGGCTGCTTCGGTTCAAAAAGCAGGGGCAAAATCACAAACCCTAAAAAGTAGGGGTAAAATCACAATTGAATCGTAAAGCAAGGGCAGAAACACAATTGCCCCTTAAAATAAAGCTTGTGTAGCTTTTTGCTCAAATTTGGTCTTTTCTTCCAAACCTTGACTTAATGGAGTTAAAGTGAGAAATACATCAATTGGGAGTGGTCTTAATCATATTTTTATATCCCATGCTTTCAAAATATAAAAGATTTCAAAATTTGGATATATAGCCATTTCAAATAGCCTTTTTGGTCAAAAGTCAAAAATCTCATTTAAGAGGCAAAAATCTGTGGAAATCCTCTCAAAAGTACTTCAATATGTATTTCAAATATTTTTCAAGGTATTTGAAGTAAAAGTTCTAATTTCTAAAATGGTTTAGCAAAGTGGCCTTAAAAGGATCTTATATGATCTTGTTTTTGCTCAAAATGATTTATCTCCCTAAATCAAAATCTATTGTGTTTTTGAAAAAGTTTCTAATATAAAAATTTGAGGGTTGGTCATTCCAAACATTTCTCTAGTTGAACGTTTTCTTAAAATAGCAACGAGTAAAATCCATCACCGGTCCCTAAACTTGTACCGATGTGTCATCCTGGTCCCTAAACTCGCAAATCGACCGTTCAGGTCCTCAAACTTGTTCGACTGTGTCATCCCGGTCCCTAAACTTGCAGATCACTCATTTAGATCATCCAACTTGTTCAGTTGTGTCACCCCAGTCCCTAAAGAGGACGGTCTAAAAAGGGGATATCAAAAAATAATTCATAACTTTTTCATGTGACCTCTAATGAAGACAAGCTTTATATCAAAATTGTAGCCCTCGACACGACCTACAACTTTGTAGTTGAAAATTTTTTGAATTAAAACTGTTTAGGGTCCCAAAATATTGTTGCATGTTTATAGATTTTGAAATTTTAATTTTAAAATCACATTTTGGGACAAAAATGACTTAAAATAAAAAAAAATCAACTACAAAGTTGTAGATCGCGTTGAGGGCTACAAGTTTGATATAAAGTTTATCTTCATTAGAGTTCACATGAAAAAGTTATGAATTATTTTTAAATATAAAGTCTTTAGACCGTCCTATTTGACCCAGATAATATTCAAATCCAAGTTTAGGGACTGGGGTGACACAACTGAACAAGTTGGAGGACCTAAACAAGTGATCTGCAAGTTTACGGACCGGGATGACACGGTCGAACAAGTTTGAGGACCTGAACGGTCGATTTGCGAGTTTAGAGACCGGGATGACACAGCGATACAAGTTTAGGGACCGGTGATGAACTTTACTCAATACCAACCATTCAAAGGGTATGGCTATTTGAATTTCATCCAAAAGTATATAATGACCATAATGACCTAAAGTTGTATTTTGTGGGTTAAACTAATGGAGCTAAAGTTCTTTGTGAATATTGGCTAAAATTAGTTTCTGAAAGTTCAAGTGCCATTAATTTGGTTTTGATGGTTAATGACAAATCCAATTACATGAGACTAACATTGTTATAAGCATTTCTTTGTCTACTAGTCTCATATGGATATGAAAGTGGAATATGTGAGAGGTGATTTCTGGACTTCATATGTGTTGAGAGAGAAACGTTCATTGATGGTGTACCTAAATCACAAGGATGAAATGCATGGAGATCAAGCTATATGTATCATTCTTTCTATCCGTGCACATATTGATATATTCATTTATAATATTTTCATGTGATTACATAAGCATGTCAGACTAATGTTTTGTTTGAGCCATATCTTGTTTAGTCTCTTTACATTGAGAACATGGAGATGATGAAGGTATGTTTTTATTTTATTGTCTATATTTGATAAATGCCTTCTATTCTTGTATGGGATAAGCTCTCAATGTTTAATATCTTGTTATGCATACTCTTGCTTCACACAAATATTTTGTATGCATACATTTAGGGGGAGCAAATCCTATACTTTAGTTATGCATGTAATCGATCCAAGTTATTCACCTTCATTTAATTGGGATCATTTATTCAAGTTATGCATGTATATGACACTTGTGGTGTTGATTAATGCTCATCATTTATTCATATCCTTTTATACATGCGATCGGTTGGTCAACATGTGGAGGTTGACAACCGGATCATTGGGACTAATAATTTTATTGAGTTGAATGAAAGAAATAGGTCCCAAGGATTACAAAGGTGTTGATGCTCAAGTGATATCATTACACCTAACAATACCAAGAATGACAAAGTGAAGATATTGAAGATGTGTGATACGAAGTGGCTATTATGGCAAGACGGTGAAGGGCAAGCAATGCTCAGTCGCGATGGACCATGCGGCGGTGAAAGGCAAGCAAGGGGCTTGGCGCCGAAGAACCAAATCCGGTGGTGAAGGGCGAGTGACGGCTTTGTCATGATGGACCGTGCGAGACCATTTGAAGCTACAAGTAACCGCATCAATCATTTGAAGAATATATGGTGAAAGGTATCGGCATTGGCGTCCCTCAAGACAATGAAAGAAAGATGAAAAAAGGCATTCCTAATGTATAATTCTTTTCTTATTTACATTTGAGTTTAGGAATGCCGTACTATTAAGAGGGATGCAACGTCGAGGTGTTTGTGCATGTCTCAGTGCTAAAAGTGACCTATCATAGTGCTACCTTGAGAGAAACCCAAGCTTTAACCTATCCTTTCAGTGGTTTTAGACCTTGTTTTTGGTTGAGTTGGGTAGTCCTCTGAGTGAGTTTTTCATAGAGTCCAAGTTCATCAAAAATGGACTCCCGAGCGAAAAGTTATAGTCGTTTTACTCTGTGCTTTTCGGAAAGTCCGAAAAATTATCAGAAATTCCGAAAAATTTTCGGAGTTATCCGAAAAATTTTCGGACATTCCGAAAATGGCTGCGAATCTGAGATTTGCTTCTGTAGATTTTCGGACTTGTCTGAAAATGATTTTCCGCTTCCGTAGATTTTTGGACTTGTCCGAAAATGCTTTTCGGAAAATCCGAAAATTACAGTCTTGGCCTCCAACGGCTAGTTTTTGAGAGGCTCTGGTATATAAACTCCTCCACCCCTCCACCACCCCTCCTTTGAGTGGCTGTTGCTCTTAGGGAGTATTAGACACATCCAGAGCCAAATAGCCATCCCTATTTCCCTACCTTTGTGGTGCCTCTTTGTGAGGGCGATTTGAGAAGGGGAGAGAGTTGGATTGAGAGAGTGAGGAGTTGAGAGCTAGTGAGCTTCACTCCATCCTTTGTGGTGCCTCTTTGTGAGAGGGATTTGAGAAGAGGAAAGAGTTGGATTGAGTGATGGAGAAGTTGAGAGCTAGTGAGCTTCACTCCATACTTTGAGCACTCGAGTTCATAGCAAGCAAATCTTCGATTGTGTTTGTTACTCTTGGGGACTAAGGTCTCCTAGACGGCTAGGCATCGCCGGTGAGCACCCAAGGTTGTGGTGTGCCACGGAAAGTTTGTGAAGGCTTCGATTTCGCCTCCGCAAGGGAAGAAATTAAGAGTGAAACCGAGGAGTGCATTTGTGCAACCTCGTGAGGAAAGGGTTGAAATAGGCCCGGCCCTTGTGGCTCCTCAACGGAGACGTAGGATCCATGGATCCGAACTTCGGGAAACAAATCACGCGTCTCCTCTCTTGGTTTGCCCATTTGTGCATTCTCTCATATTGTGCTTGAGCTTGTTTTTACCCGATCTACTTGCATGCTTAATTGATTTAGTTGGTGACCTTATATCTTGTTTAGATACCTTATTTGTCACCTTTTGATTCATACACATTTTCTTTATTTGAACTACAAGTTCATAGCTAGTGTTTTATTCCATTATCCGCCGAACCTTTCGGTTGAGATCGGAACTTCCAATCTCATATCGGAAGTTCCTATTTGAACCGAAAGTTCTCATCATTCTAGTATGCTATGAAGTTGTGATAATTTTTAGGAACGCCTATTCACCCCCCCCCCTCTCTAGGCGACATTAAGGTCCTTTCAGTTTCTATAACCCATCTAAGGCTCTTCAAATGTCAAACTCCATAGAATTTATTTTTGGGCATGATTTGAGCATTTGATTGAATTTTGCCGCTTGGAAAGAGATACAAAGCAAATTTCAGGTCTTCTCTTGATAGAAAATCGCTTCTGCAAAAATTCTTTTTGGGAAAGTTTCTTTGATTTACAAAGATCATTTCTGCAAGATTTCAACTCGCTTGGACTTGATTTGGAAGAGTTTTGAGTTTTTATAACTTTGATCAACTTGCTAAAAAATTCAGAAATGACATGGTTATAGGCTGAATTGTGAATTTTGTATCTCAAAATGCAATCCAAATTGGAAGGAGCTTCCATTATGACTTTTGATACCCTAAGGCTGAACCTTACTTTTAAATTTTTGTTTGAATTTTTTCAGCTCTTTTGTACTTTGTTTGAATGCTTTTTAAAGCCCTTCTTGAGTTGTGAAAAATCTGGAATTTCAGCTTACTGAAATCTTGTGATTTTTGTTTTGCCTATATGGTTGAGATATGAGCAAGACTACCAAAATGAAACTTGTGCATGATTACATGATATATCTCCATGATTTATTGCATATTTTTTGGAGCTCATTTCCACAAGTTTATGTTGCTTCAAGAGCTTGCTTAGTTGTATCTTTTTTGTTAAACTTCAAATTTTAAAAGTGTGTTTCATTTAGTTGAAAATCTGAGTTGGTGGCTTAAAAAAAGTTGTGTCAAGAAGTGAGCTCTATGTTATGTGAATGTTAAATCAATTTTGAGCTCGTTTGGATTTATTCCTTGCATGAACTCCTCTTGCTCTCAAACACCCATTATTTGAGCCAACCTAAACTCAAATGGAATTTTCACTGTCAACCTACATATTCCATCTATTTTGCTTCTAAAATTGAAGTTGATCCTTGTTTCTATTGCTAACTACCATTTCTTGATTCCAAATTCGCACTTGCATACACAAGCGGTGTCCATATAAAATGGTAGTATCATTTGACCATCTTGAACTCGGTAATTGCCTATCATTGTCATTCCTTTGTCGAGATTACACACTTGACCAAGAAGCTCTCAAGTATCATTGACCGAAATCCTCTCATTGATAAAATACTTGTTGAGTGTATTTCGAGAGGAAGTTCAAGTGCTCACAACCACTCCCTCCGAGAGCAAGGGGGAGCGTTTCTTAAATGGACATTTTCTCAAATTTTTGCTTTGAAATTTCATCTAAAAATTTTATTTGGTCTTGTGAATGTTTGTTCTTGTTTTGCTCGAGCAAAATTGTTTCTCTTTCGGTTCCATGCAAATTGTTTCTCTTTCCATTGAGTCAAAAATCATAAAAAACGGACTCCCGAGCGAAAAGTTATGGTCGTTTTACTCTGTGCTTTCCGGAAATTCCAAAAATGGCTACGAATCTGAGATTGGCTTCTGTAAATTTTTGGACTTATCCGAAAATGCATTTCGGAACTTCCGAAAATCGCAGTCTTGGCCTCCAACGGCTAGTTTTTGAGGGGCTCGGGTATATAAACTCCTCCATCCCTCCTTTGAGTGTCTTCTGTTCTTGGGGAGTATTAGACACATCCAAAGCCAAATAGCCATCCCCATTTCCCTACCTTTGTGGTGCCTCTTTGTGAGAGGGATTTGAGAAGGGGATAGAGTTGGATTGAGAGATTGAGAAGTTGAGAGCTAGTGAGCTTCACTCCATACTTTGAGCACTCGAGTTCATAGCAAGCAAATCTTCAATTGTGTTTGTTACTCTTGGGGACCATGGTCTCCTAGACGGCTAGGCATCGCCGGTGAGCACCCAAGGTTGTGGTGTGCCACGGAAAGTTTGTGAAGGTTTCGATTTCGCCTCCGCAAGGGAAGAAATCAAGAGTAAAAACCAAGGAGTGCATTTGTGCAACCTTGTGAGGAAATGGTTGAAATAGGCCCGGCCCTTGTGTCTCCTCAACGGAGACATATCCGTGAATCCGAACTTCGGGAAACAAATAACGCGTCTCCTCTCTTGGTTTGCACATTCTTGCATTATCTCATATTGTGCTTGAGATTGTTTTTACCCGATCTACTTCGCATGCTTATTTAATGTAGTTGGTGAGCTTATATCTTGCATAGATACCTTATTTGTCACCTTTTCTTTCATATACATTTTGTTTGTTCGAGCTACAAGTTCATAGCTAGTGTTTTATTCCGTTATCCACCGAACTTTTCGGTTGAGACCGAAACTTCCTATCCCATACCGGAAGTTTCGATTTGAACTGAAAGTTCTCATCATTCTAATATGCTATGAAGTTGTGATAATTTTTAGAAACGCCTATTCACCGCCCCTCTAGGCGACATCAAGGTCCTTTCACTTACAACTACTGCGGTTGTTAGCACGCTACTATCAAAACAAGATTCAGATAGTAAAGTTAGAAGGTTTTAGATCTGCAGTTTGGTACACATACTGTGATAATCTGGATGCTAGAGTGTCAGTTGGTTTAATTACAGTTCTTCTAGAATCTAGAGTCTTATAGCAAGTATCTGAAGGAGAGAACTCTGTGGCTTTGATCAACTAACAAGACAAAGCAAAGGGGAAGTATCTAGTGATGTATCCGCAGCACCGTATCGGTTGATATATTTCAATATTGGACTAAAAAACATTGCGGATAGACTGGCACTACTTGAACAAGGTAGAGTGAAAAGCAAGCTAACTTGGTGTCTGCTCCACTCTGTTGAAAATCAGATACATGAGGATTCGATTGATACTTATGAACGATAAGAAATGTATTATTTGTTTTATAGTACTATTGCTATTGCTTGGATTCATTCTTCATATTGAATGGTGAGCTGGTTGTTAGTTATGTCTTAGCTATTTTGCCATAAAACCTTGCCTTTTCTTTAATGACTGGAAACATTGAATATAAGATAAGGCCTTCAATTAATTAGCATGACAATGTAGTAGTTCACACATCAATATTAGCTATAAGACATCTGGAAAATCATGTTAATTGGGGCAGACATTGCCATGCATGTTGTTGTCGAAGAGACAACTGCTTCACGTCAAAGGACGTGGTTCACTCAATGGAATGGTTGAATAGTAAAGTAATGTATTAATGGGCTTTTTATAGTCTTAGTACAAGCTCATGCACTCTAGGGTTTAATGTTTGCAGGGGAATTTACATGGATACCCTTCTGATAGGGACATTTACGAGGGCAAACAATGTCCATTTGGTTAAGGGGTCTTTTCATGGGCTTTTGGGCCCGACCCATATTGGTGAACGGCCTTCTCGGGCCGTTCTGATCCTTAGGCTTCTTGGCGAAGGCCTCACATCTTCTGGCGAACCCTTCCTGCTTCGCCTGAAGTGAAGACTTGCCAGTGGGTCCTTTGGACATGATGGCGAACCCTTTCAGCTGCGTCCTCAGGGTTTCGCCATAGGCAAACCATCTTGATCATTGGTGGATCATCACAGGTAAAACGGTTTCGGCAGGTTAATCCATGACTTAGTGAATTTGATATATGTGGAAATAACTCCGCTGGGGATTGTAGTCACTCCTAACTTATGTTTATGCTAATGCTTGCATATTCTGTGTTAAAATTTTTGGTGACACACTAGTAGGAAATAGTCTTGAGATAATCAAGGAGGCACTAAATCCCAAAAATTTGTTTATAGTGACTTTGTCGTTTTGGACTTAGTGCATTTGATATGTGTGGAAATCACTACCCTGGGGATTGTAATCATTGCTAACTTTGTGCTGGAGTCATGCCACGAAGGCCTTCGACCGAGGCTACCAAAACCACTACGACCAGGGCGAAGGATCAGTCGAAGACCAAGATGCTTACCTAAGGCGAACCTGCTGGGCAAAACTAGAGGGATTCACCACCAATCTGGACGCCTTCGCCATGGAGTCAAAAGGCAATAAAGCCTAGCCGTTCGCCATGTCTGGCCTAGGCTAAGGCCCATTAAGGGGCCCAGGGCAAAATAGACACTAGTTACCCTCATAAATCTCTCTATCATAAGGGTATTCATGTAAATTACCCTGTACTTATTAACCCTAGGGTGTATGAGCTTGTACTAAGGCTATAAATAGCCCCATAAGGGCATTTAGTAGGGGATCCCAAAAAATTCCATTATTAATACACACTGCTTTACTTTTCTACTGTGTGTATACCTCGTTCTTCGACGAACGTAGTTGTCATTTGACAACATTATGTTTATGCTAATGCTTGTGTATTCTTTGTTGGAATTTTTTTGTGACTTGTACTAGTAGGAAATAGTATGAGATAGTCAAGCTCCAAGATCTGTTTATATTGACTTTTGACAACCTGGCTTCTCTCTCAAAAATGACCATTTCTCTATATTCTTGAAAGGGATATTTGTTCAGTGTCATGTATACCAAGTAATACACAATAGTTTAGTATTTTGAATGACGTATTTATAACAGTGGATCTATGTTTTCTATGAGACAATGGAGTATTGTCGGCTGAAAATGGTGCTTTGCCCTGATAAGGTTTCTTCTTACATGTTTTATCAGGTGGGATGGCATTTGGTAAAAATATTTTCGACTAGTTGTAGATGGTTTTTTTTTTACTTTCTTGCAAATGTTGGAACTTCCGTACCCTCGTTCCTGATCTATGGAAATGCGGGGAGCATGGCTCTCATTGATAAACTACTTAGCTAAATGTTGGTTTTGGTTGGAAGGATGATGGTTTATGAATAATTGTAAATGTATGTTCTTTTGACATGATATCTAGATTAGGAGTTAGTCTATTTAAAAATTTGTTTTACTGCTTTTTTTTCAAATTTGTCACCAAGGTAGTACAAAATGGTTTAGAGTTACTCTTTGCATTTTAGGAGGTCTTTCGGCCTTAGGAAATCGTGGCTTTGTCTTATTTGGTTACATTGTGAATGATAGTTATCTCTAACAATGTTGAAAAGGTACATATACAGCGTTCCCTCTTTTAGATCTGCTGAGAAGTAGTCTCATAATGTGTATCAACATGCAAAACATTTACAATCGTTCATACCCGATGAAGATCAAATACTTCATTTGTGGCTTTGAGAGATAAAATTTAGTCGAATCAGTAATTCAATAAGAAAGGCAGAAAGGCTGCGAGAGTGCTAACACCTGCAGGCAGAAAGGCTGCGAGAGTGCTAACACCTGCATTTTGTGTGGAGAACTGAAACCTCCAATGCTATATTGTTTATTTTTCTGACACCTGCATTTTTCTGATGTAGAGATATAGGGATGGACAACAATCCCTATAAGGTTCGAAGATATAAACTTTTTTTAGCTTTTTCAATGGTGTTGATGTAGAGATATAGGGATGGATAACAACCCTAAAAGCTTCGAAGAGTTGTTCTCTTTCTCACTAAGAATAATAAGGTTTTTCTTTCGTTGAGCATTGTAACTATCTTTTGTATCTTATGTCGACCGGGATATGTCGTTCCTTTTGCTGCTAGCCTCTTTCGCTTCGTTCCCTTTGCTGCTAGCCTCTTTCGCTTTCAGTAAAAGCCATGTCTCACGACTTTTGTAAAAAAAAAAGGCTCCTACCTTATGAAAATTTTCTTTTGGGTACAATAATATAAGAGAATTCAATCCACTATTCAGTTACATGAAATAGCTCGGGTTTGATATGAATTTTGTGTTCTTTATGCCCAACCTGAAAAAGCTGCACATGTCTTTTTTATTGTCTTTTGCACAATTAGTTGGTTTCACTTGTAGGGATGCTAATGCCTGGAATGCTATTTCAGTGTGATTTAAACATTATTTTACAAAGGTTGTGGGTAAAACAAGCGTTTGTATGCTATTAGTTGCTACAGTTCTTAAAAAAAATACATTCCACTCCTTTGACCTTAATCTTCCGCATGCTTTCTTATTTGCTTCAGTGAACCTAACGGCCCTCTTGAAATGTGAAGTCTGGTTGTGTTGGCAACTCTGACTAACTAGCTTATTAATCAGCAACTATTCTTTTTTAATGTTCATAAATATATTTGTTCCATCTCCCCAACTATTCTTTTCTGATGTATCTCTCTACTTCTGCAGTGCTGTCATGCTTAGAAATTCAACAACCCGAATCTCTGTCCAGGACCAGCCAGAGTACACAAACGACAAATTGATACAGATCCATGTCTTACAAAAATATTAAAATAAACTTACAAATGCAGCAGAAAATAAAAGACAATCTAAACTTAATCTTCACGGCAAAAGTGTAGCATCCTCCAAATCACAGGCAATCCTCAACATCCGGAACAAGCTTAATCCTCAACGAACTCACCATCTGAAATATTCTCTGCTTTTGGGGTTGGGAAAAATAATTTAAGACTGAGTACAACCACCGTACTCAACAAGTCATACCAACGGAAATGTATGATGCAAGGATATCACAAAGGATTGGCAATAGGATATTTGCATAAAAGCAGCATTTGCAAATCATAATTTGAATACAGTAAAACAATAGATATTATTAAGCAATATTAAATAACATCACTGCTCAACGCTAAAACCACGTTGCAACAGGCCCAACCAAACCACCTGAACTACTCCAGTCATATTATTTAAGTGAGACTAATCACGGTGAGCTGGTTGACCGCCCAATAACCACGGGCACGACTATTCGAATAGTTTTACTCTGATTAGAGGTGTACAAATTTACCCACAAGATGCGATTCGACACATGTTATCATGCCTCGAAGTAACACCGCGATACTGCAAAGGTGCAAATCGTGACAAAACCCTTCATATAACCCTCCCTAACCAACATCCCACCTCAGGTTTCACCCCCACCCCTAAACAGGCATTGGGCAGCCCCCTCTTGTGCCTAGGTTAATCCGGAAGCAGCATAGACCGGCTCCCGCTCCATCCATACTCCATGACGGCCACCCTTGCCACGGTATGTTAGCTAGAAAAGATTATACTTCAGGTCAAGCCTGGAGCCCATGCTAGCTTGTGGTTTGTACGTGTATATCTTCCAAGGATTCCCGAGAACCGGTCCTTAATTGTTATGGACACGACTTGCAAAATCATGCACCCACAACCCACCATTAAAATATATTTTAGTTTAATTACTTGTATACATGTTGACGGTCGTTAGCGATCAGTTTCGCCCATCAATATTACTAAAATAAAGGAGAACTAGTTATGTTTGCAATGCATATTATGTTAGAATAAGATATATTCCACTAGCACTGTGCTTTCTAACCTTTTGTAGAGAATAAATACAAAATGGAGGAGAATCAACAGTGAAATAAACGATCAATCAATCAGACACTGTCGAGAATCAGACTTATGAATGGATGGGCCAAGAACTCAGAAATGACACGACCAAAATGGGCCAAAATTCACAAGTCTGCGAAAAGAAGAACATAAGGAGGCAACCAGCCAAAACCTGGGCTGGTTGGGCCGGCCCCTGGTTCGGTCGAACCTCGGGTGCAGCCGAACCCCCCTCGTCGCCGTTTGATCCAAGGCTTTGCCTGGACGGTGTAGATTAGCCCCAATGACGGTTGGAGGGTATTTCCAACAATTCCAACCGTCGCAACTGTCATTGGGAGGTTATAAAAGGAGCTCTCATCCTCCACTCCAGGACATACTCAAGCAAGAGCTCAATCATCTTTCTCAAAGTTTAGTTTAGTGTCTAGAGTATAGTGGAATAGAAATAGAATAGAGTCTTCAGTCCTCGGAGACTTCGGGAAAAGTTCGGGTATTGCTCTAGTAGCTTTTCCTTCTTTTGTAAGACTTGTACTATTTTTAGAATATTCTTCTAAATATATATACAGTACTTTGCTTCATTCTGATCATCTGAGTACTAGCTTTCCAATATGTTATTTGATATATAATTGTCTAGCTAGCTTACTCGGGAGATGCAATGGTGTGGGTATAATGTTCATGTATATGATTGCTCTGTGTCATGACGATGATATTAGAGTAGTATTTGGTAGCATAAGCGAGGTGCTTAGGCCGCTGGATATCATTATTTGGGATTATATGCTACGGGACAGCAGAGGTGGGCCGCTGATGGTGACAGCTCAGTACGGTTATTCCTCCACATTAGCATATAGTCCTAAGTACAATTTCCTGGGGAGGGTACTCCTCCGTATTTAGCCCCGGTTGGATGGCCATGACGGGTTGTCGTAAGGAACTCGGCAACCAGGGATGGTATCTCGAAACACTAGGAGGGCATCGTAAGAGGGTATTGACTATACAATTATATAGTAGATAATATTGACTAAAGTTGTATGTATGTATATTAGAATTATAGGAATTGATTCCTTTCTTATTATTTCCATTAGCCTAGAATTAGTTTATATGAGAATGATGAGTGTTCTGCTTTGTGTCACCCTACCCTTGAATTTACCTTAACCCCTGCTTAGACTTTGATTATTACAAGTAATATATAAATATTAGTATAGTTCTCTCTATTATAATCTTCCCACGGGATTAAACAAATATGATACCCTTGAAATACTCTCGGGTGAAATGCTACAATGGTATATTCGTGCGCTTGTGGATGAAGTCTGTAACCATAATATACCATGAATATTTCTGTGCCATTGCTGGAAATTATATTTCTAGTAATGTCGTTAAAAAAATACCAACAATACCATGGCGGCATAGTATCATAATGATTAAGGACTAAAATCATAATGAATCCCATTGTGAGCTAATTGATCTAAGCATGGCTAATCATTCCTAAACCAATCATCTAATAAATTAATATCCGAGGCTATCAATGACATAGGGTAAACAATAGGCTGAGTACGGTAAATATCCACCCCACATGACATTATAAAATAATGCAGTTTAATAGAAAAGCGGGGATTTTGCAAAGTAGGTTCAACATGATCAATGATATTCGTATGACTTGGCTTGCTCTTGAGCTGACAGGACCTCGGCGAACTTCAAAAGAGACTGGAGCGTCGGAACTGCCGGATTCTATACGACAAACAAAGCACACAAGCAATACATAATAAGGCTACTGAAACAGCAAAAGGAACCAATTTTAATGGATTCTAGACATTTTAGCAAATTCACTGCAACTTGAATAGATTAAAACGGAGCTCGAATGATTTAGATATGAATTTTACAATATGAACTGTGTTGTTTACTCATTTATCATATAGTAATGCCCATAGATAAATTACATCAAAGAAAATATATCATCGGTAAACAAGCCTCACGAGTTAACAACTCAATGAGTCAATATATCGTGACGCGGGACCATCCAAATGATCAACCGAAACCGGCGAATAGAACCGGCGGCTTAACATGGCTCAAACTAAAGAATGACTCAAAACGACTGGACGAATGAAGCAGTGGACAGCACTTCGTGCAAACGAACCATTAACAACCTAACAAACGACTACGGCTGAACCGGTAGACTAGACACGTTTACGGCAAAGACTCGGTGCGGAAAACGATTGATCGGTAGGAGTTTAGAGATGCACCTATGGCTTTACAACTTAACTACTGAGCTTTAGGTCAAGACGGTGGCTAGGTTTTAGCGAGACACAGCCACGGCACAGCGGGACTTAACAGCGGCTCGGCTTGGCAGCAAAGCAGTGGCGGCGGCGGCAAAGCGGCGGCAGCAAAGCGGCAGCGGCGCGGCTCGGCTTGGCACAGCAGCAGCGACATCGGCACTGCAGCGGCGCAGCAGTTTAAGCAACTAGGCACGCACAACACATACGGCGACGACATGACAAGCGGCGGCGGCGCTAGAGCAGCAGCACGGTAGTGGCGTGGTAGCAGTGGCGCGCGGAAGCTGGGGTTAGGGTAGCTGCATGGCAACAACGCGACGACGCAAGCCAACACGAGTGAAGGAAAAACAAACCCTAAAAACAGGATGGAAACCTCACCGGAGAGTGACAAGTACCGGAGAGGAGATGACGACGGCAACGGTGGTTCCAATGGCAAGCTCGGGATCGATGACGACGGTGCTAGATGAGATTAAACGGAATATATTAGAATATAGATGGATGGGTATAGGCATCAACCAAGATACCGAGAGGGAGTACGGATTACCGGTGACGCAACGCAGCGAAGGTGATGACGAACGGCGGTGGCACTGGCCAGCAGCGGTGGGACAGTGGGCGCACAAGGGAGGGGCGGCGGCTAGGGCTGGGGGTTTGGTGATTATGTGGGAAATAAGAAAAATATGGGGTATGAATACTTATATAGGGGGAAAAAATAAGTGGATAGGTGGGCCTTGTGAGACTCGGATTGGGAGGAGGAGGGGGAGGAATCCGAATATGGGCAGGAGATTGACTCGGCTCGGTTGGCTAGGGGGAAGGGGGCGCACGGCAGTGGGGAGAGGGAGGGGGAAACTGAAAAGAATAGGGTAACAAATAGGGAAAGGGAAAGGAAAAAGATGCAGTGCCGTTTTAGGAAAAGAACGGAACCGGAACCGGAATAAGATTCGGACTCGGGTCGTTATGCAAAATGAAATCGCGGACGGAGAGCGGAGTGAATCGGGCACGATTCACGACCAAAGGCTGGAAAGAAAGATTAACATTAATGTAAATCTTGACATTTTAAATTATCAATATTTATTCCGATGCTCTGGATATTTCGCTTTAAATCCCGTTAGTGCTTTAAGAGCAAAGAGAATTTGAAAAGAAATCTCCCAAACATTTTCGATTATTAAACATGTTGTTAATTAGGGTTTTTTTCCTAGTTAACCAAAGTAATTTTTTAGACAATTTATTAGTGAATTACTACGAAAAGGGGAAAAATTCGGGTGTGACAAGTGGGCATGAAGGTATTTCTGCAGTCTAGGAAGGATGTGCATCTTGACCTTTTGCTTCTGCATTAAAGTCGCGGAAACAAAGCATACTGAAATTCTTGATATTTAGCCAATCTGAAATTCTGATTTCTTTCGCTTTCATGTGCCGTTGAAAACTTACAATAACTAGCGAAGACACCTTGCGCCATTGAGAATCTAGTAATGTGTCATTTTTTTTGATAATTGGAAGGACTGTACTACAATATCTATTTGCTACGAGTATTAAAGTGTAGATAGTAGCTAAATTATCGAATCACCACATAATGAGTTGCTAATGCTGTGTTTGAGGAGAATGAGATAGACGAGATTGGAAATATACGCAAAATGAGGTGAGCCATTAACGCATGATTAATTGAATATTAATTATTTTAAATTTTAAAAATAGTTTAATATGATTTTTTAAAGCAACTTTCTTATACAATTTTTTTTTAAAAAAAACATACTCGGGAAGCGTGCGCGCGGAAAACGAAACACACAAACTCACAATGTTACGCTGCTGAACGCAGCCTAAGGGTCCGAAGTTAGTTTGATCGAGTTAGTGCATTCACATAACCGATTAAGACACCTTTGGACCCCTCACACCTCGTATTCTGTCACTTTTTGATAACCTAAGGTCGTGCTCGATGATGAACAGTATGTCACTTTTAGATGTATCAATCAACTATTTATCACTGGACCCACATGTCATAGACACATGTGAACCCACGTATCATTGAGATAGATGTGACAAATAGTTAATTGCCAAATCTAAATGTGGCAAATAGTTAAAAGCGGGGGCGGGTTCATTTTCCTTCCTTCTTCCCCTGAGACTGATAGGTGGGGCCCACATCTGTCCTCTAATTCTCTCCACCCTTCTCGTTTCGGAACGCCGCCGCCGCCGCCGTCCACCGCCGCAACCAGCCCCCACCAACTCCGGCCGTTCCCGGCGCGTCCTCCCGAACGCCTCAGCCCCCACCCGCCAGCAGGTGGAGGCCTGCGCCGGCGCGTCGACCCCGGCTCTCTCTCTATCTCTGTCTCACCTAGTCGAGGCGTGGAGATCGGAGCATGGAGTCGGAGGTGGTGAAGACGGAGATGGTGCTCGCGGCGACGTTTCCCTTCAAGAAGGTGCAGATCGCCGACAAGTACCCCAAGGGCCAGTCCCGCGGCCGCCAGTGGAAGCACCTCCGCCTCCTCCTCCAGGCCGCCGACGCCACCTCCCTTCCCCCCGACCGCCCCAACTGTAAGCGCCTCCGATCCAAACCAATCTTCCCCCCCTCCCCCCTCCCCGCTCAATTAATCTGCCGATTTCTTCATTGGGATCAGTTTAATGGTGTGGATTTATCTACCTTGTTGGTTGTTGGGCGCTTGTGATTGTACTACTCATCGAGGATTTGTGTGGATTCACTTCTATAGGTCAACGAGCCCTTGTTGGCATTGGGAGATTTATCTGGTTAGGGATTGAGAATTCGATGCTATGCATTATTCATGTTAGGCCCTTGTCCAGCCAACGGTTGCTATTGTGATTGCGCATTAGATTGTTCTTATGTTCTGTTGCAATTTTACAATGTTACTATGTGAATAACTTAATATGGTTTAGATTTGGTGGTAATCTAATAGATTTTTGAGGCTACGGAAGCTACATGTTCATATGCCTTGTCTTGTTGCGAACCGTCCATCTACCGTGAAAACGCAAACCAATTGGATAGGGTTATCATCATTTGTTTACTCTCCCAAATAATCTGGATAAGCAATCTGAGTCCGTGCAAACAACTTGGTTCTGGAAGCGGATTCTTAATAATCAAACGATGTTTTTCTACTGAAGTCCAAAAGCAGGTACGGAGCTGCTTTTGTGGATTTTAAGCGGTAATGTTATAACATAAGAGTATTAACATAGATGGTGCATTTCATTGTATCAAAAGCCAAATCCACAATCAGCTTTTAAGAATCCCCCTTGTGAAAATAACATTCCAGAAGCAGGATTGTGAGAATCAAAAGCAAAATAAACAGGCCCCGACAATGGTACAATAAGGATTTTTTTCATACAAATATTATGAGAGATTTCTAGTTTCAGTACAAACATTTCTAAAATATTTAATCTAATAAGTCAGCCTAAAGGTAAATGCTCACCTCTACCTCATTAGTGTTAAACTTTTAATTAGTCTGTTAGGATGAGATGAGCACTAATGATATGGGTGTCTGATGGCAGCATGATCAGCAAGTGATGTGTATAGAAATTACAACAATATTCAGAAATAAGTTATGTTTTACAACAATATGTTCATCTTAATATTTTTAATAAATATAGTACTAGTACATATGTTGTGCATACTGGCATTAGATAAACATAGGAACAGGAACATAATATTTCCAAAATGATTAATGAGTCATTAAGCAAAGTGGATCATTTGTACATATCATATAATCATGTATTGCTGTGTTGTTCACCATGTCTAAGCAGATGACAGAATTTGTATCTTTGATCATATGATTCTGGCTTTTGGTATTTTGATGGTTGATATTGATACTAGTATTGTTTATGATAAGGGATATCATGAGGTACTATTTTTTTTTCTGGTTGTGTATGAGTCAGCATTGATAGGCAAGTGAACTAAGAATCAAATTTATTCTATGAGATCATAAGATGTATTTGTTTCACTTCTTAACATCATGAGGTATTTATTCTTACATCTCCTGAAGGAGAAGCGTGGGCTGTGAATGTGTCGTGATATGTTGGGTTGTCACTTGTTACATAAATGTAGTAATTAACTTTGATTCAGTTTGATGCAATACCATGCTATGAGAAATATTAGGATCCGTTGTCCTACTTATCATTCTTGCTTTTTTATAAGCTTTTTTTTAATAAGCAAGATAATTGGGTACCATTTCATTAAGAGGAGAGAATGGAAAGGGAGCAGTGGCCACCAACCCGGTCCAAAACAGGCCAGAGTCTTTACAACACACGCAAAAACCTCACCTCCGAGGGGCTATCGACCTCTCACGGAACTCCTTTAGTCTAGAAGCCCCGGCTAGCGACCACATGATACACTTATTGGCCACTGTTTGGAGGACAGCAGTTACACAAGGGTTAACACCATTAAGCACATTGTCATTTCTATGCTTCCCAATCTCCCACAGTACCAAAATGATGAGAGCTAAGTCCGTTCTTGGTGTCTTTGTCCCTTCCTCTCATCACCCTTGACCACCACCTTGATAAATTGGTTGTATCTGGACCTGGGGCTATATGGGCCAGCCCCATCCTTTGGAGGATTATAAACCAAACTTGCCGTGGACACCTCTTATCTTAATTATTTGATTGGCCATTAATGTTATAAATCACAAGGCATGGCTGAAAATTGATGTTAAGTTAATTATGCCACATATTATCACTTTTCCATACTGAGGCTATTGCATTTGTCTTTATTCTTACATTATGGTGTTTTGTGCAGATTTGAATATCCAGTCGCCCCCATCAATTTATCCACCCAAGAGATATTGTGACATAACTGGTTTTGAGGTTAGTTACTTTGCTGTGAGTTCGTCTTGTTGGATTTGCATGTTTTCTTGTTATTTTGAATGTTCATTTTATGCTACTTACTACTGAGTTTAAATTGATCTAAATATCTTCTGAGCTAGATGGGCTATACAATATCTCGCGGTTTAGTAATATTATCAAAGTCGACATTCTTTGAGTTGGATCTCAAATGCTCAAATTAAAATCCCGTATATGATTAGCATCAGATCAATAATCCACAGAAAATGTTATCACAATAGACAAGCTACATGTCTGGAGAATTCAATCCTCTGTAAAGGATTACGAACACATGCATGTATACAGCAACAAAAGATTCCAGCAATTAAATCTTTTGGAATTGTTAGGAAAAAAAAACATGTGGTAGTGATAGTACACCATTGTCATTAACTCACTCTATAGGCGAAGATATCCAATTAAATTCTATATAATAACTCAACCTTTTGTCCATGCTATCATCGGATCCTTATTTTCCACCCTCTGAACTTTGAAATCCTCAACCTTTACATCTCTCTGTTCTAAAACTGCCTCAGCATATACCGTAGTGGTATTTGCTTGACGACAGTCATCAGTAGATTGGATATCTTCCATGCCTACTTTTCCTTCTTATTGTTGTCAAATATCAAATCTCTTCCTCTGTCTGTTTAAAAAAAATACATTCTCAATGTGACCTAGGCTAAACTCAAGTGCATAGCTTCATGGCCTCTGAGCTCCACCACAGGTGCAATTTTCCCTAGTATGTCATCATGCCTTCTACATCTCTCCTAGTCAGCAATCCATGCCACCTCCCAAATCCTCTTTTGCTCCTGCAAACACAATACATTTCTTGATTCATTTGATAGAGTTGTGTAGTATTCGTGTTAGCTAAATGAGGAGCTGGCCCTTAGACTGATCCTACATGCAGCTCATACTGCAAAGCTGCCATCTCAAATTCCTTCCCTGTTGTGAACGCCTCATGGACATAAATGAGCTTTATTTCCCCACCTGTAATCATGGTGGTGCATATGAGGGTGGAGGATCGTTGCTTACATTACCACTGAATCATGTGTCGCTAACATGTCCAACATGAGATAGTATCTCAAATTCTCAATTCTACTGCAGACAAGTTACTGAGCATGAAATTGAGGCTGCCTGAGAGGTACTGAGAGCGCGAGGGAGTGAATATGGAATTGCTGTTGTTTTCAGTTATCTTGTTTAAATTGTTACTAGTTACCTGGCTAAATCAGCAATAGAAGATGACATTTGGAGCCTTCTTGTTGCCACATAGGCCAAAACTGTAGTGGATTGGGCTTTTAGGTGTTTCAGTGCATAAGTATTGTTAGTCGAACTTAGAAGTCCAATTTTGGTCCTAAATAGCACTTAGTTACTACTCCCTCTCTTTCATATTATAAGTTATTTTGACTTTTTCTTAGTTAAGCTTCTTTAAGTTTGATCAAGTTTTTAGATAAACATAGTAGCATTTTCAACACAAAATAAATCTATTATCAAAATATATTCATTGTTAATTTGGTGTTTTATATATTGTTAAATTTTTCTATAAACTTAGTCAAACAAAAAAGTTTGACTAAGAAAAAAGTCAAAGGGACTTATAATATGAAATGGAGGGAGTATTAGGTGTCCAATTTCTCTACTTAGAGAGCATTTAAGTTACTGTTTTGGCCAGGATACTTCACTGACATTGAAAAATGTTAGAGCATATGTGACTGACATGACGTTTCACCAAGAATTTCCTGTTCTATCTTGTTAGTAATGGTTTGTCTTGGACATCAACTTATCTGTAATCCACTAGAAGCTTTATTTGCGCCCAACAACGCTTTAATGCTCACACCTAATACTCCGCTAATGGGGAGCACAAAATAAACTGAGACAAACATTGATAATATCACTTGGTCTTGCATTCTCTATTTGCTCTTCGACTGCAATGGTGTTTTGTGTGCCTATTTCTTGTGTTGTGTGGATAATAATTGTATATTTTCTTGCAGGCACCATATGTGGATCCAAGGACAAAGCTGCGCTATGCTGATCCAGAAGTGTTCAAGCAAATCCGAATGCTTCCTGATGAATATGTCCAAAGGTATCTGGCACTGAGAAATGCTGCCGTTGTACTGAGATAACTATGCAAAATCTATGTAGAAGAGAAATGGGGATTTGTGCTCTTGAGTCTGTTGGCAAATACATCTCTAGATCTAGTGTGAATGTATATCTACTTGTATGCTTGTTTCTTAGCAAATTGTAAGAGATGACTTTTCCTCCGTAGTGATAGCTGACATCATGGCTGGGGACGTTCAGTTCGTGCTTTATCGACGTTCATGAATTACTGGTAATCTGTTCTCGTGCACCATAGCCGAAATTACTTTCTGGATTGCCCTGATCTTTATCAAGGAATGCAATGACGGATGAATGTGCATGCTTCTTGACCTTATAAACGGTGCGCAAAAAAACTTTCGATATATCAATTTATTAGAGAACCGATTTAAATCCAAATTTGAGCTTTATAATATATTTTCAACCACAAAAACAAATGCAGTTGCTTGTATACACGCGTGCACACAATATCTATACGAGCATCTTCAAAAAATTGAGCTGACATGTTTTTAAATTGACTGTTGTTACGGGTGTCTTGCTATCATCGACTGTTGGTCATTGACAAAATATTAGCCGTAAATGTGAGCACCGTGCTAAGCTTAGGACTTATTTAATTAATTTATTTGTACCATTATATAATCGTCACAAATAATTCAGCTATTCACCCATTTAACATGAGAACGAAGCCAAGCATACGGACGGGTCTCATCTTTTCGATTATACTTATGCTTATCAACAAAAATTTGAATTTTGAACCTTAAATTTAGAGTTGATTTTGGTGTTTTTTCATCGTAGTTTATTTTTCAGCTTTTGTTTTTAGATCGTTTAGAACACGTATATAAAAGTTTTATTCACAAATTATTTTTTATTTATAAATATACCGTTAGGCTTATTCCACCAAACAGCCAAACGATGGGCATCACAAGATCATGATTTGATGTACCTAAATCCTGGTCCATTCATTTGTGTGGAATTGAAATTAAATCCTGGGTTATACCCACATGGATGCATTGATCAACTTGGATTTGGGTTCATACAAATGATGTCTTATCTCTGAATCTCTGATATCATTGAAGTTACCGATAATTCATGTAATTTTCACAAAGAGCAATTGATGGGCATAAAGTGCCTGAGATTTTCTTAATTGCATGCAACATCATATTTTTCCTTCAAGCAAAAAAAAAAAAGAAAAAAGAAAAGAACAGCCAAAACAGCTCTGCAAATGCTGTTCCTATAACTGATGACTGAACAAAGTCCGTACCTATAGTTACCATGGAATGGGGGCCCACATGTCAATATCATAGTTTTCTTTTCTAAATGTCAACTAAAAGAAAGATTCGATGATATTCCATACCTCAACGGGTCCCACCTGTAAGTTTTTGTTTTCCTTTTTCTGTTAAAAATCTCCCCCAGAGTCCTCTTTCATACATACTCCGATTTCGTCCATCTTCTTTCTAAATCCATTTAAAATGAAGTCGGTAAGCACTAAGCACTGTAGTATCTAGTATTAGGTTGGACACCTGGGCTCACTTTGGTCGGTTCTTTGGTTTTTGTAGATTGTGTGTAGCTGTGTATGACTGACCATGTCTGTCAGTAGCACGAGCAGTACATGCGTGTGAAAGACTTTTCTAGAGCTGACTTTCTTTCATTTGTTCTTATTAAATCTAATAATGTTCATGGTCAATTCGAAAGACAGTTACTATTATTATCATTACTTTTGCTGTTATGTGCAGAACAGGTTGAGATGAACGTATTGAAAAGCTGCATGGCTGACATACCAAATGATTAATTATGTGCTTTCTTTTGTTTCTAGCCCCTTTTTTCTTGAAAACTCGTCTTTTGCATCAAGAAACCAAGAAACCTCGTTCTACTGTAATAGACTTTGTGCAACATGTGAACAAGCAACAGTGACATTTATTGTTTATTTTTTAACAGGCCCCCGAATCCCAATCAAATCTCCCCTTATCCAAACATGTCCACACTGATGAGTATATTCTAATAAAAAGGTAGCAAGGCAAGAAAACGTGTAAAAAAAATTCAAACAACCTAAGAAACAAGGTCATCTGGTAAAGTCAAAATCCATCAGAGATCATACATGCACTTTATCTTGAGGAACATACGGCAATTGGGACAGTATACCAACTCAACTGCTTGAGCAAAGTTTTACCAATTCCGAAGTTACTGATGATGTCAAGTTTAACGCCTACCATGTTTGTCTATTTAAGTACCTCCAGCGATCCTCTAGTGTTACATTAAATGTACACCTGTACCTTCCTGAGAAGGTCTGAGGTGTTGGTTGCTGCCTGGCTGGGTTTATGGTGAGAAATCTCTCTGTACTTTTACCTGATATTGATCCCTGTGATGTTTTTGGTGATACATTGATCTATGCTGTGTGATCGTGGATTCAGATATATTATCTTGTTTTCATGATGAATGTTTAGTTATTGTTTCTTCTTTGTATTGAGTGTTCTGTTCTATTTAGTTTATTTTGCCAGTAATCTTTGTTTAGACTTATTCCTTGACTTTAAGCCAATATCTTTTTAAACTTAAGTACCCTCCCTTCTTATTTTGTTAACTTCCATTTATTTTTTAAAAAAATCTTGTGTTGAACCAGTGGACTAGGTGATGGACGGGTCACACAACTTACTGTCCAAACAAAATTGTCCTCAGTTTAATGGTTAACGAATGCTTTTGCTACCTTAAGAACAACATAAATCAGTCACTGAAAATTTGTTTTTTTGATGGAGGTCTCTGCAAATTTCAGTTTCACTATGTTTTTTTGTTTCTTCTTAACGGCTCTCAGCTTTCAATGGTTTTATATTTGTACCTTTCGTTCCCAGCTAGCATGCAAAGTTTCACGTGGGAGCAAGCAACTAATGGGCTCCAAAGAAGCATTCCGACGTATCATATTCTGCGTCTTGCTTCTACTCTGTGTGAGCTGCAAATGCTTAACCTCAGAGGTAAACACAACCCAACTGGCAGTCCTCAAGGTTGATGCCTCACCGCAGCATGCTCGAAAGATCCCTGAGACACTCTTTGGGATATTTTTCGAGGTACTTTAGTTTCCTTCCCTTGAAAAAATATCCCAGTTCTTAACTTGTTAAGACTTATCAAGTTTTAAATACGAACGTTTACATATTCTTACTGATTACTTTGGTAAAATACTGTAGGAGATCAACCATGCTGGAGCAGGTGGAATATGGGCAGAGCTTGTCAGCAACAGAGGTACTTCTACTGGCCTGCCATTAATCTCATCTCTAGATTGTGCTGTGTGCCTCTTGAAATAATTTTTGTCAAGTTATTAGATAGTAGAGAGAGTTTACTACGTGGTGTTTGGTATTTTGGTTGGGTGAACTTGCTATGGAATGCAACTACATCTATAACAATTACTGACATTTCAATGGCTCTCTTACAAAAATAGATGAGTATTGAGATCAATGCCTATCTGGTCCAACCGAGGATAAAAGAGGTTATCGTAATGGCTTATAAATACAAGTGCATGCTATGAAGTATAGAAAATAATTTCTGCCCAGCACTGGCCCATACTATAACAGAATTGTTTTCTGTTTAACAATTTTTTGACATCGAAACTTGAGCATAAACTGGAAACAGCATTCAAACAGGCATTTTCCTTCTGAAGTTTAGTTCAACCAGCTCATGAATTTTATGATACAGGTTTCGAAGCTGGAGGCCCTAATACTCCATCGAGCATTGACCCTTGGTCCATAATTGGAAATGAATCTGTCATATCAGTGGCAACTGATCGATCATCATGTTTCAGTCGAAATATCATTGCTCTGAGGATGGAGGTTCTCTGTGGTGACTGCCAAGCTGGTGGTGTTGGCATTTACAATCCAGGATTCTGGGGCATGGTATGACCTTATGTTGATCAGAGGTTGAATTTTCATCTCATAGCTGTCGTTTTGCGAAATGTTTTCATTAAATTTAACCAGAAAATACACAGTTTCTGTTTGGAACTTTTCGTTAATGTTTGCTTTCATGCTCTCAAGTAAGGCAAATGTTTAGTACACATTGTGTAATCCTGCCAATTCAGCTGGATAATGTGACCTTGTCATGTCAACTTACAGAACATAGAGGATGGAAAGAACTACAGTCTTGTCATGTATGCTAAATCATTAGAAAATACAGAGTTAACAGTTTCACTAACAAGCTCTGATGGGTTGCAAAATCTGTCTTCTGCTACCATACAGTAAGCATTCTTTGTTTACTAAAACGGGGTAAACTTTTCATTTTTACAATTTTCATCAGTGTATAGTATTTTGTTGCCATAGAGTTGCTGGTACATCAAATTGGACAAAACTTGAGCAGAAGTTGGTTGCTAAAGGAACAAACAGAACCTCAAGGCTTCAAATAACAACTAACAAGAAAGGTGTCATATGGTTGGATCAAATATCACTCATGCCTTCAGACACGTATAAGGTACCATTGTAGTTTGTTTCACAGGTATTGCTTGATACTTCGAACAGCAAACAGAAGAGTGAACCCAAGTATATTTCACAGGTCAATTGTAGTTGGATTCTTCTTTTATCCAAGATCATATAAAAGCTTTCATTTCTGTCTGTATTTATTTGTTTGTTAATCCATTGAGTTTGATCTCTTTCTAGTAGTCATGCTTATGACGTATGCCATGAGGTTATTTCCATATTTAACTTCCATTTCTTTGTATGTACAGGGTCATGGTTTCCGGAAAGAACTTGTATCAATGCTTTTGGATTTAAAACCACAATTCATGAGGTTTCCTGGTATGTGAATTATTCTTTCCATCGTTGCACATATTTGATCAGACATATTTTGGACAGTTAACTAGATTGAAGGGAACTATTCCAGGAGGCTGCTTTGTTGAAGGCCAGTGGTTAAGAAATGCATTCAGGTGGCGTGAGTCTGTTGGTCCGTGGGAGGAGAGGCCTGGACACTTTGGTGATGTCTGGGGTTATTGGACTGATGATGGCCTTGGATATTATGAGTTTCTTCAGGTACCAATTGGCATTATTTCAGCTCTACATTTTCTTGATTATTCCATAATCATATTTTCCTTTGAATTGAACATCTAAGCTTTCTGAGGATCTGGGTGCTGCCCCAATCTGGGTGTTCAACAATGGTAATTATTTTTGTGTTTATTGCATCTTTGATCACCACTACCGTCTGCCTTTATTGAAATAATTTTGCCTCTTAAATGTCAGGTTTCAGCCACAATGAGGAGATTAATACCACGGCTATTGCTCCATTTGTAAAGGCATGTTTTGAGCTCCCAATTCATTTTTATACCAGCATAGACATATCTTGATGCAGTGAATGAATTCCATTTGTAAATACATTGGAAGTAGCAATTCTCACTTTTCCTGTACATATATCAAGGATTAGAAATAGAAATTTTGTTGCTCAATCCTTTCTGAGACAGCTATTATATATATGATGGGTCTGCTCAAATGATGGTAGATGTTTATCCATCATAATCAATATTGGGACATTATTAAGATGGTTCTTTGGTTTATTTACATGTACTGCACAAATTGATACAACACCTTGGGTTAAGTTCAGATTGTTTTTTTCCCAAAATTATTAATGGATTACTTACAATTTTTTTTCTAAATTTGTTCATTTTTATGGATAAAAGTTAGTAACAACTAATTATCTCACCACACGTTGCCCATATTTTCCCCAGACTTGGATAAGTTATAACTGAGGCTCATATCTTTTGTTATTGTCTTTTCTCCAGGATATACTGGACAGCCTAGAATTTGCAAGGGGAAGTACCAACTCAACATGGGGCTCTCTTAGAGTTGCAATGGGGCATCCTGAACCATTTCCAGTCAAATATGTTACAATTGGAAACGAAGACTGTACAAAAAAATTTTACCATGGTAAATATATCAGTTAGTTTCTTATGGATTAAATCTATTTCCCACTACAAGTTGATTATGTTTATGTATACAAGGATTAAGCTCATTCTTTGTCAAGAAAAAGGAAACATAAATAATTTTGGTATAAGCAGATAAGTTACTCAACCTTTTCCTGTAGTTTTTAAACACAAAATATAAACACCTATTTTTATGATTGGGCATATTTTGCAAAAAAAACATCAATACAAGAATTTTTTTTTGTAGAATTAATTCAATAATTTTCTCACATGGATCTTCATAAAAAAATACAATGCAATTTATTCTTACTCTATTTTTATCTGCATTCTGCCCTTGTTCTCCTAATTTAAACAAGTTTGTTTTGTTGATTTTGAGTAGCTCTATGTCATCATAATTCTGTGGCACTGCACAAAGTCCACTTAAACTGTAGGTATTCTTCAATTCTCTTGAACAGGTAATTACCTCAAGTTCCATCGTGCTATAAGAGAGGCTTATCCAGACATTCAAATCATCTCAAACTGTGATGGTTCATCTAAACCACTTGACCATCCTGCTGACATATATGACTTCCATGTAAACCACAACATTCTTGTAATTCCTGTTGTTAATGTTCAAAATCTGTTCTCTTATTTATTGCTGTTAATATTCTTGGATTTTCTGAAAATATGATAATATATGTTCTTTTCAGGTCTACGGGGATTCTAATACTTTGTTTTCTATGAGGAACAAATTTGACAGCACGCCTCGGAATGGGACAAAGGTATGCGTCCGTTTTCATATCTTTATGGATCTTTATTAGATGGATTGATTTAGTTAGTTTTTGTTTTCTTTTTCTTTATCTATTACTCTGAAAACAAAGGAAAGTCAGGAATATGAGAAGCCTAAGTAATTTGTACCATAATGTACTATGCTATTTTCATGTGTACAAGCTATTACGGTATAGTCTGTACTCCCTCAGCAATAAGTTTTTTTGTTCAATTAAATCTTGTCATTATATCCAAACAGTTTAGAATGCAAAAAAAAAAAAAGCAAAAATATTACAAGTAAAAAAAAAACAGGTTTTGAGAAGCTTGTAACCTGCATTGGTTATCTTTATTGCTTACATCAACCTAGATGCCTTTGCAGTACTATGATTTCAGTGCAGGTTTATTTACAATAGTTCTCTTGCTCATTTACATCATTATAGATGCCTTGACACTTTGACAGTAAATATATTTCTGAATATGGTCTGAGTGCAGGCCTTTGTCAGTGAGTATGCTGTTTCAAGTAATGGTGTAGGTAGAGGAACTCTTCTTGCCTCACTGGCTGAGGCTGCTTTCCTCACTGGACTGGAGAAGAATAGGTGATCGATCTATTCCCCACATGCACACACAAATTTCTTCACCACATGGTTATATTCTCTATTGCCAGTGGCATATAAGGAATTTATCCTATAAATTATATTACTATCGCAAAGATCACTCTGTTGACTATTGAGATGGCTATTTACTTGTTCTTTGCAGTGATGTTGTTCAGATGGCCAGCTATGCACCGCTCTTCATGAATGATAATGATCTCTCGTCAGTATCGATGGCCTTATGATTTCTACATTTCTTGTGTTGTTAACCTTCCACTATAACTGTATCTGAATTAATCCAATCAGGTGGAACCCAGCTGCTGTCGTCTTCAACTCATGGAAACAGTATGGAAGTCCTAGTTACTGGATGCAGACAATTTTCCGCGAATCGAGTGGTGCTGTGCTGCATCCAGTGACAATCAACTCCATGTATTCTAATTCATTAGCAGCTTCTGCAATAACCTGGAAAGCCAGTAACAGTAGCTTCTTGAGAGTGAAGGTAAAACCAATAGTTTCCAATTTCTTCATGGCCTGAGTAGTTTGATTCTATAATTACTGAAATGGCCCAGTTTACATATGGACCACAATCTTGAACATTGGCATATTTCAATAAAATCTCACGCAGATATGGTTTCTACTGTCGGAAGAATGTGTTTAAAACCTCATACTGATTTACAGATATTCTTGTGCAGATTGTAAACATTGGGTCCAACCCTGTGAACCTCATAGTATCCACAACTGGTCTTGAAGCTTTGGTCAATATGCGGAAATCAACAATCACTATTCTCACATCCAAAAATCTGTCAGACGAAAATTCATTCAGTAAACCCACTAATGTAAGGGCAGTTACTTACTTCAGTTATTAAAAACTTCTGCTTCATGCATTATAAACTGGATATAGTAAAGGGCATTTCTTATATTCGATTGTATTCCTTGAGGACCTGCTTGGCAGACCTGAAATTCCAGTCAATCCATGTGGATGTGCTGGGATTTCACTCTTCCCATGTAAGCCCTAAAAGATCTCCACTACGAAACTGGATTATTCATGTTGAAGTTTCTTCATAGGCTTCTAATAACCAAGTAGCTCAAACTATATACTCTTTTGACCAATAATATATCATCTTTACTGATTTTTGGAACAGATTATTTGTCCTGTAAGAGAATCAAATTTAGTTCTGAAGTTGAGGATTTACCACACACTCAATTGGCAATTGAGGATTTCCCATCTTCTCTATTCTTATCTAACAAGTATATCACAAACAATGCTTGCAGGTCGTGCCGGTTACAAGAGAACTACCCAATGCTGGAGAAGAGATGTTTGCTTTCCTTGGTCCTTACTCATTTACTTCATTTGATCTTGCTCTCGGCCAGCAGAAACATGTTTCCTAAACGATGTTATGGGCGTTTGCACGGGTGTGTGAGTATGTGTGTTTTCCATGTAAAGCCTTATCCGTTTAATCCCCATCAGGAAGAGATTGGTGAGGATTAAACGAACAAGGCCTAATTGGGGAAAAGTCCCCACGAAATCATGGAAGTGATGTATTAACAGGCTGATCAATATGAGAATCTTGAGATTATGCCATCCTCAGAAGTGGGCTTCACGCAAATGCCACTTAAAAGGGATTTGATAAAATACCACTTTCAATTAATGTGTCTATGCTATAATGTCATTCCAGACGAAATTACCCTTGCCTCCTCTTCTTCCTCCAATCCTCTTGCTGCCCCAGAAATAACCTAGGAGCCCCTTGGTCTTGAGCATACTACAAATGACGCAACAATGGATTGGTTCTACTGCTCTATCACACCGTTTTGGCAGTGAATACGGTGCGTTGGGTTAGTATCAAACTCCGGTTGTAGTGTAGTGCTCTGTAAAGTTTGCCGATGTAAACTCCCCCATGCTCAGTGAAGAGGGAGCTCAAATTGTGTCCATTTTGGGCCTGTGCTGCCGCCCAAATCCGTTTGATCGAAACCAGCACATAGTCCTTTGACAGGAGGATCTCAATCTGCATGAACCTGCTGAAGTCATTGACAAGCAATAGAGACAACTTCTTACCACTAGGCATCACAGACATGGCCTGGTTGCAAAGGTCCCCGCAAACCAACTTGAGGATGCATTTTGCACTATTCTATGTTTGTTTCGAGAACATTCTAACTACTTGTCAGCTAGGCACCTGTTGCAGAGTTGGTCAAAGCCTTTCTGGGGCTAGCTTCTATTACATCGGGAAGTTGAGGTGACTAAAGTGTGTGTACCACCTCTGGGCATCCTTCCAGAAGGCTCACCTGTTGCGCAATGGTGAGGTCGAGCATATATAGCTGGTTCGGGGTGCTTGGAATCTTGGCATGGAGATACCTTTCTGCGTCGGACACGCATGACTCCGCCTCAAACTAGGGCCTCAAATCTGATCTCGTCGAGCTAGCCCTGTAGCCCACACTCATGGTGTTTGTCATCAATCTAGGGATGTAGTAGACACCAATGAAGGAGCAATCTTCTCAGTCTTGTAGTCGAAGATGAATGTGCCACATCAATCTAGATGAGTGAGCCATCAAGGTTGGAGGAAGCGGACTGGTTTCCTCACATGTGGTTGGGCGCCCCAAAGTTGACCACCATCCATTGGTTATCCTGCTTGGGGAGCTTTGAAATGCATGTGAGTCAGTTCTCTTCGATAAGAAGAAGGGTGCTGATGTTGCCCCTGGTAGAAGCAGACTCCAACTTCTTCCGCTGCTCAATTATGCTTAGATCAAGATTGAGAGGAGTTTTGATGGAGAGGCCACCTGTTCAAGGTACTGGGGGACCACTTGCAACTTCTTCACCACCTCCTTCTCAGTGATGTCATATCCAAGCATGCACAACTCATTGGTGAGACCGGTGAGTGTAAGGAGAAATCCTCAATGCTCCTTCCCACATTAAAGGTGATCGCAGCAAAGTTTTGATCAAGCTTTTGAGCATTTGCCTTCTTCAGACACTCAATGTCGACGCACACTGCTCGAATCACCTCCTAGGCTTCTCTCATGGAGCTCTTAAGGGAGAGCGACGTCAACATCTCCGGTGACCGCGTGGAGGATGGCAACGAGCGCGGTGTAGTCATTGCGGAATTCATCGGTCCTTGCCTCAAACACCTGCCACAAAAGTCCTACGGAGGCAAGTTAATGTGCTTTACCATGGACCATTTGGTGTAGTTGGGTCGCGTGAGAATGGGGTAGACGATCGAGTCCAAGCTCTTCTCAATCGATCGCACGCTCGACAATGTCCTCACGGCCGCCGAAGTCGTTGCAACACCCATGATGACGACTCACCGTAGCAGACATTGCTCCCTAGGGTGGTCGATCGCCTTGCTCTAATACCACTTATTAGAATTGGAAACAATACACAAAAAAACAAGGATTTGGGTGCTGCATACATCTAGCATAATTTTCATTCTTCTACTCCTGTTATTCCTGGAAACGGAAGAACATGCGCACGTTGGCCCTGCATGCATGACTCCTTTGCGTGAATGCATTCCCAGACGCAACAGATCGTCCCGTGCGACGTGCTCTCGTGCAAACAGATTGCACAGATCGAGCTCAACTTCACGCTTTTGACCACAGAATCTTCAGCCATGCGAATGACTCGATCTAACAATAATAAAAAAACAGAGCAGAACAGGAGTCAGGAGAGGGAATGGAAAACAGAGCAGAACAGGGGGAGGGAAAGAAAAACAGAGCAACAAAGTATTTATAGTGACAGGAAGGAGTATTCCTCGATTGAGGTCAGGAACTTTCAATATCAACTTCTATTTTCATTTTAAACTTTTTTCTCCAAGGAAATATATTAAGATCGTTTGATACAAACTTTGAAAGGAAGCAACGGATGCACTTAACATTCGACAACGACAAGTATCCTAACAAAAACATTTGACAATTCGACTAAGATGGCAAGATAAGTATAGTAACATTTTTAACACAAAACAAACATACTATCAAAATATTTAATATTGTAATTAATGAAACTAATTTGGTATGATATATGTTACTAAAATTTTTGTAAACACGATCAAATTTAAAGAAATTTGACTAGAAAAAAATTAAAATAACTTATGATATGAAATGGGGAATGGCCATCTCCCTCGCCCTCCGCCCACGCCATCTCCATCACCTTCTTGACCTCCCTCACCCGTGCCGCCGCCTCCGCCGTGTCCCCCATCACCCTTTCCACCACCGACAACGGCCAGCCGACCACCAGCACGCCGCATGTCAGGCTCTCCAGCACCGAGTTCCACCCACAGTGGCTCAGGAACGCGCCAGTGGATGCGTCATGCGTGCGCGAGGATGCTCACCCGCGGCGCCCACCCGTGAACGACGTGGCCGCGCGCCCGCTGCTCGAACCCTTCCGGCAGCCACTCGTCGCGGAACTGGCCATTGATACATGTCGAACCCCACCGGCGGGCGGATGGCCCAGATGAACGGACGGCCGCTGGACTCCAGCGCCGCCGCGAGCTCTTTGTCGTCTGGTGCAGCCGTATCGAGTTCTGGGAGCCGAAGGATATGTAGAGCACCGACGCCGGCCGCTGCGTGTCAAGCCAGCTGAGCACGGCGTCGTGTTCGCTGGTCGTTGTCTCCGACGAGGACGGCCGTGCCGAGCGCGCCGCACGACACGAGGAACGCGTGCGCGGGCACCCGCGCCGCCGCGCCACGCCGACCGTCCATGCGACGAACCCGTCGGCGACGACGCAGACGGTGGTGCCCTCCTGATCAACCAGGCCGGAGAGGAAGCCATCGAAGGCGGGCTCGAGCGACTCGAACGCCTCGAACAGCAGCGTGATGAACTCCCGGAGCGGGAGGTCGCTGGAGGACTCGCAGCCGTCCGGCAGGCCGCGCCGTGGTCGGCCGGCGCGAACGGCATAGCGCGTGGAAGGCCATCCCGGAAGAGCACGCGCCGTCGTCGTCGTCGTCGTCGGAGGCGCGGAGGGTGGCGCCGTTGCGCGGGGTGCAGACGAGCGTGACGTCGACGTCGCCGTCGGGCAGGAGGGCGTCGCGGCGGAGGAGGCGCGCGAGGGCGAGGAAGCCGGCGAGGTGGCCTTGGCCCTTGAAGGTCGTACTACCTGTTTGTGTTCGTAATTTCGTATACGGCCTAGCTGCAGCGTACTCCTATTTTATAGAATAAAAAGATATCTTAAATAGTTTTTTTTTTCAAAATCTGAAAAACTGTAGTTAAAAATAAACTAGAACCTAAAAGTTAGTTTGCCCAGTTTGTCTAGACTTGCACCAATTAGATTCCCACTATCTGCATCTTAGGCTGTGTTCCGACACAAAACGAAATAGCGCTTAACGCGTGATTAATTAAGTTTGAGCTAATTTTTTTTTCAAAAATAGATTAATAAGATTTTTTAAGCAACTTTCGTATAAGAACTTTTTACAAAAAAACACACAGTTTAGCAGTTTGAAAAGCGTGAGTGCGAAAAACGAAGTAAAGGAGTTGGGAACCCCTGCAATCTGAGTGTATTTGCTTGGAGTGATGTCCTTGGATAGGAGATGGTAATACAACTTTGAGAGAAAATCCATAAAATACCATCGACAAGCACCCTGATCCTAGATAACTTTCAAGAAATACCATCATACAAGCCTTTTTCTCCCAGAAATACCATCGCCGTCAACCTACCGTCTATTGCACACCGTTATAATCATAAAAATGACCAAATTGCCCTCAATTCACACACGAAAAAAAAAATAAAATGGAAAAAAACACCACAGCGGCACCTATAGGCGCAGGGCGCGGCATCTCGGCGGCGCGGCGTGTGCTGCTCTTCGGCTGACGCAACCAAAAACAAGTGTTCGTACAAGTGTTATGGCATTTTGCTTTCACCATTCAAACAAGTATGTCAAGGTAACAGAGGAGAGAGCATGAGTGAAAATTAACCTGTGGAGATTATGGGTACCCCATACCCACACGGCATGGTTATCCGACTAGTTATAGGGGATAACTTATATTTATGTAATATGTAACAGATCATGACTTGGGTGTTACGTTTCCTTGTATATTACGGAACGGCCTAAAGTCCTGGTTTGATAATATTGTAAAGTAGATTTAGGAAACCGATACCGTATTGGTTAAGGTTTCTATCTTGTAATCCTGCCCCCCATCCTATATAAGGTGGGTAGGAGGCCCTCTAGGGGGCATATGAGACAACCTGATCGTCAGATCAATACACACCCGGCGGATTCAAATCCCCAAACAGGAGTAGGGTATTACCTCTCATTGAGAGGGCCTGAACCTGTCTAAATCCTTTGTCTCTGCATCCATCCACTTTTAGGTCTCGTGCGCTACCCCTTTTTATTATTGCCGAAATCATGTTTCGACAGTTGGCGCGCCAGGTAGGGGAACGCCGAGTTATCTATCAAGAAGTGCGATGGAACTTATCTCAGGAATCACCGGCACCACTGTTGCTCCAAGATCCAATCCTGACAGGGAGATTGATCTCGGCGAACTTGATAGATTTAATCTTCGATGTCATCAGCTTTTTCTTCCCAATCCGTTATTTATTGGATTAATTCTAGTCACTGCTTGATGCTATTCTTCTTTTTATTCTCTATTGCTTGATGCTGGCGCAACGTGCTCAATTGGGCATGGTAAGCCGCAGCTACGCAAGGCGAAGCCGTCCACTCGTAGCGAATCCAAGTCGTGGGCTGGCAGGACATGCACGAAAGTTCACGAGACGAGATCGCTGGAGATGTACAGGACGTATCGATTCAATCGCCATGCATGGATTAATTAATCCAGCCATACATGCATTCAATATTGCTGGATACGTACAGGGCAAATTGATCCATATATAGTCATTATCTCTCTACTTGCTAATAACAGGCTAACGATAAACTTTGTCGCTTGTTTTGCATATATTCGGGAGCTGTACGTGGTTGTTTGCCGGACATCGATCAAAATTAAACAGCCATCTGCTGCCGAGAATACGGGCAATATGTACATCCATAACTTTATACATGACGAGCTATGGATCGCTTGATCAGTCCTAGCAACACAGTGCAACACCAATGACTAATTTTCTCCGTCTCGGAGTCAGTCCGATCAAGGAGATCAATCTCGGCGAGTTCAACAATTTAATCTCCGACTTCGCCGGGTTTTTTCCCTTTCAACTTATTGTTGTTTATTAGATTGATCTTTAAATTTCAGATTAATCTCTTGGTATTTTCTGCTGTTTGCATGTAATGCTGCGGCACTACTCTTGCCGAGTGGTGTCTCCGCCTACACGGCTGGCCTATTATGCCGCCGCTGTTGGGCGTCTACGACTTCATCGCCGGCCTGCCTCCGTCGTCGCCGACTGGTGTCCTCGCCTATACGGTTGGTTGGTCACATCACCGTTCATGGGCGTTCACGTCTTCGCCGACCGGCTGGCCTTCGCCGCCGCCGACTGGTGTTTCTGCCTACACGGCTAGCCTATTATGCTGCTGCTGTTGGGCGTCTACGACTTCACCACTGGCTTGGTTCCACTGGCGCCGACTGGTGTTTTTGTCACTATTGATGGACTGCTTTATTCCCACATCGGCTACTTCTGCTGTCATCGAGGGAATACGACAAAGCTAAGTCATCATTTATTTTATTCTTTATATGATATTTTGTCTTTTCCTTTGCCTCACTACATCAACTGGTTCGCCGTTGAATAGTGAGTCGGGGGCTATAGATGTTATATCGTATTTTTTAAACAATTTTCATAATATTTATCTTGATTGCTTGTGACATAATCTGAGTACAAAAGTACCTATCGAGTTATGGAGTTCTATCTTCCTATGCTTTCCGTTTGGTTTGCCAATGGATGGTTGCCTTTGGGCCGATTCCTAGCACCCGGGGGCTCGTTGGATGGACCGAGTAACGCAAGGTGCTAAGTATTATTCGGAATAAATCAAAAGCATAGAGATGAGATAAATTTATTTTTTGCTCTTAATAATTGCAAAAGTACCTGAGTAGTAAATTCTAATCCGTGAAACTTTGTTCCATTAATGGCGAACTCATGTCACTCATATGCATGTCTGGGAAGTGCCTAGGCCGACTCCCGTTGCTTGGGGGCTATGACTAGTCGGACAGAGCGTTTAAACGTAATGAATCATCTGCTCGGGGAAATCAAAATTGACAAGAGGAGAAATACATATTTATAAATATTTTAAAATACTTGATTTTTTTCTCGAGTATTATATTTATATCAGATACTACTCATCCTATATGTTTGTTCTACAGGATCCAGATCCAGATATGCATAAAAGGGATTCATGGCTTTAAGCTTATCTCTTACGCTCCAGGAATGGATCAGTCAGAACATCACCACCGGCTCGCCTCGACCGCCGCCGACTGGTGTTTCCGCCTGCACGGCTGGCCTTTATGCCGCCGTTGTTGGGCCTCTACGTCTTCACCGACCGGCTTGCCTTCGCCGCCGCCGACTGGTGTTTCCGCCTGCACGGCTGGCCTTTATGCCGCCGTTGTTGGGCGTCTACGTCTTCACCGACCGGTTTGCCTTCGCCGCCGCCGACTGGTGTTTCCGCCTGCACGGCTGGCCTTTATGCCACCGTTGTTGGGCGACTACGTCTTCACCGACCGGCCGCCTCGTCCGCCGCCGACTGGTGTTTCCGCCTGCACGGCTGGCCTTTATGCCGCCGTTGTTGGGCGTCTACGTCTTCACCGACCGGCTTGCCTTCGCCGCAGCCGACTGGTGTCCTCGCCTGCACGGCTGGCCTATTATGACCGCCGTTGTTGGGCATCTACGTCTTCACCGACCGGCTTGCCTTCGCCGCCGCCGACTGGTGTTTCCGCCTGCACGGCTGGCCTATTATGCCGCCGTTGTTGGGCGTCTACGTCTTCACCGACCGGCTTGCCTTCGCCGCCGCCGACTGGTGTTTCCGCCTGCACGGCTGGCCTATTATGCCGCCGTTGTTGGGCGTCTACGTCTTCACCGACCGGCTTGCCTTCGCCACCGCCGACTGGTGTTTCCGCCTGCACGGCTGACTTATTATGCCGCCATTGTTGGGCGTCTACATCTTCACCGACTGGCCGCCTCGACCGCCGCCGACTGGTATTTCCGCCTGTACGGCTGGCCTATTATGCCACCGTTGTTGGGCGTCTACGTCTTCACCGACCGGCCGCCTCGTCCGCCGCCGACTGGTGTTTCCTCCTGCACGGCTGGCCTTTATGCCGCCGTTGTTGGGCGTCTACGTCTTCACCGACCGGCTTGCCTTCGCCGCCGCCGACTGGTGTTTCCGCCTGCACGGCTGGCCTTTATGCCGCCGTTGTTGGGCGTCTACGTCTTCACCGACCGGCTTGCCTTCGCCGCCGCCGACTGGTGTCCTCGCCTGCACGGCTGGCCTATTATGACCGCCGTTGTTGGGCATCTACGTCTTCACCGACTGGCTTGCCTTCGCCGCCGCCGACTGGTGTTTCCGCCTGCACGGCTGGCCTATTATGCCACCGTTGTTGGGCGTCTACGTCTTCACCGACCGGCCGCCGCATCCGCCGCTGACTGGTGTCACCGCCTGCACGGCTGGCCTGTTATAACGCCAACTGATGCTATCTTCTTCACGGCTGGCTACATCGCTGTCACTACTAATAGGCATCAGTATCTTCAACACAAGCTGCCTACGTTTGCCATGGCTGCCGACTAGTTTCTGCACTTCCATGGCTGCATGATTCTACCAGTGTTGATTGGCCTTATCTTCTTCACCGCCGGTCATCTCGTCTGCTGTTGACTAGTGCCCTCGCCTCTACGTCTGGTTTATACCGCTACCACTACTGATGGACATCATCATCTTCCGTCGCCGACTGGTTATGCCGCCGTCGACTGGTGTTTTTATCTTCACAACTGCGCGTCTTCACTACCAGTTTGCTTCTGTTGCCGACGACTCGTGTTCACTTCATCACGGCAATGCAACTTTGTCATCATGGTAGAGCGACTTCATCTTTATTATCTTCGGCACTGGCAAACTCTATTGCTGCTACTTCGCAAGTTTTGCTACTTCACCAACCACGACGTCTTTGTGAGCCTCGACATCTCGGCATGCGATGCCATGTTATTTTACTACAACAAGAGGCTCTCCAATATTCAGGATTTCTACTTGGACATCTTCAACACATATCTTCAATCAAGCAATGACTACTCGACGACAAGAAGCTATAATTCTCGACTCTATGTTCAGTTGTTTCCCAACTAACCAAAGAGTCGGGGGCTACACAAATACAAGGCTCAAAATTTGACAAATTTTATGTCAAGCTGAAGAAATCAATTCATCAACCAACGAGTCAACTCCAGGAGTCATTATCTTCATCTTTGATTCAGAGCAGACATTCTACTTCAACAACTTCAAATATTTCGGTTTAGACGAGTTGGGCAACAACATCAACTCTCCTCCAATTATTTGTCTTCACGGTTGGCCTACTACGCAACTGCCGATAGAGGATCTCATCGTTATCATCGGCTGCTACATCGCTATTGACTGGATCACCGACATCATCATCTTCATCAACATCTTGTCAAGCCTCTTCAACATAGCCTACTCTGCTGTCGTTGATGGGAAACTTCATCATCATAGTCGGCTATCTCTGTTGCCGCTAATCATCATTACCGTCGGATGCGTTTGTCGCCGCCGATTATTTTCTTCATCTTCATGATTGGTGGATTTCGCCATCACCGTTGATGCGCGTCTACGTCTTCATCGTCGGTTTGCTTTTGTCACCACCGACTGTTCTTTCGTTGTTGTTGGGCGCCTACATCTTCACTGCTAGCTGACCTGACTGTTGCCGACTGGTTTCTTCGTCTCCATGGTTATGCAACTTTATTACATTTGATTGATGGCATCTTTACTACCACTGACGTCTTCCGTTACTTCTGATGAGCAATTTCGTCTTCATGTTGGTCATTTCATCTCCATGCCGACTGCGTCAGCTATTGCCAATAGACAATTTTGACTATGACAGAAGGACAAGCTATATGCTCAGGGGCTCATCAACTCAAGCGTGAGGATTATATCTCCAATTTGGACTTGTTCCGGATACATTCCACATGGATTCATAGTCATGAGTCTATTTTCTATGCTCAAAGACTGGACCAATTATTATTCCCCGTAAGGGCTATCAACCGAATACTTGCGCCAGTCGGGATTCAATTATTATATTTATTTTGGAGTATCCCATAAGGGATAATCATTCAGATCAGAAGCTATTCATATGAGCTACACTTGGTCTATATTACCCGGAAGATTTATTACTCGGGAGCATGTTACATGCGTCATCCTTTAAAGGGTATCGAAGGCATATTTTTTGGCCTAGGCCTAATATGTCTGCAGTCCATATTTTCAGGTGTGGCCTGTCACGTTCTTTTAGGGACTTAGGCACTTTTTGCTTAGGCCAAAGTGCGCGTGATCAAGTGCCCAATACCTTAAAATCCTTTTATACCGCAGTTACTCAACTTTTTAGGAGTTGGTACAATGCATCTTAAAAGGTGTCAAACAGTAAAGCTTTATATAGCTGCCCCGCTGACTTTTTAATATAGTCATGGTGCTGTTTGGGTTTTTAAGCAATTGATTGGATACAATATCGTTGCTTTTTGCCACGTAAGTGTGCATTTTTATTGACCAATATTATGGCTTAGGCTGATTATATATTGTGGTCATTTTTCAGGCGGTTGGTAAATCCTTTATGAGTTTATTTACTCGGATTTTATACCACATATGCCATATATTTCCAGGTGTGGTGGAACCATGTGTCTTCTAGGGACTTAAGCACATCTGTTAAAACAGTGTGCGCATGGCGTATGCCCAATACTTTGGAAATTTCTTTATTCACAACATACAAGCTTTTTTATAGCTGTTTTGCTATGTGAATTTTCAATAATGTAGCCAACTTTAGGTTACACTCATCATATTTTACAAAGCAGTTGGTATATCACTCGGATCATGTTATTCAGGGATTTACACCGCATATGCTACATATTAATATCAAGTCGCTTGGTTAACTATAATTATCGAAGCCACTCGGTTGGTTGGATTATTTATTCCTTGACTATATGCTTGGTTTGTTCACTTAACCGCATAGTCGAGGGCTACACCTATTAGGTGCATCTAGTCGGTGCACCTGACTTTATTTTCCAGCCCTCCACAGTCTTCAGATTTGGTAAAAGTACTCGGGAGACCATGACAAAGATGATTGAAGCACTCGGCTTTGGAGTAATCTGGTTCGAGAGAAGATTATCTTTTCGACTGTGAAGGTCTCAGGGGCTACTGTGGAGATTATGGGTACCCCATACCCACACGGCATGGTTATCCGACTAGTTATAGGGGATAACTTATATTTATGTAATATGTAACAGATCATGACTTGGGTGTTACGTTTCCTTGTATATTACGGAACGGCCTAAAGTCCTGGTTTGATAATATTGTAAAGTAGATTTAGGAAACCGATACCGTATTGGTTAAGGTTTCTATCTTGTAATCCTGCCCCCCATCCTATATAAGGTGGGTAGGAGGCCCTCTAGGGGGCATATGAGACAACCTGATCGTCAGATCAATACACACCCGGCGGATTCAAATCCCCAAACAGGAGTAGGGTATTACCTCTCATTGAGAGGGCCTGAACCTGTCTAAATCCTTTGTCTCTGCATCCATCCACTTTTAGGTCTCGTGCGCTACCCCTTTTTATTATTGCCGAAATCATGTTTCGACATAACCCATGTTGGTTGGTGCAGCCAGCATAAAAGTTTGTAAAATTATTTCTCTCATCTTATTAATTAATGAGTATTGGGGGGCCTTATCTTGAGAAAAATTTGGTTCATAGCACCATTCAAAAGCCAAATTCAAAAAATACCACGAAAATTACCCTATTTCGTGTAACACCACAGGTGACATCATTTTTGTTCTGAAAATACCACATCTGTCATTCTTCATGCAAACTGTCGTGATCTTAGCTCATGGACAAATCAGGAATAGGCGGGAAAGTACTATTTTCCTCGCCTACCATAAAAGTGAGATGAGCTCGAAGGGTAAAGTCCCGTGTGTCGTATGGTATTTTGATATCTTAAATCTAGCAGGAACAGCTTATATAGCCTTCGGAGGTACATGTACAATCCTACCTCAATGGTATATAGAAATTACTAAAATACCCCTCTAAAGTTAGAAATCTTATGGGTATGGTTGTACAACTGTGTGGACCTCCAAAGGACCTGACGCCAGTTTGCAGTAGTGGTTGGAGTGGTCCCCGCAGTATCTTCTTGGGGAATATTTCTCGCTCGATGACATTGTCGACAGGTGATACCCGTAGACCGGATATAGAGGGTATTAGGGTACGTTGGTACAAGAATCTACGTAGTACGACATCAAGCAATTAAAAGACAAGAATTATACTGGTTCAGGCCCGTTGATAGGTAATAGCCCTAATCCAGTTGATATGGGATTATATGGTGGAAAACACAGGTTACAAAGAGGACAATGGAACTTGTCGGATCCGACGAGATCGTAGTCAAGTTGATTCGACTAGCGCTTGATGACTTGGCTCCTCGCAGATTCCGGCTTCGTAGGCTGCGTTGGTTGTGTTGGCTCTGAGATTTAATGTCTTGAGCCCTCCCCGGGAGGTCCTTTTTATATCGCGGATCTGGAGGTCTCCAAGTAGAACTTGGAGGTATCAGACCCTATACGATACGTCAACGACCCAGTTCTGTCCGAGTAGGATTCTTTCCTTCTGTAAACAGGAAATATCCGCATGCGCGTGGATATGCCATATCGATATGCAACGTATATCGAAGGGTAGAGGGTATGCCTAACCCGTAACCCTGACAGACATAACCTTCAGGCTTCATCCACCCTGGTTGATGGTATTTTCCTCTTGCGGTAAGCTAGAATACTCCTTTCCAGACTGGTCTTCTATAGAAAATTTATATGTGTAAAGTTTATCATAGAATTTTTTTATCTATATTTTCAGAAATATTGGACATGTGGGCTGGAAAAAATGGCCTAATAAAAAGGAAAGATACCAGATCAAATCTATGGAAAAGGGAGATGGTAGATCTCCTAATAAAGGAAAACAAGATGGCCATAAGCCTATCAAACAACTTGCAAAAAAGAAAAAGCCCGAAGCCCATCAAACAATATGCAAAAAAGGAAAGGCTCAAAGCCCATCAAACAATTTGCAAAAAAGGAAAGGCCCAAAATCACATGGACAACATCGCAATAGGTTGACCCGATCGTGCGGATTTGGCTGCGTGCTGTCATTGCTGGTTAGCATTTAAGGTGCAGATGTGTTGGAAACAGATATACTTGTGTATTATGTTTATAGAATGAAATAACTCCATGCAAAATATGCAAGACGCCGTATTCACACTTCACACTACTTGGCAAGTGGCTGGGAGAAAGGTGTTACGCCTCCAACTAGGCCACCCTGGACATTTGGACCAGCTGGTCAGTGAGAGAGGCCGGGGAATGTGTTGTGCATTAACAGAGCTTAAGGGGGCATTGAATAAAAAAAGGAAACTTGGATGGATTTGAACTGGGTTAGCTTTGTCCATAAAAGTGGAATATTTTCCGGTTGGCTTCTAGATAAGTCATGGAATTTTTAGAATGTTTCAAATGCCTCTCAAAATATCTTATGCTGCAAAACTACGGTTTAAAATTGATTGGACAGAGCTGGGGAGGGGGTTCCCGCTAGGGGCGGACATGGGGGTACAGTTGTTCCCCAAATTATTTTGCAAATAAATAACTATATGTATTTATATCGGCCAAATTAATAATTTATAGGCCTTGGAGAATAGCAATCCAACCATCCTAATTGGCGGCCCAGTAGCCCATGTGCGCATCTCTCGATCTCCCTTTCCGGCTAAACCCTATTCCCCTCCCCTCTCATTTGTTCTCTTGCCGGTTTAGGAGTCGGGACTCGGGAGCAATGCCATGAGCGGCGGCGGCGGTCGAACAAGTCGTCGGGGGCAGGAGACGACACGCTTGCATGCCGCTCCAGATCCACAGCACGATGGCGACTTAGCTCCTCTAGTCGGCACACTAGCTCCACTCGCCGCCTCCCATGACCCTAGCCCAACATCCCTGTCGTCGCCACATCTATCGCCGGTGCCACTTCCAACGAAGCAATGGTTAGTTGTGTTTTCTATTATACATTTGTTTATTGTTCACTACAAATTATTCACTACATGTTGCGTATTGGGATTAAGATATACATTGCCAAATATATGCATGTCTGCTGCTTGGATTGAGTGCTTATTAGTGATTTGAGTTCATTTTTATTGTCGATCTAGTTTCCTTTGTATTATCTACGTAGTCCGTACTCTGTAACTTCGTACCCCCATTGTCAAAATCGTGTGTCCGCCACTAGTTCCTGTTAGATTTCAATTTATGAGTTTCCATTAAGCTCTAAGTGAATTCAAATGCATGATTGTGGCAACTAGGATGCAATGCACATAAGAAAAACCAGTACTTGGGATTGGATTTTTTTGACATGCGAAACGAGATGAGCTATTTGTGTATGATTAATCGAGTTTTAATTTTTACAAACTTAAAAAATAGATTTATTTGATTTTTAAGGAACTTCTACATATAAAACTTTTATATGGAATTGGATGAGAACAGACTTGTATGAAAATTATTGCCCACATAAGAGATCTAGCTGATTTTTTTATTTGGGATAGGTTAAGAACTAAAAATTTCTTATAAGTTCTCACATCTATTTTAAACAACGAATGTTGAGTGCATGAGATTCTATTAAGAAACTGTCTCTAAAAATTAATTAATATATTAAACTTTAAAAGTCTTCAAGTGGAATGTTATTATTATTATTTGAAAATCCTCAAAATCTGAAAATTCGTTTTCACTCCGATTGAGGTCAATCAAAGTATAATCTATTTCATACCATTGAGTTTGTTATGGTTCTATATTTTACCACCGAGTTTGTCCACTTCTACTATATGCCATCATGTTTCAACTTTCTTCTATGATTTACCATCACTGTCAGTTTGTCAAGTTAGTATTTTCAAAAATGACACAAATGCTCTCATACTATTTCTTCTACAACAGATTATTGAATGTTCACCTCTTTTGATTCGAGAGAACGAGGAAGTACTCCATAGTAGCGCTGCTGCTGCTACAGTACCAGTTATGAATCAATTTCGTTGCTGCTGCTAACCACCACTGCTAAGCTTCTTGTTGGTCGCATGAATCCACAATATGTTGCTACCGAATTTTTTGACATAAAAGAACAAAAGCAACAACATGTTAAACAGACTTAGGTGGAGCGGAGCACCTCACTAGCTAACTAACCCTGATTCCCTGAACTGAGAAGCAGAGCAGCTAGCTTGCTGGCTGCTACGCATGCCCACAGCCTTGGGGGCTGGGCTTGGGTGGCTACTGCCTAGTGCCTACCGGAGTACCGGCCGGACTGCTGTTATGCGTTAGCCCACGAAGAAATGAAGAATTGGCATTCTTCAGTCACCCTGCCGCCTGCCATGCATGTTGCACCTGCGCCCTGCTCGTGTACGTGGGGTCTCTGGCTTCGTGGAACGCCACGTCTCGCCGGCGAACGAAACGAGCATGACGTCGAGGAGCACGAAGTTGGTGGCGTGCTAACGCCAGGGCCGCCTAGCCGGAGACAGTTTGCTGCACGGGTGAAGAACGAGCAAAGGGCATGTCGCATGGGTTATGGGCAATTTTGTCTTTTCAAAAGCACAAACGGCACACTAACTAACGGTAATGGTTAATTGTAAAAGAAATTACAAACTTGATGGCATATAATAGAAGTGGATAAACTCGATGGTAAATTGTAGAACCGTGACAAACTCAATGGTATGAAATAGATTCTCTCAAGTTTGTAAGATACTTACAATATTTTTCTAATATGGTCAGCTCAATATTTTCTGAAAATATTTTCTTTATAGTATGGTCATTCACTAATGTTATGTTTCGAAACATGCCAACTCTGGTAGAGGCAAATCCACATTTGTAATTGCTGATTTCTGTAGACCCTAAATCACATGCGATTCGCTAAACTCGTGTACAATTCGCGTATCACCCGTATGTAAAAATAGTGTTCGTACAAGTGTTATGACATTTTGCTTTCACCATTCAAACAAGTATGTCAAGGTAACAGAGGAGAGATGATCAGTGTAAATTAACCCCCTGTTGGTTGGTGCAGCCAGCATAAAAGTTTGTAAAATTATTTCTCCCATCTTATTAATTAATGAGTCTAGGGGCGGCTTGTCTTGAGAAAAATTTGGTTCATAGCACCGTTCAGAAGCCAAATTCAAAAAATACCACGGAAATTTTCCTATTTCGCTTAACACCACAGGTGATAGCTTTTTTGTTCTGAAAATACCACATCTGTCATTCTTCATGCAAACTCTCCTGATCTTGGTCACGGACAAATCATGAATAGGTGGGAAAGTACTATTTTCCTCACCTACCATAAAAGTGAGATGAGCTCGAAGAGCAAAGTCCTGTGTGTCGTATGGTATTTTGATATTTCAAATCTCGTGGGAACGGCTTAATAGCCTTCAGAGGTACATGTACGATCCTACCTCCAAGGGTAGATAAGAAATTACTAAAATACCCCTCTAAAGCTAGAAATCTTATGGGTATGGTTGTACATTTGTGTGGTCCTCCGAAGGACCTGACGCCAGTTTGCAGGGGTGGTTGGACTGGTCCCCGCAGTATCTTCTTGGAGAATATTCCTCGCTCAACGACATAACCTTCAAGCTTTATCTGCCCTGGTCGATGGCATTTCCTCTTGTGTTAGGCTAGAATACTCTTTTCCGGACTAGTCTTCTATACAAAATTTATACGTATAAAGTTTATCATAGAATTTTTTTTATCTATATTTCTAGAAATATTGGACATGTAGGCTGGAAAAAAGGCCTAATAAAAATGAAAGGCCAGATCAAATCTATGGAAAAGGAATATGGTAGATTTGCTAATAAAGGAAAACCAGATGGCAATAAACCTATCAAATAATTTGCAAAAAAGGAAAGGTCCGAAGCCCATCAAACATTAATATGCAAAAAAAGGAAAGGCTCAGAGCCCATCAAACAATTTGTAAAAAAGGAAAGGCCCAAAATCACATGGACAAGATCGCAATAGGTTGACCCGATCGTGCGGATCTGGCTGCGTGCTGTCATTGCCGGTTAGCATTTAAGGTGCAGATTTGTTGGAAACAGATATACTTGTGTATTATGTTTATAGAATAAAATAACTCCATGCAAAATATGCAAGGCACTGCATTCACAATTCATACTACATGTCAAGTGGGTGGGAGAAGGGTGTTGAGCATCCAGCTAGGCCACCCTGGACATTTGGACCAGCTGGTCAGTGAGAGAGGCTGTGGAATGTGTTGTGCATTGTGAACACAGATAAGGGGGCATTGAATAAAAAAAGAAAACTTGGATGGATTTAAACTGGGTTAGCTTTGTCCATAAAAGTGGAACGTTTTCTAGCTGGCTTCTAGATAAGTCATTCGAATTTTTACAATGTTTCAAATGCCCCTCAAAAATATCTTGTGCCGCAAAACTACGGTTTAAAATTGATTGGATAGGGCAGGGGAGGGGGTTCCCGCTAGGGGCGGACATGGGGGTATAGTCGTTTCCCAAATTATTTTGCAAATAAATAACTATATGAATTTATATCGGCCAAATTAATCATTTATAGGCCTTGGAGAATAGCAATCCAACCATCCTAATTGGCGGCCCACTTGCCCATGTGCGCATATCTCGATCTCCCTTTCCGGCTAAACCCTATTCCCCTCCCCTCTTATTTGTTCTCTTACCGGTTTAGGAGTCGGGACTCGGGAGCAATGCCATGAGCGGCGGCGGTGGTCGAACAAGTCGCCAGGGGCAGGAGAAGACACGCCTGCATGCCGCTCCAGATCCACAGCACGATGGCGACTCAGCTCCTCCAGTCGGCACACTAGCTCCACTCGCCGCCTCCCATGACCCTAGCCCAACACCTCTGTCATCGCCACATCTGTCACCGGTGCCACTTCCGACGAAGCAATGGTTAGTTGTGTTTTCTATTATACTTTTGTTTATTTTTCAGTACAAATTATTCACTACATGTTATGTATTGGGATTAAGATATACATTGCCTAATATACGCATGTCTGCTGCTTGGATTGAGTGCTTATTAGTGATTTGAGTTCATTTTTATCGTCGATCTAGTTTCCTTTGTATTATCTGCGTAGTCCGTACTCTGTAACTTCGTACCTCCATTGTCGAAATCGTGTGTCCGCCACTAGTTCCGGTTAGATTTCAATTTACGAGTTTTCATTAAGCTCTAAGTGAATTCATATGCATGATTGTGGCAACTAGGATGCAACGCACATAAGAAAAACCAGTATTTGGGATTGGATATTTTTGACATGCGAACGAGACAAAGCTATTTGTTTATGATTAATCGAGTATTGATTATTACAAAATTAAAAAATAGTTTTATTTGATTTTTATGGAACTTCTGCATATAAAACTTTTTATATGGAATTGGATGAGAACAGACTTGTATGAAAATTATTGCCCACAGAAGAGATCTAGCTGATTTTTTTTATTTGAGATAGGTTAAAAACTAAAATTTATTATAAGTTCTCACGTCTATTTTAAACAATGAATTTTGAGTGCAGGAGATTCTATTATGAAACTGTCTCTAAAAATTAATTAATATATAAAATTTTTGCATAGAATTCATTGTTTAGCAGTTCAGAAAATGCCATTACGGAGAACTGAGTAAGTAACCATTCCGAAGATGCCGACTAGAACTCGAAGTCAGGATAAGTGTTATACTTATCACTAATATGCACTGCTGCAATTTTACTCACTTTATGGTAGGTTGATATGGACAATTTTGCAAGGTGTCGAATTAAAAGAACAGTTTCTGTTTCTGGACTACCCCATATATTTAGGTGTAAACATGACATCCTCCAAGGTGCTGGCGTGCAGCTGTGCAAATTTAATGCCGGCCGGCAGCCATTTTTCTGTACGCTGCATATATATAAAGCACCCTAAATCTGTTGCCCAACCCATCCTGCCGTTCTTATATACAAGCAACTCTGTGGGTTGGAGAGAAAGGGAGAGAGGGGGTGAAGGGAGGAGAAAGAGTTTGGAGAGGATTAGGCATGGCCGGTCCAAGCGTTTGGAAGGGTTTAGGCGTGGCCGGATCAACATCGATAGTGATATCAGATGACGAGAAGAAAGAGATTCAGCAAGATGTAGAGGATTTGGAGGAGGAGGAGGAACGCCCAGGATGGCTTCCAGATGGTTGGATAATGGAGGTCTACCAAGGTGACGATGGCACAATCTACCGGGTATGATAAAAGCGAGTTTACTGCATCTTGTTACTAGAAAGTTCATAGTATATAACTATGCATAAGAGATTTACGGATGATATATATGTGTGTGTGGAAGTTTTGTCTGTAAATATAAATTCTTTATTTTCGTCCCTGAGATTTGTGATATTTAGTCAAAAATATCTTTGTGTGCAGTACTACACATCTCCTATATCAGGACTCACTTTCACCATGAAGTCAGAGGTGCTTCAGTACCTTTTCTCTGGGATGGATGAGCGATTCCTGGAATCAAAGAACTGTGCTGCAGATAACCAGCTTATTGTGAGTGATTCTATATATATATATATATATATATATATATATGAATATGCTATTCATGATTTTGGTTGTCTATAGAATAATTCGGTATATGTGAGTCCCACCATGACATATATGCAGATGACACATGAATGGCTTCCAAAAGGCTGGATAATCGAGGTTAGAGCTGGTGGAAAGAACATGAACAAGATGTATAAGGTACCTTTTATTTTGTCCTGTAATATAGTTGTATTCTAATTGTTCTATGCCCATTAGTAGTTTGAAATGCAGTGATTCATCATCAGATCTTAGATTATTCTTCATGACAGTGCTAGGATGCCAATCCAATAAGCTAGAAGCGAGATAGGGAATTCAACAAGGATCTAAGCTTGACATATTATAAAGGAAAAACATCATTTTACGCCTGTAAACTTTTAAAAGCACTCCATAACTTCAAAACCATGCCTCAGCTCTTTGTAAACCGGTTTTTTATTCCTTGATATAAACTCAACTGGTTTTGAACTACATAGCGCTTACTTTTTTATATCTGGCCAGGGCTGGGAAAAAAAATCCCATAGAGGCCCACCTATCATTTTCCATCTTCACTTCCTCCATCGAAAAAACAAAATCAAATCCTAAGGATGTATTTGGATAAGGTATATATTTTCAGATACTTCCTTAGAATTAGATTTTTTTTTTGGGATAGAAAGGGAGTAGGTAGTATTAATTAGGTCAGAAATGAGCTCTCCAACTGTGTATTATTCTTGTCTTTGGTGTGACAGTAAAAAATCTTGACATGGTGGATCATTTGAATGTACTATAAAATAGGGGGACATGTACCCTCGTTAATACAAATTATGTCTATACTAGAAGACCTCAACTGTAGTGGTGGTAAATTCGCCACCATCACCTACCCACTTATACTTGAAATTCAAATTAGTGAATCCATCATCTACCACTCTACATCAAACGATGAGGCATATGGAGCAACATCCATTACATTGAATTTTGATAAAAATATGATTTTTCTCAATTAACTTTTTATAAAGTAACAAAGTGATTAATTTTAATTCCCTTGCAACACATGGGTGTTTCACTAGTATAGAAAATATAACGGCAAATCTGAAAAGCCATTGCCAAAATGTAACAGTCCATTTGCATTATTGGCCTGTACACATAATTGCTGATGCTTCTATTGACTGGAAACTATGATGACGCTTTTAGAAAACTATTGTTGAAATAATTAGTTGTATATCTTCAAGGGTTTAAATATATTTTCCATCATAAACACATCATCTTACATTTGAGTACAATATAAGGTCCTCTACAATATAATAGTTTTCTCGTGTTAGTGAAAATTTTCTGATCACCTTTAATTATGCCCAATTTGCAGTTTTATGTTTATCCACCAGCTGGAGTTCGACTGTTTTCTAAAGAGGATGTACTGCTATATATTAATAAGTCCGAGATTACTGGATTTGATACAAATGGAGAATGTGACACAAGAACCAAAGACAACGTGTGCTTCTTGCTGCAACATCTGCCCTAATCACTTATCTATTAATTATTTTACCAATTTGTAGAATTTAATGATTAATATATAGATTTTTCTGAATGAAACTAATGATTGAACTTGTTTTTAGATTCTTGCAAATGTGGAATTTAATCCACATTCACTGCCAGAAGGATGGGTGAAGGAAGTAGTATTTAGAAAGACAAAGACTGGAGTAATTAGAAAAGACCCGGTATATATATGTAGTGGAGTATAACTTAATCATTTTTCTTCACTTACAAATGGACTTCAGTTTTTTAATTATCTTGCTGAATGTGCAGTATTTCACGGATCCTGTTAATAATTATTCATTCCGCACAAGGAAATCTGCAATGCTCTATGTTCAAACTGGAAAAGTACCTAAACGCGCATTTATTCAGAGGACAAGTGTTCATGACCTCTACTCTTTTGAGAAGTCCGCAGATCTGGTAACTCTTCCTCAAAATCTTTCATCCGTCAAGTTTAGGTTCCTTTTCAAAACGAAACAACAATTTTAATGTATGTTCTATAAGATATATAAAGAAAATGGAGTATGCATAGTTTACGGGCTTTGTATGGTAGCATATGAGGTACATCTACTATTATAATAAAATTGGGCTTAGTTGAGCATTTACGAAGTTAACTTAGGACATTAAGAAAGACAACTAAAATTATAGTTGCATTTTTTTAAAAAAAAATAGATGTATGTGAACAGCAATATCTATTTCGGTGTTATTACTTTCTTCAGAAAAATTAGTCGACTAGGAAATTTTGTGCATAAGTAAACTAGATTGAGGATTACTGAATAGACTAAATCCTTTGTTGATTCGCTGGGCATGAACACAACGAAAGGGCATGTTATACCTTCAACTTGGGCTTTGGCCCTTCAATGCGTGAATAGGCTAATTGCTCGTATATGCTACTACAGTCTTGGCCAATTGTCAATATACCACATTTTTTTTCTCTAATTGCTCAAATGATACTGGTTTCATCCTATAGCTGTAAAAATGCCACTCCATGAATAAGCTATATATGTAACTCCACGGTTATTTTGCACTAGTGATAGCTTATATATATGCCTTTATTTGTTGAAGCTCAAACATATATGCTATATTATAATTTACTTATTTAAAAATCTAATGGCATGTACTGATTTTGTAATTCAACATCCTCTGTTATGGTAACGCATGAATTACGGACCTAAGGTCTAGTTCCAATTAATTTTGTGTCTAAAAAAAATGAATGAAAAATAATACTAATCTAATCTGATTGGATGTTCCATGGATAAATTGCTCTATAGCACTTATTACATGCAACATTTGGTGAGAAAGCTAAGTTTAATGTAGAGGGTTCATACCCTAATTTGTTGATTTTATCCATGACAGCATGAAAGTCTGAAGAAAAGACTAGACTTTGCAGCTAGGACTAACCGGAAATCCAGAAGATCATTGAAATCCAAAAACTCATCGCTTACAGAAAAGTCACTCAGTGATGAGGAAAGTTCATATAAGTGTAAGTTACTCTTCTTATATGCTGCTCATTGGTTTCTATGCGCTGGTGATTCTATCATTGATTGCTTCATGTTTTTACTATCAAAGTTCATATAAGACATCGTATGGGATCATCCAGACTTAAATCATCAATGTATAAACCCAGAGAAAGTTCATATAAGCTATTTGTTGTTGTTTATATTATGTTTTGTAAATAATAGTTTATCCTTTCTGAGTTGCTCATGTTTAAATGTAGTCATTTATTCTGATATCAATTATATAAAGCAACTTTTGAATTTGAGGATCATAACCTTGCCATATTTATTTCATAGTCCATAATAAATAAAACAATTTTGTAATAGCATAACGATGTAATCACCTTGGAATTTTAATTTAGTATTATATTAATATAATTCTAAAATTCTAAATAAAAAATTAGCAAGATGAAACTGATGTAATCTAAACCGCTACAATTCTGAAAATAGAAAAGATATTTAGCATTAAAATTTAATATTTGTAACATCAATAATAATCGTCTGTGCAACGTATTTTGAATTTATACAGCTTTTTATTTATTTGTCATATCTATATCCTCTGATACATATGAGAATTCTGCACGCATTAATATCCAAAGTAGGTAATTAACAGAGGAAAGGTGTCAATTTGAGTAAATTATACAGTAGAATTGAATAGGTTATGTCTCATGGTGGCAGTATGTGCTAGACAATGATTTTACATTGCAAATTTCAATTGAACGATCATGTTGGGCAGATCAAATTAATTATCATGTGGCCAAATGCTGCTAAAAAAATATATTTTAGGTCATATTATTTCTAAATCTGGTCGCTATGCACTTTCAAATACTTCTGATGCTATTGGCCATATAATAAGCTGTACAGGACAAGGGCAAAAAAACCAATAGGCCATGGGTTCTTGGCTGACAATACTAACTTATTTTGATAGGGTAAAAAAACTTAGTGTTCCGGATAATTCGGAATTCCAAAAGACATCAAACCAAATACATCCAACATTATAAAAATCTGGCAATGTTAAAATTTGATAAGGTTAATTTTCCCCAAAAAAAAAGATAAGGTTAATTTTGACAATAAGATAAACAAGCCCTAGTCGATGATAGCATGCATATACTAAGTGCAACTACATGAATAGATGGATTTCTTTTTTACTTAGGCTGCGTTAGCATGCACCTTTTCCCATCCCCTCTCTCTCATTTTCCACGCGCACGCTTTTCAAACTGCTAAACGGTGTGTTTTTTGCAAAAAGTTTCTATGCGAAAGTTGCTTAAAAAAATCAAATTAATCCATTTTTGAAAAAAAATTAGCTGATACTTAATTAATCACGTGTTAATGGACTGCTCCGTTTTCCGTGCGCAGGAGTTGGGTTCCCATCTCCCCCATCCGAACTCAGGGGATGTTTGGTCGCTTACTAACTTTGCCAAACCCCATATTAGGCAAGGTGTGGCTGCCACAAAATGTGTGGCTAGCAAAATGCTAGCCACAACTTAGCCAAAGTTAGCAAAAAAATACTAGTGTATGACATGTGGGGCCATATAGAGAAAATGTGTGGCTAGCCACAGTTGTGTCATGAACCAAACAATAGCTAAAAAACTGTGGCATGACTAACTTTAGACGTGGCAACTTGTGGCATGCAACCAAACAACCCCTCAGCCTTAATATGCATGCCTAACAGTTATCGACCTAAAATATTTGTGAGGACTGGTTCCCTAAGAAAAACAAAAATTCTGAGTACTACGGATTGTTTGCCATAATCCATATGTATTTGTGGTATGTTGCATTTTCCTCCTGAATTTGATGATGACTGACAATATATCTTTTTCCTTTTTCATAGCTGAAGATGGTGACTCCTCTGATGATTTATCAGATTCATCAAGCGAGGTTAAAAAAAACAAGGGCAAGCTTGAGAAGACTACATGCAAAACCAAAAAATCGGTATCCTTTAACACTGCCAAGCGTCCTGTTGGGAGACCCTCAAAAAGATCCACTGAGGAAATGCCTCGTGACGTGGAAATCAAACAAGAGAGTGCAAGTAGCGAAGAATATTGGTGCTGAAAATTGTGACTCGATCGGGCTGAAGAAGAAATTATGCTCGTATTTCTTTTCCTTTAGATCAATAAGAAGAAGGCATATCAAAACTTTAACTCTAGTATTCCTTTTGCCTCTCCAATTTCCATCTCCACAGGACACTGTAAGAAGATGAAGTTAAATAATCGTGCAACATTTTTGTGCGGACAAAATTAAGAAGTGCTCCCCCATATAAAGTTCCTTTAATCGTTTCCTTACGTTATGAGCAGGGTTCACACTTTTGGAAACCACCAAGATTTCGTGAATTTTGAAAGTTTTTTATTTGAAATTTCATACTTATTTTGATTGAAATTATACAAAGGTGGAAAATTCCGAAAACATTTAGTGAGACGTTTGCTTGGCCGGGGAAGTGGTTGGGGGGGGGGGGGGGGGGGGGGGGATTTCATTCCCTTGGTCGAGTCCAAATTTCCTAATCTTCAGAACTCATATAAGGCTGCACTACTCGCTCTTGCATGTTAGCTTTCTCGGCGATCCTAGTCTTGACCGTTGTTGTTTTACTGTGCAAATTACCATGGTTAGTTTGTTAGTTACTACTAATAAGTAAGTGATTCTATCCTTGAGCCTACTTAAACATAGATGCAAGTTAAACGATCGAAGCTTTTTAAGGGAAAATGACAAACTCCCTCCGTCAAAATATAAAGGATTTGAGACGCATGAGAGTCCCAAAATATAATAGATTTTGAATGGATGAGACATTTTATAGCACAACACAACATAAAAAATAAAAAATATGTGTGCTCGAAAGCACACACAACACAGTACAACTGAATGTGTATCCGCCTGTGGACATGTTCCTAGCTGAAATTATAGTCATAAGTCATAGGGTCAAGCCTACAAAGCTCGGTAAATTCCCGGATGAACTATGAAGTGCACAAATTTAAACACATAAATCTGAAACCGTGAATAGCAGTTTAGATGGCTACCGTCTATATATTACTTTCACGTCGTATCTAGATATTATATAGACAAGACATACAAAACATGTCAAATGTTTGGCTATTTTATATGTATTTGAATACTTGTCGATTTGATCCTATAGGCAAGTACATTATTGGTATTAGTATGTATGGAATATGGATGGTATTAAACTGTCTATTATACCGTTAGTTAATCCACGGAAGACAATATTCTCTATACAGATCTTTCTTCACTTCATATCTTAGATTGTGTTCGGCACTTCGTGTTGGGAACTAATCTCTCGCGCACTTAAAATAAAATGACTCATTGGCACATAATTAATTAAGTATTAGCTAATTAACATCTTTTAAAAATAGAATAATATGATTTTTTTTAAAGCAACTTCCGTGTAGAAAAAAATTGAAAAAAACACATCGTTTAGCAATTTGACAAGCGTGTGTGTGGAATACAATGAAGATGTGTTGGGAACCTCAACAAAAGAACTTAGCCTTATAAATTGGGTTAATTTGATTCGTGCCATTGCAAATGTGACTATTCAGATAAATGTCATTATAATTCGTCTATACGTAGCTCTGCTACTCAAATATTACAAAATTGGAACCATGCCAACAACATCATGTTTTCCATCTTCTCCTGCATCTGCACGTGGAAACCACCCATCAGATTCATCTTCTTCCTTCATCCTCCCCTCTTATCTTTTTTCTCATCTCTCTCAACCACTTCTCAGCCTCCTCCACATCCATCTCTCTGCACAAAACGCATAGACGAAGATGCTATGCTACTACACCACCAACGCCAACAGAGAATCGCGCATCCGATTAATTCGAAGACTAGCATGCATAAGGAGATCTCGCGAGCAACCTCAAGAGCAACAAACTGGCACCACAAGAGGGAGACTACATAGGAGTCCATACTTGGTCACAGGAGTGACAAAGTTGTTGGTCAACACGAGCTGCTCCCGCTGCGACGACAGGCCAATTTCCATGCAGTTGGCCGGCCTTCCTCCCCCGCGGGCCATGGGTGTGGAGGAGGCTAAGAAGAAGTGGACAGATGGGAAAAAAAGAGAATAGGGGAGGATGGAGGAAGAAGATAAATCTAACGGGTCAAATTAACCCTATAAAATTCTACATGGCATCTTCTGCCAGACACTTATATCACTGACCATACCATTGTTCATGCCTTAACCAGCGTTTCATTGTTCACTTCACTGCGAATCAGCTAAAACTAAGCAGTATTTCTTTAACAATGTTAGGTCGACCAGCCAATACTGAGTGATTTTGACATGCAAATTAGTGCTAGCCCTAAGTCTGGCCCACATGCATCTAAATCTCAATAAGCTAACATGGTCCAGAACTAGATCTTCTAGTAGTTATATTACCTATACCATGCCCCGGATATATGGAATTAAGTGGGTGGATCTAATGTTTTGAATTTTCTGAAATCGTGTATAAAACAATATGACAGATTTCCCCCAAAACAAAGTTTAGGGTACATGCGCGTGGCCCTAAAGCATGAATTGTTGCGGCAAGCAGATATTGAAAGAGCAAGGAAAAGACAAGTGTCGCGAATAACATCCATTCGCGAGGGGGATGTGAACACTAAGTGTTTCCATCTAAAAGCAAATGCTCCTAGAAGAAAAAACTGCATCCTAGGTCTTGTAGGAAACAATGGATTGACAGTGGCACGAGGAAAAGGAATTAAAATCTGATCATGGACCGTTCTCGGTAATTATGGGAAGTCATGCACCGAGAGAGTGGGAGCTTAACTGGCAAGCCTTGGGAGTTACACTAATAGACCTAAGCACCTTGGCTGAACCTTTCACGGAGGAGATTCATAAAGCAATTCAATAGTTGTCGATTGACAAAGCGCCTGGGACATACAACTTCACTGGCAACTTCTACAAGGTATGCTAGGGCATTATCAAACTTGACATAATAGTGGCTTTCAACTCGCTCTACAACATTTGATGTGCACACTTCAACCTCCTCAACTTAGATGACATCATCATCATCCCCTAAAAAAGATGGGGTAGACAAAATAACGGTCTATAGCTTGACCAATAAATCTGATCCACACCTTCGCCAAGGTTTTCTTTAACCTTCAAGCCTTACTTCTACAACCTCTCATGCATTTCCTTATCTCGGTAAATCAGAGTGCATTAATTAGAGGGCGAAGCATCCAAGACAACTTTATGTATGTCAGAATATGGCCTGGAGATATCATCAAAACAAGTGCCCTATGCTCTTCAAGCTAGATATTTCAAAAGCATTTGACTTAGTCTGTTGGGACTACGTCTTCACGACACTTTTGCAGGAAATGGGCTTCTTGCAGTGTTGGACAGACTAGATAGTAGGCTTCCTCATAATTAACCTCCTGCTTCAAGATACTCCTTAATGGAATCCCAGAAGAGAGGTGCGACATGGTTGCGGCCTTAGACAAGGAGACCCCCACTCTCCCCTCCTCTTCATTATGGCAATCAACCTGTTTCAAAAGTTACTACCCAAGATGATAAGTAAGATGAGGGGGAGATCGGTGCGCCTACGAATTTCTATCTATGCGGACAACACAACCGTCTTTATTAAGCCCAAGAAACAAGACATACAAGCCCACAAAACTGCCAAGAATCGTAGGTAGCAACAATCAGATGTGGCTATCTAGATTTGGAAAACATCCTTGAGGGCACAAACATTGCCAGAATGTCCTTTCCGATGAAATACCCGGGCTTACCTTTAATGCTGGGTAAATTGAGAAAAGCAGACCTACAACCACTATTCGACAAATCGGGGAAGGGGGGATGGTGGGTTGGGAAGGGAAGGACCTGGGATGGCTGGAAGAACGGACTTATAGTCAAATCAATTCTCACCTCATAGCATATTAAAAGAGGAAAAAGATTCCCTATAGGCTGTAGGTGATAGATAAGCAGAGGAAATGCTTCCTCTGGGCAGGAATCACCGGCAGGAAATGCAAGATGAACTGAGCAAGAACTTGCTCGCCAACTTCAAATGGAGGTTTAGGGTTCCTGCAACTGGAGAGATTCACAAGAGCCCTACGTTTCATATGGCTTCGGCAAGAATGGAAATCAGCGGGAAAGCGTGGATCGGTTTGGAAACCCTATGCGATGAAATAGATAAACTCCTGTTCATGGCTGCCATGCGAGTTAAGATTGGGGATAGTGCTACAACCAAAGGAGTTGGAACCAAAGTTCTATGCAATATCCAGGAAAAAAAGAGAGTCCTTGTGATACACTGAGCTCCCACTGATGGTGCTCCTTGTGAAAATAAAGTACTAGGAAGCAAGAACCTTGTCTCTGGTAGATGCAAAGAGGATGTTCATGTAGTTTCCATTTGTATATAACCTTATCTATTTTCCGCACCCATGTAAATACTTTTTTTCCTACTACTATATTCAATGAAATTGGCACAATTAGTGCTAGTTTGTTAAATAAATGTTTACATACATGATTGTTTCCATGTACGTCCAGATAAGAATCACATTATTATGAATGTTTACATGTATGTGTAGATAAGAATTGCATTATTGAAAATCGAGTGAAACATAATAACACAATAACATGGAAGAAAAAAAAGATAAAACAAGTCCATCATGATTACAGCAATACAATGGCATACTTCATTTCAGCTTCATTGCTTCCAAGAACGCTTGAGACGCCTCAAAGGAAGACCCTCCCTCCTCCTTCCAGGCATCCACCATCATCGTCCGCACCTCCTGCACCCGGCGCCTCATGTCGTCCGCCTTTGCCGTCTCGCCCATCACCATCTTCACCACCTCCGCCACCCGCCTCCTCTCCACGACCGTCTCGTCCGTGTTCCCCCTCGCCACCTCCACGCACACCCCGAGACCCTCGAGCACCATCACATTGTGGAACTGCTCCGCCGTCAGCAGCCACCCGATGACAGGCACGCCGTGCGCCATGCTCTCCAGCACCGAGCTCCACCCGCAGTGGCTCAAGAACGCGGCCGTCGAGGGGTGCGCCAGGATCCTCACCTGCGGCGCTCACCGCCTGACCAGCAGGCCTCTCTTGCTCGCCGTCACCCTCTCTTCAAACCCTTCCGCCAACCATCTATTGTAGGACGACGGCGTCGTCGCGCCGCCGTTGAGGCCGGCCACATCGCCCTCTGGTGGCTTGATCTTCCAGAGGAAGCACCGCCCGCTTGACTCCAGCGCCGCGGCGAGCTCCAGCATGTGCTCGGGTCGTATCATGCTGTTGGTGCCGAACGAGATGTACAGCACGGATCCCGGCGGCTGCGTGTCCATCCAGCGCAGCACGGTGTCGTCGGTGGGCTCGGTGGCTGCGTCGCGGCGGTCGCGCGAGAGCGGCCCGATTGGCCAGACGGGGAGGACTCTGAGCGTGCGCCGCAGCATGGCGAGCCCGGCCGGCTCCGGCTCCGCCACGGCATTGACCAGCACCGCGTCGGTGTTGTTGCCGTGAGCTAGCTGCCGGTCCAAGAACCGTCTGTCTGCTCGGCCGCCGCTGCCGTCATTTGCTGCACCGGCAGCGGGCAGGCCGTACTGGTAGAGCATGTACTTGGGCACCTGCGACCTGTGGATGACAAGGTCGGTCGGGGTACTCAGGGAGAAACACACGTCCGCTCGGCTCCTCCGGGCGCAGAGGGAGGTGGGTGAAGAGGGAGTGCGTGACGGCGCTGCCGAACGCGCCGCACGAGGCAAAGAACGCGTGGCCGCACCCGTGCCGCCGCGCAACCTCCACCGTCCACGCGACGAACACGTCGGAGATGACCACGACGCGCGCTGCGGCGGCGGCGGTCGACGCGACGAAGTCGTCGAAGGCTGGCTGGAGCGTCTCGAACGCCTCGTAGAGGGGGATGAGCAGCGGCGGGAAGATCTCGTCCTGGGACTCGCCGCCGGGCGGAAGGCCGTGTTCCGCCGGGTCGAAGCGGAGCGCGTGGAAGTCGAGGAACGGCGCGGCGGCGGCGGCGCGGAGAGCGGCGACGTTGCGCGGGGTGGAGACGAGCGTGATGGTGGCGTGCGGGAGGATGCGGTGGAGGCGGCTAGCGAGGGAGAGGAAGCCAGCGATGTGGCCTTTGCTCGTGAAGGGGAAGAGAACGTGCTTCTTCGGTGTGGACATGGCCTCCTACTTTTGTCGACAATCCTACTAACTCTTAAGTTATGGGGAGTTCTATACTATGGTGACATTTTTATTCAGCTCGGATATCTATTCGTCATCAGAGATCAGACAAACAACACGCCGCCCACGTAATGTCGACACATTTTACTCTTTGCCCTTTAATATTGTTCAATATTTTTAGGGCAAACACGTTTTGTGGACCCAAATTCGCAAAAAGTTAGGTTATTTTGGAGGGAAACAATTGTAAATTTTGCATAATATTTTTTCCGAGTTGAGTTATTTGTTTCAAACCATCAACAAAGCGTGCAGAATATTTTTACCGCCACCAGGATTGGTCAGCTTGCACGGTATGCGTTCGATTAGGATGGACCGCTGGGTATTGCCTAACTGCTTTCCCAACAAGTAAAACGGTGTCATAATCTATCTATCTATCTATCTATCTATCTATCTATCTATCTATCTATCTATCTATCTATACCTATACTAATTGAATACTTTCTACGAGTCCTCAAGTTAACTATAAATATATAGCCATCGATTCAATAGATTAAAGCATCCTGACCGTATATTATGTACCGTGGGCTCTGTAAAGCCCAATCACATCTAGATTAGAACCAACGTTAGATTTGCACATCTATACACATCTATACCTACCTATACTAATTGGACACTTTCTACGAGCCCTCACGTTAACTAGAAATATATAGCCATCGATTAGCATTCTAACCGTATATTATGTACCGTGGGCTCAGTAAAGTCCAATCATATCTAGATTAGATCCAACCTTAGATTTGCACATGTTAATGTATCGATCTCATCCCTTATTACGTATGTTTGCTCGTAAACGTGAGGACTTCCTTCTTTGCACTCCAGTTCCGCTCGCTGGCATGGCCGCCCGGAGATGGTGACGAGCGGACTTCTTTCATCCCGCCTGGACGTTCTGCTCGCAAGGCCGATCATCGCATCGCGACACGACGGAAGACGTGCAGCCAAGCTCATCCATGCAGTGACCCGGTAAGCAGGCCAACAATTTTTGGTATTTACCTTATATGATCATATTATAACTTTTATGTATTGAGATGTTGATTTACAAAGTTTGCTTGCCCCAAATAAGTCCATCCGTGGTCACTGCATATCAGTAATTAATTCATAAAAGTTTTCTGTCAGTTTGACTAATTGCAGTTAAGAAGTTCGATTGTAAGCACCACATCCTCAATCTATTAGGCACTTGCTTTGAACTCACAAGCTAATCATAAAAATCTGAGCATCATATTTGTAGCAGTAGAATGTATTGAGAAAAAGACTTCTTTTTTAATTTAACGTGAGGCACAGTGGTATACCGTTGGTCTATTTTCTTGACGTGCTTATCTTAAACTATATCTATTTTTAATTTTTTTTATCCCATGATTAACTCTAACCCTAGAGAATATTAATTAATTAGGTCTACAGGATTTAAGGCCACTAACATGACGCAAAAGTGAAAATACAACATGATGCAAGTCATGGGAAAACTATGACTCTGTGTACAAACCAAATTCAACTATATATTTGTAGGAATTTTTAAACCATGAAAAATTTATGATTGAGATCAAACTAATTATCACACGATATTTATTAAGACAATTTGTGGAATTATTAGATTATGATAATCTACGATCAAGACAACAATCTACAATATCTTGCTATAAAAATTCTAAATCTTTGAATTGAATAAAGGGGAAAAATACGAATTCTGATATGTTGTTAAATTATGAAAATATAATAGTTGAGCCTGCAAACTAATGTTATATCGGGTATATTAGTTCTCAAATTCTAAACTAGACTAAGGAAAATTTGTTCATATCTTGATATTATTAAAGCAATAATTTGTATAACTAAGGCTGCACACTAAGGTATTTCGGTATATTAAATTATAATATTTCGATTTAAGTTAATAACGATAACAAATGGAGAGTTCAATGTGAGCATAAATAGTACTTCTGAATTTGGAATTCTAAAGTTTAAGTTAATACATATTTACATTAATTTTGTTGTACTAATTGGGCACTCCACTGAAGTTTCTACATTAAACAAGCAGATTTGGATGTGCAATAATATTAGCCCGTTCAACGCACGGGTTGGTGACTAGTACCCATAATCTGGAGTGTCCTATTATGATACGTATATGTATACTTGGTATGAGCCTACTAAGGGATGTCACTTGAACGGTTTTTTCAAGTTGGTGGTGAAGATTTGGTTTAGGGATATGAATTAAACTCGTGTAGATATGAGGGATTATAAGTAGACTTATTCGTTCTTTCCCCCACCATCTGTTAGGTCCAACCCAGCCCATCAGAGGTCACATTCCTCTTTCCTTTTCACCAGGCCCAGCTAGGCTAGAGTCTTCTCCCTTGGCCTGCTTGGCGAACGCATCGCCCTGTTGCCGCCGGGAGCCCAGGACGAACCGCGAGTTCGAGCGAGTGTGCACAAAGACGCCACAGCCGTGAACACTCGCGCGACGAGCTGGAAAGTTTCAAATGAATATATATAGTGATTGCTCGGTCGCCTGACGACGAAGATAGCTTCTATAAATAAATGTGACGTCAAATGCTACTTTCTCCAGTTTAAAAATAATTGACAATTAATTTCTCTTCCTTTTGGCTGATAATTAATTTGTGTCCGGTAATTGTATAAGGTCCGAACCATGCCGCATTGCCGCCCGCGGCCCGCCGCTCGGCCTCCATCACCAACCTCGGTTTGCCGCTTCCCGTCTGTCGCGGTGAGAAAACGAGTCACCAGCCATCTCCTCTCCCACGTGCCGCTATTCCTGTGTTGACGCAGCCGCTACGCTTATGGCGCTGTCAAATTGGCATGTGCGCTGCGCTCGCACGCCCCAGCCGCATGCATCAGCCCGGCTTCACGCCAAGCCGCCTCCGCTGCCTCCGCGGGAACTTGGGGCCAGTCCTCTCGCCGTGGACTTCCCATAGTAAAACCATAGCAAGCCCAGTGCTTGGCACCAAGGATTGTGCTGACTGCCTAGACGTCGTGCGTGGTAGCTGCACCATCATGCCGCGTGCTCGGCCACCCGTTGCCGCGCCACTATGTTTACACGTGACATCGCCCTCGACCGTCCGTCCTACAGAACCCGGCCCTCAAGCAGTGAGCCACCGCGCCCGAGCCGTCCTAGCCCCGCCTGGTCCGTATCACCCCATCCAATTTGGCCAGGAAACGCCGGAGCGCCGCCGCCGCTGTTGTCTCACCGCGGCGCGTCTGGAAGCTAGAGACGACACTCCTCCCTGATCCAAGTGATGAGGAAAGCGGGAGGAAACAACCCCTCACCACGAAAACAGCTCTCCAAAGCTTCATTCTGGTCACCCCGTCACTGGACCGTGGAATTTGTCACCACCGCAGAGCTGCCCCTTTTTGCCGGCTAATCTTATCTCTATATCTGTATTTGACTCTTATCTCTAACTAACATATTATACTTCTAACATTCCCCCTCAGTCGTAACGGGAGCGAAGCGAACGATTGCGACTGGATTTAAAATCTTCTATTTCTTCACCTCCTTCGAATCACCATCATCGATTGCATCTCTGATGGACGGTCCTCCACCTGGTGCCTGCGTCCCCTTCTGTGTCGTCCCTTGACTCTTCTCTATTCCCTCCCGCAGTCATAGCGGAAGTGTCATGGACAATAGCGATGACACGGACGCTTTGACTGAAGTTTCTGTAGATGATTCTCGTTGTAGACGTTCGTCGATGTAGCCGATCATGTAGTAGTCGTGGTCATGGTAATCATGGTAGTTGATGTAGCCGCAAATAGCCGAAGGCGAAAGAAAAAATATTTACGCCATGGTGTAAAGACGAAACTGCAATTGTTAGCATCTTGCATCTTGTAGATGTCAGAGGATGCCATTGAAGACGTCTTGCATATGTCAGAGGACGTCGTTGGCGATGAGGCCACCACTTCGGTTGGTCCTTTCGCGCCATGTAGCGGTCATCACAATGGTGATGCCGGATTGATGTAGTCGTTGTCGTCGTAGATGACGTGATCGATGCCGTCGTCGGTGTCGCGGTCGTTGTCGTCGTAGAGGGCGCGGTCGATGTCGTCGATAAAGCGTCTTGCAGATTAATCTATTAGAGGACGCGGGATGTCCATCCTTGTGGACGAGCGGCGGCGGCGTGTTCCCTTGTTGATGAAGACCATCGGCGATGTTGTGTCGGCGAAGACAATTGCGCAGTTGTACAGCTGATGATGATCAGTACTGTCGGTGTAGGTTCGAAGACACGAGTGTTGCGGCGGAAGAAGTTGATCTCGGCGACCGCCAGCCGCCGACCATTGCAAATGCATGCATGCGTAGTGGTTGCTGGCTTGCTGCTTCTGCTCACGAGGATCATGGCTTTTATGTGGCTAGCTAACGAAGGATCTAATCTAATACTAATCATTACTTAATCTATGAAATTTTTTTCGGTGGTTGATGGATGCGCGCCCCAGGGAGACTAAAAAGATGTCATCTCCCCAGGGCAGCGTGAGCGGAAGACTAATAGAGCGACGGGGTCTCTAGAGCTCTGATACCATGTGGAAAAATCTAATTTATTGTATTCTAATGTTTTCTGATATATTATATCGACTCTCTCATGGGGTATATATAGGAGTACATAGGGATAGATACTTAGAGTATAATACAAGTAAATGTAGATTTATCTTTAGGATTCTATATCTAGGACTCTATCTTATCTCTAGGATTCTATCTCTAGGATATATCTTATCTCTATATCTGTATTTGACTCTTATCTCTAACTAACATATTATACTTCTAACACACGGATTGTTTCAAACCAAATTGGTGGCCAAAAGGGATTTGTGCCAAAGATCTCGGTTAATCCATCCTTGTGAATCTCAACTCTTGTCATAATTCCTTCGGATTCGAATTCCGCAGTTCGATACTCCTCCCTCTCAATTGAACCCCTCCCGAACCAATTGTTCGAATATCAGGAAATACTCGAACCCAGTAGTTCTTTCAGAATCGCCTCACAGAGCGAAATCCTTTCTCTGTCCTCTCAACTCTCCTAGACAATTGTAATACCCCGTCCCTTCCTTGAATCGTTGGATTACCTCAATTAAATCGTTCCGCCTAAAGGATGTCCTCCAATCGACGTCTTCCCTTTTTGCTAAATGCTTCGATGCAAAGCGAATCGAAATCCCAAAATCCTTTCCTTTTGTCGCAATGTCGTTTCATTCCCCGAACCCTTGGAACCTTGCGAATGAATTAAAACCCGCTTCATCTTTTTGACTCGTGTTCCCTCCTTTTATACTTTCGTTCTACACAAAAATCCTCGAGTGTGGCTGTCGCTTAAAACCCTAAATTTGTTCGGCATATTTATTTGTCGTACATAAGCTCATTTATCCTCCACTCTATCTCAACTTTTGAACCCCCATCACGGCGTATGGATTTGTACGCCATGCACCACCCATAAAACCATCATCGGTTGATGATCCCGAACATTACTCTCGCGCTCGCATATATATACTCTGCAGCGACCAGAAGGATGAACAGAAGTTCTTCCCAACGTCTCTTACACTTCCGAAGTTCCTCCCTCTGTTCCTGTGCTACAGAATCCTTCCCTTTTTCCGTTCACCGGCACGCATAGGTGTACGGGGACGAGCAGGTGCCTCCGAAACTCCGTCCGCTTGAGAACCTGCATGGGTAGGCAAGCGATCATGTTTTTGGGGAGCACTTTAAGTGCGACTGCTCCTGTTCTTCGCGACTACTGCTGCTGCAGCATCGACGCCTTCGCTAACATGTCAACAGAGATTGGAGACAAGGAGGTGAACGACATCAACGGAGGCAATACTGCCTCAAAATCCAGTGGTGGGACGTTCTCGGGGTATATTTCTATTCTCCATATTCCGTTAGATGTTTGTTTGTTAATATTCTTCGTAATGGCATCATTGTGTTACTCTGTAAATGTTGATGCTTATTTTACCTTATGTATGCTCATATTGTATACAACTAGCACTATCACTGATCAACTCATATTGCAAATGCTATGTTTATTGTCTTAATATTTTGGATTAAAATATGCTGAATTATGACCAAATTTCCAACAATCCAAAAATTTCATGGGCCTTTATTGGTAGTTGGCTTTGCTACATCACTAAAACCACACGCTTTCGATGGTTCAAATTATAAAATATGAAAAGCATGTGCACTACTGTAGTTGACGGCGATGCAATGTTTCTTTATTTCATGGGGCAAACCGAGTGAACCACCTCTCCCTCCTGAGGAAGAGGTTAAGTTTGAGGCTGCGACGACGTATAAGGTCCTAACCATAAGTTTGATGCTATAATTAATTTTTTTTGGTTTGATAATTAATTAATAATGGCGCTATAATTGCGATGAGAAGTTCGTGCGTGGCCATAAGTGTGCACATCTGTTCTACATCGAATCATTTGTTATTACTTAGCACATCCACAATGTTGCATGTAAAATAACCTTAACGGATAAAGTAATATATTTGTTTTATCTCTATCATTGGGAAAGTAGCTAAGAAGAGAATATTGCTAAGGGTAACCTTGAGCTTAAAGTTAGACCATAAGAAATAAAAAAGTATTTTATGCATTTGCAATATATATAGCAGCTTTTGAAATTGTAGGTGAATAGAGTTTTTTTTAGTGGGCTCCACCTTAAGGTCGAGAAGAAACCATACATATTGTAGCATCTATTATAGACAAAAAGAACACAATATTGCGGATCCCATCTTATGGACATGCTCTTATTACTAGGCTAGCCCATGCCCGCTGTGGTTTCGTTGCTTTATTGAAATTCATGTTGTAATTAGCAAAACAATAAATAACGTGGATGTGACTGCAGCTCAAGCACTTTCTCGTCCTTTGTACTACGTGTAGCTTTTGATTGGATCCTTATATTTTTTTTAACCATTTTATTTGTTTCAGAAGAGACTTTATATTTGAAGAAAAATCATTGTATTACAGTTTGCGAAATTAGTACATAAATGCATTGGTATTTATTATGGTGGGGGATAATTGCATATGAATTTATTAAAATGTTGTAATTGCATTGGAATTTGCTAAAATAGAGGGCATTCGAGTCTTTCTGATTTTGTATTGGTACGTGTGGGATAGGTTAAAAATGATGTTTTTATTTTGGGACGGAAGTATCACAAGTGAGCCATCACTTGCTTTTGCAAAATAGAGATCAAAACATTGTTGAAGCTATGGGTCTGATTGTGGATGTGAAAGCACGACTACTAAGACATGAGGGATAATGGTTGGGCACTACTTTTCAACCAAGTAAAAAACTTTTGTGAGGCAAATGGAATTGGAGTGCCAAATATGGATGATCTCATCGGAGTTAACGGTAAATCTGCACGTTGGAAGCATAAGGTGACTTACCTTCATTATTATCGAGTTGATATTTTCAATGTTGCTCTAGATGTAATTATGGGAGATATTAATCATAGATTTCATTAAGTTTCTTTTTATTTATTGGTGTGCATGTCTTATCTTAATCCAAGCAACTCCTTCTCTAAGTTTGATATGCATAAGTTTGTTCGATTTGTTGAGATTTACGCTGTTGATTTTATGACAGTTGACTGTTTGATGTTGAGAAATCAACTTCAAACCTTTATTCTCAACATCAGGAGATGTGTTGAATTCAATGACTGCCATGATCTTGCAAAAATTGCTGAAAAAATGGTTCAGTCCAGAAAGAACATGACTTTTCCATTAGTGTATTGACTCATTGGGTTTACATTGATCCTTCCAGTGGCAACAGCATCAGTTGAAAGATTCTTTTCAGCTATGAGGATCATAAAGACAGATTTACGCAACAAGATAGCTCACTATTGGTGGTGCATTACAATGAGAAAGAGATATTTGGATGCCTTTTTATATTTCGTTGTCCATCTACGAAAATCAATTTTTCCACGCAGACCAAAATACCTTTATTTTTATAGGCAGAACTCTTAAGTGCTCCACCTAAAAAAATATGATTTTTGCAGGCGGAACCTTACGTAGTCAATCCGCAATAATCGTACCTATCCAAACTCAAAGTCATCCTTATCTTATCCTCCCCACCGGGAGCACCACTTTCGCAGTTCAGCGAGCTCGGCCGGTGAGAGTCGACGGAACTGTCGGGGAATGGAGTCTGCGGCGGTAGAGCCACCAGCTGGCGGTGGGTCCGGTGTGATGGCGGCCGCAGCGCGAGCAAACACCCTCCGCGGCGGTGCGCCGGGTTTGTTGGCCTTCCACTCGTACGCCCGAGGCAGTCTCATGGCGTCCTGGAGATCATCAGGCTTCTGCAGTTCAACGTCGATGCTGATATCATCCTGAAGACCGGCGATGAAAAGTTGCACTTGCTGACTCTCGGTGAGGGGGTCTGGGATGCGACTGGTAAGTGCCAGAAAACACTCCTGGTACGCCACCACGGTGCTCGTCTGCGTGAGGCGCTTGAGCTCACCAAATGGGTTGTGGCGGATCGGGGGAGAATGATCGGCGACCCGTGATGGACACAGCGACAGAAAGAGATGAGAAACAGAGGAAGCTGGAGATGAGGAGATAGCTTTGATCTTGCTTGCCTTTATTCTAAGATTAATTGCCTTAAATAGGTATACAAAATGTAACAAACGGATGCTAATTGAAAGGAAACTAATCGTAACAAACTTATAAACAGATCCTATCAAAACAGAGCAAGCATCGTACTATTCTCCGTCCGGCACGGAAACAATCACGGCGCCAGCGCGCCATCTGCGCCTGCGCCGCCTCCTGCTGTTCCGCCCTCTCGACTCTTCTTGCGACGTCTGCAGTATACAATCCCGACCATGAAACTTATATTACTGGGTTATGGGTGCAAATTGTTTTCTTCCCCAATGCACGTGTAAAGTATTATATCCGATCATTTTAGTTTCTTCGACAGAAAATGTTTGGTTTGTTGTCACTGATGCCTTTTTTTAATAAGGTTCTGCCGTTCTGCACAAATTATCTGATGGAGTTATGATTTTCCCTGAATAAACCATGACGATATTATTTACGTATGTGTGATTTTTCTTTTGGTTGTTTGATTTGTATATCTAATTGGTCATGTGGCATTAGTACGGGCATATTTTCAATGAGATTATTACTGATTTGAAGGAGAGTATTACTGAAATTTAAAGGACATTTTCTTTTGCTGAAGGTTATTTCACTCCTTTCACTAATCTATTTACTGTACAGTGGAATAATGTAGCCTTTTTTTTGTTCTGAATTGTTGCAGATCTGATGGGAAATCCTAATGATTAAATTTGTCTGCATCTTTTTTCTAAGCTCCAGAAAAAAAAGATCGTCCTGATTACTGTGCCAGGGGCAGAAGTTTCTGTTTTTTTATGTGTTTTGTGTGAGAACAGTGCAAGGGGATCCATATTTGTTCTAGGTTTCGTTTTTGTTTCAAGTTTGCTGGTCCTACTGTATGTAGGGGGCAAGGAGGACGATATTTGTTCTAGGTTTCGTTTTTGTTTCAAGTTTGCTGGTCCTACTGTATGTAGGGGGCAAGGAGAACGAGATTAAAAGTAGGCCAGGAAATATTAAACAAAACATTGATATTAGCATGATGGTGTTGGCATGCATTTGCCATCATCTATTATGATTGGGATCTTGCTACAATCAACTGGTATTTTTGCAATGTTTATGTGGGATTTTGCTACAATCAACAGCGGGCCTTCCATGAGGTCGTATATGTATAGATGCATGTTACTTTTTTTTAAATCAGAAACCATATATTTATCTTTATCTTTATCTTTATCTTTACTACTTAAAAAATCCGTAGTGACGATGGTGAAGCCAATGTAGACGTACGTCGACCCGCTTCAAATATACACATTCGTTCTCCGTACCCCCATTCGTACTTTTCCTATTTCTCCTCTCCTCCCTTTCCCTCTTGCAACGCCGCCGCCGCCGTCGACATCGTTGAGTCTCCTCACCATCAGAATCTGGCATCGCCCAGTCCCTCCTCGCCTCCATCCCCATTCCCCTTGCCCTTTTGCGCCTCTGCCAAGCGCCGCTCCTCTATTGCAACCGACGCAGCCTCTCCGCCAAATGCCACGACCTCTGTTCCCCGACGCCGCCCCGATCCCAAGCGCCACGACCTCTGTTCCCCGACGCCGCCCCGATCCCAAGTGCCTATCCTCCGTCGATCCCTCGTCGTCGCTCCACCTCCCAAGCAGATCCCCTCCCTATCCCATAACCCAGTCCCTCCTTATCCGGCCGTCGTCGTCCCGTCGCCGCCATATCGTCGTCGTGCATCATCCCGCTGGCCACTCACCGTCGCCCCATAGCTCTTCCTCCCCCACCACATCATGCCCTCCAACCCCTTCTCGATATCCCTTCTCCCCACCTCACCGCCTCCCCATCTCCGCGCCAGTCCCCGGCGTCCGCCCCCAGCCGCCGCTGTGCCGCGTCAATCCCCGGCTACATGGGAGCAAGAGGGGAACCCTCCCCGCAGCCTCCACGGATGGTACTGCATGTCTACACGACTCGCTCGACGGCGCGGGGTTCTCCACCGTGCAGGCATGCATGTCGGGTGGTTCACGCAACAGGGCACGACACCAACATCGCCATGAACCGGTGAGCGGACCTCGCAAGCACCGTGCTCTACGTCGCCGCAGCGGATGACTAGTACCACGTCGGCTGTTCCATCTACTTCCACATTGTACAGTACTATAAGCACAGTTAAAAACATTTGCAACAAGCACTGATACTATTTTTATCGTTTGACTTCAGACTCTGATAGTTCGATTCCTTTATTAAATTCGGAAGGATTGCAGCAAGCACATTATTGTACGGTAAATTGATTGACTAATACTGTAGGACTTTTAGAGTCTGAGGTTATGAAGAAAAAAACGGATCGTCACATGGCTAGGCTATATATCTTCACTCATTAAGGTTTACTCTACCTTGTCTATATATATGCTCCTCTGACTTTCTTGCGAATGGTCCATATAAACCTGTCCTGGTTTGCATGATGACTAGGGTTTTAACGTGTTAGCTGGTGATCTGCTTTAATGCTTTTGTTGATATTTTCAGAGCACTGAAGACGCTATGATTGGCTTTACTGGTTTTTACAATGTGGACTTTTTTCTTTTCACATTATCCCAACAGCCTTCCTAGGGGTTATGAGAAACACAAAAGAAAGTTGGGCGACGAACCACGCAAAAGCTAAATGGTTGTTTATATCTCATGAAAGGTAGTTTGCAGTTGTACTGGCATTTACCACAAATTATCCAATTCGCAGCATTAAGCCAGCCATCCTCTCGGCCCCTTCCCCTACAGAGAAGTTTAAACCAATTTCTCTTTGTTTCCCCTACAGAGTGTGTCTGATGTCAAATTTTAAGATTTGTCAGCGCACAATGATTATATATGCTTATATCTTCTCATATACTTTGAAGAATAAAAATTCACTTAAGCCATGTTGACCTTTTCATATGATCCAGAATGAACATAAATAATTTCAGTTAAACCTTTAGGCATCTCATATACTGTTAATCCCATGGTTTAGAATATCTCTATTTATTATTTTCCAAGAGCACAGTCACCTTTTGGGCCATGGACTCATGGAATTTTTAAAAGATAACTTGGATCTTTGAGATCAATAAACTTCATTGCATACATGTCAATACACACTATTGACTATATATTTAATCAAACTGTCATGGGCTTTGGGCCGGGAGTCCTAGGCCCATTAGATAGAGTTAGGGTTTGTTAGGACTAGATTAATGAGTCATCCATCTATATAAGGAGGAGATCCTATCCTAGGTCAATTAGGTATTAGATCAAAATTTATCTTAGTGCCCGTCGGTCTGCCTTCTCAGTGCGACGGAGAGCGTCGCGCCGTTTTGGTTCAGAACCGTTCCTTGTTATTTCATCTACTATAATCCAATCTATCCCCATTCTTCCCTATTCTTCTCCACAAATCCTTGCACGTGACAACTTGGTATCAGAGCTTTGGTTCTGTGCCCATGGGTCCCGAGATCTCTACGGTTCCCAACATCAGCGAAGGCCTTGTCGAGATCTCGAAGAAGATGATGGACTTGGCGGCGCAACTCCGGGCCATGGCGGCTCAGTCAGCCAAGCCGGCGGCTTTCATTGAGGAGGCCGAACCATTATACTGGCATGCGGTGGCCTTGCGTTCGCGAGGGCGCGTCTTCAAGCAGCACAGATGGCGGCAATATTTAGCGGTGACGCTGCAACCACGCGGGGGCGGCGTGACTCGTGGCGAGGTGCTCATGTTTCCTCTTCCGGCGGCGCCAAGTCTGGGAGTGGCAACGCAACCTCGACCTCGCCGTTGGGACTGGCGATGGCGCCATCGCCGTTGGCGCCCTCAACGGCGGCGATTTCCACTTCAACGGCGATACAACACGGTACGGGCGTTTGGTTTTCAGGCGCTATTTTCCGGCGATGCGGCTTTGTTTCCGCAGGTGGAGGCGCACGTACCAGTGATGGTTGGAGCAGAGCTTGGCGACGTGCGTGCGGCGCGATTCGCAGGCGCGACGGGTGGGTGTGGCATTCACGTGTCGCAATGGCGCAGATCGTGCCGGCCCCACGTGCTGGTTCGCGAAGTTGGCGGATCGACCACGGCTGCGTCGCTCCTAGCGGTGTGGTCTCCTGAAAGGAAAGGAGATAGGGTTTCTGCCCTCTCTTAGTTGGGCTAGGTGGTTTCCACGTTGGCCTATGATGCAAAGGTTGATCTTTCTCATATTTTGAGCCAAGGAATTTTGGTCTGAGCCTTCCGATTTGGATCATGGAAGGGGCTTTTCCTCTCCTTAGGAGGCTCAGGTTGGGGTCCTCCTGCGCATGAATTGTTTTTTATTTTTGTTTTTCATAAAAGCCGAGATGTAAAAGGCTTAAGAGTTTTAGTTTAGGGTATGGTGTTCCGTTTGAGTCTAGCCGGGTGTGCTGCTGCTCAAAAAGAGGGAAGTAATGTCACGGGCTTTGGGCCGGGAGTCCTAGGCCCATTAGATAGAGTTAGGGTTTGTTAGGACTAGATTAATGAATCATCCATCTATATAAGGAGGAGATCCTATCCTTAGTCAATTAGGCATTAGGTCAAGATTTATCTTAGTGCCCGTCGGCCTGCCTTCTCAGTGCGACGGAGAGCGTCGCGCCGTTTTGGTTCAGGACTGTTCCTTGTTATTTCATCTACTATAATCCAGTCTATCCCCATTCTTCCCGATTCTTCTCCACAAATCCTTGCGCGCGACACAAACAGACAGTGATGTCGATGCCGAGCAACTCCTGGACTCCAAGCCTCCAACTCTGTCCAGTCCATACAGGTGTATGGCAGCAAACAGCAGGTCCAGCTTGAAGAGATGTGGTTATTCTGAATTATTCTTAGAAATAAGATAGGAATCATTTCGCTCTAAAAAGGCCAACTTGAACTTGAAGCGTGAACACTGGAAATTGCAGACCATGAGTACACATAACAAAAAGTGAATTTAGCTAAAAAAGTTAATATCACCTATTTTTAGGTCATTGGGCGGGCTGGTGGTTATAGTCAAAAACCTGGTGTAAATCTTTTCTTCTGCTGGTTGTTCGGATCCTAACTTCATGTTCTTTTGTGGTTAAGTCAAATTGGCCAATGTACTGCTTAAGCTTTGCATCTGGTATGGTTTGATGGCATTTGATCGCCAAATGCTTCATGAATTGCACACTAGAATTTGACAGAATTTATGTATACTGCCACTTTTCAAATGCAGTTTGCCATCTGGACCCATAAACGCAGTTGATGTACTCTGCTTGCATATAGATGTTTTAGGAAACCAATACAATTTTGGAATATGCTAAGCAATAATCGACTGATTTGTATAGAACATCTGAGTTCTGAAAGAGTAATGTGGATTAGATGATAAAAGTTGGCATAGTGTGGAACCATGATAGGCTGAACTAAATTATTTTTTCTATGGAATATAAATTTTTGTCATGCCAATGGTTGTATTAAGGAAATAACAAATGCACTACTTGTAAAGATCTTTATATATCAAAGTGTTTGTGTATATAGAATTTATAAAGATTTTGGTGGGTTTTTATTTTCGAGTCTTTTGGCAATGGGCCATGAATTTGTATATGACAATATTTCCAAATTTTACAAGTTTATATATTATCTAGTGTATATATGTTGTGGAAATGTGCACTGCACATGCTTAGGAGGGCGAGCGTATTGTTGTAGAATAATGTGCAAGCACGACGCCTCTTTGCCTCGCACTTTCTGGCCGAGTCAATTATCATGCATAACTGGATCGTACCAAAATCGCAACAAGTTATCGTACATACAGCAATTTCACGAAAAGAATCCTACCATGAGGTAGCAGATGACATGGTGTGATTTATACTTATGATAATTTAAGTGATGATTTCAAATGGGTACATGCAAATTTTCTCATTGCAACGCGCGGGCATCCAACTAGTTTTACTTAAAATTATTGGCTTGGATGGAACATATATAACCCGTTGGCTATGTGTTTGTTAAAATTCTATACAACCCGTTTCCGCAAATTCAACCCGTTGGCCATATGTTTGTTTGGATGGAATATGTGTTTGTTTGGCTTGGATGGAATGGCCATGTATTTGTTAAAATTCAGATATATTTTTAATTTATTTTCCATTGGATATCTCCCCTTTTCTGCAAATGTGAGCATTTCAAGAGATTATTAAAACTAGGCAAATTTTGCTACAGGACACTGCTACTTCGTGGAATTAGCTCCAGGACACCGCACGAAATGAGTTTTGGGGGAAGACACTCCCAAAACATAGCTATTTGCCAGAGGACACCGCACCCATTTGTTTAGTGTATTCGTGCTGACTAGGCTTGAGCGGGCCCACATTTTGACGGGACCGGACCAAATTACCCTGCACATCTAAAGTCTAATTTCTGTCCCTCGGGCTACATCTTCAACCTCCAGCTCTCGTGCCCGTACGCCACACCACCGCCTCCCGCTCTAAATTCGGCCGATCCCGTTGCTCGTTCAAACATTGATTGAGGGGATTTCTTCCCCTTATCCTTCTCTTTCTTTCCCCTCAAAAATCGGAGCAAATCCCGTTGAATATTGCGTGGATTCGAAGCGGATTTCATCTCTTATTTTTCTGGCACTCTAACCAATCCGTGCAAATCCCGCTGAATATAGCGTGAAGCGTGCTTCTGCTTCTGCTGCCGCTGCTGCTTACTGCCGCGATTGCCGCTGCCGCTGCTGCCGCTGCCGATGCTACTGCTGTGCTGCTTGCTGCCGCTGCTGTTGCTGCCGCCGCTGCCACTGCTGCTTGCTGCCGCTGCTGCTACTGCCGATGCTACTGCTGTGCTGCTTGCTGCCGCTGCTGTTGCTGCCGCCGCTGCCGACTGCTGCTGCCGCTGCCGCCGCTGCTACTGCTGCATGCTGCCGCTGCTGCTTGCTGTCGGTGAGGGGAGGGGAGAGGGAGAGGGAGAGGGAGAGGGAGAGAAGAGAGATAAGGAGCTGACATGTGGGTCCGAGGATATTTTTGACATTTCGGCTGCGTTCTTTTCAGGATAGTCGTTCTCGTTTTCCGTTAGCACGCTTTTCAAACTACTAAACGGTGCATTTTTCTGTAAAAAGTTTCTATACGAAAGTTACTTAAAAAAATCATATTAGTCCATTTTTTTAAAAAAGAATAGCAGATACTTAATTAATCATATGCTAATGGATCGCTCCGTTTTCCGTAATCACTGTTCCTAAGAAGAAAGAACGCAGCCTTCATGTAGTTTCTCTCTCCTCTTCAACCGGAAATTATTATTTTAATGGGTGCGTTGTCCGCTGGCAAATAACCACGTTTTTGAGAGTGTTTTTCCCTAAAAGTGACTTTGTGCGGTGTCCTGGAGTTAAAACCACAAAGTCACGATGTCCTATAGCAAAATATGCCTTAAAACTATATACGCAGAAATCCCTGATTAAAATAAACATTATTGTCATTATATCTTTTTTATGAGCATTTAATATTATTTTTATCATTTGTGGTTCTGATAAAATAATTTCAGATGATGGTGAGCCTTCTATCCTAATTGGCGAAAATTTTACCATCATACACACATGTCATCTCACAATATATCTTCATTACTAAATAATGCCATAACACATGCAACAATATGTATGGTTTCTTCTCGATCTTAAGGTGGAACCCACTAATTAAGAAAAAAAAAACTCTATTCACCTATGATTTCAAAGATACTATATATGTTGCAAATGTATAAAATACTTTTGTATTTCTTATGGTATAACTTTAAGCTCAAGGTTACCCTTAAAAATATTATCTTCATGGCTACTCTCCCAATGATAGAGGTAAAACAAATATATTACTTTATTCCTTAAGATCATTTTACATGCAACATTGTGGATGTGGTAAGTAATAACAAATGATTCAGAATAACACAGCGGCTAGCATAGTAAATAAGTAACCTTGGATTTTGTTCCAACTTCAGCCGTTCAGCTTCATTGTTTTGAAGAACTCCTCCAATGCCTGATTTGCCGACGAGCCATGTCCACCCTCCCGTGCAGCTTCCATGATCTCCTTGATCGCTCTCGCCCGCTGCCGCATCTCGGCCGCCTTCGCTGTTGGAGACATCACCGTCTCCACCACGGCAACCAGCGTCGCTTTGTCCACAATAATGGCACTCATGTCCATGTCCCCCCGTGCCCCCTCCACGCGGAGGCACACCCCCCACTCCTCGTCGAGCATCTTGGCGTTGTAGTACTGATCGCCGGCGAGCGGCCACCCGATGATCGGCACGCCGTGCGTCATGCTCTCCAGCACCGAGTTCCACCCGCAGTGGCTCAGGAACGCTCCTGTGGAGTGATGCGCCAGGATCCCCACCTGCGGCGCCCATCCATGGAGGAGGAGGCCTTTCTTGGTCGCCGTCACCCTCTCCTCGAATCCGTCGGGAAGCCACTTCGGCTGGATCTCGCCGTTTATGTTGTGCCCGTCCGGCGGCTTCACGGCCCAGACGAACGGCCGGCCGGTGGCCTCCAGTGCGGCGGCCAGCTCCGCCATGTGCTCTGCTTGGATGGAGAACTGTGACCCGAACGATACGTAGAGCACCGACGACGGAGGGTGGGAGTCGAGAAAACTGGTGATGGCGCCGGCGGTGGCGTCCGTCTCCGGCGAGGTTGTTTTGGTGGAGGCGCGCACGAGTGGGCCGATTGGAATTACCGGGAGCCTGAAGGTTCGCCGGAGCATGGCGAGCCCGGTGGGCTCGAACTCCTCCACGGTGTTGATGAGCAGCGCGTCCGTCTTGTACCCCAGCTGTATCTGCCGCCCGAAGAACGCCTCGACGCGGTGCTTCACGGCCGTGGGCGGGTGGAGCACGTTGCTGGACACCTGCGACCTGTGGATGACCACGTCGGGGTACTCCGGTAGGAGGATCCGGCCGGCCTCGTCGGGGCGAATGGGGAGGTGGCTCCAGAGCGAGTGCACGACGGCGCTGCCGAACGCGCCGCACGACACGAAGAAGGCGTGGGCGCACCCGCGGCGCCGCGCGACGGTCACCGTCCACGCCAAGAACGGGTCGGAGACGACGCAGACAGCGACGTCGCCGGCGGCGGTGGCGCCGGCGACGAAGTCGTCGAAGGCCGGCTGGAGCACCTCCAAGGCCTCGAGGAAGTCCGGGAAGCGATTGTGGGGGACGCCGTCGGAGGACTCCCAGCCCGCCGGGAGGCCATGGTCGGCCGGCACGAACGGCAGCTCGTGTAATAGAAAGGAGTCATGTCCTGCCGACGTGGCTCGCCGCAGGCTGGCCACGTTGCGTGGCGTCGAGACGAGGGTGATGGCGACGTCTGGGAGGGCGCGGTGGAGGACGCCGGCGAAGGACAAGAAGGCGGCGAGGTGCCCATGGCCAGGGAAGGGGAACAGCACGACGACGTTCTTGCTAGTTGCTGCCGTCATTACTGCTACTACTCACTCCAACAAGTCTCCATGTGACAACACGTACGTCTCAGGGTTGCTGGTGGCAGACATCACTCCGTGTTTCTTACTCCCTCGTTTAAAAAAAAAAAAAAAAGCAAATCCTAGGGTTGCGTGTCCAACTTTGACTGTCCGTCTTATATAAAAATTTTTTATAATTCGTATTTTCATTACTGTTAGATGATAAAACATGATTAATATTTTATGCGTAACTTGTCTTTTTAATTTTTTTCATAATTTTTTCAAATAAGACGAACGGCCAAACATTGAACACGAAAATTAGGGTTTATCTTTTTTTTTAGGACGAATGGAGTATATTTCTATTTTGTTAAATAATAGCGTCATTTCTCAGCGGTAGTTGGCGACTTAAATGTTACTAGGCACAGGACCTAACGCGTGTGGTTCACCCTTCTGAATTATTTCTGATCGCCATCGGATAATTACACACTAGTACAAGGTTTGTTGGGAGGGTGTTTGATTTTTCAACTTAAAAATTTGACATCTATTATCTTCTATTATATCATAAATAATACTAAAGTTCATAAAACTTCCTACAAATACTCATAAACAACCATGTGGAAGTCCTACAAATACTCCTAAACCACCGTGTGTCACCTTAACAAATAGTTAGACCCACCATTTTAATTACCATTAGAATTGTTTTTTTTCACCTCCCTCTCCTATCACCCATCAGCCCACGTCAGGGCATCCCCACCAGCCCATATGCACGCACGTGCAAACTTACGTAAGGAAAAACTACGCACTATTTGTGCTAAAGAAAAACAAAAAAAGACTATTTGTTTGAAAAAAATAAAAAAAGAACATATATGTATGCACGTTTTCACCTACGGTAAAGAAAGCAACCAATCCTACACCTTTATTTTATTTTCTCTAGTTGTTCCATGTTAAAATTTTATAAAGCATATGATGTATTTTATCTATAAAAATGTCACATCCATATCAACTATATTTTAATTAATTAAAAGAAGTTGTCACGTGAAACTATTGTCTTAATGATTACTTCGTTTGTGTTTCAATAACCGGGAACTAAATGAGCTCCTTAGCCGTCAATTAACACACTAATAAATTAGAGAAAATAACAGAAATTACGAAGAAAAAACAAAAAAAACATTGATTTCAACTTAAATATGGTAGACCAATTATTTTCTACCATTAATTTATCTTAGCAATATAAAAAAAAGAAAATACCCACCTCCCACCCCTTCACGTCATGTATGTATGAATGTGCACGTACGTACTTATGTATCTCTCTCTCTCCCCCCTTACTTTCTCTCCTTTATTAACAACATCTTAACTAATATAAATATTCGGATTTTTCCTTTAGTCACCAATTTTTTCGTCCGTGCGTAATTTTTTTCGCCCGTACATGCTTTTTTCACGGATCCGATTTTGTTCGGTTTTTCACTTTTCTCTAGCGCCAGCCCAGTAGGCCAGGCCAGAAGTCCAAGCCACAAGCCCATAAAGCTACAAGTCCAGGTGCGCCCACAAGTCCAGGTGTTCCACAAACCCACAAGTCCAGGTCCAAGCCACAAGCCCATAGAGCCACAAGTCCAGGTGCACCTCCACAAGTCCAGGTGTTCCACAAACCCACAAGTCCAGGTCCAAGCCACAAGCCCATAGAGCCACAAGTCCAGGTGTTCCACAAACCCACAAGTCCAGGTCCAAGCCACAAGCCCATAGAGCCACAAGTCCAGGTGCACCACAAGCCCACAAGCCCAGGTGCACCCCCACTCCTACTCCGGTTTGCCCCAACTGCGACCAGGAGTCCTGCTCTTGCTATTCCGTTTTCCTTTTCTTCTTTCTTCCACTATTTTTAGCGCTCACCCGATCACGATTTTACAGATTTCTCAGGCAAGACATACATATAGAAATAATAGAAGCACACAAAAAAAATACAAATCACAAGGTTTTTCCTCTAGGGTGCCAAGCCACCTCCAATCAATGTCGATTCCAGGTTATCATTGTACTCAACCTGAATGCAATTACAATTTCATTAGATTTATATAACTCAAAAAATTCTACTCCATGCATGCTTGCCTACTTTTTTAATGTTATCACTAAGTCATAACATGCATTGGCTCATAATAACTTGCTGATGCACTCACTGTTCATGGTACGTTATACTGTCTTTAATTATGCATGTGATGTATCTACCAAAATAGTACATTCGCTCATGCAAAAGCAAGCCGAGTTTAAACCAACAAAGAAAATATTTCTTTACCAATGTAAGAATGCAAGATCAATTTCATCTGAGAAGGCCAAAAAACTAGACAATTAATGCACTATGGTGATGGGAAAAAAAATCAAGAAATTTGTTTGTAACAGCTCTAATTTCCTAAGTCATATAAATCATTTAGATACCCCATTTAAACTATCTGAATATTCAGAACATTTATTTTGAAGGCAGACACAAACGATAGTAAAATAAGGCAAAAGAGAATGTTATCTCTAAAGAGGTACCTTAGAATTGTCTATTCTATCTATATATAAACATCTGGAGGTAAAAATCACTAAGAAGGATGGAAGAACAACAGACCTGTATGTGCGACAGCAATATTTGCTCACTTCAATTCAATAGCACACATAAAAAAACGCAACTCACTTAGCAAATATGAAGCCTTCCCTCAGGATACTGTGTGGTATAAAATTAATTAGATGAACAGGTACTATCATCAAAAGGAATAAGTTCATATTATCACTGCATGTACCAATAAAAGAATCAATTCAAAATTAAATATGTTTTTGTAAGCCGCATAACAAAATAAACCTTATCTAAATCATGTTTGCTCTACCTTCTCAGATTGCCTATCCTGATTGCAGAACTTATGATTGCATTGTGCATGATAAACCGATCGAACAGTGAGCATACCAGATTTAGTATGTTGCCATGCTACAACATCCTGAGTTCCTCGCTACCAGGAGTAAGTGCTATTTGTATGATTCGATTAGCATCAACGGACCAAAAAATGCTACAGACCAGCTCTTCAGCCGACTGACCAACTAAAGGATTAAACAAATCACTTACTTTTGACAAGAGAGTACTTTCAGGTTGTGACTAGAGGGAATTCTCAGATGTTGTCTTAAAAAAAAAGAATACCTGGGCGGCAGTGGCTGGGGTTGACGGCGAATCAAGGATGTCCGTCGCTGGCAGATGGAGCGATGGAGGTAGCGTCCACCCATCGTCGTCGTCACCGTAGGGGAGGCTACCGGATCCACCCCTCCCGTCGTCGCCGGCGCGACGGGATCCGTGCGAGAGGGGAAGAGGTCGCCGGATCAGCCCCTCCTATTGCCGCCGACGGCGGATCTGCGCGAGAGAAGGGTGGAGAGACGGTGGAATCCAGGCGCCGACGGCGGATCCGCGCGAGGGGGGCGGAGAGACGAAGGGATCCGTGCGGACTCGAGCTCCAAGGGGCCAGCGGAGCAGCAGAGGGGCGGCGCTGCCCCAATACGCTCATCACCGAACTGCAGCAGTAAGGGAAAGAGCCTGGAGCAGTGGTGGATATGGCCGGCGATAGAGAGAGACGGAGAAAGACGAGGAGAGAGCGAGAGAAATGATGGAAGCACTCCGACCGGCTACAGATATTTGCTCTCGGTAATGAACTACGAGCTTTCGTTTTTTTTAAAAAAAAAAAGAAAAGAAAACTACAACGGTCAAGTTCCTAGATAGTGCTAATCCACGGAATTGATTTCCACTAAAAAATGTTTAGATATACGTACAAACTTAAACTTCAGTATCACAGACGAGTGGTATTTTCTTTTATTATTGATTTTTATCATTGACATAAAACACACAGGAAACTTCCACTTTAATATTTGTTTGACGTAAAAAAATGTCGATTGTAAAAAAATAAAAAAAAATTCGTGAGACACGACATATTAAGATTATGCGCGCTATCGATCATCCAAATGTCACACGGTCGATCTCCACCCGAGTCCACATATGATTTTGGGAACTGGATCACACGCAAGAGCAAGTTTAATAGTATAGCCAACTACTAACTCTAATTCATCTATAGCCAATCTAATAGCTTATTCATACAATAGTTACATACTACACTATTAATACCTGAATACCTGATCCTACCTGTTATACTCACACTGTTTCCCGTGCTACAGCTGTCTATAAATCTGTAGCCCGCTGCTATTCTTTCTCTATTTAACTTCTTAAAATATGTTTGCAACCGACTTATAGCCTACTATTGTACATGCTCTAATAACATAATAATTGACAGTAAGAAAGCATAATTGACAGAGTAAGAAAGCACGCATGACCATTATAAAAGTATTATTTTATCCGTCCTGATTATTATTGGTCTAAAACTTACCTATTTAATCAAACAAACTTCCGTCCTCTTTTTGCGTGAAAGTGATCGGAACATTCACTGTTTATTCCTCCCGTGGTACAATCATTATGTTAACGCATTACATTCTTCGAACCATACACGTGTACAGTGCAATAATTATTCAAAATAAAAATACCTCTGCGATTATTATACAAGTCACCCATGCTTATCGCCACATTGGAGTGCTCCAAACAATAGTTGAGTTAAACTTTATCCAACATACCACGACCCGGTGCAACGCACGGACATATTACTAGTATATAAAAAAAATCAATAATTAGATACCTTGAAGATCGTAATTTCCACTAAACTTCCAACAAACATTTATAATCCATTACGTGGCACCCTATAAACACTCTCGAGTCGTCACGTGACACCCTATAAACAGAAAAATTTGGTCATCGATTTTCATTTAAATTAGTGAGCCTTTTATTTTAGATCATTAGATCTATCTTAAAAAAAATATCGCTCTGTCCACACCTCTGTACGGCGTTCTCACGCATGTACCTAACATACCCTCCCTCCGTTCCTTTCTTTTCTTATTTCCATAATAATTAAAATTATTTTTTTAGCCTAAAAAATCCATAGATAGACATCAACCTACTAGATGTAGCAAGCTCTATCTCTATCCTCTATTTTTAGTACGTTAAACATCGTACAAATATTTCTAAATAACTGCATGGCCCTCTTAAATTAGAGAAAATAAAACATTCGACCATCGGTTTCTATTTAAATCGATTTTATATTGTTAGATCTATCTTTTTTAAAAAGAAAAATCATCCGAACCTCACTCCACGCCCCTATGTGACGTCTTGACAAAGAATGATCAAATGTACCAAGATCGCACCAACATATGACAAATTATTTTGTTAATTACAGAAAAAAATTAAATGTGACAACGTTATATCTACAGTATGTACATTGTACATTATTATTGTAAATTCAATAGAGGGGAGGCAATATAGTTACACAAACACGCAACTTTATATAAAAGTCCATTAAACTTTCTACAAACACTTATAATCCATCACATGGCATCCTACATACACTCATAAGCCATCATATGATGCTATAATAAATTACAAAAATCATGTAAATTATGATAAAGATTTTCACTTAAATTGATGATCCGTTATTTGAGGCTATTGGATTTATATTTCATCAAAAGAGAACAACCTGGGCTTCAACCGTTAGATTAGTTTGATCTAATTAACCATAGCCTCATGCAGTCAAGCCCACGTCACCTCCCCCATGAATGCGATGCACGGTGGAAAAAAAATTCTACAACACCTCTCGCGGTTGTAGGAGATTGTCATCACCATGGCAAGTTTCTCTGATGAGCTACAACTTTATATTGTAAATAACACAACTCAAGTTTATGAAGATGGATCTGTCCCCATTTATATTGTACTGTGCTAAATTGTTCGTCGCTTAGAACAAAGCAACAATTGATATATACTAGAGCATACTCATAAAACATGCCACATAAGCAACAAAAGTCATATTAAGCATACCAAGAGGCAAAGGTCAACGATAAATCAACGAATTCAGTAAATTCCTACCCTTTAAAGTAGCTGCATGGGTTTCTCCACAACCTCCATGGGAATACAAAATCAGTAACCTTTTTTACAGTAATATGATTAAAAGTCATATTTTTCCTAATAAATTATTATTTTAAGATAGGGTCTCACATATTACAAAGAAATTCTATATAAGATATGTATATTTGATCAATTAAAAAGAGAGCTAGCATGATGTAAAAAAATAAATTTACGATCAATTCAAATTTTTGGAGACTTTTTAAATAAAAAGTAAACAATGAAAATTCAATTAAAACGAAAGAGACCTTACTTTAATTTAACCTTATTTTGTTAGAACTATTTATGAAACAAAATAATATACATACCCGCGCTAATGCGCGGGCTACCTTCCTAGTTTTTTAAATAATGCGAACAAGAAAATTGAAATTGATGGAAGCTCTTTTCCCAAAATTTCTTATATATTGGTCCATTATTGTACTATCGTCCCATGTGGGATAAAAGCAGGCTTAATAATGTAGCTCGTCACGGACGGTAAAAATAATCACGTTAGAGCAAGGTCAATGGTATAGCTAGTAGTAGCTAGTAATACCCATTGCCATGTCATTTTGCAGTTAATTGTAAGGCCAGCTAGCCCAATATGCTAGCTATTTGCTCGCTGCACCTTATTAATAAAATAATTAATTTTGCATGGACATTTTAACAACTACAATCAAAAGTGCACTCAGTTGTGGTTTCATCAATCAATAATGAAAAAAAAACTTATTATCGATTTCCCGATCATATTGGTTTGGAAAAAAAATAAATATATACATAGGTGGACCACATTGCTTAAGGCCCGCCACAGGCGAAGATCATTTTCGCTGGCAGCATTCATCAAAGGAGCTTCTAGTGAAGAGATATTTCATTGGCGTTTGCCTTATGAAATCCGCTAGCGGAAATGGAGTAAAGCTGGTGGTTGGCAACCACGTGGAAAATACTTCATCTTCACTAGCCTTTGGTCTCCAGCTGTTAGCCCCTGCGAAAACCCATTTTGGTCGTGATGAGCACCTGGCAGCAAAGTACCCTGAATTTTCCCTCTCAATCACGGTACCAACGATAATCGATAAATTAATTAGCTGATCTCAGAACTGAGTAACTCAATAGATATCTACCAGACTGACTTAATTATTGTATTCCAAACCCTAGATAAATGATACTTCTACCGGTGCTTAAGCAAACACGATCAGAAAGGAGAGAAACTTATAGAACCGAGTAGCACCACCAACAGAAAACCTCCCACAGCAGTTGCTCTTCTACCAACCAAACCGGTGACAAGATCTTTCAATGAAAGAAAGATGGGCGCCATCTTTTGTTCGCTCGGGGAGAAACCCTCGGCGAAACCAAACAAACCAATCTAATCCCTCTGCTAATTAATCGTGATCGACCAATTAAAAGATACGTAGGCTTTCAGGTCAGGCTCTGAGGCTCGCAGACCTACCACAGATGGACACCGACGACGCTAGCTAGTCCAAATTGGACCCAAGACTCAGGAACTATCAGAATACATGCATAAAAAAAACTGACTCAACCTGACCGCTACATGCAAGAGAAATAATATAATAATCCGGCTGCAGTGCTAATGACCTTGGTAATTAGGCTAATCAAACCCGCAATTGATATCTCGGGCAGACGCGCCACAAGCCAACTGCACATGCATGCATGCACCTTGGTCTTCATCTGTGCAGATGCATTACACACACATGCATACACTGGTGGAGAAACCCTCTGTAGTCCCGGTTCGTAACCCCCCTTTAATCCCGGTTTCCAAACCGGGAGTACTAATCCGGGACTAAAGATCGCTATCATTAGTCCCGGGTGAAATAACCGGGAGTAAAGATCGATCTTTAGTCCCGGTTGGTGTTACCAACCGGGACTAAAGATCGAGCTGACCTTTTTTTTTTGCATGGCCCTGTTGCTGCATGGTTTATATATATATATATATAAACCATGCATATATATGTTTCAATACATATATATGCATACATATATATATGTATATATATATATATTATATTATATTATATTATATGTATATACATGCATAATATATATGTATTTATACATATATATGTTATGCAAATGCATATGTATATAGATATATATATGACCAAAATATATTTACATTATAGAAAATGTGTACACATGCATATAGAAACATATGTAGTCATGTATTAATTACAATCCATTATATATCCTAGCTAGCTACGATTTCGACGTAGTAGTACTCGCTGCTAGCTCAGAAGCTAAGGACCGGTGAATTGTGTTTCCGTCGTAGTAGAATTCACCCTTGGGATCAAGGATTTCTTCGTTGATGAATCCCATGAGTTGTTCTTGAACCGCCGCGATAAATTCCTTGTGTGTGGTCAGGTTATCCCTCATGCGAATAAACTATATGAATGTATGAAATTGATTAGTAATTAAACAAGAAATCGCTACGTAATGAAAATTTGAATTTATTTGTACGTACATCGAGCTCTCTTGTGGTGATGATTTGGTCTGCAAGGCAGTGGCAATACTCGCACACGTAATAGCCGCACAAGTTAGTTCCCTGCTTTTGCTTTGCGCACTACAAATAAATGACAAACAACGAGAGATCTAATTAATATACACTTGTATGTATTTGAATCGGAGAAATATAAATGTAGAGCATGTGTACTCAAAGGAAATTTGAACTTCCGCCTAAGTCTTTCTCTCCATTTGCCGCGGACCAAATGACGGAACCGATACCAAGCCCTACATGGAGTTTAAAGCTATGATTCGTAGTAGCAATTAACATAACAAGATTTTCTTAATTAACAAAGGAACTTATGACGGTACCTGTCTATAAGTTCGAAAACCTTGTCAAACGTAGACTCTTTTTTATCCATTGAGTCATATACGTTGACGGTGCAGGCCTCCAGGTCGAAGAGTAAAAGCACCCAGTGGAATCTGCAATGTGCGTGGGATGCATTACATATGAGACACTTAGCAAGTTCGTACGGGAATGAAATTTGGTATGTAGGAAGACAGTAAAATTAAACTAACTCTGTGTTGTATGGCAACAGTATGAACGTCTTGTAATGCTGCGCCTTCAGGAGATGGACGAGATTGTCCTCTGTTTCTTGTGGATATTGGTCGAGCATTGCGACGTTTACTTTCCGAGGGTCGATGAATCCAGTATCGAAAACCCTCCGCCGTCGGGCCCTTTGAATCTCCATTCTACAACGATAAAAGGGAGTATATTATTTTCTATAGTCTACTTATATACAAGGACCTAATTAATTAAAGGAGACGTATAGTAAGAAATCTAACTGAACGATATACTTACAAAATCCAGCAACTCATAATAGAGACGTCGAGGGCGTCCAGCTGGTATAGTTCGTAGATTCCCCTGAAATTGATCCAGAGAATGTCATCTCCTTGCAAGAAGTTCGTGTCCCTGATCCTCGCTCCGATCATCTCTCTACCGGTGGCGCTCATCTCCATGTACAGCTGATGGAACTTGTACATTTGTGTGGGTAGGGACTGCAGCAGCTCAGGCTTGACAAGCGGTTTACCGAGTTCGTACATGTATTTCACTTCCGCCTTTTCGATTGGTGCGACTCCTAGCAATTGATCCGTAGTTAGACCGGTGTCAGTAATAAATTGTTCTATCGTCATTTCTTTACCGGTCACCAATGGCTCGATCTCCTGGTTTGGTTGCTCTCCAAGCTGAGGGACTGGTTTGGACTTTCCAGAAGATGCTCCTCTTGACAGATGCAGACATACCCCTAAAGAAGTTCCTGACACTGGGGTCTATAGGAATCTTCTTTTCTGGACTTCGAGGCTTGAATTGTCTCTTGACTTCTGATGCAACGTAAGCGTCAAGCTCCTCTTGCGTGCAATCGTACCCCGGGTCCTTGTTCTTGGCGGCGTCAACTTTCACCTTCTTCGTTGCCCTTGTGTGGGCAGGCAGTGGAGCTGGGGGGGGCCTTGACTTTGAAGGTGCCGGAAGAGGAGCTTGCGGGGGAGTAGGTGTAGGAGCACGACGAGGAGTCGGTGCAGGATCCTGAGGAGGAGTCGATGCTGGAGCCTGAGGTGGAGACGGTGCTGGCGGAGCATGAGGAGGAGACGGTGCAGGATCCTGAGGAGGAGATGGCGGAGCCGGAGGAGATGGTGCACGAGACGCCGCTTGTCGCCCAGGGAGGATGATGTACCACCTGCGCCATAGAATAATGGCATGGCATGTGTCTCGTAGATGCGTCTCACCGTCTCCTCCAGGGTAATCCAGCTCGAGGTCCTCGTACGCGCCTTCGACCAACTCAACTTCGACCTTCGAGTATCCTGCTGGAATCGGCCTGCAGTGGTAAGTACCTGAAGGGTCCGTTGGGATGGCCATGCCCGACGCCACCTTCATGTTGTGAGAGATTATTTATTAGTAATCAACATATATAAGCAGCAACTAGCGGAATGGCTAAATCTTACCTTTATTGATAAGTTCTTGAAAGGAATATGCAGCTCACATGGTGTCCGCTGAGTGATGTCATCAACGGGACAGGTCGATTCGTCCTGTGTTTGCATGGCGTCCATGCTCTGTGATCCTACCTGCCCCGTTGAGGCGCAGCTGCTACGGTTTCCTGACGGGCTCACCATTGCAGGAGGAATGGTCGGCTGGGGATCATGGGACCGATGTGTGGCCATGCGTTCATCAACCTTCCTTGCCACCTCCTCTTGCATGTTGAGTTCGTAGCTCGATACCCGGAACTCTAGGTCTGCAATCTTCGCCTCGATATCTCTCTTGCTTCTCATCCGACTCCTGTACGTGTGGATGTCCTCCTTGAAACCAATCTTCCAAGGAATCACCCCTTTCCCTCGTGTTCATCCTGGATGCTCTGGAGTCTGCAGGGCGAGTGTCAGCTCGTCCCTATCTCTGTCTGGTCGGAACGTGCCCTGAGAGGAGGCTTCCACTGCATCTGTTAGTCGTCGCGCAGCCTCTCGTATCTGATCACCGAAGACCAGTGAGCCATCAGCTGGGTTGAGCGTTCCACCGTGAGCATAGTACCAGAACTTCGATCGTTCCGGCCAATTGGCTGTTGCCGGTTCGATACCCCTCTCAATCAAGCTAGCCTCCATCTGCTCCCACTTCGGCATCGCGACGCTATAGCCTTCTGACCCCAAGTGGTGATGGTACTTCTTCTTGGCGGCATTTTCTTTGTTTCTTTCCATCATCGCCTGCCCTTGTTCACCTGTCTTATATGCAACGAACTCGTCCCAGTGATCCCTTAGCTTTGGGAATGTGTCGAAGTTCGGTGTCTGCCCCTTCAGTATATACTTCTGGTACAGATCTCCCTTGAAGCTCTGAAACTGTTCTGCCATTTTCTTCAGAGTCCACCTTTTCACTTTGTCCTCTGTACCCGCAGGAAGGGTGAATGTCTCGAGCATTGTGGTCCACAGCATCTCTTTCTCCGAATCTGGGACAAAGCTCTCATGATCTCCGCGTGCCCTTGTTCTTCGCCAGTACACCGTACTGACAGGCACGTTATCCCGCACAACCCAACTGCTGTGACGTACATAGTTCTTGGCGGCTTCGGCCGGGGCACTAGGACGTCCATCTTCTTCCACTTCCGTTATGATGTGCCGACCCTCAAGCTTCTTCGCTGCACCTCGTTGCCCGCGTGCCCTCTTCCGTCCAACGGAGGGTTGACTACCACTAGCCTCCTCCTCCTGGTTCCCCTCCACATCCCTTTCCACGTGCCCCTGCTGGTTCCCCTCCGCATCCCTCTCCACGTTCCCTTCCTCGTTCAAGTACTGGTTTGGATCCTCGTTCCCCTCTTCTTCATTCCAGTACTGGCTGCTTCCCTCCGCGATTGTATCGTACAATATCTGTTCCTCATCGCGGTCAGCCATCTGTTGATACAAGAAACATCTGCTAAGTCACGAGACATTTATGTTTTAACAATCTAAGTCATGTATGCTAAGTGTAAATGTCGTACATTAGAACCCTACACAACCTTACGTGCTAAGTCTAATTACAAATCGTGATATAAGCTAAGTCTAGGTGACGTATATTATACAACCCTAGCTAGTAAATAATTATATACTAAGTCTAATTACAAATAAAATAATCTTATATTAAAACTCAAATAATATTACATGCTAAGACTAAAATAGTCATGTATATGCTAAGTGTTTCGTGCGTATATGCTAAGTCTAATTAAGACTACAATAGTCAATTGCTACTTGTCGCACCAATTCCGTAGTCAATAATTACATACTAAGTCTAATTACAAATAAAGTAATCTTATATTAAAACTCAAATAATATTACATGCTAAGACTAAAATAGTCATGTATGCTAAGTGTTTCGTGCGTATATGCTAAGTCTAATTAAGACTACAATAGTCAATTGCTAGGAGTCGCACCAATTCCGTAGTCAATAATGTCATACTAAGTCTAATTTGCAATAAAATAATCTTATATTAAAACTCAAATAATATTAGAACACTACACAATCTTATATGATAAGTCTAATTACAGGTCTAATAATCTTAATTAATTGCATTACAAATATAACAATCATTTATATTATTACGTCACTTGCCTGCTCCAATTCCTTCTAGGGCTAGCTCTTCCACTCAGGCTTGACGGACGACTCCGACAACACGTCTTTTCTGCAAGATACAAAAAGATGTATTAGGATAAATGCGAAGTAATATATATATATATATATATATATATATATATATATATATATATATATATATATATATATATATTGCATTTCACGTTAACGTTCGTCCTCGTTCGTTCGCTCGTTCTCATTCACGTTCGTTCGCTTGTTCTCATTCACGTTCGTTCCCTCGTTCTCGCTTGTCTTCGTTCGATCATTCTCGTTCTCGCTCTCGTTCGTTCGATCGTTCTCGTTCTCGTTCTCGTTCACGTTCTCGCGGCAACGTACGTTGACGTGTTCGTTCTCGCTCTCGTTCGTTCGATCGTTCTCGTTCTCGTTCACGTTCTCGCGGCAACGTACATTGACGTGTTCGTTCTCGCTCTCGTTCGTTCGATCGTTCTCGTTCTCGTTCGTTAACGGCGGTGTGGCGGCATCGGGGCGGCGGTTGGCGCGGCGGCGTGGCGGCGGCGTGGCGACGGCGGCGGCGGCGTGGCGTTGCGGGGCCGTGGCGGCGGCGGCGTGGCGTGGCGGCGGCGGCATTGCGCGCGCGGCGGCGAAGGCGGCGGCGGCGTGGCGACGGCGGCGGCGGCGTGGCGTTGGCATGCGGCGGCGGCGTTGCGCGGCGGCGAAGGCGGCGGCGTGGCGCGTCGTCGTCGTGGCGCGTCGTTGTCGTGGCGTGGCGTCTCGTGGCGGGCGGCGCGACGGAGAGAGATCGAGATCGGAGAGATCGAGATGCATGAAGGGAGATCTGGCGGCGGCGGCTCTCACCCCAGAGATGCGGCGGCAGCGGAGGAGGCGGAGGCGGCGGCGAGGACGACGAGCTCGAGACGACGGCGAGATACGGCGGCGTCGGCGCGGGGATTTGCCCTAGGCAGTGGCGGCGAAGGAGAGAGGCCGAGAGAGATCGATCGGCCGAAAATGTCTAAGTGTTGGTGAAGAAGACGAGGGCGCACCGGGAATATATATACCCCCGGATCTTTACTCCAGGTTGTTCTCAACAACCGGGACTAAAGATATCTTTAGTCTCGGTTGTTGAGAACAACCAGGAGTAAAGAAAATATCTTTACTCCCGGTTGTTGAGAACAACCGGGACTAAAGATATCTTTAGTCCCGGTTGTTCTCAACAACCGGGAGTAAATATCTTTTCCCGCTATTTCAAAATTCTTTTTAAACCCGGTTAGGGTTAAGAACCGGGACTAAAGATTATAGCACTGCATATGATTTTCGCTTACATATGTGTTTATAAAATAGAAGTTAATGCATTAACATTATTTAAAGTACAAAGATTAATGACAATTACTTCGAAAAATTATTTTTGTCTGTAATAAATTAAGTGGATAAATCGTAATAAGCAAATATAATTAATAAAAATTCCAATAATCATATATACTTAGCATATATATGAATGATATTATTATATTGGTAAAAACTCTAATTAAGATATGTATGTACATACTGCATGATTTAAAATTAATAAAAATTGTAATCATCATATGTACTTAGCGTAGGAATTATATTAAATTAAATGCTAAAAACTCTAATTAACATATGTAAATGCCACATGCATGATTTAAACCTTTTAAAAATTCGAATAGTCATATATAAGTAGCATATAAAAGATAGTAAATTAAATTGTGAAAAACTCTAATATATGAATGATAGTTTTAAAAATATATTAAATTTAATACTTTTAAAAATTCTCCAGTCAATTATAATTAGCATATGAATGATAGTAAATTAAATGTTAAAAACTCTAATTAACATATGAAATTGCCACTTGCGTGATTTAAAACTTTTAAAAATCCTCTAGTCAATTATAATTAGCATATGAATGCTAGTAAATTAAATGTTAAAAACTCTAATTAACATACATATGAAATTGCCACCTGTGTGATTTAAAACTTTTAAAAATTGTAAGTATCACATATAACTACCATATACATGATTTAAACTTGTTGAAACCTCTAATAATCGTGCGTAATTAACATATGCCATACATCAATTGATTTATATGGATAATCAATACATCCAAAATAGTTTACATCGTGTACACAATAATTACGGCACGTACTTTCTCCTCACTATTGTTCCCTCCTTGTGATCGCTGCGTGAGTAAGGGGTGTCTTCATTTGATAGGAGGATGCTAGGGTCAATCGTCACCGTGAAAGGGGGTTGCCCATCCAACTGATCGTAATCCTCGTCAGTCTTGTCCTCAACTCCGACGATTTTTCTTTTGCCTGGGAGAACCACTTGACGCTTAGGCTCATCAGGCCCTCTGCCCTTCTTTCCTTTGCTAGACATGTCCTTCACGAAAAAGACTTGCGTTACATCATTGGCAAGGACAAAAGGTTCGTCCGAGTATCCAACCTTGTTAAGGTCAACAGTTGTCATCCCACTGTCATCAATCATTACGCCTCCACCAGTCAACCTAACCCATTGGCACCGGAACAGAGGAACCTTGAGAGGACCATAGTCAAGTTCCCATATGTCCTCGATGGCACCGTAATACGTGGCAGTTGTTCCATCGTGTCCCATGGCATCGACACGAACAGCGCTGTTTTGGTTCGTGCTCTTCATGTCTTGGGCCCTCGTGTAGAATGTGTACCCATTGATCTCATATCCCTGGAATGTCGCGATCGACCCAGACGGTCCCCTCGCCAGGAAGGCAAGTTGTTGGTTGATCGACTCGTTACCCATGAGATGTTGTCGTAGCCACGCGGGGAAAGTATCAATGTGATGCCGTGTAATCCATGCATCGGACTTACCGATGTTCCTGGCGCGAACTAGAGCCAAGTGCTCCTCGATGTAAGGAGCTACCAATGAAGAGTGTTGCAGAACAGTGAAATGGGCTTTACGGAATAAATTGTTGTCTACCGTCGTTATTGCTTTCCTTCCGAGAGTTCCCTTTCCCCGTAGTCTCCCTTCATGGCGTGATTCAGGTACCCCGATTGGGCGAAGGTCTTCGATAAATTCTACGCAAAATTCGATGACCTCCTCTATTCCATAACCCTTGGCGATGCTTGCCTCTAGACGAGCACGGTTACGAACATACTTCTTCAGAACGCCCATGTACCTCTCGAAAGGAAACATGTTGTGTAGGTACATAGGCCCGAGAATACGGATCTCTTTCACAAGGTGACAAAGCAGATGCGTCATTATATTGAAAAATGAAGGTGGAAATATCAACTTAAAACTGACGAGACATTGCACCACTTCATTCTGAAGGGCTTCTAATCTATCCGGATCGATGACCTTCTGCGAAATTGCGTTCATGAATGCACATAGCTTTGTTATTGTTGCCCGGACATTGTCTGGAAGGATACCCCTTATTACAACTGGTAGCAGTTGTGTCATCAACACGTGACAGTCATGAGACTTTAGGTTTGTGAACTTCTTCTCCTTCGTGCTTATTATTCGCTTGATATTCGTGGAGTATCCAGACGGTACCTTTATGCTCTCCAAGCATTCAAACATACTTTCCTTCTCTGCCTTGCTAAGAGTGTAGCTGGCTGGACTCAAGTAATGGCTTCCTTTCTCCTTTGGTTCCGGGTGAAGGTCGCCGCGTTGTTCCATATGCTTCAGATCATTACGTGCTTCCAGTGTATCTTTCGACTTTCCGTATACACCTAGGAAGCCAAGAAGGTTTACGCAAAGGTTCTTAGTGAGGTGCATCACGTCGATTGCGTGGCGTACGTCCAAGAATTCCCAATATGGTAACTCCCAAAATATAGAGTTCTTTTTCCACATCGCCGCGTGACCATCTTCGCTCTCTATATGCTGGCTTCTAGGCCCCTTTTCGAACACTACTTTAAGATCTTTAACCATAGCAAACACTGTTTTCCCGCTGCGATGTTTAGGCTTCGTACGGTGGTCGGCCTTATGTTCGAAGTGCTTGCCTTTCTTCCGTACCGGGTGGTTTGCTGCAAGGAATCGACGATGACCCATGTATACAACCTTCCTACAGTGCTTAAGATACGTACTTTCTGTTTCATCCATACAGTGAGTGCAAGCCTTGTATCCCTTGTTGGACTGTCCGGATAGGTTGCTAAGTGCAGGCCAATCGTTGATGGTTACGAACAGCAGCGCTCGTAGGTTAAACTCCTCCTGTTTGTCCTCGTCCCACACGGGGACACCTTCCTTCTTCCACAACTGTTTAAGATCTTCGACCAGTGGTCTTAGGTACACGTCGATGTCGTTACCAGGTTGCTTGGGGCCTTGAATAATAATCGGCATCATTATGTACTTCCTCTTCATGCATAGCCAGGGGGGGAGGTTGTAGATACACATCGTAACGGGCCAAGTGCTATGGCCGCTGCTCATCTCTCCAAAAGGATTCATGCCATCCGTACTCAAACCAAACCGTATGTTTCGTGCGTCCTTTCCAAATTCTTTAAATTTTCTATCGATGTTTCGCCACTGCGAACCATCGGCGGGGTGTCTCAGCATCCCGTCCTGTTGACGCTCTTCAGCGTGCCATCGCAACATTCTAGCATTCCCCTTGTTCCTGAACAAACGCCTTAGCCGTGGTATTATAGGGAAATACCACATCACCTTAGCAGGAATTCTCTTCTTTGTTAGCTGCCCGTCAACTTCTCCTGGATCGTCCCGTCTAATCTTGTATCGTAGTGCTTTGCAAACAGGGCATGCTTCTAGGTTCTCATACTCCTCACCGCGATATAGGATACAATCGTTCGGACATGCGTGAATCTTATGAACTTCCAGTCCTAACGGGCAGACTATCTTCTTAGCCTCGTACGTTGTCTCGGGCAATTTGTTTCCCCCCGGAAGAATGTTCTTGACGAGTTTCAATAAATCGCCAAATGCCTTGTCACTAACCCCATTTTTTGCCTTCCATTGCAACAACTCCAGAGTGGTATCCAACTTTTTGTGCCCCTACTCGCAACCTGGGTACAACGAAGTTCTGTGGTCCTCCAACATCTTGTCCAATTTATGGGCCTCCTTTTCACTTTCGCAGTCCTCCCTGGCGTCCTGCAACATCTGACCAAGATCATCCGCAACGTCGTTACCATCAGCAGCTATTTCCTCCTCGCCCGTTTGATTTCCTTCAAATCCAACATATTGAGCAAAGTCCGGAATATTGTCGTCTTCCACTTCATCTTCTTCCATTTCAACACCTTGCTCTCCGTGGGATGTCCAACAATTATAGCTTGGCATGAACCCCGACTCAAACAAGTGGAAATGAATAGTCCTGGATGCAGAATACTCCTTCTGATTCTTACACTTATTGCATGGACAATAAATAAAACCCCTTTGCCTGTTAGCTTCGGCCACTCTCAAAAAATAGTGCACGCCGTCAATAAACTCTTTGGACCGCCGGTCAGCGTACATCCATTGCCGATCCATCTACATGAGTCAAAAAAACCGTACACAAATAATTATTCTTACAATAATGACAGTCATACAATAATTATAAGATATCTTTATTCATACAAAAATCATAAAATATTACACCAAATAATTCTTAAAAACTATTTGTAAAGTTTTAAACTAATTTTAATGTGTTTTACTTCTTTTAATTTTCATTTTAGTTTGTTTTCTATTATTTAAGATTAACTTTCACTAGAGTTTTCCTTCTCAACTATTTTATAAAACCTTGTTTAGCAAATGAACTAAATTTCTATATATTCTTTCTTCCCCACACACATTTTCTCTCTCATCAACTTACAACTAAATTTTGGAGACAAAAAAAGTGTGCAAAACATAGGTGAAAATGTAGTATGACAAAAAAAAACATTGGAGGATGAAGTTGCAAACCTTTTAGGCACCTCCGATTTGTATGTAATCACCAAAATAAATTCAATAGAAATTTTGGCATGACCTCCCCTCTTTTTTGAAGAAATTTTGAAGCTTGCTCGGGCAGCTGGAGGAGGAAGAAGACATATATATATAGGGGTGGGACTTTAGTCCCGGTTGGTAGCACCAACCGGGGCTAAAGATCACCGGGATCTTTAGTCCCGGTTGGTAAGTTACGATCTTTAGCCCCGGTTGGTGCTACCAACCGGGATTAAAGATCCCGGGGGGGCCTGACAGGCCCTGACAGCATTCGAACCGGGACTAAAGATCCCGGTTGGTAACACAAACCGGGACTAAAGATCAAATATGCCCGTTACCCTTTTGAACCGGGACTAAAGATCATCTTTAGCCCCGGTTTTTATTGCATCCGGGACTATTGTGGAAATCGGCCGACCGGCGAAAGATGGTTTCTCCACCAGTGCGCACCTTGGTCCCACACATGCATGCATGTATCTATACGATCTTTCTTTTTTTATGTTTTTATCTTGATTAATTTAGGATGCAGTGAAAGTTATCAATTTTTTTATTATAAGATATTTTTAATAAAAAAATATTTTTTATAATTCAAATTTAAAAACTCGAGTTGAAAGTTTTCAAATCCGAGTTGAAATTGAAAGTTTTCAAATTTTATCTTGCAAATTTAAATTTCGAGTTAAAAATTTTTAAAATTATTGAGTTGAAAGATTTCAAAATTTGACTTCAAAGTTTAAATCATAAGTTGAAAGTTTTTAAATCTAACTTGAAAGTTTTCAATTTATTAGAAAAAAAAAGTTATTGTAGGTACTTAATTATGATTAGCACTAATCACTAATCACGTTATCATTAGTGCTAATCACATGGTTAGTGACTGGACAGCGTACGCGCGGGTTAGGAATCCCAAATCAAACCACCACACGTATTAACCCAACATATATGTACTCCTTTAGTTTTTTTCTGCATCAAACCAGTAGCAGGGTTAATTGATTTTCTCTCTTCAATTTGGTTGACACAAATTTGCAAAGAATCACCGGCAAAAGAGATAGGTGCCTTGGTCACATCAGCTCGCCTGAGAAAATTATTTTTTAGTAGTGTAATGAGGTGTTTGTACATCAACTCAACTATATTTGAGATCTGGTGTGCACATATACCTTCAAGTAGGTAAGGAAAAAAGTCATTTGACCATATAGATTATATTATCATTTTATATATTTGTAGCTAAATAAAATATAAAATTTCTTGAAAGAAATAATAACATTTACAATATTTATTATTACCTCCGTCCCAAAATATAACAATTTTTAGCTATGAAACTAGAAAATAGTCTGTCCAGATTCATAGCTAGAAATACTTATACTTTGGAATAGGGGAAGTATGTAAATATATGTAGATATAACTTTTGGACATACGTTGCTAGGGGCTAAATCTGATTGTGAGTAATCCTATATACTTATATAGTTCATCCCCACTAAGTTAACGCTATTTCTCTTTTCTCATTAAGCCACGTCACCCTAATTATTTCTAGCCTTTATACGATAGATCTATAGTTTAAATTGTCTCTTCTTTATTCTCTCATAACACCATGCAATTTCAATTATTTTTAGGCTCAAAATTCATAAGTATCAATTTGTTTTAGTTTTAATAATTATATTACATCTTATTTATACATATTATGTAACTTGATTTCCCGCATCAACGCGGCTGGATACTCATCTATTATTTACAACATTTACTCCCAATGCTTTTAAATAGTGAAGCCTCAAAATGATATTATCTGATCTATCTTGAGAGGCATGCCGCCTCCCAAGAAATTAGAGGAAACACATTAAAAGTCCATCAAACATCCTATAGTATTTTATATATGACAAATTTTGCTACAGGACACTTCGCCTGTCGGAACTCACTTTTAGAGGAAAACGCTCCATAAACGTGGTAATTTGCTAATAGACACCACACCGATTAAAATAATAATTTTCGGTTGAAGAAGAGAGAGAAATCGCGGGAAATGTCAAAAATATCCTTGGGCCCACATGACAGCACTGCTATCTCTCCTCTCTCACATGTCACGCCTTGGGAGATGAAGGAGAGGGTGCCCCTGTTCATGCCGCCGTGGCCCTGTTCGTCCTCGTTCCCGATGGCCACCTGAAGCTCCTCGTGCAGAAGAAGTAACCGCACCGCTCCTCCTCCTACTCCTCAGCTCCGTCCGCCGCCACACCTGCACACATCAACAACGACGGCACATCGATCAAAGCCAACGCACGCACGCAAGCAATGTCGTCGCAATCGATCTCAGGCCAGAGCATGCAAGATAATGGACTAACGCGGCGGCAGCGACGGCAGCAGGAGGTCCCAGGGCTCAGCGCGGTACAAGTCGACGTCGCGGATGAAGGCGGAGGTGAAGCCGGCGACGAGCACCATGGATACATTCCGCCGCGGGAGTGGCCGCAGTTGGCGACGACGACGCGACTCTCCTCCTCGCCTCCTCTGCCGCTCCCGCCATCCTCGCCATCTCCTCTGCCGCGACAAGCTCGAGCCCCGGTGACCGACGTCGCCCCGTGCCACTTCGCCACGTCCTCGCCGTCCTCCGCCGCTCCCACCGCGAGTGCCGCCGCAGTCGCTCCCGCTATCCTCGCCATCTCCTCCGCCACGATGAGCGAGACAGTGAGGTTGGCATGCGCCGCAACGCGGGGAAGCAGAGTAAGGAAGGGCGCACGTCGCCCACGGCGGAGCAGGTCTGAGAAGGTCGGGCGTGGGAAGAGAACGACAAGGGCGGCATTGCCGAAGCTGTGCCGATTAGATTTGGATCGGTGCTGCCACCGCCGTTCCCTGTCGTCGTCGTCCGCGTTGCCTGGGGATTGGGGCGTGGAGGAGAAGGAGGAGTTCCGAGGCCACGGCGAGCTCCGACGTGGGGCTCCAACACGGTGGCATGCGTTGCGGCGCTGGAAGGAGAGGATTGTGAGAGAAGAGATATAACTGACATGTGGGTCCAAGGACATTTTTGACATTTCACGCGATTTCTCTCCCCCCTTCGACCGAAAATTATTATTCTAATCGATACGGTGTCCATTGACAAATTACCACGTTTACGGAGTGTTTTCCCCCAAAAGTATGTTTGGGCGGTGTCCTACGGCCAAAACCACGAAACCAAAGTGTACTATAGCAAAATTTACCTTTATATATTGGACGAGGCCCAATAGTAATTTCAATAAAAAACATTCTTTAAAGTCCTCTATGACTTCTCTTCTCTTGATTATTCTAATAAATTATAAAATCCTATAAATTTTGAAAAGAATTAAAATATCTGGTTATTGGTTTTCACTTAAATTAGTAGATTCATTATTGTAGATGGTTTAGAAATACACCGACTATGGACTTCAATTATAGATGGTCATATGGGTCGAGGCCCGATGGCCCACCCAAACCCGGTAATTTTGGCCCAGCACAGCCCGACTTCGGTCATGCCCGTGTCGGCCGGGGCCCAATAGCCGTGCCGTGCCTGGGCTGCTACCTCGGCACGCTGGGCCGGCACGTCCCGGCCCGAAGTTTAGGGATACGAAACATACTTATTCTCAACCATATGTAAGGCACATAACAAAGAATAGGGAGGCAAAATAGATATATTATATGGCACGGCCCAAAGAGTCGGGACGTAAAATAGACTTATTTAGCTATATATATGTCACATCCCAAAGAGGATGGAAGGAAAATAGACTTATTTTAAAAAAGTCACGATGGGCTGCCTATGCCTTCGGGCCGGCACGGCACGACCCGACTACTGGTGGGATGTGTCTGGGCCTAAGGTGCAGCCCGTGGGCCGGCACGGCATGGCCCGAAGTGCCGACCGTGTCGTGCCGGCCAGATCGCCTTGGGCCGTGCCTCGCCCGTGCCTGGGCCAGGCCGTGCCGGGCAGGTCTTATGATGGCCATCTATAACTTCAATGGCCCAATGCCACATGCACCATGCGTACATGTAGGGTCCATTGGTTTTGGTATTTTTATAAATAAGCGAACTTTAGTTGATCATAGTGTATGTTACATTGGCTTTACAAGCGGTTTAAATGTTGTAGCATTTTAATTAAGTCAAAATAATGTTTGTTTTGTTTCAATACTAAATAAATTATGACATGTTACGCCACAGCGCACCATCTTAAATCAGAGAAAATCAGGCTATGATTTTTAGACTTGCATTATTAGTGGATCCTTGGTACGCATTATCTACTTAGAATTATAAGTATAAAATAAACTTAAAGAATATTTTATGTTAAAATTATCCAAAATCAAATATTCAGCAATCGTGGAATTTGTCGCCATAGTTTGCTGTACTAGAAAAATCATTACCACGAAAAAAATCGTGGCATCAATACTAAAATTGTGACAATAGATACATGTTGTCATAATTTTAAAATCGTTGCTAACCGTGGTAATAAATAGCGTAGTAATAGGTTATTGCAACGATTTTTATTTAGTGGTAATAAATTTCGATGTTGTCACGGAATGGATGTGGCAAAAAAATCATATTGCAACACTTCACATCGTTGTAATAAAAATGATTGCCACCACTCTATAATGTGGCATTAGTTCTATATACCAAATTAAAAGTTCAAATATTAGTCTATCATCCTATCTATTTTTTTTTTGATATTGTGTCTTGGCAAGGATTCGAGCCCAAGACCTATTCTTCACACATACTCTCATTTACCAACTCACCTACACATCAATTCTATTGGAAAAATACATATCGTTCCATTTGAGCGTGCCTAACTGAGATTTGAATCATAGTTTTGAATATCTAAAAGATTTCAAATGAAAATGTTATCACCTATAAAATTATAGATCTCGTCGAGAGCTATAATTTCCATATAAAATTTGTCTCAATCCGTGTCCATATGAAAAATTTAAGTTAAATTATGAGACGACAATTTTTTTATTGCAATGAATTTGCTGATCGTGGCAATGAAAAATAGTGAAAAGTACCATGTACTATGTAAATTACCAAAAAATTAAAATTGTGGCGATAGAACATGTTTTTTTTAGCAATAAGATTTTTTGTGGCGATATCTCATTTTCTATTGCAACAAAAGTACTAAATAAAACAACGATCGTAGATCGTTGCAATAAAATATAATTATTTGCCACAGAAAAATTATCATTGTAACATTACAATATATTGCTACGAATTATTTTTTATTGTAATAATTTAATGGCAATAGCTCAATTATAGAGTTTATGGTGTAGGAGGAATCATTTAATTCTACCCATATACTTCAACAAATTCTTTTAATCATTCATCATTCGTCGAATCACATATCCAATGGTCCAAAATCACCCTCTCAAATCCAATGAACCAGATCCCTCTCCTCCCTCCCGCACCCACCCGCGCCTCCTCTCCCCGCAACTCCCGTCCCCCACGGTCGCCCCAAATCTCGCGATTATCCCGGAAAAAAAAAACTCGCCATTCTCGCTCCTCCCGTCGCCAGGTCGCCACCGCCGCCGAAGCCGCGCCGCCCATTCTCGCTCCTCCCGTCGTCAGATCACCGCCAGGCCGCACCTCCACTCTTCCTCGCTTCGCCCCTCGTCTCCTCCGCCGCACCCTCCCCTCCTCTCCGGCTCCCTCCCCCTCGCCTCCTCCGTCACCGCCCTCCCCTCCTCCTCCCCCTCCGGCTCCCCTCCCCTTCCGGCCTCCTCCCCTCGCGCTCGTCGCCGGCGAGGCGGCCCAAATCCCTTCTCCCTTCGCGGGCGAGGTGTTCGACGGACTCCTCCTCCTCCTCCCTTCTGCGCGGCCTCCTCGCGTCACGCGCGCCCACGCACGGCCAGCGACGAGCAGGCTTGGAGGGCGCGACGCGGTGCCCGGCCTCCGCCCCTCCCGCCTCTGCCCTCCGTCTCAGTTCGAGTCGAATCGAAGGTACTCCTATTTCCCTCGTAGCAATCCCTCCTCTGCCGCATCTCTTGACTCGTGAGATTCGCTCAGGGCGAGGCTGATCGATTGATGCATGGGCGAGGCGGATCGGTGGAGGTGTGCTTCCAGGGACGAAGGTGCGTGCGCCCTTATGATCAAGGGATTTCTTCTTTTTTTTTCTAATTTGGTTTTTGTTTGTTCATGGTTTGTGCCGCTAGCGGCGGAGGTGCGGATTCATTTTTCTCTGATTTGGTTTCTGTTCATTCAGGGTGCGTGCCGCTAGCGACAGACGTCTGGACGCCCTGCCGATCGATCTGGAGGTGGGGTTCCCTGGTAGGCGAGGAGGGCTTCGTCTCGTAAGCGCGGGATGTTCATGAGGAGCAGCAGCTCATCAGATTGATGATTAGTGGTAAGTTTCTACTTCGTATGTATGGTGGGTTCGAGATTGTTGTGAGATGGTACAAGTTTCTGCTTCCTTGGAGTAAGTTTTTGCTTCTGATTGTGGTGAGATCACCGGGATGCTTCAGTTCCTATATTCCTTGAAGACGTTTTTTTTTTTAAAAAAAAATCCCTAACCCATAGATGCCGGTTGGGGGTAATAACCGGCATCTATAATCTCTGTAGCTGCCGATTCTAAAACCAGCATAGGTGCCCACCAATTGGTGCCGGCGGGGAAACCGTCATCTATAGCCGGTTCCTAACCGGCGCCTATACTGATTTCCGTAGTAGTGGTTCCTTGTCATGGAGTGCGAGGCGGCCCTCGAGCGGGCGACCGTCTGCTGTGGGTTGTGCCATGGCAGTGTCACTTCTGAACTTTATTCATTTATTTATCCCATATTTGCTATTTAAAGAAAATATAATGATCTCTCTCTTTTGTGTCACAATGTGAGATCCCAGCAGTCAAGGTAAGATGGTTTAGACAATTGTTAAGATCAGGAGTTAGGACATGACGTTGTTGAAATGCAGGGCCCCACTAGGAAGTGAGAACCACGGAGCCATTATGATCCTTGTATTGCATCAGTGGCTACTATTCAGCGAAAAAGAAAGCATTTTAAGACAGAAAATGCAGATGCAACACTTTGGTGTCTAGATTAGAGTAAAATCTACATGCATGCATGCACCTTTTGTAGTTATTTGTGAGTTATAAGTTGATGTAAAACCTAAAGTGTTGTCCTTGGTCTTGACTTTTGCTTTATGTATGCATTGCTTTGTGGATTCCTGTTTTCCTCATGAGGTAAATGTTAAAAATAGGTCAGCGTCACTGGGATTTAGGCTTTGAAGAAAGATCTCCTAAGGCATATCAAGGTGACTATATAAACTGCATCTGTTGATCCGCGATCTGTAACTGCATTTGCCGTCAAGACTCTGAAACTGCATCTGTTGCCAAGATACTCTGTGCCTTGCCCTGGCACGGGATAATCCTTCACGTGGCACAGACTACACCACCGGCAACCTCGTCCATGGCGCACTCACCTCCCTAAGACTATTTACTAAACAGGTAAAACACTGCCTACTCTATCTCCTGCTCTCTATTCCTCCTATTGATGTCAACAGCATGTGAGCACTACCATGTCAAGGTTTCCATTTTGCACGCAAGATAGCATGTGAATTGTGCTTGCGTCGGGGTCAGATTTTACCTACGATTTGAGTAAATGAATGTCAGTTCATCTTTAAGAAACATTAAACTGTACCTACAAAATCCTACAATTCCTGACTTTGTGTTTATGCAACTTGGACTGAAAGAACACTTTTTTTTAACTGAAATGTGACATGTATATTTTCATTTATGCAGCACCGTCAACCTCTTCTCAAGGTGATAGATGTTTCCTTGAGTTATGACGTTTCTAGATAATGTAGTTGTGCCATATGAAGCCGTGCACTGTGACCGTTTTGTTGGTTGATAGAAAAGTAAAATGATTGGATTTGGGGTGAAATGGATCTGGATGATTGAATAAAGTGTTTCCGTGTGATGCCAATTGTCAAATTCACTTCTATTTTCCAGTGCAAATTTTAGATTTTTCAACCATTAGTCCTCTTCTTTTCATGCCGTATCAGAGAAAGCATATGCTGTCCCGGGGAAAGATGAAATGGAAATATTGTGGTCTACTGTTCAGTTAGGATAAAAATATGGTGGTCTACTGTTTAGTTTGAAAAAAAATGTTATTCTCATAATTTATTATTGAAACCTAATGATATTATGTATTGTACAAAAAGTTGATTCTGAGATCTACTGTTTGAATTATTATTGGTCATTCTGAATATTGGAGTAGATCTTCTGAATTCCAAGAGGGATCTTTGTTCCTCTGATTTTCTTTGTACTTGTACTTTGCAAGAGCTAACCTATGATCTATTACTGGGTTCATACTGAATTTATATTTTCGTTTGTATCTTCAAAAATGTTCAGAAGTGTTGCTATACAGATTCTTCCTTTGTATCTATTGTGGGGTTCATACTGAATTTACATTTCCTGTTGCACACGCATGGCCATTTTCAATTGTTCAAATCCTATTAAGAGCCCTGCCAGAAAATAAAAACACTATCAGGAAGGTACAACCATGCATTTTTGGAACTAAGAGTTCGCATGATTTGGTTTTTCTCTTTCCAGGTGCTTTCTCACTTCCAATCTTTCATAGAATGACAGCCAAATTGTAGATTAGTATTATTGAGAAATGTCATAGGAAATAGACCATTTCACCCATCATATCATTTTATTCTTGGTTTCAATAGTAAGGCTGGCCCAATCATATCATTTTATTGTTGATTTCATGTTAACAAGCTAACCCAATTAACCACTGATCAATACTCCCTCCATACTCATAAAGGAAGTCATTTAGGACAATGTTTAAGTCAAACCTTGGGAATATAAATCATGAATAACTCTCAAGTTGTTGAGTTTGAAAATGTAAAAATTATATGTATAGATTTGTCTTGAAAAATACTTTCATAAAAGTATACATATATCACTTTTCAATAAATATTTTTATAGATTTAAGAAGTCAAAGTTGTGTTTTGGTGACCGTGTCGCTGTCCTAAACGACTTCCTTTACGAGTATGGAGGGAGTATTTTTTTTTTGGAAGATAAACTTCATTTAGTAATGCCATGAATTGGAGAAGGATGAGAAAACAAATTACTAGACAAGATTCAGTGGTGTATTTTGGGATGAAATGTTTTAGGCTCATATAGTTTTCTATTTGCATTGCTCTTCTCTACCCTCAAGTAAATAACTGAAAATAGATGTCTTAGCTTCTTTTCAATTCTCAGAAATTTCGCTAATTTGAACAAGTTTAGCAGATTGCCATGCGTAACCCTGCCAATCAGAGCTCTCCTGTGCCCATATCCTGTTGTTTCCAGTCGACATCCTTGGTTCATGCCTCAATTGAAGGTAAAAGCAGTTTCTTCTCTCTTTTTTTTCCTATTTTCCTTGATTGATTGATATTAGAAGATATTATTTTTCCTTTTTTTTGCATGTGCTGGAATTTAGAATAAAAACAATTGCTCTCGTTCATCACATATGTTTATCTGTTAAGATATCACAGTTCATAATTCATCATGGTTTGGTTGTTAGAGTAGTTTCAGACTGTTAATCCGTAAAATCATGTCCATGATTAGTTTAATTAGTCAGCTCTAACTACTTTCCATATCTTCAGTCTTTCATGATCAGATAATACTGTGTCCAGTAAATTTGATATTAGGTTTGGTATCCAAATATTGCATGGTTGTAGAACCCTTCATAAATTGGCAGAATTTAGATCCATACATATTCTCCATTGACATGAGTGATGTTTCAGCTTGGATCTATACCAGACGTTCAGTTGTGTCAATTTTGCTCTGATTGTGACATCGTCAGATGCTATCAAATTAGAAAAACTTAATGCTTTACTAAATTGTGGTGTATGTAGTGTTAGCACGCCATATTACATTTAAGCTCTTCTTGCTTTCCATATGTCGAATCTGACCTTTTTACAACCAATGATATAATTAAATAGTTTGTTCATGTGGTTCCTGATTTTCATGGGAAATAGACTAAAGATATGAACCTTGGAAGAAATGAATGAATTGAAAATTGCTGTGTCATTTTTTACAATCATGGTTTCTTTTATTGCAGGTTATGGAGACAGAAACGGGTGACTTTTGTTAACTAAATTTGCACGATCTCTTAACAATTTGTAGTACGGGGAAGAAAAATTTCTGAAGTGTGTCACAAGTGCTAAACACTAGGATGGTTATTTACCTACAGGGTAGTATATTATATATATGTATTAAATGCTCTATTTTGTGTCCGCAACAAATAATGGAACAACTCTATACTTTTTTAACATATTTTTTAAGCGTATATTGCCCTCGTATATTGTATACTGAAGTATATTGTATACTGAAATTATTATATATAACTAATTATTGTAAAGATTTATTCTGTCCACGTAATATGATCATAAAAATATTTGTTTTGCTAACATGAAATATTAAAAATTATTAAAGACAATTTGAATTGCACCGTAGCGTTTAGCACGGGCATATTACTAGTTTTAGAAAAGTTAATCCAACTTTCATTTCTTGGAAGTTTCATTTTAAGGAGGAATTTGCTCAACATGTGCATAGTCTCTCCTGCGGTTTTTGTCAATAAATAAATAAATAAATATTCACATCTTTAGAGTAACTACTGTTATATAGCATTTAGTAATATGTCCATGCATGTGTGTGGGCTTTCGTCCTAGTTATAGTAATAGTCGACAACCCCACGCGTTGCCATAAGAATAAAGTATAAGAACTTATATCAAAAATATATATTTAAAAAATATAATAGCCTTTTCAGCTTTAAAATATGACTTTTACAAAGTTATTCTCCACACCAAACCAATGTGGAGGCACAACTTCAAGAAAGCAACGACGGGGTCGCCGCCATGGACCTCGGTAGATACCTCTTTCGACGGTAAACACCGCCCAAAAAAAAAAAACTAACCTGATACAAAAGAAAAGGCCAATATATATGTATGTGGCACGTAGGCCAGCCCATGTATATGCGTCTAACGTACACAACGAGAACTCTGACTAAACTCATCTATATAAGCTATATGCAGAAATATTAAAAAATTGCAGCTAAGTTACCTTTTTAGATAATAGAAACTTTATTTAGACTCAGTTAATTACATAAAGATGATGCAATCAAATTGAATCACTGTGTACCCTGGCCTTTGCATAAAATGCATATAGCAAAAAAAAAAAATGAAAGAAAGAAACAACCAGAACACCTCTCAAGTACAAAATTTTAACATAAACATATCACGTAGCGGCTAAGTTACTAATGGTAGATGCTTAATTAAGTTATTAAGCATGGCCAAACTCTTGGCATGGAACAATCTCCACACATAATGAGCCCACCTAAATAATTTGATTTGGCCTTATCATTTCCCCGTGTTTTGCACCCAAATTAAAAGCAACAAATTTCGCATCATTATTTGAGCCAGACTGTTCAACAACGGCTGATGCATTAGCTAGAGCATCAGGCTCCTTAGACATATCACAAACAAACATGAAGTTTGTTGCGGGAGACTAATAATGAAGTAATCAATCATCCGTTTTAAAATACATCATATGTATTTTTTACGGAAATGCTATTACCGGTGTCCCGTCCAGACGGGACTAGCTATTTTTATGGTTCTAGTTGCGCAATCACTCGCGTCTATCTCATTTACGCTGGGACAAGTTGTCGGGATTTTTCTTTTTGGTTCAAACAAAACTCAAGACTGGCGTGGGGGAAGGAACTGGCATATCCAGCGCTGCGCCGGCATCGACGGCGATGGTCATCTTCCCACGGCGCACTCCAGGTTCTTCTTCTCGCTCTCATTCCCCATTACGCCCACTTTATTCCCTCTAGTCCAAATCCTAAATGCTCCCCATCTGTTCTAGGCTTCGTGTGAATGTTGGTGATTATTCAAGGGGGGTGCTAGCCCGAGCAGTGATAACCAACATTGGCTAGAATTGGCTTTGATTTATAGGGTTCAGAGTTAGTGGAGAAGGAACAGAGTTAACTCCTTGCCAACATGGGCTATATAGAGAGGAAGGTAGTAATTGTTTTACTTGTAGACTACGACGCCTAAACAATATTTATAACACTGGTAATATTTTTTTATAGCGATCTAGGAACAGTGCCAAACGATGTGGGGGCATTCATGCAAGTAAATTTGTTACTTTTAAATGATGCATTCATAGGAGTAAATTGTTACTTTTGAAGGTGCAGAGCTAGGAGGTTGGGAGCAAATGGAAAACTCCGTATAGTATTTTTTTTTTTACTTTTGAAATGTGGGGAGACAGTAGAAAAATAGAAAACTCGAAAAGAAAAACTAGATGGTAAATATTTTACGAGAAAACACAAAAATCTGAAGAGATGGAACGAGAAAATATAAAAATCTGGATGGTTAATATTTTATCGGACCCTTTGATGAAGCACGGATGAGATGGAAAGAAGAAAAAAAATACACAAGGTAAGGTGGTGAAAATTGAAAAAAACAGACAGGGAAAGATGGTGTACGGAGGAAAAGTGGGCTGGTAAAAAACGAAAAAAACCGGATGGAGGGAACGTTGTGCGGCGCTCGAACTACTGTTTCGAGCATTGCGCGCGTATTAGTGCCGCCATACTTTTTTAAGAAATTATAAATATTTTGAAAATACAATTTAATATTTTAACGTTTCTGAAATGTTTTGAAATTATTTGAAAAAGACGATTTGTCACTTATTCATAAATGGTGTATCTTATAACTTTGTTATGACCATTTGGATGCTAGTATGTAAGAGATGACATAGAGGTAAATTAAATGGCCTTTCCCAAGATAAAAATAAATAGAGGTGCAAATTAAATTAGAGGGAAGGGAAGGCAAGGCAGAGAGAGGGCCAATGAGCCGAGGAACGCGCGCAGACACATGCACGCACGCAGGGCCGTTCCCTCCCATCGCATTCGCATTCGCAATCGCTAGCAGCTGCCCGCCCAGAGTGTTCGTCCGCGCGTGCATGTCGTTGCATTGCCACCACCGGACGGAGCAACGACGACCGGGCACCATCTCCGGCCGGCCGGGCACGGGCAGACATCGCCAGCTATCATCTGGCCATCGCCTACGGTGAGCAGTCATCGTCGTCCATCCGATCGAATCGCCCCTACTCCACGCGGGTGTCGCCGGCCGCCGCGGTTCGTGGTCCGCCATGAAGCCGGGATTGCTGAAGTCTCGGCGGAGCAGCGCCGGGGACGAGGAGGAGGGATCTGGCGGCAGCGGCGGCCTCCCCACGGCGACACGGAAGGAGTGGTGCTGGTCGTTGGGGATTCTCCTCAAGGCCGTGGCGGCGCTGCTGATCCTGATGGCCGGCGTGCTGATCGGCCTGGCCACCAGCGCGAGCCTGTCCTGCTACTACGTCGAGGGCAGCGGCAAGCAGGCGGAGGCGCGGCGCGGAGATGGAGGCGGCGGGGAAGGGGGGTCACGGTGTCGCGACGACGGGTGTGGCGCGGCGCTGAGCTTCCAGCGGTTCGTGCAACCGCACCCGCCATGGGGGCACTCGATGAAGGACGAGGAGCTGTTCTGGCGCGCGTCCATGGCGCCGCGCGTGGAGGAGTACCCGTACCAGCGCGTGCCCAAGGTGGCGTTCCTGTTCCTGACGCGCGGGCCGCTGCCGTTCGCGCCGCTGTGGGAGCGGTTTTTCCACGGGCACGAGGGGCTCTACTCCGTGTACGTGCACGCCCTGCCAGAGTACAGGCTGAACGTGTCGTCGTCGTCGCCGTTCCACGGCCGGCAGATCCCGAGCGGCGACGTGTCGTGGGGCTCCATCACGCTGGTGGACGCCGAGAAGCGGCTGCTGGCGAACGCGCTGCTGGACTTCTCCAACGAGCGGTTCGTGCTCGCCTCCGAGAGCTGCGTGCCGGTGTTCAACTTCCCGACGGTGTACGAGTACCTGGTGAACTCGGCGCAGAGCTACGTGGAGTCGTACAACATCGACGTGCCGCAGTGCGCGGGGCGGTACAACCCGCGCATGGCGCCCGACGTGCTGGAGGAGCAGTGGCGGAAGGGGTCCGAGTGGTTCGAGATGAGCCGAGACCTCGCCGCCGACATCGTCGCCGACCGGAAGTACCATGCCATCTTCCGCAAGCACTGCACGCCGTCGTGCTACCCGGACGAGCACTACATCCCGACGTACCTGCACCTCCGCCACGGCGCGCGCAACGCCAACCGCACAGTCACCTGGGTGGACTGGTCGCGCGGCGGGCCGCACCCCGCGCGGTTCGGCAAGGCCACCGTCACGCCGGCGTTCGTGCAGGCCATCCGCAACAACGGGACGCGCTGCGCGTACAACGGCAAGCCCACCACCGTGTGCTACCTGTTCGCCCGCAAGTTCGCGCCCAGCGCGCTCGGGCCGCTGCTCAACATGTCCACCACGCTCCTCGAATTCTGACATTTTTTTTTTGTACTTCTCCGGTACTACTAGTAGTTTGTTAGCTGATCGATGGATGATTCCTTCCATGTAAATTTCTGTCTGTCATCCCGACTATCCTTAATTCTCCCAAATTTGCCTCAAAATGAATATACCTCAAAATGAATATATAGATAGATTTCTCCAAATCGAGTATATATACTAGGATACTTCCAACAACTATGGAGTGGAAATAATTGCTCCGATTCTAGCCAGTGTCACGCATAGTATAACTGTCTACACTGCAGCAATGCCATTTAAGACATTTTTTTTCCTTGTGGAGCGAATGGGAAGATGGGGCCGGCTCCAAAAGCCGAAAGATATATTCCCTCAGTTTTTTAATAAATGACATTGTTAATTATCGAACACATGTTTGACCATTCATTTTATTCAAAAATTTTACACAATATATAAAAAATAAATTATGCTTAAAGTACCTCGTGTGATAAAACAACTCACAAAAAAATAAATTATAATTATGTAATTTTTTAAATAAGATAAATAGTCAAACGTGTGATAAAAATCAACGGCGTCATCTATTAAAAAACAGAGGTAGTATAAAACAAATACAATAGCAATCAGCCCGAACCAACCCAGAATTGATAGTGTGATACTCCTAAGTATTTTTGATTGGATGGCTGACATGTGGGCCAAGTATTTATCTCACTACTATAGAAATGGTCTCTACAGACAGCCAAAATCTATTTTTCGCAAGAGGCTGAGCGACCCCGCCTCCTCCTAGGTGTTTGTGAAAATAGAGATTATCATAGGTGGGATGTCCAGTCGAGTGGAAAAATCGTTTTTTCACAAGTAGGTGGCTTAAGGCGGCCGTATGAGAAAAACGATTTTCACAAGTGGACGACATAAGAGGATTGTTTTTGAAAGTGAATTTTCACATTTTTGAATTTTTTTAGGCACCAAAACAAAATAAAAAAATATTTTTTTAATTTTAGTAACCATCCATAAACATTTGCACACCCGAATCACAATACACATCATTTTCTTTTACTAAATACAAGTATATAGGACTCAAACTCAAGACCTCACGGCATGTTTGGTTGGAGGGAGTTAGTGATAGGGAATGGGAGTTTATGATATTTGGGAGTTTAAGTCTATAGTTTGATTGGAAGACTTGGGAATTCAAGAGGGTTCGGGATGGGGAATTAAGGGGTCCAACTCCCACCAATCTCTTACCTGGGGGAGGCCTGTTAATTCGTGAGACTTGAAGGGAATTCAACGTGAAACCAAACAAGCGATGAGGACTAAAAATGTAACTCCCATGACCAATCCCACCCTCAACTCCCTCCTTCAAACTCCCATTCCTCTTCCCTTCTCTCGCCAAACAGGCCGTCATAGTCCACACGCATCCCTCCTAACCACCACACTATCTAGTTCTTACCGTTTGGAGTTGATGCTATTCTTTTGAACTTCACATCAGTGAAACTTAAAACGTTTATTTAGTACTCTAAATAATCTTAAATGAAAAAGTCTTCCATTACAAAGTTGTAAATCTGGTCAACCCTATAACTTTGATGTAGCGCATGTTTTCATCAGAGATCGTTCGAAGCATAGATATTAAATTTTGTAAAAATACATGTGAGATTTTTGTAACAAATGTTTCAGCCTCTAAAATAATCTCAAATAAAAAATTGTCAACTACAAAACTGTAGATATCATCAAGATAAAAAATTTTGATATAAACTTTATCTTCATCCAACTTTGTATGAAAAAGTTAGGTGTAGATACATGTTTTTTCTTAAAAAAATGATTTTTCAAAAGTGAGTGGCTTAAGCCGCATGTCTGCGAAAATCGATTTTCACATGTGCACACTCAAACCGCCCGTTTGCGGAAATGAGGTTGCAAGTGGCTTAAGTTTCCATACGTGAAAATAAATTTTTAAAGGTGCATGCTTAAGACGCTCGCCTATAAAAAATTTGTAGGTGAGCAATTTAAGCGTGTGCGTGTAAAATCGATTTTTATTTACGAGCCTTGACAAGGGACTCTCCTAATTTTCACAGATGGGTCTTCTTTTGACCCCACCTAAAAAATAAAGCGGATGTTTGCGAAAATAGTTTTTCTAGTAATGTATGTGTGGCCTATATATATATATGGTATAGTCACTCAAATTTAGAAGATAATATGTTAAAGAATCTTGTTCGAAATTGTGAAGGAGGGGAAGGGTCATAGTAAGACCCACTACCGTGATATAGCTATTTGTGCACAAATTTGGAGATGTCACTCACTGAGCTGAATGCCCAAACAACCGAAGTGTATAAGCTGAAGATGTCACCTTCATAGTCTCGTAGATTATAGATGGATTTAAAATCATACATTTATGAAGGGGTGAAAACGGATCAGATAAAATCGCTCCGAATCCATCCGAAACGAGGATATGGTATATGTTTCCAAATAGTATGGTGCGCTTTCGGATGTGGATGTGGTATCTCTAAAATCCGGCATATGCGGATTATTTAATATTTCTATTGGATTTTCTGATAGACCGTTTACACGGATAATCTGAAATTATCAACCCTGATGTACCACTCTGTCTGAATTATCAATCTAGACATACCAATGACCTAATTCATAAATTAATTAATCTAGACTCCTTATTCTGAGGCTCTCACCACCTCATCTCATACTTGCGTAATTATTTTTTATATAGCACTTAATTAAGCATACAGTTGTGATTATAGTTTTGGTGAACACGGCATGAACTCGTGCACGGATCCTGATTGCAGGCCCTGCCGTTCTTCATCTTCTGCCCCCTTGCAAAGGCGTTTGTCCTCACGTTCCCACTGCTCCCTTAATCGGCGAGCTTCCTCATCCTCAGCTCTTGAGGCCATAAAAATTTCTTGGATCGGCGTGTAGTCCTTATCTTGGGCCTCCCCAGCAAGTTCGGATCCGAGTCGGAGAGGGAAACTGTAACACCCTAAAAATCGTATATTAATAAAAACGTGTAAACTTGTTAACTTTTTTAAAACATGGTGCTTTTTTGAGTGCTTTGCTTGAATCGACCCAAGTAAGGAAGCAACTTACAATCACAAATTGAATTACAAGATAATTCGATAATCTCAAATAAATAAAAGACAACACAAAAAAGGGAAATTTTTAATTTCCGATACTTATAAATACAAACAATGAATCAATCATACATTCTCCGAATTAAAGATTATACAAGTAAAATAAGAATTAAGTACAACCCCCAATTCCGAATTCTCCTAATTGAAGTATAAAACTAAAGTAAAGATTATACAAGTAAAATAAGAATTAAGTACAACCCCCAATTCCGAATTCTCCTAATTGAAGTATAAAACTAAAGTAGGGCCACCTTAGTTTCTGGGTTCGACTCCCCATGGGAGCGAATTTTTCAGGATTTAATGACACTGTGCTTTCAATGGTAGGCGACGTACTCGTCGACAGCGAGACGCCTATGGTGACTTCGTCAATTTTAAGGATGATTTATCGGCCCAGTCTTCGAAGATGCTCATAGGGGTAGGGTTTGTGTGCGTGCATTCATAGGGGTGAGTGTGCGTGCGTTGTGAGTGTCTGCGTTATACTATGTAATTTTTTTTAAAAAAGAATGTCAATTATCACTTAATTCTATAAAACTACTACAGATGGAACCCACATATATTATGGGGAATATTAATATGTGACCTTTCCAGTAAATAACAAGCAATAAATCTAGGACTTACAATTAATAAAACTAATTAAAAGCCTAATTTCAAAAAGTCTAACTCCTTTTGGGCCAGAACCTCAGCTGGCCCAACACCCTTAGTTCCAAAGCGGAATAAGTTCACGTTAGGTCCCTCAATTTGTCACAAAGTTCGAAATTCATCCCTGGATGATAAAACCGGCTACAACGCATCCCCAACTTAAAAAACCGTGTAAACGAGGTCCCTTGTCAATATTGTCCCTGGTTTTGGCTAATGTGATGCCTACGTGGCTCTTGTGATTAGATCTTTGTTCTGCATGGCATTGACGTGACAAATATGTGGCAATCGATCTAGAAAAATAATAAAACCCGTGGGACCCACATGTAAGTATCACACATAAAACGATAAAAAAGGGTAGGGCCCATGTGACCCTATGTGCCATCCTCACTACCCCCTCTCCTCTCTATCCTCTCTCCTCTTCTTTCTATCCTTCTGTAGAGTCTCACTACGGAGCGGCAGCGGTTGGAGCATGCTAGCGGAGTGGGACGGGTGCAACGCGGTGACCGGTGCATGCCAGCGGAGCGGTGGCGGCGGTAGACCGTGGACGGAGCAGCGGCGAAGGCAGGCCACGGGCGGTGAAGGGGGCAACAACGGTGGAGATGGCCGGAGGAGGAGCTCGAGCAGTCGTCGGCGAGCGCGGCAACTATGGCAGGTGCTATAGCAGTTGATGACGACGGTCCGCTCCATTCCATCGGCCTGATCCAGCTACCGTGCTTCGCTCGCCCTGCCGCTCCGCCCACCCCACTTCATCCCTTTGCTCCGCTCCGCCTGAGGCTTGCCGCCGCTTCAGAGTGGGACTCTATAGATGATAGAGAGAAGAGGATAGAGAAGATAGATACAAGACGGGAGTAATGAGGATAAAATGTGGGGCCACATAGGCCCTGTCAGGGTTATGGATACCACATACCCAATAGTAATCGATTCAGCTCGGCGGGGCCCACCATATACCATGTCTTATACGGAATCAAACTTCGTATATAGAAGGAAATCCGGATAAGGAAGGACAAATAGAGTTCTATATGGAAATGACAAAGACTACCCAGATTGTATCCATATTGGTCTCCCTAGTTTTACTTGGACAATGGGTTATCCATGGGTATAAATACAAGCCCCCTAGGAGGAGAGGGGGCACAGCCAACATACACGGAAGCCACAAGACCAACACAACATACACACAAGCCAACACACGTCACCAGATATCAACATTAGAGATCAGATTAGCCTTGGCAAACCCCATCAGTGCCCACGGGGGCCGACAAGAGGGATCTAGCGGCATCTCTCATCTCGACGAGTTCATACTCGAGGAGGAAGACTACCCGTCGTCAACTACGAGTTGGTGTTCATGCCGCCAAGTCAACGATGACCAGATAGGTTATCCCAAATATTGTATTTGTGTGATCCAGATGAATAAAGAGCTACACCGGCTTCGGCCAATAGGATGTAGGGCTATTACCTGTCAGATAAGGGGCCCGAACCTGTATAAAAATCTCCGTCTCCATCTCTTTTACCTCAATCTCGCATATACCCTGGTACCAACGATCCCCATACCATCCAAATACCGTAGTCGTGATCTCAAACATCGATAGGCCCCCACCATTTTTATTATTTTGTGCGTGAAACTAACATGTGAGTCCCACGTGGTTTATTAATTTTTTCGGATCGAATTGCCACATAAGAGCCACGTCAATGCCACTTGGGATAAAGACCTAGCCAAAGGAGCCACGAAGGTGCCACGTTAGCCAAAACCCGGGAGAATACCGCCGAGGGGTGACTAGGTAGTGCACGGTAGTGGGTTAATCCTAACCAGAGATCACTCCATTCCATATATAAATCCCCCTTTAAAGATTTATATCTTATAAATCATATATTATTTTTAAGATCTATTTACATCATTGTACTCTACTCAAAATATGTGCTAAAATGAGATCCATGTGGAATATATTCAAACATTTTATCAATTTAAAAGCAATTTATTTAAATTGTAGAAATAACTTAGATATGCAATAGAAGTAATTCTCTACTATAAGATTAGAAGTAATTACACTATAACTGGATTGTAGTAAGAAACTATGTGGAGTAAATTCACAACCAAAGTGTAGAGAAGATTTTCAAGTAAATACATTTATGAAAGTAAGTTTAATAAAGTCTGAAAGCAATTTACATAAATCATAAAAAAAATAACTTAGTACGAAATGGAAGTAAGTTGTTACAACATTAGAAGTAAATCCGTTATAGGGATGAAAAACATGAGTTTATCAAAAAATTAAATTTAATCGGCACCAAATTGTGGAATTGACTAAAAACAATAATAAATGTAATCTACTCAGAGCACTATGAATGAAGTAACTTAATCAAATCTAAAAGTAATTTTTATATATGATAAAAGTAACTTACATATATAATAAAAGTAATTTACCAGTATAAATATTTTTTATCATAATATAATCATGTAAGATATTGTTATAATGATTTAATTACAACGAACACAATGGTGTAATCGAAATATAGATCGAATAAGTAATCTATCTATCTTCTATCTATCTATCTATTATATACTAAAAGTCCATTAAACTTCCTAGAAACCCTCCTAAGCCGCCACATAGGACCCCTGGAAATGCTCCTACGCCGCCATGTGGCGATCTAATAAATTATAGAAATTCTAAAAAAATATTAGCCATCGATTTTCATTTAATATATGGTGGGCCCATTATTTTCAACCATTAGATCTATTGTAAAAATACCAATTAAAGTTATCTCCAAAACTCAATATTGCCGATCTATATGTGCACATAAGTACGGACGTTTAGTAGGTATTCCCAAAAAAAAAAAGGTACGTACATATATTCCAAGGTAAAAAAGTACGTACATATGTACATAAGCAGGCCGGGCTAACGACATCTTTTTATTTTCTTTTTTTTTTCACTCGGATAAAAAACCAAACTGCCCATATTAACTATGCTCTACTTACGTTGTAAAAATGTAGGCAGATGTCATCGAAACACCAATGAGAAGCATAAATTAATTAAAGTATATATTATGTAATAGTTAAATTAGACTTGCATATTTTAAAATAAAAACAATTCTAATTGTGACTAGCAATTCTCAAAAGTTACCTACTCCTTATAAAAATAATGATATGTCAAAATGATATCACTAAATTTATCATGAATGTGTTTTCTCTATTCGTATAATATTTAAATATCAAAGATTGTATATATTCTTTTCACACCGTACTGATCTCCTTTATCTTCTACTTATGCTTCATTTGATCTAGCTGGATGGCTGAGCTTATTCAGGATACATGAAACGACACGTATCATTAGTGCAAGATTAATTAAATATTGAATATAATAAAGCCAAAATATATTTATTTAATTTTTAAACTTTTATATAAAATATATTTTAATTATACACAAGTTGCTTTTAAATATATACGATGTAGGTTATGGTTGTCAATTTAATTATAGTGCATAAAATGGTTCAGATGGATTTAGATATTATTATCAAAAGATATGTCTTTTGTAATAATTCCTATATCAATGGGTAGATAACTGGGAAAAGGAGCAACCAATCCGATAATTACTCTAGAACTTATTGCTTATTTACTAAAACGTTTAATGTGTAGTATATAATATACTTTATGAATAAAAAAATATCCTAATATATCAATCATATGCCACCACTGATCCATAAGTATATAAGTTCTATCCACTAATCGTCAAGTCATATTGCTTACGAGGTATTCATGCATAGTGCATCTAATAATTAGCTACCATCCAACGAGCACTTATGTCATGAAGCACCATATATAACGGACTATACTAAGTGGAGAACTATCAACAAATGATAGGTAAAGTAAAGCATGCCACCAAGCCACAATAAATAATAATCGACTACAAGTATATTATCAGTATAGGCAATAGAATTTCTACACTTCTACAAGAACTCTTAATATATCACGTAATAGATCTCATAAATTAGAAAAAAATTATAAGAAAAAATATAAAAAAGAAAATATATGGTCATCAATTTACACTTCAACTGGTAGATCCATTATTTTCAACCATTATATTGGATATATTCCAGCTAAAAACCAACTAATCTCTCCCTACATACGTACGTACCTACACAAGAGATGTCAAAACGGAAAAAAAAAGAATGTATATATGATCTGCTTAGTTTGGTTGTTTTTTGTTTCTTTCTTTGCAACACTAAACTTTTCCTCAAATTATGCATATATATATATATATATAATGAAACTCTTTAAGATGTTATCGAAAAAGTCATGCCACCGTGGCATCTCTTCATGCCATCCCACCAAACTTTTTTAAAATATGTTTTTAACTAATGATCTAAAACGAAATCGTAGACACTCATATAAATATGTGCACAACCATCCTACGAATATGTGCAGTACTATTCACAAAAAAAAACATACGTACAATAAAAAATGTCGCATGGAAACCTATTATATCCTTATATAAGTATGTCATTCTCATCTAAATAGTGTTGACAAAATTAGCACAAATAATTTTGACAATATGAATTATTCCTTCGAATATTACCCATGAATATACGTAGGTGACTTAGATGTATAGTAAAAGAAAAAAATCTAAACCCATATTAACCTGTATGTTTACGAAAGATGGTGATATGCGACTTTACGTATAGCCATAACAAAGTGAAATTTGTTTGAATATAATAGATATTATCAATTAGTATATCAAACTTTATAATTTATTTCGCATAATAAATATTTCTTCTTTTAGATTATAAGGTAATCTATGGTTCTTAAAATGAATACGGTAACATATGGTTTATTTTAGTATTCTTTCTATAAACAAAAAAAATAAATTGCCCGTGCATTTACGCGGGCTTACTTTCTAGTTTAAGAGAAAATTTTATAAGAAGGAAGAAATACATTTATGACATAATAATAAACAAGACATGCATGTGTAGATATGTAGCAGTACTCTCTTTTCTTGCTCATTGTGGCTCCGGCTACGTGCATGTGCCAAGCCTATGGTCGGATGGCTCTGAGACGCATCGCGCGATATGACTAAGCCCTTTTTTTCAGCTTAGGATTATTATAATTCAGATTATTAGGAGTAAGCTGAAAGAAACAGATAACTTATTAAAGTAGCTTATTATAATCTGGAGCCCAGCTTATTATAATCTAATAAGCTCATTTTGGTGAGCTTTTTCTAGATTATTGGGTGAAAAATTACCCACCATGCCACCCACTCCCTCTTTAGACTTGCAAACCCAATAATTTAGGCTTTAATAATTTAGGAAAGAAACAACTAACCGCTTATTTTACTATAAATTATAACAATCTAGCTTACAGTAATCTGACTCAATAATCTAGATTATAATAATCCCAAGCTGAAAGAAACAAGACCTAAAACGAGAGGCTTCTCGATTTAGATTTTACAAACTCGTTTGCTCGGTTTTGTAAGTTAGAGGATACATTGTATCTGGTTTTTTTGGTATAGGGGTGAATTTCGAGCTCGGTGACAAATGAAGAGACCTAAAGTGAACTTATTCCTTCTAAAGCAAACCAGTCGGGGCAACCACCAAACAGGCCAGGTCGCCACCTTCTGGCCAAGCCCAGCACAGCTAGCAGCCCAGTGCCAAGCCAGGCCGGCTAGGGCAAGCAGCCAGCCAGCCAAGCCGTGCACCCATGCCTGCCTTCGCCATCCGCCTCTGCTCGTAGCCGCACGAGCTGCCGCGGCAACACCGAGTGACGAACCAGCCTCGCTCTCAATCGTGTCGACTGTCGCGCCAGTGCCGTGCGCCGTGTCGACCGTGGTCGCCCGAAGCAGCTAGCCATCACGCTGCGCTGTACGCTCACATGTTCAGCAAAGCCGCGCCGCTTGTCACGCGAGCCCCGTGGCGACAACTTTGGCGTCCAAGCCGTGCCTGCTCTAGTCCAGCGAAGTCGCCTCCAATGTCTCGCGCCGACGCACGCCCGCGACCGCGAGCATATGATGCAGCGCCGCACCAGCTCTAGTCCAGTGTGCCGCTCCTGCGCACTCGCCGCCACAGCACGCCGGGCAAACGACTCCGTCCCGTCACGTCGCTTCCGGTCCCGCTCTTGACCACCGACCGCCCTCCAAGCCGGAGCCTGCCGTGCGCCGCAGCCGCACGCAAAGCACCACGTCGCACCTCATCACTCGCATTCGCATCAGCCCTGTGGCGCAAACAGGGCAAGGGCCCTTTTTCTGCTCGGAATCTCGCTGCGTCGTACCCCGGCCATCAAATCCAACGGCCCCACCGTCCCACCTCACGGCATGGACAAAGCCCACGACACCATTAATCGCAGGACCGGAAGCCTTACCGACTTTCGTCCACGCCCTTGCTTCCCTGCTCGGAAGCCTTACCAACTGCCCCACGCCTCGAGCTCGTCGTTCATCCCAAAGCTAGTCTGCCAAGCGCATCCTTCCCAGCCTCACTCCCCACTAGATATGGCAATGATGAATTCACCGTCGGGAATCACCACCGCGTCCCCGTCACTGCGGTGAAAAATTTTCACCGTCCCCGTCCCCGTCAACCACGACGGGGCTATAATTTCTCCAGCCCCGATCACCATGTGGTGAATTTATCCCCGTGGTTAGCCCGTCCCCGGTTAAACAACATATTCACAATCACATTATATCAATATATATCCAAAATGCTCCACTCAACAAATCAACAAATTATAGATGAAAATCACAGGAAGAATCATTCTCACAACGAGTGACGTCGGAGGGCGCTGGCGGACGTCGATGGCGGCTCCCAGCGGTGCGGCGACGGTGACTCCCGGCGGCTCCCAGTGACGACGGCTGCAGTCACCACGCCCGATGGCACGTTGACGGCGGCTCCCGGCGATGGCGTCTTCCGACGGCGCATCGAAGCAGGCTCCCGGCGACGGCGGCTTCAGTTGATGGGGGCTCCCGGCAGCACGACGACGCGAGAGAAAGACAGCGAGCGGCGGCGTGCCTAGTGGCTGGCGAACTGGCAGTGCACGGCGGCGCGCCTGGCTCCCGGCGGACAGGCGGATGGCGGTGGTGGCTGGCACGGGCGTGCGCGCCGTGCGGCAGTGCGGATTTGGAGGATTTGGGATTTTGGGTGGAGGATTTGGTGTTTGACCGGTTGACTTAGGGTTAGATTTTATATATGCTTGTTAAATGGACTTCAATATTATGGGCCAAAACAACTAAAAAGTCTAAAATTAGTCCTCCTACACAGTAAAGTCGGGTCACCGCAGGGGGCGGGGACGGAGAATGGTTCACCGTCCCCGCCCCCGTCATCCCTGATGGTGAGAGGTTTACAACCATTTTATTCTCCATGGTGAATATATATTAACCATCCCCATCACCTAATAGGTGAATTCACCGCGGGGAAGCGTGAACGGGGGCCATTGCCATCTCTACTCCCCACCCTCTCGTTCATCCTGTCCACCCAGAGCCATTGCCACACACACACACCGACAGGTGCCCTCGTGCTTCCTCTCCTTTCAGACAAAGCAAAAAATTAATTTCCTTCCAGTGGAGAACCTCGAAGTCAAAGAACAACGTGTTCACCATGCCCAGCGATGGCAACCTCCGCATCGTCCTCTTCCCGTTCCCGGCGCAGGGCCACTTCTCCGCCTTCCTCTCCCTCGCTGCCCACCTCCACGACGCCCAGCCCACGGCCGACATCTCCATCGTCTCCACCCCGCGCAACGTGGAAGGCCTCCGCCGCCGGTCCAGCTCCCAGACGCGGTACCTCCGGTTCCACGCCCTGCCGTTCGTGCCTGCTGAGCACGGCCTGCCCGGAGACGCCGAGTCGACCGATGCCGTGCCGCCCCTCCACTTCATCACGCTGTTCGAGGCCACCGAGTCGCGCTCGCTACAGGACAGCTTCGACGGCTTCGTCCGTGACTTGATCGCCGACGCCGGAGCAGACGCTGCCAGGGTCTGCGTCATCGCCGACCCCTTCCTCGCGTGGACGACCGACATCGCCCGCCGGCGTGGCGTCGCGCACGCCATCTTCGTGTCCTGCGGCGCGTTCGGCAGCGTGGTGTACCACTCGCTGTGGAACCACCTGCCGCACCTGCGTGCGCCCGGTGACGATGCGTTCTGCCTCCCGGACCACCCGGAGGTTACTGTCCACCGGTCGAAGCTTCCGCCGTACCTACTCCACGCCGACGGCACGGACCGGTGGTCGGCCCACCACCGCCGGCAGACATCAGCCGGGTACGACACCGACGCGATTCTCATCAGCATGATGGAGGAGTTGGAGACGACCGGGCTGCGCATGCTCCGGAGAACGATGGGCGTCCCGGTCTATCCCATCGGCCCTCTAGTGCGTCGCCGGACGGAGCACTCCGATCACACCGGTGACCATAACGACGATTACGTCAAGAGGTGGCTCGATACCCAAGAAGAGAGGTCAGTGCTGTACATCTCATTCGGGTCTTATAACTCGCTAAGGCTTGACCAGATGGTTGACCTCGCCGTGGCACTGGAGCTCACCGGCCGGCCGTTCATTTGGGCTATCTGTCCGCCGTTCGGGTTTGACATCGAGCCCACCAACGGTGGCCAGTTCAGCGCCGAGTGGTTGCCGGAAGGGTTCGAGGAGAGGATGCATGCCAAGAACATTGGGCTTCTCATCCACGGGTTGGCTCCGCAGGTGAGCATCCTCGCGCACGCGTCCACCGGCGTTCCTGAGCCACTGCGGCTGGAACTCTGTGCTGGAGAGCATGGCGCACGGCGTGCCAATCATCGCGTGGCCGCTCACGGCGGACCAGTTCTTCAACGCCCAGATGCTGGAGGAGTGGGGCGCGTGCGTGGAGGTGTCCCGCGGGAGCTGGCCGGACTCCCCGGCGCTGGAGCGTGAGAGGGTGGTCGAGGTCGTGGATATGGCGATGGGGATTACGGCGTAGGCGGACAAGATACGGCAGAGTGTGAAGGAGATTCAGGGGATGATTAGTCGAACTCTGGAGGACGGTGGTTCGTCCAAGACAGCATTGGAGGAATTCTTGAAGCTGCATGGTCGCATTATGCTCAAGAAAGGCTGACGCCGAGAGAAATAATTTTCTGTTTTATTTCCTCCGTTTTACTGTGTAAGTCATTCTAATATTTTCCACATTCATATGAATGTTAATGAATATATATATATATATATATATATATATATATATATATATATATATATATATATATATATATATATATATATATATGTAGATTCATTTACATCATTATGAATGTGAGAAATGCTACAATGACTTACATTGTGAAACGGAGGAAGTAGCAATTTGCCCAACCTTGAAACGTGGTGCCTGAAATAACCTATTATGTGTTCTTGAGTACACACGCATTTGGGTTTTGTATTGAAAAAGCTAATTTTTCAAGAAGGTTAATACACAAGAGCTATACCATTGAAAAATGGTATAGACTCGTACGCGTATCAGCCACGCTTCGCAAGGGAAGAAATTTTGGTAGTAGGAAGTCTCTTTGCTTATTGAAGGACGTTGCCACGTATATAGTGATACATGTCTATTTAGAATCCTTCGCTTGCCGTGGCGTGTGGCGGCGACACGGCCTGGAAAGGGAAGCGCGGCATGGCGGGCGGTGACCTCCCGCGCCGAACACGAGCCAAGCGCGGCGCTTTGTTGCTGTCGAAAATGTTCCGCCACCGCCGTCCCACACGGTATCGCCGGCACTCTGCTGTACTCGAACAACAATGTCCTCACGTAATTGCCGCTGGTGCCGCGACTAGCGCCCCGCTGGGAGAAAGTCCATATGCGCTGGAAGAACAAGTCCACGTCGAAGTCACTTTTGTTGCTAATGACATTAGTAATTAATACGATTTTTGAGGGGATGCTTCGAGCCTTTGAGATTATGACTGAGGCACGTGTCCTGCACGAGATTATGACTGAGACGGACTCATCTCTTATGTTTATGATTATTAACTAAAATTTGAATTTTCAATTTTAAATTTAGAGCTGATTTTAAGATTTTTTTCATCGAAGTTTATTTTTCAATCTTTGCTTTTAGATTGCAAAGAACACGTATATACAAATTTTGTTTATAACTTATTTTTCGTTTGTAAATATGCCGTTTCGCTTATTAAGGGTGTGTTTAGTTCACGCCAAAATTGAAAATTTGATTGAAATTGGAACGTTGTGACGAAAAAGTTCGAAGTTTATGTGTGTAGAAAAGTTTTGATGTGATGAAAAAGTTAAAAGTTTAAAGAAAAAGTTTAGAACTAACCTCGGCCTAAGCGAAACCATGGCTCCAATCCTACCGGATGGACTTTCGCCCTACCAGATTTTCTTCCCTTCGATAGAATAAATTGCTGACAGAAAGACACATGGCAAGTAGTACTCCTGCCTGGTAGCTGTAGCTTTATTGTGATGCCTGGTAGCTGTAGCATTATTGATGCTTTAATTACGAGCTTTTGGAAGAAGTCTCATGATGCTTCCTCTGCTTTCAAAGTGCAACGTAGAGCCGGATAGAACCTGATTCAGCCAAAGAAAACAAAAACAGTTTACAGTGGAGAACCTCGTGTAGCTCACGCTCTCATCTGTGACGGCTCATCACATGCCTGCACAACGTGGGCCGTCAGAACAAAATCATCTCAATCGGGTCTAAATTTTTGCCGTTGTAGATGTCCTATAGCCCGTCACCGATGACACTCATCTGTGACGGGCTCGAAGTTAGGCCCGATTGAGATGACCTCCACTATCTCAATCGGGCCCAAATACTGAGCCCGTCACAGATGAGTGTCATCGGTGACGGGCTCCAAAGAAGGCCCGATTGAGATGGCCTTAATGCCCGTTACCGATGACTTTTATAGGTGTCGGGTTTCTATTTGTGCCCGTTAGAGACTAGTGTGCGCCCGTTAGAGATGACATTTTTTTTGGCCCGATTGAGATATACTTTGCACACTATATATACTCCAGCAATCCGTTGTCTGTAGTTTATCCCACTGTTCACTATTTTGGTGGGAGGTTGAAGGGGGCGAGTTTTTGTAATTTTTTTGCAAACAAAAACAGGAAAATCATAAAAGTAAGTAAAAGGGTACTAAACATTTCCTATTAATTTAGTAGTACTTATGTTATGAGATGTTAACTAATATTTTGTTCATTGTTCAGCGATGGATCGGAGTTGGATGTACACGATTGGCTTGAGGCATCAGTACAAGGAGTATGGAGATGGCGTATTAAGTTTTATGAAAGCCGCAGAGGAGGATAGGATAAGAAGAAACGACAAGTACATGTGTTGTCCATCTAGCGATTGCAGGAATGAGATTTTGTGGGAAGATGAAAAGGAAGTACACGCTCACTTGATACGCTGGGGATTCATGGAGAGATACACATGTTGGGTGATGCATGGAGAGCAAGATCTGGGTACTGATGGTGCAGCTGCAGACGGAAGTGGTGCAGACAATCATGAAGAAGGAGATGAAGAAGAGCATGACATGTTTGTCCCATCTCCATTGGGCGATGAAATGGTTGATGTGGACCTTGATATGCTGCAAGACATGTTACGTGACATTGATGACCCAGCTATGAACGAGAGAGATTTCATGAAGTTTAGCAGGTTAGTCAGTGACTCGGAGACTCCTCTATACGCAGGATGCAAGCCAAAGCACACCAAATTATCAGCAACATTAGACCTAATGAAGTTGAAGGCTAGTAGTGGATGGTCAGACAAGAGTTTTACAAAACTTTTGGGAATACTGAAGGACATGCTTCCTCAGGAGAACACATTGCCCGAGACGACATATGAAGCAAAATAGGTTCTGTGTCCCCTAGGGTTAGAGGTCCGGAGAATTCACGCGTGTCCAAACGATTGCATATTGTACCACAAGCAATACGCGGACTTAGATGCTTGTCCTGTCTGCAAGGCTTCTCGATACAAGCGAAAGAAGAGCGCGGGCGAGGGAAAGAAGTCAAAGCGGGGTGGTCCGGCGAAGGTTGTGTGGTATCTACCAATCATTGATCGTTTCAAGAGAATATTTGCCAACCCCAATGAAGCAAAGTTAGTACGTTGGCATGCCACAGAGAGAAGGAATGACGGTTTGCTAAGACACCCTGCGGATTCGATTCAATGGAGGAATATCGATCGAAAGCACAAAGACTTTGCTGTCGACCCCAAAAACATGAGGATATATTTGTGTACGGATGGCATGAATCCTTTCGGAGACATGAGCAGTTCTCACAGCACTTGGCCAGTTCTCATTGCAAACTTTAACCTCCCGCCATGGTTGTGCTTCAAAAGGAAATATATTATATTGTGCTTGTTAATCCAAGGTCCGAGAGAACCCGGCAATGACATCGATGTGTTCTTGGAGCCTGTTATCGATGACCTTGAGATTCTGTGGAAAGAGGGTGTGGAAACTTGGGATGCATATGGTCAGGAGAACTTCACACTACGAGTTCTATTGTTCTGCACCATTAATGATTATCCCGCGCTGGGTTATCTTTCTGGACAAACCGTGAAAGGAAAGAAGGCATGCTTTGACTGTATGGAACCTACATGCAGTAGGTGGCTGAAGAAATCAAGAAAGATGATTTACATGGGTCATAGGAGATGGCTCCCCCTACGGCACGCCTTTAGAAGAAAGAAGAAAATTTTCAATGGTAAGAAAGAACTTGGGTCTGCCCCTGCGGATTTGTCCGGAGATCAAGTACACAACATGGTGAAGGACATTAATAATGAGTTTGGGAAGAAAAGAAAACGTAGCAAGGAGGACAAGAAGAGGATGTGGAAGAAAAAAAATCCATATTTTGGCGGCTACCTTATTGGGAAGATCTTGAGGTCCGTCATTGCATTGATCTGATGCACGTAGAGAAGAATGTGTGCGATAGCTTGCTGGGGCTATTGTTGAATATGCCTGGCAAGACAAAGGACGGGTTGAATGCGCGTCTCGATCTACAGGAGATGAACATTCGCAGTGAACTTCAGCCTGTTACAGATGAGAAGATGGGAAGAGTGTACCTCCCACCAGCTTGCCACACATTGTCGAAGGATGAGAAGATCGCAATGCTATCATGTCTGGCAGATATTAAAGTTCCTTCGGGCTATTGCTCGAGAATAAGTAAGTACGTTAAATTGGAGGATCTTAAGCTGGTTGGAATGAAGTCTCACGATTGCCACGTGCTAATCACACAGATCTTGCCAGTTGCTATAAGAGGCATTCTACTACCACAAGTCCGTCACACGATCCAACGGCTTTGTGCCTTCTTCAATGCAATCGGTCAGAAGATTATAGATCCAGAAGACCTAGATGGGTTGCAGACCGATATTGTCAGTACCCTGTGTCACTTGGAGATGTATTTTCCACTAGCTTTCTTCGATATCATGGTTCATCTCACTGTTCACCTAGTGAAGCAAACAAAAATATGTGGGCCAGCTTTTATGAGAGAAATGTGGCCATTCGAGAGGTACATGGGAATTCTGAAGTCCTACGTTCGGAACAGAGCAAAACCAGAGGGGAGCATCATTGAAGGTGACACGACCGAGGAAGCCATTGAGTTTTGTATCGATTACGTGGCCGAGACTGATCCTATCGGAGTTCCTACGTCTCGCCATGAAGGAAGGTTGGCAGGTGTCAGCACAACTGGCAGAAAAAGAATTGTTCCCGATCAAGCTTCCTACGCGCAAGCTCATTTCGCAGTGCTGCAACATATGGCTGAAGTAACCCCATACTTTGAGGAGCATTTAGCGAAGGTCCGACAGGACAATATTGGTCGATCAGATATTTGGATCAACAGAGAACATGGTGCTCGCTTCAACGAATGGTTCAAGGATCGTGTAGCACGGTCGACCGATGGCCCAAGTGAGATATTACAAAGGTTGGCAAGGGGTCCATCTTGGGATGTTGACACATGGCAAGGGTACGATATCAATGAATACACATTTTACACCGTCACACAAGATGAGAAAAGCACAGTGCAAAACAGTGGAATCCGTATAGATGCATATCAGGATCAGGTTGGATCGAGCACATACTACGGCCGCATAGAACAGCTATGGGAGCTAAACTATCTGAACTTCATAGTCCCTTTGTTTCGTTGCAGTTGGGTGAATATCTGCACAGGTGTCAAGGTTGACAAGGAAGGCTTCACATTAGTGGACCTGGCCAAGGTTGGATACGCAGATGAACCATTCGTACTAGCGAAGCAGGTCGAACAGATTTTCTACATAAAAGACCCTGTAAACAAGAAGATGTACGTTGTTAGGGATGGCAAGCGAAGAATTGTGGGGGTGGACAATGTTGCCGATGAAGAAGAATACAACAAGAATCTTCATGTCAGACCTCAGATTGACCTTGACGATGATCCCGAAGACGAAGTGGCTTACGTTCGTTCAGACCATTCGGAAGGCATATCACTGTGAATGATGTATTTAATTTGTATTGGAGCCTTAATGAATGAATTGCATATGTTTCATGCCATTCGAGTTAAAACTCTTTGAAGAAATGGATTTGTTAATTATGTGGTTTTAAAAAATTATACTTGTTATTTTAAACTATATGTGAGATAGCCAATTGTTAATTATATGAATTTAAAAAAAGTAATATGAATTTTAAACTATATGTGAAAAAGGCATTTGTCAATTAGATGATTTTAAAAAAAAATTAATAGGAATTTTAAACTATATGTGAGAAAGGCAATTGTCAATTATATGAATTTAAAAAATTAATAGGAATTTTAAACTATGTAAATAAGACATTTGTTAATTATATGTGATAGATCAAATGTAATAGCAATTTTAAATCGGGTAGAAGATAATTATAAATGATTTTTATAACTTCAAAATATTTTAATAAGTCATCTGTGACGGGCTTTAGTACTATGCCCGATAGAGATTATTCCATCTCTATCGGGCTTAGTTCTAATGCCCGTCACGGATAGGTATCATCCGTATCGGGCAGAGTACTAACGCCCGTCACGGATGAGTGTCATCTGCATCGGGTATAATAGTCTGCCCGATAGAGATGAGGATTGACTAGGGTTTACTTAGTCAATCCTCATCCACGGGTCCTTATCCACCGCCGACGCCGCCTCTCACTCTCTCACACTCTCACTCTCTCAGATCCACCGCCGTCGTCGCCTCCTCCTCCTCCGCCACCGCTGACGCCGCCTCCTCCTCCTCCAAGCCGTCGCCTCCCGACCGCCGCCGCCTCCTCCTCGACGCCGCCACCGCCTCCCGGTTCAATATCCATCGCTGCCTCCTCCATAGTCGTGGATCCGGCCTTACTGACCGCCGCCGCCGCCTCCAGGTTCAAGATCCGCCCTCCCCGACCGCCAGCGCCTCCTCCACGCCCAAGACCGCCGCCGCCAGCCTCCTCTCCAAGTTCGCCGCCGCCGGCTTCCTCTCCGCCAAGTCGTCAAGACCGACGCCACGGCCGCTTCAGCGATCGACGTCAAGCCCGCCGCCAAGACCGACGTCAAGCCCGACGCCAAGTCCGCCGCCGTCACTGGCCTCCTCTCCGCCGCTTCTTCTCCTCCTAGGTACGCTTCCTCTCCCTCGTTTTTTTTATGCATTGTGGATGCAGTGTATGGATGAATTAGATGTATGGATGCAGTGGATGCAGTGGATGTTTTTTGCATTGTATAGTTGGATGAATTAGATATTGCTATGCAGTGGATGAATTTTGCTTGATTTTTGGGGGAAATGCCATGTTGGGATGCAGTGGGCTGTGATGGAATTAATTTGTGATTTTTGGGGGAAATGCCATGTTGGGATGCAGTGGGCTGTGATGGAATTAATTTGTGATTTTTGGGGGAAATGCCATCTTGGGATGTTGTGGGATGTGATGGATGTATTTATGATGAATGGCCATTGATGATTGCTCAAGAACAGACCCTATAAACTTGTGATTTTTGGGGTTTTTTCAATAAGAATAGACCATCTACACTTGTTCATTTTATTTGGGGGGGAGTGGCAGTATGGGATGTTTTCCAAAATGGATGCATTTTTGGGCCGGCCTCACTCTTGTTCTTGTTTAGGTTTAAATGTGGGTTTTTAATGCATAAGAACAGACCATATACACTTGTGATTTTTGGGTTTTTTCAATAAGAACAGACCATCTACACTTGTTCATTTTATTTCGGGGGGAGTGGCAGTATGGGATGTTTTACAAAATGGATGCATTTTTGGGCCAGCCTCACTCTTGTTCTTGTTTAGGTTCAAATGTGGGTTTTTAATGCATAAGAACAGACCATATACACTTGTGATTTTTGGGTTTTTTAAATAAGAACAGACCATCTACACTTGTTCATTTTATTTGGGGGGAGTGGCAATATGGGATCATTTTATATGGCTGTTTTTTTTCATAAGGACAGACCCTCTAGACTTGTTCTTATATGGTTCTTTGCAAAATTTTTGGGATATTTTTGGTCCAATGGGATGGATGAATTGATGTGGGTTGTGATGGTTGAATTATTATGGCTGTTTTTATATGGCTGTTTCTTTTTTGCATAAGGATAGACCCTCTACACTTGTTCTTAATTTCTTTTGGGGGTGGGGGCAGTTGCAAATGATGATAATTGAAGCATAATTTCTGAGCAAAATTGAGGCCAAACTTATTATATGTCATGACTTGTGTTTTTTTAGGTACAAAAATAATATATATGTGACTTGTGTAGTATGGGCTGTTTTGGGTCATTTTGAGGGAAATGGGATGGATATGCATAGAAATATGTTATTAAATGAAGTTACTGAAATTATGGCATTTAGGAGAATACGAAGTGTCCTGGTTGCCAAATCTGGTTTGGTCGGGTTACTGCCTGCACGGTACCGACCAAGACAAATTGGTAAACAGAACATTTCATTCAAATACATCATTTCTAGAAATCTTTTATCGTTACCAACATCCTAGATTGTTTTCAACGTCATTTCTTTATGGAACCCCATTCCCATAAATTCAGTATCCAAAGATGGTTGCTGTATCTATGGGAATAAGGGTTCCATAACGAAATGATCTTGGATGCAATCTAGGAGTTTGCTGATGATAACGTTAGGGATCTTGGATAGGAAGGGTTTTGATTGCCTGTGTGTTCTATCTGCATCCGCCTCGTCAACAGATATGTAGCATCCATACTCCTTAGAGCCGGAGCAGACGGGATCTCGACCTCGACATCCATATCCCACTAGAACTTGCTACCGTTGCCACTATCTTATGTCAGTGACATTGATAGCAAGTTCGAGTGGTATACTGATGTCGAGGTCGAGTTCCCGGCTGCTCCAGCCCTATTGAGCATGGATGCTATGGTTTCGTCGACGAGGCGAATGTAGGTAGGATATAGAGGTATATCAAACCATAAGAGAATGTGTGTGGATGCAATTTTGTGTTTAAAAAGTACTTTCTCCCCGTACAACAGTGACATAGGACATGTCGCAGCAAGGCGAACCGATGTCAACGACCACTTCTGGGACTACATCGTGCCGGAATCCTAGGACCCAGAATAAGATTCCTAAAGAAGTCTACACCATAACAGAGGTGGACGATGTTGGATATCCGACGGCTCCGACGAAAGCTGTCAAAAAGTTCCCTACGATATGCGGAGTCCTAGGGAGGCGGAACTTCACTATTCTGAAGGACCACATCGATTTGGTCCCTCAAGAAGAAAAAGAAGAGGCCTAGAGGTAGTTCAAGGAAAGCTTCCGATATCCTACAGAGGCCGCGGTAGGACTGAAGCGGCAGGCTATCCGCAAGATGGGGAATTGTTGGAAAAATTTCAAGACAACGCTGGTCACGGAGTACGTCCTCAACCCTGCCCAGCCAGAACCATTTGGGAAATATCCATTCATCACCCAACCCGTGTGGGATGAGTTCCATGCCGCCAAATCATGGAAAGAGTCTCGGAAAAAAAGCCAGACCTACCGTGATCTGCAGGCAAGGAACCTTCACCCGCACTGGCTTGGCACCGGTGGCTACGCGGGGAAACAGGCAGAATGGGACAAGGAGGATGAAGCTGCAGCGGAATCTAACACCCCGCAAGTGCTTGCTAATATCCCGGTCCAGCGGGCAAGGAACTGGGCAAGGGCAAGGGTGAAGAAGAATAGTGACGGAACTCTTTCGTTCCCAAATCCCGAAGATCAAGTGGTGTACCAGAAAATCGTAAGTTGAACACATAGAATAAGTTTCATTATGTTGTATCTTGTTCTTCGTCTAAAGTGTCCTAAGTGTACCCCAGGTCGAACTGAATGCTGAGAGACAGGCCTCCTAAGAGGTATGCTCACAAAAACGCGAGGATGACATCCTCACGAAAGCGTTGGGAAACGAAGAACACCGTGGACGAACAAGGGGCATTGGCTCCAATGTTCCATGGAAGTTTGGGTTTCCCCAATACGTGTGGCAGTACAAGAAGCACAAGCTTTCCAAGGCGCAGAAAGCTGCACGCATTAAGGCCCAACTTCGGGAGGAGCTTAAAGAAGAGCTTAGAGAAGAGCTCACTGCCGAGCTGTTAGGTATGGAGGCTCGGATGGAGGCACGCATCAGGGATAGGTCGACCGATGCCACTCCTGGTCCCATAGTACAAGTGAGCCCCACGCAGAGGCGTAGCAGCTGCGCATCAATTGAGGCTCCGGCAGAACAGCCTGAAGGCCCCGCCACGGTGGACCACATAACGGTAAAAACAACTTAATAACGCATATATTATATTAGCACCACAATACATTGCAACATATACTAAGGACACTAATGAATCTATTGCAGGAACCCACATCGTGTACCCTAGTTGTTAGGGTGACACCAGGATTTGCAATTCCTGCCGCAGAGGGTCAAGCATTCAAGCCTACCCCGGAGACCCGAGTGCACGGGGCGCAGCTGCAAGCCGGCAATGCCAAAGTTCAAGTGGACTTACTGAAGCCCGATTGGGTTGGCTACACTATCCCACACCTACCTTGACGGTGCGTGGGGGCTCCTCACCGGGAGACCGCGCAGGCCCCCCTTTGCCGGTTCGGCCGGGGGCGCTAAGTGAGGTTCTTCGCCCTCGATCTGAGGAATGTCAGCGAGAAGAAACGCACAAGACACGGGCGACGTAGACAGGTTCGGGCCGCTGAGAAGCGTAATACCCTACTCCTGTGTTCTGGTGGATCTGTGTGTGAAGGTAAACAGAGAGCTCCAGAGCCAGAGAGCTCGAGAGCGAGAGAGAGTTCAGGCTCTCCGATCAAGTCGCCAGCGTCCGACCTCCCCTTCCTTCCCTCCTCTCTTCTTAGGCCTGGGCCTCCTTTTTTTATCTGGTTAGGGGTCACCACATGGGCCTCTCTCTGCCTCAGAAAAGAACATGCTTTTTACAATGAGGGCTAATCTACAGCCGGAAATGACCTCTGACAAGCAGTACGCACGCCTCCTGCTCCGCTCGTCAGCTCTCCCGGTGGACGCCCGTTTCAACCTTCATTCAATAGCCAGCGACTGTCTTGCCATGCTTGCACTGAAGCCTGGAATGGATCTGACCGGGACTGACATACCAACTCCAGGAGTCAGCACGCCAGCTCCGGCTAGAGACGAGAACCAGGAAGCTCTCATCATTCCGACGGGACGGGGCGAGGCGTGCGACAGGCCGCCTGTTGCCACCTAACCCGCGATCTGACCGGTCTGTGACCGGTCACATACCGCGACTGGTCACAGACCGGATAAGCATGCGCTGCGCCGCATTGAATGCGGCGTGACGCGCTCGTCTAACCCGCTATAAATGCGGTTAGGTGAGCGCCGCTGTACTCACCTAACCCACACACGTGGCGCCAATCACCACAGGGGGTCGGGGTGCCCCAGCCCTCGGGGCCGAAACGGGAGCGGCCCGACCCCTCGGAGAGACAGAGGGAGAGGTGGCCACGTCACCGTCGGGCCCGACCCCCCCGAGGGGGTCGGGCCACGTGAGTGATCGCGGCTACCCAAGCCTCTAGTCAAGATACCCCCGGCCCCATGTCACCGACACACCTAATGACGAGATTCTGACCCTTGGGGCTGCACGTGGGACCTTTATTCAATGGCCCAAGCACAGCATTGAGATCAATATAACTCCAAGGCCAGCGCCAAGTTCTCGTCCGCCGCCGACGCGTCCCCATCAAACTGTTGTATCTCTCCCTCCTGCCGTTGAACAAAGAGATGAAGATCTCCAATTACAGTATGATACTGATTTTGGGGACGACGGTATGGAGGTTGACAGCAGGCCGCACCTCCCCCCTCCTGCCAAAAGGAGCAAGAGGGCGAAATCTTCTCCACCCAAGCTTGACACACGCAGAAAAGCTGCTGGAACGGGGAGAGGAAAAATAAAGGTGCCATTTGCCCCAAAGAAGCTTGATCTTGGCAAGGCGCCAGTAGCTCCTCCAAAGCTTCCAGCCGAATTCACATTGGGCATGCCATTGGTCGGAGACGATGCCTTATTCAAGATGGGCCCTGCATGCAAGGTGTTGCACGGGTACTACATGGAGAAGTCCAACGCAAGGAGGAAGAATAGAGAGACCTCCATGTTGGGCCAGCACGATGGTCAGCCGTTCCTCGGGCCTACTGCCTTCATCGCCGTAGACTTCAAAGATCTATGGGACCTCTACAGGGTGCGAGCGATCGACACCAACCTCCTTAAGTGCTACTCCTTGTAAGTATTTCTTGGTACGCGATATGGTAGTGACTGTCCATAAATTACACTTACCCTGACTCTTGTCTTGCTCGTAGGTTAACCTGGAAGCATGTCCATCGTAAAGCACCCCATGTTGCCTTACTCGATCCAGCTGTCGTCAACGAGACAATGCTGAAAAACGATCGAGCAAACATGGTGGCCTATATCAAGGACTGCTTATTTGCCCGTCAAGACAAGGACTTCATTATGTGCGCCTACAATCAATAGTAAGCGTGTACCGTACTTATACTCAAATACTCAACGCGTACAACTGTAGTATGTAACTGGCAATTTAATAATTTCGCAGGCGACATTGGATTCTTCTGGTAATAACGCCGAAGTGGAGTTTGGTACACTACCTTAACTCCAATATCAAGCCAGAAATATACGATTGGTCGGCCATCGAATCTGCCTTGAACGAGGCATGGGACCAATACGTGGCAAGAGGCGGGAGGCATAAGGATGGGCATCCCAAACTCGGTCACAAGAAAGACTTCCCAATACGTCAACAAGTTAGCGACCAGTGTGGGTTCCATGTCTGCCATAACATGAGGAGCTTCGCAGACAAGGTGACATTGCTCGACCCTGAGGTGTGTAATTCAATTGTTTATACACACATAGGACGACAAATTTACAAGTATGTAGACTAACTTGGCGCCGAACATGCAGGAATTTATTTCAAGGATTCCGGAAATCAACTTCGAAATCATTAGAGAGGAGATAGCACAATTCATACTAGATGATATCTTGTCATCGAAAGGGATGTTTAGAGTGAAGTCCTAGGTAGCTCGTCTCGGAATGGCAGAACATTTGCAATGCATATGAGACAAACATTTGATTTTTGTAAATATTCTTTGTAATACAATTATATTCTTCAGAGTAAAGTCCTAGGTAGCTCGTCTCTGTATATACTTGCATTTCTAGTTACATATAAAATTGTTCCAATTTATAACTTATTTTTGCAGGTTTTGATGCATGTCGGCGGTTTGGAGAGAAAAATGGATGTGAATGACATATATGTGAATGGGTTGTGGATGTGAATGTATATGTGTTTGATTTTGTGAATTGGCTGTGCTGTGATAGAATATGAATGTGAATTGGCTGATATGATGCTGGGAATGGGTCTATATGAATTGGCTGTGATGGAATATGTGAATTGATGCTAGAAATGGGGTTGCTGGGAATGGGACTATGAATTTACAGAAGCAGCGGGGCTCCTCATCCACTAATGGTGACGATATCAGCGGGGCCACAGACGAGTGGTTCCCGGAAGGGTTCGAGGAAAGGATGCGAGCCAAGAACACGGGGCTCCTCATTCACGGGTTGGCTCCCGCAGGTGGCCATTCTCGCGCACGCGTCCATCGGCACGTTCCTGAGCCACTACGGCTGGAACTCGGTGCTGGAGAGCACGGCACACGGCGTGCCCGTCGTCGCGTGGCCACTCAACGCCCAAGTGCTGGAGGAGTGGGGCTCGTGTGTCGAGCTGTGCCGCGGGAACGCGCCGGACTCACCGGCGCTGGAGCGTGAAAGGGTGGCCGAGGTCGTGGAGATGGTGATAGGGAGCATGGAGATGGCGGCCAAGACACGACAGTGCGTGAAGAAGATTCAGGAAATGATTGCTCCAGCACTGGAGGACGGTGGTTCGTCCATGAACACATTGAAGGAATTCTTCGCCTTGCTGACGCTGCGGGATCGTACTATGCCCATGAAATTATGAAACCAAGAGGAATAATTTACTATTTTTAGCATTTTGTCCAACTTTGGACTACAGTGTCTATTTTATGGTTGTATATGGATGGACGGTCGATGCAAAGGTATTTAAGGCCTCTACACTTACTCTTAATTTTTAGTTTTAACCCTTCTGAGTTTTGATGTTAAATTATACTATTGTTGAAAATATTGTATCTTTTTTTCGGAAACATTCATGAAAGAAGAATGCTTCTGAGTTGCCTTCGTCCTCGTTTGTTGTATAGCAATCTCCTTCAAACTTCTCTAGGTATATAAGCTTCTCTAACTCAAAATTTTACTTAACTGTTAATTTTAAAATGTTTTTAAGATGTCTTATTAATATATCATGGTGTACTTGTAGTCTACTTCGTATATATTAGCATTATTATATTTACGGTGTTTATCTATTTTTTTTAGTCGGACCACCCATACCGTAAATCCTAGATACGCTGGTGGATCGTCCTCCTTCCACTTTTGCCCACCACACACAGCATGTTTGCTCCATTTGTGTAACCACCGGATCCAATATTCCTCAATTACGCTCCTAGTCCATCCCTAATTAGGCCTAATCTATTACAACTGACATGTCTTTAATATTGGAACAAGAATTAAGGGTCTGTTTGGTAGAGCTCTTGAAGCTAAAGCCCAACCAAACAGTTTCAACTCCATTCAAAATGGGAGTGAAATTGGCTACATTGCTCTCACAAAATAAACTAGAAAAATAGACCTAGTTTTTGGCTGCTCCACAACTATATTTTAGACCCAATTCATAAAGTTAATTTTATGAGTTGGAGCCCTGCCAAATAGATCCTAAATGTAATTATACACCAGATGACATACAATTATACAAATGATTGCATCTAAGATTATCTGTAAGTAAATAGGCATTTACTACCTTCATTCCAAATATAAGAAGTTCTAGGTTTGAACATGAGAACTATAAAAAGTATGTGAAATCGAATAGTGGTGGATTATGATTGGTTAACAAGAAGACGTAGGTAGAAAAATTAAATAGGAGAGAGTTGTGATCTCGGTTGAGAAAATAATGTAGGTGGTATTATATTTATGATAAATTTTAAATACTTAGATGTTACACTAGTACAGAAAGGCTTTTTGCATACGGGCAAAAGGCATCATGCGGTTGAGGCAACCTCATGGGAGAGAAGGTCTGCAAAAATCACCCTTTTCTCATGCGGCCGGCCCAACCGCATGCGAAAATCCTATTTTTGCATGCGGTTGCTTATACCAGCCACATGCGAAAATAAATTCAGCAAACAAAAAAAATAAAATCCAAAAATCCCAAACCCTAGCATGCCGCCGCACGGTGCCAGATTCGTCGCCACCGCCGCTCGCCGGCGTCGCCGGCACCAGATCCGTCGCCCACGCCGCCCGCTGTCGTTGCCGGCACCGGATCCATCGCTCACGCCGCCCGCCGTCGTCGCCGGCACCGGATCCGTCTCCCCCGCCGCCCGCCGTCATCACCGGCTCCGGATCCGTCGCCCCCGCCGCTCGCCGTCGTCATCGGCACCGGATCGGCCGCCACCGCCGCCCTTGGCGCCGGATCCGCGCAGGGCGGCGCCACTCGAGGTCGTCGTCGCCGCGGCAGTGAGGAGGGGATGGCGGTGGCGTCGCTGCCCGAGGTCGTCGTCGCCGCGGGGGTGGGCGCCGCCGTTGGAGGGCGGGGGAGTCGCCGGCGACGACGGAGGGAGGTAGAGTCGGCAGATCCACGCAGGCGGCCGCTCCCGCCCCCTGCCGCCGCGTGCCGCCCTCGGCCGCTGCCGCCGTGTGCCAGTGCGTGCCGCCCTCGGCCGCCGCCCCTGCGTACCTCCTCGGTGTCGCCGACGCCCGCCGCGACCTTGCTGTGTGTGAGGGGGAGAGAGAGATAGAGGGAGTTGAGGAGAAATAATGGTGGAGAGAAGATAAGGTTGGAGATAAGGTTGCTGGAATTCTGAAGCGGTGGAGAGGGAGAGGAGACAAATTAGACTTCTAGATAAAAATGAACATTAAATCTAATTTTGTGGTATTAAATGAACTCATGTGAAAAAGTTGTCAAAAACAAAGTTGTAGAGATCATTGAGATCTACCAATTTTCTTTTGGTCATTTCTCCATCCAAGTTTGATTGAGATATATAAAATTTGAATTTTAAAATATAAGAAATTCAAATAATATTTTGAAGCAATAAATGATTTCAAATGGAAAAGTTGTGAATAACAAAGTTGTATAACTTATCAAGATCTATAATTTTTGTTTTGGTCATTTTTCTATATGACTTTGTTTGAATAGTTTGAATTTGAATTTCAAATTATAACAACTTCAAATAGCATTTTCAAATACTAATTGATTTCAACTGAAAAAGTCATCAATAACAAAGTTGTATAAATCATCAAGATCTATAACTTTTATTTTGATCATTTTTTCATCCGACAAAGTGATTTATAAGATTATTCATAAAATGTACATATCTCTTATATTGTTTATAAAACTATAAGAGACATGTACATTTTGTAAACAATCTTACAAATATTTTTGTCGGATGAATAAATGACCAAAATAGAATTTATATATCTTGATGAGTTATACAACTTTGTTGTTGATGACTTTTTCAGCTGAAATCAATTACCGCTTCAAAATATTATTTGAAATTTTGAAATTCAAAATTTTAATTGATAAAATAAAGTCACAAGAAAAAAAGGCCAAAATAATAGCAGTAAGAACACAATAACATGATAGAGCATGATTTTAGAAACATTTAGAAAAAAGAATCATTTAATTTAGAATTTATATGAGTGAGATACACTAGTTTCAAATTTTTCAAATTTTATTTTTACATACGCCTCCTTAAGTGGCATACGGGCGCTTAATTGAGCCGCAAGCAAAAATGAGCTCATTTTTGCATGCGGCTGTCTTAAGAGGTCCGTATGGGAAAATCGATTTTTCCATACGGCCCACTTAAGGGGGCCGCATGCAAAAATGACCCTCAATTTTTGCAGACGCCACTAGTTATGGTCCGTTTGCAAAAATAAGGGTCCTCGTACAAAAAAATTACTTTTGTAGTAGTGTTACTATATATTTTATATATATATATATATCTATACAGATATATATATATATATATACATATATATATATATATAGAAATATATATATATATATAAATATATATATATATATATATTCATTAACATTCATATGAATGTGGAAAATATTAGAATGACTTACACAGTAAAACGGAGGAAATAAAACAGAAAATTGAGGGTCCGGGGGTATCTTGACTAGAGGTTTGGGGCAGCCGCGGTCACCCACGTGGCCTGACCCCCTCGGGGGGGTCGGGCCCGAGGGTGATGTGGCCGCCCCTCCCTCTGTCTCCCCGAGGTGTCGGGCCGCTCCCGTTTCGACCCCGAGGGCTGGGGCGTCCCGACCCCCTGTGGGTTTGGCGCCACGTGTGTGGGTTAGGTGAGCACAGCGGCGCTCACCTAACCGCGTTTATTGCGGGTTGGACGAGCGTCCCACACCGCATTTAATGCAGCGCAGCACACTCGTTCGGTCCGTGACAGGTCACAGTGTGTGACCGGTCACAGACCGGTCAGATCGCGGGTTAGGTGGCAACAGGCGGCCTTTCGCACGCCTCGCCCCGTCCCGTCGGAATGATGAGAGCCCCTAGACACTCGTCCCTAGCCAGAGCCGGCGTGGGAACTCCTGGAGTTAGCACGTCAGTCCCGGCTAGATTCATACCAGGCTTCATCGCAACCATTACAAGGAAGTCATTTTACGAAGAAGGGCTGACGGGTGGCATGCTAAACTGACGCGTGGTAGACAAGAATGACCGGTTTGTGACTGGTCTGACGCCGGTCACGTCATCAGCAAACAACCGTGCTCCCACGTTGCACCTGCTTCCGGCGGAGTGGAGGTTGGTATGACCCATCCCATCGGAGGGTCATTCGGAGAGCAGCCATTGCAAATCTCCGCCCATTAATGAAGGAAGGACAGGGTTATCCCGGTGTCAGGCGAAGGTACGAGCCAAGTTTTGGTCAAAGTAGGATGGGTCCCCACCCAAAAGAAGGGTAGGTAGAAATGGTATATGTGGTATCCCCTTGAGATATAAAAGGAGGACCATGCCTACCAAGAGAGGGGACTGACGGACTAACAGACTGGAGGGAGCTGAAAAAGAAGAAAGAGGAGAGCAGAGGTCGTAGAGAGAAAGAGTGAGAGGGTCTCTAGAGTTTGAACTCTTTTGATCTCCAGCTCCTTGTAGCTCCTTCGTACACAGATCCACCAGAACACAGGAGTAGGGTATTACGCTTCTCAGCGGCCCGAACCTGTCTACATCGCCCGTGTCTTGCGCATTTGCTCTCTCGCGAAACATTCCACAGATCGAGGGCTTAGAACCTCACCTAGCGCCCCCGGCCGAACCGGCAAAGGGGGGCCCGCGCGGTCTCCCGGTGAGGAGCCCCAACGGTCCGTCATCTGGCGCGCCAGGTAGGGGGCGCGTGTGTTTTTCTAAGCTCTCGTCCTCTTTCGTGTGCGCCAAGCTTCTCCCGTTCAGCCCAATGGCCGAACGGGCAGTGGCGCACAACCTCTCTCCGAGCGCTAGCGGTGACGACGGGGAGCAGAACCCGCGCCGTCGAGCTCGTACTCCACCGCCCCCCTCTCGCCGAAGTCTTAGGCGGGAGGAGGCGCTCGAGGGGGTTGAAAGATCCGCGACTTCGCCGCCCACGAGCGATGGAGAAGGACGGCGAGACGGGGAGCATCGCCTCCTCGTCTACGGCGATGGTAGCACGCCCCAGGGCGCGCTCCAAGCTGCGGGCGCGCTCTTGCGTCACCCGCCCGTCGTCCCCGATCCAGAGACTCCAGCCCGACGTTGGCTGGATGACGTGGCCGACTTGGTCATGACGGCGCAGCAGCGCCTAGGCGCCGGTGGGCGGTCCTCCGCCACCAAGGCCTCCGGCGCTGCTACCGCCGGCTCCGTGTCGTCGAGGCGGAGGGCGCGGCGAGCGGCGGCCGTTACCCGCCGTTCGTCAGCCATTCCCTCGTCAACGCCTCCGACCCAAGAAGATGTGCGTAGGGGGCCGGATGCCCGCCTCAGTATCGAGCGCCGGCGCAATGGTCGTCGTGCTGCCCACGCAACGGAAGGCGCTTCCTCGTCCGGAGCGCCACTTCGGTTCGGGCGCGGGGGCCAGCCCCACGTGCCCCCGGTTGGTGGTGTCGACTGTCGAGCCTTTGTGGCGAGCCTTCGGAACGTCCGTTGGCCCTCAAGGTTCCGGCCCACCATCACCGAAAAATATGACGGAAGCGTCAACCCCGCCGAGTTTCTCCAGGTCTACACGACCGGGATCGAGGCCGCCGGGGGTGACGACAGGGTCATGGCGAACTTCTTCCCCATGGCCCTGAAGGGACAGGCGCGGGGTTGGCTAATGAACTTGCCGCCCGCGTCGGTCCACTCTTGGGAGGATTTGTGCCAGCAGTTCACCATGAACTTCCAAGGCACATATCCGCGCCCAGGTGAAGAAGCGGACTTGCATGCGGTACAGTGAAGGGACGATGAGTCTCTTCGCTCGTACATTCAGCGGTTCTGTCAAGTCCGCAACACCATACCATGCATCCCCGCACACGCGGTAATCTACGCGTTCAGGGGGGGCGTGCGGCACAACCGCATGCTTGAAAAGATCGCCTCCAAGGAGCCCCAGACCACCGCGGAGCTTTTTCAGCTCGCGGACCGTGTGGCTCGTAAGGAGGAGGCCTGGACCTGGAACTCCACCGGTTCCGGTGTGGCAGCTTCGGCCGCCCCCGGATCCACCGCTCGGTCAGGGCGGCGGGACAGGAGGAGGAAGAAGAGGTCGGCCCATTCCGACGACGAGGGACACGTCCTCGCCGTCGAGGGCGCTTCGCGGGCCACCCGAAAGGGGAGGCCTGCGAGCGACAAAAAGAAGGAGGCCGGTGCTCCCAGCAGGGAGCGCCCGACCAGCAAGTGGTGCACCGTGCACAACACCTCCCTCCATGACCTCGCGGACTGCCGCGTGGTCAAAAGTTTGACTGAGCGGACGAGGAGGTGGGAGGAGGAGAGGAGGCAGGAGCGCCGTGAGGGCAAGGCCCCGGCGGCTCCCTTTGGCAACCGGCGAAATGAGGCCAAGCAGAAGGCCCCCGCCGAGGACATCGACGATGGCGACGATGACCTAGGGTTCCAGGAGCCTGGGGCCACCATCGCCACCGTCGATGGGGGAGCGTGCGCTCACGCTTCTCGTCGGAGCCTCAAGGCCATGAAGCGAGAGCTTCTGGCCGCGGCCCCTACCCATGAGGCGACTCGGCGGGCGCGGTGGTCGGAGGTTGCCCTCACCTTCGACCAGACCGACCACCCGCCGTGCGTTGCCCGGGGAGGACAGATCACAATGGTGGTTTCCCCCACCGTTTGCAACGTGAAGTTGGGGCGTGTCCTCATAGACGGGGGTGCAGCCCTCAACATCCTTTCCCCCGCAGCCTTTGACGCCATCAAGGCCCCGGGGATGGTGCTTCGGCCGTCCCAACCGATTATCGGTGTGACGCCGGGGTACACTTGGCCGCTAGGTCATATCGACCTCCCGGTCACCTTCGGTGGATCCGCCAACTTCCGCACGGAGCGGGTGAACTTTGATGTGGCGGACCTCAGTCTGCCCTACAACGCGGTCCTGGGGAGGCCCGCGTTGGTGAAGTTCATGGCGGCGGTCCACTACGCCTACCTCCAGATGAAGATGCCGGGCCCCGGTGGCCCCATCTCTGTCCATGGCGACCTCAAAGTCGCGCTTGCTTGTATGGAGCAGCGCGCGGACCACCTCGCCGCCGCGTCCAAGCCCGAGGGTGGCAACGAGAGGCTCAGCACCTCCGTTCCAGCCGCCCCGAGGCAGCGGATGATCACGTGCGACGAGGTCCCGGTCAAGGAGGTTGCCTTGGGCGACGGCCCGTCGAAGACCACACGAATCAGTGGTCTTCTGGACGGCAAATAGGAAGACGCGCTCGTCTCCTTCCTGCGGGCAAACGCCGACGTCTTCGCCTGGAGACCGGCGGACATGCCCGGGGTCCCCAGAGAGGTGATTGAGCACCATCTCACCGTGCGGCCGGGCGCAAGGCCGGTCCGGCAGAAAGTGCGGCGGCAGGCCCCGGAACGTCAAGCCTTCATCCGCGAGGAGGTGGCGCGACTTCTGGAGGCCGGATTCATCCGAGAGGTTATCCATCCGGAGTGGCTGGCGAACCCGGTCGTCGTTCCCAAGGCGAACGGTAAGCTTCGGATGTGCATCGACTACACCGACCTTAACAAGGCATGTCCTAAGGACCCTTACCCCCTGCCACGCATAGATCAGATTGTCGACTCCACCGCGGGGTGCGACCTTTTGTGTTTTCTAGATGCATACTCTGGTTATCATCAGATTCGCATGGCTAGGGAGGATGAGGAAAAAACTGCATTCATTACCCCCATAGGAACTTATTGTTATACGACAACGCCTTTCGGGTTAAAGAATGCAGGTCCTACTTTTCAGCGTACTACTCGAATTTCTTTGGGTAGTCAAATAGGACGTAATGTTGAGGCCTATGTTGATGACTTGGTTGTGAAGACGCGCAACCAAGAGACCTTACTCTCGGATCTAGCGGAAACTTTCGAAAGTCTCCACTCCGCCCGCATAAAACTGAACCCTGACAAGTGCGTGTTCGGTGTGCCTGCGGGCAAGCTTCTCGGGTTCTTGGTCTCTGCCCGAGGCATCGAGGCCAACCCCGAGAAGATACGAGCTATAGAGCGGATGCGCCCCCCCAGCAAGCTTAGGGATGTGCAATGCGTCACCGGCTGCATGGCTGCCCTAAGTCGGTTCATATCGAGGTTGGGAGAGAAGGCGCTACCCCTATTTAAGCTCCTCAAACGCTCCGGGCCGTTTATCTGGACGGAGGAGGCTGAGCGGGCCTTCACTCATTTGAAGGCGTACCTCAGTTCTCCCCCAGTCCTGGTCGCCCCGGAGCCAGATGAGCCGCTGCTACTTTACCTGGCGGCAACCCCGCAGGTGGTCAGCGCGGCGTTGGTTGTGGAGCGCGATGAGGACAACCCTCACCTCGCGCATCCCCACCCTGTGTCGACTCGACCCGGGAGAGAGCAGGGAGGAGAGGCCCCCGAGCCGAACGGCGGCCCGAGGCCCCCGACGGCCGGAGCTGGCCCTCCGCCTGCTTGTCCAACGGTGCCAAGTGCCCCCGACCCCCAGGATGGCCCCGGGGCCACTGCGGGAAGGCCGCGCCAGTCGCCCTCCGACCCCGAGGTCGTCGGCACAGAAGCCGAGTGCGCCCCGTGCGGCCTCTCGGACGAAGAGCGCCCTGGAGATGCGGCCCCTAGCGAAGAGGATCGGCCCCGCCGAAAGGTGCAGCGGCCCGTCTACTTCGTTAGCGAGGCCCTCCGGGACGCTAAGACCCGATACCCTCAGGCCCAGAAGATGCTTTACGCTATTCTGATGGCTTCGAGGAAATTGCGCCATTATTTTCAGGCGCATCGGGTCACGGTGGTTACGTCTTACCCCCTCGGCCAAATCTTGCATAACCGAGAGGGTACTGGACGGGTGGTGAAATGGGAAATCGAACTCTCTGAGTTCGATTTGCAATTTGAACCACGCCACGCGATCAAGAGCTAGGCCCTCGCCGACTTTGTGGCGAAGTGGACCCCAGCTCCCGAGCCCGTCTCCGCCCCCGAGGCCAGCTCGGGCCCCTCGCAGCTGCCTCACACCGCCTACTGGGTGATGCAGTTCGACGGCTCCTTGTCTCTTCAAGGCGCCGGTGCGGGGGTCACGTTGACCTCGTCGAGCTGTGACGTCCTCAGATACCTGGTCCGCCTCGATTTTCGGGCAACCAACAATATGGCAGAGTACGAGGGACTCCTTGCGGGACTCAGAGTGGCAGCTGGACTGGGGATCCGCCACCTCCTGGTGTTAGGCGACTCCCAGTTGGTCGTCAACCAGGTCTCCAAGGAGTACCAGTGCTCTGACCCGCAGATGGATGCTTATGTGCGCCAGGTGCGGCGTATGGAGCGCCATTTCGACGGGATAGAGCTTCGGCACGTGCCCAGACGGGATAACGCGGTCGCCGACGAACTCTCAAGGCTCGCTTCCTCGCGAGCCCAGACCCCACCGGGCGCCTTTGAAGAAAGGCTTGCTCAGCCGTCGGCGCGACCCGACCCCCTAGGGGAGACGGACGCGCCTGAACGGCCCCCGAGGCCCGTCGGAGTCCAGGCCTCGGGACCCGAGGGGAGCGTTCCCGGCTCTCCTAGATTGATTGCTTGGATCGCTGAGATCCAGGCATACCTCGTAGATAAGACTCTACCCGAGGACCGCGAAGGGAGTGAACGCGTCCAGCGCATCTCCAAGCGCTACGTGCTGATGGAAGAGACCCTCTATCGGCGCGCGGCTAACGGAGTCCTCCTGAAGTGCATTCCTCGGGAACAAGGCGTCGAGCTTCTTGCCGATATCCATGAAGGCGAGTGCGGAGCCCACTCCGCCTCACGCACCTTGGTTGGCAAGGCCTTTCGCCAGGGTTTCTATTGGCCAACGGCTCTCAACGATGCGGTTGACCTGGTCCGGCGGTGCAGGGCGTGCCAGTTCCACGCCAAGCAAACCCATCAGCCGGCCCAGGCCATGCAGACCATACCTCTTTCATGGCCGTTTGCTGTTTGGGGGCTCGATATCCTGGGTCCGTTTAGGTGGGCCCCGGGCGGTTTCGAGTATCTGTATGTCGCTGTCGACAAGTTCACTAAGTGGCCCGAGGCTTACCCGGTCATCAAGATCGATAAGCACTCCACGCTTAAATTCATCAAGGGCATCACTGCTCGGTTTGGGGTGCCTAACCGTATCATTACGGATAACGGCACCCAGTTCACTAGTGAGCTCTTCGGCGACTACTGCGAAGATATGGGCATCAAGCTCTGCTTCGCCTCTCCCGCCCACCCCAGAAGCAATGGCCAAGTGGAGCGCGCCAACGCAGAAATCCTCTAGGGCCTCAAAACCAAAACCTTCAACATCCTCAAGAAGCACGGCGACTCGTGGATCGAGGAGTTGCCAGCGGTGCTCTGGGCGAACCGAACCACGCCAAGCCGAGCAACCGGGGAAACGCCTTTCTTCCTCGTCTACGGCACGGAGGCGGTTCTCCCATCCGAGCTCACCCTGAGGTCCCCTCAGGCCGTCGCAGAGATGACCTCGACTACTTGGAAGAGCGAAGGCGGCGCGCGGCCCTCCGAGCCGCGCGCTTCCAGCAGAGCCTGCGGCGCTACCATCAGCGCCACGTCCGGGCCCGATCACTCTGCGTCGACGACCTCGTCCTACGCCGCGTCCAAACGCGTGCTGGACTGAGCAAGCTCTCACCAATGTGGGAGGGTCCGTATCGAGTGATCGGCGTCCCCCGGCCAGGCTCCGTTCGGCTGGCCACGGGCGACGGCACAGAGCTGCCTAACCCGTGGAACATCGAACACCTTCGTCGCTTCTACCCCTAGTGGGGGTCGGGTGTCAGGTCTCGGGCTCGGGCCAACCCCGCGCCCCCCCAAGGCGTGCAGGGTTGGCCGGGGGCTACCACATGCATATCCTTATCTTTTTTCTCTTCCGTATTTCAATAAAAGCATTTTCGATTTCCTGAGGACTGTGTCTGTGCCATCGTTTCCTTTTGAAGAATCTTGGCTTGAATTAGCACGCTCGTGCTCGACCCTACCCTCGGTGGCCCGGGCCGGCTAAAATCGCCAAACGGGGCCCAGAACCGAGCCGTGCCCTGGGGCGTGGTGAACTCCGGGGGGGAATCGGCAAAGGCCCACAATCGGGTCATCCATAACCCTCGGTCACCATGTTCCCGGCCTGGCCAGTCTCGACACGTGGATCTCCCCAGGCACTAGCCCCGACCCGCGCCATTTGAGGTTGGGACCTGGGCACGAGCCCTCGTTCAAGCCAAGACACAGAAGGACCGCGGCACAGACCACCCTCGTCTCATACACACAACAAACAGAGTTGACACAAAAATTTCCTCTTTATTTGATTGCAGATTGAATTAGTTTATACAAGAAGGGGGCCCGAAGGCCTCAGAAGAAGAAAGAAAAAGCTATTTAAGATTGGCGGGGGCCTGGGGGCTCACGCCGACGCGCCCGGGTCGCCGGCCTCGTCGTCGCTGTCGTCCGCACCACCGTCACCGCCCTCCTCGTCAGAGTCGAGGGCGAACGCGAGCCGAGGGGCCGTACCCTCGAAGCTGTGGACGATGTGGTCGGCGGCGTCCCGGACCTGCGCGCGCGCGCCATCCTCGGTTCCAGGAGGGAACTCGTCCAGCGCTGCCCATGGGGAGAAGTCAGGGTCCCTGGCCTGGTAGCTTGCCAGTACGAGCTCCATCGCCCCCCGGGCGAGGTCCCTCGAGGATGACTTGATCGTCTCCTCGAGCTCCTCGGGGAGCCGCTGGAGGGTCCCGGCCATCTCTGAGAGGCGCTGGGCGAGGCCCCCCTGGTTGGCAGCGTATTTCGCGGTCCGCCCGCCCCAGAGGCCCGCCTGCCGGCTGGCACGGTCTAGACGGGAGACGGCGTCCCGAAGCATGCCGGGCCCTACCTCGCCTGCCAAGCGGAGGGCTTCGACCTCCCCGGCGGACGAGTCCAGTGCACCCTGCAGCTCGGCGATGGTGTGTTCGGCGGCTGCGAGGCGGGCGGCTAGGTCGCCGTCGCCCGCGGCCGCCCCGCCGCTGCGCGCTCTCGCGTCCAGCTCCTTCGCCCGCGCCTCGAATTCAGCGGCCCGCTGGTCCAGTGCGGCCCTCTCGGCGCGGGCGCCTTCCAGATTCAGGCGCGCCTGCTCCTCCCGCCGCTGCGTCGCGGCCTCGGCCTCCTCGAGAGCTCGCTTCCGCTCAGTGAGCTCGTCCTCGCGGAGGCGGAGTGCGGACTCCTCTTCGGCGCAGGCGGCCTCGTGCGCCGCCAGCGTTGCCTCCTGGATGGCGACGGCGGCCTCGCGACCCGCCAGTTCCCTCTCCTTCGTGTCCAGGGCGCGGGCGCGCTCCTCCAGCACCGTGGCGCGAGCCTCAAGGGCCTCTTCGCGCTGCCGGGACGCGTCGAGCTTCTTCTCTAGCTCCGCCGCCCGGCTCCCGTATTGGAGGTAGAAGTCGTCTCGCGCCGCGTTGAACACGGCGGTGGCGATGAGGGCAGTCTCCCGCTCCTCCTCCACCTCCCTGGCGATCTCCGCCAGCTCCCTCCGATGGGCCTCGAGCTCTGAGGTGTGCCGGCGGTGTGCCTTGCGGCCCGTCTCCACCATGGCCTCCACCGAGCGTCGCCCCTCTTCGACACGCGCCCACGCCGCGTCGAGCTCCGCCCGCTCTGCCTGCAGGACCTCCATCTGGGCACTTAACCCGTCCAACACCGTGGTGTTCGTGGCGGCCAAGGCCTGCAGAAGGGGCTCCGCGCTCAGTGGGGCAGCGGAAGGCATGGGGGAGAGTCGCCTCGGTAAGGATGCCGCACGGCTCGGCCTGCCGATCGACGTGCCGGACTCGGGGACGTCCCCCGAAGTTGGCTCATCCTGAGCGTCGCCCGAGGGGTCGGGCCCGAGCGGTGCGCCCGCGGCCTCGTCGTGGGAGGACTCGGAAGTCGTCGTCGCCTCGGGCGGAGTCGGGTCGGGGGCTTGGCAGGCCGCCTGGCGTGCGCGCGCCGCCTCCGTCTCCCGGACGGACTCCTCGGCCCGGCGGAGTCTAGCCTCCTCCCGAACGGCTTCCTCAGCCTGGCGAGCCCGGACGGCCTCCTGGGCAGCTTCCTCGGCTTCCCGGAGGCGGTCTGCGGCTTCTCGCCGGTCAGCTTCCCGCCTCCGGGCCTCCGCGGTCGCCGTCTCCTCGGCCTCAGACCGGCCGGACTTGGAATGGCGGGAAGGGCGCGACGGGATCTCGCTGAGGCAGAAGAAAAACCAGAAGATGAAAAACGGGTGAGTAAAAACTTGCCTTGGGAGATGGGAGAATGAATACAGCCGCAGTTGGCGCGGGGACGAACCTGCGAGGAGGTCGGCTAAACGACCACCTTGGGGGGGAGATGAGGTTTCCCCGGCATGGTTCGGTCCCCCCTATCTTGCGGAGCCGCTTCTTTTTTCGCTCCCCCTCGGGCTGCGACGTCGGCACAGCACCCTCCGGGCGCCTGCTGCTGGCACGCACCGCCCCGCCCCCTCGGGGAGGAGATGGGGAGGGGGTATCCTCCTGTTTCCTCTTCCCCCGGGCGTCGGCAGGGCGGCTGCCCCCCGGGCCCCCGTCACGGGGCCCAGAAGCACGACCCCCTCCCGGGGTAGATTGCTCCCCCCTTCGGCTCCCGCCCGCGCCATCGTGGCCTCGAGGAGCCCGCTCCCCTGACGCCCCGACCGCCTGCATGATGGTCAGGATGTTGGCGCGCTCTGGATCGCTGCAGAGGGGGAGGACACCTTGGGGGATGAAGGATGCCTCCACGGAGCTGAGATTCAGCACCCGTTGGATCACCACCTTGAAGTCTTCAGGGACCCAGTCCCATTTGACCCCCTGGTGGGTCCTCATGTAGTCCTCGGACCCGGTGTACTCCCAGGCGCCCCGGGCGCGCCGCTGGAGCGGCGCGATCCGGCGACGAAGGTAATCGCCGTACACCATGGCCCTCGTGAGCCCCTGGGATCGCAGACTAGCCAGGCGGTCAAGAACGGCGTCGTAGCCGTCTCCCAGATCTACCGGCGCCCGCCAGCTGGAGGCCTGCGCCGGGGGCTGGCTCAGAAGTCGGAGGCGCGCTTCGTCGGCGAGAGGGGTGTAGAACTAGTCGCTCTTCCAGTCGTCCCACTTCTTGCGAAGGACGCAGGGAATGTAGCGGTTCAGCACCGGCCCCCGCGGCGGGAAGTAGCAGCCACCGACTACCGACGGTGGCGACACCGGCTGTACGGTGAAGAACCACCGGAATAGCCGGAGAGATGGGTGCACCCCGATGAACATCTCGCACAGGTGCGCGAAGATGGCCAACGTCATTACCGCGTTGGGGGTGAGGTGCGCCATCTGGAGATCATAAAGCTCCAGAACATCCATGAAGAAAGAAGAGAATGGCGGGACCAGCCCTGCCATTGCGAAGGAAAGGAAGAATACGGACCGCCCCGGGTAGTGTGGCGCCGGGCGTCCCTCACCCAGCGCAACCACCTCCCGGCCGGTGGCAGATTCCGGCATGAATCGGCGCGGCAGCCCGGCCTGCCTCTCGCTCACGATGCGAGAAGGCGGCAGCACGCTACCGTCGAGCGGTGCGGAGCCCCGTGCCATGACGCCGGCAGAGGAGGGGATTGAGAGCGAGTGAGTGCGGCGAGGGTAGGGCACAGGAAACGAGAAGTTAGAGCGCAAGCGGCGAAGGCAAGGGGAATAATGGCGAAGAGGAAGGAAACGAATCTCTTCCTTGGCGTCTTTATACCCTTGCCAACGCTATGCCCGGCTCCTCGCTTCCCGCGCCCACTATCTCGCCCCCTCGTTTCTCGCGCCCACTACTCCACTAATCCCGTTCGCCCGTTTGCGGCGCACGAGGCGGATGTGCGGCCGTGACAGTCGAGATGGGACATATCGTGCGCGCGTTAACTACGCTCGCCAACCGATGCACCATCATCACATCTCTAGGCGAAACGAACCGGCTCGTCCCGATTTGCGTGCTACTCAAGTAATGTAGCGGTCTTGAAGAAAGCCGCTCATTATTGTCGGTCGGTTTTCCCTTGCCGATGCGCGCGATTTGCGACCACTGGATTCCTGCTCGCCTGTAGAGACCGGCCCCACCTGTCACCGGGCCTAAGGAGTGGCGTCACGCCCGAGCGTTTTCCTCGTGGAGGGCGATCGCCCTGGCATAACGCCGGGGGCTACTGTCGGTGACATGGGACCGGGGTTATCTTGACTAGAGGTTTGGGGCAGCCGCGGTCACCCACGTGGCCTGACCCCCTCGGGGGGGTCGGGCCCGAGGGTGATGTGGCCGCCCCTCCCTCTGTCTCCCCGAGGGGTCGGGCCGCTCCCGTTTCGACCCCGAGGGCTGGGGCGCCCCGACCCCCTGTGGGTTTGGCGCCACGTGTGTGGGTTAGGTGAGCACAGCGGCGCTCACCTAACCGCGTTTATCGCGGGTTGGACGAGCGTCCCACACCGCATTTAATGCAGCGCAGCACACTCGTTCGGTCCGTGACAGGTCACAGTGTGTGACCGGTTACAGACCGGTCAGATCGCGGGTTAGGTGGCAACAGGCGGCCTTTCGCACGCCTCGCCCCGTCCCGTCGGAATGATGAGAGCCCCTAGGCACTCGTCCCTAGCCGGAGCCGGCGTGGGAACTCCTAGAGTTAGCACGTCAGTCCCGGCTAGATTCATACCAGGCTTCATCGCAACCATTACAAGGAAGTCATTTTACGAAGAAGGGCTGATGGGTGGCATGCTAAACTGACGCGTGGTAGACAAGAATGACCGGTTTGTGACTAGTCTGACGCCGGTCACGTCATTAGCAAACAACCGTGCTCCCACGTTGCACCTGCTTCCGGCGGAGTGGAGGTTGGTATGACCCATCCCATCGGAGGGTCATTCGGAGAGCAGCCATTGCAAATCTCCGCCCATTAATGAAGGAAGGACAGGGTTATCCCGGTGTCAGGCGAAGGTACGAGCCAAGTTTTGGTTAAAGTAGGATGAGTCCCCACCCAAAAGAAGGGTAGGTAGAAATGGTATATGTGGTATCCCCTTGAGATATAAAAGAAGGACCATGCCTACCAAGAGAGGGGACTGACGGACTAACGGACTGGAGGGAGCTGAAAAAGAAGAAAGAGGAGAGCAGAGCTCGTAGAGAGAAAGAGTGAGAGGGTCTCTAGAGTTTGAACTCTTTTGATCTCCAGCTCCTTGTAACTCCTTCGTACATAGATCCACCAGAACACAGGAGTAGGGTATTACGCTTCTCAGCGGCCCGAACCTGTCTACATCGCCCGTGTCTTGCGCATTTGCTCTCTCGCGAAACATTCCACAGATCGAGGGCTTAAAACCTCACCTAGCGCCCTCGGCCGAACCGGCAAAGGGGGGCCCGCGCGGTCTCCCGGTGAGGAGCCCCAACGCTCCGTCAATATATATATATATATATATATATATATATATATATATATATATATATATATATATATTATGGGACGTATGAGTATATTTTATACCAACTGGAATAAAACCACAGAGAAAAACTCACAACACTTCTTGAATTTCATCTGAGCGCTTGGTCCTAATAAGGATCGGTTAGCTCGAGCAAGTTCATCAAACACCACATCGATTATAATCACAGCCTTGCCACCAGATTTTATTCAATATAACACCTGAAAGCTAAGATGTTCAACCTCGGCTCGGCGCCATCAAGTATAGTGCTGAGGCACTGTTTATTTTTAAAATTTAATTTTACCACTATTTCTTCTTAAAATTTAGTTTTACCACTATTCTCTACTGTCAAAAAAAAAACGGGCAAAAAGAATCTGTCCGATCCAAAACAAAACGGCCGAAAAAACCGGGCGAAAAAAAAGAAAAGAGAAACCAAATCGCGAAAAAAAGAAAAGAAAAATGAATCCGATTCCGCAGTAAAAAAAAAAGGGCGAAAAGAAATAAAAAGGGAATCTTTCCGATTCTAAAAAACAAGCGCAAAAAAAAACAGGTGAAAAAAAGACCGGAAAAAAAGCGATAAAAGCAAAAGATCAGAAAAAAAAAAGTCCAACTCCTCCGGTGGAAAAAAAGAGAGAGAAAAAACAAAAAACGAAGAGAAAAAAAACTTCCATCGACAAAAAAAATGTCCGACTCTAAAAAAATCCGACTCCTCGGTGGAGAAAAATAAAGGTGAGAAAAAACAAAAAAAGAGAAAAAAAACTTGTACTATGAAAAAGAAAAAAAAACATCCTCCGCTCGCTCCGTCGTTCCGCTCGCTCGTCGCCGGAGAGGAAATGTGATCAAGAGAGAGGGATTTGGGAGCTAGGGTTTTGCCCCTCTCCCCGGTCGGCGCTTCATCCGGTGCGGGGACGATTGGAGCCGTCCATTAAATCGGACGACTCAGATTCGCCCAGCGTCAGGCCGTTGCTGCCGTTGATTACGCTGCGCCCAATGGACCGCGGAAGTGCATCGGACCGTCCCCGCATACGTCGGCCGCGCTCAGCTGCTCAGCTTGCGGGCCGTCGAATTGACTCTAACTCGCTGAAGATGGGCCAGCTCAAGTTTAGGCCGGCTTGGGAAGACCTAGGCCGAAAGCAAAATTGATCAAACAATGTGGCTCACATTTTTCAAATTAAAGTCCGTTGGATAAACTCTTAAGTAGTCTAGAAAAATAAATCTAGAACTAAATCCTAAATCCTATGCTAATTGATCAAATTAGACTCGGTTCTACCTATTTATTAATGTATCAAATTAGACTTGATTTTTACAGATTTAAGGTTTTCAAGGTGCAACACTATCAAACGGTGTTTTTGCCGTTGCAACGCAATGGCACTATTGCTAGTTATTCTTAAAATACCAGTCGGGGCAACCACAAAAAGGCCAGGTCGCCACCTTCTGGCCGAGCCCAGCACAGCTAGCAGCCCACAGCCAAGCCAGGCCGGCTAGGACGCCTGCTGGTCAAGCAGCCAGCCAAGCCAGCCAAGCCGTGCGCCCATGCGGGCCATGCCTGCCTTTGCCTTGCGCCGCTGCTCGTAGCAGCACGAGCTGCCGCCGCTACACCGTGACGAACCAGTCTCGCGCTCAATCGTGTGGACTGTAGCGCCAGTGCCGTGAGCCGTGTCGACCGTGGTCGCCCTCCAAAGTCTCGCGCCGACGCACGCCCACGACCGCGAGCATGATGCAGCGCCGCGCCTGCTATACTCCAGTGTGCTGCTCCTGCGCACTCGTCGCCACACCACGCCGGGCAAACGACTCCGTCCCATCACGTCGCCTCCGGTCCCGCTCTTGACCACCGCCCGCCCTCCAAGCCGGAGCCTGCCGTGCGCCGCTGCCGCACGCAAAGCACCACGTCGCACCCGAGCCGCGAGCGACGCCGACGCCTCCCTCGCATTCGCATCAGCCCTGTGGCGCAAACAGGGCAAGGGCCCTTTTTCTGCCCGGAATCGCGCTGCGTCGTACCCCGACCATCAAATCCAACGGCCCCACCTCACGTCACGATCTCACGGACAGGAAACCAAAGGACAAGTCCACGACACCATTGCTTCCCTGCCCCATCCCGCGTCGGAAGCCTTACCAACTGCCCCACGCCGCGAGATCGTCGTTCATCCCAAAGCCTGTCTGCCAACTGCCAAGCGCATCCTTCCCAGCCTCGCTCCCCACCCTATCGTTCATCCTGTCCACCCAGAGCCATTGCCACACACACACCGACCGGTGCTGTCGTGCTTCCTCTCCTTTCAGACAAAGCAAAAATTTAATTTCCTTCCAGTGGAGAACCTCGAAGTCAAAGAACAACGTGTTCACCATGCCCAGCGATGGCAGCTTCCGCATCGTCCTCTTCCCGTTCCCGGCGCAGGGCCACTTCTCCGCCTTCCTCTCCCTCGCCGCCCACCTCCACGACGCCCAGCCCACGGCCGACATCACCATCGTCTCCACCCCGCGCAACGTGGAAGACCTCCGCCGCCGGTCGAGCTCCCAGACGCGGTACCTCCGGTTCCACGCCCTGCCGTTCGCGCCAGCCGAGCACGGCCTGCCCGGAGACATCGAGTCGACCGACGCCGTGCCGCTCCTCCACTTCATCACGCTGTTCGAGGCCACCGAGTCGCGCTCGCTACAGGACAGCTTCGACAGCTTCGTCCGTGACTTGATCACCGACGCCGGAGCGGACGGTGCCAGGGTCTGCGTCATCGCCGACCCCTTCCTCGCGTGGACGACAGACGTCGCCCGCCGGCGTGGCGCCGCGCACGCCATCTTCGTCTCCTGCGGCGCGTTCGGCAGCGTGGTGTTCCACTCGCTGTGGAACCACTTGCCGCACCTGCGTGCGCCCGGTGACGACGCGTTCTGCCTCCCGGACCACCCGGAGGTTACTGTCCACCGGTCGCAGCTTCCGCCTTACCTACTCCACGCCGACGGCACGGACCGGTGGTCGGCCCACCACCGCCGGCAGACATCGGCCGGGTACGACACCGACGCGATTCTCATCAGCACGATGGAGGAGTTGGAGACGACCGGGCTGCGCATGCTCCGGAAAACGATGGGCGTCCCGGTCTATCCCATCGGCCCTCTAGTGCGTCGCCGGACGGAGCACTCCGATCACATCGGTGACCATAACGACGATGACGTCAAGCGGTGGCTCGACACCCGAGAAGAGAGGTCAGTGCTGTACATCTCATTCGGGTCTAATAACTCGCTAAGGCCTGACCAGATGGTTGACCTCGCCATGGCACTGGAGCTCACCGGCAGGCCGTTCATTTGGGCTATCCGTCCGCCGTTCGGGTTTGACATCGAGACCACCAACGGCCGCGAGTTCAGCGCCGAGTGGTTGCCGGAAGGGTTCGAGGAGAGGATGCGTGCCAAGAACATTGGGCTTCTCATCCACGGGTGGGCTCCGCAGGTGAGCATCCTCGCGCACGCGTCCACCGGCGCGTTCCTGAGCCACTGCGGCTGGAACTCTGTGCTGGAGAGCATGGCGCACGGCGTGCCAATCATCGCGTGGCCGCTCACGGCGGACCAGTTCTTCAACGCCCAGATGCTGGAGGAGTGGGGCGCGTGCGTGGAGGTGTCCCGCGGGAACTGGCCGGACTCCCCGGCGCTGGAGCGTGAGAGGGTGGTCGAGGTCGTGGAGATGGTGATGGGGATTACGGCGAAGGCGGACAAGATACGACAGAGTGTGAAGCAGATTCAGGGGATGATTGGTCGAACTCTGGAGGACGGTGGTTCGTCCAAGACAGCATTGGAGGAATTCTTGAAGCTGCATGGTCACATTATGCTCATGAAATGCTGACGCCGAGAGAAATAATTTTCTGTTTTAGCAATTTGCCCAACCTTGAAACGTGGTGCCTGAAATAACCTATTATGTGTTCTTGAATAACGCACGCATTTGGGTTTTGTATTGGAAAAGCTAATTTCGCAAGAAGGTTAATACACAACAGCTATAGCATTGAAAAATGGTAAAGCCTTGTCCGCGTATCAGCCACGCTTCGCAAGGGAAGAAAATTTGGTAGGAAGTCAGTCTCTCTGCTTATCGAAGGACGTTGCCACGTATACAGGGAAACTGTTTTAACAGCTTGAGTGGACATACACCCGTTTATTGCGCGTCATCTAAATAGTTATAAAAAAAATTAAAAAAATATGAATAAGATAGATCAATATGTAATATATCAATCCACAAAATGCAAGTTAAAATTCAACTTCTACAAGTTTATTATCTATTATCTATCTATTATATACTAAAAGTACATTAAACTTCCTACAAACTTTCCTAAACTGCCACGTGTTATTTCTATAAATACTCCTCAATCGCTACGTGGCATTTTAATAGATGGGTGGACCCATTATTTTTTATTATTAGATTATCTTTAAAAAAAGAAGCCCACAACCCAACTCCCTCCTATCCCCTCTCCCACCGGCCCACAGTACTACAACTACGTACGGACATACACGTAGTATGTACGCTTCCTCCTCTAGTACTACATCTCTCCTTCCTATATAATCCTATTCTATTCTATAGCTAATAATTTCTGAAGGTAGCTACTAATTTTAATGTAGAAAAAATATAAAAGAAATGAAACAACTTACTGTCCATTTCCATTTCCAGAAACCTACTATCTTAAACATTAGATTTGAAGTGTAGATAATTCAAACTAGTGGATCCATTAATTTGAACTCTCTCTCTCTCTCTCTCCCCGAGTCGCCACATGTCACTTTAATAAAATAGAAAAATCTGACCATCAATTTACATATAAATTGGTGGACCCAATAATTATGTTAGATTTTTCTTTCCACTAAAATAAAATCTCCCTTCGTCCACATACGCCTCCACAACGTACGCACTATTCATCTTCACAGCAATGTAGGTACGATCCCTCCGTTTCCTTTCTTTTCCTTTTTTATTTCCATGATAATTAAAATTAAAAAAAATAGAGGCCTAAAATGTGCATTAACCTACTAGATCTATTTAGCTCTTCGTCTAGCCTCTCCTAATAAGTTCATTACACATCATATAAAAAATCTGACCATCGATTTACATTTAAATTGGTGAACCCAATAATTTTAATGTTAGATTTTTCTTTCCATTAAAATAAAATCTCCCTCCGTCCACGTACGCCTAGGGATGAAAGTGGTTCGGATGCTTTCCGTCCGTCCGGACCAATTTTCGGATTCGGAAAAATTCGGTCGGAAATATCCGGAATTTCTCGGATTCAGAAATGAATTCGGATTTTTTTTCTCAGATATGAAAACGAATACAGTAAGGGTGATATCCGACGGAATTGGAAAACGGTCGGAAACTATCTGGCATTTTTCATCGGATATCCGGAGATATTTTTCAGCAAAAAAAAAAACCAGAAATCCTAGCCGGCTAGCCGGCCGTGCCAACTGCCCGCTGCCGCCGCCCGTTGCCGGCCGACGCCGTCGCCGGCCACGGCTCCCACCCGCCACCGTCGCCGCCTTGCGGCGCGTCGCTCGAGCCCTCCCGCCGCGCGAGCACGCCCGCCACAACCCGTCGCCGCCCGCCGACGCCGCCGCCGCACGGCGCGCCGCTCGAGTGTGGGGACACCCGATAAAGTCATGGTGCACCCACGAATACGTAACCGCCCAGGATGTTCAGTTACGCATGAAATGATATAAAAGCATAAACTTCCATCATACAATACTTAAGTCACTTAATTCACAACACAACATAAATACAAACCATTACATATATGGCCTATAAAGCCTTATTTCTACAAACAGATAAACTGCTAGACTCCACCACAGGAACTGTCTGAGCATAGGATGACCTAGAAACCATAGTTGTCCCACTCTAACAGATCAACAGGTTCTCCACATGCATCTTCCTCTTCATGATCTGAACCCATTTATGAGTACAAATGGTACTCAGCAAGACATGCTTATGATAATAAATACAATAATTGCAATATACAACATGCAGTATTGAGAGCTGGAAGGTTTAAACCCTAACCTTAACAGTTATTTCATAGAGCCTATCTTAATAAGCATTTGTTATAAACAACACTATTGAACATTTAATTTAAACAATAATAACGAGCATAAAAGTATGAATGTTACTTATAAATAACATGAATAGAACATTAAATAATAAATAAGTTAACCATATTAATTCATAGCCATTTAGTTTAACTTGTGCCCATAATCAGGAATCACCCATAGACACATCTCCATTAACCGGGAGCATGGCGTATTCGAATACTCAACGACTCTGCAGTGTCTGCCCAGCTTTACCCACACGATACCCACAGCTGGCCGGGCTGAAAAGTAACAAGGTGTAATATTGCTCCATATATCTCTCCCTTCTGCCTAGTAATTATAAGTTAAAGGATGCTCGGGATGTTGCTCGGAGTGATCTGGTCCGAGGTGTGTGCCAACCTACCTCCGCATCCACTTACCATTGTTCGTTACTCGATGGGCAGCCTAGAACTTCATGGACCCATAGGGTAATTCTGAACTCTCGGGGCCCATCGAGCCCACATATATAAATCATATAAACATGAACCATGTCACTTTGCTTCACATACTTGAAAGCTAATGGCCAGTGCACCGAAAGGCCTGCAGAAGTTCAATCAATTGGAGCAATATACGGCCAGGTTCGACAAATCGATCGTGTGGATGGGCGAAACTATGTCATTCTTATTGACACAAGGGGGTTGATTATTATATCAATTTTAAATAAGAAATAACCATAAATATATCCATATATCCATCATGACCATAAGCAGGTCCATAAAACCAAACACATGAACTCTATCATGTGTACCACCCGCTCACATGTGGTGTGATCAATTCTTAGCATATAGCCATAAATAGTTCCATAAGCATGTTTTCATATGCAGTAATAATATCCATATTAAATCAATATCATATTAAATAATTAACAGTTTGTTTAAGTGTTTCTCAAATTTTATCCTAAGTTAGTTAGACTCTAAGGCTCATTAAGGTGTTTATAACAACAACAGAAAATATAATGCAATAATAGTAATATACTTAATTTAAAATAATTCGTGCAGTCTATCATACTCCAAAGGACAAGTACGCTACCAAAATAACTCTCTAACTGCTGGGATTAAATTGTTCAAGGGAGGGTGCATGTCTTGCAACCTTCGGGCGCGATGTAGTCGTACAAATCGTCTCCTCCTGGTGCGGAGATTTCACTCGCTTCGACTACCGGACCAACGTCAGCGTTTTCTATTTACGCAACAATCATCACCACAATAAATAACAGAAAAACAAAGATAAACAAAAGAAAATAGTATCACAAAGTGCAACAATGGGTGGAAAGGATTTTAAATAATTAAATTTAGGGATTTTTGGAATTTCGGAGAATGGCGAACCCTAGGGCTAAAATTAGGGTCGCGACAACGGGTGCTCGGATTGCAACAAAACTGATACTGATGGATTCAGAATAATTCTAGGAGTTTGGAATAGGTCTCAGATTTCGATTTTAAGGTCAAACGGATGGTCAACCTGATAGAAAAATAAAAAGGATTTTTCTGATTTATTTTTCAATAGGAAAATTGGATTTCCTGTTCTTCTCGTTCTGCACATGAACTGGCCGGAATCCCACATTGCCGGCGGCAGAGGAGGCCGGTTTTGGACAAGGGGGCGCCGATTTTGTTATCTAGGGGTCGAGGCGATTCCGTTTTTGTGGTCGGCAGCGAGAGAAGCGCCGGTGGCGAGGCTGGCGGCGGCGGGCAGTAATAGGAGGCGGAGGCGGCCATGGTGGCGGCGACTCCGGCAAACTCCGGTGCGGGAGGCGGCCTGGTGAGGTTTAGTGAGGCGAGAGGAGTCCCAGGGTGGCGACGGCCAAAGCTAGGGCGCCCTGGAGCGGCGGCGCGCCATGCGGCTGGCTGCGGCCGAACAGAGCGGCGACGCCGGGAGGCAGCGCCGGCAGCATTCCGGCGATGGATTGGATGTGTAATGAGAGGGGAAATGGAGTACTCGGCATGGAGAATCCAATTTTACCTTCAATTTCAGAGGATTGGCGATGTATGCGATGAATTTTGGAGCTCAATCAATGGCGCCGGTATTAGAGTTTCGGGGAATTTTCCTCCGGTGACGACGATTGAGTTAGTGGGAGTAGGGGCGGATTTGAGGAGGTGAAATAGGTTGAAATTGCGCTTCTTTTGCCTCCAGTCTTGAGCCTTCTAGTTGAGAAACGAAGGAAATACGGAGGCGGGAAGCTGGAGGTGTCGTCCGTGCATTCGTTCGTCGTTCGTCCTCGTGCGTGCGCGTGCGAGCGTGTGGCATGCGTGGTGTTATAAAACCGGCCCCGAAATCACACCGGAAACCAAACCGCGGAAGAAAACACCATAGGAGATCCAAAACGATGACGACACCGAGACACGATATTTGGTAACGGAGTTCAGCCAAGGCCTACATCTCCGGGGTACTGATTACGGGCGCTCCTCCCCGATCCAGCATATACAGCGTATCAGAGTTACAACGACTAACGGCCGGTCGCCGCCGGCAGCCGCTCCCTCTCGCTATGCTAAGTCGCTATGCGGTTACAACAGGCACGCTCCTCTATTTATGAGAGAACCTAGGATAGAGTCCAACTCATACTCTAGTCCTAATACCTATTACAACTCCAAGTCCTAAACTGTAACCGACTACGTACACATATTCGACACAAACTCTAACAAACTCCACCTTGGCGAATATGCCACGCCAATCCGAATCTGTTACTAGCTCGAACCTTCGTGTACCAGGACTTGAGTTGGTTCTGCCGCAGCTCACGCCGAGCCGCCCGACGAGCCTACGCCAGGCTCGCCGCCTTCAGGATCGTGCACAGCAACACCAGCATACCCATCTTCCATGACTCCACCTGCAACAGCACTCCCTTGTAACTTGTACAAACATGAGCTTGTCCTCTCACCAATCATAACAGTCTTGCCGTCCTTCATGATATTCATGGTCTTCCTATCAGAATCCACCTGATACAACCAACCTATCTCATGTAGGCTCCCAAGCGAAATCAAACTCTTCCTTAGTCCCGGCACGTGTCTCACATCTTGAACTTGACATCGCCCATTCCAACAACACGATAACTCGTGTCATCGCCCAAGTAAACAACACCAAAATCACCAGATTTGTATGAAGAGAACTACTCCCGCTCCGATGTCACGTGATAGGAACTAGCTGAGTCCAACATCCACGCTTCTCCAGACTTCTCGTTAGACACTGTAAGAATCTCATGACTACTGCTATCTGAATCATCACCACGAGCTGCTAAACTTGCAATGCCATCTTTCCTCTTCTTCAGTAACGGACAATTCCTCCTTATATGTCCAAACTCATGACACTTATAGCACCGTGCCCCCTTCTCCTTGCTCTTCAACACCCCCGCTTCATGATCATGCTTTGCCTTGACCAGCAAACTCTCAGCCTGAGAAGCCTCCATTGCCTCGTTTTTCTTTGATCTTCTCAAGTCTCGTGCAAGCAACGACGAAATTATCTCCTCAGTTTTGATAGTATCCTTGCCGTGCATCAGGGTAGTCACCACATGTTCATACGACGGTGGAAGCGAGCACAGAAGAATTATGGCCTTGTCTTCATCATCCAGTTTCACATCTAACTTACTTAGATCCACAACCAACTGATTGAAGACGTCCACGTGCTTCCTAAGATCTGACTCCTCTTGCATCTGCAAACCATACAGCTATTGTTTGAGATACAACTTACTCGTCAGCGACTTGGACATATACAGGCTTGCCAACTTGTCCCAAATTTCCTTCGGCGTTTTTTCATCCATGACCTGATACATGACTGTTAACAGTGGAATTTGGAAAGCCCGAAGTAGTCATCGGCTTAGAGTCAGCATCGGCTTCGAAGTCCTGAGATTAGCCGATGAGAGTTGTCAAGTCGTCAGTTGTCGGATTCTTGCTATATTCGGTTAAGGAAATTGATCTACTAAAGGAAGCTTATCCAGAAGAGACCGAGTTCAAAGAGAATGCGGCATGGCAAGTTATCTATTAATTAGGAATAGTTTGTTAGTTTCCTTTTATCTTTAGGAAAGTGTGTTTAGTTATAAGGACTTTATCTTTTCCTTTTATCTTTAGGAAAGTTTCTTTCTTGTCCAACAAGGACTTGTATCAACCCATGGGTATAAATATGTACACCCGGGGTCTATGTAATCTATCTCGACGATCAATACAATTCGGCGCATCGCCACCCTTTTACCTTTTCTACTTTATTTTATCGTCCGGCGGGACTTGGCACCTGATGCGGGGCTGCATCGGTGTTCGATCTCCGGCGAAGGGGTAAGTTCAATATTCCGTCGGCCTAGGCAATTGTATCGTCTATGCCGGCGTTGTTCAAGGCTGCATCAGTACATTCGACCTCTTGGATTGCTCTGGTTTGGATGATATATTTGCCTACCTATTTATCATATGTCTCTGTTAATCTAGTCTTAGCATATCAATTTAGCTCTATCGGCTGCTTCTCGTTTTAGGGTTTATGCCGGTATTGGCTAAATCGCCTTGCTAGATTAGATTAGCTTAGACATCTACCACCCTGAAAACTCAGTCAACAGCTTGAGAATACTATTGTTTTGTTTTTGAAAACTAATGGCTACATCTCTTCCTCGTTTTAAGAAGCTTATTTTGAGGGGTCTTGATATTTTGATAATTATTCGTTACCGTATTCATTTCGATTCGTATTCGCTCCGTATCTGTATTCGATAATATTCGATTCCGTTTTCGTATCCGGGTTTCCGATTCCGATTTCGATTCCGAGAAAAAATATGAAAACAAATATGATAGAGCTAGTTTCCGACCGTATTCGATCGGTTTTCATCCCTACCGTACGCCTCCACAACGTACGCATTATTCATCTTCACAGCAATGTAGGTACGATCCCTCCATTTCCTTTCTTTTCCTTTTTTATTTCCATAATAATTAAAATTAAAAAAATTACAGGCCTTAAAAGCATTAACCTACTAGATCTATTTAGCTCTTCCTCTAGCCTCTCCTAATAAGTTCATTACACATCATATAAACTAGATGAAACCCCGCGCTTCGCTGCAGGCACATTTGAGAACGTATGTAAATATGCATATTAGTATGGACAATTAGATTGTATTGTTTGAACCTGAAAACAAAATACATACCGAGCAAGTTAAGCTGCTTCTCGCTATGTCAGGACAGCTATATTGTAATCCTCTATATCCTTCCCAACTACTCAAATAAATTAGTGATAGGACATATAAGTATTGGCTGCAAGTATGACGAATCTTTTCTTAAGAAACTAAAACAACAATAAATGCATAGGATAGGGATTCTTTCTTGAAGTTCAGAGAAACCAATGGACAAAACTTTCATAGTGCTCATGCTTGGTTCAAATCATAATGTGTACTCAAATAGAATCTGGTTAAAATAAATGTTAAATTCAGGCTTACCAAATAGAATCCAACATACGATGAAAAGATTCATGCAAAGGGGAAGAGACTTGGTTATAGTGGGGATTGTAAAGGGGCTTATTAAAAGGTTTGGAAGAGAATCGCAAGAGGCACATGAATCTTATTAACCATCGCACCTCCTGGCTCAATTGATTTGGCTGTTTCTACTGTAAATTAATGCATGTGATTAAGGGAGGGGAATGGGAAGGAGCAAGGTGATTACCATGCATGCTGGGCAAGAGGATAAGGGATCCAATGGTGTATATCTGATGTACATATTGATCGAACGGCTAATATAATGTTGATGACGTGGCGAATTGAAGAGGCAGCTTTGGGTCTTAACTTTATAGAAAGAAGGGATATTCCTAAACATCCATATAGGACTACTAAATTAGAGAAAATCTAAAAAAATAAAACATTCGAGTAACGTTTACATTATTTTAGGTTATTAGATATATCTTTTTCTTACAAAAAAAAAACATCCTAAACTCCCACCGCGATCCTATGCAGCATTAAAACCCATTAGCCATCCTTATAAATGTTTCTAAAACACTATGTGACACTTCTAAATTAGAGAAAAATCTTAAAAATTTCAGAACAAAACATCTAATCATTGGTTTCGACTTAAACCGATGGACGTACCATTTAGGTTGTTATTAGATTTTTATTTAAGACAATACCAAACCTTCTTTCCACGCTCCCCACCCAAACAATGTTAAAGACTTATACATTAAACATCCTATAAATATTTCTAAGCCACTATACAGGTCTCTCATAAGTTAAAAGAATCGTACAAAATTATGATAAAAAACAAAACACCTGACTATCGGTTTCGACTTAAACATGCAACGCATTATTTTAGGTCATCATATCAATTATTTTTTTAAGAAAAATATCCGGCCCTCCCTATCCCCATGTGGTGTGCGTCGTTCATCCTTTTCTCTTAGTTTTATCCTTATGATAATTGAAATTTAAATTATCTTTATGGGGAGAAAACCATTAATGGACCTCCACATATCAGGTCTAGCCAGCTCTTCCATGGTTCCTTTTCTTCTCTTTCTCCTCTTACTAGCATTTATAGGAACAATATAAATAAAATAATTATAACCTTTTAAATCACATATTCAACTTGTGATATGTTTGAACTACTATATTTTTTAGTGAAAACAATACTTTAATATCCATATTGACTATATTTAAATGCTAACATAAAAATTACATTCCAGACTATCGGGTCCCAGAACTAATGATTCGGAAACCGACATGTTTAACTGTATCAAGTCCTGAATCAGTAGATTGATATAGGTTCAACAATCTGGATCTTCATCGCATACATTTGATCAAGGCTCCAAAGGAGATTTCTTTATGTGATATAATAGGGTATTTACAAGGTTGTGGCTAACTATTACAACAGAAGCTATAGAATGACTTGACCCTAATGTTTGGCTATAGACTTAAACCATCTATCTAATCTATATTTGCGAATTAGGTTGAGAAGAGACTAACTTATATAAGACTAACTTATATAATTGAACTCCCGGCTTCGGCAAGAATTCCAAATTAACTCTGAAAGAAGGGGGTTAAAGCAAGGGTGAGTACAACGTACTCAGCAAGCTATTATATTAATCAACAATGAATGCATGAAATGGTAATGTATGTGTAGAGCTAGGTTTAATTGCAGAAAGCTGAGAATGTAGAAGTAGAAAGTCTATAATGTTTATAATGCAACAGTATTTAATAAAATCTGGAATTATGTTTCTAACCAAGATGCCATTGTGAGTCCCATTGCCCGATAACCACGAGCACGGCTATTCGAATAGTTTTAAGAAACAGTAGATGTACGCTTTACTCGCAATCCATGACGTGCCAAACACATTAGCCTTGTCATCGCAAAGCTTTTCGGTTACTAACATCATTGGTACCTGTTCCATGAACTCTAGTCCCCATGCGCTCTGAACGTAACGTTATCAGCAGCGAGAGGAGTTCTGGCATTCCCGAGGTCTTTAGAGAGAACTGATTTTATGACACCATGTCATCGCAATCAGGGTTCACAAACAATTTGTGCACAATTCATCTCATATATTTACCTGCGCCTCGGTAAATATCACAGTTGCCCTTCGCGGCATAAATTTGCCTCCTGCGCGAGGACTTAAGAAGAACCACTATACAGAGGTACCACCTTTGCTAGATAACTTAATCAGCTAGGTCTATGCCCATACAAGAATTGCGGTCGTACTCGTATGTTCTTCACATGTACTTAGCAGTTTTATGTCGGTTGGAACAGTACTAGCCACCTGGAAATCAACCATTTCTACCATACTGTTCCAATCTAAGTTCATTATATTTTATGCAGTCCAATTAGGCAGGGCTAAGCAAAGCTAGCATATCTGGTTTGCTATGTTCAGGTTACGCATTCGAAATCATGAATGACTAATGCATGAGATAATGGAGATATAGAATATAGGATAATTATGCTCAAAGGAGAGAGATAATAACTTGCCTTGCTCCAACGCAAATAAATTCAAGATAGGCAACCTGATTATCCGATTCTCGAAATACCACATGTTGCCATCCAAAAGATAATAGACTCTACTAAGAAAGACGAAGAACCAAATTCAATAAAAGTCATAAAATAACGAGAAAACGATAAACGGTAAAGAGGGCTTGGTTTTAGGATATAGCCTATCTCTTTTATAGGACATAGGGATTATTGAGCTAATATTATATGTGGAGGTTCTAAAGGGTTGTAGGCTAGAGGGGATTAAACAACTAATGTCGCTTATATTTCATGTGTGGGTTTTGGTTTCTTGGAGAGTAGGAGATATACTGAATAATCTAACTGGTTAAGTGGATATGTGGCTAGTATTTATCGAGGTTGGCTTTGGTAGAAGAATGGCTAGGATTTAGTTGTTCTCGAGTCGATGCTGAAATACGATAGCATATCGGCTCGTATTTCATGTATAGGCTATGGGTAGTTGGAGGGTAAATGGTTGAGATTATAGCTGGTGGGGGTCTGGCTTCAATTGTCTAAGCCGATATCGAGCTAAGATAAATATCAGCTAGGGTTTGGGTGTTCGCTAGTCGTCGCTAAAGCATGACGACTAGGTTTGGTATCTTCTCTAGCCGGTATTAATAGACAATCTAACGGCTAGAGGGATGGGAGGTTTGTGCAGGTTTAGCGAGGTGGAAGTGTTACTCCGACAACCGTGAGTGGCGGCAGAGCGGTTAGAATCACACAGGGCCCGAAAGCTAACTGTGCGGCGTGCTATGGTGGTCGAGGGAATAGTGAAGCTCCGACCGTTGTACGCGGCGAGGCGTAGGGTGCCAGGAGCAGCACTTCGACCTTTGGTTTGGGTTTTGCCAGGCTTTACAACCAACGGTTCGACGTCAGGGCCAATAGACCGCAAACGTCCCCATGGAAGGCGTAAAGTTCCAACCGGCCGCATTTTAGTGGCTAATAGGTATTTTGGGGTAAAAGAAAGTATTTGAAAAAGGCAAATATAAATTCAAATGATATTTGAATAAATTCAAATAAAATTATAAAATAGCAAATTAGGTATCAAAATATAGCTTTTGAATTTAGATGAATTTAGATCTAGGTTTCATTGCAATTGGATCTACGGTTTAGGAGATATGGGCTTCTAAAGAATTGGATTTGAATTAAATAGGGAAAATAGGAAGAGTTACTGTGCAGGGGCCCACCTGTCAGTGTTTGTTTTCTTTTCTTTTTCTTTCTCTTCTTCTTCCTCCCGTATCTTCCTTCTTCTTCTTCAGCCGAGTAAACGAGAGGAGAGGGAGAGAGGGACGCCGGTGCTCCAGTGGATGGGGGACGGTGACGTCGGTGGCGGAACGTGTTCCCGAGCAACGCACACCCGGGGAGGGTGGTGGTTGGGAGAGAGGAAGGGTGGGTTGGCCGGAACAGCGGCAACACTAGCTCACCTTCGGCCGGCTAAGGTGGTAATGGTGGTGGCTTAGTTTGGAGGGAGAGAGAAGGGGGAAATGGACAAAATGGATTCGCCGGAGTGAAGAGAGATTAGTGGTGCATGGATTCGAGAAGTGGACCTGTATGGGAGGAGATCGGCCGGGACTTAGTGGTGGCCGGTCATGGTGGAGAGAGAAGAGAGAGCTCGTAGAGCTCGGATGATGTGGGGAAAAGAGAGGGCTTCACCGGCTATTTATAGGATTCGGGAAGTCGGTTCACCGGAGGAGGACGAGGAAGGCACGGCGATGGTAGCGTGAGGAGGAGGATGACGGCGCCGGTCTCGTCCTCTGATTGGGCATCGATCTCAGTTCGGCTCGTGTTTGATGTCAGCGAAGTGACATGCGGCCGACGTCTGTTGGAAATTTGGTCATAATTCGGCATATTCTAATCCAAAATATTAAGACAATAAACATGACATTTTTAATATGAGTAGATCTAGTGATAATGCTTGATGTATACAACTTGAGCATGCTTAAAATGAAATACGCATCAACATTTACATAGTAACGCAATGCTGCCATTGCGAAGAACATCAACAAAGAAACATCTAATAGAATCAGGAGAATGAAACTATACCCTAAGAACGTCCCACCGCTGGATTTTGAGGCAGTATTGCCTCCGTTGATGTCGTTCACCTCCTTGTCTCCAATCTCCGTCGACATGTTGACGAAGGCGTCGATGCAGCAGTAGTAGTCGCGAAGAACAGGAGCAGTCGCGCTTGAAGCGCTATCTAAAAACTTGATCGCCCGTCTACCCGTGCAAGTTCTCAAGCGGACGGAGTTCCGGAGGCACCTGCTCGTCCTGTACACCTGTGCGTGCAGGTGAACAGAACCGGGGAAGGATTCTGCAGCTCAGGAACAGAGGAGGAGGAACTCGAAGTACAAGAGTCGTGAAGAACTTTGTCGTCGTTCTGGTCGCTGCGGAGTATATATATGCGAGCGCGAGAGTAACGTTCGGAGTCATCAACCGCGGTGTTTAATTTCGTAACCGACGCGCTCGTTAATACAGAATCAATTCACGGCGTTTAATTCCGTAACCAACGGAATCAAATCAATTCACGGCATTTAATTCCGTAACCGACGGAATCAATTCACGGCCTTTAATTCCGTAACCGACGGAATCAAATCAATTCACGGCGTTTAATTCCGTAACCGACGGAATCAAATCAATTCACGGCGTTTAATTCCGTAACCGACGCGTTCATTGATACGAAATCAATTCTCCGTGTTTATTACCGTCTGTTACAAAATGAGAGAGCGCAGCAGCAACTGTCTGCCTCGCCTCGCCTCGCCCCGCCTGGTTGTCCGCGCACCATCTCAACCGGTCAACAGAGACTCTCGACTAGCTCCGTATTTAAGTTGAGACCTCTTCACTTAGATTTCGAAGGTGGTATTATTACCCATAGCACTTTGACGGAGCGTGGGGCTCCTCACCGGGAGACCGCGCAGGCCCCCCTTTGCCGGTTCGGCCGGGGGCGCTAAGTGAGGTTCTTCGCCCTCGATCTAAGGAACGTCCGCGAGAGAGGAAGTGCACAAGACACGGGCGACGTAGACAGGTTCGGGCCGCTGAGAAGCGTAACACCCTACTCCTGTGTTCTGGTGGATCTGTGCGTGAAGGAATACAGAGAGCCGGAGAGCGAGCGAGAGTTCAGGGTCTAGAACCCATTCGCTAGAGTCCCAACCCCTCTTCCCTTTTTTCTCCCTCCCCCTCTCCTCTCCTAGCGAGCGAGAGTTCAGGGTCTAGAACCCATTCGCTAGAGTCCCAACCCCTCTTCCCTTTTTTCTCCCTCCCCCTCTCCTCTCCTAGGCCTGGGCCTCCTTTTTATCTGGTCAGGGGTCACCACAAGGGCCTCCAGCTGCCTAAGAAAGGAAACATGCTTTTTACAATGAGGGCTAGTCTACAGCCGGAAGTGACCTCTGACAAGCAGAGCACACGCCTCCTGCCCCCCTCGCCAGCTTTCCCGGTGGACGCCCATTTCAACCTTCATTCAATGGCCAGCGACTTCCTTGCCATGCTTGCGCTGAAGCCTGGAATGGATCTGACCGGGACTGACATACCAACTCCAAGAGTTAGCACGCCGGCTCCGGCTAGGGACGAGAGCCAGGAAGCTCTCATCATTCCGACGGGACGGGGCGAGGCGTGTGACAGGCCGCCTGTTGCCACCTAACCCGCGATCTGACCGGTCTGTGACCGGTCACACACCGTGACCGGTCACGGACCGGATAAGCGTGCGCCGCGCCGCATTAAATGCGGCGTGGCGCGCTCGTCCAACCTGTTATAAATGCGGTTAGGTGAGCCCCGCTGTGCTCACCTAACCCACACACGTGGCGCCAAAACCACAGGGGGTCGGGGCGCCCCAGCCCTCGGGGCCGAAACGGGAGCGGCCCGACCCCTCGGGGAGACAGAGGGAGGGGTGGCCACGTCACCCTCGGGCCCGACCCCCCCCCCCCCGAGGGGGTCAGGCCACGTGGGTGACCGCGGCTACCCAAGCCTCTAGTCACGATACCCCCGGCCCCATGTCACCGACACACTTAATGTGGGCCAATGGAATTTATTAGGATTTAATTGGGCCTAGCCCATTAATCTAACAATCCCCACCAAATTTCATGGCTCACAGGAAATGCTCTCGATTCTTATCCTGTTTGTTATACCAGTGTTTCGGTGGAGACTGTTAAGTTGAACTTCCACCTAGGAAAAGAACTACACCAGATCACAACTAAACAATGGACTATGCCTTGAATTGTCAGTCTTGTGTGATTCAGGTTTCACTCAAACCGTTAACTGGTACTAGGCTGCCGTTTGCATCCTCTCTGTTTGGAGCGTATAAGTCATACTCCTGGCATTTTCATGAGTATCTAGAGATCACCCAGATCTCATAGATTGTGACTAGCAATCAGACTCATATAGGTGTGTTCCTTCTAAGATGTTCTGTAGGCCAACATCTCTGCTTTATGGAAAGCCACTCGGATCACATTAAGGTGTATACCATCCTACCATACAGATTAGAAGAGAAGTGCATCATGAAGATAAGCCCATTTTAGGGTCTCTTCTCTCAGTTACACAATAGTTTGTTTCGCCATCCAAATTCACGGGATCTCCGATCACAATGGACAGGTTTCCACCATTGTGCAACTCTAAGTGGGTCTCAAACCCATCTTCCTTGATGCACAGTCTATCACATTACGTGGTAGCCCCTTGGTAAACTGATCTGCCAGATTTTTAGCCATCTGGACATAGTCTAATGCTATCACTCCGGAGTTTTTCTGCTTTCTGACAGACTTCAGTCTTCTTTTAACATGCCTGGATGACTTCATCTTGTCCTTCAAACTGTTCACTTTAATAATCACTGTTTGATTATCACAGCTCATCAGGATTGCTGGTACTGGTTTTTCAACCACCGGCAAGTCCATCAGGAGCTCACGAAGCCATTCGGCCTCAACTGTGGCAGTATCTAAAGCTGTGAGTTCTGCTTCCATTGTTGACCTCGTTAAGATGGTCTGCTTGCAAGACTTCTAGGAAACAACACCCCCTCTAAGTGTGAACACATACCCACCTGTGGCCTTTATCTCATCAGCATCAGATATCCAGTTTGAATCACTATAGCCCTCCAGTACTTTTGGGTACCCAGCGTAGTTAATTCCATAGCTCATTGTCCCTTTTAGATAGCGCATTACTCTTTCAAGAGCATGCCAATGATCATCTCCCGGATTTGAAACAAACCGGCTCAACTTGCTCACAGCAAATGAGATGTCAGGCCTCGTTGCACTAGCTAAGTACATCAATGAACCAATAATCTGGGAGTATCTCAATTGATCCCTTGCTATTCTTCGGTTTTTCCTTAATAGCACACTAGGATCATAAGGAGTAGGAGCTGCCTTGCAGTCACTATAACCAAAGCGACTCAAGACCTTGTCCACATAGTGAGATTACACAAGTGTAATCCCACCCTCATCTCCTCTCAGTAGTTTAATGTTAAGAATAACATCAGCCACTCCCAAATCCTTCATTTCAAAGCTTTTGGATAGAAAGTCCTTGACCTCCTCAATCACATTGAGGCTGGTCCCAAAGATCAATATGTCATCGACATATAAACACAAGATTACTCCCTCTCCCCCACCATAGCGATAGTACACACATTTGTCAGCTTCGTTCACAACAAAGCCAGCAGATGTAAGTGTATTGTCAAACTTCTCATGCCATTGCTTAGGCGCTTGTTTGAGACCATACAAGGACTTTAACAGCTTGCACATCATTCCCTCCTGACCTTCTAGTACATACCCATCTGATTGATCCATATAGATCTCCTCCTCCAACTCTCCATTGAGGAAAGCTGTCTTAACATCCATTTGATGGACGAGTAGACCATGAGAGGCTGCCAGAGCGAGTAGTACTCGAATCGTGGTCAAGCGAGCAACCGGTGAATAAGTGTCGAAAAAATCCTCACCTTCTTTTTGGGTATAACCCTTGGCCACAAGCATTGCCTTGTACTTTTCAATTGTACCATCAGGCCTAAGCTTTTTCTTGAAAACCCATTTGCATCCTACAAGCTTGCACCCATATATACGCTCGACGACTTCCCAAGTACCATTAGACATAATTGAGTTCATCTCACAGCGTATCGCTTCCTTCCAATAGTCAGCGTCAGGAGATGAATATGCCTCTTCAATGGTTCTTGAAGTATCATCCACAAGATATACAATGTAGTCATCTCCAAAAGACTTTGCAGTCCTTTGTCTCTTACTCTTTCGAGTTGCTACAATGTTATCCTCCTTAGGATTTTCCTCAAGCGTTTGATCAATGTGTTTTATCGGCACAAAGTGCTCAGGGGATAAAATAGGTTCTTGACTAGAAGTGCTAGGTGCATTTTTCATAGGAAATTCATTCTCAAAAAATGTGGCATCTCTAGACTCAGTAATTGTACCAACACGCATGTCGGGTACTCCAGAATTTACTATTAAGAACCTATCTCCCACATTGTGGATAGCATAACCAAAGAATACACAATCTACGGTCTTTGGTCCAAGTTTACGCTTTTTGGCTATAGGTACATTTATCTTGGCCAAACAGCCCCATGTGCGTAGGTGAGAGAGATTTAATTTCTTCCTTTCCCATTCCTCGAATGGTGTTACTTCCTTATGCTTAGTAGGAATTCTATTCAGGACATGACATGCAGTCAATATTGCCTCACCCCACCATTCCTTGGAAAGTTCTGCAGTGTCTAACATGGCATTCACCATCTCAGTTAGAGTGCGGTTCTTTCTTTCGGCTACCCTGTTTGACTAGGGTGAATAGGGAGACGTCCTCTCATGAATAATTCCATACTCTTCGCAGAAAGAAGTAAACTCATTGGAAAAATACTCTCCACCCCTATCAGACCTTAACCGTTTGATTTTCCTTTCCAGTTGGTTTTTTACCTCAGCCTTATAGATCTTAAAGTAATGTAATGCTTCATCCTTTGTTTTCAATATGTACACATAGCAGAATCTAGTGCAATCATCTATCAATGTCATGAAATATTTCTTTCCCCCTTTAGTCAACACGCCGTTCATTTCGCACATATCGGAATGAACAAGTTCTAGTGGTGCTAAATTTCTCGCCTCAGATGCCTTGTGAGGTTTGCGAGGTTGTTTTAATTGAACACAAGTATGGCACTTAGAGCCTTTGACTAAAGTGAATTTTGGAATTAAACTCATGTTGGCTAAGCCTGTCATACAACCAAAATTCACATGACAAAGTCGCGAATGCCACACATTGGACTCATCATTATCATCGCTTACATGGTTCACAACTTTATTACACATATCATTCAAGGAAAAGCGAAACAAACCTCCGCTGTCATAACCTTTTCCAATAAACGTTCCATATTTAGATATGACACATTTATTGTATTCAAACACAAGTCTAAAACCATCTCTACACAGTAGAGAGCCGCTAACTAGATTCTTCTTTATTGAAGGGACATGCTGCACGTTCTTCAGCTGCACGATCTTTCCCGAAGTAAACTTCAGATCGACCGTACCAACACCATGAACAGCCACAAGCGATCCGTTTCCCATCAACAAGGAGGAACCTCTCCCGACTTGATAAGAAGAAAACAGGGAAATATCCGCACACACATGAATATTAGCACCAGTATCAACCCACCAATCAGGTGAGTGACAGACAGAGAGAACTGTAGGTAAAAATTTACCATACCACAATGTTCCTCCGCCCTCACTAATAACCATGTTTGCAGACTTCTTGTCCTTGCGCTCAGGACAATCCATGGCCTAATGCCCAGGCTTGCCACACACAAAGCAATCTCCTTTTGCCTTTCCCTTGCCTTTCTTCTTAAAATTGGTTGTAGCCTTGGGTTTAACGTCAAGTTTGACTTTCTTGTTGTTGTTGTGGGATGTGTGAGGGTTCTTCTTCTGCACCAAATTGGCGCTAGAACCTCCCTCGATCTTTTTGCCCCGGTTGTCATTTGCCCTTGCCTTCTCCTCAACACCCAAAGAGCCAATAAGATCAGTAATACTGAACTCTTGCCTCTTGTGTTTTAGAGAAGTAGCAAAGTCTGACCAAGAAAGTGGCAATTTTGCAATAATGCCATCCGCCACAAACTTGTCCGGCAACTCGCAGTTGTTGTTCCCAAGTTCCTTTGCCAGCATCTGAATTTCATGAGCCTGTTCCACTACAGAACGGTCATCGACCATGTTGTAGTCATAGAACTGCTCCATGACATACCGCTCACTGCCGGCGTCGGAAACCCCGAACTTGGCCTCAAGAGCATCCCACATGTCCTTCCCTGAAGGCATGTGCATGTACACGTCCACTATATAGTCAACGAGTACACTGATCAATACTCCACGGAACAGGCAATCCGAAGCCTCGAACTTAGCCTCCTCCTCTGGAGAGAGAGGCGGTTCACTCGGTTTGCCCCGTGAGACAAAGAAACAATGCATCGCCGTCAACCATAAAAGTGTACGTGCTTTCCATTTTTTATAATTTGAACCATCGAAAGCATGTGGTTTTAGTGATGCAGCAAAGCCAACTACCGAAAAAGACCTATCAAGTTTTGGGATTGTTGGAAATTTGGTCATAATTCGGCATATTTTAAACCAAAATATTAAGACAATAAACATGACATTTGCAATATGAGTAGATCTAGCGATAGTGCTAGATGTATACAACTTGAGCATGCTTAAAATGAAATAAGCATCAACATTTACAGAGTAACGCAACGCTGCCATTGCAAAGAACATCAACATAGAAACATCTAATAGAATCAGGAGAATGAAACTATACCCTAAGAACGTCCCACCGCTGGATTTTGAGGCAGTATTGCCTCCGTTGATGTCGTTCACCTCCTTGTCTCCAATCTCCGTCGACATGTTGACAAAGGCGTCGATGTAGCAGTAGTAGTCGCGAAGAACAGGAGCAGTCGCGCTTGAAGCGCTACCTAAAAACTTGATCGCCCGCCTACCCGTGCAAGTTCTCAAGCGGACGGAGTTCCAGAAGCACCTGCTCGTCCTGTACACCTGTGAGTGCAGGTGAACAGAACCGGGGAAGGATTTTGCAGCTCAGGAACAGAGGAGGAGGAACTCGAAGTGCAAGAGTCGTGAAGAACTTCGTCGTCGTTCTGGTCGCTGCGGAGTATATATATGCGAGCGCGAGAGTAACGTTCGGAGTCATCAACCGCGGTGTTTAATTTCGTAACCGACGCGCTCGTTAATACGGAAACAATTCACGGCGTTTAATTCCGTAACCAACGGAATCAAATCAATTCACGGCATTTAATTCCGTAACCAACAGAATCAAATTAATTCACGGCGTTTAATTCCGTAACCGACGCGTTCATTGATACGAAATCAATTCTCCGTGTTTATTACCGTCCGTTACAAAATGAGAGAGCGCAGCAGCAGCAATTGTCTGCCTCGCCTCGCCTCGCCTCGCCCCTCCTGGTTGTCCGCGCACCATCTCAACCGGTCAACAGAGACTTTCCACTAGCTCCGTATTTAAGTTGAGAACTCTTCACTTAGATTTCAAAGCTGGTATTATTACCCATAGCACTTAATGTGGGCCAATGGAATTTATTAGGATTTAATTGGGCCTAGCCCATTAATCTAACAACGCCGACTTGATTTCTTAACGGCGACGGAAGGATGTTGGCGGCGGCAGAGGAAGGTACGGCACGGCGTCGGCGGCGGCGCAAATCACGGCGCACGACAACGGCGCCCAGGGCACCTGGCATTGGCGCCCACAGAGAGGAGAGGGGCGGCTCAGCTGGAAGGGTTGGCTGGGCCGTCCTGGGCCAAGAGGGAGATGGGCCGATAGAAGAAGAAAAGGGAATTTTGGCCCAAAAGCAAATAGAAGTTATTTTTGAATTTTGGAAGATATTTGAGGAAGGAAGTTTGAATCCAAATTAATATTTGGAAGGAATTTAGGTGGCTAACTTTTGAAATGAATCTATTTTTGGAGATAACTTTCAAAAGAGATATTTCCTAAATATTTGAGTGCAATAATGTGGTCTAAATATTAAAGACTCAAATGGGAGGGAATTAATATAATTCCTCAAAATATTTTTGGGAATGAGGTAAGAAAACAAAGAGAGGAAATAAATAGGATTTTTAGCCACAAACTGCCTGACATGGATTTAGAAAATTATTTGAGGCTAAAAGGAGATTAATTTGGAAGAGGGAAATAAAATAAAAATATATCCTTCTTAGCACAAGAGCAATTATTCAAAAAAATATTATTATTGTGCCAAAGAGGGTATCAAGCCACATGAATTAAATTAGTGGCTAGATCGAAAGGAAGGAATTTGGATTTGGAAGAAAGTTAAGGATAGGTTTCGAATCAAAGGATGGATCGACAATTAATTCCTATAAAATTGGAATCACTTGGTTTAGGTTCTAGGACAATGATGGAGAATTTCTTGGACCATAATTCATAAAAGTGGAAAGGGTTTTTAAACTAAATTTGAATAAAAGGAATTTTGTCAATAGAAGGTTTTAAATTAAAACCAAATCAAGAAATATCCCAAGATAATTTTAAATGAAAATCACAAAAGCTTTTAAATATCAAAGAGGGATTTTATGCAAGTTAGTTTTAGGAGGTCTCTCTCTAATTATATTTTCCTAGGTTTAGAAGGTTAATAAGAACATAAGAACCGGCATGATGCATAATTAGAAAATAGCTAATTTTCAGTATGTTACAAACCTGCCCCCTTAAATAAATCTCGTCCTCGAGATTTCTGAAGAGTACAAGTAGAAGTATAGGAACTTTATTCTTTCCTTATTCCTTTCAAAAGTTTCGGATACCCGATTGGTCAACTGCTGATAGATAACTTGTATTCTTGGATGTATACTTTGAATCTTTCTTGCACCTATGCAGTCATGATACCTATCGATGAGGTTTACTATGATCTTCTAGTTCTGCTCCTCATTGGGGTGGTCGGACTTCCGCTCGTATCCTCGAAATAGAGCTGATGAATGGTCTTCGTTTCATGGCTTCAATGTCTTCTTAGACAATATTTTCTTCCAACCTTTTGTAACTCCCTAACTTAGATTTCTGACTCATAGTTTTGTATTGTTTCTTAATTCTCTAATTATTCGTAGTCACCGATCCTCTTCTTATGCATTCCCTTGCGGCATTTCTTGCGGTAACTACATGCTGTATTTCTATGATTACAACTTGTTGAATAGTGTCGAGCATTGAAGTTATATTCTCTAACTATATCTAACCATTTCCTTTAGTACAAATCCATGTGTTAGCTCCTTATTGCGTGTCACATATAAGAAGGTATGTCATAGCAATCCGGGTGCATAATTCACTACCCGTACTTAGGAAATATCATGAAATATTTCAGAATCCATAGAGTTTAAATAGTAGTGAATTTATTCCAGAACTTCTCTTTCTCCAAGAAATTATATCACATGTTTGATTACTGCATAAAAGTAATCATTGCTTCCTAAAGTAAACCATTCCATTCAGTCGCACTTTTATTGGCCATCTCTATTTTTGCTATACATTGATAACCTTGCCTTCAACATGATTGGCATGGTGTATAGTTCTTTGGGTTGAAAATGTTTGTCGAGACACTTTCTTCTTTTTAATTCATGGTCTTCGTGGTGTCCAGAAAATTGTTGACTTGATTCTTCAAATGTGGGTAACAAAATTTGCTATAAACAATTTATGTTCTTTTTATCCAAATATACCACCGATATCCATTCAAAATCCTTGTGCTTGTCGGGAGTACAAATCTCTAGCTCTAGCCATGAATCTCCAAGTTTTTGTATGGTCACGAAAACCATGGAGAGATCTTGTTCAAGGTATATTTTCAACCAATAATTTTGTGTCCTCTAATTATTTTCCTCTTGTTGATTCTTGGTCTTCTATGCTGATTCTTCTCGAGTCGAGAAAATTATAACTCAATCTATGACTAAAAATAAGGAAATTTGTCGTAGATGGTTCATATCCTTTTTTTTAATCCAAATTTATTGTCAATATTTGTTCAGAATCTTGGTACTTGTCGAAATTGCAAATTTTCTTCCTCCAATCATACGTATCCGAGTAGTGAAATTATCTGTCATGCCTTGAGGGAATTTTATATGTCTCTAACCCGTATTTTTGTATCGTTTGATTTCTTCAGATATTTTCTCCTGGTCTGATATACCCATTTATATATTTAGGATAAATGAGTATAATAAGTTCCTTCAGTACTACCATCTTGAATAATTATTGGTTCATATCCATCTTTCCAGATCAGGGTCTTGAATAGAATACCTCTTTTATTCAGGCCTTCATAGTCGGTCGTCCTAGGTCTTCTTTGTGTCCACTTTATCATGTAATCTTCAAATTATGAATAGTCATGCTTATGTGTCGTAATTACTATGGCACATAAGTTACTATCCTATTTTCTTGTATAAACCTTTATTCCATTTTCTCTACACAATGTCGTTATGTTGCTTAGATTTATCTGTTCAGACTCCCTTTGTAGGTCTTGCTTTTTTTTATCCAGTCATAGTTTTAGCTTGGCAGAAAGAGCTATCTTCATTAATGTAAGTACTTGTATACTTGGAAAAAATATCTTCATTCAGCGCGGCAACAAATATTCCATGAATATTTTGTTCCTTCTGAAGCTTCATTTATTCTTCTTGATTGGTTGTGCCACTTAACCAATAGGAGCTCTTGTCTTCATGAAATTGTTACTCCATGCATTGCTCCATAATAGTATGATGTCTATAGGTATAACCGCTCTCATTATATACATATAACCTCATATTAGTGTATTCTTTGATAATTCGCTCTACCTATGATTTATGATAACATAGGGGTTTTTTTGTATATATGGATGGAAGAGATGATTCCCTTCTAAATTACATCAATAGTCTTCAGAACAAATGTTTTCTTGGTTGGTTAACTTTCTTCAGACCGCGTCCATTAATTTGCATGTTTATTGTCATCACCAGTCTGTTGATCTTCTACTCCCTGAAATTGAAGCTCTTGGAATCTTTCAAATTATTCTGAGTCTTGTATATTTGGAAGTTCTTCAACTAGATTTCTATAATCTCGGGAATCCTTCATTCTGAGTCACTTATTTGTTTGGAAATATCTGGATGCTTCTCAAGTACTTGAACTGTCACTTGGCTTCATATTGTATGTCTTCTTGATTGTATATATGTCAATGATAGATCTTGATAGATATCAACGGATCAAGACTATCCTTTCTTCGCATAAAATCAAAACATATAATATGACATCCCCTTTTCATCTTGCACATATTTCCCTAGTCCAATATATATATATATATATATATATATATATATATATATATATATATATATATATATATATATATATATATATATATATATATATATATATATATATATATATATATATATATATATACCTTTCTTCGCATAAAATCAAAACATATAATATGACATCCCCTTTTCATCTTGCACATATTTCCCTAGTCCAATATATATATATATATATATATATATATATATATATATATATATATATATATATATATATATATATATATATATATATATATATATATATATATATAATGTCTTGTAAACTGTTAGAATGTCTTCGATCATTTCTGCCTGAATAGACAATATTTTCATAAATACTACTCAAAGGATTCTTTTATCAAAATTCCAAAATTTCGTAATATGCATCCCTTCTTTCTTCTTCACGATATGAGCTTCAAGACTTTGTTCATGTTCAAATATAACGGCTCCTTGAATCCTGATAGTTCTTATATTGAACTACCCCCCCCCTTAAAGAAATCCACTTATATTCCAATATTCTTCTATTATATTGACAATATGGACACATATTTGCTTCACCAAATAATTCCTCAGAACTTGTATTCTTAGTTGCTTGGATTGCAATAAACTCAGCTCATGCTGGCATAATCAAAGGCTTGTACCCACTGACTTTCTTGAAATATCAAGGACAAGGGTCTTCGGAGGGGAATATACTTTTATTGTTAAAATAGTTATTCTTTTGAAAGAGAGATATGATGCATAAGTAAAAGCAAAAAAATAAAACCAACGGTGAAGGGGAGTTCATTCTAATAAAGGCCTTAGCAAAATTATTAGGCAAATTTTTAGTTTTTAACCAAATTATTCTATATAGGTGGGAAAGTTACTCATGAAGGGGGTTAGAAAACCTATGGGTTTAAGGCTCTAGTAAAACATATGCTCTGATATCAACGCTGTCGGGTCCCAGAACTAATGATTCGGAAACCGACATGTTTAACTGTATCAAGCCCTGGATCAGTAGATTGATACAGGTTCAACAATCTGGATCTTCATTGCATACATTTGATCAAGGCTCCAAAGGAGACTTCTTTATGTGATATAATAGGGTATTTACAAGGTTGTGGCTAACTATTACAACAGAAGCTATAGAATGACTTGACCCTAATGTTTGGCTATAGACTTAAACCATCTATCTAATCTATATTTGCGAATTAGGTTGAGATGAGACTAACTTATATAAGACTAACTTATATAATTGAACTCCCGGCTTCGGCAAGAATTCCAAATTAACTCTGAAAGAAGGGGGTTAAAGCAAGGGTGAGTACAACGTACTCAGCAAGCTATTATATTAATCAACAATGAATGCATGAAATGGTAATATATGTGTAGAGCTAGGTTTAATTGCAGAAAGTTGAGAATGTAGAAGTAGAAAGTCTATAATGTTTATAATGCAACAGTATTTAATAAAATCTAGAATTATGTTTCTAACCAAGATGCCATTGTGAGTCCCAATGCCCGATAACCGCGAGCACGGCTATTCGAATAGTTTTAAGAAACAGTAGATGTACGCTTTACCCACAATCCATGACGTGCCAAACACATTAGCCTTGTCATGGCAAAGCTTTTCGGTTACTAACATTAGTGGTACCTGTTCCATGAACTCTAGTCCCCATGCACTCTGAACGTAACGTTATCAGCAGCGAGAGGAGTTCTGGCGTTCCCGAGGTCTTTAGAGAGAACTGATTGTATGACACCATGTCATCGCAATCAGGGTTCACAAACAATTTGTGCACAATTCATCTCATATATTTACCTGCGCCTCGATAAATATCACAGTTGCCCTTCACGGCATAAATTTGCCTCCTGCGCGAGGACTTAAGAAAAACCACTATACAGAGGTACCACCTTTGCTAGATAACTTAATCAGCTAGGTCTATGCCCATACGAGAATTGCGGTCGTACTCGTATGTTCTTCACATGTACTTGGCAGTTTTATGTCGGTTGGAACAGTACTAGCCACCTGGAAATCAACCATTTCTACCATATTGTTCCAATCTAAGTTCATTATATTTTATGCAGTCTAATTAGGCAGGGCTAAGCAAAGCTAGCATATCTGGTTTGCTATGTTCAGGTTACGCATTCGAAATCATGAATGACTAATGCATGAGATAATGGAGATATAGAATAAAGGATAATTATGCTCAAAGGAGAGAGATAATAACTTGCCTTGCTCCAACGCAAATAAATTCAAGATAAGCAACCTGATTATCCGATCCTCGAAATACCACAGGTTGCCATCCAAAAGATAATAGACTCTACTAAGAAAGACGAAGAACCAAATTCAATAAAAGTCATAAAATAACGAGAAAACGATAAACGGTAAAGAGGGCTTGGTTTTAGGATATAGCCTATCTCTTTTATAGGACATAGGGATTATTGAGCTAATATTATATGTGGAGGTTCTAAAGGGTTGGAGGCTAGAGGGGATTAAGCAACTAATGTCGCTTATATTTCATGTGTGGGTTTTGGTTTCTTGGAGAGTAGGAGATATATTGAATAATCTAACTGGTTAAGTGGATATGTGGCTAGTATTGATCGAGGTTGGCTTTGGTAGAAGAATAGCTAGGATTTAGTTGTTCTCGAGTCGATGCTGAAATAGGATAGCATATCGGCTCGTATTTCATGTATATGCTATGGGTAGTTGGAGGGTAAATGGTTGAGATTATAGCTGGTGGGGGTCTGGCTTCAATTGTCTAAGCCGATATCAAGGTAAGATAAATATCGGCTAGGGTTTGGGTGTTCGCTAGTCATCGCTAAAGCATGACGACTAGGTTTGGTATCTTCTCTAGTCGGTGTCAATAGACAATATAACGGCTAGAGGGATGGGAGGTTTGTGCAGGTTTAGCGAGGCGGAAGTGTTACTCCGACAACCGTGAGTGGCGGCGGAGCGGCTAGGATCACACAGGGCCCGAAAGCTAACTGTGCAGTGTGCTATGGTGGTCGAGGGAATAGTGAAGCTCCGACCGTTGTACGCAGCGAGGCGTAAGATGCCAGGAGCAGCACTTCGACCTTTGGTTTGGGTTTTGTCAGGCTTTACAACCAACGGTTCGACGTCAGGGCCAATAGACCGCAAACGTCCCCATGGAAGACGTAAAGTTCCAATCGGCGGCATTTTAGTGGCTAATAGGTATTTTGGGGTAAAAGAAAGTATTTGAAAAAGGCAAATATAAATTCAAATGATATTTGAATAAATTCAAATAAAATTATAAAATAGCAAATTAGGTATCAAAATATAGCTTTGAATTTAGATGAATTTAGATCCAGGTTTCATTGGAATTGGATCTACGGTTTAGGAGATATGGGCTTCTAAAGAATTGGATTTGAATTAAATAGGGAAAATAGGAAGAGTTACTGTGCAGGGGCCCACCTGTCAGTGTTTGTTTTCTTTTCTTTTTCTTTCTCTTCTTCTTCCTCCCGTATCTTCCTTCTTCTTTTTCAGCCGAGTAAACGAGAGGAGAGGGAGAGAGGGACGCCGGTGCTCCAGTGGATGGGGGACGGCGACGTCGGTGGCGGAACGTGTTCCCGAGCAACGCGCACCCGGGGAGGGTGGTGGCTGGGAGAGAGGAAGGGTGAGTTAGCCGGAACAGCGGCAACACGAGCTCACCTTCGGCCGGCTAAGGTGGTAATGGTGGTGGCTTAGTTTGGAGGGAGAGAGAAGGGGGAAATGGACAAAATGGATTCGCCGGAGTGAAGAGAGACTAGTGGTGCAAGGATTCGAGAAGTGGAGCTGTAGGGGAGGAGATCGGCCGGGACTTAGTGGTGGCCGGTCATGGTGGAGAGAGAAGAGAGAGCTCGTAGAGCTCGGATGATGTGGGGAAAATAGAGGGTTTCACCGGCTATTTATAGGAGTCGGGAAGTCGGTTCACCGGAGGAGGACGAGGAAGGCACGGCGATGGTAGCGTGAGAAGGAGGATGACGGCGTCGGTCTCGTCCTCTGATTGGGCATCGATGTCGGTTCGGCTCGTGTTTGATGTCAGCGAAGTGACGTGCGGCTGACGTCTTTTTGATTTCTTAGCGGCGACGGAAGGACGTTGGCAGCGGCAGAGGAAGGTACGGCACGGCGTCAGCGGCGGCTCAAATCACGGCGCACGACAACGGCACCTAGGGGGAATAAGTTCACTCTGGGTCCCTCTATTTGTCGCCCAGTCCGATTTTCGTCCCTTGGTCGTAAAACCGGGTAAGATAGGTCCCCCAACTTGTGAAACCATGTAAGTGAGGTCTCTCGGCGGTATTATGCCCGGTTTTTGCTGAAGTGACGCCTACGTGGCTCCTTTGACTGGGTCTTTGTCTCACATGTCATTGAAGTGGCGTTTACGTGGCAATTAGATCCGAAAAAAAATAAAAACATCAAAATTCAAAATAAAAAAATTATACAAAATTTGTGGGACCCACATGCCAGTAAAAAAAATAAAAAAGGGACCCACATGTCAGCGGGTCCCACTTCTTCAACCTCATCTACCTCTGTGGCTCTGTATGCTTCAACGATGCCGGTGGGAGAGAAGCAGGGTGCGGCGGGTGGCTGACGGCGGGAGAGGAGGGGGAGTGCGGCGGGCGGCTGACAGCGGGAGAGGAGCGGGGTGCGGCGGGCGGTAGGCGGCGGGAGAGGAGCGGGGTGCGCCCGCCGACGGGCTTCGGCGGGAGAGGAGCGGGGTGCGGTGGGCGGTAGGCGGCGGGAGAGGAGCGGGGTGTGCCCGCCGAGGCCGCCGCCGACATCTCCCCTTCCGCGGCCACCGTTAGCGAGAGCGGCTCCCCGTCGAGGCCGCCGCCGATATCTCCCCGCCCGCGGCCGACAAGGAGGAGGAGAGTGGCTCCCGGCCCTTGGCGCCGCCTTTCTTGTCGCCAGCTTGCTCCGGTCGTCGGCGTCGTCCGCTCCGGCTCGGCCGCTTGTCCTTCTTCGCTGACCGGAAAGATTATGGATATGAAGCTGACATGTGGGTCCCACTGTTTTAATTATTTTTCAGGGATCAAATTACCACGTAAGCGCCACGTTAATGCCATGTATGACGAAGACCTAGTCAAAGAAGCCACGTCGACGCCACGTCAGCAAAAACCAGGTACAATACCGCTGAGGGACCTTATTTAAACGGTTTCGTAAGTTGGGGGACCAGTTGTACCCGGTTTTGCGACCAAGGGACGAAAATCGGACTGGGCGACAAATAGAGAGACCCAAAGTGAACTTATCCCGCCTAGGGCACCTGGCATCGGTGCCCACAGAAAGGAGAGGGGCGGCTCAGCTGGAAGGGTTGGCTGGGCCGTCCTGGGCCAAGAGGGAGATGGGCCGATAGAAGAAGAAAAGGGAATTTTGGCCCAAAAGCAAATAGAAGTTATTTTTGAATTTTGGAAGATATTTGAAGAAGGAAGTTTGAATCCAAATTAATATTTGGAAGGAATTTAGGTGGCTAACTTTTGAAATGAATCTATTTTTGGAGATAACTTTCAAAAGAGATATTTCCTAAATATTTGAGTGCAATAATGTGGTCTAAATATTAAAGCACTCAAATGGGAGGGAATTAATATAATTCCTCAAAATATTTTTGGGAATGAGGTAAGAAAACAAAGGAAATAAATAGGATTTTTAGCCACAAACTGCCTGACATGGATTTAGAAAATTATTTGAGGCTAAAAGGAGATTAATTTGGAAGAGGGAAATAAAATAAAAATATATCCTTCTTAGCACAAGAGCAATTATTCAAAAAAAATATTATTCTTGTGCCAAAGAGGGTATCAAGCCACATGAACTAAATTAGTGGCCAGATCGAAAGGAAAGAATTTGGATTTGGAAGAAAGTTAAGGATAGGTTTCGAATCAAAGGATGGATCGACAATTAATTCCAATAAAATTGGAATCACTTGGTTTAGGTTCTAGGACAATAGTAGAGAATTTCTTGGACCATAATTCATAAAAGTGCAAAGGGTTTTTAAACTAAATTTGAATAAAAGGAATTTTGTCAATATAAGGTTTTAAATTAAAACCAAATCAAGAAATATCCCAAGATAATTTTAAATGAAAATCACAAAAGCTTTTAAATATCAAAGAGGGATTTTATGCAAGTTAGTTTTAGGAGGTCTCTCTCTAATTATATTTTCCTAGGTTTAGAAGGTTAATAAGAACATAAGAACCGGCATGATGCATAATTAGAAAATAGCTAATTTTCAGTATGTTACACAGACCCACATCCATGTTGAGGCCTCCACTAAATAAAAAAAACTTAAATTCATCACTATAAATCAAAATATCTCATCTTAAGCCGGTACACCCATTACTTATATCCCATTAGACACTTATAAACTTTCTATCAACTTAATTAATTTCTCTCAACATGTATATGGGGGCTATTTACCTATACAAATTGATTTTGGTGCGTTTATCAATAACTGATCTTTTTAGGAGATAAAATTATATATATGATCTATGAAGTCACTAATAATTTAGAGAAAAATATTTAAATGATATCAATTTTTCTATCATATTGTGTACCCCATCTAGCGTTATTTTTTTTAAAGACGCCATTTTAAAAATTAAAATGTGCTCGGTTGAACATCGTACTGATCATTCCGAACAGGTGAGTTGTACCAAGAAATCTTAGCAGTGAAACAACTATGAGGTGGCTTTACCAATATAGTGAGTCAATTCCATATGGGAATTAAAGACCATGTTCATTTATTTCTTTTTGGTAAAACTTGCTACGCTACATAGTAAATTCCTAACATTTAGCGGAGAATAATCTAGAAATGTGTATGTATTATATGACCTCTATTTTAATATTTGTTACTCAATTGAAGAGAGATAATTTAGAACATATGACTTTACCCCATGTGAGGTTGTTGGTTCAACCCACATATATTTTTAGCCCAAATTGCAGAGATGAAATCATTTCAAAGATGCTTGATAGAGTGGAATTCTCCAAAAAATTTTAAAAATGGACATGAAATGAATTCAAAAATTATGTAAATGTTTTAAAAAAATTGTTGGGTTTAAACCCATTCTAAATAGAAATATTCAAATATTTTAGCAAGACAAACAGAATGAAAATATCTAAAATTTTGAATAGAATATAACAAAAAAAAATGGGACTTTTTAGGGATGTCTGGGTGATATATCCCTGTGGGGATTCAAAATACCCAAACTTTTCTCATAGGAACTACATCTATTGTTTCGACATAATATTATTTCATAAATTGAAAACTATACGGTTTCGATTAATTTTAGTTTAGAAATTATGTGCTGCATGGGTAATTAGAAGAAAATCATAACCAACATTCAAAGCACATTAAATAAGTTTAATTTTAATTTAGATATAGTAAAATAAAATTTTAATACAATATCACCAACATACATGGACATTCGTTATAAAATTTCACACATATTAAATTAGGTGCACGCGCATGTACGCGGGCTATCTTTCTAGTTGTAATAAAAATAACAAACAAAACTTAAATTACTATATGCATATTTACAATTAAATTTGTTATTTTTTTATAACTTGTAGAAGTTGAATTTAAACTTGTATGTTTGTGGAATTATATATTACATATTGATCTATCTTGTCAATTTTTTTGAAAATTTCTCATAATTATTCAGTTGGCATGCAATAAACAGGTTGACATCTTTGTTTAGAATCCTTCGCTTGCCGGGGCGTGTGGCGGCGACTCGGTCTGGAAAGGGGAGCGCGGGATGGCGGGCGGTGACCTCCCGTGCCGAACACGAGCCAAGCGCAGCGCCTTGCTGCTGTCGAAAATGTTCCGCCATCGCCATCCCACACGGTATCGCCGGCACTCTGCTGTACTCGAAAATGTCCTCACGCAATTGCTGCTGGTGCCGCGACTAGCGCCGCGCTGGGAGAAAGTCCATATGCGCTGGAAGAACAAGTCCACGTCAAAGTCACTTTTGTTGCTAATGACATTACTAATTAATACGATTTTGAGGGGATGCTTTGAGAGCCATTGAGATTATGACTGAGACACGTGTCCTGCACGAGATAACGACCGAGACGGCCTCATCTTTCTCTCATGCTTATATTTAGCAGCTAAAATTTAAATTTTCAATCTTAAATTTAGAGCGGATTTTCAATATATATATATATATAACATATTTAAACGTATAATCAGGTAGTAAGCAGCACAAGCAAAATAAAAAAAAATCTTTAGTTCTGGGTATTTTAACCGAGACTAAGGATAAAAATCTTCAGTCATGTATTTATAGTCCCAATTTACAACCTGAGACTAAAGAAAATTACAAACTAGTACTACAAAGGGTTTGCGGAGGTCCAGTTAACATCAAAAACCAATTCCAATCAGCCATCGTGGATAGCAAGAATATAGCTACGAGGAACAGAGAGAGAGATCAACAACTCTCCGAATTCCAATTGATAATACTGTTCAACAAGCTCACGTGTTGAGTTATGCCGTGTTTAGATTCAAAGTTTTTTTTCAAACTTCTAACTCTTCCATCACATCGAAACTTTCCTACACATAACTTTTCCGTCTCATCGTTCCAATTTCAACTAAATTTTTAATTTTAACGTTAGTGCCACAAATTGTTTCAACGAACTGGAAAACAAGGCAGCTGATGTAAGTGTAACAGGGGTAATCTGCCGCATGATCTGAATCTGAACACACCGGGAACCTACCGAGATGACCAACAGAATCCGCGCATGATTCATGCCATCAGCCGCATTTCGCACGCAGAATTTTGCGAGATTCGGCGGAGGGGACTTTACCCAGTTCCGCGTCGGCATCGCGTCCCCGATCCCGAACTGCCCCGCTTCCTCGCCACGCGCTGCGCCTGGGATCTCATCCGATGGATTCAAAGCCACAACGGCCACCGTGCAGCGACACGACCTGCTCGAGGACGACATGGCCACGGACTACAGAAGAGAAGCGTCGGATAGGACTCGGGAGGGAGATATTTAACACTCTGATGCACATAGTGTTTAACAATTTATCACCGGATCTATAGTCATGAGAATTCACGTGTCATAAATATAGATATATGGATGATAAATTATTAAACGCTAAATCTAAAAGTGATAAATTGGTATTGTATCTTTTGACCCACCATCTATTATATACTAAAGTCCATTAAACTTTCTACAAACGCTCTCATGCCGTCACATGGCGCTCTAAAAACGCTCTCAAACTGCCACGTGACACTCTAATAAAAATAGAAAAATATATAAATTCTGAGAAAAAAGAAAAACATCTCACCATTGATTTTTATTAAATTTGGTGGACCCATTATTTACCGCCATTAGATTAGATCTATTAAAATAATAATTCCTTCCTGTAATTAATCTCCCGTGTGTCAAAATACGTTCGTCTGGATTAGATCTATTACGAAAAAAATTCCTTCCTCTAATCTCCTGTGTAATTAAATACAATAGATCAAAATACGTTCTCAAAAAAAAAAAAGATCAAAATACGTTCGCCTCCGTGACTGATGAGGATGTACGTACGTTCCTGCCTGGTGGAAACGTACCGGCCCTCCCCTCACCTCCTCAACTCTTTTCCTCTCTTATTTGAAATAATATTTACTATTTATCATAATAAATTTTAAATAACTCTACCTTCTAAACTATACATACAATAATTATCTATTCACGTCATATATTTTTCTACAATTAAATCAATAACACGTTGGATCGCATTATCAAGTTATAACAATAAATATTATTTTGGGTCGTATTTTGACCCTTTATATCGTATCTAACCAAACAAAATGGCAAACAAAATGGCAATGTTCAAAAACAAAATTTACACCCATTGTATTATTTGCCATTAAATTAAAAAAAGTATTATCTATATTTTATATTGCAAAAGAAATTATATTTTAGGTCATATTTTGCATGTAATTCAAATAGACATGCGAATTATGAAAATGATGAAAATATAGATTATATCACTACATATCAGTTATCAGTTAACATATAACAGGTTATATGTTGGCGCTTTAGCATGGCATTCAATTATTATGACAAATCGTAAAAAAAATCAATGATATATCATCATATTTAATAACATGTAGGGTGCAGTCTATTGGGCCCATACATGAATAACGTAAACTATCAGTCCTATTTATCACCCTTTATAAGCTATTTTGGATACTATATTAATGCCCTATATATATTAAGTAAAAGAATAAAGGGAATAAATGTCATATTTTTTTCTCTAGTTTTCTATTAACACATGGTATATGGGTATTTCATACTAAGTTTAGTAAATTAGGGAACACACAGCTGTGTTTTCAGTGGTAGGCGACGTACCCGTCGACAGCGAAGCGCCTGTGGTGACTTCGTCAATCTTAAGAATTTGTCGGCCCAGTCTTCGAAGATGCTCATAGGGGTAGGATTTGCGAGCGTGCATTCATAGGGGTAAGTGCGCGTGCGTTGTGAGTATATATATTGTACTGTGTAATTCTAAAAAAAATAAGATATACTTTATAATAAGAATTGATCTACCAAAAGTGTAATTTTGTCTATCACGCTTAAACATTTATAGGTACTCTATACCTACTTATATTTATATAATATCACTATTATTTTAAATTAAATTTCAAACAAAATAAGAAAGCATATGAAGAAAAAAGAGAGTATAAGTAAATAGAAGTTAGTATTTGATTAGATGAAACTGTCCTATTAGCCATATTTTTAATAGAAAATATTTTCAAATTAATATATCCTAAAATCCATCAAAACATCTATAGTATATAAGAAAAAAAAATTAGGTTAATGTTTATAAACCCCAAAAATAATATATGCTAAATATTACCCAAAAAAAGAATTTTTAGTAATTTTCATATGAACCAACTTCATTTTGTGAGAATATTTTCTCATAAATTCAATACAGCATATTTTCAAGTAATTTTAGTTTCATTTATACGTTGCGAGGGTAATTAGAAAGAATTTATAACCATTGTTCAAAGCTATCCCAAGACAAATTATTCAAAACAAACAGATTTAGAATAGAGTAAATAAATATATTTAGAGAAAAATTTATCCACACGTAAACATTTATAACAAAAATCCAAGTAGTATTGAATAAGGTGCTTGCACATTTGCATGGGCTACCTTCCTAGGTAAATCAAAGACTTCCTAAAAATCCTGAGAAAAATGCAAAAAAAAAAAATCTAGCCATTGATTTTCATTAAATTTGATGAACCCATTAAAAAACTTTTATCTCTTGAAACCCGATCTTACCTGGGCCACGTACGTATGTATGTTACCTTTTTTCTTTTACGAAAATGCAATACGAAAATGCAAGTACGGGAAACGCGCCCCCCCTCCACCCCCACCCCCCCAGCCGCCGCCGCCGCCATCTTCCCTCAATCTCTTTCGCCTCTTTTCCACCTATTCATTTTCCTATTTTCATGCTTTGTTAGTTAGAAAAGAAAAATGCGTTAAACAATTTAAGCAACTATAATGTCTAAATCATACAACTAACCTTTATCCGCTAATTTTCACTATATTTTAACTTTGAAAAGAAATTTCATTTGGATTATATTTTCTAACTTTTGTATGCCATTCAAGCAATTGTAAACAATATGAACTATGATGATGATGATGATGATGATGATGATGATGATGATGATGATGATGATGATGATAATAATAAAGATTTTAGAGCTACAATCATAAAATAAAATAAATATAACTGTCAGTAATATTTCCAACATATATTAGTTTGAAAGCAAAAGTAATGCTAAAATATAGGTAACTATAACATGTAAATCATTCAACTAATATTTGATCCGCTTATATCTTTAGATTATTTTGCATTTAAGGACCCAAACCTACTATAATTCAACTTTGAAAAGAAATATATCACTTTGGGGCTATATTTTCTAACTTTTGCATGTCATTCAAACAATTATAAAATTATTAAAAAAATGATATTGATTTTATCATTGTATATATCTTCACAGTAGTTAAATTAGATGTACAATGATAAAGTGAAAATAACCTAAATCCCCCCATTCTAATATTATAATTAGTCAAAATGATATTATTAGACTTATAGTGTTCATATTTTTAACACCTACTGTGAATATACCGTAGAAAAAGACGTGTAAAAAAGATAGAGTTTAATTCTATTTTTAGTTAATAAAGTAAACAACTAAAATAGTATAACAAGTAATTATATGCAAGCATACTCTCTCCCCTTTCACTCTGTTCGTCTCCTCTCTCATTCAATTCATCCATCTTCTAATTTTTAACTAATTAGTAAAAATGATCAATAATTACAAACAACAGAATCAACTATATTAGATTTTTAACTAATTATTATTCTTAAGATTATAATTACTCCGTAGCATTATGAGTTTATTTGTATATAATTGCATATATAAGCCACACTAAGATAGCAGTATATAGTTGTTGAAAAGTTTTATTTGTTACTATTAAATTTAAGTTTTCAGATTCATGTTAACTAGGTATTATCTTTTAAAAAGGATAATATAGATCATGCATATCACAAGGAAATGAGGCCTATGATACATCTTTGTTAATTTATATGTAAGTATATAACATTTTGTGTAAATCTGAACCATCTAGAAGGAGGACTAATTTGGTGGGACAAATAAAGCATATTTATTAACAGTAATAGTTCTTTAGGATTTATTTTAAAAAATACTAAACATTCAATTAAACAAGACAAATCACCTTATTTTTATTTACACTTAATTTATTAGACATGTTTTTCAAACAAAGTAAATCTAACTTTACGATGAAGAAGAGATGATAGATAATTGTTTATAGGGATGTATTAAATATTACATATTTAAATTCTAACGAATAGTTTGGTAAAATTATGTAAGCAATGTCGATGAAAAGAAATAGAGAAATGATACTTTGAAAACATGGTAGGTGTCATCCGGTTGATATTTAATCTATATAATTAAGTATTTAATAAGCAATCTATAACACATGCCCGCGCATTCGCGCGGGCTATCTTTCTAGTTAATATAATGGTTACAAGGTAGAATCTCTCTACCTTTTACGTCAAAAAAAATGTGGCAAATAGTTAAATGCTGCACATAAACTTTTTTTGGGACTTCCCATAGCGTTTTGGACGGTTTTCGTAGGGTTTAAATTTGGCTCATTTTCCTTTCAAAACAAAGTTAGCTTAACTGCTTGAAATCATATTTTGTATTTAAGATACGAACTCATTATTTGGCTTTATGCTTATGCTTATTTGAATCAGTTATTAGCAATATAAACATAATATGGATAAAAAATTTTATATGTGTTCTTAGTGATTCAAAAGCAAATGTTGCTACGATGAGAAAACCACAAAATCAACTTCAAAATTAAGTTATAAAATTTAAAACTGCTTATAAGCATAAGTGAAACAATGGGACTCATAATTGCATACCAGTAATAAATATGCAAATGTGCCAATTCTCTATAGCCCGCAGTGCAAAGTGTGCAACATACAGCATAACAGGCTAACAGCAAACGCAGAAAGAGTGCAACTTGAAACAAGCCGGCAAATTTTGGATCAATCATTCAATAATTTAACCAGGTAAAATATCATACAATTCTTGGTAGAAGACTACAGTTACAACAAATGATGGGCAGTTACTACAGTTACAACAAATGCTGGGATTAAGATAGTAGTTCTTTCCAACATTTCCTCATCTACAGACTTGTACTAAAAGAGTAGCAAATATGAGCTATTTAGGCAGATCCTTAAGCCACACATGAAAAATTCAAGAAAGCTCTTGAGCATCACCATTATGCAGCCTTAGCCTTTGCCAATGCCTTCTTCCGTTGGGCAAGCATGTAGGTGAACATGTGAGGCGATCCTGCAACGCAGTGTTCTTGTCAGATCCTATCTTAATCCCAGCTACTAAAAAACAACATTGCAATTCTAGTTTTAATTTCAACCACTGAATAAAGGATGACTGCAAGGCAGGAGGGGATACCGGGCACGTAGATGGCGAGAGAAAGGATGGATGCATAGAAGAAATCAAAGGAGAAGTTCCATTTGTTGGGCATCCTAAGGCAGTATTTCTCTGATGCCTGCATAGTAGTCACAAGAAAGGAGCAGTTAAATTACGCATTATGCATTATGCAATGAACAACGTGGAGATCTTCATTTCTGAAGTTCATTCTTGTTACCTTCATGTAAGGCAAGGCAATGTAGATTAAACCGACCTCACTGCTGATACCAGTAGGATACAATACCATAAAGGTGCTATACCTGTACAAAATCAGCACCAGGTTTAAGAAAAAAAGTTATGAAAGAAAAAGAAAATCATTCCCTCTAAATTTGTCCTAAATAATGATATATCTTCTTTACTAACCTCAGCCATAAGAGCCAGGAAGGAGCAAATCCGAATGCCTCCTTCATGCCAAAGAAGGAATATCTAATGATCTGCAAGGAACCACAAATATTTCCATCACGTTATGCTATCAAATTCACAATATTTTAAATATTGGTGTGAATAAGCTTAGCACAGGAAAAATCAAAATTAGAATTTGGAAAATACAGTGTCTCTTTAAGAAGCAAGTCTTTAAAATATACCTCAGTGATGGACCAGCTTATGACCAAGGAAGTAACAAGGATATGTGAATGTGTCTGCAAGACAAATGTACAAAGGGGTCAATCAATATATATGTCAAGAAACCAGGTGTTAAGCTACACTACAAGTATGCAACTAACAGAAAACTAGGGATGCAAAAGTAAAGGCACTGCATTTGCATATCAGTACCAGTAGTTATGCCATTTAGTAACTTGTACAATCATCACCATTATTTACTTGATCCACAACCAGATATAAAACAGACAAACTACCTAGTGTCCTGTCCTCATATAAAAATCAAATCATATAATCCATATTTCCTATTTAGACAATGGTTTTAAACCCCAAAATTATGTCATGTTTCAATGTCTCGGAGAAACAGTAAGCGCTTAGGAGAAGTGTCTAACTAAAGAAGAAAATTTCCAAATCTCATGAACATAGCACATCAACACTTGTTAGTGATAGTCGATGATACCTCTGGAAAGCTCCACAGGATGCCCCAGGTAAGAAACAACCTCGATCCAATTTGTGGAAGAGTTGCAGAGACTGGAGACCTCACCAAACCTTTAAAACAAAGTCAGCATGTTATACAGGTGAAAAAAATGAAAGTGCCGTAAAAGTGAACTTATTAAGTACAATTATTTTCATAATCTAACAGGACACTTCCTGTAAATTGAAATGTGTCTTTGACGTGCTTTCTAACAAGAAAGTCTATTTCCATGCAGTTTGCAAGCGGCACGCTATAGACAGAAACCGTACGATTCCAAATGATGACAAGGATAGTGAAAATAACATAAGTAGAAGAGAAGAACAACTTCTTACCTACAAGCCCATGAAGAATCTGAGCCACCAGCAACGCCATCGCCAAACAAACACAAAAATGTTCAGTACCTCACAAAACACAATTTGCAAAGAAATGAAATAAACATGGAATACTCGTTCATTCTGTGTTCACCGCAGACTCGTTCAGCTGCTCCGTGCAAAGAATATAAATGCTTCCTTATCCAGGGAACTACAAGGAATTTAACACAAAGTATAGGGCAGCAGAAATTTTTCTTTTCTTTTTAGCAGAATTATCGGGGGAGAGGATCAGGCAGCAGAAACATAATAACATTGAAGTTGAATTAATTGCAGTATATTTTGCTATAACACTGGTAATATTTCTCTCAGGCTAAATGTTTGGTTGATTTTTAGAACGCAAAAGGGGATAAATTTTTTTCCTCTGTGCCATTGCTCAACACCAGCAACCCTAATTGGGTAGACGAAAAATTCAAAATTAAGTCAGAGCTGCCCAAATTATACAAGCTTGCGCTAAAATCTACAGTTTTACTGCGATTAAAATTCAAAAATAAGTCAGAGCGCACAGAATAGCAGAAAAACCAGACCTCCAAGAAGGCGGCGGTCTGCGCGAACTGCAGCGGCCGCTCGACGGCGGCGTAGACGGCCTCATGGCCGCTCTCCAGCAGCGTCGTGACCGCGTAGTACAGCACCTGCGCCCTGCAAGATCCAAGAAACCCCCAAATCAAGCCAAGAAAACAAGGATCCAAACGCCAGCAGGCGGTGGCGCGAGGCGGCAGAGTACCATCCGAAGAAGACGGCCCAGTTGTAAACGGAGAGGTAGAGCCGCCGCACCGCCGACCCGACGCCCGCCATCGCCGAGCACTCAGCAGTAGCTAACAAGGAGGCGGAGGAGGAACGCGAGGCCTGGACAAAGATACTGGCTTGGCTTTAATGGGCGCGTGGACTGAATCTACTATAGCTGTTGATTACTGCTCGCATCAGCATCAGATTAGAGGATGCAATCAGCAGCAGACTGCTTGCTCGGATTTGCGAATTCCGGTGGGTTGGAGGCTGGCCAACCAACGAACTACTGACGCAACTGAATTCGCAATGAATCGGGGTGGATGGATGGGGGGAAGAATGGCTGGCGGTGGCAGTTATTGCAGCTGCAGCTACCCTAATAACTGACTGAGCCGGCTCTCCCGCCAATATCATCCATGTGATCTGCTGCAAGTTCAGTACTGCAACCACTTCTCGTTCAATTTCGTCTTCAGAGTTCAGACACACCAATCAATCAGCGGATTCAGTAAAAATATACCATTTCCTACTACTTTTTTTTCATCACAAGTTCATCTGCATGACTAGGTGATTCAAGAAACATTTTATGCTGTTAAACTGATGGATTTATCAGAGAAAAGAATGTCTGTATGCACATCAACGTCTATCACTACAAGAATTAATCAGTCATAGGAAGCACATCAAGAAACAGAATAAAGATGTTAATTTTGTTCAGCTGTTACCTGAGTTGTTTTCAGTAGCTTTCCAAGTGATAGAACTGCTCAGCTCAGCCAAGTCAACTGTCTATCAGACTACCAGGTACTCGAAAATGAAATATCCTTGGGTCCTTTCTCACATGGTTTGCATGAGCGGCGGCGGTGTAGTGGGGGCGGTGGGACGGCGGTGGTGGGTAGGTGGGTGGGGGGGGGGCGGTGGGGGTGGGGGGAGAGAGAGGAGGGCCGGGGACGGGGCGGACGGGCGGCAGCAAGCCGGCAACAGCGGCCGGGCTGACCGCAGTGTTAGACTATTTGGCAAAGTTCCCATGATTGGCTCACCTTCCTAATCCTCCCGATCCTATTTCTATAAATCGGTTGAGTGTGATATGGAATGTTGATGCCTATTTGTACAGCTATTGTGTATCAACATTATTATCGCATTGTGTTGTATCATTCTAATATGGTATCAGAGCTTGGACGTTGAGGACACCTACCGCTGATGGGCAGAGCAGCAAAAGCGACCGGGCGGGGGCGCACAGACGGGCGACGACGACAGCGGATGGGCGCGGGAGCGACGGCAGACGGGTGGGGGAGCGGCGGACGGACGACGGCGGTGGCTGCGATGACAGTGGCGGACGGGCGGAGGAGCTGCGACGGACGGGCGAGGGAGCGGCGGCGGACGGGCGACGGCGGTGGCGGACGGGCGACGGGCGATGACCGAGAGGAAGTCGCGACAGAAAGAAATGCGTCTGGTGTAAGGGCATTTCGGTCATTTCACGAGCAAAGTCAAAACCTCAAAACAGCCCCAAGTGGCATTTTATTAAGGAGTCTGGATGTCATTTTTATAAAGACATTCTATACAGTGGCATTCTGTTAAAACCACTATATCAATTGGCATATTGTTAAATTTCTCATGATAGACGTAGTCTTCTTCTTCTATCTACCCTCTAGTCCACCAACTGCAGTCCTACAAACTTCATTTATCAAATCGAACGACCCGAAATCATGGAATCCAACGGCTCAGATCGTTCAATGGACCCCTCAACCTCGCCTCCCAGCATGCATCCCCCTAACCTATCCCCCTCCTCTCTCGCACACCCGAAAATCACTCACGCATCCCATGCCAACCGCAGTGCTACCGCCCACGCCCCACCATCCCGTCGTCGATTCCTGCCTCCTGATCAATGCAGCCAGTGCCCCCTCGATCTGGAAATTTATTCCTTCTGATTTCCCCATTCCAAAGATCATCCCATAACAAAACAGTAGTCCCAAACTGAATTATGCAATGTGATATGGCTCTGAATATATCAGTAAGCTGGATGATATCTCTCCACCAAAAGGAGCCTTTGTTAAAATTTAAATGGGGAACTTTTGCCCTATAATATGAATCCCAAATAAGTCTTACCCAGGGCATACCAACAGCAGTGTAAAATTTGTGAAGATGCTTTAAAAGCAAGGCCACATTCTGAATGTATAAGGTTATAACTCCCAAACCTCCTTTGTCTTTGACTCTACAAACCTTGTGCCAAGCAGCTAAAGATTTTCTTTTGACTAAAGCATTTGATCCTCTCCAAAGAAAGTTCCTTATAGCAGTGTATATTTCTTCCATAATAGTTTTAGGCAACTTTAGAGAACACATGTAATATGTTGGAATGGCTGATAGGACTAAATTTATCAAAGTTAATATGCCACCATAAGGGAGGAAAGAAGCACTTACTGTTAACCTCCTCTCAACTCTATCAATTAAGGTTGCAAAATCAACCACTCTCGATCTTGTGGTGCCCAAAGGCGGACCAAGATAGGTGAAAATATTCTCCCTCCAACTCCTCTTAAGCCTCTACCTGTCCACAACCATCATTAGATGGTGGTTTCCTACCTTGGGACCTGCACCACCGTCTTCAGGAGGTCGGTAACTGTCGCCATGTGGAAGGCTGGACCTGAGAGGAGCCAGTCATGGTTCGCCCAAGCCCTTTCGCGCCGCCTTTCGACTGGGTCACTGCCTGGTGTGCCCTGATGTCAGTTTGGAGTGTTTGGTCGGTGTTGAGGCGGTTTTCCTCCTGGTGTGGGCCCATTGATCCATGTAATATCCTCTCATTGGTTGCAGTTATACTTCTTACTTATGTTTTCTCTTGATTTGCACAAGTAATCACCTGCATACGTATATTCACCAACACTTTGGAAGTGGTTAGTAATAAACCCTTACCGTTAGATTTGGTGGTAGACATTGGTAAGTTTTATCTAGGAATTGACGGTCAAATTTGGTAGTTAAGGATCGTCAACAGTGCTCCGGAGGCCAAACGGCGGTGCGGCAGCAGGGGGTATCCCACATCACGGCGCTCCCACAGAAGGTGGCAGCATGCAGCGAAGATGATGAGGGCGGCCGGAACACCAGCACGAGCACTTCGACCTTGGAGGAGAGAGGAAGAGGGTTGTTGAGCGTGTCAAAACATGTTCCTAGCAATAGGAAACTCATTTTCTAGGAACTTGTTGATGGAAGTGGAGTGTAAGTGACTGGTGGCGGCGATGTAGATCGAGAGCAGACGAACAACCATGGTGGCCAGCTATAACAATAGAAAAGAGGGGGAAGAAGATCGGCCATGGTGACTAGCTGCAGCAACCTTTTCAAGGGGATTTCGTTTGTGGTGGCTTAGATGATGAGAATTCTCCCATGGCAGCGGAATTTGGTGTCGAAGCACATATGAATGCAAATACCTAGGGAATGTTGATATGTCCGCTCATTGCTCTCCAAGCTCCAATTCTTGGGGCTTTCTGTCAACAAGGCTTGGGAACATGCTGTGACACAAATAGATTCATCAGAGACTTCATGAGATGACAGATTGAAGAAGGTTCTAGTTGTCATTAATGGCAGCTTCATTTAGAACTTAGTGAAACCAAGGTGTTTGGTTGTTCTGGTGCTAGTTTGCTTCCTCTTATGGGGTTCCTCTTATGGGGGTGTCATGCTATGGGACGCACCTTGCCATTGTCACCGATGCTGACACCCAAACTCATACATCTATCACTTGGCATTAAGAGTGAAGGAAAAAGAGTAGTGCCCATAAGATATTCCTAGGACACATCCGTACTTTACACGATATTTCTTTCCATTTGCACCGGGTGTAATAAAATAATAGTTTTGGTGTCTTACCAAATTTTTATGATGACTTATAGCATATACATATTTTTGTCATGTTCTGCAAAACCAAACATTTGGGAAAAGAGTGTGTTTTTTTTTGTTAGTGTTGGCTTGAGTGTAATCGCTAATATGGAAGGGAACATCTTTAAAAATAGTTTCCCTTTAATTCGATACTAATGAAATTAATTAGGTGCGACTCATGTGTCTTAATTGATCCCATCTGTAGAAACATAAGAATGGCTATGAATTTGCCAAATACTCCTATAAGTTGTGAAGTGGGCCGGGTCCTTCCGTGTCCGCCCGGGCATGCATGTGCAGCTCACAGCCTAGGAACAACATGATCCGTTTGGCTGTGGGTCATGCTGGCACGACCCGTCTAGCCACATCGTTCTTGGGCTACTACCCAGCCCATCGTGCCAACACGACAAGTGCATGTAGTGAGCCAGCACGACATAGACCAGGAATAGCACACGCCCTGGCCCGCGCGGCACGATGGCGACCGACGATTGGTGAACAACCGCCAGTTAAGCAACTACCATCCGAGCAGAAGCCAGGAGGAAAGGAGAACGAAAGAATCGAGGAAGCCAGGGATCAGGGGAGAGGAAGCGATGGTGGACTCTCATCGACATAGGCATGCACGGTAGCATTGTGGCGTGTCCAACCCCATTCGCGAGCACAACCTAAGCATGTTAGTCATTGTGGACTCACCAGCTTGGGGCGAAAAAAGTAGGAAGCAAAGGGCCACGACGGTGCTTGACGAGGAGGAAGAGGAATGTGCTATCGGTGAGCGTAGGATCTTGCTAGAGCTTCACCGAAGTTTGTGCAACAGGATTCAACGGACTCTGTTCACATTTCTTTCTTATTATATATGTCAAATGTGGGCTAACCGGTCTCCACAAAACCCACATAACCTAATCATGCCAGGCCAACACGATATGACCTGACTGTTGACGGTCGTTAGCGATCAGTTTCAACTGTCAATATTACCAAAATAGAGGAGAACTAGTTATGCTTGCAATGCATATTTGTGTTAGAACAATAATATTCCACTAGTATTTGGTTCACTAACCTTTTGCAAAGAATAACTATAAAGTAGAGGAGAATCAACATCAAATCAGACGATAAATCAATTGGACGATGTTGAGAATCAGACTTAGGCATGAATGGGCCAAGAACTCAGAAATGACATAATGAATTGGGCCAAAATTCACAAGTCTGTGAAGAGAAGCAATAGAGGAGGCCGCCAGCCAAAACATGGGCTAGTTGGGCTGGTCCCAGGTTCGGCTGAACCCTCCTCAGCGCCATCCGATCCAGGGCTTTGCCTGGACGGTGTGGATTAGCCCCCAATGATGGTTGGAGGGTATTTCCGACCATTCCAACCGTCACAACCGTCATTGGGAGGCTATAAAAGGAGTTGCCATTCTCACTTCACTCACACACCTCAAGCAAAGCTCTCTCATATTCTCTCAAGTTTAGTTTAGTGTTCTTAAGCTAGTGGAGTAGGAATAGAGTAGAAATCGGAGTTTGGAAGCCTTCGGAAGAGTTCGGGTATGGCTCTAGTAGCTCTTCTCTTCTCTTTTGTAAGCTTTGTACTTTTATTAGAATACTCTTCTTTATACATTTATGGTATTGAAATACTTTCCGAGTATATGAATACCAACTTTACATTATGTTCATGTTATACGGAATATACTGCTAGCTTATCTGGGAGATGCATCAGTACGAGTATAGTGTTTGCTTATGCAATTACTCTATGTCATGACGATGATATTAGAGTAGTATCTGGTAGTTTAGGCATGATGTCTAGATTATGGGATATTATTATTTGGGGTTATATGCTGCGGATGAGAGGTGGGCCGTTGATGGTGACAGCTCAGTACAGATATTCCTCCGCGCATGCATATAGTCCTAAGTTAATTTCCTGGGGAGGGTACTCCTCCGTATTTAGCCCCGGTTGTATGGTCATGACGGGCTGTCGTAAGGAACTCGACAGTCAGGGGTGGCTTCTCGAAGTACCAGGAGGGCATTGGATAGAGGGTATTAGCTAGTATATTAGATAACTAGAATGTATGTATACTATGTATACTAGAAGTATAGGAATAGATTCTCTTTATATTTTCTTTCCACTTAGCTTAGATAATTTAGTATGAGAATGAGTAGCTTCGTGCTTGTGTGTCATTCTACCCTTGGATTATCTTAACCCCTGTTTAGACTATGATTATTACAAGTAACATATAAATTATTAGTCAGGTTCTGTCTACTATGATCTTCCCACGGGATTAAACAAATGCGATACCCTTGGAATACTTTCGGGTGAAATGCTACAATGGTATATTCTAGTAATGTCATTAAGAAATACCAACACTGACATCTCTCTGGGTCGTGCCTGTGCTCCAGCCTCAGCACGTGGGCCGACACGGCACGATCCATTCGGTGAGTCGTGCCTAATCGGGCAGTGTCCAAACATACCAATTATTTATCCACCATTTCAACCCTATAAAAAAATTAAAAAAAACCACCATCTCAAAAGTTCAACCCTAGGGGCTCCATTTGGAAAATGAGATTATGAGTGATAGATATTAGTTCTATTTTTAGATTTCCACCGTTTGGGTAGTGTGGGGATGTGATGTGCAAGCAATCCAGGTGGATTGATTGCTAGGAGAAATTACTAAATTACTCTCGCCATTTTGATGCCTATGTCATAAGTGAGTTATTCTCAGTAGGGGTGAAAACGGTAACGGAAATTCCCCGCCGACCGACATTTGTTTCCGACTTCTACCAGCCGAGCCATATAGAAATGGTAATCGACCGAAACAAAAATGGAAATGGTAAAAAAATATAGAAATGATTTTTCTATTATACCGATGGTTTTCGTATTCTTGTGAAAATTATTGTTTTTTCAGTAATATAGTAATTACCGTATTTCTAAATATATTATTATTTATAAGGTATGTCTTTACTTGGTCCACAGTTTAGAGACTGATTAACTCTTCAATCAAATCCCTAACTTGAGTGCATGGCTAAATGAAATTTATAATTTATGTAGTATAAGTTTGAATTTATTTATATGTACTACATAGTTATGCCAAGTTAAATATATGTTTTTATAATTTAAGGTTTTTTATTTGTACCGATTTCTGATTTGCACAGACATGTTTCCGTTTGTATTGTTCAGTTTTCACATATCGTTTAAATTTTCGACTTGACCGTTTTTCAATTTCGCTTCGGACAAAAATATGGTTATGAAAATGATTTTGGTTGTTTTCCGCTCGTTTTATCCGTAGCCCTAAGGCTGTGTTCGTTTCTGCCAGTTACCAACATCTCCACCACGTTTTCCGCACACATAATTTTCAAACTGCTAAACGGTTTAAAAAATTATATTGATCTATTTTTTTTAAAAAAATAGCTAATGCTTAATTAATCACGCGCTAATGGATCGTTCCTTTTTCTATGCAGACAGAATGATTCCCATCCCACACAAACGAATGAATGATTCCCATCCCACACAAACAAATGTATAGCAAGCCAGTGATCCTAACAAAAACAACACGCACGAAAACAGAGCGGTCCACTAGCGTATGATTAATTAAGTTCTAGCTATTTTTTTTAAAAAATGGATCATTATGAATTTTTGAAACAACTTTCGTAAATTTTTTTTTTAAAACACACAGTTTGAAAAACGTGTGGATGGAAAAGGAGAGTGGAAGTTGGGAACAGGCTCTCCCGAACACAGCAAGTTAAGAAATGAGGGACCCCTTTGCCCTGGCGCGCCGCCTCCGCCGATCCCCATCTATCCCGCGAGCGAGCACGGGGCGCCGTCGTTCGCCCTGCCGCATCAGGTGAGCACATCCTCCGCCACAGCCGAATCCCCATCCATCGCGCGAGCGAACGAGCAGGGTCGCCGTCGCTCGTCCTGCTGCTTCCGCCGCTTCCGTCCTCTTTCCCATCTCTCTCTCTCTCTCTCTACCCACGCCCTTTTTGTCGAATTTGCGTTAACCCTAGCTTCTGTTCTAGAAATTTGCCTTAAACTCAATACTAATAACTGTTTGATGGTTCCCCAAAAAGTTTGGGGGTTCAACTGAACCACCATGTCCTATGTTAGATCCGCCTGAATTTTCGGGAGAAGCTTACTTGATTGAGAGATGTCACTTGGCTATGCCGAGAAGCTATCCTACCGAGAGGATGTGGGAAATGTCGGCATGCCTGAGATCTTCGACTCTCCTGAACTCCTCCACAAGAAGGTTGGTTTCACATGCCATTAAACTTTTACCTCCAGTTTGTGGATTCTTTGCTTCAGGGTGGCAAGTTACGAGGGAATCATCCATGGGTTTTGTATTTTTTTTGAGCTAAATTATGTGGTCAAATTGATTCTTTTAATGGGTTTTAAGCATATTTTACTTTAGATTTTTGGACAAAGTGAGATTAGCTTGAAATGTAGTCACTCAATTCTTTTTTATTCATCAGTTTGGGCATTGACATGGTCCATAACCTTTTCCATTTTATGATTGTGAAAACTTTTAAAAGTATAATCATGTTGAAGTACTTTTGGTAAGAAATACGCTAATACCATTTTCATATGACAAATCTAAATAGCTTTACTGGTAAAAAATATCTTTGAATGTTGATTACATGCATTCTGGTATGATGAGTAGAACATAATGGAGAGTATACTAAACATGAGTGAACTTAGAAGAGAGAAAACATTTAGCCTTTGCTGTTTTTTACCCTTAGAGCTGTATGTGGGTATAATGCAGAGCATGTGTGTGATCTTTGAAAGAAGAGAGTTCTTTATTGTCTACTCAAAGTTGATCCCTTTAATGTCATTTCCTGGTGGCAAATAAGTTGACACCTACTGTCTTTGTTTGGTGCCTGAGTTCTATCCTCATCTTATAATTTGATCATGAACATGTTAGCATAAGTTATGCTCGGCTCCATGACAGTACTGAAGCAAAATTGATATCAATAATGGTTATGGCATGGCTCCAGCGCTCAAAATATCCTATCGCGCTGGAAAATATACTAAAATGAACTAATGGCTGTGAAATATCTGGCAGGCATTTGATCTATCCTCTTGTGGCTTTGTACACTCCATGTTGTAGTCAATATTTCTATATACTGATAGGGGTGCGCCAGTGAATTTATTTCACATTTTAGACATGTTTTAATTTTTTTACTGGGTTGTTGTCCAGATAGAAGAGCTTGCAGTCATGGTGCGAGAGGTTTGTTTTTCACTGTGAATCTCAATAAATTTTGTAATTATGATTTATATATATACTCCTCCGTTTTTTAAAATATGACACTGTTGACTTTTTGAGATACGTTTGACCAATCGTATTATTTAAAAAATTCATGTAATTCTCATTTATTTTATTGTGACATGATTTATCATCAAATGTTTTTTAAGCATGACTTAAATATTTTTATATTTGCACAAAAAAAATTGAATAAGACGAATGGCCAAACGTTTATAAAAAAGTCAACAACATCATATATTAAAAAAAAACGGAGGTAGTATATAGAAATTTCAATGAATTGGTCCTGATTGCTGCAGAGTAAGCATTTGGTGGTGTTTACTGGAGCAGGCATATCAACTTCATCAGGCATACCTGACTTCCGAGGGCCCAAAGGCGTGTGGACACTGCAGGTGGTACTGCTGTTTGTGCAGCTATATCTCACAATAGGTCAATAGCTCTCTTTTAATGGACTAGCAAAATGCCCATGCTTTGCTATGGGTAAAACAAAATATATGATATTGTCATAGATAATTTTTTTTAATCAAATATGGTACTATTACTTGCTTGCTTATTTGAATACTATTACTTTAGTATATTCACCTGATTCAAACAAATATTACTAGGCATAATATCAGAAAAAATCAGGGACTAATTTGTAAAAGGTGTAAAAGTAGTGGTGTTGGCAGAGCCACCACCACTACTAGTGTCTGTTACAGTAGTATAGATGAATTTATTCTTTTGAGATGGTTTTATGATGCTTGATTGCAAAGATGTGTCTGCACATACTGAAGTAGTTAAGTAAATGCAGTCTATTTTCAAGTGCATGATAGCTGAGTCTTCGCTTGGTTATCTTTTAATTTTGGTACCTTAAATTTATGCTTTATTATTATTTTTGGATTTTTTATATGCCACGGAACAGGTTTAGGAAAAAGGTTATTGAATGGTATTTGAATGTTATAATTAAATTTTAAATATTTGCAATTCCTATGGATTATAGTATATTTTGTGATCTTTTACATTTGAATTAATATTATGACACAGTCATTTACACATGTTGCATATGTTGTCTAGCGTTCAGGAAAAGGTGTTCCTGGTGCATCACTGCCGTTTCACCGAGCTGTTCCAACCTTGACTCATATGGCACTGGTTGAATTGGAAAAAACAGGACGATTAAAGTTTGTCATAAGCCAGGTTCATATACCTAACTCAAGTTGTATATACTGCACTTTGAATTGGTACCTATGTACAAAACCAGTCTCTACAACTACTAGTATAGTTAAATCAGTTCGTAGGAGTTGCAGATATTGACTGCTCACTTATTGTAGTGGTAAGGTGTTAGGATATTGAAATCAACACGCAATACAACTGTTACAGACTTGGGGCTGCGTGTCCCATGGGCATGCCACGCATCATGCCAGCAGTAGTGATTTGTAGGAAAGGCACCCCACAACTAGGAAGCCCTTACAATTAAAGGACATTCAGTCTTGTAAATATTGAGCGCAATCACAGCGGAGGAGGCCCTGCAGTTAAATTTTATTGAAAAAAATATTTGTAAATAGTACAAAGGAAAATTACAAGGATCTAAGCCAAGATTCTAAAAGATCTCTCTCTGGTCTTTTTAGTTTTAAAAGAAGATCCTCTTTAAAAAGACTTTGCCAACATGAAAAATGAGGGAACGCTGCTTCCAAAGATTAGATCATTTCACTGCTTCCATATATTCTATGCTGTATAAAGCACCTTTTCAATGAAGCACACTTGCTGGTGTTGTGCCTTAGCTGTGAATTGTGATCATTATGTTATTGAAACTCAGGGATGTATCCCAGGTTATCCCTATCTTGCCCCAACATTCTCAAAAAAAATGCAAACAAATTTCTCTTACTCCAATGTTGCACAAGACACAAAGAAACTCACTTTAATCTTGTAATTTGCCAAGTGAACGTGAAAACCCTTCCATCTATCTCATTCCCAGGCTTAGCCTTAGGGTGCATTCGTTTCTGAGGTTGGGGGGAGGTTTTCAGCTACATGCGAAACGAGAGCTCATTAGCAAATGATTAATTAAGTATTAACTATTATAAACTTGAAAAATTGATTTATTTGATTTATTTAAAGAAAATCCTATATAGAAACTTTTTGCTCAAAACACACCGTTTAGTAGTTCAGGAAGCATGCTAACGGAAAATGAGGAAGTTGTTTGCAGTTGCCGCTTAGGACTCAGCATTAGTTCTTTTCTGATTATTCACCTGATTATTGAAACAGATTATTTGCTCCACGCTTCGAAAAATACATTTTCTCAAAAAATTCTTTTACTGAATTTCTTAGACCACTTATTTTAAGCTATTTATTAAGTTAATTTATCAATATTTACTTTATCCCTAAAATTAATTAGATAATCGGCAGCAACAATCCACTCAATAATCTGTTTCAAACTAAGCCTTAGCCTTGTAATGACCATCGGCATGGAAGAGCAGCTAGCACCGAAGACCGAGTATGTTTCTATCTCTCCGGTCACTAATACCAATAACTCCATTTTCCATGTTTGACAAACTTCAGTACTAACTTTGTTGTGTTTTAAATTTAATTACAATGTTCTGTCGTGTGATGAACAAATTGATTTTATCACGATCAAGCTTATGGTATTTATGAAACTTAAGCTTTCACGGAGCTGATGGAGTTGTCTTTGCCAGAATGTTGATAGCTTACATCTCCGCTCTGGCCTCCCAAGGGAGAAGCTGGCTGAATTGCATGGAAATTCTTTCAAGGAGATCTGCCCAAGCTGTAAAAAGGAGTATGCTTTAGCCTGCTTTACTTGACTATACTTTATCTGGGACTATAAACACCAAAATATTTCCTTTTTTACTGTGGTGGTTTATTTAATTGGCTTATTCCAGATCCCACTTGTTTGAAGGTACCTTCGTGATTTTGAAATTGAGACGATAGGACTGAAGGATACTCCAAGGCGTTGTTCTGATAAGAACTGTGGAGCTAGATTAAAAGACACAGTTCTTGATTGGGAGGTACGTTTCAAATGTGCTGGACTTAAGTTATATTTATATTTCTTTGTTAGTGGGCCATACTTGCTTAGCCCTTTAGCCCATCTGCAACAGATTCTTGCTTTTGTGTTTTTTCCAAAAATTGCCAAGGTGGGTGGTTCATTTGTTGGCAATTTGGCCATAAAAGCTGGCTTTCTCCATTTCAACACAAATCAAATTTACAAACAATGCATGCTTAGGGTATTCACTGTGAAAAGCTTTAAGCTGTTTTACAGACTATTATGTTTTTCTTACGACTAGTATTCAACATGATATCCTCTGTACGTTCACTATAACAAGAAAATAAATAGAGAAGTTGGTTAGTGATGTGTTTGCCTTGTTATCAGTTAAGTAGTGGTGTTCTGAAATGCTATCTTGTTCTCATGTCTTCGCTCGCTGATAGACAATGAATAAGTGGGTAAGGACATTTTGCAGGATGCTTTACCCCCTGAGGAGATGGATGCTGCCAAGGAGCAGTGTCAAAAAGCTGATCTTGTCCTATGTTTAGGAACTAGGTATTGGCCATGGTACCTGTACACACTAGCTAGAATTGCTTTCACGTGGTTTTATTTCATTACTGAAATTAGTGTGTTTACACGCAAGTTCTGTGATTCTATCTCCTGCAAACTTAATTTTAAGAATTTGGTACTTCCGTACTTTTGCGAATGGCGGTATTCTGGTGTGATGTGATATCATTGTAAATAGTGGCAAACAAATAGCTGTCACATCATTGTGTAGAAAAAGTGGCAAACAAATAGCTGTAATTGCTTTTTTAGATGGCTTTTCTAATACTTTTAAATTAGGGAAATTTGCCATGTACAACTTGGTTCTAGCTGTTTAATAAACATACTATTATAGAAAAGATTGGACCCACAAATACCACAATAGAACCACATAGTGACCTTGTTCACCAGTATATGGATTTATGGATGTCAAGTTGGACTACCATAGCAGGGGAAATATGTACTGGAAACCACATATCAGGTGGGTGGACGACTGCCAGGTGAACGTCCATATTGTTCCTGCCACCGTTGCCTGATCCAATACATTACCTCCTTTCTCAACAACATTTTAACTTTTTAAGAAAGGATGACTGTTTGCTTTTATTATTATTTTTATTTTTGTAAAATAAATGGAAAGAACATGTTCGATACTTCTGTTAACTCCACAGCAGGGGCATAGTTATGTTGGGCAATTGGCTGTCTGGGTGAGGATAACTTTAGGATTACTATTCAAAACACACCTTAAATTTTGAATTCTATACTAAAATGTGGTACAGTTTTTCTATGTTTGAACTGGAAGATCAATGGCTAGACAAATATTTCTTTGTATTATCTTTATGTTAGAAAATTATTACCTGATCAAATATGCACTTGATGACATGTCATAAACTACCATGTAGTTCTTCAATAATTGGGATCCATTTACTCTAGATGCATGGAAGTGTGGGTTTTGCATACTGCTCCTTTTATGGAATGCTTGGCACTAGGAGTGAGCCCCATGATGCTGCAAAAGCAGTAAAAGCATGTGTATATTCTACTCTACAGTTGCACAAATATGGACATGTAACACAAGACTCAATATTTCCTCATAATGCCTATGTGACATCATGGACTCATTGCTGTAAGACAAGAAGTATTCCATTCACTAAATCATCTCAACTTTGAAAAACGGATCATTCCATGAGGAGTGGTAGGTCGGTGTTGTAGTGTCTCTTAAGGCTATTGTAAATTGGTTTGTGCATCCATAGCATAGTGAGTCATCTGGGAATGCTTTATAGGTGGGAGCTGTAATCTGGATTGGTCCATAGCCAGATTCAGGGCTCAGAAAACCAGGGTAACTTGCTGGTTAGCACCCTGCAAACCTTCAATCGGGCTGGTTCATTTTTTTTCCTAATCTGAGCAGTTCACGCTTTACTACTCACTCAAATTAACTTCAGTTGGAATAGGTACATATAGGCTTCTAATAGATTTTTCTCGAGAATCTTAAAAAAAAAACTTAAAATGGTTTTCGCCTAATACTTGCCAACCAGCCAAGTTCCAATTTCAGTACTGATTCTGTTATCTCAAACCCTGTTATTAATATGTTATGCAGCTGCTTGCTTTTGATTTGTTAAAAAATCAAAGGAGTGATCTTTGACTTGTCTTAATGAACTGATCAAAATCGCTTTGATATGAATTCATTAGTAATGCTCTTGATATACCGGTAACCATTCTTCAATGCCCTAACTATTTGACATTTTTGTTTAACAACTTTATGTTAATAACGGGTGATGTCTCTTTGTCCCTATCCTTTTCTGATTTCCACTACTGTGCAGTCTGCAGATTACTCCTGCTTGTAATATGCCTCTGTTGTCACTGAAGAATGGGGGGAGGGTGGCTATTGTAAATCTTCAGGTACGTGCAACTAAATAACAATATTAAGTCTTGAGAAGCACTAAATTGAATGCACGTTATGGTTCTTCCTTCGTAAGGTCTTTCTATGTAGCACTAAACTATGACTCAACTCATGGATGTTAGTATTTATGGCTACATATAAATTATTAAAATATCTTTTGGCATGTTTTGGAAATTTCAAGTTTGTTATATGGCTGTTTCTTTATGCTTCTGACAAAATTTGTAGTTTGTACTGCTTCAACTTGTATACTTAGACTTGGGGTTTATAATTGGATTCCTGATCCATTATAAAGTTAGAAATTGCAAATATGGTATTTACATGCACATGGTGTACAATTGATGCAACTTTTGCTCTCTCCATTTTTGAATATTTGCATTCTAGGTTAATATTTTGTTCCCAGATATAAATCATACTATCACCTCAAGACAACTTTTTACTTGTCTGTCCTATATACCCCTTCCTTCATAATGCAATGTTATTTGAATTTTACCTTCCCAAGCATAACCATCCAAAGGGCATTTACTAGTATAGACTTAATCAGGTTATGTACAATCCAAAGAACCATAAATACATGCTTTCCATCCATATTTCTCAAATATTCGATTACACATGCTCATGGGTTCATTCATGTGCTAGTTTTGAATGTGCAGCCAACTGTTCATTTCAAATAGGCATATGACTGAGCTAATGTCACAACCCAAGGCCATGGCGAGATAACCACCGCCGGGAGGATAACTGGGTGGCGTCGGCTCGTGGAGAAGGGATGTAGATTTAGGCTAGGGAGAAGAACATTACGGGAAGGGAGATATTAGACTAATTGATATTCATTGCTTAATTGATAATAGACATAATCCCATCCTTTTATAGATGGTACAACTTGACCCCTAAGTAAGATTCAATCTTATCTTATCTCTAACTTAACTGGTATGGGCTATCCATGGGCCTTGGCCTCATGACCTAATGCCCGTGACAGCTAATGAATGAATTAAATGATGTTTTGCCATGGCTGCATGGAGCCATATTAGACGGAGCTATATGAGACATGGTGCAGTAGGAGTTATCACACAGTAACCAGCAGAGGTGTTATGCCAGTTAAAGGCAGGAGAGAGGGCGAGTAAGTTAGAATTTAGAGACCAGTTATTGCTTTATTATATATTTTGGTTAGTTATTAGTTGCACTTGCACAAGTTGTTACCATTCTTCTTTGATTTGGAGATGCCTAGGACAGAAGGTTATTGTGACACACTTTTGGGTAACAAGGAATGATGGATTCTAGTTTTCCTCTATTCTCCAATACAGTCTAGTGCCTTTAGCTGGTGACTAGTGGTTTGGAAGAGCTCCTGGCTGGCTGAATGGTTGACCAAGGGCCAGAGCCCTAATTCTAATCTCGGTCTTCAGACCCTAACCCTATGATGCTCATAACAATGAAGACAATTTGGTCTTTTACACAGGTGTCTTGGCTGATGAGCAAAATTCTAATACATCATCTATTAAGGATTGGAGGGAGTAGTTTTTAAAATGTGAAATCTACTAAGTGGTTATACTTCCAGAATTTTCAAAATACAACATTGGTCATTTTGCTCATCTTAAAAAAATGAGCCTTTTAATGGTCAAGATTGTAATATAATAATTAATAAACATAGATTACATTGTCATATATGGATATATGTATATTTGTAATGTAGATAAATATTGAAAGTTTACAATGACATGTGATAAATCCCCAAAAGAGATGCAGACAGATATTTTTTTTTCATTTCTTGTCTCCTTCGTATTCAGGCAACTCCGAAGGATAAAAAGGCAAGCCTTGTCATTCATGGACTTGTGGATAAGGTAGGTATGTTAGTGAGTTTCATTTGTTTCTATTTCATCCCCTTGCGGTAGCTATTTAACCGTGTTAGTGCAGGTCATTGCTGGGGTTATGTATATGATGAATCTGCGTATCCCTCCATATATTCGTACTGACTTTGTTCAAATTAGTCTCCGGAACTCGGTCAAAAGTACGATCATCTCACCATCTCTCGCATTGTCATTCTTATCTAGTTTTGAACATTGCTTTTAGTTACGTACAACAAACTGAGGTTAGTTAATAAAGCTGAATACTGTTATCATTAAAGCTGTATCATTAGTTAGATGTTGAACAACAAGAATTATCAGGTTATTTCGAACTATAGTCTCAATATCATAGGCATACTACCAAATGTGATACACGGTTATTTTATGTTGTGTCCATCCATAAATAATAGTATTTTTTCATAGGATCTTCCTTAGCAATTCTCGGTATCATCTCAACAACTCGATGGACAAAATGATATTTTAGCCTGTTTTATCCTAGAAGATAGATTTGAATTGCTTATTAACTCAAACCGCACCACTGCTTTTGTTTTGCAGAAAAATGCGTGAGATGGACTCTCCGAGTAACAAGCATTCATGGCTTGCGAGCACCTTTGCCATTTCTTCGATCAGTTGAGGTTGTGCAATTATTTAACTGATAGTACATCAACATACTCTTTGATCAATCGAGAACAAATAGATTATGGATAGCTACTCCGTTCTCATTGTAGACTTATTCATAAGGATAAAAAGGGTAGATTAAATGAAATTTTGGCCATTCATTTATACCATGTTGGAGAAGAAAGATCATTTGTTTATGACTGAGAGCATTTGTTTAGCAATGGCAAGCAAAGTTCTAAATAGCATATAGCAGGGTCATAGCAGATTGGGGTTGATATAGAGGCTAGCGGGTAGAGGGTACTATATTCCAGTGGTGGAGTTAAAAAGAAAAACTCTAGATTAGATTTTGAGTTATTCATGAATATACTCATGACTTACCTTACCTCAACATAGTAAAATAGTGTACGCAAGTTTACAACACAAGGAAAAGATAAAAATGGACATGTATTATGCTAATTTATAACAAGCCAACAAGGTGTTCAAATGAACAATCAACACAACTCAGCAAGGTAACACAAATTCAAGTTTCAAATTTCATTCTAATATTGCAAACTTAGTAGACAAACAACTTTCGGAGAATGAACTCTCACATTAGTCTATTTTGCTGTAAGTTGTAGTTTCATGGTTGTTAAGGCGTTCGCCTTAGTGTTCCTAAGGCGGCAAGGCACTGCCAGGGTGTAAGGCGTCCGCTCCGCCTCACGTTGCCTCCGCCTTGCGGGAAAAACTAGAGGACAAAGGCAAAATCAAGGGGATAAACCGGTCCTGGAGAAGCAGGCGGTAGTAGGGGAAGGGGTAGGAATGAAAAGAGCTGACCTACATCGTCGTCGCTGACGTCCCCAACCACCGGCAAAGCCAGATCCACTCTTAGAATTGTGCATTACTCTAGGTTAGAGGCATAAATTATCTTCGAAATAGAAACTAGTCACTAAAAGTAGATTGAACAGCCATCTTGAAATTTCTAGACTGACATATTTGGGAAGAAAATAGCAAGAATGACATGTATCTAGTGATGGTAGAAGTATATTTTAGTAGCTGATACTAACAAAACCAGTCATTTTCTTCTGAAATAGCATGGATGTTAGAAGCTAATTCTCAAATTACCAAATATATATGTGTAAAATATTTCTCCATTATATTATATGGATATAGTGATATATGATTAAACTATTCTGACTTACCAACAGGTTTCCTTTCCTGAAAGACCTGACATGAAGCCTGTAGTACTAAAGGAGCAACCATTTTCTTTGCAGAGGTATGTTGGAGCATTCAAAGTTCCCGAGTAGACATTTGAGGTCTGTGGCATATTTCACAACAGGACACTTGTTACTTTTGTAGAGAAACATCAATGAATAGACCGTTTGTCATGCTATTGACATTCAACTTTAGTGATGGTTGCGGCTGTTCGAGCTCTTCCATTGAATGGCCTGTTGATTTTCTGGTAAGGAGATTCTGGCAAACCTTCATCTTCAAATTTCTGTTGCCTGCAGTTGGCAATATGTTAGAACCTCCAATTGAACTTTATTTTGTGTAGGGTGGGACCAATAGAATTTTGTTCAGGCATCTGTCTAGGTGGTGATGGTTGACGCTAGATAGTATTTGACTTTTCCTATATTTTCGAGTTTTGGTCTTATTATGAGAAATAGCTACATAGTACCCTGCTGTTCATATGGACTGGATCTGTATTGTTGTAACGTGCTAAGCATTGCATGCATTAGAAACTCGATTTCTTCCATTTCTGATAGCTTGCCAGGTGCTCAGAATTGGCCAATTTAGGGTGTCTCATCACTTTTTCCTGTTTCTGTGATTTTTCAGCAATACTTTGAGTCTTAGTCTTCTCCCATCCCATATGACTGTTAACATCATCTTAGGGTGTGATTGTTTTGAGGGTGATAGGATGGGGCGATCCATAGTTTTTGGGGCGATCTATGTTAGATGTTTTGGTTGGGTGGACGGGATGAGCCAGTACCTTCTGACTTGGATTGGGAAGGCCTGTAACTGGTTGTGAAGCAGGAACTGGCTGTTTTTTTTGCCTTTTGCTTTATTCCTGCATATGTGACAAATAGATAAATCATACAATGAACCAAGCTGTTATGATATTCAATACGTGCTAAAATATACTATACTGGTAACATGAAGAGGACACCTTTTTGTTCTTGTTCCTTCCGATGAACTTGAAGTGATGGATTAGCCATAGAAATAGAAGTTATTATGCATTTACTTCTGTCCTCAGTTAATTTGTACCTTCTGCATATTATCCTCTTAAGACATGCATAAAATCAGCTCAACGTGTTAATTAACATCATTGCATCAGATACACGTCTTTCCTTACCATATTTCTCACTTCTCAAAAATGTCATTATACAGAAGCAAAAAGACAGCTTTGTCAGGGATAGAAGTCTAGTCCTGCAAGAGTTGCAACATGCTGCAGAGCATCGATCACGTGCAGGGCAGCATGCAATTCTGGAGAGGGAGGGTGTGCCAAGAGCTGAAACGTCAATTCATGCACTTGTGACCAACATCGTCAGGTATGATACTGAAGATAGCAAGGCGGCAGTTCCCATGGCTACATGGATGAACAGCAACGGCAGCCTTTCGAAACGGCATATGGATGCCATTGGTTGCAACCCAGCATCGTCAAAAAAGCAGAAGTTGGTTGCTACTCGTCATCGGCGAAAGGGCTTGAACCCTGCTACTCAGAAAGTTTGATGGCTGTTTGTTCTAGTTGTCAGACTAGAGTTAGGATAGATGCATGAGATGTTCACAGTAGCTAGAGTAAGGTGTTAACAACTTCTAGTGCATGTGAAAGCTGGTAGAATTTTAACTTGACAAGCCCAACGTAATTCAGCAACCATCTCAAAAGAAACTGGTTGTGGGGCTTGATGGTATGTTTTGTAAAGCTCGGGAAGATGAACAAACCTCTAAATCATTAAGGATGATCTGAGGAACTGGAGGTAAAGTGAACCGTACAAAGAAAATAAATGGAAGGCGAGACAATTTTTTATTGCTGCAGAGAAAGTTACTTTCAAGTGGTTGATATCTCTATGGTTCGTGGTTGTATCTGTGGACGGTGAGTGCCTGATGTTCTTTTACCTGTGATGTTATTGTGGATGGCAGCATAACATTTTGTTAAGGGATTATCATCAAACTTACGTGCTCGGTATTACCGTGGATGATCTAGCAAAAACCTGCTTGCTACAAGCCTATATAATCTGTTAAATTTGCCTGATTACGGTGTGCCTGTTAGGTCTTCTGCCATTAACAGTCTTTTACTGCGTCTAACATCGTTTTCAACGCGAATTGGTCTGACCGTTAGGAATGAAAGGATCATGGCGAAATTCTGTACACGGCATTATCTTTGTAAAATTCTATTCACAGGTCCGTTTTGATGCATTCAACAATAATCAACATAGGTGTGAATTCAAGTGAGCACGTATAAACCTCTCTGCTGTCAGTCTACCATAGCGAAAAAGTCCTACTGAAAAAGAAATTCTGTAAAAAAAAAGGAGGGGCCAATAAAGGAGGAGATTTTCTTCAATTCTTGGAGAAGTAATATACCGCCCACTATTTGAGAGTTTTTAACTAAGGCCTCCTTTGGAATTGAGAGCTTTTGGAGGAATTCAACTGAAAAAGTAATTCATGTTAAAATTCTATAAAATTCAAGCGTTCCAGAAGAGCCCAAAACTTGTTTGATTTGTTGCTCTTATGTAAGACGAACTAGCAAGCATATATTATATTAAGTGATGATGTGGTGACGACGCAACTTGTTCTGTTCTCAAATGAACGTTCCGGTGGTCACAAGTCACAACATGAAGTTTTGGACATGTAACAAGTCGAACTTACAAAAATTTCACTCATAAAAAATGTTTCGACTGGATATATATAAAAAGTATATGTATACATTTGTCTCATTATTTTCGTAACACCATAATTTATCCGCTTTTTACATATTTTGAAATAGACAATAAGTGATCAGACCAACATTTTGAAGAGCACGCTGATAGCCAAAACGACACGTCATACGTTACCATGAATGGAGGGAATAGACGTATAGTCAAAACTGTGCTGCCAGCCAGAATTTGATTCCCACTGATCACAACTCACCGTTATTCTTGTGCGTAATGCACAAGATATCAACATATCCAGGAAAGGGAGCTGGCCATCAACTGGATAACGATCGAGACATTCAATTTGCGAAAGAACACTTCAAAAAACCGGCTGAAAAAATTATTTAACTGTGGGAAACTTGGTAATTCTAAGTGATAATTTACAGATTGCTTGTTAAATTTGTTTCTACGAATTAAAAATGATACAATTTGAACATATAATATCATTTATGATGAAATGGGATTATTGAAAGGTTGACTTTTCAAGTTTAAAGATAATACAAAGGCGTCACAATACAGTATGAAAAAAATTAACGAGGACAATAGTAACTTAATGGTGGATCGAAGAATATAAAGGAATATTTGCAAACCTTGTCATTGGCATTTTTTTTCCAACTCAAGCTGTCGTTACTATATACATCATCTCGACATGTAAAAGTTGCGTGCTAAAATTATGTTCAACAAAAAATGTATTTAACTCTTGTAACAAATTAGTAATTGATATGAAGATAGAAGTTCAACTTTGAGATATATCAACGGACTGGTAAGGTCAATTTTGATTGATAACATATTTTTGAATGGACCTATCAGGTCAATTTCGAGAACATATGTAAGATAGTAGTTTCTTCAATACAAGTTCCAAAGAGGCTAATAATTAAATACTTCCTCCGTTTCATATTATAAGTCGTTTTGATTTTTATCTATTCAAACTTTTTTAAATTTGATCAAGTTTATAGAAAGATATATCAATATTTTTAACACAAAACAAACATATCATCAAAATTTATTAAATGTTAGTTTTAATGAAGCTAATTCGATGCTGTAGATGTGGTTATTTTTTTATAAACTGGTCAAACTTAAGTAAGTTTGATTAGGAAAAAGTCAAAACGACTCTATTGTAGAACGAAGGGAAGTAGACAATATTTATACTGTTGCAAATGACAATCACTTGCGTTTTTCGATCTTGATGCGATTGCATTATTGGAATGAAAACAAAATGATATTGCAGCGAAAAAGGAGTAAATGGAGAACATCAGCTTTCAAATGGTCTGAAATCAAAATTTCATTAGGGACATGAAAATTGAATTCACACAGTTGCAAAAACGAAAGAAATTAATTTGAAGGTAGGAAAGCAAGGTCATAAACTGCCTTGCCATTAGGGTAAAGAGATAGTAGTTCCCTGAAAATCCATTGGCAGGTAGAAGGTTGCTCCTAGCAGTTCTATGTACGTAGACGCGTAGTATGCTAAATTGTTGAATCTTTGTGATCACCTGTTGCATGGCTATCTATTCAGGGAAAAAAAAGAGAGAGAGAAAAGCTTGACATTATGTTGAAAAAACTGAAGGATGATATGCTAAAGTCTAATTCTGGACAGCCCAATGCGGACAATCATCTTCAACCATGACCTTTGAATGTTGGGATTATGCTAGTGTGTGGCAAAAGGTCCTGTAGGCTCCAGCATTAATTCTTCGTTGCCAGCTCTTCCACGGTGGATCGTGAGGTGGATGCCTTCGTGTCTGACATGTTTTTGGCTAGTCGGTAAGCTAGGATGCTAGCTCTGGTTTCTTTTGGGTTCGGATGTGTGTTTTTCTTGTGGAGAACGTCATGTGCCCTTCACGCTCTTTTATTTTCTTCCTTGTGTTTTCTCCTATTTGTAATCCTTATTGTAAACTTGTTATCCTTCTATTTATCCTCGAGGGCATTTAAACGTTTTCGCAGTTAATGTTTGCATGTGGAAATCTCTCCCCTGACGACTTTTCAAAATAAAATAAAAATTGAAGAGTAAATTTCATAAAACTGTAACTTTAGTGACAAAACTATCAGTTTGCTGCAACATTAGCGACATGTTTCAGTTTGCTGCAACAATAGCGTGGGAAATTATCATAAAGCTGCAACTTTTACGTTATATGATGATACAGTTGTCATCTATATGTATTGTAGCAGCATATAACATAAAAGTTGCAGTTTTGTGATAATTTCCCACGCTATTGTTGCAGCAAACTAAAACATGTCGCTAATATTGCAGCAAACTGATAGTTTTGTGACTAAAGTTGTAGTTTTCTAAAATTTACTCAAAATTGGATGATGACAGAAATTGGTTACCTATGGTGACGGTGACTCTACATTGATTCACTATAAATACTATGTTTGTCCCAATCAAGGATGAGTTTATTACGAGGAAAAAGCACTTATAACTATATATAGCTAAGCTGTTGAATAGACTTGACATCCATTAGAGTGACAGAGCGTGTGTTAATTTCAACCTAGTAGTCGCAAACCTTAACTCCAGGGACAGTGAGACGCTGAGTGCACGTTTCAGATTATAAGTCGTTTTGACGTTAGTCATAGTTAAACTGTTTCAAATTTAACTAAGTTTATAAACAAATATAATAATATTTATAATACTAAATTACTTTCATAAAATCAATAATTGAATATATATCCATAATAAATTTATCTTTGATTGAAAATGTTACTACTTTTCAAACTTAAAATAGTATATTCATAATAAATTTATCTTTGATTGAAAATGTTACTACTTTTTAAACTTAAAATAGTTTAACTTTGGCCAAAGTCAAAACGACTTATAACCTAAAATGGAACCTAAAATGGATGGAGTAGCAATTCCTCGGCATGCCTGGGTGGACTGGGCCACAATACGTTTGATGGCTTGCATGCCTGTGAAACGACTTGCATGGTTTTCCGACGGTTGTAAGGTGTTGATAACGTGACTTAACATAGGCTGTTTTATAGAGGTTTTATTTATGTGCTTATAGTGGGTAAATATCAACTATAAAGAAGAAATAAATTTCAACTTGTGTAATAATTTATATATATATAGATATATATATATATATATATATATATATATATATATATATATATATATATATATATATATATATATATATATATATATATATATATATATATATATATATATATATATATATATATATATATATGTATGTATGTATGTATGTATGTATGTATGTATGTATGTATGTATGTATGTATGTATGTATGTATGTATGTATGTATGTATGTATGTATGTATGTATGTATGTATGTATGTATGTATAGACACACACACATAGGCGCTCGCTCACCAAATATGAGTGTCCGTGCTAAGTTTAGAACTTCATCCCTGGTAAATTGGTTCTAGAAAAAGAGTCGTAACCAATTAAGATACGCTCGCATCGCTAAATTATATGTATTAGGTGAAATCCTGCATGCTGTTTTGGAGTTTAGTATGATAACAATCAGTAGAAATAATGCGTAGGATAGCTAGATGACATAAGCTTATATAGTTGATGTGATTTATGATAATTTAAATAGTATATAAAATAATGATATAAATTTAAAAGTAAGATGATGTGACATTATGAGAGAAGAAAAAGAAATAAGATAATTTGGACCATAGATTAATCATCTAAGGGCTAAAAATTATTAAGGTGATTATGGCTTAATGAGAGAAAAAAAGAAGAGAGATAATTTGGACCATAGATTAATCATCTAAAGGGTTATTAAAACAATTAATGTGATATGGCTTAATGAGAGAAGAGATAAATAACATTGTAAGTGAGAATAAACTATATAGGACCTATATAGGATACTATAAAAAATAATGGAGAGATATATTAAAATATTACATGGGATAAAGATTTAACATGCTTTTATTTTAAAGCTCTAAAATTTCATAAATTATAGATAATACATATAGCTTGCTTGCATAATGTTTAAGATATAATAATTGTTAGTAGACGATAATGCGATATTTTTGCATATTAAACTTTAGTGGGTTGCAACGTAGAATTAAATTTGCTTCACAACACTTCAAAAACCGGCTATCACTTATTAAATTTCAACTTGTGCAATAAATTATATTCAATTTGCTAAAAGAAAACACACTGCAAAAACCGGCTAAAATTTGTTAACTTTCTACTTATGCCATAAATAAATAAATCACATATAATCACAGCCAACTGACGCATCCTTGTCTCCGAAACACGGAGCGGTTATCGAAATCGGACTCCGTGTCCATACGTTGGCGCGCCTTCAAATTCCAAGTGGAAGAGAAACCATCCCCATGAAGCGACGCCACGTCGAGCGCGCGTCGCATGCAAAGCCCTAGGCTACACCCCTACACGACGCAATCTTAGGCCTCGCCACTGCCGCTTCGCTTCGCCATGGCTGACACCGACCATCGCCGCCGCGGCGGCGCCACCCGCGCGCACGTCGTCCTGTTCCCGTTCATGGCGCAGGGCCACGTCGCGCCGTTCCGGTGCATCGCCGCGCTAGTCCGCCGGTGCCGCCCGGACGCGCGCCTCACCGTCGTCGCTACCCCCGGCATGGCAGAGGCCTTCCGAGCCCACCTCGTCGCGGATGGCGTCGGTGATGGGCGTCTGGCCGGCGTCCACGAGCTCCCGTTCCTCCCCGCGGAGCACGGCCTCCCCGCCGGCGCCGATACCTCGGCCAGCATCGGGTTCCAGCAGCTCATCACCCTCTTCCTCGCCTCCGAGTCACTCCGCCCGGCGTTCCGGCGCTTCGTCGACGATCTCAGGGCGGCCAACCCCGGCGACGACATACACGTCATGGCGGACATGTTCTTGGGATGGGCGGTGGACGTCGCCCGCGACGCCGGCGCGTCAAGCTCCATCGTGCTCACCTGCGGCGGCTACGGCTCGGCGCTCTACTTCTCGCTGTGGGACAGTGTCCCTCTTCCGGCGACAGCTTCCCCCGACGACGGCTTCCCGCTGCCGCGTTTCCCGGATGTCCGCGTGCAGCGCTCGCAACTCACCAACCACCTCGCGGCGGCCGACGGCAAGGACGCCTGGTCCACGTTCATCCAGAGGCAGATCGCTGCCTTCTCCCGCGCCGACGCGCTGCTCGTCAACACGGCGGAGAACTTGGAACCCAAGGGGCTAAGCATGCTCCGTCAATGGCTTAACGTCCCGACCTATCCCGTCGGCCCGCTGCTCCGCGCGCCGGCGCCCTCGCCGGAAGCCAAGAAGACGAGCCCCATCCTGGAGTGGCTCGATGAGCAACCACCTGGCTCCGTGCTGTACATATCGTTCGGATCGCTGTACAGGATCACTGCGCCGCAGATGATGGAGCTCGCGAGAGGGCTCGAGCAGAGCAGCCATAGGTTCGTCTGGGTGATCCGGCCGCCGGCGGGGAACGACGCGAACGGCGAGTTCTCGCCGGAGTGGCTGCCTGAGGGGTTCAGGGAGCGCGCGGAGGCGGAGGGGCGCGGGCTGGTGGTGCGGTGCTGGGCGCCGCAGGTGGAGATCCTGGCGCACACCGCCACCGGCGCGTTCCTGACGCACTGCGGCTGGAACTCCGTGCAGGAGGCGCTCGGCCACGGCGTGCCGCTGCTCGGGTGGCCGCTCTCGGCGGAGCAATTCTACAACTCCAAGCTGCTCGCGGAGGAGATGGTGTGCGTGGAGGTGGCGCGCGGGAGCGCCGCCGTGGACGCGGCCAAGGTGGCAGCTGCCGTGGAGGCGGTGCTCGGCGAGACGTCGATGGAGCGCGCCGCGATGAAGCGGAGAGCGGCAGAGATGAAGGAGGCAATCGACGCGGCGAGGGACGGCGACAAATCGTCGGTGACGGTGATGCGGAGGTTCTTGGACGAGGTGTTGCCGCCGCGCGGCGCTCAGTTCATGGCCTCATGGGCGCTCCAATCAGCATGCTTTCGGGACGGCGCGATGAGTCATCAACTCCGGTCATCTCACCCAATGATGTAAAATACGGAATAATATGATTGTTAGATGAATTAAGGTATTGTAAAACGGCTAGTTGAAATAAATTAGAATTGCGTGGATTAACTGGTGTTTCTAGTAATTTAGGAAAAAAAATTGGTGGAGACCGGATGTAAACCGGCTCCCGTGCAGTCCTGACCCCGATGGTTGCCGCGTGGACATTCTCAGAATCGGACGTCTAGCTCGTTGCGGCTTCAAGCACAACGCAAATACGGCAGATGAGCCTCGCTCGACTCGGCTCCCGGGCCGTCGGCTTTCAGGCTCAGATCCCTCTCCTACCGGTTCCTCCACAGCCGCCGCCGCCGTTGGCGGCCAGCGGCGCCTTTCTCATCTACTGTCTCTCGTCCGTCACCACTCCCTTTCTCGAACGTCGTCCACTCGGCGGTGATGACGAGGGCAACCGACTCGCTAGCCACAACACCACAATCGACCCACTGCAGCAACAACTCCATGCATGGTTGGTCGTTTCGGCAAGAAACTTAATTACCGGTAAGGAGATTGAGGTTAAGGATGATGACGTGGAGGCTGTACACATCGGTCTTGTGATTTTCAGTTTATATATATGAAACCCAAGAAATGTAGCGTGAATCTGGAGCAAATTTGTTCAGAGACAACAAGGTAGTAGATAGTGTTAGTAAAGCACTGTTGTTAAACAAATTAAAGTCTGCCATTTACTTTATCCACTGTTCACATATTGGCCAGAAAACCGTATGATATGTTAATTTGTTCAACTGAACTTGACACTCTTTTACTGAAATATATGCACTGGCCAAGTGACCATGAAGAAATGAAATGCTCAAATCTCCAAAATCTTTAGTATGTATCAAATCTACATGGTAAAGGACCAAAATCAATATTAGCACTTTATCAAATCTAATTAGAATCTGCAAAAATTCAGACTACGTACATCCATTGAAATGTAGCAGTTAACAACTATACTAAAGTTTGAATGCAGAAGCCCAGATCAAACTAACTAATCAAATCAATCCTGCACCATGGTGAGAAAGAAGCCCGTGAGCCTGTGATTGGGAAGAGATAGCATAGCAGCTACTGCCCATAGGAAGATGGAGTACATCTCTGCGCTAGCCGCCGGCAAACAGGGCGACCTCATCGTTAACGTTGCCCGAGGCAGCACATCGTCTTCGTCCTCAGCCAGGGCGGTCACCCTTGGCCACTCGCTATCGCCGCCATGCGGACGACGGACGAGAGAGGCTGCATCGGCGACAGTGGCTGCTACGTACACTGAGAAGAGATGCCGATGTGGGAAACTATTCTAATCCCTCGAGGGGATGTTCCCTCGTTTGCTCAAAAACCATCTAAATGATTATGAAAAATTCTGGAAAAATTTGACAACATTCATACAACATATATATACAACTTCACAAAATTTTAAGTCCAAACTCAACTCACACGTCGAGATATAAAAAAGACAAATTCAGCGTATGAATAGTAGCGTACTGTTTATATCTAAATTTGTCTTTTTTGTTTCTCGATGTGTAGATCGAATTTGAACATGAATTTTTGTGGACTAGTAGGTATCATTATAATCTACATTGTCAATTTTTTTTCAGATTTTTTCACAACTATTTACATCGAATTTGGAAGAAAAAGTTATACGAGAGGATATCCTCTCGAGGGATTAGAATCCACTCCCATGTCGATGTGATCTGAGCCGGTGAGCCGACGGGCCCAGAGCCATCAAGCGAGTCGCGATTCCTCCGTCCTGTTTGCGCTGCGCTTGGAGCTATGCACAGCGAGACGTTCGATCCTAAGGTTGTCCACGCGGCAACCATCGGAGTCGGGGCTGCACGGGAGCCGATTTACACCTGGTCTCCACCAAATTTTTTTCCGTAATTGTAACTACTGGCAAAATACCGTGCTTTGCAACTTGCAACAGGATATTCAAATTATGGATGAAGTGTGTGATTACTCTGGTGTTCAACCTCTCTCAGAATCGTGCAGGCGAGTTCTGTTGGATTGTATAGAACGATGTTGGCGTTGGGATCTTGGGGACGACATCTTGCGAGTTGACTTTCGACGGTTGCGTGGTGGACGAACTCGGAGCTGGGGATGCCTGTTTTCGTTGCTTGCAGGCTTGCAGTATTCTCATTAGCAGCAGCATCATGATCATCCTCATCTTGCATCAGCTCCTCAACAATATCAAAAGAGAAAAAAAACATCATGGATCGGATATCGTCTTCAGACAACTGGAATCATCTTCCGTCGGCGGGATCAGACGGGATACGCCGCAGGGGCGGAGCCGGGATTTTGAGCCACCGGGGTCATGATTTTTAATACTTACGTCTTGTTTGAAACTCTAATTATTCTCGAAGCTAGATATTTTTATAGATATTTTTAGCTCAAAATTCTTTTGGAGCTAAAGCTATGAGTAAGTTGGTATTGTTTCATTTTGCGAAAAATAAATGTTTAAAGTCTATTCTATAAGAATTTATGAGGTTTTTAAGGTCCAAAAAATTAAAAGTTGAGGCTATATACAACCAGGCATAACAACCATGTGTTTTTTCAGACATAAAAGTATGTTCTATTACTCCCTCTGTCTCAAAATACAACTACCTACGTCTCTTTAAGAGATTAATGTTAGGGTGTGAAATAATTATGATTGGTTAAAAAAAGAGTAGGTGAAAAAATTAAATCGGGGAATATTGTGATTCGTTGAGATGGGATGGTTCATTGAAAATAGCTATACTTTAAAGCAAATTTAAATCTTAGAAGTAACATGTTTCGAGACGGAGTGAGTAGCTTAAAAAACACAACTAACATCTAGTAGTTAATTAGCAAAACTACAGGCCTATATACACAGCACATAGCTAAAATAAATAGTTGGTTAATAGATCAAATATGTCTAATTGCAGCATTAGTAGTGGATTGACAGTAGCATAACACAGCTAACAAATTGTGCTTTCAAAGAAAGAAGCTGTATTCTTTTAAGCTTTCATGAGCTCCAGCAGTTTAGCCGGCTGGTCGGGGTCATTAAGCTTTTGCTACTGGGGTCATTAGCTATAAAATACTGAATAATTCACTTGATTGATCGAATGCCATCGGGGTCATCTGACCCCGATGATAGTACTGCAGCTCCGCCGCTGATACGCCGGCGGGGCAGCACCAGGAGACACATTGTTCTCGATAGCAGCAGTTCTCGCAGTAGTGCATACATTGAGCTGTGAACTGAGCCGACCCACAGGCCGGACGTACGTTCTCACGTACGCGTTTGGAACGGCGTGGAATGGAACTGCACATGCACGGTGTTTGCGAGCTCCGTCATCGGATGATCGGACGTATAGATGTCCATATGGCCCACGGCCCGACGGTGCGGCCCATGGCACGGTCCTTCGGGCCATGCCTGGGCCGTTGCCTTGGCACGGTGGGCTAGCATGACATTGACGGAGATTGAAGATTTCAGGGAGGCACAATAGACTTATTTTTAGCCATATGTATAGCACGGCCCCCAGAAAGAGCGAGAGGAAATAGACTTATTTCAGCCATATATAAGACACCGCCTAAATTGGAGGGACACAAAAATAGACTTATTTTAGCCATATATATTGCCTTGGCACGGTGGGCCAGCATCGCACGGCACGAAGATTTCTAAAAGGCGAAATAGACTTATTTTCAGCCATATGTATGGCACAACCCCAAGAAAGAGTGAGGAAAAATAGACTTATTTTAGCCATATATAAGACATGGCGCAAAAAGGAGGGACACAAATTTGACTTATTTTAGCCATATATATATCACAGCCCAAAGAGGGAGACGTTTATATACTTCTATCAAATAAAGCACGATAAGTTGCCGTGCCTTCGGGCGTAGGTGGAGCACGTGGCCTGGCAAGGCCCGGCCTGACCGATCTCGGGCTGTGCCGGGCCGAGCGGCCCATTTGGCCATCTATAATCGGAAGAGCGTGGTTGGCTAGTCCTTTCTCTATCCTATATAGGCAAAGCATGAGTAAGTAGGAAAAGGCGTGAAAGGTATGAAGTGCATGTACGTACTATTTTCTTTTCGGTTATATAATTCTTAATATTTTGGATAATATTAAGGTCAAAACTTTTATAACCTTGACTATCCATAAGTTTAAAATATTTGGTTCAGAGGTACATGAACAACATATATAGATTTATATTACAAAGTGAAAATGTATTTATTTGTTGTATATATTATAATAGAATACATTCAATATGCATATTTCGAATATTGTTTAAAACGTCAAAAACTATAGAATTAGAGAGAGTATTTATATAAGTAGTTTAATTCACATTAGGAATCAGAGGATGTTGGTGGTTCCCGCGGACAGACGCAGCTTCGGTTTGTGCGGGAATTGGACGCAGGCGAGTCATGACATGGATGCTTGACTAGTTCATGCTGGTTCGAGCAGATCGCACTTACAACGCGATGGGCTGGTTCATGCTGGTTCGTGTGGGAAGCCAGGAATCAGATCAGGTGGACGCGTGGATGTCGTGAGGTGTCCATCAATCATAGTCAGATGACATACTACAATCCCGACATAAACACTATTCATTTTTATAATAGTACCGAAGAGATTTGGTCATTGTTGCTTTAACACATTTTATTATGATTTTTCTTCTGCAAGACCTTTTCTTCGATAATCAAACCTAATAATTAAACCCCTCTTGATCCATTATTGTTGTCAAGTTAATTAATTAGGTTGAGGGCTTAGACCAAATTGTAGATCAACTCAAGTACTTTCTTGGTCATAAAGATCTGATGTTGAGATTTAACTTTTAGACTAACTAGGAAGCCCGTGCATCTGCGCGGGTAATTTATTTTGTTGTTTGTAAGAAGAATACTAAAAAAAAGTTATATCACACTATATTTAATATAAAAGAATCATAGATTATCTTATAACCGTAAAAACGAAATATGTATAACATGAAATAGACCAAAGACTTTGGTATACTGAATGACAATGTCTTATCATATTAAAAAACACTTTATCCTGATTATATGTAAACTTGCCTATTATTCCTTCCCAAACATTCGAGTTAATACGGGTTTTTTTTCCTTTATTATACAACGATTCACTTATGCATGTTCATGAGGCAACATACAATGGAATAATCTATGTTGTTAAAATTATTTTTGCTAATTATTTACACTATTTTTAAGATAATGACATTTACTATTGTATATACGCATGTATGTTTTTTCTAGCGATTACGTACGTTTTTCTTAGGTTTTCTCCGGACAAATAATTTTTCTTTCTTAGGGTAGGGTGTGTGTATTCATTGCGTGGGTGTGCACGTGTTTATATTAGTGTCTGCAATTGCCTTTTATTTCATCGTTAGTAAAAAAATACTTTCAAGTAAATAGACGGGATGGCATACAGAGGTGCTATGGCGGTGTGACTTCTTCGATAACATTACCAGGATTGGTCACTACATATATATATGCACAATGTGAGGAAAATCTTAGAGCTACAAGGAAAGAAAGAGAAAACTACCAAACAGGGAGAACATATACGCACTCTTTTTATTTTCTTTTTGATATTTCCTGTGTACGTATGTACATATGGAGGGATTAACTGGTTTTTAAGAGCGAGCAATTACAATATGCCACCGGTTTAAGTGTAAATCGATGGCTAGATGCTTTATTTTCTTTTTTGTTATTCTTTTAGATTTTTTTAATTTATTAAGCGTCACATGGCATTTTAGAAGTGATTGTTGGAGTGTAGGAATATTATTACTCATAGTCACAATGTATTTGTAGTCAACTATTGTTGTTGTCACTTAACGGCATCATCCACTTACTTATCATTTTTTATGATTTTCTAGTTAATAGGACCTTTATCCTCGATACTTAGATGATACACATGCTCATTGGATATGAGCTAATTATTAGGTGCACTGTGTAGGGTATGACTCGAAGATTGATGGATAGTGATTTCTATACAGAACTTATATATACGATGATTAGTAAGGACATACAATTGATATATTAGGCTATTACAGATTAACAACGTATATTACATACTATATATTAACCATTTTAGTACCTAAATAATAAAAGTGCTTATCGAATTGGCCACCCCTTATTTATTTATTGTAAGCAAACTTACCGAACTGCTAAATTGTGTATGTTTTGCAAATAGTTTCTATATAAAAGCATTTTAAAAATTAGATAAATCTAATTTTAAGGTTTGTAATATTTAATACTTAATTAATCATATGCCAATGACCTAAGTTGTTTTGCGTGTCCTGATATAAAGGACATCGATACTATCAAAAGAAAAACACATAATACATGAAAATACATTAATGGTAAATTTAGTAATGCTATTTAATTATATCAGTATTTTTTTATAGTAGGGGTGAGTAGCTTTTGGGAATGTTACTGTGTGTTTTTTTATTTTTGAAATGCAAGTCTAATTTCTTAAGTGATATCTATAACTAATATAAATATTCGTATTTTCCCTTTCATCACATCTAATTTTCGTCCGCGTTTTCGTCCGTACGCAATCTGATTTGGTTAGCAATAGCCATGGAAATTAATTGCAAAAAAAAAAATAGACGACCAGCTGTGCCTGTGGGGGGAAGAGACGGCGCCGGTGGCGGGGGAGGCGACCAGCTGGGGGTAGTGGGAGAGGCGGGAAAGGGGGAGAGGGAGAATAGGTGGCGAAGGCCCTTGGCGGAGTGGCGCCGCCGGAGGGTAGGGGAGGGGAAGTGGCGCTGGTGGGGAGGGGGGGAGGGGGAGAGGCGGCGTCGGGGGCAGGGGAGATATCTGCAAAAATGGGGATTTTCTTTGTGCACGAAATTTTCTTTGTGAACCAAAGAACTGAAATCATATAATCCTTTATGCCAAAATTAACTCTGAACTAAAAAATCATAATAACTATAAAAATGCCCATCTAGCAGGGCATCAGCCTCCCCAGATTCAACATAGACATTCCACCGTGACAAGTTCAATTATAAGAAAAAATGAAGATCTAGCTACCAATATCTAAGTTAGTTACAAGAAAAAATAATAATAATTACATATGTAACTAAGGTATATTTCCACTGTAACTAGACTGTAAGTGGTGATGAGTTGAACTGTAAGTATGATCTAAGTTATACTAGTGTGAATGGTGCTGCATGAAACACAAGGCAACACAGATAATAGAAAATAACGGTACAAAACTTTGCCTACATTACTAACTAGCAAAAACAAGTTCGTGCCTAGGGTTCCTCAAACTACAAGTTTGTGCCTATGAAAATGAAGATGCCTAGGGTTCCTCAAACTACAAGTCCCTCAGTTTTCACACAATTCATTGATAAAACCAATATAAAAAAAGTTACAATCTAATTACCAACAGTTAGTTACAGTGAGAGATAACATAAATTACAACTGTAAGTGAGGTATATTTCCACTGTAACTGCACTATAAGTGATGATGAGCTGTACTGTAAGTGTGTTTTAAGACTACTTGAAACCTAAAGTATTGACTTCATCTGATAAACAAAATTCATAACTAAAAATACCATTTGAAAACTTAACTAAATCACCAGATGTAAGAAGAGGGCATCAAATACAGATTTAGATCAGCCATTCAAATGCCTCAAGAGATATTTTTTTCTGGGGTATTTTCCTAAGAGAAAACATCTAAACGTTGCAACAGAAATAAAAAAAAACATTGATAAACCATAAAAGGCACAAGTTCTCCTTTTTTGTTTGAATGAAAGGAATTAATAGACACATAAGAGTTATGTCCAGGCAACACTTGTTATGCAAAAATCAAGCAGAATCTACGCAAAGACAAAGAAAAGAAAGTTAATGTTGGTTGCATACACTAACAGGCAACATAAATGAAGTGGCCTCACACTTGCAATGACGCAAGAAGCCTAGCTAATTTCAGTAAAAACATATAACTAATTCAAAAATGGATGATGACCCTACACAGCATTGATTGGAAAAAAACCTACAACACAAGGGGAAGCAGTGCAAACTCACACATATTCTAACTTTTGGATGCACAACTGACAAAAGGAGTCCCTAGGGTTCCCAAACAACAAGTGTCCTAGTTTTCACACAAATCAGTAATAAACCAATGTCAATCAATTACAAAATCTAACTACCAACAGTCAGTTACAATGAGGTATAACAGAAATTACAACTGTAAGTGAGGTATATTTCGACTGTAACTGCACTGTAAATGGTGATGAGTTGCACTGTAAGTATGTTTTAAGTTAGAATTACTGTAATTTCATACTGCATAAAACACAAAATATTTAAGTTAGGTAGTCTACAACATGATTCTAATGCTTTCAATTACATACACCAACCATACTTGTGTTAAATTACATGCAGGGGCTGATAGAACAAAGGCTCAAGTACAAAGGACAGTTGAAGGTTAGAATATCATGCTTACCTATTATTATGCATCATATCTGATCTTCGTAGAAAATTTCATCTAGCACAAATTTATATATAAAAAAATTAGTCATGACACATGTAGTAAATAAAAATAATCTAACTACCTACATTCAGTTACAGTGAGAAACTACAAAAGTTACAACTGTAACTATAGTGCATATGGACTGTAACTGGACTATAACTGGAATCATGCTTAACTTTCTCCAAAAATTCATTACTCATGCAACAGCATCAGCAAAAAATCAAGTATAAAGAATAAAAAATACTGAAAAAGGACAAAAATAACATCTAATTGCTGAAAAACTTAAATCACTTTTGCTGTATTAATTTTCCAGGAGAAAGTATATGGGTGTGGGGCTAGCAAAATGGCAAGCTTCAGGTAACTAGTGTATACAACTATCAATCTTTACCAAGTAAGTACAATATTGCAATGGTTCATTCATAATAAAGAATAAAAAATATGCAAGCATGCATGCTGCTGATTTTCTGAATGATGAAGGAAAGTACATCTGAACTTTATATAGAACAATAACAGAAGGGAATTGTAACAGAAGCACATGGAAATCATACATCATCTTGTTTTGCAAATTGAACACAACATATATCTTTAATCAACGCACAGTTTAGATGTAAGCTTGCTGCAGCCTGCACAGGGTTGCTCAATCAAGATTGTACTGTAGAAGGGATCTTCATTGGTTCTATCGTATAAGACACAATGAATGGAGCTCTAAAGGTGCTTGCAACTTAACCAGGTGATCCATTCAAACAAGATTTAGGTGTATAATTGACACTGCTTTGTTTCATAAAACAAAGAATATGATAAAAGCTTTTGTTATTCTAAGGTGGACACATTTACAATTTATTGTTAACAAACACAGAAGGAGACGTGCATGTTAAGAACAGAGGGAAAAAACAAAATCCCCTGTACAGGACAGAACAAAACAGAGGGGGAAAAAGATGCTAGCAAACCTGTAAATCTGCCAAAAGCATGTCCAATTTACTCCGAAAAATGCAAATCACACACAAAAAAATCCCCATCTACCAGACACAAAATCGAGCTCAGTGACAAGACCAAAAAAAAAAAATCCAGCCATCGTTTCCACCGATGGCTAGTTCGGTGGTTACAATTTATTCTATTCCCAAATCACACAAAGCAGATGTACTTCTGGCCAGAGTAAAACTATTCGAATAGCCGTGCCCGCGGTTATGGGCGATCAACCAGATTCACTGTGATTAGTCTCACCCCTAGTTTAGCTTAATGAACTGGTGTAGTTCAGGTGGTTGGTTGGGCCTGTTGCAACGTGGTGTAGCGTTGGACAGTGATTGGTTAATATTGATTAATTACTACAGCTGTTTTACTGTTTTCAACTACTGCCTGCTTTATGCAAAAGAACCCCTAGCTTCCTTTGGTTATATCTTGCATCATACCTCCTCTTCCGGTATGACTTGCTGAGTACAGTGGGTAGTACTCAGTCTTGCTCTCTTTTCCCCCACACCAGAGTTGAAGTTCTTCTCAGTTGGAGCCGTCTCAGAGAGGTTGGTTTCGTCGCTGCCGTCAAGGTTTGCCTGTGGAGTGGAGTCGCCCGCTGCTGAAGTCAAGCTTCCCGGTTTAGCTCGCTTTTATCTTTCCCGCTGCATTTGTAATCTTTTATATTTTTGTAAGACGTGGGTCTGTATGTCAACAATTGTCGTTTGTGTACCCTGGCTGGTCCTGGACAGGGATTTAATGCACATTCAGCTTAGAAATTTTGGTTCGAGAATTTCTGGGTGTGACATTTCACCCCCACCCCTAAACCGGAAGTGGGTAGTCCCCCCGTGCGCTGCAGTGAATTTGAAAGCTGGACAATTAGACACCCCGGCCGACCCAACTCCATCACGCCCACCCTCACCACTGGTGCCTAGGAAAGGGTTGAGCTATACTACAAGTCAAGAAGTTACCCATTCCCACTTATGATAAGCGATGCAAGTCTTTCAGGGTTCCCACGAACCAGTCCTTAATTGCCATGGGTGCGACTAGCAAAACCATGCACCCACATCCCACCGTTCAGTCGCAGTTTAATTGGATAATTACGACCAATGAAACAAGGCCGGATGTCTCGAGCACGCAGCTCGTCATGATACTAAGTGTCTAATAATGTAATTATCCCATTATGTGAGCTAGTGGTAAATAAGCATGGCTAAGCATAAATAATTCTAGCTAGGTCAACATAAGTAGTACAAGCTAGTCAAATTATCACCCAGGTTTAACAAAGGACGGATGTCAAGTAAACATGGCACAAGCGAGCAGATAGGTAATCTCATAATCCCATGTAATTAGCAAGACATGCAATTTTATTTGCAAACAATAAAACATTTATAAAGTAGGCTCAATATGCTAAAGGAGAATGTATGACTTGCCTTGCTTCTTCAAACAATCTTCCGAACTCTTTCCTCGCGACCGCAATCTTCCAAAACGACGAAATCTACATGCTAGCTCGCAAAATGAGGAAAAACTTTAATAAAAACCAAGTAAACAGTATATGAAAAGTAAACAAACACGTAGAGCTCAGTTTTAGATGAATTTTGCAAGTTGAATGGCTCAATTTGGAGTTCGTATGAATTAGTTATGAATTTTAGAAGTTTTGAGCCATTTAAAAGAGTTTCTAGAATTATTACTTGATTTATTGCGCAATTAATATGTTATGACGTCAGCCGAGCGGATAGGTGGCACCGGCAAATGGAACCCACCTGTCGGTGACTCAAAGGCTTCGGTCTACCATGGACCGAGTCCACGGAGGCACGGGCTGGTGCACCACGTGTTGCATACGTGGCGCCAACGCGGCACCAACATGACGATCACGTCGGCGGAGGCACGGACGGCCCAGATCCGTGCCGGGGCAGATCGGACGGTCGAGGTGAGAGGGAGGTTGCTCACCGGCCGGCCAAGCATGCGGCAGCACAGGGGCGATGCGTCGGGCCTGAAGGCCACCGGCGGTGAGCGGTAGCGGTGCAGGATGCGGCGATGCACACGGGACGCGGCAGGGAAGGGAGAGGGGTGCTCGCCAAAGGGCACGGCGGCGAGACAACAACGGGGAGGGAGGCGGCGGTGCTCCAGCGATGGGCACCGCTCGGGAAGAGGCAGACGGGCTCGGCCACAACCTGGGGAAGAGGTGGCTCGAGATGGTGAGAAGTGGATCGAGACGGTGGGAATCGCTGGCCGGAGAAGGGGAGATGGTGGAGCTCACCTCACGTGGAGGGGATGGGGTTAGGAGGGTGCGAGGTGAAGGGAGAGATGGTGGAGCTCACCTGTAACATCCCGGCCTAGGGCTTAATAGGATTAATAGAATACTCATATCAACAAGTTGCAACTTCTTTTCCGGAAGCCGATTTCCAAAGAACTCCAAGGTTAAGCGTGCTTGGCCTGGAGCAATTTGGGATGGGTGACCGACCCGGAAATTCTTCCTGGGTGTGCATGAGTGAGGACAAAGTGTCTAGAAAGAGAGATGTACCGTTACAAAATGGTATCAGAGCCGACTGGTATCAGAGCCGACTCTCGCGGTTTCACAGGTGCGCATGGCTGGTGTGGACCCGGAGTGGTCACATGGCATGGCACATGCACTGGCACTGGACACACGGGCGTGGCCAAGAGGGGACGTTCCTGGCCTGGGGTTGATTGACGGGGGCGTCGATCTCTCTTAAGGGGGTGAGGAATTTCCCGGGTGCGCACGAGTGAGGACAAAGTGTGTAGAAAAGACTTGTGTTGGTCTGTGAGGATAGTCTATGACCTATGAAAGCTGCCAGATGTAAGCGGGCCCGGCCTGCGGGCCTAGCCTGGAAGAGACGGGTCGTTACAAAATGGTATCAGCGGCCTGCGGGCCTAGCCTGGAAGAGACGGGTCGTTACAAAATGGTATCAGAGTCGACTCTCGCGGTTTCACGGTTGCGCAGGTATGGTGCGCATGGCTGGTGTGGACCCGGAGTGGTTACACAGCATGGCACATGCGCTGGCACTGGACACACGGACGTGGCCAAGAGGGGACGTTCCTGGCCTGGGGTTGATCGACGCCGGTTACGCAGGCATGGTGCGCATGGCTGGTGTGGACCCGGAGTGGTCACACAGCATGGCACATGCGCTGGCACTGGACACACGGACGTGGCCAAGAGGGGACGTTCCTGGCCTGGGGTTGATCGACGCCGGTTGCGCAGGCATGGTGCGCATGGCTGGTGTGGACCCGGAGTGGTCACACAGCATGGCACATGCGCTGGCACTGGACACACGGACGTGGCCAAGAGGGGACGTTCCTGGCCTGGGGTTGATCGACGCCTCACGGGCGCGTATGTCGTAGTTGCGCAGGCATGGTGCGCATGGCTGGTGTGGACCCAGAGTGGTCACACAGCATGGCACGTGCGCTGCCACTGGACACACGGACGTGGCCAAGAGGGGACGTTCCTGGCACTGGACACACGGACGTGGCCAAGATGGGGGCGTCGATCTCTCTTAAGGGTGTGAGGGTGTAACATCCCGGCCTAATGCTTAATAGGATTAATAGAATACTCATATCAACAAATTGCAACTTCTTTTCTCGAAGCCGATTTCCAAAGAACTCCAGGGTTAAGCGTGCTTGGCCTGGAGCAATTTGGGATGGGTGACCGACCGGGAAATTCTTCCCGGGTGCGCACGAGTAAGGACAAAGTGTGAAGAAAAGACTTGTGTTGGTCTGTGAGGGCAGTCTATGACCTATGAAAGCTGCCAGATGTAAGCGGGCCCGACCTGGGAGACGCGGGTCGTTACATCACCTCACGTGGAGAGGACGGGGTTTGGGTGGCGATTTGTGGATGAGAAGTGGGGGCCGAGCTTGCCCTTGTGGCAGAGTGGGAGCGGCTTTCAGGCGGTGGCTCTAGCGGCAGTGGCGTGCGACCGGAGCATGTCGGCAAGCGGCGGCGAGAGGGAGTAGCGCGGGGGTGAGCGGGCGGGGCGCGGGAGCTCGGGGAAAAGAGGGGAAAAGAGGGAGGAGGCTATGGGAAGGGTTTTTATAGCTCGGCGAGGTTGGAGATCATGGCCGTGGTGGGCAGAATCGGCCGGCAACGTGGGGTGGCGACGTGGCAGCGGGAGAGCTCCATCCAGTGGCGAAATTTGGGGAAAAGTGGAGGAAGAGGTGGAGTAGTGGGCAGCGAGTAGAAGCGAGGGCGTGGGGTGGAAGGCACGGATTTGGCGGCGGAGTGGGCGGCAATGGCGGTTGCCGGCGGGTGGCTGGAGGTTAGGGATGACAGGTGCAGCCGAGGGTCCCACTTGTCGGAGAGAGGGAGAGAGGAGATGTATGGAGGGAAAATAGACTTTGCGGGGGAAGAGGGGAAGCGAGCATAAATAGAACCGTACTCCTTCCGTGCGCTGTGGAGGAGTCAGTACACATGCATGCATTTTTTCCCCTTCTTACAGAGTTTTCTTTCAAATTAATTATTCGATCTATCATCCGATTACACCATTATATTCATTGCAATTAAATCTTTGAAACAAGATCTTACATGATTATACTACGATGAAAAAAATATTTATATTAGTAAATTACTTTTATTATATACGTAAGTTACTTTTATCATATATATATATATATATTACTTTTAGATTTGACTAAATTACTTCTTATATATTCATAATGCTCTAAGTCGATTATTTTTTTATTATAGTGTTTAGTCAATTCTATAATTTATGGACTTTAAATTCATCAAAGGTTTTATCTTCTTTTCTCATACTACATGAAAAAACAAAAGTGAAAGGGAAAAAAAACATGTGCATAAAACAGATTTATATAAAGTTACTTCTGAACCATGCAAAAATTACATCCAATTAACATTGAAGTTACTTTTAAAAATTATTAAACATACTTATGCTGATATGTACTGATTAAATTTAATTTCTAGATAGAGTCATATTTTTATCCCTACAACAAATTTACTTCTAATGTTGTACCTTTTGTTTTAAGTTACTTTTATAATATATGTAAATTACTTTTAGACTTTATTGATACGTCTAATAAGTAATTTAGTGAAATCTAAAAATAATTTAGATATATTAAAAAGTAATTTGTAATTTTTTTATCAAAATATAATCATGTAAGATCTTGTTATAAAGATTTAATTGTTTACGAACATAATGGTGTAATCGGATCGTATAATCGGATCATAGATCGGATAAGTAGATCGGATAAGTAGTTTAAAAGAAATTTTTATTTGAAGCATACGTGGTTCCTATTTGCTTGATGGGCTAGTAGTATATTTTCAATAGAGTAATGACTCAGTAGGCCTCACTGATTAGTTAACATGGAGCAGTGTGTCAAGCGACAATGCTATCGTGAGAGGTTTCTCTGATTAGATTTTAGGTATTTTTAAACATAATAGGATGGTTGCAGATAAAAATTGAATGACTTGTTAGGCGTGGTTTGGCATAAGATGGACTTCTTTTTGGAAAGAGCAATGCTACACGTACTAAATTTTTCTTACTAAACTTTTACTAACAATCATCTCAACCGTTTGATTTAAGTAGATGAAAGTTAAAACAAATCTAGATGTACTCATAACATGACACATCAGTGTTAGTAAGAATTTAGTAAGAAAAAGTTAGTACGTATAGCCTTTTCCTTTTGGAAAAATGCAGTTACGAACAATATTTTACCACAGATCTGAACTATGGACTGTGAATCGGACGACTTGGTTGATGGACGAAAGACAGATGTGACAAACAAAAAAAATACTAATATTTTTAAGTAGTTATTATTATTAGTAGTAGTTATATGTAGTATATTATTTTTAAGTAAACGGAGTAAGTAGTCTGTTTTTGAAAAAGAAAAAAAAATCTACCCCTTAACACAGCGAGGTACTGTATATATATTAACGTGACCACGATCTCCAATCGGACGGCCAGAAGCAACCTACACAACCTTCCAATCCAAGACCGATCAGATACCCCGATCCTCCCGAACCCCAAATCAGATCTCACACGCTTTGGAGCGAACAGTCCAAGGAGCAGAGCAGCCTTCCTCTTCCTCTCTTCTCCGATCGGAAGCAGGCGCGGCGGCGGTAGCGGAAGCGGCAGTCGCCGTAGGAGCGGATCGCGATGGGAGCGGAGTGCAAGTACGAGGTGGCGCAGGTGGCGTACGTCAAGCTCGCGCTGCACGCCCTCAAGCACCCCGCCGCCGCCGTCAACGGCCTCCTCGTCGGCCGCCTCCTCGACGGGGCCGCCTCCCCCGCCGCCGTCGTCTCCATCGCCGACGCCGTGCCGCTCTCCCACCACCCGCACCACCTCCCGCTGCTCCCCACCCTCGAGCTCGCGCTCACGCTCGTCGAGGACCACTTCGCCGCGCAGGGCCTCGCGGTCGTCGGCTACTACCACGCCAACGCGCGCCGCGACGACGCCGACCTCCCGCCCGTCGCCAAGCGCGTCGGGGACCACGTCTTCCGCAACTTCCCCCGCGCCGCCGTACTCCTGGTCAGTGCGTTGCCGCCTCCCCGATCTGGGCGCGGTTTGGGTCGGAGATCTCTCGCCTGCTGCTCAACTGCTGACTAGTTTTCTTCTGTATTTGATTAATTGAATTAGCTTGATAACAAGAAGCTGGAGGAGGCAGTCAAGGGGAAGAGTCGCGAGCCAGTCGTTCAGGTAATCGTCCCAATCTTTGTTCACTCCAAGCAGAGAACTTAGTTTGTTGTGTGGTAATCTTTATACATCTATGTGTTAATAATTAAAAGTTGTCAATTGTCAAATTGACGCAAACATTCACTATCTACACGGTTTTGTTCTAGAGCTCATTGTTAAAGTTAAATACTTAAATTCTTTGTAAGTTTGTGTTGTTTAGATTAGTAGAGGTCTAAAAGAATTTTAAACCTGGAAAGCTCCCCTTGTTACTTTATATATTGGACTATTGCATGGCGCAGCTTAGATCAATTGACTATTTTCAAATTGAACCTAGTTGAATCCAGCTTGACTACCTCGTAGCTCATTACAATAAAAGATTAAGGACAGGATTTGGCTGGCTTGGAGGGAGCAGTATGTCAGGCACTCCACCTGCATCATAGTAGAACACATCCCTTGGAAAATCAGCTTATGCAACAAAAGTAGCATTTAATTTGAATAAATCATGAAAATCCTCTTGATCTTTTGAGAAAATTCAACTGCCAAACATTAGTTTGCACAGTGATATCTGCAAAAAGTAAGACAAACAAATCCACTCTGAAAACAAGGCAATGTTATGAAAGGATATTGGTCGAGAACATCAGAGAAACTGATCACAACAGAAGTGACGGAACATACAAAGGACCATCTTGCAGTACAGAAAATCATCTGGTTCAACCATTCGACAAACACAATCTGTTTCTCTAAAATATTTGATAAAGACCACTGAAAAAATGATAGCTTTTGCTCATCCAATAAATTTTGTGGGGCAAATTCGAGGTAGCATCTACAATACACCTAACTGGAAAAGCACGGTCATTGTTGGAGGATGATACGGTAGGACTGTACCATCGGCATAAGCGCAAGGCGGCCTTGCTGGCCTCGATGTCCAGTGCGGCCACCGCATCCAGCACAGAGTATCGAGATGCCAAGCCAAGTTCAGATAAGAATCAAGACTTCCCCAGGAGAAGTAGAATAGCATATGATCTATTTTCTATTAGTCCTTGTTATTTTCAACTCACTGGTTTGGTTTGTTATGACACATGTTAATTGGAGATCAAGAAAGAAAATAGTCCATGGCATCCAGGCCCTTGTTCCTTTCCTCTCTTCGTTCAGGGCACACCCTCCTGGCCCTTGTTCCACACCATGGCATCCAGGCGATGAGGTCCAGGGCCTTGTCCAGCCATCCAACACTGAACTTTTAATTGGCAGGCCATATTTAGTACTTATCTCAGCAATGGAGTTCTCAAGCTTTAGACAGATAGAGGAGAGGAGGAGGTTCATTTAGATGGTTTTGAATTTACAGGCAGGTAGACTCGGCCAATCCCATAGTTCACGGGCTGATCATGTCATCATTTTTCCCGTACCACTTTATATAGCATAGACATATTGTCTTAACTAATACGATATGTCTGGTCACATTTGCAAAATATTTGATCCTTTTTGTCGTGCTTACCAAGCACTGACATTGTTATTGGAACTATGGTAAAAGTAAACTTGTTGATTGTGTAACCTTGGATAGAATAGAGAAAATGGATTAAAATTATTTATGCCAATGTATAAATTGAAATTTAGTTCAGTTTGCTTAAAATGTGCTACAGCACAAAAACAACACAGAGTCTCGAACAAGGGAGATTACAGCGAGGGCACAGTGGTGGCCCTTATCAGAACATTAGAGTAGATCAAACAAGATAAGCAAGCCATTATGTGTGATTTGCAGAATGACTATTTATGAGTCTCATAATCAATAAGACAACACATGGAGCTTTAAAGATGAAAGACACTGTTACCACAGTATTATCATACATATAGCATCTTGTGTTATGTGCTATTGAAAGAATGAAACTTGTTGTCCTTAGATCTTTCCTGAAACTTGTTATACATATCATCTTGTCATACACAGCTCTGACAATATTAGATCTTTCATGGTAAAATTGCATTTTGGGGCGTTTAGATTGCATAACATGCTTTAATTGAACTTGCAGCTATACACTAGGGATTCATCAAAAAGCTGGCGTCAGGCTGGATCAGATGGAAGTAGTCAGCTGACTTTAAAAGAACCATCAACCAATATGGTCTTAGCCGATCATGTTACAACGAAGAAATGGCAGCAAGTTGTTGATTTCGATGACCACCTCGATGATATTAGCAAGTAAGTTGAAAACTCAACACCTTAAACACATACCATGATCTATGTTACCCAGATACGGGGATACGGACACGTATACGCGATACGGCGACACGGGGATACGGCATTTTCTAAAAAATGAGGATACGGGGATACGTTAATATATATGAAAAATAAAGAATACAGAAAATTAATAAACTGAAAAATAGTATTGATATAGCTGATTGGTGATTCTAATGTAGCGAATCTTCTCTAATTCTCTGGTAAGTAAAGTTTTTGGAGTGGTTAGACTTATATTGCTTCTAGCTGTCAATAATATTTAAGAAGAAATAAGCGTATATAACTAAAAGACTAGTAAATTGATACATCATGCTTGTAATTGTAGATTTGTAGTAGCATCAACCACTAAAGTTACAAACAACAGAGGGAAAACATAGATTATAAATAAGTGCAAGTTTTTACCAAAAAAAAAGTGCAAGTTTTCATGTTGCTGCACCATCAGACAATTCAAAGCTACCTGGCCGTGAGCCAATGATGACAGCGCTGGAGCTCGTGACTCGCGTGAGGCGCGTCGGGAACAGATGGAGGCGACAAACCAGATGGGCTGGGTCGATACCCCACACGGCCCCACGCGGTTTGAGGGTTCGAACGTATCGGGCAAGTGTCAAGATCGTATCGAAGACATATCCAGAATTAATTTATTTATCTGAAAGTCATGGAAATGCCTGATACGTACTTGACACGTATCCGGGCGTGTCAGACACGTATCCGTGTCCATTCGCGTGTCCGACACAAATACGCGACTAAGATGGCCGTATCCGTGTATCGTAGACCATGATATTACAATATCTATAAAAAGTGTTACTAGTGGTGATATCCATTCCCATACCCCTTACCACTGACATATGGGCCCCACAATCTATATTATTCCCCTATTTCATTATCGTCTCCCCTAAATTTCAAAATCACCTACTTGTTCAATAAGAAAAATCATAGTATTACTTGAACTAAATAAGTTCTTGTTAATTGATTTAATAAGCTAGAAACTCAATTTGTTTTCCGTTGCAACGCATGGGATCTAGGCTAGTTTATTTATTAAATGTTTTCCTTTCTATTCTCTGGTTTGCTTACATTATTCCACACTTTATTTTTGCAGAGATTGGTTGAACCCAGGGCTACTTGCTTGAAATAATTATGTGCTTTGATATTTTTATACTTGTTGGTACCAATATGTTGAGGCTCGTCTCACCAGATTATTGCGGTTCTCTCTATAGCTAGACGAGTTATTTGACAGGGTTTGTACTTAAATATGGACAAGTAATTTTTGTAACAAACTGTAGCATGTGAAAATGCTTAGATCTGCATTAAGATTACTGGCGTTCATGCCATTTCTTCCCTCTTATCTCTCTTGGAAAATTGGTATCGGAACATTCTGGTTCTACAACAGGTAAGACGTGCATTATTTCTCCATGTATAATTCAGATTATAAATATTACTGCCTGAACACGTTAGGATTCACGCGTTGTATTTGTCTAATGCGTATCGGAAATATTGCAAGCTGCTAGTGTCGCATTCCTTAGCCGCGTTAGCTTATTTGCTTATGATCTGAAGTTCTTACTACATTATTGAGTAAAGTGTCCTACCGGTCCCTAAACTTCATCTATTTTTAGGTTTCCTAACTTTGTGTAATTCCAATCTTAAATTACCCCTTTTGAGATCTTACGTGGTGGCACTGACTCATTTTCTTTATCTCTTTTTCTCCAATTTTCTTCTATTCCTCTTTCTTGTTCGTGAGAAAAAAAAAGAGCTCTTTCTTGTTCGTGAGAAAAAAAAAGAGATGGAAAAGTGTTAGTGAAATAGGAACCAGGGTACCCTTTTTCCGGGAAGCCAAGGTTATATTCTCGTTAAATAGAAAAAAAACATTGATTAAGTAGTGATTGAAAATGTCCACATGGCAGGGCAGGGGACTCGAGTTACCAACCTTGTACTTTTCCTGATCCAAGTAACATCGAGAAAAAGAAAACCACACAAAAGTAGGGTGTTACATCTACGGGTGGCCTAAACTCGTATAATTTGCATGTTCCTTGTGTCTTGGGATAATTTTTGGTTGATTTCATCAGGTAACCGCACTTCCCTTAGTCGAATCTTCACTAGGGGAGGGGTTTGCACTTCCCCGCTATTGGAGGACTGCTCCTCCAACAAAAAGGTAAGAAGAAAAGGAAAAAAAGAAAAAAGAAAATTTAAGAGTAAATTTCACAAAACTACAGGTATTTTACATAATTTATCACAAAACTACAGATTTAAGAGCTTGTTTTATAGAACTACAGATTTTTTGTCTCTGTTTATCACAAAACTATAGATACTTACAATCTATCACAAAACTACATATTTAAGTACTTGTTTCATAAAACTATAGATTTAGTGTATTCATTTATCACAGAACTACACATTTGGTATATTCGTTTATCATAGAACTATACATTTAGTGTCTTCATTTATCACAAAACTGCATATTTTAACAATGGTAAAACTTGTAGTTTTATGATAAAGAAAACACTAAACCTGTAGTTTTGTGACAAAGGAAGACACTAAATCCGTAGTTGTGTGAAACAAGTTCTTAAATATGTAGTTTTGTGATATATTGTGCAAAGTACTTGTAGTTTTGTGATAAACGAAGACACTAAATCCGTAGTTTTGTGAAACAAGTTCTTAAATCTGTAGTTTTGTGATAGATTATGCAAAGTAAATGTAGTTTTATGAAATTTACTCAAAATTTAAGGATCGGAATATACATGTGGTATATCACTTTTATTGTTCATGTGGCATGGCATGTTAAGAGCCATATGTAGGATCCCGGTCCCGGGGGGGGAGGGTCATGGTAATTTGGAATAGGAATGATACACTTAACAAGTTCGAAACCTGAAAATGTATTTTAAAAGTTTAGGAACCTAGATGACAAAGGCGGGTAAGTTTAGACACCAACGATGCACTTTACTGTAACATTATTTATAGGAAAAAAGAGGTTCATGAAGGGCAATCGTTACCAATGTTAATACAACCCAACAACATTAAACATGGAAATTGATGTCAATAACTGGATCTTAGGTTCGATTGAATCGGAGTGAACATTTTGAGGCTTTCCTATCAACTGATCATTTCCTTCGAAAAGATGTGTCCGACATCATGCCACTATCAACCACATTTCCGCATAATCGACGAAGTCTTACGGCCTCATCGTTTGGCTTTTTCCCTAATAAGTCAAAACAACTTATTAGGGAATAAAAATTAATAGTAAAACTTTTATATATATGTTCTTAATAACTTAAAAGCCAATGCTGAAAAAGAAACTACGTTAAAAATATCTCAAAATTAAGTTTGAAAATTTAAAATTTGGCTTTTTCTTTGGCTGATTAGGCCATCCGATGGGAGCCTTATTGTTATTGCAAAGCAATTAAATACACAATCTCGATTTCACAAACCAATCTAGAGGCAAAACTACAAAGTAGCAAGCTAATAAAAAAAACTAAACACTAAACGCGACAACGGTTGTCTATTTATTAGCTACAATGCGTGAGAGACATGGATCAGCCGAATATGACTCAATTGCAAGACCTACGGCTTAAAGTTGACTTGACTGAAAAATGTACTTATTTTGCATAGTCGACTGCAAGGGAAAGATCATTTCTACTAATAGTCACAAGATCCTTTTTATCAAGTAGTGGGAAGACTATAAGTATATTCCTTCAGTTACCTAGCGGCGCTCTAACAAAAATACCAGTATACACCAAAAACCTTAGGTTACACGGGGTAAATCCATTAAAAAAGGACAAATTTTAGCGAAGGGGTCTACTTTAGGAAAAAAAACGTATTAGCAACTTATATGCCATGGGAAGGTTACAATTTCGAAGACGCAATATTAATTAGCGAATGTTTGGTATATGAGGATATTTATACTTCTTTTCACATCCGAAAATATAAAATTCAGACAGATACGACAAGCCAAGGCTCTGCCGAAAAAATCAGCAAAGAAATACCACATTTAAAAGAACATAAGTAGCTCATATACTACCTCCAACCCTACCCTACCTCCAACCCTACCCATATTATAGCTGCCTCTGTTAGTTCTGCCATTAAAATTTGAATAGCAGATACAACTAAAATTTGGAATGGAGTTGTTAGAAGTCTCAAGTGAAACCAAAACCATCTATAAGGAGTCAACTGAGCATCTTAGCGGTGGGATTGAATACAGGGATCATTCGGTTAATCTCCATGAAAAATGGTTCGGGGGTGATTTACTTCTACACCTATTCCCTTAATTTCTTCTAAATCTCCTCAATTCCCTTGAAGGAGGGATTAACCAAACAGATCATTGGTTCATCTTGTCAAACTATGAAACCAAGTTGCATGGGCGTAGCAGAGGAAGAGATGTCCTCATCAGATTTGCATCTTCAAAGGTAAGCATCAACGAAAATCATCTTCAAAGGTAAGCATCAACGAAAATGATACTACCTCCGTCCTAAAATATAAAAAAAATTCTTGGCCTAAGCACATGTATTAAGAGCAGGTACAATAGGTAGACTATAAACAATCTATAAACATATTTCGAGAAGATAAAAGATGAGAGGGAAGAGCAGCGGGCTACAATGCATGTATGACTGATGAGACCAGATATTAATAGCATAGTATATGTTTATAGATAACTATTATATGAGAAAGGAATGTAGGTGGATAATTTATTATATTTTAGGATAAATGTTAATTGTTTGGCAAGCTACTAGTGCCAAGCTCGGTGTAATTAAAAAAAAAAGAAAGGTAAAATATATTAGATCGGCTCCAAGGACTAATGTCAAAACCTATACCGTTTCGAGAAAAGATTTGACAGTCACCAGTCACTACCTATGTGCTTCCAGTTGACAACCATGTTCATACAAATTAGTGATAAACAGTGCTGCGTATAATAAAATACCACCAGGTGGCACCTCGAAAACATACAAGAACCAAAATGGTTCAGGTGGGCATATCAAAATTTTGTTTGTTCGGATGCCCGGGAGGGGCAAAGGATTGTGCACACGAAAAACCTTTGCAACACTGGTATTCAAATTGGAAGGTTAGGGCAGGGATATACCCATACTGATTTTACAACCTCACAAACATGTAACAAGAGCTATAAATTATGCAACCCATCTTAATAATAACAGCTATGCCTAAATGATTGATGATTTTCAAGCCGGGCCGGAAAAAATGTATGCTCAAGCAATGTCATTGCTTCCAGAAGCTCTCAAGAGACATCCTGTCATGAAAGACAGTTAAAAAGTATGTACTTTCCATTTTGCAAACAACTCAGGATTAGAAAACTACTCACCATCCTGTTCAAAATTGACTTAAGCTGAAAATGTTGGGCTGCCAGCTGGTGGAATAGCAACAACCTTCCCTACAGCCACCGTCTTACCTGAAATGATCAGTAATCAATGGTCAGCATATGATTTGATAAGTCTAATTACTAGAAATAGAAAACAAATTACTTCCTCCATTTCATATTATAAGACTTTCTAGCATTGCCCACATTCATATAGATATTAATAAATCTAGACATATACATATGTATAGATTCATTAATATATATATGAATAAGACTTTCTAGCATTGTCCACATTCATATATATGTTAATGATTCTATACATATATGAATGTGGACAATGCTAGAAAGTCTTATAATATGAAACGGAGGGAGTACTAAGAAAAATAACAACAGAGCCAGTCAGCGACATTTTGAACATAGTTTCCAAAATGCAACTTTTACCGATAGTTAACATAATACATTATGATGAAAGCACTTTTTTCAAGTCAAGTTAACAACATTTTCAAAAATCTAATGTAAATACTTCCAAAATCCAAAGTGGTTCAGGTTCAGAGTGCTCCGATATTTTGCTGACTGGACTGCTGTCAACAAGTTTTGTTGAGCTAAAAGCCACACACAACATTGAAACATGTCTAATTGCATTCCACATCAGTGGAAAGAACCATGGGAACAAAAACAGACCATTGAAATGGGTAGGGGGTGCTTTTCCAGATTAGGAAGTTGTGGGTGAAAATTAATTGGTTTTCATTTCCAGGAAACATGGACTTCAAGCAGAGTTAGCAGAGACAAAAAGGGACTTCACCAAAACATTTATAGGGATATTTGCAGTCAAAACATAAGTCTGACTACACGCAAACCTAAACCTCTTTTTTTTTTTACTGGAGGGAGTACATGGTAGTGGACACATTCCTTAAGAAATGGAAGCAAATGGAATATATGCAACAATAAACAAAAGGACAGCAGTAGCTGACTTGGTTCATTTTGATGCATAGCACACTATTCTTTATTCATAAAAAAATCGGAAACCTAATGTATTTCAATGCATGTATACTTGCCTTCTGTTCGAAGTGTAAACCTTCCAAGCTGAGGAAAATCAGAGAAGTTCTCTATACAAATCAAATTATTCACCTAATTGCAGAACACTTTAGAATTAGTTGAATCCTCAATAACTAGTTACAAACGTGTATTAGTGCTTTTGCAAAAAAATAACTTGTACCAGTGAAATTTATGAGAATACCTGAATGCGGCAAACTACAACCGCACCATTCTTCACAAAAAGAGGCTTCCGCTTTGGTTTTTTCTTCTTTGGATCAGCTTCTTTCTTTTTCTTCATATCAATTTCCTCTATAAGATCAACAATCTCACACTCTTCAACAACAGAGTGGATATGCAACACTGCCTTGTAGCCAGCTGTGAAAATAGCCTAGCACCAGCAAAATAAGTAAATTATTATGAACATAGAGAGAAATAATGATGCTAATTAAATGCAATCAACAGTGGGAGAAAAAAGAGCTGCCATGAATCTACAAAGTTGTAGTACTCCATCCCAAAATATATCTACTTCCAGCATTCAAAATTTGTACCAAAATATATCTTCTCAATCTACACTCTTTTCAACCAATCACAACCTTCCCCCATTTAATTACACATTTCTTAATACCCGTGTCCAACCCCAAATGTTCTTATATTTTCTGATAGAGGTAGTAGAGCTCAAATATTGGTGAAAAGCTAAAATATGACATGAATAGAAGGAGATATCACACGTATAATAAAATACGTTCCGAGTATTAGTACTTGAAACAAGCAAGATTCAAATTGAACAGAGATTGCCAGGTTAAATTTTACTTTAAAAGATCTGTTTTCAGATCAAATAAAGAGCATATGATTTGCGATACATTAAATTCCAACAGAAGTACCAGTCAGGTACATTAAATTTGTATGCATATTCCAGTTTACAGTGCAAACCAGAAACTGCGTACTGTTCTAGCAACCACGATAAGCATTAAGTAGTTTACTATATGCATGTAACAGAACAATCAAAAGACACTTACATTGTCAAGCAACTCTAGAATCTGCAACTGAGCATTAAATTCAGTGACAGCACCAACAGGATTACCTGAATGGATATACATTATTAGAATCAGAACAAAATGCAAATTAGGAAAGTATCCACAACTAAACATCTTCCACAAATGTATGCAAAAGCAAATTATAACAGCGTAACAGATGTATTGAGATGGACAGCATACAATAGATTATAACAAATATCCACACTTCAAAATATTGTGCCGGTAGTTAATCATATTATTATCCCCTTAATAATGTTAATTATCAATCACAAAGCTCATCATCTCAATTACTCCTAGCCTTTGGTTGATTGATCTGGCAAATTGTCTGTCCTCTACAATGAAACAACAATCATCTCAATCGTTTCTAGCCATTGGATGATTGATCAAAGGTACAAATTGTCTATATCCTCTCATTAAGCCATACTCAATTTAATTAGTTCTAGCCAGTCTAGCTATGGCAAATCCACCTTTCTGCTCATGTGCACCATTTTCTCATGCAACTGTCACATAGCACCATGGGGTTTCTATATAATTGTAATATAAATCTAACCAGATACACTACCCTTTCAATTCCATTATTGCGCAACATAAAAACAGTCAAAATCAATTTTAGGTTTGAACCTATCCAAACCTGGCTTAAATTACTATATTGTTTAATATAAGAACTAAGCAAACATTAAAACGAAAACAGAATGTCATATTTAAATGTTCTAGAGGATACCTAGTAGAAAAACCTGATAGGAAAATACTCTACATTACTTCTCTAGAAGAAAATACTTACCAATGCTTGAGAGCACAAAACCAGCCATAATATCCTCGTCTTCAATCCCAGACAATTTGACACGGACATTCTCAGCGGGTCCAGCACGGCGTACCTTGTGCTCATCCAAACTTATGCCAATGACTTTCACGTTAGTCTGTTAAAACAAGACATTGCACCAGAAGTGAATTTAGACTCTAAAGGGCACCCAAGTACACCATGAGTGTTACATTAGAGAAAAAAAAACAAAAAACGAAATACCTTGTTTGGCATGACCAACAAACTGTCACCCTCTCTGATGGTCCCAGATTCTATTTTTCCCATCACTACAGTGCCCATATCTTTATACTTATCAATTATTGGCATCCTGCATTATTAATGCATATACTGTAAAGGTTCCATCTAGCATCTGAGTTAGTGCACAGAAATACGAACAGAAAATAATAGGAAAATATAGTGTGTGAAATAGTTCATTCAAGCAATGTGAAAAACAAAATCTATACATTGTCAAGTAATTAATGCTACAATGTGAAAAACAAAATCTATACATTGTCAAGTAATTAATGCTACAATGTGAAAAACAAAATCTATACATATTAGTATTTAAATTTATCATTATGAGTAAATTTCACAAAGCTTCATGTACTTGGACAAAACTATCAGAAAAGACCAGAGTTAAGCTATATAACGCAAACTGCACGTTTAACATTAAATATAATATTGGAGAACTTGTCATATTCAAAATTTTATTGACTGTTGAAAAAAGAGAACATAATGTACAGTTTAAAATGCATAGTGTACCTGACTGGACCTTTGGGGTCACGCAAAGGAACTTCAATACAATCCAGGACTTCAAAAAGACATGGACCATCCCACCAACTACAAATGCTTTTATCCATCCTGGTCTTCATATTGCTTCCCAAAAGACCAGATATTGGCAAAAAGTGAACATCTGATAACAAAAAGGGAACAGTAAGAAATACCATACAGGCTCAGTTTTTGCAGTTGCTATGATGCGCTGCATTGTACTTATCTTTTAGTTAACGTACATACTAATTATTATATTCCCTCTGTCCCTCCGTTTCAGGTTATAAGACGTTTTGACTTTGGTCAAAGTCAAACTGTTCTAAGTTTGACTAAGTTTATGGACAAATATAGTAATATTTATAATACTAAATTAGTTTTATCAAATCAATAATTGAATATATTTTCATAATAAATTTGCCTTGGGTTGAAAATGTTACTACTTTTTCTCTACAAACTTGGTCAAAGTTAAAGCAGTTTGACTTTGACTAAAGTCAAAACTTCTTATAACCTGAAACGGAGGGAGTACATAGCCAAACCTATATCCAGATATATAGCCAAAAGTTGCTATATTTTGGGACGGAGGGAGTAGTTTTTTCACACATCAAATTAAGGTTAGATAAAATATGTTATGCCACTGGCATATCACCCACAGTTGTTCCATCCTTTATTATTATTGTTTGCAACTTAAATTAGAAGAGAAGTAGTTTGCCAAATGACAAAAACCTCTGTGGCGCCGTTTGATCCTAGGTTTTGGGCATGTCAGGTTCTAGTATTTAGGGTAGTTGGCCAAGTATGGAATTTGGAACACATGATTCTAAGAGGGTGGACTATTAGAGACAGTTCTTCAGGATAAAACAGAAATCAGACAGAATCTCTGGCTCTTCAGGCTGGTCTTGTTTTCCTCACAGCCCCTGTTCTCCTCCCTGATGCTTCCCCCTTGCTCTTGGATCAACACCATTGCCAAGCACCATGCCAGCCTGTGGTCATTGTCAATGCACTACCCTTGTTCTTGGAATCCTGGCAGTCAGGGTGCGGATGGTGGGAGGCTCCTCGCTGAGATCCTCTGCAAGCTCTGCAGGTATTGGAGCTGCTCTCTGAACTGACTCTTCACTTCCAATTTCTTGCTTATGTGATCTCCTTTGATTTGGCTTTGGGTTGTACTCAGCTACTTCTTTGATTCGAATGCTATATATTTTTTATGGTACTTCTCTTCATATTGACTAAAACGATGGCTATATATCTCCACTCAGATCTTATTGTTTGCTATACAACAAGTATTATCAACCTAGAGGGAGTAAAACGATTGCTATATATCTCCACCCAAATTTCAGTTTTCAATTGTCACATCAAAACAATGGCTTCAACTTGAAATGAGTGTTTATAGTAATCAGTTTATGAAGTAACATCTAATAAGAACAATACCTTTTTTGACATTGTACCCTGAAGATCTGAGAAAAGGAACCATCTTTGACTCAATTTCATCATACCTATACCAAATAGTAAATTTGATTATTTTCTTCCAGGATACCCAGTATTTAGTATTAAAATCCTCTGAATTGTTGAATACAATGAAATGAGAATGTCTTATCAAGCATACCTTTCTTTAGACCATTTTACAGTTGGTTCATCCATCTTATTGATGACAACTATCAACTTAGCAACACCTAAAGTTTTTGCAAGCAGTACATGTTCACGAGTCTGTCCTCCTTTTTCGTAACCAGTTTCAAATTCACCTTTTCGGGCAGATATAACCTATAAAAAGAAAAGGAAATGTAATCATTACCAGAGGAATAAAAGGAAAGCAGAAGTTTAGCAGAAAGAACAGAAGCCCCAGGTCATATAGCTACCAGAACACCGATGTCTGCTTGAGATGCACCACTTATCATATTTGGAACATAACTTTTATGACCCTGCAAATTTAAACCACGAAAGTAAACAAATAGCATAAAAGATACAAAAGTACAGTTCATCAAAAAGAAAGAAGCATCATCACAAGAGATGACAAGACAGCAAGACACTTGATCAAAAACAATAATTTCACATTATTGGAATTGATGGAATTTGGATGTGTCATTTGACAACTTCTAAAAGCTTTTTACTGATCTTAGTTAGGAATTTGGATGGTTAGATTTTGGTCTAAACGGGGGCATACTTGGATATTTTGTCTAGAACATGGTATCATCACATGAGTCTATTGCATCAATTAAAGCCCATGAAATGACAAGATATTATGTGGCAAATTACTTATTACTGGTGTGAGACCAAGGGAGGTCCAGTTCATTATGCAGGGGCTGCATCAGAATAGGTAAAGAGACAAGAGACTTCAGTTCTATTTAAGCTAAATCTGTTTATTGTTTATTTCTTAGCTGAGAACCTGAGATTGTCTTTCCAGATTTGGTTTATTTCATTATTTGGCCGGCTATATATGCCTCATGCCCTCATACTTCTTTCTTTAGTGATTAAGCAAAACTAAAGCAGGATATAACCTTCATCTTCACCTGTACGCCAAACAGCAAAGTTACCAACATGGCATCTGGGTATCAGGTACAGGGGACATCTCGTGGTCCACAACTACAATCCCCAGAGTATTGCAAGTTTGAGCACAAGACAATCCTATTTAATAATTATTTTTATCAGGTATAATAGCATCTAGCAAAATTATTCAAGGAGAACCACGAGCACTTAGGAAGTTTCCTTAAGCAATTTAGTCATAACTAGAAAAAATGCCCGTGCGTTGCAACGGGAAAAAAACTAATGTAATGATAATGATTAGAGTTATTTTCTAGTTCCATGGGAGTTATATGAGATAGTTCTTGACATAAACAATGAATTGAATCTATACCTAACCCTAAATTTATTCCCCTTCTCTACCACCATGAGCATTTCCCCACCCGCTCAGTGAAATAATATGATATAGTTAGATTTATTTTTTTATTAAATTAACCATGATTAATAACACTATTTGAAATTTTGTTGGAATTTTCGGAGCTTAATTGCTAATTTTGATAATACAAACATCATTTCAACATTTATTTAAATAAAAATGTAAATAAAAATCCCAATTGTTAGAACTTCAATGGTTACTCTCATTGAGAATAGGATGGCACTCAGAGTGGGGCAATTTTCTGGTTTTCTTCATTCACAAACTCAAAAGCCATACCTTCCCGAGGGAGGTTGGATACATATATATAGCCATAGCTGGCTGGATGGCTGCAAGCTAATTGCTGCCCACACTAGTCTAAAAATTTGAACGCAATGCTGTCCTAGAGAGCATCCAAACTGAATAAAGCATAAAGGTGATGGTCCTAGATGCTGTCCTAGAGATGCTAAAAGCAAAACTGAAAGGATGCTGTCCTAAAAGGGAAAAACAACCTAAAAACAAGAGAGGGACCACAAGGACCAAAGACCACAAGGCTTATTCCATCACCAATTTCTCTATGGGCCATTTTCAGTCAATTACTATGTCAGCCCGCAAAATAAGTCTAATTTGCCTCCCCCAACTCATCCTCTTATTGTGTTGTGTTGGACCAGCCGGCCTGCCCTCGGCATTAAGTGTTGGCGGCCCGGCAATGGAGGCGGCCCGACGCGCAGGCGATCTGACCCGTCCGATCTGATGGACGGCTTGGATCGCCTCCGCACCGTTGAAGACGCGGACGGCCGGGGAAGCCCTAACCCTAACCCTCGATTCTCCCGTTCTCTATCCCGATCCTCTCTCCCGGCGACGAGCAGCAGCGGCGGCGGCGGCGGCGGCGGCGCGCGAGTCGAGGCGGCGGCCTTCCCCCGCCGCGAGCGACGGCGTCGGCTTCCTCCAGGAGGATCCGATGGCATTGGCGCCCGCGAGCGGCGGCGGCGTCCTCCCCCCTCCGCGACCGACGGCGTGAACAGCTTCCCACGGGATTAAGATAAGATTTTTGCACTTATTATTATTTTCCCCGTTCCTTTTCTCTTTCTTTGGATTGTCCGATTGGATTTCAATCGGATTTACGGATGAAAATTTTCACGGACAACAGACCCGATTTGGTGCAGACTTGGATGACGTGAGAGCGACGGACACTTTTTTTTTTACGACGGACGAAAAATTTTACCGGAATACATAAATAGCTAAGTGTTTGTACAGTCCAAACTAGAGTTCCAGACAAGTACACAACAATTCTCTTATACACTATATCAGGAAAAGCATAACACAATATGAAAAAGAATAAACAACCTAACAACTACAAGGAAACCCATGCCCTTGATGGATATCAAATAAATATAACATAAGTTTTGAATTAAAAAAATGTAAAACATATTATGATCGTATCTAAAACATTGGATAAACAAGTCACATTAGATCAGTAACCTGCATATACACAAGGAGAGGATGCAAATCCAAATCCTTTAAAAATAACCGACGTCTACATAGTACAATCTACATAAGATTTTTGGCGAGTATGAAGGGTAAATAGAACACACAAACTCTTTGTTTTAAGTATTCAAAGACAATCTGAAAGAAAAGTACCACTATAACAGTAATACAGTGAAAGAGAAATACCGGTGCATCCAAAATAGTGAATCTTGTAGTTTCTGTCTCAAAGTGGGCTCTACCAACTTCAACAGTTTTCCCCTAAAAAAACACAGAAACAAGATCAAAGTACAGTAAAAATCAGCATCATCATAAATTCATAATACAAAAGCACCTTCAAAAGATCTGTCACCTAGGAGAATGAAATATTATTTTGTTGTCTAGAGTGTACAGATTGAAGTATGCATCAGGTTATTCTAGACTAACAAAGTCATATAAACGAATTATCCCTTGATGAGGTATTTCAAGAGCATGCCACTAATTTTGTACAACTAAACACAATATAGATGAAGCATGCCACCTATATGGAAGCGATACCTTTAGCCGCTCTTCCTCATTTGTGTCCATAATGTAAGCCATGTACCTGCAAGTATTTCAGATCAGGTTATAATGTCAAGCAGTATCGAAAAAAAAAAAAACTTTACAAAAAGTACAGGAAAAGACAGTGTTTCAGGTGTCTAAGCTTGTTGATAGTTTTTAGGAGTTCAACTTATAAAACAGGTGCGAATTTAATACTAAACTCTTAACTCGGTAACATCCTTTAGTCACTCAATCATATCATATAGTGTGTCCTAACCAACAAACAAATTAAAGCCCTTGTATTTGAGATATCCTTCAACAATAATATAGCAAAAAGAAGATATACTACCTCCATCCCAAAATGTAGCAACCTATGGACATATGGTATGTCCATCCTAGGACACATCCTAGGTTGCTAGATTTTGGGACGGAGGGAGTAGTTCGTAGATATTTCCTCTACCGCCAGTCTGACACTATGAATCTTCTGTACTAGACAGTTATTGCTCAAACACTTGTAAGTTTGTAGCTACTTTCTAATAGCAGTTCCAATGTAAACTTTTTCTTTCCCTTTAATCAAAGCAAGAACAATGACAGAATTAATTGCAACTATAGCAAACGCTAGACTAGTTAATGCAGGGTCAACTCAAACTTTGCTTTATTCATATGGAAAATCAAGCAAAAGAATATAAGCCGTGAGTTCGAAAAAAGGCATCTGGTTTATCCGTCTGGAAGAAGGAAACGATAGAAGTACCCACCAGCTTTCTCGGCTTTTATCTTTTGCTTCTTTTTCATACTTCTGGATGGTCCTGTCATCGACTTGACCACTCAAGAAAAGTATTTGCCCTCCGGCAGTTGATTTTCCAGCATCTGGGAATATGAAACAACAAAAATAAAATAGGAGAAGCAACAGATCTAGAGAATCAACACATTGTTAGCAATAAGCTTCTGTAACTGTACTATATGACTATTCAACAAGCAACAAAAATATGTAAAAAAGAAAAACATGCAACATATTTTGAAGCCACAAGCTAAGTAAGCAGATTTAACAAGCTCAATCAATTGTTTTCTAATAGACAAACAACATATGGCACACGAAAGTTGTCTAAAATGGATGTCCAATAGTAAACTGATTTTAATTAAAATAACAAAGTAGTTTTTAGAAGAAAAAATTACTGCAAACAAAAGAATTCATACACAATGTCATCAAATATCCCACAAAAAAACAAGTAGAACAGTGGTTGGTATAGTTAGTATGAGTATGGTACAACCACAAACACCTTTTTAACTGTAAATCTTTTGAAATTCTTCTCTTCTATAAATTCCATAGTAAAGTCTACTTTATGCACCCCCACCCCACCACCCCCCCCCCAGTGCGAAAAATTACTATCTAAATACACATATGCCCAACTCAAACTATTGTTCATCATAATCAAAACCTGGTCTCAACTCTGGTCTCAACTCTGCCTTTTGCAAATGTTGGTATCCTAATCATCGTAATCAAAACCCTAGTAGCTGTCAACCGCAATAATCTGGCCAACCAAATTCATCACCTGGCCAAATTACACAGTAAACAGTACCCAGCTAGCCAAACATGTTACGTATGAGTAAAAAAACATATTATCTCAATGCCAAAATCATGAAAAACACATTACCAGGCTGCATTGCTTTTTGGTGGTGGTGATGGGGTGTGTGTGTGTCTGTGCGTGTGTGGTGGTGGTGGTGGTGGTGTTTTTATAGTTGGTTGTAATCATCACCCACACGTATTAATGAAATGTATTAGCCTAATAGGATATAAGCAAAGGCATTTCTTGTGTATTCTCTCCAGAAATACAGTTCAAAAAGCCTTGACATTTACAGAATCATTCCAAAAAGAATTAATTCTAAATTCTTAATGAACTTCAGTACAATACCTTAACCTTTCCTCTTTCTATAGTTCCATTTCAGCAGGGTTCGCCTATTATGTTTTTCACTATGTAGAACAAATTTAGATTTGAATACTACGACATGAGACATCTATTTTGCGCCAACATTTTTTGTTTTATTACTTGAAACTTACTCCCTCCGTTTCACAATGTAAGTCATTCTAGCATTTCCCACATTCATATTGATGTTAATGAATCTAGACATATATATCTATTTAGATTCATTAACATCAATATGAATGTGAGAAATGCTAGAATGACTTACATTGTGAAACAGAGGAAGTATATGGCAATTCACATGTTATGGGAATGGTTGGGGATATGGGCCTTTTAGGCCTATTCGAGGGGTCCCTAGACCCAAGTAATGCGACGGTGCCATTGAGGCAGCCGCGCCACGACGCAAGAGAAAAGAGGAAGACTAAAGACTCTTGTTTATTTCTTGCTTAATGAATACAATACAATCCCAATTCTTGTAGTATAGATGGACTAACTTGACTATTAAGAAACCTATCCCTGACATGAAGGAAAGAGCTAACTAATAAATCTCTCTACTCCAAATATGTTAACAGCAACCATGTGAGTAATGTTCACGCAGTACCACCAGCCAAACAGAGGTTGACTGCTCTTTGGGCCCTAATGGGGTGCACATGACATCACACCATATTTTGAAGACAATACATCAGAGATAAACCTGAAGGTGGAAATTGGCATAGCCAAATAATTTCCTGGGTCTAAGCATAGTAACATTACAATCAATATCATGGATGTTGTATGACCCTGAGATAATAGATCCTCAATGTTATGTCAAAACATGCTCTGATAGACACACTTGACACAGATAAATAAGACAACAATTAATAAATTTTCTATGAACATATCTGTCTAACACTGACAAAGAAAATTGAATACAAGGCACGTAAGTAAATAACCTACCAACATGACCAATGAAAACCACATTCAAATGCCGCTTTGTTTCCTTTTCCTCCTCTACTACCTCTTGAGCATCCTCATGTGCAGCAGCTGGACCAATAGAAAAGTTGTATTTCATGCCAAGAGGAAGAAATAAAAAAAAATCAAACAGGAAACTATCTGGGCCATTAGGGTCCAGAGGAAGTTTTGTTCATTAAACTTAGTACTACCTTTACATGAAGACCATAATCTAGATTAACACAATAGTGAGATGGGGAATTGAATCCGCTAACTACTTACAGGTAGAATGTTTTTATTACATGGAGAAAACAGATAGCCCTTTGCCAATTTGAAACAAACTGAGCAAAAAAAAATTAACCAAAGGATGCAAATTTCTTATTCAAGTGCTAGGTAACAGTAACTACAACAACAGCTTGAACAAGGATATCACACATACCATTCGTCTTCAACTCCAAGGACTGTAGTGATGATTGAATTTCTGTAACATCTGACAGGACAGTTCAAACCACAGGTTAGTCCATAGTGACCAAGAACTTCAATGGGGCAAATAAACAATAGCCTCTTCCAAAATAAAGAGATACTCCCTCCGTCCCAAAATATAGCAACCTTAGTAATAGATTAGAGACCACCTAGTACTACAGATTCCTAGTACTAGGTTACTGTATTTTGGGACAGAGGGAGTAACTATGAAAAGAAAAAGGTAGAAAAATTCCAAAGAAAATAAACTCACATGGACGTCATCCTAACTACTAGTTACAAAACAAATACATAAATATGAACATTCTAGATTTTCTCAGCTCATGCCATAATTCAGAGAGAGAAACAAAATATGGTCAGTTGGATATATTGTTGGGTTCATTGAAATGGGCATAGCAGTTTAACCAAGCCAGACATTGGGCTGGCACAGGAAGAAAAATTTGAGAAAGGTCAGTTGGATATATTGTTGGGCTCCTTGAAATGAGCATAATAGAAGTTCTTATACATTTTCTGTTCTTTTTTAGAAATGTTTTTCTACAAGAAACTATATAACAAAGGCCGACATACGCTTGGATTCCAATACCATAAAACTCCATTCTATGGAAAGCTAGAAGGCCATGAAAGGTACCAAACTCATCATATGTGCAGATATGCCCCTATTTGCCATCCAGGTAATCTAATTAACAAGGGATTACCCATTTAATAATGTCATGAAACATCAAAGCCATACGTGTAGACTAACCAAGCACATGGTAAAGTAATTTATGTGTTTCAGGTGCAGGACATGGAATCTGGACAATGACAAAACCCACAAAAGTACAATCAGCTCCATAACACTTCTCTTAGGCCTCAGATAATCATCTAACTGGCAGAGGACCAAAACATTGCATATTCTAGTTATGCACGTAACTGTCAGCTGGAGTGGCTAGCACGAAGCACGATAGATCTAGTGACTCAATTTCTTGTTGCTCTTCTTCTAAACCCCAGCTGAATCTGCAGAAACCGCCACTATATCGTCCTAAACGCCCTTATCCGCCACATAAACGTTGCTGACCCTCCTAAACCTACACGAGGACGCAATCAAAGGCGTCCATGCCACAGATCGGCGAGGAACGAGCTCAGATCTAAGTGCAGAAGCCACATAACAGCCAGCACAGCGGGACACGCACAAAGTGGGGAAAGGGGGGGGAGAGAGAAGAGGAGGAAGGATGAGGAGGAACCTTCAGCCGGGGCCGCGGGAGGAGCGGCATCCGCCACGCCCTCGCCGTCCTCAGTGGCGGTGGCGGCGGCGGCGGCGGCGTGGTGGGGATCCACGGCCATCGGCTCGGTGTCCTCGTCGCGCGCCCAGTCGTCGACGACGGAGGCGGAGGCGGAGGCGTCGCCGAGCTCCTGCGCGGCAGGCGGCGGGGCGTGCGCGTCGTGCTCCATCCCCGGCGTCTCGCGAGCTGGAGCAAAGGCAAAGGCAAGCGCGTGGCGTGGAGGCGCTGGTGGTGCTTGGGGACAGCGTGCGTGCTGTTCCTAGGGTTTTCGCGGAGCGTCCAGGATTTGGACTTCTCTCGGTGGAGAGTGGGCGACGATGCTGTGGCTGGATGGCTGGGATGATGGGGGAGGAGAGAGAAGGCGGCGGCTGCTTTAAGCTGCAAGGACTCCTTGCTTTCGGCTCCAGTAGTCCAGTGGCTCAGTTCCGCCTGGGCCCGTGGTATCGTCACTGGGCCATGTCAGCCCATGAAGCTCACTACTCCATTCTCAACGGTACATTTATTTCGACACATCCTTCTTTCTATCAAGTCAGTCAATTTTTCAGCTGTAAGAAGTTTCTTCAGATTCGTGCTATGCTTTTTTTTATACTCGGTGAAAACACATTTTCATGGCTCCTTGTGTACAAAGTACTATATACTATTCCTGTGTTAAAATGTAGAGCATTCATCTTATTAAAGAAATACTCTTCTAATTTTTAATAGATGACGCCGTTAATCTTTAATATCACGTTTGACCATTTGTTCTATTCAAAAATTTATACAAATAATATTTTTATCGTGATGTTTTAGAATTAACGAAACTTTAAGAGTGACTTATTCTAAAAGTCAGTGGTGGCATCTATTTAAAAAGTAGAGGTAGCATGTAAATATCATTACTTTTTGTTGTTGTGACATTTTTATCAACAGCGTTTTAATTACTTGTATTTTTTCATATTTGCACTATTCTTAATAAATCAAATGGTCAAATGTTATGTCTAAACATTAATATTTAAAAATAGAGAGTGGCATATAGGTTTACTTAAAAGCCATGGGATCGCTGGAAGATTAGGAGCGCCACGTTAGCAATTTTTGCAAAAAAAAAAAACCTGCGCTTTCAGTTAATTATGTGCCGGTCCCCGCTGTTGTCCACCATCCGATCTCACCGTAGGGTCGATCTGGGTGTTGACGTGTCCCGAGTGGCGGCCCTTCCGCACCCGTGGAATCGTCGGATCGGGAACGGACGGCTTAGATTTCATTAGCCCACACCCAACCCTAGCTGCTTCGCCCCTTCAGGTGCCTCTCGCGTGCGTCGTCCCGTCCCCTCTACACCGCCGCCGCCTCGCTCTCCCGCTCCCCATATCGTTGCCGTCTCGCTATCCTCTCCAGCGGATCCAGGTACCCAGAGGAGAGGGACGCAAGCCGCTGCCGCGACACTTCTCCCCCTTCATCTCCATGCCACCACCGCCTCCCTCTTCCTCGCCCTCCACTCCTCTTGGTGAGGTGCCAGATCTTGTTCGAGGGTCGTTGGAATCGATGGTATCGGTCTCCCCAACGGTGGATCCGGTCACCCGGAGCGACGGACCCAAGCGGTTGCCACCGCCCTCTTCTCCTCTCCCGCTCTGCCCTCTTCCTCTTGCCCTCTGCACCTCTAAGTGCCAGGACTAGCTCAAGGGCTGCCGGCGTTGGGAGTGTAGGGTGGGCAAGGCTGAGAAAAAGAAGGATGGATAGCGGTGGTTGCTGGCTTCATGGATGTGCCCGGTTGGTTCCAATCTCCTCTTCCCCCCTAGGTTTCTTCGGTAAGTTCTCTCACCTTCCTCCCCTTTGCATTTTCATCTTTCTTCCATTGATTGGTTTCCTTTCTTTATTTGTTACCAGTGTTGTCGCCTATATCTTGCTTCTTCCTAGAGTTCAATCGATCTGGTGTGGTGGTTGCTCTATTGTATATTTGTATTGTCTAACTCAACAGATTTGGAGGGCCTCTTTTGAGCTCAAAATAATGTTCATGCGGTCTAATCAATTTGTCAAGGGGTATATATGTTTACTCTAGAAGATCATGAGAGGTTGCAAAGACCGGACAAGATTATCAAGCCGACGATGGGGTATGCCATCTGCAATGCTATGGATAATTTCTCCGTGCTCTTATCCTGAGAAGATCCTCTCATCCTGTGTGGGACAAGAACAACATGTTCTTCAAATTTATGAACATGGCATTTTTTAGGGTATGCATAACATGCACATCACAACTAAATTATTTTTCCCTATTTCTTTCAAACAGTATTCACGGATTGATGGTTAGTTTAAACAGGTGCATCATTCTTTGCTTTTCCCAGTGTTGTAATCAGGCAAATAAGGAAGAAGAGTTAGTTTTCCTAATTTTCTTTTGGTTATGTCTGCAGAGACAAGTTCAGATCACATAATACACATAATGGAGCTATGTTTCAGGTCAGAACTTCCAATCTACATCCTTTATTGTTATGTTCAGCCTCAAATTTGCATGATGTTCAAATGTGCTTAGAAATCAAGAACCATAAATGGAATACATTATTAAGCTAGAAACAAATTACAGCCTTACAGAGTTATAGACTTAAAGTAGTTGACCATGTCTCAAGACCCAACACTTTTATCTTAGAAATGTTAATTCAAAACTTTCTCAATGACACTATTTTCCATATATCAATTACTCCAACTCATCTGCTACTAGCTACTGTATATGCATAGTGAACAGTTAGTATTGCTTAAATAATGTCTGGGACTGCCACGTGTACGCCACGTAGACTAAAACCACCGCGGATTGGGTCGAGAGGGGTAATTCGTCCGGTATTCATAGTTGGGGATGAAAAATGTCGGTTTTGTGGTTCGGGGGGTAATTCGGACGACTGCGATAGTTCGAGGGTGTAATTCGTACTTTTTCCTTTCTTAAAACAAAGGGGAAAAAATAAATATGCACCAGCGGGGTATTGAACCTAAGACGTTAAGCATTCCCTCCTAAAATGCTCACCGTGACCTCACCTAACCATCCGAACATATGCTACTTAATGATCATGGTTTGCAAAACTACATTATTATTATTATCGTTGTTATCTAATGACAACAAAAACCGTATTTTTAGCACTATCGTTGAACCATCAGCCCACTGGGCTCAACCTGCAAGTCCCAAAGCCGTCGATAATTTTGGACTGAACGAATAGGCCTTGTGCTTAGTGTGAACAGTTCCCATTAAATTAAAAATTAAAAATGGAATAAGTTCACTGGCCGTCCCTCAACTTTACATCTAGTCTATATGACATCCCTAATCCATAATATCAAGAAATCTTTACCCCTAAACTATGCAAAACCGTATAATTTGGGTCCTATAGCGCTGAATCTCTGGTTACGCTGATGTGACATCCTAGTCAGAAAAAAATAGAAAAATTATGGGACCCACATATAAGTGAGTAGGAAAAAAATTATAGTGTCCGCATATCTTCTTTCTTCTCTTTTCTTTTTTCTCTTCTCTTCTCTTCTTTAGCGAGCGCGGCAATTGGCAGCAAAAGGGGTAGACGCCGGGTGGGGTGGCGGGCGAAGCAGGCAGGCGATATAAGCTATAGCACTTCAGGGAGGTCAAGCTTTGTAGCGACGACGGTGTGGCATTGGCGTTTCTCCGATAAGATGAGCTTCGACGGCTCAACAGAGCCGAGGTTCTGTGCAATGATGATGGGGGCGGCGACGAGCCCGTTCGTGTTGTGGAGGCAATGTATGTCATGCTATATGGCAACGAGGACGGAGCAGCGATGACTTTCAGCAAGCTAATTCCTGCAACAATAGCATGGTGGGTTGGTGGCGATGGACCCATTCACGTTGCGGGAGCGTAGGTTGTCCAGACGACATGCGAACTGTGCTGGGTGATAACAAAGATGAATATGCAGAAATGATTGGTTAAGATTGTTAATTATGAAATGTGGAACTTCGAATAAATCTAAAATTATTTTAGTTTTGTATTACTTAAAAATAAATTTTACTACTGCATTTATAAAATTGTAAAACTAGTTTTAAGGCAAATTTTGCTACAGGACACTGCGACTTTGCGGTTTTAGCTATAGGACACCGCACGAAGTGACTTTTGGGGAAAAACACTCTCAAAAGTTGGATATTTGCTGGTGGACACCGCACCCATTAAAATAATAATTTCTGTATGAGAAGGAGAGAGAAATCACGTGAAATGTCAAAAGTGCCCTTAGGCCCACATGTCAGCTCGGCTATTCCCCTCTCTCCAGCCACAGGAACGGGCGGCGGCGGGACGACCCCGTCGCGCTACACCAGTCCAACGAGTTCGTCGTCGTTGTCACGTCGAAGAGATCGGCGAGCAGCGGCAGGGAGCCACCGTGGCATGCGAACGCGTCGGCGCCGACGCCGCAGCCGAGGAGCCTCAAGTTGGCCTCGACGTCGTCGCTTGTAATCACCGGCGCCTCGGAAAACGCGCACAGCGCCTGGGTCTGGCCACCGGAATGGTCTATGGCCGTCGCCGTGATTGGGACAGAGCTGCCTGCAGACGACGATGAGCAAGTCGCCACGGCGAGAGCCGCGTCGTCGTCGTACGCGGACATGGCGCCGCCGCCGCCCGACCCGGCCGAGGCGATGGTGGAGGCGGCGGACTAGAGGAGGCACTGTAGGTACTGCATCTTGGCGCCCTGGATGGCAATGTCGGCGCCACCACCACCGGCGCCCTGCATGATCTGCGCCGCCGCCGCCGCATGCCATCCCGGCGAGGTGGTCCCGGAGGGTGGCGAGCGCGATGAGCTGCGGCAGCGCGGCGAAGAAGTCGGTACGTGGCCGGTGCGTCATGGGGTCGAATCCCATCTGTATGAGACGCTTCTTGAGGTGCGTGTTCTCGTTGTCCGTCCTTTCCGAAAGGTGCGTCGCGATCGCCGCCGCTGTTCCCTGGTGCTGCTGCCTAGCAGAGCTGACATGTGGGCCCAAGGGCACTTTTGACATTTCACACGATTTCTCTCTCCTCCTCACCCGTAAATTATTATTTTAATGGGTGCGGTGTCCACCAGCAAATATCCAACTTTTGAGAGTGTCTTTCCCCAAAAGTCACTTCGCGTGGTATTTTACAGCTAAAACCGCAAAGTCACGAGGTACTATAGCAAAATTTGCCTAGTTTTAACTGTTTCTCACGAAAATAAAATAATTCCAACAAAAATAAAATGTGTAGAACCAGACAAATCGACATTAAATAACTGTCCCTCAATTCTTCCCCTCTTGTTTTTTAATCTCACAATTTTTCTCAATAATCTTTCGCTAGAGAAAATCAAGCTTAAATATAGTTGATCTAAATTTAACATTTCGTTTTTCTCCAAAAATTATTTTGCTCTCCCTCCATTATTTCCCTCTTTTTTTCACTCTTAGCAATTCTTTTCACGTCTTTTGTGATCGCGCCATTTATTCCCTCCATTTTACCCCCTCTAAGAAAACAAACGATAGCTAACCGCCCATGAAAATCTCTCCCCTCTCTCTCATGAGCAAATAGATCCTGGATTTCCTCTTTTCCCATTATCATCTCTTCCTCTCTCTCCTGCCATTCTGCACTTCTTCTCCTCCCCTCAGCCGGCGTCAATCTGGAGGTAAGGTTCTAGGCACTCTGCTGATTTGCTGGCCAACTGCACCGAGCAGGCGAGCTCGATCCCCACGGCTGCTGAGGCCCATGCGGTGAAGCCCCATGCCAGTGGCCGTGTGCTGCACTGCTGGTGAGGTTTTGCCTCCGCGGCGCCGGCCGTCTACTCCGTGCCGCGCAGCCCGTGCCCTGAGGCCTTGCTGCCATGCCCCTGCATCTCCATCTCCCTTCCTAGTTCCTGCATATTTTACTGCCTCGCAGAGTTGTCAAATCGCACTCAAGCCTTATTCCCCTTCAGCATTAAAATATATTACGGATTTGATATATTCAGTATTCAGGTTCTGGAAGAGATGCACCCTTACTTGCTGGACCCTGGTCTACAAACGATTAGGCTTGAACAGCACAGTAAGCAATCCAATACGTAATCTTGTTTTATTCCTCTCTCCTAGATGCTGCAATCTAGCCTTAACCACTTTTGCTTTAAATCGTTCACTGTCCATCTATGTTTGTTTATCTCCGTTGCAGCCAATTAAATAATGTTCTTTCCATCAATTACTTATTCAAATTGTTGGTCTATTAAAATGGACAAAGGAATTAGTGATTGGCAAATAAATCCAAATTGAACTCAATAAATTTATTGTTAAGTTTTTAATGTTTTCACACCTCTATTTGAAAATTATTCACTAGCTAACAGAAGAATTTAGTAAGCTCCGTAGTGGTACTTTTAGGATAGCATCACAGCAGTAGAGTAAAATGCCTAAAATTGTAGTCAATTCTGAAATTATTCTTCTGTAGGATCACTCTGTTGTTCCTCTTTCCATATCCAACTATACAGAAGAAGGTAAGTATTCACTTTACTCTTTGGTAGTCAAAGCCAACGTCAAGCATCAAAGTTATTTGATACCAATGTTTGAAAATAGCTTTCTGAACATATAGAATTAGCAATGTTTTGTTTTTTATTAGCAAAATGACACTAACAAATAGTTACCAAAAGAACCCACCTAATAAGTACATTAGCTGTAGAATTCTCTGTTTGGTCTATCTGTTTCTATTTCATAGTTAAATTGCAGAATCAGGATCCAAAAACTATGTTTGCATAGAAACAGGCAGTGCAGCGCAATGGACTTTATCACTGACAAAGTGACAATTCGATGGAGGTAAAACATGTTAAAGTTCTTACTGTGATGTTCTTTTCGATTCTTAAATTACTTGAATGCTGATCGATATGTATTTATGCACTAGATTGGAAATAGAATATTCTTAAAAAGCTGGAAAACCTTAAACACAAATGTGGCTCTTCCTACAGTTGTAAGCTGTGATCCAACTTGCAAAGTTGGATGTTTTGAGCTAGGAAGTGAATTCTTGATGGTCCATGTGGATGTTCCATAGGTGAGATTTAAAGAATTGATTAGGCCATACAAAAACTACAAAATCGTTGGTTATGTCATAGGACTTGAATTGCGTGGCCTTCAATTATGGTAAGCTGTTATTTCTTTAGTTCTTACTTTAGAGATGTGATCTTTTTTTTCCTCCTGACGGTGCATCAGTGGTTCTGTTTTTTTTTTCTTTTATAGTTTGATAGATAAGTGGGGTAAGATGATGACTTCAAGGTAGAGAATGGTGGCAACTGTAGATGTTGTATGTATATAGTTTAGATCCTATTTTCTTTGCGTATGATGTTCTGAACAACGTTTTTAGTACATGAATTATGAGGATGATTATCTATGTAATAAAAAAATTCTTTGTACAATTGGTTATTATGATTGATTGGTCTTTTCTAATTTGTGCATGCTTTGATTTTGTGGGTCCCTAACAAAACATAATATTGGGCAAAAGCCAGCTGGAGCATGTCAAGACCATCCCGGCCCTCGGCTGCCTTCATCTCAGACTGACTGGTATGTTCATTTCTTGTTTTCGCTGTTTGTGGGTTGATTTCCATTGAGAAAAATGATAACTTAGTATGATTTCCCTTCATCTGGACATGCTTGGAGATTTGCTTCACTATGTTCTTCATGCCATGCCTGTAAAGCAGAGGATCTAAATAAATGATGATTGATCTGTGTGGTTGTTGATGCCTTGATCCTAGCTACTGCTTCTTTTATTAGTTGTACCCAAATGACCTATGCTTTCAGGTCAGTATATATCTGCAGTCAAATGGAATATATGACTAGCGCATAACTCTTGTTTTGTTAATTCACAAGAAGAGCTCATGTAACTTGTTCTGTTGTTGCTTTACTAATCTGTTTGTACCAATTATTCCATATCAGCATTTGCTGAACTTTGCTTATTTATATCCTTGTGTAGAAAGCACGAATTGTTTCCATAAGTGAAAGGAAAGAATTTGATCTAGACACAAGCTCTTGTTGCTGAATGACAAATTGGGACCTACTGACAATCCTTTTGTCAAGTACTTATGTTACTCATGTATCTGGACATGGTTGGTTCTTCAGTTTCTGGAAACTTGATCCTCACCTTTCCACCTCTAGCCCTTTCTTTCTATCTCCATCATTTTCATTTGTTAGATCAACTGGATTAAGGTAGACAGTTGAAATAGTGAAGCAGTGGTGGTTCACGAAAACTGAAAAGTTGTGGGTGATGGAGGAAGCACAGCATGCCACACAGGGATCTCTATCTCTCTCTAGAGTTTAATTGATTCATCTTTATTCTAGACTTCAATTTTCTTAAAGATTAAAGAGTGGTGCTACCATTTATCTATAAACTAGGTGTTTTCTGATTTTGTTTGTTTATTTTTGAGTTGAATATATTGATTGGTCTGCTGTCCTTTAGGTACATATATAAATGAAGGCTTTCTGAAGATATACTTGACTTTCTGCAGTAGTGCTTATGTCAGTTTTCATAATGATTTGAGCCATTATCGAATTTGATCTTTTGATAATTTGGTTGGTTCAGCGCTAGCACCAATTGCTGCTGAAGGGTGATGCTGATTTAAGAGGCAAGGCAAAAATATCAGTCATTTGCATCATACTGAAGCTTTCCGTCAAATATAGGAAGCTTTAAACCTTGAAAAACTTAAATCACATGCTTATATTCAATGCAATTTAGATTGGTCAAAACCAAATAAATTTACTAAAATTTCCCCTGCTTTTGTTGAGGAGAATGTACCTTGATTCATGTGACGCTGCTGACAAGCTTCAATTAGCTACTGGTGAACTCAAGATCACAAGCTACAATGTGGTCTCAAGATGTGGTCGATAGGAGAAAATTCAAACCCAATCCATCTGATTCTTGTTTTGTATAATTCAACTCAGTATCCCAGATGATATGTTAGATTGACAATGGATAGGCATTTTGTAAGATTATACTGCACATGCAAAAATATATCATCCCTATTTATGGATGAAATCTATTATTGATATTCGTTTTCCAATAATGTGATTCAAGCTTCCGATATTATATATCTGGTTGATTCCAATTATTATTAAAATTGAAAATTACATAATATGCATAGGAAAAATAATAGTGATGATTTATTGATAGTAGCAACGCATAATAATACTATACGAATAGAGCTATATGATGCTATCCGTTGCAAGCTTGCAACAAATATTTCTATTTTCACCAACACATAAGCATGTATTGCTACCCAGCCTACCCTTGCAACGCCAGCATAGGCAATGCATACTAAATGTGTTGCTGTCGACACTTGCAACGCTTATACGGGCTTCTAGCAATACATAAATTCGTTGCTAGAAGGGGTTCCTGTTGTAGTGGCATATATTTCAATTGTTTTCCCATATGCTTTGTCAAAACCAGATAATGAAAAAAAACCCTGCTCTCTATTGGTTATTTGATTTTCAGGCTTTCAAGATATTAGACTACTAGCCCTGCATAATTTGAAATGCTATTTAATAAACTACATATGTATTTAAATGTTCAGAAATTTAGTTCCAGTTTAAAATTTCAGGTGTATGCAATGCTGATGAACCACCAAATCTGGGCATTTCCTTCCAAACAACTTCTTTTAGATGAAATAGATTCCGGTCGGTTATTTCTTCCACCGTCCGTCCTTCATTATGTTTGTACTCTTTACACAAGAATGTAGTACTACCATGTCATTGGTATCATGAAATAATACGTAAGTTAGTTCTCACATCTAAATTATCCTATGTCAAATGTGTATATGATTTAGTTCACAACTAAATACATCTAAAGGCCCAACACCAGATCTTCTGCAGTAGCTGTGGCCTAACATCTAAAGCAATTAGGTGAAACCCCGCGCATTGCTGCAGGAATTTAGTATGATAACAATAAAAAAAATAATGTGTAAGATAGCTAGATAACATCAGATTAACTAAATTAATGTGGTTTATGATAATTTAAATTTAAATAGTATGTAGAATGGTGATTCAAACGTAAAAAGTAAGGTGGTATGACTTTATGGAAGAAAAAAAGTAGGGAGATAGTTTGGACCGTAGATTATTCATCTCAAGGCTAAAAACAATTGATGTAATATGACTTAATTAGAGAAAAAAGGAGAAAGATAATTTAGACCATAGATTAATCATTTAAGCTCTAACTAAGTAAGGATGAACCATATAAGTATATATGATATCAAAAAACTTAATAAAGATATACATTGAAACATTATGTGAATTATGTTGGATGATAATTTAACATGTTTGTATTTGAAAAGCTCTTAAATTATAAAAACTATAAAGATATAGCATGTTTGCATGATGTTTAAATGTGATTATTGTTAGTGGATGATGATGTGGCATCTTGTTAATTAATGGATGATGATGTGACATCTTGTTAGTGCATGATGATGTGACATCTTTACATGTTAAGCTTAAGAAGTTAGTGGGAGATAACTTTATAGTAAGATAGGATTAGTAGTACCCATGTTTTTTAGTCCATATGTTCTGGTATTGATGTGGTGATGCTATAACTAGAAAGGTTTATGTGTGATACAATTACTAAAATGTTAACCATAGAAGCAATACAAAGGTTGTGCACTATGCATTAATTGGTACTTTGTATTTTGTTGTTTGCGGATGCAGCAAAAATATATTAGAGTACAAAGGGTAATTTGTCTTGCCATAAGAATAGAATTGATTTCCCTATCTTAACAGGAGAGAATTGAAGTACATAGTCTCTTCTAGTTAATTGCTTTCAGTGTCGTCTGGGATTACAAGCAGTCGATGCCCGATGCCACAAGTGTTAGCATTATATTATGTAAGTGAGAAACTTACGAATACACAAAATCAAATGCTACTGCTGAACCTGCAAATCTGTTCTGAATTCTGATGGGTTTGATGTTTTTGCCTAAAAGTGCAGAAAAAACAAGGTTGGTATGCTGCACGTCTTCAAGATGTTTCGTCGATTCTCACTTTCTACCACAGATCTATTGCGCCATTTATAAACATGGTGAAAGAGATGTATCTCTGAAAGATAATCAATTTATTAGCAATTTCAGTGTTAGGATAATAAATTCATTAGCAATTTCAGCGTTAGGATGTTTTTCTTTTGCCAGCAGCGCAAGAGAAAACAACAAAACAATTTCAATGTTATGCATTTGTGTATTCGACAGAAGGCTCAGTTATGTGCTCCGTGGAGATATTCTTATTCTCTTCTCAAATTGTTGATTGGAGTATTTGGTCGTCCATGTGCATGGTTTAAAATCTTCAACAATATTGTATCGAAGTGGTTATTTTCTCATGTTAGACATAAGAATTCCTTATAGCATGTAATTGTTAATTTAAAATTATCAATAGCTTTGATTTTTTTCTATAAATGTTGCATCTTGCAGCCTTATTTGGTAGAGTGACACACTGCGTAGCGCGTGCCTCTTGCTAGTTTATTTGTTGATCTCAAAGTCTTTTTTACCATGAATACTTCAAATCTTTTAGGCAAATTTTGCTACGGGACACTTCGACTTCGTGGTTTGTCATGGGACATCGCCCGAACTCACTTTTAGGGGAAAACACTCCATAAACGTTGTAATTTGCTAATGGACACCGCGCCGATTAGAATAATAATTTCCGGTTGAAGAGGAGAGAGAAATCGTGTGAAATGTCAAAAATGCCCTTGGGCCCACATGTCAGCTCTATCTCCTATCTTCTCCTCTCTCTCTCTATCTTCTCTCCCAGAGGGGCATGGGGCGACGTCAGTCGCCGGGGCTCGAGCTCGTCGTGGAGGAGGTGAGGACGGCAGGAGCAGCCGCCGTGGCGCTTGCGGCGGGAGCGGCGGAGGACGGCGAGGAGGGCCGCGTCGTCGTCGCCAACTGCGGCCACTCCCGCGGCGGAGGATGGCAAGGACAGCGGGAGCGGCCGCCGCGGCGGGAGCAACGGAGGATGGCGAGGCCGTGGCGAAGCGGCACGGGGGCGGCACGATCCGGCGCCGCATCCCCCTCAAGGAGGGGGCCGACCTTGTTGCTCGACGTCACATGCTCCTTCGTCGTCAGGGACAGCGCGGGCGCCAACATTGCCCACCATGTCGCCCGTCGCTACGCCCTCGCCTCCACTACCTTCGCCAACCTCCGCCTCGCCGGCCTCATCGCCATCCAGCCATTCTTCAGCGGCGAGGAGCGCACCCCCGCCGAGCTCCGCCTCGTCGGCGCACTCATCATCTCCGTCCCGCGCACTGACTGGCTCTGGTACGCATTCCTTCCGCCCGGCGCTGCCCCGTGCCGCATCGCCACGGCCTTGCCGTCGTCCGCCGCTCCCGCCGTGAGCGCTGCAGCAGCCGCTCCGACCGTCCTCGTCGTCCTCCACTGTGGGAGTGGCCGCAATTGGCGACGACAACGCGACTCTCCTCCTCGCCGTCCTCCGCCGCGAGAGCCGCGGTGGCTGCTCCCGCCGTCCTCGCCATCTCCTCTGCCGCGACGAACTCGAGCCTTGGTGACCGACACCACCCCATGCCCCTCTGAGAGAGAAGAGAGAGAGAGAGAGGAGAAGACAGATAGGAGATAGAGTTGACATGTGGGCCTATGGGCTTTTTTGATATTTCACGTGATTTCTCTCTCCTCTTCAAACGGAAATTATTATTCTAATTGGCGCGGTGTCCATTGACAAATTACCACGTTTATAGAATCTTTTCCCCCAAAAGTGAGTTTGGGCGGTGTCCCGCAGCTAAAACCACGAAGTCGAAGTGTCTGTAGCAAAATTTGCCTACCTTTTAAGGTTCTCTTGTAATTATCTTCCATACCATTTTTAGAGCCTACATTTATTTATTATATTTATATACCTTGCTAATGAATGATATACCAGGTCCCAACAGTTTTATCTAGGCCTGGTTTAGTTCCCAAAAAATTTCCAAAAATATCACATTGAATCTTTGGACACATGCATGGAGCATTAAATATAGATTAAAAAAATTAATTGCACAATTAGGCTCAACAGATTAGTCCATGAATAGCCATAAATATTACAGTAACCCACATGTGCTAATGACGGATTAATTAGGCTCAAAAGATTCGTCTCGCGATTTTTATGAAATTAGTTTTTTCATTCGTGTTCGAAAACCCCTTCCGACATTTGGTCAAACATCTAATGTGACACAAAAAAATTTTCTTTTCGCGAACTAAACAGGCCTCTAGTGACCTAAAAAGACAGTACACTCCATAAAAATCTTGAGGTAAAAATAGAGTTTCATACACCATAGTAAAATGACAATTTGGATGATTACTATAAAATCCTTTGTGTTGAATCACACTACTTTCTAGCCAACAAAGGTACATGTATATTCATAATGTACAAAGTAGCCATTCCTATATTCCACACCAGATTACAGCATAACAATGAAATCCATGGCAAAAAAGAAAAGGATGGTGGCATTCTTGTCAAGATTGACTGCATGAAAACATCAAGATTTGAACACAAAATACAGGCTAAAAACTCGTAAGATAGTCTTGGTAAAAAAAGATATGAAATCCTTACATGATATAATCTAATTTTCAAAACATTGCTCACAAACCCCTATTGATATATTTGTTGTATAACAAAGTTGCAAATGCATGACATTTACTTTCTAGTAAGTAAAAGGAATTGCAATTTCATGTACTACAAGATACTGAAAAATTAGGGAAAGCTAAAGAATGTAAAGATGAATGTTCCCCCACAACCATCTATTTCTTGTTTAAGTAAACAGGTTTGGTCTATCTTCAGCAAACAACGAAGGCCTTCCAAATATTTAGCAATCAGCGAAGGCCTTCCAAATTCGTCAAACACCTTTTGGACAGGAGTATCAATGTTACCTAGAAGGCCATCCAATCTTTTCTAGAGTGTCAATAGTACCTAGAAAAGATGTGGGAACCTATATGAAATGAAATGCTTATATAAAAGTTTTTCCTCTTCCTTTGGCTTAAGCAGCAACACTTGAGGTGATCACAAATAATCAAACCCGGTTAGCTCCGACATTGCCATAGGGTCGAATATAAATGAAGCCATATGACAGTTATTAGTAATCAGAAAACTCACCATTACATGCAGAAACAAATCAAGAAAGAGAATCTTAAATTGTTTGAGGAAGTATATATAAAGTCATAAATGTTTTCCAGCATCAAGTACACAAAGCCTGTGATATAAACATCACATTGTAAACCACAAAACAAATATGTATGCTTTGTTCAGGAATGTAGTGTTCTGAAACAAATGGCTGAATTTGTGTTCTGAAATGTAGTGGCATGCGTCAAATGTAATGGCATTATTAGCCCATTTGTTGAATGAAACGATATGGCCTTTGTGTTGAATAAGGAAACTCTATATGTTGTGCTCTCAAACTGTGCCAGTGCCTACAGTAGTGCAGTATGTATTGCAAAACTCCTATCAAGCCATCTTACAGTAGCGTAATACAAAATTAAATTGATCAACAGCATTTCCTGCAAGGAAAATAAAATAAGGCTCTCAACTATTGAGAGATGCATAATGCATAAGGAGTATAGATGTGTAAAAAATAGGCATATTGAAAAACATTGGAAAAATCACATACTGAAAAATAGAAACAATCACCATACCTTTTTTCTAATGTCATAGATTGCAAACTTCATCACCAAAGAATGTAAAAAGCAAAAAAAAACATTCATTTATGGGCCTAATATCAGTATACCAGCAAAATAACCAGTGGTTTTGCTGGATGGCATCACAAGCACCTATCATAAGATTTGAAAAGAGATGCATAATGCAGCTGGAGAAGAACAATCACCAGCACATGCACACACCATGGTGCATCACCAGCACACGCACACACCATGGTGCCCCATATGGCTGTCCTATATATATGGCAAAAATAAGGCCACAATTGAATAGCCTCATAAATTTGATCTTAAATAAAAAGGCCAATGTCTCATCATAAGATAATTTATGAGAAGAATAAAGGGGGAATACAGATTGGACGTGAAACATTCCAAAAATTACTCTGCAATGTTTTTTATATGGAATTTTTTCAGATTCATTAGTATGTTTACTGGCTTACTGCTGAGATGATCCTGCCATTGACCAACTAAACTTTTCTCCTATAAAAGGACATCATAATTTACCCCTATAACAAAATACAAACCGTAGCTCAATATAGATTAATATAGACCATTACCTCTTACCAATGTCGCCAGCTTCATGATTTGGTTCCTAGATTATATAATCAAACTGGGAACTTCAGATTATTGGAGGTTAGAATCATGAAAAGTTGTTGTTCATAATACTGTATTTGCTAGAAGAAATTGAGTTGCCATGGACCAACTTCAGATGGTGTCTAGCGCATCCAGCTTTGTTTTGGGAATTCACAACAGCTGGTTTATTGAATGATGATAAGAAATTCAAAGCAATTAGATAACCAGAGCTTGCAGATGAAAATTATAAGTTCAACAAAGTTCAGTGGATTACTCTAGCAGACCCCTCTTGCTCATAGCCATGTGATGGTGAGGTGCTCCTATGATGTTTCTTGATGTCCGCATGACTATGGGTTGGTAGTTGCCATCTCCATGGCAAACTTGATGCACTTTATTTTTCAAATTTCACGATTGTAGTTTTCAGATATCATAATCTCCTTTTTTGATGTTGTACTGCTGAAAGGAACCAAAACAGAGTTAATCATTTGTTCCGTTATCTATATAACATAACATATTTGATATTCACATAAGTATTTTGGCTATGTTGGAAAATAGTATAAACAATATTCCTTGATGTATGTCTATAGCAAGTACAACCACTAATGACCAATTCAAGAATGGAATTTGTGAACTATCAAAGTATAAACGGTCCACATTACAGATTTTATGTAGAATCCAAAAAAGTAGTATCAATAGCATTATTCATGAAGTAAATATTGCTTTCAACTATTTAGGTTTATGATTTTCGCAGGTTATGAACATCTAGCAACATAGTCTCTTACCATCAGTAACATGCAAAAAAGGAAAAGAAACCCAAAATTAAATGAATTTTCATTTGAAATGAAAGAAAGTTTCTACGTAATGATGTTCCATACTTTTTTTTTGGTGGGGGAGGAGAGGTGTGGAAAGTAGAGCAGAACAGAACATGACTGAAGAAGGAAAAGATCAGCTATAGTAAAGCATATTACCAGTGACATAGTTGTAGGAGGCTAGACTTGACCAGCCTCCTTATCCGCCTCCACCATTTGTTATTTATATGCATTCTTTTATCAGCAAGCACCCATTGATCCTACAATGCATGAATTAGAAAACAAATTAAGTACTACTCAAAAACAAATCAGCTAGCTGCATATTATATTTTCTAGCTCTTCGGCTCCTGACCATTATGCATGAATCATGCTTGTGCCCTTGCGCAGAATAAAGGCTTACATTTTTGCGTAGAAGAAAGGCATGATTCTTTGCCTCAATTATTTCTGGATTGGTATTCAGATGAAAAATCACCTGTTAGTCCTAACTTAGCAGCAAGCAACTTGACTGCAGCTTCTCCATACTTTTCACCATCTCTACAACTTGACTGCCTGGTGCTGTTTGACAGCTTCCCGTCCTCTTGGAGAATCCCTCGTGATTCAGCATCAGACAGGACATAACAGGAATCGTATCAGCAGTCACTATCTAGGTTTCTTGAATATTTATCCAACATAGCCAAGGCTCAAGAACAAAGATCATCAGACATAGAGATCAAAATTTCCACACGTACGGAGAAGATTAAGAAAAGAAACAGGATTTGAGGGACTTACTCGTACTATAGGCTTTCAACAATGGGGCAAACATTGGTGATCTGATGATGAAGTGGCAGATGGGGAAGAGGGCCGACCTCGGTGCTGGCCAGCGGTGGAGTGCACGGCGGTGTCGGTGGCGGCGGAAGGGGCCGAGATCGGCTCCGGCCACGGCGGTGATGAAGAAGTAGGATTCGGCGGCGGCTGCTCCGGTTAGGATGCGGCGGAGCGGCGGCAGCGTGGAGGAGCTCCGGCGAGGATGCGGCTTAAATCACACGGGGAGGAGGAGGAGCGAGCGAGGAGGACGGCTGCGGCGATGGGGGAAGAAGCAGGATCCGACGGAGGTAGTGGCAGTGGCGGCGGCTTCGGCGAGTTTTCAGTGGAGCGGCGGCAGCGGGGAGGAGCTCCTGCGAGGATGCGGCTTCAGTACATGCGGGGAGGAGGATGAGCGTGCGAGGAGGAGAAGCGATGTCTTCGCGGCCGCGGGTGGAGGAGGAGGAGCGAAGTCTTCACGCGTGGAATCCTCGGCGGTGAAATCGTGCGGTGGAGAAATCTTGCGCACGGATGGACGGTATAGATTAATCCGGATGATTTGGCCCGTAGGATTGGAGGGGCCAACTCCTCCTTTTTATATTAGTATAGATTAGTTTTTTCATTTGTGTTCGAAAACTCCTTCCGACATTTGGTCAAACATCCAATGTGACACCTAAAAATTTTCTTTTCGCGAACTAAACAGGCCTCTAGTTAGCTCTGAAGCCGCGTTTTGACTCGAATCAACAACACCCTATGCCTTGGAGTAGCGGCTACCCAAACCCAACAAGACTAGAGTACACATTATTTTCCGATGATTTTTAAGTTTCCGTAAGGCCCAAGGACGGCATAAATGGTCACACACAAACGATGCATATGCCCCGGTTGACTCCTTCAAGGTCCTGCATATTATACTGCGTACTACACAAACAAGACAAGTCACATAAGCCATGTTTTGGGTTGGTCACACCGCAGACATATTGTGCCATGTTGGCTTGACTTAATTGTCCAGAGATGTTGGTATGACAGGAACGGAGTTAACTTAATTACTAGTATTATGAGCTCGTTATGAACATCATATTCAGTAAGTGCGATGACCGTATCTAGATCATGCAAGGAATAATGCTAACCAAATGGCCGGTCGGCCCGATCGATCGATCCCTTTTACTCGCTGTTGGCGCCACCGCTTGGATTTTCTAATGTCCTCGTCGTAATGGTTGAAAATGGTATATATAAATGAAACGTATCATTTTATTATTATTTTTCAGAAACAGTCGAAAAATTTCCATGCTTATGAATTTACATTTACTTAGACGGTGTTTGAAACTCATGTAGACTAGTAATATGCGCGTGCTAAACACTACAGTGCAATTCTATTTGTCTTTATAGCTGAATTAAGCAGTGGTTTTATTTTTTTCAGTCACATCACTTTTTTTTCTTACAAGTGGCATAGTAATACTTATAGATTACACAGAAAATGATTATAGACACATATGGAGTGAATTACAACTTCAGCTGAACTAATTGTACAAGCCAGTCATGGGTCAACAATAGAAACATGTAATGCATATTTGGAAGTCCGTCATCACATATATAGTGATTCCTTCCATCATATAGACAAGCCGCTCTCAATATAGCATCTCGGAGTCTTTTCTGTTCAGCTGTGAGTAAGGAATCAACAAGGAAATACTTCAATCTTAAACATATCGAGAAATCAAATCGCAAACAAAGAATGCACCATTTCATCATAAAAGAAATATATGATGCCTAGATAAATTAGCTTGTACTTAAAAAATGAAAATTGACATTTCTTCTAACATTTTGGTCCAATTGAGGATAAATCAAGAAGAGAAAGGAGCTCCCTGTACCAAAAGTACTACCTAACCAAAAGTAGCATAATGAGAATATATGATGCCTAGATAAATTAGTATGTAATTAAAAATTGAAAATTGACATTCTTCTAACATTTTCGTCCAATCGAAGATAAATCAAGAAGAGAAAGGAGCTCCCTGTACTAAAAGTAGTACCTAACCAGAATTAGCATAATGAGATGGTTTTAATGTTTCACAAAATGAGACCTGGTAATATGCACATGAGTAGTATATTTTTCCCAAAAGGCAGAACCAGACCTGGTCATCGATAATAAAAAAAAATATTCCTTCATTGGATTGACTGGCACATACAAATAGAAAGGTTAGGCCTTGAGATTTAGTAGCATTGAATTGTTGATCCTAGAAAGCAATGGGGAAAAATAGGTACAAAAGGGTCAGGGTTGACATGGAGGTGATGCCATGGTGCCCAATTATGCTTGTTCAAGTTTTGAACAGGAGATCTAGTTTTGCCAAATCGATTTTAAACCTAATAACAAAATACAGCCATGTCATATCGGATCAACTCCATACAGTAATTTTCATTACACAAAAATTAAACTTGTCCCTTATTTTTTTTAAACAGGAATTGGAAATTGATCCCATCCAGACTATTGAACGGAGGGAGTAGTAATTAGTATCAAACCAGCATCCCGAGCCTAGTAACATTGTTCACTGTCTTATCGCATAGAAATAAATGGCATGGTTCCGAAAGTCCATTGTTCACAATTTCATGGCACAAAAAGAAGCTAGTTCAAACTAACATATATGCCACTGTAAACGAGTTCCATCGTCTGCACACTCATAGTTCAATTTTATAAAAAACATGACCAAAAATGGTATAGCCAGGTGAATACATTCTCCAACTTGAAGCACATAATATAAATTTCTCACATATAATCAGTTGAATGCGGCTACAACTTCATCTTAGGATCAGACGTAATATTGGTGCTCCATCTTAGGGTTACCTACAAGCGTAATATTTGTGCTCCATCTTAGGGTTTTTTTTGTAACAATAGAAGAAAAGACAACAGTTCATACATGATTTTGCTGTTTTTTTTACTTAATACATGATTTTGCTGTTTACGATTATGATTTGCAAAGCCCAGCAAGCATGCATAATGCATTTGCTATGAATCAAAACAAACCAAAACTGAACTAATACAATGTACTACGTCACAATGAGATGAGTTTTGTCCAGGTTGAATCTCAGAATATATGTGAAAAAAAAGAGAAATTGACTTAACCTTGTTTGTAGGGGAGGGGGCTCGGAGGATGGAGAGCACGATGTAGGCCGGCATCTTTAGGATCAGATGACTCTGTGCACTGTAGGGTATGTCTGTGTTATAGACGGTGACGTGTACAGAGAAGATAGGCCTATTCATTGTGCATTCCCACACAATCGCTGGGACACGATCACCTCCACACCGTCGGTTTCGCCTCCAGGCCCCTACTGTAAAGAGGAAATATGAACAATTGATCTCATCTTGCTTATGGCACATAACAAGTAATAAATAGAAATATTTCCAGATTCAAGCAATATTGCTGGTTCAAAACTATATTGGGGGATATGCATCATTTATACTCCAAATAAAGCCAGCACCAAATCTTAATACAGGAAATATATGATCAAACCCAAGAGTAAAAATGCACCATTTCTAATTTGGATGAATGACAATCAAGTCCATTGCCTCTACATATAATGAGGCATGTTCTGTACACTCGGTCATCAATTTTATTCAGAAAATGACGATCTATCTCACAAGTATATGGACTCGATTATTACATAAATGCTACACATAATTTTCACTGTAAATTGATTGATTAGACAAGTACTTAATCATGCATGGGTGGTACAGTGGCAAATAGGGAAACAAATCAATAATAATATAATTTTGACCCATATTCCTATAAACTATTCAATTATGATATATATATAAGGCTTTACTTGATTCGGCGGCAATTCCAGCCAAGAAATTTGATGTCAAATTGAGCAGTGAACTGAAATCTGTGTATTGGTTGTAGCTGGAAACATTTTAACTTGTAATGATCGTTTCTCAAAACTATCTCTTCTCACAAACATAGATGAAGTGAAAAATTGAGCACTACATAAATCTTTATAAGAATTTGTATGCAAGAAAAGACTCCCATATTGAACACAGTTGTAAATATGAGTAGGTTCCAAGAAGTTGAGTAGCTATACAAGAAATCATGGTATAGAAAAAAACCGAGGAATTGTAGGAAACCTTACTTTCCTCCCATATCACAGAAATAAGCACTCACCTTCAGTAGCATACAAGGAATTGTAGTGCACCTCACTCAGAAGCTTAACCAAAGCTATACAAAAGGAACCAAGGGAATGATCAAACACCACTATTTTTCATTGGGATTTACCAAACCCATGCACTAAATGGCCAATGCCATGAACCTGTTGCCATAATTGGAGGTGAAAATATGAGAAATAACTGCACTATATGCTGTTTAGTAGGAAACATGGTAGCATATGCTTCTCAAGTGTAACAGCAACATATACTCCTGTATAAAAATTCAGCATACTTTAGGTTCCACGTGTAGTATTCATTTGAAAAGGGAACTTCATGGCATTAATACAACATAATCTTTTGATCTAAGCACAATTCAGAAGCAAGAAAACTGAATGACTGTTATGGAGAGTGTCAAGTTCGTCTTGTTCGGTTAAATATCTTAACTATAGAGTCTTCAGAAAGAGTGACAACAGGAAGGTGATTCCCCATCTTAGTAAGCAGCAAGAATCTTTAGGCAGAACAGTCAACCATGAAGCTACATTTTTTATAGAACTTCTACTCTCAACAGAAGTACAAAACTATTATGTTTGATCAGATTGTTTGCACAATCTGCAAAGTAGGCTACTGGTAGCATAAATGGCAGCCCTTAACAGTTATTAAGCCCATCCATACATCAAGTTTAGGTATAAGGTCACTTGAAATAGATCCATACCATAATGCAGATGTTTGCCAGTCAGGAAATTGCTGCATCTTTGTCCAGATGTCTATGACTGGATGGTTCAATTCTTTAGCAACTGTCAGGCATGCCTGTGCATAAGTGCCAGTAGCCTCATTGGTTCTTTCAGGTAGTTTTGAAGGGTCATCTTCTCCATACATGTCCCTGCAAGGAAAGACAGGGACAGTCAGTAAGGTTCGCAAATCCTCTTTACAAAAAAAAAAAAAGAAACATTGTTTACTTTGTAACTTGAAAAAAGAATCTTCAGATCAAGCTAAGGGCCACCAAGTGGTGACTGGATATATACCCGATAAACCAAATATGAAATAATCCCATAATGTAGAATACACATACTTTTACATGAGAAATACATACAACATGGTGGTCAAATTGCATACGCTGTACTGTACTGGTGCATTATGAACTCAGTTTTAAATTCTTGAGCAAAGTAATTTTTATCGGAGTAATTCAATGAACAGAGAGCACAAGCAATTTCCTGGCTGACCCCTTTATTGTCGTCTGTTCATGACAATTAACAGGAATTAATGCCATGGATGAAATAAACAGAGGATGGCAAATACACCGTCATGCCATCAACAGGGAAATGCAACAAGAATGCCATATAGCAACATAAAACCGATTAAAACCATCTTGTTGTTATTCCTTTCCATCCTTATCGGATTCTCAATGGTTCATAGATTGGTGGAGGCGTGATGAATATAATTTTAGTGGAGGGCCATTGCTCCTGCGAAAGATCCAAACCAAACCAGAGTTAAAGCAACCATAAAGCAGCAGCATCAATCCAAGCAGAACCTTGAAGTAGGCGCAGATGGCGCGGAGGTTGCTCTGGTACTCGTCGAGCGGCACGTGCTGGTGCACCTGCTTCCAATCCGGCAGCGACGTGTCGTTGGCGCCCAAGAACACCGTGACAGCCACCGGGTCTGCCGCCCCCACGGCGGCGGCACCCTCCATCGCCCTCGCCAGCACCCGCAGCGCCCACCGCGTGTTGTAGCCGCTGAACCCGCGCAGCACCACGTCGGCCTTTCCAAGAAACGATGACGTACGCATGTCGGGATGGGACGGCGGCCGGAGAGGAGGGGGTAAGGAGGGAGGGTATCAGATCCACGCAGATCGGATGCACTTCGCGGGGAATCGATCGGGAGGAAGCAGAAGGATCGGACCCGGGACGGGGGAAGCACGGATTTGGAAGGGCTGCGGGAGAGAAGGGTGAGCGCCGATCTGGGCGCTGTGGGGCGATGTGCGAAGGAAGGCGTGCGACGGATCGCGTGCGTGATTTTTCTGGCAGTGATCCCGCGTGCGTGTTCTGTCGTTGGATGCGATGCGATGGATGATTTTTGGTTCTTAGATTTGATGAATTAAGTATGAAAGATGTAGGACAGTGTTGGTGAATTATAATGTAGATGAAGATTAATAAGTGTGTTATGCAAAAACGAGGTGGTATTAACGTATGATTTATTGATATTTAATTATTACAAACTTGAAAAATATATTTATATGATATTTTAGAGTAACTTCCATATAGAAAGTTTTCGCACGAAACGTACCGTTTAACAGTTTGAAAAGCGTGTCATAAATATCCAAATTTTCATCCAACTTTTGTTGGAGAAAAGAACGGGGCCTTAGTGTCAACTTCAATGTGACTCTAATATAAATTAGAAAAACTTGCGAAAGGGCCTGTACCCTAGTAGTTACAAGAGCCTCAGTGGTACATGAGGTCCTGAGGTCCTGCGTTCGACTCCCCATGGGAGCGAATTTTCTAGGATTAAACAGCGTTGTGCTTTCAGTGGTAGGCGATGTATCCGTCGACAGCGAGGCGTCTGTAGTAACTTCGTCAATCTTGAGAATTTGCCGGCCCAGTCTCCGAAGAAGCTCATAGGGGTGAGTGCGCGTGCGTTGTGAGTCTCTGCATTGTACTGTGTAATTCTAAAAAAAAAAGAAAAACTTAATTTTACAAACGGTAATAGTTGATAAACATATTATTATTATATTAACTTTGTGGAAATGTACCCGTCGACAGCGAGGCGTAGTGACTTCGTCAATCTTGAGAATTTGTCGGCCTAGTCTCCGAAGAATCTCATAGGGGTGAGTGCGCGTGCGTTGTGAGTCTCTGCATTGTAATGTGTAATTCTAAAAAAAACAAAAACTTAATTTTACAAACGGTAATAGTTGATAAACATATTATTATTATATTAACTTTGTGGAAACGATATCGCTATGTCAAAAACTTTTGTACCATTGATTAGCCAGAAACGAGACTCTTTTTTTCTCCTTCTTTAGTGAGATTTAGTTTTTCTTTTCCCTCCAAAGTCTTTGGAGGGGACTATATTATTAACTAAAAACACATGTTTCATTGTGTCACATCCAAAAATTTAGCAAAATTTTTAGACTATTTTGTTTATAAATCTATGTCCAGAAATCAAGCTAGGGTACACAAGATAACAAATTAGTATAAAGATTCAAACTAAATAAAACGTAAATACTTATGAAAGAGACACTATCCTCACACTGAAGAGAAAACAGCAGCAACAGCGGAAAATGGGACGATCCTAGCGGGGCTTCATCTTCACTCTGCATGCAAAAACTCAACTGGGATATAAGTCTTGGTCCTCTAACACTGTCTTCAGCTCAGAAGTAAGACTTATGAAAAGGGGGAATAATAACAATACAACCACAATACTCAGCAAGTCACACCAACGATGCATTCGTGCAAGGGGAAGCAAAGGGAGGTTTGCGGCTATCTTTGTAATCTAAAGTTTAATTATTTGTATGCCTTATTACTCTATGCCAATGCTGTGATGAAAGTGTTTAGTTAGTCTCTTGCTTTAGGACTATCTTGACATGAGTATGAATTTTGGGCAATTGAAATGTTTGTGGATTTCTAGTAATTTGAGTCAAGTCTCCTTATGTGTGTAATGCATATGGTCGTCACCATCAAGTGGTTGACGGGTACACCTTAGATTGAAGTTGACTGGCAAGTTAAATCCGATGACTATATCATGTCACGCCCCGATTTTCGTTCGGGATTAAAAATCATTAAATAATGCATTTTCTAGAAATTATATTAAAAGTTAAAGCAATTTAATCAGGTGAAATATTGAGGGAATTAAAATTTCCTTTGAAAATCATAGCCGGAAATATTTTTGTAATATTCTCTGTGTCTTAATATACTCTCCGGATTTTCCCGTGAATTTTCGGTGCTCAAGAAGTAATTTTAATAGCACAAAGTTCATTAAACCAATTATAATAAAAAGAAAACCAAATATAATTCCCCTTCCTCCCTTTGGGCTCGGACCAAGTCATCCCTCCTTCCTCCCGGGCCGCCCGTCGGGGTCATCCCCTTCCTCCATCCATCCCTAACCCCCCAGCCATCCCGAGCTGGCAACCACCGCCCCACCCATGACGCCACACATCCTGCGCCACTCCGCCGCTCCCTTCTCCACCCCGCGCACGTGCGCTCGTGCTTGGGACCTCGTCGCCCCACATCCCCGGCCTCCTCCCCCACTCCTTCCAAGAAAACCGGCGCCGGTTTGACCTACCATCCGCCCACATCGTCGCCGGTTTCCGCCTCTCCTGGCCACGATCTCCATCTCCGCGCCCATAAAAAGCATCCCCGAGGCTCTCTCTCCCATTCCCCCCTCCACCCCGAGCCCGCCGCGCCTTCTCCCACGCTCTCCACGCCGATCCCCACCTCCGCCGCTAACCGATGAGCTCTGGCCGCACGCTGTCGTCGCCTTATTCGTCGACGCGCCGTGCCGTCACCGCCGTTTGCTTTGCCGCGCCACGCCGCACCCCGGTCTCCACTCTATTTTCCCCCTCCACCGCCGGAACCACCATTCTACCTCTAACCCAAGCAACCGCCACCTTCGGCCGCTGCTCAGCGCCATTTCCAGCCACCTCACGCTGCGCCACCGCCTCCATCGCGTGCGCCGCAGCGAGCACAACTCTGGCCACCTCTTCTCCGCCGCAGGAGCACAGTCCCACCTCCGTCCCGAGGAGCCCACCGCCGCCGGCCGTCGCCATGCCCCCTTGGCCGCCGCCCCTCGTCGGCGCCACCTCAGTGAGCACCCCTCTCCCTCCCCCGCCACCTCTACTCCCTTCCGCCACTTACCGCGCCGCCGCTCGCCGCCGATGGCCATCTAGCCGACCAGTCGGGTCGGCTGGCGAGCCAACCCGCCGCTCTGTCTTTCACCACCACCATGGACTCAGTCCACGGTGGACTAACTCCTTTGGCACCACTGACGTGTGTGGCCCGCCCTTGGTGGACGCGTCCACGCCGGCCTCTTTGCTGACGCTAGCCATAACATTTTCCTTGGAAAAATAATTAATAATTGCGCAATAAATCAATAATAATTCCAGAAATTCATTTAATGGCTCAAAACTTCTAAAATTCGTATCTAATTCATACGAACTCCGAATTGAGCCATTCAACTTGCAAAATTCATCTAAAATTGAGCTCTTCATGTTTGTTTACTTTTCATGTACTGTTTACTTGGTTTTTGTTAGAGTTTTTTCTCATTTTGTGTGCCTATGCGTAGTTTCCGCCGTTTCGGAAGTCCGCGGTCGTGAGGAAAAGAGTTCAGAAGACGTTTTGAAGAAGCAAGGCAAGTCATACATTCCCCTTGAGCATGTTGAACCTAATTTACAAATGTTTTATTGTTTGCAAATAAAATTGCATGTCTTGCTAATTACATGGGATTATGGGTTTACCTATCTGCTCGCTTGTATCATGTTTACTTGACTTCTGTCCTTTGCTAACCTTAGGTGATAATTTGCCTAGCTCATGTTACTTATGTGACCTAGCTTGAATTATATATGTTTAGCCATGCTTAATTACCACTAGCTCAGAAAATGGGATAATTTAGTATCATGACGACCTGCGAGCTCGAGACATTCGGCCATGTTTCATTGGTCGTAATTATCCAACTAAAATGCGACTGAATGGTGGGCTGTGGGTGCATGGTTTTGCTAGTTGCACCCATAGCAATTAAGGATCGGTTCACAGGAAACTCTGGAAGACTTACTGTGCTTAACACAAGCGGGAGCGGGTAACTGCTTGACTTGTAGTATAGCTCGACCCTTTCCTAGGCACCGGTGGCGAGGGTAGGCGTGATGGAGTTGGGTCGGCCGGGGTGTCCGGTTGTCCAACTGCCAGATTCACCGTGGCGCACCGGGGGACTGCTCACCTCTGGGGTAGGGGGTGGGGGTGAAACCTTAGCGTGGTGTGGATGGTTAAGGGAGAGTTATGCGAATGGTCTTGTCACAATCACTCGACATGGTGACATGTTCATCATGGGCACATGATGACATGGTAACATGCTGGTGATTGTGTCTTGTGGGTACAGTTGTGCACTTCTGGCCAGAGTAAAACTATTCGAATAGCAGTGCCCGCGGTTATGGGCGATCAACTAGATTCACCATGATTAGTCCCATCCTTAATAATTTGTTAATGAACTGGTGTAGTTCAGGTGGTTTGGTTGGGCCTGTTCAACATGGTGTAGCGTTGATCAATGGAGATATAATCTTGCCTTAATTAATCAATTGGTTAACTGTTTTGCTCAATAAAATGCTTTGCAACCGCCTTTATGCAAATAGCCACAAACCATCCTTGTGTCCCCTTACACGCTTGCATCATTGGTGTGGCTTGCTGAGTACGGTGGTTGTACTCAGCCTTGCTATTATTCCCTCTTTCAAAAGTGTAGTGCTTCTGAGTTAAAGACGAAGTTAGAGGACCAAGGCTCAGATCCCAGTTGAGTTTTGTCTGTGGAGTGGAGCTGAAGCCCCGCTAGGATCGCCTTTTTTCCGTTGCTGCTGGTTTTGTTTCGGTGTGAGGACTAAGTGCCTCTTCTGTAAGTATTTTATGCTTTATTTACGTTTGGATCTGTATATTAATTTGTCGTTTTGTGTACCCTGACTGGTCCTGGACAGGGATTTAATACACAAAATAGTCTGGAAGTTTGGGCTAAATTTCTGGGCGTGACATCTCCTTTCGTCATTATTCGACACTGCGGCTTTTATATCAAATGGTGTCATGTTATTTATGCATATATGGATCCCAGTCATCCAAAATCATGTGTTGGTCGCAAATGGCACTGGACGATATAATTCTGGAGTGTCCCTACAATGGTGGACTTGTTGGGCTCGGGCCAAAATTGCAAACACGGACTTTCCCCCCAAAATAATAAAGAGTAACTAGATGGATTACATCCCATGTATCTCCATACACTGTTACAGAAATGCACTTATGTTTCGGTTGGGAAATCCGGCACAGGTGGCACCTTTGAGTCTCCCGGGATGAGAAAAGAAGTCATCTCGATGCATTGGCTCAAATTGAGCCCATGCACCGAGCGCATCCACCCCATGTTGCCCCGAAATCAAACACGCGTTGCCCCTTGAAATCAATGCACAACAAACTCCCAACAATCAACATCGCCGTCACAGAATTGACATCGCAAAACAACAGCAATCTCACATAATCAACATCTAAAAATAAAGTCGATATCATAGTCATCGTCGAAGAACATCTAAGAATAAAACTCAAAGGAGGATGCCTAGAGGGAGAGAAGGCTGCTGCCGCCGCTGCTCACCATCGCCGTCCGCCAGATACGCTTGTGGGAGCCACCGTCGTCGCCGTATCCGTGAGTCATGGATGGGAATGCTACCGGTGAGGGAGGAGAGAGGGTAGACAACGACGACGAGGAGGAAGTGGTGGGGAAAGCTGAAGGACCTCTTTGTCCCGCGCAAGAAGGAGGAGAAGGAGGAGGATGAGGAGGAAGTAGTCGGGAGGGAGTTGGCGGTGGAGGGAGAGGGGGAGGGGGAGGAGGACCACCGCCAGCGAGGGAGGTGAGATGGTGGGTGGGAGAGAGAGAGAGAGAGAGAGAGAGAGAGATGGGGGGTTGACGTGGGTAGGGATAAGGACGTCGGCCATGTGGGCGAATGGATAAGTATAGCGAGTGGATATGGGTGTCGAACTGTCGAATGATTGGCTCGGCTCGGTTTTTTTTGTCGATTTAAATAAAACCGGCACCTATGATATATTATAGGTGCCCGTTCTTTTAGAAAACCGACTCTTATAGCATCGATGCTGGTTTTTCTTTAGAGCCGGCACCTATAGTTGCTGAAAGAGGTATTGGTTCTATATTTTCCCACCCCGCATGGGTGGGAAAAAGTCTGTAGCTGCCGGTTTTAGCTTCTTCCCTTTTGTGGGTTTGTATTGTAATGGTCCGCCATAGTAGTTCCAAGGGAAACTTGAGTGCAGCCTTGAAGCCTGCTCCTTTCAGGTTCTCAATTATGTTCATACCACTGCAGTGCACATACATCCGCTCATACATATATAGAGCAACATAGATAGCCAGCCATGGCTAGCTCCAAATCCGTAGATGTACCGATACATTCTTTCACTATGAACAATCCATATCAGTAGATCGATACACCGAAGCATCGACCATGCACGCACACATGTCGGTGATCCGCTGTCGTCTCAAGAGGTCGTGGCAGCGGCGGCACACACCGGCAGGTCGTTCTCCTGGGTCGGACGCTGCCCTAGGATGGGGTTGCTCTCAAAGAAGTTCACTGGCTTAAGGTCGAAGCTGGACGACACCGTGGGCATGATGGGGAAGTCCTCCTGGCACGGGACATGGTGAAACCCCAGCGTGTACCACAGCACCAGGTCCTTGTTCTCGATCGGACGGTCCCTGTTAGGTCACGTACGTAATTGCGTGACAGGTCAACGATGACCACTCGATTAGTTACAACTCCTGTTGAATTGGTTGACAAAAGTGTAAGTGATTGTTAGTATGTTGTTACCTTTCGGACCAAGTTGCAAGTGTGTCCTCCCCTTTGCTCTGGTAGACAAATAGACCACCAGCCCATTCCTCTGTTTTGTTGTAGGGTGTCACCCAAATCTGTAGTACAAAAGTGAACCAGATTTATAGCCAAATATATCTTCTTTTATGTATGATTGACAGACTGTGCACTTTTCCCTTATTAGCCCTCTAATAGTTCTAATTTTATTATGTATATGGTGCTTTTTGTTTGGAATGTATAGAGTTCACATAATTCTCTCATAACTTTTACACCATATTACCAAAATTCTATGAAATTTCTTCATGTATTATATCTTCCTTTCAAATCGAGGTCCCAAATGATCCATACCCTATGTCTATCTAAAAACATTTATGTGTGTATGGTAATTTGCAATAATTAGTTGGTTTAATTTCTACCTTGGTATTAATACACTATACCACCCGAATTCGATACTATTGAAAAGTTGTATCTCACCTGATTATTTGTGAATGCACCCCTCTTCTGAGGTGGGTCCTCTGGATCCAACAGGCTAGCTGCAGTACCGGCTGGGACAACCTTATAACCAACAGGGTTCCCAACTCGTGTCTTCTTCATGGGGTTGACAATGTGGAACTCGGATGGCTCATATAGCTTCAGGCGGACCTGGGCATCTTTCTCCGTCCTTGCGACATGTCGGGTAGCCTTCAGGTAGCTCTTACGAGGGGATTCGCCGGCGCCGGTGTTCTGTCGTGCCATCGCCACCTTGACGAAGGAGTTGTCGGCGCCGTCAATGTCCATGTCGAGCCGGAAAGTGACAAAGTGGTCATGGATGACGCCAATAACGTTCTCAGACAGAAGGGTGCCGTACATATTGTCATTTTGATGGACCTGGTTCATGTGGGAGTACTGGGTGCCCTTCACCATGAGGATCCCACTTAGCCCAACCTGCAGTCACAGTCATTGCACCCGGAGTTAGCTATGATGCTACTCTTCTATCTTAAAATAAACAAACTACGTTTATGATGTGACACATTCTAGTACTATGAATAGGAATATGCTATGAATCTATGGTACTATGATGTGTCACATCCCGTATTACATTTGTTTATTTTGAGATCAAGGGAGTAGTTTAGTAGTATTATTAAAAACACAGCTAGTTTAGTACATAAGCCAAAATTTACTCACTCAGAATTAGGTTTGGATTGTTGTTAATGTGCTGTACTTGATTTACTGTGTTATGCTTATTTTTAAGAAGTTGTCAAAATGAAAATTTATATCCATTATTGCTTGTTTTATAGATTATATCAAGGTTAGAAAAAATATGTTATTTAACTGTCAGGCTTTCTCAAAACGAAATCAGTTTGCCAAACACTGAAATATCATAAAAAATTCTTTAGATCAAACAAGATTTCCATAGTCCATCTCATCACCGTCCCAGGAGGAGTGTTAATAAATACTCCTATCAACTATCCCACAAATAAGAACACAACTAGGTCCAACAAAAGAAAAAGAGTATGAATATTCCAAAATTGTCGTATATAAAATTGTTTGTCATTCGCAACAAAAAGAAGAACAGTGATGTGCAATCATGCAGGGAAGAGGGATATATATATTAAAGATTCGTGCTACCATACTGTCCTAAAAGATGTGGACTGATGCAACATGCACCAATTGGATGACTTCTTCTGCCGATCAAAGCGATGAAAACGACACCCATTTTCTAGACAAATTGTTCACTCGAGCTGTTGGCTTATCAAAAACTTATAAGACTGAGATATCAAACTGACGTGTGCATCGTACGATGTGAAAGATCCAACTAGCACAAATCTCGGGGGGTGTTTGGATCGAGGGATTAAACTTTACACTATGTCACATCGGATGTTTGGGTATTAATTTAGAGTATTAAACATAGACTACTTACAAAACTAATTACATAAATAAGAGCTAATTCGCGTTACAAATTTTTTAAGCCTAATTAATCTATAATTAGCACATGTTTACTGTAGCATCATACATGCTAATTATGGATTAATTAGGCTCAATAGATTCGTCTCGCGAATTAGTCCAGAGTTATGGAATGAGTTTTGTCAGTAGTCTATGTTTAATACTTTTAATTAGTGTCCAAACATCCAATGTGATAGGGACTGAAAAGTTTTAATCCGATCCACCGAGAGAATCTCTTTTGGCTCCTACGGAGAATCTGCTTGCATCTAGCTACTATATAAACACTAGCAAACGGACATCAACAAGTGGATACGGGGACATGGGGTGGATAGACGACGATGCTCCATCGCTGTACTTTCTTTGAATAATTAACAGTAATGCTGGTGTTTGGTGATTATTGTTCATCAGATTTTAGCTGGCTGATTATTGTTCAGATTGTTTTGACACGGTGATCTCTCCCTGCCTTTATCCGATGCTGTCCTTTTGGAGATATGGGTTTTAGAAATAAGAACACGAGGACACGTGCCTTGTTTCTTTATGTCAAATAATCATAAAATATACTCCGTATTAGAGAAGTCTGATAACATGGAGCAAGTGCTATTCAATTAGTTGGCGTAAGATCAAATTAAATGCACACGTGAAAAAGATCTGACGTGTACACTATTTTTCTCAGCTGATTTTCATCATATGTATTAAATATTTTTTCCCAGTTTGTCGAGTGATTTTTGACACCATAATTTCTGGTGTGGAAAAAAATATTTTTTTTAACTATTTGAATGACGTGTTAAAAAAGCAAATCCTGAAGTATTTTCACTGTCCTTGTCATCACCACCTCTACAAGTAGCTTAACAATCTCCAATACAGCCAGTTAGAGGGATGCTTCTGCAAACTAACCTTTTTATCTCGTGATGTAGCATGTAGGATAGATAAGAAGGATGCTAGTCTCAAAACAACAATGATCGATGAAGGACCTATGCTTAACACTTCTTTTATACTCTCTTCTTTCTCCGATAATTCTTCCAGATTAATAATACTTGTCAAAATGACAACAACATGGTCTCTAGGAAACAACTTTGGGCACTATTTTCTTTATAATATATATATATATATATAAATATCAATAAATATATGATTTTTATTGAAGTATTTTTTTAACATAATCTATATGTCTGGACAATATATTTGTAAAATAAATATTTAAAAAATATTTATAGTCAAAGATTTAAAAATTTGACATTAAGCTTGTCCAAAACAACAAGTATCATCAACCCAGAGGGAGTAACTAACATGGTTGACTACAACTATCATACTTTAACCACAGATTATTTTGAAATAATTGTACTATGATGAAAAAATTATATGGTTATATTTATAGCACTACATACTTCGATTATATAACCTATCAGCTTTTAACCATTTACAAAGTTTTTTTTTAAAAAAGATAAGTGGCTAAAGTTTAAACTTGAATTGTCCTAGTGTTAATTATCATAGAATGGAGGGAGTATTTAAAACTGTTCCCAGTACATTGATTGATATGAGCCTAGGAGAAGATACTTCGAGTGCTTGTTGGTTTATCAGCCTCAGGCAAAATTGAATTTCAAAACGCCCTTAGCCCTCGAGCAAGTAACCAATGAGAACATCTGGGTTAATTAACTAATTATAAAGTTGATTTTAAGTATTTTTTTTCATCCGTGTTTAGTTTCTATCATTGGCTTTTAGACCATGCACAATACATATACAACTTTTTTCCTATATATTGTTTTAGTCGTTTTGTTCATTTTTCCTATATGTTGTGCTGGCGACTTATGTGGCACCTACACGGGTGTGTACGAGTGTGGTGGTGGATGCATGGATGCGTGGTGAGGAAGAGGATGTAGACAGAGCAGAGAGCAGCGCGCGGTGGCTAGCTTACCTTGATGCGAACGAGGCCGTCCATCTGGAACTCCCAGTCGACGATATAGTCGTAGTTGGCCACCGACGCCGCCATGCGCGCCACCAGCGTCACCTTCGGCCGCGACTCCCTTATCTGCATTTTGCAAAGTTATGCACCGCACCGCAGCGACACAAAATCAATCATCCATTCGTATCAGACATACAGACACAAAGGCAAAGTGTTATACGTACCAGTGTCTAGCTGGTTAGTAGCTAGCTGCATATCCAAACAAACAGAGCAGAGCAGAGCAGATTGTGCCATGGTTGGACTGATCGATCGATAGCTACGTCCACTTCTCGTTTATATGTGAGGTGTTCTCTCACACCTACCGCTTTTGTATCATTATTTGTGGTGCACGAACTTTGTGTGGGAAATGGTTCAGTTTCCACAGGAACGGTAGATACATTGTATTTTGGGATTATCTATTTCTCAAGTGATCGAGTTTTCTTTCTAATTATAAATTATTAGATCAACATCAACAACTAACATGCCAATTTTTTTTCGCTCAAAGAGTTTAAACAACTTAAACTTAACACCTATACTTTGATGTGCATACTTGACAATATAACAAAATAAAACTGCGTAGGAGCTAAGGGTAAAAAGGCATATTTGAGAAATCAATTTCAAAAAATAAATACAGCAAACTTTAAGTTAGAGTGAGTTTACAATAAATTTACAGATTTCTATGGATAAACTATTTTGATCCCTAAAGGTGATGTTCCCTTGTTTGTCTAAAAAGCATCCAAACAGTTACGAAAAATTATCAAAGAATTTGACAACACTCATACAATGTATATATATCACTCCACAAAATCTTAGGTCCGAATTCAACTCACACACCGAGATAAAAAAAGATAAATTAATAGTAACGAATTATTCATACCCAGATTTATCTTTTTTTACTTAACGTGTAGGCCACTTTTTCTTTGATTTTTGTGGACCAATAAATATCACTATACTCTAAATAATTTTTCATAACTATTTTTATTGAATTTGAAGAAAACAAAGATACATGAGGGGACGTCATCTCGAGGGATTAGAATCCACTTTCCTTTTTATGTTGTGAGGTTGTTATGCTTTATATGTATTTCATTGAAAAACCAATAAGAAAAAAACCAGCAACTTATAAAAAATATAGGTCACATAGGTAAATTCCTAATATGAGGTATTCCTAGGCCTATACATAAACATATCCCACATTGATGGAACGATGGTGATATGTCTTTTCTAGTTTGAAATATATATAAAGCTTGCATCGGAATTGATTGGAATCTTGTCGACTCCTTGTTGACGGTATATGCGAACGATATTCTTTAGTGTCCTAAAGTTGAAAATATCCATCACCAATCTCTGTCAAAACCGTCAACTTCTGCAAGTAGCCAAATCATATGAGCAACATTTACAGTTCCGCTTACGTAGGTGATGACTAATGACCACAGGATATTGTTTCATATTTAAATTTAACCACTCATATTTAAGCTACAAGTCTATAAATTTTTTTAAAAATACTTATATTGTGAAAGTATGTTGTACGCTTAATAATATGATAATTTTAAAACTACTTATGGTTAAAATTAAAAATTACTCATCGGTGACAAGTACAGGGAAATGGAGTAGCATGACTCGCATCGTTGGCGCCAAGCAGCAAGGAAAGAAATCAAGAAAGCGAGAAGCAGAGGAGTCGTATGGGTTTGCACTTACGTCCATGCCGGTGATGGGGCTCTCGGAGTGTCGCCACGCGATGTCGCCGGCGTAGCGCTCGAAGACGCAGATCATGTTCTCGCGCACGTAGGGGCGGCCGTCGGCGGCGACGAAGACGGCGTCGAGGTAGCGGGCGTGGCGCGGGCAGTCGTTGAGCGGGACGAGCGGCATGGCCTGCAGCCCGAAGCCGTACTCGCCGGCGTCCATGTACGTCTTGAAGTACCACGCCTCCGTCGGGTCCATGTACGGCACGAACAGCTCCGACGCCATGCCCTTGTACATCACGTCGCGGTGCTCGCCGGTCGCCGGGTCCTGCACCCGCGCCCGCGACACCACCATGCCGGCGCGCGCGTCGGGCTTCAGGTGGAACTCCCACCCGCCCCACCGCACCGTGTGCCCGTCGACCAGCTCGAACCCCGGCCCGCCCGCCGGCGGCTCCATCGACGGCACGCGGACGGTCTGGTACCCGTGCCGCCCCTGCGCTTGCGCCTCCGCCGGAGTCGGCGCCGAGTGTCCGTGCCGGTAGTCGGTGTTCGCGGCGGCGGGGATGGGGATGCCGGCGCCGCGGTCGGAGACGTGGAGGACCTCCGCCGTGTCCATGTCGACCAGCACGGTGAGGCCCTCGATGGGGCGCATGTAGAAGTTGGCCGTGCCCTCGGTGGAGAAGCACTGGCTCTTGATGAGTCGCCGGTTCTCCTCCGCTGGGCCGTACCAGCCGAGGGAGATGGGCAGGCAGGCGACGTCGGAGGCCCTGACGCCACGGCGGAGGAGGCTGGCGTTGAACGCCTCGTCCTTGAACGGCGCGAAGCAGAGGCTGGTCTGCTCGTCCATGTTCATCATCGGGTAACCGGAGGCAGGGACAGGCAGAGGAGTCACCGCGCCGTCGCCCTCGCTGAGGTCGACGCCGAGGACGTGGGACTCGCCGCGGAACCGGACGACGGCCACGGCGCGGCGAGGCGGGAGCGGGTCGGCGCCCTTCCGCCAGCTCTTGACGACGGACTTTTCCGGCTCGTCGAGCTCCAGCGAGTGCACGAACAGGGACGACGGCGCCGACGCAAACAGCGGGTGCGCGCGGAGGAGCTCGCGGACGCGGTTCACCTCCCTCACCGTGAGTGGGTCGAGCGGGTGCCGCGGCACGTCGGACTCGTGCGACGGTCGCCGCGGCTTGGACGGCTTCGACCTCGGGTCGCCCCGCCCTTGCCGGCACGCCCACGGCGAGAACCTGGTGCAGCTGCCGCCGTTGCCATCATCGAACAGAGAGGTCGTAGTCGTGTCGATGTCGCCGGGAAGGCGGAACGCGGAGCGAACGACAAGGACGACGAGGGCTGCGCCGAGGGCGAGGAAGATGAGCCGGAGCAGGGAGGTGGAGTGATCCATTGGAGTGGCCTTCGCTCTGGCCTTTGTGCTTTGTAGTGAGCTAACTGAGAAATGGTCCACTATATATGCTGATTCGTAAACTTGGGAAGCTAGCTCGTGGTGGAATGCTCGTTGTCCGATTTTCTTATTTAATTTCTCACACTAACATTTCCCTTTTTTTATATGGGCATTCTGATCTGCTAGTCAATTCGAATTTCTGCGCATCAGAGCCCAACCAGTTCTGCAGGTCATGAGCACAATAATTTCTTCGCATGGAGCGAAAGCTGACATATTTGCAAATCTAGGTAGCACTAAAGAATGTAAATTTTTTTCTACATGTAAAAAATCTAAAAATTTAAACAACCTCCAATTTGCAAAGTGCCAACGGGCTATATCCGAAGACATTATCTGGATGGTATGGGGATTGATGAAACCAGGAACCAGGGTATACGCGAGATCGCGGTAAAAGAGATGGGAGACAACGATTATTATACAAGTACGGGCTTCTTAACTTACAGGGAATAACCCTATATATCAATATCACATGAGTACAATATATTGGATGGCCTAATCTAGTCGTTGTCGGCCTAGCGGCATGGAGCTCTCACACGTAGTCGACGGCTAGCGTAATATTCTTCCTCGAATATGAACCCGGCGATATTAGAGATAGTTCTGGATCCCTTATGTTGGCTTTTGTGGCTTCTACATTGGGTTTGTCTAATCTGTATTGGCTTGTATTCTCATATGGTCTGTGCCACGTTCTGATTTTTGTTCAGGATTAAAAATCATTAAATAATGAATATCTAGAATTTATATTAAAAGTCAAATCAATTTAATCAAGTGAAATTAATGAGGGAATAAAAATTTCCTTTCAAAATCATGGCGGGAAATATTTTTGTTATGTTCTCCGTGCACTAAAATACGCTCTGAAATTTCCCGTGAATTTTCGAAGCTCAATATATAATTATAACATTACATAGTTCATTTAACCAATTAAAAATCCCCTCCTTTACTTTGGGCCGCTTTCGGCCCAAAGTCTTCTTTTTCATCCCTTCGGCCCGACTAGCTTGCCTCCTCCCTTTGCGAAGTCCAACATGCCTCCCTCCTCTCCCTTGGTGTCACGCCCCGAACTAGTACCGGCCGGAACTAGCCCGTGACGCTCCAAATTAACCTGTTAATCGATACCAGTCCCAGGAAACAGTGCTGGTATCACAGGAAGACAGATTATCACAGCAACAGAGGTCTCTTTATTATAGAGTAGAGGTACAGTCATGTTGGGCTGCGGACAGATCCCGAGCTCACAACTGTATTACAAAAGGGAAGCGGAAGCCAGGACTTGGACCAAACAACACAGGCGCGACTTGGGAACTAGGCCGAAAACCCTAAAACTCATCGTAGCCGGCTTGCTCCTGGAAGAACCCCTCATCAGCAGGATCCGCTTCATCTTCTTCAGCAACTGGGGGGGATTATTTATATAGAGCAAGGGTGAGTACGAGAGTACTCCGCAAGCCATGGGAAATAAGTGTTTAATGCAGGCTTCAAGGAAGGCTGTTGTTTTTGCAATTGATTTTATTTGAACTCTTTTCTGAAAACAACTAAGTGAGTGCTTCTCAAACGACACGGATGGGACAGTGCGTCTCGTCCGGTCGGAGTATGTGCAATGTATCAGTCTTTAGAATTGATCAAGATTGGCACCCGGCCAACAACTTTCAAACGGCCACCCGGGCCAACAACTTTCAAACGGCCACCCGGGCCTAGCTGATCCCATCAGCTGCAGATTTTTTTTCCAAACAACGATCCCATTCCATAACAGCAAATTCACAAGCCAGTAGTCAAACAAAACTACGCTAGGAATCACCTCATATCCGCCCATGACCGTGGGCACGGCTGTTCGAACAGTTTGTTAACCTCTGCAGAGGGGGGTACACTTTACCCACACGACATTACTAACCCGGATCACCCAGCCCGTGGGGATCAGCCACGTCGGGAGACCTCCAAGCTTTCATGACAAGGCATTTCCAAAGCCGACACAGGTTTACCATACGCCGACGAGAGGGGTCCCAGACCAACAACAGGTTAGGTCCCAGACCATATTGTGCCAGGAAGCCCAGGGGTCCTCCCCGACACCACCCCGGCGAATCCACATGTCTCTCGGCATCAAGGCTCCCCTGATAAGCTAGTTACTCAGCCAGGGGTGTCCCATTTCACCCATGTGGTCGTACTTGTCTTATGTTTGGATGAAATTCCAAGGAAACGGTCCTTAAGTGCAAGAGCGGAAAACCGTACACCCGGTACGTTCCCCGGTCCGCGGTTTTGGGAATTTCATTTAGTTCGCAAGCACCGACCCAGGTGTCGGGTTTTCCAAGTCTTTTGTAAAACCCAAGTTTTACCCAAGTTGTTTTTCAGATTTTTAAGTTTGAAGGCGACCGTCGATACTCGCACAGGGTGCACGAATATCGAGGCGCAACTAGATGGTTACAAGGGGACATGATATATCAATTAACAAAGGAAGGATCAAATGCAACAAACTAGGTAGGTCCGCCAATCTGCCTTGCAGACGGGACAAACAGATTAAGTGCGATCCTATCAATGCATAATATTTTTCAAGCAACATAATTAAATTTCAAATATAGGCTCAAGATGTTCAAAGGTGGCTTGCCTTGCTCGAGATCTTGAGCTTGATCCTGGAAATCCTCGCACTGCGGGTCTTCGGGCTCCGAAACTATACGCAAAACGGGACAACTCAACAAACGGCGAAAAAAATAAAGCCCTATTAATGACCTCTAAGCGTGCCATTAGATAGATCTCGAGATTTGAGGAATTTTGGAAGTTGAACGGAGTCAAACGGATTTACGGTCGGGAAGATATTGAATTTCTAAGATTATTGGATTTTTGGTCTAAAGGAAAAGGATTTAATTAAATCCTTTTTGGAAAAGAAAAGAAAAGAAAAGAAAAGAGGGAGGGAAATCAGACTTTCCTCGGGCGGCTAGGGCGCGGCCCGAGAGAAAAGGGGCGGCTCGGCCGAGCTAAATGGGCCGGCCGGCCCAAGGCGGCCCAAGGCACGCGCGCGCGGGAGGGGAGGAGAGAGAGAGAGCCGGTGGACCGGGCTCACCTCGCGTGGTCCCGAGTGGGACCCGCTTGTCAGCGGCTCGGCTCTCCGTGCGGAGGGAGCACGCGGCGCGGCGCTAGGATGGGGGAGGGACGCGGTGCACGCGCGCGGTTCGCGGTGGATGCGGATGCGGTGGGCCCACGTGCAGCCTCACGGCTCGCGGTGGAACGCACGCACGGGGAGGGGCTGACCGGGGTCGGCTCGACCCGGCCTTGGCCGAGCTGGCGCCGACGTGGCGCCTACGTGGCTGCCACGCGGGCCGGCGGAAGGTAGACGACGACGCCGGCCGGAACGGACGGCAGACGACAGCGGCGAGCGACGGAGCGAACCACGGCGATACAGGCGAAAGCGAGCACACCGGGTGGCTGCACAGGACAAGGGGAGACGAGCCAACGGCTCGGATTCGCCGGAGGGAGTGCGTCGGCGGCGGATTTCGGCGGCGGCAACCGGCGGCGAGGGAAGGGGGAAATGGCGATGAGGTCACAAGGGGCCGATTCCCGGCGGCGAGAGCATCTACGCGGCTATGGGAATCCGATGCTAGCGTCGGATTGGGCGGAGCTGTGCCGAGCGAGGCCGGCGACGAGCGGCGCTTCCGAGCTCGGGCGGCGACGGCGGCGAGCACACGGCGAGCGGCGGCTAGCTACGGGGAGGCTACTCGTGCTACTACCCGAGTCTAAGGGGAGGAGATGGAACGAGGAGGAAGAACGGAGGGAGATGCACTACCGTGCGGGCGGGCGCAGTGACGAGAGGCCGACGGCGCGGGAGTAATCTCTCCGGCCTCGGGCCGGGGAAGAGGAAGGAGAGGGCGCGTCCGGAGTCCCATTCCGCGTCCACGAACGCACCGGTTCCTCCGACACGCGCAACGACGAACGACGACGGCGAACAGAGCACGGGAGGCGGCGGCAATGGCGTGGAGGCGAATGGGAGAGGAAGGGAAAGGGGGAAGCTTGGGTTTATAGGGGCGACAATGTCGGTTTGGGAACCGACCTAAGGCGGTCAAAGGAGAGGGCTAGCGCTCGGCGGTCGCGGCCAAAGCGGCGACAGGGAGGAGGGAGGAGGATGACGCCGGCGGGAGGAAAAAGGGGAAAAGAGGGAGAGAAAAGGGGGGCTTGCCCCTTGCCTCTTTGGGAAAAGGAAGAGGGGAGCGGGGGCGACGCGACAGAGGGAGGAGGGGGCTCTGCCTCCGCCCCTTGGAGGCTAGCGCGCGGAGTGGCGGGGGCCGGGCGATGACGACAGCGATGACGGCAGGGCAGTGTGGAGCGGAGCGGCGACACGAGCGACAGGCGCGGGCAGGCACGGCAGAGGGTGACGGCGGCGGCGACCAGGCGGTCGGCCACCACGGCACGCGCACGGGCGGGTTGCAACGGGAGGCGCGGCGGTTTGAGCGGCGCGGCTCGGGCACGCGCGCTGGCTTGCGGGGCCGAGCGGCTGCGCGGCTGCAGGCGCGGCAGGGCAGCGGGGCCAGTTTCGCGGGTGGGGAGGTCGCCAGGGGTGGAGGCGGGGAGAAGGAGAGCGAGGGGAAGGGAGGGCGCTCGGCGCTAGCGGCTCACGCGCACGCGCGTGGGCAGAGCGGAGGAGGGGCGCTCGGCGCGGCTCCCGCGCACGCGCGCGCGGCGCACGGGCGGAGCGGAGGGGGAGGGAGAGAGGGAGAGAGAGAGCGTCGGGGAGGGAGGGGGAGATGGGCCGAGAGAGATTCGGCCCATCGAACCCGGGAGAGGCAAAATAGACTTTTGCGGAGGAATTGATTTGGGAAGGATTGGATTCGGGATTGAACTCGACGATATATCGGGGATTGAGATCCGAGATGGCACGGACACTGGACAACAAACAAAGAAACAAATTTCGCAATTAGGGTTTGTAAGAGATAATTTTCCCGCTAGGCGCCACGACGGAACGGGCGCTACACTTGGGCCGCCAACAGGTAGGGCCCACTTGTCGGGGTCATCCCCTACCTCCGGCCGAGCCGGCAACCGCCGACCCCGCCCACGTCGCTGCCCATCCCACCGTCTCCCGCTCGCCCCCCTCGTCCAAAACGCATGGGCGTGCTCCTCTCCACATCCTCCAACTCCTCCCCAACTTTCCCCGCAAAATACGGCGCCGGTTCGAGCCCTACTCCCCCATGTTGCCTCTCCCCACTCCGGCCAGCGAATCTGCCACGGCCCGCCACTATTCTCCCTCCCTACGCCTATAAAAATGCTCCTCGAGCTCTCTCTCCCATTTCCCCATCTTTCCTGAGCTCCCCATGCCCTCTCTCGTGCTCCTCACGCCGCTCGCCGCATCAGCCGCTCACTGCCAATTTCCAGCCGCACACAACCACTGCTAGCGCCACCACCGCGCCACGCCACCACCACCACTGGCTTCACCGGCGTGAGGGCAATCCCGGCCGCTGCTCCTTTCTCCCTCACCACTACCGGACCACGGGTTCCACCACCTCTACCACCTCCGGCCGCCGCTCCTGGCCACTTCCGACCTCGCGCTCTCCTCCACCGGCTTCGCATCGGCGCTAGGAAGCCCTGCATAGACCTCCTTCAATCCCCTCCTTCAAGCTCATCGCCACCAGAACCCCGTCTTCCCCGTGAGAGGTGAGCTCGGCCTCTCTCTCCATCCTCTCCGGCCATCGATTCTCAGCGCCTCATGCCCCTCACCTGCAGCTAACACCTCCTCCTCCCTTGCAAGGCCCCGCCGACCCTCGCCCGCGTCTCCACTATGGTCGAGAGTCGCCGGAGCGCCGTGCCTGCCACCTCCCGCGTCGTGCGTCACTGTCATCTCCTTACTGCCGAGCTCCACGCGCCGCCTTCCCCACCGTTGCGCCGCTCGGTGAGCTTCCCTCTCCCTTCCTGTCTCCTTCCACCGCCTCCCACGCCGTCGTTGCTCGCCGCCAGTGCCACTTGAGCCCGGGCGTCGCCGCCCCGCTCGCCGACCGGCCATTGTCACGTGTCACTCGCTGGGTCTCGCCGCCCAGCAAGGAATTTAACTATTTGCCACATTTACTTTTGGCAATTAACCAAATACTCTTCTTAGGTTTGAACTTACTATTTTGCCATTGGAGAGAGAAGATTTTCTAACTATTTGCCACTTTTGACACTGTAGACCGCCACATGTGCATGCCAACATGGACTAGGCGTATGAAATGACCAATATACCCTTGCCTTCACAAATCTGTTCATATTAGAGAGTGAGGAGAAAATACAACTTGCATGATATGAGAAAAAAAGAACATCTTTGAGCACCTTTCAACATAAAATAAAATGTGAGAGCCAAGTGCCGAAGTTAAAGGGCTGAGACAAAAAAAAAAGACGACGTGAGGAGTGAGCCACTCCATAACCTAAACCACCGGCTGCAAAAACATTTAAAAGAAGTTCAAACAATACTAGCAATTATGATTTTTGACACCTTACAGTGATATGATGGAGAAACGCTCACACCGACACTACTGTAGAAACCATTTGTAATCCCGGTTGGGAACCCCCTGTCGCCCCGGTTTTTCCAACCAGGCCATCTTTAGTCCCGGGTGAAATAAGCGGGAGTAAAGTTGAATCTTTAGTCCCGGTTGGTGTTACCAACCGGACTAAAGAGAGGGTAGTGGCAGTCCCGGTTGGTCACCTTTTCTTTTTTTTTTTCATTGTTTCTTTGCTAATTGCCAGGGATTGGTTAATCCCTGTCTTTTTCTCCCAAATCGAGTGACATGCATATCCCCAAATCATACCGCAAATCCCCAAATCAAAGTAATATCCCAAATCATTCACATCACAAATCCTAAGTTACTTATACACATAAATCAAATACATGACAAATCCTAAAAAAATTACACACAAATCAAATACATCACAGATTATACATCTTAGATCCATGCAATGAATGACAAATTCTAAAAAGAAATTATACATATCAGTGAATCACAAATTATCAAAAAAAAAAAGAAAGGACGCCGGCAGAGGAGAGGGCGCCCGGCTTCCATGCATGCGCGCCCCCCGCTTCCCCTCCCACCGGCTGCCGCTGCCGCCGCCTGCCAAGGCCGGTGCGCTACTGCCCGCCACGGCCAACGCCTACCGCTGCTCGCCACGGCCGGCACCTGCCACCTGCGGTCCTATACCCGCAGGGCGCAGCCCCGCCGGCCGCTGGCTGCCTGCCCGCTGCTAGATGGGAGGGGATGAAGGGAGGGGAGGGGAGGAGCCTGCCCGCCGTCGCCGGATGGGAGGGGAGGAGGGGGAGGAGAGGGGAGGAGGGGGAGGAGGAGAGGGGAGGGGAGGAGGAGGAAGGGGATTTGAGGGGTAGGAGGAGAGGGGATGATCTGATATCGGAGAGGAGGAAAGTCTCGTCTGGGACTTAACCTATCAGAGATGAGTGGGAAATATTTACTCCCTGTTGGTAACTAAAGATAGATTTTTAGTCCCGGTTGGTAATACCAACCGAGATTAAAGATTATTTAGATCTTTAATCCCGGTTGGTATTAGCAACCAGGACTAAAGTGGTAATCTTTAGTCCGGTTGGTAGTAACAACTAGGACTAAAGATCCTCGCCTCCTTGACAGGCCTCTGACAGGGGATGAACCGGGACTAAAGATGATCTTTACACTCGGTTGGTAACACCAACTGGGACTAAAGATAAAATTTTTTTAACCGGCACTAAAAGTAATCTTTTTAGTCCCGGTTTTTATTAGAACCGGGACTATTGTGAAAATTAGCCGACCCAGCAAAGATCACTTCTCCAGTAGTGCGACTAATAAGCAAATGCACATTATGAATTTAGAATATTCAGTGGGTAAATACAGTAGAACCTTTTGTTTTAATTATTTATAGTTTTGAATTAGAAGATGGAGATAACTGGATATGCTTGCTTGGCTTTATTCTATACTTCATTTACAAACTCTGAACTGCATTTTTTTGCTGAGTTCTTGAAGATGTTAAATATTACACAGAAATCTTGCCACAGTGTAATTTTTTTATATAGTATATTAAATAAAAAATAGCACAGAAAGGTCCAAGATGGCCTATATATGTACTGCAAAGGCTAACATTTACAGTGAGAATGATGATATCGTTTTAGGGTTGTGAAGGTAGGGGTAGATTGGTCATTCAACGCGTCCAATTCATGTTAGCATGCTCATGTGGCAGTCTACAGTGTTAAAAGTGGCAAATAGTTAGAAAAGCTTCTCTCTCCCATGGCAAAATAGTAAGTGTAAACCTAAGAAAGGGTATTTGACTAATTGACAAACGTAAAAGTGGCAAATAGTTAATTCCCCCCGCCCAGCTGCTCCCGGCCATTGGATCGGCCCACTGTCGGTCTCCCGTGGACCGCTTGTGGTCCAGGTTCATGGTGCTCCCTCCCCTTAACTCGCTAATGTGTGGGGCCCACATATTGGTGCCGGCCCCTTTGATGATGTCTGCGTTGCCCCCTTTTTTTTGTTAAAATAAATAATAATTACGCAATAATTTGGTTTAATTCCAGAAATCCATTTAAATGTCTCAAAACTTCTAAAATTCATAACTAATTCATACGAACTCCAAATTTAGCCATTCAACTTGCAAAATTTATCTAAAATTGAGCTCTACATGATTGTTTACTTTTTAATGTAATTTTTATTTGGGGTTTATACTGGTTCAGGCCTTCAATGTGAGGTAATACCCTAATCCAGTTGTGAGTAGATTGGATCTTTGTAGGTATGCGCAGGTCAGCAATGGAGTGGCCGATGGCTTGTATGAATGATAGAGTAACCCCTTAGGGTTTCCATCGGCGCCCTTTATATAGAGCCAGGATCGCTGATGGCTGAATGGTAAGACAACACTTTATGATCTGGGTGCCTGCCATCTATTTACAAAGGATTGGATTGATTTCCTTATCTTGTATGTCTTCCTTATACTATAAATGCACGGCATGGGCCTAGGGCACTCAATGTTGGTATTTGATACGGTTACTGATAAAATCCGCAAGCGCATGGATATACCGATGCAACACTTCCCCTACAGAGTATTCCAAGGGTATCGAATCCAAGGGAACGTGTGTGATCAAAGCTTCCTCCGGTTCATCCAAGAACACCAAGCATATGATAGGCCAAGATAGAGAGGATTCACTAGTGAGAAACAATGTCTAGGGAAAGCTTAATTTTAGTCCTAACGCTATACTTCAGGCACTAGCAACCCGCTGTTCCCAGATGTCGCTCTACTACGTACCCGGACAGGGAGGACTTCAGTGATCTTGAGGGCTGTCACCACCTCTACACCCACCTCAACGTACTGTGGGATACGCAGCAATTACTGGATAATAATTACCTAAACACCACATCTAAGCAATTAATATCTACTTTAGTGTTTATAACTCACCAAAGCAATCACTATATTTTAGTTGATTATAGTGAACAATAATCCCGTATGCTATTTAGGAACTAACCAAGACATAATTCTTACAAGATAAATCTAAATTACTCAAGAAGAATATTATATTGAATTCAGAGTAATAAACAGAATAAAAGAAATAGGAGAGGATTACCGACAACTCCGGAATTCTTCCGACTCCTTCTACTCTACTCTCTTCCTATTCTAGTATACAATATAGTACAATAGAGCCTCTTATATTTCAGCTCAAGCTTGGAAGTGTGTGTATGAAGTGAGGAAGTGAAGTCTTTATATAGAGGTAGGTATGACAGTTGGCGAAGGGGAAATGTGTGAAGTGCCCTCCAACCGTCATCAGGGATGCATCTGGGACGTCTACGCCAAACCCCACATCCAACGGTGGAAGTGGTGATTCGGCCGAACCAGGGGGTTCGGCCGAACCTGGGCTGGGCCCATCTGGCCTGGCCTTCGGTCGGTGGACTCCCTGGATCTTCCTCCATCTATTTCTCGGAGTTTTGGGTTGATTTACTGATGTTCCGATGAAGTTCACAACCCCTCCTTGGATGGATACATGATTTTCCTCACTTTAGTCTGATTTGCCTCCCAACTTCAGGGTTTATCATCTGCATACAACTATACACCAACACTTGTGGAATATGTGAGATTAAGCACCTATCACTATGTTGGATGTTTTATTATCTAAACTTTATGCAGATGTTGGCGGTATAGAATCGGCATTTAACAGCCGCCAACAAAAACCCCCCACACTTAGCCCTTTGCTCGTCTCTGAGTAAAGGTTAGTGTAGAATGAATTTCTTCAAGAGATGAATCAAGCATATAAATCATTCACAACCATACCTGTACCTGTGAACTTTGTCGGTGGCTATCTTACCATCTTAAGTAATTGATAAATGGAACGATCCTTATTTCAGTCCTTCTTGCTTCTCTGTCACACTCATGGGATTTTTATGAATTTTCGCAAACTAGCTCTGTTCCTCATATTTGACTTTCTCCCTTTTCTCTCAAAGATGTATATTTTCTTTTGGATCCTCACCAAGGCAAAGTGTGCCAGAATTTACCCCTATTCTAAGGCTGATATGTGGAGCTTGGTAGGGATAAGCTGGTGACATACCTGCATCATATATATATTGCAAAGCCAAAAATATGGACTCAAGAAGATCATCAATCATACTCCTAGATCAAGGGTCTTTATTTATGGTGGAAAATGAGAAAGTAAAATATTTTGTGGAATTATGGAATAAAGAAATGATCCTCCTTTTTCCTACACCTTTTCTCCAAATTGGTTCTCTTGGCATGATTGTGGAGGGGGCATGGCTATTTTCTTTGCTCAATGTTTTGAGAGCAATCTTTATTTCCATGAGTCTCTTTCTTCTTTTTTTTTTCTCATAGCCACGCCTTTCCCTCCTTTTCTCATTTTCTTTTTGCTAAGAACTTTTCCAGGAGAAGAAAACATAGTTCATTGTAGGAGTTTATTTGAATGGATATTTTTGTGGAAAGCCAACTTCTAGTGTAGAAGTTTAGCTTAATTTTATATTGTGGAAATTGAAAGTGGAAATGAAAATGACCCCTTGATCATGAGAGTATGAAAAATATCTAACACAAGTCACACAAATTTGACAAAGCTCAATATAATGTCAAGCAGTCATATGCATGTTAAGGTTGATCAATGATATTGACTTGGTAGGTATAAGGTAAAGTCAATTGGAGGATAGAGCCTTTAAAACAATTTTTATTTTGAAAACAAATTCCCAAGAGTCATAACAAGAGTTGCAAGAATTCCTTTCATCTTAATCATCTCACATAAAAGAATTACCTAGATACATAAGGTTCCCCAAACATGGATGGTTGTTCACAAGCACAAGTTCAGTTGAGAATAATGAATATACAAGATTAATCATATGAACAATTTCATTAGTTGGACATTTTATCTCTTACTTATGCTTGAACCAATTGTTCCTCAATTTGCAGCTCTAGTACTATACCATGGTGGAGATATACAGATAAAGGACGTGCTCACCTGCTTACCTGTGAAAGTTGAGAGGGGTCGGGGCCAACACTGGTTCGGCCAAACCACTCTGGCGCCTGATCCCTCTGCAACTTTCTGCAGAGTTCAGTGCCTTCCAGGGGTTTAGATATTCAGCAATTTTCAGAGTATATGCACGTCAGAAGCTAGGATATCTCCCCCACACTTATTCAAAACCTGAATTTTATTAAGCATGAAACAAAACAAACTTTGGCAAACATTGGGGTTAACACCAATATGCCACATTATTCATAGCAAGTGCTTACATGATTGGAAAAATAAAATCAAGCACCTACTACTATTTTATTCATGGGAAAGGAAACATCTAATTAGCATAATACTTATTTTCCTTTCCCATCTCTATGAATGCACGCTTGATCTTAGCGCACAAACCATGACTAAGGGTATGAAAATTATTCCTAAGTTCTGCGAGTTCTACCCCTAGCTCCGCATTGCGATCGCTAAGCTCTATGTTCTCCTTGCGGAGTTTCTTCACTTGAGCGGCGAGCTTGTGGATCGAGGGCTCCGGCTATTTTACCTTGTCTTCTTGGAATTGGCCGGGAGCCCTCACAATTGGACGGGGCATCAAATGACGCTTCACCTTCATAGGTGGAGGGCTACGGGATTCCGCTGCCCCCTCCTTCTCCGATGCCATTAAAGGCCGGAGTAGACCCTTACCATACCCACCACCGGGAGTTCGCACTCCCTGAATGCGGAAAAGCTCACCTTTTGGGGTGGAGTTCGCACTCCCTGAATGCGGAAAAGCTCACCTTTTGGGGTGGATGGAGTATCGGTGGGCGTGGTATACTTGTGGAGCACCTCATCCCCTACCTTGGTGAAGAGGGTGCCCACATAGCGCTCGGCGGGAGGCGGTGCGGCCTTCCCGTCATCTTGGAAAAGACATCATGCCTTTAACAAGCCAAGCTCTCCCGTAGTCGGCCGTCGTGCAGGCGAATCCCCCGGATTTTTGTTCTTGTAAGATGGCTAGGGGAGAGGGATCGCGCTGCCAAACGGGGGGCCGATTGGGGCCAAGAGGGGTTCGGCCGAACCCCTACCAAGGAGCTCGTCGATCGGCTCCAGAATTGCAGGGGAGCCTGGTACAGCTGCAAGGGGTTGAGCCCATACATCGTTCACCCCTTCCATGGTGTAGTGTTCCACCGGGATCAATTGATTCGCCGGTGTCGGCTCTCCATCAAGATTGTAGGTGGAATTGGAGGAGCCGATGAATGGGATTAGGGATTTGCCAGCCATTGGTGGATATGAGTGGAAATTCGAGGAATTGGGTTGAATTGGAGATGAGAGTGTGCAAAGGTGGAGGAAAGGAGGAAGAAGAATTGTTCTGGTGTGATCTGAACGTTCTACCTTCAAACGCGCATCTGAACGGACTAAAGACGAGCGGGGGAGACCATCATTCAAAATTGGGGCCGATCGGGCGCCGCGCTGGTTCGGCCGAACCTTGGTGGGTCCAACTGACTGCCAACTTTTTTCCTAGGCCCACTAAAGCCTATTCTAAGCACAATAATGACAACTATAAAGGGTTTTAAGCATGCAATAGATGAGATCATCATGATTCATAGTCAATTAATTCAATAACACCCACTTCTTCATCTAATGATTCGTTTGGCTCAAGGAAAATTTTCAGACGTTGACCGTTTACCTTAAATATGTTACCTGATTCGTCGCGGAGTGTGATTGCCCCGTGCGAAGAGGTGTCGATGACGTCGAACAGTCCTTCCCATTTGCTGCGCAGTTTTCCGTGGCCGAAAAGCTTAACCCTGGAGTTGAACATCAGCACTTTGTCTCCTGGCTTTGTCCTTTCCTTGTATATCTTTGCGTTGTGGTAAACTTTTTCTCTCCATTCCTCAAGCTCAGCGATCTGCATTTTTCTCTACTCTCCTGCTCCCTCAAAATCCATATTCCAATCCCTGATGGACCAGTATGCTCTGTGCTCAAGTTCTACGGGTAGTCGACATGGCTTCCCGTAGACTATCTGATATGGGGACATCCTAATGGGTGTCTTGTACGCTGTCCGGTATGCCCACAGTGCGTCCGGCAATCTATCCTTCCATCCTGTTCCCATTTTGTTGACCGTCTTTTGCAGAATATTCTTGATTTGTTTGTTTGATGTTTCTGCTTGACCACTGGTCTGTGGATGGTAAGGAGTGGCCACATTGTGTTTGGCTCCCATTTCTCGTAGGAGGTCTCGGAAGGTTTTGTCAATGAAATGAGAACCTCTGTCACTTATGACCATTCTGGGGGTACCAAATCTAGGGAAAATGATTTCTGTGAACATCTTCCTAGCATGCCTCGCATCCGCGGCGCTGCATGGCATAGCCTCAACTCACTTGGAGACATAGTCAACTGCCACCAGAATGTACTCGCAGCTGTGAGACTTAGGGAAAGGTCCCATGAAGTCTATACCCCAAACATCGAATATTTCGACTTGCAAATTGTATGTGAGGTGCATTGCATCGCGAGCAGTGATTCCTCCTTGCCTCTGGCAGCTGGTGCATCTTCTGACGAATTCTCTTGAGTCTTCATACATTGTTGGCTAGAAGAAACCACTTTGCCAAATCATGGCTTGGGTGCGGAATGCACCGTAATGGCCACCATAAGGTGAGGCATGGCATCATTCTATGATCTTTTGTCCTTCTTCAGTTGGCACACATCTTCGTAGTAGGCCATCGGAGCAGACCCGATACAAGTATGGCTCATCCCATATGTGACGGAGACTTTCATACTTCAATTTTTGTTGATTTTTCCCTGGTGGTATGTACTTGGATACCATATAGTTCACTATGTTGGCATAGCACGGGTTGGAGTCGCGAACAGTCATCAGCATGTCATCTCTTAAGAAATCATTGATCGGTTGTTCCTGCTTGTTAGTGATTTGCAGCCTGGACAAATGATCTGCTACATAATTTTCTACTCCTTTTTTATCTTTAATTTCTAAGTAAAATTCTTGGAGCAGCAAAATCCATCTTAACAAACGAGGCTTAGCATCTTTCTAAGTGAGCAGGTATTTCAAAGCAGCATGATCAGTATAAAGTATCACCTTGGCTCCTACTAAGTAAGATTTAAACTTGTCGATAGCAAAAACAACCGCGAGCAGCTCTTTTTCAGTAGTTGCATAATTCAACTAGGCTCCGGTTAGAGTTTTGCTAGCGTAACAGATTGCATGATGCTTTTTATCCTTGGTTTGGCCCAAGACCGCACCAACAGCGAAGTCACTTGCATCACACATAATCTCGAAGGGCAGAGTCCAATCAGGAGGTTGAATGATTGGAGCAGAAACGAGTGCCTTTTTGAGAATTTCAAAAGATTTTAGGCACACGTCATCGAACTCAATGGGCGCATCTTTGGCTAGCAAATTGGTCAGGGGTCTGGCAATTGTAGAGAAGTCCTTGATGAACCTTCTATAAAAGCCAGCGTGACCAAAGAAGCTGTGGATTCCTTTGATGTTCATGGGTGGAGGAAGCTGATCTATCACATCAATTTTAGCACGATCAACTTCGACTCCTCGTTCGGACACTCGATGCCCAAGAACTATCCCTTCACGGACCATGAAATGGCACTTTTCCCTGTTAAGCACTAGGTCCTTTTCTTGGCATCGTTGTAAGACTTTGTCTAGATTCTGCAGACAATGACCCAAAGTCTTTCCATAGACTGAGAAGTCATCCATGAAGACTTCCATGATATCCTCGATCATGTCCGAGAAAATAGACATCATACACCTTTGGAAAGATGCAGGAGTGTTGCACAGTCCAAAGGACATTCTACGATACGCATAGGTGCCATATGGACATGTGAACGTAGTCTTACTCTGGTCCTCCGGATGGATGGGAATTTGATGATATCCAGAATACCCATCAAGGAAACAGAAGAAGGAATGATTTGCCAGCCGTTCCAACATTTCATCAATGAAGGGTAGCGGGAAATGATCCTTTTTTGTAGCCTTGTTGAGTTTCCTGTAATCGATACACATCCTCCATCGATACACGACCGTCATTCCTCCCTTCTTTGGCACAACCTGGACTGGGCTAACCCACTCACTGTATGGTATGGGATAGATAATCCCGGCATGCAGGAGTTTCAAGACCTCTTTCTTTACGACCTCTCGCATTGCATTATTGAGCCATCGTTGAGGTTCCCTAGAGGGAGTACTCTCGGGATCAATAAGAATACGATGGGTGCACAGCGCGGGATTAATCCCCCTAAGGTCCTGAAGCGAGTAGCCAAGAATAGAACGATGCTTCTCTAACACGGTGAGAAGATGTTGAGTCTCGTCTTCAGAAAGCTTGTCACTGATTATGACAGGGGCTTCTCTGTCATTGTGTAGGAAGTCATATCGTAGGCCTGGAGGTAAAGGTTTAAGCTCGAGCGGGGTCGAGGTGGTGGTTCCATGATTGGCAGGTCGAGAGTCTCACCGGGATCTGCTTCTTCCTTGATGAAGTCGGGGACCTCATCTTCTAGAAGGGCCTCGGGAGACTCATGAGGAGGAACTGCGGTAACCTCTTCCGCTGACTCAATTTCTTGGAGAGGATCGGTCAAGGTGATCCTTGCCCGCGAGAATGGAATAGAGAATTCATTCTCTCCCAGTGTTATTTTGAGGCTACCTAATCGGGGTATGTTGATGAGAAGTTGCTCAATGGGCAGCCCGATTAGCCCAGTGTTCGGATGCTTGAAGAATTTGTTTGTCGGGGTCACTGCCTTATCACTCAAATAAGCGAATGCAAAAGACTCAGAGACTAGATTGGCCTCGACAGTTGGACTGTAGATAATACCGACATCGTTCCCTTCCAGATGGCAAGGAATGATTTGGGGAGCGGTATTTATCCGAATTACTTCGGAAGAAAGCTCTGCCTCCCTTAGCCATTCATCGCTCATTATGGATGTCAGCTCCCAGACGGTTTCGCGCAGGAACCCTAGTTCCATAGGATCGGGAGGTGACAAAGGAATGGGTGGTTTCCTCTTGCTAAAGTAGTTCAGGGTATTACCGTAGTCTTTGTCAAAACCTTCCCTGAACATTATTGCGGCACAATCTAGAGTCTGAATTTCTTCATTCTCGACGGATGGCTGCTCAGGAATCTTCTCATCAATCGAGCTAGCAGAAATAGATGGCTCAGCAAGTGGCTCGATCGTTAGAGGTTCCTCTATCTTGGACACGGATGCCTCCGGTTGGGGTTAATTGGACTGCGTCATGAAGGAAGTGTTTTCTAGGATGCGATCCAAAATCATTTTTCCTTCTGGCGGTGTTTTATGTATGAACGATCCTCTAGCGGTTATGTCCAGATAGAATGCAGACTCCTTATCCAAACCCGTATGGAAATGTTGGAGAAGCACATACTCGGGTAAGGACAGGGTTGGTCCGGACTGCACTAAATTAGTGAATCTGGACCAAGCTGCACCGATTGATTCGTTTTCGATCTGCTTGAAATTGAGAATTTCTACTCGAAGGGCAGTAATACGAGTAACTGGGAAGAAGGTAAGACAAAATCTGTCTCGCAGCTTTTCCCAGCTACCGTTTACACATCCAACGGTAGAGGTGTACCATTGCTTTGCTCTCTCTTGAAGAGAGAACGGAAACAATTTCCACCACACAGTTTCTTGTCTCATGCCACGAATCTTAAGGCATGAGCAGACTTGTTCAAAGTCTCGCAGATGATGGTAGGGATTTTCTAGATCAAAGCCAGAAAAAGGATTTTCCCTAAACATACTAATTAGTTCGGGACGAATTTCATAGCCAGTTGTATAAATGGGCTCCGATGAAGGAGGTGGCTCATAGAATTCGCCCCGAGGAGCAGACAGCACAAACAGAGGTTGCTTCATGGTCGAGAAGAGTTGACAGGAATACTTCTCTAAGATAGCAGGGGAGAAGGTAGAATAAAAAAAAATGAAAAATGATACGAGGATGAACTGGGTTCGGAAATGATCACCAAACCGTTCCCCGGCATCGGCGCCAGAAATGCTTGTTGGTATTTGATACGGTTACAGATAAAATCTGCAAGCGCACGGATATACCGATGCAGCACCTCCCCTACGGAGTATTCCAAGGGTATCGAATCCAAGGGAACGTGTGTGATCAGAGCTTCCTCCGGTTCATCCAAGGACACCAAGCATATGATAGGCCAGGATATAGAGGATTCACTAGTGAGAAACAGTGACTAGGGAAAGCTTAATTTTAATCCTAATGCAATACTTCACGCACTGGCAACCCGCTGTTCCCAAATGTTGCTCTACTACGTACCCGGACAGGGAGGACTTAAGTGATCTTGAGGACTGTCACCACCTCTACACCCACCTCAACATACTGTGGGATACGCAGCAATTACTAGATAATTACTACCTAAACACCACGTCTAAGCAATTAATATCTACTTTAGTGTTTATAACTCACCAAAGCAATCACTATATTTTAGTTGATTATAGTCAACAATAATCCCGTATGCTATTTAGGAACTAACCAAGAGATAATTCTCACAAGATAAATCTAAATTACTCAAGAAGAATATTATATTGAATTCGGAGTAATAAACAAAATAAAAGAAATAGGAGAAGATTATCGACAACTCCGGAATTCTTCCGACTCCTTCTACTCTACTCTCTTCCTATTCTAGTATACAATATAGTTCTACTCTACTCTCTTCCTATTCTAGTATACAATATAGTTCAATAGAGCCTCTTATAATTCAGCTCAAGCTTGGAAGTGTGTGTATGAAGTGAGGAAGTGAAGTCTTTATACAGAGGTAGGTATGACGGTTGGTGAAGGGAAATGTCCGAAGTGCCCTCCAACCGTCATCAGGGATGCATCTGGGACGTCTACGCCAATCCCCACATCCAACGGTGGAAGTGGTGGTTCGGCCCATCTGGCCTGGCCTTCGGTCGGTGGACTCCCTGGATCTTCCTCCATCTATTTCTCGGAGTTTTGGGTTGATTTACTGATGTTCCAATGAAGTTCACAACCCCTCTTTGTGTGGATACATGATTTTCTTCACTTTAGTCTGATTTGCCTCCCAACTTCAGGGTTTATCATCTGCATACAACTATACACCAACACTTGTGGAATATGTGAGATTAAGCACCTATCACTATGTTGGATGTTTTATTATCTAAACTTTATGCATATGTTGTCGGTATAGAATCGGCATTTAACAGCCGCCAACACTCGACCCATCCCTCACGGCCCAAAAGCCTCTTCTTAGGTACCCGGGTACTATGTCCCCCATAATAACCCAGGCTTTATCTTTACTCGAGGTTTAGCTAACGTTTAGCTTGGGGGAGTTGTTGATGGTCGTTAAGTATTGATTTCGATCATCAATTACCTCAACAAATAAAGAGAGAACTAACATTATGTATATTAGTTACAAGCAATGTACTTCCACTTGTCTTGGAGAATTACTATGGATGCAAGAATTATACCATGAGTTGTTCTTGCGTTATGTGTTGCTCATCAGCAAGCCGATCATCTTCCACAGTGGAACCAGAATAGAACCGTCGGTACGTTTCGTCCCTTTTTTTAATATTCGATCTATTCATGTGTTGTTGTCTCATCTACGTACCTAGATCGCGAGATATGGTTATGCTAGTTTATATATTTATTGTTATGATTTATTAATTGAATAAATTAAATATATATGTGATGTGGACATCACTTCGTCGGATACGCTCATAACTTCACACGTTCCAATGATAATTCCAAGTTCATGTCTAGTTCGGCCTCCGGAGACAGCACTGACATCAAACGGACCTAGCACCTTCATGCCAACTCCGATTTGGGTGATCTTGGACTTTGTGGAAATCTTATCTCACTACCTTTCAAACGTATCCGGTCTCATGTCCAAATTCATCTCGAGTCAACAGGAATCGCCAAAACAAGACAGTGTTGTTGCTGAAACCGAACTTGGGCCTTGGGCCTTGTAATAGACTAGACCCATCTCGGAAGTGTCTCCCTTCACCTCCACGAATTAGTACTTAACTCTAGCTTTGTTTTCCTCTATAAATAGCTTTGTACATTCTCAAAAACAATTGGGTTTTGTTTAGTTGAATTTTGCCAAGTGCCATTCACCTTGTCTCTAGTCCTCGCTCGATTAGTTGGCGACTATTGATTCAGAACCCGCAATAGTTGGTGTGTTGATTTGCCGGATCAATTAGATCTACCACTTCAATCGCAACTATTCCTTTATGCTTAATTACCTATTCGCAATATTTAGATTACATCTTATCTTGTTCTTGCAGTGTTCTCTCGTTTGTATTGCAGGGATCATCGACCGCGCGTCACGGTTGGTACGACATCGTTTGTGGTGTAGTGATTGCATGGCGTCCTAGACTTGTTCTGGTTGGTAGCCACGTCACAAACGTCGCACTCGATCAAAGCGAGAGTTATCTCCTCACCAGAAGATCGGGCCACGAGAGAGAGCGTAATCAGTTGGTATCAGAGCTTCAGTTACCTCGTGAGGAATTTAGTTTTGTAATTTTTTTTCCCATCATCCACTATACAGCCACACCACTTTTCCATCGCCAAACCATAGATTTGTGCCTTGCAATTATCATTCAGTTTGCGTTATTGAATTTTCGTCCCTCGTGTCGAAAGTGCTGGTTTTAGTTTAGATTTGTCTTAGTTTGAGTTTGCATCTGGATAGTCGTCGTCTCGGACTCCCGGTTGAATTGCAGTGTCTATCGTAGTTGTCCTCATGTTGGATCTGTTTTATTCTCAACGACACTAGAAGCCATCGTCACGCCGTGATCAGTTTTGGCTGTAGTTTAACAGATCGATTAGCTTCCTGATTTTTGGGGACAAGAAAACGTAACCGAGAACAAGATTTCCTGCGCATGCCCTTTATTCTTCCTGTGAGCTACTGCATGCCTGCCATTAATCTGATCTGCATGCCCAAGTAATCAGGGAGAGAGAAGGAAAGTCTGTTAGCTTCGTAATATATTTTTTTTTGCGCCACAAGAAAAGGATCGGAGACCGCGATTTGACCAGCGCATCCTTGTTTTCACGTGTGTAACATCTGTTGGTCATCATTTTAGTTAATTGTCTTTCCAGTGCTTGAGTCCTTTTGTAATTTAATTATCCGGCTATTTGCTTTGGTAGCCGCCGTCTGAAAAAAAAAGAAAAAAAAAGCAGCAAGGTGTTAAAAAAAAAGCCACACCAAAAAAAAAATCAGAAAAACAAGAGAAGAGAAAAAAAAATCAGAAAAAGAAAGTGTGGAGATTTGTTTTGTTGAAATCTTGGAGAGAGTTGCTTGCTATGTGATAAAGTCGAGTTGTTTCTAGTCCAAGTGTTGATCATTTGCTTGCTTGAGATAGGATTAAGTCTAGGCTAGACCAGCAATTTTGACTAGTACTTTGAACTAGATGAGCCAGATTCTTGTTGCTCTATTTTGCAAAGATCCTATACTCACATTGGCTACTGTTCCTAGTACTTTATATTCTTTGCCACCCGCTGTTACTAACCTTTTGTAGGAATATGAGGATGTTTTTCACGATGTGATACCTCCAAGGATGGCCACTGGACGAGAGAGTGCACACAATCAAGAAGATGGGATTGAGTCGTGGACGACTCCAATTCAAGAAGGGGAGGATGATGAGGACATCACTTCATCGGATATGCTCATAACTTCACACGTTCCAATGATAATTCCAAGTCCAAGTCCAGTTCGGCCTCCGGAGACAGCATTGACTTCAAACTGATCTAGCGCCTTCATGCCAACTCCGATTTGGGTGATCTTGGACTTCATGGAAAGCTTATCTCGCTACCTTTCAAACGCATCTAGTCTCATGTCCAAATTCATCTCGAGTCAACAGGAATCGCCAAAACAAGACAGTACTTTTGCTGAAACCGAACTTGGGCCTTGGGCCTTATAATAGACTAGGCCCATCTCGGAAGTGTCTCCCTCCACCTCCACGAATTAGCACTTAACCCTAGCTTTGTTTTCCTCTATAAATAGCTTTGTACATCCTCAAAAATAATTGGGTTTTGTTTAGTTAAATTTTGCCAAGTGACATTCACTTTGTGTCTAGTCCTCGCTCGATTAGTCGACGACTATTGATTCAGAGCCCCCAATAGTTGGTGTGTTGATTTGCCGGATCAATTAGATCTACCACTTCAATCGCAACTATTCCTTTGTGCTTAATTACCTATTCGCAATATTTAGATTGCATCTTATCTTGTTCTTGCAGTGTTCTCTCGTTTGCATTGCAGGGATCATCAACCGCGTGTCACGGTTGGTACGACATCGTTTATGGTGTAGCGATTGCATGCGTCCTGGACTTGTTCTGGTTGGTAGCCACGTCGCAAACGTCGCACTCGATCAAAGCGAGAGTATCCCCTCACTAGAAGATCGGGCCACGAGAGAGAGCGTCATCAGTTTATATTTCCAACAACGTACTACACGGCACCATATTAGCATAACATAGACTATATATATCGAGAGGAAGGTGGTAATTTCTTTTACTCATCTTTATGAAATCTAAACAGTATTAACAAAGAGTTGGTGAAAAATTACTAGCGTTATAAGCTCCGTTGTAAGCTTGCAGTATCTCTTTTATGGCCTTCCAGCAATGCTAGCGGCCAAACCAAAAAACAAGGTACTACATATATTACTATCGACAGAAAATCACACAAAATCCTTCAAATGTACTTCCTCCATTTCACAATGTAAGTCATTCTAACATTTCACACATTCATATTCATGTTGATGAATCTAGATAGATATATATGTTTACATTCATTAAGATCAATATGAATGTGGGAAATGCTAGAATGACTTACATTGTGAAACGGAGGGAGTAACTAAAACATAATTATAGAGTAACTACATTATAACTACAAACTTCTACGTAACTTGTCTATATAAGTGAAAGGAGTTCGATTCCCACCTCATGTGCACACGGAAGAAAAAAATCTCCTCTACCACGAATCTTAATGCACATTCAACGGCTAAAAAACTAAAAGTTTACTCTCCTTTTCACTATCCACAGTAATATAGCAATTCCAAAAAAAAAAAGCAGATTCATGTGTGAGGCACTCATACAAATAAATTTATCACTTTTTAAGTTGGGAGCATAGGGCAGCGCATGACAAACGGAAAACCCGTAGAATAAATTTGTTACTTTTTGAGGTATATAGGTGGCCGGGTACCTGCGGAGACACTAGAAAAATGGAAAACTCTGGAGGGGCATGTTCAGTGGTTCGCTAGCTAGCGCACAGTTTAGCTCCACCATAAATCCGATTTATTTGAAACCACATGCAAACAATTGTATTTTTTTTCAATATAGGTTATGCTATCATGAGTGGTTATATAAAAGGTTTAACTTCAAATTTCTACAACTTACACCAAGAGATATGGAACATATGTATGAGATTGAGTGATTTCAATTTACTTAGTCCAAAAGCCAAAAAGTAGGGAAAAAATAATAGTGCATCTGTGCATGTGATGAAGGAACGATGAGGGGAGAAAATTAATGAGTACTACAAAACTAAATATTGTTAAGTTCAAAAGGTGGCATCCAACTAAGAATAGAGGAGTGTTTTAATAAACCTAACTAAAAAACTTAACTTATTGTCTGTTATGAAACCTATCTTCTTGTGGACGAATTAAATTATGAGTGAGAAGCTTACTACAGAAGAAAGCTTACGCCAGAAGCCAGCTTATAGAGGAAGCCAGCTTACGGCGCAAGCCAGCTTACAGAGGAAGCCAGCCTACAGGAGAAGCCAGCTTATGATGTAAACCGGCTTACGATGCAAGCTAGAAGGTTCAAGGCTTACGATGCAAGTCTCTACCCTCCTCTGCCTATAAATAGGGCCCAGAAGGTCCAAGGACAACCGATCTTCGGTCTCCTGCTTCTCCTCTTGTAGCTTGTACTCAAATCTAGAAGAAATAAAGCTTCCACTCACTCATTCTTTATATGTTCCATAACTCTGTGTTTGGTTTGCTTGTGTGCTGATCAGTAGAATCGACTGGTTTCTCAACACGTTATCAGCACGAGACTCTACCGAGCTAAAAAGGTAAAAAGAACATGTCGGACATAGCAAAGAAGGAATTCGTCGAGCTTGCCTTGGATGGTAGTAACTACCTCACTTGGGCATTGGACGTTGAGATTAAACTCGACTACATGGGTCTCGATCATACTATTGTGCTGCCCGAAGTTGGCACGGTGGAGTCTACGAAGGCCGAGAAAGCAAAGGCATTTCATTTCTTGCGCCACCATCTCCACCCAGACCTGAAGTTTGAATATATGACCGAGAAAGATCCACTGGTATTATGGCAATCCCTGAAGGATCGCTTTGACCAGCAAGGGTCAATTGTGCTCCCACAGGCACAACATGACTGGATCACCCTACGCTTCCAAGACAACAAGTCTGTGGCGGCGTATAACTCTGCTCTCCATAGGATCATTTCTCAGTTGCGTTTATGTGGCCTGAAGATCACTGACGCTGAGATGATCGAGAAAACCTTATCTACCTTTCATCCCAACAATATAATGCTGCAACAGCAATACAGGAACTCAAAGTACCCGAAGTCCTCTGATCTTATCTCAGTCCTGTTAGTTGCAGAAAGGCAGAATGAGGTTCTTCTAAAGAATCATTCTGCTCGACCCACTGGGTCTATGGCAGTGCCTGAAGCACATGCCAATGTTGTTGGAAACTCGCGTGGCCATAAAAGAGGCCACGGTGAGAAGAAAGGGAAAGGTAAGGGAAGTATCATATTCAAGGGCAAGAGCAAGGGTAAACCCTGAGGTAAAGGCGAACTCAAGAAGGTTACAGGTGAATCATCTGGGGTAAAGCAGGATAACTGCTATAGATGTGGAGGCAGAGGGCATTGGTCTCGTAACTGCCGTGTCCCCAAGCACCTGGTTGAGCTCTACCAACAAAGCATGAATGAGAAAAAGAGCCAACATGAGTCCCACTTCACCATTGAGCCTGAAGCTCAGATTGAAAAGCATGATGACATGCTTATCAATGTTGAGGATGGTGGGGACGTCCGTATGGACGATGATTGGGACAACCTTCTTGAAAAAGATGATGACATATTTGGAGACCTGAAGTAATCTCCTATATGTCAGTCATATGCAGTGTTCTGCATGAGTAGCACATGTAGAACTTTGGTCATGAATAATGCTCCTGAAGAGCATGCTTAGTCTTTTACTGGGCCTGAAGTCCTTGTAATGTTTCCCTTAATAGAATCAACTTACTCCATGTTTAATTTCATTTATGTTTATGTTCTATAAACAGACTTTGTGGGAATCCCATGGCAGAAGAGGATATATGTCTAGTAGATAGTGCCACCACTAACACAATCTTAAGGGAAACTAGATATTTCCACACCTTAACTAAGAAAACTGGAAATATTATGACCATTGCCGGAAACAATGCTCATATAGTAGGCCCTAGAAGTGCTACTCTTGTTCTCCCTATAGGGACCCATAACTTTGTAAAGGATGCTCTATTGTATCCTGATTGAAAGCGTACCCTCTTAAGCTTTAAAGATATCCGTGCAAACGGTTTCCATATAGAAACCGAGATTGAGCAAGATGCTGAATATCTGCTCATAACAAAAATAGATGGATATCAAAAGCAAGTGGTGGAAAGGCTCCCTTCATCACCATCAGGTTTGTACTACACGTACATAAAGCCCACTGAGGAATATGTTGCGATGAAAACCATATTTAGAAACCCAGAGTCATTTAGAGTTTGGCATGACAGGCTGGGTCATCTTGGGTTTGGTATGATGAGGAGAATCATCAACAATTCTGCTAGCCACAATGTTGAAACTAATGACTTCCCTAATCCTGAAGATTTTATTTGCCCTGCTTGTGCAAAAGGGAAGTACTAGGCCATCCCTCCTGAAGATTAGGGATGAGTCACCTGTTTTCCTGGCAAGGATACAGGGTGACATATATGGACCTATCCAGCCCTTGTCGGGCCCGTTTAGATATTTCATGGTACTGATTGATGCTTCTACCAGGTGGAGCCATGTGGATCTGTTGTCCACAAGGAACCATGCTTTTTCAAAGCTAATTGCCCAAATCATCAGGCTAAAAGCTAGCTTCCCTGATAGCCGCGTACAATCCATTCGAATGGATAATGCTGGTGAGTTCAGGTCGAAGGCTTTTGATGATTATTGTTTAGCCATGGGCATTAAGGTAGAATATTCAGTACCACATGTCCACACTCAAAATGGCCTAGCTGAGTCCTTGATCAAGAGGATCAAGTTGATTGCACGGCCACTGTTGCAGGATTGTAGGCTACCAACCAGTTGTTGGGGCCATACTGTGTTGCATGCGGCAACACTAATCCAACTCAAGCCAACTGCATATCATAGTACATCCCCCCTTCAGCTAGTGCGTGGAAAAGAACCAAGTATTTCCCATCTGCGTAATCCCACCACCACAGCGTACTTCTATGGGACCCCACCGGAAGTTGGGGATATACGTTGGTTATGAGACTTTGTCCATAATCAAGTATCTTGAGCCTATGACTAGGGATCTTCATACGGCTCGGTACGCTGTTTGTATCTTTGATGAGGACTATTTTCCCAGCATTAGGGGGAGAAAGGCATCCAGAAGAATGCCGAGATATAATATGGAATGCAACTGGGATGCAGTCCTTAGATCCACGCAATAGTGAAGCTGAACTGGAAGTTCAGAGAATCATAAATTTGCAAAATCTTGCAAATAAGTTGCTAGATGCCTTCACTGATTACAAGGGAATGACAAGGTCGCATATACCTGCAGTAAATGCGCCGGAAAGAGTAGAAGTAACCCAGAAGGTTACTGACTCTGCTCTTACCCCCCATCCTAGGAAGAGGGGGAGATCTCCGGGTGTTCAGGACAAGGTTCCGCGGAGACGTCCGCGGAGACAAGGACCTGAGCCACTTGTTCCACTCAAAGAATCAGTTGAAGAAGCTCAACCTGAAGTTGAGAAAGCCCCAGAAGAGGCAACTCAACCTGAAGTTGAGATGGTCCCAGAAGGACACCATCCTGAAGATGGAGAACCCAGTGCTTTACGCGCGAACCTTGGCACTGGAAGATCGGAACACCCCAACTCAGTCGTTATGGCAAATCACGACGAGCTGGAGGAAATAAATGAGGAGATTTCCACTAACTATGCTGATATAGGAGAGTAACATCATAGAAAGACCACTATTGTCGACATTCACTTTGCCTCAAAGATTGCTGTTATAATGGATCCAGATCCAGAACCAATGTCCATGATTGAGTGCCAGAAGCACTCAGATTGGGACAAATGGAAAGCAGCAATAGAGGCAGAGTTGCGCTCGCTTTATAAAAGAGAGGTTTTTGGGCCTACAGTCCCAACACCTCAAAGAGTCATCCCTGTAGGATGCAAATGGGTTGTCCTCCGGAAGAGGAATGGCCAGGTGGTGAGGTATAAAGCGAGGCTAGTGGCACAAGGGTTCACACAGAGACCCGGTATTGACTAAGATGAAACTCACTCTCCTGTGATGAGTGGAATCATGTTTCGATACTTAATCTCAATGGCAACTAATATGAACTTGGATATGTAGTTGATGGATGTAGTGACCGCATACTTGTATGGGTCACTAGATTCGGAAATTTATATGAGGGTCCCTGAAGGACTCAAGATTCCGAATCTGAAAGGAAATCGCAACATGTATAGTGTTCGCCTGCAGTGATCATTATACGGATTGAAACAATCCGGAAGGATGTGGTTCAATCGATTAAGTAACTATCTCCTGAAGAGAGGTTACTTAAACCATGATGATTGTCCCTGTGTGTTCATAAAGAAATCCCTGAATGGATCTTGTATCATCTTGGTCTATGTCGATGATCTTGATATCATTGGCACCACAGAGGACATTAAAGAAGCAATGGCTTATTTTAAGACCGAGTTTGAGATGAAGGACTTGTGGAAAACTAAGTTCTGTTTGGACCTACAGCTCGAGCACCTCCCTGAAGGAGTGTTCATGCACCAGTCTACCTATACCAAGAGGGTCCTTGGTAAGTTCAATATGAATAAATGTCATCCGTTGAAAACCCCCATGGTGGTCCAATCCCTGGAAGCGGATAAGGACCCATTTAAACCCAAGGAAGATGATGAGGAAGTGTTGGGACCTGAAGTTCCCTACTTAAGCGCCATTGGAGCACTAATGTATCTAGCCAATTGCACGAGACCTGATATTGTTTTTGCAGTTAATCTATTGGCTAGATATAGTGCAACCCCAACCAGAAGACATTGGGTTGGCGTCAAAACTATCCTCACGTACCTTCGAGGTACTCAAGATCTTGGGTTGTGGTTCCCGAAGAACCAAGATCCATCCATGGTGGGATATGTTAATGCTGGCCATATGTCTGATCCTCATAATGCCAGATCCTAGACTGGGTTTGTATTTCTTTGTGGTAATACTGCCATTTCCTAGCGATCTGTAAAGCATACCCTGGTTGCAACGTCAACCAACCACTTAGAAGTAATTGCTCTATATGAGGCCACACGAGAATGTGTGTGGCTTAGTCGGATGATCGGTCACATCCAGAAGTCATGTGGCCTAAACATTGATAACACCCCCACCATTATCTATGAGGATAATGCTGCTTGTGTTGCACAAATACATATGGGCTATGTGAAAAGCAATTTCACAAAGCATATTGCTCCCAAATTCTTTTATCCTCACAAGCTCCAGAAGAGCGGGGAAATAAATGTCTTGCAAACTAAGTCATGCGAAAATCTCGTAGATTTATTTATAAAGTCTCTGCCAGCATGTCACGCCCGGAAATTCACTAGTAATTTCCGAACTAATTTGTGCATAAAATCCTCGTCCAGGAATCAGCCGAGGTACACAAACTGACAATTTAATATACAAATCCATCTTAATAATAACGTTACATACTTACAAAAGAAAAGAAAACAGCAGCGGAATAACGATCTAGCGATGGCTTCAGCTCCACTCCCACAGGCAGCTCAACTGGGGTATAAGCCAAACGTCTTCTCCTTCTGGATCCTTTATCTTCAACTGAGGTTTGATGATTATTGCAAGAATGAGCATATGACATACTCAACAAGCCACACAGCAAATATGCAAGTGCACAAGGATTCCAAAGGATGGCATAATATAGGCTCATTTGCAAAAGCAGCATTTAGCAAAACATTTAAGAGAAGTAAAACAGTGGAGTAATTAATCAGAAATTTTAATCAACACTCAGCAACACACCCATGCTGCACAGGCCCAACCATCCTGAACAACCATACCCGGCTGTACAGATCTAACTCCAAACCAGGAGCTAAGCAGATTATTACCAGTTATAACATCCATAATTATTGTGAGAGGTGTGAGACTAATCACGAAAAACATTGCTCAACTCGCCCATAACCGCGGGCACGGCTATTCGAATAGTTTTACTCTGGCCAGAGGTGTACCACTGTACCCACAAGACACGATTCCACACATGTTGCCATGCCCCGAAATACCACCACGGCATTGCAAAGGGGGAAATCGTGACAGTACCCTTTGCACAACACAACTCAAAACAGTGCACCGTTCCTGGATCATAATCTCCCCCTCAAAACCAGAGGCAATGGACTCCCCAGCGACCCCCACGGACTTCTCGCCGCTTCACAGTCTAGCACACTATGATGAATCATGCTATACAAAAGATAAAGCCGTTGCCCACGCTGGCTTGTGGTTGGCACGATAAATGTTTCACAACAGTAGCTCGCGAACCGGTCCTTAATTGTCATGAGCACAACCATCAAAACCATATGCTCACAACCCACCTTAACCAGATTTTATTTATCAATTAATTAACATCACACGATTAACCATCGTGAGCGACCATTAAATATAACCATAATTAAAATAATATAATATAGTTTATAATTATCCCCTTTAGTTAGCTAATGTTTCTAAGCATAGCTAAGCACACATACATATAGCATTTAGCTGAACCAATCCAATATATAAGGTTCATGCTACTCAAATTATAACCCATAGGAAAATAAAGTCATCTTAGGCCATTAATTAACGGGGAAAGGTTCACCACCCAATGACATTCGAAAATAATGCATAGTTGAAATAAAATAATAGCTTTAAACGGGTTCAACATGCTCAAAGGGTTATTTGGGATCTGTGTGACTTGCCTTGCAATAATCGGTCTTCAATTAATCTTCTTGAATACTTCCGGCGCATTCACGAACCTTCGCAACGATGGAAACGACAAGCTAACACGCAAAACGAAGAAAAAGACTAATAAAAACCAAATAAACAATACAAAAACAAGCATAAACAGTACATGTGGATATTTTTAACATGTAGATCTTGATTTTAGAAAAATTTAGCAACTTGAACCACCTGAAACGGATCTACGGTTATTTAGTTATGATTTTCCGAAGATTTAATCTATTAGAAAAAAAAACTGGAAAAGGGGAAGATGATAATGTCATGATGACGTCATCAATGGCGGCCGGCTCGGATGGCGACCTCGCCGGAGCTAGAGTGATCGGCCGGGATTTTGGAGGACATGTACACGTAGAGGACGACGAGACGAACCCAACGATACTCACCCTCGTGCCAAACGACGACCGACGACGGCCGGCGACGAGGAGGCGACGGCGGCGGCTCGGGTTGGCCGGTGGGGACGGGCTACGGCGGCCGGCGGCGAAGGAGAGGCGGCGGCCGAGCTTCTCCACCTCTTGGCGAAACCAACGGCGGCGACGGCAAGCGACGGCGACGACGGAGGCGGCGTGGCGGCGCAACCGGAGTTCGGCCGGCGGCGGCAGCGGATGGTTTCACGCGGCGACGGCTCTACGGGTCACGGGAGAGGACGGGAGAGGGGGCAAACGAAAAAGAAGGACTAGGGGGTCCTATTTATAGCCTTGGATTGAAGAGATCGGACTCCTCCCGCAAGAAAATCGACTCGGGAAATCAAAAACTCGGTTTTGGAGATAAACTCGGAAACGAGTTCGATTCGGGCAAGATACTCAACGATTTGCTCCGATTTTTGGGGGTAAAGATAGAGGAGGATGAGAGGATAAAAACTCCTCAAACAATCGGAAGAAAAAGGGCCGGATTGGGTGCGGATTTGGAGGGGAAAAGGGGCGGCTCGAGCTAGCAAGGCCGGCCGGCCGGAGGTAGGAGAAGGGCCCGACATGTGGGCCCCACATGTCGGTGTCCCATGAGAGGAGGGGCGGCCGGCTCGGCTTGAGCCGACTCGGGCGGCCTTGGGCCGGCTCCGGCGTGCGGAAGAGAGAGGAATGTTGGGCCGAATTCGGCCCAACGGCTTAGGGAGGGGTTTTTGAACTTTTTAATTAAAATAATTTGTGAAATGTTGTTTCAATTATTAAAAATACTTCCCTTGCTCAAATAATTCCCAGAAAAATCTAGAAAATAGAGGAACAAGCAAAGTATTTAATAAAATTTTATCTAGCTCATTTTTATGTTGAAAATTTTCCTAGATTATTAGAGTTTAACTTGTAGGCTTTTAAAATAAATTCTAATAATTCCAATTAAACAACAATTTATATATTTAGGATTTTTAGGGCGTGACACATCATCAAGCTTTTACAAATGTGTTCATGACATCGGCATGAGACGACTTTGTGAATTGCAAGGATTAGAGGGAGCAAACAATTAGCCCATGATTGTGATCCTGAAGAATCACAAACAAGTCCTGAAGACTTGATCAACTGTTGTACTCTTTTTCCCTTGGTGAGTTTTTTTTTCCCATTAGGTTTTTCTCACACAAGGTTTTTAACGAGGCAACAGGTGCAACACAATATCTAGAGTGCCATGTACTCTTTTCTCCTACCATTTTTTCCCACTGGGTTTTTGGGAGGAGTTTTTAATGAGGCATGCGCATAATTCAAATTCGTCCAAGGGGGAGTGTTATGAAACCTATCTTATTATAGACAAATTAAATTATGATTGGGAAGCTTACTACAAAAGAAAGCTTACGCCAGAAGCCAGCTTACAGAGGAAGCCAGCTTATGGCGCAAGCCAGCTTACACGAGAAGCCAGCTTACGCTGTAAGCCGGCTTATGATGCAAGCCAGAAGGTTCAAGGCTTACGATGCAAGCCTCTACCCTCCTCCGCCTATAAATAGGGCCCAGAAGGTCCAAGGCGGGGATAACCGATCTTCGGTCTACTGCTTCTTCTTTTGTAGCTTGTACTCAAATCCAGAAGAAATAAAGCTTCCGCTCGCTTATTATTTCTGTGTTCCATAACTCTGCGTTTGGTTTGCTTGTGTGCTGATCAGTAGAATCGACTGGTTTCTCAACATTGTCAAATCTGAACCTTCCGATAATATTTCCAATTTTAATACTTCAATTGGTAAAGTCCTTTATAATTTTATTTTCCTTAACCATCAGACAAACGGATGATCTCTACATTCGTGGGCACCGTCCTGGTTCTGGGTTTTACGGAAGTAAACAATCGCGTAGGCCGCACGACACTTCAAGATAGGGTGCGGCGCACTGCGGCCACCGTCGATGCAGATGATTTGGCCGGTGATGTATGCCGCTGCTGGCATACACAGGAACGCCACCAGCGACCAGACCTCCTCCGGCTTGCCTGCACGCCGCATCGGTGTTCGTGCGATTTCCTCCTGTACGAAATCCGGCGAAGTCACGCCTTGAATATGAGGATTGTTGCCGCTCTTGCACTGTAGTAGAGAGCATTTATATTCAATGGGAGATGAAACAAAAACGAAATAATTAGGCTCGATTGCATATATAGTTCCGATAATTCCAATGGTAAAAAACTGGTTCAATTCATTGCCACCCGGGTAAAAAAGTGTGTAAATTACTGGAGCGTGTTTCATATATATACATATATGGCTATCAATTGTGCATTATTCTTTAGGATATATAGTTCGGATAAACTATTCTTCTTGAGTGAAAAAATAACTTCTATCTATCTATCTATTTCCATCTATCTATCTATCTATCTATCTATTATTCTTCTTGAGTGAAAAAATAACTTCTAAAAGCACTCCGAAACAGCCATGTGGCACTCTAATTAATCAGTGGACCCACTATTTTAGGTTTTCATCTATTAGATTTACACTTATATGATCGACCCGACATTATATGTCATTAGATCTATTTTTCAAAAAAAAAAAAAGAAAATCACATCCCCTCCCGTGTCGCTTATGTACGTGTCCGTGTACGCCCTCCCCCTTTTTATTTTTGACCGGGTGTACGCCCTCCCCTTTGTTCCTTTTCTCTCCTATTTTTATGCTATTTTAGTTAGATGGAAATCACAATTATTTATAATATGTTTTTAGAAAATAAAACTAAATCATTGTCCTATACATGTATGTCGACGTTTGATGTCGTGATTCCGGTATTTGCATAGTATGGAGATCGTTGATACTAGTATATACGCGAGACTTAGGTAAAAGACACAGAGACGAGGATTTTTATACAGGTTCGGGCCCTTGAATTGTCAGGTAATAACCCTACATCCTGTTGGCCGAAGCCGGTCGTTGCTCTTATTTATCATAATCACACCAGTACAATATTTGGGGTAGCCTATCTAACTGTTGTCGACATGGCGGTCTGAAGGTCTAACTCGTAGTCGATAACAGGGTAGCCTTCCTCCTCGAATCCACATCCGGCGAGATCAGAGACAACGCTATATCTCTCCTGACGGTATCCATAGGCACCGTAGGGGACTAGCCATGCCTATCTCTGAAGTCGATATCCGGCGTCTTGTCTTGGCGTATGTTGGCTTGTATGTTGATCTATTGTTTCGTGTCCCCTCTCCTCCTAGGGGGTCTTGTATTTATACCCATAGGTGTTCCCTTGTCCAAGTAGAACTATGGAAACCAATATGGATACAATCCGAGTAGTCCTTGTCGTTTCCATGTAGAACTCTATTCATCCTTTCTTATGCGGAACTCCTCCTATATCCGAAAGTTGTTTCCGTATAAGACATGATATGTGGTGGGTTCTGCCGAGATTTAGCCCATAACCCTGACAACGTACTTATAGTACGCCCTCCTCCCCATGTTCCTTGGCAGGTGTCCACCCTCCTTTTTTTAATTATATTATTTAAATTCAAATTAGACCAAACATTTTTGACCATTAAATTATTAGTTTTCACTATTAGATCTTATCTTCGAGAAAAGAAATATGTATGTTTCTCTCTCCCTGTGCACGTATTTAAGTTTCAAAAAGACAAAAAAAAATCATCACTTCCATCTCAGGAGGGATCCCATCTCCCTGCTGTCTCTCCTTTTTCTCTTCTATTCTTTAGCTATCAACCAAATATATAAAAAAAAATACTCCCACCATATTATGACGCCGTTGTCTTTTTATCAATGTTTGACTATTCGTCTTATTCAAAATTTTTGTACAAATATAAAATTATTTATGTCATGCTTAAAGAACATTTGATGATAAATCAAATCACAATAAAATAAATGATAATTACATAATTTTTGAATAAGAGGAATAGTTAAACGTTGGTCAAAGAGTTAATGGCTTTATACATTAAAATACGGAGGGAGTAATAATTAGATAGATAAACAATCATAACTCTCGAGTACATATCCAATTTTTAATTTGTTTAAACTATTATTTATTTAAATGTTATCATATGTTTCTCTACAAAAATTATAATACGTCACCTGGATATGGCGAACCCAAGAAAAGAATTATCAGGGCATCGCATGGATATATGCCCTTTCTTTCAGTGGCGAGGCTAGCAAAAAATTATCAGGGTACTACACATATAAATTATGCAATTGTTGATTGCTATATATTGATTAATATGAAATGAATATAGCTAGAATCGAATAATCTACCCAGGAAGGTGAATGTAGTTAGGCCAATGTATCTTTTGCATATCAATCAAACAAAAAAAAGCTATTATAAAAAAATGTACATATATTTTGTCATCTTAAACCATTTAACGAACATACTCCGTGAATAAATTTTCATATAAAAGAAACATTAAAAATAAAATAAACATGTATTATGTGATCTTAAGTTATTCCACAAAATTGCATAGCTATATCAGATTGACGGCGTTAAAATAAAAATTATAATTGCAACCATGAAAATAAATTTATGCATAAATTTAATTTATCTAGGGACCACACTCCTACACTTTGAATGTAATCCAAATTGTCATACAAAATTGTAAAATAATTTAACAACATATAAATTACTTTGCAAGCATGCATAGAAAAAATAGATATATAATATGTAAGTGAAAAGAAAAAAATTAACTATGAATAACATAAAAATTATAAAAAAAATTGTACCTTTAGTTGGATGCAACAATATCTAATTAATTATGTCTTTTGAAATATGCTCAACCGACGAGATAAATTAAATCGGTTGATTTGTACGTAAGCGTTCTAAAATATAGTATACATTACCATTTAATGGACTTAGAGGTAAAAAAACAAAAGAATATTACTATGGCTTCCATATCTTTTAGATATAAAGATAAATTAGTCTATTTTATATGCGTAGACCGTTAAAAATGTGAATACTCCTATATATGAATATTAATAGGCTACGAGCATGTCCGTTGTTCGTACGCATGCATAACCAACTTTAAAATCCATTTCGATTTTCTGATATAATTTACTATGTATGAATATTAATATTATTTAGATTGACTATAGTTTTTCTTTAAACTATTGTATGGGTCTCACGTATCATAGAGAAACAATGTTTATGGTAAGTATATTTCTTCCATATTTACTAATTCACATAAAAGCATATAACAAACTATATGCATATGAACCAATTAAAGTGATGACGATGGTACAAATCATATACATTTGTCAGTAGTAAAAGTTTGGCGAGGTTTCTTAAGAAAATAGAAACAATGGATCGAACGTATGTTATTATATATTAAAAGCACGTTAAACTTCCTACAAACGCTCTTAAACCGCCACGTGTGACTCCTACAAACGTTCCTAAGTCACCACGTGGCGCTCTAATAAATTAGAGGAATTTCTAATAATTCTTAGAAAAAGAAAAACATCTAACAATTGATTTTACTTTAAACTCAGTTGTTGGTGATATGGGTGCGGGGGTATTACGTTTAGAGGGAGGAGGCCGCCCCCAAACCCACGTGGCACCCCCCGAGGGGGGTCGAGCCCCGGGTGCAGCGGCGGCTACCTCCTCATAGCTTGGGGTCGGGCTGCCCCGAACCCACGTGGCTCCCTAGGAGGGGGGTCGAGCCCGGGGTGGAGCGGCGGCTGCCCCCTCCCAGCTTGGGGTCGGGCCGCCCCGAACCCCATGTGGCTCCCTCCGAGGGGGGTCGAGCCTGGGCCGCAGCGGCAGCTGCCCCCTCACAGCTTGGGGTCGGGCCGTCCCCAAACCCACGTGGCTCCCCCCGAGGGGGGTCGAGCCCGGGGTGGAGCGGCGGCCGCCCCCTCCCAGCTTGGGGTCGGGCTGCCCCGACTCCCTCCACGTATCAGCCCACGTGTACAGGGTTCGGTGGGTGTGCCTAACGCCCACCTTACTGCATTTAAAGCGGTCCATGCAGCCGCGCCATGCCGCATTTAATGCGGCGTGCTGCGCATCTGACTGGTCTGTGATCGGTCGAATGACCGATGGGACGGCGACTGTGTACCCCCGCCCTGTCAGTGTGTCAAGTGGTGTGCGTCGTGCTCCGTCCCATCCCATCATAATGATGAGGGGCTTCACAGCCTCTTATTGCGGTCAGAGCTGGTCCAACCACTCTGAACTGACCCGGGTTCCCGTTTCCTGGTGCAAACGGGAACCCGGAAGTCCTCATCCATTAAACGGTGAATGACAAGGGTGCCCCGCATGATTTGATGGGCCCCGCACAGCAGCCGACGTGTAGATAGCTTCTGGGCTAAGGCACAAGACATGTAATTAATATAGAGAATATTTTCCCTTCTCCCTAGGTAGCACTCACAGCACATGTGGTATCCCCTTAGAAAATAAAAGGAGGACCATGCCTAGCGGGAAAGGGGGATCGAACTCTGGATCCTAAGCCAAAGCTTGTCTAGCCCTAGCTTGTACACCAGGGATTCAGAGACTTTCTAAGCACAGAAGAATCATCATACACACAGGAGTAGAGTGTTACGCTTCATAGCAGCTCGAACCTGTATAATCCCTCTCTCCCTTCCTCTCTGATCTACATCTCGTGGGCCTAGCTCCCGCAAATTCACCGCGGTTGCGTCGAAAGAGACTCCTCAGGATTTCATCCGCTCCCCCGGCCGAACTCACAAAGGGGGGCCTCACAGCCTCCCGCTAGAGAGCATCACCCCTCGACATCAGTGGACCCACTATTTTCGACCATTAGATTTGCTAACAAAAAGTAAAAGCCCCTAAGGCCCATAGGGGCTGTCCATATCGTTTACGCGTATGGTGCATGTACATACGCTACATCCTCCCCTCTTATTCAAGCTCCCCTCCACTGTATAGAAAATATATTTTGTGATAATCTAAATCATAGAGCTAATATTTTACGTACATCATTAGATTATTTATTACAAAATTTATAATTCAAGACCCAAACCATTGGATTTATCTCAAAGGAAACAGACACTGGTGGAGAAACCCTTTGTAGTCCCGGTTCGTAACCCCCCTTTAGTCCCGGTTTCCAAACCGGGAGTACCAATCCGGGACTAAAGATCGCTATCTTTAGTCCCGGGTGAAATAACCGGGAGTAAAGATCGATCTTTAGTCCCGGTTGGTAACACCAACCGGGACTAAAGATCGAGCTGACCTTTTTTTTTTTTGCATGCCCCTGTTGCTGCATGGTTTATATATATATATATAAACCATGCATATATATGTTTCAATACATATATATGCATACATATATATATGTATTTATACATATATATGTTATGCAAATGCATATGTATATAGATATATATATGAACAAAATATATTTACATTATAGAAAATGTGTACACATGCATATAGAAACATATGTAGTCATGTATTAATTACAATCCATTATATGTCCTAGCTAGCTACGATTTCGACGTAGTAGTACTCGCTGCTAGCTCAGAAGCTAAGGACCGGTGAATTGTGTTTCCGTCGTAGTAGAATTCACCCTTGGGATCAAGGATTTCTTCGTTGATGAATCCCATGAGTTGTTCTTGAACCGCCGTGATAAATTCCTTGTGTGTGGTCAGGTTATCCCTCATGCGAATAAACTATATGAATGTATGAAATTGATTAGTAATTAAACAAGAAATCGCTACGTAATGAAATTTTGAATTTATTTGTACGTACATCGAGCTCTCTTGTGGTGATGATTTGGTCTGCAAGGCAGTGGCAATACTCGCACACGTAATAGCCGCACAAGTTAGTTCCCTGCTTTTGCTTTGCGCACTACAAATAAATGACAAACAACGAGAGATCTAATTAATATACACTTGTATGTATTTGAATCGGAGAAATATAAATATAGAGCATGTGTACTCACAGGAAATTTGAACTTCCGCCTAAGTCTTTCTCTCCATTTGCCGCGGACCAAATGACGGAACCGATACCAAGCCCTACATGGAGTTTAAAGCTATGATTCGTAGTAGCAATTAACATAACAAGATTTTCTTAATTAACAAAGGAACTTATGACGGTACCTGTCTATAAGTTCGAAAACCTTTCAAACGTAGACTCTTTTTTATCCATTGAGTCATATACGTTGACGGTGCAGGCCTCCAGGTCGAAGAGTAAAAGCACCCAGTGGAATCTGCAATGTGCGTGGGATGCATTACATATGAAACACTTAGCAAGTTCGTACGGGAATGAAATTTGGTATGTAGGAAGACAGTAAAATTAAACTAACTCTATGTTGTATGGCAACAGTATGAACGTCTTGTAATGCTGCGCCTTCAGGAGATGGACGAGATTGTCCTCTGTTTCTTGTGGATATTGGTCGAGCATTGCGACGTTTACTTTCCGAGGGTCGATGAATCCAGTATCGAAAACCCTCCGCCGTCGGGCCCTTTGAATCTCCATTCTACAACGATAAAAGGGAGTATATTATTTTCTATGGTCTACTTATATACAAGGACCTAATTAATTAAAGGAGACATATAGTAAGAAATCTAACTGAACGATATACTTACAAAATCCAGCAACTCATAATAGAGACGTCGAGGGCGTCCAGCTGGTATAGTTCGTAGATTCCCCTAAAATTGATCCAGAGAATGTCATCTCCTTGCAAGAAGTCCGTGTCCCTGATCCTCGCTCCGATCATCTCTCTACCGGTGGCGCTCATCTCCATGTACAGCTGATGGAACTTGTACATTTGTGTGGGTAGGGACTGCAGCAGCTCAGGCTTGACAAGCGGTTTACCGAGTTCGTACATGTATTTCACTTCCGCCTTTTCGATTGGTGCGACTCCTAGCAATTGATCCGTAGTTAGACCGGTGTCAGTAATAAATTGTTCTATCGTCATTTCTTTACCGGTCACCAACGGCTCGATCTCCTGGTTTGGTTGCTCTCCAAGCTGAGGGACTGGTTTGGACTTTCCAGAAGATGCTTTCTTCAGCGTTCGCTCATAGTCCGATAGCTTGATGGCCTCCTTGACAGATGCAGACATACCCCTGAAGAAGTTCCTGACACTGGGGTCTATAGGAATCTTCTTTTCTGGACTTCGAGGCTTGAATTGTTTCTTGACTTCTGATGCAACGTAAGCGTCAAGCTCCTCTTGCGTGCAATCGTACCCCGGGTCCTTGTTCTTGGCGGCGTCAACTTTCGCCTTCTTTGTTGCCCTTGTGTGGGCAAGCGGTGGAGCTGGGGGGGCCCTTGACTTTGAAGGTGCCGGAAGAGGAGCTTGCGGGGGAGTAGGTGTAGGAGCACGAGGAGGAGTCGGTGCAGGATCCTGAGGAGGAGTCGATGCTGGAGCCTGCGGTGGAGACGGTGCTGGCGGAGCATGAGGAGGAGACGGTGCAGGATCCTGAGGAGGAGATGGCGGAGCCGGAGGAGATGGTGCACGAGACGCCGCTTGTCGCCCAGGGAGGATGATGTACCGCCTGCGCCATAGAATAATGGCATGGCATGTGTCTCGTAGATGCGTCTCACCGTCTCCTCCAGGGTAATCCAGCTCGAGGTCCTCGTACGCGCCTTCGACCAACTCAACTTCGACCTTGGAGTATCCTGCTAGAATCGGCCTGCAGTGGTAAGTACCTGAAGGGTCCGTTGGGATGGCCATGCCCGACGCCACCTTCATGTTGTGAGAGATTATTTGTTAGTAATCAACATATATAAGCAGCAACTAGCGGAATGGCTAAATCTTACCTTTATTGATAAGTTCTTGAAGGGAATATGCAGCTCACATGGTGTCCGCTGAGTGATGTCATCAACGGGACAGGTCGATTCGTCCTGTGTTTGCATGGCGTCCATGCTCTGTGATCCTACCTGCCCCGTTGAGGCGCAGCTGCTACGGTTTCCTGACGGGCTCACCATTGCAGGAGGAATGGTCGGCTGGGGATCATGGGACCGATGTGCGGCCATGCGTTCATCAACCTTCCTTGCCACCTCCTCTTGCATGTTGAGTTCGTAGCTCGATACCCGGAACTCTAGGTCTGCAATCTTCGCCTCGGTATCTCTCTTGCTCCTCATCCGACTCCTGTACGTGTGGATGTCCTCCTTGAAACCAATCTTCCAAGGAATCACCCCTTTCCCTCGAGTTCGTCCTGGATGCTCTGGAGTCTGCAGGGCGAGTGTCAGCTCGTCCCTATCTCTGTCTGGTCGGAACGTGCCCTGAGAGGAGGCTTCCACTGCATCTGTTAGTCGTCGCGCAGCCTCTTGTATCTGATAGCCGAAGACCAGTGAGCCATCAGCTGGGTTGAGCGTTCCACCGTGAGCATAGTACCAGAACTTCGATCGTTCCGGCCAATTGGCTGTTGCCGGTTCGATACCCCTCTCAATCAAGCTAGCCTCCATCTGCTCCCACTTCGGCATCGCGACGCTATAGCCTCCTGACCCCAAGTGGTGATGGTACTTCTTCTTGGCGGCATTTTCTTTGTTTCTTTCCATCATCGCCTGCCCTTGTTCACCTGTCTTATATGCAACGAACTCGTCCCAGTGATCCCTTAGCTTTGGGAATGTGTCGAAGTTCGGTGTCTGCCCCTTCAGTATATACTTCTGGTACAGATCTCCCTTGAAGCTCTGAAACTGTTCTGCCATTTTCTTCAGAGTCCACCTTTTCACTTTGTCCTCTGTACCCGCAGGAAGGGTGAATGTCTCGAGCATTGTGGTCCACAGCATCTCTTTCTCCGAATCTGGGACAAAGCTCTCATGATCTCCGCGTGCCCTTGTTCTTCGCCAGTACACCGTACTGACAGGCACGTTATCCCGCACAACCCAACCGCTGTGACGTACATAGTTCTTGGCGGCTTCGGCCGGGGCACTAGGACGTCCATCTTCTTCCACTTCCGTTATGATGTGCCGACCCTCAAGCTTCTTCGCTGCACCTCGTTGCCCGCGTGCCCTCTTCTGTCCAACGGAGGGTTGACTACCACTACCCTCTTCCTCCTGGTTCCCCTCCACATCCCTTTCCACGTGCCCCTGCTGGTTCCCCTCCGCATCCCTCTCCACGTTCCCTTCCTCGTTCAAGTACTGGTTTGGATCCTCGTTCCCCTCTTCTTCATTCCAGTACTGGCTGCTTCCCTCCGCGATTGTATCGTACAATATCTGTTCCTCATCGCGGTCAGCCATCTGTTGATACAAGAAACATCTGCTAAGTCACGAGACATTTATGTTTTAACAATCTAAGTCATGTATGCTAAGTGTAAATGTCGTACATTAGAACCCTACACAACCTTACGTGCTAAGTCTAATTACAAATCGTGATATAAGCTAAGTCTAGGTGACGTATATTATACAACCCTAGCTAGTAAATAATTATATACTAAATCTAATTACAAATAAAATAATCTTATATTAAAACTCAAATAATATTACATGCTAAGACTAAAATAGTCATGTACATGCTAAGTGTTTCGTGCGTATATGCTAAGTCACGAGACATTTATGTTTTAACAATCTAAGTCATGTATGCTAAGTGTAAATGTCGTACATTAGAACCCTACACAACCTTACGTGCTAAGTCTAATTACAAATCGTGATATAAGCTAAGTCTAGGTGACGTATATTATACAACCCTAGCTAGTAAATAATTATATACTAAATCTAATTACAAATAAAATAATCTTATATTAAAACTCAAATAATATTACATGCTAAGACTAAAATAGTCATGTATATGCTAAGTGTTTCGTGCGTATATGCTAAGTCACGAGACATTTATGTTTTAACAATCTAAGTCATGTATGCTAAGTGTAAATGTCGTACATTAGAACCCTACACAACCTTACGTGCTAAGTCTAATTACAAATCGTGATATAAGCTAAGTATAGGTGACGTATATTATACAACCCTAGCTAGTAAATAATTATATACTAAATCTAATTACAAATAAAATAATCTTATATTAAAACTCAAATAATATTACATGCTAAGACTAAAATAGTCATGTATATGCTAAGTGTTTCGTGCGTATATGCTAAGTCTAATTAAGACTACAATAGTCAATTGCTACTTGTCGCACCAATTCCGTAGTCAATAATTACATACCAAGTCTAATTACAAATAAAGTAATATTATATTAAAACTCAAATAATATTACATGCTAAGACTAAAATAGTAATGTATGCTAAGTGTTTCGTGCGTATATGCTAAGTCTAATTAAGACTACAATAGTCAATTGCTAGGAGTCGCACCAATTCCGTAGTCAATAATGTCATACTAAGTCTAATTTGCAATAAAATAATCTTATATTAAAACTCAAATAATATTAGAACACTACACAACCTTATATGATAAGTCTAATTACAGGTCTAATAATCTTAATTAATTGCATTACAAATATAACAATCATTTATATTATTACGTCACTTGCCTGCTCCAATTCCTTCTAGGGCTAGCTCTTCCACTCAGGCTTGACGGACGACTCCGACAACACGTCTTTTCTGCAAGATACAAAAAAATGTATTAGGATAAATGCGAAGTAACATATATACATATATATACATATATATACATATATATATACATATATATATATATATATACATATATATATATTGCATTTCACGTTAACGTTCGTCCTCGTTCGTTCGCTCGTTCACGTTCCCTAGCTCGTTCACGTTCGTTCGCTCGTTCTCATTCACGTTCGTTCCCTCGTTCTCGCTTGTCTTCGTTCGATCGTTCTCGTTCTCGCTCTCGTTCGTTCGATCGTTCTCGTTCTCGTTCACGTTGTCGCGGCAACGTACGTTGACGTGTTCGTTCTCGCTCTCGTTCGTTCGATCGTTCTCGTTCTCGTTCGTTAACAGCGGTGTGGCGGCATCGGGGCGGCGGTTGGCGCGGCGGCGTGGCGACGGCGGCGGCGGCGTGGCGTTGTGGGGCCGTGGCGGCGGCGGCGTGGCGTGGCGGCGGTGGCGTGGCGTGGCGTGGCGGCGGCGGCGTGGCGTGGCGGCGGCGGCATTGCGCGCGCGGCGGTGAAGGCGGCGGCGGCGTGGCGACGGCGGCGGCGGCGTGGCGTTGGCATGCGGCGGCGGCGTTGCGCGGCGTCGAAGGCGGCGGCGTGGCGCGTCGTCGTCGTGGCGCGGCGTCTCGTGGCGGGCGGCGCGACGGAGAGAGATCGAGATCGGAGAGATCGAGATGCATGAAGGGAGATCTGGCGGCGGCGGCTCTCACCCCAGAGATGCGGCGGCAGCGGAGGAGGCGGCGAGGACGACGAGCTCGAGACGACGGCGAGATACGGCGGCGTCGGCGCGGGGATTTGCCCTAGGCAGTGGCGGCGAAGGAGAGAGGCCGAGAGAGATCGATCGGCCGAAAACGTCTAAGTGTTGGTGAAGAAGACGAGGGCGCACCGGGAATATATATACCCCCGGATCTTTAGTCCCGGTTGTTGAGAACAACCGGGACTAAAGATATCTTTAGTCCCGGTTGTTGAGAACAACCGGGAGTAAAGAAAAGATATTTACTCCCGGTTGTTGAGAACAACCGGGACTAAAGATATTAGTCCCGGTTGTTCTCAACAACCGGGAGTAAATATCTTTTCCCGCTATTTCGAAATTCTTTTTAAACCCGGTTAGGGTTAAGAACCGGGACTAAAGTGGCTCTATTGGGAAAAAGTGGCTCTATTCCAGCCACTGCCCCTTCACGCCAGCCATCCCTATCCATTTCCTCGCCTCATCTCTTCCTCGCGTCGTCTCTCTCTCGCTCCTCACAACCCCGCGCCCTCGCCGCCGCCCTGCGTTAGCCCCCACCGCAGCTACGCGCTAGCTAGTCCTCTGCCCGCCGCTTGGTTCGCCGGTGTCGTGCAAGCCGACGCCGCTCGCGCAAGCCTCACGAATCGCGCATCAGCAATGGCGGGTGGAAATCCTCACGATTTCTTCTCCAGTCGTTCAATGAAGCTCCAACGGGCCACATGGACGGCTCCGACTACGGCTTCTCGCAGGGGTCTTCAGGATATGGTGGATCTGGCACCGGCATCCATTTTGGGGGAGGGGGATCGGGGGGCCTCGATCTGAACTCCCAGGCCGACGCCTTCCCCGATTTCGCCTCCTACCAACAGATCCTTGAACCGGGTAGCCTTGTGTTACCTCCGATTCGGGCAGGGAGCAGATCCACAGTCCCCCCGTCACGTCCTCCTCCAGCGGCGGGAGGGGGACGTGGCAGAAGTCGTGGAGGGAGAGGAGGAGGACGAGGCCGTGGCATGTCGTTGACCAATGGCGCTGGATCTGGCAGGGGAATGCGAGGATTTGTTCCTCCTGGCTCATCGTCTGGCCAAGGAGGCGTCCGAGGTCATGGGGCATCCATGTCGCACAGCGGGCCACCCGCCTTCAACTTTGGAGTCTTCGGAGGAGGACGGCGAGCCGGTGCCTCGTCGTCCCAAGGGACAAATGTGTCCGAGGACGACGGCAACGAAGAAGACGAAGAGGACTTTGGTCCTGATGGTCAGCACATGGTAAACCCCCCATGGTTACTTTCTGTTATGTTTGATTTGTGCTATTGCGAAATATGCCAATTGTTGCTCATGATATTGATACTGCTATGCATGCCGTGATCTAAGCATGTATATGTTGTTTTACAGTATATGTTGTTCATTGGTTAATTTAGGGTTAAATCATGTTTTTCTTTCCTAGAATACGTATGACAAGGCAAATTGGACAGAAGAAAAAACTTACACATTGTGTGAAATAGCATGTGAGGAAATAAGGGATGGGCATTGTCCTAATGGAGCATGGACAACTAGAGGGTACCAGAATTTGAAGGCCAAATATTTCCAAAGGGCTAACCTAAGGCATTCAACCAAACAGATAAAGAATAGATTCACCCATCTAAAGAATTATTACATTGCTTGGGTGTGGCTGAACCAACAAACTGGAGCTGGTAGAAGTGCTAGTGGAGAAATAATTGCATCAAATGCTTGGTGGGAAAAAAAAATTAAGGTATGCAGTTGTCAAAAATTTAGCTAGTTTACATGATTTTAGAGTTTTCTGTGATATTGATTTAGTGTCAATACAGGAGAAGGGGGACGCCAAGAAATTTCGCCATGGCAACCCTGAGTACTTAGATTTTCTTATAGAGATATTTCAAGGAGTTGCAGTTGATGGTTCCACAGCATACATCCCTGGTTTTGAAGATGAAGATGAAGAGGAAGGAGAAGAAGAAGCAGGGGATGCAGGGGAGGCAGCTAGAGGGGAAAGAGCTGTAGGGGATGGTTATGAGAACAGCCCCATGAGCACTAACAGCAGGAAGAGAGGGAGTAGCAGCTGTGATGTGTCCACAGCTTCTAGTCCTGGGAAAAAAAGCAAGAGCCCAGTGGTGAAGCTCATGCAGGGGCTGCTCAATTCTTTCAACTCTGATTGTGATAAGTCAAATACCCTAATTACTGAACTTGTTAACAGCAAGAAGTTAAAGGAGCAGAAGAAAGAAGAAATTGCTGAGTCATTGACAAACTGTCAGAGGTTGGCAGTAGAGTGTGGTGCAACAGAAGACAGTGTGGAATACTTTTGTGCCACACAGTTGTTTGCTTCCAAACATAACAGAGTTATGTTTAAGAACATTAGCACTAAAGAAGCAAGATTTATGTGGCTGAGGAGATGGTGCCAGCAGAAGAATTTGTATTAGATGATCCCTTTCTTTAGCTGCATATCATGGGTCTGGTCTGCATTAGTTGTGTCTTAGCTGCATTAGTTATGATCTACTTTTGTGTTGAACTATCAACTTGTTTGATGTGATGTGACGTAATGAACATGTGATGTGTGGACCTATTTAAACCTTCCCTTCTTTTCTTCTTGAAGTTTGTTCATATTATATTTATGATGTGCTTTCTTTCTATGCATATGTCACTCCTGCAGGATGGTGAAGGCAGTGGTGATGAAGATATCTCTGATGAAGATAGCAGTGATGATGAAATTGATCTTATCATTTATATTTTGAAGAAAAGAGAAATGGACAGGAGAAGAGCATGTATGCTTGCCGCCATGATTGGTACGTATTACTTGGAACTTTACTCTAATAAGGCTCCAAGAAGGGTAGCACCTGAGTCTGGACATGATTGGGTTATGAGAACATTAGCTAATAGAACTGTTTGTTACAACATGTTTAGGATGCACAGGCCAGTTTTTGAGAGGTTACATTCTGTGCTTGTGGAATCATATGAGTTGAAGTCCACAAACAACATGGATTCCATGGAGTGTTTGGGTCTTTTTTTATGGATAGTAGGTGCTCCCCAATCAGTTAGGCAAGCCCAAGACAGATTTGTTAGGTCTCTTAAAACAGTACATAGTAAGTTCAAAGCAGTTTTGACCGCTCTACTGAAACTTGCACAAGATATCATTAGGCCAAAAGATCCCTTATTCACAACAGTCCATAAGAAATTGCTTTCTCCTCAGTACACACCATATTTGGATAATTGCATTGGAGCAATAGATGGTACTCACATCCAAGTTGTGGTGCCAAATTCAGCTGCTGTTCAACATAGGAATAGACATGAGGAGAAGAGTCAGAATGTTATGTGTGTCTGTGACTTCGATATGAGATTTACTTTCGTGCTTGCTGGGTGGCCTGGTTCGGTTCATGACATGAGGGTATTCAATGATGCACAAACTAGATTTAGTGCCAAGTTTCCAAAGCTACCTCTAGGAAAGTTTTATCTCGTAGACTCGGGATACCCAAATAGGCCGGGTTATTTAGCACCATACAAGGGTATAACATATCATTTCCAAGAGTACAACGAAAGCACATTGCCAAGGGGAAGAAGGGAGCACTTTAATTACTGCCATTCTTCGTGTCGGAATGTCATTGAGAGGTCATTTGGGGTCTTGAAGAACAAGTGGAGGATTTTGTTTAGTTTACCAAGCTACTCGCAGGAAAAGCAAAGCAGAATTATCCATGCATGAGCACTTCATAATTTCATTAGAGACAGTTAAATGGCTGATACAGAGTTCGACAATTGTGACCATGATGAAAATTATGATCCATTGGGTGGAACCTCTTCTCCATCTAGCGAACCAACAAACGAATTGGACTCGCGTGTCATGAACCAATTTCGGGACTGGATTGCCGATGGATTGTGGTATTTGAAAGGAATGTAATGAATGGTTCAATTTTTCTTGTGAATTGTATTTGGTTTAACTTGTCAATTGAACCATGAGTGCTTGTAATTTGTAACATTGAAACTTCTGTGATGTATTTCAACAACTTGAGATGTATATGAGCTTCTTTGAATTTCTGTGATTGGGCTGTGATATTGATGATGAAATTGAGCGTCTCGTGGCGGGCGGCGTCTCGTGGCGGCGAAGGGGAGAGGCCGAGAGAGATCGATCGGCCGAAAACGTCTAAGTGTTGGTGAAGAAGACGAGGGCGCACCGGGAATATATATACCCCCGGATCTTTACTCCCGGTTGTTCTCAACAACCGGGACTAAAGATATCATTAGTCCCGGTTGTTGAGAACAACCGGGAGTAAAGAAAATATCTTTACTCCCGGTTGTTGACAACAACCGGGACTAAGGATTATAGCACTGCATATGATTTTCGCTTACATATGTGTTTATAAAATAGAAGTTAATGCATTAACATTATTTAAAGTACAAAGATTAATGACAATTACTTCGAAAAATTATTTTTGTCTGTAATAAATTAAGTGGATAAATCGTAATAAGCAAATATATGACTTATAATTAATAAAAATTCCAATATATATATATACTTAGCATATATATGAATGATATTATTATATTGGTAAAAACTCTAGTCAATTATAATTAGCATATGAATGCTAGTAAATTAAATGTTAAAAACTCTAATTAACATACATATGAAATTGCCACCTGTGTGATTTAAAACTTTTAAAAATTGTAAGTATCACATATAACTAGCATATACATGATGGATAATCAATACATCCAAAATAGTTTACATCGTGTACACAATAATTACGGCATTACATCGGCGGTGACGGTTGACCGCACGTACTTTCTCCTCACTATTGTTCCCTCCTTGTGATCGCTGCGTGAGTAAGGGGTGTCTTCATTTGATAGGAGGATGCTAGGGTCAATCGTCACCGTGAAAGGGGGTTGCCCATCCAACTGATCGTAATCCTCGTCAGTCTTGTCCTCAACTCCGACGATTTTTCTTTTGCCTGGGAGAACCACTTGACGCTTAGGCTCATCAGGCCCTCTGCCCTTCTTTCCTTTGCTAGACATGTCCTTCACGAAAAAGACTTGCGTTACATCATTGGCAAGGACAAAAGGTTCGTCCGAGTATCCAACCTTGTTAAGGTCAACAGTTGTCATCCCACTGTCATCAATCATTACGCCTCCACCAGTCAACCTAACCCATTGGCACCGGAACAGAGGAACCTTGAGAGGACCATAGTCAAGTTCCCATATGTCCTCGATGGCACCGTAATACGTGGCAGTTGTTCCATCGTGTCCCATGGCATCGACACGAACAGCGCTGTTTTGGTTCGTGCTCTTCATGTCTTGGGCTCTCGTGTAGAATGTGTACCCATTGATCTCATATCCCTGGAATGTCGCGATCGACCCAGACGGTCCCCTCGCCAGGAAGGCAAGTTGTTGGTTGATCGACTCGTTACCCATGAGATGTTGTCGTAGCCACGCGGGGAAAGTATCAATGTGATGCCGTGTAATCCATGCATCGGACTTACCGATGTTCCTGGCGCGAACTAGAGCCAAGTGCTCCTCGATGTAAGGAGCTACCAATGAAGAGTGTTGCAGAACAGTGAAATTGGCTTTACGGAATAAATTGTTGTCTACCGTCATTATTGCTTTCCTTCCGAGAGTTCCCTTTCCCCGTAGTCTCCCTTCATGGCGTGATTCAGGTACCCCGATTGGGCGAAGGTCTTCGATAAATTCTACGCAAAATTCGATGACCTCCTCTGTTCCATAACCCTTGGCGATGCTTGCCTCTGGACGAGCACGGTTACGAACATACTTCTTCAGAACGCCCATGTACCTCTCGAAAGGAAACATGTTGTGTAGGTACATAGGCCCGAGAATACGGATCTCTTTCACAAGGTGACAAAGCAGATGCGTCATTATATTGAAAAATGAAGGTGGAAATATCAACTCAAAACTGACGAGACATTGCACCACTTTATTCTGAAGGGTTTCTAATCTATCCGGATCGATGACCTTCTGCGAAATTGCGTTCATGAATGCACATAGCTTTGTTATTGTTGCCCGGACATTGTCTGGAAGGATACCCCTTATTACAACTGGTAGCAGTTGTGTCATCAACACGTGACAGTCATGAGACTTTAGGTTTGTGAACTTCTTCTCCTTCGTGCTTATTATTCGCTTGATATTCGTGGAGTATCCAGACGGTACCTTTATGCTCTCCAAGCATTCAAACATACTTTCCTTCTCTGCCTTGCTAAGAGTGTAGCTGGCTGGACTCAAGTAATTGCTTCCTTTCTCCTTTGGTTCCGGGTGAAGGTCGCCGCGTTGTTCCATATGCTTCAGATCATTACGTGCTTCCAGTGTATCTTTCGACTTTCCGTATACACCTAGGAAGCCAAGAAGGTTTACGCAAAGGTTTTTAGTGAGGTGCATCACGTCGATTGCGTGGCGTACGTCCAAGAATTCCCAATATGGTAACTCCCAAAATATAGAGTTCTTTTTCCACATCGCCGCGTGACCATCTTCGCTCTCTATATGCTGGCTTCCAGGCCCCTTTCCGAACACTACTTTAAGATCTTTAACCATAGCAAACACTGTTTTCCCGCTGCGATGTTTAGGCTTCGTACGGTGGTCGGCCTTATGTTCGAAGTGCTTGCCTTTCTTCCGTACCGGGTGGTTTGCTGCAAGGAATCGACGATGACCCATGTATACAACCTTCCTACAGTGCTTAAGATACGTACTTTCTGTTTCATCCATACAGTGAGTGCAAGCCTTGTACCCCTTGTTGGACTGTCCGGATAGGTTGCTAAGTGCAGGCCAATCGTTGATGGTTACGAACAGCAGCACTCGTAGGTTAAACTCCTCCTGTTTGTCCTCGTCCGACACGGGGACACCTTCCTTCTTCCACAACTGTTTAAGATCTTCGACCAGTGGTCTTAGGTACACGTCGATGTCGTTACCAGGTTGCTTGGGGCCTTGAATAATAATCGGCATCATTATGTACTTCCTCTTCATGCATAGCCAGGGGGGGAGGTTGTAGATACACATCGTAACGGGCCAAGTGCTATGGCCGCTGCTCATCTCTCCAAAAGGATTCATGCCATCCGTACTCAAACCAAACCGTATGTTTCGTGCATCCTTTCCAAATTCTTTAAATTTTCTGTCGATGTTTCGCCACTGCGAACCATCGGCGGGGTGTCTCAGCATCCCGTCCTGTTGACGCTCTTCAGCGTGCCATCGCAACATTCTAGCATTCTCCTTGTTCCTGAACAAACGCCTTAGCCGTGGTATTATAGGGAAATACCACATCACCTTAGCAGGAATTCTCTTCTTTGTTAGCTGCCCGTCAACTTCTCCTGGATCGTCCCGTCTAATCTTGTATCGTAGTGCTTTGCAAACAGGGCATGCTTCTAGGTTCTCATACTCCTCACCGCGATATAGGATACAATCGTTCGGACATGCGTGAATCTTATGAACTTCCAGTCCTAACGGGCAGACTATCTTCTTAGCCTCGTACGTTGTCTCGGGCAATTTGTTTCCCCCCCGGAAGAATGTTCTTGACGAGTTTCAATAAATCGCCAAATGCCTTGTCACTAACCCCATTTTTTGCCTTCCATTGCAACAACTCCAGAGTGGTATCCAACTTTTTGTGCCCCTACTCGCAACCTGGGTACAACGAAGTTCTGTGGTCCTCCAACATCTTGTCCAATTTATGGGCCTCCTTTTCACTTTCGCAGTCCTCCCTGGCGTCCTGCAACATCTGACCAAGATCATCCGCAACGTCGTTACCATCAGCAGCTATTTCCTCCTCGCCCATTTGATTTCCTTCAAATCCAACATACTGAGCAAAGTCCGGAATATTGTCGTCTTCCACTTCATCTTCTTCCATTTCAACACCTTGCTCTCCGTGGGATGTCCAACAATTATAGCTTGGCATGAACCCCGACTCAAACAAGTGGAAATGAATAGTCCTGGATGCAGAATACTCCTTCTGATTCTTACACTTATTGCATGGACAACAAATAAAACCCCTTTGCCTGTTAGCTTCGGCCACTCTCAAAAAATAGTGCACGCCGTCAATAAACTCTTTGGACCGCCGGTCAGCGTACATCCATTGCCGATCCATCTACATGAGTCAAATAAACCGCACACAAATAATTATTCTTACAATAATGACAGTCATACAATAATTATAAGATATCTTTATTCATACAAAAATCATAAAATATTACACCAAATAATTCTTAAAAACTATTTGTAAAGTTTTAAACTAATTTTAATGTGTTTTACTTCTTTTAATTTTCATTTTAGTTTGTTTTCTATTATTTAAGATTAACTTTCACTAGAGTTTTCCATCTCAACTATTTTATAAAACCTTGTTTAGCAAATGAACTAAATTTCTATATATTCTTTCTTCCCCACACACATTTTCTCTCTCATCAACTTACAACTAAATTTTGGAGACAAAAAAAAGTGTGCAAAACATAGGTGCAAATGTAGTATGACAAAAAAAACATTGGAGGATGAAGTTGCAAACCTTTTAGGCACCTCCGATTTGTATATAATCACCAAAATAAATTCAATAGAAATTTTGGCATGACCTCCCCTCTTTTTTGAAGTAATTTTGAAGCTTGCTCGGGCAGCTGGAGGAGGAAGAAGACATATATATATATAGGGGTGGGACTTTAGTCCCGGTTGGTAGCACCAACCGGGGCTAAAGATCACCGGGATCTTTAGTCCCGGTTGGTATTACCAACCGGGGCTAAAGATCCTGGTGATCTTTAGTCCCGGTTGGTAATACCAACCGGGACTAAAGTTAAGATCTTTAGTCCCGGTTGGTGTTACCAACCGGGACTAAAGATCCCGGGGGGGCCTGACAGGTCCTGACAGCATTCGAACCGGGACTAAAGATGATGTTTAGTCCCGGTTGGTAACACAAACCGGGACTAAAGATCAAATATGCCCGTTTCCCTTTTGAACCGGGACTAAAGATCATCTTTACCCCGGTTTTTATTGCATCCGGGACTATTGTGGAAATCGGCCGACCGACGAAAGATGGTTTCTCCACCAGTGAGAATTCCTCCCCTCCTCATGTCGTACGTACATGTGCATGTCTCCCGAAAGAAAAATCAGGATATATCTACTCTATATTCATTGATGCATATGTAAATATGTATAACAAATTACGTTAATATGAACCAATTAAAAGGAGGGCTAGCTTGATGGTACATTATTAACAATAATAATTTTTCGAGATTTATTAAAAAAATTGCCCCAAAACATTCAATTAAAAAAGAAAAACACATTACCTTTTAATTTGAACTTAATTTGTTACACATGTTTTCTAAACGAACTAAGTCTATCTCCATTTTAAATGGTGAAGAAGAAAATGATAATTACGTATACTGATGCATTAAATATTACATAGTAGAAAGGTAACAGATACCTAACAAAATTTATTTAAGCAAAGTCGGCAGATAAATTTATGAAGAAAACATATTTCTGAAGTTTGGCAAGTATGGTTGACATTCATTCCTGGTAAGTTTTTCAAATATAGCCTACGATATACATGCCCGCACAAATGTGCGGGCTACCATCCTAGTTATATATAAAAGTAGAAGGACCATTATCTTAGAATTTCGATGTGGAAATGAAGAATATAAAACTGGGAAATAAATATATATAGTAATTGAACAGCTTATTTGGCATAGCTCTAGATCTCACATTCACGGTACACTTTTAGTTTGTATGTTAAAATATTTAGGTTTGAAATTTTAAATTTTTATTAATTAAAATGAGAATAAATTGATTATCCAAATATTATCAAAATAATCGTAGATCTGGATTTATAAATTAGATTTATAGAATTAGAAATAACCAAGTTAAGAAAATCTTGAATGCAGAGCTGTGCCAAAACTAACCTAATTGTGACGGAAAAAAGACACCCGCCTTTGTAACAGAATTGGTGTACATATGTGGGAGTATTAATTCAACGTACATCATCAACAAGGTGTGTAGCGATGACGCCTGGCGCGATGCAGTTCACACGCATCCTGTCGCTCGCCCATTCAACAGCTAGGCTCTTGGTAATTTAATTTGATTCATCGCTCCTGAGATTAGTAAGGGTATTATCTTGCGATTAATTCTAACTAACATTAGTGGAGAATCGATCTTTACTCGATCGACCAAAATCGGTACTAAAACCTTTATAACCAGACAATAAGACCAATGTACTAATTAAGTACAAACCAAAATCACAAACGAGAATAATTATTTTCTAATTACACTCAAGGAATTTATGAATGGCAAAATATCCAGTGCACACAAATTTCTCGTGCTGCCTCTAACTAACAAAATTGACCAAAAGACGTCATAACAAGCCATATCTTCGTATGTCTACTACTGTGTCTTAATTAATTAGTTATATCGAACCTATTTGTATTTACTGAGCTTTTTTGTATAATATATATAGTCAATTTTATTTGTTGTTTTTTTATTGTTTGTATGGGTCTGGATATGTCTAGTGTAATTCTGTATAAGCCAAAATATAGTTAATATGGTTAACTTGTTAATTTAATCAACAATGAATACATATATCATGGTAAAATCTAAACCGAGAAGCCTCTCGGTTTAGTGCTAACCAGCGACGATCCAATTGTGAGAAGAATTACTGCTACACGTGCTGATGTGCGTGTTGTTTTTCCTCTTAGACATGTGTGTCTTTTTCTTCCTTCTTATAAAGTTTTCTCTTAAATTACTTATCCGATTTACAATCCAATTACACCATTGTGTTCGTTACAATTAAATCTTCACAACAAGATCTTACATGATTATATTACGATGAAAAAATATTTATATTTGTAAATTACTTTTATTATATACTAAGTTACTTTTATAATATATATAAGTTACTTTTAGATTTGACTAAATTACTTATATACATTTATAATGCTCTAAGTTAATTATTCTTATTATTGTTTTTAGTTAATTCTATATTTTGTGGACTTTATAAATCTTCTCTACACTTTACTTGCAAATTCACTCTACATAGTTTCTTATTTCAGCTCACTCACAATATAATTATTTCTACTACAGAGAGTTACTCCCCCCGTTTCATAATGTAAGTCATTTTAGTGTTGCCCACATTTATATAGATGTTAATGAATCTAGATATAGTTCTAAATTAAAGTTACTTTCTTTTTGTTATAAGTTACTTCTATAATATATGTAAATTAGTTTTAAGCTTTACTGAATTTACTTTTATATGTCTAAGAAGTAACTTAGTGAAATCTAAAAGTAATTTAGACATATCATAAAAGTAATTTGTGATTCTTCATGAAAATATAATCATGTGAGATCTTGTTGTAAAGATTTAATTGTTACGAACACAACGGTGTAATCGGATTATAAATCGGATGAGTAATTTAAGAGAAACTTCTCTAAGAGGAAAAAAAATACATAAATATTGAGTGAACTAGTAGCTTTTTTTTTTTTGGAAAGAATGGTGTCTCTTTTTAGCACTATCCAGCTAGCACTCTCGGTGTAGTTGTGTCCATATATCATTTAGAAGGTATAATAGTTTTGAAAATATGTTAGGCAATAATGGTTACATTTCAGAATCTAAACAGCATCAGCTAAACAAAAGGAAGGAAAGAGCTTATAGTAGAAGAGAGAAGTAGAGTGACTATACGTAATAGGGAAACGTAACTATACGTAAGTACGTCAAGTATGTGCAAGGAAATGAGACTGGTACATACGTTAGGTAGGTGGGATGGGAGGTGGTGCTGTGGGTTTTGTTTTTTCCATTGCAAGATTAATCCTATGGCCTACAATTGCAGATGTTCTATTTTATTTTTTCAAAATTTCTCGAATTTATCTAATCTATTAGATCGCCAGATGACGACCTATGAGCATCTGTAAGATGTTTAATCTATTTTGCTATAGATAGAAGATGACGGGAGCTGATGCTTTATCCTCCCTTGCACACGCACTTCTAATATTACCAGAGTTTCAACTTCCTTGAAAAAAATAAAAAAAAAATCTAAACTATTAATTGGTGCGCACAGTGAATACGTTCTAAATTTTGTGCTCTTTTTAGTTACCTTTTGCTGCACAGAAAGCACAAATGGGAAGAGATGGGAACCCGGTAACAGTTGATATGCCGGAGATGTTGACGACGTTGCCCTTGCCGGAGGTCTTGAGGAGAGGGTGCATCAGCTGGCTTAGGTGGAAGCATGACTCTAGGTTGCCCGCCATCACTCTGGAGAGCTCCTCCGGCGTCACGTTCACGGCTGGTTTTAGGAAGAGGAAGCCAACATTGTTCACCTGCAGGTAAGTTAACAAATTATAAGTCATCTAATAACCATTTTCTGTATCTCTACCCAACTTCTACACCTCTTTATAGCATTGAGAGAAATAGATTAAGAAAATGTTCAAGAGATGGATCTGCAACCAAGAACCAAGTGTACTAGCTCCTTGTCGCGATCTGGCAGACACGCCGCCACAAGCTAGCACATGCACACATGTGAAGGTTCTTGCATTTTGTAAGGGAAAAAAATGGAGATCAAGGCTAGGTCGTCAGTTTGTCGTGGTTTGGTGTATGCGTACAAGGATGTCGAGCTTGCCGTCGAACATGGCGGTGACCCTGCCGGCGAGCGCCTCCCTGTCGGCGCGGGCTGACACGTCGCAGACGGAGGAGGTGATGGAGAGCTTCTTGGCGCTCCACTCCTCCAGGCAGCTGTTCAGGGTAGCCTCGTTCCGGGCGCACGTGTGCACCGTCGCGCCGAAGCTCGCCAACTCCTCCACGATGGCTCGCCTGGATGATGCATATATAAATGCTTAATTTCTGCCACTAAGCTAGTAGTAATGTGCCGAAGCAACGATATGATCAAACTGACGATGAACAGACAGGAGGTCAGAAATTAAGGCACACAAGCTAGTACTGATTCTTTTTTTTTTGAGGGAAACTACGGCGGGTGTTTAACACCAGCCTGAAGCTAGTACTGATTCTAGAGAGGCTATATAGTCTATTGGTGCCGATTTCGGTGCGATTAGAACTAATGACCGGATAGACACTAATCAGAAAAGTCATTGGTGTTGTTTCTAGCTAGGGTAGCGCTGGTAGCCTCATAGACGTCCATGCTAGGCCAGAACATGGTGATGACCGGGTTGCGCATATAATTAAGAACGTAATCTAAAGAGCTTGAATTGGTTGGAGAGCTAGCTGTATTTGGGATTTTGGGATGAGGTCCTCGAGCGCCTTAATTTGTTTCCTCTTCTCAAACAGATGTGAAAACTACGTGGACCTTGGATTCGATGAAGGGATGAATATTATTTAGTTACCCGATTCCTTTGCTGCCGCCGGTGACGAGAGCTGTGGCGCCGGCGAGGCTCCACCGCCCGGTCTCCTGCGCGCTGCTGCTGGATGCCATCATCTCTTGGGGTTGGTGTGTGAGGGAGACAATAGAGTGGAGTACTTGAGTACTACTTGTATGGGCATAAAGCGTTTGACGCCATATATCTGCACAATATTTTGGGTGCTTGTTTAGCCGCAAGCCCGCAAGGCCCGCAACCGCTTGCCAAGCCCCCTTCCTTGTGTCCACCTCATGTCTCTTCTCGTCATCTCTATCTCTTCTTGTCATCTAATTAGACTCGTTTAGCAAGGACATACTTTCTATTATTTATACAAGGATTTCCAAAAAAAAAAGTCTTATCTCATCGTATCCACGGTAGAGACGTAGATTACCTTCTAATTGTAAAATGACTAGAAAAAAAATAAATGTGCGTTATAATAGGTGAAGATATTTTTCACGATTGATAAAAACTTTGCCAATAGAAACGCTAAACTGAAATAAGACAAACAAAACAATGGGAAAAAAAGTTAGAAATCACATATAACATTGTACCCGGTTGCGAAGTGAGCATAGCTCAACTGGTTAGGTTCCTTGTGGTGGAACCAGCCCACCCGGGTTCAAATCCTAGATTTGACACGGGTGCTCGCATTTACGGCTAATTATTCTTTCAGTGGTAGGCGATGTACCCGTCGACAGCGAGGCGCCTGTGGTGACTTCGTCAATCTCAAAATATGCCGACCCAGTCTTCCGGAGGTGCTCATAGTGATAGGGTGTGCGTGTGTGCGTTCATAGGGGTGAGTGTGCTCGAGGCGCCTGTGGTGACTTCGTCAATCTCAAGATATGCCGGCCCAGTCTTCCGGAGGTGCTCATAGTGATAGGGTGTGCGTGTGTGCGTTCATAGGGGTGAGTGTGCTGCCGGCCCAGTCTTCCGGAGGTGCTCATAGGGGTAGGGTGTGCGTGTGTGCCTTCATAGGGGTGAGCGTGCGCACGTTGTGAGCGCCTGTGTTTGATAGGGTGTGCGTGTGTGCGTTCATAGGGGTGAGTGTGCTCGAGGCGCCTGTGGTGACTTCGTCAATCTCAAGATATGCCGGCCCAGTCTTCCGGAGGTGCTCATAGTGATAGGGTGTGCGTGTGTGCGTTCATAGGGGTGAGTGTGCTGCCGGCCCAGTCTTCCGGAGGTGCTCATAGGGGTAGGGTGTGCGTGTGTGCCTTCATAGGGGTGAGCGTGCGCACGTTGTGAGCGCCTGTGTTTGTACTGTGTTTCTCAAAAAAACATTGTACCCGGTTGCACTCGCTTCATGCGTCATCCCACACGAATAATCTCTTATATACACCATTCCATAGCCTCATAAATCGATCGGGTGGCTATGCCATAGGTTAATGCATATGGATTTTGCTATACCTCACCGACTAATGATTGAACTTTTTAATTATTCAATTAGTGAAAGGTTTTTTTACCATAGATAGAAAACTTCTACATGGTAACAAACTTGCCGCATATCAATTGTAATTTCAAAAGGAAAATATTTATGAGAGAAATTTGGAAAAATAAAAGAAAAGGAAAGGAGAGGGAAAGTGAGGTAATTGGAAGGAGAGGGAGAGGATTAGGATGATCGGAAGAAAAGGAATGAACAAAAAGAAAACAGATCGCGCAACACCGAGTGGAGGTGCATAGGATGGGGAGGCAGGATGGTGTGGGCCGGTTGGGATTGGGTTTGGAGATGGAGGGGCCGGGCTGGAATGCTGGAAGTGAGTGTATATTAGTTATTTTAGGCTTATGGTGAATTGGATATAGGCGACGTAGACTTATGGTGAATTGGATATTGGCGACGTACAACTAACTCAAAGACAGATGACGTACTAAAATTTTCGTGTAAATATCTTTTAATTTTTATAATAGTAGAGAAAAGGAAAAAAATATATGTCATTAAGTTAGACCACAAAATTTGATATACAAATGGCGTCTCCCAGTTCAAACAGAAATCACTTTGTCCCGCTTAATTACATGTAAACTCTCATAACACAACTACTTATTATCATTGTCTGGCAATGATGGGTCCATTTTTAATTGATGAAATTGTATATGTACCACAAAAATGATCCCGTTTCAAAGTCGAACTACCATTTTAAGCCCGCTTTTTCAAGTTTGCTCATTGGACCATTCTTTTTAAAAATGAAGGTTGGGCCTGACCTATTACGTGAAAGTAACCTAATGGTGTTAACTCACTAAGAAAAGATGTTCATACCCTTTGCCATTTGACCCTACTTTCCCAATTTTTTTATTCAATCCAACTTTTTTGCACCGCCATCTGAGAGCTCAAAAAAGTGATTAGGCTTTACATGATTACTGTCAATCAAATGTTAACAGAAAGACATAAATCTCACCTCTGGGTGCCACTGTGTGTCACACACAACTTGCTTAAGGTGTGGCTGCGTGATTTGTTGCCAACAATGTATCCTGAAAATAATGGCTACTTGAAACAAATATTGAACTTGCACTTTAGCATAGGTAGACTTCACTACCTGAATAGGTCAGCCTCGTTCCCATTTCTCTGGTCCTTCACGTTTTTTTGCTAGTACCATTCCTGATGTACGTGAGAGTGTCCCGATCTTTCGATGAGAGGATAAGTCGTTGGATGGAGCAACGTTGGTAATCCAACTATAACTATCCAGGGACGTTGCGCCTTAGCAATCGTTACACCAACTGTAGAGGTAGTCGTGAATGTCAACGGATGCACGGTCAGCCTAACCACGAGGATATTTGTTCCTGCAAGCAATCGAGAACTAGCAATTACAAGATGAACAGGCAACTCAATTTGCGGAATAAAGTTTTAAGATTGAATCAACAAAAGTATCACAGGTGGGGTTTCGTAATGAGCAAACCAGCGATCTAACCGATCACGGGATTACATGGTAAAGTAGCAAGCTAAACTTTGATCTAAACAAAGCCCGGATTGATCTACGGCAGCTAAGGGAAATAAATAGGTGGGAGGACAAGTTAGGGTCGCCCTCTAACCCTAAGATGCATCCCTAATGGACCCAACTTGATACACACCCAAATAAGGTGACGCAACACCATGGATAGAAAAAGGTCTCTATGGTAAAACGATGATTGTGGCCTCTCCAGAACAGATATGGACATTGTAGATTATGTGATCTACTAAACATAATTTGCTAAACCGATACATGATCACCCTAATGCGGAATTTTAGGATTACACTGACCGTTATTTGAAGCCATGGATGCGATTCTCCCTTTGTTGTCAACCGGAGTGGAAGTAGGGGATCGAGAACCTCGAACCACCTCCTCGCTTGTCGGTGTAGGTGAAGTAGATTGTCACACCCTGAAGTTCTTCTCCCAAGCCTAAATTTAATTTATAAATGGTCTTGAGAAATTACCGGTGTAAAAGCAAGAGTGAAACCCTAATCAAATTAATGCAAATAATAATCGGAAATGGCATGTGGAATTTTTCTTGAGTTCTACATTTCGAAATATGCTAACAAGATTTTTAGTGGAATTTTCAGAGCTCTAGAAATAATTTTAACCAATTAAAAATGAGCATAAGTGACGGAGCGTGGGGCTCCTCACCGGGAGACCGCGCAGGCCCCCCTTTGCCGGTTCGGCCGGGGGCGCTAAGTGAGGTTCTTCGCCCTCGATCTGAGGAACGTCAGCGAGAGAGGAAGTGCACAAGACACGGGCGACGTAGACAGGTTCGGGCCGCTGAGAAGCGTAACACCCTACTCCTATGTTCTGGTGGATCTGTGTGTGAAGGAATCCAGCGAGCCGGAGAGCGAGAGAGAGTTCAGGCTCTAGAACCCCTTTTTCTTCTCTTCTCTTCTCCCCTTCTAGGCCTGGGCCTCCTTTTTATCTGGTCAGGGGTCACCACATGGGCCTCTAGCTGCCTAAGAAAGGAAACATGCTTTTTACAATGAGGGCTAGTCTACAGCCGGAAGTGACCTCTGACAAGCAGAGCACACGCCTCCTGCCCCCCTCGCCAGCTTTCCCGGTGGACGCCCATTTCAACCTTCATTCAATGGCCAGCGACTTCCTTGCCATGCTTGCGCTGAAGCCTGGACTGGATCTGACCGGGACTGACATACCAACTCCAGGAGTTAGCACGCCGGCTCCGGCTAGGGACGAGAGCCAGGAAGCTCTCATCATTCCGACGGGACGGGGCGAGGCGTGTGACAGGCCGCCTGTTGCCACCTAACCCGCGATCTGACCGGTCTGTGACCGGTCACACGCCGCGACCGGTCACGGACCGGATAAGCGTGCGCTGCGCCGCATTAAATGCGGCGTGGCGCGCTCGTCCAACCCGCTATAAATGCGGTTAGGTGAGCCCCGCTGTGCTCACCTAACCCACACACGTGGCGCCAAAACCACAGGGGGTCAGGGCGCCCCAGCCCTCGGGGCCGAAACGGGGGCGGCCCGACCTCTCGGGGAGACAGAGGGAGGGGTGGCCACGTCACCCTCGGGCCCGACCCCCCCGAGGGGGTCAGGCCACGTGGGTGACCGCGGCTACCCAAGCCTCTAGTCACGATACCCCCGACCCCATGTCACCGACAGTAGCCCCCGGCGTTACGCCAAGGCGATCACCTCCCTCGAGGGAAGCGCTCGGGCGTGACGCCACTCCTTAGGCCCGGTGACAGGTGGGGCCGGTCCCTACAGGCGGGCAGAAACCCAGCGGTCGCAAATCGCGCGCATCGGCAAGGGAAAACCGACCGACAATAATGAGCGGCCTCTTTAAGACCGCTACATTACTCGAGCAGCGCGCGATTCGGGACGAGCCGGTTCGTTTCGCCTGGAGACATGATGATGGCGCTTTTCGCGGTTGGCGAGCGTAGTTAATGCGCGCACGATCTGCCCCATCTCAACCGCCACGGCCACACATCTGCCGCGTGCGCCGCAAACGGGTGAGTGGGGTTAGTGGAGGCGTGGGCGCGAGAAACGAGGGGGCGAGGTAGTGGGCGCGGGAAGCGAGGAGCCGGGCATAGCGTTGGCAAGGGTGTAAAGACGCTGAGGAAGGGATTCGTTTCCTTCCTCTCGCCACTCTTCCCCTTGCCTTCGCCACTCGCGCTCCAACTCTTCGTTTCCCGTGCCCTACCCTTGCCGCACTCGCTCGCTCTCAAGCTCCTCCTCCGCCGGCGTCATGGCACGGGGCTCCGCACCGCTCGACGGTAGCATGCTGCCGCCTTCCCGCATCGTGAGCGAGAGGCAGGCCGGGCTGCCGCGCCGATTCATGCCGGAATCTGCCACCGGCCGGGAGGTGGTCGCGCTAGGCGAGGGACTCCCGGCGCCACACTACCCGGGGCGGTCCGTCTTCTTCCTCTCTTTCGCAATGGCGGGGCTGGTCCCGCCATTCTCTATTTTTTTCATGGATATTCTGGAGTTTTATGATCTCCAGATGGCGCACCTCACCCCTAACGCGATAATGACGTTGGCCATCTTCGCGCACCTGTGCGAGATGTTTATCGGGGTGCGCCCATCTCTCCGGCTGTTCCGGTGGTTCTTCACCGTACAGCCGGTGTCGCCGCCGACGGTAGTCGGTGGCTGCTACTTCCAGCCGCGGGGGCAGGTGCTGAACCGCTACATTCCCTGCGTCCTCCGCAAAAAGTGGGACGACTGGAAGAGCGATTGGTTCTACACCCCCCTCGCCGATGAAGCGCGCCTCCGACTTCCGAGCCAGCCGTAGATCTGGGAGATGGCTACGACGCCGTTCTTGACCGCCTCGCGGGTCTGCGATCCCAGGGGCTCACGGGAGCCATGGTGTTCGGCGACTACCTTCGTCGCCGGATCGCGCCGCTCCAGCGGCGCGCCCGGGGCGCCTGGGAGTACACCGGGCCCGAGGACTACATGAGGACCCACCAGGGGCGCAAATGGGACTGGGACCCTGAGGACTTCAGGATGGTGGTCCAACGGGTGCTGAATCTCAGCTCCGTGGAGGCATCCCTCATCCCCCAAGGGGTCCTCCCCCTTTGCTGCGATCCAGAGCGCGCCAACATCCTGACCATCATGCAGGAGGTCGGGGCGTCGGGGGAGCGGGCCCCCCGAGGCCACGATGGCGCGGGCGGGAGCCGCAGGGGGGAACAATCTACCCCGGGAGGGGGTCGTGCTTCTGGGCCCCGCGACGGGGGCCCGGAGGGCAGCCGTCCTGCCGACGCCCGGGAGAAGAGGAAGCAGGAGGGTACCCCTCCCCCATCTCCTCCCCGAGGGGGCGGGGTGGTGCGTGCCAGCAGCAGGCGCCCGGAGGGTGCCGTGCTGACGCCGCAGCCCGAGGGGGAGCGAAAGAAGAAACGGCTCCGCAAGATGGGGGGGACCGAGCCATGCCGGGGGAACCTCATCTCGCCCCCGAGGTGGTCGTTTAGCCGACCTCCCCGCAGGTTCGTCCCCGCGCCCACCGCGGCCGTATTCATTCTCCTATCTCCCAAGGCGAGTTTTCACTCACCCGTTTCTTTTTGTCTTCTGGTTTTTCTTCTGCCTCAGCGAGATCCTGTCGCGCCCCCCCCCCCCCCGCCCGCCATCCCAAGTCCGGCGGGTCTGAGGTCGAGGAGACGGCGACCGCGGAGGCCCGGAGGCGGGAAGCTGACCAGCGAGAAGCCGCGGACCGCCTCCGGGAAGCCGAGGAGGCTGCCCAGGAGGCCGTCCGGGTTCGCCAGGCTGAGGAGGCCGCTCGAGAGGAGGCCAGACTCCGCCGGGCCGGGGAGTCCGTCCGGGAGGCAGAGGCGGCGCGCGCACGCCAGGCGGCCTGCCAAGCCCCCGACCCGACTCCGCCCGAGGCGACGACGACTTCCGAGGCCACCCACGACGAGGCCGCGGGCGCGCCGCTCGGGCCCGACCCCTCGGGCGACGCTTGGGACGAGCCAGCTTCGGGGGACGCCCCCGAGTCTGGCACGTCGATCGGCGGGCCGAGCCGCGCGGCACCCACACCGAGACGGCTCTCCCCTCTGCCTTCCGCTGCCCCACTGAGCGCGGAGTCCCTCCTGCAGGCCTTGGCCGCCGCGAACAGCACGGTGCTGGACGGGTTAAGTGCCCAGATGGAGGCCCTGCAGGCGGAGCGGGCGGAGCTCGACGCGGCGTGGGCGCGCGTCGAGGAGGGGCGGCGCTCGGTGGAGGCCATGGTGGAGGCGGGCCGCAAGGCACACCGCCGGCACGCCTCACAGCTCGAGGCCCGTCGTAGGGACCTGGCGGAGATCGCCAGGGAGGTGGAGGAGGAGCGGGAGACTGCCCTCATCGCCACCGCCGTGCTCGACGAGGCGCGGGACGACCTCCGCCTCCAATACGGGAGCCGGGCGGCGGAGCTAGAGGAGAAGCTCGACGCCGCCCGGGGAGTCCTTGACGCCGCCGCTGCCCGGGAACGGCGGGCGGCGGAGAACGAGGCGGCGTCCCGGCAGCGCGAAGAGGCCCTTGAGGCTCGCGCCACGGCGCTGGAGGAGCGCGCCCGCGCCCTGGACGCGAAGGAGAGAGACCTGGCGGACCGCGAGGCCGCCGTCGCCGCCCGGGAGGCAACACTGGCGGCGCACGAGGCCGCCTGCGCCGAAGAGGAGTCCGCACTCCGCCTCCGCGAGGACGAGCTCACCGAGCGGGGGCGAGCTCTCGAGGAGGCCGAGGCCGTGGCGCAGCGGCTGGCGGACAGCCTGTTCCTCCGCGAGGTAGCGCGGGAGGAGCAGGCGCGCCGCAATCTGGAAGGCGCCCGCGCCGAGAGGGCCGCGCTGGATCAGTGGGCCGCAGAGCTCGAGGCGCGGGCGAAGGAGCTGGACGCGAGAGCGCACAGCGGCGGGGCGGCCGCGGGCCAGGGCGACCTAGCCGCCCGCCTTGCAGCCGCCGAACACACCATCGCCGAGCTGCAGGGCGCGCTGGACTTGTCCGCCGGGGAGGTCGAGGCCCTCCGCTTGGCGAGCGAGGTAGGGCCCGGCATGCTTCGGGACGCCGTCTCCCGTCTAGACCGCGCCGGGCGGCAGGCGGGCCTCTGGGGCAGGCGGTACGCGAAGTACGCCGCCAACCAGGGGGGCCTCGCCCAGCGCCTCTCAGAGATGGCCGGGACCCTCAAGCGGCTCCCCGAGGAGCTCGAGGAGACGATCAAGTCATCCTCGAGGGACCTCGCCCGGGGGGCGGTGGAGCTCGTACTGGCAAGGTACCAGGCCAGGGACCCTGACTTCTCCCCGTGGGCAGCGCTGGAAGAGTTCCCTCCCGGAACCGAGGACGGCGCGCGCGCGCAGGTCCGGGACGCCGCCGACCACATCATCCACAGCTTCGAGGGTACGGCCCCTCGGCTCGCGTTCGCCCTCGACTCCGACGAGGAGGGCGGTGACGACGGTGCGGACGACAGCGACGACAAGGAGGGCGGTAACTTTTCCTTCTTCTTCCGAGGCCTTCGGCCCCCTTCTTGTATAGACTGATTTAATCTGCAATCAAGTAAAGAGGAAATTTCTGCGTCAGTTCTGTTTGTTGTGTGTATAAGACGAGGATGGTCTGTGCCGCGGTCATTCTGTGTCTTAGCTTGAACAAGGGCTCGTGCCCAGGTCCCAGCCTCAAACGGCGCGGGTCGGGGCTAGTGCCTGGGGAGATCCTCGTGTCGAGACTGGCCAGGCTGGGAGCGCGGTGACCGAGGGTTATGGATGACCCGATTGTGGGCCTTTGCCGATTCCCCCCCGAAGTTCACCACGCCCCGGGGCACGGCTCGGTTCTGGGCCCCGTTTGGCGATTTTAGCCGGCCCGGGCCACCGAGGGCAGGGTCAAGCACGAGCGTGCTAATTCAAGCCAAGATTCTTCAAAAGGAAACGATGGCACAGACACAGTCCTCAGGAAATCGAAAATGCTTTTATTGAAATACGGAAGAGAAAAAAGGTAAGTATATGCATGTGGTAGCCCAGGCCAACCCTGCACGCCCGGGGGGGTGCGGGGTTGGCCCGAGCCCGAGACATGACACCCGACCCCCACTAGGGGTAGAAGCGACGAAGGTGTTCGATGTTCCACGGGTTAGGCAGCTCTGTGCCGTCGCCCGTGGCCAGCCGAACGGAGCCCGGCCGGGGGACGCCGATCACTCGATACGGACCCTCCCACATTGGTGAGAGCTTGCTCAGTTCAGCACGCGTTTGGACGCGGCGTAGGACGAGGTCGTCGACGCAGAGTGATCGGGCCCGGACGTGGCACTGATGGTAGCGCCGCAGGCTCTGCTGGTAGCGCGCGGCTCGGAGGGCCGCGCGCCGTCTTCACTCTTCCAAATAGTCGAGGTCGTCTCGGCGAAGCTGATCTTGATCAGCCTCGGAATACATGGTGACCCGAGGGGACCTCAGGGTGAGCTCAGATGGGAGGACCGCCTCCGCGCCGTAGACGAGGAAGAAAGGCGTTTCCCCGGTTGCTCGGCTTGGCGTGGTTCAGTTCGCCCAGAGCACCGCTGGCAGCTCCTCGATCCACGAGTCGCCGTGCTTCTTGAGGATGTTGTAGGTCTTGGTTTTGAGGCCCTTGAGGATTTCCGCGTTGGCGCGCTCCACTTGGCCGTTGCTTCTGGGGTGGGCGGGGGAGGCGAAGCAGAGCTTGATGCCCATGTCTTCGCAGTAGTCACCGAAGAGTTCACTAGTTGTCACGACCGAAAATAACCCAACGGGCGTTCCTTACGTGCGTGCATTATTCCTTGTCCCAGGAGGCAAGGTACACCAAAAGTTGATACAGTTCAGAGTTCAACAAGCGGAAGCGTAAATAGTTAATTTATTACATGGGCAGCGAAGGCCCAGCACACACAAAGACAAACGAGAAACAGCGGAAGACTAGGGCGACGACCACAGGCGCTTGACGGCAGGCACGAGCTAGACACCAAAATCTTCATCTTCCGGAGACTCCTCTTCTGGGTTTGGGAAAAATTGAGCAAGACTGAGTACAACCACCGTACTCAACAAGACACACCGACAAGTGCATAATAAATGCAAGGGAGTACAAGGGAGTTATAATATAAAGGGTTAGGGTTGCAGTAAACAGCATTAAAAGACACTTAGTTGCTCAAAGCTATTTTGTAAACACGATTCTAGAACTATACAATATTATTTATCAAGGCCGTGAACCCACACGAACCTGCCTTAACTCAAGGCCTACGATGATTCAGACCGAACCGGCAACCCGACCCTGGGTCCCAGCTCGTCCCAAGCCAACCCAGGCCAACCATTCCTCCTTTTAGTTGTTAAGCAGGTTTTAAGAATTAAAACACTAACTTGGGTACATTGCTCGGCTTGCCCATAACCGAGGGCGCGGCTATTCGAATAGATTATACTCTGATCAGAGGTGTACATCTTTACCCACAAGACACATCTTCCTCACGTGCAACCACGTGCCACATACCACCACGGTATACAGACGGAAGACGTGACATAGTTTCCAACCCATCCTAGCCATAGACAAGAGTACCGACCCAATCCCACCTACGGCCGGAACCCCCGGGACAGGTAGGCAGGACTGAGCCCCTAGCAGCAGGACACCGGCCCTGTGCCATGACATCTCGACTACCGGGCCGCAGCTCGTGTAGCCTTTATTTATCCTAGAGATGTCCATCGACCCCCGACTTCGTCCATCTCCATCCGTGTACTTTTGTTTATAACCAGACTGAGCCACAAACTAAGCCTTACCCACTAGACATGTGGAAGTACGGTAGTGCTTTGCAACAGAGGCCCGAAGACCGGTCCTTATATGGCCAAGGTGCTACTATCAAAACCATGCACCCCGAGCCCAGCCTAAAACCATTTTGAGGGTTTTGAATAGAGGGGGAGGTGTGAATCCAATTCCACAATAATCAAACCATTCCATAGTGTCCAGGTGATACGAATATCCCAAAGTCTAGAGTTGAAAAACCACCTAATGTTACCTAATTAAATAGCGAAGCATCTACCTAAAATCATACTAGTGGTACCATGAGTAGAGTGTCCACTAGTTGGGGTTTTGTTTATTCTAGGGTGAACAAGGAAGTAATAACAATAACAATAATAAGGTCATAACAAAGGTAAATAGGCATGGCTAGATAAAACAGTGATAACGCGGGAATTTAAATAAAGCGATAATGCAATAATTTAAAGCAACATAATTTTATAAACTAGGATTCAATATGTTCAAAGATGATGTGACTTGCCTTGCTCGCTTTCCCAAACGTCGGCTTCAACCTCCACGAAGAGCGGATCTTCCGAAGCTGCAGCGTCTACACGACCAACGGAAAAGAAAAGGCTTTTACTCTAATAAACTCCATATAACAAGCAGAAACAAAGCACAAAAATGGGTTCTTGACTTCTTAAGGAAAAATTAGAGACTTGAACGGTCTAATTCCGAGTTCAAATGGCCAAGTTATGGCCATTTGAAGTTTATATGCTCTTTAAATGAATATTTGCGAATTTCTTCATTTAAATTTTAATTTAAAATGGATTTATTGCGTCAGCCGAGGGGAGGGGCGCGCGGACTGGGTCCACGGGAGTGGGGCCCACGTGGCAGCCCCACGGCCCACGGTGGACCGGGCGCACCCGGGGTCGCACCGGCCGGCGCCGTGGGTCCCACGCGTCAGCCGCACCTAAGGGCGCGGGCGGCTGACAGCCGGGCCCCACACGGCAGCCGCGGGGCGTGCCCAAAGGCGGCCACGCCGGCACAGCCGACGGGAGGCGGCGCGCCCGCGCCCCTATGGTCGCCGGTGGCGGCCATAGGTACGGCGGAGCGGCGGCCGAGAGAGGGGAGGGAAGGGGGAAACGAATCGGCGGTCCACGGCTCACCCCGGGTCGATGGCGACGACGGGAACGGCGACCGGAGCTGAGGAAGGCGGCGGCGCGGCTCGGGTGGACGGGGTCGACGGTGCTCCGGCGGTCGGCGTGCGAAACGGAGGGGTGGACGAGGTCGGCGAGGATGCGGCGAAGCCGAAGGAGGCGGCGCCGAGGGGAGAGGTGGTCCGGGGCGACAACGGCGGCGGACCGGAGCTCGGCGGCGACGGCGGAGAGAGAGAGCGACGGCGCGAGCTCGATTCCGGCGGGGAGAGAGAGCGGCGAGTGGCGGAAACGGTGGAGGGAGGCACGGGGAGGGTTTATATAGGGTTAAGAGAGGGAAGGGGTGGCCGGAGGAGGGGGAAACGGGCGCGGGAGTCCCGGCCGCCATTAATGGCGCCGGCGAGGTTAGGGGGAAAGTTTCCAAACGAATCCGAGGGAGAGAGAGAGGGAAAAATGGGGGGAAAGGGGGAGGGGATCCCGGGGAATATTTCCCCCCTCTTGATTGCACGCTGGGTGGACGGGGGCGGCGGGATTCGCGGCGGCGGCGGCGGCGCTAGGGCGCGGGCGGGGCGGCGGGAGAGGCGGGAGGAAGGGGATGACGGGTGGGCCCCACCCGTCAGCGAGGGTGGCGGGCGGGCCGGCCCGTCAGCGGCGCGCGCGCGGGGAGGAGGCCGAATGGGCCGCGGGGAAGAGGAGAGAGAGGGAAAGAGATGGGCCGAGCCGGCCCAAGAGGGGGAGGGGGGGGGAAAAAGGACTTTTTAGAGCTTTTCTTTTTATAAAACCATTTTAACTTCGTTTATTTCTTAATAATTATTATTTGTGCTCTGAAAATTCCACTAAAATTTATTTACGCATTTTAGGCTTTTAGGAAATATACAAAAATCCTCCAAGCCTTATTTGACTTTTAACTTTGCACATTTTAATTGTTGGAGGCTTTCACATGGATTTTAATTATTCTAGGCATAATTTCGAGGATGTATTTTAGAGTCGTTTTGAGACGCGACAAACCTACCCCCCTTAAACGGAATCTCGACCCCGAGATTCGGAAGAACTGGCGAAGAGATCGGGATGGGCTGCCTTCAGCTCGTCTTCACGCTCCCAGGTAGCTTCTTCCTCGGCGTGGTTGCTCCATTGGACCTTGCAAAAACGGATTACCCGGTTCCTGGTCCTGCGCTCCATGGTGTCCAGGATTTTCACTGGCCTCTCCACGTAGGTCAAGTCTTCGCGAACTTCAATTTGCTCTGAGTCGGTCTGCTCGGACGGCACCCGAAGACATTTCTTGAGTTGCGACACATGGAACACATCATGCACGTTGCCCAAGGAGGCGGGCAGCTCCAACTGGTAAGCGACTTCTCCGCGTCGGGCAATGATACGGAAAGGACCCACAAACCGAGGTGCGAGCTTCCCTTTTGTCTGAAACCTGTGTACACCTCGCAATGGCGTGACCCGAAGGTACACAAAATCGTCCACTGCGAATTCCAGGTTACGGCGACGGTTATCTGCATAACTTTTCTGCCGGGACTGTGCCACCTTTAGATTATCCCGAATGGTTCTGACCTTCGCTTCAGCTTCTCTCAGGATATCAGTCCCGAACACTTGACTTTCCCCAACTTGGTCCCACAAGAGCGGTGTCCGGCATTTGCGCCCATACAACGCTTCATAAGGTGCCATTTGTATACTGGCTTGGTAGCTGTTATTGTAGGAGAACTCGGCATAGGGGAGACTCTTATCCCAGGTCTTCCCGAAATCTAGGACACATGCGCGAAGCATATCTTCTAGGATCTGATTTAGACACTCGGTCTGTCCATCCGTCTGCGGGTGATACGCGGTGCTGAAATTTAATCGGGTATCCAGCTCTTCTTGGAGCTTCTTCCAAAAGTGAGAGGTGAATTGGCTTCCCCTATCAGATACGATTTTCTTGGGAACGCCATGGAGACTCACGATCCTAGCGAAGTAGAGCTCGGCTAGTTTGTTCCCTCCATAGGTGGTCTTCACAAGAATAAATCGAGCTACCTTGGTTAATCGATCCACAACTACCCATATAGAATCATATCCACCTTGGGTTTTTGGAAGTCCGGTGATGAAATCCATCCCAATTTCATCCCATTTCCATTCTGGTACTTGGAGAGGTTGGAGAAGTCCGGCCGGTCGTTGGTGCTCTGCCTTGACACGCTGGCACACATCACAAAGGGCCACGAACTCTGCAATTTCCCGCTTCATACTAACCCACCAGTATTTCTCCTTCAGGTCTAAGTACATCTTCGTACTGCTAGGGTGGATGGAATAAGGACTTTCGTGAGCTTCCTGAAGTATCAGTTGTTTAAGTTCTCTGTTATCTGGAACGCATACCCGATTTCCGTTCCATAGGGTTCCGTGTTCATCCTCTGTGAAACCAGCGGCTTTACCCTGTTTCATATTATTGAGGAGTCCATGCATGTCCGGGTCGTTCTTCTGAGCCTCGCGGATTTGATCGAGCAAGGTGGGCTTGGCTTCCAACGCAGCCAAGAATCCACGACCCACTATGCTTAGATTCAGGGCTTCCATCTGTTGGTTAAGTTCGGGTGGAATGCCACGGACGTTAAGAGTGTTGCAATGGCTTTTTTGACTTAGAGCGTCGGTGACCACGTTGGCCTTACCAGGATGATAGTGAATTCCCACATCATAATCCTTGATGAGTTCTAGCCATCTCCTCTGCCGAAGATTCAGATCCGACTGGGTGAAGATGTATTTCAAACTCTTATGATCAGTATATATTTCACAGCGATTCCCATTGAGATAGTGCCGCCAGATTTTTTAGAGCATGAACCACCGTGGCTAACTCCAAATCATGGGTAGGGTAGTTGCTTTCATGAGGCCGTAGCTGGCGTGAGGCATAGGCCACCACATGACCGTCCTGCATGAGCACGCACCCCAATCCTTGGCGCGAAGCGTCACAATACACCATGAAGTCCTTGCGAGTATCCGGCAAGATTAACACTGGCGAGGAAACCAGCTTTTCTTTGAGAGTTTGGAACGCCTTCTCGCATTGCGGGCTCCACACAAATTTCTCTTCTTTCTTCAACAACTATGTCATGGGTCGAGCGATTTTGGAGAAGTTCTCGATAAACCTCCGGTAGTATCCTGCCAAACCTAAGAAACTGCGAATTTGAGTGACTGTCTTGGGTTACTTCCAATCAGTGACGGCGGTCACTGTTTCGGGGTCCACAGCAACTCCTTTAGCAGATATCACGTGCCCTAAGAATTTGACTTCGGACAACCAGAACTCACACTTGCTAAGTTTGGCATACAATTGATGTTCCCGCAACTTCCCCAACACCAGACGGAGATGGTGCTGATGGTCTTCCTCTGATTGTGAGTATACCAGAATGTCATCAATGAAAACCACAACAAACTTATCCAAGTATTCCATGAACACTTTGTTCATTAAGTTCATGAAGAAGGCAGGAGCATTGGTTAAACCGAATGACATCACCGTGAATTCATACAGTCCGTATCGCGTGGTGAATGCGGTCTTCGGAATATCTTCTTCACGGATGCGCAACTGGTGATATCCGGAACGAAGATCAATCTTGGAGAATACCGTGGCACCTTTAAGCTGATCGAACAGATCATCGATCCGGGGAAGAGGGTACTTGTTTTTGATGGTGACTTCATTGAGAGCTCTGTAGTCAACGCACATCCTCTTCATCTTGTCTTTCTTCTCCACAAAAATCACAGGAGCACCCCAGGGGGAAGTACTCGGACGTATATACCCCTTTTCTTTCAACTCTTCCAACTGTTTCTTAACTTCGGCCAGTTCATTTGCTGCCATACGGTAGGGTCGCTTGTATAGAGGAGTGGTTCCTGGAGCAAGATCTATCCAGAACTCAATCTCTCGCTTGGGCGGCATACCGGGTAGTTCTTCCGGAAACACGTCTCCGAACTCTCTGACGATGGGGATTTCTGACAGTCCTATCTGATGAAGTTCTGAACTACTGACAGAGGTTGGGGGTGCAAAGAAAACAACCGGTTGTTCCGGCCCTCGGTACAGAGTGACAGTGCGTCTTGCACAATCCACTACTCCTTGGAATTGAGCCAACCAATTCATCCCAAGGATCACATCCAAGTTCTTGGAGTCTAGAAGAATCAGATCCGAGGGAAAAGGAATCCCCTGAATTTCTATAGGGACGGCAGGACTATAATACTTTGCTGTCATAACCCCTCCAGGGGTGGTGATGAGCAGAGGGTTCCTAAGCCTTTCTACCCCCAACTGATTTCTCCCCACGAATGGCACAGATATAAACGAGTGGGAAGCTCCAGAGTCGAACAAAATGGTAGCAGGGATGGAATGAATGAGGAACGTACCAACGATGACGTCTGGAGTTGTCAGCACGTCCTCGGCCGTCACGTGGTTCACACGACCCCGAATGACATCCTTACCACCGTTGTTGGAGCGGGGAGGCGCTTGGCCTTGCTGGCGCCTCGGCTTCGGGCATTTATCCGCAAAGTGCCCGGGCTCGAAGCAGTTGAAGCACAGACGCTGCGGACCTTGAACGTCCCTGCGGCCTTGACCAGGCTGCACGGCTGGCATAGGAGGACGGGGCGCACGAGTCCCTTGTTGACTCTGCTGTTGCTGCGGCTGTGGGACGCGCACCATGAATTGAGGTCGGGGCGCGGAGCGAGGTTGTTGCTGCTGTTGCTGCTGCGAGGACGATCCCCCTGGATAGGGATTGGTGTAGCGGACCCTTTGGTTAGCACCCTGTTGATTTGTCACCCCCGGAAATTCACTAGTAATTTCCGAACTTATTTGTTCATAAAATCCTCGTCCAGGAATCAGCCGAGGTACACAAACTGACAATTTAATATACAGATTCATCAAATTAACTAAAACGATAAATACTTACTTAAGAGGCACTTAGTCCTCACCATGAAGAAAAGTGCAGCGGAAAATAAAATCTAGCGAAGCTCCGGCTCCACTCCCACAGGCAGCTCAACTGGGGTATAAGCCAAACGTCTTCTCCTTCTGGATCCTTTTTCTTCAACTGAGGTTGATTGATTATTGCAAGGATGAGCATATGACATACTCAGCAAGCCACACAGCAAATATGCAAAGTGCACAAGGATACCAAGGATGGCATTATATAGGCTCATTTGCAAAAGCAGCATTTAGCAAAACATTTAAGAGAAGTAAAAACAGTGGAGTAATTAATCAGAAATTTTAATCAACACTGAACAACACGCCCATGCTGCTCAGGCCCAACCCTTCTGAAGCAACCATACCCGGCTGTACAGTTCTATCTCCAAACCAGGAATATACCATTCCAAACCAGGAGCTAAACAAATTATTACCAAGTATAACATCCATAATTATTGTGAGAGGTGTGAGACTAATCACGAAAAACATTGCTCAACCCGCCCATAACCGCGGGCACGGCTATTCGAATAGTTTTACTCTGGCCAGAGGTGTACCACTGTACCCACAAGACACAGCCTCAACATCATGTCTACCATGCGTCGCGATACTGGAAAGTACCCGAATAGAGGCTGTGACAATACCCTCTGCACAACACAACTCACCACAGTGCACCATTCCCGGATCATAGTCACCCCCTTATAAACAAGGTATGGACTCCCCAGCGACCCCCGTGGGCTTATCTCCGCCACTTCTCAACCTGGTGCTCTGCAATGAACCATGCTATACAAAAGGTAAAGCCGTTGCCCACGCTGGCTTGTGGTTGGCACGATTAATGTTTCACAACAGTAGCTCACGAACCGGTCCTTAATTGCCATGAGCACGACTCTCAAAACCATGTGCTCACAACCCACCATTATCAAGTTTTAGTTGGCAAGTAATTAATTAACCAATCACGATTGACCATCGTGAACTATCATTAAGCCATCATGAAATAATAGTGAGTCATAAGTTATCCCAATAGTGTGCTAATGTTTCTAAGCATGGCTAAGCAATCATATCTAATATCTAGCTGAACCAATATATAAAGCTCAACTAGTCAAATTATAATAACCCAAGGTATCAAGGAATAAAGTAATCAATGCAAATTGGCCATAACAAAGGAATAAGTTCACACCACCCGGTGACATTCGAAAATAAATGCACAGTTGAAATAAATAGAGAATTTAAATATAGGATCAACATGCTCAAAGGAATTGTGTTTAGGATCTGTGTGACTTGCCTTGCAATAATCGGTCTTCAATTAATCTTCTTGAACACTTCCGGCGCACTCACAAACCTTCGCAACGACGGAAACGACAAGCTAACACGCAAAACGAAGAAAAAGACTAATAAAAACCAAATAAACAGTACATAATAAGTAAACAAACATGTAGATCATAATTTTAGATGAATTATGAGACTTGAACGGCCTCATTCTGACTTCATATGAATTTATTATGAATTTTACAAGATTAAATCTAATTAAAGCCCATTTAAAAAGAATTAAATAAATTTAATTCAATTTATGGACAATTTTAATATGTAGATCTTTATTTTATAAAATTTTTGCAACTTGAACCACATTAAACTGAGTTCAAATGAATTAGTTATGAATTTTTAAAGATTAAATCGGATTAAAACACTTATATGGATTTTAATTGAATTATGACGCAATAATGAATTATTTTTGAAAAGGAAAAGAGAATTATTGCGTCAGCGAGCTCGGGTTCACGGTGAACCGAGTGCACGGCAACGGTTCACGGGAACTGACGGTCGAGATCAACCCTATCCAAAACGGACGGCCGAGATCGAACGGATCCACCGCGGCTCACGGACGGACGACGACGATGACGTCAGGGGTGACGTCAGCGATGACGTCAGCACCGACGGCGGCTCGGCGGCTCGGGAGCACTTGCTCGCCGGCGAACGACGGCGCGAGGACGCGAACGAAGGGCACCAACGGGTAGAGGGCGACGCGACGAACTCACCGGTGACCAAAACCACGGCGGAAAAGCAACGGACGGCGCCAGCGACGAGGAAGAAGCGGCGGCGAAGATCGGGTCGACGGCGGCGACGGTTCTCCGGCGGTCTTCAGCGACGGTGAAGCGGTGGACGGGGAAGGCGACGACCTTGCGAACCCGATGGTGGCGACGGCGACCGACGACGGCGGCTGCAACGGCGGCGCGGCGCGGCTGAACCGATTGCAACGACGGCAACGGCTAGGGCTACGCGGAGGCAGCGCTAGACGCGACGGCGGGCTAAGGCAAAGGTGGCGGCGGATAGGGGAGAGCTCGGAGATCCTTTTATAGGGGCAAGGAGGCGGCGGCGAAGGCCCACGGCTGCCGGCGACGAGAAGGAAAGTTCGGGTTCGGAGGAAAGAGATGAACCCGAATCGAACTCGAATCCACCGGTTTCCAAACGAAATTGACCGAAGAGTCCAAAAGAGAAAAGGTAGAGGAGATCCCGAGGATCATTTCCCCTCTATCGATTCGGCCGGAGGAGGAAAGGAGCGACGGAATTTTGGAAGGGCGGCGGCGGCTCGGACGCGGCTCGGCTAGGGTTCCGGGCGGCGGCGGCGCGAGGAGGAAGACGGCTCCGACAAGTGGGGCCCACCTGTCAGCGACAGAGAAAGAGAGGAGAGCGGCGGCTCGGCGGACTGGGCCGGACTGGGCCGGGAAGGAGAGAGAAAGAGAGAGGTTTTGGGCCGGCTTTCGGCCCAAAGCCAAAAGAGACTTTTAAAAACCTTTTTCAATTTAAATTATTCATGAAATGCAATTCCATTTATTAAAAATACTTCCTTAGCTCAAATAAATCCCAGAAAAATCTAGGAATTATAGAATTAAGCAAAGTATTTAATGAAATTTTATCTAGCCCAATTTTATATTGAGATTTAACAAATTAAAATTAGATCTTCTCTTTTAGGCTTTTAAAATCATTTCTAATAATTCCTTTTAAACAACAATTTATATATTTTGGATTTTTAAACAAGAAAAGCTCTTAACAATTATAATTAGATCATTAATGATCAAATAATTACTGAACTGTTCTTTGTATCATTTAGGAATTGAGCTCTGAAAAATCCGAGAAAATTTCAGAGAGTTGACTTAATCATGGAGAATTTAATAAAAATTAAATCCATCCATGCTTTATATTTAGGAAATTTTATTTCCCACATTTAACTTCACTTGTAAATTAAAGAACATTTAATATAAATTCTATCATTAATTTATTAAATAATTTATAAATCCTGAAACAAAAATCAGGATGTGACATGATTGCGGAAATTCGCCAAGCGGCGCTTGTGCGACTCCAGTTCCTTGTGCTTGGCTTCCAAGCGGATGCTCTTGTCCACCAGACGTTGGAAATCCGCATAGTCACCGGAGACTAGACGCACGGATAGCTCAGGGTCCATTCCTGCCAAGAACTTCTCCTGCTTTTCCTCATCTTCCCGTACATCCTCCGGGGCGTACCGGGCCAGGTTGTTAAACTCATGCAAATACTCCATCACGGAGCGGTTGCCTTGCTTCAACTCTCGGAATTCCCTTTTCTTAAGGGCCATGACTCCGGCGGGCACATGGGTCCTCCGGAAGGCGGCGGTGAAGCGGGCCCAAGTAATAGGCTGCCCCTCTGGCTGCGTAGCCTGGAAATGGTCCCACCATAGAGATGCGGGCCCCTGCAGTTGGTGGGCGGCGAAGACGACTTTCTCCTCATCGCTGCACTGCACGGTGTCTAGCTTTTTCCCCACGGCATGCAACCAATCCAACGCATCCACGGGGTTGTTGGAGCTAGAGAAGGTAGGTGGACGGATGCGGAGGAACTCGGCGAGTTTAGAGTGTTGTGGGGGTGGTGGTGGAGCATTCTGTTGTGGCGGATTTTGGAGGTGGTGGAGGAAAGCAGTCATCATGTTGGCCTGCTGGGCGAGGATTTGAGTGAGAATGGCGTTGGTGTCTGGTGGTGGTGGTGGAGGCGGAGGAGGAGGTGGAGGTGGGCTGCCATGGTTGTTGTGGTTGCTGCCTTCAGGTTGGTTGCCATCACCGGTGGCAGCACTTCTCCTGGTCGTCACCATCTGAAAACCCCACACAGAACCAGCAAACAGAGAGAGCTGACAATTAAAGCTAACCATCCACGACTACCATAATTCTTGAATTTATTACTGCTATTAAATTGGTTCATTAAAGTTCAAGTTGCTTAAGCAAATAAAATAAAGACAGGCTCCGACACAGTTATGCCACACACCGGCATAACCATGCCCCACACGACTCCAACAAGAGGACAAACGAGAAAGAACACACGCGCAAGCCTACTAACTGCTCGTCTACCGCTGCGACGGGCCAGGACGGAAGGTGAGCAACAGCGCATCCTCCGTGCTACCAACGCCGGAGGCTTCCCCCTCCTGAGGAACCACGGGCGCGGGCTCGGCACGAGGGGTCTCAACGAAGCAAGTCCACGCCAGGGACTGACGAACAAGCTCGGGCCTGGAGGTGCTCTTGCGGGCGGTGATCTTCTGGCTGCGGCAGACGCGGCGACGCTTGGGGCGACAGACCTCTCCCTGGGCGATCTTGAGCTGATGCAGCTGCGCCTCCACTGCGTCTAGGTCCTTCTTCAGCTGCAGATTCTCCTGACGCAGCTCCAGGATCTTCATGTTGTTCTCGACCATCCCACGGCGCACCATCTGATGGAAGTCGATACGAGCCGCATCGTACGCCTCCACCATGCGCGCCAGGTGCATGATGGTAGCGTCATCCTCCGAGCTAGCATCCCGGAAGGTGGCGTAGTCGCGGGCTCCTCCGCGGCGAGGGTGGTAGCGGTAGGGCGAGTGCTGCAACTCGTCCGGGTAGCGCTGGTGAAGAGTGCCGATGGCGAGGAGAGCGGCGTTCTGGCAAGCGGCGGAGAAAGAATCTCCACCCGCGGTGACTGCCAACGAAGTCCTCTCGGGTGAGCCAGTGAGGATCACTGCAGTAACCTCCCAAGCAGCGTGGGGCTCTGCATCGTCACCCTCCTGCTCCAGGAGCAGCCTGCCCTGGTAGTCCACTCCATGCGGATACCCCAGGACAACGCACATGCCCCGCAGCTCCAAGACGAAACCAGTCAGGTCCAGACCACGACGGCTGATGCTGCCGGCCATCTACAAACAAAAACAAAAAGAAAAGCAACATTTAAAAGTCAGATTTTGGCGATAAATGAAGCAGCAGGACAGAGAGAGACTAGAGGGTTTTCACAATTAAGACAGGATTTTTAGTTTTGAAAATATTGCTAAGGCTTGGGATCTAAGGCTCGTCCTAGGGTCAAGGGGGCTCTGATACCAACTTGTCACGACCGGAAATAACCCAACGGGCGTTCCTTACGTGCGTGCATTATTCCTTGTCCCAGGAGGCAAGGTACACCAAAAGTTGATACAGTTCAGAGTTCAACAAGCGGAAGCGTAAATAGTTAATTTATTACATGGGCAGCGAAGGCCCAGCACACACAAAGACAAATGAGAAACAGCGGAAGACTAGGGCGACGACCACAGGCGCTTGACGGCAGGCACGAGCTAGACACCAAAATCTTCATCTTCCGGAGACTCCTCTTCTGGGTTTGGGAAAAATTGAGCAAGACTGAGTACAACCACCGTACTCAACAAGACACACCGACAAGTGCATAATAAATGCAAGGGAGTACAAGGGAGTTATAATATAAAGGGTTAGGGTTGCAGTAAACAGCATTAAAAGACACTTATTTGCTCAAAGCTATTTTGTAAACACGATTCTAGAACTATACAATATTATTTATCAAGGCCGTGAACCCACACGAACCTGCCTTAACCCAAGGCCTACGATGATTCAGACCGAACCGGCAACCCGACCCTGGGTCCCAGCTCGTCCCAAGCCAACCCAGGCCAACCATTCCTCCTTTTAGTTGTTAAGCAGGTTTTAAGAATTAAAACACTAACTTGGGTACATTGCTCGGCTTGCCCATAACCGAGGGCGCGGCTATTCGAATAGATTATACTCTGATCAGAGGTGTACATCTTTACCCACAAGACACATCTTCCTCACGTGCAACCACGTGCCACATACCACCACGGTATACAGACGGAAGACGTGACATAGTTTCCAACCCATCCTAGCCATAGACAAGAGTACCGACCCAATCCCACCTACGGCCGCAACCCCCGGGACAGGTAGGCAGGACTGAGCCCCTAGCAGCAGGACACCGGCCCTGTGCCATGACATCTCGACTACCGGGCCGCAGCTCGTGTAGCCTTCATTTGTCCTAGAGATGTCCATCGACCCCCGACTTCGTCCATCTCCATCCGTGTACTTTTGTTTATAACCAGACTGAGCCACAAACTAAGCCTTACCCACTAGACATGTGGAAGTACGGTAGTGCTTTGCAACAGAGGCCCGAAGACCGGTCCTTATATGGCCGAGGTGCTACTATCAAAACCATGCACCCCGAGCCCAGCCTAAAACTATTTTGAGGGTTTTGAATAGAGGGGGAGGTGTGAATCCAATTCCACAATAATCAAACCAATCCATAGTGTCCAGGTGATACGAATATCCCAAAGTCTAGAGTTGAAAAACCACCTAATGTTACCTAATTAAATAGCGAAGCATCTACCTAAAATCATACTAGTGGTACCATGAGTAGAGTGTCCACTAGTTGGGGTTTTGTTTATTCTAGGGTGAACAAGGAAATAATAACAATAACAATAATAAGGTCATAACAAAGGAAAATAGGCATGGCTAGATAAAACAGTGATAACGCGGGAATTTAAATAAAGCGATAATGCAATAATTTAAAGCAACATAATTTTATAAACTGGGATTCAATATGTTCAAAGATGATGTGACTTGCCTTGCTCGCTTTCCCAAACGTCGGCTTCAACCTCCACGAAGAGCGGATCTTCCGAAGCTGCAGCGTCTACACGACCAACGGAAAAGAAAAGGCTTTTACTCTAATAAACTCCATATAACAAGCAGAAACAAAGCACAAAAATGGGTTCTTGACTTCTTAAGGAAAAATTAGATACTTGAACGGTCCAATTCCGAGTTCAAATGGCCAAGTTATGGCCATTTGAAGTTTATATGCTCTTTAAATGAATATTTGCGAATTTCTTCATTTAAATTTTAATTTAAAATGGATTTATTGCGTCAGCCGAGGGGAGGGGCGCGCGGACTGGGTCCACGGGAGAGGGGCCCACGCGGCAGCCCCACGGCCCACGGTGGACCGGGCGCACACGGGCTCGCACCGGCCGGCGCCGTGGGTCCCACGCGTCAGCCGCACCTAAGGGCGCGGGCGGCTGACAGCCCGGCCCCACACGGCAGCCGCGGGGCGCGCCCGAAGGCGGCCATGCCGGCACAGCCGACGGGAGGCGGCGCGCCCGCGCCCCTATGGTCGCCGGCGGCGGCCATAGGTACGGCGGAGCGGCGGCCGAGAGAGGGGAGGGAAGGGGGAAACGAATCGGCGGTCCACGGCTCACCCCGGGTCGACGGCGACGACGGGAACGGCGACCGGAGCGGAGGAAGGCGGCGGCGCGGCTCGGGTGGACGGGGTCGACGGTGCTCCGGCGGTCGGCGTGCGAAACGGAGGGGTGGACGAGGTCGGCGAGGATGCGGCGAAGCCGAAGGAGGCGGCGCCGAGGGGAGAGGTGGTCCGGGGCGACAACGGCGGTGGACCGGAGCTCGGCGGCGACGGCGGAGAGAGAGAGCGACGGCGCGAGCTCGATTCTGGCGGGGAGAGAGAGCGGCGAGTGGCGGAAACGGTGGAGGGAGGCACGGGGAGGGTTTATATAGGGTTAAGAGAGGGAAGGGGTGGCCGGAGGAGGGGGAAACGGGCGCGGGAGTCCCGGCCGCCATTAATGGCGCCGGCGAGGTTAGGGGGAAAGTTTCCAAATGAATCCGAGGGAGAGAGAGAGGGAAAAATGGGGGGAAAGAGGGAGGGGATCCCGGGGAATATTTCCCCTCTCTTGATTGCACGCGGGGCGGACGGGGGCGGCGGGATTCGCGGCGGCAGCGGCGGCGCTAGGGCGCGGGCGGGGCGGCGGGAGCGGCGGGAGGAAGGGGATGACGGGTGGGCCCCACCCGTCAGCGAGGGTGGCGGGGGGGGCCGCCCGTCAGCGGCGCGCGCGCGGGGAGGAGGCCGAATGGGCCGCGGGGAAGAGGAGAGAGAGGGAAAGAGATGGGCCGAGCTGGCCCAAGAGGGGGAGGGGGAAAAAAGGACTTTTTAGAGCTTTTCTTTTTATAAAACCATTTTAACTTCGTTTATTTCTTAATAATTATTATTTGTGCTCTGAAAATTCCACTAAAATTTATTTATGCATTTTAGGCTTTTAGGAAATATACAAAAATCCTCCAAGCCTTATTTGACTTTTTACTTTGCACATTTTAATTGTTGGAGGCTTTCACATGGATTTTAATTATTCTAGGCATAATTTCGAGGATGTATTTTAGAGTCGTTTTGAGACGCGACACTAGTGAACTGGGTGCCGTTATCCTATTTGTCGTCCAGAAGACCACCGATTCGTGTGGTCTTGGACGGGCCGTCGCTCAGGGCAACCTCCTTGACCGGGACCTCGTCGCACGTGACCATCCGCTGCCTTGGGGCGGCCGGGACGGAGGTACTGAGCCTCTCGTCGCCACCCGCGGGCTTGGACGCCGCGGCGAGGTGGTCCGCGCGCTGCTCCATACAAGCAAGCGCGACTTTGAGGTCGCCATGGACGGTGATGGGGCCACCGGGGCCCGGCATCTTCATCTGGTGATAGGCGTAGTGGACCGCCGCCATGAACTTCACCAACACGGGCCTCCCCAGGACCGCGTTGTAGGGCAGACTGAGGTCCGCCACATCGAAGTCCACCCGCTCCGTGCGGAAGTTGGCGGAACCACCGAAGGTGACCGGGAGGTCGATATGACCCAGCGGCCAGGTGTGCCCCGGCGTCACACCGATGATCGGCTGGGATGGCCGGAGCACCATCCCCGGGGCCTTGATGGCGTCAAAGGCTGCGGGGGAAAGGATGTTGAGGGCTGCACCCCCGTCTATGAGGACACGCCCCAACTTCACATTGCAAACGGTGGGGGAAACCACCATCGCGATCTGTCCTCCCCAGGCAACGCACGGCGGGTGGTCGGTCTGGTCGAAGGTGAGGGCAACCTCCGACCACCGCGCCCGCCGTGTCGCCTCATGGGTAGGGGCCGCGGCCAGAAGCTCGCGCTTCATGGCCTTGAGGCTCCGGCGAGAAACGTGAGCGCACGCTCCCCCATCGACGGTGGCGACGGTGGCCTCAGGCTCCTGGAACCCCAGGTCATCGTCGCCATCGTCGATGTCCTCGGCGGTGGCCTTCTGCTTGGCCTCACCTCGCCGGTTGCCGGCGGGAGCCGCCGGGGCCTTGCCCTCACGGCGCTCCTGCCTCTTCTCCTCCTCCCATTTCCTCGTCCGCTCAGCCAAACTTTTGACCGCGCGGCAGTCCGCGAGATCGTGGAGGGTGGTGTTGTGCACGGTACACCACTTGCCGGTCGGGCGCTCCCTGCTGGGAGCGCCGGCCTCCTTCTTTTTGTCGCTCGCAGGCCTCCCCTTTCGTGGGGCCCGCGAAGCGCCCTCGACGGCGAGGACATGACCCTCGTCGTCGGAACGGGCCGACTTCTTCTTCCTCCTCCTGTCCCGCCGCTCTGACCGAGCGGCGGACCCGGGGGCGGCCAGAGCTGCCACACCAGAACCGGAGGAGTTCCAGGTCCAGGCCTCCTCCTTGCGAGCCACACGGTCCGCGAGCTCAAAAAGCTGCGCGGTGGTCTGGGGCTCCTTGGAGGCGATCTTCTCGAGCATGCGGTTGTGCCGCACGCCCCCCCTGAACACGTAGATCACCGCGTGTGCGGGGATACACGGTATGGTGTTGCGGACTTGACAGAACCGCTGAATGTACGAGCGAAGAGGCTCATCGTCCCTTCGCTGTACCGCATGCAAGTCCGCTTCTTCGCCTGGGCGCGGATATGTGCCCTGGAAGTTCGTGGTGAACTGCTGGCACAAATCCTCCCAAGAGTAGACCGACGCGGGTGGCAAGTTCATTAGCCAACCCCGCGCCTGACCCTTCAGGGCCATGGGGAAGAAATTCGCCATGACCCTGTCGTCACCCCCGGCGGCCTCGATCCCGGTCGTGTAGATCTGGAGAAACTCAGCGGGGTTGACGCTTCCGTCGTATTTTTCGGTGATGGTGGACCAGAACCTTGGGGGCCAACGGACGTTCCGAAGGCTCGCCACAAAGGCTCGACAGCCGGCACCGCCAACCGGGGACACGGGGGGCCGGCCCCCGTGCCCGGACCGAAGTGGCGCTCCGGACGAGGAAGCGCCCTCCGTTGCGTCGGCGGCGCGACGATCGTCGCGCCGGCGCTCGATATCGAGGCGGGCATCCGGCCCCCCACGCACATCTTCTTGGGTCGGAGGCGTTGACGAGGGAACGGCGGACGAACGGCGGGTAACGGCCGCCGCTCGCCGCGCCCTCCGCCTCGACGACATGGAGCCGGCGGCGGCAGCGCCAGAGGCCTCGGTGGCGGAGGACCGCCCGCCGGCGCCTAGGCGCTGCTGCGCCGTCATGACCAAGTCAGCCACGTCATCCAGCCAACGTCGGGCCGGAGTCTCTGGATCGGGGACGACGGGCGGGTGACGCAGGAGCGCGCCCGCAGCCTGGAGCGCGCCCTGGGGCATGCCGCCATCGCCGTAGACGAGGCGGCGACGCGCCCCGTCTCGCCGTCCTCCCCCGTCGCCCGCGGGCGGCGAAGTCGCGGATCCTCCGACCTCCCCGAGCGCCTCCCCCCGCCCAAGATTTCGGCGAGAGGGGGACGGTGGGGTGCGAGCCCGACGGCGCGGGTTCTGCTCCCCGTCGTCACCGCTAGCGTTCGGAGAGAGGCTGTGCACCACTGCCCGTTCGGCCATTGGGCTGAGCGGGAGAAGCTTGGCGCACACGAAAGAGGACGAGGGCTTAGAAAGTCACGCGCGCCCCCTACCTGGCGCGCCAGATGACGGAGCGTGGGGCTCCTCACTGGGAGACCGCGCAGGCCCCCCTTTGCCGGTTCGGCCGGGGACGCTAAGTGAGGTTCTTCGCCCTCGATCTGAGGAACGTCAGCGAGAGAGGAAGTGCACAAGACACGGGCGACGTAGACAGGTTCGGGCCGCTGAGAAGCGTAACACCCTACTCCTGTGTTCTGGTGGATCTGTGTGTGAAGGAATCCAGCGAGCCGGAGAGCGAGAGAGAGTTCAGGCTCTAGAACCCTTTTTCTTCTCTTCTCTTCTCCCCTTCTAGGCCTGGGCCTCCTTTTTATCTGGTCAGGGGTCACCACATGGGCCTCTAGCTGCCTAAGAAAGGAAACATGCTTTTTACAATGAGGGCTAGTCTACAGCCGGAAGTGACCTCTGACAAGCAGAGCACACGCCTCCTGCCCCCCTCGCCAGCTTTCCCGGTGGACGCCCATTTCAACCTTCATTCAATGGCCAGCGACTTCCTTGCCATGCTTGCGCTGAAGCCTGGACTGGATCTGACCGGGACTGACATACCAACTCTAGGAGTTAGCACGCCGGCTCCGGCTAGGGACGAGAGCTAGGAAGCTCTCATCATTCCGACGGGACGGGGCGAGGCGTGTGATAGGCCGCCTGTTGCCACCTAACCCGCGATCTGACCGGTCTGTGACCGGTCACACGCCGCGACCGGTCACGGACCGGATAAGCGTGCGCTGCGCCGCATTAAATGCGGCGTGGCGCGCTCGTCCAACCCGCTATAAATGCGGTTAGGTGAGCCCCGCTGTGCTCACCTAACCCACACACGTGGCGCCAAAACCACAGGGGGTCGGGGCGCCCCAGCCCTCGGGGCCGAAACGGGGGCGGCCCGACCCCTCGGGGAGACAGAGGGAGGGGTGGCCACGTCACCCTCGGGCCCGACCCCCCCGAGGGGGTCAGGCCACGTGGGTGACTGCGGCTACCCAAGCCTCTAGTCACGATACCCCCGACCCCATGTCACCGACAATAAGCATTATTTAAATCCCTGGAAATTCTTTCCTTTTTTTCTTTTTCCTTTTTCCCCTCCTTTTTCCCTAATGGGCCACCAGCCCATTTCCTCCTCCCTCCCGCACCTAGCTGGGCTGGCCGAAGGCCACGGCCCAGCTGAGCCCGCGCCTCCTCCCTCCTCCCCTCGGGTCGTCGACAGGTGGGGCCCACCTGTCGGGCCCGTCCCCAACCTCCAGCCGCCCACCGTCCGCAGCCGCCGCCTCGCAACTGCCCGCGCCCGCCTTCCCCGCACCACATCGGCCACGCCCGCGCGTGCGCCCGCCTTCTCTGCGCCCCTCAACCCCCTCTCCCGCTCGCCCGCGCCCCCGAGATGGCTGGGATTTGAATTTCGAATCCCGCCTCTGTCTCCACCTCCACCTCCCCACGTCGGCCGGCGAAATCGGGCTGCTCCCGGCCACGTCCGAGCCCCCTCTCCCCTATTTAAGCATCACCGCTCTCCCCTCTCTCTTTTTCCCCATTTGGCCAAGCTCTCTCGTGCTTTCCTCCGCTCTAGCGTCGTTGCCCTCCTCTCCGCCGCCATTTCGGTTGCCGCTAGCCACCGCTAGCCGCCAAACCGAGCCACCGTCGTGCGGGCCGCCTCATCCACCCCTCCTCCGTCGGATTCCGGGGCTGGAACCCACTCCGCACCGAGCGTTGGTGAGTTCGGCCATGGTCGCCGCCTTCGGCCGGCGTCCCCGCCTTCTATGATCTCTCTCTCCCCCTCTAACTTCTCCCATTTTGCTCCTTAGGTTGTCCCGGACCCCGTCCGCCGCTCGTTGACCTCTCTCCGTCATTTCTCGTCGCCGTTCGCCGTCGTCTCCCTCCACGCCAGTCGGACCTCTTCGGTGAGGACACCCCCTCCTTCTTCCCCCTGTCTTTTCCTCTCGTAGCGCCACCGCATAGCTGCCGCCGGGCCGCCCGCCGGTCACCGCCGGTGTCGCGCCGTCGTGCGCAATGGCGCCGGGCCGGCTTGAGCCGAGCCCCGTGCGCGCCGGCCGCATCCTCCCGCCGCTGTCCGATCTACCCGGGGGTAGATCGGGGCCGTCCGCCTCGCCACCCACGTGGCTGCCATGTGGCCGCCACGTCAGCGCCATGTGGTGTGCTGTTTTTCCCCGGTTCGTGGACCCGGTCCACCACGGACCGCAACCCCGAGCCACTGCCATGTGGGGCCCGCGTGTCGGTGCCGCCCCTTCTCTCTCCAGGGTTTATTTATTGCGCAATAAATCCTTTAAGGATTTTTCTGTTTATAGTAAAAACACAGTGAACCTTCTAAAATTCATAGAAAACTCATCCGAGCTCCGTTTAAGCCCATTCAAGTCTCAGTAAATCAAGAAAAATGCAAAGAATCCATTAAAAATGGTTTTGTTCTCTGTTTCAGTAGTCTTGTATTCTGTTTGTATTGTTTGCTTTGTATGTCGCTTAGATTCCGGCTCTCCCGACGCTCCGGTGTACTTTGAAATAGTCACCGAGATTCCTCCAGCAGCAAACCAAGGCAAGTCATGCTTGTCACTTGAACATATTGAACCTATATTGCAAATGCTCTATCGTTTTCCCTTAAACATTGCATTGTTTTATAATGTTACTATGGGATGTTGACCTACTGTTACAAGCCATGCTATCTTTGTACCTTGCTCCTTTGTTAGCATGGGATATGACCTGATTAGATGTTGGATTAGAAATTGCTTAGCCATGCTTAGTTCAACTAGCACACAATGGGGAAACTACATTAATGTATAGCTATCACATTCTAGTATTGTTGAGGGTTTAGTGCCACCGCTTTGGTGACGGTTAATTAAAATATATTAAATGGTGGGCCGCGGGTGCATGGTTCTGATGGTCGCGCCCATGGCATTTAAGGACCGGTTCGCGGGAAACCCTGGAAAAATTCCTCGTACTTACCACAAGCCAGCGTGGGCAATGGCTGGGCTTGTATTGTAGCTTTCCTCTAGCTGACGCATCCAGGCAAGGGTGAGCGTGATGGAGTTCGGATGGGTCCTGCGACGGCCTATGCGGCTTTCGGATTCACCTAGGCACGAGAGGGGACTGCCCGCTGCCTTGCGAGGAGTGGGGGTGAAACCTAAGGTGTGGTGTGTTTGGTTAGAGGGGGTTATGCGAAGCGTCCTGTCACGGTCTCTTTCCGGTATGTCGTGGTGGCATGTCAGCGCACGGAAACGTGTCGTGGGGCTGTGTCTTGTGGCTACAGTTATACACCTCTGATCAGAGTAAAACTATTCGAAAACGTGCCCGCGATTATGGGCGGTCAACCAGATTCACCATGATTAGTCTCACCCTAGCTTAGTCTAATGGAATTGATTATTTCAGGTGGATGGTTGGGCCTGTTGCAACGTGGTGTAGCATTGGACAGTGGATGAGTAATATTGATTAATTATTACAACTGTTTTACCGCTTTCAACTACTGTTTATAAATGCTCGCTTTTATGCAAATGAACCGCTCTAGCTATCCTTTGGTTATATCCTGCATCATACCCCGGTTCCGGTATGACATGCTAAGTACAGTGGGTAGTACTCAGTCTTGCTCTATTTTCCCCAACCCCAGAGTTTGAGTATGCGCCAGATGGTGGCTTTTCCGAGGAGTAGGCTTCGTCCGTGCCGTCGAGGATGCCTGTGGAGTGGTGTTCCCGCTGCAGTCCAAGTCAAGGATCAGCTCCAGTTATCTTTTATTTTCCGCTGCATTTATGTAAGACTTTTATGATGTTTGTAGGACGTAGATCTGTATGTCAACTTTGTCGTTTGTGTACCCTGGCCGGTCTTGGACAGGGGTTTTAATGCACATGTTGCTTGGAATTCTATTCGGAAATTTCTGGGCGTGACATAGATGTAATAGTAGTAGTAGGGACGCCGGCTTGATCCCGAAGGGGTCGCCGGCGATCACTTGCGGGGTAGCGGTGGACTTCTGGTCGCCACCTGCACTATCCCTGAACCGCCTCACGTTTCCCCTCCAGCGCCAATGTTGATCGGGGTTTAGGGTTTTGTTATCGGGGAGATTGAGACCGAGAGAGATCATCATCCCTCTTGGGCTGGCCTCCCCTTTTATATTTAGCACTGTAGGGAATCAGGGGCGACTCAATAGGAAATAAATTGGGCACCACCGATCACGGCGCGTTAGTTAATCTGGAATTAAAACGGATTCAGTCGCTGTGATTTCGCGTAGACAAGGGGTGGAAAACGGTCTAGCACGATTTCCTCCTAGCGCGGTCTCCTCCCGGTTTTCCAAACCGAGAGATCAATTTTCCCAACATTCTCCCCTTTGATCTTGAGGTTAATGAATTCTTTCTTAATAAAATAGTTCACCAAGGCAACGCGTCATGGCAGTTATCATATCGTACCAAGACTCCGGTACCTATAGTTCACTATAAAATTTCTAAAGAACTCTATCTAATCTTAATGGGAGTTAGTTAGGACTAATGCCCCTATTTCCAGGATCTTAGTCTTAATCAAAGGCAATCAGTTATTCCCATGCCGGCTACATGATCTTTAAATAAGTTGGGAAGTAAGCCTTTGGTAAGCGGATCCGCGAGCATTGACTTAGTACTAATATGCTCAATCTTAATGGTTTGATCCTGGATTCTATCTTTCACAACATGATACTTAATGTCGATGTGTTTGGCAGCACCACTCGACTTGTTGTTACTTGAATAGAATACTGCAGCTATATTATCGCAGTATAATGTGATTGGTCTAGAAATGCTGTCGACCACTCTTAAACAATGGATAAAAATCTTAAGCCATTTGGCCTGCCCCGTTGCTTCAAAACATGCCACAAATTCAGCCTGCATTGTCAACGATGCAGTCAAAGTTTGTTTAGAGCTTTTCCATGAAATAGCTCCCTTTGCGAGAGTGAAGACATAACCTAATGTAGATTTCTTAGTGTCTACACATCCCATAAAGTCTGCATCTGAATAACCTAGGACTTCAAGTTCTTCAGACTTCTTGTATGTGAGCATGTAATCCTTAGTGCCTTGCAAATAATGCAAGACCTTTTTAACAGCCTTCCAGTGGTCTAATCCTGGATTAGACTGAAATCTGCCAAGCATCCCGGTAACAAATGCTAAGTCTGGACGCGTACAGACTTGAGCATACACTAGGCTTCTGACAGCTGAAGCGTATGGTACCATTTTCATCTGATCTAATTGTAATTTATTTTTCGGGCTTTGAAATGATCCGAATTTATCGCCCTTAACTATTGGAGCAGGTGTTGCAGAGCACTTACTCATATTATATCTTTCTAGTACTCTGCTAATGTATGATTTCTAAGATAATCCCAGTACTCCTCTAGACCTAAAACATAAGATACCTCACCAAGATCCTTCATATCAAAATTAGATGACAAAAATTCTTTAGTCTGATGCAACATATTAATGTCGCTGCTTGCTAACAGTATGTCATCCACATAGAGTACTAGTATTATAAATTTTCCACCCTTAGTATTAATGTAAATGCAATTATCCACCTCATTCTCCTTAAATCCGAATCTCTTAATTATTTCATCGAATTTAAGGTACCATTGCCTTGACGCTTGTTTAAGTCCATAAATAGATTTCTTAAGTTTGCAAGCCAAATGGTCCTTGCCTTCCATAATAAAACCCTCGGGTTCTGCCATGTATACATCCTCATGTCAGTCACCATTAAGAAATGCAGTCTTTACATCCATCTGATGGAGCTCTAAATCATAATGAGCAACAAGCGCCATGACAATTCTAAATGAGTCTTTCTTAGAGACAGGAGAAAAGGTTTCATTGTAATCTATTCCCTCTCTTTGTGAAAAACCCTTTGCTACAAGCCTTGCCTTGAACCTTTCAATTTTCCCTTTGGAGTCAAGCTTAGTTTTGTAGACCCAATTACAGCCTACTGTTTTGGCTCCTTTAGGAATTTCTACTAAGTCCCAGACTCCATTATGACTCATAGATTTTAATTAATCTTCCATAGCTTCAAGCCATTTGGATGAATGTTCACTCGTTATTGCTTCTTTAAATTAGGTGGGATCATCTACCTTCCCAATATCTTCACCTAAATAAACCTCATAATAATTTGGAATGGCAGATCTCCTCTCCCGTTGTGATCTTCTAAGTGGTTCATTTTCCATCACTGACGGTTGAGAAGGTTCCTCTAGAATTTCTTCATTTTGTGCCTCAGAAGTATGTTGAGTGTCATTATTTAATTCTTTATTATTTTCAACAGAGTCGGTATTACCAGAATTTTTATCTGGTGCTACCACGGTCTGAGTCACAGGTACAACATGAGGTACCAAATTTATTGGAATATTATTCTCTTGGATTTCCGGTGTAACATTAGCCCGAATTTCCTCAAGATTAATTTCCCTTTCTTGTGAGCTCCCACAGACTTCATTATTTTCTAAGAATACGGCGTGTCTAGTTTCCAAAAATTTAGTGACACGGTCCGGGCAATAAAATCGGTACCCCTTAGATGTCTCAGGGTATCCGATAAAGTGGCAGCTTACAGTCTTAGGATCTAATTTCTTTAGTTGTGGATTAAATATTTTTGCCTCAGCACGACAACCCCACACACGTAAATAATTTAATGTCGGTTTTCTTCCGGTCCATAATTTATAAGGTGTTTTGGGTACCGACTTACTTGGAACTCGATTGAGTATGTGTGCAGCTGTTTAAAGTGCCTCTATCCATAAATTCACAGACAAAGTAGAATAACTAAGCATACTCCGTACCATGTCCATAAGTGTACGATTGCGATGCTCAGCCACTCCATTTTGTTGTGGTTCTCCAGGCATGGAATATTCGGCAATTATTCCATGTATCTGAAGGTATTGGGCAAATGGACCAGGACTTTGCCCATAAGGAGTATGTCTCCCATAATATTCTCCTCCTCGATTTGATCTCACTACCTTAATTTTTGCATTATGCTGATTTTCAATCTCAGCTTTGAATATTTTAAACTTATCAAGTGATTCAGATCTATCTTTAATGGGGAAAACGTATCCATAATGGGAGAAATCATCTGTGAAGGTAATGAACGAGTCATATCCATCAACAGATGTTACTGGGAACGGTCCACATATATCCGTGTGAATTATTTCTAATGGACACGTGCTCCTAGTAGCTCTTTCTTAATTTTCTTAGTGAATTTTCCCTTAATACAATCTGAGCAATGATCCACATTCGAAAAATATAAGGGTTGAAGTATCTCTTCCTTAATGAGACGCTCCATTCTTCCCTTAGAAATGTGGCCTAAACGACAGTGCCACAATTTCGAAGACGTCTCATTATCATTACAGGCATTCAATATATTCATAATATGATCATCCAAAGAGAGCAAATAGAGCTTGTCTTGCACGCTAGCAAGACCAATATCAATATTATTATACTTAATAAAGCATTTGTCTTTAGAAAAATTACAATCATAACCACTGTTTGTTAAAACCATTACAGAAATAAGGTTCCTCTTAACAGAGGGAGCATAAAGAACATCATGAAGTAAAAGATTATTGCCGCTTAGAAGTCGAAGATGAAGCTCCCCAACGGCCATCACTTTAATTTCAGCTCCATCAGCCACTCTTAGGATCCGCTCCCCCTTTCTTAGCGTCCTCACGGAACGGAATCCCTGTAATGAGTTAGCAACGTGCACAGTGGCACCTGAGTCAATCCACCCTGATTTATGAGAAAATTCAACATAAAGTAATTCATCAACATTAGAGACAATATTAACATTAGTACCTTTCTTAGCAAGCGAAGCCCGAAAGCCTTCACAGTTCCTCTGTGCATGACCTTCTGCCTTGCAAAACTTGCAAAAGAACTTACCAGCAGAGTTCTGACCTGCTGGAACCTGAGCTTTGCCCTTATGGGCACCATTAGAAGCCTGAGTGGAAGGAGTGTTGGGCTTCTTCTTCTTGTTTTGGGAGTTGCTGGACTCCCCTTGATAGAACTTTTTCTTACCGCCCTTAGCACTATGAAGGAGGTTCAGCTGATCCTTATGCTTCTGTTTGTCAGCCTTTTGACGATCCTCCTCCTCAATAGAATGAGAAATGAGTTCTTCAATGGACCACTTATCCCTATGATTATTATAGTTAATGATGAAAGACTCAAAATCATCATTAATTCCCATGTCCATACTCTTAAGCTCTCCATTCATAGCACCCATCTGCATAATGTGCTTTCTCACACCACCTTTATAATTATAGCGCGTGGACGTTAGGCGCTTAATTATAGAGCTAGCGTAAGACATAGAAGAACTCCTGAAGTTCCTATCAATATTTTCTAAGTATGTCTTAACATCATCAGAGTCCTCAATACCACCAATAATGACATTTGATATGGCACTCTTGATGTACATGAGAGAAATCCTATTGGACTTCTCCCATTCATTAGTTTTCTCACGATATAACTTCAGTTTCTCCTCATAATCGTGCTGAACACTAAAGGGTTCCTCAGGACGGTCCTCTCTAATGGCATAATCATAATCAAGTATGCCTAAGTTGAGCAACACGTCAGCCTTCCACTTAGCATAATTTGACCCTTCAAGAGGCTCAATGGGTCGGATGTCACGCCCGGAATTTCTATCCAAAATTCCAAACGCTTACATGTGTGTGAACCCTCGTCCAGGAATCAGCCGAGGCACACAATAACAAATTGATAATAGAGTACAAATATTACTCTAATTAATAAGCGAATAAACTGTCATTACAGAGGTAGATAGTTCCTCTCAATCAATAAAGATCTAAGCAGCGGAAAATAAATAAACGGCGCAGACGGCTCCACTCCACAGGCAGCTTGACCAAGGCTACACCTAATCCTCCACACCATCAGCCTCATTGTAGAACTCTTCCTCTGATGAATGATTGCAAGGTGAGTATATGACATACTCAGCAAGCCACGCAGCAAATATGCAAGTGCACAGGATAACAAAGGATGGCATAATAGGGTTGCATTTGCAAAAGCAGCATTTAACAAATATTTGAGAATTTGATAAAACAGTTAAGTAATTAAACAATATTAATCCAACGCTATACAACATACCCTGTTGTATAGGCCCAACCATTCTGAACAACCACCCCGGCTGCACAGTTCTATCTCCAAACCAGGAATATACCATTCCAAACCAGGAGCTAATCAAATTATTACCAGTTTAAGCATCTTTTACAATGATGAGAGGTGTGAGACTAATCACGAAAGACATTGTTAGACCCGCCCATAACCGCGGGCACGGCTATTCGAATAGTTTTACTCTGGCCAGAGGTGTACCACTGTACCCACAAGACACAACCCCACATCATGTCACCATGTGCCTCAATACCACCACGGTATCTCGGAAAGGAGTTGTGACAATACCCCTCGCATAACACAATCCACTGCAGCGCACCTTCCTGGATCATAATCACCCCCTTATAAACAAGGCATGGACTCCCCAGCGACCCCCGTGGGCTTATCTCCGCCACTTCTCAGTCTGGTGCCCCGCAATGAACCATGCTATACAAAAGATAAAGCCGTTGCCCATGCTGGCTTGTGGTTGGCACGGTTAATGTTTCACAACCGAAACTCGTGAACCGGTCCTTAATTGTCATGAGCACGACCAACAAAACCATGTGCTCACAACCCACCATTACCAGGTTTTAGTTGGCACATTAATTAATTAACTAATCACGATTGACCATCGTGAACTATCATGAAACCATCATTAAATAATAGTGAATCATTAGTTATCCCATAAGTGAGCTAATGTTTCTAAGCATGGCTAAGCAATTATATCTAATATCTAGTTGAACCAATATAAATAAAGCTCAACTAGTCAAATTATAATATCCCAAGGTATCAAGGAATAAGGTGATCAAGAACAAAAGGGCTATAGCAAACAATAGGTCAATTCCACTCAATGACATTCGAAAATAGATGCAATAGTTGAATAGAAACAATAGCTTTAAATAGGATCAACATGCTCAAAGGGTTGTTTGGGATCTGTGTGACTTGCCTTGCTGGCCTTGGAACTCTTCAAACTCTTCTTCTGCGAAAACGGACTCTCCGGAAACGACGGAATCTAAGCAGAAAAGAGCAAAATCACCAAAACAGCACATAAACAAGCATGAACAGTACATGTGGATATTTTTAATGTGTAGATCTCGATTTTAGAAAAATTTAGAGACTTGAACCAACTAAATCGGAGCTAAGATGAATTAGTTATGAATTTTTAAAGATTAAATCGGATTAAAACACTTAAATTGATTTTAATTGAATTATGGCGCAATAATGAATTATTTTTGAAAAGGAAAAGGAGGATTATTGCGTCAACGGCTAGGGTTTGGTGGACCGGGCGCACGGGCGACGGTTCACGCGAACGGACGGCCGAGATCGAACCAATCCAAAACGGACGGCCGAGATCGATCGGTCTACGACCGGCTCACGGAAGAGGGCGACGATGACGTCAGCGATGACGTCACCACCGGCGGCGGCGGCTCGGCGGCTCGGGCTTGCATGCTCGCCGGCGAACGACGGCACGGCGACGCGGACGGAAGGCACCAACGGACCAAAGCGACGGCGGAGGACCAACGGACGGCGACGGCGACGAGGTTGAAACGGCGGCGGAGATCGGGTCGACGACGGCGACGATGCTCCGACGGTCTCCGACGGCTGCGAAGCAGCGGACGAGGACGGCGACGACTTGGCGAGCACGACGGCGGTCTTCCCGAACGACGGCGACGGCTGAAACGACGGCAACGCACGGCTGGAGCGGCGGCGGCGACGGCGGCGCTAGGGCACACGGCGCTAGGGCTCTTCCGGCGACGAGAGGCGAAGGCGAGGGTGGCGACGGGTAGAGGAGACACCGGGGGTCCTTTTAAAGGGGCTAGGAGGCGGCGGCGAAGGCCCACGGCGGCGGCAACGGCGAAGGAAAGCTCGGACTTGGAGAGAAGAAAGCCGATCCGATTCGAACTCGAATCAAACTCATTCCAAACCGATTTAGCCGAAGTTTCCAAAGAAGAAAAGGTAGAGGAGATCCCGGAGATCATTTCCCCTCTATCAATTCGGCCAGAGAAGGAAAGGAACGGCCAGATTGGAAAGCGGCGGCGGCGGCGGCAAAGCTAGGGTTTCGGCCCGAGGAGGACGACGATCCCGACAGGTGGGCCCCACCTGTCAGCGGGCGGACGCGCGCTCGCGCGCGGCGGACTGGGCCGGCTGGGCCGAGGAGAGAGAAGAGAGGGTTTTGGGCCGACTTTCGGCCCAAAGCCAAAAGAAGACTTTTTAAAACCTTTTTCAATTTAAATTATTCATGAAATGCAATTCCATTTATTAAAAATACTTCCTTAGCTCAAATAAATCCCAGAAAAATCTAGGAATTATAGAATTAAGCAAAGTATTTAGTGAAATTTTATCTGGCCCCATTTTATATTGGAATTTATTAATTAAAATTAGATCTTCTCTTCAAGACTTTTAAAATTATTTCTAAAAATTCCAGTTAAACAACAATTTATATATTTTGAATTTTCAGGGTGTGACATCGGATCTGACCAAAAGCTGAAAAAATCATGAAGAAAAAATATCCAAAAGTACATATATGCAATTAATTTGCGTTGGCTCAATTAATTACATAATTAAACAGAAATGAATTCCCCTAATTACATCACCGTTGGGCAGAAATAATTTTGGGAAACATAATCATAAATAAATTTACGTGAATTTATAATCAATGTAGGTCAGAAAATAAATTCATATCATGGAAAACAAATATCTAGCCAAATTTCTCGTTGGTTCCATTTAGCTAGTATTAAATTAATAAGCCTCCATAAAAAATTTCATAATTTTTCAGCAATTTTAAGCAATATAAATGGTACTAATGCAATTTCTGAAAAATACTTAAAGGTGGATTAAAAAATTAGAAATTATAATATTTGGGCCGGCCTGGCGCGTGCGGCCCATGATGCATGGCTCGGCCCAACCCGGAGGGCGCGCTGCGGCCTGCTAATGGCAGTGGCCCGATCGGAAGCGATCCGAGCCGTTCGCTTAGATGGACGGCTCAGATCGATTAATATTAGTAAAAGAAGAAAAAAAAATTAAAAACATAAAAGTGCCGGCTCTAACCCTAACCCTAAAAATTTCCCCATTATGTTTCTCTCTCCCGAAAAGAACGGCTGCAGCGGCGATTTTCACGGTGGCGGCGGCGGCAGCGGCGCTTGTGAGGCGGCGCCACGCCATGACGTCGCTTGAGGCGGCGGCAGAGTGCAGCACGGGAGGCGGTGGCAGCAAGGCGCAGCACGGGAGGCGGTGGCGGCAGGGCACAGCGCTGGTGGCGGCGGCGGTAGGGCGCAGCGGCGGGGCGGCGCGGTGCGCAGCGGAGAGGCCGCGGCCGGCGGCGCCTCATGCGGCAGGCTGATGCCGCACAGTCTGATGCCGTGCCGGCACCCGCCGTCCCGGTTCTCCTCCACACGCAGCCGGGGCCATGGCAGCGAGGCTCAACCTCGCGCGGCTAACGGGAGGCAGGTGCGAGGCCGGTCCAGGACGACGGCAAGGACGTCAACGAGCGCGCGGGCGAGCTGATGCCACGCGCGGCGACGACAACGTGTTTGTAATGCCGGTAAGTGAGTTGCTAATTTGGGGATTTTAGGGTTCTAATTTGGGGAATTATGTGATTAGGGTTTCTGAAAATTTTGGGGAAATTTGGGGATTGTTACTATCCGCCGAAATTCACCTCCTTCTAATTGCTACCCAAGCCCTAATCGATCTTGGAACGTAAACCTAAACTTAATAAACCATGAGCAGCGCTTAATGGAAACATAATCCGAATAAAACATGATTAATTCACATTAATCTTAATGTAATTTGCATCAAAAACCGACATGGAAATGAGGCTTAGATGCATCTTATGGCTTCTAAACAGGATGATGGGATCATTAGGCTATAGCAGTGGCTCTGATACCAAATGTAGATTATGTGATCTACTAAACATAATTTGCTAAGCCGATACATGATCACCCTAATGCGGAATTTTAGGATTACACTGACCGTTGTTTGAAGCCATGGATGTGATTCTCCCTTTGTTGTCAACCGGACTGGAAGTAGGGGATCGAGAACCTCGAACCACCTCCTCACTTGTCGGTGTAGGTGAAGTAGATGTAGCAGTAGCAGTAGGGACGCCGGCTTGATCCCGAAGGGGTCGCCGGCGATCACTTGCGGGGTAGTGGTGGCCTTCCAGTCGCCACCAGCACTGTCCCTGAACCGCCTCACGTTTCCCCTCCAGCGCCAATGTTGATCGGGGTTTAGGGTTTGGTTGTCGGGGAGATTGAGACCGAGAGAGATCGTCATCCCTCTTGGGCCGGCCTCCCCTTTTATATTTAGCGCTATAGGGAATCGGGGGTGACTCAATAGGAAATAAATTGGGCGCCACCGATCACGGCGTGTTAGTTAATCGGGAATTAAAACGGATTCAATCGCTGTGAGTTCACGTAGACAACGGGTGGAAAACGGTCTAGCACGATTTCCTCCTAGCGCGATCTCCTACCGGTTTTCCAAACCGAGAGATTAATTTTCCCGACAGACATGAGACCGGATCCATTTGAAAATAGACTTTATAAGCTTTCCATGAAGTGCTTGCACTCCCAAATTGGAGTTCGTATGAAGTCGTGGCGGTCGTCACATGGTGCTTTCCTTCAGTCCGAATCCAAACCGCACGAATACTCTCCCCTTTTGATCATCTCCATCATTCCTGAGTAAAACAAGAGCCCATGCGTCTCCGGGGTATAAATAAGATGAACATGAACTCAAGAATGAAGTCACCTGATAGTTGAGTTGATGTGCACAAGCGCGGACAATAGGACCATGAAGTTGTACTTGTAGAGACGTGGATGTATCGATGGTGTTGATGTCCTCATCAATTCCTGCTATTCACATAGTACTATATAGTTTTCTTCTTGATGGAAGTGTCAAATACTTACTAGGAAGTCCCCGTGGGTAATCACCAAATGTTCTAGTATGAGTAAATCTAGTTCCGGGTGGTCATCTAGTATGGGACCTAAGAGAAGCCCTTTTTGTATGTGTATGTCTTACTTGTGTCCAAATTTATTTAATAGTACTCTAGACATACTGTTTTTCTCAGTTAATGGGATAACACCGTTGACATTAGACATGAATATCCCTCTAACGGGTGAAGTCGACGGTGATGCCATGAAATCTTTGCCCCGTATCATAGAGGATGGCATAGGTAAGCATGCATGTTGAACTATACCGATAACAGTGGACTCCCACCGGGGCCACCTTATGTCGAAACTAGATTTCGTCAATACTAAAAGGGGGTGGCGAACAAGCTATGAAAGTGGATGGGTTAGGAAACAACGGATTTATACAGGTTCAGCCCTTCTCGATGATAAGTAATACCCTACTCCTATCCGAGGAAATATTCCACCGATCGTGGTATTTATCTGATGATCTTGGATGTGATTCTCCCCTCAGGGCACCCCCGACCCCTCCTTATATGGGCTAAGGAGTCGGGATTACAAGAGAGCTTATCCCTTACGATCTAAGTTCTATATATACTTTACAATTGTAACCGACTAAGACTACGGGATACTTCCTTGACATAGAAGTTAACATAACACCCGAGTCCTTATCTTTACATATTTTGTTACTCTGAGTTACCCCCGATATCCAGTCAGGTAACGTAGCCCTGTGGGTATATGGTACCCATAATCTCCACAGTAGCCCCTGAGAGCTTCATAGATGACGAGACAACCTTCTCCCGAGTGGTAATGATCTTTTGACGAGTGATTTCATGAAGAATTCGAGTACTTGAATCATCCTCACCACAACTCCCGAGTACCTCAATCATCTCAAGCTATGAAGGGCTAAAAAAGAAAAAAAATCTAGGTGCATCGACTAGATGCACCAAATTAGGTGTAGCCCCCCGACTATATGATTAGTTGAACAACCTAAACATATAGTCAATAAAAAAATAAACAACCGAGTGGTTTATAAAAAATATAGTCACCAAAATGATTGAATCAATTAGAAAGCATATGCGGCTTAAATCCTCAAAAATAATCATAATTCATTGGATATACCGACTGCTTTTGATATAGAAAAACATTTAGCCTAAGCATAAATGCTGATTTTAATAATTTACTTACGTGATAATAACATTTGATATAGTAATAAAAATGTTGTATTAAACCCCACAACTTTTGCAGCTTATAAAGAAGCCCACAAAATAAGCATAACAAAGCTATAAACTATAGGGTACCTTTTAAAATTCATCGTAGCAATTTCCTAAGGAATTATCTAACAGCGGTATAAAAAGATATGTAACGGTATTGGGTAATTGATCACGTACAAATTGCCGAAGCAGAGTTTGCTGAAATCCCAAAGGAACGTGACAAATCACACCGAAGGATATGGGCTGAAAACACTATACGGGCCTCGGCCCAACACTGTTTTCCAATACCCTAAATAAAACCGCCGAAATGAAGTCATCTTCCTGCGCTGCTTCGTCTTCCTTGCAGAATCCCCTCACAAAGCGTTATTCAAACCTTCACGCCGCCAGAGTTAGGGTTCAGATCCACTGCAGCATTCGCCATCCAAAAACAACACCAACTGCACAAATCAACTACGGGCGAACCCATCTCCATCTTCCCCCAAACGATTTAGCAACAATCCCCCGCAACCCTCTCAACCAATCTCACGGAAATGGCAGAGGAGAGAGAATTGGCTCAAAGCCAGTGGGCTTTGTCTGACGTCAAGGAATCTACCTTGTTGGAGATGGTGGAACACTGTGTTCTTCCCAGCAAAGAGATCATCGGTTGGCATCTAGCATTCGGTGAGGCCTTCCCCACTCCGGACACCGACGAAATCATGGTATTTACTCACTTCTTCTACTCCGGCTTCGCTTTGCCCACGTCTGATTTCTTTCGTTGTCTTCTGGAATTCTACGGAATCAATATTTATCACCTTAACCCCAACTCAATTCTTCACATTTCTGTCTTCATTCATCTGTGCGAAGCCTTCCTTGGTATTCAGCCCCATTTTATTCTTTTTCGCTGCATCTTCTTCCTCAAACTCCAGCCTAACAAGAGAAATCCCTGTCTGGTTGGCGGATCCGGCCTGCAACTCCGCGGGTCCCTCTCCAAAAAATACTTCAGTCTTCCTTTTAAATCATCCAATAAGGGCTGGCATTCGATCTGGTTTTACATCCATAACCCTTCTCCTTCTCTACCCGAGTACTCTTGCACTCCTCCTGTCTATAATGAAATCTGGAGTTCACTCCCGATGGGAGACGAGTTATCTCAAGCCAAACACCCTCCTGGAAAAAATGCTGAAAATCAAAGAGCAGGGACTGCAACGGGAGCAAGTCACCTGGCACTTCATCAAATGCTGACTAGCTCTGATAAAAGAGAGGTCAAAGCCTGCCTTCGAGTACAAGGGCCAAACTGTCCCAATCATGAAGACCCCGACTCACTGGACTTCAAGATCACGAAGGCTAGAATGTACACGATCTTCTCTACGGGCATTGAGGTAGACTACAGCCAAGGGCTGCCTGTTACCCCTTTCAACATATTCAACCTGCCTCCAAAGGTAATTGTCAACAAACTTCTGCCTTCTTCTTTCAGTCGGTATCATAAATTGTAATTCGCTTTCTTGATTGTTGCTATAGGAAAATGCTCTTTACAGCTCTAAGCCATTCTCCTCGCTACCAAACGACTAACTGACCAACAGGTGGCCCAACCATCAACCCTGCCGGCCAAGAAAAACAAGCTACGGGCAAGGATAGCCAAGCTATGATGAACCCTGAGTTCCTCTCGACACTCAAGGCTGTTGTTGGCCTGATCTTTCGGTGAGTACTGATAACTACGATTTTTGGAGAAGACGTTGACGATCCGACTACAACCGTACGAGACGTTATGTTGCGCCTTAGCGATCGATACACCTCTCCGTGGGATGTTGATCTTGCCGATGCAAATCAACCTTATTCCTGCAAGCAAATCAAAGAAACAAGCAAGAACAAGATAAAAGCAATCTGAATTGCAAATAGGAATGAATACACACCATAAGTTGGGGTTCCGAAGAACAAGCAGACGGATGGTCTAGCCGACACACGCGCTGCAAGCAAGTAGCAATGGCTAAACTTTAATCTATCAAAACCAAAGAAACACTGAAGGGGTACCTAACTATTTATAGTGGTGGGAGGACGGTCGTCCTCCACCTGGTTGGGGCGCACCCCACATGGGCCCCACTTGGGCCGGGGTCCCAAACAAAGTTACAAGCCCAGAGGCCCAAGATAGGTGATGCAGCACCTTGTTTATATGATTGCGGCCAAATGACTTGGAATCTGGCGATGAGGCAAGATCCGTTGGAAAGAGGGCTCCGAGAGCTTTCCATCAAGTATTCACGGGCCAAAAACAAAGGTCGTATGCAGATTCGACGGCCATTTGAAATCAGCAGTATAGCAGGTGGCCGAATCGGATTCCAGCACTTGGAGGACTTGAACTTGATATCATGCTGTTCATCCATGATGTGAGCAATGGTTGTATCCATAGTAGCCATGGTCCCATCATCCTCCCCTTCTTCACGGAAAACCGTCCTCGGTTTTTCCATATGGTGCTCATCACGTGGTCGATTTAAAACAACCTGTTTCATCCAATCAAAAGAAGACAAACTCGAAGTAATATGATTAGAAATAACATGTCTCTCTAGCTTGCAAGTTTTATCCACATGTACAGGAGGTTCTAAATCCGAGCATATATAAACTCTATGCACCAAATATATTTCTCTATCATTATATTCGCCAAAGATATGAAAAATAGCATTAGTTGGACATGGCAAATAATATTTAGCAAATAATTTCTCCTTCAAACTATCGAGCTCACAAAAATCATCACACTGAACATAGCCCAAAGTATTTAAAGAAGAAGTCAATTCACATTCCTCTACTTCATTAGCAATTTGAATAACATGCTTAAAATCATCGCATAAAGAACTGACATTAGAAATAGCATGTTCATTCACTAGTTGTGGCATTGATATAAGTGAAGCATTATCACACAACTCTTCTTTATCACAAGGAACAACAAACAAATCAACTTGTGACAAAGGAATCTCAGCAGTTGGTTACACTAATGGTTGCTCTACTATAGCATGAAAAGTGGATAAATTCAATTCATTAACAACACACTCACCTTGATTAATTTCAGCACCATTAAGTTTACCTTTGATGCCCTCTTCAGATGATGGAGGTGCCTCGACTTTGAGTGTGAACAATGGGACTGACGGCTCTTTCATGTCTCTCTCCTCCTTGTTGCAGTTGTTCACTTCCTGCAAAATATTAGTAATAGGAGGTACGTGCACAACTTGTTTCTTGTTCACATCCTCAATTGGTTTTTCCACATGGCAAGCAAGTTGTAACAAATGAGCAAAAGAGCTATAACTTTGACAAACAAGCATGTCCTGAATTTCTTTATTAAGCCCACGTAAAAACCTCAACTCTGTAGCTTCTTCGTACTCATCTAAACTACAACATAATAAACAAGCATAATACATGGGAACATAAACATCTCTGAAATACGAATTTTTTTGTATGGCTATTTTCTGGTTATAGGAAGATAAAAACTCACCGAGCAACGAAAGCTCTGATACCACCTGATGAACCCTGAGTTCCTCTCGACACTCAAAGCTGTTGTTGGCCCGATCTTTCGGTGAGTACTAATAACTACGATTTGTGGAGAAGATGTTGACGATCCGACTACAACCGTACGAGACATTATGTTGCGCCTTAGCGATCGATACACCTCTCCGTGGGATGTTGATCTTGCCGATGCAAATCAACCGTATTCCTGCAAGCAAATCGAAGAAACAAGCAAGAACTAGATAAAAGCAATCTGAATTGCAAATAGTAATGAATACACACGATAAGTTGGGGTTCCGAAAAACAAGCAGACGGACGGTCTAGCCGACACGCGCGCTGCAAGCAAGTAGCAATGACTAAACTTTAATCTATCAAAACCCAAGAAACCCTGAAGGGGTACCTACCTATTTATAGGGGTGGGAGGATGACTAAGGGGTGCCAAGGGTCGTCCTCCACCTGGTTGGGGCGCACCCCACATGGGCCCCACTTGGGCAGGGGTCCCAACACAAAGTTACAAGCCCAGAGGCCCAAGACAGGTGACGCAGCACCGTGTTTATGTGATTGCGGCCAAATGACATGGAATCTGGCGATGAGGCTGGATCCGTTGGAAAGAGGGCTCCGAGAGCTTTCCATCAAGTGCTCACGGGCCAAAAACGAAGGTCGTATGCAGATTCGGCGGCCATTTGAAATCAGCAGTGTAGCAGGTGGCCGAATCGGATTCCAGCACTTGGAGGACTTGAACTTGATATTGTGTTGTTCATCCATGATGTGAGCAATGGTTGTATCCGTAGTAGCCATGGTCACATCAAGCTAGCTCCAGGAAGAGGCCAAGAAAACTGATCATTGACGACGATGATGAAGACTCGGACGACCAAACGATTGGCCCGACTGCCTTTGCCCAGAAGAAACCAGCCGACAGATTCGTCCCCTAAATCCAAAAATCTTCAAGGTAAAGAAAAAACACTTCTTTTGACGCATAACACTTGATGGTACTGCAATGAAATCAATGAATGTCTCTTCTCCGACTTTAGAAAACCCTCGAACATAGATCCGTCTGGCAAGACAGAGATTCTGGTTGCCAGATCAGAGACAGTTGGTACAAAAGAATCAGACGCCAACTCCAACCCAAACGCTGAGGAAGAGGCAAGGAAAACCAGCGGCGCGGCTGATAACAAGCCCCCGACTGGAAATCAGTCGGCTGGCGCCAACACTGGATCGAACCAGGAGCCCCTGGCTGAAAACCAATCTGGTGGAGAAAACCATGACGACCAAATACCAAGTTTCCAAGAGAAAACATCTAGCCCACCACCTGCCCAGGAGGAAAAAACCACTGATCCAGAGCTCAGCGGTGGCCCTCATCACTTCCATGCTGACATCATCACCGGTTATTTCTAAAATTCGTCACTCGTAGCCTCTCACAGTCTGCTTTATAAAGACCCAATAATTAGAGAAAAAGAAGAAATCTTCCGAATAAAATCTACCAAGGACTCTAATCCTCCTGGCAAGCTGACATGGAGAGATTTTCGTAGGCGGATGACAAAATCAAGCCCCGTCAACATTTTCGCATGCGGTATTTTAGTCTCATCTAAAATGTCCGCGTGCGAAAACAAAAGGCTCTATTATGCGAAAATCATTTTCCTACCAGTGATTTACCGATTAGCTTCACACAAGTGTTCTCGATGCCCACTGTCGAAAGAACGGCTATGATTTGAAGTCGTTATTACCTTCATAGAGGGTGATATCGAACAAGGTCAAATAATTTATTCGTCGAATTGCACAGACACATTGCTTAATCGGCACTTCGAACTAGTGATTTGTTCTCGAAGAATTCACCACAAGTTAAAAACGCTAGATCCAAGGTAATTAATTATTTAAAGTAAATATTGGTTATCTGAGCTAGCATCCCTTCTCCCGTACTTCTAGCTTTTGGGATCATATATCACAGATTAATAACTAATTGATCTAACTGGATAACAATGTCCCTAGATCAATTTTATTTTACCGTCCGATTAAATAGCCTATGGATTCAGGATTATCGTAGGAATGTTGAATGTTTTTTAAAAACTTAATTTAACAGCATCTCTTATGTTTTTGAAATCAAAGTATTAACTTTCAAATATTTAACTCATACATTTGTAATCTCCATTAATTGTCATAAACTCGAACTTTTTAGGACGCATCACTACTCACTCACGTATATAGTCATGTTTTTTTGTGAGAGCGATGCTTTGGTACTCTACTGGTAGTATTATCCTACCATTAAAAATATTTGTTACTAAGAATATATCAGTAAATTACTAATACAGTGATATATTAGAGGTAATTTTGTCATATATGTTTTTTCCTAACTAGATTAATATGCGGTCATCCATTGCGTTGGCATCGCTTTCCATCGGAAAAGCCAAAAAAGATGGGAAAAAAGGTTTAGTCACTGCTAAATAATAATTATACCTATTCGCACCTTTTTTTCAATAATATGTCTCTTTATTTTTCTACTACCGCTAATTAGAATAGTAGTATAAATCCGACCTTTTCGATCAAATGAAATCAACTATGTATATTTTTTTTATACTAGTAGTAGAGGGCATCATAGTGGAGCTTAATTGCAAACCGGGAACTAATTCGAAGAATCTGCGCACATCGATGTGCATCAAGTGGAGCGGCAAGACGATTAATTTATTGAACAACAGTTAATTAACTAACTAATAACATAACATCATCGCTTAATTCATACTCCTACCAACATGCTGCACACGGTAACAGATATAATTAATTAAGCTCACACATTAACACAGCACACGTCAACTACGACGTCATCATATTAAGCTTTTGCTTCCGACGCACGTACACATGGCAATGCGCGCAACCACATAGTCCTCACGGATGCCCGCCAGCGCCGCCGCTTCCGGCACCGCCGCCACCGCCGCCAGCCGATCCTCCCTGCCCTGAGCCGGACCCACTCCCTCCGCCACTGCCCGTGCCGCCGTTCGCGCTTCCAGAGCCCTGCCCGGTGCCCACGGCGTTGCCGGAACGTCCAGTCCCGCTACCTCCGCCGGAAGCACCACCCCCGCCGGATCCTCCACCTGCGCCGCCACCGCCACCGTGGGTGACGGTCACGCCGCCAGGGCCGATGTGAATGCCTACGCCTTCTCCGCCGCCGCCACCCACGCTGCCGTCGGCCGAGCTCGCGGCACCGCCTCCGCCAACGCCGATGCCGACATCGACGCCGCCTCTGCCCACGTCGACGCCGACCCCGACGCCGACGCCTCCACCGGCGCTCGAGCCGCCGCCACGGCTGGTCCCGACGCCGCCGCCAACACCTCCGCCGAACCCGATGGTCGTGTCGGACCCGTTGTGCGACACCATCCAACCGAAACCATGGCCACTGCCAGAGCCACTCCCGGACCCGGCGGCTTTACTCGGGAACGGCAGCGAGAACTTGCTGCCACTGACGACGGCGCCGCCGCTCTTGTCATCCGGGAAGGTCCTCGCGGCGGCAGGCGGGAACACAACCGCCGTAACACACAGGAGCGCAAGGAGGAAAAAGGGGAAGGCACTGGAGCTGCTACTACTACCACTAGAGATCGCCATTGTTGAGGTCGTGTTTGTTTGATGTGTGAAGCTCTCGTCACCCCAGGTGGGGCTTTTATAGGGGATTAGGTATCAACAAGTCGCGGTATTTGGGTCCAAATCTAGAGGCAGAGATGAGCATATGAGCTACTAGGTTTTGTGGCAGCTTGCGTGTGGAGAAAAAAACCTAACTTAGTATATATGCGGCTTGCATGCATGCCTGTGTGGCGTACGTTGACCGATAATTCATTTGGATTTAGCGAATTAAATGCGAATTTAAAATAAATTATGGACGGTGTATGAAATATTCATGGAGTGTAGTTTAAGCTCGACAGTGACTGATTTGTTTGTGTTGGCCATTTGGGTGGCATCCAGATTACTGTTGCGTAGCTTAATCACGCCCTGGTTTGTGTAATTTACTTACAAAAGGTATGGACGTAACTATATAGCTAGTGATAGCTGGTTTTAGCTATTACTTCATCTATAAGAGACACCATCAACCTATACTTTAAATACAATTTTCTCTTAAACTACTCATCCAATCTACGATCCGATTACACCGTTGTGTTCGTAACAATTAAATATTTACAATAAGATCTCACATGATTATATTTTGATGAAAAATCGCAAATTACTTTTAAGATATATCTAAATTACTTTTAGATTTCACTAAGCTACTTCTTAGACATACAAAAGTAAATTCAGTAAAGCTTAAAAGTAATTTACATATATTATAGAAGTAACTTATAAAAAAAGAAAGTAACTTTAATTAATACCTTTTTTCATTGAACAAAGTATCATATATATATAAGTTACTTTTAGATTTTAGATTTGATTAAAATACTTCCTATACATTCATAATGCTCTAAGGTGATTACTTTTATTATGGACGTAACTACACAACTAGTGGTAGCTGGTTTGTCTAAACCAGCTACCACTCCATCTATAAGAGGGACCATCCACCTATACTTCAAATACAATTTTCTCTTAAACTACTCATCCGATCTACGATCCGATTACACCGTTGTGTTCGTAACAATTAAATCTTTACAACAAGATCTCACATGATTATATTTTGATGAAAAATCACAAATTACTTTTATGATATGTCTAAATTACTTTTAGATTTCACTAAGTTACTTCTTAGATATATAAAAGTAAATTCAGTAAAACCTAAAAGTAATTTACATATATTATAGAAGTAACTTAGAACAAAACGAATGTAACTTTGGCATGTCATTTGAAGTAAATCCGTTGTAGAGATAAAAACATGACTCTATCTAGAAATTAAATTAATCAGCACAAATTATGGAATTAACTAAAAAATAACCGAAGTAATCACCTCAGAGCATTATGAATGTGTGTGTGTTTGATAATTTGTTCAATAAAAAAAGGTATTAATTAAAGTTACTTTCTTTTTTTATAAGTTACTTCTATAATATATGTAAATTACTTTTATATGTCTAAGAAGTAACTCAGTGAAATCTAAAAGTAATTTAGACATATCATAAAAGTAATTTGTGATTTTTCATCAAAATATAATCATGTGGGATCTTATTGTAAAGATTTAATTATTACAAACACAATAGTGTAATCGTATTGTAAATCGGATGAGTAATTTAAGATAAAATTTTATTTGAAGCATAGATGATAGGAATATTTCCCCTACTTGCTCAATGGATTAATAGCAACCAAAACTCCTAAAGTACTAGTACGTGGGTGTCTCTGGTTAAGACTAATTGGAGATGCCTCTCCAATTAGATTTACCGTTTTATTATTGTTTTTAGTTAATTTCATAATTTGTGCTGATTAATTTAATTTCTAGATAGAGTCATGTTTTTATCTCTACAACATATTTACTTCAAATGACATGCCAAAGTTACATTCATTTTTTTCTAAGTTACTTCTATAATATATGTAAATTACTTTTAGAATTTACTTTTGTATGTCTAAGAAGTAACTTAGTGAAATCTAAAAGTAATTTAGACATATCATAAAAGTAATTTGTGATTTTTCATCAAAATATAATCATGTGAAATCTTGTTGTAAAGATTTAATTGTTACGAACACAATGTGTAATCGGATCGTAGATTGGATGAGTAGATTAAGAGAAAATTTCATAAGAAGAAAAAAAAATATGCACAACCTAATAGCAAAAACTACTTGCATCTTGCATGCATGTCTGTAACGCTACTAGTACTTTCCACATAATTGTCCGCGTCGCTCGTTAAGTCTAAATCGATATGCCTCTCGAAATAGATTTTACGAAAAGGTATACGTACTCCTAGAAGACATATTTGTTTAAAAGCATATTTGTTTCAGTTCAAAAAAACCATATATGTTTATCTACACATATATTTTGGATGTAAAAAATATTCGTTTTATTGCTTGGGGTGCTGAAAAACTCGGTTTGGGGCTCAGCTCGAAAACCAAACGAGAACCAAGCCCAAACTTCCTTCGCAGCTCGAGAAAATCAAGGCAAGGTCTCGTTTTTTTACCCCTATTGCGTTTTCAGTAGAAATTCCTTGTCATCTATCCATTTGATTTTTGCCTAGATAAGTACGTTTCAGCGTGGGTTATAGTGTGGTGTACTCATAATAGATCCGTCTCTATACCAGTTTGAGCGTACACGCACGGATGTGTGATGGTGTATGCATATTCGTATTTATTTATGTAATTTTTAACTTAGAAAGGAAGACAGGAGATTACATAGTGGTCTACAGCTACAAAATTAACACTATATAAGAGTACTTTCAAATGAGAATATAATGATATATATTAAATGCGTCACACTAAATATATATATTATTTATTAGTTCAATTACTGGTCAAAATTACATTTGTTAATTAGAAATCTGCATGATGGAAGGCTTAAAAATCTGTCACATGATGTATAAGCAGTTCCTTGTTAATTTTGTTGGAAATTTGGTCATAATTCGGCATATTTTAATCCAAAATAACAAGATAATAAACATTATATTTACAATAGGATTTGATCCAGTGATAGTGGTGAATGTAATCAACATGAGCATGCTTAACGTTGAATAAGCATCAACAATCACATAATGACACAATGTTGACATTGCGATGAACATTAACAGTAAAACTTCTAATTGAAATAATGTAATAAGGTTATACCCCAAGAATGGTCCTCCGCTGGAGTTTGAGGCAGTATTGCCTCCGTTGGTGTTGACGGGAGTCTCCTTCTCCTTGTCTCCAGTGTTCGACATGTTGGTGAAGATGAAGTAGATGTTGACGAACAGTGAGTAGTCGCGCCTTGCGCTCCCCAAAAACCTGATCGCCCGCCCGTCTGTGCAAACGTCGCAGCAACGCGTGGTTTCGGAGGCCTACTCTCCCAACGCGTGTGCACACACTCGTCGGGATGGGATTACCGTAGCAGCAACAGCTTTTGAAAATGGATGAAAGTGTGTCTTCTTCTTCTCGCGGGAGATCAAATCCATTCTCATTTTATAAGAGGAATGGAAGATGAAGAGTAAGAGTCATGGAATAGGAAGAGGAATGGAGCAACTAATTGTCATCAACTAGCCATGAACCATCCTCCACTACACAACCATCAACCAACAATCAATTAAGAGTAATTGATGTAAGTTACCAATGGAATAGGAAGAGGAATAGAGCAACTAATTGTCATCAACTAGCCATGAACCATCCTCCACTACACAACCATCAACCATCCATCAATTAGGACTAATTGATATAAGTTACCAATTCCTTAATCAAATGGATTAATTCTCAAAACTCTTCATCCCATTGATATCCCATAGAAGAATGAATTCACATGAATTCCTAGCATAATGAGCCTTGGAATTTATTTGATTTAATTGATTTAAATGGATTAATTACCCAATTAAATCTAACAATCCCCACCAAATTTCAAGGCTCATGAGAATGCTCTCTATTCCATAGCAGCTTTTATATACCAGTGTTTCGGTGAAGACTGTTAAGTTGAACTTTCACCTAGAAAAGGAGCTACACCTGACCACAACTGAACAATGGACTATGCCTTGAATTGTCAGTCTTGTGCAGTTAGGTTTCACTCAATTCCATAACTGATACTAGGCAACCATTAGTATTCCCTCGGGTTGGAGCTTATAAGTCATACTCCAGGCCTTTCATGAGTATCTAGAGATCACCCAAATCTCATAGACTGTGACTAGCAGTCGAACTCATATAGGTGTGTTCCTTCTAAGATGTTCTGCAGGTCAACATCTCTGCTTGGAAAAGCCACTCGGATCACATTAAGACATAAGCCATCCTACCATGCAGGAAAGAAGAGAAGCACATCATGAAAATGAGCCCATTTCAAGGGTCTCTTCTCTCAGTCACACAATAGTTTGTTTCACCATCCAAATTCACGGGATCTCTGATCATAATGGACAGGTTTCCACTATTATGCAACCTTAGGTGGGTATCAAGCCCATTTCCCTCGATGCACTGTCTATCACATTACGTGGTAGCCCCTTGGTAAACTGATCTGCCAGATTTCTAGCCGTTTGGACATAGTCCAATGCTATCACTCCGGAGTTTTTCTGCTTTCTGACAGATTTCAGTCTTCTCTTGATGTGTCTAGATGACTTCATGTTGTCCTTTGAACTGTTCACTTTAATAATCATTGTTTGATTATCGCAGTTCATTAGGATAGCTGGCACTGGTTTTTCAACCACCGGCAAATCCATCAGGAGTTCACGAAGCCACTCGGCCTCAACTGTCGCAGTATCTAGTGCTGTAAGTTCTGCTTCCATTGTTGACCTCGTTAAGATGGTCTGCTTACAAGACTTCCAGGAAACATCGCCACCTCCAAGTGTGAACACATATCCACTTGTGGCTTTTATCTCATCAGCATCAGATATCCAGTTTGAGTCACTATACCCTTCTAGTACTTTTGGATACCCGGTATAGTGAATTCCATAGCTCATAGTACCCTTTAGATAGCGCATTACTCTTTCCAGAGCCTGCCAATGATCATCTCCCGGATTTGAGACAAACCGGCTCAGCTTGCTTACAGCAAATGAGATGTCAGGCCTCGTTGCGCTAGCCAAGTACATCAATGAACCAATGATTTGAGAGTATCTCAGCTGATCCCTTGCTATTCTTCGGTTTTTCCTTAATAGCACGCTGGGATCATAGGGAGTAGGAGCTGGCTTGCAGTCACTATATCCAAAGCGACTCAAAACCTTGTCCACATAGTGGGATTGCACAAGTGTAATCCCACCCTCATCTCCTCTTTGTAGTTTGATGTTAAGAATAACATCAGCCTCTCCCAAATCTTTCATTTCAAAACTCTTGGACAGATAGTCTTTGACCTCCTCAATCACATTAAGGCTGGTCCCAAAGATCAGTATGTCATCGACATATAAGCACAAGATCACCCCTTCTCCCCCACCATAGCGATAGTATACACATTTGTCAGCTTCGTTCACAACAAAGCCTGCAGATGTAAGTGTGGTGTCAAACTTCTCATGCCATTGCTTAGGTGCTTGCTTGAGGCCATACAAGGATTTCAATAGTTTACACACCATTCCCTCCTGACCTTCTAGTACATACCCGTCTGGTTGATCCATATAGATCTCCTCCTCCAGCTCTCCGTTTAGGAAAGCTGTCTTAACGTCCATCTGATGGACGAGAAGACCATGAGAGGCTGCCAGAGCAAGTAGTACTCGAATCGTGGTCAAGCGAGCAACTAGTGAGTATGTGTCGAAGAAGTCCTCGCCTTCCTTTTGGGTATAACCCTTGGCCACAAGCCTTGCCTTGTACTTTTCGATTGTACCATCAGGCTTAAGCTTTTTCTTGAAAACCCATTTGCATCCTACGGGCTTGCACCCATATGGACGCTCAACGACTTCCCAAGTATCATTAGACATAATCGAGTCCATTTCACTGCGTACTGCTTCCTTCCAGTAGTCAGCGTCAGGAGATGAATATGCCTCTTCTATGGTTCTTGGGGTGTCATCCACGAGGTATACAATGTAGTCATCTCCAAAGGATTTTGCAACCCTTTGTCTCTTACTCTTGCGAGTATCTACAATGTTGTCCTTCTCAGGATTTTCCTCAGGCGTTTGATCATTGTGTTCTATCGGTGCAAAGTGCTCATGGGGCATGACAGTTTCTTTACTAGAAGTGCTAGGTGTATATTTCATAGGAAATTCATTCTCAAAGAATGTAGCATCTCTGGACTCAAGAATTGTACCAACATGCATGTCGGGTACTCCAGAGTTTACTATTAAGAATCTATAACCCACACTGTGGATAGCATAACCAAGAAACACACAATCAACAGTTTTTGGTCCAAGTTTCCGCCTTTTGGCTATAGGTACATTTACCTTGGCCAAACAGCCCCATGTTCGTAGGTATGAGAGATTTAATTTCTTCCTTTCCCATTCCTCGAATGGTGTTATTTCCTTATGCTTCATTGGAATTTTATTCAGGACATGACACGCAGTCAAAACTGCCTCACCCCACCATTCCTTGGAAAGCCCCGCAGTGTCTAACATGGCATTCACCATCTCAGTTAGAGTACGGTTCTTTCTTTCGGCCACCCCATTTGATTGGGGTGAATAGGGAGGCGTCATCTCATGAATAATTCCAAACTCTTCGCAAAAGGATGCAAACTCATTGGAAAAATACTCCCCACCTCTATCAGACCTCAACCGTTTGATTTTCCTTTCAAGTTGGTTTTCTACCTCAGCTTTATAGATTTTAAAGAAATGCAATGCCTCATCCTTAGTTTTCAATAGATACACATAGCAAAATCTAGTGCAATCATCTATCAGTGTCATGAAATATTTCTTTCCCCCTTTAGTCAACACGCCGTTCATTTCGCACAAATCGGAATGAACAAGTTCTAGAGGTGCCAAATTCCTCACCTCAGATGCCTTGTGAGGCTTGCGAGGTTGTTTCGATTGAACACAAGTATGGCACTTGGAACCTTTTACCAAAGTGAATTTTGGAATTAAACTCATGTTAGCTAAGCGCGTCATACAACCGAAATTCACATGACAGAGTCGCGAATGCCACACATTAGACTCATCATTCTCGCTAATATGGTTCACAGCATTATGATTATTACACATGTCATTCAAAGAAAAGCGGAACAAGCCTCCGCTGTCATAACCTTTTCCAACAAAAGTCCCATATTTAGATACGACACATTTATTGGACTCAAACACAAGTCTAAAACCTTCTCTACACAATAGAGAGCCGCTAACTAGATTCTTCTTTATTGAAGGGACATGCTGCACGTTCTTCAGCTGCACGGTCTTTCCCGAAGTAAACTTCAGATCGACCGTACCAACACCATGAACAGCCGCAAGCGACCCGTTTCCCATCAACAAGGAGGAACCTCTCCCGACCTGATAAGAAGAAAATAGAGAAATGTCAGCACATACATGAATATTAGCACCAGTGTCCACCCACCAATCAGGTGAATGAAAAACAGAGAGAACTGTAGGTAATATTTTACCGTACCCCGATGTTCCTCCGCCCTCGCTAATGATCATGTTGGCAGACTTCCTGTCTTTGCGCTCAGGACAGTCCTTGGCCCAATGCCCAGACTTGCCACACACAAAGCAGTCTCCCTTTGCCTTTCCCTTGCTTTTCTTCTTAAAATTGGTTGCAGCCTTGGGTTTGACATCAGGCTTGACTTTCTTGTTGTTGTGGGATGCATGAGGGTTCTTCTTCTGTACCATATTGGCACTAGAACCTCCCTCAACCTTTTTGCCCCGGACGTCCTTTGCCCTCGCCTTCTCCTCAACACCCAAAGAGCCAATGAGATCAGGAACACTGAACTCTTGTCTCTTGTGCTTTAGAGAAGTGGCAAAGTCCGACCAAGAAGGTGGTAGTTTGGCAATAATGCCACCTGCCACAAACTTGTCCGGCAACTCACAGTTGTTGTTCTCAAGTTCCTTAGCCAGCATCTGAATCTCATGAGCTTGTTCAACTATAGAACGGTCATCGACCATCTTGTAGTCATAGAACTGCTCCATAACATACAGCTCACTGCCGGCGTCAGAAACTCCGAACTTGGCCTCAAGTGCATCCCACATTTCCTTCCCAGAAGGCATGTACATGTACACGTCCACTATGTTGTCAGCGAGTACACTGATCAATGCTCCACGGAACAGGCAATCCGAAGCCTCGAACTTAGCCTCTTCCTCAGGAGAAAGAGGTGGTTCACTTCGTTTGCCCCGTGAAACATAGAAGCACTGCATCGCTGTCAACCACAATAGTGCACGTGCTTTCCATCTCTTATAGTTTGAACCATCAAAGGCATGTGGTTTCAGTGTAGCAGCAAAGCCAACTACCGAAAATGACCTATCAGGTTTTTAGATTGTTGGAAATTTGGTCATAATTCGGCATATTTTAATCCAAAATAACAAGATAATAAACATGATATTTACAATAGGATTTGATCCAGTGATAGTGGTGAATGTAATCAACATGAGCATGCTTAACGTTGAATAAGCATCAACAATCACATAATGACACAATGTTGACATTGCGATGAACATTAACAGTAAAACTTCTAATTGAAATAATGTAATAAGGTTATACCCCAAGAATGGTCCTCCGCTGGAGTTTGAGGCAGTATTGCCTCCGTTGGTGTTGACGGGAGTCTCCTTCTCCTTGTCTCCAGTGTTCGACATGTTGGTGAAGATGAAGTAGATGTTGACGAACAGTGAGTAGTCGCGCCTTGCGCTCCCCAAAAACCTGATCGCCCGCCCGTCTGTGCAAACGTCGCAGCAACGCGTGGTTTCAGAGGCCTACTCTCCCAACGCGTGTGCACACACTCGTCGGGATGGGATTACCGTAGCAGCAACAGCTTTTGAAAATGGATGAAAGTGTGTCTTCTTCTTCTCGCGGGAGATCAAATCCATTCTCATTTTATAAGAGGAATGGAAGATGAAGAGTAAGAGTCATGGAATAGGAAGAGGAATGGAGCAACTAATTGTCATCAACTAGCCATGAACCATCCTCCACTACACAACCATCAACCAACAATCAATTAAGAGTAATTGATGTAAGTTACCAATGGAATAGGAAGAGGAATAGAGCAACTAATTGTCATCAACTAGCCATGAACCATCCTCCACTACACAACCATCAACCATCCATCAATTAGGACTAATTGATATAAGTTACCAATTCCTTAATCAAATGGATTAATTCTCAAAACTCTTCATCCCATTGATATCCCATAGAAGAATGAATTCACATGAATTCCTAGCATAATGAGCCTTGGAATTTATTTGATTTAATTGATTTAAATGGATTAATTACCCAATTAAATCTAACAAATTTTACATAGAACATTAGTTAAGGACACATTATATTTTGGGCGGGATAGAGCAAGTATAATCTCTATTATTTTGGTAAAAATATATGATATGGGTGATAAAAGAAAGATTGGGAGCCTCGATTATTTTACATTAATTACGTTAGACCAACAAAAACGTGCATACTTACAGCTGCAATTTCATTTTTCTATGTAAAATTTATACTTTCGGAAATTAAGATAACTGATTAATATTCTATTTCCGGACTGTCATGCACTTCGGTTTCTTTTTGACTTTAGATATGGCCGTGCCTTCGCTTTCAACTGAATGTATAATTTTCTTGCTAAAGGTCAACCCTTCCGAAAGTAGGATAAAAAATTATCAGCGTATATATTAACAAAGTCAGATACAAGAGTTCGACGTTCAACTGACTAAGAAAACAATCTTCTGCCAAGTTTTCCCTATAATTTGCCTTTTCCGCATTTTCTCGCGCAGATTATATCTTCGTTTGACCTTACGAACCCGATTTGTTCCAAACAGTTATATGTACGTATCAATTTTCGATGAAACTTATGAAGCATATATATATATATATATATATATATATATATATATATATATATATATATATATATATATATATATATATATATATATATATATATATATATATATACTAGTATGGTCCAAATTAAGAAAGATGAACTACTGTTCAGACACCTTTCTGTGAACATTGTTTGTTTATATACTATAAAGGCTGTGAGGTTTAGAATCTCTACCTAATTAACCAGCTTCCAGATGGATATATTTTGTACTTTCCACGGACCAAACTTTTGACCGTCGATTTTACCAACTACCTCCACTGAAACTGAAGATGGCTGTGAAACTGAAGAAACAGGAAGCCAATGAGGGGAGAGAGAGAGAGAGAAATGTCCAGGGGTTTTTCGGCTAGCTCCACAAGGTGGTGGGCTAGACGACCTGGGTTCAAAGCCTCACCCCTTCTAATTATTTGATATTAGATCCTTCCCTAATATTCGAGTTTTAACGAGGGGAGAGAGGGGACAACAATGGAAACTCTTTCAATCACCCAATCACCCAGGAAAACATCCACCCTTTTATTGTAAATATATCATCTAAATCTCTACTATTATAAAAATTGAAGATGTTTTTACCGGTGTTTTGGTAGGCGATCCGTATACGAGAAGGTTTTAAGTTCGTTTGCTTTTGGAAATACAGATCCGTATTTGAGTTGGGTTTTAAATCCGTTCGCTTTTGGAAATATAGAAGGAGCCGTATCAGAAATCTCTTTAAAAAAATTGCATACTAACTTGACATGATTTTCTGGAAAAATATATATCCAAGCGAATTCTCACAGTGAACAATAATAATAAGATTAAAACAGCCTTCACCCATTGCAACGCACAGGTATTTTTTCTAATAGTTATAAAAAGAAAAAAATAACAGTAAGATGGAGCAATATGTAATATATCACTCCGCAAAGATGTAGCTTAAAATTCAACTTGTATAAATTGTAACAAAAATAATAAATAAACTCAAATTATTATACTTATATTTACAGCTAAATTTATCATTTTTGTTATAACTTGTACAAGTTGAATTTAAACTTTCATGTTTGTGAAGTATTATATTACATATTTATCGATCATGTTAATATTTTTTAAGAAAATTTATAACCATTTAATTAACATATAATAAACGGATGAACATCGACGTGATTAGAACCATCTTGGGGATAACAGGACGAGGAGACGCCGTCTTGTCAGCAATTCGAGTCGGCTCAAGTCACTCAACAGTCAACACATTCGAGCACAAATTGGACGAACACCTAGTCGGCTATGCGAGGAAACAAAGCAAGAACAAAGACATGGTTTGTGCTGCCGAACACATCGCAGCTTGCTCCGTGCCGAACAGAGACATAGGCGTGTGAAACAAACACATAAACACGGCGGTTAAGCCACTCTAATAATCGTGCGCCATGACCGTCCATTGTCCGCACGGACCGCACAATCACAACACGCACGTATGAAAAAACAGGAAAACATGAAAAAGTTGAATTTGTTGAGATTATAGGCATATAATGATTTAATCTATTCCATAAATAAATCATGACATTACAGACGAAAACTAGCATGAACGCATCATTAGATCTACACATGTAAATTACACAGTATAACATAAACAGATCAAATATGTACAACATATTGAACACGTACCGAGGTGGGGGAAAGACCGGCTGCTCGGACGAAACTTTTCGCAGGCGTCTACGAAGGCACGCAACACGCGAACGAAGAGGAAGACGAGCCGACGCGGACGAACAGGGAGCAGTCGCGCAAAGCACTTCCCAAAAACCTTATTGCCACCTTCTCCCGGTGCAGGAGTCGAAGGCAGAGATTCCGGAGACCTGCTCTCCCGATCGCAGGTGCACGAGCGACGGTGCAGCACAGAGTAGGAGGCAAACCCTAGATTGATTTCGCGTGTGTTGCGTAAAGATGGCGGGTCGGTTTATATAGAGAAGGGTCGCTTGATCAGGGCGCCCGTACGATCTCCACTGCGCGTAACCTTACCGGATAAGTCGCGTGTAACTTATCCAGACTCCACGCCCTGCGCAAGGTGAGGAACCAATTTTGGTGGACCATTCGACGCGTACGTCGTGCACGCGCGCCGCCTGCCCTGCCCTGCCCTGCCTTGCCAGGTGAGGCGAGCGAGCGCGCGTGTGTTCCCCCTCTTCTCTCCACCACACATGCTTCAAGTGGCTAGGAGGGTATCCTCCCTTTTAAGGAGGTCCCCCTCTCCTAGAATAAGCAAGGTGGTACTAAACTCCACATGCATGCTATCCTATGAGGTGGGCTTTTGTGATTTTCCAGAGAATTAATCTTCGAGTGGGCTAAGGCCCATTCATTAATTCCAGCAATCCCCCACCAAATCTCAAAACCCACTGAGATTTGCCTTTTCCAATGTACTGTTTATATACCAGCGATTCGATGGAGACCGATTAAGGTTGAACATCCACCTAGAACTCCAAGCTACACTTACTCACAACTTGAACAATAGACTATGCCTTGAATTGCAAGTCTTGTGTAAGCAAGTTTCACTCAGAGTCTTATCTGGTACTAAACCGTCTGTAGACTACCCCTCGGGTGGAGCATATAAGTCATACTCCTAGGTCTATAGTAAGCTTCCTAGAAGATTCACCCAAAATCTCCATAGACTGCGACCAACAATCAAGCTCACAAAGGTGAGTTCTTTGAAGAATACTCTGCAGGACAACATCTTCGCTAATTAAAGCCAACAGAACTCATTAAGGCATAGCCAACCTGCCTTGTAGCTCACGAGAGTACATGCATCTTCACTTAGAGAGGGTATAGATTGGTACTCTCCTCTAGTTTATTAATGGTTTGTTCTTCCCAGATTCTAATTCACGGGATCTTCGATCACATAGACTGGGTTACCACGATAGTATAACTCACATGGGTCTCAAACCCATCTCCTTCGATGCATTGTCTATCACATTTCGTGATAGTCCCTTCGTGAAAGGATCTGCCAGGTTTCTAGCTGTTTGGATGTAATCCAACGTTATAACTCTAGAGTTTCTTAATTTCCTGACAGACTTCAATCGTCTTTTCACATGTCTAGACGATTTCATATTATCCTTAGAACTATTCACTTTGACAATTACCATTTGATTGTCACAGTTCATAAGGATAGCCGGCACCGATTTTTCAACAATAGGCAGATCCATTAATAGATCATGCAGCCATTCTGCCTCAACAGTAGCAGTATCCAGTGCCATCAGCTCTGCTTCCATGGTTGACCTCGTCAAAATGGTCTGTTTGCAAGACCTCCATTAAACAGCACCGCCACCCAGTGTGAAGACATATCCACTAGTGGCTTTGATCTCATCCACATCAGAGATCCAGTTAGAATCACTATAACCCTCCAGTACCGCAGGATACCCAGTATAGTGAAGCCCCAATTCCACAGTACCTTTCAGATAGCGCATTACTCGCTCAAGCACACGCCAGTGATCATCTCCCGGATTAGAGGTAAATCGGTTCAACTTGCTCACAGCAAAGGAGATATCAGGCCTAGTTGCACTAGCCAGGTACATCAACGAGATAATGATTTGGGAGTATTCCAGTTGATTCCTAGCAATTCTCTTGTTCTTGCGAAGCAACAAGCTAGGATCATCAGGTGTTGGAGAAGGCTTACTATCAATATAGCCAAAGCGATTCAAGATCTTCTCCACATAATGGGACTGCAAGAGTGTAATCCCATTCTCACCTCTAATTAGCTTAATGTTTAAGATAATATCAGCTACTCCCAAATCCTTCATATCAAAATTTTGAGACAAGAATGATTTAACCTCATTTATCACCTCAAGATTTGTCTCAAATATCAGTATGTCATCAACATACAAGCATAAAATAACTCCCTCACCCCCACCATGGCGATAGTACACACATTTATCTGCCTCATTGACTGCGAAGCCTGCAGATGTCAATGTTTTGTCAAATTTCTCATGCCATTGCTTAGAAGCTTGTTTCAGACCATACAAAGACTTCAACAATTTGCACACCTTGCCTTCTTGACCTTCAACTACAAACCCATCAGGCTGATCCATATAGATCTCCTCATCCAGCTCTCCATTCAGAAAAGTTGTCTTAACGTCCATTTGATGAACGAGAAGACCATGTGAGGCTGCTAGGGAAAGTAGCACACGAATTGTGGTCAATCTAGCAACAGGTGAGTAAGTGTCAAAGAAATCTCCGCCTTCTTTCTGAGTATAGCCCTTAGCAATAAGCCGAGCCTTGTACTTTTCAATAGTACCGTCAGGCCTAAGCTTCTTTTTGAACACCCACTTGCATCCCATAGGTTTACACCCATAGGGTCGCTCTGTCACCTCCCAAGTCCCGTTAGCGATAATGGAATCCATTTCACTACGGACAGTCTCCTTCCAGTAGTCAGCATCAGGAGATGCATATGCTTCTGAAATTGACTTAGGAGTGTCATCCACGAGGTACAAAGTAAAATCCTTACCAAAAGACTTAGCCGTCCTTTGTCTCTTACTCCTTCGTGGAGCTGCACTGTCATCCTCCTCAGTGACATGTTCATGTGTATGTTCAGTTTGTTCTGGTGGTGTGATTGAACTGGGAATTATTTCAGATGATTGGCTCGAACTACTATGTGTATCCTTCATTGGGAAAAAGCTTTCAAAGAAGGTAGCATCACGAGACTCCATAATTGTACCAACATGCATGTCAGGTTCCTCAGATTTAACTATTAAAAATCTATAGGCAATGCTGTGATAAGCATATCCCAGAATGACACAGTCCATAGTCTTAGGTCCAAGTTTGCGCTTCTTCGTTATTGGTACATTGACTTTCGCCAAGCACCCCATGTGCGCAAGTAAGAAAGTGATGGTTTTCTCCCAATCCATATCTCATATGGTGTTTTGTCCTTATTTCTGTTAGGAACTCTGTTTAACACATGATTCAAGGTCAACAATGCCTCCCCCCACCATGCCTTAGGTAGTCCCGCAGTGTCCAACATGGCATTCACCAAGTCAGTCAGTGTGCGGTTCTTTCTTTCAGCAATCCCATTAGACTCGGGAGAATAGGGAGGCATCCTCTCATGTATGATGCCATGTTCCTCACAGAATAAGTCAAACTCGTTTGAGAAAAACTCTCCACCACGATCAGACCTAAGTCTTTTTATCTTTCTGTCAAGTTGATTTTCAACTTCTGCCTTATAAATTTTAAAATAGTCTAGAGCGTCGTCTTTCGTTTTCAACAAGTACACATAGCAAAATCTAGTAGCATCATCAATCAAAGTCATGAAATATCGTTTTCCACCCTTTGTCAACACCCCATTCATTTCACAAAGATCTGAATGTAGGAGTTCTAGTGGTGCCAAGTTTCTTTCCTCGGCAGCCTTGTGAGGCTTGCGAGGTTACTTCGATTGCACACAACTATGGCACTTAGAACCTTTGACAATGGAAAACTTAGGAATTAAACACATGCTGGAAAGCCGAGACATCAAGCCAAAATTAATATGACATAAACGTGAGTGCTAAACATTAGCCTCATCATCCACACTGCCACAAATATGGTTCACAGACTTATTGCAGAAATCAGAAAGGAAAAGCGGAACAGGCCTCCGCACTCATAACCTTTACCAATAAAATATCCATGTTTAGACACGACTACTTTATTAGACTCAAAAAACAACTTAAATCCGTCTCTAGTCAGACGGGAGCCACTAACAAGATTTCTGTCGATAGAAGAGACATGCTGCACGTTCTTCAGCTGCACGATCTTTCCCGAAGTAAACTTCAGATCTACCGTGCCAACACCATGAACAGAAGCATGTGACCCATTCCCCATTAGGACGGTGGAACCCCGTGCGACCTGATAAGAAGAAAACAATGAGATGTCAGCACAAACATGTACATTGGCCCTAGTATCAACCCACCAATTAGTAGACTGATTAACTGAAAAAACAGTAGGTAAATTACCACACCCGCTTCCATCTCTAGTGTTGCCAATGGTCACATTAGCAGACTTAGATGTCTGCCCTGCAGGTGTCTTCATCCCCTTGCGCTGTGGACACTTACTAGCCAGATGACCAAGTTGGCCACACACAAAGCAAGTCCATTCATCCTGATTAGGATTGTTGTTGTTCTTCTTCTGCTTCTTGAAGTTGGTGGTCTGCTGAGCTTTGTATTTCCCCTTGCTCTTGTTCTGGGCCTTGTGCACAACATTGGCACTGGACTGCCCACCATCGCCCTTAGACGCGGCATCTTTTTCCTGAGCTTTCTCCTCAACATCAAGAGACGCTATCAACCCCTCAACGGAGTATTCCTGTCTCTTGTGTTTGAGTGCAGTACCGAAACTTCTCCAAGATGGACTTAGTTTCGCAATAATGCACCCGGCCACAAATTTGTCGGGTAAGACACACTTAAGGAGTTCAAGTTCCTTAGCCATGGTTTGTATCTCATGAGCCTGTTCGACTATAGAACGGTTATCAGCCATCTTGTAGTCATGAAACTGCTCCATGATATACAGATCATTGCTAGCATCAGTAGCACCGAATTTAGTATTCAGTGCATCCCACAACTCCTTAGCGTCGGTCATATGCATATACACCTCGACCAGACGATCGCCAAGAACGCTAAGAATGCATCCCACAAAGAGAGTAGTGGCTTCCTCGAATTGCTTCTGCTATTCTGCAGTAAGAACTCCTTCAGGTTTGCCAGTACTCACCCAGAAGCATTTCATAGCTGTCAGCCATAGAGTGACCCTGATCTGCCATCTCTTAAAATGCACACCGGTGAATTTATCCGGCCTCAGTGCATTGGCAAAACCAGCCATAGTAAAATCAAAGTTTTTGGATTGTTGAGATTATAGGCATATAATGATTTAATCTATTTCATAAATGAATCATGACATTACAGACGAAAACTAGCACGAACGCATCATTAGATCTACACATGTAAACTACACAGTATAACATGAACAGATCAAATATGCGCAACATATTGAATACGTACCGAGGTGGCGGAAAGACCAGCTGCTCGGTCGAGACGTTTCGCAGGCGTCTACGAAGGCACGCAGCACGCGAGCGAAGAGGAAGATAAGCCGTCGCGGACGAACAGGGAGCAGTCGCGCAAAGCGCTTCCCAAAAACCTTATTGCCACCTTCTCCCGGTGCAGGACGTCGAAGGCAGAGGTTCCGGAGACCTACTCTCCTGATCGCAGGTGCACGCCGGCGAGCGGGATGGAGTAATCTACGAGCGACAGCGCAGCACAGAGTAGGAGGCATACTCTAGATTGATTTTGCGTGTGTTGCGTGAAGACGGCGGGTCGGTTTATATAGAGAAGGGTTGCTTGATCAGGGCGCCCGCACGATCTCCACTGCGCGTAACCGTACCGGATAAGTCGCGCGTAACTTATCCGGACTGCACGCCGTTTGCACGCACCGGATTTTGGCGGACCATTCGACGCGTACGTCGTGCACGCGCGCCGCCTGCCCTGCCCTGCCCTGCCAGGAGAGCGAGCGCGCACGTGTGTTCCCCCTCTTCTCTCCACCACACATGCTTCAAGTGGCTAGGAGGGCATCCTCCCTTTTAAGGAGGTCCCCCTCTCCTAGAATAAGCAAGGTGGTACTAAAATCCACATGCATGCCATCCCATGAGGTGGGCTTTTGTGATTTTCCAAAGAATTAATCTTCGAGTGGGCTAAGGCCCATTCATTAATTCCAACAGAATTAACCCCTCGTTTTTTATACACCCTTCCTCCCAAAATATAAGGCACAACCACTTTTCTCTCATGTCTCATAAATATAATGCATGTATACATTAACTAGCACCTCTTAATCCTATAAAATTGATTTATTTTAAATCCTATACCATCAAACCTCCCAATCATATTGTTTGCACGAGTCAAGGTGATCCAACCAAGAAGGCGATTAAACATTTTCTTGGTTTTTTATTACGAGTGGTTGAGCCTTCTACAATAATATTGTAGGATAGAGAGAGTATATCTATATGTCTACTATCATAAAAATTGAAAATTATTTCGTCAAAATTTTGGTATGTCATCTATAGAAATTGGTTTTTATATGTTTATAAGGGCATCTCTAGTGTGAGTTCAACTGTACCATCCATTTTTAGATGATGGAAATAGGTTACATCTCCGGCCTCTGCCCGTAGGCACACAGCCAAAAAGTCCAGAAGTGAACAGAAAAGAGCTTAAAAAAAAGGCGAGATGGGACAAACCCACTACTTCTGCCAATAATATGATCTAGTAAAATAATGTTTTTAAAATCACGTAGATTCTATCACAAAATTCTGTAGGTACTACGCCATCCAAACAGGAATAAAAGTTCCTTGGCTACCAATTCCAAGCATAGTATCCTGTTGTTCCTGTGAAAGCATCATACATTAAGAGTAGAGCCAATTTGAACACATAAAGATAACCTGCATGATGTTAGGCATTTTTTTATGATTAAAAACTATATCATTACGGCAACGCCAAATTGACCAACATAGAGCACTAGCTCCAAATAAGATTATTTTTTGTCTAGGCACTCCCCTTAGCCATTTACCAAAAATAACGTTGTGGGGAGGGGAATATTGAAGGCAAAGAAGACACATTGCCAAGTAAAACGTGCAACATGACAGTCAAAGAAAAGATGTTGGATGGTCTCTTGTATATTAAAAAACAACATTGCTGGTTTACCCTACATTTTCTCTTTATGAGGTTATCTTTTGGTAAGATCATTTTTTTAAGAAACCACATAAATACTTTGATTTTTAACTGTATCATCCATAAAAGCGAATTTCACTTCTACTCGGTGCATGCAGTGTTTAAAGTCGATCTGCAGGACCTATGTATAAAATTTAAAAATGGGCAAAGATCGACTTCAGCCGAGACGTCGATTTTCATTCTGACAAATAACAACCGACTCTCACAACGTGCATGGTTCAGTTTTTTTTGTTGCAAGTGTCGATTTATCATCACGCTGGAGTTGCTCTAAGTCGTCTGTATCTAATTCAACATGAGTCTAGAATAACTATCATGGATCCTTCTCCTAGCCCAGCCCAACGGACCAACACCTTCCAATGCGCCTCCACTCCGCGCTGCACGCGCTCCTCCCCTGATCGACGTCTTTTTTTCTTTCCCTTGTTTTGTTTTCTTTTTCTTCTTTTCTTTTCTCACAGCCATACTGATCCCTTCTAATCTCCTCTCTTTTCTCTTTTTCCTTTTTTTTTCTCTTCCAAATTTATCTCATCAAAAATATCTTCCTTTTGAAATTATTATTGTTTAAGGTGTATATGAGACAAGTTTGTTATTTGCAATTGCTTTCCATTTACAGTAAAAAAATTCACTAACTGAATAATCAAAATTTCAATCTTTGGTCAACTTATGGAATTGTCACAGAATCGATTTGTGAAGCTATGGAAAGGTATACATAAAAATCATGTGATGATGCATGAAGTGAACGCAACTGGATTCAATGCTATATATGATTTCTGACTTTGTTTTGCCATTGTTTTGTTTTGTTTTGTTTCAATTTGTCGTTTAAATTGACAGAGTTTTATCAATCGTGAAAATTGTCTTCACCTGTTGCAACACACACCTATTTTTCTAGTCACCTAAAAGTCATAAAAAACTTGTAAAAAATTGGTAGGACAAATTACGTGATACATCACTACAAAAATATATAAGTGCAAATTCAACTTATATAAAAAAATATGCACATCTCTATGGATTTGTATGACAACCACCATTGTCCACGCCATATTTCATAAAGAAGAGGTTTTCCATTACCATTCTTTTCTTACAACAAAATAACTTTTAATTATATATACTTGAGTGAAGGCAAAACTAGCGCACAAAAAATCATCAATATAATGGAAATAGAAGCATGATTCAAGGACTCAACCGAAAGTTTTAGTTGTTTACATGAGTGTGTAAATTAAATTTTCTTTTAGATTTTTAAACCCAACACAAGTTTTAATTATTTAGCAACCAAAAGCAAATCTTTAACTGGTTAATCAAATCTACTAAAAATGGCATTGCCATTTAGAACTTGGATTATCTACTGCCTGCTTTGATACCATCGTATCAATTGTAGTGCCGAGTGCTAGGGCGCTACCCAACATAAAAATCCGGACAGAGCCTTCTAGTATATATGGGATCCATTAGTGACTGTCTACATGAATTTTAAGCACATTAGCCATAAGCAGGAAATTAATGAGTGTGTCCGCTTATTGTGAGTGCCGACGTTTGTAATGTGTTTAAAAAACGGTTTGGCTATTTATATTGAGGGTACAGAGAGGGCTGAAATTTCTGAAATTTTAGATATTTTGTTTAGGGAAGGCACTGTAGGGGAAGCCCCCACAGTTAAATAGCTTTATTATAGAAAATAAATTACAAAAGATATAACAAATTCAAAAGGGACTGTCTCTCAGAAACATTTAATCTAAAAACTAAAAGGGAAAGATCACTCTTAAAGAGAGCTTTCCAAGAAGAAATTGAGGGTGCTAAATTCTGGAAAATCAGGGAGTTCCTCTGTTACCAAATATTCCAGGCTGCATAAAGAATTTGTAGCGAGGTGGTGTGGCCTTTGTGCTTGCAAGCTGGAGGTACCAAATTTTAGATATTTCAGTACGAAATAATTTGAAATGTTTTAAAAAATGGTCGAATTTGATTTTATTTAATAAATTCAAAAAAATTTGAAAAAATCCTCAAATTTTGGGCAAAATAGTTTACTATCGATTTTGGAAATTCCACTCCAAAATATTGAACCTTGCCTTTTGAATGAATGAATGACCCCTGGAGGGGCAAAAATACACCTTCGATTAATGATATTGCTTTAGAGTTTCTTAAGTGTGGTTTTAATTTTGATATCTCCTCATTCTTTTCATCTCATCTAAATAGTCACTAAAAAGTTATAAAAAAAGTTAACAACATAGAATATGAGATATACCATGACACAAACATATAAGTTTAAATTCGAATTTTGATATATTAAAAAATAACAAATTAAGCTATTATATGTACTTTTTAAAATTTTTCTTAGGACTTGTAAAAAGTAAATTTTGACTTATATGTTTGTGCAGTGATATATCTTATATTAATATATCTTTTTATTTTTTTAAATAATATATATGATTATTTATGTGACATAAATATAGAGGATATGTCTTCTTGATAGCAACACTTTTTTTTTCAATTGTAGCATTTTGGAGCAGGCAATTGGCCCAACCATTAAAGAAAAACTAGATGATGCCACGCTCTTTAATGTGGGATATTTCGATAAATATATGTTAAATGATGGATGAATTTGCGAAACGATTACAAATCAGGCACCTGATTTTTTCCCAAAAATCGGGCGCTATTTCATGATCTTTTTATGAAAATGTTTCAATACTTGAAAAAAATGTGTCAGCATTTGAAATGATGAAACATAACCAAATCATTCTTGAAACATTGGGCTAAAACATATGAAACATTGATTTCGAACCATTGAAACATTAAAAAACCCATGTGCATCAAAGATGAAAATATGAAACACTATCAAAATATCCACTGCAATATTTAATCCAAACAAAAAGAAACATCACAAGTGCAATAGCTGAAACACACAAAAAAAAATATACCCGGTCTGTACTACATCTTCCTCCCCTCTTGCTAAAACAGGCTTGCTGAGGGCCACCGGTTTTGTGCTCTCCTCCGATCTTCGCTGGAGATACACGCCGAGACGCTACAACACACTCCTGCTACGCTGAGGTGAGCAACCGCCGCTTCCCTATCGCTGCTGCTACTGGGAACTCGGTATGCCATCATTGTCGCTTGGGCAAAACGGAATCCACGCCACCACCAGATCCTCACAGGGTTCGTCATCTTCCTCCCAGCTCCTGGCCTAGCTAGAGCTATGCTGATGTGCACCGGCACGCCACTGCAACCGCGAGGAACCCTCTCCGGCCACGACAACCATGGCCTGGCCGCTGCCATGGAGCCCATGCAGTGATGCTTGGTCATCATGAGCTCGTACATGTGAGAGATAAAAGGTGGCTGAGAAGGAAGCGATTACGTGGCGATATGGAATAGGTGGCTGAGCAGGCGCCTGATGTTTAGTTAGCCATCAGGCGCCCAAGCCTAATCGTTTTCGATGAATTTAGATCGTGAAAATGATGAGAAATGATGATTTAGCATGTTTATATGTTGAGCTTTAAAATGTAATAATTTGTAGATGATAGACGTAATTAAAGTTAAGTTTTTGTATGTACTATGGTGGTGTTTGAATCTCTTGAAGATGAAGATGAAGATTAAGTGTTTCACGCAAAACGATATGGTAATAATGTGTGATTAATTGAGTTTTAATTATTACAAACTTGAAAAATGGATTAATCTGATATTTTAGAACAACTTTTATATAGAAAGTTTTCGCACCAAACACACCATTTAGCAGTTTGAAAAACGTGCCATTTTAATCCAAAATTTAATCCACTCTTTTAAGTGGATTCAAACAGGGCCTATACATGTTGATCTTTTAGTGCTTAGTGGGTTGATGTGACCTACTTGCATGTTACTAATTATAATTGCTATGCTTACATATTGTGTTTTACATGTTTAGTAGGTTGTAACTTCGTAGAAATGTATAAATTCACACATCAACAATCATATGCTCAAGCAGATCAATATATTTCACAAGGACAGGGGTAAATAAATTAAAACTTCACATAGATTGCTCCAACTTTAGGATGATTTCAGCGCAATTCCTAATTCGCGCATATGCGCCCGCTGCGTCCACTTCCAGCCCACATGACCCATGCGGCACCGCAGAAGCTTGGCACTAGTTTCTTTCTTTTTTTTCATGAAATCAGGCGCTAGTTTTTTTTTGGGAAATCGCTTCTTTTTTTCTCTCCACACTCGTGCGTGTTTTGCGATATTTTATAAATTCAATATTTCACCTTCAATAATATCCATTGAGAGTTTTGAATTTGAGTTGAAAGTTTCTTAAATTAAAGTTGAATGTTTTGAATTTTGCGATGAAAGTTTTCAAATTTAAATTGAGTTTTTTGAATTTCGAAGTGGGAGTTTTTAAATTTGAGTTAAAAGTTTTTCAAACGTGAGTTAAGTTTTCAAATTTTGAGTTAAATGTTTTCAAATCCAAGTTGAATGTTTTTCAAGTCTGAATTGAAAGTTTTCGAATCCAAGTTGAAAGTTTTTAAATCCAAATTAAAAGTTTTTAAATCTTGACTTGAAAGTTTTCAAATTTAAGTTAACAATTTCAAAAAATCTTAACTTAAAATTTCAAACCTTTGTTGAAAGTTTATTGCAGCTAAACGTCCATACTTGTTCCAATTTTTCGCGTGCTAAAAAAATAACTGATCAGAGTAATTAACACTAATGATAGTAATTAGTGGGATCCGATCCACTAATCAGGAGGACGTGGGGAGGGGGTCGCCCATTAGGAACCCCCTGATTTTAGACAAATGAGGGGACATCTCCTCGAGATATCAGATTCCCCTCCAAAATTTACAAGAACACGGCCTTCGCTGACCTGCTCATCATCCACCTTTTAATTTTCCTTTTCTTACGCATCTGCATCCCAATTCTACCCCTCGTCAGCACGACGCACACGCATTGGAGCACTAGTGCGTTCCTCAGCAGCAGCCTGGCCACTGTCGCCTGCCCGTCATCACCCTCGTAGTGCACCAGGTTGATCTCCTTCACCCGACGCCGCAGGCACCGGATCGCCGAGAAGCTCGCGATACCAGGGGAGCTGTCTTCTTCGCTGTCGTCGCCATCTTCTTCGCTGTGGCTGTTGTAACCGATGTTGCTGCCGTAGTCATCACCGTCGGTGTCGTCGTCGTCGTCGTCGCTGTGGCTGATGTAGCCACTGTCACTGCTGCCGTCGCTCTCGCTCTCACTATCACAGTTCGTCGGATTACATTTTTCTGGTTTCAAGAACAGGGTGAGAGACTCCAGGTTTGGGGTCATCTCCAGGATCCTCCTCATGGCGATGGCTACGCCGCAATCTGGGACGTGCCCGGTGAGTTCCAGCCGTCGGAGGTTCGTGAACGTCCGGAAGCCGGCGGCCGGGAAGAGGTCACTATCGATGCACGAACCGAGACGATCAAACTTGAGGTGGAGGTGCGTCGAGCCTGCAAACATCGCGAGAAATCTTTTTGCATACTGTCGAATTCCTCCTCCGAGGTGATGAGTTCCTCGCTGCAGAAATCCACAGTGCAGGAGGTTATTGCCAGTGAGCCGTGCATCGAAAGAGTATACGACGGATCGTCCGACACGGCGCCCCTGTACGCAATTGTTGTGAGCTCCGACGCGTCGATGGCGACGTTGTCGACGTTGTGGCAGCACCGGAGGGCGAAGCTGCGGAGGCGCTTGTCAAGTAGGGAGAGGGTCTTCAGCTGGCGGAGGGCTTCGAGCGTCAGGTCGGCGAGGCGCGGGCAGCTCGAGATCAACCGTTGGATTCTGCTCCTGGAGCCGTGGATGCCAGTCAAGCGCATTGTCTTCAACAACGACAGGTCGATGGATTCCAGCAGGTTCAGGTCGCAGTAGCTTAGGCACAGGGTCTGCAAGGCGACGCAGGAGTAGAGCGACCGTGGAAGCTCATAATGGCGCCCAGGGAAAACAGGGGGCTCGCTGTCGACGATGGTGGAGAGTCTGTCCCTTTCGCCGCCGGCGCAGATCGGGCCGATCCAGAAGCGCAGGTCGAGGTGGAGCTCCTGCGAGCTATGGCACACGACATAGGTGACCCACGCGTCGACGATGACCCTGTCCCAGACGTGGTAGCTGTCGCAGGCGAAGTGGAAGCTGCGCAGCGGCACGTGGCGGCCGGCGCAGCGGCGGCGGCAGAGGAGCGCGGCGTTCATCCGGTCGAGGAGCTTCCAGCTCATGCTCTTCTTCTCCTCGGCTTGGAAGTACATGGTTATCCAATCGTCCTCCCTCTCGCCCTCCTCCTCCTCGAAGGAGATGGTGTGGACGTAGCCGAAGATGTATCGCCACCGGCGGGACAGTACGGCGGTGCGGGCGGCCAGGTTGTTGGGGAGGAAGGAGAGAATGTGGCCGAGCAGGTCGTCGGGGAGCTCACTGATCCGATCTTCTCCGTCCCCGCCGCCGGCGATGCGCCTCTTCTTGCTTTGAGAAGCCATCGGTCGTCGGCTCGTCGGTTGTGGCCCTAGGTTCGTGTCGAAACAAGATTTCGGCAATAATAAAAGGGGGTGGCTATCAAGCTAGGAAAGTGGATGGATTTGGAGACAAGGAATTTTATACAGGTTCAGGCCTTCTTATTCAAGAAGTAATACCCTACTCCTGTCCGGGGATGATTCCGCCGAGTGTGTTATTGATCGTATGATCTGGGAAAAAAGAAATTGTCCCGAGAGGAACCCGGACCCCTCCTTATATAGGGGAAGAGATCCGTATTACAAAATACAGTCCATATCCCTAAAGGAATATGTGATTACAGATAAAATACAATCTTAACCGACTAAGATCTCGGGTATTTCCTTGACATACAAGTTAGAAACTAACCCGAGTTCTCATAAATATATTCTATCTATATTTGGTACCGTATATCCGACTAAATTATAACTGTCATGTAGATATGGGGTATCCATAATCTCCACAGTAGCCCCCGAGACCTTCGCAGTTGACAAAATAGCCTTCTCGAAACAAAAAACAGTAATCCGAGTGCTTCAATTCAACTTGCTCCAGCTTGCCGAGTGCTAAAATCAAAGACTGTGAAGGGCGAAAATAAAACATGGTGCATCGAGTAGATGCACCTAATTAGGTGTAGCCCCCCGACTATGTGATTAGTTGAAACACTAAACATGTAGCCAAGAACCGAGTGGTTTTATAGCGAAGTATGCATGGTACTCAGTAAAATACCCAGCCGACTACTTCTCAACTTGAACATATCAAGGATAAAAAATACGAAAAGGGCCGAGTGATAAACACTCAAAAGGTCTAAAAATAGACATATTTGATAGGAATCCGAGTAAGAAACTCTTAAAATGATCCACCAAACATGATAAAAATCATAGTAATCAACGAGTCTAATAGCCTAAGCTATGACTCTCACCATAACCAAATTAAGCATATAACATGCTAAGAGAATGACTCTTAATAAATTAGTCATCTCCAATCAACCCAAACAGCTTTTGCAGCCTAATAAGGCTTACAAAAATAGTATAACACCTTCCTGTCAGGCACCTTTTGTTTGCATCGTGTTAATTCCAAAGAATTATCAAACCACATTAAAAAGGATTTTAACAGCATTAGTCCACATCATTGTGAGCACAAATTGCCAAAGCAAAAAGCGCCTAAGTCCCTAGAGATCACAACGGGCCACGCTGAAAATAAAATTGGGCTAAAGTACTGTGTTTAGGCTAATAACACCGAAGTGAAATAAAACGTCTCTTCGTCTTCCCCGCCGAGACTCTCGCCATTTTCCCCATTTCCTGCTATAGTACAAAACTGCGCCGGCAATTCATCAATCCGCTCCAATCCATCCTCAAAAACTTCACGAAATTTCACCCCGCGTCCACCGCTTCAATTCCCCATCCCTTTCCAGCCATATCTCGGATCAAATTAAACCATTCAGTTCACATTCATGGCGGAAGAAAGAGAAAGCTTCGAGAGTCAGTGGGCGCCCTCCGATGTGACGGAAGGTAATCTGAAGGAGATGGTGGCGCACGGCGTTCTTCCGGCGAAGGAGATTATCGGGTGGCGACCGGCATTCGGCGAAGCATTCCCGACCCCCGATACGCATGAAGTCGTGGTATTTGCTGATTTCTTCTATGGCGGTTTCTCCCTTCCAACCTCAAGATTTTTTCGGGGAATTCTGAATTTCTATGGAATCAGCCTGCATCATCTGAACCCGAACTCCATAGTTCACATCGCCAATTTTATTCATGCCTGCGAAGCTTTTCTGGGCATTAGGCCTCATTTCACCTTGTTCCGCCGAATCTTCTTCCTCAAGCCCTAGCCAAACAAGAGCAAACCATGCGTTGTTGGGGGCACTGGTTTCCAACTCAGGGGAACACTAAGCCAAAAATACTTCTCCATGCCCTTCAAGACCTCAAACAAAGGCTGGCACGCCAACTGGTTCTACGTTCAAAATCCTGAACCTGCCCTTCCCGAGTACTCTTGTCTCCCTCCGGTCTACCAAGACACATGGAATTCATTGCCTATAGGAGATGAGGCTGCTCAAGCAGTGGAACTGATGGAGCGCATGATAAAGCTGAAGGAGCAGGGTTTGCAGGGAGAACAAATCACTCGGCACTTCATTAAAAGCCGGTTAGCTCCAATCAAAGAGAGATCCCGCACAGCTTTTGAGTTTGACGGCAAACATGATCCAAATCGTGCAGATCCAGACTCTCTTGACTTTAAGGTCATGAAGAAAAGGATGTACAAGATCTTCTCAAATGCTATCGTCGTCAGTTATTCGCACTTGCTGCCAGTCGTGCCATTCAATGCCTTCAATCCTCCTCCACCGGTATGTAATCAAACACTTAAACCTTTCACAAAATATGGTCTTGTCTTTTTATTGAATCAGTTAACAATGAAGGATATTACGCCCAGGAATTTGCTTTGATGAAGTTGGATCCCCCAATCACTCAACGCCGATCACCCCACCACCAAACCGGTCAAGGGAGCGGGGGTCCCAAAATCCGTTCCGAAGCCCGGCCAAATACCTCTAATCCAGCCGGCCAGCCAGATTCACGCAAAAGGAAGTTGGTGTCGAGTGACGATGAAGGCGATACCGCTAGAAAGCCTGGAGACCGAGAAACAACCAAGAAACTGCCGAAGCAGGCTACTACAAGGAAAAAAGCATCCAGTCGTCCAGTGCCAAAGATCAGGAAGTCTTCCAGGTACAAACCACATAACGATCTTCCTTGCATTGATGTGTACCCAGTGTAGTAATAATACTGATAACCAAACTTGTAGGAAACCGTCTGATATAGACCCTTCTGGAAAAGACTCTAACCCAACCAGCACGGGAACAAACTTAAAAGAAACCGAGCCAACCGCTGAGGATCATCCGAGTGATAACCAGCCAGCAACCGATAATGTAGGATCTGGTGATCAACCCCCAACCGGAAACGAGTCGGCCGAAACTGGAGCCGGGGTTAATCAGGAGCCCCCGACTAAAAACCAGGCACTGGGCCAAGTCAAGAGATTCCAGAAGTTGGAGCTCAGGCAGACAGCCCTCGTAAAGAAGACACCAGCAGTGACCCAACGCCAGGATCTCCCGTTAAGACGCAAGAATCGACTCATCCCCGTCCGGAAATCATCACGGGTAAACACCTTGCCCGAAACCGTGTTGATCCAAATGACTCTAACCAATCGTCTACCCTTTATACGTGGATACATTAGGACCAATGATTGGTGATGAAGAAGAAATTCCCCGTATACAGGCGGCTGAAGACTCACGCCCTCCCATCCTAGTTAAGTGGTGGGACGATGATATGCAACCTCAAGGAATCGTGATAAGCAAGCAGAAAGAAGATGAAGAAGTATGCTTGTTGAAAAAGGCACTCAGCCAGGCCACTCGTATTGTAAATGTAAGTCCATTTGTGCATAGTTTTAATTGTCCCCTTTCATATCTTGCTGAAACGCCGATAAATTCATATTGCAGAGAATTCATCTTAGAAATGAGGCGAAAACCACAACTTTGGAGAAATTAGTTCCCCATCTTGGAACCCTTGAAGCTACTAAAAACCAGCTACATGAGGTCAAAGAGCTCGCGAGAAAAACTGAGCATGATCTAAGGAATAGAATCTCCGAGCTTCAAGAATCCAACTATGAATTGAATGGTTCGTCCAAAGGTAAATACCATATCTGTCTGACGTATTCGCGAAGCCTTCCTTGTCATATCAATTAACCGAAAAGCATTACAGTACAAGCTGCCAGGATTTCCGACCTAGAGAAGCAGGTCGAGGCCCTGGAGAAGGACAAGGCCGAATTAGCAAAGCAGAGGGACTCGACCTTAAAAGATGTTGAAGGTAATGATAATTGATTCCCCATGTTCTTATAGCCGCTCGCTGATATGAATCTATTGATGAAGATCGCAAAATCAAGTCCCAGGCACAGTTTGATGTCTTAGTTGACAAGATCAATAGGCTTGAAGGGGCCAGGGATAAAGTCGCTAATGCCGCTACCCCACTCATCCAAGCCATGTTCTTCAATAACACCGGTCCAAGTGCACTTGACACTTCCGAGATCTTTGACAAGCTAAGAGTCGCTCCAGATACTTACTTCAAGAATATCAGGGAGGCTGGGAGTATGGGAGCAAGCCTGGTGTTGGCGATGACCAAGTCCTTGTACCCGAAGATTGATATTGACGCCATTGACGGCTTTGCAGACGGGACAAGTGAAGAAACAGCCCTCGACCTCATCAATGATGCGCAAAAAGCCGCTGACAAGATTGCTGCTGACGTAGTTGAGAGATTCCAAGATGTCGACCTTCGGCCGACTGGGTCTGATAATTCCGATGATGAAAGAACTGACACTGATTAGTAACAGTGATTCTGATTATGATGGAAGATCAATTTGTACAATACTGATGAATTTATGCTGTGCTAGACATTTCTAACTTAGCCTCTAATTTCTTAAAAGTTTTTGTCAAACCTTATTGAGCCTAAAACTCACAAAAGTTATTAAAAAACTTTCAGTCCTGATTGACTAAGCCAAAAAATCAAGCAGGGCAATGATAAATCAAGTAAGCAAATTGAATTGATAAAAATCATGTTCCATTATTATTATAGTAGCCCCCGACTGATAACTCAAGAAAAGGCTTGATGTTAGCAGTCAAAGAGAAAAATACAGAAGTAATGTCTAAGCATAAAAATGATGAAGATGTTCAATATTCCAAGAATTGTTGATAAGAGTACCATCTTCGCGCTTGAGTCGATAAGAACCTGGCCGAGTGACTTCAGCAATTATGAACGGTCCTTCCCACAAGGGAGATAATTTATGCCGATCCTGTGTGGTTTGAATTTTCCTCAGAACCAGATCGCCGACTAAAAAGGCTCGTGATCGAACATTGCGATTATGATAACGGCACAACCCTTGTAAGTACCGAGCTGACTGGATTAGGGCGGCTTCGCGGGCTTCTTCCAGTCGGTTGATATCGTCCGCTTGATCTTCCTCATAGCGCTCCTCCCGGAAGTTGCGAAATCGAAGGGATTCAAACTCTACCTTACTTGGCAACATTGCTTCTGCGCCATAAACCAAGAAGAACGGCGACTGGCCGGTAGCCCAACTGGGAGTAGTGCGCAAAGACCAAAGTATGGACGGCAGCTGTTCTACCCACATGCCAGCATAGGGACGCAGTCGGTCGAAAACTCGTGCTTTGATCCCTTGAAGTACCACGCCATTAGCGCGCTCAACTTGTCCGTTACTCATGGGGTGTGCCACGGAGGCGTAACAAATTTTAATGCCAAAATCTTCACAAAAGTCTTTAAATACTCCGCCAGTGAATTGAGTGTCATTATCAGTGATGATACGATTTGGTACTCCAAACCGATGTACAATATTGATGAAGAAATCTTTAGCTTTTTCTGCGGTGATTGTAATGACCAGTTTAGCTTCAATCCACTTGGAAAATTTATCCACAGCTACAAAGAGATGAGTATAACCACCGACCGCCTTTTTGAATGGGCCGACCATATCAAGCCCCCAAACTGCGAACGGCCAAGACAACGGGATGGTTTGCAGCTCCTGAGCTGGTAAATGAGTTTGTCGGGCAAAGAATTGACAACCCTCACATGTTCGCACAATTTTGTCGGCGTCGGAGACAGCTGTGGGCCAGAAAAAACCCTACCGATAAGCCTTGCCGACAATGGTTCGTGCGGCAGCGTGATTACCACAGATGCCTGAATGAATATCTTTTAGCAATTGTCTTCCCTCTTCCAAAGATACGCAGCGCTGCAGAATTCCTGATGGACTTTTCTTGTACAACTCGGTCTCGTGAATGACATAGAGTCTGCTGCGCCTGGAAATCTGCTCGGCTTCATTTTTGTCTTGAGGGAGTTCTTGTTTGGTCAAAAATCTTATGAGAGGTTCTCTCCAGTCGGCTTCAATCATGCTTACGCCTTGAGTATCCATGGTTTCAATTGTTTCTTTTCTGGGCACGGTTGGTTCGTAAAGATGTTCGACGAACACATCTGAAGGAGCTGCTTCCCGTTTTGAACCAAAATTGGCCAGTCTGTCTGCTGCCTCATTATTATGTCAGAGGACATTGGTGAGCTCGAGTCCATCGAATTTATCTTCCAACTTGCGTACCTCTTGTCGATAAGCGGTCATATTATCATCTAGACAAGACCACTCTTTCATGACTTGATTAACAACCAACTGAGAGTCTCCACGGACGATTAATCGGCGAATGCCTAGAGAGATGGCAATCCTTAATCCATGGAGCAGCGCCTCGTATTCCGCCATGTTATGGGACGCAGAAAAATGTATCCACAATACGTAGCTCAATCTTTCTCCAGTCGGGGAAATTAAAACAACCCCAGCTCCAGTGCCTGTAAGCCTCCTCGACCCATCAAAATGCATAGTCCAATATTCCATCTTTTTCTCTGGCATGTCTTCTTGGCACTCGTTCCACTCGGCGAGGAAATCAGCTAAAGCTTGTGACTTGATCGAAGTTCGTGGCTTGAAAGATATGTCCAAAGACATCAATTCTAAGGCCCACTTTGCAATCCGTCCGTTTGCTTCGCGGTTATGAAGTATATCCCCGAGTAGAAACGATGTGACCACCATGACCGAGTGACTTTGAAAGTAGTGAGATAATTTCCTGACGGTAATTAAGACACCATATAGTAACTTTTGAACCTGAGGATATATTGTCTTGGAGTCGGCCAAAACCTCGCTAACGAAATAAATTGGTCGTTAAACTTTTTGAATATGGCCTTCCTCTTCACGCTCGACAACCAGGACCGTGCTCACAACCTGGGAGGTCGCTGACACATATAACAGTAGCGGCTCTTGCGGATGTGGCGAGGCCAAAACTGGTGGAGTAGTGAGAAGTTTCTTAAAGTCTTCTAAGGCTTTTTGTGCTTCGGGTCCCCACTGGAAATTGTCGGTTTTCTTCAGCAGCTTGAAAAAGGGCATCCCCCGCTCGCCGAGTCGTGAGACGAACCGGCTGAGCGCCGCCATGCAACCAATCAGCTTTTGGACGTCTTTCTGGGAGCTTGGCGGTTTCATGTTGAGGATGGCGTTGATTTTCTCCGGGTTGGCCTGTATGCCTCTACGAGACACCATAAATCCAAGCAGCTTCCCTGACGGTACTCCGAAGATGCACTTTTCAGGGTTTAGTTTCATCCTGAAAGCGCGGATGCTCGCAAAAATTTCTTCTAAGTCCGCAATCAGATCATCCTTCTGCTTGGTCTTGACGACTACATCATCAACATAAGCTTCAACATTGCGGCCGATCTGAGTTGAAAAACACCTCTGAATCATGCATTGGTAGGTTGCTCCTGCGTTCTTTAGTCCAAAGGGCATGGTGATGTAGCAGTAGGCCCCAAAAGGCGTAATAAATGAGGTCTTCATGCAGTCGGATTCTTTTAGTCGGATCTGATGATATCCCGAGTAGCAGTCCAAAAAACTGAGTAGCTCGCAGCCGGCCGTTGAGTCAACTACCTGCTCAATGCGAGGTAACCCAAAAGGATCTTTGGGACAAGACTTGTTGAGGTCGGTATAATCGACACACATGCGCCATTGCCCCGTCTTTTTCCGAACCAGGACTGGGTTAGCCAGCCAGTCGGGATGAAGAACTTCTTTAATGAAGCCCGCTGCTAACAGCTTGGTTAATTCCTCCTTGATCGCATCCTTCCTGTCCTGTGCAAAATGGCGGAGTCGTTGCTTGATGGGTTTGGCGTCTTCCTTAACATGTAAAGAGTGCTCAATCACCTCTCTAGGAATACCAGGCATATCGGATGGTTTCCATGCAAAGATATCCTTCCTGTCCTGGGAGATTTGCGTCCGAACTTGTCGACTAGGTCCTCGTGGCGAATGCCTTTAGTAAAGGCGGCGATGATGACATCGTCGGTTATGTCGGAGATCTTGTTGCGTTGCTCGGAGAAGCATCGGATGTAATCTCGAAGGGATTCTCCAGACTTCTGAATGACGTTGTAGAGATCAAACTGTGTGTCGGGGCGTTCAAAGGTGCCCTGGAAGTTGGCGATGAAGTGATCACGAAGTTCTGCCCATGATCATATCGTGCCACGGGGTAGTCCATGGAGCCAGGATCGGGCGGAATCTGCTAGGGCCACAGGTAGATAGTTTGCCATGGCCTTGCTATCTCCTCCTGCTACACGGATTGCGAGTCCGTAGACGGTGAGCCAAGACTCTGGATTAGTGGTGCCGTCATACTTCTTGATTCCACTCGACGCAGGTCATTAGTGAAGGCAACTACTCCATCCACGTCGTCGTCGTAGCGATCTGGTGAATGGCGGTGACCTCGTGCTGCACGGCGCTGGTTGATCATGTCGCGAAGATCGACGGGACGCTGGCGAGGTGGAGAGCGAGGCTGTTCAACTCGGCGTTCCCTGTGACATTCGGGAGGCGAGTGAACAGATCGTTCGTCGTGGCCCCTGCTCCTGCGACTGGATCCTGTGCCGATGATGCTGAGGCTTGGCTGATGATAATCATGAGATCGGAGATGGGGAACCCGGCTACCAGTCGGCATGCGAACGCTGCCGGAGTTAACCAGAACTGAAGCGGCGATCATGGTCTTGGTCTGGTTCAAGATGTTGACGACGTGATCGGCTTGATTGAGTGCGTCTTCCTTGAGGAGGGTGTCGAGAAGGGTGATCGCAGCGACAGCGTTCTGTTGGGGGGTGCGGAAGACCGCTGTCCCCTCAACCTCTTTTTGCCCGATGAGTTCTCTCGCTCATCGCCCGGATTCCAAGGCGCGTTGCCGTCGATCTTCAGCCTCCTTTGCAATCCGTTCGCGATCTTGTTGCTCACGCTGTAGTCGTTCTCGCTCCTGTCGTTGTCGTTCTTCTTCCAATCGGCGACGTTCAGTTTCTTGCCGTGTGCGCTCTTCCTCCACTTCTCGGGCTCGGCGCTGTTCCTCCGTTTCGTTGTCAGCCATGAATATGCCGAAAAAGAGAGGCGTGTAGTTATCTTCGTAGCTGTCGTCGAAGTCGTCGAAGTTGCCGTGGTCGTAGTGGTAGCCGAAGTCGTCGTAGTCGAGGATCTCGGTTGGTCGTGAACTGACGCCAGGGGAGCTGAGGTAGCCATCCAATTCTTCCGTCGAGACTGTCCCAAGAGGTTGGAGTATAACGCCAACCTCCCTAGAGCTAGATTGGATCGGGGCCGAAGCCGGATCTCGCCTAGATCGTCGGGTGGGGAGATGCCTTGGTGGTGAAGACAGCGGCCAGATCATCAGGAAGTCTCATCAGGATTAAGGGATAGGACCCGTCTTCTTGATCTGGTCGCGGAGGAGTAGATTGGATCTCGTCCGAGTGGTTTGAAGCCGACTTGGGAGAGATGATCTTGGAGTAGGCCTCGGCAGAGTTCGGAATACCGAACAGCGCGGGGACCTGGTCTCTCCCCGACTGGTTCGAATCCGAGTCAAGGAGAGAGATCCTGCCGAGGTCGTTGGTCATGAAGTTGAGGCTGCCGAACCGGAACGCCTGCCCGGGAGGGAAGGCGAAATCGTCGATGCCGGAGACGGAACCCATCGCACTTAGTCGGCAAAAACTTGACGCTGCCCCTACCTGGCGCGCCAACTGTCGAAACAAGATTTCGGCAATAATAAAAGGGGGTGGCTATCAAGCTAGGAAAGTGGATGGGTTTGGAGACAAGGAATTTTATACAGGTTCAGGCCTTCTTATTCAAGAAGTAATACCCTACTCCTATTCGGGGATGATCCCGCCGAGTGTGTTATTTATCGTATGATCTGGGAAAAAAGAAATTGTCCCGAGAGGAACCCGGACCCCTCCTTATATAGGGGAAGAGATCCGTATTACAAAATACGGTCTATATCCCTAACGGAATATGTGATTACAGATAAAATACAATCGTAACCGACTAAGATCTCAGGTATTTCCTTGACATACAAGTTAGAAACTAACCCGAGTCCTCATAAAGATATTCTATCTATATTTGGTACCGTATATCCGACTAAATTATAACTGTCATGTAGATATGGGGTATCCATAATCTCCACAGTTCGTGTGATATGGCGTGTTATGACGAGCAGAAGGGTTTTGTTTGTATACCCGAATCCATAGTGGATTACCCTTGTCGCGCGCGGAAAAGCTAGTTAACTTTTTGGGAGTTAACGTAGTTAGTTACTTAGTTAAGGATAATGACAAAATTAAGAGAATACTTCCTTTTTTTTGAGTTTTTTTACTAACAAATTGAAAACTTTCAAGTTAGATTTGAAAATTTTTGACTTAAAATTTAAACTTTAAAGTCAAATTTTGAAAACTTTCAACTCAAACTTTGAAAATATTCAACTCAAAATTTAAATTTGTAAGACATTTTGAAAATTTTCAACTCAAGATTTGAAAACTTTCAACTTGAGATTTGAAAACTTTTACCTCAGATTTGAAAATTTTCAACTCAAGATTTGAAAACTTTTGACTCCAGATTTAAAAACTTTCAACCCAAAGATTTGAAAATACGTGGGTTGAAGATTAAAAAAAATAAAAAAACGAAAAAAGAAAAAATGACAAAAAAAGAAAATCGCAAAAAGAAAAAAAAACAGCGCTGGAGGTGCTAGCTGGCGTGCGCGACAGCAACGGAGGTCACACGCACCAATTAGCAATCCCCGATAACAATACGTATGTTCGGCCGTTTGTTCAGCCTTGCCCCGTCCGGGTAGGAATATGGCTCTGCTTAATGCTCATGGCTACTTCCTCCGTTTTATAATGTAAGACTTTCTAGCATTGCCCACATTCAAATAGATCTTAAATGATATGTCTAGATTCATTTAACATCTATTTGAATGTGGGCAATGCTAGAAAGTCTTACATTATGAAACGGAGGGAGTATTAGCTAATTTAAATATTCTCCTAGTTGTGTAAGTATTTTCCATTGCCAAATGACAATTTGAATGTGCTGCTCGTAGTGTGTAGAATACTAATCCCTCATGCTTAATAATACTTGTTGTTTACATAAGACTAATATGAAACTTTAAAATCTTTAACCATAGATAATTTTCAAAATATCTTTTCATAAATATAGAGATCATATGTAAAGTTTAGTCTTAAAAAATACTTTAATAAAACCATATATTTGTGAGAATTACTGTACAACGTGTTGTTTACTAAACAACGCTTTTCACCGCCCTATTCCCTTGCCCCGTGCGGTACCACCAGTTGTCGAAGTGACAACCGCGCACGTCGAAGGACGTGGTTACTCAACAGTGTTGGAAACAGTAAATGTATTAAGTAGTTAAAATTTTTCGGGATCCCCCTTTACACGGCCCTAGGGGGCTATTTATAATCCTATTGCATAGGGGGCTATTTATAATCCTATTACAGGTTCTCCATTAGGGTTTAGGTTTTACAGGGGAATTTACATGGTTGCCCTTATGAAAACGATGTTTATACGGGTACACAGTGTAATTTGGATACATAGGCCTTCTATGGGCCGACTGGCGAACGTTAGTGAAACGACCCACATATTCCACAACAAGAGTAGAATATAAGTCTATAGCATATATCTTCATAAACATCGTTTACTCAGAGATATGCACATCAGAGTTGCATAGCAGAAACATCGCATTGGTTCCAGTTATTATAGTACCATAGATACAGCTCAAGACAAGCCTCGAGCGATAACAGCAAAATAATATACAAACCCCAAAAGCTCAGCAAATATACAACACACTAGAAAATTCACAAGTACCGCTACAGATATTGCTTCTATTCATATTAACGTTACTGCTACTAGTACAAATACTACCGCTGCCACTGCTACTACCATCACCACTACAGCAACTATATGAACCATGCATATTATACACTAATTATCATAGTCAATCTCAGCATCATCGTAGAGTCCTTCCTGGTTGTCATCCATAACATGAGTTCCTTCACTTCCAGCCATATATTCTTGTTCAACAGATTCTAATGATTCAACATCTATATACAAGGAATTAACATAGGGGATGAGTACAAATGGTACTCAACAAGCCCATCAATAGCAAGAAAATGTGTGAATGCAACTATCTCTAGAATCCAAGATTCTTCAAAGAATTCATAATGTTTTTGACAAATATTTGTTGCAAAAATTCAAATTTTAATTATAAAACACTACTGCATATCAAGTACCACAGGATAGAATCTCCGATTGATCCCTTTCCTGCCGCGTTCGCAGTTTCTACCCGAAACAGGGAGTGACATATCACAATTCATACACTCTGCAGAGGTGTGTCGCTGTACCCACTGACGCCTTAAACCTTTTAATGCCCACGCCCGTCGGCGCTTGAAGCACACTTCATGGTGTATGCCGGCAAGGCTAAGGTCACAAGCTTTTTATCAATCCCATCTATTAATTATCTCTGCGGGTGATTCCCGCAACAACAGCGAATCATTGGATCCTGCAACAATGGCGATCCACATCATCTAATCGAATTCTGCAACAACAGCAACCCTCATCGCTAGGCCACGCTCACAGGATTCGCGGAAGTCCTTAAGCCCGTTGGATAAAGCCATTAAGAAAGAACTACTAAGCTAGCATGTCCCATTCCAAGTCATATGGTCGACACGATCGCTACGACGCTTGCATACCTTACAGCAGTTGTTAATTAACCTTATGATGTTAAGCATATACAGCTGACTACACAATAACCAAGTTCAGACTGCCAATTATTAAGATCACCAAAGAACTGATCCACAGATCCACATGCACAATATTAACATTCAAAAATAAATTTCTGGTTTTCTATGCAATGGTGAGAGTTATATAGGTTGCAAATATTTGAAATAACTAAGCAATATGATCAAGAGATGGACTTGCCTGGATAAAAAACACCACGAATACCCTCAAATTCAATCGAAATGAATGATTCCTCAGGAACTCGAACTTCTGAAAAAAAAAATACGAAAGTCCGAATAAGGACATATTCCGAACGCATAATTTACCGCATGCAATGCATATGAATGATGTATTATGAATGGCAAATATAATGATCAGGTGCTGCTTTATAAATTTATTTTGCTCTGTTCAGATTTTATTTTAACACTCATATCAAGAATTTAGAATCATCAATTTATATGACATAAAAACTTGCTCACATTCTGTTCTAAATCTAAATCTAATTTCCTGGAGACTATATATGATCAATTTAGTCCAGCCCACAAAACCAAAGCCCAACCAGCCCACTTTCTTTCTTCTCATCTTCTTCTGTCCCTATCTCCTTCTCTCCCTCACGCCTTCTCTCCTGTGCCGCCATCCCCAAACAGCGCCGCCAACACCGACGCTCTCCCTCAGGCCGGCTGCCATGCCCCACTCCGGTGATCTCCCTAGCAGCTACCCCTGCAGTGATTTGATCCCCCTAGTTCCCACAAACTCATGTCCTGCTTCACCTCCATCCTCTACTACCACCACTCCTCTCTCAAGTAATTTGAGCATTGCTGTCCTCCATGGCTATTGGTACCCAACTCCTGTGATGGTCGCTGTGGAGACGGCCAATGCCTCAAATGGCAACTCTGCCGGCCACAACCCTCACCAGTAACTCCATATCCCTTTTCCCCCTTCTATTTCTCTGTTCTATTTCTCATAATGTCTCACAATAGAAGTATTTGTTAGATGTGTGCCACTGTAACCTTGTAATGCAAATAATATGGTCTCTAGATTCTTGATTTGTAAATAATCTGACTTCTAATCATGATTATATGCCATGGATGATGCTCTTAATCTAGTTTACCTCTTTGTTGATTATTCAGTGGTTGTGAAAATATATAGTTGAACTCCTCTTTTGCTTCTACTGCAGCTTCTATTGGTTGGTTGATTCTACTGAATCAGCGTCTCCTCCTTGAGCTGGGGTACCTGCTCCAAATGGAGCTGGAGCCCCTGCTCCACCTGATGTTGGGTGATTTTGCCCTCTTGTATTTTTCTTTTCTTCTCTAACTCTCTGGTTATGGTGGTTCTTCTTGCTAACTGGTTTTGGTCTCTACGAGGAAAATGAGGCTCGGTCAGGATGGAGTTCACACTGATATGGTTTTTGTGACAGGGACATGGTTGACTACTAGGTGACTCACCTACTAAGGTTTTACTGGTGGTCTCCCTGTTTGACACCTAAGCATGGTTTATTCGGTGGAGGCTCAGCATAATTTTTCACAGATTTGCAATTAAATAAAAACCTAGTGAAAAATATAATATTTGTAACTTTTGCATTATAGTACCATAGACTTTAAAAATATGGAGATTACTTTGAGTTTAGGGACTGATTTTCAATTGCCCAAAAACTCAGAGTTTACCTAAGAAATAAATAGTTTTGGAAGCTACTAAGAGATGGCTAATGTTACTAATTTTGTGCCCCGAAATGGTTTGGTTGCAAAATATGTGACATCAAGCAACTCTAAATTTTCTCTTTTGCCTAAATCTTATATTTGAAATCTCCTAAAGCAATTAGGTGTGGTCACAGATCACACCAATATTTTTATTTAATTTTCACTATTTCTATTTTAGATGAATAATGTATGAGATGCATTATTTGATGTATGCAACAACACTGTATAATGTATATGTGAAGAAATAAAGAATTTACTTATGTGTCTAATTTGTGTTTTCATCTGTGATATATGCATATGAATCGATCCTCTAACGCAAAAAAAAAAAAAAATCCAAGCCAATCGTGTGACACAACTAGTCGTTCAGCTCAACACACTGAGCATACTATAACTAGGTTGCCAACAGCGCGGCGAAGCAAATTAAAATTTTAGGTTCGTTACAGTTAGCCCATTAGCGAATAACCCTAAGAGGCCGGGATGGCCCATTGGGCTTCCCTGGTGCCGAACCTGCTAAAGCGAAGTCTACACCCTTCGCCCCATATGACTGGTCCTGCGAGGTACCCACACGGCTTTTTGGCCTTAGCCGTCTTTGTTCCACAGCCTTCGCCATGGAGGCTTCGCCCAGGTACACTTGACGTCTTTGGCTTGAATCCTTGTTGGTATCATGGTTTCGGTAGGTCTGGTCGAAGGGTCTCATGCCATACCGCCAACAAGCCCCTCACAGGCGAGGGTGAGTAAGGAGCTTCAGCCGAGACCGTGCAAATTATGTGCTATGGTATGAGGTGCCCCCATTCCGACGTTCCTGCCGAAACCCATAGTGGAGTCCTGCAAGAAATTTTGAACGCATTCATTTATATTTTTATGGTTACCATTGTTTCGAATAGCTTTCGCCATTTGCCCGTGTCGAAGCCCTTTTTTCTTTTTTGGTGGGCTGCTGTGAACAGAGATGGGCTTCTCTCTGTGGGCCTAGCGCTGTGCGGCCCGAGCCAATGGGAATTTACCGTTTCGCCTGGCCCTGGGACACGTGGCGGCTTATGATTGGGCGGGGAGGTAAATCGTCGCCTGGGTGGGTTATATATACCCCCCACCCGGTTTTTACCACCACCCCCCAGTCATTTTCACCGCGAGCTCTCTCTTTCTCTCTCTCTTTTGTGCGCTTTCGATCCGCTAGTCTTTTCAGCCATATTCCTTCGACAGGTCTCTCACTTTTCGACATAGCCCCTCGCAAGCCAGACCCGGCCTCCGTAACAGGCCCTAATCCCGGCAAGATTGATGATGACACCACCAATCTGGTAAATCAAGAAATGAAGAGGTATTGGTATATCAATGAACACACTCCATAGAGTTTCTGCTCAAATCAGAGTGTTGGAAATTAAGAAACAGCTGCTTATCTGGGGACTTCGCTTGTCGACGAAGATGAGCTTGCGAAGCTGGTTGACTCCGGCGTGCTGACGGAAAAGCAGGTCTCTGCCCTGGGAAAGGCTGTGGTGCCAAAGCCCGCCGACAACCGGACGATGGTCTTCGCTGTGTTCTTCGAGGCAGGCCTTCGGTTTCCATGCAACGTCTTGCTACCGGAGATCCTTCGCCTGTTTTACGTGGAGCTCCCCCAACTGAGCCCATCGGCTCTCGTCCGGATCGCCATCTTTGACTGGGCATGTCGGACTGGTAGGTTCGAACCGAGTGCTGAGCTTTTCGGTGCCATTTTCTATGCCACCGTAAACTTGAAGACGAAGAAGACAGCGTTCGGGAGCGTGAACTTCAATGTTCGCCCCGAGCGTTCCGATCTCTGGCCAGTTAATGCTTCTATGTCCAAGTGGGATCGCCACTGGATGTCGAAGTGGTTCTACCACTCCATCCCCTTCGAGGCCAGGTCAGACGCAACGAAAGCTCTCCGATGACGGCGCAAAGCGATCGCGCCGATCAGGAAACCGAAGGTTGCTGGCATCATGGAGGCCCGTTTCTCCCTGCTTCGCAAAGTCTGCCTCCGCCTTAGCTGTCGTGACTTGGTAGAGGAGTTTTGCGTGCTTCAGATCTTCCTCCTCTCCCAGTCATTGCAAATCGAGGTGGACCGGGACGAGGAGGCCGATGGCCTGTCGAAGCTTGTCATGCCAAAGGGGGGGGCGAAAAGTAGGCTTCTGCTTCCTACATGTATTTGTATTTCGCTCTTTTTCCCTGCTTGGCGCCTGATATGATAAGATGTTTTGTTTTTGTAGTGTTAACTCTTGTTCAGGCCGAAGCCGAAGCTCGGAAGGTGATCGGCGATGTGTCGATCACAGAATACAGCCAGCTGCTTACGCGGCAGGCGGCTGGTCGGGCGAATCACATGTGCGATGGCGATCTCCCCTCCCGGGCGAAGCCCTCCGAGGTCGATGGCGATGAAGGGACCTCCAAGAAGCGCAAACGTGGGCAAGTCAAATCGGCCCCACGGAAGCGAAAGGCCCCTGCCTCCACCGACTCTGATGCTAACGATGAGGACACCGTCGACGACTAGGACAGTGAAGAGGAGGGGGAGGATGAGGTGGAGACGGATGTTGCGATCGAAATGGCCGCGAACGAGCTCGCCGACAACCGCATCGAGATGCGCGGCTACACCCCAACCCCAAGTCCAGACCATGTCGAAACTGGGGTGGAGTCGAACAGTTCCCCCCTCGGCCGGAAGGATTTGGAAGGGGCAAAGCCACTGGTTTCGATTGCGGCGGCCAAGGTGGCGAAGGGAGGGAAGGTTAAGAAAACCTCCAAGAAGAAGGGGCTCGTCGATGTCGCTTGTGTTTTCAGCGATGACGAGTCTTCGGATGAGACCCCTACTTCGCCCGCTAGGCGGAGCCATGGTCTTTCGACCGCTCTCGGTGCTACGGCCGACGTGGGCGAAGCGCGAGGGAGCGCTGCGGCCGGTACTTCAGCTTCTGCTGACCGGGTTGTGAACGCCGCTGCCAGGCTCTTCGGAAGCCCTCCGCGTGATCCAGTTGCTTCGCTGCCCGCCATCCAGAAGGGGAAGAAGGCAGCCATTGAGACGTCGGCTTCGGAGTATTCGCTTGCGGCGCCTCGCTTCGCCCCTGGGGATTTAGAGACCCAGGCGGGTCTTATCCCCTTCGTCGAGGGGGTAAGTCATCTCGTTTCTCCGGCTGGGAGCCGAGCCTGTTCACCGAGTTGAACGAGTTCGATGAAGGCTGTACCGCCATCAAGAGCTTAGCCATCCGAGTATGTTATTCATTTTTTTCTTTCTCTTTAATTGTTGTTTTTCCACGACTTATGTTAACGACGATCGCTTTCGCCCCCTCTCCCCCCTTTTTTTTTGACCCAGATTCTTGTGGCTCATTGTTCGACTGAGCGAACCGTGAGGGCTCGCTTTGACGGCTTCAAGAACCATCTTCGAGCTAAGGACGACGAACTGGGCCGCAAGAGCCTACAAATGGAAAGCCTCGCCAACACCCTTAAGGAGGCGAAGGCTGAGAACAGGCGGCTCCAAGCTGAGCTGGAGAAGGGGAGCGAGGCGAAGGCCGAGATCGAGCGTCTCAAGGCCGAGCTTAAAAAGGAACAAGACCAGTCCGCCGCCTTAACTGAGGGTGCGCTCGTTTGTGCATATTGTAGTATCGAATTAAATCTGAGTGTAATTATTACTATAGGCTGTTAGTAGTAAATATGGTTGGTGGCTGAATAGTAGGTAGCAAGGGTTGGATGGAGTTTGACACCGGCTGGAGCAGCTCCATGAGATTGCCGACGGAGCAGTGATGAAAGCGACGCGACGGGACGGGCAGGGCTGTCAGTGCGCAGGCAGCAGTAAAGGCGCTGCAGCCACAGCTGCTGGTGTCGGCGTGACTTGGGAGAGGGTGGGGGTTTTTCCTCCTTGCTCAGCTAGGCCTGCGCGCATGGAGCCGACAGTGAAAGGCGCACAAAAAAAAGAATAAATGTGATCAGCAGGATGATTAGTTGCATATTAATGTACACAATTAATTGCTCGATAAAATTGTAATGAATGTGAAATGCGTGATTGACAATACCGAAGTTCACATAGATAGCAATATAATAGCGTCACACAAATTCGAGTAGAACAACAGGACAGTAGTTTCTCATACCGATAACACACATAAAATAGGATAAATTGAGAAAGACATGAGCAAGGAGTACAAATTTATTAAGGATGGAAAGTGATGCAGGACTAGTTGTTGTAAACTTCATTTGCAATGGCGTCACGAACAGCTCTCATCCCAGCAGCACTGTTAGGTGCGTCGTACCAAGTCGCGCAGCGGTGGTGCCTGTGGGATGGGAGGGTACCCGTTGTACAACCAGTTCTGTGTCATGAAATGGGGGTCTGCACTGTCAAGCCTGAAGTTTTGGAGAGCAAAAACGCAGTGTATGATCTTAGTTTGGGTGTTTGGCCTAGGGAAAAGAGGTATCTCCCTAAAAATCCTCCACTGACTCTTCATAACTCCAAAAGCTCTCTCAACTGAAGTACGCAGGGAGGAGTGTGTATAGTTGAATGTTTCTTCCCTCCCTTGCAGTTGACCAGCAAATTCATTCAAATGGTAGCGTACATGCGGGTACGGTGGCAAGAAACCGCACCGGCATGCGTACCCAGAATCCACTAGTAGATATTTACCTGGACAGTGAACATGAGAAATTTCAGATGAAAATTGCATGGGGGAGTAATATGATGGTGATGTGTACTAACTGGATTAAAAAAACCTTCAACATTATGTACTTACCCCATGGCAGCCTTGGAAAATTATGGGGATAGTTCCGGACAGCTTCTGTTAGCACCCTCTGGTCGTGCACAGCTCCAGGCCATCCGGCATGTGCAAATATAACATGATCATCCCATCCAATTACAACTAATACATTCCTTGATGTGATATGATGACGATTGCGGTGCAAATTAGCTTCTTCAACTGCAACACGAACTGGGATGTGGGTCCCGTCTACAGCTAGCAAAAGGCAGGAAATTTTCATCTCGTGCGACCCGGTTATGCACTCTTCGAAAACTTGGATCCACAGGCTTGTTGATATCAGCTGCCATGGAGTAAACTGCATCAAGCACTTTATGGAAGTACTTGCATATGGTTGATCCCGACCGGGCCATCCTATTATTTGTTGCCCTTTGCGACTGCCCAGCTGCCATGATGTATAGAAAAAGCCCTAGTGCTTCCATAGGGCAAACCTCGTTACTTCCATTAAGATGGTAACGATTAGTTAAAATTGCGAACAAAGCATGAATTTGGTCAGCCCTCATGCGAAAGACATTATGGCACTGAGTAGCATTGGCCATTGTCTCCATCATCCACTGCATCCCTGCCTGTTGTGGCGCCCGCCTTGCAGCTCTACCTTGCACTTGGGCTTCCAAATCAGCTACCAACATATCGATTATGTTGTCTTCCTCATCTGTGTAGTTTCCAGCCGATGACCCACTCGTGATATCTGAAGAAGTGCTCATGGTCTTGAACATAATACGTATACAAATAACTTAGTGGTTACTGCACTTTCGAAGTGGACAACATATATAGTAAACATGAATGCTCCATGCAATGTACATATTAGTGCAGTAAGTTAACAATAAGTTTTGTTAGTGCATTAAGCTAACACCTGCACAGCGAAGACACAACCATGTTAGAACTGTTAGTGCTACAAAAATACTAAAAGTTAAATTAGCGAAGAAAATTGTGAACCCAAAAGTTAACAACCTAACATTCGACAGTGATACGCATGAGCAATAATTAATGGCCCTATATGCACGTCAAACATAAATACGGGAAGTGCATGCTGCAAGTAGTCACTGATGTACTGTAGTTCATTAAATACTTCATTTAATTCGGTTCCTGCAAAGAAAGCATCATCAATTAGCACTTGAATGAAGTGCTCAGTCGCTTTTCACCAGGCAGTACAACCTGCATGTCAGTCAACCTGCATGTCGCCAACCTGCATGTCAATATAGAATGCAACACACAATAATAGGCAGAATAACAAGATAACTAGGGACTAAGCAAACTTATTGAAAAGCTACATCAAACGAAATGTGCCGATATTGTTTTCACCTACACACTCAACATAATACCACAGTTACGTTGCTCGAGATGAAGTCGAGCAAAAATTATTCGAGACAGACAACACGTTCGAAAAAAGAAGTGCTCATGGTCTGGCACACTCATCGTTCGACAGGAACTCCCAGACGGATCGATTATCAGATAGTGTCATGCAATGTTAAAACATTGCATATCCGGAAAGATCATAGCTTCCAGGGACGCCCCCGTAGAGAGCACCCCCATAACCAGATCCCCCATAGCCGGCAGCACCACCATTTCCATCATCGCCGTCGTCATCACCACCTTTACCATGACCACCTTGTCCTCCCTTGTTGTCCCCAACTCTCTCGCCGTCATCATCAGCACCGTCCTCATCATCTCCAGCTCCAACTCTTTCAGCTTCGGCAGCATAACCAGAACCCTCTCCAACCACAATACCTAGAGGTGACAATCAATAACTGTAATAACAACTGGTTATGTATTGTAAATGTAACAACAACTTTATGTGACAACAACTTGCGCAATATTGATCAACACTTTATGTAACTAGGGGTTTTGTTATTGTGTAGCACTTTATGTAACTAGAACCTAGAGGTGACTTCCAGTAATGGTAATAAACCTTAAATAGTAGGTTGCCATCATTGCAAATTATGTCTTTGCATAATGCTTAACAACAGCAGGAATGACTTTGGTACCAACAGTCTAGGTATGAACAAGAGCAAGTATGAATGAAAATAAATTGTATGATGAACCTAAACAAGCTGCATGCAACATACATACCGGGAGGAGCTGACTGGAGGTATCCTCCAAAACCAGGCGGGGGTAGTGGCTGGTACTGGGCCATGTCCTGATACTGGGACTGGATGAAGTAGAGCCTCCCCTCCGGTGTGGGGCAGTCATCAAGGAAAAACTCGCGCAAGAAGCCATCACGAAATACCCGGAGGGCCATGTGGTATATTGGGTCCCTGGAGCTGACTCCGTCTGCCTTCAACAGCTCCATGCAGGCCCTAGCACTCTTTGCTTGCTTGAGCTCTTCGCGCCTGGCCCTGCTCTCGTTTGACTGAATGCGGAGGTTCGCCAAACGGTTCAGTGCGCCACTGGCATAAGATCCCCTTGACCACTTCGAGCTGCTGCCAGAGGATGTTCCACCAGTGAGTGTTCTCTTGCCACGCCGTGGAGTTTGATCCTCGGGTTCTTGCTGCGCTTGCTCAGTCAAATCCTCAATGTCGAGGATTTCAGCCTGTTGAGGAGCTGCAGAGATGGCGCATGGGCTCACAGGGACCCCAGAGCGGTTTAGGGTACATACCCTACCCCTAAACACCGTGTGGTTCTCTGGAGTGAAGAGAAGGGGACCGTTGCGGAAGGCACGGGCACCTCTCCTCATCTGCACAGGAATAAGCACAAAAGGATTAATGAGTACGGTATTCATAAAAATCATACTAAACAGTATGCAAGGCATATGTACTTGTAATCAAATGATATGTAATACTACCTTTAGTACTCTTAAAAGTAGACTAAATGAGCTATACATTACAATAAACTAGTACAGCTACAACCTTATCTTAATTTAGTCGTAACTAATTAAGTAGGTTGGTTTATGTCAAATAATAGTGGTGCAAGTTTTTATAAGATCAGTCCTTACTGACTGATGCCATGGTTGGTTAGAACATAATAAGAGGAAACGACGTTATGTAATTCTAAACATATTATTCATAAATGTACCTTTAGTACACATAAATGCAGCCTAAATGAACTCTACATTTCAGTTCACTTCTACAGCTAGAACTACTTAAATAGCTAATTAGCCGATCGCATGGTTGGTTCCAACTAAATTCGAAAATGCTACCTTATGTACTTGCAAACAAATAATTTGTAATACTACCATTACTACTCATTCATTGTACAGTAAATGGCCTTTACATTACAGTAAACTACTACAGCTACAACCATAACTACCAATAGTCCTAACTAATTAAATACCTTGGTTAAAGTCACATAAAGCTAGTAATAGTGATTCTGAAAGTACTCCTAAACAGAAGCATGCTCAGTCATAAAACAATAGCGCTACCTCTGTACAACACTAACTGAAGAGTATGAGCCTACATGAACATGACAACAGAGATAAGTACTAGAGCAAAAAGTATTTCTATCTAATTACTTCCAACTAATTAAATAGCTTCGTTAAACTCAGCATACTAGTATTACATGTAATCAAACGGTGTGCAGTACTTACATTAACAGTAGTCTCTAATGCTACACCTGTTCAGCATACATTTTGATTTGCTAATTACTAAAATGTATATGAACCTATATTGATGACAAGAACAGGAATGAAATGAACACATACCTGGTCCATCCTTGTCCACCACTCAGGGCTTGCAAGGATGTTTCCCGTGAATGGGCAGCGCCCAAGGCCAGTTGCCATCGACTCCAGCCAGCACCATGTTTGGAAGCGTCGGCGATAAGTGTCCCCAAAGTTCTTCAACTGAGTGCGGTTCACAACCTTCTGGGCCTTCTGAACTGAGTGTGGTTCACAACCTTCTGGGCCTTCTGGTACATCTTGACCTCAAGGTTGGCGTAGCCTTGGCGGTTTGGGCAGGTGCTCGTGATGGTTCGTGCCTCGATCTCTTCCATGTAAGCCTCGAGGAAAGCTTGCAGCTCCGCCTCGTTCCAAGTGGTGTGCCCAGCAGCCATCTATGAACCAAAGTCATGCAAGCAAAAAAATGGGGAATAAATCACAAAATGTTGGGCTGTACCTTCCGAAGGTGATCGGAGTCGAGGAGGTCCCAATCGAGCGCCACAGCAACGTTCCCCGGGGTGAGCTGGCGCACCAACTGGCAGATGGCTTCAGGGAAGTTCAAGGCGATGCAGATGACGGCGCGAGCTACAGCTTGCACATCTTCTTCGGTGGTGGCGGTGTAAGCAGCGTCCGAACGGAGAGATGTGAAGAAACCCTCAGAGGATTCCAGATCTGAAGGTAGCCCCCTCCTTCTAAGCAAAGCGATGGGCGACGGAGGCAAATGGAGGAGGTGATGGGTAGGGGATTTGTCGACGATGAGTTTGCGCTTCACGCCTACCGCAGCCATGCCCTTATATAGAGCTGGATCCCCTTTCCGCAATGGCGATGCAAGGGCGCCAAATCCCCTTCAACTGTGCAGCACGAGATCGGAGATGACCGGTCTCTGCAATGGCCACAGCGATTCCGGAATCGGGCAGCTGATGCCTTCCCTCTGCACGAAGCGCCGATGCCCCTGCGAACGGCACCTTTCTCCTCCTCCGATGCACCACACCAAAGTGGGCTTGTGGATGCTTCCTTTTTAGGCCAAGCAGCCTATGCCATGCGCGTGGTCTGCCAGGCTTGCCCGGACTGGCGACGATGAAGATGATGCAGACGACGACTGCCCTCTATGCTTGCTGCCACGATTCGAGATTCGACGACCGCCGGTCTTCATACTCCTGCAGGCGACCTCGAGATGTCCTCTGTGCGAAGAACAATGGGGAGGGCACAGCAGTATATTTTGGGCAATAGGTGAGCTTGAGCTTGGACATGCAACAATGGTGGTGCGGTGCTCTGGAAGGAACGATGAATGGCAAAACACAACACGCAAGCTTTTGGGGAAAGTTTAGCTCACTGCGAAAACTGATGGGTAATAAGGTGTCTGGACCAGACGGAAAGGCAGACGGCCACCTAACTCTCGTCACCACCGTCACCATTACATCTGTGTCCATGTTACTGACTAGCGCCCCCTCCTCCACGCCTGATGCATGTCTATACGCGCAGCACAGCCAAACCTACACTAATGAGCGCACCCTGAATAATACAACCTTACCGAGCCGAAGATGGAGGCTCTTCGTCTGGAGGCCCGCAAGGCAAAAGCAACTGCTGAGAAAGACGCACAAAGGTTCACGCGGGAGATGGCGAAGGCGACTGAGTCCGTAAAGACCACGTGCCACACGCTTTGCCTCGCCCTTACTGAAATGGGGGAGAAGGTGCGAGTAATCCCTGGCGAAGGTGCTTCTGCCTTCGACTTCTCGGAGTGGACCCAACAGGCCGGCGGTGCGGTCTCCGATTCCGCCACCGCGTACGCCAATTGTTGCGCGTGTGTGTCAGTGGCCTTCACCATGGGCCTGCTGCAACAAAATGAGTGCGAGCACATCGCCGAGTTCCCCAAGCTTACGAAGGGGGATTGGGAAGTCAGCTCTCAGGACGTTTCGCCCGCCTTACGCGCCTGGCGCAAGCAGTTCTGGCAAAAGGAGGGCCGATCTACCGTTAAGGCGCGCCTGCTCGAGCACTTGGCGAAGGTAGAGGCAGCAGAGCAGGGCAAGGAGCCAGCGACCGAAGAAGGTGGAGCGGATACGGGTGCAGGGGCGGACGTCGACCAATATCATCTAGAGGTGTGAGGACCTCCGCCTGTTTTTCAGATTTTAGATTTCTTTTGGCGTTGGCTGCGGAAGGCGAACGATGTAAATTTGGCCGATGGCCCTCCCCCTTTCGCATTGTAGCCGAAAATGGCCCTTTTGATATATGAAATAGATGAACCGGGTTTAGCTAAATGTCCCGTTTTGATGGCTTTGATGTGTATGCTTGCATCATTTTGTACACGAAAAGGGGGCGACGCTTTTTGCCCACTTTATGTGCTCCGCCCTCTCTTAACCTTGCACTTTGCCATTTGTCATTTTTATGCTGTCTCAGCAGGGTTTTCGCCGAAGTTGTGTGATCGGCCTCTTTTTTGGGATCGGTGGAACAAAAATGAGAAATTCGTCGCGGTTAAAGGCCTGCCAAAAATTAAGTATTCATGTCGCGAGATGATAATAAATGGTAATAGTTACAAGGTTTTGAAAGTTGCCGGCTGGATGCGAGCGCACCCCGGGCGAACCCTAGACGACTATGACCGTATCCATGTGGAACATCGGGAGGACATGGCCCGCTTTTGGCGAAATCATCGGAGGACTGATCGTCAGGAAGCGATCGCCCAACGCCGTTATGGTCTAGTTTGTGTTTCGCCTCCTTCTCCTCTTAGGGTAGTGTATAATATTAGTAGTGATGACGAACCAAGTTCGCCAAATCACACCTTAGGGAGTGGAGGGTGCTTTGGAGGCGAAGATGTAATTTTTTTTGTAAGTTAGGCTATAAAGCCAGTTACCTTCTTTCACCTGTACCATGTTGTATGGCATATATTTTTTGAAGTTAATACAGATGTGTTATATTTCCTTTTCGCTATTATACGCATAGCCACCTTTCGTGCTTTTGTTAGGTTGAAACATGTCGGCCCCCTTGCGTATATTAGCGAAATAGGTCTGCTGACTTTTCAGCTTTCGACTTCCGTTTTCGACCTGTAGTATTCCGCGTTAAAGAAACGCTCGTGTTTTTTACATAGATCGAATACGACGGTGCTCGGTTATTCATTTCCTGAATCAAGTTGTCGCGGTTTCAACGTTCGGCGAGCGATGTTTCGGCCGATTCGTTTTGCCCCCTAGCGCTTTCGCTGATCAGACGTTTGCCTTGGGGTTTTTCCACGAATTATCACACACAAGTAAAAAAGGCGAAAGACATAAGGATTTTATATTGGTTCGGGCCTCCAGGATGGATAATAGCCCTACATCCAGTTTTTTTTTTCATTTTCCTCTTTTTTTTTGTATTTTTGTGCCGAAGGGCTTACATAATAAGAGATGCCGAAAGGCCTATATGATAGTATGTACATTTTTACAAGATGGCGAATGGGGTGCCACCCCTTCTAGACATAGAAACGGTTAAGAGAAGCAGCATTCCAGGAGTGGTTGAACTCTTCGCCTTCCAGCGTCGCCAAGCGAAAAGAGCCAGTCCTGGACCTATGCTTGATGAGGTATGGCCCTTCCCACTTCGATTCAAGCTTTCCAACCGCCACTAGGTTGGCCTTCTTCCTTAGGACTAGATGGCCAGGCAACAGCTCTGTCGATCGAACCTTTTTGTTGTAAGTTGCCGAAGTGCTCTTGGCGTATTCGTGCATGTGTTCTAGTGCTTCGACTCTCACCCCTTCGAGGAGTTCGAGCGACACCTCGCGCCCATCTTCGCCTCCAGAGAACATTACCCTTGATGAGTTAGCCCCTAGCTCTGTTGGGGTCATTGCTTCGTCACTATAAAGAAGCATGAACGAGCTAAACTTGGTTGGCCTTGTGGGGGTCGTCCGAAAGGCCCAGAGAACAGATAACATTTCGTCTAGCCATTTGCCCTTCGCCGCCCCTTCAAGCCTCTTCTTGAGCGCCTCAAGGATCTTGCAATTTGCTCATTCGGCCGCCCCGTTCGATTGTGGGTGTGCGACCGAAGCAAACTTGATTTGCAGGTCTAGGCCTTCGCACATCTCTCTGAACTTGTCAGAATCGAACTGCTTGCCATTGTCAGTGATGAATTCTTTCAGTACTCCGAAACGGCAAACAATGTTCTTCCATACAAATTTCTGTACTGCTACCAAAGTGATCGTACCGAGCTATTCGGCTTCGATCCAATGGGAGAAGTATTCAATTGCTACAATTGCAAACTTGTACCCATTTCGTGCCACCGGGAAAGGGCCAATGATGTCCAGCCCCCATCTAGCGAAAGGCCTGACTGGTGCGATAGGTTACAGCTCGTACTGGGGTGCTTTCTGGTTTCGGCCATGCCACTGGCAGCTTTCGCATTCCTTGGCTTGCTCCACACAAACTTTCAGCACAGTGGGCCAATATACGCCCTAGCGAAACACTTTGGAGGCAACCGTTCTTGCGGCTTGATGCGCACCGCACAACCCCTGGTGTATTTCTTTCGCTATTTCCTCGCCTTCGGTAAAGGAGATGCAGCGAAGCAAGGGTTGGAGCACCCCGGAGCGATACAACTGCCCCGAAGTCAGCTTGATCTTGTGGCTCTGAGCTGTAGGCGCTTTGCTTCTGCTTACCATTCTTGAGGTACTTCACGAACGGTGTTCGCCAGTCCTCTGGGTCTTCGCCCAGTTCTGCCTGGTCAAATGCCATGATGTCCAGGCTCTCTGTGGGCACACTTAGTGCGTACAAAACTTCAAAAAATATGCCTGGCGAATGTGGGCCTCCACTGGCAGCGGATTTCGCCAGGGCGCCTGCTTCCTCATTCCGGTCTCTAGGTAAATGTTCGACCGTTATGCCGGCGAAACACTTTTCCATAGATCGAACAGCCTCCAGATTCCTCTTCATGCCTTCTTCTTTTGCCTCAAAAGATTTGTCAACATGACTTACCACCAGTTTGGAGTATGTTCGGATGAGCAAGCACCGAACCCCAATGCTTTTCCATCCAAGAGGTTTTCACACATCAGGGTTGCTTAGTGTGTCTGCCTGAAAAAAATAATTTTCACATGCGTTTAATTGCAGTGGAACTTTTAGCCGGCTGAAAAAAAAAAACTGTTTGTTGCTGCATAGCAAGGGAGCAAATATCATTACCTATATGGCAGCATAGCACGGCGAGAAAAAAAATCAATGTTTATTCTTCTTGTCGTTTTCTTTTGTTGATGTTCTGTGAAACCAAGGTCTAAGCACTTGTGATATTTAGCTGTATATATCCACTGGTGATATATTTGCATAGTTTCTATCCGTTTTATTTTTTAAAAGAATTGGATCAAAATCTGATGACCGATAAATAGCAAAATATTTCTATATAGGAAAAAGTACGAATTACCCCCAAACTATCGCGGTCGTCCGAATTACCCCCTGATCCGGAAAACCAGACATTCTTCACCCTCAACTTTTAATACCGGACAAATTACCCCCCTCGACCTAATACAGACCGGTTTTGTCCTACGCGGCGTACACGTGGCAGTCCAGTAATCATTTTATTTATTAAAAAAATATAGTACCCACCTGTCATACTCCCCTCTCTCTCCTCTCTCTCCTCTCACACTCTTCCTCTCGCTTTCTCGCCGGTCGGCGCGACTCGGCGGCAGGCGGGGGACGCAGCGACGACGGCGGGGGACGAGGAGGCGGCGGCGGCCACGGCCATGACGAGCAGCCGCCCCTCGGCGCGAAGATGGATGGAGGCTGGTGTGGGCGGCGGCGCGGGACACGGAGACGGAGGCGGCGGCGGCCACAACGAGCAGCCGCCCCCTCGGCGCGGACCCCCTCGCCTTCCACGTCGCCGCCTCCTCCTCCCTCGCCGACGTGGCCGCCGCCGCTGCCACCACCACCACCACCACTCCCCACCTCGCCGCGTGCCCTCGTGACCTCCTCCTTGATCCCCCGCCTATTTATACTCGTCTCGTCACCCGCCTCATCATCAACAGCAGCAGCAGCAAAAGAAGAAAAAGAAAAAAGAGTGATCTAGCTAGCTCGCCTGAGTTCATCAGCTGTGTAATTTGAGTTATTAGCAACAATGGCGGCTGCTACCATGGCGCTGAGCTCCTCCTTCGCCGCTGCCGCCGCTGGTGGCGCGCCATGGCGTGGTGTCGTCGGCGCCGGCCGCGCCGCGGTTGGCTTCCCGCCTCGCCGGCGTGCTGTCGCGTTCGTCGCTAGGGCCCAAGCCGAGGTGAGCTGAGCGTTCTTGATTGGTTTCACTGTGCGTGTTCTGGTGATTTGTTTCGTGTGCTAACTTGGGGCGACTTCGTCGTCGTCGTTCGATCGATCTACAGCCGGAGGTGGAGCCGACGAAGGAGGAGACGACCACATCGTCGACCCCGACCCCGACTCCGAGCCCCGCGGCGGCGGTGCCCAAGGCGAAGTCGGCGGCAAGCACGGGGCTGTGGGACGTGCTGGCGTTCAGCGGGCCGGCGCCGGAGCCGATCAACAGGCGGCTGGCGATGGTGGGGTTCGTCTAGGCGCTCGCCGTGAAGGCGTCGCGCGGCGGTGAGCTCCTGGAGGAGGCCAGCAGCGGGGGCGGGCTCGCGTAGTTCGCCGCTACCGCCGCCGTTCGTCCGTCCCGCCCGTCGCGCCGCCGCTTACGCGTCCCCCGCCGCCGCTGCCTCTGTCCGACTCCGCGCCGAGGAGGCGGCTGCTCGTCGTGGCCGCCGCCGCCGCCTCCCACTACACTGGTCAAGGTCACCTGTGACGGGCCCAAACCCTCACCTTTGACGGTTTTGGGCTTGGTCAGTGATCAGTGGTCACTGGTAAGTCCAGTCACCTTTGACGGGTGGCCGGCCGTCAGTGGTGACATCCACCTCTGACGGGCAAGTTAATAGAAGGCCGTCAGAGGTGTTGGTCTAAGCTAGACTAGGGCTTGTTAGGACCCGTCACAGGTGTCTCATCTCTGACGAGCCCCTAAATAAAGGCCCGTCAGAGGTGATGATCTCCGGTATATAGTAGCCGTCACAGGGTGACCCACCTGTGACGGGCCCGAAAGTAAAAGCCCGTCACAGGTGGGTCACCTGTGACGGTCCGACGTTTGCGAGTCCGTCACAGGTGAAGTTACCTGTGACGGATGTTTCTTCCGAACCGTCACTGATGAGTTAATTCCAGAAAAAAAATAAATGCTAAATATTGGCTAGCCTCAGGAATTGCTAGCCATGCCCTCTGAAAAACAGAAACATCACAGGTGCCAGTCACCCCCCCTCCATATCACATATTCCCCAACTGCCCAACATCACAGATGCATCACATATCACAGATCCATCACAAAGCAACAATTTACAACATCACATATGCAACAATTTAATTTATTATAGCACACAATTCATACCCCATGAAAGTCCTCAAATGATTACCAAAATTTCTTGTATTCTGTTCGTTGTGAACCTCCACAACCTGTCAATAAGGGAAAAAAAAAGGAGAAAACAGATGAATAGTACAACATAAATCGTAGTTGATCAAATGTGATGACAATTTAGTAAAGTACCATAAATATTGCACATATGAAAGTAAATTACATTGCACTCTATAAAAACATAATTTTTTACATCGCCAGAAATTATAAAAACATCTTTTTTACATCACAATAAATTATCTAGCCAAGTTCATGAGTCTATTTGGCATGAAAACGTCCTTTCTTGTTCATTATTTCTGCAAGAATAAAGGCGCACAATTCGCCTCTGATAGCGGGGGGGTTGATGGGTGAGATCTTGAAGCCAGCTCTACCTTTCTGTTTAATAAATAAGAGGTTAATTAGCACGTTTTGAATAGCAATGTAGATATTGAAATGAGCTTATTCGCCATTAGCAACAACCTCAGGGTCGAAATCTTTCACCTCTCTTAGAAGTGTTGACATGTTGTGGCACACGTGGAAACCACATTGGTCTCCGATCTGTTGTGCGCATGCAAACTTGGTGTCATGATAAAGTTCATTCTTGCCCTCCTTGTGCCTACCACCCTTTTCCACATATGGACCCCAAGCCATATTTAAGGCCTTGGTGATTTCACTGAAATCATAATCTTTGGACTTATTGGAGTTAAGGTAGGTAACCCTACTCCACTTAGGTACGATGACTAGGAGAATCCAATGTCGCCTGCGCAGTGGTTATGTAGCGTTAGTACTAAGAACCTTAACTTCAAAAACAATATACACGAAGGGTATTGTCCTCTTACTCTTGGTTGTGTGCGCACATGATGTACTCCTTGTCTTGATGGGCCCATAAACACCGGTTGACATAGTCAACCACCTCAGTGAAGCTCTGTCGTAAATTAACCTCATTCACCATGGATGGATCAAGGAACCCAACCTGATTACCATGGCGTCGACTCTCGATCCAACACAACCTTAAAATATTTACGTATTAGAACTAATTTAATTAGGAGATATAGTCCAGTCATATCACAAGTATAGAAGGTATGCACTTACAAGGAGTAGCATTTTAGAAGACCAGTGTCCAACTTCCGGATCCTGAAAAGGTCGAAGAGGTCATCAAAGCCTATAGTTATATAGGCAGGCGACGATAGGAACGGCTGGTGGTCGTGATGTCCAACTATGGATGACTCCCTCATTTTCCGCTTGGCATTGCTTAGCTCCATGTATTGCTTATGTAGCTCTCGGCAAGCAATACCCATCACAGCTAACACATTGTCCTCCACCAATGGCATGCCTAGCTCAAATTGGGCTGGCGCCCTCACGACCTTCCCCGATTTGCTCACCGGCATCGACGTCGCAGCCTTGCCCCTTTTTGGCTCCGGCGCCAACTCCCCGACCTTCCCCTTGCCTCGTTCACGCTACTGGCCCTTGACAAGTGGTGGGGAGCTATCGGCCTTTCTTGTGGTCTTTATTGGAGCCAAGCTTTGAGCTATATCTGCCAAGTCCATATCAGCTCCACCGGGAGAATGAGGTACTGACAATGCCGGTCCACGGGGAGCCTCAATTGATAGCTTAGACTTGGGAGGTGTAAGCTCCGTCGGTCGACTTGGACGAGGAGTCATCTTCACAACTATGTCTTCTTTAGGCCATTGTATGAACGTCTTGCGCGCATCGCCCAAAGTCATGATTTCATCATTTGGGGGCACGGGCAGCGGATAGCCTGACCAGGTGTCCTTTACTGTATCGATGGACACCTTGGCATACCCAGCTAGCAGGTCTGCGCCGTGGACCTTGTCTGTAACCGAGGGCTTGAAAGCCATGCCCTCAGCGACTTCAGGAGCGAAAGTTGGGTGGACTCTCGCTAGTAGGACACACTGTGCTGCGCCCTGCATAAGGTGAAAGTTTGAATTTAATATTGGAATGTGTAAATGTCTTTTATTAGATATGGATCGGATAACAACAATTACCTCGATGTGGTCCACTGCAGCTAGTGGTGCGATCGGGAGACCAGGGGCCGGCACCTCTGTGGATGCACAACTACTCCTATGCTGTGACGGACTCGCGTCGTGTTGTACACGAGGAGTTGGTTGCACAGCAGGTGTTGTGACTCGGGGTATATTCATGTCGGCGAGCACCTTGTTAACCCTTTCTTCCACCCTTGCATTCATGCTAGCTTCTAGTTCTTGAATGACCTCAACCTTAAGTTCGGCCTTCAAACGAGCGTCCCTCTCTTCCTTGGAGACTTTCCGTTTCCTGTATTGGGAGCTGTACTGAGGGAGTCCATGCTTCCAGGGCACATCGCTACCAATTCCCCGAGTTCGGCCAGGATGTTCTTTGGTTCCGAGCGCCTTTGTGAGGATGTCATCTTCGCGCCTCTTCGGCGCGGACTCAACCTCGCTTTGTGAAGCTTGTTCAGCAACCAAGCCCAACTAGAAAAGAAGATAGTCGTTTATACGAACTTGTACTTTATACGAACGGAAATTAGTTAGGTTAAGTAGTGAACTCACCAGTTCCTGATAGACGACGGCATCACTTTTGTTCTCAAATGTGACAGAGCCGTCCGGGTTGACCTTACCCCTTGCCCGCGCCCAGTTGCGAGCTCTTTGTTCAGGGATGTCTGAAAACGGGGCAGGGACATTCGCTGCTGCAGCGGCTGCATCTTCTTGGGCCCATATTGCCTCCTTGCCGATGTACCCTGCGGTGCCCAGCCGATGCGGGTGCTCATTCCGCTGTTGCAGTACGCGATGTGCCTCGCTGGATTCCCTAAACTCTTGGGTGGTCTTGAGAGAGCAGAATTCCTCCCACACCGCTTCGGTTATTTGAGGGTATTCATCGAACGGCGTATGATTGCCGGGCGGGTTGACATACTCGGTGAAGAGCTTCGACTTCCAATTCTTCCAAGCTTTGCCCATCTTTTGGAATGCCTTCCGCTTGAGCCTATCCTTTGCTTCGGCTGGAAATGTGAACCATTTCTCCATTGCCGTCCAAGCTCGCTCTTTCTCGGCTTCTGTGACCTTCCCGATATCTTTATGGAGGATCCCGAAGTTCTCACGTGCCGCTATCCCGCAGCAGTTAGACCATCTTCCAATGACAGTCCTGGGCGCCGTGGGCCTACCACTAGCGTCAACCTCTCTTATAACTTGCACTGTGGTCGGCCATATATTTTGTGACCGCGGATTTCTACTAGACCTACTTGCACTTGTCTCGCCCGACATCGACGTATGTTGTTCCTGCGGCAATTCTGCAGCACAAACAGAAGGCAATATTTGCTAAGGGGTGCTAGCTAAAATTTATGTGGTCATGTGGTGAAAATTTATCCTATAAATTACCATGAATTTCGGGTTGTTGGACCGCCGTTGTCGCGGGATGACCTTCGGCAACTGCCTCTGTGGCTGGGTTTGCTTCTTCCTGGATCCTCGCAGGTGTTGGGGAGGACGGGTTTGCGCCGGGCGTTGACATGGTTTAACTTTCGCGAAAAAGATTATAAATTTCCTACCATTAGACTAAATAGCATTAGATCCAATGTAATACGGGGTATACTATGAAAGATATGGCCTCAGTTTTGCTGAGAAATATGCATCAATTACAATCATTTGCATGAAGGGATAAAAAGAGGAAATCAGCTACTAGGAGAAAAAAGCAACCCAAAGAAAATAGAACAAGTGTAGTTCATCTGTTCTTATCAATAAAATAGAACAAGTGTAGTTCATCTGTTCTTATCCATAAGGAAAAGAGCAAGTGCAGGAAATTAGAGTAGTAGCAACAGCATGGCCATATAATAGCAGCAATAAGAGCAGTAGCAGGGCCATATAACAGCAGTAGGGGTATATATGCCACAGGGGCAGCAACAGCAAGGGGAGATTCACATAAACAGCAACAGCAGGGTGGAAATTCACATAAACAGCAACAGCAGGGTGGAAATTCACATAAACAGCAACAGCAGACGGAAATTCACATAGACAGCAAGGGTATATAAATCAACAAGTGTAGATAATCTGTTCTTATCCATAAAGAAAAGAACAGGTATAGATAGAATGTTATTAAGCAATTCATCCTTGGCCATTTAACAAGAAGTACAGGGGCAACAACAGCAGTGGTATATAAATCATGCATATATTATTGTAGATAAAAAAATGAACAAGTGCAGAAAATCTGTTCTTATGCATAAAAAAAGAGAGAGAGCACAAAATCTGTTCTTATGCATAAAAAAAGAACAAGTGTAGAGGTATATAACCACTGAATCAATCATGAAAATTTAAAAAACAGCAGCAGCAAGGGTACAGAATTTGCATGATTGACATAAAACAGCAGCAGGAGGAGTATAAATGCAAGTCCACAAAATTCAATAGGTCTAGCAACATATATAGCAGTACACACTCCATGAATGGTTATATGTCCAAATGGCACTTAAAACCACATTCAAGTTGCACTTAACTAACAGTTGCAACCATAGGCAGCAGCATGGGCAAACATAGACAGCAAGGGCAAACATAGACAGCAGCAGTTGCACTTAAATCCACATTCAAGATTCACTGCACCAAAATCATGTAATACGGGGTATACTATGAAAGATATGGCCTCAGTTTTGCTCAGAAATATGCATCAATTATATTCATTTGCATGAAGGGATAAAAAGAGGAAATCATAACATCAAAAGAGCAAATCTGTTCTTATGCATAAAAAAAGAACAAGTGTAGATACTCTGTTCTTATCCATAAAGAACAAGTGTAGAGGTATATAACCACTGAGTCAATCATGCAAATTTAAAAAACAGCCCACAATAAGGGTACAGATAAACTATTCTTATTGAGCAATTCATTACTTATTGAGCCACAACAGGGGCAAAAAGAAGAATAGATAAAAAAATGAACAAGTGTAGATAATCTGTTCTTATTGAGCAATTCATCACTGGCCATTTATCAATCCAGAAGAAAAGAGCAAGTGCAGAAAATCTGTTCTTATGCATAAAAAAAGAGCAAGTGCACAAAATCTGTTCTTATGCATAAAAAAAGAACAAGTGTAGAGGTATATAACCACTCTACACTGGCCATTTAATAAGGAACAAGTGAACAAGTGTAGGGGCAGTAGCAGGGGTGTAGATAAAAAAGGAGACAGTACTACTAACTTCATGTAAACAGCAATTCATCCATTCAATTCAAGCAAGTCTAGATAATAAAACAGCCCACAATCATTGTGGCAGCAGCAGCAAGGGTATATAAATCATGTATATAAACAACAATTCATACAATTGACCTATTCATAGACAAAAAGGGTATATAAATCAACAAGTTTAGATAATCTGCAAAGCCTCCTTAATCATCAAATTATGACAGAAAACAAAATGCATGGAGAATTTTGGTGTCTAGGTCGGTTCCGTCCATGGACTACACTGGCCTATCCACCAAAATTCCCCATGCATTTTGTATTCTGTGATGGTTTGATAACCTCGGAACTACATTAAATCTGCGGCCAATCTATCAATTCTTCCCTTGTAACTAGATTTCAAACCCTACACCTAATAAAGGTCCTTAATTATCAAAGAATTATAGAAAACAAAATGCATTAAAAATTCATGCTAAGATCCTCTATTGATGCTAAGATTCACTGCACCAAAATCATGTATATAAAATCTAGCCCCTACATTCATCCAAAACATCCACAGACAACAAATCACATTTAATTCATCTATACAGCAGCACCAATAATCGAAACAACAAATCACATTTCATTCATCTAAACAATGCAATTCATCCATCGGAAAAAAGGAGGAATGGGGGAGGGTGGCGGCATACTTGGAGAAGCGGCGTACTTGGAGACGGCGGCGCAGGCCGTAGTCGTCCTGGATCCTGGTGGCGGCGGCGGAGAGGCAGTGGCGAAGAGGTCGAGGCGGTCGGCGGTGGTCGGGGATCCCGGCGTCGGGGAGGTCAGGGTCGGGGAGGTCGGGGAAGTCGATGGACGGACGGCGGAGAGGACGACCGGCGGCGAGGGCGGCGGTGGAGAGGACGGCAGAGATGGCGGCGGAGAGGGCGGAGGAGAGGTTGAGGCGGCGACGGTGGAGATGGCGGTGGAGAGGACGGCGGCGGTCGAGAGAGTGAGTGAGGAGGCGGCGGTGGAGAAGGAGGCGGCGAGGGCGGCGGAGAGGGCGGAGATGGCGGCAGAGAGGGCGGCGGCGAGGAGGGTCTGGATGGCGGCGGAGATGGCGGTGGATATGGATGGCGGCGGTCGAGAGAGTGAGTGCAGCGGCGGTGGTGCAGGCCGGCGTCGGTGGAGAGGTCGAGGCGGCGGTGGAGAGGAGGGCGTAGAGGGCGGCAGAGAGGTCGAGAGAGGCGAGGCGGCGGTCGAGAGAGTGAGTGAGTGAGAGTGGGCGCCGGATCTGGATCGATCTAGAAGATGTCCAACCCTAGGTCAACCCTAGTCAAACTCACCTGTGACGGGCTCCAACTATGTGGCCGTCACAGGTGGCCTCACCTGTGACGGGCGCCAACCGTGGAGCCGTCACAGGTAAGACCACCTGTGACGGGCCCAGCACTCTGGGCCGTCACAGGTGAGGTCACCTGTGACGGCCCTACAGATAGAGCCCGTCACAGGTGAGTTTGCCTAGAGCAATTTTATTTTATTTTATTTCACTTAGTTCTTTTATTTTCCTTAACATATTTTCACATACACTACATATTTTTTTATACTTAATTATTTTATTTCACTAACAGTAGTAATTGCACTTCATTATTATACTACTTTAATTATATTATTTCCAATGCTAATACTTGCTTAATTATTTTATTTCACTTCTAGTGGGTGTTTCACTTAATTATTTTATTTGACTATTTCATAAGCAATATACTATTGATCATTCCGAACATATTAGAGTCATACAGATAACAGACATGTAGACATAAACTACGTACATAAATTACAAAAATAATCCTTCCTCGTGGTCGACACGTGCATATTGAACTTCATCTTCTTCCTCCTCCTCTTCTAGAGGTATTTCTTGACCTATGCCATGGACGTGCTGGTTGTAATCATCCTCGTCTGCAATATTGTCCAATCCAACAATTCTCCTTTTCCCTTCACGAACAACATGTAGTTTCTTGTTACACGGGTCAACTATGTAGAACACTTGAACAACTTGTTTGGCGAGAACGAACGGTTCATCCTTGTACGCGTTGTTAGCCAAGTTGACAGTGGTGAAAGCTTCATTGTCAACTTTTACATTGCGAAGATCGACCCATCGACAACGAAACAACGGGACTTTGAACTTCAAGTAATCTAGCTCCAATATTTGCTCAACTCTACCATAGTATTGATCACGACGACCACCGTCACTAGCAGCCTCGATGCGTAACCCACTGTTCTGCACTGTGCATTTGCTGTCTTGCTTGACCGTGTGAAAGGTGTATCCATTTATGTCATATCCTTGCCAGGTGGTGGCACTCCATTCAGGACCCTGTGACAACCACTGAAGTGTTTCACTAGGCAAGTTCTGCAACCTGGCAATTCGGTTCTTCAGCCACTCGTTGAAAGAAGACATGTGCTTATTCCTGACCCAACTCTCTGATCGGCCTGGGTTCTCTTGTCGGATAACTGCAAGGTGTTCGTCAACGTACGGCACCACCTCAGTCATATGCTGTAGTACCGTGAAATGAGCTTTATCGTACACCTTACGATCCAACCTAATAGTCTTTCTTCCAACAGTACCAACACCGTCAAGCCTCCCTTCGTGATGAGATCGTGGTAATCCAATTGAAGATGTTTCTGACATGTAGTCCACACAAAATTCGATGGCCTCTTCGGTGGTGTAACTCTCGATGATACTCCCCTCGGGGTGTGAACGGTTCCGTACATAACCCTTAAGGATCCCCAGGTACCTTTCGCAAGGATACATCTGCGTCATGAATGCTGGACCACAGCACTTTGTTTGCCTCACAAGGTGCACTGGAAGATGTTCCATTATGTCAAAGAAAGTTGGAGGAAAGTACATCTCAAGATGACATAGGGTTCTCACAAGTTCTGCCTGTAGTTCATCTAGTCCCTCGGGATCAATGATCTTCTGGCCGATTGCATGGAAGAAGGAACACAACCGCTGGATCGTGTGTCGCACCTTAGGAGGCAAAATATTCCTTATTGCAACGGGCAACAGCTGTGTGATAAGAACGTGGCAATCATGCGACTTCATTCCAACCAACTTAAGATCTTGCAGTGAAACGAGCCTACTGATTCTTGATGAGTAACCAGATGGAACCTTTATACCACTCAAACATGTTAGCAAATCAATCTTCTCTTCTTTCGAGAGAGTGTAGCAGGCTGGAGGAAGGTAAACCCTGCCGGATTCCGTGGTTATGGGATGTAGCTCCGACCGAACACCCATATCTTCCAGATCTCGTCGGGCGTTGAGACCATCCTTTGTAGTACCTGGGTTAAGTAGTAATCCCATTAAACTCTCGCATACATTCTTCTCGACATGCATCAAATCTATGCAGTGGCGAACTTCAAGATCCTTCCAGTATGGTAGTCTCCAGAATATTGACTTCTTTTTCCACATGCTCCTCTCTTTTGTCTTTTGTTTTTCCACATGCTCCTCTGTTTTTTCCTTCGATGTGCTCTTCTCTTTTCGCTTTCCAACTTTCCTCTTTTTTCCAAACTCGTTGGTTATTCCCATCACTAAGTTGTGCACCTCTGTCCCTGTTAGCTCTGTCGGGGGTCCGGCTGTATCTCTGTGTCCATTGAAATTCTTTCTCATATTCCTATACGGGTGATACCTTGGGAGAAATCTCCTGTGACCCATGTAGACCGTCTTGTGTGAATGCTTCAACCATTTGCTTCTTGTTTCCTCCATACACTCCGAACACGCCCATTTCCCTTTCACAGTTTAGCCAGAAAGGTTGCCAAGGGCCGGATAATCGTTGATGGTACAAAACAGCATCGCATGGAGGTTGAAATACTCTTGTGCATATGCGTCCCATGTTCGTGTGCCCTCATTCCATAGCTTTTCGAAGTCATCGATTATCGGTTCAAGGAACACATCGATATCGTTGCCAGGTTGTCTCGGTCCTTGAATGAGCATGGCAAGCATAATGTACTTTCTTTTGAAACACAACCAGGGAGGAAGGTTATAGTTAACAAGCAGAACTGGCCATGTACTGTGACGACTGCTCAAATCACCAAAAGGATTAATGCCGTCCGTACACATTGCGAAACGCATGTTTCTTGGGTCATTTGAGAATTCCTGGTAAATCCTATCGATTGTCCTCCACTGTACTGAATCTGCTGGGTGCCTCAGCATAGTATCGACTTTCCGTTCTTCGGCATGCCAGCGCACAAGCTTAGCTTGTTCCTTGTTCGCAAACATTCTCTTCATGCGCTCCGCAATTGGGAGATACCACACCACCTTTGCTGGGCCTCCCCTCTTTGACTTACTTCCTTCACCTTCACTCTTTGCTCGTTTGTATCCTGATGCCCCACAGATAGGGCAGACATCCAAGTCAGCGTATTCCTTATAATACAAAATGCAGTCGTTCGGACATGCATGAATTCTTCTGACCTCCAGGCCCAACGGACATAATACTTGCTTCGCTTCATATGTCGTCTGAGGTAAATTGTTCCCCTCTGGCAACAGATCCTTTAACAGCTCAAGGAGTTCTGTAAAACTCTTGTCCGACCAGCCATTACTAGCCTTAAGCTTCATGAGTTCCAACACGCATGACAACTTGCTGTGCTTCGACTTGCATCCATCATACAACGGCATCTGGCAATCTTCCACCAACTTACTAAACTTCTCATAATCTCTGTCGTTGTCCTCTGCGTCTTCAATGTCATGCAACATTGTAGATAGACATTGAGTGTCCAAATCTATGGTCTCTCCACCTAAAGGAGAAGGTACGAACATGCCTTCTCGAGCTGCGGCGGTGTTCTCTACATCCTGATCCAACACTTCTTCAGCTGCGACATCAGGCGCCTCTTGCTCTCCATGCTTGGTCCAGCAGGTATATTTCTTCATGAATCCATTCATTATCAAATGAGCATGCACTTCATCCTTGTCTTCGATCATCTGTTCATTCTTACAGTCCCTACATGGGCACAACATGTGCATGCTCATCCTACTTTTTCTATCATTATCCGCAAATGTGACAAATTCAGTGACCCCCTCTCTATACTCGGTAGACGAACGATGCGCATAGTACATCCATCTACGATCCATCTGAAATCAACAACATACGAAGAAAAATAAATGATGATCGATATGTTGAGAATGAATGGAGAATAATGTGTTTTTTACCTTGAATTTTAGCAAAAAATCGCCCCCCTTGCCCTCCCAACCGATTTGTGAACAGTACAATGGTCGGGATGGAAAGCAGTTGGCAGTTTGGGGGTATTTATAGACCCAACACACCTCAAACGGGTTAGATAAAAAAAGCCCGTCAAAGGTATTGCTCATACCTTTGACGGGCTTCTATTCAACGGCCCGTCACTGGTATCCTCTCACCTGTGACGGGCCAGAAATGAAAGCCGTCACAGGTGGCGGCCCATCACCTCTGACGGCTTCTAATGTATCGGCCCGTCACAGGTGAGGGGATACCAGTGACGGGTTGGAAGAAAAACTCGTCACTGGTATACCTCTGACGGGTTTTCCTTTCGGCCCGTCACAGGTGAGGGGATACCTGTGACGGGCCGCGGCCAGATGCCTCACCGGTGACGGCATCCCGTATAACCCGTCAAAGGTAATGGTCACTACTGACCAATTCGTTTGCCCGTCACAGGTATCCCGTCAGAGGTGTGAGGATCTGGCGTAGTGTCCGTCTCTGCGTCCCGCGCCGCCGCCCGCAACCGCCTCCATCTGTCCCCGCGACGAGGGGTGCCTGCTCGTCGTGGCCACGGCCGACACCGCCGCCTCGTCCCCCGCCACCACAGCCACTGCGTCCGCGTCACCCGCTGCCGCCTCCGCCGCCGCATCCCCCGTCTGCGCCGCCGGCGATAAAGCGAGAGGAAGAGTGAGAGACAGAGAGTGAGAGAGAGAAGAGAGAGGAAGAGAGAGGGGAGCATGATATGTGGGTCCCATATTTTTTAATAAATAAAATACTGACTTGACTGCCACGCGTACGCCTCATAGGACAAAAACCGCTTAGGATTGGGTCGAGGGGGGTAATTTATCCGGTATTGAAAGTTGAGGGTGAAGGAAGTTTGGTTTTCGGGTTTAGAGGGTAATTCGGACGACCGCAATAGTTCGAGGGGGTAAGTTGTACTTTTTCCTTCTTTATATGTCAAAAGGATATATAGTAGTTGAAAAAGACATGCATAGGCATTCTTTGGAAAACAAAAAAAAATAACTAATACGTGCTGAAATAACTAGGGCGAAAAACACAAAACACCTTTAGTGGCGTATCCACTATCAGAGCTATAGGGTCTCGAGCCCCCACTAAAAATTTTTATTATACATCCATTAGAATAAGAGGTTATAGTTTTGTGTAGTTTATTTAGCCCCTCTTGATAGCCCTTCCTATATCCGCCCACCAGCTTGTTGTAGACTTGAGATTCTACTACGTGAACGTCGCCTTTGCTGACTTGCTGACAAACCAACCCTCGATATCGTGCTTTTGCTTAAGCTGCCACGCTAATTTTTGCTTGACCAGCTTAACGCACACTCGTTCAAGGACGAGCGCGTTGCCCAGCAGCAGCCTGGCCAGCAGCCTCTGCGTCAACTCGTCGCCGTTGTAGCCCACCAGGTAAATCGTCGTCACGCGACGTCGGAGGCACTCGATCGAAGAGAACATGGACTCGTCCTCGGTGGTGAACAGATCGTCGCCGTCGCGCTCACGGCGCTTCTCGTCCACGTCCTCTTCCTGTAGGCCGTAGTAGTAACCATAGTCCGGCTCCTTCGGTACCGGCACCAGGAACAGCGTCAGGCACTCCAATTTTGGTGTCTGCTCCAGGATCCTCCTCACAGCGTTGGCAGCGCCATCACTTGGGAGGCATCCGGTGAGGTCCAGCCGCGTAAGTCCGGCGAACGTCAGGGACGAAGTGAAGTGCTTGCTCTCCATGGATGCGCCCATGCGGGCCGACTCGACGTGGAGGTGCGTCGTGCCGGCGAACAGGTCGAGGAATCTGCCGAGCCTGCCGATCTCCTCGCCGAGAGGTTTTTGCTGCAGAGTTGGACGGTGCAAGACGAGATCCTCTGCACGCCGCCGTGGAGGGACAGAAGCGACTCTGGCTGCACGGCGCCGCTGTACGCCAGAGTAGTCAGCTCCGTCGAGTCGATGGGGACGCTCTTGACGTTCTGGCAGCACCGGAGGGCGAAGCTGCGAAGGCGCTTGTCGAGGATGCAGAGCGTCCTTAGGTTGGGGGCGCCTTCGATCTTCAGGTCGGTGAGACGGGGGCAGCCGGAGATGAGCCGCTGGATGTCTCTCCCGGAGTTGCCGGGGCCCGTCAGACGCATCGTCTCGAGGAGCGGCAGGTTGATGGATTCTGGCACGTTGAGCCAAGCGTAGCTGACGCATAGCGTCTTCAGGGCAACGCAGGAGTAGAGCTTTCTTGGAAGAATGTACCCACACCTGGTGGAATACAGGTGCCCCTCTTCATCGTCGTCGGACTTCTCCGGCGTCTCTCTCCTACTCTTCACCTTCGCCTTCCGCTTCCTGCAGCCGCCTCTCTCGCAGATTGGGCAGATGAAGAAGCGGAGGTCGAGATGGAGTTCCTTGGAGGCATGCCGAAGGACGTGGTGGAGGCACATGTCGACGAAGACAACGTCCCACCCGGTGATGCTGTCGAAGGCGAAGCCGAAGCGGCGGAGCGGCAAGTTCCGGCCGTTGCACCGTCGACGGCTGAGCAGCGCGGCGCTGAGGCCGTCGAGGAGATGGCCGCTGCAGCTCTTCCGCTCCTCTGCCTCGTAGAAGAAGGTCTCCCAGTCGTTGCTCCTCTGGCCCTCGTACTCCTCCAACGAGATGGTGTCGACGCAGCCGAAGACGTCGCGCCACCGCCGGGACAGCACCGCCGTGCGGCCGGCCTCCACGTTCGGGAGGAACGACAAGATGTGGCCCAGCAGCTCGTCCGGGAGATCGCTCAGCCGGTCTCTGCCGTCGTCGGTATGCATCGCCGGGGATGACGACGACTCCTCGCTAGACGCCATAATATCGGTTGGTCGATCGATCTCGATCTCCGCCGTAGGCGGTTCGCATTTTCGCAACAATGTCTGCGGTTGTCTTGGGATTTATATTGAAAAAAATAATGCAGTAGGTTCGTTTGATCGATCCGTACGTTGATCGTGGAGAACCAGGGCTCGTTCAACAGTACGCATCCGAGGATTCAGCGATCTCGAATCTGTTATAAGGAATTTATCTAAATCTAAAAATAGTAACTATAGATATCTTTTCAATTTTTTGGATTTGCTGAAACAATGTTGATAAGAGTTCTTAAAATGCGCTCCACGAAAATCGAGACGGAATCGAGTTGGTTTCTGCCGCGATTTTGTCTCGCATTGACTTGACCCGGCTCGACCGAAAACGATCTAGGGCTGGCACAGCGTCGCGATCATCATAAATACACACACCTACGTTACCAGTTCACCACGACGAAGACGACGCCAAGATCGAATAATATGACGGAGCCGAGATCGAATACGGCAAAGACGATGACCATTATGCAGCGCCGCGACCGGCTGAGCGATCTCCCGGATGCGACGCTGGCGCGGGTGCTCTACCACCTCGGCTCCGTCAACGCGACCGTCACGTCCGCGCTGTCCCGGCGGTGGCGCAACGTCCACGCCGCCGTCCCCGTCGTCGACCTCGTCGACCCCAAGAAGGGCGAACGGTGGGGAAACGTCTCGGGACAGAAGACCTGCTTCGATCATCAGGTTACCGCCGCCATCCTCGGCAAGGACTTGCCGACCCGCAAGTTCCGGCTCGACGCGTTCTACCCGCCTTACGACCTGCGCGACCAGTGGTTCGCCATCGTCTCCGTCTCCGGCCTCGAGGAGTTCGACGTCAAGCTCCGGTACTGGGACCACTCCAGGCGCAACCTCTGTCCGTTTGGCACCCACCCCAAGGCCTCCGCCGACTTCGACGAGGAGATGCGCCACTCGTTCACCGCAACGCCGCCGCACATCTTCCGGTGCGACACGCTGCGCCGTCTGCTGCTCACCAACTGGACGCTCGACGTGCCGGCGGGCGGCGTCTCCATGCCGTCGCTGGAGACCCTATTCCTCAAGAGGATCATGGCGGAGGACGGGGCGGTGCAGCGTCTCATCTCTGGCTGCCCGAACATCGCCGACCTGACGCTGGAGCAGTGCCCCAGCGTGAAGAGGCTCGTCGTCGCCAGCCCGCGCCTCGACAGCTTCGCCATGATCTGCTGCCACCACGCCAGCCACGTCGTGCTCCAAGCCGAGCGCCTCCGGACGCTGCGCTACAAGGGCGGCCTCCCCGGTGAGAACTTCTTCTCCATCGCCAACTGCGGTGACGTACTGGCCATGACCATCGACATCTGCGAAAGCCTCCTCGGGAAATCGGCATCGGCTGTCGTCCCCATCACAAAGGTCATCACCCGGTGCACCAACGTCACCTTCCTCCACCTCCACCTTCGCCCGACAATGGCGTTCCACAGCGGGACTTTCACACGCGCCCTCCGCCATCTTCCCCACCTCCGGCAGCTCGCTCTCAAGGGCCTCCTCGACAATGACGAAACCGCCTTATCAGTCTCCACGTTGCTTCGCAACACGCCGAACCTCGACGTGCTCTCGCTGATCCCTCTCCGTCCTCGCCCCCCAAAGCCTGACTATCTTTACATGTTCGACGGCTCCGACGATGACTCCTCGCAGAACGGCTAAGAGGAAAACAAGAAGGACAAGAGCGCCTTGGACGGTGAAGACACCTATGTTCATGTGCCGAAGATCTTGTGGGAGACTCGAGTAGAGTGCTTGCACAGGCTGAGGAAGATCAAGCTGCTCAACTACAAAGGGACGCCCAACGAGAGGATGCTTGCAAAGTATCTCCTCTCCAAGGCATCAGCTTTGGAGCAATGCTCCATTACCCTGCCAGCTAATAAAACATCAACAGAAGATCGTCGATGGAAGTTGACGAAGGAGCTGTCATACTGGCGAGCGAACAAGCGGACAAGAATCTCTTATAAGAGTCACGTCTAGATTATGAAATCTTTGCTTCAATTCTTTGGGTAAAAATCTGTATATTGGTTGAGTCACTATTGGATGACGAAAGTTTAATTGCTTCGAGCATATCGATTCAAAGGTTATGTTGTCGAAATAAAGAGAGACAAAATTTCGGAATCTACCATTACTTTCGTCAAACTTTCATAAATATAGTACATACAGTACATCACACTACGAATTTAGCATTAAATGTATCATTGAACTAAAGAATATGGAGCAAGGAGTATAACAAAACTATAAAATTTATAACTCCCAGAAAATATATAATGCTAAAGATCTAATCTCATTACAAAATATGTAGTTTGATGTTAAATTATAGATTTAAAATAATCTTGTCAAAGCACATGTAGTTTCGTAAAGTTTACTATAAGGAAATACTTCAAAAATACAGATTTTTTTCTCCTCAACCCAACCCCCACCCCCACCCCCACAACCATTTCCCCATCCATCTTCTTCCTCTTCCTCTTTTCTCTTTTCTCCCTTTTCTTTTGTTTCCTCAAATCTAGTTGGGCGGATGTGCGCTACGTTGTGCAGGAACTGGCGGAGGGCTGACACCCACTTCTTGCTGACTTGTGGGGCAGCGGGGCAGGGCACCATGTCAGGTGTTGGTTGCGGCAGTCAGCGGTGACATGCTAATCGCAGCCACCCTGAAGGAGGATGGCATTGTCGTCACCGCGTCGGTCTTTCTGCCTTGTCTTGTGTTTGTCGTCCTTAGCGAGAACGACCATCTTGGCAAGGGCGACGAACGGGGCATCAAGGCAGTGATCACCGGTCAACCAACTTTGGCTCAAGATGGTAACCTAGGACGACGAGGGAATTTCAGATAGTGCTGGTGGTATCCGGGGTATATGAATCTAGCATGATGGCTAGATTCAGTGTTCTCCTGTTGATAAAAGGTGGCTGTAGTGAGAAGAGAAGACGGTGAGATCATTAGCGATGTCGGTGGCAACCGGGTTGGTTGGATCAGGCCAAATAGCTAGATTTGGTATACTTTTAGAATGCATGGTAGCTACAGCGAGGAGTGGTATCGACAAAACGATGACGAGCTGGTTGGTAATGCAGGTGATGGATGGGGTGATGTTAGATCTATGGCCTAAGTGCCACAGGATCTAAGGACTAAGGTGGTTGTGCCCAAATCTATTTGTGCAGTAACAAACTACAATTGAGGGGCGTCTACTCTACCTCCTATGGATGGCATCAGCAAGCAAAGAAATTAGCATTTGGGGGTTAGTGAATCTGGATCACTTGGATCTGGCCAACGGTTGGGGTAGGGTGATGAAAGAGACAATCATGGATGGAACGCGGATAAGGGCTGCTGCAGGAGCTCTGACTATATTTTAAGATCGTCTTATGATTTTTGCTGTGGCATGGATTGTTAGGCAACAAAAGATCGAAGCTAGTCTTCTAGTGTTTTTGTTTTTAGTTATTGTTCTTTCTCAGTCACGAGACTTGGAATTATTCTTTTAACACTTGGTTGTGCGTGGATATAGAGACTGGATTTCTATCCAATGTCTCAAAAACATACAGATTTTTTGTTTTAGTAAAATAATGAGCGTGACATGATTGATATGCATGGTGAGATGTTTTTTCTTTGCTGTCCATTATTGTCTACTGTATGTTCATCATTTTTAGCAAACAACAGTAGACTTCACAAAAAAGAGTTCTCTTACTGCATAGTAAATGTTACCTGTTTCAGTTGTGGCTCTGTCGGTTGATGTATCCTTTCACTAACACTAACATTAGTTGATCCTCGTACCGCTGCCCTGTTCTTGAATTGTCGGCAAGAGTGCAACCCTGCACAGAAGGATTCAGGAAACCTGTTATTCACAAGTCAGATCATATGAGAATTCAGAACTGATTTAAAATTTGGTTAACTCCTATTTGCCAACTCACCCCCACTCCTCCTCAAACCCAGAGTGGTTTTAGTTATAATCAGCTTCATAGGCACACACATCATCCTCTACCCTCTTCTTCTTCCATTGCACTTTACCTCTAGCCCCTGCCTCTTAATCGACATTGCAAGGTCAAGCTATATGTTGTTCCCGCTGCAGCCGACTGAGGAAGAAGGCGGCCGGCCATGGGAAAGGGCAACCTCTCCCAAGCTGGCCGACTCCTTCGAGCCCTTTTCAGGACACCACGACAAGTTCTTGCAGAAGCACAAGCCAATGGGAACTCAGCAACGATGACCTAACTTCATAGGAGCACTAGCAGCGGTGTTGACTTAAGAGGAGACGAACTGAAAATTTTTGGATTCTAAAATTGGAACAATCAAAAACCTTTTTTCAAAGTTTCATCATGCCGGTATTTATTGGATTTAGTAGCATGACTAAGGAGGTCATGGTTGCGGCGAATAGAGCTACTTGGAAGGCGAGATTGCTATTGCGCGACGCGCGACTGGACACATGTCGCGCACGGAGAGGGAGCAGCGGAGGCGCCGCGAGGGAGAGGAGCGAATTTTTCCTTTTTTTTCGCTTTCTCTTTATTTTCTGTTTCTGTTCTTTTGGTTTTTTTCCTCCGGTTTTTTCGTTTGTTCGGTTTTTTTTTCCTGTTTCTCTTTTGTTCGGTATTTTACAGTTTTTCTAAAGATGTATAAATACCAAGTTTGTATTCGTATGTATACCAAATTTATATTCGTATGTATAGAAAGTTTATATACGCGTATACGAACTTTCTATATGTGTATACAAACTTTCTATACGCGTATACGAAGTTTGTGTACGCGTATACAAAGTTTGTATACGTGTATACCAAGTTTATATACGTGTATACAAAGTTTATATATGCGTATACAAACTTTCTATACGTGATGTATTTTCTATTTTTTTAAATTTTTTAGTGCGTATACAAACTTTCTGTATGTGTGTATATATTTTTTATGCATTGAAATATAATAAAATATATATATATACATATGTATATACTTATATATACACTTGTATATATAGTATATACATACGTATATACATATAATGTATACAGTACGTATGAGAGAGACTATAGGGCGTGACTGACCGCGCGCGCGGAGCCGCGCGGCTGATCGCGTATCAGCACCCCCCCCTGGAAGGTGGCAATCTCGTGGGCTGCACCCATGGCTTTGGTCACAACATCGTCAGCCTAATCAACAAGAGGAGAGGAGAGAGCTGTTGTGATACACTAGTACAGATCCTTCTATCTGTAATGGGCTTTAACATGTCTAGAATTAGCGGATCGTCATAAGGAAGTCATCTCAATCGGGCCGAAAAAGCACCCGATTGAGATATGGTCGCACAGACATGTTAGATTGGTGTAAAACTCAGGCCCGTCACAGATAACACCTATCCGTGACGGGCCATAGTATAGGCTCGATTGAGATACCATTCCATATCTCAATCGGGCCTCAAGTTGGTATCTCAATCGGGCCTCAAGTTGGCGCCCGTCATGTATGACCATCATCCTTGACGGGCGCCAACTTGGGGCCCGACTGAGATAATAACTAGGCCCGTCCCAGTTATAGATGACTCATCCGTGACAGGCTCTATACTAATGTCCGATTGAGATGACTTAATCTCTATCGGGCTTTAACTAATGGCCGTCACCGATGAGTATTTTTCCATGTTTCATATGAAATATTTATATTTGTAAGTTGTCCTGTAGCAAAATAATTAATTGCAGTATAATAATTCATTTTATTAGTTAAAATAATTTTTCGGGTACTAAATAATTTAAAATGGAAAATTTGTCAACAACAAAGTTGTATAACTTATCAATATTTACAACTTTTAGTTTGCTCATTTTTCTACATAACTTTTTTTTGAACAGTTTGAATTTGAATTTGAAAATATGATAACTTCAAAACAATATTTTCAAATACTAAATAATTTTAAATGGAAAAATTGTCAACAACAAAGTTGTGTATAGCTTATCAAGATTTACAACTTTTAGTTTGGTCATTTTTCTATATAACTTTTTTTTAACAGTTTGAATTTAATTTGAAAATATGACAACTTCAAAACAACATTTTCAAATACTAAATGATTTCAACTAAAAAGTCATCAACAACAAAGTTGTATAACTCATCAAGATCTATAACTTCTATTTTTTTCATTCTTCATCCGACAAAGTATTAGTAACATTGTTAATAAAAATTACATATATATATGTGTTATAGTTTATAAAAGCAAATAAGAGATATGTGAATTTTGTGAACAATGTTACTATCACTTTGTTGGATGAACAAAATGACGAAAATAAAAGTTATAGATCTTAATGGGTTATACAACTTTGTTGTTGATGACTTTTTCAGTTGAAATCATTTAGTATTTGAAAATGTTGTTTGAAGTTGTCATATTTTCAAATTCAAATTCAAAATATTCAAAAAATTTTATATAGAAAAATGACTAAAATAAAAGTTGTAAATCTTGATAAGTCATACAAGTTTGTTGTTACATTTTTTCCATTTGAAATCATTTTCTACCCGAAAAATTATTTGAATTTCTTATATTTTAAAATTCAAATTTTGTAGAGTTTAATCAAACTCGGATGGAGAAATGACCAAAATAAAATTGGTAGATCTCAATGAGTTCTACAACTTTTTTTTGACAACTTTTTTATGTGAGTTCATTTAGTATCATAAAATTCAATTCGAAATTCATTTTTGCCTACAAGTCTGATTTACCTCCTCTTCCCTCTCCACCACTTCAAAATTTCGGCAACCTTATCTTCTCTTCTCACTCAGTCCTCTCTCTCTCCATGTTATCTTCTCCTCTTCCTTCTCTCACTCAGGCGGTGGCCGGGCAGTGGTTTGGCGGGGGACGGCGGGAGCAGCGGTTGCAGCAGGGAGGTGTGGCGGCGGTGGGGAGGGTTAGCGACGCCGGCCTCGGGGCAGCCGGATCCGGGGTCGGTGGCCCTGGAGCCGCCGGATCCGACGACGCTTAGCAGCGCGAGGCGACGGCGATGAGCGGATATGGTGGCGCCAGCCTCGGGGCGGCCGAGTCACGACGACGGCGGGGCAGCGCGCAGCGGCGGGTGGGAGCGGATCCGGTGCCGGCGGCGCCCTCCCGCATGACGACGATGGCCCCGGGCGGCGCCGCCATCCCCTCCTCACCGTCCCTCCCCCCCCCCTCCTCACCGCCACGGCGGCAGGGGCGGCTCTGCCGCCTCCGGCTGCCCCGCCCCACGTGGATCTGGCGCCAAGGGTGGCAGGAGCGACCGATCCGATGCCGGCAACGACGGTGGGCAGCGAGGGTGACGGATCCGGTTCGGGCGACGACGGCAGGCGACGGGAGCGACGGATCCGGTGGCAGCGACGACGGCGGGCAGCGGGGGCGATGAATCCGGCGCTAGCGACGGGAGCGGGGGCAGGTGGCGGCGCAAGCGGCTGGCGAGCTTGGGCTGCGGTGCTGCCGCATGCGGCTAGGTTTTTTTTTTTTTTAATTTTATTTTTTTCGCGATTTTTTCTCAACCGTGATGGGCTATAATTTAGGCCCGATTGAGATGAGAGTCATCCGTGATGGGTTATAGTTTAGGCCCGTTTGAGATGAGAGTTATCCGTGATGGGATTTTGTGTTGGCCCAATTGTGATGTGTGTCATCCGTGATGGCCGGATACCTGAGTGAGATACTTTACCACATCAGTGACCTTTGCTCCGTGACGGGGGCTCTACCTGATAGAGATGAGACTTGCCGCCTATTACAGATGACTGAACCCGTGCTAGTGATAGCATCCTCAGTCGTAGTGGAGAAGGTGCTATGCGAGGCAATGGGAAGGGAGAGTCACCATGGTAGAGGCAAAGGCTAGGGTTAGGGCTAAAATTCCACGTCACATACCGTTTCAATTTTAAGCTTCGCAATATGCAATCTCATGTGACTGAACTTTGTTAATTTTTAGATGCCTAAAATCTAGCAAATACAAAACTTAGAAGTCATAAAAAATTACAAAATTATACAAAAATTCAGCCCTTGAGCATGAACTGCCGGAGGTGGGGAACATGCAAGAGGGCGCGCGTGAAGGCGCCACTATGGTAGTATGGTACGCCAACGCCGGGCGGAGGTGGAGGTGGAGGAAGGTGAGGCTGGCGCACCGATGGCACTGCGTCATCGGCTTGAGGGTCGGCTACCCGCACCGAGGAGGCCAGATACAGGTGTAGAGGGCCGAATCAGGCAGCCGTCCCACCACCTCCATGTCGTCACGCTACTTCCATGCAGCCAAGCCCTGAACGCCTCGCTGCCACCGCTGGCGGCGGCTCGGGGACGGCTCACGCCCCGGAGAGGCCAGAGCCGGATGGGAGGGTGCCGGGTCTGTTCAGTGGCATCGCCTCGCCGTCATCGCATTGCCCCGGATCTGGTCGGGGCCGTGGGCTTTGATGCCGTGACCTTGGGGGAAGGGAAGGCCCAGCGGCCACCGTCCTTGCAGCCACGCGGTTTCCGGTGGCCCGCTCGGGCAGTGGCGAGGTAGAGGGGGAGGGAGGCGGGGGTGGTGGCGCGGCAGCTGGGGCCGACTCTGTGTTGCCCTGCCTTAGGAGCAGCCCGGGGGGGGGGGCAGGTGCAGGGATTTAACTAGCATTATTATAACATTATTATGGAGTTCTAGAGAAATCTGACATATTTTTTGTAACCAGCAAGTAGACTGCATTTTCTGTTGAAGCAGCTTCCATTGGTTTGTCGAAGCTTTTTTGAGATGTTTCAGTTCTTAGGTGAGGATAACCAAGGAGGGCGACCATTTTATTCTTGTGCATTTTGTTAATTTTCAAGCTAGTTCATCCTAGCTATCAATTCAAATAAGTGAAGTTAATCTTTTTATGCTTTTGCAAGAAACTTATTTTAGGGGTATTTGGTACATGTGCTGGAAATTTCTCTCTAGGTATTTTATATTTTTGTGATTTTCAAAAAGCACAAAAATGCAATCATGTGTAAATTCAGTTATAAATATAAGCATCTTCTGTTACAAATTTGTGTAACTTTAGTTAAAATCGAATATGTACAACTTCAGGCTGCATGCGCAAATGTAGCCACAATGACGTGCAACTCATAATATAAATATATGCAACTTTTTTATAAATATGTGCTACCTCAGTTATAAACTTGTGCAACTAATTTCTTGATGTTTTTTTTATGTTTGTGCATGCTTTGAAATTTTGATGCATGCATGGTCTTACAAAGTAATTCTGAACTGCCAAGAAGAAAGAGAAACAAACAGCCATGCTTTTACAGGCAAATTGCACCCTTCCCCTATGTTTACTTATGTGCAACATTATCCCTTTTTTTTGTTGTTATTTTCATCAGTTTGCCTTGAGAGGCATGCAGATTACACAAGTGCAGATTGCAAATTTTTTTTTTTGGGGGGGGGGGGTAATTCTGTAGTGACTACCTTTTGTGCAAATCTATGAATATTTTGCTAAGTTTGTACTACCTTACTTTTGAGAATGTAATTTGTCTGATTTTGTGAGTTCTTTTTTGAACTAAACTAATGTTTGTGAATTTCGAAGTCAGGAACTAACAATTGACCCTTATATGCAAATTGCACTCCCCATTTAAAGTAGTTGCCATTTCTCAATAATGTGCAACTTTAGCTACAAATTTGCCCACCAACTTCAGTTATACATCTGTGCAACTATTGAGTTTCTTCTATACATTTGGTTTGGAACACTAGCTAGGGCCATTTCTGTCTTGATGATGCAAAGTAGAACAAGTAGCTGTTTGATGTGAATATGCTACTTCCCGATTTTGGTAACACTTTCTAATAATTTATTAAATTTGACTGCCTTGCCATGCTAACTACTAGTACTTGCTAATCCCAGTTTTTCGAAGCACACACTGATAATGAACCGGAAGTGCATTCATATGAACAAGTTACAGATAAACAAAACAAGGATCCGTCAAAAACAAGTCATCAAATTTATTGGGCAGAAACCCACTTAGCTGAAAATTCATGAATGTTTTGTCAGACAAATGTATCAAACAATACATGATATGACTTATGTTTTTACTCTTCCAATTGCTATGCTATGCCTTTCTTTGAAAACAAAATTAGTGTACACTCTAAATTTTTAATCTGGCCTCCTCTGTTCCTTTTTTTCCCTCCAATATATTAATTTGACTAGCAAACATGCAACTGTGGTACAACAGGTGAAGTCAGTTTTCACGATTGATAAAAACTCAGACAATTCAAACGACAAACCAAAAAAAGACAAATAAAATAAAGTCAGAAATCATATATATATATATATATATATATATATATATATATACATACGTACGTTATGGAGTAGACCTATAATGGGAAATGAAAGTGGCTAATTTTGGAATTGAATAAGAAGCCCTTTTAACTCAGTGGTAGAGTAATGCCATGGTAAGGCATAAGTCATCGGTTCAAATCCGATAAAGGGCTTTTTTTACTTAGTGGTAGAGTAATGCCGTGGTAAGACGTGAGTCAGTGGTTCAAATCCGATACAGTACTTTTCTACTAAATTCATTCACTTTCTTTCTTTTTGAAATTTTCTCTTTTTTTATTGAATTTGATAACTTAGTGCGAGATGCATGCATTTTTAGTTTAAACACTAAGCGAAGCAGGGGGGTGTAAATTGCAACTATTGATGAATAATCATAGTAGAATCAAGGGTACAGAGTCAAAAAGGGGTTCTGACCTAAGGCTATGGATGAATCAGTTCAAAGAATTTACTCTTAACAAATTCTTAGAGTATTTCTGGTAGAATTGGGGAGCATTAGGTATAAATATGATACATAGCCCTTTCTTATTAATAAAAGAATAAGGAACCGCTATCTCATCCCTATTGGTATCGGTTTGGTTGGGCCACTACTGCTAAAACAAACCCCAGTTTGAGGAAGGAACGGTGGGTTCTCAAAATCCAGTATCACCGAGCCTTGTTATTCTCTTGCCCCAACTTATGCGGGGTGCAAATTTATCGATTTGGATCAGTACTATAAGCCTAAGTATTTTATTGATCAGGCGGCACCCAGATTTGAACTGGGGATAAAGGATTTGCAGTCCCCTGCCTTACCGCTTGGCCATGCTTCCAAAAAATACGATCTAAAATCGAGAAAAGAGTAAGTATTCATCCACGTTTCTTACTAAAACTAACTTTCTTTTATCTTAAATCTAATTCTACCTACTTTTTTCCAATCTTTTTCAAAAAATCAATTCATGCTTTTTTTTGATCCAGTTTCGATTATTCTCCTCAAAGGATTCTATCTTAAAACACACGTTGCTAACACTAGAAAACTTCCCTTTTCTTTCTATTGAAATGAAAAAGGAGAAAAGTGGATTTCTAGTCACAAGCTACAAAATAAGAACAAATTGGAACCATTAACTAGAATTCTCTTTTTATTTTGAATTTCGGTATTCTCTCCCGCCTGCCATTTAATGGCATAATAAAAGACAATGGATTTATGCCATATATATATATATATATATATATATATATATATATATATATATATATATATATATATATATATATATATATATATATATATATATATATATATATATATATATATATATATATATATTGTCGACAGGGGATACCCGTAGACCGGATATAGAGGGTATTGGGGTACGCTGGTACGAGGATCTACGTAGTACGACATCAAGCAAACAGGAAACATGGATTATACTGGTTCAGGCCCCTTGATAGGTAATAGCCCTAATCCAGTTGATGTAGGATTATATGACGACAACCACAGATTACAAAGGGAATAGCAGAACTTGATGATACCGACGAGATCATAGTCGAGTTGGTTCAACTAGATCACCCGGCGACTTGGCTCCTGTAGGCTCCGGCTTCGTAGGCTGTGGTGGGTGTGTTGACGGTAAGACTTGATGCCTTAAGCCGTTCCCGGGGGGTCCCTTTTATACCACGGGTCAGTCGATCTCCAAGTAGGACTCGGAGGTGGCAGACCCCACACGGTATAGTAACGACCCAGTTCTATCCGAGTAGGACTCCTTCCATTGGTGAACTCTGTTTCCCTCACGTGATAGGTTTCCTTAACATATACAGGAATTACTCGTATACGCGCAGGTATACCGTATCGGTATACAACATATATCCAAGGGTATAGGGTATACCTTATCCGTAACCCTGACAGTAGCCCCCGACTTCGGCTTAAATGAACTCAATGCGACCGGTTGCGACTTCTAATGTCGGAATCGTTGTCGTTCTCATCTAATCGATCTCGGTGTGAGAACCATAGAGACAAAGAGTTATCGACAACGCCGTTTGAAGTTCAACGGTCATGAGTGAATTTAAATTGAAGTCCAGAAACTGCTGCATGTAACGGACCCAGAATTTTCCGGCGGCAATCTCTCTCTTTTCCTTGGAATGCGCACTGTCAGTAGTGCGTTAATTTAAAGGAGTTTTGGGGATCCCTTTTGAAGTTCGTTTGCCGCAGAACTCACCAGCCCTCACACGCCCTTGGTCTTCTCCGCTCCCGCAGAAAAACCCTAGCTTGTCCATCTCGTTTTGTTCTCCGGCGATCTTCCAACGGCGATGGATCTCGACAAGTCCACCTCCACCACCACGTCCCTGAAGAAGCTGCAGGACGACGATGCCCTCCCTGGTTGTGGAACCATGGAGCGGGAATCAGGAGGTACTGAACCCGAACCCATCTTGGGCCGCATGGTTGCGGTTGAAGATTACATTTCTTGCGGTTTTCTTCCTCCGCCTTCTGAATTTCTTCTTCTCGTCTTGAATTTCTATGGTCTTTCCTTGCTTCATCTCAACCCCAATTCCATCGCGTTCCTCAGTATCTTTTCTTATCTTTGTGAGGCCTACATTGGGGTAGAGCCATTCCTTGATCTTTTTCGCTTTTACTACGAGCTGCGCTGGATGGAATCCAACAGGGTATCTGGATGTGTCGGATTCTGACTTCGGGATGGTCTGAAGTCGCGCTACATCCCCTTCAAGTGCCCTTCCTCTCGCAGTAAATGGTGGGCGAGGTGGTTCTATCTTCAGATAGAAGACTCAGATCCTGTCCTTGTTGTCCCCGAGGAGCAACCAGACAAGATTCTAGAGTGGACTGCCAAACCCACCCTAACTCCCTCCCTCCAGTCTTTCATCGACATTGTCGATGACCTCTGAGTACGAGGGTTGTCGGGGTACGAAGTCGCTGCCGACTTCGTTGGTAGGCGGATCCAACCGCTCCAGGCACGTGCCCACCCAGCCTTTGACTACTCTGGGCCGGAGGACGTGACCCGGATTTCTCCTCGGGGTATTTTCCTTGTGTTCCAATTTTTTTTCTGGATGTGCATGTTTCCCCTGACTTATCGAGTTCTTGTTTTCGATCTACCGGTTTAAACAGCGACACCGTGACCCGCCGCGTCAGCCAGATTACGATCAGCGGTCCTACGACAGCGAGCAACATCCCCGTCCCCCTTTGCGAGAAGGAGCCGGCCGAGCGCGAAGCCGCGATCAACATGAGTGTACTCGATGACTCCTTTACTTCTGTCTTCCCAGGATCGCATCGTGACTTCATATACGCAGGCACTCCCTCTGACGGATGTCATCGGGCCGCTTGCGGATCATCAGGCGGCGGCGTCGCTAAAGGAGGGCGTCGCCAAGGAGGCATCCGACATTGCTTTTGCTACTGCCACGACGAGTGGCAGCAACGTTCCGAAGAGAGGGAGGAAGTTCTCCTCCATGCTTGGGACTCGTCGGAAGGCGCCTGCCCCATTGGTAAGCCTATCTTGTCCTTTAACGTGTAGTCGGAAAATCTTGACCTCACACCATGCTTATCTTACTTAGGCCTCGGACGCGTCTCCCCCGCCTCAGCGACGGCAAAGGCTGGTGACGCTTGGCGAAAAGTAAGTAGATGAATTTGAGGTCTTTTAATTCACAAAACTTTGGTAGCCTGACTTTATGAAAATCACGGAAATCCTTCACTGGGCGGCGCGGGCGAAGGCGGCGCAAGATGGGTTTGGAGCGACCTCTAGTGCGTCTCCTGCAGCGGCCTCGACAGATGTCGTGGTCGTGCCCAGGGACCGGGAGGCGACGCCCAGTGGCCCTGCCGGTGGCCTTGTGCCCACTCGGGGCCCACCCGCTGATGTCCTCACCTTGGGGGAGCTCCAAGCTGAGATGGAGCGCATCCTCTAGGCCGGTGCTCGCGGCATAGGACGCGAGATCGAGGAGGCCAGGGCGGCGGCGGCGGCGTCGGGCGAATGAACGCGCCGACAAGCTAGCGTGTGACCTAGCGGAGGTCCTCGAGGACCTCCAGAAAATGAGGGAGCTGGTGGCCGGCAACGAGAGGCAGCGGCAGGGGCTCGAGCACCGCATGTCGGAGCTCGAGAACAACTTGTCGGAGATCCGTGGCTCACTGCGGGTTACCTACACTGGCCTGCACCAGCTCGCCAGGGAGTGCGGCGTCACGACCACCATCCCGGAGAATCCCGATGAGTTCTCGCTGACGTCCTCGCTCGCAGAACTGGCCACGGCGATGGAGGAGATTCCCTCCAAGCATGCGGCCAGGATCGGGGAAGAGACGTCTAACGGGATCTACACCGGGGCGTGCCACATCCTCGCGTGCGTAAGGTTGACGCACCCTGATCTCGACCTCCGGAGGATCCTGGATCAGGGGGCTGCTAATGACGCGCATAAGGGCGTGATGGAGGAAGTCGGTGACTTGGGGGAGTCTATTCTCCCCCTTTTTCAAGAGTAGGATTTCAGTCCCCTTGTACTCCTTAATCAATCATGCTTGTAAAACTTTCATAGGTTCAAACTACCTTTGTGTATGCAGTCGCCACCTTCGTTTTCTTTAGCATGTTGATTCCTATTACTTTGTTGTCGTTGTAGAGATGTCGATGTCGAGGATGTCCAGCAGCGCGGGCAGCCTGAGACGTCGGTAATCGTTCCGGCACTTGTGCTCGAGCCGTACGTGCCGCAGGACGATGTCGATCAAAGACTATCCATGGGGGCGGACATGGCGATGACGTCCCTAGGTTAGTGCTTTGGTCTTCACATCCTTTACTCTTTTGTTTGGATTGACTTAATTTGTTGTGTTCTCGAGATAGAAGAACAACTTGACTTAGTCATTTCCGTGTTGGGCAGACCTCGAGAGCGCGTTGGCCGATCGAGATCGTCGAATCCAGTACTGAAGGACGAAGTTCGAGGTGGCCGAACTCGAGAGGACTATGGTGGAAGTGAAGAAGGAGCAGGCCGTGGAAGCTCTCCGAGGTCGCGGAGGTGTGGTTCAACTCGTACCTCAAGAGTTGCTGCACGGCGATGGCTGAAATCTACAGGGAGCTCTGAGTACCTCACGGGAATCCCGAGGAGTCGGCGGCCTGATACATCTATGAAAGTGCATTAATCCTCCTAGTGGGTTTTGGTGATTAATGACAAATGTGGTTAAGGGACTAATGAGTTTATTGAGCTACTTTCAAACGCATTAGTCCAAGGTGTGGAAGATGGATGCTTGGAGACCCCCCAAAAGTATAAAATCAAGCGGACCGGAACTCAAAAAGTGCATAGGATAGTTTATTTATTGCAATCGAGTTTTTAGGAAAAACTGTACTATTAAGAGGGATTCTAGGTGATGCTCTGAGATATATCAAGTGCTCTTAGTGTGAACCAAGTGTCAAAGTTTCCCTAGGAGTTATTTTTACAAATACTCCATCTGTCCAAAAACGCATGTCCGGAACTTCCTGTCTTCCAGGTCCGGAAGTTCCGGTCTGATGAAAGAAATTTTCCGAAGTGTTATCCAGAACTTCCTGTCTTCCAGGTCCGGAAGTTCCGGTCTGATGAAAGAAATTTTCCTAAGTGTTATCCGGAAGTTCCTGTCTTCCAGGTCCGGAATTTCCTGTCTAGTTTCTAGTTCAAAATTGAGTAACAGCTAGATGATGTCACCTAGCCGTTATACATACACAGCTCGTTTCCAGCTCGATTCTTGGCTATTCCACTTTCACTTTTCAAACCTAGAGCTGTTGCTAGCTTCTCGCAACTGTTTCTTGCCTTCTCCACTCAATCTAGAGCCTAATTCTTGTGAGAAAGTGAGATTGAGAGTGAGAGAAGAAGATTTGGAGAGGTGTGAAGACTAGGATCTTGGGTGAGCACTTGGAATATCTTGTGGGCTGTCATCTCGGTGCTTATTACTCTTGGAGATGATCTCCTAGACGGTTAGGTGTCGCCCGCGAGAATCCGCTGCATATTGTGGATGTCCCGCGTAAGTTTGTGAAGGATCTCCTCTCCTCCGAAAGGGAACGAGATAAGTTAATGAAGTTCTTGTGCTGAGATTCTAGAGGTTTTCCAAGTAGAGCAACCTACACTTGTGGAAAATTTCTAGAAGTAGTTTGAGTTGGATCTTGGTGGTCACTCAATTCTAGAAGTTTGCCTAGGGGTGTTTGTGGTTGAAGGCTGTGGATTTCCTCTGGGGTTTTTGCACAAGTGAGGCAAGGGGTTAATTGAGATCCAGCTCTTTGGAGCTCCTCAACAGAGAGTAGGATCGCAAGATCCGAACTTCGGGAAAAAAATCGCTCTTGTCTCTTTCTGTGTTGTTTCTGTGGATGATTCTGTGATTTATCTCCTGCTTAGAATACCTGTGCTTCATCTTGTGAAGATTGGCTTAGTCTCCTATTTCAAAATTTGAATTTCATCTCTTATCTGTTACCCAGAAGTTCCTGTCCTAAGAACACCGGAAGTTCCGGGCCTGGCAAGCCGGAAGTTCCGGAGTTCCTTACCAGGAAGTTTCGGGTCTGTTTGAATTTTACCGCTGCGATTTGTTTTTAAGTTTTCAGGGACAGCCTATACACCCCCCCCTCTAGGCTTCATCAGCACGTTCAATCTCATTGTTGAATGGGGCCTGTACACAGCTCGAAGGGGTCGGTAGACGTATCGACGAGGCCCTGAAGCAGGAGTATCGTCGATCAAGCCGCTATGCCGGAGGGCATGTGTCGGCCTGCATCTGAGATCATCGCCTGCAGCTGCACCTCGAGTTCCTCCACGAAGGGTTTTTCATGTTCTCGGAGGACTCCCGCAAAGATAAACAATCTGGCGAAGTCGATGGCGCCGCTCGCCGAGAAGGTCTTTCAGTCCATGGATTGGCGTTGGCCGTCCTGGTAGTCTCTGTATCCTGTAAAAGATATCTCAAGGAGACATGTAATATATTTTGGAATATTTACGAATTGTAAGAAGTACTTGTGAAATAGAAAAGAAATCTATCTAACTAAGTTTTCTTACTCTAGATGTGCTGTGTATGAGTGTTTTCTCACTTCGCGACTTCGATCAGTCACTTGAGTCATACACTGTCCCTAGACCCTAGCCTTGTCCTCGGAGAATCGTTCTCGGAGGATAAGGCTCTTAGACCCTTGACCTGCCTTAGTTGAACAAGCACTGATCCTAGCCCCCAGCCATGAAGTTGGAAAACCCAATTTCTGATTACACGGCTTCGTTAATACGCACGGCGAGAACTCTTACATGACCAGATCTTACATGGTCGTTTGTCTCTACATGATCCGACAAGGCCTTATCCGCTCTGGGTGTCCCTAGCCGAAGTTCCCTCAGGTTCCTCAGAGGCCTTGTCAAGACGACGTAAAGGGACATTAGGATAGGTTTCAACGCTAGGTGTCGTCGTGGTAAGGGATCACATTGACCGTCATCTTTACCTGAAAATAAGCTTTATTGAAGCTGTAAGATGTCTTACAAGTATGGATACTATTGATTTATACATAGAATTTACGTAATTGATCAATGTTCCAAGAATTTGCTAACTCGCGACCATCGCCGTCTACAATCTTGAATGCACCTGGCCGCAAGACTTGCGTGATCGTGTACAGTCCTTCCCACTTGGGTAAGAGCTTGTTACGCCATGCTTGGCTTTGAACCCGTCGGAGGAAGTAGTCGCTGATCGAAAGCGTTCGTGCTCTGATGCGCTTCTCGTGGTATCGGCGAAGGGCCTGTTGGTAGCTGGCTGCTCTGACGACAACTCTTTCTCGATGTTCCTCGAGTAGATTCACATCGTCGTTTCGCTGCTCCTCCTGGTCCTCGTCGGAGTACTTCTGTACTCGTGTACTCTGATGTCGTAGCTCAGTGGGGAGCATGGCCTCTGAGCCGTACACGAGGAAGAATGGTGTCTCCTTGTTGGACGTTGTCGGTGTGGTACGCACGGCCCATAGTACAGAGGGGAGTTCTTCAACCCATTTCCTGTCATGTGACATCAGTTTGTCGTAGACACGGGTCTTGATTCCTTGTAGTACTATGCCGTTTGCCCTCTCGACCTGTCCATTGCTCTGAGGGTGAGAAACCGAGGCGAAGCAGATCTTGACTCCCAGTCCAATACAGTAGTCCTGGAAGTCGGCACTGATGAACTGGGAGCTGTTGTCTGTTATGATGCGGTGAGGCAATCCATATCTGCAGAATATCCCTTTAATGAATTTGATGGCGTTGTCGGCCTTGATTTCCCCCATGGGTGTTGCTTCGATCCACTTGGTGAATTTGTCGATCACCACGAATAGGAACCTATAGCCGCCCTGTGCTCGTGGGAATGGTCCGAGTATGTCGAGCCCCCAGCACGAGAATGGCCAAGTAAGAGGGATAGTTTGGAGCGCTTGCGCTGGTAGCTTTGTGTTTTTACTGTGAAATTGACAGGCTTCACACCGCTGAACCATGTCGCAAGCGTCTTTGAGGGCTGTCGGCCAGAAAAACCCTTGTCGAAAAGCTTTTTCGACCAATGTGCGACCGGAGGCGTGTGACCCACAGATCCTTTCGTGTATGTCGAGGAGGAGATGTTTGCCATCGTTGGACGAGACGCATTTGAGAAGTAGCCCGTTTGGCGCCTTCTTGTATAGATCGTTGCCAATCATACAATAGATTTTGGCTTGACGGGTTATTTTCTCGGCTTCTGCATCGTCCTCGGGCAACTCGTCGCTAGTTATGAATTTAATGAGTGGGATCCTCCAGTCATTTGTGGTCTCGATGTCGGCCGGCGTGTTCTGCCTCTGTAGCCCCCGAGCTGATGTCGGGGGCGACTGTGCTATCTTCGTCGTTTGCCTCTTTTACCGATGGCTTTGTCAGGACGTCTAGGAAGGTGCCGGGTTCGAGTGGCTCCCGTCTGGATGCGCGGCCGTGCTAGGTCGTCCGGTTCGATGTTGTCCTTGCGGTATACGTGTCGGACCTCGATTCCATCAAACCTTTTCTCCAGCTTCCTGACTTCTGCGAGGTACTTGGATAACTCGGGACTAGAGCACTTCTAGTCTTTGTGCACGTGGTTTGGGAATAGTTCGGAGTCCCCTTTCACGATCAATCGCTTGACTCCAAGTGCGGCTGCTGCTCTTATCCCAGCAAGTAGTCCTTCGTACTCGGCTGTATTGTTGGTCGCCCTGAAGTCGAGGTGAATTGCATGCTTGAACTGATCTCCCGAAGGTGATGTCAAGATGAACCCTACTCCTGCTCCTTGGTTGTTGAGTGCGCCGTCGAATGCCATTGTCCATGTTTCGCTGTCGGTTTGACCGTCCGACCTGTTTTCAGGCATAGTCCAGTCAGCTACGAAATCGGCGAGGACCTGGGACTTGATGGTTGTTCGTGGCACAAAGTGGACATCAAACTAGCTTAGCTAGACTACCCATTTCGCGATGCGGCCAACAACGTCTCTGTTTCTTACGACTTCACCAAGAGGGAAGGAGGAAACAACTGTGACCCTGTGGGCTTGGAAGTAGTGGCGTAGCTTTCTTGATGTCATGATTACTGCATAGAGCAGCTTTTTGATCTGTGGGTATCTTGTCTTCGTGTCGTGGAGAGCTTCACTGATGTAGTAGACTGGTCTTTGCACCTTATCTCTCTCGACAACAATGACAGTACTCACAGAATATGGCGTGGCGGCAACATAGAGGAATAATTCTTCATTAGATTAGGGGGCAACAAGTACAGGGGGATATGACAGGTAGCGCTTGAGTGCGATGAACGCCTCTTCGGCTTCCTGTGTCTATACAAATTTGTCTTGTTTCTTCAGTAGAGCGAAGAAAGGTTGTCCACGCTCTCCCATCCTAGTGATGAACCTGCTCAGTGCCACCATGCATCCAGTTAGCTTCTGGACTTCCTTGACTCTTGTGGGCGACTTCATATTTTCGATTGCCTTGATCTTCTCGGGGTTTTGTTCGATCCCTCTTCCAAAAACGAGGAACCCGAGTAGCTTGCCCGATGGTACTACAAACGTGCACTTCTCTGGATTGAGCATGAGGCGATATCGTCGGAGGTTGTCGAACGTTTCCCGGAGATCGTCAATCAATGAGTCGCTTGTCTTGGCCTTGACAACAATGTCATCGACGTAGGCCTCGACATTGTTCCCAAGCTGATCGTTAAGTGCCCCTTGGACCGTGCGTTGGAAAGTGTTTCCTGCGGTTATCAGTCCAAACGGCATCTTAACGTAACAGTTACACCGAACAGCGTGATGAATGCTATCTTCTCCTCGTCCTCTTTCGCCATGCTGATCTGGTGGTAGCCGGAGTAGGCGTCAAGAACGCTCAACAACTCACAACCAGCTGTTGAGTCCACCAATTGGTCTATTCGAGGAAGAGGGAAGTGATCCTTGGGACACGCCTTGTTGAGGTCGGTGAAGTCGACACACATCCTCCACTTCCCGTTAGCCTTCCGCACCATGACTGGATTGGCTAGCCACTCTGGATGGAGTACTTCTCTGATGAAACCAGCTTTGAGAAGCTTATCGAGCTCTTCTCGTATGGCTTGTTTCCGGTCTGGTGCAAATCACCGCAGTTTTTGTTTTACTGGCTTGGCATCGGGTCGCACCATGAGTTTGTGCTCAATCACCTCCCTAGGGACCCCTGGCATGTCGAACGGCTGCCAAGCGAACACATCTGCATTGTCGCGGAGGAAGGTGATGAGCGCGAGTTCCTATTTCTCATTCAGTGATGCCCCGATCTTGACGGTCTTGTCGGGGTTGGCACTGGAAAGCGGAACGATCTTAATTGAGCCGTCTGGCTTCGGCGTTATGTTTGTTTTGCTCACTTTCTTGGGTGGCTCAGCTGTGGCGGGTGGGTTGGGCGTGTTCTCGACCATGTCGAGGCTCCGCTTGTCGCGCTGCATTGCCAGCTTTGATACGCCCGGGCATCTTGAGCACTTGATACGCGTAGTAAGATGCGGCCATAAACTTCGCGAGTGCCGTCCTCCCGATGATGGCGTTATATGCTGTGTCAAACTCAGCAACATCAAAGGTGATCTGCTCTGTTCGGAAGTTGTTTGCTTGGCCGAAAGTCACAGGAAGTGTGATCTTGCCCAATGGCTTGGACGACGACTGAGGGATAATTCCATGGAAGGGTTGATCAGTGGGCGTCAACTCGCTTCGTAGGATCCCCATCGCGTCCAAGGTGTTGGCGAAGAGTAGGTTGATGGAGTTGCCGCCGTCGATGAGAACCCGTGCAACTTTGATATTCCGGATAGTGGGCTCGACCACGATCGGATATCGCCCTGGGGTGACAACAGTCTTGGGGTGGTCTGCTTCTGAGAATTCGATTTTCTGTTCTGACCACTTCATCTTGGGTGCAGCCCCCTTCCATGTCGAACAAACTTCACGCTCCACTGTCTTGTACTCTCGCTTTGAGGAGTACGCCGTGGAACCTCCGAAGATGTATGAGACATGGAGATCAGAGTTTGGGTATGCCAAGTCCGAGTCCTGAGTAGCTGCTTCAGTGGCCTTCTCGACTACACGTACTCGCTTGCCTTTCTCCAATGCCAGTTGCTTCGCGAGCGACTTTTTGAAGACGAAGCAATCCTCCAGAGAGTGCATGTCCGACTTGTGTATAGGGCACCATATTTTCTTCGTGTCGTTGCCTTGTGGGCTGGGTGCTCGGGCGAGTCCGCGTACTCTGCTGCGAGCACTTCCGTTTGAGTTTTCCTTTTCCCACTCTTGTGACTTTTCTTCTTACTTGACTCAGGTGCGTCCTTGGCTAGTTTCTTATCTCCCGTCGTCTTTGGCTTGTCGTTCTTGCGTCTCAATGCGTCGTTCGCGTGAGCACATCGATCGACAATCTCGAATAGTTTTCGAGCAGTCGTGATCCGCCTTGTCGCCAACTCCTGGGTGGTGTAGCGATCTCTGACACCAGTCTTGAAAGCGCGGATCACAGAAGCGTCGGTGATTTCGGGGATCGTATTTCTGCACTCATTAAAGCGCCGAACGTAGTCCCTCAATGATTCGCCCGGATTCTGTGTCAACACATGTAGGTCGTCTTCGATCGCGTGGCGCTTGTAAGTTCCTTGGAAGTTAGCGACGAACTGCTGCCACAGATCTGCCCATGAAGAAATCGAGTATGGTGGGAGGTGAACTAGCCATGAACGTGCAGATCCTTTCAACGCCGCCGGCAAATAATTCACCAACATGTTATCGTTTGCTCCGGCAGCGTAGAGTACTTTGGAATAGACCTGAAGGAATTCTTCTGGGTCGGTGCTCCGATCGTACTTCTCTATTGCTCCTGGTCGGAATCTCTTAGGCCATCAGACATCACGTAGGGCACGACTGAAAGCTCTACACCCGCCGCCGGGGGCGGTGGGTTGTCGGCGATCGTATGTCCTCCGTGGATGTCTATCTGATGACGAGCATGATGAGGATGATGACGATGACGATGAGTGACTTGGTTCCGGGGTACGATTACGAGGATGACGTACGGGTTCTCGAGAATCCTGTCGTCGCCCACCGTTGTTGTCCCGGCGCCGATCCCCATCATCATCATCATTATGGCGGTGTCCTCCACCAGTATCGCCCAACATCCACTGTTCGCGATGTTTGCGATCGTGGCGGTTGTGGCGGTTATCACAGTCTTGGTTTTCGCTCGGGTGTCCTCCTCGCTCTTCGTTCTCGCGACGTCGCGAGGAGTCATGATGTCAGGAATGGTTTTCGTTGTCACGAGCGTGTCGTGCTTCTCGGCGGCCATTCAGATGGTCACGGAGATCGCTGGTGCCGCGAGGTGGAAGGGTGGCTTGACGAGGTGACGCCCGCTGCTCAGGTAGTTCGCCATTAGCGTCGCCGGTTGGCGGTTGTTCTGGCGGTACCCTGGCAGCGGCCTCCTCGAACGCGTTGCTGAGGTTGGCCACCGATTCCCATAGTCGTTCTATCCACTGTGCGAGATCATCGTTCAGAACGGGATCATAAGGGGTCTCCCTCAGTATTGCGTCGATGGCCCTGATGTGCTGGGCCGGTGTAACCACTTGATCCTCCACTTCTGCGTTAGCGCGCGCAGACGTACTGATCCCATCGATAGTGAACACATCGCGTGGTGTACTCGTTGACGACGAGGCCTGGTCTTCGAGCAAGTGTAGAATTGACGGCTCGTAGGGATCGATGTCGATTACCCCAACGAATCGATCTGAGATAATTGTCGCTCCTCGTTCCTTGTTTGTATCTCTAAGAGAGATTTGTGACTGCTGGACCTTAGGAGGTGACGTCTTCATGGCGCTGAGAAGAACTTTGTAGCTTGAGAGGTCGTGATTCTTTGTCTTGTGAATAGGACAATAGACATCACGGGTTGGAGAAGTACGTTGGATTCCACGCTCTTTGCAGGCACGGATCTCAGCTTGTACGTCGAGAAAAACCCAACAAGCTTGCAAGGTATGTTTCCTTGTTTTGTGGATAGGACACCGGGACCTCGTCGCTTCGGAAGTTGTCCTTGTCGGCTCGTGATTCACGTCGGAAGGACAAGATTTGGCCGCACTAGGATCCTTCTCGGGCTCAGATGTCGTTGATGTTCCGTTCTCCACTTCTGCAGGAGGATCCTTCGACATGGAGTCATCCAGGGTTGTAACCATGACGTTCTCGCTTCTGGTCATTGATGGACCAGTAGAGATCGGCACCGTGGTGTAAACCGGGAAGACGATTTCGCCGACTTGAGTCCACACCAGCATTGTCGAGGTAGAAACTCCTTGGTTGATGCCGGGGTTGACGCTGTTGTCGACGAAGCTTGATGACATAGTAGTAGAACCTTGAGCACCAAGTGCCCCTACCTGGCGCGCCACTGTCGACGGGGGATACCCGTAGACCGGATATAGAGGGTATTGGGGTACGCTGGTACGAGGATCTACGTAGTACGACATCAAGCAAACAGGAAACAGGGATTATACTGGTTCAGGCCCCTTGATAGGTAATAGCTCTAATCCAGTTGATATGGGATTATATGACGACAACCACAGATTACAAAGGGAATAGCAGAACTTGATGATACCGACGAGACCGTAGTCGAGTTGGTTCGACTAGATCACCCAGCGACTTGGCTCCTGTAGGCTCCGGCTTCGTAGGTTGTGGTGGGTGTGTTGACGGTAAGACTCGATGCCTTAATCCCTTCCCGGGGGGTCCCTTTTATACCGCGGGTCAGTCAATCTCCAAGTAGGACTCGGAGGTGGCAAACCCCACACGGTATAGTAACGACCCAGTTCTATCCGAGTAGGACTCCTTCCATTGGTGAACTTTGTTTCCCTCACGTGATAGGTTTCCTTAGCATATACAGGAATTACTCGTATACGCGCAGGTATACCGTATCGGTATACAACGTATATCCAAGGGTAGAGGGTATACCTTATCCGTAACCCTGACATATATATATATATATATATATATATATATATATATATATAGCATTCAACCCGGTTGTGCTCGCTTCATGCATCGACACAAAGAATGTCTTATGTACACCTTTTTATAGTCTCATAAATTGATTTGGTGACTATTCTCCATAAGTTGACGCATGGGTAGTTTGCTCATTGATCAAAGATTGAAATTTTGATTATTCAATTTGTGAAACTTTACTTATAGATGAAAAGTATTTGCAGAGTAATTGTTAACAATGAAATTTGATAAGCCCTGAAGTCATCATCGGCCTAGAGTCAGTATCGGCTTCAGAGTCCTAGAATCAGCCGATGGGAATTATCAAGTCGCCAATAGTCAGATTCTTGCTATATTCGGTTAAGGAAATTAATCAACTAAAAGAAGTTTATCCAGAAGAGACAGAAGTTTATCCAGAAGAGACAGAGTTCAAGGAGTATGCGGCATGGCAATGTATCTTTTAATTAGGAATAATATGTTAGTTTCCTTTTATCTTTAGAAAAGTGTGTTTAGTGTCCGATAAGGACTTCATGTTTTCCTTTTATCCCTAGGAAAGTTTCTTTCTTGTCTAACAAGGACTAGTATCTACCCATGGGTATAAATATGTATACCCGGGGTCATTGTAAACTATCTCCACGATCTACAATTCGGCGCATCGCTACCCTTTTTTTACTTTTCTACTTTTCGACGAGTTTATACTTGTCATGGTTGTTTGCATCGGCGGAGCTAGGGCTTTGATACTCTGATCTTGTCAATGTAAGCACTACTATCATATATCTTTGCTAATCTAGCTTGGTAGTTCGATTTACCTGTATCGGCTGAGATTCGTTTTAGGGTTTATGCCGATATCGGCTAAATCGCTTTACCATATTAGATTAGCTAAGATATCGACCACCCTGAAATTCAGTCAAGGGCTTGATTGTCAAGATATTTTTTTTATTTTCATACCTAGTACTGCATCAGTACACTCGACCTACTAAGTCGTGCTTAGAACCATAATCTTTAGCCTGCTTTTTAATTGTCAATAAGGGTTTCACCGGAGTTTCAGCCAATGAGTTATATATATGGACGTTGTATCAGCTTACAAGAATTACATACAAGTTGCATTTAGCCCAGCGCAACAAAGGTTTCATTGTTTATCTAATCATTTGGATTCCATGACATCGGACCTCCAGCCGATGTATGCTTTAACCTTCGGATCAGTGCCTATTCTATTATATTATTGTTAGACGATTGGTTTCTATTGGATTATATTATTGTTTTATCATATTATCATCAGCCGATTGTCTTTATTTACATCAAGTGTCAGATTCTACATCAAATATAGAGCTGATAGCTCAAAACCCTATCGCTACCGGCTGGTATCGGCATCGGCTGAAATTACTCCATCGGCTTATCAGCCGATCGGCTCTTTGATATGTTATTTGTATATCTTATCAGTTGATGGATCAAACCGGCATGCCCGTATCTCACCAAGATTTGGACCTGCACTGGAACTAAACAGATCTCCTAGGCCATTGTTTCCGTCAACTTAGTTCGTGCACAACACAGTTCTGGCACCATCAGCCAAGCGTGGATTTCTAGTCAATAGTATTAACCGTGCCGCATACACACCTTAAAAAATGATAATTGTATAAGCAAAATATTTTTGAGTTGAGAAATTTGGAAGAGAAAAAAAGAAGAAGAAAACAGAAGGAGGAAAAGAGAGAGGATTGGAAGTAGAGTGAGAGGATCTGGATTGGGAGAAAAGAAAAGGAGAAAAATAAAAAAAAGGGGGAGAGAAAAATAAAGACCAACCAGGAAAGGCGCGTGTGGGGCACCGAGTGGATTCACGTGGGACAAAGCGGTGGGATGGTGTAGGTCGATTGGGTTGGGCTAGGAGAGGGAGGGGTTGAGCTGGGAGGAGGGTGTATAGTAGTTATTCTAGACTCACATCTTAAAAACCAATTTAAAGTATAAAAATTCTGGTAGAAATATTTTCAGTTTTTCTAATATATATGGTAGAGATAGAGATTTGATCTCACCTATCCCTATTTCTCTTGGGATATTTTTATTTTGATTTGTCTTGACTTTCAAGTCAAATTGCAACGAACACTTTTTGACCAAAATATGCAAAACTTATCAAAGTTCAGAAAGAAAAAAAGTTAAGCAAAAAGAAGCATAGATCCCATGGGTCATTATTGGGCAATGTCCAAAGCAAATATAGGTTACTAGAAATAAAAACAGATCTGAAATCCGTTAAAAGCCCGTTAAACCAACAGACCTCTTTTATGACAGTCATAAGCCCATTAACTTGTTCTGTGGTCAGTTTCTTGGGCTTCCGTTGGATTTAAATCCAATGGTCCACAAGATCAATGGATGGATTCGGAAATCTAAGGTGATTATTGCTTAATTAGCGGAATCTGGATTTGCTGAAACATACTCCCTCTCCGTCCTAAATAAACCAATCTTATATATATGAACATTATATAGTACTATGAATCTGAACACGTAAATTTATAGTACGATGATACCGTACGAGATTGGTTTATTCATATCCAGTACTACTACTGTACTACGGATCTGAATACGTATATATTTGTAGTATTAGAATCTCGTACGAGATTGAGGTGGTGTTTGGATCCAGAGACTTAACTTTAGTCTCTATATTTAAACACTAATTTAGAGTATTAAATATAGACTACTTACAAAACTAATTACATAAATAAAAGCTAATTTGCGAGATAAATTTTTTAAGCCTAATTAATCCATAATTAGAGAATGTTTACTGTAGTATCACATAGGTTAATTATGGATTAATTAGGCTCAATAGATTCGTCTCGTGAATTAGTCTAAGATTATGGATAGGTTTTATTAATAGTCTACGTTTAATATTTATAATTAGTGTCAAAAAAAAAACATCTGATGTGATTAAAAATTTTAGTACCATCTGTTTTTTATTTAATTTGGAATGAGGGAGTCCCGTTGAAGTACGCTCCCCAATGATCGAGACGGAATCGAGGTGGTACCTGCCCCGATTTTTGCTAAAACCGACTAGAACTATAAAGGAAGAAACAAACTCGGGCACGGGCGGCGCCTAATCGGCATAAATAGCGCCTAACTGCGACGACAGCCGACGCCACAAACCAATCTACGACGCCGTCAAGAGACGACGCCGACAATATGGCGACGACGACCGGCAGGCACCGACACGACCGGCTGAGCGCTCTCCCGGACGGAATACTAGTGCGCGTCCTCTCTCACCTCGGCTCCGTCGACGCGGCTAGCACCGCCGCGCTGTCCCACCGGTGGCGCCACATCCACGCAGCCGTCCCCGTCGTCGACCTCGTCGACCCCGAGAGCGACCAGATCTCAAGCGCCATCGTCGCCAAGAACTCGGCGGCGCCCATCCGCACGCTCCGGCTCGTCGATCTCTGGCCGCCGCACGACGCGCTCCACCAGGCGGTCGCCACCGCCACCGCCGCCGGCCTCCAGGAGTTCGACGTCAAGCTCAGGCACGGGGACTGCTCCAACCGCAAGCTCTGCCCCTTCCGCCGCCACCCCGATGCCTCCGCCGACTTCGACGACTCCATGCGCGGCTCGTTCACCGCCACGCCGCCACACATCTTCCGGTGCGACACGCTGCGCCGCCTGCGGCTCACCAACTTCCAGCTCGACGTGCCGGAGGGCGGCGTCTCCATGCCGTCGCTGGAGATCCTCTCCCTCAAGAGGATCATGGCGACGACGGACGAGGCGGTGCAGCAGCTCGTCTCCGGCTGCCCGAACCTCGCCGACCTGACGCTGGAGCAGTGCCCCAGCGTGGCGGACCTCGTCGTTGCCAGCCCGCGCCTCGAGAGCTTCGCCATGATCTGCTGCCACAACGCCGCCCACGTCGTGCTCCACACCCAACGCCTCCGGACGCTGCGCTACAAGGACGGCCTTCCCGCCGGCGAGAACTTCTTGATGATCGCCGACTGCACCAACGTCCTGGCCATGACGATCGACATCTGCGAGAGCCTCGTCGGGAAATCCGCCCCCGCCGTCGTGCCCATCACGAAGCTCATCACCCGGTGCGCCAGCCTCACCTTCCTCCACCTCCACCTCCGCCCGGCGATGGCGTACCACAGCGGCGCCTTCACGCGCGCCCTCCGCCACCATCCCCACCTCCGGCAGCTCGCGCTCAAGGGCCTCCTCAAGGACGACCAGACCATCCGCTCAGTCTCCACATTGCTCCGCAACACGCCGGAGCTCGACGTGCTCTCGCTGTTCCCTCTCCGTACTCAGCCTGCAAAGCCATACTACCTCGGCGTCGACTCCGACGACGACTACGACTCCGAGGAGGAGGAGGAGGAGGACGGCGGCGCCTCGGATGATAACCAAGGTGTGCGTGTGCCGCTGAGCTTGTGGGAGAGCAACATCGAGTGCTTGCACAAGCTGAGGAAGATCAAATTGCACAACTACAAAGGGAAGCCCAACGAGAGATTGCTCGCAAAGTATCTTCTATCCAAGGCAACATCTTTGGAGCAATTCTTCGTTACCCTACCAGCTAAAACCACGGCAGATCGTCAATTGAAGTTGACCAACGAGCTTAAATACTGGCGTGCCAACAAACGCGCTATAGTCTCTTGTACATTATTATGATTTTTTTTTGCTTCAGTTTAAAAAGTCGGTACTGATCATTTAGATGGTGAAAATTTGCTTTCAATTTTGTAAGGTTTTGTGCCTGAGGAAATAAAGAATAACTGCGTTTTTATAGACAATAATGACGTGCACGACATGATTGACGATGTTGTGTTACTTTGATCTGCATTATAATCTGTATTTTAACATCGTCTACTGGAATGTTCTACTGCTCATGTATAAAGCATGGTGCCAATTACAGTATCATGTTTAGAATACGGCAGAAGACCTTACAGAAAATAGAGTACATGGATAAATGTTGCCGCTTTGTTCGTTGATTCATCCCTTTCAACTATTCCATTGCCTGTTCTTGAATACTCTGCAAAACTGCGAGTCTTGCAGAACAGCAGAAGGATTCAGAAAATCTACGCGGTCAGGTCATATCGAGAATAATCCCCTAAAAATACTTACGTTCATCCATGCCATTGCATGTTCTTCAATTCTCCGCAAACTGCAAGCCTTGCAGAACAGCAGAAGGATTCAGAAACCGTGCAACGTAAGGCTCTATTTAGTTCCCAAATCTATCACATCGAATATTTGGACACATGCATGAGGTATTAAATATAGAAAAAAATTAATTACACAAATTACGTGTAAATTGCGAGACGAATCTTTTAAGCCTAATTGCGTCATAATTTGACAATGTGGTGCTACAGTAAACATTTATTAATAACGGATTAACTAGGCTTAATAAATTGGAAAAATCAGAACCATACCATTATAACTTGATAAAAAGCCGATAATGAATCTGATAATGCCATCAACATTTTATTCTGCAACAACATAGTAATGGCAGTTCATGGGCCGGCCCCGACTAATAAACTCTCAATGCTCCCAAGTGCGACGGCAAAATTCAAGAGTGAATTGAAACAGCATGTAAAGTGCCTTACACTGACTGGTTCGTTCAAAAAAAAAGTGCCTTACACTCAGAAAGCCTAAACACGGACTCCTCAAGCACAAACTACTTGAAAGCCTGCCGCTTTATTCAAATCCAATATATTATTGAAACTGGCATTCCTATATATATGCTCATTAAAGCAAACGATACTTCACAGTGACTTGGCCGTTGCAATGACATTTTCCACTGTCAAACCAAGCTCCTTGTATATTTTCCCAGCAGGCGCACTAGAACCAAAACGGTCAACACCAATAGCTTTACCTTTTTCTCCGATATATTTCTCCCATCCAAATGTGACCCCAGCCTCGACGCTGATCCTAGAAGTTACTTCACTTGGAAAAACACTCTCCTTGTATTTCTCCGACTGCTCCTCAAACAATTCCCAGCAAACCAGTGAAACTACTCGTACAGTCTTCCCATCTTTCCTCAGCTCATCTGCGGCTTTTTCTACAATCTCAAGTTCAGAACCAGTGCCGATGAGAATGATATCTGGTTTGTTTCCTGATGAATTATCAGAAATAATGTATCCTCCCTTGGCAACGCCTTCCGCTGATGTTCCTTTCAGCTGTTGAAGCTTCTGCCTAGAAAGGGCAAGGACAGAGGGCCTTTGCCTATTAAGAACTGCAATCTTGTAAGCTCCAGAAGTCTCGTTTCCATCTGCAGGTCGAAGCATTAGTATGTTTGGCATGGCGCGGAGGCTGAATAACTGTTCAACAGGCTGATGTGTTGGCCCATCTTCTCCAAGGCCAATTGAATCATGAGTCATTACAAAGATCACCCTTGATCCACATAAGGCCGAAAGACGAATGGCAGCTCTCATATAGTCAGTAAACACAAAGAATGTTGCACAGTAAGGTATTAGTCCAGGACTGTGCAATGCAATGCCGTTGGAAATGGCACCCATTGCATGCTCTCTCACACCAAAACGGATGTTTCTTTCTTCAGGTGTGTCTTTTTGAAAATCACCAAACATTTTTAGTAATGTCATATTTGATGTTGCGAGATCGGCACTACCTCCAAGAAATCCAGGTATTGCTTTAGCAAGAGCATTCAAGCATTGTTGAGATAAGTTCCTTGTAGCATCAGCAGGATTTTCAGGAGTATATTTCTGCAAAACAGATAAAAGAACAGTGAAAAGAAAAACATATGCATCATTTTTACACCTGCTATTTGAACAGACATGGCATTTGAATTCAGGGAAGCACTTACTGGAAGAGAATTGTCCCACCCGGAAGGCAGTTCTCCTGAAATTATGCTCTTTAACTCAGCAGCCTCCTGGCGATATTTCTTTTCATATTCAACAATTTTTTTATTCCATTCAGCTTCCAGAGAAGCACCCTCATCAATATGGTGACTCCAGTGCCTGTGAGGAATAATTTTATTAACCAAACTATCGTGCAGAACAAAGTTTGTTTGAACAAAAAAATGGAAATTGAAACATAAATTTCACAAAACTGCATTATCAGTCTCCTTTTTCCTCAAAAACATTATCAATCTCCTTGAACTTTAGCAGCACAGGTTGTTGTGGTCTTCCCCACACGGAATAAGTCTGAATGTCTGGGTGGTGATTGCTATAGGGGGTAGTTGCATTACAAGCAGGAACGTTCTTGCCTTCTCCGCCTGTTGGCGTTGGCCCATATTTGCTGCTTAAAGCATAAACCCTAGATTAGGGTATTTGTAAGATATGTGATATAGATTACTTTTGTGCAGCTGTGCATTAGTTTTGTACCGAATTATTATCTTCAAAATTTTTGGATTTATTTGTTGATATTTTCTTCTCACATATTGGAGAAATTGTATAAGGCTGAAGCATTTTTGCTAGGATTGCTCTCATTGTCTTTTTAGGGGTTACTTTCTCAGTTAATTTCAGGAACACAAAAAATCATCATTGAAGCCTTCTCTTGAAATATTGCTTCTAGAGTTCTAGTTAGCAAGAAGAAACCTTTTTTTATAGCTCAACTGAAGCAGCCTCTCCAGATGGTGGTGCATGGCAAGTCTAGTGCTGCAGCAAGTAGGCAATACTGAAGCAGGAAAGAGGCAGTGCAGGGCAACTATGACACTGAGGAATGCAGTAAGCCTGCACACACCCTGGAGCTCGCAATGAACTGATGTGGCATGCTTTACGTATCAGCCTGCTTGTGCACCCCTGACAGTTTACTGAGAACAAGTGGTTTTGTGATGGAAAAAAAATAAAATATGTCGTTTTGTTTTATTAATGCCACAAAACAAAGGGTCTGAAATTTACTGATAAAGAGCAGTTCAAGATTGACCACACATATGATGCTCCCGATTTATACATCTGAAAAATAATTCTCGATTTTAACTATTACATATAGGAAGTTTGCAACACACCAAAGAAATCATGGATGGGAAGCATTGCTGTTGATTTTATTTTTTTACTACTCTTGTTCTGTGGTATTAATGTATTCTAGTAGAAATAGGGCATTGATCCCATGGCAATGCTTACAGTGTACCACCAAATGTTGAGGAAGATAAATTTGAATTCATCTTGACCTTGCAATTGATCAGTTAAACCACTACTTTCTTATTAAACCATCTTATTTGAATTGCCTGAAGACTGGCTACATTGTTAAACTACGATGGTTGCTCAAAAATAAAAGATTGCTAAAAAGATATTAAATTATGAATTATGATTACTTTTCCTTCGAAAATGTGCAGCACTGCAGCCTAAATCCAACAGTGGCTTAAGCGTAGAGTAGTGAATAATATGTACCTTTTCACCTCATCAGGAACATGGAAAGGTTCATGATGCCAAGAAAGATTGTTTTTGGTTGCCTCTACTTCTTTGGTACCTAGAGCGCTACCATGAACACTATAAGTGTTTGCTTTGTTTGGGGATCCATAACCAATAGTAGTAGTCACCTATATGGAAGATCAACACCTTCTGTCTGGTAAAACTGAATCGAGATGATAAGCAAAGAAATTAAAGTGGCAAACTAGCTGTCACCTTGATAAGAGTTGGCTTGTCTTTGACTGCCTTTGCTTCCTTAATTGCAGCACGGATGTCATCATACCCTGTGTTACCATTTTTCACCCAGATAGTATGCCAACCTAGTGCCTCATATCGGGCAAGTGCATCTTCAGTGAAAGCAATGCCTGTGCTACCATCAATTGATATATGATTGTCATCGTAGAAGGCAATTAGTTTCCCGAGACCCCAGTGACCAGCAAGGGAGGATGCCTCATTTGACACACCTTCCATTTGGCAGCCATCCCCAAGTATAACATACCTAAGACCATCAAGTACCAATATTGTATTAGAACTTACCACTGTCCCTATTGTGCATTAGGTCAAGAAAGGAATAACTTACGTGTGATGATCCACGATTTTCAAATCAGGCTTATTGAAACGGGCAGCTAGATGTTTCTCAGCAAGCGCTAGGCCAACAGCATTTGCAAAACCCTGCCCCAGAGGACCTGCATAACATCAGAAGGTTTTAGAGATAGGTAATTTTTCCGGAAGAACACCAGAAGGGGATAAAGCAAACTTTAAAAATTAGTACAAGAGGCAAACCAGTAGTGACTTCAACACCAGGTGTTTCGAAGTTTTCTGGGTGACCAGGAGTTCTGCTTCCCCACTGCCGGAAAGCTTTCAGATCATCCATCTGCACAAACAAATATGATCCTCTAATAAAAAAAATTAAGAAGGAATTAACGGAACAATATTAATATCTTACTGACTAAACAAATAAAGATGATAATTCATCACCAAAAATATAACATCTAATTTGAAAACCATATAAAATCTCAATTTTTTTTAAGATACTGTTTTAGGGTGTTGGTTTTGTTCTTAAAGAAATAATGTTTCATCTCTTTGAGATAATTTCCCCAATATATCCTAACTCAAGTTCATATCTCTTGTCAATGAACTGTTTGCAAGACCATTTATGGGCTGATGTTAAGGTGTAGAGGCATGGGATTGAACGAGCTAGGTGAAATGGCAAGGTAATTTGGATGCTATTAATTACAAGTAAAGGTAATCAATAGGGGGTAAAAATGTCACAAAACCTAGAGTTAACTACAACCTTGTTTTATGTGTGCTAAGCTACAACAACTAAAATATGAAAGTATGACCTATAATGTACTGCTTTCTTTTATATTCGTTTGCATCAAAACAAATAATGTTGCTGCCATGGCATGTATGGAGCTTGGTGTCATCAGCTGATGGGATAACAACTGCTCCAACTTACCAGCAGTCTAGAGAATAAGGATTGAAAATGCTCAGCAGAACATAAAAGAGTGGAAGGCCAGAAATATACTGTGATGAATGATGTGGATGTTTAATCTGCTAGCCATCGCACATCCAATAAGAAAGTAAACAAAGCAACAGAACAAAAACAGGTGAAGACAGCCAAAACCGCATAATGCAGAGAAGATTTATTTCATTTGTTATGCTTAGTGAGTCAGTTGCTAGAGAACATGTTAAAATGACTTATCACTGTTGGACACCTCAACATTAGAGATAGTCTAACTCTCTAGATATACATGTCTGGAACTTGTTTCTTGTCCAACTTGTGATGGCACTGCTGCTTTGGTGCAATCATGATACGTGTACAAAGGAGAAATAGAGAACCAAACGAAATATAAGACTACAAATTTATCAATATTACATTTAGTGCACAAGATCAACATGCACTCCCTCTGGTCAGGTTTATCTGACATTTCCGACAGCTAAATACAACTAGGTGCAAGCATTTGCACAGTCCAAACCGTCCAGTAATTTCATCCGAAGGGAGTATATACAATTGGAATATATTCTTATTACAGATTATGACAATTCTCATCTGGATATATGTTATCCATTTTTTTAGATAATGGAAATGGATTACATCTCCGGCTTTGTCATAAGACACACAGCTAAGATATGTTATCCATTTACCTCTGAAACTTAATTTAGAAATGAACAAACAATCATGCTGATATAAGTTTGCCCTGCCTGCTTACCAATTGTCAAAATTACTGTGCGCAGAAAATTACATGATTCCTCAGATCATCCCAAGAAAGCTTTCATGCCGGAATTGAGAAGCCGAAATAGCACCACAACTACCGGTAGAAAACCGGACCATGAAAGCAGAGAGGGGACTGGGATAAGCATACCCATCTTCTAAGAAGCAGTACAAGAATTGAAACAGATTGCCGATAGGATCAAAGATCTCTCTGCAACCTTTGATGCCTTTCGCATTTGGTTCAACTTATTTCAATTTAAATCCCAAAACAACCAACATTAGTTTCATATTTCCAGGGCAATCGATTTCCATTTACAAACTGCTCCTAAAATTCGACCAAAAAACCCTCCTAAAGCCCCACAAAAAATTCAAGAAAAGAGGAGCTCACCGTGACGCTGTCGTATCCGGCGAGGTGAAGCAGTGCGTACTGGAGCATGCATCCATGGCCGGCGGAGAGGATGAAGCGGTCGCGGTCGAACCAGTAGGGGTTCTTGGGGTTGAACCGGAGGAACTCGTCGAATAGGACGTGGCCCAGCGGCGCGCACCCCATGGGGAGTCCCGGGTGGCCGGACTTGGCCTTCTCCACGGAGTCCACGGCGAGGAACCGGATGGTGTTCACCGACTGCTCCACCACCTCCGCCGCCCCCGGCGGCTGCGCGCGGAGGGCGGTCTGCGGTCGCCGGCCAACGGCGAGGCGGACGCGGGTGGAGGGGCGGCCACGGAGGAGGGGGAGAACGGAGCCACGCCCGGACGCGGCGGCGGGCGAGGTGGGAGCTTGCGTCGCCGTCGCCATGGCCGCGAGGCTTCTCGGTCACGCGTGGCTTGCTGCTACGAAAGTCGAGGAGTGTGGAGTGTCATCAGCATGGCCACCTGCCTGTACAGAAGTAAACAGTGGTGGGCCCCAGCAATTGGAAGAACTGAAGTGACACGTGTTCCTGTGCTCGACACGTTGCTGCGGTAGTTGGAGAGCGCACAGTTTTTTTCTTTTTACTTTAAGTAAAGTGCGCGGTTCATAGTTTGGGTTGATCGTGTCAAAATTGTAAGTTTGGTTGAAATTGGAATAATGTGAAGAAAAATTTAGAAGTTTATGTGTGTATGGAAGTTTTGATGTAATGGAAAAGTTGGAAGTTTGAAGAATAAGGCCTTGTTTAGTTCCAAAGTTTTTTTCCAAACTTCCAACTTTCCATCACACCAAGCCTTTTATATAGACACAACTTTTCTATCACATCTGACGGAGCGTGGGGCTCCTCATCGGGAGACCACGCAGGCTCCCCTTTGCCGGTTCGGCCGGGGGCCCTGGGTGAGATTCTAAGCTCCTAGTCTGTGTGTGGAAGGTTCGCGAGAGTGAAATCACACAAGACACGGGCGATGTATACAGGTTCGGGCCGCTGAGAAGCGTAATACCCTACTCCTGTGTTTTGGTGGATCTGTGTATGAAGAAGCTACAAAGTGCGAGTCAGCCCCCGATCGTTCTGGGATCGTTTTTTCCCTCTTTCCTTCTCTAAGTGGGCAAGGTCCTCCTTTTATATCTCAAGGGGATACCACATGCACCATCTCTCCCTCTCTTTCTTACTTGACTTCTCTTCATTAATGGACGGAGATTTGTATGGCTGCCGTCCGAATGACCTTCTGATGGGACGGCCCATACCTACCTCCACTTCCGCCGGAAGCAGGCGCGACGTGGGAACATGGCTGTCTGCTGACGACATGACCATTGTCAGACCGGTCACAAATCGGTCATTCTTGTCCACCACGTGTCAGTTTAACAATCTGCATGTTCGCCCTTCTTCATACAATATCTTGCCTGTAATGGTTAGGATGAAGCCTGGCATATATCTGACCGGAACCAACGTGCCATCTCCAGGAGCTAACACGCCGGTTCCGGCTAGGGACGAGTGCTTGGAGGCTCTCGTCCTGACGGGATGGGGCGAGGCGTGTGTCAGACCGCCTGTCGCCACCTAACCCACGATCTGACTGGTCTGTGACCGGTCACAGACCGGATAAACGAGCGCGCTGCACTGCGTTACATGCGGCGTGACGCGCTCGTCCAAACCGCAATAAATGTGGTTAGGTGAGCCCCGCTATGCTCACCTACCCCATACACGCGGCGCAAAACCCACAAGGGGTCGGGGCGCCTCGGCCCTCGGGGCCGAGGCGGTAGCGGTCCGACCCCTCGGGGAGACAAAGAGAAGGGCGGCCGTATCACCCTCGGGCCCGACCCCCCCGAGGGGGTTAGGCCACGTGGGTGATCGTGTCTGCCTCAAGTCTCTAAGTCATGATACTCCCGGTCCCATGTCACCGACAGTAGCCCCCGGCGTTATGCCAGGGCGATCGCCCTCCTCGAGGGAAGCGGTCGGGCGTGACGCCACTTCCTAAGGCCTGGTGACAGGTGGGGCCGGTCTAAAAATCGGGACAAGCCGGTTCGTTTTTCCTGGAGATATGATGATGGCGCTTCGGTCGGCGAGCGTAATTAACTCGCGCACGAGATGTTCCATCTCGACTGCCACAGCCGCATATCCACCTCATGCACCGCAAACGGGCGAATGGGATTAGTGGAAGCGTGGGCGCGAGAAACGAGGGGGCAAGATAGTGGGCGCGAGAAACGAGGAGCTGGGCACAGCGTTGGCAAGGGTATAAAGTCGCCGAGGAAGAGATTTGCTTCCTTCCTCTCGCCATTATTCCCCTTGTCTTCGCCGCTTGCGCCCTAACTCCTTGTTTCCTGTGCCCTACCTTCGCCACACGCGCTCGCTCTCAAACATCTCTTCTTCCGGCATCATGGCACGGGGCTCCGCTCCGCTTGACGGTAGCGTGCTGCCGCCTTCCCGCATCGTGAGCGAGAGACAGGCCGGGCTGCCGCGCCGCTTCATGCCGGAATCTGCCACCGGCCGGGAGATAGTCTCGCTGGGCGAGGGATGCCCGGCGCCACGCTACCCGGGGCGGTCCGTCTTCTTCCTCCCATTTGCTATGGCAGGGCTGGTTCCGCCATTTTCTTCTTTCTTCATGGATGTTCTAGAGTTTTACGATCTCCAGATGGCGCACCTCACCCCCAACGCGGTAATGACATTGGCCATCTTCGCGCACCTGTGCGAGATGTTTATCGGGGTGCGCCCATCCCTTCGGCTGTTCCGGTGGTTCTTCACCGTACAGCCGGTGTCGCCGCCGTCGGTGGTTGGTGGTTGCTACTTCCAGCCGCGGGGGCCGGTGCTGAACCGCTACATTCCCTGCGTCCTCCGCAAGAAGTGGGATGACTGGAAGAGCGACTGGTTCTACACCCCCCTCGCCGACGAAGCGCGCCTCCGACTTCCGAGCCAGCCTCCAGCGCAGGCCTCCAACTGGCGGGCGCCGGTAGATCTGGGAGATGGTTACGACGCCGTCCTCGACCGCCTGGCGGGCCTGCGATCCCAAGGGCTCACAGGGGCCATGGTGTTCGGCGACTATCTTCGTCGCCGGATCGCGCCACTCCAGCGGCGCGCCTGGGAGTACACCGGGTCCGAGGACTGTATGAGGACCCACCGGGGGGTCAAATGGGACTGGGTCCCCGAAGACTTCAAGGTAATGATCCAACGGGTGCTGAATCTCAGCTCCGCGGAGGCATCCCTCATCCCCCAAGGAGTCCTCCCCCTCTGCAGCGATCCAGATCGCGCCAACATCCTGACCATCATGCAGGCGGTCGGGGCGTCGGAGGAGCGGGCTCCTCGAGGCCACGATGGCGCGGGCGGGAGCCGCAGGGGGGAACAATCTACCCCGGGAGGGGGTCGTGCTTCTGGGCCCCGCGACGGGGGCCCGGGGAGCGGCCGCCCTGCCGACACCCGAGGGAAGAGGAAGCAAGAGGGTATTTCCTCCCCATCTCTTCCCCGAGGGGGCGGGGCGGCGCGTGACAGCAGCAGGCGCCCGGAGGGGGCCGCGCCGACGCCGCAGCCCGAGGAGGAGCGGAAGAAGAAACGGCTCCGCAAGATGGGGGGGACAGAACCATCCCGGGGAAACCTCATTTCCCCTCCAAGGTGGTCGTTTAACCGACCTCCTCGCAGGTTCGTCCCACGCCCATTGTGGCTGTATTCATTCTTCCAACACAAGTTTTTATTCACCCATCTTGTTTGTCTTCTGGCTTTTCTTCTGCTTCAGCGAGATCCCGTCGCGTCCCTCCCGCCATTCCAAGTCCGGCCAGTCTGAGGCCGAGGACCCGGCGACCACAGAGGCTCGGAGGCGGGAATCTGACCGGCGAGAAGCCGCGGATCGCCTTCGGGAAGCCGAGGAGGCCGCTCGGGAGGCCGCCCGGGCTCGCCAGACCGAGGAAGCCGCTCGGGAGGAGGCCGGACTCCGCCAGGCCGAGGCGACGACATCCTCCGAGGCGACCCGTGAAACTGACCGGCAAGAGGCCGCGGATCGCCTTCGAGAAGCCGAGGAAGCTGCCCAGGGGGCCGTCCGAGCTCGCCAAGCTGAAGAAGCCGCTCGGGAGGAGGCCAGACTTCGCCAGGCCGAGGCGACGACGACTTCCGAGGCAACTCGCGACGAGGCCGCGGGCGCATCGCTTGGGCCCACTCCCTCGTGCGACGCTCAGGACAAACCAGGTCCGGGGGACATCCCCGAGTCCGGCACGTCCATCGGCGGGCCAAGCCGCGCGGCATCCTCTTCGAGGCGGCTCTTCCCCACGCCTTCCGTTGCTCCACTGAGCGCAGAACCCCTTCTGCAGGCCTTGGCCGTCGCAAACACCACGGTGTTGGACGGGTTAAGTGCCCAGGTGGAGGCCCTGCAAGCAGAGCGGGCGGAGCTCGACGCCGCATGGGCGCGTGTCGAAGAGGGGCGACGCTCAGTGGAGGCCATGGTGGAGGTGGGCCGCAAGGCACACCGCCGGCACGTCTCAGAGCTCGAAGCCCGTCGGAAGGTGCTGGGGGAGATCGCCAAGGAGGTGGAGGAGGAGCGGGAGGCTGCCCTCATCGCCACCACCGTGATGAACGAGGCGCAGGACACCCTCCGCCTTCAATACGGGAGCTGGGAGGCGGAGCTAGGGAAGAAGCTCGACGCCGCCCGGGGGGTCCTTGACGCTGCCGCTGCCCGAGAACGGCGGGCGGCGGAGACCGAGGTGGCATCCCGGCGGCGCGAAGAAGCCCTTGAGGCCCGTGCCATGGCGCTGGAAGAGCGTGCCTGCGCCGTGGAGAGGGACCTGGCGGATCGCGAGGCCGCCGTTGCTATCCGGGAGGTCACCCTGGCGGTGCACGAAGCCGCCTGTGCCGAAGAAGAGTCCGCGCTCCACCTCCGCGAGGACGCGCTCACCGAGCGGGAGCGAGCTCTCGAGGAGGCCGAGGCCGCGGCGCAACGGGTGGCGGACAGCCTGTCCCTCCGCGAGGCTGCGCAAGGGGAACAAGCGCGTCGCAATCTGGAAAGTGCCCGCGCCGAGAGGGCCGCACTGAACCAGCGGGCCGCTGAACTCGAGGCGCAGGCAAGGGAGCTGGATGCAAGGGCGCGTAGCGGCGGGGCGGCCACGGGCGACAGCGACTTAGCCGCCCGCCTCGCAGCTGCCGAACACACCATCGCGGATCTGCAGGGCGCGCTGGATTCGTCCACCGGGGAGGTCGAGGCCCTTCGCCTGGCAGGCGAGATAGGGCCCAGCATGCTTCGCGACGCCGTGTCCCGTTTAGACCGCGCCGGGCGGCAGGCGGGTCTCTGGGGCGGGCGGACTGTGAAGTACGCCGCCAACCAGGGGGGCCTCGCCCAGCGCCTCTCGGAGATGGCCGGGACTCTCCAGCGGCTCCCCGAGGAGCTCGAGGGGACGATTAAGTCATCCTCGAGGGACCTCGCCCGAGGAGCGGTGGAGCTCGTACTGGCGAGTTACCAGGCCAGGGACCCCAACTTCTCCCCATGGACGGCGCTGGACGAGTTCCCTCCCGGGACCGAGGACGGCGCGCGCGCGCAGGTCCGGGATGCCGCCAACCATATCGTCCACAGCTTCGAGGGTTCGGCCCCTCGGCTCGCGTTCGCCCTCAACTCCGACGAGGAGGGCGATGACGGCGGTGTGGGCGACAGTGGCGACGAGGCTGGCGACCCGGGTGCATCGGAGTGAGCCCCCAGGCCCCCGCCAATCTTTAAATAGTTTCTTCTTTTCTTCTTCCGAGGCCTTCGGGCCCCCTTCTTGTATAGACTAATTTTTTGTGTCAATTCTATTTGTTGTGTGTATGAGACGAGGATGTCTGTGCCGCGGTCCTTTTGTGTCTTGGCTTGAACAAGGGCTCGTGCCTAGGTCCTAGTCCTCAAATGGCTCGGGTCGGGGCTAGTGCCTGGGGAGATCCACATGTCGAGACTGGCCAGGCCGGGAGCGTGGTGACCGAGGGTTATGGGTGACCCGATTGTGGGTTTTTGCCGATTCCCCCCCGGAGTTCACCACGCCCCGGGGCACGGCTCGGTTCTGGGCCCCGTTTGGCGATTTTAGCCGACCCGAGCCCCCGAGGGCAGGATTGAACACGAGTGACCTATTTCAAGTCAAGATCCTTCAAAAAGAAACAACAGCACAGATACAGCCTTTAGGAAATCGAAAATGCTTTTATTGAAATACAGATATAAGAGAAAAAAGAATATGCATATGTGGTAGCCCCCGGCCAACCCTGCACGCCCGAGGGGGGTGCGTGGTTGGCCTGAGCCCGAAACCTGACACCCGATCCCCCTTTAGGGGTAGAAGCGACGAAGGTGTTCGATGTTCCACAGGTTAGGCAGCTCTGTGCCGTCGCCCGTGGCCAGCCGAACGGAGCCCGGCCGGGGGACGCCGATCACTCGATACGGACCCTCCCACATTGGTGAGAGCTTGCTCAATCCAGCACGCGTTTGGACGCGGCGTAGGACGAGGTCGTCGACGCAGAGTGATCGGGCCCGGACGTGGCGCTGATGGTAGCGCCGCAGGCTCTGCTGGTAGCGCGCGGCTCGGAGGGCCGCGCGCCGCCTTCGCTCTTCCAAGTAGTCGAGGTCATCTCTGTGAAGCTGATCTTGATCAGCCTCGCAGTACATGGTGGCCCGAGGGGACCTCAGGGTGAGCTCGGATGGGAGAACCGCTTCCGCGCCGTAGACGAGGAAGAAAGGCGTTTCCCCGGTTGCTCGGCTTGGCGTGGTTCGGTTCGCCCAGAGCACCGCTGGCAACTCCTCGATCCACGAATCGCCGTGCTTCTTGAGGATGTTGAATGTCTTGGTTTTAAGGCCTCTGAGGATTTCCGCATTGGCGCGCTCCACTTGGCCGTTGCTTCTGGGGTGGGCAGGTGAGGCGAAGCAGAGCTTGATGCCCATGTCTTCGCAGTAATCGCCGAAAAGTTCACTAGTGAATTGGGTGCCGTTATCCGTAATAATACGGTTAGGCACTCCAAACCGGGCTGTGATGCCCTTAATGAATTTAAGTGCGGAGTGCTTATCGATCTTGACGACCGGATAAGCCTCGGGCCACTTAGTGAACTTGTCGATCGCGACATACAGATACTCAAACCCGCCCGGGGCCCGCCTAAACGGTCCCAGGATATCGAGCCCCCAGAGAGCAAATGGCCATGAAAGTGGTATGATCTGCAGGGCCTGGGCCGGCTGATGGATTTGCTTGGCGTGGAATTGACACGCTCTGCATCGCCGGACCAGGTCGACCGCATCATTGAGAGCTGTTGGCCAATAGAAACCTTGACGAAAGGCTTTGCCAACCAAGGTGCGCGAGGCGGAGTGGGCTCCGCATTCGCCTTCATGGATATCGGCAAGAAGCTCGACGCCTTGTTCCCGAGGAATGCACTTCAGGAGGATTCCGTTAGCCGCGCGCCGATAGAGGGTCCCTTCTACCAGCACGTAGTGTTTGGAGATGCGCTGGACGCGTTCACTCCCTTCGCGGTCCTCGGGTAGAGTCTTATCTGTGAGGTATGCTTGGATCTCAGCGATCCAAGCAATCAATCTAAGGGAGCTGGGAGCGCTCCCCTCGGGTCCCGAGGCCTGGACTCCGCGGGCCTCGGGGGCCTGTCAGGCGCGTTCGTCTCCTCTAAGGGGTCGGGTCGCGCCGACGGCTGGGCAAGCCTTTCTTCAAAGGCGCCCGGTGGGGTCTGGGCTCGCGAGGAAGCGAGCCGTGAGAGTTCGTCGGCAACCGTGTTATCCCGTCTGGGCACGTGCCGAAGCTCTATCCCGTCAAAATGGCGCTCCATACGCCGTACTTGGCGCACGTAAGCGTCCATCTGCGGGTCAGAGCACCGGTACTCCTTACAGACTTGGTTAACGACCAGCTGGGAGTCACCTAACACCAGGAGGCGGCGGATCCCCAGTCCAGCTGCCACCCTGAGTCCTGCAAGGAGTCCCTCGTACTCTGCCATATTATTGGTCGCCCGAAAGTCAAGGCGAACCAGGTATCTGAGGACGTCTCCGCTCGGCGAGGTCAACGTGACCCCCGCACCGGCGCCCTGAAGAGACAGGGAGCCGTCGAACTGCATCACCCAGTGGGCGATGTGAGGCAGCTGCGAGGGGCCCGAGCTGGCCTCGGGGACTGAGACGGGCTCGGGAGCTGGGGTCCACTCTGCCACAAAATCGGCGAGGGCCTGGCTCTTGATAGCGTGGCGTGGTTCAAAGTGCAAATCAAACTCAGAAAGCTCGATTGCCCATTTCACCACCCATCCAGTACCCTCTCGATTATGCAAGATTTGGCCGAGGGGGTAAGACGTAACCACCGTGACTCGATGCGCCTGGAAATAATGGCGCAGTTTCCTCGAAGCCATCAGAATAGCGTAAAGCATCTTCTGGGCCTGAGGGTATCGGGTCTTGGCGTCCCGGAGGGCCTCACTAACAAAGTAGACGGGCCGCTGCACCTTTCGGTGGGGCCGATCCTCTTCGCTAGGGGCCACGTCCCTGGGGCTCTCTTCGTCCAAGCGGCCTCGCGGGGCGCACTTGTCTTCTGTGCCGACGACCTCGGGGTCGGAGGACGACAGGGGCGGCCTTCCCACAGTGGCCTCGGGGCCGTCCTGGGGGTCGGGGGCTCCTGGCGTCGTCGGACAAGCGGGCAAAGGGCCAACTCCGGTCGTCAGGGGCCTTAGGCCACCGTTCGGCTCGGGGGCCTCTTCTCCCTGCTCTCTCCCGGGTCGAGTCGGCACAGGGTTAGCCTCGGGGTCAGAGGGCGATAGGTGCGGCCTTCCCGCAGTGGCCCTCGGGCCATCCTGGGGTCAGGGGCACCTGGCACCGTCTGACAAGCGGGCAGAGGGCCTGCTCCGGTCGTCGGGGGCCTTGGGCCACCGTTTGGCTCGGGGGCCTCTCCTCCCTGCTCTCTCCCGGGCCAAGCCAGCACAGGGTGGGGGTGCGCGGAATGAGGATTGTCCTCATCGCGCTCCACAACCAACGCCGCACTAACCACTTGCGGGGTCGCCGCTAAGTAGAGTAGCAAGGGTTCATTTGGCTCCGGGGCGACCAGAACTGGGGGAGAGCTGAGATACGCCTTCAACTGAGTGAGGGCACGTTCAGCTTCCTCCGTCCAAGTAAACGGCCCGGAGCGTTTGAGGAGCTTAAATAAGGGTAGCGCCTTCTCTCCCAGCCTCGATATGAACCGACTTAGGGCGGCCATGCAACCGGTGACGCATTGCACATCCCTAAGCTTGCTGGGGGGGGCGCATCCGCTCTATAGCTCGTATCTTCTCGGGGTTGGCCTCGATGCCTCGGGCAGAGACCAAAAACCCGAGAAGCTTGCCCGCAGGTACACCGAACACGCACTTATTGGGGTTCAGTTTTATGCGGGCGGAGCGGAGACTCTCAAAAGTTTTCGCTAGATCCGAGAGTAAGGTCTCTTGGTTGCGCGTCTTTACAACCAAGTCATCGACATAAGCCTCAACATTACGTCCTATTTGGCTACCCAAAGAAATTCGAGTAGTACGTTGAAAAGTAGGACCTGCATTCTTTAACCCGAAGGGCATTGTCGTATAACAATAAGTTCCTATGGGGGTAATGAATGCAGTTTTTTCCTCATCCTCCCTAGCCATGTGAATCTGATGGTAACCAGAGTATGCATCTAGAAAACACAAAAGGTCGCACCCCGCTGTGGAGTCGACAATCTGATCTATGCGAGGCAGGGGGTAAGGGTCCTTAGGACATGCCTTGTTAAGGTCGGTGTAGTCGATGCACATCCGAAGCTTGCCGTTCGCCTTGGGAACGACCACCGGGTTCGCCAGCCACTCCGGATGGATGACCTCGCGGATGAATCCGGCCTCCAGAAGTCGCGCCACCTCCTCGCGGATGAAGGCTTGACGTTCCGGGGCCTGGCGCCGCACTTTCTGCCGGACCGGCCTTGCGCCCGGCCGCACGGCGAGACGGTGCTCAATCACCTCCCTGGGGACCCCGGGCATATCCGCCGGTCTCCATGCGAAGACGTCAGCGTTTGCCCGCAGGAAGGAGACGAGCGCGTCTTCCTATTTGCCGTCCAGAAGACCACCGATCCGTGTGGTCTTGGACGGGCCGTCGCCCAGGGCAACCTCCTTGACCGGGACCTCGCCGCATGTGATCATCCGCTGCCTCGGGGCAGCGGGGACGGAGGTGCCAAGCCTCTCGTCGCCACCCTCGGGCTTGGACGCAGCGGCGAGGTGGTCCGCGCGCTGCTCCATACAAGCAAGCGCGACTTTGAGGTCGCCATGGACAGAGATGGGGCCACCGGGGCCCGGCATCTTCATCTGGAGGTAGGCGTAGTGGACCGCCGCCATGAACTTCACCAACGCGGGCCTCCCTAAGACCGCGTTGTAGGGCAGACTGAGGTCCGCCACATCAAAGTTCACCCGCTCCGTGCGGAAGTTGGCGGATCCACCGAAAGTGACCGGGAGGTCGATATGACCTAGCGGCCAAGTGTGCCCCGGCGTCACACCGATAATCGGCTGGGACGGCCGGAGCACCATCCCCGGGGCCTTGATGGCGTCAAAGGCTGCGGGGGAAAGGATGTTGAGGGCTGCTCCTCCATCAATGAGGACACGCCCCAGCTTCACGTTGCAAACAGTGGGGGAAACCACCATTGCGATCTGTCCTCCCCGGGCAACGCACGGTGGGTGGTCGGTCTGGTCGAAGGTGAGGGCAACCTCCGACCACCGCGCCCGGCGCGTCGCCTCATGAGTAGGGGCCGCGGCCAGAAGCTCTCGCTTCATGGCCTTGAGGCTCCGGCGAGAAACGTGAGCACATGCTCCCCCATCGACAGTGGCAATGGTGGCCCCAGGCTCTTGGAAACCTAGGTCATCATCGCCGTCATCGATGTCCTCGGCGGGGGCCTTCTGCTTGGCCTCACTTCGCCGATTGCAGGAAGGAACCGCCGGGGACTTGCCCTCTCGGCGCTCCTGCCTCCTCTCCTCCTCCCACTTCCTCGTCCGCTCAGCCAAACTTTTGACTGCGCGGCAGTCCGCGAGGTCGTGAAGGGAAGTGTTGTGGACGATGCACCACTTGCCGGTTGGGCGCTCCCTGCTGGGAGCGCCGGCCTCCTTCTTTTTGTCGCCCGCAGGCCTCCCCTTTCGGGTGGCCCACGAAGCGCCCTCGACGGCGAGGACATGACCCTCGTCGTCGGTATGGGCTGACCTCTTCTTCCTCCTCCTGTCACGCCGCCCTGTCTGAGCAGCGGATCCGGGGGCGGCCGAAGCTGCCACACCGGAACCGGAGGGGTTCCAGGTCCATGCCTCCTCCTTACGAGCCACTCGGTCCGCGAGCTGAAAAAGCTCCGCGGTAGTCTGGGGCTCTTTGGAGGCGATCTTTTCGAGCATGCGGTTGTGCCGCACACCCCCCCTGAACGCGTAGATCACCGCGTGTGCAGGGATGCATGATATGGTGTTGCGGACTTGACAGAACCGCTGAATGTATGAGCGAAGTGACTCATCATCCCTTCGCTGGACTGCATGTAAGTCCGCTTCTTCACCTGGGCGCGGATATGTGCCTTGAAAGTTCATGGTGAACTGTTGGCACAAATCCTCCCAAGAGTGGACGGACGCGGGTGGCAAGTTCATTAGCCAACCCCGTGCCTGTCCCTTCAGGGCCATGGGAAAGAAATTCGCCATGATCCTGTCATCACCCCCGGCGGCCTCGATCCCGGTCGTGTAGACCTGGAGAAACTCGGCGGGGTTGACGCTCCCGTCATATTTTTCGGCGATGGTGGGCCGGAACCTTGGGGGCCAACGGACGTTCCGAAGGCTCGCCACAAAGGCTCTACAGCCGACACCACCAACCGGGGGCACGGAGGGCTGATCCCCGCGTCCGTGTTGATGTGACACTCCGGACGAGGAGGCGCCCTCCGTTGCGTGGGCAGCACGTCGGCTATTACGCCGGCGCTCGATATCGATGCGGGCATCCGGCCCCCCACGCAGATCTTCCTGGGTCGGAGGCGCTGACGAAGGAGTGGCGGCCGAATGGCGAGCAACAGCCGCCGCTCGCCGCGCCCTCCGCCTTGACGATACGGAGCCGGTGGTAGCAGCGCCAGAGGTCTTGGTGGCGGAGGACCGCCCACCAGCACCTAGGCGCTGCCGTGCCGTCATGACCAAGTTGGCCACGTCGTCCAGCCAACGTTGGGCTGGAGACTCCGGGTCAGGGACAACGGGCGGGTGACGTAGGAGCGCGCCCGCAGCTTGGAGTGCGCCCTGAGGCGTGCTGCCGTCGCCATAGACGAGGAGGCGACGCTCCCCATCTCGCCGCCCTTCCCCATCACCCGTGGATGTCGAAGTCGCGGATCCTTCGACCCTCTCGAGCGCCTCCTCCCGCCTAGGACTTTGGCGTGGAGGGGGCGGTGGAGTACGAGCTCGACGGCGTGGGTTTGGCTCCCCGTCGTCACCGCTAACACTCGGAGAGAGGTTGTGCGCCTTTGCTTGTTCGGCCATTGGGCTGATCAGGAAAAGCTTGGCGCACACGAAAGAGTGCGAGAGCTCAGAAGATCACTCGCAGAGCCCCCTACCTGGCGCGCCAGATGACGGAGCGTGGGGCTCCTCACCGGGAGACCGCGCAGGCCCCCCTTTGCCGGTTCGGCCGGGGGCCCTGGGTGAGATTCTAAGCTCCTAGTCTGTGTGTGGAAGGTTCGCGAGAGTGAAATCACACAAGACACGGGCGATGTATACAGGTTCGGGCCGCTGAGAAGCGTAATACCCTACTCCTGTGTTTTGGTGGATCTGTGTATGAAGAAGCTACAAAGTGCGAGCCAGCCCCCAATCGTTCTGGGATCGTTTTTTCCCTCTTTCCTTCTCTAAGTGGGCAAGGTCCTCCTTTTATATCTCAAGGGGATACCACATGCACCATCTCTCCCTCTCTTTCTTACTTGACTTCTCTTCATTAATGGACGGAGATTTGTATGGCTGCCGTCCGAATGACCTTCTGATGGGACGGCCCATACCTACCTCCACTTCCGCCGGAAGCAGGCGCGACGTGGGAACATGGCTGTCTGCTGACGACATGACCATTGTCAGACTGGTCACAAATCGGTCATTCTTGTCCACCACGTGTCAGTTGTCACACCCCGAAGTTTTCCTCCCAAGCCAAAAGTGTAATTTTTAAAACGACCCCAAGAAAATGCAGGTGAAATCAAGAGAAAACCCTAAGAAAGTAATGCAAATAATAATCGGATTTGACATGTGGAATTTTTCTTAAGTTCTACATGTCGAAATTCATTAACAGGATTTTTAGTGGAATTTTCAGAGCTCTAGAAATAATTTCAACCAATTAAAATTGAGCAAGCAATATTTTAATTCCAGGGAAAATCCTTTTTCCTTTTTCTTTTTCTTTTTCCTCTCTTTTTCCTCTTTTTTTTTTCGAATGGGCCGCCGGCCCATTCCCTCCTTCCTCTCCCCTCCTCCTTGCTAGGCCGGCCGCAGGCCGAGGCCCAGCCAGGACGCCCCGCCGCCTCCTCTCTCGGGGTCGCCGACAGGTGGGGCCCACCTGTCGGGTCCTTCCCCCACCTCCCACCGATCTCGCTCGCGCCGTCGCGCCCGCAACCGCCGCCGCGCCCTCGTCTCCGCCTCCTCCGGGCCACGTCGACCACGCACGCGCGTGCGCCGCGTCTCCCGGCCACGTCCGGTTCCCTCTCCCCCTATTTAAGCATCGCCGTCGTCCCCTCTCACTTTTTCCCCATTTCGCCGCACTCTCTCGAGCCTCCCATCGCTCCCGCGCCGTGCAACCCCTTGCCGCCGCCTTTTCCGCTACTCCGGCTGCCGCTAGCCGCCGTTAGGGTCGCCGCCAGACCGCGCCGTCGCCGCCGTTGGGTTCGCGTGGCCGAGATCCACCCCGTCCACCCCTCCTCCGTCGAGGTTCGTCGCCGGAGCCCTCGTTCCCCCGCACTCGGGTGAGCACCACCTCCACCGCCGCCTTCGGCCATGGTTTCCGGTCGCCGTGGTCCATCTCCCTCTCTCTAATCCCTCTCTTCTCCTTCCTTAGGGCACCCCGAAGCTCGTCCGCCCACCGACGTCGTCCTCCCGTGGCTTGCCGTCGCCGTTCGTCATCGTCTTCCTCCGCGCCGGCCACCCTCGGTGAGGCACTCCCTCCCCTCTTTTCCCCTCCCTCTCCCTCCTAGCCGCCGCTTTAGCGCCGCCGCCCGTTAGTCGTCGCTTTAGCATCACCGCCCTTCGGCGCCGCCTTGCGCCGCCGTCTCCGCCGGCGGTTGCCGTCGTCGGCAACGCGCGTGCGCGTGCGCGCGCCGTCGCCGTGACCGGTCGGCTGGCTTTGTGCCGAGCCGAGCCTAGCCTGGCCGCCGCCGCACCGTCCGATCGGCCCCGGGCCGATCCGGGCCGTCGATCCCGTGGACCGGCGGTGGATCACCCGCGTGGTCCCGGTCCACGGTAGACCGGCCACCCGTGCGCCGCTGACATGCGGGCCCCGCTTGTCGGCACCGCACCCCCCCCCCTCCGTGCTGATGTCAGCCCTGGAATATATTGCGCAATAAATGATTTAAGGTTTTTCTTTTATAGTAATAAACACAGTGAATCTTCTAAAATTCATAACTAATTCATCCGAGCTCCGTTTAAGCCCATTCAAGTCTCAGTAAATCAAGAAAAATGTGTAGAATCCATTAAAAATGGTTTTGTTCCCTGTTTCAGTAGTCTTATAGCCTGTTTGCAATGTTTGCTTTGTATGTCGCTAGATTCCGATTCCTCCGACGCTCCGGTGTACTTTGAGATAGTCGCCGAGGTTCCTCCAGCAGCAGAGCAAGGCAAGTCATGCTTGTCACTTGAACATGTTGATCCTATATTGCAAATGCTCTATTGTTTTCTTTCAAATATTGCATTGTTTTATAATATTACTATGGGATGGTTACCTATTGTTACAGCCATGCTTTTTGGATACCATGCTCCTTTGTTAGCTTGGGGTTATAACATGATTAGAGTTTGGACTAGGAATTGCTTAGCCATGCTTAGTTCAACTAGTTCACAATGGGGAAAAACATATTAATGTTTAGACTGTTGGTTCTAATGATAATGTTGGATTAGTACCACCGCTCTGGTGTTGGTTAATTAAAATGAATCACATGGTGGGCTGTGGGTGCATGGTTTTGCTGGTCGCACCCATGGCAGTTAAGGACCGGTTCGCGGGATGCCCTGGAAGAACTTATCGTACTTACCACAAGCCAGCGTGGGCAACGGCTGGGCTTGTAGTGTAGCTTTCCTCTAGCCGACGCATCCAGGCAAGGGTGGGCGTGATGGAGTTTGGATGGGCCCTGCGACGGCCTATGCGGCTTCCGGATTCACCTAGACACGAGAGGGGACTGCCCGCTGCCTTGCGAGGAGTGGGGGTGAAACCTGAGGTGTGGTGTGCTTGGTTAGAGGGGGTTATGCGAATGGTCCTGTCACGGCCTCTTTCCGGTATGTCGTGGTGACATGTCGGCGCACGGAAACGTGTCGTGGGGCTGTGTCTTGTGGGTACAGTTGTACACCTCTGATCAGAGTAAAACTATTCGAATAGCCGTGCCCGCGGTTATGGGCGGTCAACCAGATTCACCGTGATTAGTCTCACCTTAGTGTAATTCTTTAATTTGGATAGTTTAGGTGGATGGTTGGGCCTGTCGCAACGTGGGTTAGCGTTGGACAGTGGATAGTTAATATTAATTAATTATTACAACTGTTTAAATCTTTCAATCTCTGTTTATAAATGCTCGCTTTATGCAAATGAACCACTTTAGCTCTTCTTTGATGATTCCCTGCATCATACCCCTATTCCGGTATGACTTGCTGAGTACAGTGGGTAGTACTCAGTCTTGCTCTACTTTTCCCAACCCCAGAGTTCGAGTTCGGGTCAGATGAAGGTTTCTCAGAGGAGTAGGCTTCGTCCGTGCCGTCGAGGATGCCTGTGGAGTGGTGTTCCCGCTGCAGTTTAGTCAAAGTTTAGTCAAGGCTTAGCTTCTGTTGTCTTTCTTTTTCTTCCGCTGTATTTATGTAAGACTTTATGATGTTTGTAAGACGTGGATCTGTATGTCAACATTGTCGTTTGTGTACCCCGGCTGGTCCTGGACGGGGATTTTAATGCACATTCTGCTTGGAATTCTATTCGGGAATTTCTGGGCGTGACAAGTTGGTATCAGAGCCGACCTTGACCGTAGGACAAGCCAAATGGAAAAGCCTAAGAGCCCCCTGAATCCTTTTCATTGCATATGTTCTTTGCAATTGGATTTGTTCCGGGAAAATTGGGATCTGTTCTTGTGGTTCAGGGGAAAAATCTTGTCGCTCATTTAAGTGGGATTTGCCAAAACGAGTCAGTCTAGGGTTTTAGTAAAACTATTGGGATTTATGCGTCAGTCAGTTGGGATTTGATGGGTGAAATGCATTAGGTCCTAGCTTAGTAACATGGGTTGCAAGGTATTTATGCTTTGTTTGTTATTATTAGTATGTATCTAATTCCTCATTATTTTATCGTTATGTGAGTCTGTCTTATTTATTCGCTCTCATGCAAAATGATCTATGCATAAAATTTCGCTCTCATTCGATTCCCTCATTTGAGTCTTTATTGCTTTGTTTAAATTTGGATTTGAGCATGCATTGATCCTACTCCCTTGTCTTCTCTAGATGGCCGGTCACCCACCCAACCACCGCGGAGAAGGCATGATCGACTTTGTGGCAGAGTTGACACGCATGACACTGGTGGTGGGCTACCCCAACGCGCCGGAGTACACGACTATTCCACCGCTCAGTGGCGAGCTTCCTCACCGTGTCCGCTTGGAGGTCCACGGCTACGTGGGGACTTGCCTCGCTAACATGGCAGTTGAGGCGTCAGGAGGCACAGTAGATCACGCCTGTCAGGAGGCAGCCTACTTGATGATGGCCAGACTACGGGAGCGCCACAACTACATCTTCCAGGACACGGCATACCGGTTTCACCCTCGTCGAGCCAGCAATGATGACGTCAGTTCCTTCCGTCCGACAGCTGGCGAGAACGACACCACCTTTGGTCACATGTGTGCTGTGATGAGGGGATTGGACAGGATGCACTCGGACCTGCACAAGGCGACCAAGGCCTTGAACGATGGGAAGCTCATGAGGATCGTCGCTCTGAAGGACGAGATAGCGCGCCTGAAGAGGGAGAACGCTCAGCTAAAGGGTCTTCCAGCGCCAGGAGGAGTCCGGATCCGCACTACGCCCCGCAAGACTACGACGGGACCCGTGCGCATCCAGCTTGCGCCCAGGAACCCACCTCCAGCAGCAGCCCCCGCAGCACCTCCAGTTCCGCCCGCAGTTCCTGCAGCTCCAGCTCCAGCTCCCGCGTCCGCTCTCTCCTTCGCTCCAGCATCAGCCGCCAGAGGCCCAGCCAGTGGCACCGGAGGTTGGTTGTCTGCTACTCCCAGTGGCAGCCGCGATCTCAGCAGCAGCAGCTCCAGTGGCTCACAGTCAGGCAGCGGCGAGACGTATCTGCCAGGCTCCAGGAGTCGCTCAGAGGGACCTGGTGACGAGCAGGAGGACGCCTTCGACTCCACCGACCGCAGGAGCCGTTCCGAGCATTAGGCTCGTTTTTCCCATTAGTTTATCGACTGTCTAGTTTCTGCTTGTTAGTTTGTGTGTTTAGGTTGCTTGTTTGGGGTCAGTCGACGGTCGATATCATGTGCCTATGATATGGCTGTCTTAATAAGGATTTTTGCTTGCTCTTTTAAGTGTTTTAATTCAGATCAGAACAATTGCAGTTTAAATTCCTTTGTAATAAAGCTTAGTTCCTGAGCATCTGTTTTTCTTCTTTCCCCCGTCTGCTTTTCCCTCCAGATGGTCTACACCAGGACTGGTAGCCGCGCAACAGGCGAGGGCAGCAACGGCGAAGAACGCGCTGATGGTGTGCACCCCAGCAGTGATTCCGGCAATGGTCCGCCACCACTTCCCGAGAATCCGACCCTTGCCCAAGTTATGGCACATCAGACTCAGATGATGGCAGCCATGATGCAGCAGATGCAGCAGCAGTACCAGCAGATGCACCAGAGGATGCTGCAGCACGCCGAACAGCAGCACCAGCAGTTTGGTCCCCCTCCCCCTCAGTCCAAGTTGCCTGAGTTCCTACGTGTCAGGCCACCCACCTTCTCCAGCACCACCAACCCTATGGAGGCAAATGACTGGCTCCATGCAATAGAGAAGAAGCTGAATCTCCTGCAGTGCAATGATCAGGAGAAGGTCGCTTTTGCCACACACCAGCTTCAAGGTCCTGCGTCGGCTTGGTGGGACAATCACATGGCCACCCACCCACCGGGTACTGAAGTCACATGGGCAGAGTTCTGCCGTAGCTTCAGGAAGGCACAGGTGCCAGATGGGGTCGTGGCACAAAAGAAGAGGGAATTTCGTGCACTCCATCAGGGCAACAGGACTGTGACGGAGTACCTCCATGAGTTTAATCGCCTCGCGCGATATGCACCAGAGGATGTCCGCACCGACGCCGAGAAGCAGGAAAAGTTCATGGCAGGTCTGGATGACGAGCTGACCAACCAACTGATATCTGGGGACTACGCCGACTTTGAGAGGCTAGTTGACAAGGCAATTCGTCAGGAGGACCAACGCAACAAGATGGACAGGAAGAGGAAGGCCGCACAGTTCAGGGCACCTCAGGGAAGTCACCAGAGGCCGCGCTTCACTCCCGGGCAGCAGGGTGGACCTACCACCATGATCGTCCGCCAGTACCGCCCGTTCAATCCCAGCAACTTTCCTCAGGGCGCCAGTGGCAGTCAGAACCACCATGGAGGTCAGTCCAACCGCGGTGTAGCTCCACGCCCACCAATGGCACCGGCACAGTCAGGCCCACCCGCGCAAGCCAAGAAGGAGACTGGAGCAAAACCAGGGTCCTGCTTCAACTGTGGCGAGCTTGGCCACTTCGCTGACAAATGCCCGAAGCCCAGGCGTGCCGGGCCAAGGTTTATCCAGGCTCGTGTCAACCACGCATCTGCGGAGGAGGCACAAGCAGCACTAGAGGTTGTATTGGGTACGTTTCCTGTTAACTCAATCCCTGCAACAGTACTTTTTGATTCTGGTGCAACGCATTCTTTCATTTCAAAGAAATTTGTGGGGAGGTATGGGTTAAGGAAAGAAGAGCTTAGCACACCAATGAGAGTTCATACCCCGGGAAATAGTTCAACCTCAGTCAGTTTTAGCCCTTCAGTGCTAATAGAAATCCAAAGATCACCATTTCTAGCCAACCTCATTCTTCTTGAATCCAAAGACCTAGACGTCATTCTTGGGATGGATTGGCTGACCAAGTTTAAGGGAGTCATCGATTGTGCGAATCGCACAGTCACCTTGACCAACGAGAAGGGAGAAACCGTGGCGTACAAATCACTAGTCTCACCAAAGCAAGGGGTCTCTTTGAATCAGATTGAAGCAGAAATCCCAGTGGACACCGTGGAGAAGAACTTGAGGAAAATGGAAGATATACCCATAGTCTGCGAGTATCCGGAAGTGTTCCCCGAAGACCTCACTACCATGCCACCCAAGAGAGAGATTGAATTCCGGATTGACTTGGCACCGGGAACCGCTCCAATTTACAAGAGACCGTACAGGATGGCGGCCAACGAACTAGCAGAGGTCAAGAAGCAGGTTGATGAGCAGCTGCAGAAAGGGTACATTCGACCAAGTACTTCACCTTGGGGTGCTCCGGTTATTTTTGTGGAGAAAAAGGATAAGACGAAGAGGATGTGCGTTGATTATCGCGCACTCAACGAGGTCACAATCAAGAACAAATATCCCTTGCCGCGAATCGACGATTTATTTGATCAATTGAAAGGAGCTAAAGTGTTTTCTAAGATAGACCTGCGATCAGGCTACCACCAGTTGAGAATTCGGGAAGAGGATATTCCGAAGACGGCCTTCACCACTCGGTACGGGCTATATGAGTGCACGGTTATGTCCTTCGGACTTACTAACGCACCTGCATTCTTCATGAATCTGATGAACAAAGTGTTCATGGAATTTCTGGACAAGTTTGTTGTGGTATTCATCGACGACATACTTATCTACTCAAAATCCGAGGAAGAACATGAGCAACATCTCCGTCTGGTACTCGAGAAGTTGAAGGAGCACCAGCTATACGCCAAGTTCAGCAAGTGTGACTTCTGGTTGACGGAAGTCAAATTTCTGGGTCATGTCATTACAACCCAGGGTGTGGCAGTTGATCCGTCGAACGTAGAGTCAGTCACCAAGTGGACCCCACCGAAGACCGTGTCGCAGATTCGAAGTTTTCTAGGACTGGCAGGTTATTACCGCCGATTCATCGAAAACTTCTCCAGAATCGCCCGACCCATGACTCAGTTGCTTAAGAAAGATGAGAAGTTTAAATGGACAGCTGAGTGCGATAAGAGTTTTGAGGAGCTCAAGAAGAAATTAGTATCCGCACCGGTTTTGATTCTGCCCGACCAGATGAAAGACTTCCAAGTCTATTGCGATGCATCCCGTCACGGACTTGGATGTGTCCTAATGCAAGAGGGCAGAGTGGTTGCGTATGCCTCACGGCAGTTGCGTCCACACGAAGGGAACTATCCAACTCATGACCTGGAATTGGCAGCAGTGGTTCATGCTTTGAAGATCTGGAGGCACTATCTAATTGGCAACCGCTGCGAAGTATATACGGACCATAAGAGTCTGAAATACATCTTCACCCAACCAGACCTAAATCTCCGACAACGAAGATGGTTGGAACTAATCAAAGACTATGACATGTGTCACGTCCTGATAAATTCATCCCGAAATTAAAAATCATTCTCTAAAAGGAATAATAGAATTAATTAAAATTCGAAAAGAAATTGGCAAACATTTAAAATACGTACAAGAAAAATTCAAATGTGGCCCGGAGGATTTTTGTTAAATTCTCCTTGGTCTAAAAGGAGCCCTCAAATTTTAGTGGAATTTTCAGAGCACAAATAATAATTGTTAAGAAATAAACAAAGTTAAAGTGGTTTTATAAAAAAGAAAAACCCTAAAAGTCTTTTTTCCCCCCTTCCCCTCTTGGGCCGGCTCGGCCCAGCCCTCTCCCTCTCTCTCCTCTCCCCCGCGGCCCATCGGCCTCCTCCCCGCGCGCGCGCCGCTGACGGGCGGGCCCGCCCGCCACCCTCGCTGACGGGTGGGGCCCACCCGTCATCGCCTACCTCGCGCCGCGCCCGCCGCCCGCCCGTGCCCTAGCGCCGCCGCCGCCGCGGATTCCGCCGCATCCCGCCGTCCCCGCGCGCCATAAAGAGGTGGAAATCACTCCCCGTGATTCCCTCCCTCTTTCCCCCCACTTTCCCCTCTCTCTTTCCCTCGGATTCGTCCGGATTCACTCCCGCGATCTTCGCCGGCGCTTCAATGGCGGCCGAGATTTCCGCGGCCGATTCCTTCCCCTCCGGCCGCTCTCTCCCCCTCCCAACGCTATATAATCGCTCCCCGTGCCTCCCTCCTCCGTTTCCGCCGCTCGCCGCTCTCTCTCCCCATCGGATTCGCGCTCGCGCCGTTGTCCTCTCTCTCCGCCGTCGCCGCCGAGCTCCGGTTCGCCGCCGTCGTCGCCCCGGACCTCCTCCCGCTTCGGCATCGCCTCCTTCGGCTTCGCCGCGTCCTCGTCGACCTCGTCCGCTCCTCCGTTTCGCCCGCCGACCGTCGGAGCGCCGCCGTCCTCGTCGATCCGAACCGCGCCGCCGCCTCTCGCCACTTCGGTCGCCGTTTCCGTCACCGCCGTCGACCCGGGGTGAGCCGAGGACCGCCGCTTCGCTTCCCTCTTCTCTTCTCTCTCTCGGCCGCCGCTCCGCCGTGCCTATGGCGCGCCGCCTCCCGTCGGCCGTGCCGGCGAGGCCGCCTTCGGGCGCGCCCCGCGGCAGCCAGGTGGGGTCCGGCCGTCAGCCGCGCGCGCCCTCGGGTGCGGCTGACGCGTGGGACCCACGGCGCCGGCCGCCGCCAGCCGCGTGCACCCGGTCCACCGTGGACCGTGAGGCTGCCGCGTGGGCCCCACTCCCGTGGACCCGGTCCGCGCGCCCTCTCTCCCGGCTGACGCAATAAACATGTTTTTAAATTAAAATTTAAATGAAGAAATTCGCAAATATCCATTTAAAGAGCATATAAACTTCAAATGGCCATAACTTGGCCATTTGAACTCGGAATTGGACCGTTCAAGTCTCTAATTTTTCCTTAAGAAGTCAAGAACCCATTTTTGTGCTTTGTTTCTGCTGTTATATGGAGTTTATTAGAGTAAAAGCCTTTTCTTTTCCGTTGGTCGTGTAGCCGCTGCAGCTTCGGAAGATCCGCTCTTCGTGGAAGTTGAAGCCGGCGTTTGGGAAAGCGAGCAAGGCAAGTCACATCATCCTTGAGCATATTGAATCCCAGTTTATAAAATTATTTTAATTTAAATTAATGCATTATCGCTTTATTTAAATTCCCGCGTTATCACTGTTTTATTTAGCCATGCCTATTTACCTTTGTTATGACCTTATTATTATTGCTATTGTTATTATTACCTTGTTCACCCTAGAATAAACAAAACCCCAACTAGTGGGTACTCTATTTATGGTTCCACTAGTATGAACTTAGGTAGATGCTTCGCTGGTTAATTAGGCAACATTAGGTGGTTTTTACAACTTTAGACTTTGGGAATTCTCATATCATTTGGACACTATGGAATCGTTGGTTTATGGTGGAATTGGACATACACCTCTCTTCCTCTTTCAAAACCCCTAAAACCTGTTTTCGGTGGGGTTTGGGTGCATGCCAGTTGTGGGAAGTAGCACCCCGGCCACTATAAGGATTAAGCTCGGGCCTCTGTTGCAAAGCACTACCGTACTTCCACATGTCTAGTGGGTAAGGCTTAGTTTGTGGCTCAGGCTGGTCATAAACAAAAGTACACGGATGGAGATGGATGAAGTCGGGGGTCGATGGACATCTCTAGGACAAATGAAGGCTACACGAGCTGCGGCCCGGTAGTCGAGATGTCATGGCACAGGGTTGGTGCCCTGCTGCTAGGGGCTCAGTCCTGCCTGCCTGTCCCGGAGGTTCCGGCCGTAGGTGGGATTGGGTCGGTACTCTTGTCTATGGCTAGGATGGGTTGGAAACTATGTCACGTCTTCCGTCTGTATACCGTGGTGGTATGTGGCACGTGGTTGCACGTGAGGAAGATGTGTCTTGTGGGTAAAGATGTACACCTCTGATCAGAGTATAATCTATTCGAATAGCCGCGCCCTCGGTTATGGGCAAGCCGAGCAATGTACCCAAGTCAGTGTTTTAAATTCTTAAAATTTGCTTAACAACTAAAATGTGGAATGGTTGGCCTGGGTTGGCTTGGGACGAGCTGGGACCCAGGGTCGGGTTGCCAGTTCGGTCTGAATCATCGTAGGCCTTGGGTTAAGGCAAGTTCGTGAGGGTTCACGACCTTGATTAATAATACTGTGTAGCTCTAGGATCGTCTTTATAAAATGGCTTTGGGCAACTAAGTGACTTTTAAATGCTGTTTACTGCAAAACTTAACCCCTATATTATTATCCCCTTGTACTCCCTTGCATTAATTATGCATCTCCGGTGTGGCTTGCTGAGTACTGTGGTTGTACTCATTCTTGCTCTATCTTTCTCCCCCTTCAGTAAGAGAAGCTTTGGAGAAGAAGTCTTAGGTGGAGTCTTGGCTTATACCCCAGTTGAGCGCCTGTGAAGATGGAGCCGTAGGCCCGCTAGTCCGCTGCTATTTATTTTTGATTGCCAGGCCTGAAGCGCCTTTGTAATAATGTAAATATTATCGATATAATAAAGATGTGTCTTTTATATCATGTTTGTGTGTGGTGTACCCCGGCTTTTCCTGGGACGGGGATTAATACACTAGCGTTCGGGAAAAGGAAATTTTCCCGGTCGCGACAAGCTGGTATCAGAGCCATCTCGACTGTAGGATAAGCCAAGTGGATAAAACCCTAAGGACATATTTTATAAATAAAACTATTTGCGAAAGTTCCTCTTTTTCTCCTTCCCCTAATGCTATTTGCAAAAGGTTTACTCTTTTCTTCCTTCTTCAAATTTCAACTAGTACTAGATGGTCAGCTTTGCGAAGAAGAAGATGTCGCCAATTGTTTGCCGAAGCTCCGGAAGACTGGAGGATCCGCTTGAGAAGTGCTGGAAGCAGTGAAGCCAGCTGTGAAGGAGTGAAGATCTTGGAGAACCCGTCGCAGAACCTAAGCCACCCTCTAGTGTTTCGTTTGTCGTGTGTTTCCTTGCTTGTGTGTGTAGCGCGTGGTTTGCATCGGTGGGTTGTGATGTAACCATGCTAGGTTGTTTGCTTAATCAACCTGCAGAATAAGCAAAACAAACAACACATCAACAAAAAGAGTTAGTTCCTTTAAGGTCTTGTCCCTAGTTCTGGTCTATTCTTTCCTTGTATGCTTCCCCTCTCAACCTCTACCTTGTGACAGATGGATAACACTGGTAAAAAAGGCTATGGGAATGATGGATCCGATGACTCAAGAACCCAAGCCAATGGGAATGAGAAAAGCATCAACGAAACCTCACCAGAGCTAATCCAAATTGTGGTTAACCAAACCAACATGTTGGCAACAGCCTTTCAACTATTACAGAATTGGAACAACCCAGCAGAGGCAACCAACGTTCAAGTACCTACAGTCCAGCAACAGTGCAAGTTATCAGAATTTCTCAAAACTGAGCCTCCAACCTTTGCCATTGCCGTCGATCCTATGGAAGCCAGTGATTGGTTGCGCACAGTCGAGAAGAAGCTAGGGTTGATTCAGTGCACCGACCAGGAGCGGGTTGGCTTCGCAACTCATCAGTTGGTTGGACCGGCTTCAGAGTGGTGGGATAGCTACGAAGCATCACGGCCAGAAGGACATACCATCACCTGGAACGAGTTTTCATCTGTATTCAAGAGATCACATGTTCCCGCAGGAATGATCACACTAAGAAAACGAGAGTTTCGCTACCTGAAGCAAGGAGATTTGACCGTCACAGAGTACCTGCACGAGTTCTATCGTTTGGCTCACTATGCACCAGAAGATGTGGAAACGGATGAAGACAAACAAGAGAAGTTTCTCCAGGGGTTAAAAGATGAGCTTGCAGTGCAACTACTCCTAGAGGATTATGAAGATTTTGAGAAACTTGTGGACAAAGCCATGCAACTTGAAAGTGAGCATAATCGGATGACGAACTGCAAGAGAAGGATTGTCAACATCCCAGTATTTCCAGGTGGTAACCAAAGACAGCGCACTGAGCCACTTCAGATCACCGGATCTTCTGTTGTGCATCAAGAGTTTCTGCCCCAAGAAGATGAACGCAATGCAGACAACAACACTAGCAATACTAATGATGATGATACCACCAACAACCATGGTTCTTGCCCCATTAGTGACCACTCGAATAAAGCGTGCAATGTCAGTAGCATTCACCAAGATTTCAACGATAGTATCAATGTTGGAACCCAGAATGACAACCTTAGCAATTTTGACACTGAGAAAGACTTCAATGGTGATAGCAACTATGGTACCACTGATGCCAATGTTAGCAAGGATTTCCAACCACCAATTCCAACTCCAAGTCAAAATGATCGTCCCCAGATGGACAGCTCAGTAAAGAAGACGTTGATTTGTTACAACTGCAAAGAACCAGGTCATTTCTCTAGAGATTGTCCACAGCCGAAGCGTAACCTGCGCCATCACTCCGGCCATTATGCAAGAAGAAGACAAGTCACTCGCCTTGTGGTCACTAGAGCAAACGCCGTACCTGTGAGGCCTCATGTTAATCCTAACCCATAGTAGAAACAATGTACCGATGTTAAGCATCTTCCCTTTTTGTTTAAGGTAGTGCCTTGTATTCATGTAATAAGGGAGAAATGGGTAATGCAGACAAGTTCTATTAGGATTCTTTTGGAAGATGCAGATATGTGATTATGTGTATAATTGCTTACTGATAAAGGAGACCTAGGGTCTCATTTCAGAGGAACTATGTTCTAACCTCGGGTTAATAACCAACCTGAGGATGGAAAAGAAAATCAAGTGATTAACCAAAGAGACATTTGTTTGGACTAAGAGTTTCAGATGTGTCTTTTTCGGATCAAAGGCAAAGACAGTCAGTACAGCTTTTGGCGAAACGCTTCAAGGTTTCTCTGAAAGACAGCACGCCCAAGGACCTCATTGCCCCAGAAGCATCCTCAACACCCGGAGCGAAGAGTACCTGGTTGAGAAAGGTCGAAAGGTGATTAATGGAAGAGATCGGAAAAGATGTTTGGTTACTGGGAAAAGAAGTAGGTCGAAAGGTGATTGATAAAGGATAACGAGAACCATGATTTGTGTCACTCGAGGAAGACTCCCGATAGCAAACAACCCTACAACAGTTGCCCTGTCATTAAAGTAGGTGAATTCACGAGTAAGAGAGATGACCACAGGTAGAAGTACTTCTATGGGGACAAGGATGGAAACTTTTGTGACATGACCAAGAAGTCAAGAAGTAAAACCTGAACAGTGGAATCTAAAGCTCGGTTCAACCTTGGGCTTTGTATCAGATGCTACTAGAATAAAAGCACTTGCACTAGTATCGCTCAACGCACTTTCCTAGCAATCGATCCATCGAGAAAGAACACATCAAGGCGGAAGATGCAAAGGAATATGTTGAATGCTAACTGAGGACAACATGAAGAGAATAGTGGGAAGTGAACCAAATGTAAAGAAAGTGAATCCGAGTTGCTTGTTCGTGAGAGCTATTCCCAGTTATGAACCAAGTGATATGTTCGAAGATAATTTACAGAGGTCAGATTAAAATCGCATCTAACAAGGAAGCCTCAGATTTGGCAGGATAATGATTAGACAACAACAAATCCAGCAGTAAAGCCATTTGGGAAGACGTCAAAGTATATCAAGTGGGATAAGTTGGTTCTCTTGGGAAGCATAATTCAAAGGCAAAGTTATCGTCCCTTGCATCAAATAGCAGAAGTAGCTATCACCCGGAGAGCAGGAAAGCTAATATGAGGCAGTTGGTGGCAAGTTAGAAGTAAATGACAAGCATGATATTCTCATGATGACAAGCATGGTATCCTAGTAATGACGAGCTGATCTCGACGCATAACGTGAAATGGGTAACTTCTATGAGGTTGACGCCAAAAATATGAACTATGCGAAGTTCTGGAACTGAAGCACCATCTTCAAGTGCCGCAACCCAGTCGAAGTCAGCTAAAGGTTCAACCAGGGACAAGTCAGGTGAAGAGAAGATTCCATCTGCAACAAGGGATCGAGCCAAGCAGCCTAGAGTGGAGAAATTTTGCTAGGCAAGTTTGTTATAAAAGACGCGACGGAAGAAGTCAGACAAGAAGAGAAGACCGCCCAACCTATCTTCTTGCTAGCCTCCTCGAATCTCGGGGACGAGATTCTTGTAAGGGGGGTGGATTTGTCACGTCCTGATAAATTCATCCCGAAATTAAAAATCATTCTCTAAAAGGAAAAATAGAATTAATTAAAATTCGAAAAGAAATTGGCAAACATTTAAAATACGTACAAGAAAAATTCAAATGTGGCCCGGAGGATTTTTGTTAAATTCTCCTTGGTCTAAAAGGAGCCCTCAAATTTTAGTGGAATTTTCAGAGCACAAATAATAATTGTTAAGAAATAAACAAAGTTAAAGTGGTTTTATAAAAAAGAAAAACCCTAAAAGTCTTTTTCCCCCCCTTCCCCTCTTGGGCCGGCTCGGCCCAGCCCTCTCCCTCTCTCTCCTCTCCCCCGCGGCCCATCGGCCTCCTCCCCGCGCGCGCGCCGCTGACGGGCGGGCCCGCCCGCCACCCTCGCTGACGGGTGGGGCCCACCCGTCATCGCCTACCTCGCGCCGCGCCCGCCGCCCGCCCGTGCCCTAGCGCCGCCGCCGCCGCGGATTCCGCCGCATCCCGCCGTCCCCGCGCGCCATAAAGAGGGGGAAATCACTCCCCGTGATTCCCTCCCTCTTTCCCCCCACTTTCCCCTCTCTCTCTCCCTCGGATTCGTCCGGATTCACTCCCGCGATCTTCGTCGGCGCTTCAATGGCGGCCGAGATTTCCGCGGCCGATTCCTTCCCCTCCGGCCGCTCTCTCCCCCTCCCAACGCTATATAATCGCTCCCCGTGCCTCCCTCCTCCGTTTCCGCCGCTCGCCGCTCTCTCTCCCCATCGGATTCGCGCTCGCGCCGTCGTCCTCTCTCTCCGCCGTCGCCGCCGAGCTCCGGTTCGCCGCCGTCGTCGCCCCGAACCTCCTCCCGCTTCGGCATCGCCTCCTTCGGCTTCGCCGCGTCCTCGTCGACCTCGTCCGCTCCTCCGTTTCGCCCGCCGACCGTCGGAGCGCCGCCGTCCTCGTCGATCCGAACCGCGCCGCCGCCTCTCGCCGCTTCGGTCGCCGTTTCCGTCACCGCCGTCGACCCGGGGTGAGCCGAGGACCGCCGCTTCGCTTCCCTCTTCTCTTCTCTCTCTCGGCCGCCGCTCCGCCGTGCCTATGGCGCGCCGCCTCCCGTCGGCCGTGCCGGCGAGGCCGCCTTCGGGCGCGCCCCGCGGTTGCCAGGTGGGGTCCGGCCGTCAGCCGCCCGCGCCCTCGGGTGCGGCTGACGCGTGGGACCCACGGCGCCGGCCGCCGCCAGCCGCGTGCACCCGGTCCACCGTGGACCGTGAGGCTGCCGCGTGGGCCCCACTCCCGTGGACCCAGTCCGCGCGCCCTCTCTCCCGGCTGACGCAATAAACATGTTTTTAAATTAAAATTTAAATGAAGAAATTCGCAAATATCCATTTAAAGAGCATATAAACTTCAAATGGCCATAACTTGGCCATTTGAACTCGGAATTGGACCGTTCAAGTCTCTAATTTTTCCTTAAGAAGTCAAGAACCCATTTTTGTGCTTTGTTTCTGCTGTTATATGGAGTTTATTAGAGTAAAAGCCTTTTCTTTTCCGTTGGTCGTGTAGCCGCTGCAGCTTCGGAAGATCCGCTCTTCGTGGAAGTTGAAGCCAGCGTTTGGGAAAGCGAGCAAGGCAAGTCACATCATCCTTGAGCATATTGAATCCCAGTTTATAAAATTATTTTAATTTAAATTAATGCATTATCGCTTTATTTAAATTCCCGCGTTATCACTGTTTTATTTAGCCATGCCTATTTACCTTTGTTATAACCTTATTATTATTGCTATTGTTATTATTACCTTGTTCACCCTAGAATAAACAAAACCCCAACTAGTGGGTACTCTATTTATGGTTCCACTAGTATGAACTTAGGTAGATGCTTCGCTGGTTAATTAGGCAACATTAGGTGGTTTTTACAACTTTAGACTTTGGGAATTCTCATATCATTTGGACACTATGGAATCGTTGGTTTATGGTGGAATTGGACATACACCTCTCTTCCTCTTTCAAAACCCCTAAAACCTATTTTCGGTGGGGTTTGGGTGCATGCCAGTTGTGGGAAGTAGCACCCCGGCCACTATAAGGATTAAGCTCGGGCCTCTGTTGCAAAGCACTACCGTACTTCCACATGTCTAGTGGGTAAGGCTTAGTTTGTGGCTCAGGCTGGTCATAAACAAAAGTACACGGATGGAGATGGATGAAGTCGGGGGTCGATGGACATCTCTAGGACAAATGAAGGCTACACGAGCTGCGGCCCGGTAGTCGAGATGTCATGGCACAGGGTTGGTGCCCTGCTGCTAGGGGCTCAGTCCTGCCTGCCTGTCCCGGAGGTTCCGGCCGTAGGTGGGATTGGGTCGGTACTCTTGTCTATGGCTAGGATGGGTTGGAAACTATGTCACGTCTTCCGTCTGTATACCGTGGTGGTATGTGGCACGTGGTTGCACGTGAGGAAGATGTGTCTTGTGGGTAAAGATGTACACCTCTGATCAGAGTATAATCTATTCGAATAGCCGCGCCCTCGGTTATGGGCAAGCCGAGCAATGTACCCAAGTCAGTGTTTTAAATTCTTAAAATTTGCTTAACAACTAAAATGTGGAATGGTTGGCCTGGGTTGGCTTGGGACGAGCTGGGACCCAGGGTCGGGTTGCCAGTTCGGTCTGAATCATCGTAGGCCTTGGGTTAAGGCAGGTTCGTGAGGGTTCACGACCTTGATTAATAATACTGTGTAGCTCTAGGATCGTCTTTATAAAATGGCTTTGGGCAACTAAGTGACTTTTAAATGCTGTTTACTGCAAAACTTAACCCCTATATTATTATCCCCTTGTACTCCCTTGCATTAATTATGCATCTCCGGTGTGGCTTGCTGAGTACTGTGGTTGTACTCATTCTTGCTCTATCTTTCTCCCCCTTCAGTAAGAGAAGCTTTGGAGAAGAAGTCTTAGGTGGAGTCTTGGCTTATACCCCAGTTGAGCGCCTGTGAAGATGGAGCCGTAGGCCCGCTAGTCCGCTGCTGTTTATTTTTGATTGCCAGGCCTGAAGCGCCTTTGTAATAATGTAAATATTATCGATATAATAAAGATGTGTCTTTTATATCATGTTTGTGTGTGGTGTACCCCGGCTTTTCCTGGGACGGGGATTAATACACTAGCGTTCGGGAAAAGGAAATTTTCCCGGTCGCGACAACATGAGTATTCACTACCACCCGGGTAAAGCCAATGTGGTGGCAGACGCATTAAGCCGGAAAAGTTACTGCACTGCCCTATGCATCGAGGGCATGTGTGAGGAATTGCGGCAGGAGTTTGAGCATCTCAACGTGGGAATTGTTGAACACGGGTTCGTAGCCGCTCTGGAGGCACGGCCTACGCTAGTGGATCAAGTCAGAGCAGCTCAAGTAAATGATTCTGAAATAGCAGAGCTGAAAAAGAATATGAGAGTCGGGAAAGCCCGGGATTTCCACGAAGATGAACACGGCACAATCTGGTTGGGAGAAAGATTATGTGTACCTGACGACAAGGAACTGAAGGATCTGATACTCACTGAGGCTCATCAGATCCAGTACTCCATTCATCCAGGCAGCACCAAAATGTATCAAGACCTCAAAGAAAAGTTTTGGTGGGTCAACATGAGGAGGGAAATAGCTGAATTCGTCGCACTCTGTGATGTTTGCCAACGAGTGAAGGCAGAGCACCAAAGACCAGCAGGTTTACTCCAACCTCTTCAAATCCCGGAATGGAAATGGGAGGAGATTGGAATGGACTTTATAACGGGACTGCCCCGGACATCATCGGGTCACGATTCAATCTGGGTAGTCGTGGATCGACTCACTAAGGTTGCTCACTTCATACCAGTACATACCACATATACGGGCAAAAGGTTGGCGGAGCTTTACCTTTCGAGAATCATGTGCCTACATGGAGTACCCAAAAAGATTGTATCTGACCGAGGGAGTCAGTTCACCTCAAAATTCTGGCAGAAGTTGCAGGAAGAAATGGGGACCCGTTTAAATTTCAGCACGGCCTATCACCCGCAAACTGATGGTCAGACCGAGCGAGTCAATCAAATCTTGGAAGATATGTTGAGAGCTTGCGCTCTTGATTTTGGTGGAGCTTGGGACAAAAGCTTGCCATATGCGGAATTCTCGTACAACAACAGCTACCAGGCCAGTCTATAGATGGCACCGTTTGAAGCTTTATACGGCCGGAAGTGCCGCACACCTCTCTTCTGGGATCAGACAGGCGAGCGTCAACTGTTCGGAACAGAGGTATTAGCGGAAGCAGAAGAGAAAGTCAGGATCATCAGGGAAAGGTTGAGAATTGCCCAGTCTCGACAGAAGAGCTACGCGGATAACCGTCGAAGGGAGCTCACTTTTGAGGCAGGAGATTACGTGTATCTTCGTGTCACTCCGCTCCGGGGAGTACACCGGTTTTAGACGAAAGGCAAGTTGGCACCACGCTTCGTGGGACCATACAAAATCTTGGAACGAAGGGGAGAAGTTGCTTATCAGCTAGAACTTCCATCCAACATGATCGGCATCCATGACGTGTTCCACGTGTCCCAACTAAAGAAGTGCTTAAGGGTACCTGAAGAACAGGCTGATTCGGAACACATTGATATCCAGGAGGACCTAACATATGTGGAGAAGCCGGTTCGTATACTTGATACCAGCGAAAGGAGAACCAGAAACAAGGTCACCCGGTTTTGCCGAGTTCAGTGGAGTCATCATTCGGAAGAGGAAGCAACCTGGGAAAGGGAAGATGAGTTGAAAGCCGCCCATCCGCACCTCTTCACCAGCTCCTCCGAATCTCGGGGCCGAGATTCCGTTTAAGGGGGTTAGGTTTGTCACACCCCGAAGTTTTCCTCCCAAGCCAAAAGTGTAATTTTTAAAACGACCCCAAGAAAATGCAGGTGAAATCAAGAGAAAACCCTAAGAAAGTAATGCAAATAATAATCGGATTTGACATGTGGAATTTTTCTTAAGTTCTACATGTCGAAATTCATTAACAGGATTTTTAGTGGAATTTTCAGAGCTCTAGAAATAATTTCAACCAATTAAAATTGAGCAAGCAATATTTTAATTCCAGGGAAAATCCTTTTTCCTTTTTCTTTTTCTTTTTCCTCTCTTTTTCCTCTTTTTTTTTCGAATGGGCCGCCGGCCCATTCCCTCCTTCCTCTCCCCTCCTCCTTGCTGGGCCGGCCGCAGGCCGAGGCCCAGCCAGGACGCCCCGCCGCCTCCTCTCTCGGGGTCGCCGACAGGTGGGGCCCACCTGTCGGGTCCTTCCCCCACCTCCCGCCGATCTCGCTCGCGCCGTCGCGCCCGCAACCGCCGCCGCGCCCTCGTCTCCGCCTCCTCCGGGCCACGTCGACCACGCACGCGCGTGCGCCGCGTCTCCCGGCCACGTCCGGTTCCCTCTCCCCCTATTTAAGCATCGCCGTCGTCCCCTCTCACTTATTCTCCATTTCGCCGCACTCTCTCGAGCCTCCCATCGCTCCCGCGCCGTGCAACCCCTTGCCGCCGCCTTTTCCGCTACTCCGGCCGCCGCTAGCCGCCGTTAGGGTCGCCGCCAGACCGCGCCGTCGCCGCCGTCGGGTTCGCGTGGCCGAGATCCACCCCGTCCACCCCTCCTTCGTCGAGGTTCGTCGCCAGAGCCCTCGTTCCCCCGCACTCGGGTGAGCACCACCTCCACCGCCGCCTTCGGCCATGGTTTCCGGTCGCCGTGGTCCATCTCCCTCTCTATAATCCCTCTCTTCTCCTTCCTTAGGGCACCCCGAAGCTCGTCCGCCCGCCGACGTCGTCCTCCCGTAGCTTGCCGTCGCCGTTCGTCATCGTCTTCCTCCGCGCCGGCCACCCTCGGTGAGGCACTCCCTCCCCTATTTTCCCCTCCCTCTCCCTCCTAGCCGCCGCTTTAGCGCCGCCGCCCGTTAGTCGTCGCTTTAGCATCACCGCCCTTCGGCGCCGCCTTGCGCCGCCGTCTCCGCCGGCGGTTGCCGTCGTCAGCAACGCGCGTGCGCGTGCGCGCGCCATCGCCGTGACCGGTCGGCCGGCTTTGTGCCGAGCCGAGCCTAGCCTGGCCGCCGCCGCACCGTCCGATCGGCCCCGGGCCGATCCGGGCCGTCGATCCCGTGGACCGGCGGTGGATCACCCGCGTGGTCCCGGTCCACGGTAGACCGGCCACCCGTGCGCCGCTGACATGCGGGCCCCGCTTGTCGGCGCCGCACCCCCCCCCCTCCGTGCTGATGTCAGCCCTGGAATATATTGCGCAATAAATGATTTAAGGTTTTTCTTTTATAGTAATAAACACAGTGAATCTTCTAAAATTCATAACTAATTCATCCGAGCTCCGTTTAAGCCCATTCAAGTCTCAGTAAATCAAGAAAAATGTGTAGAATCCATTAAAAATGGTTTTGTTCCCTGTTTCAGTAGTCTTATAGCCTGTTTGCAATGTTTGCTTTGTATGTCGCTAGATTCCGATTCCTCCGACGCTCCGGTGTACTTTGAGATAGTCGCCGAGGTTCCTCCAGCAGCAGAGCAAGGCAAGTCATGCTTGTCACTTGAACATGTTGATCCTATATTGCAAATGCTCTATTGTTTTCTTTCAAATATTGCATTGTTTTATAATATTACTATGGGATGGTTACCTATTGTTACAGCCATGCTTTTTGGATACCATGCTCCTTTGTTAGCTTGGGGTTATAACATGATTAGAGTTTGGACTAGGAATTGCTTAGCCATGCTTAGTTCAACTAGTTCACAATGGGGAAAAACATATTAATGTTTAGACTGTTGGTTCTAATGATAATGTTGGATTAGTACCACCGCTCTGGTGTTGGTTAATTAAAATGAATCACATGGTGGGCTGTGGGTGCATGGTTTTGCTGGTCGCACCCATGGCAGTTAAGGACCGGTTCGCGGGATGCCCTGGAAGAACTTATCGTACTTACCACAAGCCAGCGTGGGCAACGGCTGGGCTTGTAGTGTAGCTTTCCTCTAGCCGACGCATCCAGGCAAGGGTGGGCGTGATGGAGTTTGGATGGGCTCTGCGACGGCCTATGCGGCTTCCGGATTCACCTAGGCACGAGAGGGGACTGCCCGCTGCCTTGCGAGGAGTGGGGGTGAAACCTGAGGTGTGGTGTGCTTGGTTAGAGGGGGTTATGCGAATGGTCCTGTCACGGCCTCTTTCCGGTATGTCGTGGTGACATGTCGGCGCACGGAAACGTGTCGTGGGGCTGTGTCTTGTGGGTACAGTTGTACACCTCTGATCAGAGTAAAACTATTCGAATAGCCGTGCCCGCGGTTATGGGCGGTCAACCAGATTCACCGTGATTAGTCTCACCTTAGTGTAATCCTTTAATTTGGATAGTTTAGGTGGATGGTTGGGCCTGTCGCAACGTGGGTTAGCGTTGGACAGTGGATAGTTAATATTAATTAATTATTACAACTGTTTAAATCTTTCAATCTCTGTTTATAAATGCTCGCTTTATGCAAATGAACTACTTTAGCTCTTCTTTGATGATTCCCTGCATCATACCCCTATTCCGGTATGACTTGCTGAGTACAGTGGGTAGTACTCAGTCTTGCTCTACTTTTCCCAACCCCAGAGTTCGAGTTCGGGTCAGATGAAGGTTTCTCAGAGGAGTAGGCTTCGTCCGTTGCTTCGAGGATGCCTGTGGAGTGGTGTTCCCGCTGCAGTTTAGTCAAAGTTTAGTCAAGGCTTAGCTTCTGTTGTCTTTCTTTTTCTTCCGCTGCATTTATGTAAGACTTTATGATGTTTGTAAGACGTGGATCTGTATGTCAACATTGTCGTTTGTGTACCCCGGCTGGTCCTGGACGGGGATTTTAATGCACATTCTGCTTGGAATTCTATTCGGGAATTTCTGGGCGTGACATCAGTTTAACAATCTGCATGTTCGCCCTTCTTCATACAATATCTTGCCTGTAATGGTTAGGATGAAGCCTGGCATATATCTGACCGGAACCAACGTGCCATCTCCAGGAGCTAACACGCCGGTTCCGGCTAGGGACGAGTGCTTGGAGGCTCTCGTCCTGACGGGATGGGGCGAGGCGTGCGTCAGACCGCCTGTCGCCACCTAACCCACGATCTGACCGGTCTGTGACCGGTCACAGACCGGATAAACGAGCGCGCTGCACTGCGTTACATGCGGCGTGACGCGCTCGTCCAAACCGCAATAAATGTGGTTAGGTGAGCCCCGCTATGCTCACCTACCCCATATACGCGGCGCAAAACCCACAAGGGGTCGGGGCGCCTCGGCCCTCGGGGCCGAGGCGGTAGCGGTCCGACCCCTCGGGGAGACAAAGAGAAGGGCGGCCGTATCACCCTCGGGCCCGACCCCCCCGAGGGGGTTAGGCCACGTGGGTGATCGTGTCTGCCTCAAGTCTCTAAGTCATGATACTCCCGGTCCCATGTCACCGACAACATCGTACCAATTTCAACCAAACTTTTAAACTACAGTATGAACTAAACACAGCCTAATTTTGGAACTAAACTTGGCCTTAATTTTGTAGCGTTGTGTCATATACGTCCCTAAACTCTCAAAATGCATATATAGGTCCCAGAATTTGTCAAAGTGTATCATTTAGATCCCAAATTGACACATCTCCTCCAGGATCCTACGTGGCGCTAATGCGGCAATGCCACATGGATATGACGTGTCCTTTTCTTTCTTTTTCTCTTCTTTTCTTTTTCTTTTTCGTTTTCTTCTCATTCTTCTTTTTCCTTTTTCTTTTTCTGCACGGGTCACAGAGAAATGAGAAGAAAGGGAAAAAAAGAAGAAAAAAAAAGAAAATGAAAAAATTTAAATGGGTCCCATTGTCGGTCAAAATAATGCCATGTCATATCCGTGTGGCATGCCTAAAGGGATTGTGGTGATTTGGGAACTAGATGACACACTATGACAAGTTCTAGAACTTGGATATGCATTTTGAGAGTTTAGGGACCTAGATGATATACCCTACAAGTTTAAGAACCGCCCGTACACTTTACTCTTTTTTAAAAAAACATGTTTAGTTGTTTTGGCAAAAAAAAAATTAACATATATGTACACACATTTAAACTACTAAACGTAGATTAATAACAAAACAAAGTACAGATTTCGCCTATAAACTGCGAGACGAATCTATTTAACCTAATTAATCCGTCGTTAGCAAATGTTTACTGTAGCACCATATTATCAAATCATGGTGTAATTAGGCTCAAAAGATTCGTCTCGTAATTTATATGCAAACTGTGCAATTGGTTTTTTTTTCGTCCACATTTAATGCTTCATGCATGTATCTAAATATTTGATGTGATGGAAAAGTTTAAAGTTTGAAGGAAACTAAACACAGTCTTGAAGACTAGGCTGCGTTTGTTCGTTGGGTTATAGGAGAGAAAGCACATTTTTTCCGCGTGTCCCAAACTAGTTTAGTGCTTTTTAAAAAAATATATAGAAAAGTTGTTTTAAAAATCATATTAATCTATTTTTGAAATTTAAAATAGTTAATAGTCAATTAATCATGTGGTAATGGCTCACCTCATTTTACATATCTTCTCAATTTTAGCTATCACATTCTCCTCAAACTCAGCCTAAGGCATTGTTTAGTTCTCAAAACAAAAACTTTCACCCATCACATCGAATGTTGGGACACATGCATAGAGTATTAAATATGGAAAAAAATAAAGCCAATTTAACAGTTTGCATGTAAATTGCGAGACCAATCTTTTAAGCCTAATTACGCCATGATTTGATAATATGGTGCTACATTAAATATTTGCTAATGACGGATTAATTAGGCTTAATAAATTCGTCTCGCAGTTTTCAGGCGGAATCTATAATTTGTTTTGTTATTAGACTACGTTTAATACTTCAAAACGTACTTCAAATGTGTGTCTGTATATCCGATATGACAACCAAACCTAAAAATTTTCCCCAGCTAAACAAGGCCTAACAATAATGCTCGTGCGTTGCAACGGGTTCTAAATAATATTCATTGACATAAATTAAAATCCTAAACCATATAGTATAGTTGGACATAAATGATGAAGGAAATATAAACATATAAATAACAATATGAAACTACAAATAACTTTATCCGGAACGATAATTCAATATCAGAAAAGTTATATAACTTAATCATGAATATTTTTAAATTTAGCTATAAATAATTTAATATAGAGAAAATTATAAGTTACAATTTTTAGTGGATCATATAGTGCTAAAACTAATAATGTAAATGAAAAAAAACTGAAATTAGTTAAAAATTAGCCCACATATGAAAATATGTTTCATTAATCCTAAATCCTAAATGAATGCCCGTTTCATTGATATAAATTAGAATTTTCATGCTCTATTCATACTCCTATAGAACATAGTGATCAGCATATATAAATATCCTATTTATAGGATTATATGCTATGCTTAAGAGGTTCTCTAATGGTTGTCTGATTTAATTGTAAAGCTAGAGTACAACCATCCAAATGGATCATAGAGTACAACCATTCAAATGGATTATATCCAATCAAGGTGTTTAAAAAGTGTGCGCACAAATTATGTTAGCCTAGGAAAAACAGGGCCTAGTGCCCTAGCTATATTATTTAACATTTCCTAGCATTAATCAGACCATCAACCCACTTAGAACCATGTATCCATTACATTTATAGATTTTGATTACATGTTTTCTCTGTTCGATCACCATCTTTTGACAGCAAGTTTAATAGTAGAGCTAACTAGTATCATCTATAGACTTACGTTAGAGCTAATTTGCATAATATATGCACTATAAGGTTTTGTCTATTTTTTCTTTTCTATCTTTTTCTCTAATTAATACATTTATTTTGAATCTTATGCAAATCTAGCACTTTCTATTTATGTTATTCTCTCTTCTCAACATAATTTTATAATTGGTTTATAGCATACTATTAAACTTGCGTTACTACCACACACTATTGTATATAGTATAAATAAATAAATGCCATTAATACCGTGGGACATCATATACACAGGAGCCTTCCTGTGCACACTCCATACACACCAACTAACAAATATTATAAAAAAATTTAGAAAAAATGTACATGTAGTTTCAATAGTAGTAGGTGATTCCCCGCGCTTTGTTGTGAGAATTACTAAACAATTTTTAATATATTTTTTCGATAATCGAGCTAGGAGTAAAAAGAAAAAAGTAATGAAATATGAGGACCCATGATTTAATGTGGAATATATTGATAAGTATATATTAAATATTATAAAAAGATATATAGATTTGTTAAAGTATTGTGGAAATGAGTTGAGTGGTGATGATTAGGGGCCTGTTCAGATTGTTGCCAAAATAAACCTTACCCAATTTTGACAAGATAACAATATTGTCAAAATTTTGGCAGGATTTCTTATGTATTTACTAAATTTGGCAACAAAATAAACGCGTTTTTTAGGCAACTTTGCAAAAAAAAAAAAGGTATGTGTCGGTGACATGGGACCGGGAGTATCATGACTCGAGGCTTGAGGCAGACACAATCGCCCACGTGGCCTGGCACCCTCGGGGGACGTCGGGCCCGAGGGTGATGTGTGCGCCCACCTCTTGGTCTTCCCGAGGGGGGGGGGGTCGGACCACTCCAGCCTCGCCCCCGAGGGCCGAGGCGCCCCGACCCCTCGTGTTTTCTACTCCACGTGTATGGGTTAGGTGAGCACAGCAGGGCTCACCTAACCGCATTTATTGCGCCTCGGCTAAGCGTGTCACGCCGCACGAAGTGCAGTGCAGTGCACTCGATTATCCGGTCTGTGACCAGTCACAGACCGGTCAAATCGCGGGTTAGGTGGCGACAGGCGGTCAGACGCATGCTTCGCCCCATCCTGTCTAGACGAGAGCTTCTAGGCACTTGTCCCCGGCTGGAGCTAGCGTGTTACATCCCAGAGATGACACGTTAGCCCCGATCGATATATGCCAGGCTTCATCCTAACCATTACAAGCAAGATGTTGTTTGAAGAAGGGCAAACATGCACGTTGCTGAGCCGACGTGTGGTGGACAAGAATGACCGATTTGTGACCGGTCTGACACTGCTCATGTCGTCAGCACACAGCCACCTTCCCACGACGTGCCCGCCTCAGGCAGAAGTGGAGGTAGGTATGTGCCGTCCCGTCAGGAGGATGTTCGGAGGACGACCGTGCAAATCTCCGTCCATTTATGAAAAGAAGAAAAGTCCAGTTTGGAAAGGGAGGGGTGCATGTGGTATCCCCTTGAAGTATAAAAGGAGGACCTTGCCCATAGAGAAGGGGGTTGGTTGATTCTTTCCAGATTCAGAGCCTAGAACGAGGGAGAGGTCGGCTCACACTTTGTAGCTCCTTCATACACAGATCCACCAAAACACAGGAGTAGGGTATTACGCTTCTCAGCGGCCCGAACCTGTATACATCGCCCGTGTCTCGTGTTTCTTCCTAGCTGGCGATCTTTCCACATACCGAGAGAGCTTGAGATCTCACCCTGAGCCCCCGGCCGAACCGGCAAAGGGGGGCCTGTGCGGTCTCCCGGTGAGGAGCCACGAGCTCCGTCATCTGGCGCGCCAGGTAGGGGGCTCAGCGGGTGTTTTCTGAGCTCTCGCACTTTTCCGGGTGCGTCAAGTTTTTCTTGATCAGCCTCATGGCTGAGCAAGCAAAGGCACCCGACCTCTCTCCCAGTGTGAGTGGCGACGACGGGGAGCCGAATCCACGTCGTCGAGCTCGTACTCCACCGCCCCCTCCACACCAAAATCCTAAGCAGGGGGAGGCGCTCGAGAGGGTCGAAAAATCCGCAGCATCGCCAGTCGCGGGTGATGCAGGAGAACGGCGAGATGGGGAGCGTCGCCTCCTCGTCTACGGCGACGGCAGCACGCCTCAGGGCGCGCTTCAGGCTGTTGGCGCGCTCCTACGTCACCCGCCCGTCGTCCCTGACCCGGAGTCTCCAGCCCAGCGATGGCTGGACGACGTGGCCAACTTGGTCATGACGGCACAGCAGCGCCTGGGTGCTGGTGGACGATCCGCCACCACCAAGACCTCCGGCGCCGCCACTACCGGCTCCGTGTCGTCGAGACGGAGGGCGCGGCGAGCGGCGGCTGTTGCACGCCATTCGGCTGCCACTCCCTCGTCGGCACCTCCGACTCGGGAGGATCAGCATGGAGAGCCGGATGCCCGCCTCGACATCGAGCGCCGGCGTAATAGCCGGCGTACTCCCCGCGCAACGGAGGGCGCCTCTTCGTCCAGAGTGTCACCTCGACATGGACGTGAGGACCAGCCCTCCGTGCCCCCGGCTGGTGGTGTCGGCTGTAGAGCCTTTGTGGCGAGTCTTCGGAATGTCCGTTGGCCCCTAAGGTTCCGGCCCACCATCACCGAGAAGTATGATGGGAGTGTCAACCCCACCGAGTTTCTCCAGGTCTATACGACCGGGATTGAGGCCGCTGGGGGTGACGACAGAGTCATGGCGAATTTCTTTCCCATGGCCCTGAAGGGACAGGCGCGGGGTTGGCTAATGAACCTGCCACCTGCGTCGGTCCACTCTTGGGAGGATTTATGCCAACAGTTCACTATGAACTTTCAAGGCACTTATCCGCGCCCAGGCGAAGAAGCGGACTTGCACGCGGTACAGCGAGGGGATGATGAGTCACTTCGCTCGTACATTCAGCGGTTTTGCCAAGTCCGCAATACCATACCATGCATCCCTGCACACGCGGTGATCTACGCGTTCAGGGGGGGTGTGCGGCACAACCGCATGCTCGAAAAGATCGCTTCCAAAGAGCCCCAGACTACCGCGGAGCTTTTTCAGCTCGCAGACCGAGTGGCTCGTAAGGAGGAAGCATGGACCTGGAACCCCTCCGGTTCCGGAGTGGCAGCTTCGGCCGCCCCCGGATCCGCCGCTCAGACAGGGCGGCGTGACAGGAGGAGGAAGAAGAGGTCGGTCTATTCCGGCGACGAGGGTCATGTCCTCGCCATCGAGGGCGCTCCGCGGGCCACCCGAAAGGGGAGGCCTGCCAGCGACAAAAAGAAAGAGGCTGGTACTCCCGCCAGGGAGCGCCCAGCCGGCAAGTGGTGCTCCGTGCACAACACCTCCCTCCACGATCTCGCGGACTGTCGCGCGGTCAAAAACTTGGCTGAGCGAACGAGGAAGTGGGAGGAGGACAGGAGGAAGGAACGCCGTGAGGGCAAGTCGCCGGCAACTCCCTCCGGTAAACGGCGAAGTGAGGCCAAGCAGAAGGCCCCCGCTGTTGACATCGATGACGGTGATGATGACCTAGGTTTCCAAGAACCTGGGGCCACCATTGCCACTGTCGATGGGGGAGCGTGTGCTCACGTCTCTCGCCGGAGCCTCAAGGCCATGAAGCGAGAGCTTCTGGCCGCGGCCCCTACTCATGAGGCGACGCGCCGGGCGCGGTGGTCGGAGGTTGCCCTCACTTTCGACCAGACCGACCACCCACCGTGCGTCGCCCGGGGAGGGCAGATTGCGATGGTGGTTTCCCCCACCATCTGCAACGTGAAGTTGGGGCGTGTCCTCATAGATGGGGGAGCGGCCCTCAACATCATTTCCCCCGCGGCTTTTGATGCCATCAAGGCCCCGGGGATGGTGCTCCAGCCGTCCCAACCGATTATCGGTGTGACGCCGGGGCACACATGGCCATTGGGTCACATCGACCTACCGGTCACCTTTGGTGAATCAGCCAACTTCCGCACGGAGCGGGTGAACTTCGATGTGGCGGACCTCAGTCTGCCCTACAACGCGGTCCTGGGGAGGCCCGCGTTGGTGAAGTTCATGGCGGCGGTCCACTACGCCTACCTCCAGATGAAGATGCCGGGCCCCGGTGGCCCCATCTCTGTCCATGGCGACCTGAAAGTCGCGCTCGCTTGCATGGAGCAGCGCGCGGACCACCTCGCTGCTGCGTCCAAGCCCGAGGGTGGTGACGAGAGGCTTGGCACCTCCGCCCCCACCGCCCCGAGGCAGCGGATTGTCACATGCGCCGAGGTCCCGGCCAAGGAGGTTGCCCTGGGCGACGGCCCATCCAAGACCACACGGATCGGTGGTCTTCTGGATGGCAAATAGGAAGACGCGCTCGTCTCCTTCCTGCGGGCAAACGCTGACGTCTTCGCATGGAGACCGGCGGATATGCCCGGGGTCCCCAGGGAGGTGATTGAGCACCGTCTCGCCGTGCGGCCGGGCGCAAGGCCGGTCCGGCAGAAAGTGCGGCGGCAGGCCCCGGAACGTCAAGCCTTCATCCGCGAGGAGGTGGCAAGACTTCTGGAGGCCGGATTCATCCGTGAAGTCATCCATCCGGAGTGGCTGGCGAACCCGGTGGTCGTTCCAAAGGCGAACGGCAAGCTTCGGATGTGCATCGACTACACCGACCTTAACAAGGCATGTCCTAAGGACCCTTACCCCCTGCCTCGCATAGATCAGATTGTCGACTCCACCGCGGGGTGCGACCTTTTGTGTTTTCTAGATGCATACTCTGGTTACCATCAGATTCGCATGGCTAGGGAGGATGAGGAAAAAACTGCGTTCATTACCCCCGTAGGAACCTATTGTTATACATCAATGCCCTTCGGGTTAAAGAATGCAGGTCCTACTTTTCAACGTACTACTCGAATTTCTTTGGGTAGCCAAATAGGGCGTAATGTTGAGGCTTATGTCGATGACTTGGTTGTAAAGACGCGCAACCAAGAGACTTTACTCTTAGATCTAGCGGAAACTTTTGAAAATCTCCGCTCCGCCCGCATAAAACTGAACCCCGATAAGTGCGTGTTTGGTGTACCTGCGGGCAAGCTTCTCGGGTTCTTGGTCTCTGCCCGAGGCATCGAGGCCAACCCCGAGAAGATACGAGCTATAGAGCGGATGCGCCCCCCCACCAAACTTAGGGATGTGCAATGCGTCACCGGTTGCATTGCCGCCCTAAGTCGTTTCATATCGAGGCTGGGAGAGAAGGCGCTACCCTTATTTAAGCTCCTCAAGCGCTCGGGGCCGTTTACTTGGACGGAGGAAGCTGAACGTGCCCTCACTCAGTTGAAGACATATCTCAGCTCTCCCCCAGTTCTAGTCGCCCCGGGGCCAAATGAGCCCCTACTACTCTACTTAGGGGCGACCCCCCAAGTAGTTAGTGCAGCGTTGGTTGTGGAGCGCGATGAAGACAATCCTCATTTCGCGCACCCCCGCCCTGTGCTGACTTGGCCCGGGAGCGAGCAGGGAAGAGAAGCCCCCGAGTCGAACGGTGGCCTAAGGCCCCTGACGACCGGAGTCGGCCATCTGCCCGCTTGTCAGACGGTGCTGGGTGCCCCCGACCCTCAGGAAGGCCCCGAGGCCACTGCGGGAAGGCCGCACCTATCGCCCTTTGGCCCCGAGGCTAACCCTGTGCTGACTCGACCCGGGAGAAAGCAGGGAGAAGAGGCCCCCGAGCCGAACGGAGGCCTGAGGCCCCTGACGACCGGAGTAGGCCCTTTGCCCGCTTGTCCGACGACGCCAGGAGCCCCCGACCCCCAGGACGGCCCCGAGACCACTGTGGGAAGGCCGCTCCTGTCATCCTCCGACCCCGAGGTCATCGGCACAGAAGACGAGTGTGCCCCGAGAGGCCACTTGGACGAAGAACGCCCCGGGGATGCGGCCCCTAGCGAAGAGGATCGGCCCCGCCGAAAGGTGCAGCGGCCTGTCTACTTTGTTAGTGAGGCCCTCCGGGACGCCAAGACCCGATACCCTCAGGCCCAGAAGATGCTTTACGCTATTCTGATGGCCTCGAGGAAACTGCGCCATTATTTCCAGGCGCATCGGGTCACTGTGGTTACGTCTTACCCCCTCGGTCAAATCTTGCATAATCGAGAGGGTACAGGACGAGTGGTAAAATGGGCAATCGAGCTTTCTGAGTTCGATCTGCACTTTGAACCACGCCACGCTATCAAGAGCCAGGCCCTCGCCGATTTTGTGGCAGAGTGGACCCCGACTCCAGAGACCGTCTCAATCCCCGAGGCCAGCACGGACCCCTCTCAGCTGCCTCACACCGCCCACTGGGTGATGCAGTTCGACGGTTCTCTGTCTCTCCAGGGCGCCGGTGCGGGGGTCACGTTGACCTCTCCGAACGGAGACGTCCTCAGATACTTGGTCCGTCTCGACTTTCGAGCGACTAATAATATGGCAGAGTACGAGGGACTCCTTGCCGGACTCAGAGTGGCAGCTGGACTGGGGATCCGCCGCCTCTTGGTGTTAGGCGACTCCCAGCTGGTCGTTAACCAGGTCTGTAAGGAGTACCGGTGCTCTGACCCACAGATGGACGCTTACGTACGCCAAGTGCGGCGTATGGAGCGCCATTTTGACGGGATAGAGCTTCGGCATGTACCCAGACGGGATAACATGGTTGCCGACGAACTCTCACGGCTCGCGTCCTCGCGAGCCCAGACCCCACCGGGCGCCTTTGAAGAAAGGCTTACCCAGCCGTCGGCGCGACCCGACCCCTTAGGGCAGACGGATGCGCCTGACCGGCCCCCGAGGCCCGTCGGAGTCCAGGCCTCGGGACCCGAAGGGAGCGCTCCAAGCTCCCTTAGATTGATTGCTTGGATCTCTGAGATCCAAGCATACCTCGCAGATAAGACTCTACCTGAGGACCGTGAAGGGAGTGAACGCGTCCAACGCATTTCCAAACGCTACGTGCTGGTAGAAGGGACCCTCTATCGGCGCGCGGCTAACGGAATCCTCCTGAAGTGCATTCCTCAGGAACAAGGCGTTGAGCTTCTTGCCGACATCCATGAAGGCGAGTGCGGAGCCCATTCCGCCTCGCGCACCTTGGTTGGCAAGGCCTTTCGTCAAGGGTTCTATTGGCCGACAGCTCTCAATGATGCAGATGATCTGGTCCGGCGATGCAGAGCGTGTCAGTTTCACGCCAAGCAAATCCATCAGCCGGCCCAGGCCCTGCAGATCATACCACTTTCGTGGCCATTTGCTGTCTGGGGGCTCGATATCCTGGGACCGTTTAAGCGGGCCCCGGGCGGGTTTGAGTATCTGTATGTCGCGATCGACAAGTTCACTAAGTGGCCCGAGGCTTATCCGGTCGTCAAGATCGATAAGCACTCTGCACTTAAATTCATTAAGGGCATCACGGCCCGTTTTGGAGTGCCTAACCGTATTATTACGGATAATGGCACCCAATTCACTAGTGAACTCTTCGGCGACTACTGCGAAGACATGGGCATCAAGCTCTGCTTCGCCTCACCTGCCCACCCCAGAAGCAATGGCCAAGTGGAGCGCGCCAATGCAGAAATCCTCAAAGGCCTTAAAACCAAGACCTTCAATATTCTCAAGAAGCATGGCGATTCGTGGATCGAGGAGTTACCAGCGGTGCTCTGGGCGAACCGAACCACACCAAGCCGAGCAACCGGGGAAACGCCTTTCTTCCTCGTCTACGGCGCGGAAGCGGTTCTCCCATCCGAGCTCACCCTGAGGTCTCCTCGGGCTACCATGTACTGCGAGGTTGATCAAGATCAGCTTTGTAGAGATGACCTCGACTACTTGGAAGAACGAAGGCGGCGTGCGGCCCTCCGAGCTGCACGCTACCAGCAGAGCCTGCGGCGCTACCATCAGCGCCACGTCCGGGCCCGATCACTCTGCGTCGACGACCTCGTCTTACGCCGCGTCCAAACGCGTGCTGGATTGAGCAAGCTCTCACCAATGTGGGAGGGTCCGTATCGAGTGATCGGTGTCCCCCGGCCGGGCTCCATACGGCTGGCCACGGGCGACGGCACTGAGCTGCCTAACCCGTGGAACATCGAACACCTTCGTCGCTTCTACCCCTGAGGGGGGGGTCGAGTGTCAGGTTTTGGCTCGGGCCAACCCCGCACCCCCCTCGGGTGTGCAGGATTGGCCGGGGGCTACCACGCATGCACATTCTTTTTTCTCTTATTTCAGCATTTCAATAAAAGCAGTTTCAATTTCCTAAAGGTTGTGTCTGTGCCGTTTTTTCCTTTTGAAGAATTTTGACTTGAAATAAGGTCACTCGTGCTCAACCTTGCCCTCGGGGGCTCGGTTCGGTCAGCTAAAATCGCCAAACAGGGCCCAGAACCGAGCCGTGCCCCGGGGCGTGGTGAACTCCGGGGGGGAATCGGCAAAAACCCACAATCGGGTCACCCATAACCCTCGGTCACCACGTTCCCGGCCTGGCCAGTCTCGACATGCGGATCTCCCCAGGCACTAGTCCCGACCCGCACTTTTCGAGGACTGGGACTTGGGCACGGGCCCTTAAATCAAGCTAAGACACAAAAAGAGGATCACGGCACAGATCATCCTCATCTCATTCGCATAGCAAAATAAAATTAACACAAAGAATTTTTTCATCATTTTTGATTGCAGATTGTAAGTTGATTTATACAAAAAACAGGCCCGAGGGCCTTAGAAGAAAGAAAAAGAAGAAAATTGAAGATTGGCGGAGGCCTGGGGGCTCAATCCGATGCGCCCGGGTCGCCGGCCTCGTCTTCCACGTCGTCTGCACCGCTGACATCGCCCTCCTCGTCGGAGTTGGGGGCGAACGCGAGCCGAGGGGCCGAACCCTCGAAGCTGTGGACGATGTGGTCGGCGGCGTCCCGGACCTGCGCGCGCGCGCTGTCTTCAGTCCCAGGTGGGAACTCGTCCAGCGCCATCCACGGAGAGAAGTTGGGGTCCCTGGCCTGGTAGCTCGCCAGGACGAGCTCCACGGCTCCTTGGGCGAGGTCTCTCGAGGATGACTTGATGGTCTTCTCGAGCTCCTCGGGGAGCTGCTGGAGAGCCCCGGCCATCTTCGACAGGCGCTGGGCAAGGCCTCCCAGGTTGGCGGCAGGCTTTATTGTCTGCCCTTTCCAGAGTCCCGCCTGCCGACCGGCGCGATCCAGACGGGAGACTGCATCCCAGAGCATGCCGGGCCCTATCTCGCCCGCCAAGCGGAGGGCCTCGGCTTCCCCGGCGGATGAGTCTAGCGCGCGCTGCATGTCCGCGACGGTGTGTTCGGCATCTGCGAGGCGGGCGGCTAAGTCGCTTTCGCCCGCAGCCGCCCCGCCGATGCACGCCCTCGCGTCCAGCTCTTTTTCCCGCGCCTCGAGATCGGCAGCCCGCTGCTCCAGTGCGGCTCTCTCGGCGCGGACGGATTCCAAATTGCGGCGGGCCTGCTCCGTCAGCGCTGCCTCACGGAGGGACAGGGAGTCCGCCAACCGTTGCGCTTCGGCCTCGGCCTCTTCGAGAGCTCGCTCCCGCTCGGCAAGCGCGTCTTCGCGGAGGCGGAGTGCGGACTCCTCTTCGGCGCAGGCAGACTCGTGCGCCGCCAGCGTTGCCTCCCGGGAGGTGACGGCGGCCTCGCGGTCCGCCAGGACTTTCTCCGCGACGCAGGCGCGCTCCTCCAGCGCCATGGCGCGCGCCTCGAGGGCCTCTTCACGCCGCCGGAGCGCCGCTTCGGTCTCCGTCGCTCGCTGCTCTCGTGCAGCGGCGGCATCAAGAACCCCCTGGGCGGCGTCGAGCTTTTTCTTCAGCTCCGCCTCCCAGTTCCCGTGCTGAAGGCGGAGGGAGTCCTGCGCCTCGATCATCACAGTGGTGGCGATGAGGGCAGCCCCCCGCTCCTCCTCCACCTCTCGAGCGATCTCCGCCAGTGCCGTCTTGCGGGCCTCAAGATCTGAGACGTGCCGGCGGTGTGCCTTGCGGCCCGCTTCTACCATGGCCTCCACCGAGCGCCGCCCCTCCTCGACACGCGCCCATGCGGCGTCGAGCTCCGCACGCTCCGCCTGCAGGGCCTCCACCTGGGCATTGAACCCATCCAACACCGCGGTATTTGCGGCGGCTAAGGCCTGCAGAAGGGGCTCTGCGCTCAGCGGGGCGGCGGAAGGCGTGGGGAAGAGCTGCCTTGAAGAAGACGCCGCGCGGCTCGGCCCGCCAATGGACGCGCCGGCCTCATCGCGGGCCACCCCCGGACCTGTTTGGTCCTGGGCGTCGCCCGAAGGGGTGGGCCCAAGCGAGGCGTCCGCGGCCTCGTCGTGAACTGCCTCGGAAGCCGCCATCGCCTCAGCCCGGCGAACCCGGGCGGCCTCCTCCCGAGCGGCTTCTTCGGCCCGGCGAACCCGGGCGGCCTCCTCCCGAGCGGCTTCTTCGGCCTGGCGAACCCGGGCGGCCTCCTCCCGAGCGGCTTCCTCGGCTTGGCGGGCCCGGGCGGCCTCCTCCCGAGCGGTATCCTCAACCTGGCGAGCCCGGGCGGCTTCCCGGGCGGCCTCTTCAGCTTCCCGTAGGCGGTCTGCGGCCTCTCGCCGGTCAGATTCCCGCCTCCGTGCCTCTGCGGCCGCCGGATCTTCGGCCTCGGACTGGCCGGACTTGGGATGGTGGGAGGAACGCGATGGGATATCACTGAAGCAGAAAGAAAAACCAGAAGGCAAACAAGATGGGTAAGAGAAAACTTGCTTTTGGGATAGAAGAAAAGACGGTCGCAATGAGCGTGGGACGAACCTGCGAGGGGGTCGGTTAAATGACCACCTTGGAGGGGAAATTAGGTTTCCCCGGGATGGTTCTGTCTCCCCCATCTTGCGCAGCCGCTTCTTCTTGCGCACCCCCTCGGGCTGCGATGTTGGCGCGGCCCCCTCCGGGCGCCTGCTGCTGGCACGCACCGCCCCGCCCCCTCGGGGAGGAGATGGGGGAGGTGTTCCTCCCAGTTTCCTCTTCCCCCGGGCGTCGGTAGGGCGGTTGCTCCCCGAGCCCCCGACGCGGGGCCCAGAAGCACGACCCCCTCCGGGGGTAGATTGATCCCCCCGGCGGCTCCCACCTGCGCCGTCATGGCCCTTAGGAGCCTGCTCCTCTGAGGCCCCGACCGCCGTCATAATGGTCAAGATGGAGGCGCGATCTGGGTCGCTGCAGAGGGGGAGGATACCGTGGGGGATGAGGGACGCCTCCACGGAGTTGAGATTTAGCACCCGTTGGACCAGTATCTTGAAGTCCTCGGGGGCCCAATCCCATCTGACTCCCTGGTGGGTCCGCATGTAGTCTTCGGACCCGGTGTACTCCCAGGCGGCCCGAGCGCGCCGCTGGAGCGGCGCAATCCGACGACGGAGGTAGTCGCCGTACACCATGGCCCCGGTGAGCCCCTGGGATCGCAGGCCCGCGAGGCGGTCGAGGACGGCGTCATAGCCATCCCCCAGATCTACCGGCGCCCGCCAGCTGGAGGTCTGCGCCGGGGGCTGGCTCGGAAGTCGGAGATGCGCTTCGTCGGCGAGGGGGGTGTAGAACCAGTCGCTCTTCCAGTCATCCCACTTTTTACGGAGGACGCAGGGGATGTAGCGGTTCAACACCGGCCCCCGCGGCAGGAAATAGCAGCCGCCGACCACCGACGGTGGCGATACCGACTGCACGGTAAAGAACCACCGGAACAGCCGGAGAGATGGGCGCACCCCAATGAACATCTCGCACAGGTGTGCGAAGATGCCCAATGTCATCACTGCGTTGGGGGTAAGGTGCGCCATCTGGAGATCGTAGAACTCCAGGACATCCGTGAAGAAAGAAGAAAATGGCGGAACCAGCCCTGCCATTGCGAAGGGGAGAAAGAAGACGGACCGCCACGGGTAGTCTGGCGCCGGGCGTCCCTCACCCAGCATTACTATCTCACGGCCGGTGGCAGATTCCGGCATGAAGCGGCGCGGCAACCCAGCCTGCTTCTCGCTCACAATGCGAGAAGGCGGCAGCACGCTACCTTCAAGCAGTGCGGAGCCCCGTGCCATGGCGCCGGACGAAGAGAAGATGAAGAGCGAGCGCGTGTGGCGAAAGAAGGGCGCAGGGAAGAAGGAGTTAGGACGCAAGCGGCGAAGGCAAGGGAAATGATGGCGAAAGGAAGGAGACAAATCCCATCCTCAGTGCCTTTATACCCTTGCCAACGCTGTGCCCGGCTCCTCGTTTCTCGCGCCCATTATTTCGCCCCCTCGCTTCTCGCGCCCACGCTTCCACTAATCCCATTCGCCCGCTTGCGGCGCGTGAGATGGATATGCGGTTGCGGCAGTCGAGATAGATCGTATCGTGCGCGCGTTAATTACGCTCGCCGACCGAAGCGACATTACCGTATCTCCAGGCGAGGCAAATCGGCTCGTCCAGATTCGTGCGCCGCTCAGGTGATGTGGCAGTCTTGAAGAGACCGCCCATTATTGACAGCCAAATTACCATTACCGGTGTGCATGGTTTGAGACCGTTGGGTTTTTGCCCAACCATGGAGACCGGTCCCACCTGTTACCAGGCTTTAGGAGTGGCGTCACGCCCGGCCGCTTCCCATAAGAAGGGCGATCGCCCTGGCATAACGCCGGGGGCTACTGTCGGTGACATGGGACCGGGAGTATCATGACTCGAGGCTTGAGGCAGACACAATCGCCCATGTGGCCTGGCACCCTCGGGGGACGTCGGGCCCGAGGGTGATGTGTGCGCCCACCTCTTGGTCTTCCCGAGGGGGGGGGGGTCGGACCACTCCAGCCTCGCCCCCGAGGGCCGAGGCGCCCCGACCCCTCGCGTTTTCTACTCCACGTGTATGGGTTAGGTGAGCACAGCAGGGCTCACCTAACCGCATTTATTGCGCCTCGGCTAAGCGTGTCACGCCGCACGAAGTGCAGTGCAGTGCACTCGATTATCCGGTCTGTGACCAGTCACAGACCGGTCAAATCGCGGGTTAGGTGGCGACAGGCGGTCAGACGCATGCTTCGCCCCATCCTGTCTAGACGAGAGCTTCTAGGCACTTGTCCCCGGCTGGAGCTAGCGTGTTACATCCCAGAGATGACACGTTAGCCCCGATCGATATATGCCAGGCTTCATCCTAACCATTACAAGCAAGATGTTGTTTGAAGAAGGGCAAACATGCACGTTGCTGAGCCGACGTGTGGTGGACAAGAATGACCGATTTGTGACCGGTCTGACACTGCTCATGTCGTCAGCACACAGCCACCTTCCCACGACGTGCCCGCCTCAGGCAGAAGTGGAGGTAGGTATGTGTCGTCCCGTCAGGAGGATGTTCGGAGGACGACCGTGCAAATCTCCGTCCATTTATGAAAAGAAGAAAAGTCCAGTTTGGAAAGGGAGGGGTGCATGTGGTATCCCCTTGAAGTATAAAAGGAGGACCTTGCCCATAGAGAAGGGGGTTGGTTGATTCTTTCCAGATTCAGAGCCTAGAACGAGGGAGAGGTCGGCTCACACTTTGTAGCTCCTTCATACACAGATCCACCAAAACACAGGAGTAGGGTATTACGCTTCTCAGCGGCCCGAACCTGTATACATCGCCCGTGTCTCGTGTTTCTTCCTAGCTGGCGATCTTTCCACATACCGAGAGAGCTTGAGATCTCACCCTGAGCCCCCGGCCGAACCGGCAAAGGGGGGCCTGTGCGGTCTCCCGGTGAGGAGCCACGAGCTCCGTCAGTATGGTTGAAAATGAATCAATCTGAACAGCCCCTAGATATACTTGCATGTTGATTTGCAGAATTAAATAAATTATAGATGATGTTGTATGCTTGTATGAGGTTAAATATGTAATTATTGCTAGTGGGTGATGATGTGGCATGTTTGCATGTTGAATGTTGAGTTTTAAGAGTTAGTGGGTATGAACTTTATAGGAGAGATAGGATTACATTTACGTGTAAAGTTTCATCTTCAAATTAATCATATATAAAGAGAAAAAATACAAAATTCTAACATATTTATAAGGAAAAGTACGAATTACCTCCTGAACTATCACGGTCGACTGAATTATCCCTTCAAACTCGAAACCAGACATCATTTACCCTGAACTTTTAATACTGGATAAATTACCCCCGATCCAATCTAGAGCGGTTTTATCCTACGTACACGTGGCAATCTAATCAGTATTTTTATTTTTTAAAATGGTGGGGCCCACTGTCACACTCTCTCACCTCCTCTGTCCCCTCTTCCTCTCTCTCACTCACTCTTCCTCTCTCTCGAGCGGCGGCGGGCGTTCCCTCGTAGCCGGCGAGGCGCACGGAGAAGGTGCCGAGGTCGTGGTCGCGGAACCTCTCGCACAGCGTCGTCGTCGTGGCCGGCCTCGTGGATAGCAGCAACAGGAGCAGCGGAACCTCCCGCGCAGCGTCGTCGTCGTGGCCGGCCTCGTACTGGATAGCAGCAGCATGAGCAGCAGCACAGTTAGCCCCAGCAAGCCCAGTGTCCACAGGAGGCAAGCTTGCGAACGACAACGACGACCACCAGGCGATTCGTGTTCGTGCAGATCGGCGGCGTCGCCAGCGTCATCCTTCTCTCCGACGGCCAGGACACGTACAATCTGAAGGACTGGTGGGCGCCTCGAACTCGAAGAACTACAGTCTGCTCGTGCCGCCTTCCTTCAAGCGCTCCGGCGGCCGGTGCGTGCCGGTCCACACGTTCGGCTTCGTGTCGAAACATGATTTCGGCAATAATAAAAGGGGGTAGCGTACGAGACCTAAAGTGGATGGATGCAGAGACAAAGGATTTAGACAGGTTCAGGCCCTCTCAATGAGAGGTAATACCCTACTCCTGTTTGGGGATTTGAATCCGCCGAGTGTGTATTGATCTGACGATCAGGTTGTCTCATGCCCCTAGAGGGGCTCCCTGCCCTCCTTATATAGGTTGGGGGGCAGGGTTACAAGATAGAAACCATAACCAATACGGTATCGGTTTCCTAAATCTACTTTACAATCTTATCAAACCAGGACTTTAGGCCGTTCCATAATATACAGGGAAACGTAATACCCAAGTCATGATCTGTTACATATTTCATATATATAAGTTATCCCCTATAACTAGTCGGATAACCATGCCGTGTGGGTATGGGGTACCCATAATCTCCACAGTAGCCCCTGAGACCTTCACAGTCGGAAAGATAATCTTCTCTCGAACTAGATTACTCCAAAGCCGAGTGCTTCAATCATCTTCGCCATGATCTCCCGAGTACTTTTTCCAAGTCAGAAGACTGTGGAGGGCTGGAAAATAAAGTCAGGTGCACCGACTAGATGCACCTAATAGGTGTAGCCCCCGACAATGTGGTTAATTGAACAAACCAAGCATATAGTCAAGGAATAAATAATCCAACCAACCGAGTGGTTTTGATAATCGTAATCAACCAAGTGACTTGATATCAATATATAGCATATGCGGTGTGAATCCTCCAAATAACATGATCCGGGTGATATACCAACTGCTTTGTAAAATATGATGAATGATATAGCAAAATAGCTATAAAGAAGCTTGAATGCTGTGAATAAAGAAATTTCCAAAGTATTGGGCATACGCCATGCGCACACTGCTTTAACAGATGTGCTTAAGTCCCTAAAAGACACATGGTTTCACCACACCTGGAAATATATGGCATATGTGGTATAACATCCGAGTAAGTAAACTCATAAAGGATTTACCAACCGCCTGAAAAATGACCATAATATATAATCAGCCTAAGCCATAATATTGGTCAATAAAAATGCACACTTACGTGGCGAAAAGCAATGATATTGTATCTAATCAATTGCTTAAAAATCCAAACAGCACCTTGACTTATATATAAAAAAGTCAGCGGGCCAGCTATATAAAGCTTTACTGTTTGACACCTTTTAAGATGCATTGTACCAACTCCTAAAAAGTTGAGTAACTGCGGTATAAAAGGATTTTAAGGTATTGGGCACTTGATCACGCGCACTTTGGCCTAAGCAAAAAGTGCCTAAGTCCCTAAAAGAACGTGACAGGCCACACCTGAAAATATGGGCTGCAGACATATTAGGCCTAGGCCAAAAAATATGCCTTCGACACCCTTTAAAGGATGACGCATGTAACATACTCCCGAGTAATAAATCTTCCGGGTAATATAGACCAAGTGTAGCTCATATGAATAGCTTCTGATATGAATGATTATCCCTTATGGGATACTCCAAAATAAATATAATAATTGAATCCCGACTGGCGCAAGTATTCGGTTGATAGCCCTTACGGGGAATAATAATTGGTCCAGTCTTTGAGCATAGAAAATAGACTCATGACTATGAATCCATGTGGAATGTATCCGGAACAAGTCCAAATTGGAGATATAATCCTCACGCTTGAGTTGATGAGCCCCTGAGCATATAGCTTGTCCTTCTGTCATAGTCAAAATTGTCTATTGGCAATAGCTGACGCAGTCGGCATGGAGATGAAATGACCAACATGAAGACGAAATTGCTCATCAGAAGTAACGGAAGATGTCAGTGGTAGTAAAGATGCCACCAATCAAATGTAATGAAGTTGCATAACCATGGAGGCGAAGAAACCAGTTGGCAACAGTCAGGTCAGCTAGCAGTGAAGATGTAGGCGCCCAACAACAACGAAAGAACAGTCGGTGGTGACAAAAGCAAACCGACGATGAAGATGTAGACGCGCATCAACGGTGATGGCGAAATCCACCAATCATGAAGATGAAGAAAATAATCGGCGGCGACAAACGCATCCGACGGTAATGATGATTAGCGGCAACAGAGATAGCCGACTATGATGACGAAGTTTCCCATCAACGGCAGCAGAGTAGGCTATGTTGATGAGGCTTGACAAGATGTTGATGAAGATGACGATGTCGGTGATCCAGTCAATAGCGATGTAGCAGCCGATGATAACGATGAGATCCTCTATCGGCAGTTGCGTAGTAGGCCAACCGTGAAGACAAATAATTGGAGGAGAGTTGATGTTGTTGCCCAACTCGTCTAAACCGAAATATTTGAAGTTGTTGAAGTAGAATGTCTGTTCCGAAGCAAAGATGAAGATAATGACTCCTGGAGTTGACTCATTGGCTGATTAATTGATTTCTTCAGCTTGACATAAAATTTGTCAAATTTTGAGCCTTATATTTGTGTAGCCCCCGACTCTTTGGTTAGTTGGGAAACAACTGAACATAGAGTCGAGAATTATAGCTTCTTGTCGTCGAGTAGTCATTGCTTGATTGAAGATATGTGCTGAAGGTGTCCAAGTAGAAATCCTGAATATTGGAGAGTCACTGGTTGTAGTAAAATATCATGGCATTGCATGCCGAGATGTCGAGGTTCACAAAGACGTCGTGGTTGGTGAAGTAGTAAAACTTGCGAAGTAGCAGCAATAGAGTTTGCCAGTGCCGAAGATAATAAAGATGAAGTCGCTCCACCATGATGACAAAGTTGCATCGCCGTGATGAAGTGAACACGAGTCGGCGGCAACAGAAGCAAACTGGTAGCGAAGACGCGCAGTTGTGAAGATAAAAGCACTAGTCGGCGGCGGCATAACCAGTCGGCAACGGAAGACGATGATGTCCATCAGTAGTGGTAGCTGTATAAACCAGACGTAGAGGTGAGGGCACTAGTCAGCAGCAGACGAGACGACCGGCGGTGAAGAAGATAAGGCCAATCAACACTGGCAGAATCATGCAGCCATGGAAGTGAAGAAACCAGTCGGCAGCCATGGCAAACGTAGGCAGCTTGTGTTGACGATACTGATGCCTATTAGTAGTGACAGCGATGTAGCCAGCCGTGAAGAAGGTAGCATCAGTTGGCGTTATAACAGGCCAGCCGTGCAGGCGGTGACACCAGTCAGCGGCGGATGCGGCGGCCGGTCGGTGAAGACGTAGACGCCCAACAACGGCAGCATAATAAGTCTGCCGTGCAGGCGGAAGCACCAATCGGTAGCGGCGAAGGCAAGCCGGTCGGTGAAGACGTAGACGCCCAACAACGGCGGCATAAAGGCCAGCCGTGCAGGCGGAAACACCAGTCGGCGGCGGCGAAGGCAAGCCGGTCGGTGAAGACGTAGGCGCCCAACAACGGCGGCATAATAGGCCAGCCGTGCAGGCGAGGACACCAGTCGGCGGCAGCGAAGGCAAGCCGGTCGGTGAAGACGTAGGCGCACAACAACGGCGGCATAATAGGCCAGCCGTGCAGGCGAGGACACCAGTCGGCGGCGGCGAAGGCAAGCCGGTCGGTGAAGACGTAGGCGCCCAACAACGGCGGCATAATAGGCCAGCCGTGCAGGCGAGGACACCAGTCGGCGGCGGCGAAGGCGAGCCGGTCGGTGAAGACGTAGGCGCCCAACAACGGCGGCATAATAGGCCAGCCGTGCAGGCGAGGACACCAGTCGGCGGCGACGAAGGCGAGCCGGTCGGTGAAGACGTAGGCGCCCAACAACGGCGGCATAATAGGCCAGCCGTGCAGGCGAGGACACCAGTCGGCGGCGGCGAAGGCAAGCCGGTCGGTGAAGACGTAGGCGCCCAACAACGGCGGCATAATAGGCCAGCCGTGCAGGCGAGGACACCAGTCGGCGGCGGCGAAGGCGAGCCGGTCGGTGAAGACGTAGGCGCCCAACAACGGCGGCATAAAGGCCAGCCGTGCAGGCGGAAACACCAGTCGGCGGCGGCGAAGGCGAGCCGGTCGGTGAAGACGTAGGCGCCCAACAGCGGCGGCATAATAGGCCAGCCGTGCAGGCGTGGACACCAGTCGGCGGCGACGAAGGCGAGCCGGTCGGTGAAGACGTAGGCGCCCAACAACGGCGGCATAATAGGCCAGCCGTGCAGGCGAGGACACCAGTCGGCGGCGACGAAGGCGAGCCGGTCGGTGAAGACGTAGGCGCCCAACAACGGCGGCATAATAGGCCAGCCGTGCAGGCGAGGACACCAGTCGGCGGCGGCGAAGGCGAGCCGGTCGGTGAAGACGTAGGCGCCCAACAACGGCGGCATAATAGGCCAGCCGTGCAGGCGAGGACACCAGTCGGCGGCGGCGAAGGCGAGCCGGTCGGTGAAGACGTAGGCGCCCAACAACGGCGGCATAATAGGCCAGCCGTGCAGGCGAGGACACCAGTCGGCGGCGACGAAGGCGAGCCGGTCGGTGAAGACGTAGGCGCCCAACAACGGCGGCATAATAGGCCAGCCGTGCAGGCGAGGACACCAGTCGGCGGCGGCGAAGGCCAGCCGGTCGGTGAAGACGTAGGCGCCCAACAACGGCGGCATAATAGGCCAGCCGTGCAGGCGAGGACACCAGTCGGCGGCGGCGAAGGCGAGCCGGTCGGTGAAGACGTAGGCGCCCAACAACGGCGGCATAATAGGCCAGCCGTGCAGGCGAGGACACCAGTCGGCGGCGGCGAAGGCGAGCCGGTCGGTGAAGACGTAGGCGCCCAACAGCGGCGGCATAATAGGCCAGCCGTGCAGGCGTGGACACCAGTCGGCGGCGACGAAGGCGAGCCGGTCGGTGAAGACGTAGGCGCCCAACAACGGCGGCATAATAGGCCAGCCGTGCAGGCGAGGACACCAGTCGGCGGCGACGAAGGCGAGCCGGTCGGTGAAGACGTAGGCGCCCAACAACGGCGCCATAATAGGCCAGCCGTACAGGCGAGGACACCAGTCGGCGGCGACGAAGGCGAGCCAGTCGGTGAAGACGTAGGCGCCCAACAACGGCGGCATAATAGGCCAGCCGTGCAGGCGAGGACACCAGTCGGCGGCGGACGAGGCGGCCGGTCGGTGAAGACGTAGACGCCCAACAACGGCGGCATAAAGGCCAGCCGTGCAGGCGGAAACACCAGTCGGCAGCGGCGAAGGCAAGCCGGTCGGTGAAGACGTAGACGCCCAACAACGGCGGCATAAAGGCCAGCCGTGCAGGCGGAAACACCAGTCGGCGGCGGCGAAGGCAAGCCGGTCGGTGAAGACGTAGACGCCCAACAACGGCAGCATAATAGGCCAGCCGTGCAGGCGGAAACACCAGTCGGCGGCGGTCGAGGCGAGCCGGTGGTGATGTTCTGACTGATCCATTCCTGGAGCGTAAGAGATAAGCTTAAAGCCATGAATCCCTTTTATGCATATCTGGATCTGGATCCTGCAGAACAAACATATAGGATGAGTAGTATCTGATATAAATATAATACTCGAGAAAAGTTCAAGCAGTTTATAAATACGTATTTCTTCTCTTGTTAATTTTGATTTCCCCGAGCAGATGACTCATTACGTTTAAACACTCTGCCCGACTAGTCATAGCCACCAAGCACTGGGAGTCGGCCTAAGCACTTCCCAAACATGCATATGAGTGACATGAGTTCGTCATTAATGGAACAAAGTTTCACGGATCGGAGTTTACTACTCGGGTACTTTTGCAATTATTAAGAGCAGAAAATAAATTTATCTCATCTCTATGCTTTTGATTTATTCCGAATAATACTTAGCACCTTGCGTTACTCGGTCCATCCAACGAGCCCCCGGGTGCTAGGAATCGGCCCAAAGGCAACCATCCATTGGCAAACCAAACGGAAAGCATAGGAAGATAGAACTCCATAACTCGATAGGTACTTTTGTACTCAGATTATGTCGCAAGCAATCAAGATAAATATTATGAAAAATATGATATAACATCTGTAGCCCCCGACTCACTACTCAATGGAAGACCAATTGGTGTAGTGAGGCAGAGGAAAAGGAAAAATATCATATAAAGAATAAAATAAATGATGACTTAGCTTTGTAATATTCCCCTTGGTGATGGCAGAAGTGGCCAATGTGGGAACAAAGTCGTCCATCAATAACAATGAAGACACCAGTCGGCGGCGACGAAGGCGGTCGACGGTGAAAGCGAAGATGCCCACTAATGGCGGCATGATAGGTCAGCCGTGTAAGCGGAAACACCAGTCGACGGCAACGAAGGTGAGCCAACGGTGAGGATGTAGACATCCAACAACGGCGGCATAATAGGCCAGCCGTGTAGGCGGAGGCACCACTCGGCGGCGACGGAGGCAGGCCGGCGGTGAAGTCGTAGACGCCCAACAGCGGCGGCATAATAGGCCAGCCGTGTAGACGGAGGCACCAATCGGCGGCGACGGAGGCAGGCCGGTGGTGAAGACGTAGACGCCCAACAACGGTGGTGTGACCAACCAACCATATAGGCGAAGACACCAGTCGGCGGCGACGGAGGCAGGCCGGCGGTGAAGATGTAGACGCCCAACAACGGCGGCATAATAGGCCTGCCGTGTAGACGGAGGCACCAATCGGCGGCGACGGAGGCAGGCCGGCGGTGAAGATGTAGACGCCCAACAACGGTGGCATAATAGGCCAGCCGTGTAGGCGGAGGCACCAATCGGCGGCGACGGAGGCAGGCCGGCGGTGAAGATGTAGACGCCCAACAACGGTGGTGTGACCAACCAACCATATAGGCGAAGACACCAGTCGGCGGCGACGGAGGCAGGCCGGCGGTGAAGATGTAGACGCCCAACAACGGCGGCATAATAGGCCAGCCGTGTAGACGGAGGCACCAATCGGCGGCGACGGAGGCAGGCCGGCGGTGAAGATGTAGACGCCCAACAACGGTAGCATAATAGGCCAGCCGTGTAGGCGGAGGCACCAATCGGCGGCGACGGAGGCAGGCCGGCGGTGAAGATGTAGACGCCCAACAACGGTGGTGTGACCAACCAACCATATAGGCGAAGACACCAGTCGGCGGCGACGGAGGCAGGCCGGCGGTGAAGATGTAGACGCCCAACAACGGCGGCATAATAGGCCAGCCGTGTAGACGGAGGCACCAATCGGCGGCGACGGAGGCAGGCCGGCGGTGAAGATGTAGACGCCCAACAACGGTGGCATAATAGGCCAGCCGTGTAGGCGGAGGCACCAATCGGCGGCGACGGAGGCAGGCCGGCGGTGAAGATGTAGACGCCCAACAACGGTGGTGTGACCAACCAACCATATAGGCGAAGACACCAGTCGGCGGCGACGGAGGCAGGCCGGCGGTGAAGTCGTTGTTGTTATCAGCAGTGGCGGTGGCGAAGACAAGCCGGCAGAGTGGACTCGCGGCCGATTGACCGGAAAGCTGAGACGCCTCGAGTCCATGACCAGCATCAATCGCCTCAATAGTGCCGCGTAATTATATGCGAACAACAACAAAAAATAGCAAGAGATTAATCTGAGATTAAAAATCAATATGATAAATAATGATAAAAATCAGATTGAGTTTCCCCCTGACTGATTTGGATCAAGTCAGAGAAGAGGAGCTTGAAGAAGTGGTCGACGGAAAGGAAGTGAAAACTCCCAAAGCGAAAACGAAGTCGGCGACTCATGAAATTGATTCCATCGCGCTCGTTGATAGGAAACTCGACGCAACCCCTACCTGGCGCGCCAACTGTCGAAACATGATTTCGGCAATAATAAAAGGGGGTAGCGTACGAGACCTAAAGTGGATGGATGCAGAGACAAAGGATTTAGACAGGTTCAGGCCCTCTCAATGAGAGGTAATACCCTACTCCTGTTTGGGGATTTGAATCCGCCGAGTGTGTATTGATCTGACGATCAGGTTGTCTCATGCCCCTAGAGGGGCTCCCTGCCCTCCTTATATAGGTTGGGGGGCAGGGTTACAAGATAGAAACCATAACCAATACGGTATCGGTTTCCTAAATCTACTTTACAATCTTATCAAACCAGGACTTTAGGCCGTTCCATAATATACAGGGAAACGTAATACCCAAGTCATGATCTGTTACATATTTCATATATATAAGTTATCCCCTATAACTAGTCGGATAACCATGCCGTGTGGGTATGGGGTACCCATAATCTCCACACTTCGGCACCGACCACGACGCGGCGGCGATGCACACCATCGCGGAGGAAACCGGCGGCACGCTCTCCTTCATCGAGAACCAGGCCGTCGTCCAGGACGCGTTCTCCTGCATCGGCGGGCTCCTCTCGGTCACCGTGCAGGAGGCGCGCCTCGTCATCACCTGCCCTCACCACGGCGTGCGCGTCAGGTCTGTCAACTCCGGCCGCTACGACAGCGTCATTGACGGGGACGGCAGGGCAGCGTCGGTGGACGTCGGCGAGCTCTACGCCGACGAGGAGAGGCGTTTCTTGGTGTTCGTGGACGTGCCAGCAGCCGGCACCGTAGAAGACGCCACATAACTGATCAAGGTCAGCTGCACTTACCGCGACACGGCGAGTCGGCAGTCGATGGTCGTCGACGGTGAGGACGCCGTTGTGCAAAGGCCAGTGGAGGTGAGCACCAGCACGGAGCCGTCCATGGAGGTGGAGCGGGAGCGTTTCCGTGTGGAGGCAACCGAAGACATCGCGGCGGCGCGAGAAGCAGCCGAGCGCGGCGCGTACGCGGCGGAGCGTTTCCGCCGCTTGACCTGTGCCCGCCCACCTCAATTCTCTGCCACGGCCCCGCCTCGCCTGCCTCTCCCGCCCGCCATGCGCGCAAGAGAGAGAAGAGAGAGAGAGGAAGATGGGAATAGGAGTACGACATGTGGTCCCACATTTATTTTAATAAATAAAATACTAACTAGATTATCACGCGTACGTAACGTAGAACAAAACCGTTTTAGATTGGGTTGATGGGGTAATTCGTCCGGTAAAAAAATTTCAGGATGAACAATGTCCGGTTTTTAAGTTAGAGGTACATCGATCGACCACAATAGTTTAAGGGTAATTCGTACTTTTTCATATTTATAACCTTAAAACTAACCGTTGGACCTTTTGTTTTTCTACTATAAAATACAATGGATTTAAGATAACACATAGGTATAATAACATTAAAAATATGTGCACAATTTTTAAATTTTTTTTTATGACATTTGTTAATTGATATTCACGGAATACATACGTGAAGTTTCTTTGCACAGGATATGTGCCCCCCAACAACGGCCCTGGCCCCGTGGCTTATTTATTTATTTTCGTCTGTCTAGGTTTGGTCGACACCTCCTTGACCGGAGTAACTGAGTGAGAGTGATGCCGGGCTCCTTTGCTGTACAGGGTGGACTGCACCATACGAGCGCCGTCCGATGCCAGCTTCGCTCTCCTCATATCAATTCAAGCCGACGGATCGCACTGCCAGCTCTCCAGTACAGGAATCTCGAGAGTCGAGGGCTCCTCCATGTCGTTGTGGTGGGCCCCACCACCAGCGTCCGAGAATTGAGACGCGCACCGATTCCTTCCTGCCTCACACGCTGCTCTCGCTGCCAGTCCGCCACCCACCGCCGCCCACCGCCGAGCGGCCTCCCCGCGCGGCGAGGCCAAACCCTCCCATGTCCACCCCGGCCGGCGTGGCGCCCCGCCGCTCCTCCAGGCTCGCCTCCAGCGCTCCTCCGCTCGGAGCCGGCCAGCCTTCCTCCTCCCCACTTCCTCGGCGCCGCCGCCGCCGCGCTTCGCCGTCTGGCTGCGCCAGGTTCGTCCCTCTTCTCTCCCAGAGAGTGATGCTCTCTGGGTGAACTTGTGATTCTAGTTTGCTATGCGTGAGCTTGACTGATAATCACATGAGCAGTTGTGAAAAGTGGGGAGTCAAACTAGACAGACCCTGTTCTTATGTACTCTATTGGGCGATTCGTGTGAACCATACTCCTATTTTGGTTCTAGGAGCCGATTTCTGGCATTAATATTGATTCTTCTGGTGTAGTGCAACTAGCTCTCTGTCCTGAATGAATTGATTGTGTATTTTGGGATGGATACACGGGAACGAATCTTATGCACACAAGTTTTTTCGTGTACACACCATGGACACCAACTAAAACATATCACCAAAAAAATCTATAAAAAAATATACATATACTTTTAGTAGTATTACATCTATATGTAAAGTCTCATATTCAAATTCATTATATATAGGGAGCAACGAAAAAAACAAATTTCTAACAGTGTCATACTCTTAAAACTGTTAGAATTTTTATCTTTTTTTGTTACAGCTCAAATATAATGAATTTGAGGTTAAGACTTTACACATAAGTGTAATACTATTGAAAGTACTTGTACAATTCTTTCTAGATTGTTTGGTGCAATTTGTTAGTTGGTGTACACGGTGTGCAAACGATAATGCCTGTGTGCACAGGATATGTTCCCTAGATACACTCATATGGTGATTGCAAACAGTTGATTTATACCCAGTAGAGGTAGATTTTTGTAGCTATTTCGGGTTTTTCGTATCTGAGCAGTGTATGATTAGAGGTAATTAGGGTGAAGCCAGCCGAAAATATTGTCAGGGTCAGCTCCATTGCATAGCACAGTAAACGATGATCGAAACAACATTTTACTAAAGGATTTCGAATTTCTTCAGGGTTGGCTAACCCTCATGAACAGGGCTAGCTTCGCCCCTGAGAGGTATACTCCCTGTATTCGATGCGATTTCTCAGTTTCCATTTTCCTACAACTGTGTTTTTGGTCACATTTGGTCAGCATTTCTTTCCTTACTAAGGATGGCGGTTACTGGTTAGTCTCAACATTTCAAAGAAAAGTCATTGCACTAAGGATTTGCTTCTTCTGCTACAGAGAGGTTGACAACTCGCCTCCTCCGGTGGTCATCTTAGATGACAACGAAATGGAGCAGCATGTTGAGGCAGAAGAAATGAAGAAGCAAGGGGAAGAGAGTGTGGAGGCAAATGAAGCAGAGGAGAAGGACAAGGATGCGGAGGTCTTAGAGGAACTACCTGATTGGCTTCCTGATGGTTGGATCATGGAGGTACGTTGTGGCGACAACGGCAACATCTACCGGGTATTCACTCTAACATATGCCCATACCTATATATCTCTGTGTGATATTTGATATTTGTAAGATCATTTGGGTCGAGACGTTACAGGTTTGGTCGCTTCCTGATCATTTATGTGCAGTATTACACTTCCCCGGTGTCAGGATACACATTCTCTACAAAGATGGAGACACTACATTATCTTTTTTCGGAGATGGATGAGCGTGTGCTGGAGTCTCAGGCGTGCGCCGATGACAATGAGCTTCATGTAAGTTGTACTCATGATGATGTGATTTTTTTTGTACTACTGTTGATTCCATTTGTGTTGTGCTTTCCTGCTTTTCACATGCAGAGAATGCACACATGGCTTCCAGATGGGTGGGCAATTGAAGTCAGAGCTGGGGGTAAGAAGATGGAAAAAATGTACAAGGTAATTTTGGACCTTGTCCTTCAATTAACATCAGGTGTATTCTGCTAAAAAAATCGGTTGTGGAAGCTACTGCCCAATTATTTAAGAGTGATGGAAAATCCTACTCCGTGTTACATTAAGAAAAACAGATAACAAAGTTCTCACAAGTACACCACATGCATCTTTCATAGAGTTCAAAGCAAAGTGCTGCATTCGAGAACCGATCTCATCTGGCCACAAACCATAAGATGAAGAAGACATCATGCAATCAAGGTCATACAGACTTTTATTACGTAAACATGATCGATACACCATGCCAACTTTCTTTAACAGGAGGATCATCCAAACAAAGAACATTGTCCACAGTCTTGAGTGACAACACTAATTCCTGCAGTTGTGCTGCTCCAGCCCTCATCTTCTCCTTGCAGTCATCCCTTCAGCGAATCTGTCCAAAATATTCAAAATAATTCTTGAGCCGACAGACATTTTCTTCTTAAAGCAGACTATATCCGGACTTTCATGCAGACCAGCAAAAAGCAGCTAAACCAAAAGAATGTAAATGTCAAGCAACTGGCTATGCCACCTGAATCCATTTAGAATACCGAGTCCTGTTCTTTTGTTTGTCTGAACTATCCAGTTTTAGATGAGAACAAACAACTTATACAAAAATTGTCAAAATTCGAATCAAGCGTTATTACTCATAACACCGCCAATGACTCTCACATGAAACCGAGGGGAGACGCAGAATAACAGTTGTGAAAACAAACCGTAGAAAACACCGAAAAAGTTTGGAGTGAAGAACATCCTGAACAACACCGTTGTGTTCTAGGATAGAAAAAGAATCCCCGAGATCACAGGGGGGTTCGAACAGAACCGTGATCATTTCAGGCACAACGATTCGCGACCTATTTTACATAATGATACAATATTAGCCAGTTGCACTCCACAATTCTACATAGGTCAGGTGAGAGGGCAGCCAAATAGAAGGTGTGTTAAAAAATCCATCAGTTTGAATAGACAAGGCAGGGTTTATCATCCTACCAGTTTATGTGGCCTATTTTGTTTTGCGTAAGAATAGAAATATTGTAAAGTAGCCACAAAAAACATTTGATTGTGACTTGTAAGGAAATCCTTGCCTTCCACAATGATACAATATTAGCCACATTGGAGCAAAAAACAAATTTCCTGTAATAGGTTTTAACTGTAAATAAGAGTCTTTATATCTCCACGATACAATATTAGCCACATTGGAACTTTTCATGATCGTTTGCACCATGCTTTAGATAAAATACATGTGGTGCAACATAGGATGGAATTGCTGGTAGTGCCCTTCAGGGTGGAGGCTGAGAGTTTGACAAATGATTTTTATCTGATATGATTATTTTTCAATTACATGTGACTAAAAATCCATGGAAATATGTTGTTGCAGTTCTATGTTCATCTGCCTACTGGAATGCGGTTCTTGTCGAAAGAAAATGTACTGCTCTATTCTAATGAGGGGAAGATTTCCAGATGTGATGTAAAGGGTTTGTGTGATACAAGCTCTGAAGATAATGTATGGTATTTGCTGTAAATATTTATGTTATTAGGCAAGTAATGCTTTTTTTTAGAGCTAATTGTTACACTTATTTACAGATTCTTGCAATGGTAGAATTTAATCCAGATGGGCTTCCAGAAGGATGGGTGAAGGAAATAATATTTAGAAAGTGCAATGATGGAATTAGGAAAGACCCGGTACATTACAATATAGCATGCGATTCTTTTGATATAATATGCTGGCATATGGGAACACATTGATTAATGTTTTCTGAAGAAACATTATCTTCTTGTGCAGTATTATACTGATCCTGTTAGTCGTCATGTATTCCGCACACTCAAGTCTGTAATCAACTACCTTGAAACTGGACAAATCACTAAACATGCCTATATTCCGAGGAGAAGCGTTACTGATATGTACTCTTTTGACAGGTGCACAGATCTGGTAATTACTTTTTTGTATTGTTTTTTCCTTATCAAAATTATGTTATTATCCTTCAAAACCTCTAACTCTCAAAGAAAAATCTGCATTACTTGCTTTTTAATGTTCTTAGTTCTTACACAGTTGAGCATGCAATTTTGATAAATATACGCAGTTTACTATCTGGTCCAGTTATTTCTCATTTAATTCAAGAGACCATAGAAGCTTTTGAAATGAGCAATACAGTGCTCTTCATGATACTGAAAATTGTTTTTTTGAGGGAAGATGCTGGAAATTCTTGTCAGCTTTCCCAAAGAGTCCACAATAAATCAAGTTAATATTGAGAATTGCTTGTGTCTTAGAGCCTTTGGCCATGCATAACCAATGTTTTGACAGTTTCTCTTTCACTGCCCTTGTACGACTCTTTGTTTTATCCTATGCCATTCTTTTGGATTGTCCATGTATCAGCTATTCCGCTTCAGCCTTCGAGCATAAAAAAGGGTAAAGTTGGGTCTATAAGTTTTGTTGACCTTATCGGCTCATTGTCCATCGAGTTGTAACTCGATTCTACTTCCTATTTTCATGCTTTCTGGCACAAACCAAATGGTTTTCTTTGAGCCTAAGTTTTAGAACTGAAATGTCAATTGATTTCTCATGACATTCCTGCAAATTTACATACATGGAATTTACTACAGAATTGGTTGAAAATATTATTTTAATACTTTACATGCCATTTCCAATCTAACAGTAGTTATCAATAACATTGACTGTAGTGTGAGTTGCTCTTAAATGTTTTTCTTTCATGGCTATTTGTGCTACCTTTATGGCCATTTCTGAGAAGTGTCAGGGCTTCTTTGAATAGAATTTGGTAATTGTTTTCAATTGCAGCCTCAAAGTATGCTGAAAAGACTGAAAATACAAGGAAAAGCAAAGAAAAAGTCTGTAGGAGCATCGGTCAAAGGCAAGAAACTATCTAATGGCCTGGCATCAAATAACTGTAAGTTCATGTAGCTGTTAGTTATGTGTGGTAATCACATTAGTACATTTCCTACAGTTATTGACTTTGCCTTTGGCAGTTATGTTACTTTCTGTTGAACACTAATTTGTAATACAACCTATTTCATAGAATCTGTACTCTGTCAGCGTCAAGTTACACATGCGACAAATGAAATACTTGGTATTAGTAAAAGGGTATTTTAGGTTATAGGTATTAAGTTTTTGTAGATGTGGATAATTATAACTACCACAGAAATTGGCACAAGATCATGGACAAGGGAGCATCATCTATGACAAATAAGTTGTCTAGAGATAATCATAAGCAGAAATAATAAAAAAAAACAACAAACAAGCAAACAATAAAACAGGGGAAATTTGCAGTGTCGAGATCGAAGGTGCTGCTGTGCTGGACATGGCCGCAGATGTGGAGTCCTAAACTTTTGTTTCAGTCATATGTCGAATCAGGTGACATGAGTCCTTGGGTTTGGTTTTAAACTAATAAGGAATTCAAATAATATGCGAGCTGCTTGATGTGCTTATCACAAGTAACATATCCTATATATTTATATAGTTCATTCCCACTAAGTGTAGTTAATGCTATTTCTCTCTTCTCTCATGAAGCCACATCATCCCAATTATTTTTAGCCTTTGGATGATAGATCTATGGTACAAATAGTTTCTTCTTTCTTCTCTCTTAAAACCATACAATCTCAATTGTTTTTTAGTTCAAAATTCATAAGTATCAATTACATAAAATATGTTCACCTTGCATTATATTTGCAATCATGTGTTAATTATATAAAACATAGGAAGCCATTTTATTTTGGTTTACAAAATATAATATAGCTTATTTTTACATACTATACAACTTAATTTACCGCAGCAACGGGGCGGAGTATTCATCTAGTATATAATGTTGTCACGGAAACCATCCACAATTGTCATGGCTTCACAAATAGCACTGCCCGTCATCCAATGTTTCTGTATTCGAATGAGATTACAATTTCCTGCAGTTGTTTTTGTGTGTAGCTTTTCTCTATATTTTCAAAATTGATATCTGAATTATCTTTAGTTTCCGAATGTCAGATTATCACCAGTAAACAGTTCACATAACCTGGAAATGTAGGCGAAAAATCTAGGCTGTAATATGCACACCACATTTTGGTTATGCCTATACCACTAAACATTCTTTAGGCTTATTTTATTTCTAATGGCCAAGGCATTGCTCCTGCCAGCTGATTTATAAATATATACATATATTGTTTTTATTTCCCTTGGAAACTGATATAATGACACTCAACACTTGATGCTGTAGTTATTGTTTTTTTCTGTTCTCAGTGAACTGGCTACTATACTAATCGATATGTTCTGGGCAAAATTCCTGGTTGTAAATGTTTAATAATTTGGGTGAAAGTTTGACTGCGATAGTTCCATACTTCTAGAGCACTTTACAACCATTAAATGAAGGAAATATTTGCTTTTGTACCAATAAAATTCACCTCGTTTTGTTTTATACCACCAAAGTCTTGCTGTTAAATGTATACCTCCAAATTTTTATTCTGTTTAGTTCTATACGACTTCAGCCAGTATGGGCCTTTATATTTTTGAATTTTTATATCTTTTTGGCAAGAAAAACATGTGGAATACCAGATCTAGCCTGTCGTGGCTCTGTCTGGATCAACGTGATGCGTGCAGAATACACCATTGTGGACAACTCGACTCCCTGGCACATCACCCTATGTGTGCTCAGCAAACTATGTTGCGTCCTCTGCCTCGTTACGCTTCACCACCTTTCCTGCTAGTCGGTTAAGGCATATGAACACCGTTCATCCACAAGATCTAAAGCTCTGCCTGGTTCATGCTGTGCTCAATTCATTCATTAGAGATGGGAGGAAAAGGAGAGATCCTGGACGAGCTCACTGTAGAAGTGCTGACTGGACCGTTTCGTGATGCGGTGCTGCTTGGCTGCCTGAGTCAGATAGCAATGACACACAGGTTCTGTTATGAAAATAGATGCACAACGGAGACACGAATTTTACGTGGAAAACTCTTGCGGGAAAAAACCACAGGCACCGACCGGCAATGATCACTATTGAGAAGTTGATTACAAACGTAGGGGAATAACAATGGGAACGTCACCACCCCTTCCAGTACGGCTTAGAAGAGTATATATAGGAGATAAAAGAAAGACACCTAATAGGAAAATACATGGAGTCCTACTAGGAAACTAATCCGAATATATTGTAGGTCTAAAATTCGGATCACATATTTAACAGGTTCTGAGTGGCATCACTTGTAGCAATGGGCCAATGGCTGAGGTATGGCCATACGGGGGAGTGTAGAGAAGAGGAGAAGAGGGTGGGGGTGGACAGCACCGGTGGTGGGCTTGCCAATGGTTCACCGGCGAGAGGTAGGCGTGATGGCATACCACAACTCAGCATAAGGACAAGGATGAATGAGTAGGATGAGGAAGGTAAAGGTGTCAGGGCTATCTGTAGAATACACAATGTGGATGGCAGTGGTATAAAAATTAATGGAGAACAATTTTGATGGTATAAAAAGTAAAAGAGATATTTTGGTGGTATAAAATTAAACCTCCCAAATTTTGGTGTTCTAAAACCAACATTTCCTTAAATAAAACACAAGTCGTTTTCACAATTTAGATTGCTTTATATAATTTGTATTGTTTTGTCCTCCATCTACCTGATTTCTAATTGCCACATCATATCTGAAGGTATGTCTTCTGGGTTGGATCCTGAAATCGGGCCAGAAGAAAGGAAACTTGGAACTGTTAAATCCATAACCAAAGAAGCAGTTAACTCAGATACTATCAAGCGATCAAGAGGAAGGCCACCGAAAATCTTGATGCCAACTATTGAAAGCACCAAACCTGAGATTGCATTAGTCACGTCAGAGGCTATCAAGAGATCAAGAGGTAGGCCATGGGAAACCATGATACAACTTATGAAAGCATTAAAAGTATGAAGGTTATTGGTAAAACAACAATGAACTCAGGTCATAGCATGGCTAAACAGGGCTGTAAAATTTGTATAGCAAAGATAAGGACTAAAAGCAGTGAACAGCGAAGTCAAGCAAAGAAATGCCCTATACTAGAGGTAGTTAACAGGAAAAAAGTGGAGCGAATTAAATTAAGAAATATTAGATGCAAATAATAAAATGTCACTTGGTGCCTGTCCCAATGCACTTTTTATGACCAATAGAAAGTTTAAAAGCACTAAGAAAATCAGAAATGTTGTGGTTTTGAAGCACATGTACATCGAGGATGCTTTATTACAACAACTATTCTGTTTGAAAGCTGACAAGTGAAATGAACATCTCTAACCAATCCCTCATTAACTAGTTATTTTTTGTCATGCTAGTGTTTCTCTGTTGTTATAATCGCCATAACATCTTTGTCTTGTGCTATTAAATATAAGCTGATTGCTGCTCTGGTCACCATGTGTGCTGCATGTGACTTGGAGATTCATATGTAGTCCTGATTATTCCATCATACATTCCTGAACTTTAGTTAGTTTCTTGCAGTACGTATCATGTTGTTGTGGAGATCACACAGAATGGTGGGATGTCGCCATTTGTTGTGTGATCTGCCAATGAATGTTTTCCTGCTTTTCTGGTTTTATTTCCCTGTAGCTGAACTGAAATGTTTCTAGTAATGGATAGGGGATGAGCTTTGCTCTTCTGTTTCCAAAAAAAAAAAAAAATGTTGTTGTGACTTTCCCTTTCCTGATCAATGATGAGATGTGTAGTGGTGTTACACTCCAATAAGCTTTTATCTTTTCTGATCTACTTCATTTACTTGCCAAGGAGAATGACTACATCACAATACTGAGAAGTAAGTTATTTCCATTTTCCTTTTGAATGGGATAAGGTGTGTGTTCTGAACAAAATTGTATATTTGATTGTTTACATGGAAGATTTGTAATAATGAATGCACTAATGTGATTGAAAATTAAAGAAGGGACTGAATTCCCTAGTATTTTGTGGGAAATGTTTTCAAACGTCAGTTTAAACTTCCCACTTATGAAGATAAGATAATGAGCCCTCAAACTTATTTAATTTAGGTTTGTCAATATTACACCAACTTAATAATATGTACCATGCTTTATGATTCTGAAGTATTTTTGTTTAGGTCCCGATGCAAATCCTATTTTTTTCTTTGAAAGGAACAAATCCTTTTGATTTAATAACATGTATTGAAAGAAAAGAGGTGAGGTGTATTTAATGTTGACTAAATGTATCGATGTAGCTTGCATAGTAATGCTACCACCTACTAGGCTTGGCTATAATTGCCAAAATATGAAATTAGTTAATCTCAGTCAATAGTAATATCAAAGCATACAAAAAGTCAATTTAATCATTCTGTTGAGCAATATTTGACTATTCTTTATGCTTGATTATTTCCATTCGGGAAACTATGTCCTCAACATTTTTTTTGTTGTTTTTGAATAATGTGAAGAATGTGAATTATTTTCTGTTATAACAAGTGGTATAAATATTCTAGTCATCCTATGATAATGTTTTGACATAAATAGCTCTACAAAGCATATTAATTGAATATGCAATTATGCATGCTACATTGTTTGCATTCTCTAGGGAAGTCTATATAATATATTACGCATTTCCCTTCCATTATGCCTAATGATTAGTTCGCCGGGCTGCATTTGATGATATTAATCTGTGGTCTTTTATGTAAAACAAATATTATTTAGAGCACTAAAGACTACAGGTCAAGTAGAAAAGACTGCCAAGTAACAACAAGGCCACAGTTCACTGGAAAGCAAACTAAAGGAAAAGAAACAAAAATGATGCTAACACTTGCCGTCACATTTTCCCATTTCTCAACAAGTTGTTCTTTCATTATTGGCAGCATATTAGTACTTTGTAAAAAAAATTGAAAGCATAGAAATATAGAATGTTGAAGTTTTCTTGAGCAAGAGAGTGTGTAAGGTGATAGCTGGACACGATCTGCTCTGCTATATTAGTAACAACATGAACTTACTGTCATGTTCTGCAGATATGGGGTAAGATCCTATAGCTTTCTATTGTTCATGATACTGTAGCATTACTATAGTACGCAATAAGTTTCCTTTGTTAAATGTTAGTTTGATTGCTTAGTTTTTTTTATCAAGTTTGATTGCTTAGTCAATAATATTTGATTAGTTTTCTAGGATAACAGTTCTTTCAGCTATTGATATATCTCAATTGCAAGTTTCTAAAGATATTTAGTTTTCTGTAGCCATCCTTGTTTATCTTCTATATAATGTTGAGTATTATGAGAGTGATAGTCAAGCAGAAAAAAAAGGGAATAATAGCCCCATCTAGTCTATCTCCTTTGAAAGAGCCACACTGTTCAGACTCTTCCTTTAAGGTAGTTATCCCATAATCCTGTTATGTAGAATGGACCCGGAAGAATCACTGATTAAATTTAGACATCTTTTATTGCTGAAGATTAAATTTAGACATCCATAAAGTAAGTCTAACAAGGTCAAAGATCTAAAGTAACATGAAAACAAAAATGCAACATTATGTCCATAAAAATCTTTCTTGTTTTGAATCTTCTATGGAAACAGGAAGTGCTTCTGTATTGAAATATCAGACTGCAGTGACACCAAAATTTTACAGATGCACGGCACAATTTTTTTGGTGGAAGCCAAAGGGCTTCATTTGCTGTTTAGTGGGACGCTGATGCAATATAAAAGAATGGTTCATAGTTGGTCGACAGACACAAAATCCCTTAAACTTTACTGAATTTTGCCCCAAGTAGTTTAATTATAACAATATTTATTTAGCTATTGTTCAATGTAATGGATCATATTTTGTCTTTTTAGATTTAGTCCAGTCTAATGATTTAACTTTTGCACATTTGCAGCTGAAGGTGTCAATTCTTGCTTAATTCATCTCTCTGAACCAAATGAAAAGATGGTCAAAGCCACCAGTGCAGTAGAACCTGCCAGTTCAAATAATGCCAAACGACATGGAGGGAGCCCGCAAAAAAAATTTAAGCACATTACTGACATCACTTTAGATTGTGCCAAGAGTTCAAATAAGGAGTCAGAGCATATTGTTACAGCAAAGAAATTGGGTATTGGAGGTGGAGAACAAGTGGCAAACGAAAATACATTGGAGCACACTAACATGAAAGAGCACCTTGGGGTAATCCAGGACTACACAAGCAACAGGAAGAAAGATAAATTGAACTTGATTACTGATCCAGATCTGCATGAGCATAAAAACGGCAAGTTTACTGAAAAACTAGCGTGCACTGCAGTTCATAAATTTTATATGAGGAGAAGTAGCAATCATACAGTGGCATTGAAAAAAGGATAATGAAAACAAGATACTCTTACCGAGTTTAGAGCCCTTCTCCAAACATAATTGGAGCAGAATAAAGAACACTTCAATTCCCTCGTAAGTAATGAAATAGCTGAATGCGATTGTACCTTGGGCAATATGAAGCAAGTGTAGTTTCCATTGAAAATGTGCCCTTTATTTGGTACATTCTTGAGAGAATAATGCGATATCAAACGACTAATTTGATTGTCTATTTGGATGTTTCCCATTTTTCTGCTAGGGTCAATTTGGAAGACTGATCTACTACCTCCGTTTCAGGTTATAAGATTTTTTAGCATTGCCCACATTCATATAGATGTTAATGAATCTAGCCATGCCCACATTCATATAGATATTAATGAATCTGTGGCTAGATTCATTAACATTTATATGAATTTAGGCAATGCTAAAAAATTTTATAATATGTAACGGAGGAAGTAGCATCTATGGGCCTCTGGAAAACGATCTTTCAACTTGCGCAAGAAGCAAGAGGTCGTTTTTGCCTTGGACATTACAAGTGGCTCCTACTACTTTTGCCAATACAATTAGGAATTAGGAATTAAAATTAAATCAGAGAAATAGTCGTCCTGTACAGGAAAGATTGTTTTTAATACGAAAGATTGCAGTTTAACTTGCTTTAGACCTTTAGTTGTGCACTGGCACCTCTAATGTACTGTTTAGAACTTTAGTAAAAATAGCTGAATATTAGTCGAAAACCAATTAAGTTCTTCGCTGTCATCCTCTTGAAACACTTAGCTATATCTACCCTTTTAAAGAAAAGGTTCGTGCGAACATGTTAACATTCCTTTTGTTCCTAGTCCATATCTGAATCAGGCCAACTTTTCCTTTGTTTCATGCACGTAGATTCTTGGGTCAAATCTAAACGGTTGAATATGGGCCATGTGGCATAAAGTAGGCCTTTTATTTATCCTTTTTGTTTTTTTTATTTGAATATTTCTATTATAAACTTCCTACACTCTTGTATTCTTGTATTGGTATGGATAGAGTTCATATACTTTTATGTTTCAACTAGCAAAGTGTCCGTGCGTTGCACCCGGAACACTAAAATTTCATGAGATGATTAATTTTTGTGAATTGAACACTTTAAAAGAATGATATTTCTAAGAAAATACACAATTAGAACTCATCACTAACAAATAAATCAATCCAAAAATAGATGTCGGATATACCTTTTATGACAAATCAGTAAAGCTAGGAAAGAAAATTAGAATAACCAATTCCATTGAAAGTAGGATGTTCTAAATGAATTGTTTCGTGTAATAGCACACAATCTGTAAAAGCCATGTAGCAAAATAATCAAGTTAACTCAAACAGCTCAATTAGCTCAAATCCTTAGACAAATACTTAAAAAATGAAATGAAAAAAAATGCAACTCGATTAGAAAAGAGAAAGTTGCCGTCTCGTCGTCATCGTCACTGTGTCGTTCATACCTGAAGGGAAGTTCCTCGGGCCGGCGAAGTACTCCTCCGCCGGGTGCATCGTTGGCTTCATGCGTGTCTCTTGGGATACGCGTAGGCTACGATAGCATAAATCAAAATTTTCTATCGCGTAAACCAGGAACCATGCAAGTATTAGATCATATATCGTTACCACTCGACGCGCTGTGCAACGTAAGAAGACGCTGAGAAGTCGAAGGAACTCTCGCGAAGTAGCGCGCATCGATGTAGAGGAAGTAGTCGATCGCACCAGCTCGACCTTCTCCTCCTCGTGCGTTCTCCTCGCCGTACTCCCATGCCGATCAGCACCGCAAACCAGCGGCGCCTCTACCGGTATCCATACGTACAGGGATGGAACGCCATGTGCAGATGTGCTAGCACCCGCGCGCGGCTAGGGTTTTGCTCGAGGAGGGAAGTGATGGCTAGGGTTTCTCACGTGATGCAATGCCTCCGCCGGTCACACCCCTTACGAATATATAGGATCCATCACTCGGGCCTCCAAGGCCCGTAGGACTCCTATTCGGATCCCTATTCGAATTAAGCTCATGTTGGATCTCTATCCAATCCCCTTATTCTGGCCCATTAAGCGTGCGACCCTGTAGGTTCATATATACTCGGCTGTAACCCGAAAACTCCTTTTCGGTCCATGCGTCAACAGCGGCCCCTAGCAGAACGTATTTATCCACCGGGCATACATAAAGATCATATCGGCTAAACCTCTAGTGTATACTTGTATGAACCCCTTTGCCTCACGATATCGATTAAGCTCAAGGCTAGATATGTGCCATTCTCTAATAGCTCAATCATTCACTCGAACCTGTTGATAGATTATATAACTTGTGATTGACTCCTCAATCACCTTTGGCATGGCCATGCACTTCCATAATCTACAACATCGAGGGGCCCAGAGATATCTCTCCATAGAAGGGGCAAATCCCATCTTGATTATTCATATCCCACTACATGTTTCATAGTATACCCGAAAACTACTTTTATAACTACCCAATTACGGAGTAGCGTTTAGCAGTCCCTAATTAAGCTACTACACATGTTGAGAACCATGATAATCTCAGGTCTAAGAATTCAACACCAACACTCAATGAGATCACTGATGACACAACACATATGGCTCTTGCAGTGTCGCATGTTGGGTCTATCCAACAACATGTTCACCAACATGTGTCCACATTATTAATTTGGTATCTCTATACCATGATCCATGAGACATGATCATCAATTAATACATGTGCTGATCATATAAACATATTTGTTCTACATATGATATTTGATCAGGGATCCTTTAGAAATAGTAACAAACAACATAAAGAGTCTCATGAAAGAATCACATATTCATTAACCAATAAGGAGTTATCTGTTTCAAGGAACAATGTCGGATAAATATGTAAACATTGTATGTGATACAATCATCTCTATGATTGCCTTTAGGGCATATCACTAACAGTGTCACCGTTGTCGAGGGGGACGACCCGACCGCCGGCGGCGACCAGGAGATCGTGGTGCTCTTCCGCTACACACGCTACTCGAGGACATGGAACAGGCGCAAGGGCATTGCGATTCGATGAGGACCAAGCTGAACTGTCTCCGGTACATCGTCTCGCCCGCCATCGACCTAGCGAGCTTGTTGGCATGGGACAACTCATTGTTGGCGCTGCTGATATACCCTTACTCCCCCTGACGTTCACGCTTACTTATCCCCAACGGTGGCCCGACATGGAGCGGATGGGGGAAGATGGGGCCACACCGATCGATCTGATGAAATGAAAAGGGAAGGAAACGAAGAAATATAAGGGTCACTAACGGGTGAGCCCTACAGGATGCCTCAACAGGTTATAGCAAGTCGAAGCGCTACGTCAGCGAAACCGCCCACCAAAATCGTTGAGGGAGTCACATCGGTTTTAATAGTTGGGGTGCCAAGATATCCGGTATTGCGGATCATGGATATGAATTAGATTGGAGCTATATTTGAGGGAGTCAAAGTGGACTTATACCTTAAAAAAAAAGACCAAACAGACCGAATTTGACCCAATCGGCCCAACAAGCTAAAGCAACTCAATTGACCAACCCTAACTCCGGCTCTCTCCCACTCCACATCGCACGCCGCTTCTCTCCCACTCTGCATCACGCGTCGCCATTTTTCCTCCACATTGCTCCTCCTCTTCCACTCTGCATAGTGCGTTGTGTGTCGCCGCCGTTCATACATCGTCTCCTCATGGCCTCCTCCTCTCCGTCCTCACGTAGCACCGCCGTTGCTATCGCCGATGGTCCTTATCGAGCCACCAAGGCCACATTGCCCTGTCGCTTCGGTCAAGCCTCGTGGCACGCAGTGAGGGGGTGGTTCTATGCACTGGGCTACGTCCGAGCCACCGATGGTCGCCTCCTCCTCCCCGTTGCCCCGCTGCGTCGGCCAATGCTCGGTGGTTCAAGGTGAGGGCATAGACTATGAGCAGCAGTACCGTTGATGATTTTTGCCGTAATTTTTATTTTTCTTCTTTTTTCTTTTTTGAGATTATCAGTCGGTTTTCGATGTTGTGATTTGTCCTCCATACACAATTAGGATTTTGTATCATCTCAATTTATTTATTTTTGGTTTGGCCGCCGTACACGATTATGCTCATGAGATGGAGGGCGCCGCTCAGTTTGACTTTACAGACGAAAAATTTGTGACGCACCTATAGCCCATTATAAGTGGTGACACCAATAATATTTTATACCCATTTTTTAAAAACTGGTACATATATATCTGGGATATATGTGTCCGTTTTATATAAAAAATAATACACTCGTGTAGCTAAACATAGCCGCATGGAGCGAGGAAAAAATATAGCAGCGGCTGGCGCTCTCCCCCTCCCCTGTGCAGCGGCCGACGCCTCTTTGTCCCTCTCTCCTGTGCGGCGAGGCCTCTCCTCTCTCGTGCCCGTCTTGTCTCCATCGCCCCCTCCTCCTCTCCCTCTCGCCTCCCTCCTGCGGTGGCAGCGGGTTGGTGGCGGTCGTGGGTGGATCTGGCGGTGGTGGCGGCGTCGTCGTTGGCAGCTCCCTCCACCCCCTCTCACCTCCCTCCAGCGGCAGATCCGGCGGTGGTGGCAGCTTCGGTGGCAGCCACGGGTGGATCCGGCGGTGGTGGTGTTTGCTAAGGGTGGATCCGGCAGCGGCGGCTCCCTCTGCCGCCTCTCTTCTCCCTCCGGCGGCGGTGGTGGCATCGGCGGCGGTTGCGAGTGGATCCGGCGGTGGTGGCGGCGGCCGAGGGTGGACCCGACGGCAGGGGCGCGAAGGTGATGCCCTCCAGGCAAGCAACTCTGGTGCTGCTCCATCTCTCCCATGTCTTTCTTTCTTCGCCGACCGTGTGTTCTGTGCTGTTGTCCGCTCCTCAGCCTCATGCTGATGGCAGCAGCTTTTGGTCTTTCCTGTGAATCTTTGCGAGTATTTTGGAATTATTTGTTTGAGTCCGATTTAGTTTGTTGGGCTGTGGTGTGGATAGTTTGTTTTGGAATCACTTGTTTGATGACTGCCAAATCGGACTGGAAAAATATTGGAAAGTTGTGTGGGCGAAGAAAAATCGTGCAGACGGACGAAATCGGACTGGCACAACCACTCTTTTTAGATGTTTCATAATATAAGGCATGCATGCATGTAGGCAATTAACTATGACCACTTCTCTATTAAATTATTATTTTTTTTAAAATCCTCCACTCTTATGTTTTCTAATTCTATTGGATGCATGCATTGTATTTATTAGGATGATCCAAACTATAAGATGATAATAATTATTTTCTTGGTCATTGGGTTAGGGGTGGTTATGCCTTATATTTTGGAATGGAGGGAGTATGAATTTTATATACCAAATGTTATATTTTCTATAAAGTTTATACGAATATACATAAAAAGTTTCTATACTTTGTATAAATTTTCTATAATTTATATTTCTATGTATAAAATTTATACCGGATATTTTCTATTTTTCTATGTATAAAGATTAATATACTGTATACATAAGCTTGGGTTATAAATGGACTTACATATACTTGCGGCCCAAAACCGAAATAGGCCAACCAGCATGTGGGCCGAAAGAGGAAGTCATGAGATGGGCGAAATAAGGAGGTGGGCCGACTAGCACGTGGGCTGGCTTGTTGGAATCTGTCGTGGTCACACGTGCATGTTAGACTCGCCCACCTTTCGATAGGGTTTATAGAGTAATTTTAGGCATATTAAATCTACTATAGGATTGGAGAAATAGTGGTTTTTGGACCAGATGTAATCTGTGAGGCCAAAGAGAGTTGCTCTAATAAGGGATAGATTAAAGGTAGGCCTTATTAACATTTCGATAGGGTTTATTTCGATAGGGTTTATTTAATCGCCGAAGGGATTTAACCTTTAAAAAGGAAGATTATGTGTATCTGAAGGTGACTCCAGTGAGAGGAACCAAGAGGTTTCAGGTGAAAGGAAAGCTAGCCCCCAGATATATTGGACCATTCCGGATCATTGCTCATCGAGGAGAAGTTGCATATCAGTTGGAACTGCTGCCTTCGATGTCTGGTATTCATGATGTGTTCTACCTATCTTAGTTGAAGAAATGTCTTCGCGTGCGAAAAGAGGAAACACCGTTGCAGTTAGTGGAGTTACAACCAGATTTGACATATCGTGAGGTTTCAATCAAGATTCTAGAGATTGTAGAGGGAACTACGAGGAGTAAGAGCATTTGTTTCTACAAAGTTCAGTGAAATCATACTGAAGCTGAAGCCATATGGGAGCGTGAGGATGATTTGAAGGCAGAGTTTCCGAAGTTGTTCCCAAGCTAGTCCGAATCTCGGAGTCGAGATTCTATTTAAGGGAGGAAGGTTTGTCACATCCTGATTTTTTCACTTTCCTTTCTTTTCGCCTATTTGCGAAAATTCACCTTTGGTTTGCTTGCCTAAAATTAGCTTAATAAAACTTTCATTAAATCAAAACAATTCAAAGTGATGAATTATGCTGTTGGGTTTGTGTTGGGTCCCAGAACTAATGATTCGGAAACCGACATGTTTAACTGTATCAAGCCCTAAATCAGTAGATTGATATAGGTTAAACAATCTGGATCTTTATCGCATACATTTGATCAAGGCTCCAAAGGAGATTTCTTTATATAAAATAATAGGGTATTTACAAGGTTGTGGCTAACTATTACAGCAAAAGCTATAGAATGACTTAACTCCAATGTTTGGCTATAGACTTAAACCATCTGTCTAATCTATATTTGCGAATTAAGTTAGAATGAAACTAACTTATGTGATTGAATTCCCAGCTTCGGCAAAAACTCCAAATAGACTCTGAAAAAGAGGGGTTGAAGCAAGGGTGAGTACAACGTACTCAGCAAGCTATTATATTAATCAACAATGAATGCATGAAATGGTAACATCTGTGTAGAGCTAGGTTTACTTGCAGAAAGGCTGAGAATGTAGAAGTATAAAGTCTATGATGTTTGTAATGCAATAGTATTTAATAAAATATGGAATTATGTTTCTAACCAAGATGCCATTGTGAGTCCCAATGCCCGATACCCGTGAGCACGACTATTCGAATAGTTTTTAAGAATATTCATACTGCAGTAGATGTACGCTTTACCCGCAATCCATGACGTGCCAAACACATTAGCCTTGTCATGGCAAAGCTTTTCGGTTACTAACATCAGTGGTAATTGTTCCATGAACTCTAGTCCCCATACGCTCTGAACGTAACGTTATTAGCAGCGAGAGGAGTTCTGGCGTTCCCGAGGTCTTTAAAGAGAACTGATTGTATGACACCATGTCATCGCAATCAGGGTTCACAAACAAGTTGACGTCAATAAATCTCATATATTTACCTGTGCCTCGGTAAATATCACAATTGCCCTTCGCGGCATAAATTTGCCTCCTGCGCGAGGACTTAAGAAGAACCACTATACAGAGGTACCACCTTTGCTAGATAACTTAATCAGCTAGGTCTATGCCCATACGAGAATTGCGGTCGTACTCATATGTTCTTCACATGTACTTGGCTGTCTTATATCGGTTGGAACAGTACTAGCCACCCGGAAATCAACCATTTCTACCGTACTGTTCCAATCTAAGTTCATTATATTTTTATGCAGTCTAACTAGGCATGGCTAAGCAAAAGCTAGCATATATCTGGTTTGCTATATGTTCAGGTTATGCATTCAAAATCATGAATGACTAATGCATGAGATATTCGAGATATAGAATATAGGATAATAATGCTCAAAGGAGAGGAATAATAACTTGCCTTGCTCCAACGCAAATAAATTCAAGATAGGCAACCTGATTATCCAATGCTCGAAATACCACAGGTTACCATCCAAATATAATAGACTCTACTGAAGAAGAGGAAGAACCAAATTCAATAAAAGCCATAAAATAGCAAGAAAGCAAGAAACGGTTAGAAGGGCTAGGGTTTAGGGTATAGCCTATCTTTTTTATAGGGTCTTGGGATTATTGGGCTAGTATTGGCTGAAGTTGGGCTTTGGTAGAAGAATGGCCAGGATTTACTTGTTCTCGAGTCGATGCTGAAATAGGATAGCATATCGGCTCGTATTTCATGTATAGGTTATAGGTAGTTGGAGGGTAAATGGTTGTGATGATATTCTAGCTGGCGTGGGGTCTGGATAGCAAGCTGATTGAGGTAGGATAAATATCAGCTAGGGTTTAGGTGTTTGCTGGTCGTTGCTAGAGTTGGGCAGTATAATGACTAGAATTGGTATCTTCTCTAGCCGGTGTCAACATAGAGTATAACGGCTAGAGGGATAGGAGGTTTGTGTGGGTTTAGTGGGGAGGAAGTGTTACTCCGACAACCGTGAGTGGCGGCGGAGCGGCTAGGATCACACAGAGCCCAAGAGCTAACTGTGTGGTGTGCTGTGGAGGTCGAGGGAATAGTGAAGCTCCGACCACTATACGCATCGAGGCGTGGGGTGCCAGGAGCAGCACTTCGACCTTGGGTTTGGGTTTTGCCTGGCTTTACAACCAACGGTCCGATGTCGGGGATAGTAAACCGAGAACGTCGCTATGGAAGGCGTAAAGTTCCAACCGGCGGCTTTTTAGTGGCTAAAGGGTATTTTGGATTAAAAAGAAATATTTGAAAAGGCAAACATAAATTCAAACAGTATTTGAATAAATTCAAATAAAATATTAAAAGAGCAAATTTGGGGTCAAAAGATTGGGTTTGAATTTAGATAAATTTAGGTCCAAGTTTCACTGGAATCGGATCTACGGTTTAGGAGATATGGGCTTCTAAATAATAGGATTTGAATTAAATAGGGAAAATACAAAATGTTACTGTGCAGGGGCCCACATGTCAGTCTTTCTTTTTCTTTTTCTCTTCTTTCTTCTTCTTCTTCCTCCCGTCATCTTCCTCCTCTCCTTCTTCCCGTGTAACAACAGAGAGAGAGAAGGGGCGCTGGGGCTCCAGTGGCCGGGGATCAGCGACGTCGGCGGCAACTTGTGTTCCCGGACGACGCGCATCTGGGGAGGATGGTTTCCGGCAGAGGGAGATGAGGAGTTGGCCGGAACGGCAAGTAGAAGAGCTTCTCTTCGGCTGCAAAGGAGGTGGTTGTGGTGGTTGCTATGGGGTGGGGGAGAAGGGAAAAACGGGAAAAATGGGTTCGCCGGAGGGAGGGGGAGTCAGTGGTGCAAGGATTTAGCTAGGGGAACTATAGAGGAGGAGATCGACCGATGGCGGCGTCGGCCGGACTTAGGAGAGAGAGAAGAAGAAGAGCTCAAGGCTCGGATGGGGAAAAGAGCAGGGGTTTGCCGGCTATTTATAGGCGGTGGACGTCGGTTCATGAAGGTCGGTTCGCCGGTGGAGGACGAGGAAGGCACGGCGACGGCTGCGTAGGGGAAAAGAAAACGGCGCCGGCCTCGTCTCCTGATTGGTCGGCAACGGCGGCGCGTGCACGTGGCGGCCGCAGAGGAATTGGCGGCGGAGAAGGAGGAGCACGGCACGGCGACTGACGTCATGGATGATTCCTTGGCGACGACGGCAAGGTGGCGGCGGCGCGCACGCGCTCCGATGGCGCACGGCGGCGCCCACAGAAGGAAGGGAGGAGAGAGGAGGCGGCTCAGCTGAGGCTGGGCCGACTTGGGCCGCATGAAAGAGAGGAGGGAAAAGGGGAATTCGGCCCAATGTCAAAAAGGAAGAAGTCTAATTTTTATAGAGGTTTGGATGGCTGCAAATAATTTGAACAGGAAGTTTTGGAAGGAAATTTAGCAAAGGAGGGATTTTCCAATTTATTTGAGTGCAATGTTTTTGGAGATAGAATATAATGGACTAAATATCAAAGCACTCAAATGAGAGGGGAATTAACAATATAATTCCTCAATATATATATTCGGAGGAAAATGGTTGGAGGTAAAGATAAAAAGGGTTTGAATCCTAGATTTGATAGCAGAAATATTTGAAGAATTATTTTTGGCTAATAGGGAATCAATTTGGAAGAGGAGGATAAAATAAAAATCTATTCTTCTTAGCACAAGAGCAATCATTCACAATATTTGCAATATTGCTATTCTTGTGCCGAATAGGAAATCAAGCCATAGAGATTAATGATGGCTAGATCAAAGGGAGGAATTTAGATATTTGAAATTTGGAAAGGGAACTAAGGATATGCTTGGAATCGAAGGATAGGTTTAAGATCAAAGGATGGGTTTAACAATTAATTCCAATAAAATTGGAATTGCTTCGGTTTAAATTCTAGCACAAAATGGGAAGGTTGCTTGGACCATAATTCATAAAGGTAAAAAGGGTTTTCAAACTAAATTTAAATAAAGGAAGTTTTAGCGAAAGAAAGTTTTAAATCGAAATCGAATCAAGAAATACCTCAAGATAGGTTTTAAATAAAAGTCATAAAAGAGATTAAATAAAATAAGTGGTTTTATGCAAGTTAGTTTTAGGAGGTGTCACGCCCGGAATTTCTATCCAAAATTCCAAACGCTTACATGTGTGTGAACCCTCGTCCAGGAATCAGCCGAGGCACACAATAACAAATTGATAATAGAGTACAATTATTACTCTAATTAAGAAGCGAATAAAAAGTCATTACAGAGGTAGATAGTTCCTCTCAATCAATAAAGATCTAAGCAGCGGAAAATAAAATAAACGGCGCAGACGGCTCCACTCCACAAGCAGCTTGACCAAGGCTACACCTAATCCTCCACACCATCAGCATCATTGTAGAACTCTTCCTCTGATGAATGATTGCAAGGTGAGTATATGACATACTCAGCAAGCCACGCAGCAAATATGCAAGTGCTCAAGATAACAAAGGATGGCATAATAGGTTTTCATTTGCAAAAGCAGCATTTAGCAAACATTTGAGAATTTAATAAAACCGTTGAGTAATAATTAAACAATATTAATCCAACACTATACAACGTACCCTGTTGTATAGGCCCAACCATTCTGAACAACCAAACCCAGCTGTACAGATCTATCTCCAAACCAGGAATATACCATTCCAAACCAGGAGCTAATCAAATTATTACCAGTTATAGCATCTTCTAATATGGTGAGAAGGGTGAGACTAATCACGAAAGACATTGTTAGACCCGCCCATAACCGCGGGCACGGCTATTCGAATAGTTTTACTCTGATCAGAGGTGTACCACTGTACCCACAAGACACAACCCCACATCATGTCACCATGTGCCTCAATACCACCACGGTACCTCGGAAAAGAGTTGTGACATTACCTCTCGTACAACACAATCCACCACAGTGCACCACTCCCGGATCATAATCACCCCCTTATAAACAAGGTATGGACTCCCCAGCGAACCCCCGTGGGCTTATCTCCGCCACTTCTCAGTCTGGTGCTCCGCAATGAACCATGCTATACAAAAGGTAAAGCCGTTGCCCACGCTGGCTTGTGGTTGGCACGGTAAATGATTCACAACCGAAACTCGTGAACCGGTCCTTAATTGTCATGAGCACGACCATCAAAACCATGTGCTCACAACCCACCATTATCAGGTTTTAGTTGGCACATTAATTAATTAACCAATCACGATTGACCATCGTGAGCTATCAGTAAGCCATCATGAAATAATAGTGAGTCATAAGTTATCCCAATAGTGTGCTAATGTTTCTAAGCATGGCTAAGCAATCACATGTAATATCTAGCTCTACCAATATATAAAGCTCAACTAGATCAAGTTATAATAACCCAAAGTATCAAGGAATAAAGTAATCAAGAACAAAAGGGCTATAACAAAGAATAGGTTAATTCCACCCAATGACATTCAAAAATAAATGCAATAGTTGAATAGAAACAATAGCTTTAAATAGGATCAACATGCTCAAAGGGTTATTTGGGATCTGTGTGACTTGCCTTGTTGGCCTTGGAACTCTTCAAACTCTTCTCCGGCGAAAACGGACTCTCCGGAAACGACGGAATCTGAAACAGAAAGAAGCGAAATCACCAAAACAACACATAAGCAAGCATGAACAGTACATGTGGATATTTTTAACATGTAGATCTCAATTTTAGAAAAATTTAGAGACTTGAACCAACTAAATCGGAGCTAAGATGAATTAGTTATGAATTTTTGAAGATTTAATCGGATTAAAACACTTATATAGATTTTAATTGAATTATGACGCAATAATGAATTATTTTTGAAAAGGAAAAGAAGGTTTATTGCGTCAGCGGCTAGGGTTTCGGTGGACCGGGCGCACGGGCGACGGTTCACGCGAACGGACGGCCGAGATCGACTTGATCCAAAACGGACGGCCGAGATCGAACGGTCCACGACCGGCTCACGGCAGACGGCCACGATGACGTCAGCGGTGACGTCACCACCGGCGGCGGCTCGGCGGCTCGGGCGCGCAAACTCGCCGGCGAACGGCGGCGCTTCGGCACGAACGAAGGGCACCAACGGGTAGCGGACGGCACGGCGAACCCACCGGTGACCAAAGAAACGGCGGAGGAGCAACGGACGGCGACGGCGACGAGGAAGAAGCGGCGGCGACCTTCGGCTTGACGACGGCGGCGGTGCTCCGGCGGTCTTCGGCGGCGGCGAAGGAGCGGACGAGGACGGCGACGACTTGGCGACCACGATGGCGATCTTCCCGAGCGACGACGACGACCGGAACGGCGGCGGCGCACGGCTGGAGCGACGGCGGCGACGGCGGCTCGAGGTTACACGGCGCTAGGGCGCTACGGACGACGAGAGGCGAAGGCGAGGGTGGCGACGGGTAGAGGAGACACCGGGGAACCTTTTAAAGGGGCTAGGAGACGGCGGCAAAGGCCCACGGCGGCCGGCGACGAGATGGAAAGATCGGGGTTCGAAGGAAAGAGGCCGATCCGAATCGAACTCGATTCCACGAACTTCCAAAACGAATTAGCCGATGTTTCCAAAGGGGAAAAGGTAGAGGAGATCCCGAGGATCATTTCCCCTCTATCAATTTCACCGGAAACGGAAAGGAACGGCCGGATTTGGAAAGGAACGTCGGCGGCGCGAAACTAGGGTTTCGGGCGGCGGCGGCCGGAGGTAGACGACAGGCCTGACAGGTGGGCCCCACCTGTCAGCGAGCGCGGGCGGCTACGGACTGGGCCGGACTGGGCCGAAGAGAGAGAGAAGGGTTTTGGGCCGACTTTCGGCCCAAAGCCAAAAGAGACTTTTAAAAACCTTTTTCAATTTAAATTATTCATGAAATGCAATTCCATTTATTAAAAATACTTCCTTAGCTCAAATAAATCCCAGAAAAATCTAGGAATTATAGAATTAAGCAAAGTATTTAATGAAATTTTATCTGGCCCCATTTTATATTGGAATTTATTAATTAAAAAAATAGATCTTCTCTTCTAGGCTTTTAAAATAAATTCTAAAAATTCCATTTAAACAACAATTTATATATTTTAAATTTTCAGGGTGTGACAAACCTACCCCCCTTAAACAGAATCTCGTCCTCGAGATTCGGAAGAACTGGCGAACAGATGCGGATGAGCTGACTTCAATTCCTCTTCTCGTTCCCAAGTTGATTCTTCTTCAGAGTGATTACTCCATTGGACTTTGCAAAAACGGATAACTCGATTCCTGGTTCTTCTCTCATCTATTTCCAAGATACGGATTGGTTTCTCAACATAGGTCAGATCCTCTTGGACTTCTATCTGTTCAAGATTAGCTTCTTCGGTAGGTACCCTTAAACACTTCTTCAGTTGCGACACATGGAACACATTATGAACTCCTGCCAAAGATTGAGGTAACTCCAACTGATAAGCAACCTCTCCTCTTCTACTGACGATCTTATAAGGTCCCACAAAACGCGGTGCCAATTTTCCTTTGGTGTGAAAACGATGAACCCCTCGAAGAGGCGTGACACGAAGATACACATAATCTCCTTCTTCAAAACTCAAATCTCTGCGGCAATTGTAGGCATAACTCTTATGTCGAGACTGAGCTACACGCAATCTTTCTTGAATGATCTTTACCTTTTCTTCTGCTTCCCTTAGGATATCCGTCCCGAAAACCTGACGTTCTCCCGTTTGATCCCACAAAAGCGGAGTGCGGCACTTCCGACCATACAGTGCTTCGTAAGGAGCCATCTGAAGACTAGCTTGATAACTGTTGTTATACGAAAATTCTGCATAAGGTAGATTCTTATCCCAACTTCCACCGAAGTCTAAAGCACAAGCTCTCAACATGTCTTCCAAAATCTGATTCACCTTTTCGGTTTGTCCGTCTGTCTGCGGATGATAAGCAGTACTAAAGTTCAGCTTAGAACCCATCTCTTCCTGAAGCTTCTTCCAAAAATTTGAAGTAAATTGACTGCCTCGATCGGACACTATTTTCTTAGGGACACCATGCAAACACACAATCCTTGCCATATACAATTCCGCTAACCGACTTCCGGAATAGGTTGTCTTTACTGGGATGAAATGAGCCACTTTGGTAAGTCTGTCGACTATCACCCAAATAGAATCATGGCCTGATGACGTTCTGGGTAAACCAGTGATAAAATCCATACCGATTTCTTCCCATTTCCATTCAGGAATCTTCAAAGGCTGCAACAAACCGGCGGGTTTCTGATGTTCTGCCTTAACTCGCTGACAAACATCACATACTGCTACGTACTCTGCGATTTCACGCTTCATACTTGCCCACCAAAATCTTTCCTTGAGATCCTTGTACATCTTAGTACTACCAGGGTGAATGGAGTATAAAGTATCATGAGCTTCTTTCAGAATTGCATCATTTAAATCTTTGTTGTCTGGGACACAGATTCTCTCACCCAACCATACAGTTCCTTGCTCATCCTCCAAGAAACCGATAGCTTTTCCTCTTCTCATATTCTTCTTGATTTCTTGAATATCAGGGTCATTAATTTGGGCCTCTCTAACTTGATCAATTAGAGTGGGCTTTGCTTCTAAGGCTGCGACGAAACCTCTACTGACAATTCCTAAATTCAACCTTTCAAATTCCTTGCATAACTCCAATGGCAACTGTCGTCCTTCCGTAGTATTGCAATAGCCTTTCCTGCTAAGAGCGTCTGCTACAACATTAGCCTTTCCTGGGTGATAATGAATTCCCATGTCATAATCCTTAATTAATTCCAACCATCTCCGTTGTCTCATGTTCAGATCTGGCTGAGTAAAGATATACTTTAAACTCTTATGATCGGTATATACCTCTGTACGAGTACCGAAAAGATAATGACGCCAAATCTTCAACGCATGAACTACTGCAGCTAACTCCAAATCATGAGTAGGGTAGTTCTTCTCATGCGGACGTAACTGACGAGATGCATAGGCAACCACCTTCCCATCTTGCATCAGGACACAACCTAACCCAAGTTTGGATGCATCGCAATAGACTTGGAAACCCTTCTTTGGATCAGGCAAAATCAAAATAGGAGCTGATATCAAGCGATTCTTCAACTCTTGAAAACTCTGCTTACATTCTTCCGACCACTTGTACTTCACATCTTTCTGAAGCAGCTGTGTCATGGGCTTAGCAATCTTGGAAAAATTCTCTATAAACCTCCGATAATATCCTGCGAGGCCTAGGAAACTGCGAATCTCTGAAACTGTCTTTGGTTGTTTCCAGTTGGTTACGGATTCCACATTACTAGGATCGACGGCAACTCCTCCTGCTGAGATGACGTGACCAAGGAACTTCACTTCAGACAACCAAAATTCACACTTGCTAAACTTAGCATACAGTTGATGTTCTCGTAGCTTCTCCAATGCAAGGCGAAGATGTTCTTCATGCTCTTCTTTGGTTCGGGAGTAGATAAGAATATCATCAATAAAGACTACCACGAACTTGTCTAGGTATTCCATAAACACCTTATTCATCAAGTTCATGAAGAAAGCGGGGGCATTGGTAAGTCCAAAAGACATAACAGTACATTCGAACAACCCATACCTAGTGGTAAAAGCTGTCTTAGGTATATCTTCCTCTTTGATTCTCAACTGGTGATACCCTGATCGAAGATCTATCTTGGAGAAAACGGTGGCACCTTTAAGCTGATCAAACAAATCATCAATTCTGGGTAACGGATACTTATTCTTGATAGTCACATCATTTAGTGCACGATAGTCCACACACATCCTCTGGGTATGATCTTTCTTTTCCACAAAAATAACCGGAGCTCCCCATGGTGACGAAATCGGTCTGATGTATCCCTTCTGAAGCAAATCGTCTACTTGCCTCTTGACTTCTGCCAACTCATTGGCTGCCATTCTATAAGGTCTCTTATGTATCGGAGTTGTTCCTGGTACCAAATCTATTCTGAACTCTATATCCCTTTTAGGCGGCATACCAGGTAAATCATCTGGGAACACATCGGGATACTCCCGGACTATAGGAATCTCTTCCAAAGTTATTTGGTTCAGCCTTGACCTTAATGACTCAGAAGATAATGCATGAACAGTTACAACTCGTCCATCATTGCTGGTGAGAGTTACTTTTCTGTTAGCACAGTCTATCACACCTTTATGTCTGGCTAACCAGTCCATCCCTAGGATGACATCAAGATCTTTGGATTCTAACAAGATAAGATTGGCCAGAAATGGTACTCCTTGAATTTCTATTCTGACAGAAGGGCTACGTTGCAAAGAGAGTGCTTGATTACTTGGGGTACTAACCATCAAAGGACGTCTAAGATCCTCTACTTCCATCCCATGATTTCCCGCAAAACTCATAGATAAGAATGAATGTGTAGCACCAGAATCGAAAAGCACTGTTGCAGGAACTGAGTTAACAAGGAACGTACCCAAAATCACATCTTGAGCATCTTGAGCTTCTGCAGCAGCAACATGATTGACACGGGCCTTTGATGCTGGTGCGATAGAGTTGCTCTGGGTAGGGACAACCTTCGCGCGTCGGGGCTTCGGACACTTGTCAGCATAATGTCCTGGGTCTCCATAGTTGAAGCACACTACGGGCTTGCTGCCTTGCTCCCTCTTGGCAGGTTGTTGCTGTGTTGGAGCTGCAACAGGACGTGGAGCTTGATTGCGGATGTTGTTGCCAGCATTGTTGTTGAAGAACTGGCGCTGCGGACGAACAACAGACGAAGAACCTCCCTGTGGCATGGACTGGGGTCCTAAAGTAAGACACGGCTTCTGATTATTCCCCTGTTGTACCTTGAATTGAGCAATCCGGCGTTTCTTCTGCTCCATGCGATTGTATTTGTCCTCCTGACGAATAGCCTTATCCACTAATTTCTGGAAATCAGAATAATCTCCAGTCATGAGTGGGTAAGAAAGCTCATCATTAAGTCCTTCCAAGAACTTCTCTTGGCGCTCTTCATCATTGCGCACATCTTCCGGAGCATAACGAGCCAGACGATTGAACTCATGCAAATACTCCGTAACAGAGCGAGATCCCTGAGTGAGCGACCTGAACTCCTTCTTCTTGAGAGACACCACTCCCGATGGTATATGCGTCTTCCGGAAAGCAGCGGTGAATTCAAGCCATGTGATAGGTTCAGCAGTAATCCTATTCAGGCGGAAGTGATCCCACCATTCAGAAGCAGGGCCATGCAACTGATGTGATGCAAATGAAACCTTCTCCTGATCAGTGCACTGAAGTAAATCCAACTTCTTCTCTATGGCATGCAACCAATCACCAGCTTCAACAGGATTAGTGGTACTAGAGAAAATAGGCGGCCTCACACGAAGAAATTCTGCTAACTTGTTCTGGGGAGGTGTATGGTTATTTCCTTGGTTCTGCTGGTTCTGGAGTTGCTGCATCATCATGTTCATTAACTGAGTCTGTTGAGCAAGAACTTGAGCAAGAGTTGGGTTCCCTTCATTGTTATTGTTATTGTTGTTGTTGGGGCCATTCCCGTTGCTGCGAGTGTTCACCATCTGGCATGGACAGGGCACAAGAAGAGAAACCGGGGGAAACTACTTAGGACAGAAAATTACTTTAACTTTTATTGATCTTAACTGAGTTTCATTATTACAAAACTGAAGACTCTCACACCACTAAACTCACCAACTTCCTAACACTCAAAAGCAAACAAACGCATGCACTTACATCCCACCACTGATGTAAATTACATGCGAAACACACACAACCAAACTTAAAACAAGCAAACTAACACAACGATCTAAGACAACGGTTAGACATGTCACTCTAGTTCTTCCGGGCATCGGAGTTGATTGAAGGCTCGTTCGGCTCGTCTTCATCATCTTGAGTTGCTCCCCACTCGACCTTGGAATGGGTGCGCTTGGATTCTTCTTCTTCATCATCACTTATGATGATGACCGGAGGATCCGCTAGGGCTAGGGTAACTTCTTTCTCCACCACACGGACCTTTGGCGCCAATTGGTAGCGAGGGACAAAAAGAGCTCTCTTCCTTGCTGTAAGACGAATCCTGGCCTTCTGCGGTGGTGCTTCTCCCTTTAACGCGGCTAGTTCCTTCTCCAAACGATCCACCTTGTCCTCTAATTTGCAAATCTTACCACGATTCCAGTCTTCACGATCTTGAGCTGCTAACACAGTCTCCGCACGACTTTCATCCATAGCCCACAGCATCTCCACCAAATGCTTTGTGGTAGCATCATTCTCAATTCCTTCAGTCTCAAGGTAGCTGCCACGATCACTTCCCTGTGGTTGACGAGGATGGTAGCGATACTCAGTGTCGGCCAACTGATCACTGTAGCGATCGCGGAGTTCTCCTATGGCGATCCTTGCCACTTCCTGACATGCATGGATGTAGTTTCTTCCTCCAGCTTCGAACATCACTGAGGAAATACCTTCACTATTACTGTTCAAGGTGACTTTGACTCGGCACTTCTCTTCATGACGATCATGAGGAATCTGGGCATAAAAAGGGGCAGTCCCAAATCCTATGACAAAGGACATCGTACGCAACTCCTGGACAAATCCCTCAACACCAAACAAGTACTCAGGCTTGAAGCGCGGCATCTAAAGACAAGTGAAAGGAGGGAGTTAAGACATTTATCCAATTAATAGCACAAGTTTTTGGATCAAATTGGAATAAAGTTTAGAAAATCAAAGTAAGAAGGTAAGTAAATAAAGTAAACCAAGCTTGCAAGGTAAGTTGAAACAGTTGAAAACAAGGTCACAAGTTTTGTACTTTTGAACAGCGGGTTTCTAAAGAAATAAAATAAAAGAAAGTTATAAAATCAACATGCTAAATTTATTTTATTGCAGCAAGAATAAATAAAACAATATTGTAAAACTTTTGCTGGTAAAATGAGCCATTAGTACAGTAATAGATGTACAGTACTAATAACACTGGAATAAATTTTTGAATGAGAACCATTAAAAGAGATTATGAAGTGCATGTGCCATTAGTTTGGTTTAATTAAAAGAGAAGGGGAGGAGAACAGTTCTACTTTTCCAATATTTTTAGAGGGCTTCTATAGGTAACCATTTGGCATAACCTAGGGTAAACCTGGCTCTGATACCAACTTGTCATGCCAGGAATTTCTATCCAAAATTCCAAACGCTTACATGTGTGTGAACCCTCGTCCAGGAATCAGCCGAGGCACACAATAACAAATTGATAATAGAGTACAATTATTACTCTAATTAAGAAGCGAATAAAAAGTCATTACAGAGGTAGATAGTTCCTCTCAATCAATAAAGATCTAAGCAGCGGAAAATAAAATAAACGGCGCAGACGGCTCCACTCCACAAGCAGCTTGACCAAGGCTACACCTAATCCTCCACACCATCAGCATCATTGTAGAACTCTTCCTCTGATGAATGATTGCAAGGTGAGTATATGACATACTCAGCAAGCCACGCAGCAAATATGCAAGTGCTCAAGATAACAAAGGATGGCATAATAGGTTTTCATTTGCAAAAGTAGCATTTAGCAAACATTTGAGAATTTAATAAAACCGTTGAGTAATAATTAAACAATATTAATCCAACACTATACAACGTACCCTGTTGTATAGGCCCAACCATTCTGAACAACCAAACCCAGCTGTACAGATCTATCTCCAAACCAGGAATATATCATTCCAAACCAGGAGCTAATCAAATTATTACCAGTTATAGCATCTTCTAATATGGTGAGAAGGGTGAGACTAATCACGAAAGACATTGTTAGACCCGCCCATAACCGCGGGCACGGCTATTCGAATAGTTTTACTCTGATCAGAGGTGTACCACTGTACCCACAAGACACAACCCCACATCATGTCACCATGTGCCTCAATACCACCACGGTACCTCGGAAAAGAGTTCTGACATTACCTCTCGTACAACACAATCCACCACAGTGCACCACTCCCGGATCATAGTCACCCCCTTATAAACAAGGTATGGACTCCCCAGCGAACCCCCGTGGGCTTATCTCTGCCACTTCTCAGTCTGGTGCTCCGCAATGAACCATGCTATACAAAAGGTAAAGCCGTTGCCCACGCTGGCTTGTGGTTGGCACGGTAAATGTTTCACAACCGAAACTCGTGAACCGGTCCTTAATTGTCATGAGCACGACCATCAAAACCATGTGCTCACAACCCACCATTATCAGGTTTTAGTTGGCACATTAATTAATTAACCAATCACGATTGACCATCGTGAGCTATCAGTAAGCCATCATGAAATAATAGTGAGTCATAAGTTATCCCAATAGTGTGCTAATGTTTCTAAGCATGGCTAAGCAATCACATCTAATATCTAGCTGAACCAATATATAAAGCTCAACTAGATCAAGTTATAATAACCCAAGGTATCAAGGAATAAAGTAATCAAGAACAAAAAGGCTATAACAAAGAATAGGTTAATTCCACCCAATGACATTCGAAAATAAATGCAATAGTTGAATAGAAACAATAGCTTTAAATAGGATCAACATGCTCAAAGGGTTATTTGGGATCTGTGTGACTTGCCTTGTTGGCCTTGGAACTCTTCAAACTCTTCTCCGGCGAAAACGGACTCTCCGGAAACGACGGAATCTAAACAGAAAGAAGCAAAATCACCAAAACAATACATAAGCAAGCATGAACAGTACATGTGGATATTTTTAACATGTAGATCTCAATTTTAGAAAAATTTAGAGACTTGAACCAACTAAATCGGAGCTAAGATGAATTAGTTATGAATTTTTGAAGATTTAATCGGATTAAAACACTTATATAGATTTTAATTGAATTATGACGCAATAATGAATTATTTTTGAAAAGGAAAAGAAGGTTTATTGCGTCAGCGGCTAGGGTTTCGGTGGACCGGGCGCACGGGCGACGGTTCACGCGAACGGACGGCCGAGATCGACTTGATCCAAAACGGACGGCCGAGATCGAACGGTCCACGACCGGCTCACGGCAGACGGCCACGATGACGTCAGCGGTGACGTCACCACCGGCGGCGGCTCGGCGGCTCGGGCGCGCAAACTCGCCGGCGAACGGCGGCGCTTCGGCACGAACGAAGGGCACCAACGGGTAGCGGACGGCACGGCGAACCCACCGGTGACCAAAGAAACGGCGGAGGAGCAACGGACGGCGACGGCGACGAGGAAGAAGCGGCGGCGACCTTCGGCTTGACGACGGCGGCGGTGCTCCGGCGGTCTTCGGCGGCGGCGAAGGAGCGAACGAGGACGGCGACGACTTGGCGACCACGATGGCGATCTTCCCGAGCGACGACGACGACCGGAACGGCGGCGGCGCACGGCTGGAGCGACGGCGGCTCGAGGTTACACGGCGCTAGGGCGCTACGGACGACGAGAGGCGAAGGCGAGGGTGGCGACGGGTAGAGGAGACACCGGGGAACCTTTTAAAGGGGCTAGGAGGCGGCGGCAAAGGCCCACGGCGGCCGGCGACGAGATGGAAAGATCGGGGTTCGAAGGAAAGAGGCCGATCCGAATCGAACTCGATTCCACGAACTTCCAAAACGAATTAGCCGATGTTTCCAAAGGGGAAAAGGTAGAGGAGATCCCGAGGATCATTTCCCCTCTATCAATTTCACCGGAAACGGAAAGGAACGGCCGAATTTGGAAAGGAACGGCGGCGGCGCGAAACTAGGGTTTCGGGCGGCGGCGGCCGGAGGTAGACGACAGGCCTGACAGGTGGGCCCCACCTGTCAGCGAGCGCGGGCGGCTACAGACTGGGCCGGACTGGGCCGAAGAGAGAGAGAAGGGTTTTGGGCCGACTTTCGGCCCAAAGCCAAAAGAGACTTTTAAAAACCTTTTTCAATTTAAATTATTCATGAAATGCAATTCCATTTATTAAAAATACTTCCTTAGCTCAAATAAATCCCAGAAAAATCTAGGAATTATAGAATTAAGCAAAGTATTTAATGAAATTTTATCTGGCCCCATTTTATATTGGAATTTATTAATTAAAAAAATAGATCTTCTCTTCTAGGCTTTTAAAATAAATTCTAAAAATTCCATTTAAACAACAATTTATATATTTTAAATTTTCAGGGTGTGACAGGAGGTCTCTCTAATTATATTTTCCTAGGTTTAAAAAGTTATTAAGAACATAAGAATCAGCATGATGCAAGATTAGAAAATTGTAAATTTTCGGGATGTTACAGTTTGTTGTTCTTAGTTGGAGTTATTTGGATTTAATTTGTATTTCAGAAGTGGAGCTAAAATTCCTAATCAAATTCTGCCCAAATCCAATATATTCCTATTCAATTCCTTAATTCATAAATCTCCTGAAAATTCCAAATATTTCACATTTGGAATTTTCCAGAAATGTCACTATCCATTTCCCTTTTTCCTTCCTTTCATTTCTCTAATTGCCCATTTTCCTTGTAGCCCCCTCCTTGTTCTTTCTTTTTCCTTTTTTCCCTTCTTCTTCTACATCCGGTCGGCCACCTCCTCTCTAGCTACAGGCCCAGGGAGGCCAAGCCCGAGCCCTCATCATCGCCCTCAGCCCGACCTTCCTCCCCTCCACGTCGCCCCTGGCCTACACCGCCATCGACCCGAGCCCAACTAACGCCGCCGCCGCCTCCCATAAGAACCGGCACCACCTTCAAAAATTCATGTCATGCACCGCCCTAATCTTAGCTCTCCCCTCCTCTGTAAATAGCCGCCGGCCGCCACCCCTTTTCCCTCCTTTCCCGAAGCCGCCGCCACCATCGCCGCTGCGAGTAGCTGCCATTGTCGTTGCTTCGTTATGCCGTCGGGAGACGTCCCGTCGCTACCGCTGCCACCGTCCCTTTCTCTTCCCCAGCTCCAGCGTCCGCTATCCCTCGCCGAGCACCGCCTTCACGTCGCCTTGAAGTCTTGTGCTACGCCACCTGGTCCGCCTCCACCTCTTCTTGTCGACGTTGCTGTAGGATCGAGATGTCTACTAGAGGGGGGGGTGAATAGGCGATTTAAAACTAAATGACACCTAATCAATACTAACATAAGTTGCTAGGCTTGGTGAGGTACAAAGTTAACTAAGAAACTAAGTTATGTTTTACAAACCTAGGGTGATATGGGCTCAAATATGTCTCTATGAAATTAAATTGCATACCTAAGTTAAGTTTTGCAATCCTAGGGTGATATGGGCTCAAATATGTCTCTTTGAAAGTAAATTGCACAAATGTAAATGCTATAAGTAAATGAGACAAGAGACAAGGAGTTTTTTACCTGAGGTTCGGAAACTCGCCAGTTTCCTACTCCCCGTTGTGGCAAGCCCAACTTCTCTGCTCAAAACCACGAAGCCACCACAAGCCCCTTTCGTCAAGGGGTGGGCAAGGTGGGAGCCGGCCCACGAAGTGGACTACACAAGAATCGTTCACCAGGGGTAGTTCTTCCTTCACTCTGAAGGTCGTGAACTCCAAACCACTTACAAACGGTGCCGGGCCTTCTCCACAATCTCCTTGGAGAGGTCACTGGGCAACACCTCCACAAGCCATCTAGGAGGCGGCAACCTTCAAGAGTAACAAGCGATGACCCGGCTCAGAGATAATCAAGTACCATACTAGCTCTACAAAGAAACAAATGCACTTGACTCTTGGCTAATCATCCCTCAATCACTCCAAATGGATGAACACAAGCACTCGAGTGTGTGAGAGAGTGTGCAAGGGGTGTATGCAAGTGAAGCAAGTGCCAAGAGAGTCCCCTTGCTACTGGTGGGGGAGTATTTATACTCCCACCCACAAAAAGTAGCCGTTGGGGGTCAAAATCCCCAACTCAGTGCACTGCCGATCAAATTGCCATAGTGTGGGCATTCAGACAAAACTACTTTGTATTCGCTAGAGAACTAGCCATTAAAGGGAAATCATTGAGCTAACCCCAGGGGGCTTGTCAGACCGCAATATAGCGGCCGGTCAGACCGGCCTAGGCTTGCTCAGACCGCCACCGGCTCGGAATGACTGGCTGCGGCTCTAGCGGCTCGGATTTTTCACCCTAGAGTGCAACCACCAGCACACAGCCAGCTTCCAGGGGGCCGGTCAGACCGGCACCGATCCATCGGTCAGACCGGCTGATACACTCCGGCCTGACCGGTATAGCAGCCTCGGTCAGACCGACCCTGGTCAGAATAATGCAAACGAATATAGAAGCAAACCAAGTCTAAATGCAAATGACCTAATGTGGCATTTTGATCATCTCTTTGTTTATGTCATTACCCCTCTTGATAGTATGGCAAAGCTACAAATAAAAGGAAAAAGTACGAATTACCCCCTCCCTAGAACTATCACGGTCATCCGAATTACCCCCCTGAACCACAAAACTGGACATTCTTCACCCCGAACTATGCAAACCGGATGAATTATCTTTCTCACACACTCTCTCTCCTCCCGGCGACGTCGGAGGAGGCAGCGGCAAGGTGAGACGGCGGCGAGGCGAGATGGCGGCGGAGGCAGCGAGTGTGGGGAGGCGAGCACGGCGACGAGGCGAGCGGCAGGGCAGGGCAGTGGAGGAGGCGAGCGGTGGTGGGAGCTCACGCTGCTCGAGGTGAGGCGAGGCAGCGGCGGCGGAGGAGGCGAGCAGCGGCGGGGTGCGGCGGAGGAGGCAAGCGTGGTGGCAGAGGAGGCGAGCGCGGAGGCGGAAGAGGCGACACGGCGTGGGGTGACGGCGCGCCGACGGGGCTCGAGGCGACGACAGCGACGGGCGACAGACGACGGCGCGCGGCACTGGCGGGGCTCGAGGGGAGATGGCAACGGCGCGCAGCGCGTGCGACGATGACAGGCGACGGCGCGCGCGCATGGCGTTGGCCGCCGCGCTCGCTTCCTCCGCCGCACCCTGCCGCCGCTCGCCTCCTCTGCCGCTGCACTCTCCTCCTCCGCCGTACCCCGCCGCCGCTCGCCTCCTCCACTGCCTTGCCCCACCGCTCGCCTCGCCGCCGTGCTCGCCTCCCCGCGCTCGCTGCCTCCGCCGCCCCCTCGCCTCGTCGCCGCCGCCGCCTTCTCCGCCGCGCTCGCTGCCTCCGCCGTCGCCGGGAGGAGAGAGATAGATTGTGAGAGAAAAGAGAGAGTAGTGTATGACATATGGGTCCCACATTTTTTTTATAAATAGAATGCTGACTGGACTGCCACGTGTACGCCACGTAGTCCAAAATCACCGCAGATTGGGTCGAGGGGGGGTAATTCGTCCGGTTTGCATAGTTGGGGGTTGAAGAATGTCCGGTTTTGTGGTTCAGGGGGGTAATTCGGACGACCGCGATAGTTCGCGGGGGGGGGGGGTAATTCGTACTTTTTCCTAAATAAAACTAGCAAATTTTTGATCGCCCAACTCCTCGATCAATTAAAAATAAACCTCTAGTTTTACCGTCTTCCTTCTTTTTACTTTGCGCCATCGAATTTAGTCCTCGGTGATCCTCTATGCATACACATTACGTGGTCCTAAATCAAAATGTATAACTCAAGGAAATAGTTAGTCCACAATTAGCGCTTGTCATTAATTACCAAAATCAATGACGGGGGCCTAGATGCTTCAGCTGCCGAATGCCACCGCACTGCCGACGACCATGCCGCGCTGGAGCATGCCATGGCGTGGTGGGTCAAGCAGTTAAAAAAACCGCAAGCAATCTCAGCTGCTCGATCCCCTAGATCCAATCTCCACCGTTGGATTTCCAAAATCCTTTTCCTTGCCACGTCAGCTCGGCCTAGATCCATCCGCATCATCTCCCTATCATCCATAGATGCCACATGTCGACATGTGTCGCCACGTGTTTTTCCACGTTTCTATCCGCATCATCGCCCTGTCATCCATAGACGCAACGTGTAGATATGTGTCGCCACGTGTTTGTCCACGTTAGCCGATTCCTCATATACCCAATCCACCGTACTCCGAGCCACTGTCCACTGGGCCCCACAAATATTTCTTGTTAAAAGTAATTTAATTCCCAAAATTAAATATTCCTTTTCTTTTATCCTAGGATTTTTTCTGAATTTCCAACTCCAAAGGTTATAACTTTTCTGTTTGAACTCCGATTTGACCTGTTCTTCTTCCTAAATTCATCTAAAACATGCTGTACCTTCTGGTTCAGTTTGATATTTCATTTGATGTTATTTAGTTAGTATTTTATTTTGTTTATTTGTTTCTCGTTTGTGATCGTCTAGATGTTGGAGCAAAGGAGCAGTTCGCTACAGAAGATGCAGTGCATTCTTTGAACATATATTCTTTGAACATATTGAACCCAATTTATAAAATGTTTTTAATACATATATTATTTTTGTTTATAAACTATCAATGGGTAGCGTGTCCAAATTGTTATCCTGCATTTGATAATTATTGATTACCTACGATACTTTGTCACCTTAGTCTTTATGAGTTGAATATTGGGCTCAACTCAAAGTAAAGTAGTTATGCTTAGCCTTTCTGAAGGTTGTTTTACAAGCAAAATATAATTTGTATTAATCATATACTTATAATTACTTTTATATGAATTGTGTGGCTGTGTGCTATCTTTTTGTAAACAACAGGTGGACAAACGTATTGGATTGGGGTGATGGGTGGTTCTGTGTGAACCTGGTTAGGTAGTAATGTATGTGTGTGATTGTTACCTGGTATGGTCTCTGTGTGAGTCTACTGTCAAGCTGTGTGTTATTTAGTTGCTCAAAGGGCCAACTAAGTGTCCTTAAGCTGCTACCCTATGCTATTGTAGTTTTGGCATGTTGTCCTGATCAATTAAAGACTTTATTTCATAAGCGATTGATCTGAGCGTAACGTGCAACCACATGTTCTCATGGGAAGAACCTGGCCTAATAGGATTCCAAGTCTTGGCATTGTTGGCCCAGGTGGCTAGATGATAGGTGTTAAGGTTAGCGAAAAGTACTTTCTTGTTTGTGTGAGAGAAATGTATCTTATGGCGAAAGGAAATGTTGAGGCGAAGTTTCTAAAGAGCCTTGTTACAGACTCCTTGGCCGCACATAACCTGAAGTGTGACACTTGCGCATGACCGTTAAAAGAACGATGTATCGTTTGGGTTAAGCTGTACAACCTCTGTATGGTTAAATTAATCTATTCAAATAGCCACATCCGCGGTCATGGATGTACTTGGTGATTTCTCATGAGGGGTAGTTTGTGAAAACTGGGAATGAGCTTTGTGCAGGTTAATGAATATAGCTATGTGGTCCGATGTGGACATGTCTTGTGTGGATGGATGGTTGGTTACACACTATTTATAAATGTTGTTTTAAACATTTGTTTATAAATTGTTTATAAAATAGTCATTGCCTTCTTTGTCAGCCATGCATATGCATATTTCCATGTACTTTTTTTATTCCATATACTCACCTTGCAATTCCCCTAATTCCAGAAGAAATGTTTCCGCTGTTTCCCAAGGAGTTTGTTGCTGAAGATGAGTAGGACATGTGTCCCAGTTGGCCGCCTGTGGCAAGTTGAATAGAACCTCTATTCGTTTATCTTATTTCTACTGCTACTTTATTATTTTCTTAGGCCCTTCGTAGCAAAATAAATGTATACACTACTAGAAAAATCATTTGTTGCCACGAAAAAAATCATGGCATCAATACTAAAATTGTGGCAATAGATACATGTTGCCACAATTGTAAAATCGTTGCTAGCCGTGGTAATAAACAGCATGGTAATAGGTTATTGCAACGATTTTTATTTTGTGGTAATAAATTTAAATGTTGCCACGGAATGGATGTGGCAAAAATTCATATTGCAACACTTCACATTGTTGCAATAAAAATTATTGCCACCACTCCATATGTGGCATTAGTTTTACGTACCAAATTAAAAGTTCAAATATTAATCTATCATCCTATCTATTTATCTACTTATTTTTTTTGATTTTGTGTCTTGGCTAGGATTCGAACTCAAGACCTATCCTTCACGCATGCTCTCCTTTACCAACTCACCTACGCATCAATTCTGTTGGAAAATGCATATCGTTCCATTTGAGCCTAGCTAACTGAGATTTGAATATCTAAAAGATTTCAAATGAAAAATTTATCACCTATAAAATTGTAGATATCGTCGAGAGCTATAATTTCCATATTAAATTTGTCTTAATCCGTGTCCATATGAAAAAATTAAGTTAAATTATGAGACGATAAATTTTTTATTGCAACGAATTTGTTGATCGTGGCAACAAAAAATAGTGAAAAGTACCATGTACTATATAAATTGCCACAAAAATTAAAATTGTGGCGATATCTCATTTTCTATTGCAACAAAAGTACTAAATAAAACAACGATTGTAGATCGTTGCAATAAAAAATAATTATTTGCCATAGAAAAATTATCATTGCAATAGTGTAATATATTGCTACAAATTATTTTTTGTTGTAATAATTTGGTGGCAATAGCTTAATTATCTTGTAGTGGTAAAATCTATCCATAAGGCTTATCGTAGTCACTTTATTAATAAATATTAGGTTTCCTTCGTTATGTTGGCTGTGATATTATCTTTGTGTCTGTGTGTGCTAGCTTGATCCTAGATTAACACTTATACACGGGAGGTCCTATTTTGGGTCCTCACACCTTTTCTTTTCTTAACATGTTTCGACTAGAACATAGGCCTAAAGGTGGCACCTCATATCCTGCCAGGTGTCGAACACGGTCTCGGTTGAGGCACCATAATCACCGTTGCCTGTGAGGGGCTTGTTGGAGGCATGTCATGAGGACATTCGACTGAACCAACATCCACTGAATAGCAAAGCAGAACACGGAATAATGAAGCCGGATCGCAGTTGGCGTAGCTCAGCCAGTAGAAAGCGAAGCCGATCCACTGAGTGGCGAAGCCGGTTCGGCGACATGTGACCCCTGCTCAAGGAAGCCCAATAAGCAGCCTAGGAGTGGGCCTTCAGGGCCCACGGGTCGGTAGGTCAGGCCAAAAGATTTCTGTTGTCCTTGTAAATGTCCCTACCACAAGGGCAGTGTAAATTCATTAGTATAGAAGAACCCTAGGGTTGTAAACCCAAGGCTGTAAATAAGTAGATCCCAAGGATATGTAATAGGGGATCCAATTTTTGAGAGATTAATACATTTTCCCATTTACATTTTCCACCTGCTTGAGTGAAGCCTGCCCTTCGGCAGATGTTTTTGTCATATGACAACAAAAGTCGAAGTCCCCCCCTCTATAAATAAGTTCGAAAAAGCCTTCGCCCTCCTATTCAACGGGGTTATTAGAGAAGCTGCTTCGTTCCTTGACTTCTTTGCTTTTTATTTTGGAAGGGCTTCGTTTCTGATACCGGCTTTCTTAGTTACGAGCTCACTTTCGCTGACTTCTTCCTTAGTGTAGTCTCGGTAAATACTTTAAGACTCCGTTCCTTAGCCTAGTCTATATCCACAGCTGACGTACCGACGCCTTTCCCTTTCTAGACGGATATGTGAGTGTATAGCCTTCACTTTTCTGTTTTTCTGAATAGTTTTTCCAGTCTAAGGTGGTATTGAATTCACAACAGGGAATCTTCTATGGAAACCTTCACGAGCAATCGTTGTTGTTTGATGGTTTTTGTGTATATCACAGCTGGTCTTTCCACACAACCGGATATCTGGTGCCAAATCGTCGCCACTTTCCTTATATATTCGACAATCGAGTTTGCTATCTTCGTGGCATTGATTGTACAAATTTATGAAGAGGGCTGGACGAGTAGAATGAGGAGCTCGATTGATAAAAAAGAGGAGTACACTAGCCCCCCTAGAACTGAAAAAAAATCACTATCAATGAATTCCCGAGCAATTCTAAATCAACTTATGTGATTCATTCCCGTAATGATCATAAGAAACTTCAGACTCCTTGCCTTATTTTCAGGATGAGTGATACATCTAGCAAGCCCCAGTGAAGAATGCAAGCAAAGCAGGAGCTCAAGCATTGAACTATTCCATCAAGCAAGAGAAAGGAGGCGTCGGGAAAGAATAGTGGGTATGTGGTCGATAAGTTCCCGCCGGACTTAGCCACTTTAATGAGTGGGTGGTTAACCGGGGAAAAAAAGGAAGGACGCTTGGGATGGAAGGGTGTGCTCGGGACTCCCTTCACCGGTTTGATTCTGAGTTCTTTCTATCAACCGGATGAAAAGAAAATACACGCAAACACACACACACACTCTCACACTCTCCAATTTTCAATTTTGGGCATTGGGAATTTGGGAGATATATGTCAATGGTGAATGTATTGTGTATATGGATATGGATGCGGATGTTGCTACCGATATGGGCGATGTGTCCTATGCACCCACCAACCCTGGTGCACTCATGCACTCAGGCGATGTACGCCCTTCTATCTTAATCGGACGGTTATAATGTAAGATGGACGTTTTCATATAAAACTACAAACACATACACCGGTAAATTGGCAAATAACACCTTAATTCCTTTTCTCTCCTACTGTCTAGTCCTCTCCATGATTTTTCCCCAAAATCACTCCGTGCAGCGTCGATGGCAACTAATCTCTTTGGAAATTACGCCTCTACAAGACTAATCAAGATTCCTGTATGGAGTCATCAAATCCTTGCTGATATCCATGATTCTCACTGCAGGATCTCTGGGTTTGTGGTACGGGATGTCATGCAAATCCCAGTCAAACAAAAAGTTCTAGTCGGATGCCATCGCTGCATAGTTCTGCGATTCTCCCAGCAAACACTCATCCATTTCATCCCTATGGTTAAAGATCTCCATGCTCTATAGGGTCATCGATGTTATGAAAATGGACACACAACGAAGACACGAATTTTACGTGAAAAACCCTCGTGGGAAAAAACCACGAACACCGATTGACAATGATCAGTATAGAGGAGTTGGATACAAACGCAGGGGATATATTGGGCTGTCGCACTCTCCCCTTTCGGCTTACAAGGGATATATACTAGAAAATAAGCGCGCCGTTTGGCACGTTTTATTTATAACCTGTGTATTTCTGGATATGTTTATATTGTACATTTAACTATATTTTTTATGTTTGCGTTTAAATCTACATTTGATCGTTAATCTTGTTTAAAAAATATATGGTTATCATTTGTTTTGTTTTGATTAATATTGTTACTAATGTTATTTTGAATATGACTATATTTTTACATATTTGCATAAAAATCTTAAATAAGATGAATGGTCAGACATATATTTAAATATCAACGTTATCTAACTAAATGAATAAAATAATTAATTTATGCTAATCATGTTGATGACAATTTATTGTACTTTCAATAACTTTATTAAAATTGATGGTTTCAAAAGTAATACTACAAAATAAGCATATTTTTATTGCTTATATATATATATATATATTAAAGAGAGAAATTTGTGTATATGAGTTCGAAAGACGTGTCACACCCTAAAAATCCCAAATATATAAATTGTTGTCTAAATTGGAATTATTAGAATTTATTTTAAAAGCCTAGAAGAGAAGATCTGGTTTTAATTAATAAATTCCAATATAAAATGGGGCCAGATAAAATTTCATTAAATACTTTGCTTAATTCTATAATTCCTAGATTTTTCTGGGATTTATTTGAGCTAAGGAAGTATTTTTAATAAATGGAATTGCATTTCATGAATAATTTAAATTGGAAAATGTTTTAATAGTCTCTTTTGGCTTTGGGCCGAAAGTCGGCCGAAAACCTTCTCTCTCTCTCCCCGGCCCAAGCCGGCCCGCAGCCGCCCGCCCGCGCGCGCGTTCGCCGCTGACAGGAGGGGCCCGCCTGTCAGGGTCATCGTCTTCCTCCCGACGAAACCCTAGCCGCGCCGCACCGCCGCCGCCATTCCAAATCCGGCCGCCCCTTTCCATTTCCGGTGAAATTGATTGAGGGGAAAGGATCCCTGTGATCCACTCTACCTTTTCCCTTTTGGAAACATCGTCTAAATCGCTTTGGAAATTCGCGGATTCGATCTCGAATCGGATTCGTCTCTCTCTCCCGAACCCTAATCTTTCCTTCGCGTCGCCGGTCGCCGTGGGCCTTCGCCGCCGTGCCTAGCCCCTTTTTAAGCACCCCCAGGTCCTCCGCTACCCGTCGCCACCCTCGCCTTCGTCTCTCTTCGCCCGTAGAGCCCTAGACCCGTGGGACCTCGTGCCGCCGTCGTCGCCGCCGCTCCAGCCGTGCGTCGCCGTCGCTCCAGTCGTCGCCGTCGCTCGGGAAGGCCGCCGTCGTGGTCGCCGTCACGTCGCCGTCCTCGTCCGCCCCTCCATCGTTGCTGTAGACCGCCGGAGCACCGCCGTCGTCGTCAAGCCGAAGGTTGCCGCCGCTTCTTCCTCGACGCCGTCGCCGTCCGTTGATCTTCCGCCGCCGTTTTGGTCACCGGTAGTTCGCCGCGTCGCTCTCTACGTGCTGGTGCCCTCCGTTCGTGCCGTCGCGCCGTCGTTCGCCGGTGAGCTTGCACGCCCGAGCCGCCGCCGGTGGTGACGTCACCGCTGACGTCATCGTCGTCGTCCCCCGTGGCCCGGTCGTGGACCGATGGATCTTGGCCGTCAGTTTTGGATGGATGGATCTCGGCCGTTCGTTTCTGTGAGCCGCCGCCGTGCACCCGGTCCACCGCAAACCCTAGCCGCTGACACAATAAACCCCTTTTCCCTTTTCAAAAATAATTCATTATTGCGTCATAATTCAATTAAAACCCATATAAGTGATTTAATCCGATTTAATCTTTGAAAATTCATAACTAATTCATCTTAGCTCGGATTTAGTTGGTTCAAGTCTCTAAATTTTTCTAAAATTGGGATCTACATGTTAAAAATATCCACATGTACTGTTCATGCTTGTTTATGTGCTGTTTGGTGATTTTGATCCTTTCTGTTTAGATTCCGACGTTTCCGGAGAGTCCGTTTTTGCAGGAGAAGAATTTGAAGAGTTCCAAGGCCAGCAAGGCAAGTCACACAGATCCCAAACATCCCTTTGAGCATGTTGATCCCGTTTAAAGCTATTGTTTCTATTCAACTATTGCATTTATTTTCGAATGTCATTGGGTGGAATTAACCTATTGTTTGTTATAGCCCTTTTGTTCTTGATTACTTTATTCCTTGATACCTTGGGTTATTATAACTTGACTAGTTGGGCTTTATATATTGGTTCAGCTAGATATTAGATACGATTGCTTAGCCATGCTTAGAAACATTAGCACACTATTGGGATAACTTATGACTCACTATTGTTTAATGATGGCTTAATGATAGCTCATGATAGTTAATCGTGATTGGTTAATTAATTAATTTGTCAACTAAAACTTGATAATGGTGGGTTGTGAGCACATGGTTTTGATGGTCGTGCTCATGACAATTAAGGACTGGTTCACGAGTTTCGGTTGTGAAACATTAACCGTGCCAACCACAAGCCAGCGTGGGCAACGGCTTTACCTTTTGTATAACATGGTTCATTGCGGGGCACCAGACTGAGAAGTGGCAGAGATAAGCCCACGGGGGTCGCTGGGGAGTCCATGCCTTGTTTATAAGGGGGTGATTATGATCCAGGAATGGTGCGCTGTGGTGGATTGTGTTGTGCGAGGGGTACTGTCACAGCCCCTTTCTGAGGTACCGTGGTGGTATTGAGGCGCATGGTGACATGTTGTGGGGCTGTATCTTGTGGGTACAGTGGTATACCTCTGGCCAGAGTAAAACTATTCGAATAGCCATGCCCGCAGTTATGAACGGGTCTAACAATGTCTTTCGTGATTAGTTTCACACTTCTCACCATAATAAAAGATGCTATAACTGGTAATAATTTGATTAGCTCCTGGTTTGGAATGGTATATTCCTGGTTTGGAGATAGAACTGTGCAGCCGGGATGGTTGTTCAGAATGGTTGGGCCTATGCAACAGGGTATGTTGTATAGCGTTGGATTAATATTGTTTAATTACTACTTAACTATTTTATTAAATTCTGAAATGTTTATTAAATGTTGTTTATGCAAATGAAACCCTACTATGCCATCCTTTGTTATCCTGTGCACTTGCATATTTGCTGCGTGGCTTGCTGAGTATGTCATATACTCACCTTGCAATCATTCATCAGAGGAGGAGTTCTACAGTGATGCTGATGGTGTGGAGGATTAGGTGTAGCCCTGGTCAAGCTGCCTGTGGAGTGGAGTCGTCTGCGCCGTTTATCTTATTTTTCCGCTGCTTAGATCTTTATTGATTGAGAGGAACTATCTACCTCTGTAATGACATTTTATTCGCTTATTAATTAGAGTAATGATTGTACTCTATTATCAATTTGTTATTGTGTACCTCGGCTGATTCCTGGACGAGGGTTTACACACATGTAAGTGTTTGGAATTTTGGATAGAAATTCCGGACGTGACAAGACGACTGTGTTCGTTCTAGCTCCAGCTCCCCCGCCTCGTTTTTTGCTCGCACGCTTACTAAACTGCTAAAAGATGTGTTTTTATAAAAAGTTTCTATACGAGAGTTGCTTAAAAAAATCATATTGATCTATTTTTGAAAAAAATAATAGCTAATACTAGGTCCCATTCTTTTCTCCAACAAGAGTTGGATGAAGATTAAGATTTTCGTGGCACGGTTTTCAAATTGCTAAATGATACGTTTCATGCAAAAACTTTCTATATAAAAGATACTCTAAAATATCATATTAATCTAATTTTTAAGTTTGTAATAATTAAAACACAATCTAGTATCACCTCGTTTTACGTAAAAAACTTAATATTCATCTTCATGAGAAAAGAACACCACCTTAATTAATCACGTGCTAATAGATCGCTCCGTTTTCTGTGCACACTGTTCTAGATAGAACCTCCAGCAACAAACAGATCGTTAAGTGGCTAAAAAGGGAAAAAAATCTGGTGCAGACCGGATGCAAACAGCAGTCCGTGCAGCCCCGACGCGGATGCATGACGCGTGGATGGGGCGCTCATCCGACGGCCGGCCCGCACAAGCGAGTCCGCATCGCACCTCAATCTCAGCTCAGCTCAAGAGCGATCTCAACACACCACAACTCGGCTCGCGCTCGCTCCGATCGGCTCGATCTAGTCCGAGATGCAGTCATCGTTCCCCTCCGCCTGTTTCTTATCCCGTCGCCCCTTTCTCATCCGCTGTTGGGCGCGTGGAGACGGAATGCGGCGGCGGCTCCCTCGGACAGCTAGGGCAGTGGTGGCGCCCTCCCGTGCCTAGAGCAGGGCAGTGGCGGTGCCCTCCCATGCCTGGAGCAGGGTAGCGACGGTGGAAGGGCCAGGCGGCACCCTCCCGTGCATTGGGAGTTTCATAGTTTGATTGCTCGGTTTTGGTTTTCATTGCGGTAGTTAATCATGGTCACTAGATTCTGGTTTGATTGCTCAGTTTTGGTTTTCATGTGATTAGGTAGTAAGCCTAGCATCTATCATTGCAGCTTGATAGTGTTAATTAGTACTAGTTTGAGACAATCGGTTTTTGTTTTGCATAAACAAAACATACATTCTGTCTTGGCAACTCGCTCGGTGCCTGGCCGACCAATCATCATATCAGTAAAATTGTTGGACATTTTGCAAAGTGGGGTAGTAGGCTCACATCAAAATTGACTAGGAATAGGTCACCAGAAAACAGGCAAAAATCTGAAACTTGAGTATCACACTGAATAAATTGCATAGTGGAGGAGTAAGATATGTTGCATGTTGTATATTCAGCTGTGACACTTCCACTGAAAATAGTTGAAACAACTAGAGAAACATAAGGCTTTGGCTTCCCCCTGACAAATCTGAACTGAACCACCTGGTGGCTTCTCTTTTTCTGTCACTACAAGACAGAGCCAAATCTGAACTGAACCACATTTGGTTTCTCTCTTTTTTCTTTTATATGCACTACATGGCAGCACAATCAGTTGCAAAAATCAGATATTTGTTCTTGGCACACTTGGCAGCTGGCAACTTGAGGCCAATGCAGAATTGCAGGTGAGATATATGGGGTGCGGCATGAATGGCAATTGAAGATTGGAAGAGCATGAACGAGAGGATGCTGAAGAAGTGACATAGAACAATCAATGACAAGATAATGAATGTAGCCTTTCTTTGTAATTCCTACTATGTAGTATATACACTATTAGGAGTTTGTAAAGATTCAGAACACCTTGTATCCTGAGAACTAGTTTTGCCAGATGTCAAGTTATCCTGAGAACTATTGTAACCTTGTGCAAAATACAAAAGAGGAAAATTGATTGCCTAAAAGGATTGTAAATGCAGCAGGCAGAAGTGGATGGTGCTAAAAGGATTGTAGTTTGATGAATGTAGCCTTCGCTGTTAATCCATACAATGTAGTCTGTACACTCTTAGGAGTATGCAAGGATTGTAGTCCAGATGCTGTAAGTTTGGACCGCATTTTTGGTCAAATTGCAAGGAAACTCAGATCGCTATGTAATCTGTACAATGTATTTCTTTTATTTGAAATACATATGGCATGTTGGATGTTCTGAAATCTGCAATGTGATTGATGCATTGAAAATTTTGATTATTCATCTGATTCCTTTCAAAAATAAAATGAAATATTGTGTGATCTGAAATCCTGAAGTTCAAATCTAGAATGTGATGTCTAGAAGCTGGTCTTTCAGAAACAATGTAGATAATTCATATCTCATACATAGCTACCAAATTCATGGATAGAACTGACAGCGTCAATGATAGTTTAGTGTAACACGATGCAAAATGAAAATCTATTCAAAAAAAGCCTACTCATTGTAGGTTGAGCCAAATGCTATTAATTGAAATGTAACTTTCTAGCAGCCATGGCCGAATCTTGCTGAACTCCAAATAAAAGACTTGTAAATCCGCCTTGGATTAAAGGAGCATCCATGGTCGAGGATTGCCCAAACCCATCATATGCAGCCATTGTCGAGGATTGCCCATACACATCATATGCAGCCATGGTCGAGGATTGCCCACACACATCATTTGCATCCATGGTCGAAGATTGCCCACACACATCACCAACATCTTCATCTTCATCTTCTGATGCATTATTTAGATCTTCTCCTATATAGTTCAAACATACAAAATATCTGAGTATAAAAAAATTAATTATACAAGCATACAATGGGAATAAACATGCCGGAATGGGTAGGATCAGCACCTTTATTCTTAGCAGTTTTTGTTTTCTTCCGTTTCTTCTTTTCAACTGCATCTTTTGATCATCTACTCTTTGGGCCTTTGACCAATCGAGGAACTCTAATTGATATTGCACCATTTAATGTGTCCATAACACAGTCATTTGAATTTAGAGGAACCTCACATGTTTTTTCTTTCATCTTGCTTAGAGAACTATCTGCCTCCAAGTCCAAATTATTTATGGCTTTCTCCAAATCATCAAGAAGTTCTTTCGAAACTGAACATTTCAAAGCGATGGATGTTGCCTTTCGAGAGATACGTGCAGCATGTGTTTTCAAAGTTTCCTTCTCACTTCCTTGTTTATCAATATTAAATCCTTTTTTCGCATATTTTGTCCACCTGTTGAGTAGATATTGAGATGGCATAGTGAAAACTTCATTCATATTGAAGACTCTAAGGGCATGCTTGCACAATATACCTATAAGATGTGGATGCCATTTTTTCAGATGTTTGTATAAAAAAATTATAATGCGATTTAAAGTGTGCATACATACCAATGGACTCGTACTAAACTGAACACAAGCATCACAACTCGTCCTAGTAGTGTCTAGTGATGACTTAGTCTATCGTTGTCCTTGGTTACTACAAACTATATATTTCTAGTATATAGTTCCATCGACTCGGTGCTTTGCTTGGCTCTTTCTAATACTGAACCCAATCTTCCCGGCATAGGTGTTGTACATATCATACGCTTTCTGCTTTGAATCAAAAGCCATTCCAACTTGAGGCAAGATCAAAGTTTGTGCAACTTTATCATTGGCCTGTTGTACGATAAATGAGTTATATTACCACAGTATGAGATATTCTGTTTTCCATCGAATTTGCTATTAAATTATCGTTACCTGATTTGGTGCTTTATCTGCCATCTCTTCAGGTACTATGCGACAGAGTGTGTTGTCATCACCATTAGCGTTGGCATCGATAGCGCCGGCAACATCTTCTTCCATGGTCATAAACTCGGAGATCTGTGCAAGATGATCATGCACGATATGATCACACATCGGTACGTATAAGCCACACATCAGTATTTGCGATGAGGGCATGTAAGACGATCACTCACGATCATGCATGCATGTACTGATGAAAAAGCATGAGTCAATTAGCTAGGCAATGTACCTGCGTTCTCTGCTTGCCATCGGCTCCACGATCCCCAACGATTACATCGTGTTCATGTGAAGATTGTCCTGCCATGTCGTGCGCTACGGCAGGCAAAGGCTGCACCAGATCAGACGACGGCACCAGAAGCCCGGCGGCGCCTGTGCTCTTCTGCTGGACTCCTCGTCCTGCCATGTAGCGAATCTGTTTTGCTCTAATCGTCCGCCTCTAATCACGCCCTACCCAATGTAATCCTGAGCCGCGCAAGTCGAGCTGAGGGAGAACGACCTGAGTCGAGCCGTGCAGGATGCGGACTCGCTTGTGTGGGCCGGCCGTCGGATGAGCGCCTCATCCACGCGTCATGCATCCGCATCGGGGCTGCACGGACTGCTGTTTGCATCTGGTTTGCACCAGATTTTTTTTTCCAAAAAAAGAGTGCTAACTCAGTGCGATGGATCCTGCATGCATTCCACGTTTCATTACGTACTCTCTTTCTATTGTTATCCTCTCTACCCAAGTCACCAACTCACCACCATTGCTTTCTACATCGCCTCTCGTTTGGGAAGACAACTTCCACACTCCCAGCCATAGCGGCATACACGGATGCATCTAGCGCACCCACCGCAGCACCGCTACGGCGCTCCCTCATCTCGATCCCCCGACGGAGACCTGGACCGAGGAGGTGACCGTCGCCGGCGCATCCCCGGCTTCCCCGCACGAGTGCCGACTGCGCCCGTGCATCTCCCGACTCGGCTGTATTCTCTTGTCCCTCCACAGATCCACTCCCGAAGATGCTTGCCTTCTGTTGCTGAAGATACGTGCTGGTTGGTGCTGCTAATGCATTCTTGATGTTCTTGTGTACCTGTATAGTGTGTCCGTGGATCCGGCCGCGTAGATCGAGCAGCCATCGCCCCCTCCTTCTCCTCATCGCCCAAAACAGGTGACACCGTGCCGGCGGCAGCCTGCGGCACTGTGAGTAGGGAGATGGAGATATTAATCTATTTTTTCTTGCAATTGTTTTCTGGGATTTTTTTCTCCAATACTTCGAACTTTTCTAGATGAGATCGCACGTTTGTACAAAAACCCCTCTCATAACTTGTAATTTACATTTAGGTCCACAGGACGGTTTTTCACCATCGATACGTCATCTAACGGCTGTGGATAGGTGCGTATACGTGGCACTTTCTACAACCAAGAATCAGGAGGAGAGCTCCACAAGAGATGCCATGTGGCCCAATTAGAAGCCTGGGATCTGACCCTGAAATCGGTTTATAAGATAGGAGAAATCTAGGGGGACAGCTAACGCGCTGTTAACAGTGAAATTTGGTAAGCCCGGAGTAGTCATCGGCTTAGAGTCAGCATCGGCTTTGAAGTCCTGAAATTAGCCGATGAGATTTGTCAAGTCGTCAGTTGTCGGATTCTTGCTATATTCGGTTAAGGAAATTGATCTACTAAAGGAATCTTATCCAGAAGAGACCGAGTTCAAAGAGAATGCGGCATGGCAAGTTATCCATTAATTAGGAATAGTTTGTTAGTTTCCTTTTATCTTTAGGAAAGTGTGTTTAGTGTCCGATAAGGACTTTATCTTTTCCTTTTATCTTTAGGAAAGTTTCTTTCTTGTCTGATAAGGACTTGTATCAACCCATGGGTATAAATATGTACACCCAGGGTCTATGTAATCTATCTTCACGATCAATATAATTCGGCGCATCGCCACCTTTTACCTTTTTTACTTTATTTTATCGTCCAGCGTGACTTGGCACCTGACGCGGGGCTGCATCGGTGTTCGATCTCCGGCTAAGGGGTAAGTCCAATGTTCCGCCGGCCCAGACAATTGTATCGTTTACGTCGGCGTTGTTCAAGGCTGCATCAGTACATTCGACCTCTTCGATTGCTCTGGTTTGGATCCTATATTTGCCTAACTATTTATCATATGTCTCTGTTAATCTAGTCTTAGCATATCAGTTTAGCTCTATCAACTGCTTCTCATTTTAGGGTTTCTGCCGGTATCGGCTAAATTGCGTTGCTAGATTAGATTAGCTTAGACATCTACCACCCTGAAAACTCAGTCAACGGCTTGATTGTCTAGATATTATGTTTCTTTTCATACTTAGTGCTGCATCAGTTAAGTTTGATCTACTAAGTCGTGCTTAGAACCATAATCTCTAGCCTGCTTCTTGATTGCCAATAAGGGTTTCATCGGAGTTTCAGCCGGTGAGTTATCTGGACGTTGCATCGGCTCATGAGGATTGCATATACATATAAGTTGGATTTAGCCGATGACAACAAATGTTTCACTGTTTAATCTAATCTTGTGGATTTCATGACATTGGACCTTCAGCCGATGTGTGCTTTAACCTTCGGATCGATGCTTATTTATCATATCACTATTTACCGATTGGTTTATACTGGATTATATTGTTATTTTATTACATCATCATCAACCGATTGCCTTTATATCATCATCTACATTGGATATATAGCCGATTGCTTAAACTCTATTGCTATCGGCTGGTATCGGCATCGGAGAGAGATAGGTGGAACTGAGGAAGAGAAGAGGGAGGAGAGAGATGACGTGGCATCCTGACATGTGGGGCCCACGTGGGTCCCACACTGATTCAGCCACCACGTAGGACAAAACCGGGGTCAAAACCACCGAAGGATCTATTGTAACCGGTTTTGATTAGTTAAGGGACGCCGGTTATCTGGTTTTGCGGTTGGGGGACGATTTTGTAACTCGATGACAAGTTGAGGGACCTTCGGTGTACTTTTTGCTTCAATTGCTGCATGGATTGGGACACCAGGGCCCAAGGATTAATGGGCTGAAATTAATTTTCCCTCAAGGTAATAGTAATATGGGCCAAATAGGGTGGCCTGGTCGAAACCTTGGCCCAAGCTTGAGTCAATCCCCTATAAACAACACATTCTAGCAACTCTAAAATCTCGTTTAATTAATGGGTTTTATGGGATCCTTGGAATTCCTTGTCAGAAAGCTCAAACAACATAAATTAACCACTTCAGAAATATAGGCATCTCTTACCATAGATAGATGCCAGGCTATAACTCATGCACGACGAATTATTAGTCTTATATATAAAAAATAAACATGATACATAATGTAACTAATCCAGATTCATATCCTGTAGTTGTTAGATTTGTTTGTTATCGGACGGATGAGAAGTACTAAAGTTGGTGGGTACATATACATACAAATTCATTATCTTTCCCGCCGCTCTTATAGTACGCATCAGAATCGTTTCCTTTTCCCGTTCACTTTGGAAATTAACTAATGTAACCACCAAATTAAGCTTTAAGTAATCAAGTGTCCTACACATATGCAGGGGACAGAGCATAAAATATAACTATATGTTGATCTCATGCATGCAAATTAAGAAAGTAAGAAACGATAACTATACGAGTAGCTATAGCTACCTTGTGCGCTGAACTAACATCATGCAAAGAAAAGCAGCGAAAGCAACATGCTTTTCAAGGTCAATAAAGTGGAGCAAAAGTGCCACCGGCCAAGTAGTTTCTAGCTAGTTTTGTTTCAAAGCTATTAGTCGTGTCCGTACCGGTTTGAGGCGCCGCTAATGGGATCTCCATAGCTATTACATGCATGTATGGTGGGGTTACGTTTTCGCCTTTTCGTGACGTAGGAGATGAATATTGAACGTCGACGTAGTAGTTGGTATAAGGAAAAGTGGATCGATATCTCGTTGGATCCGGCCAGTTGCTTGTGCCCATACTTTAGGTGTTGGGTGGCTAGGTGATCTTGGTGTGCACGTCGCAGCTAGGTAGAGCGCAGCTGCTAATTACACGTTAGAGATGGAGAGTGTTCTATATTATCGTTATTGATGTAGTTCATCGATCATGCCTATCTGTCCTTGTACTTCCAATTAATGCAGGTGATGAAGTGATCCTAGTGTTATTAAAATTGCACCATGAGACAAATGAAACACTGAGCTACCTCAGTAAGAAGTTTTATTTATAGTAGAGATAATTGTTGCCTCTAATTTTATCCATATCATCTACTGTAACATATACAATACACTACCGCTACATATAATATACAACTCCAATTCACAATATAGTTTTTTTTAATTATGCATTTGTACCCAATACAATTGCATACACAATAGTTATTTAATTATCTAATACACAAGAACTACTCTATTCATTTTCAGTTTTTGATTTTGTGTAGAGCGTGCCTCTTACATGAGAGGTGACTCTATTTCTCCCACTCCTCTCTGCTACCCTTCACCTCACCATTTAATTCTATGTGTCATGTAGGGATATGTAATTAGATGTCCACAGTACTTGCTATAAGTTTTGAGATACCAAAAGTTATTTAAAGACAAAAAAATTGTTTTGACTTTTTAAAATATATATTTTTATCTCATTTTACCTCCAACACTACTTAAAAGTACCCCTAAACTGGGACATATATTTTTCTCCTTGATATGTTTTAAGTTGAAATTTTATAGATCCTATATGACCAAGTATATCCTACATTAGAACAATATTTTTTAAAGTTGTCATGGCAGCTTGGTGTTGTTTTAGAAACCCCCGCTCCCCTTGATTTAAATAAGTCTCCTTCTAGCATGTGAAAAAAATGATTAAAAATCTCAAGATAAAGTTTATCCTAAAGAGAAAATTCAACTTAAAGTACAACTGAGGCAAAAAATAGTAGTTTATGAGGATATGGAAGAATATAATAGTTTGGGAGAGTACAATAAAATTTTCGGTTTTGCTAGCTAACTGTGACAGTTTTCAGGACTAAAAACTGTCATTTTTTTTTTGCCGTTGATTTCACGCTAAGATTTGTGCTGAGATATTTTGCTATCGGATCTAAATCCTCTTTTCACAAGCTAGTCCCATCATCACATGTTTATGGTAGATCTGTTCAAGTTACATCTAAGTTACATTCTAGTAACATGCTTGTTGCATTGCAGTTACACTGTAGTTACATTGTAGTTACATTGTAATTACATTGTAACTATAGTGTAACTACACTATAACTACATACTACATTGTTATCTCTATATAAATTAGATATAAAGTTGCATATATTATTTTAATATATATATAAGTTATTATTATTATAGTATAGTTGTAGTGAAATTATATACTATAGCTAGATTTGAAAGTTTCCCCCTTAAAAAGCACTCGACAGTTTTTTAGCTAATCTCTAAAATTTTTCCTTATACATCATATTAAACTGGAAAGTGTAATAATAAAAGATCTTAAAAGAATTAGGCAAGCTGATGCATAATTTTTTTTAGATGTGCTGAAAATAATTGAGATAAGGACATGTTCTAAGTGAAAATCAATCTATGCACTTAAGTTTATTTTGGTGATTAATGACAATACAATTGAGACGATAAAAGACTAAAAATTAATGCACTAAAACATTTTTTATTATATTTTTTCTTTTCTCCGATCCATCGGCATGGAACAACGTTTTCTTTTATAAACACTAAGAGTCTATGTTAACCGTAACATCGATATTTCTCTCTTTTTCGCTCTCTCTCATATTAGCAAATATACATTGTTAACAACTCTAAAAGCCTAGTATTAATTGCCGTTGTGCGTGCCCTAATAGAAATCAAGTTGAAAGGGGACTTAAGTACTTACACTATGCCAGATCACGCTACCTGTGACGGGCCTAAACCATCACCTCTGACGGATTCGGCCCCTCGTCAGAGATTAGTGGTCAGTGATGACTCTGCTCACCTTTGACGGGTGAATGCCCGTTAGTGGTGACCAGCCCCTGTGACGGGCCATGTATAGAACCCGTCACAGGTAACTATTATCTCAAATAGCCCATTATTTGTGAGCCGTCAGTGATGTCTATAACCCAGCCAAAAAAAAAGAAAAATAGATTGCAGCCCGTCACAGGTATGAAAACCCTAGCAAGAAAATTGGAGCACACTGCTATGGTGGTTTGCTCATCGCAGTCACAGTCGTCACCATCACAAAAACTTCAAACTGATATATCTCATCACAGTCACATTCATCACCATCAAAAAACTTCAAACTGATAGATCTCATATAGCAATCATTCACAAAAGGGGATGGCAAGAACTTATCATACAACAATATCATCTCATTCATAGAAGGGGCACACTGGCCGACGGAGGATCTCGAAGAGGCACTCCTCTGCTGCAAGAAACAACCATTAGAGCCTACATCCTCAAACCAAACACCTCAAATGAACAACAACAACAAGAAGAAGATTTAAGTAAAAAAACAACGAGAAGAAGAAACCTCACCGAGGTGGACGGTGGGTGGGGATGGAGGAGGCGGTACTTGGTGTACAGATCTGCGTGCCCCCGGCCTCGTGGAGGCCGGATCCTGTGGCTAGCGTGGTCGGTGACGGAGGTGAGGGAGGCGTCGATGGCGTTGGCGGCCGGGAGGCGGGGGGAGGTGCCGCCGGTGCCGCCTTCGCCTTCGACCCGCGCCCCCGCCGGTGCCGCCTCCCCCTCCGGCCCGCGCACGCCGGTGCCGCCTCTCCCTCCGACCCGCGTGCCCGCGTGCACCTGCTGGTGCCACCTCCCCCTCCGGCCCGCACGCCCGCTCAGAGAAGAAGGGTTGAGGGGAGAGAGAGAGAGAAGAGGATAAGATCGTGATGAGCAGGGAGGAGAGGGGGGGGGGGTTAATGAGAGCGAATTTTTTTATCATCTTTGACGGGTACTCACATCACATGTGAACCTCATATGTACAGATAAGCAGTCACCTATGACGGGTCAAAAATATTTTTATTTGGCCCGTCATAGGTGACTTTACCTCACCTTTGACGGGTTCCATTTTTGACCCGTCTCAGGTGACTGCTTACCTGTGACGAGTCGCCGCATGATGGCTCACCGATGACGGCATCCCATAGGACCCGTCAAAGGTGACCCTCATCACTGACCAACACTCATGCCCGTCACATATATGCCGTCACAGGTGTGAGAATCTGGTGTAGTGTTGTTTCCAATATTACAGATTCAGCACTCGTAAATAGTTATGTGTAAAGGATTTATTAAATTTTAATAATAAAAGTTTGTCTCAGTACTGGTCCTACTTGTTTTTTGAATACTTTTCTTAAATTTATGTGTTTCTATAATTTTAGAGATTATTTTTGCAGGGTTTATTATTTACGGTAAGGTATAGCAACAAGCGCATAACTTGGGACGGATCATGCTCACTATATATCAAGCTTGTATTTTGAGATGTGCAGAACGTTATATAGATCAGATGTGAATTGTTATCCCGCTTATAATAAATTAATTAGGTTTGCCTAAAAAACATTTATATGCTTCGTCGGTAAGCTTGGATCAACATCAGCCGTCACTTCGTTATATAGTTGTTTTATTTGTGGTTGTTGAATGGATTTGTTCAGGAAGGCGCCTAAAGTCGAGATTCGATCTCAACTTGGTAATCATTTGATGGGCCCATCTGCTCCATTCCAAACCTATATCCCCGGGAATCTTTAAGAGACTGAAAAACCATTATTAGTCCCACATTATCTTATAATTAACTGCATCTTCTTATAATGTATATTATATTCAACCTCATCACTAACAACATCTCGTTAGATTCTACAACATTTTCTTATTGTATTCCTTGTGAAAAGGGACAGTGGCGACATATACAAAATCAGTTGAAGAAATGTAAGTTTAATTAGTTGCTACTATATACTCGTACATTGACACTAGTAAGACGGTTTGAATGGTCAAAAGAGGCTAGACCTAATTAACAACGGCCGGTGCAGTTAACAATTGTTAATTAATTAGCTAGTACTGATAACCTGTTAACCACCACATCAACCACAAGATACCAAAGAATATGTCGATCATAGCACCCTCTTAGACAGTTCACCTAATGTTATTCTTCAGGGCACATTTATAATTAACTGACTCCCTTGATCACAAAATATTTATTTATTGGCTTTATTATATGTGTTTTCCATGAGGTGGTGACTTTATTGTGTTTTTAATCGGCGATCAGACGCGAGGACATTGCGCCGTGGGTGTTGTATTACGCTAATGGTGCTAATGATTGCCAAATTGGTCGGCGCGGACATGACGTTAAAAAGAGATCGAAATTAGTATTGCAATTGCAGAGAGAGGTTCATCTTCTCTCTCTCTCTCTCTCCATGAAAGAAATTGGGACAGATAGATTCTTCTCGATCGGTAGGATAATGGGCCCTATTTTGTGCACAGCTTAATTATTTATCAGGCCCAAGCTACCTCCCTCTTAATTTTAGTGTCAGAAAAGAAACAGTTGGTTGTATATAACTTAATTCAATTCACTTGTGGTTCAATATGACTTCTGCAACCAATTATTTCTGTTCTTATTTGTTTGGTACATAAAACTGCATGCATACATAATTTTTGGTGTATTTTGCTGGAAAAATTCAACTTCAGGCAACCGTGACTGTTTAAACAATACCTGATCTACATTTGCATAAATACACATGACAGAGTAACAGACTGAGCTGCAAAACAATTACTCCATAAAAACCATTTCATATTCGTACTACAAATTTAATCCATATTTGTTTACGTCAGCTAAAAATATATATTTTGCATTGTTATAGATGGTGATATAAATATGTACATTATTTAATTTATTTTTTTTGTCCCTTATCATTATTCACTACCTTTACCATATTTTGTTATTAATTTCTAGTTATTCATTGCCTTAGTTGCAATGCACCAAACATGTCTTCCAAATTCGTCTAGTATGCTTTGAAGAAAATATTTTAAAATGAATAAACAGATGGCACCATCAAAAGATCTGAAATGAGATCTATATTTTTTGAAAATTCGTTAACAATAGCAGAAGGAAAAAGGGGGAACTTGTAGTAGTTAATTAATTGGAAAAAGTCCAAATAACCCTCTAAATTTTGGATGGAAGTCCGTTTAACACTCTCAACTCTGAAACCAAACATTTAACTCGCTGAACTTTACAATACCGTTTATATAACCTCCTAAGGTGGTTTTACATAGTGGATTTTATCTAATTTATATATAAGTTAGATGAGTTTGATCATATGTTATACACTTTGGACATATATATTAAAATTTTGACTTAAATCATTCTTTCCACTTCTTATTAGCTCTCACTTACAAACAAATACCAACATAATAATAGCAGGATATCACTATATCAGGATAAATTGATGACTTATAACTGATGATATGCAAATATGTTATATTAGTTATTCAAAATTGTTCGTTTAAGCTTTCAAAATATGCAAAACCATCATTCAAAACCACCTTATGGTGTAATATGGATGGTATGCCAAAGTTCAGAGGTTGGATATCCAGTTTTAAAGTTGGGGGTGCTAGATGGACTTCCATGGGAATTTAGGGGGGGGGGGGTGTTTGGACTTTTTTCCTAATTAATTTAGTCATCCAAAACATGTTGTGTTTTAGATTCAACACCCCTTTCATTAACCAGGAATACGATCCGACACTAGAAGAGATAACCACTTTCATTAGTTATCCTTAATGAACGAGGGTAGTAACTTGATTTTAATGACGCGTTTCATTTGCTGGAGGCATTTTTATATAAGCTAAAGGCATATGCTCATGAAATCGGTGAAAAAAAACCCTAAATTAAATTCGAAAATTTAAAATTAGAGCCCAAGCTGTAACTAGTAGGCATATTGAATCTTTTTTGTCTCAATTGGCAACGTACAGGTATGTTTTGAATTGCCACATTATTGAATATACTGCCATTTTATACAGGAGTAAAATAGAATCCAAGTTTTCCAAAACGTATTTAAAAAAATCCTGTTGAATGAGGAGGAAGAAGAGTGTGTAGGTGGGGTGTGTCTTAGTTAATCTCCTTGTCCCTTTTCTTTCTTTCTTTCTTTCTTTTTCTGCTTTTGGTGAGTGAGTGGAGTGCTTACTGCTTATACTGCTGCATTTCTTACCTTACCACCACTGTCCCTGCAACAAGGACATGGCATCCTCTTGGTTGTTAGCTACTCCTACTACTAGAGTAGCAGCATTCCCCCCCTCTCTCTCTCATGTTCTTTCTTTCACCTCCCATTAACTAACTAGTCATTCAACAGCATTTTTTTAAATACGTTTTGGAAAACTTAATAATAATATACCCCAACATCCGACTACAGCCAAACACTTGATAATAATATGGCCGTGCTTTATAACGGGTCATGCCCATATAATTAAAGATTTGTTAAGGGGCTGGGTTGAGAGGAAGTACGTGATCTTATGGTGGTTACACACGAGATGAAGCGCACCACATCAAAGTTGATTGTGAGAAGGGGAGGAAAGGAGGAGGTATTTAAGATCCATTACCTTGTTAAATTTGGGTTTGAAATCGCGATCATTATTCAAAACATTTTCCTGCAGTGGAGGTATTTAAGACAACCAAACTTCTTGGTGTATATATACTAATTCTAAACTCACATTCCTGTGGGGCAGTTTAATTGAGCATATAAATATATAAAATTCATTCCTCTTTGGTGATAGGGACACAAGTAGCATTCCTTTCAAAGCTAAGATGGTACACTATTTCTCAAATATATCCACATGGTGTCTAAGCACAAATAAGATATGTCGACGATGTGACCAATTAGCTGTAAGCAATCCCAGCTTCAGTCTGAACCCGACAAAACAACAGTATATATTATTCGTAAAAAAAATACTCAAGCAAAGCTATTGGCGGCTTCTGATTAGCTTGCCGACGAGGGTGACATCTCTTATTAGTCGTCCATGGCAGTATATAACACTGTATGGAAAGGCACTTTACGGCAGATTAGTGTTGTTAAGTAAGCTTGGAAACTATTGGTAGCCACTTCTAGATACTCCTTTATAGTTGGTACTGTAGCCCCACTACTACCACCCACTCTCGCCCCCACTTCATTTTTCCTTTTTTTTTCCAGATCTGAATCAATCCACCATCCCAGCCCATAAATCGGTGACGCACCATGGAGAAGGACGACGGCACTTTAGCGGTCGATGACGGTGGCCGGTGGCGGTTGAGGCAAAGGCGCTGCTTCGGGCCTTGCTGCCGGACGTCGGGCAATAACTTAACCAGTAAGGAGGTGTTCACCTGGGCCTAGAGCAACAACCGGTAGCTACTCCACGTCGGCAACTTTGGCAGAACAAGCAAGTAAGGAAATGATACTCCAATTTGCATATGCATACTCTCCTTTACCTTCATGCATGAAGCCCCAATTTCTTTTTGCAAATCAAATTAACGTGCAATCTCCAATATTACTTCCAATATTACTTGATCTGAATTGATGGGCTGCAAAGGTCCTATATTTGCACATCGTGCTCCATGTGGCTGGCTGCAGAGGATAGGGTGAAGTCCGCCGGTGATGGAGGTTGTTTGCTATTTTTCTTTTACTCGTCATATCTATGACATGAACGAGAATGTTTTTGTATTTTTTTCGTGCTTGCTAGATGATGGATGTCTGCTACTGCACAACATTGCGCCCATCTCTATACCATGCCGCTACACCCTTCCATGATTCCATCGTCGACTACCACTTGCCATCCGGTTGCCCTCTTCACTACCTGTCACAAGACACGGACCAGCCTCTCCATCCTTATAGCAAGATCCAGCAAAGCCATCCGGATCCTAGTTTCATGATGGATTTTTGGCTAAGTCATTTTTTCTTTTCTAGTTTGATTCACCTGTGACTATTTTTTATCACTTGTGTGTGATTGAGCCTGTAATTTTTTCATTCATACGACCATTTTGTGATACAGATTAATAATACTATTAGTATCAGTTTTTACTCTTATAGTATGTACTGAATACATCAGCAGGGACGGATTTACCATACAAGGTGTGGGGGCCCTAGACCCCACTCATAAAATACTGGCAGGTATATCACTAATTGTATGACATATGGGCCCCCAGTTCAACAGATAAGAGGACCCCACTCTCCTAGTTTTTGTTCCTTGCATCGAATCCACGCGGGTGTTGAGGACTTGAGGCGTCGAACATCCACTACCATCCTCTCGTTAATCCCGCAAATTAGCTCGGCAAATTAGGAATCAGGCGTTAATCCCGCAAATTAGCTCGGCAAATTAGGAATCAGGGAACGGAAAGCGAGCCCACTGTCATCTCGTCGCCCTATGGGCAGGTCGCAGTTCACCGTTGATCGCTTCTCGGTGGTGGCGGCTCATCGCGCACGGTACACTCCACCTCGTCTCGCAGCTTGCTCCCCTCTGCCTCCCTTGGTACTACTGCAAATCAGTTTTCCTTCCTCCTTCCTCTTGAAAGTAGATGAATACCTAAACTCTCTCTTTTTCATGATTTGGCAAGGGTAGATAATTGTTGATGGTCGTTATAGACAAATTTTGACCATAAATATAACTAAAATAATAGAGAATTAGCTATGATTATTGTTGTCGAATGGACAACTGCGTCACGTCGAAAGGCGTGGTTATCTCAACAGTGGTTGGAAAAGAAAGACAATTGCATTACTTAGTAAAATTTTTTGGATCCCGTATTACATGGCCTTAGGGGGCTATTTATAATCCTATTACAGGCTCCCCCTTTAGGGTTTAGGTTTTACAGGGAAATTTACATGGTTACCCTTATGATAGGGACATTATTGGGGGCACACAATGTTTTTTACATGTATGGGCCCCTATTGGGCTTAAATGGCTTGGCCCATCTATTTGTCGAAATTCCCCGAAGGCGTAGCGGCCTGCTGGGCCTCCTGACGGCGAGGTTCGGTACTTGGCGAAACCCGTGCCTTCATGCTAAGGCTTTCGCCTCACCATCTTCGCCTGTGCGGCCCTTTGACGAGGTCTTCGCTTGGCGAAGTCAGCATTTTCCGAGCCATGGCTTTCGCCCATATGGTTGCCTTCTCGACCTGCGCCGTTTGCCTCCGGTCTAAGCCTGTCGCCTAAGTTGTGGGTTTCGGTAGGTCCGACCGAATGTCCCCGTGGTGTACCTCCAACAAGCCCCTCATAGGCAAGGGTGAGTAGGGAGCTTCGGCCGAGACCATGCAAAACGTATGGTATACCACGAGGCGCCCCTTTCGGCCGATGGTCTTGCCGAAACCTATGTTATGCGCCTGCAAAGCAAATAACTTGTTCTCGTGTTAAAAAAATCCTTGAGGAAAAAATTTCTTCCTGCGTTCACCAATTAGTGGCGAAGGGGCTAGGCTGCTCTTTAAACTACTCTGAATAGTAATGGGCTCCATGGGCCTTGCTGTTCTTGCGTTCGGCCTTTTACTGTTTGGCCTTGGCCCGGTGGGAATTTACCGTTTTGTCTACCCCCGGACATGTGTCGGGTCCTGATTGGCTGGTAGTTGAACCGTCGCGCGATGTGGTTATATAACCCCCCCGGGTTACCGCTTCTCCCCCCCCCCCGCTTTTCACTTTCACTGCAGTTGTGCTCCGTGCACCTTGCCTTTGCTTGCGTTCTAGCTTTTTGCCACCGCTACGCTCCTGCGCTTGCTTCCTCGACTTTCTCGCTCCCTTTCGCCCTTAGGCTCTTCTTTCGCCACGGATTCAATGGCCCCTCGCAAACCCACTAAGGCCGGGTCAACCGGTGAAGACCCCTGCAACCTCGGTGAAGGGTGGTCGTGCTACCTTGGCAAGTCCCTTGTCAAGGAGTCTAACTTGGCCGAATTCGTCCTCTCCGGCGCTCTTGTAGAGGGCCAGGTGACTTGTGGGGGTGAAGCCATTATCCCTTCGCCCGGCGACAGGCGAACGGTTATTTTCGCCGCCTTCCTCACCGCTGGACTTCGCCTTCCGTGCGATGATTTCCTCCCCTCTGTACTGGAGATGTACGAGGCAAAGCGTCCCCAGCTCAGTCCGTCAGCGTTCCCGAAGCTGGTCGTCTTCGCATGGATGTGCTGTACGTGCGGTTTCGACCCTACCGCCGAATTGTTCGCTGTCTTGTTTACGACGTGTGCCACAACCAAGGACTTGAACACACCAGCTTGGACAAAGAAAACGGTTTTCGGCTGCGTCAACTTCATGCTTCGGCCGGAGCGCTCGGATGCATGGCCGGTGCCTGTGTCGATGGCGAAGTGGGACCGCAACTGGTTGCAGAAGTGGTTCTACATCGACAATCCTTACTCCATCGAGGATGGTAAGGTGAACTGGCTTAGGTTTCGGCGTCTTGCTATCTCTATCATCGCTAAGCCGAACATGGAGGTCGATGGCACACTCGAGTCCCGGCTCATTCTTCTTTGCAAGGTTGCATGACGGCTAAGTACCCACGACCTTTGTGAAGAGTTTTGCCTACTTCGGATCTCTCCGCTCGCCCTCGAATGGGGGGTGTGTGTTAGTGAGGATGAAGAGGTTCTTGGGCTTCCCCCACCTCATTCTTCCCCCTGGCGCCGAACGTGAGTTCTTTTACCTTCCCACACCGTTTTTCTGGGTGTGTAGATATGTTTCGACTTACTCCCTTTTTGTCCAGTCCGGATATTGGAACATGCTGAGGCGGAGGCGACGAAGATGGTCGGAAGTCTGACCACCGCCGAATTCGGCCGCTTGCTCCAACATCAAGCCGATGGGAGGGTGAACCAAGTTTATGTCGGCGAGTTGGCTAGCCGATCGATCACCTCCAAGGTCACCGATGACGAAGAAGCGCAAGCGGCCCATTGCGAAGTGTGGCCAGGGGCGAACCCGTCGCTCCACCAAGGACGCGGCCGACACCGACGCGGACGATGAGGACGAGGACGAAAAAGAGGCCGCGTCCGATGAAGACGGTGGGTCGCACGGCTATACCCCCAGCCCAATTCGGGTGAAAGCTGGAGTGAGCTCTCATGTTTCGCTCGTACATGCGCAAGATGTTGCTGGCGCGAACACGCTTTTGGCGATTTCCAGCTTCGCGGCGAAACAAAAGGCGATCGCTAGAAAGAAGAATGGAGGGGTGGTGCAAATCACGGTGGCTTTACCGACAGCGAAGGTTCTTCTGATGGTACACCCACTTCGCCTGCGCCGCGGCGCATTGTGCCCCGAAGGAGGCACCTTTCGCCACCGCCTGCTAGCGATGCCGAAGCGCCGACAGGGGGAAGTGCTTCGGCACAAGCCGTGGCCCTCGCCAGGAGAATCGAGTCGGTGGAGGCACAAACCTCTAGGACCGAAAGGGTTGAGGCGGTGTTGGTATTTCTTAATGACATTACTAGAAATATAATTCCCTGCAATGGCGCAGAAATACTCCTGGTATATTATGGTTACAGAGTTCATCCGCAAGCGCACGGATATACCATTGTAGCATTTCACCCGAGAGTATTCCAAGGGTATCGTATTTATTTTATCCCGTGGGAAGATCATGTAGAGAGAACTTGACTAATAATTTATATATTACTTGTAATAATCATATCCTAAGCAGGGGTTAAGATAATCCAAGGGTAGGGTGACACACAAACATTAAGCTACTCATTCTCATACTAAATTATCTAAGCTAAGTGGAAAGAAAAGAGAAAAAAAATCTATTCCTATACTTCTAGTATACATAGTATACATACATTCTAGTTAACTGATATACTAGCTAATACTCTCTATCCGATGCCCTCCTGGTACTTCGAGAAGCCACCCCTAACTGCCGAGTTCCTTACGACAGCCCGTCATGACCATACAACCGGGGTTAAATACGGAGGAATACCCTCCCCAGGGAATTAACATAGGATTATATACACGCGTGGAGGAATACCCGTACTGAGCTGTCACCATCAGCGGCCCACCTCTCATCCGCAGCATATAACCCCAAATAATGATATCCCGTAATCTAGACAGCACGAGATGACGCTCTCTCTCGTGGTCCAATCTTCTGGTGAGGGGGATAAATCTCGCTTTGATCGAAGTGCGACGTTTGCGACGTGGCTACCAACCAGAACAAGTCTGGGACGCCATGCAATCGCTACACCACAAACGATGTCGTACCAACCGTGATGCGCGGTTGATGATCCCTGTAATGCAAAGGAGAGAACACTGCAAGAACAAGATAATATGCAATCTAAATATTGCGAATAGGTGATTAAGCACAAAGGAATAGTTGCGATTGAAGTGGTAGATCCAATCGACCCGGCAAATCATCACACCAACTATTGAGGGCTCTAAATCAATAGTCGCCGACTAATCGAGCGAGGACTAGAGACAAGGTGAATGACACTTGGCAAAATTCAACTAAACAAAACCCAATTGCTTTTGAGGATGTACAAAGCTATTTATAGAGAAAAACAAAGCTAGGGTTATGTGCTAATTAGTGGAGGTGGAGGGAGACACTTCCAAGATAGGCCTAGCCTATTACAAGGCCCAAAGCCCAAGTTCGGTTTCAGCAATAGCACTGTCTTATTTTGGCGATTCCCGTTGACTCGAGATGAATTTGGACAGGAGACTGGATGCATTTGAAAGGTAGCGAGATAAGCTTTCCACGAAGTCCAAGATCACCCAAATCGGATTGGCATGAAGGCGCTAGGTCCGTTTGAAGTCAGTGATGTCTCCGGAGGCAGAATTGGATGCCAAAACTCATTGGACTTTAATATCTTGTAGATCCTCCATTCACTCGTTGTATTCTTTGGCTATGTTTTATATTTCTCATGCTTGGATGTATGCATATACTTGATGGTCATATCATCATCCCCTTCTTGTTTGGAAACCGTCCTCGGTTTCTTATTGCAATTGTCGTCATAGGAAAGATCAACTGAAAAAATAGCAAACAAGCAATCCTTATAAATCCAATTTACATCACGAGGAAACCAACTCAACCTACTGAATGAATATGTCTTAAAATGATAGCGAGCCTTGAATATTGTCATCGATATTTAGAACAACGTTAGGTGAATTTATTCCAATAGCATCAACATTGTACGATTCATTTGGTGTCTCATATTTTTTCATATTTAAAGGAGGATTCATATCTAAACATATATAAACACGATGTACCATATAACATCCTCTATTATTATATTTACCAATGACATGATAATTGTTCCAAGAATAACATGGAAAATCATAAATTTTCTTCTCTAAGTTATTTAGATCACAAAGAACATCAAATTCGATATAACCCAAAGTACACAAAGAAGACAATAATTGCAGATCTTCTTGGTCATCAGCAATAACAAAGACACGTTTATTTTGAGTGGAAACCAAATATTCAGAAATAGAAGTAACGTGTTCTTTCACTAGTTGTGGCATGTATTTAAGTGAAGCATTGCACAACTCTTCCTCATTACAAGCATTATCAATATTGTCACGCCCGGAATTTCTATCCAAAATTCCAAATGCTTACATGTGTGTGAACCCTCGTCCAGGAATCAGCCGAGGCACACAATAACAAATTGATAATAGAGTACAATTATTACTCTAATTAATAAGCGAATAAAATGTCATTACAGAGGTAGATAGTTCCTCTCAATCAATAAAGATCTAACCAGCGGAAAAATAAGATAAACGGCGCAGACGACTCCACTCCACAGGCAGCTTGACCAGGGCTACACCTAATCCTCCACACCATCAGCATCACTGTAGATCTCCTCCTCTGATGAATGATTGCAAGGTGAGTATATGACATACTCAGCAAGCCACGCAGCAAATATGCAAGTGCACAGGATAACAAAGGATGGCATAGTAGGGTTTCATTTGCAAAAGCAGCATTTAGCAAACATTTGAGAATTATAAAACTGTAGAGTAATTAATCATCAATTTTAATCAACACTAAACAGCACACCCATGCTGCTCAGGCCCAACCATCCTGAACAACCATACCCAGGCCGCTTCCGGAGCAGGAGGGTGACGATGCAGAGCCCCACGCTGCTTGGGAGGTCACTGCAGTGATCCTCGCTGGCTCTCCCGAGCGGACTTCGCTGACAGTCACCGCGGGTGGAGACTCCTTCCCCGCCGCTTGCCAGAGCGCCGCTCTCCTCGCCATCGGCACTCTTCACCAGCGCTACCCGGACGAGTTGCAGCACTCGCCCTACCGCTACCACCCTCGTCGCGGAGGAGCCCGCGACCACGCCACCTTCCGGGATGCTAGCTCGGAGGATGACGCTACCATTGTGCACTTGGCGCGCATGGTGGAGGCGTACGACGCGGCTCGTATCGACTTCCATCAGATGGTGCGCCGTGGGATGGTCGAGAACAACCTGAAGATCCTGGAGCTGCGTCAGGAGAACCTGCAGCTCAAGAAGGACCTGGACGCATGTCACGTCCTGATAAATTCATCCCGAATTAAAAATCATTCTCTAAAAGGAATAATAGAATTAATTAAAATTCGAAAAGAAATTGGCAAACACTAAAATACGTACAAGAAAAATTCAAATGTGACCCGGAGAATTTTTGTTAAATTCTCCTTGGTCTAAAAGGAGCCCTCAAATTTTAGTGGAATTTTCAGAGCACAAATAATAATTGAGAAGAAATAAACAAAGTTGAAAAGGTTTTATAAAAAGAAAAATCCCTAAAAGTCTTTTCCCCCCCCTTCCCTTCTTGGGCCGGCTCGGCCCAACTCTCCCTCCCTCTCTCTCCTCTCCCCGCGGCCCATCGGCCCTTCCCCGCGCGCGCGCCACTGACAGGCGGGCCCGCCCGCCACCCTCGCTGACGGGTGGGGCCCACCTGTCATCGCCTTCCTCGCGCCGCGCCCGCCGCCGCCCGTGCCCTAGCGCCGCCGCCGCCGTCGAATCCGCCGCATCCCGCCTTCCCCGCGCGCCATAAAGAGGGGCGAATTACTCCCCGCAATTCCCTCTCCCGTTTCCCCCTCTTTTCCCTCTCTCTCTCCCTCGGATTCGTCCGATTTCATTCCCGAAACCCTCGCCGGCGCAATCAATGGCGGCCGAGATCTCCGCGGCCGTTTCCTCCCTCTCCGGCCGCGCTCTCCCCCTCTCGGCGCTATATATTTGCTCCCCGTGCCTCCCTCCTCCGTTTCCGCCGTTCGCCGCTTGCTCTCGCCGTCGGATTCGTGCTCGCGACGTCCACCTCTCTCTCCGCCGTCGCCGCCGACCTCCGGTACGCCGCCGACGTCGCTCCGGGCTCCCTCCCGACTCGGCGCCACCTCCGTCGGCTTCGCCGCGTCGTCGTCGACCCCGTCCGCTCCTTCGTTTCGCCCGCCGACCGCCGGAGCACCGTCGCCCTCGTCATCGCGAACCGCGCCGCCGCGTTCCTCCGCTCCGTTCGTCGTCTCCGCCGTCCTCGTGTCTCGGGGTGAGCCGTGGACCGTCCCTTTCGCTTCCCTCTCCTCTCCGCTCTCTCGGGCGCTGCTCCGCCGCGCCGATGGTCGCCGGCGGTGACCATCGGGGCGCGGGTGCGCCGCCTCCCGTCGGCCGCGCCGGCGAGGCCGCCTTCGGGCGCGCCCCGCGGCTGCCAGGTGGGCCCGGCCGTCAGCCGCCCGCGCCCGCGGGTGCGGCTGACGCGTGGGACCCACGGCACCGACCGCCGCCAGCCGCGTGCTCCCGGTCCACCGTGGACCGAGAGGCTGACGCGTGGGCCCCACTCCTGTGGACCCGGTCCGCGCGCCCTCTCCCTCGGCTGACGCAATAATGAGTTTTTTTAATTAAAATTTAAATGAAGAAATTCGCAAATATCCATTTAAAGAGCATATAAACTTCAAATGGCCATATCTTGGCCATTTGAACTCGGAATTGGACCGTTCAAGTCTCTAATTTTTCCTTAAGAAGTCAAGAACCCATTTTTGTGCTTTGTTTCTGCTGTTATGTGGAGTTTATTAGAGTAAAAGCCTTTTCTTTTCCGTTGGTCGTGTAGACGCTGCAGCTTCGGAAGATCCGCTCTTCGTGGAAGTCGAAGCCGTCGTTTGGGAAAGCGAGCAAGGCAAGTCACATCATCCTTGATCATATTGAATCCCAGTTTGTAAAATTATGTTGATTTAAATTATTGCATTACCGCTTTATTTAAATTCCCGCGTTATCACTGTTTTATCTAGCCATACCTATTTACCTTTGTTATGACCTTATTATTATTGTTATTGTTATTATTACTTTGTTCACCCTAGGTTAAACAAAACCCCAACTAGTGAGTACTCTATTTATGGTTCCACTAGTATGAACTTAGGTAGATGCTTCGCTGGTTAATTAGGCAACATTAGGTGGTTTTATAACTTTAGACTTTGGGAAGTCTCATATCATTTGGACACTATGGAATTGTTGGTTTATGGTGGAATTGGACATACACCTCTCTTCCTCTTTCAAAACCCCTAAAAACCTGTTTTCGGTGGGGTTTGGGTGCATGCCAGTTGTGGGAAGTAGCACCCTACCACTATAAGGATTAAGCTCGGGCCTCTGTTGCAAAGCACTACCGTACTTCCACATGTCTAGTGGGTAAGGCTTAGTTTGTGGCTCAGTCTGGTCATAAACAAAAGTACACGGATTGGAGATGGATGAAGTCGGGGGTCGATGGACATTCTCCAGGGCAAATGAAGGCTACACGAGCTGCGGCCCGGTAGTCGAGATGTCATGGCAGAGGGTTGGTGCCCTGCTGCTAGGGGGCTCAGTCCTGCCTGCCTGTCCCGGGTGTCCCGGCCGTAGGGGGATTGGGTCGGTACTCTTGTTTATGGCTAGGATGGGTTGGGAACTATGTCACGTCTTCCGTCCGTATACCGTGGTGGTATGTGGCACGTGGTTGCACGCGAGGAAGATGTGTCTTGTGGGTAAAGATGTACACCTCTGATCAGAGTATAATCTATTCGAATAGCCGCGCCCTCGGTTATGGGCAAGCCGAGCAATGTACCCAAGTCAGTGTTTCAAATTCTTAAAATTTGCTCAACAACTAAAATGTGGAATGGTTGGCCTGGGTTGGCTTGGGACGAGCTGGGACCCAGGGTCGGGTTGCCAGTTCGGTCTGAATCATCGTAGGCCTTGGGTTAAGGCAGGTTCGTGAGGGTTCACGGCCGTGATTAATAATACTGTATAGCTCTAGGATTGTCTTTATAAAATGGCTTTGGGCAACTAAGTGACTTTTAAATGCTGTTTACTGCAAAACTTAACCCCTATATTATTATCCCCTTGTACCCCCTTGCATTAATCATGCATCTGCCGGTGTGGCTTGCTGAGTACTGTGGTTGTACTCATTCTTGCTCAATCTTTCCCCTCTTCAGTAAGAGAAGCTTTGGAGAAGATGTCTTAGGTGGAGTCCTGGCTTATACCCCAGTTGAGCGCCTGTGAAGATGGAGCCGTAGGCCCGCTAGTCCGCTGCTGTTTATTTTTGATTGTCAGGCCTGAAGCGCCTTTGTAATAATGTAAATATTATCGATGTAATAAAGATGTGTCTTTTATATCATGTTTGTATGGTGTACCCCGGCTTTTCCTGGGACGGGGATTAATACACTAGCGTTCGGGAAAAGGCAATTTTCCCGGTCGCGACAACGCAGTGGAGGCGCAGCTGCATCAGCTCAAGATCGCCCAGGGAGAGATCTGCCGCCCCAAGCGTCGCCGCGTCTGCCGCAGCCAGAAGATCACCGCCCGCAAGAGCACCTCCAGGCCCGAGCTTGTTCGTCAGTCCCTGGCGTGGACTTGCTTCGTCGAGACCCCTCGTGCCGAGCCCGCGCCCGTGGTTCCCCAGGAGGGGGAAGCCTCCGGCGTTGGTAGCACGGAGGATGCGCTGTTGCTCACCTTCCGTCCTGGCCCATCGCAGCAGTAGACGAGCAGTTAGTAGGCTTGCGCATGTGTTCTTTCTCGTTTGTCTTCTTGTTGGGTTGTGTGGGGCACGGTTATGCCGGTGTGTGGTGTAACTGTGTCGGAGCCTGTCTTTATTTTATTTGCCTAAGCAACTTGAACTTTAATGAACCAATTTAATAGCAGTAATAAATTTAAGAATTATGGTAGTCGTGGGTGGTTAGCTTTAATTGTCAGCTCTCTCTGTTTGCTGGTTCTGTGTGGGGTTTTCAGATGGTGATGACCAGGAGAAGTGCTAACACCGGTGATGGCAACCAACCTGAAGGCAGCAACCACAACCATCAGGGCAACCCACCTCCACCTCCTCCTCCGCCTCCACCACCACCACCAGATACCAACGCCATTCTCACCCAAATCCTCGCCCAGCAGGCCAACATGATGACTGCTTTCCTCCACCACCTCCAAAATCCGCCACAACAGAATGCTCCACCACCACCTCCCCAACACTCTAAACTCGCCGAGTTTCTCCGCATCCGCCCACCTACCTTCTCTAGCTCCAACAACCCCGTGGATGCGTTGGATTGGTTGCATGCCGTGGGGAAAAAGCTAGACACTGTGCAGTGCAGCGATGAGGAGAAAGTCATCTTCGCCGCCCACTAGCTGCAGGGACCCGCATCTCTATGGTGGGATCATTTCCAGGCTACGCAGCCAGAGGGACAGCCTATTACATGGGCTCGCTTCACCGCCGCTTTCCGAAGAACCCATGTGCCCGCCGGAGTCGTGGCCCTTAAGAAAAGGGAATTCCGAGAGTTGAAGCAAGGCAACCGCTCCGTGATGGAGTATTTGCACGAGTTCAACAACCTGGCCCGTTACGCTCTGGAGGATGTGCGGGAAGATGAGGAGAAGCAAGAGAAGTTCCTGGCAGGAATGGACCCTGAGCTGTCCGTCCGTCTAGTCTCCGGGGACTATCCGGATTTTCAACGTCTGGTGGACAAGAGCATCCGCTTGGAAGCCAAACACAAGGAACTGGAGTCGCACAAGCGTCGCTTGGCGAATTTCCGCAATCAGCAGGGTGCTAACCAAAGGGTCCGCTACACCAATCCCTATCCAGGGGGATCCTCCTCGCAGCAGCAACAACAGCAGCAGCAACCTCGCTCCGCGCCCCGACCTCAATTCGTGGTGCGCGTCCCACAGCCGCAGCAACAGCAGAGTCAGCAAGGGACTCGTGCGCCCCGTCCTCCTACGCCAACTGTACAACCTGGTCAAGGCCGCAGGGACGCTTCAGGTCCGCAGCGTCTGTGCTTCAATTGCTTCGAGCCCGGGCACTTTGCGGATAAATGCCCGAAGCCGAGGCGACAGCAAGGCCAAGCGCCTCCCCGCTCCAACAACGGTGGTAAGGACGTCATTCGGGGTCGTGTGAACCACGTGACGGCCGAGGACATGCTGACAACTCCAGACGTCATCGTTGGTACGTTCCTCATTCATTCCATCCCTGCTACCATTTTGTTCGACTCTGGAGCTTCCCACTCGTTTATATCTGTGCCATTCGTGGGGAGAAATCAGTTGGGGGTAGAAAGGCTTAGGAACCCTCTGCTCATCACCACCCCTGGAGGGGTTATGACAGCGAAGTATTATAGTCCTGCCGTCCCTATAGAAATTCAGGGGATTCCTTTTCCCTCGGATCTGATTCTGCTAGACACCAAGAACTTGGATGTGATCCTTGGGATGAATTGGTTGGCTCAATTCCAAGGAGTAGTGGATTGCGCGAGACGCACTGTCACTCTGTACCGAGGGCCGGAACAACCGGTTGTTTTCTTTGCACCCCCAACCTCAGTCAGAAGTTCGGAACTTCATCAGATAGGACTGTCAGAAATCCCCATCGTCAGAGAGTTCGGAGACGTGTTTCCGGAAGAACTACCTGGTATGCCGCCTAAGCGAGAGATTGAGTTCCGGATAGATCTTGCTCCAGGAACCACTCCTCTGTACAAGCGACCCTACCGTATGGCAGCAAATGAACTGGCCGAAGTCAAGAAACGGCTGGAAGAGTTGAAAGAAAAGGGGTATATACGTCCGAGCACTTCCCCCTGGGGTGCTCCCGTGATTTTTGTGGAGAAGAAAGACAAGACGAAGAGGATGTGCGTTGACTACAGAGCTCTCAATGAAGTCACCATCAAAAACAAGTACCCTCTTCCCCGGATCGATGATCTGTTCGATCAGCTTAAAGGTGCCACTGTATTCTCCAAGATGGATCTTCGTTCCGGATATCACCAATTACGTATTCGCGAAGAAGATATTCCGAAGACCGCATTCACCACGCGATATGGACTGTATGAATTCACGGTGATGTCGTTCGGTTTAACCAATGCTCCTGCCTTCTTTATGAACTTAATGAACAAAGTGTTCATGGAATACTTGGATAAGTTTGTGGTGGTTTTCATTGATGACATTCTGATATACTCACAATCAGAGGAAGACCATCAGCACCATCTCCGTCTGGTATTGGGAAAGCTGCGGGAACATCAATTGTATGCCAAACTTAGCAAGTGTGAGTTCTGGTTGTCCGAAGTCAAATTCTTAGGGCACATGATATCTGCTAAAGGAGTTGCTGTGGACCCCGAAACAGTGACCGCCGTCACCGATTGGAAGCAACCCAAGACAGTCACTCAAGTTCGCAGTTTCTTAGGTTTGGCAGGATACTACCGAAGGTTCATCGAGAACTTCTCCAAAATCGCTCGACCCATGACACAGTTGTTGAAGAAAGAAGAGAAATTTGTGTGGAGCCCGCAATGCGAGAAGGCGTTTCAAACTCTCAAAGAAAAGCTGGTTTCCTCGCCAGTGTTAATCTTGCCGGATACTCGCAAGGATTTCATGGTGTATTGTGACGCTTCGCGCCAAGGATTGGGGTGCGTGCTCATGCAGGATGGTCATGTGGTGGCCTATGCCTCACGCCAGCTACGGCCTCATGAAGGCAACTACCATACCCATGATTTGGAGTTAGCCGCGGTGGTTCATGCTCTAAAAATCTGGCGGCACTATCTCATTGGGAATCGCTGTGAAATATATACTGATCATAAGAGTTTGAAATACATCTTCACTCAGTCGGACCTGAATCTTCGGCAAAGGAGATGGTTAGAACTCATCAAGGATTATGATGTGGGAATTCACTATCATCCTGGTAAGGCCAACGTGGTTGCCGACGCTCTAAGTCGAAAAAGCCATTGCAACACTCTTAACGTCCGTGGCATTCCACCCGAACTTAATCAACAGATGGAAGCCCTGAACCTAAGCATAGTTAGTCGCGGATTCTTGGCTGCGCTGGAAGCCAAGCCCACCTTGCTCGATCAAATCCGCGAGGCTCAGAAGAATGATCCAGACATGCATGGACTCCTCAAGAATATGAAATAGGGTAAAGCCGCTGGTTTCACAGAGGATGAACACGGAACCCTATGGAACGGAACTCGAGTATGCGTTCCAGATAACAGAGAACTTAAACAGTTGATACTTCAGGAAGCTCACGAAAGTCCTTATTCCATCCACCCTGGCAGCACGAAGATGTACTTAGACTTGAAAGAGAAATACTGGTGGGTTAGTATGAAGCGGGAAATTACAGAGTTCGTGGCCCTTTGTGATGTGTGCCAGCGTGTCAAGGCAGAGCACCAACGACCGGCCGGACTTCTCCAACCTCTCCAAGTACCTGAATGAAAATGGGATGAAATTGGGATGGATTTCATCACCGGACTTCCAAAGACCCAAGGTGGATATGATTCCATATGGGTAGTGGTGGATCGATTAACCAAGGTAGCTCGATTCATTCCTGTGAAGACCACCTATGGAGGGAACAAACTAGCCGAGCTCTACTTCGCTAGGATCGTGAGTCTCCATGGCGTTCCCAAGAAAATCGTATCTGATAGGGGAAGCCAATTCACCTTTCACTTTTGGAAGAAGCTCCAAGAAGAGCTGGGTACCCGATTAAACTTCAGCACCGCGTATCACCCGCAGACAGATGGGCAGACCGAGCGTCTAAATCAGATCCTAGAAGATATGCTTCGCGCATGTGTCCTGGATTTCGGGAAGACCTGGGATAAGAGTCTCCCCTATGCCGAGTTCTCCTACAACAACAGCTATCAAGCCAGCATACAAATGGCACCTTATGAAGCGTTGTATGGGCGCAAATGCCGGACACCGCTAATGTGGGATCAAGTTGGGGAAAGCCAAGTGTTCGGGACTGATATCCTGAGAGAAGCTGAAGCTAAAGTCAGAACCATTCGGGATAATCTAAAGGTGGCACAGTCCCGGCAGAAAAGTTACGCAGATAACCGTCGCCGTGACCTGGAATTCGCAGTGGATGATTTTGTATATCTTCGGGTCACGCCATTGCGAGGTGTACACAGGTTTCGGACAAAAGGGAAGCTCGCACCTCGGTATGTGGGTCCTTTCCATATCGTTGCTCGACGCGGAGAAGTCGCTTACCAATTGGAGCTGCCCGCCTCCTTGGGCAACGTGCATGATGTGTTCCATGTGTCGCAACTCAAGAAATGTCTCCGAGTGCCATCTGAGCAGGCTGACCCAGAGCAAATTGAAGTTCGCGAAGACTTGACCTACGTGGAGAGGCCAGTGAAAATTCTGGACACCATGGAGCGCAGGACCAGGAACCGGGTAATCCGTTTTTGCAAGGTCCAGTGGAGCAACCACGCCGAGGAAGAAGCTACCTGGGAGCGTGAAGACGAGCTGAAGGCAGCCCATCCTGATCTCTTCGCCTGTTCTTCCGAATCTCGGGGTCGAGATTCCGTTTAAGGGGGGTAGGTTTGTCGCGTCCCAAATCGACTCTAAGATACATCCTCGAAATTGTGCATAGAATAAGTAAAATCCATGTGAAAGCCTCCAACAATTAAAATGTGCAAAGTTAAAAGTCAAATAAGGCTTGGAGGATTTTTGTATATTTCCTAAAAGCCTAAAATGCGTAAATAAATTTTAGTGGAGTTTTCAGAGCACAAATAATAATTAAGAAGAAATAAACAAAGTTAAAAAGGTTTTATAAAAAGAAAAATCCCTAAAAGTCCTTCCCCCCCTTCCTCTCTTGGGCCGGCTCGGCCCAGCTCCCTCCCTCTCTCTCTCCTCTCCCCCGCGGCCCATCGGCCTTCCCCCGCGCGCGCGTCGCTGACGGGCGGGCCCGCCCGCCACCCTCGTTGACGGGTGGGGCCCACCCGTCATCCCCTTCCTCGCGCCGCGCCCGCCGCGTCGCCCGTGCCCTAGCGCCGCCGCCGCCGCGGATTCCGCCGCATCCCGCCGCCCCCGCGCGCAATAAAGAGGGGGAAATCACTCCCCGTGATTCCCTCCCTCTTTCCCCCCACTTTTCCCTCTCTCTCTCTCTCGGATTCGTTTGGAAATCCTCCCGCAAACTTCGCCGGCGTCATTGATGGAGCCGAGATCGCCGCGCCGGTTTCCTTCCCCTCCGGCCGCCCTCTCTCACTCCCAACACTATTTAAGCACTCCCCGTGCCTCCCTCCTCCGTTTCCGACCCTTGCCGCTTTCTCTCCCCGTCGGAATCGAGCTCGCGCCGTCGTCCTCTCTCTCCGCCATCGCCGCCGAGCTTCGGTTCGCCGCCGTCATCGCCCCGGACCTCCTCCCGCTTCGGCATCGCCTCCTTCGGCTTCGCCGCGTCCCCGTCGACCTCGTCCACCCCTTCGTTTCGCCCGCCGACCGCCGGAACGCCGCCGTCCTCGTCGACCCGAGCCGCGCCGCCGCCTCTCTCCGCTTCGGTCGCCGTTCCCGTCGTCGCCGTCGACCCGGGGTGAGCCGAGGACCGCCATTTCGTTTCCCCCTTCCCTCCCCTCTCTCGGGCGCCGCTCCGCCGCGCCGATGGCCGCCGCCGGCGACCATCGGGGCGCGGGCGCGCCGCCTCCCGTCGGCTGTGCCGGCGAGGCCGCCTTCGGGCGCGCCCCGCGGCTGCCATGTGGGACCCGGCCGTCAGCCGCCCGCGTCCTCGGGTGCGGCTGACGCGTGGGACCCACGGCGCCGGCCGGCGCAAGCCGCGTGCACCCGGTCCACCGTGGACCGTGAGGCTGCCGCGTGGGCCCCACTCCCGTGGACCCGGTCCGCGTGTCCCTCCCCTCGGCTGACGCAATAAATCCGATTTTAAATTAAAATTTAAATGAAGAAATTCGTAAATATCCATATCTTGGCCATTTGAACTCGGAATTGGACCGTTCAAGTCTCTAATTTTTCCTTAAGAAGTCAAGAACCCAATTTTGTGCTTTGTTTCTGCTTGTTATATGGAGTTTAGTAGAGTAAAAGCCTTTTCTTTTCCGTTGGTCGTGTAGACGCTGCAGCTTCGGAAGATCCGCTCTTCGTGGAAGTTGAAGCCGGCGTTTGGGAAAGCGAGCAAGGCAAGTCACATCATCTTTGAACATATTGAATCCCAGTTTATAAAATTATGTTGATTTAAATTATTGCATTATCGCTTTATTTAAATTCCCGCGTTATCACTGTTTTATTTAGCCATGCCTATTTACCTTTGTTATGACCTTAATATTGTTATTGTTATTATTTCCTTGTTCACCCTAGAATAAACAAAACCCCAACTAGTGGACACTCTACTCATAGTACCACTAGTATAATTTTAGGTAGATGCTTCGCTGATTAATTAGGTAACATTAGGCGGTTTTACAACTCTAGACTTTGGGAATATTCATATCACCTGGACACCATGGAATGGTTTGGTTATTGTGGAATTGGATTCACACCGCCCCCTCTATTCAAAATCCCCAAAAATGGTTTTATGCTGGGCTCGGGGTGCATGGTTTTGATAGTAGCACCTCGGCCATATAAGGACCGGTCTTCGGGCCTCTGTTGCAAAGCACTACCGTACTTCCACTTGTCTAGTGGGTAAGGCTTAGTTTGTGGCTCAGTCTAGTTATAAAGAAAAGTACACGGATGGAGGTGGATGAAGTCGGGGGTCGATGGACATTCTCCAGGGCAAATGAAGGCTACACGAGCTGCGGCTCGGTAGTCGAGATGTCATGGCACAGGGCCGGTGTCCTGCTGCTAGGGGCTCAGTCCTGCCTGCCCGTCCCGGGTGTTCCGGCCGTAGGTGGGATTGGGTCGGTACTCTTGTCTATGGCTAGGATGGGTTGGAAACTATGTCACGTCTTCCGTCTGTATACCGTGGTGGTATGTGGCACGTGGTTACACGTGAGGAAGATGTGTCTTGTGGGTAAAGATGTACACCTCTGATCAGAGTAAAATCTATTCGAATAGCCGCGCCCTCGGTTATGGGCAAGCCGAGCAATGTACCCAAGTTAGTGTTTTAATTCTTAAAACTTGCTTAACAACTAAAATATGGAATGGTTGGCCTGGGTTGGCTTGGGACGAGCTGGGACCCAGGGTCGGGTTGCCAGTTCGGTCTGAATCATCGTAGGCCTTGGGTTAAGGCAGGTTCGTGTGGGTTCACGGCCTTGATAAATAATATTGTTTAGTTCTAGAATCGTGTTTACAAAATAGCCCTGAGCAATTAAATATCTTTAAATGCTATTTACTGCAACCCTAACCCCTTTATGGTATAACTCCTTTGTACTCCCTTGCATTTATTCTGCACTTGTGGGTGTGTCTTGTTGAGTACGGTGGTTGTACTCAGTCTTGCTCAATTTTTCGCAACCCCAGAAGAGGAGTTCCAGGAGGATGAAGGCTTCGGTGTCTAGCTCGTGCCTGCCGTCAAGCGCCTGTGGTCGTCGCCCTAGTCTTCCGCTGTTTCTCGTTTGTCTTTGTGTTTGCGGGGCCTTCGCTTCCCCTGTAATAAATTAACTATTTACGCTTCCGCTTGTTATACTCTGAATTGTATCAACTTTTGGTGTACCTTGCCTCCTGGGACAAGGATTAATGCACGCACGTAAGGAATGCCCGTTGGGTTATTTCCGGTCGTGACAACGGCGGCGCTAGGCTACACGGCGCTAGGGCTCTACCGGCGACGAGAGGCGAAGGCGAGGGTGGCGGCAGGTAGCAGCGGGCTTGGGGGTCCTTTTAAAGGGGCAAGGAGGCGGCGGCGAAGGCCCACGGCGACCGGCGACGCAAAGGAAAAATCTATGGTTCGGAGGAGAGAGATCGATCCGAATCGAACTCGAATCCACGGATTTCCAAACCGAATTGGTGATCGATTCCAAAAGGAAAAGGAAAAAGGTAGAGAAGATCCCGAAGATCATTTCCCCTCTACTAATTTCATTGGAAACGGAAAGGGGCGGCCGGATTTGGAAGGAGACGGCGGCGCGGCTCGGCTAGGGTTCGGCGAGGCGACGGCGTGAGGGAGACGACGGTCCTGACAGGTGGGCCCCACCTGTCAGCGGGCGGACGCGCGCGCGCGAGCAAGCGGCTCGGCTGCGGGCGGACTGGGCCAGAAGAGAGAGAGAAAAGGTTTTGGGCCGACTTTCGGCCCAAAGCCAAAAGAAGAACTTTAAAAACCTTTTTTAATTTAAATTATTCATTAAATGCAATTCCATTTATTAAAAATACTTCCTTAGCTCAAATAAATCCCAGAAAAATCTAGGAATTATAGAGTTAAGTAAAGTATTTAATGAAATTTTATCTGGCCCCATTTTATATTGGAATTTATTAATTAAAATTATATCTTCTCTTCTAGGCTTTTTAAAATAAATTCTAATAATTCCAATTAAACAACAATTTATATATTTAGGATTTTTAGGGTGTGACAAACCTACCCCCATTAAACAGAATCTCGTCCTCGAGATTCGGAAGAACTGGCGAACAGATGCGGATGAGCTGACTTCAATTCATCTTCTCGTTCCCAAGTTGATTCTTCTTCCGAGTGATTACTCCATTGGACTTTGCAAAAACGGATAACTCGATTTCTGGTTCTTCTCTCATCTATTTCCAAGATACGGATTGGTTTCTCAACATAGGTCAGATCCTCTTCGACTTCTATCTGTTCAAGATTAGCTTCTTCGGTAGGTACCCTTAAACACTTTTTCAATTGCGACACATGGAACACATTATGGACTCCTGCCAAAGATTGAGGTAACTCCAACTGATAAGCAACATCTCCTCTTCTACTGACAATCTTGTAAGGTCCCACGAAACGCGGTGCCAATTTTCCTTTAGTGTGGAAGCGATGAACCCCTTGAAGAGGCGTGACACGAAGGTACACATAATCTCCTTCTTCAAAGCTCAAATCTCTGCGGCGATTGTCGGCATAACTCTTATGGCGAGACTGAGCCACACGCAATCTTTCTTGAATGATTTTCACCTTTTCTTCTGCTTCCCTCAGGATATCCGTCCCGAAAACCTGACGTTCTCCCGTTTGATCCCACAAAAGCGGAGTGCGGCACTTCCGACCATACAGTGCTTCGTAAGGAGCCATCTGAAGACTAGCTTGATAACTGTTGTTGTACGAGAATTCCGCATAAGGTAGATTCTTATCCCAACTTCCACCGAAGTCTAAAGCACAAGCTCTCAACATGTCTTCCAAAATCTGATTTACCCTTTCGGTTTGTCCGTCTGTCTGCGGATGATAAGCAGTACTAAAGTTCAGCTTAGAACCCATCTCTTCCTGAAACTTCTTCCAAAACTTTGAAGTAAACTGACTGCCTCGATCAGACACTATTTTCTTAGGGACGCCATGCAAACACACAATCCTTGCCATATACAATTCCGCCAACCGACTTCCGGAATAGGTTGTCTTTACTGGGATGAAATGAGCCACTTTGGTAAGTCTGTCGACTATCACCCAAATAGAGTCATGGCCTGATGACGTTCTGGGTAGACCAGTGATGAAATCCATACCGATTTCCTCCCACTTCCATTCAGGAATCTTCAAAGGCTGCAGCAAACCTGCGGGTTTCTGATGTTCTGCCTTGACTCGCTGACAAACATCACATACTGCTACGCATTCTGCGATTTCACGCTTCATACTTGCCCACCAAAATCTTTCCTTGAGATCCTGGTACATCTTGGTACTACCAGGGTGAATGGAGTATAAAGTATCATGAGCTTCTTTCATAATTGCATCTTTTAAATCTTTGTTGTCGGGGACGCAGATTCTCTCGCCCAACCATACAGTTCCTTGCTCATCTTCGAAGAAACCGATAGCTTTTCCTCTTCTCATATTCTTCTTGATTTCTTGAATATCAGGATCATTAATTTGGGCTTCTCTAACTTGATCAATTAGAGTGGGCTTTGCTTCTAAGGCTGCAACGAAGCCTCTACTGACGATTCCCAGATTCAACCTTTCAAACTCCTTGCACAATTCCAAAGGCAACTGTCGTCCATCCATAGCATTACAATAGCCTTTTCTGCTAAGGGCATCTGCTACGACATTAGCCATTCCTGCATGATAATGAATTCCTAGGTCATAATCCTTAATTAATTCCAACCATCTCCGTTGTCTCATGTTCAGATCTGGCTGAGTAAAAATATACTTTAAACTCTTGTGATCAGTGTACACCTCTGTACGAGTACCGAAAAGATAATGACGCCAAATCTTCAACACATGAACCACTGCAGCTAACTCAAGATCATGAGCAGGGTAGTTCTTCTCATGCGGACGTAACTGATGAGATGCATAGGCAACCACCTTCCCATCTTGCATCAGAACACAACCTAACCCAAGTTTGGATGCATCGCAATACACTTGGAAACCCTTCTTTGGATCAGGTAAAATCAAAATAGGAGCTGATATTAAGCGATTCTTCAACTCTTGAAAACTCTGCTCACATTCTTCTGACCACTTATACTTTACATCTTTTTGAAGCAGTCGTGTCATGGGCTTGGCAATCTTGGAGAAATTCTCTATGAATCGCCGGTAATATCCTGTGAGACCTAGGAAACTGCGAATCTCAGAAACTGTCTTCGGTTGTTTCCAGTTGGTTATGAATTCCACGTTACTAGGATCGACGGCAACTCCTCCTGCTGAGATGACGTGTCCAAGGAACTTCACTTCAGACAACCAAAATTCACACTTGCTAAACTTGGCATACAGTTGATGTTCTCGCAGCTTCTCTAATGCAAGACGAAGATGTTCTTCATGCTCTTCTTTAGTTCGGGAATATATGAGAATGTCATCAATAAAGACAACCACGAACTTATCCAGGTATTCCATGAACACCTTGTTCATCAAGTTCATGAAGATTGTAGGGGCATTGGTAAGTCCAAAAGACATAACAGTATATTCAAACAACCCATACCTAGTGGTAAAAGCTGTCTTAGGTATATCTTCCTCTTTAATCCTTAACTGTTGATACCCTGATCGAAGATCTATCTTAGAGAAAACGGTAGCACCTTTAAGTTGATCAAACAAATCGTCAATTCTAGGCAGGGGATACTTATTCTTGATAGTCACATCATTAAGTGCGCGATAGTCCACACACATCCTCTGGGTATGGTCTTTCTTTTCTACAAAGATAACAGGGGCTCCCCATGGAGATGAACTCGGTCTGATGTATCCCTTTTGAAGCAAATCGTCGACTTGCCTTTTGACTTCTGCCAATTCATTGGCTGCCATTCTATATGGTCGCTTATGGATCGGAGTGGTTCCTGGTACCAAATCTATTCTGAACTCTATATCCCTTTTAGGCGGCATACCAGGTAAATCGTCTGGGAACACATCGGCATATTCCTGTACTATGGGAATCTCTTCCAAAGCTATTTGGTTCAGACTTGACCTTAAAGATTCAGAAGACAATGCGTGAACAGTTACAACTCGACCATCATTGTTGGTGAGAGTTACTTTTCTGTTGGCACAGTCTATCACACCCTTATGCCTGGCTAACCAATCCATCCCTAGGATGACATCAAGGTCTTTGGATTCTAACAGGATAAGATTGGCCAGAAATGGTACTTCTTGAATTTCTATTCTGACAGAGGGGCTACGTTGCAAAGAGAGTGCTTGATTACTTGGGGTACTAACCATCAAAGGACGTCTAAGATCTTCTACTTCCATCCCATGATTTCCCGCAAAACTCATGGATAAAAATGAATGTGTAGCACCAGAATCGAAAAGCACTGTTGCAGGAACTGAGTTGACAAGGAACGTACCCAAAATCACATCTGGAGCACCTTGAGCTTCTGCAGCAGCAACATGATTGACACGGGCCTTTGATGCTGGTGCGGTAGAGTTGCTCTGGGCAGGGACAACCTTCACGCGTCGGGGCTTCGGACACTTGTCAGAGTAACGTCCTGGGTCTCCACAGTTGATGCACACCCCGGGCTTGCTGCCTTGCTCCCTCTTGGCAGGCTGTGGCTGTGTTGGAGCTGCAACAGGGCGTGGAGCTTGATTTCGGATGTTGTTGCCAGCATTGTTGTTGAAGAACTGACGCTGCGGATGAACAACAGACGAAGAACCTCCCTGTGGCATGGACTGGGGTCCTAAAGTAAGACGTGGCCTCTGACTATTCCCCTGTTGTGCCTTGAAGTGAGCAATCCGGCGTTTCTTCTACTAAATGCGGTTGTACTTGTCCTCCTGGCGAATAGCCTTATCCACTAACTTCTGGAAATCATGATAATCCCCAGTCATGAGTGGGTAAGAAAGCTCATCATTAAGTCATTCCAAGAACCTCTCCTGGCGCTCTTCATCAGTGCGCACATCTTCCGGAGCATAACGAGCCAGACGGTTGAACTCGTGCAGATACTCGGTGACCGTGCGAGATCCCTGGTTGAGCGACCTGAATTCCTTCTTCTTGAGAGACATCACTCCCGATGGTATATGCGTCTTCCGGAAAGCAGCGGTGAATTCAAGCCAAGTGATAGGTTCAGCAGTAGTTCTGTTAAGGCGGAAGAGATCCCACCACTCAGAGGCAGGGGCATGCAGCTGGTGTGATGCAAATGAGACCTTCTCCTGATCAGTGCACTGAAGCAAATCCAACTTCTTCTCTATGGTGTGCAGCCAATCACCAGCTTCAACAGGATTAGTGGTGCTAGAGAAAGTGGGCGGCCTCACACGAAGAAATTCTGCTAACTTGTTCTGGGGAGGTGCATGGTTATTTCCCTAGTTCTGCTGGTTCTGGAGTTGCTGCATCATCATGTTCAGAAGCTGTGCCTGTTGAGCCAGGACTTGGGCAAGTGTGGGATTCTCTCCATTGTTGTTGTTATTGTTGATGTTGGGACCATTCCCGTTGCTACGAGTGAGTACCATCTGGCATGGGCAGGATCACAAGAAGAGAAACCGGGGAAAACTACTTAGGGCAGAGAATTAATTCTTTTACTAACTTAACTTTTATTGATCTTAACTGAGTTTCATTATTACAGAACTGAAGACTCTCACACCACTAAACTCACCAACTTCCTAACACTCAAAAGCAAACAAACGCATGCACTTACATCCCACCACTGATGTAAATCACATGCGAGACACACACAACCAAACTTAAACAAACAAACTAACACAACGATCTAAGACAACGGCTTGACAAGGCACTCTAGGTCTTCCGGGCATTGGAGTTAATTGAAGGCTCGTTCGGCTCGTCTCCATCATCTTGAGTAGCTCCCCACTCGACCTTTGAATGGGTGCGCTTCGATTCTTCTCCTTCATCATCACTTACATTGACGACCGGAGGATCCGCTAGGGCTGGGGTAACTTCTTTCTCCACCACACGGACCTTTGGCGCTAATTGGTAGCGAGGGACAAATAGAGCTCTCTTCCTTGCGGTAAGACGAATCCTGGCCTTCTGCGGTGGTGCTTCTCCCTTCAACGCGGCTAGTTCCTTCTCCAAACGATCCACCTTGTCCTCTAGCTTGCAAATCTTACCACGATTCCGGTCTTCACGATCTTGAGCTGCTAGCACAATCTCCGCGCGGGTTTCATCCATAGCCCACAGCATCTCAACCAAATGCCTTGTAGTAGCATCATTCTCAATCCCCTCAGTCTCAAGGTAGCTGCCACGGTCACTTCCCTGAGGTTGGCGAGGATGGTAGCGATACTCAGTGTCGGCCAACTGATCACTGTAGCGATCGCGGAGCTCTCCTATGGCGATCCTTGCCACCTCCTGACATGCATGGATGTAGTTTCCTCCTCCATCTTCGAACATCACTGATGGGATATCTTCACTATTACTGTTCAAGGTGACTTTGACTCGGCACTTCTCTTCGTGACGATCATGAGGAATCTGGGCATACAAAGGGGCAGTCCCAAATCTTATGGCAAAGGACATCGTACGCAACTCCTGGTCAAATCCCTCAACACCAAACAAGTACTCAGGCTTGTAGCGCGGCATCTAAAGACAAGTGAAAGGAGGGAGTTAAGACATTTATCCAATTAATAGCGCAAGTTTTTGGATTAATTTGAATAAAGTTAGAAAATCAAAGTAAAAGGTAAGTAAATAAAGTAAACCAAGCTTGCAAGATAAGTTGAAACAGTTGGAAACAAGATCACAAATTTTGCACTTTTGAACAACAGGTTTCAAAAGAAATAAAATAAAAGAAAGTTATAAAATCAACAGGCTAAATTTATTTCATTGCAGCAAGATTAAATAAAACAATGTTGTAAAACATTTACTGATAAATGAGCCATTAGTACAGTAATAGATGTACAGTACTAATAACACTGGAATAAATTTTGAATGAGAACCACTAAAAGAGATTATGAAGTCCATGTGCCATTAGTTTGGTTTAATTAAAAGAGAAAGGGAGGAGAACAGTTCTACTTTTCCAATATTTTTAGAGGGCTCCTGAGGGTAACCATTTGGCATAACCTAGGGTCAAGGAGGCTCTGATACCAACTTGTCACGCCCGGAATTTCTATCCAAAATTCCAAACGCTTACATGTGTGTGAACCCTCGTCCAGGAATCAGCCGAGGCACACAATAACAAATTGATAATAGAGTACAATTATTACTCTAATTAATAAGCGAATAAAATGTCATTACAGAGGTAGATAGTTCCTCTCAATCAATAAAGATCTAAGCAGCGGAAAAATAAGATAAACGGCGCAGACGACTCCACTCCACAGGCAGCTTGACCAGGGCTACACCTAATCCTCCACACCATCAGCATCACTGTAGATCTCCTCCTCTGATGAATGATTGCAAGGTGAGTATATGACATACTCAGCAAGCCACGCAGCAAATATGCAAGTGCACAGGATAACAAAGGATGGCATAGTAGGGTTTCATTTGCAAAAGCAGCATTTAGCAAACATTTGAGAATTATAAAACAGTAGAGTAATTAATCATCAATTTTAATCAACACTAAACAGCACACCCATGCTGCTCAGGCCCAACCATCCTGAACAACCATACCCGGCTGTACAGATCTATCTCCAAACCAGGAATATACCATTCCAAACCAGGAGCTAAACAAATTATTACCAGTTATAGCATCTTTTATTATGGTGAGAAGTGTGAAACTAATCACGAAAGACATTGTTAGACCTGCCCATAACCGCGGGCACGGCTATTCGAATAGTTTTACTCTGGCCAGATGTGTACCACTGTACCCACAAGACACAGCCCCACAACATGTCACCATATGCCTCAATACTACCACGGTACCTCGGAAAGGAGCTGTGACAGTACCCCTCGCACAATACAATCCACCACAGTGCACCGTTCCTGGATCATAATCACCCCCTTATAAACAAGGCATGAACTCCCCAGCGACCCCCGTGGGCTTATCTTCGCCACTTCTCAGTCTGGTGCTCCGCAATGAACTATGCTATACAAAAGGTAAAGCCGTTGCCCACGCTGGCTTGTGGTTGGCACGGTTAATGTTTCACAACCGAAACTCGTGAACCGGTCCTTAATTGTCATGAGCACGACCATCAAAACCATGTGCTCACAACCCACCATTATCAGGTTTTAGTTGGCAAATTAATTAATTAACCAATCACGATTGACCATCGTGAGCTATCATTAAGCCATCATTAAATAATAGTGAATTATAAATTATCCCAATAGTGTACTAATGTTTCTAAGCATGGCTAAGCAATCATATCTAATATCTAGCTGAACCAATATATAAAGCCCAACTAGTCAAGTTATAATAACCCAAGGTATAAGGAATAAAGTAATCAAGAACAAAAGGGCTATAACAAACAATAGGTTAATTCCACCCAATGACATTCGAAAATAAATGCAATAGTTGAATAGAAACAATAGCTTTAAACGGGATCAACATGCTCAAAGGGTTGTTTAGGATCTATGTGACTTGCCTTGCTGGCCTTGGAACTCTTCAAATTCTTCTCCTGCGAAAACGGACTCTCCGGAAACGTCGGAATCTAAACAGAAAGGAGCAAAACACCAAAACAGCACATAAACAAGCATGAACAGTACATGTGGATATTTTTAACATGTAGGTCTCAATTTTAGAAAAATTTAGAGACTTGAACCAACTAAATCCGAGCTAAGATGAATTAGTTATGAATTTTCAAAGATTAAATCGGTTTAAAACACTTATATAGATTTTAATTGAATTATGACGCAATAATGAATTATTTTTGAAAAGGAAAAGGGAATTATTGCATCAACGGCTAGGGTTCACGGTGAACCGGGTGCACGGCGGCGGCTCACGGAAACGAACGGCCGAGATCGATTCATCCAAAACGGATAGCCAAGATCCATCGGTCCACGACTGGGCCACGGGAAACGACGACGATGATGTCAGCGGTGACGTCACCACCGGCGGCGGCTCGGGCGCGCAAGCTCGCCGGCGAACGACGGGGCGTCGACGCGAACGGAGGACACCAACACGTAGAGGGCGACGCGGCGAATTCACCGGTGACCAAATCAACGGCGGAAGATCAACGGACGGCGACGGCGTCGAGGAAGAAGCGGCTTCCGGCTGCCTACGGCGACGAAGGAGGGGCGGACGAGGTCGGCGATGACTTGGCGATCACGACGGCGGCCTTCCCGAGCGACGACGACGGCCGGAGCGGCGGCGGCGCACGGCTGGACGAACGGCGGCGACGGCGGCGCTAGGCTACACGGCGCTAGGGCTCTACCGGCGACGAGAGGCGAAGGCGAGGGTGGCGGCAGGTAGCGGCGGGCTTGAGGGTCCTTTTAAAGGGGCAAGGAGGCGGCGGCGAAGGCCCACGGCGACCGGCGACGCGAAGGAAAAATCTATGGTTCGGACGAGAGAGATCGATCCGAATCGAACTCGAATCCACGGATTTCCAAACCGAATTGGCGATCGATTCCAAAAGGAAAAAGGTAGAGAAGATCCCGAAGATCATTTCCCCTCTACTAATTTCATCGGAAACAGAAAGGGGCGGCCGGATTTGGAAGGAGACGGCGGCGCGGCTCTGCTAGGGTTCGGCCGGGCGACGGCGCGAGGAAGACTACGGCCTGTCAGCGGGCGGACGCGTGCTCGCGAGCCGGCGGCTCGGCTGCGGGCGGACTGGGCCAGGAGAGAGAGAAGGTTTTGGGCCGACTTTCGGCCCAAAGCCAAAAGAGAACTTTAAAAACCTTTTTCAATTTAAATTATTCATTAAATGCAATTCCATTTATTAAAAATACTTCCTTAGCTCAAATAAATCCCAGAAAAATCTAGGAATTATAGAGTTAAGTAAATTATTTAATGAAATTTTATCTGGCCCCATTTTATATTGGAATTTATTAATTAAAATTAGATCTTCTCTTCTAGGCTTTTTAAAATAAATTCTAATAATTCCAATTAAACAACAATTTATATATTTAGGATTTTTAGGGTGTGACAAATATCAACACAATCTGAACTTTTAGCTTGTGATAGAGGCAAATTAGAAATCTGTTCCACTAGAGGTTGCTCTAACATAGCATAATTAGTGGACAATTGTAGCATATCACAATCTTTCTCACCTTGATCCAGTTGACCATCAATTAAATTACCTAAAACGCTCTCTTCACCTAATTTAGGTTCTTCATTCTTCCTTTCTTCAAAATTGTTTTTACCTTCCTGCACGATGTTAGATGCAATAGAAGGCACAGGAATATTCTCATGTATCATAGGCATTTTTGTTTCTTTCTCAATCTGATTTTCAATATTGCGAGCAAGAAAAAGTAAGTGAAAAAGATGGCTATGTGTTTTATTTTCAAGCCTATGCTGAATTTTGAAATCAAGCCCATGTAAAAATCTTTTAATTGTATCTCCTCTAGACTCCTCTATACCACCGCACAACATACACATTTTAAATTCCCGGTGGTACTCTCTCACGGTTCTATTCCGTTGTTTCAAATTTTGCATTTTCTTTTGTAAGTAACGAATATAATAATCGGGTACAAATCTAGCTCTCATCATTGTTTTTAAGTCATTCCAAGAACCAGGTTTATTACCAACAAAACAAATATCACTCCACAAAGAGGTGCAAAAGAAGTAAAAGAACTTGTGGCTGCCTTAATCTTTTGTTCCTCAGACCATTCATAATATTCAAGTTATTCATCCACTACTAACTCCCAATCAATATAATCTGTAGGATTGAACTTACCAACAAATAAAGGCAACGATATATTATTTTCACAAGCCTCATCATGTATCTCTTCTTGATGTGAAAGCCAATGTTTTATTTGTTGTCACACCCTGAAAATTCAAATAATATAAATTGTTGTTTAAATGGAATTTTTAGAAATAATTTTAAAAGTCTTGAAAAGAAAATCTAAGTTTAATTAATAAATTCCAATATAAAATTGGGCCAGATAAAATTTCATTAAATACTTTGCTTAATTCTATAATTCCTAGATTTTTCTGGGATTTATTTGAGCTAAGGAAGTATTTTTAATAAATGGAATTGCATTTAAGAAATAATTTTAATTGAAAAAAGTTTTAAAAAGTCTTCTTTTGGCTTTGGGCCGAAAGTCGGCCCAAAACCTCTCTTCTCTCTCTCCTCGGCCCAGCCGGCCCAGTCCACTGCCGCGCGCGCGCCCGCTGCCGCTGACAGGTGGGGTCCACCTGTCAGGTTCGTCTTCGCCGAGCCGCCGCCGCTGCCGAAACCCTAGTTCGCGCCGCCGCCGTTTCCCTTCCAAATCCGGCCGCCTCTTTCCTTCTCCGGCCGAATTGGTTGAGGGGAAACAATCTCCGGGATCTCCTCTACCTTTTCTCCTTTGGAATCATCGGCTAAATCGCTTTGGAAAGCGTTGGAATCAAGTTCGATTCGGATCGGGTTCCCTCTTTCCAAGCCGCGAGTTTCCTTCGCCGTTGCCGTCGCCGTGGGCCTCCGCCGTCGCCTCCGAGCCCCTTTAAAAGGATCCCCGTGCTCTTCTCTTTCCGCCGCCACCCTCGCCTTCGCCTCTCGTCGCCGGAGTAGCCCTAGCGCCATGTGCCCTAGCTTTGCCTTCGCCGCCGCCGCTCCAGCCGTGCGCCGCCGTCGTTCCAGCCGTCGCCGTCACTCGGGAAGGCCGCCGTCGTCATCGCCAAGTCGCCGCCGTCCTCGTCCGCCCCTTCGCTGCCGTCGGAGACCGCCGGAGCATCGTCGCCGTCGACAACCCGAAGGTAGCCGCCGCCCCTTCCTCGTCGCCGTCGTCGTCCGTTGCCTCTCCGCCGTCGTTTTGGTCGCCGGTGTGTTCGCCGTGCCGTCCGCTACCCGTTGGTGCCCTCCGTGTGCGTCCTCGCGTCGCCGTTCGCCGGCGAGCATGCGCCGCCCGAGCCGTCCCCGCCCGCCGAGCCGCCGCCGCCGTCGGTGACGTCACCGCTGACGTCATCGGGATCCTCTCCCGTGAGCCGCCGTGGACCCGATCGATCTCGGCCGTCCGATTTGGATCGGATCAATCTCGGCCGTCCGTTCGTGTGAACCGCCGCCCATGCGCCGGTCCACCAAACCCTAGCCCGCTGACGCAATAAACCTTCTTTTCCTTTTCAAAAATAATTCATTATTGCGTCATAATTCAATTTAAACCGATTTAAGTGTTTTAATCCGATTTAATCTTTAAAAATTCATAACTAATTCATCTTAGCTCCGATTTAGTTGGTTCAAGTCTCTAAATTTTTCTAAAATTGAGATCTACACATTAAAAATATCCACATGTACTGTTCATGCTTGTTTATGTGCTGTTTTGGTGATTTTGCTCTTTTCTGCTTAGATTCCGTCGTTTTCGGAGAGTCCGTTTTCGCGGAAGAAGAGTTTGAAGAGTTCCAAGGCCAGCAAGGCAAGTCACACAGATCCCAAACAACCCTTTGAGCATGTTGATCCTATTTAAAGCTATTGTTTCTATTCAACTATTGCATCTATTTTCGAATGTCATTGGGTGGAATTGACCTATTCTTTGTTATGGCCCTTTTGTACATTGATTACCTTATTCCTTGATACCTTGGGTTATTACAATTTGACTAGTTGAGCTTTATTTATATTGGTTCAACTAGATATTAGATATAATTGCTTAGCCCTGCTTAGAAACATTAGTACATTTATGGGATAACTAATGACTCACTATTATTTCATGATGGCTTATTGATAGTTCACGATGGTCAATCGTGATTAGTTAATTAATTAATGTGCCAACTAAATCCTGGTAATGGTGGGTTGTGAGCACATGGTTTTGATGGTCGTGCTCATGACAATTAAGGACCGGTTCACGAGTTTCGGTTGTGAAACATTTATCGTGCCAACCACAAGCCAGCATGGGCAACGGCTTTATCTTTTGTATAGCATGGTTCATTGCGGGGCACCAGACTGAGAAGTGGCGGAGATAAGCCCACGGGGGTCGCTGGGGAGTCCATGCCTTGTTTATAAGGGGGTGATTATGATCCAGGAAGGTGCGCTGCAGTGGATTGTGTTATGCGAGGGGTATTGTCACAACTCCTTTCCGAGATACCGTGGTGGTATTGAGGCACATGGTGACATGATGTGGGGTTGTGTCTTGTGGGTACAGTGGTACACCTCTGATCAGAGTAAAACTATTCGAATAGCCGTGCCCGCGGTTATGGGCGGGTCTAACAATGTCTTTCGTGATTAGTCTCACACCTCTCATTATAGTAAAAGATGCTATAACTGATAATAATTTGATTAGCTCCTGGTTTGGAATGGTACATTCCTGGTTGGAGATAGAACTGTGCAGCCGGGGTGGCTGTTCAGAATGGTTGGGCCTATACAACAGGGTATGTTGTATAGCGTTGGATTAATATTGTTTAATTACTTAACTGTTTTGTTAAATTCTCAAATGTTTGCTAAATGCTGCTTTTGCAAATGGAACCCTATTATGCCATCCTTTGTTATCCTGTGCACTTGCATATTTGCTGCGTGGCTTGCTGAGTATGTCATATACTCACCTTGCAATCATTCATCAGAGGAAGAGTTCTACAATGAGGCTGATGGTGTGGAGGATTAGGTGTAGCCTTGGTCAAGCTGCCTGTGGAGTGGAGCCGTCTGCGCCGTTTATTTATTTTCCGCTGCTTAGAACTTTATTGATTGAGAGGAACTATCTACCTCTGTAATGACATTCTATTCGCTTATTAATTAGAGTAATATTTGTACTCTATTATCAATTTGTTATTGTGTGCCTCGGCTGATTCCTGGACGAGGGTTCACACACATGTAAGCGTTTGGAATTTTGGATAGAAATTCCGGGCGTGACATTTGTTCAATCCCGTTCTCTCTGTACACTCCTGTCATTGTCAGTAGCAAACAAGAAAAACAAACATATGCATGTAACTTCTTGTTAACAACAATCTTTTGCTTATGGGGTTGCAAGTCGCTCAGCACTATAGCATATACCAAGTTCTTATAATGTTCTCAAATAATGCAAAAACAGATCAATCACCGTGATTGGTTCATGGCACAATGACACGCTTGATGAGTGGAGCGATTGCAAAGCCAGACCTGTAAAGGTTAGTAAAGGTTAGTAGTATGTGGATCTTGGTAGGCTTAACTATATCACAAGGAATAGCAAAAATCAAACAAATTTGCGAAATTGAATAATAGTCCAAAGTAATAGGCAAAATTGCTGGCCTAGCCTAGACTCATTACTAGCTCAAACAAGCAAATGATCAACACTCAAGCAACTCTCTCCAAGATTCCAACAAAACAAATCTCCACACTTTCTTTTTCTGATTTTTTTCTCTTTTTTTTTCTGATTTTTTTGTCTTTCTTTATTTTTCTGATTTTTTTTGGTGCGGCTCTTTTTTTTCCCCACCTTTCTGCCTTTTTTTTTTACTTTTCTCTTTTTTTTTCACAGATCACAGCTATCAAACGTGAATAGTTGGATAAAAAAAATTACAACTCAAGGGCTGAACGTATGAATTAAAAGATGGAACTCGCTATAGAAGCTGCCGCCGCAAATCAAGGAATTTATCTCACACAAGGAAATGATGCATGCATGCGTAACAAACTAGGAAAGCTCACCCAATCAAATTTGTTATTGTTTCGGTGTCTCTGTTACTCAAGCAGACGACGGAAGGGATAACAGACTTTCCTAATTATCTGACACACATGCAAACAGACTTTCCTAATTATCTAATTATCTGACACACATGCAAACTAACAGGATCTCATGGCAAAATCCCGATCAGCAAACCATATTTTCTCTCAATCCGATCTGCTACTCAAACAACAGTGCGACTTGATATTCGCGGCAGCCAAACTGTGACTTCTAAGCAGAATAAAACTACGGCCTAGATCAACGTGCAACACACACACTTGCAAATTCAGACCAAGACTACTCTATAGCTAGAACCAGCACTCCGACACGACAGCGGACTAAAACTCAATAAAGCAAAATTGAATGAAAATTGCAAGGCTCAGAACTCATGTTCGGTGAAGGGAAAAGTGGTATGGCAATTTATAGATGATGGGTAGGAAAAATATATACAACTGAAATCCTCACCAGGCAAGCTCTGATACCAACTGATGACGCTCTCTCGTGGCCCGATTTTCTGGTGAGAGGGATAACTCTCGTTTTGATAGAGTGCGACGTCTGCGATGTGGCTATCAACCAGAACAAGTCCAGGACGCCGTGCAATCGCTACACCACAAATGATGTCGTACCAACTGGGACGCGCGGTTGATGATCCCTGCAATGCAAACGAGAGAACACTGCAAGAACAAGATAAGATGCAATCTAAATATTGCGAATAGGTGATTAAGCACAAAGAAATAGTTGCGATTGAAGTGGTAGATCTAATCGACCCGGCAAATCAACACACCAACTATTGAGGGATCTAAATCATTAGTCGCCGACTAATCGAGCAAGGACTAGAGACAAGGTGAATGGCGCTTGGAAAAATTCAACTAAACAAAACCCAATTGTTTTTGAGGATGTACAAAGCTATTTATTGAGAAAAATAAAGCTAGGGTTATGTGCTAATTCGTTGAGGTGGAGGGAGACACTTCCGAGATAGGCCTAGCCTATTACAAGGCCCAAAGCCCAAGTTCGGTTTCAGCAATAGTACTGTCTTGTTTTGGCGATTCCCGTTGACTCGAGATGAATTTGGACATGAGACTGGATGCGTTTGAAAGCTAGCGAGATAAGCTTTCCATGTAATCCAAGATCATCCAAATCGGAGTTGGCATGAAGGCGCTAGGTCCGTTTGAAGTCAGTACTGTCTCCGGAGGCCGAATTGGGTTCCAAAACTCATTGGACTTTAATATCTTGTAGATCCTCCGTTCACTCGATGTATTCTTTGGCCATGTTTTATATTTCTCGTGCTTGGATGTATGCATATACTTAATGGTCACATCATCACGTGTAAACTACCAGATACTACTCTAATATCATCGTCATGACATAGAGTAATTGCATAAGCAAACATTATACCGGCACCAAAGCATCTCTCTGATAAGCTAGCAGCATATTCAGTATAACATGAACATATTGTAAAGTTGGCATTCATATACTTGGAAAGTATTTCAATACCATAAATGTATATAGAAGAGTATTCTAATAATATTACAAAGCTTACAAAAGAGGAAAGAAAAGATACTAGAGCCATACCCAGACTCTTCCGAAGGCTTTCGGACTCCAGATTTCTACTCTATTCCTATTCCACTAGCTTGATACTACTAAACTAACTTGAGAGAATATAAGAGAGCTCTTGCTAGAGGCGTGTGAGTGAAGTGAGAATGGCAACTCCTTTTCTAGCCTCCCAACAACGGTTGTGATGGTTGGAATGGTCAGAAATAACTTCCAACCGTCATTGGGGCCTAATCCACATCGTCTAAGCGAAGCCCTGGATCGGATGGCGCTGAGGAGTGTTCCGCCGAACCCACCATGGGCTGGGCCGACCTGCCCAAACTCGGCAGGTGGCCTCCTCTTCTGTTGCTCACTGTGAATTTTGGCCTAATTCATGGTGTCAATTCTGAGTTCTTGGCCCATTCATTCATAAGTCTGATCGTCGACATCGTCTGATTGATTTATCGTCTGATTCGATGTCATTTCTCCTCCACTTTATGGTTATTCTCTGCAAAAGGTTAGTGAACCAAATACTAGTGGAATATTATTATTCTAACATATTTATGCATTGCAAGCATAACTAGTTCTCCTCTATTTTGGTAATATTGACGGTCAAAACTGATCAATAACGACCGTCAACAGGCGGTCCCTTCGGCCAGTCCTCATCGGGAAGGGAAGGCCCCGGAAGTGGAGATGACAGTGTCTGATATGACACTGACTGTCCCACACTTTGTTTCTGCGGATTTCACATCTCGGCCGGAGATCGCCCCTTTCGTGGATGCGGTGTGTCAGATTGTCGCGCCGTCTAACTGTCTCGGTCTCTTTACCGAACTCAACGAGTTCAGTGAGAGTTGCGCGGCTGCGGAGAGCCTGTTCGTGCGGGTATGAATCTTTTCTTTCGCTCGCATCACTTTTTGTGCCTTTCGTCTTTGTTGTACTAAAATGTATTCGGCTTTCCTTATCCAGGGTCTCGCGGCGCACCTGAGCACGAAACGATCCGCCTTGGAGAGGCTGGACCGTTATCGGCTCCGCCTTCGGAAGGCCGAAGAGGACCTCCACCACAAGGAGGACAAACGCCGCGTCGTGGCGGACACCCTGAAGAAGGCAAACGCGGAGGACAAGTCTCTAATTGGGGAAAACAAATCTCTCCGCACCGACCTGGAAGTGGCAAACAAGAGGGCCGCCAAACGGGAATGCCAACTTGCTGCGGCTGAGGAAAAGATCAAGTCGCTTGGGCCGCCAAACGGGAACGCCAACTTGCTGCGGCTGAGGACGCTGCTGCCGAAGCTCTGGCGCCAGCGACGGAGTCCGCCAAGCAAGCCTGCTACACTCTTCGGCTGGCTCTCTATGTCCTCGGGGCACGTGCGGAGGGTGCTCTGGGGGATGATGGAATGGCGTTCGATTTTTCTGAGTGGATGCAAGATGCGGCCGGCTCGGTTGTCGAAGTGGTTGGCGCATACGGCAATTTCTGCGCGCGAGTTGTTGCAGGTTTCGTGCTCAGCCTCCTTCACGAACATGGTTGTGACCATGTTTGTCACGACCGGAAATAACCCAACGGGCGTTCCTTACGTGCGTGTATTATTCCTTGTCCCAGGAGGCAAGGTACACCAAAAGTTGATACATTTCAGAGTTTATCAAGCGGAAGCGTAAATAGTTACTTTATTACATGGGCGGTGAAGGCCCAGCACACACAAAGACAAACGGGAAACAGCGGAAGACTAGGGCGACGACCACAGGCGCTTGACGGCAGGCACGAGCTAGACACCAAAGCCTTCATCATCCAAGGGCTCCTCTTCTGGGTTTGGGAAAAATTGAGCAAGACTGAGTACAACCACCATACTCAACAAGATACACCCATAAGTGCAGAATAAATGCAAGGGAGTACAAGGGGGTTATAATATAGGGGGTTAGGGTTTGCAGTAAACAGCATTAAAAGTCACTTAGTTGCTCAAAGCTACTTTGTAAACATGGTCCTAGAGCTATACAATATTATTAACCAAGGCCGTGAACCCACACGAACCTGCCTTAACCCAAGGTCTACGATGATTCAGACCGAACTGGCAACCCGAGCCTGGGTCCCAGTTCGTCCCAAGCCAACCCAGGCCTACCATTCCACATTTTAGTTGTTAAGCAGGTTTTAAGAATTAAAAACACTAACTTGGGTACATTGCTCGGCTTGCCCATAACCGAGGGTGCGGCTATTCGAATAGATTATACTCTGATCAGAGGTGTACATCTTTACCCTCAAGACACATCTTCCTCACATGTAACCACGTGCCACATACCACCACAGTATACGGACGGAAGACATGACATAGTTTCCAACCCATCCTAGCCATAAACAAGAGTACCGACCCAACCCCACCTACGGCCGGAACCCCTGGGACAGGTAGGCAGGACTGAGCCCCTAGCAGCAGGACACCGGCCCTGTGCCATGACATCTCGACTACTGGTCCGCAGCTCGTGTAGCTTTCATTTGCCATAGAGATGTCCATCGACCCCCGACTTCGTCCATCTCGATCCGTGTACTTTTGTTTATAACCAGACTGAGCCATAAACTAAGCCTTACCCATTAGACATGTGGAAGTACGGTAGTGCTTTGCAACAGAGGCCCGAAGATCGGTCCTTATATGGCCGAGGTGCTACTATCAAAACCATGCACCCTGAGCCCAGCCTAAAACCATTTTGAGGGTTTTGAATAGAGGGGGAGGTGTGAATCCAATTCCACAATAATCCAACCATTCCATAGTGTCCAGGTGATAAGAGTATTCCCAAAGTCCAGAGTTGTAAAACCACCTAATGTTGCCTAATTAACCAGCGAAGCATCTACCTAAAATCATACTAGTGGTACCATGAGTAGAGTGTCCACTAGTTGGGGTTTTGTTTATTCTAGGGTGAACAAGGAAATAATAACAATAACAATAATAAGGTCATAACAAAGGTAAATAGGCATGGCTAGATAAAACGGTGATAACGCGGGAATTTAAATAAAGCGATAATGCAATAATTTAAATCAAAATAATTTTATAAACTGGGATTCAATATGTTCAAGGATGATGTGACTTGCCTTGCTCACTTTCCCAAACGTCGGTTTCAACCTTCACGAAGAGCGGATCTTCCGAAGCTGCAACGTCTACACGACCAATGGAAAATAAAAGGGCTTTTACTCTAATAAACTCCATATAACAAGCAGGAACAAAGCACAAAAATGGGTTCTTGACTTTTTAAGGAAAAATTAGAGACTTGAACGGTCCAATTCCGAGTTCAAATGGTCAAGTTATGGCCATTTGAAGTTTATATGCTCTTTAAATGAATATTTGCGAATTTCTTCATTTAAATTTTAATTTAAAAAGGGTTTATTACATCAGCCGAGGGGAAGGGGGCGCGCGGACCGGGTCCACGGGAGTGGGGCCCACGCGGCAGCCTCACGGTCCACGGTGGACCGGGCGCACTCGGCGCGCCCGAAGGCGGCCACTCGGCGCGGCCGGTGGGAGGCGGCGCCCGCGCCCCTATGGTCGCCGGCGGCGGCCATAGGCACGGCGGAGCGGCGGCCGAGAGAGGGGAAGGGAAGGGGGAAAAGAGGCGGCGGTCCACGGCTCACCCTAGGTCGACGGCGACGACGAAAAAGGCGGCCGGAGCGGAGGAAGGCGGCGGCGCGGCTCGGGTCGACGGGGTCGACGGCGCTCCGGCCGTCGGCGACCGAAACGGAGAGGTGGACGAGGTCGGCGAGGATGCGACAAAGCCGACGGAAGCTGCGCCGAGGTGGGCGACGACGGCAGTGGACCGGAGCTCGGCGGCGACGGCGGAGAGAGAGAGCGACGTCGCGAGCTCGAATCCGGCGAGGAGGAAGGGCGGTGAGAGGCGGAAACGGGCGAGGGAGGCGCGGGGAGGGTTTAAATAGGGTTGGAAGGGGGAGAGAGCGGCCGGAGTGGATGGAAACCGGCGCGTGAGGTCCGGCCGCCATCAATGGCGCCGGCGAGATTTGCGGGGGCAAATCCGCCCGTTTGAACGCGAGAGAGAGAGGGAAAAATGGGGGGAAAGGGAGAGGGGATCACGGGGAGTGATTCCCCCCACTTTATTGCACGCGGGGACGGCGGGAGGCGGTGGGATTCGCGGCGGCGGCGGTGCTAGGGCGCGGGGGAGGCGGCGTGAGCGGCGGGAGGAAGGGGATGACGGGTGGGCCCCACCCGTCAGCGAGGGTGGCGGGCTGGCCCGCCCGTCAGCGGGGCGCGCGCCCGGAGAGGCCGAGTGGGCCGCGGGGAGAGGAGAGAGAGGGGGAGGGAGATGGGCCGAATTCGGCCCAAGGGAGGGAAGGGGGACTTTTTAGGGTTTTTCTTTTTATAAAATCATCTTAACTTTGTTTATTTCTTAATAATTATTATTTGTGCCCTGAAAATTCCACTAAAATTTATTTACGCATTTTAGGCTTTTAGGAAATTTACAAAAATCCTCTAAGCCTTATTTGGCTTTTAACTTTGCACATTTTAATTGTTGGAGGCTTTCACATGGATTTTAATTATTCTAGGCATAATTTAAAGGATATATTTTAGGGTCATTTTGGGACGTGACAAACCTACCCCCCTTAAACGGAATCTCGACCCCGAGATTCGGAAGAACTGGCGAAGAGATCGGGATGGGCTGCCTTCAGCTCGTCTTCACGCTCCCAAGTAGCTTCTTCCTTAGCGTGGTTGCTCGATTGGACCTTGCAAAAACGGATTACCCGGTTCCTGGTCCTGCGCTCCATGGCGTCCAGGATTTTCACTGGCCTCTCCACGTAGGTCATGTCTTCGCGAACTTCAATCTGCTCTGAGTCGGCCTGCTCGGACGGCACTCGAAGGTATTTCTTGAGTTGCGACACTTGGAACACATCATGCACGTTGCCCAAGGAGGCGGGCAGCTCCAACTGGTAAGCGACTCTCCGCGTCGAGCAATGATACGGAAAGGACCCACAAACCGAGGTGCGAGCTTCCCTTTCGTCTGAAACCGGTGTACGCCTCGCAACGGCGTGACCCGGAGATACACAAAGTCATCCACTACGAATTCCAGGTCACGGCGTCAGTTGTCTGCATAACTCTTCTGCTGAGACTGGGCCACCTTTAAATTCTCCCGAATGGTCCTGACCTTCGCTTCAGCTTCTCTCGAGATATCAGTCCCGAACACTTGGCTTTCCCCAACTTGGTCCCACAATAGTGGTGTCCGGCATTTGCGGCCATACAACGCTTCGTACGGTGCCATCTGTATGCTAGCTTGGTAGCTGTTATTGTAGGAGAACTCGGCGTAGGGGAGACTCTTATCCCATGTCTTCCCAAAATCTAGGACACATGCGCGAAGCATATCTTCTAGGATCTGATTTAGACGCTCGGTCTGTCCATCTGTCTGCGGGTGATACGCGGTGCTGAAATTTAAGCGGGTACCCAACTCTTCTTGGAGCTTCTTCCAGAAATGAGAGGTGAACTGGCTTCCCCGATCAGATACAATTTTCTTAGGAACGCCATGGAGACTCACGATCCTAGCGAAGTAGAGTTCAGCTAGTTTGTTCCCTCCATAGGTGGTCTTCACGAGAATGAACCGAGCTACCTTGGTTAGTCGGTCCACGACTACCCATATAGAGTCATAACCGCCTTGGGTTTTTGGAAGTCCGGTGATGAAATCCATCCCAATTTAATCCCATTTCCATTCTGGTACTTGTAGAGGTTGGAGAAGTCCGGCCGGCCGTTGATGCTCTGCCACACGCTGGCACACATCACAAAGGGCCATGAACTCTGCAATTTCCCGCTTCATACTAACCCACCAGTATTTCCCTTTCAAGTCTAAGTACATCTTCGTACTACCACGGTGGATGGAATAAGGACTTTCGTGAGCTTCCTGAAGTATCAGCTGTTTAAGTTCCTTGTCGTCCGGAACGCATACACGATTTCCATTCCATAGGGTTCCATGTTCATCTTATGTGAAACCAGCGGCTTTACCTTGTTTCATATTCTTGAGGATCCCTTGCATATCTGGATCATTCTTCTGAGCCTCGCGGATTTGATCGAGCAAGCTAGGCTTGGCTTCCAGCGTAGCCAAGAATCCACGACCAACTATGCTTAGGTTCAGGGCTTCCATCTGTTGATGAAGTTCTGGTGGAATGCCACGGACGCCAAGAGTGTTGCAACTGCTTTTTCGACTTAGAGCGTCGGCGACCACGTTGGCCTTACCAGGGTGATAGTGGATTCCCACATCATAATCCTTGATGAGTTCTAACCATCTTCTCTGCCAAAGATTCAGATCCGACTGGGTGAAGATGTATTTCAAACTCTTATGATCGGTATATATTTCGCAGCGATTCCCAATGAGATAATGCCTCTAGATTTTTAGAGCATGAACCACAGCGGCCAACTCCAAATCATGGGTAGGGTAGCTGCCTTCATGAGGCCGTAGCTGGCGTGAGGCATAGGCTACCACATGACCTTCCAGCATGAGCACGCACCCCAATCCTTGGCGCGAAGCATCACAGCACACCATGAAGTCCTTGCGAGTATCCGGTAAGATTAAAACTGGCAAGGAAACCAGCTTTTCCTTGAGAGTTTGGAACGCCTTCTTGCATTGCGGGCTCCACACAAATTTTTCCTCTTTCTTCAACAACTGTGTCATGGGTCGAGCGATTTTGGAGAAGTTTTCGATGAACCTCCGGTAGTATCCTGCCAAACCCAAAAAGTTGCGAACCTGAGTAACTGTCTTGGGTTGCTTCCAATCAGTGACAGCGGTCACTGTTTCGGGGTCCACCGCAACTCCTTTAGCAGATATCACGTGCCCTAAGAATTTGACTTCGGACAACAAGAACTCACACTTGCTAAGCTTGGCATACAATTGATGTTCCCGTAACTTTCCCAACACCAGACGGAGATGCTGTTGATGGTCTTCATCTGATTGTGAGTACACCAGAATGTCGTCAATGAAAACCACAACAAACTTATCCAAGTACTCCATGAACACTTTGTTCATTAAGTTCATGAAGAAGGCAGGAGCATTGGTTAGACCGAACGACATCACCGTGAATTCATACAGTCCATAACGCGTGGTGAATGCGGTCTTCGGGATATCTTCTTCACGAATACGCAATTGGTGATATCCGGAACGAAGATCGATTTTAGAAAAGACAGTGGCACCTTTAAGCTGATCGAACAGATCATCAATCCGGGGAAGAGGGTACTTGTTTTTGATAGTAACTTCATTGAGAGCTCTGTAGTCAACGCACATCCTCTTTGTCTTGTCTTTCTTCTCCACAAAAATCACAGGAGCACCCCAAGGGGAAGTGCTCGGCCGTATATACCCCTTTTCTTTCAACTCTTCCAACTGTTTCTTGACTTTGGCCAGTTCATTTGCTACCATATGGTAGGGTCGCTTGTACAGAGGAGTGGTTCCTGGAGCAAGATCTATCCGGAACTCAATCTCTCGCTTGGGCAGCATACCGGGTAGTTCTTCCGGAAACACTTCTCCGAACTCACTAACGATGGGGATTTCTGACAGTCCTATCTGATGAAGTTCTCAACTGCCGACAGAGGTTGAGGGTGCAAAGAAAACAACCGGTTGTTCCGGCCTTCGGTACAGAGTGACAGTGCGTCTTGCTCAATCCACTACTCCTCGGAATTGAGCCAACCAATTCATCCCAAGGATCACATCCAAGTTCTTGGTGTCTAGAAGAATTAGATCCGAGGGAAAAGGAATTCCCTGGATTTCTATAGGAACGGCAGAGCTATAATACTTTGCTGTCATAACCCCTCCAGGGGTGGTGATAAGCAGAGGGTTCCTAAGCCTTTCTACCCCCAACTGATTTCTCCCCACGAATGGCACAGATATAAACGAGTGGGAAGCTCTAGAGTCGAACAAAATGGTAGCAGGGATGGAATGAATGAGGAACGTACCAACGATGACGTCTGGAGTTGTCAGCACATCCTCGGCAGTCACGTGGTTCACACGACACCGAATGACATCCTTACCACCGTTGTTGGGGCGGGGAGGCGCTTGGCCTTGCTGGCGCCTCGGCTTTGGGCATTTATCCGCAAAGTGCCCGGGCTCGAAGCAGTTGAAGCACAGACGCTGCTGACCTTGAACGTCTCTACGGCCTTGACCAGGCTGCACAACGGGCGCAGGAGGACGGGGCGCACGGGTCTCTTGCTGACTCTGCTGTTGCTGCGGCTGTGGGACGCGCACCACGAATTGAGGTCGGGGCGCAGAGCGTGGTTGCTGCTGCTGCTGCGAGGAGGATCCCCCTGGATAGGGATTGGTGTAGCGGACCCTTTGGTTAGCCCCCTGTTGATTGCGGAAATTCGCCAAGCGACGCTTGTGCGACTCCAGTTCCTTGTGCTTGGCTTCCAAGCGGATGCTCTTGTGCACCAGACGTTGGAAATCCGGATAGTCCCCGGAGACTGGACGCACGGACAGCTCAAGGTCCATTCCTGCCAAGAACTTCTCTTGCTTCTCCTCATCTTCACGAACATCCTCCGGGGCGTACCGGGCCAGGTTGTTAAACTCATGCAAATACTCCATCACAGAGCGGTTGCCTTGCTTCAACTCTCGGAATTCCCTTTGCTTAAGGGCCATGACTCCGGCGGGCACATGGGTCCTCCGGAAAGCGGCGGTGAAGCGGGCCCAAGTAATAGGCTGTCCTTCTGGCTGCGTAGCCTGGAAGTGGTCCCACCATAGAGATGCGGGCCCCTGCAGTTGGTGAGCGGCAAAGATGACTTTCTTCTCATCGTTGCACTGCACGGTGTCTAACTTTTTCCCCACGGCATGCAACCAATCCAAAGCATCCACGGGGTTATTGGAGCTAGAGAAAGTAGGCGGACGGATGCGGAGGAACTCGGCGAGTTTAGAGTGTTGTGGGGGTGGTGGTGGAGGTGGAGCAATATGCTGTGGCAGATTTTGGATGTGATGGAGGAAAGCAGCCATCATGTTGGCTTGCTGGGCGAGGATTTGGGTGAGGATGGAGTTGGTGTCTGGTGGTGGTGGTGGAGGTGGGGGAGGAGGTGGAGGTGGGCCGCCTTGGATGTTGGGGTTGCTACCTTCGGGTTGGTTGCCATCACCGGTTGCAGCTCTTCTCCTGGTTGTCACCATCTGAAATATCCCATACAGAACCAGCCAAGGGAGAGAACAGACTATTAAAACTAACCACCCACGACTACCATAATTCTTGAATTTATTACTGATATAAAATGGGTTCGTTAAGGTTCAGGTTGCTTAAGCCAATAAAATAAAGACAGGCTCCGACACAGTTATACCACACACCGGTATAACCATGCCCCACACGACTCTAGCAGAAAAACAAACGAGAAGAACACACGCGCAAGCCTACTAACTGCTCGTCTACTTCTGCGACGGGCCAGGGCGGAAGGTGAGCAGCAGCGCATCCTCTGTGCTGCCAACGCCAGAGGCTCCCTCCTCCTGAGGAACCACGGGCGCAGGCTCGGCACGAGGGGTCTCGACGAAACAGGTCCATGCCAAGGACTGACGGACAAGCTCGGGCCTGGAGGTACTCTTGCGGGAGGTGATCTTCAGGCTGCGGCAGACGCGACGGCGCTTGGGGCGACAGACCTCTCCCTGGGAGATCTTGAGCTGACACAGCTGCGCCTCCACTGCGTCTAGGTCCTTCTTCAGCTGCAGATTCTCCTGACGCAGCTCCAGGATCTTCATGTTGTTCTCGACCAACCCGCGGCGCACCATCTGGTGGAAGTCGATACGGGCCGCGTCGTACGCCTCCACCATGCGCGCCAGGTGCATGATGGTAGCGTCATCCTCCGAGCTAGCATCCCGGAAGGTGGCGTAGTCGCGGGCTCCTCCGCGACGAGGGTGGTAGCGGTAGGGCGAGTGCTGCAACTCGTCCGGGTAGCGCTGGTGAAGAGTGCCGATGGCGAGGAGTGCGGCGTTCTGGCAAGCGGCGGAGAAGGAATCTCCACCCGCAGTGACTGCCAACGAAGTCCTCTCGGGTGAGCCAGTGAGGATCGCTGCGGTGACCTTCCAAGCAGCGTGGGGCTCTGCATCGTCACCCTCCTGCTCCGGGAGTTGCTTGCCCTGGTAGTCCACTCCATGCGGATACCCCAAGACAACGCACATGCCCCGCAGCTCCAAAACGAAACCAGTCAGGTCCAGACCACGACGGTTGATGCTGCCGGCCATCTACAAACAAAAACAAAAGAGAAAAGCAACATTTTAAAGATCAGATTTTGACGATAAATGAAGCAGCAGGACAGAGAGAGACTAGAGGATTTTCACAAATAAGAAAGGATTTTTATTTCGAAAATATTGCTAAGGCTTGGGATCTAAAGCTCGTCCTAGGGTCAAGGGGGCTCTGATACCAACTTGTCACGACCGGAAATAACCCAACGGGCGTTCCTTACGTGCGTGTATTATTCCTTATCCCAGGCGGCAAGGTACACCAAAAGTTGATACATTTCAGAGTTTATCAAGCGGAAGCGTAAATAGTTACTTTATTACATGGGCGGCGAAGGCCCAGCACACACAAAGACAAACGGGAAACAGCGGAAGACTAGGGCGACGACCACAGGCGCTTGACGGCAGGCACGAGCTAGACACCAAAGCCTTCATCATCCAGGGGCTCCTCTTCTGGGTTTGGGAAAAATTGAGCAAGACTGAGTACAACCACCGTACTTAACAAGACACACCCATAAGTGCAGAATAAATGCAAGGGAGTACAAGGGGGTTATAATATAGGGGGTTAGGGTTTGCAGTAAACAGCATTAAAAGTCACTTAGTTGCTCAAAGCTACTTTGTAAACACGGTCCTAGAGCAATACAATATTATTAACCAAGGCCGTGAACCCACACGAACCTGCCTTAACCCAAGGCCTACGATGATTCAGACCGAACTGGCAACCTGACCCTGGGTCCCAGCTCGTCCCAAGCCAACCCAGGCCTACCATTCCACATTTTAGTTGTTAAGCAGGTTTTAAGAATTAAAAACACTAACTTGGGTACATTGCTTGGCTTGCCCATAACCGAGGGCGCGGCTATTCGAATAGATTATACTCTGATCAGAGGTGTACATCTTTACCCACAAGACACATCTTCCTCACGTGTGACCACGTGCCACATACCACCACGGTATACGGACGGAAGACATGATATAGTTTCCAACCCATCCTAGCCATAAACAAGAGTACCGACCCAACCCCACCTACGGCCGGAACCCCCGGGACAGGTAGGCAGGACTGAGCCCCTAGCAGCAGGACACCGGCCCTGTGCCATGACATCTCGACTACCGGGCCGCAGCTCGTGTAGCCTTCATTTGCCCTAGAGATGTCCATCGACCCCCGACTTCGTCCATCTCCATCCGTGTACTTTTGTTTATAACCAGACTGAGCCACAAACTAAGCCTTACCCACTAGACATGTGGAAGTACGGTAGTGCTTTGCAACAGAGGCCCGAAGACCGGTCCTTATGTGGCCGAGGTGCTACTATCAAAACCATGCACCCCGAGCCCAGCATAAAACCATTTTGAGGGTTTTGAATAGAGGGGGAGGTGTGAATCCAATTCCACAATAATCCAACCATTCCATAGTGTCCAGGTGATAAGTGTATTCCCAAAGTCCAGAGTTGTAAAACCACCTAATGTTGCCTAATTAACCAGCGAAGCATCTACCTAAAATCATACTAGTGGTCCCATGAGTAGAGTGTCCACTAGTTGGGGTTTTGTTTATTCTAGGGTGAACAAGGAAATAATAACAATAACAATAATAAGGTCATAACAAAGGTAAATAGGCATGGCTAGATAAAACGGTGATAACGCGGGAATTTAAATAAAGCGATAATGCAATAATTTAAATCAAAATAATTTTATAAACTGGGATTCAATATGTTCAAGGATGATGTGACTTGCCTTGCTCACTTTCCCAAACGTCGGCTTCAACCTCCACGAAGAGCGGATCTTCCGAAGCTGCAACGTCTACACGACCAACGGAAAATAAAAGGGCTTTTACTCTAATAAACTCCATATATCAAGCAGGAACAAAGCACAAAAATGGGTTCTTGACTTCTTAAGGAAAAATTAGAGACTTGAACGGTCCAATTCCGAGTTCAAATGGCCAAGTTTTGGCCATTTGAGTTTATATGCTCTTTAAATGAATATTTGCGAATTTCTTCATTTAAATTTTAATTTAAAAAGGGTTTATTGCGTCAGCCGAGGGGAAGGGGGCGCGCGGACCGGGTCCACGGGAGTGGGGCCCACGCGGCAGCCTCACGGTCCACGGTGGACCGGGTGCACCCGGGCTCGCACCGGCCGGCGCCGTTGGCTCCACGTGTCAGCCGCACCCGAGGGCGGCCACTCGGCGCGCCCGAAGGCGGCCACTCGGCGCGGCTGGCGGGAGGCGGCGCCCGCTACCCTATGGTCGCCGGCGGCGGCCATAGGCATGGCGGAGCGGCAGCCGAGAGAGGGGAAGGGAAGGGGGAAAAGAGGCGGCGGTCCACGGCTCACCCTAGGTCGACGGCGACGACGAAAAAGGCAGCCAGAGCGGAGGAAGGCGGAGGCGCGGCTCGGGTCGACGGGGTCGACGGCGCTCCGGCGGTCGGCGACCGAAACGGAGAGGTGGACGAGGTCGGCGAGGATGCGACGAAGCCGACGGAGGCGGCGCCGAGGTGGGAGGCGGCCCGGGGCGACGACGGCGGCGGACTGGAGATCGGTGGCGACGGCGGAGAGAGAGAGCGACGTCGCGAGCTCGTATCCGGCGAGGAGGAAGGGCGGCGAGAGGAGGAAACGGGCGAGAGCACAGCAGCCCTTCCTCACTTTCATCCAAGCACATGATATCTCAACATAGGGAGTTCTAAGTTCTAAGTTCTAAGTTAGGTTCATACAACATAAGCTTAGATAAATATGGTCGATTGACCGAATAGTTAGGTTCACGGAAGCATTTACTACCCAAAAGATCTTTCATGCAACTGACTAGGGTAGACCCTAGTAAGAACCATCCTGGAAGAAAGAAACATCCCCAACGAAATCCTCCTCCTTAGGAGTGATCTCACCTGCAACCAACTCTAAACATGCAACAAAACAACAATACGAGCAAGAGTCAGTACAAATAAATTGTACTGGCAAGCACCAAGCAAGCCTAGTACACTACATGCATGGCATATTCAAAGTAAAGCTAACATGGGATAATTTTAGCATAAAGCAAATTTTTAGTTTGCAAAGATCATTTCAAATTCAGATTTATTTTCAATTAAATTTCAGCAAGTATACACTTAGCAAATGGGCATCAAAATAGATGTTAAACACATATAACATAGCCCCTTATTGCCTTCCATGGCAGTAAGGATATAATCCACAAATCACATCACATTTTGAATTTCAAATTCAGCTTTAGGAGAATAAAACACAGGTCTATACTCATGACATATTCACACACCGCTCTTGACCGTGAGCACGACTAATCGATTAGTTTTAACTCTGCAGAGTACGTACACCTTACCCACATGATGCGAAATAATAATCATGCAAAAGCATGGCACGCGATACATAAGTACCCGATTTATTACTCACAACAAAGCCCTTCCAAGATTCATGATTTAGCCTTACACTAGCACGATACGTGACACTCCATCCTAAGCCATACACGATATATGACCTAGAACCGTTAAGTGGCGGGCCCACGCCTTAAACTTAACGCCGTGGTGGCGGACACAACGGGAACCCACCCACGTGGCACAATACCGTTGTATTGGATAGATTAGTCACCTATACTACCACGTCGGGGGTAAATAGGAAGTTCCTCTGAGTTATCCGAACTCATACACACCAGCCTACCAGAATATAAGGCTAAATCATAAATAATTTACTAAGCTTGGGCTATCCCATACTAGCACATGTGGTTGTACTGTATACGAAGTGAACTGACGCTGAGTGAAGTCCTTAGGTCGGTTTGGGCACACTCTCCCCCTATCGGCACACAACTAAACACCACATGTGTACCACATGAGGCCCAAACCTAAAATCCACATTTTCTAACATTTTATCTAACAAATATCACATTTTATCATTTTAATCCAGATCACAAAATAAATCATTTTATACATGTAATTGAGCCCAAATGGTAAGTAAACTCATCACTAAGCATGGCTAAGCACTTCTATAGAATTGTGACTTCAAACATCATTCTTAACGTGACACAATGAATTGTACCTAAGGTTTGGAATGATGGTTAAGGTCTTTTGTGGAGTTTAGGTGATAATGCAAGTTGAGGAGTTGTTCTATCAAATTTTACAAGATTTTAATGGATTAGTGTACAATAGACATGCATATTTTGCAAACTTTTCAAAAACCTCCAAAACATAGGTTCAATGAGATAAAAAAGGGGAGGTGGCTTGCCGTGCTCTTCCACTCCTTGCTCAGCTACAAAGTAGGTCTCCTCGAGACTCGGCTGCGAATCGTCTAAACATACATATGCAAAAATCAAAATTAAAACATACATAAAAATCCAACATGCTCTAAAATGAATGCTTCTTATGAAATTGGTGTGCTCTGTGTTAATTTGATATTCAGTGAAAGAAACTTCAATCTAACAGTTTACATTCAAAGTTACAGATTTTTAAAGTGTTTACATGTTAATTATGGTCCTAAATGCATTTCAGATTATTAAGACATGAATCTTTATGATTCTGTTAAATTAAACATTTTTATGATGCAGAGCATGAAAATATGATTCCAACAAAATTTATTTTGCAATTTTTAGAGTCAGGATGAATTTTCTACAAATTTCTAAAGTTCTGTCATTTTTCAGTTGATAGGAAATTAGTTTTGCATTTTCTCCAATTTTCTTAAATCATTTTCCTCTCTCGGGTCTACCAGTCAGTGACTAACGTTTTTCGCAAAAGCCCCTGGGTTTTCAGAAAATAGATCCCACAACCCCTAGCACGTGTTCCAGGATTTTATTCAAAATGGGACTTGTGTTTTATGTTATTTACAGATTAGTGCACGACCCCATATGTAAGTGACTGCTCGAGTTGCTAATACATTCCTGGGAGTCTTTAAATTTCAAAAGCCATGCCCTTGCTCTGGATAGAGCAGAGCAGCAGCACAGCCGAGAGCTTCACAGCATCACCGGCGGCGATTGGCGGCGATTCAGCTCAAGCTCCCAAAACAAAAGGTATAGAGAACAACTGTGCGAACCTATTGGTGTCTTTCTTGCAAGCTTTGGTGCTCTATAGCGGCTGTTAGGGTGTTAGAAGCAGTGGCTAAGCTCGGCTTGCACATGCATGTGGGTTTTTAGTCTCGATCTAATCGTGCATGCGTATGGTAAGGACTCTAGGGACTACTAGGAGGCTCACCAAGCAGCGGACGCGGCTCGGCAAAGTCTTGGCGACGGTGTACTGGTTCAGCGACGGCGCGGCTGCTACGGTCATCGTCGACGGTGTACCCCCAGGCTTCTACTGCATAGAGAGGATGCATGCTTCGGTTTAGATCAGCACAAGGTAGCTCTAGGCGAAAAATATTGCGCCGAAGCTCACCAGAGAAGGAGAAGGAAAGGAATGGCGTCGGTGGCCGGAGTTGGGGAAGAAGAAAACGATCTCCCACCGTGGTCCACCTCGTGTCGACTCCTTCGGGATTCTTGATCTACAGGGGTTGATGAAGCTCGTGGTGAAGAGGCTCAGCTTGTCACGAACTGTGGAAGCCGGGCGACGAGCAAAGGCGAAGCAGCGGCGTCCAGAGCGCGTCGGTGTTCCGAGTTGACGCGGTCGCGTTCCCGGAAATTGGCTGCACCAAATGAGGTGTTCTTGGCGGTATTAGAGACGGCATTGAGAGGGGATTACAGAACGCGCATTGAACGGAAATGGGGCTCACCGGATTGCGACGGAGTCGAGGACTTCTCTCGCCGGCGCCGGAGATGACGCCTCCGTTCCCGGTGAATCCGAGGCGGGGTACCTCAGTTCTTCCGCGAAACGAGACAAGGGCAAGAGGGAGAGAAAGATGGTCGGACGGTCGGCTTAAGTACGGTCACCGGCGGAAATGGAGAGGAGGAGCTCGCCCTCTCCCGCGCTCGACGCGTGCTCCCGCGCGTGGCGCGCGTGTTCTGGCAGTGGCCCGTGTGGAGAGCAATATGAGTCTGACAATGTGGTCCCACCATGCAGCCCTGGCCCACATGGCAGCGACTAGTGAGAGAGAAGGAGAGGAGATCTAGGTTTTGGCTAAGTCTGGAACAGAGGTGGAATTCCAACTTTGGGTTCAGATTAAAATTAGTTCCAGGCAGAGTTAGAGCTAGTGACCAATGGCAAAGTTGTAAAGCAAGGTTTGAGCTACAGTTTAGATCAAGTCTTACAGCCTAGGAGTTCAAGATCGAATTTTGGCAGAGTGTCAAAAAGTGCTCCAGAGAACCTGTCAAAATCCTGTGATTAAGTGTTTAGAGAGTTGTTTGGTTCATCTAATGAGTTGATAAGCTAAATTAAAATTCACATTTAGTTTCTAAAGTCAGCAAGAAGTTACCACAAATTCTTCCCTGATTTTTGAGTTGTTCCAAGAATTTTTCTTTGATCCATTGGTTTTAGTTAAGTATGAATATGATCCTATAATGCATATGCATACACCACAAAATGCACAAACAAGCAAGCATAAAAGTTTTATTTATTTTACTTCTTCCACCATTTCCATGTTTTCCATACACCCAAAGTCGTGGTATGTGAAAGTACATATATATGTGTATATATATATATATATATATATATATATAAGAGTTAATGTTTCGCCGATCGTATGTTTTTACTGGAATGTGGGATTGATTTCGCTAGCATGTCTCCTTTTTGCACTGTTCCTTTGTGCCTTGTAGCAGGGTTGTGGCTGAAAGGTATGCAACTACAAGGGCTTGCCTGTATTGGCGAAATAAAAACGAGAAGTTCGTGGCGGTGAAGGGCTTGCCTGTCCTTTTTTGGCCTGATTACCGCGAAATGTTAATAAACGGCAACAACTACAAGGTTATAAAGGTTGCCGGATGGATGCGCGCACACCTAGGTCAAACTTTAGAGGACTATAACCGTTATCGTGTGGCGCACCGCGAAGATAGCACAAATTTTTGGCGAAACTTTAAGAGGTCGGTTCGTCAAGAGACGCTCGCCCGTCGCTGTTACAGTTTAGTTTGTGTTTGGCCGCCGTCCCCTTTAAGGGTTGTGTACAATGTCAGTAGTGACGACGAACCTAGTTCGCCGGCTTGTAATGCAAGCGAGGGCGAATATGTAAATGATGATGTAATTTTCTTGTGAGGTTTTTCTCACGTAAATACAACAAATTTGTAATTTCGCTTACTTGATACTTTGTGAATTCTTGAACATATCTTCATGATATCGTTTGCATAGTCACTGTCGTGCTTTCGTTAGGTCGAAACGTGTCGGCCCCTCTGTGTACTATGGTGAAAATATATGTTTATTTCTCAGCTCTGCTCTTCCATTTTCGGCTCGTGGCAGGCGTGCTACCAAGCATCGTGGCCTTTGGGTATGCCGAGTACAACAGTGTTTTGACTTGCATTTTCAAAATTCGAGCTGTCGTGGTTTCGACGTTCGGTGAGCTATGCTTCGACCGATTAGTTTCGCCCCCCTGGTGCATTCGCTGATCAGGCATTTGCTTTGGGGTTTTTCCACGAAGACATCATTCACAAAAAGAAAAATGGAAGACACAGATTTTATACTGGTGGATAATAACCCTACGTCTAGTTTTTTTTTTCTTTTTTCATTTTCCTCTCTTTTTTTTGCTTTTTGTGCCGAACGGCTTATATAATATATACATATTTACAATTGGCAAATTGGGTTCCACTCATATTACACTTAGAATCGTCTAAGGGAAGCAGCGTTCCAGGAATGGTCGAACTCTTCGCCCTCCAATGTTGCCAGCCGAAAAGAACCTGTTCAAGATCTGTGTTTGATCAAATATGCTCCTTCAAACTTAGATTCTAGTTTCTCGACCGCCACAGGTTTTGCCTTCTTCCTTAGTACGAGATGGCCGGGCTGAGCTCTGTCGGTCAAACCTTCCTGTTATAAGTTGCCGAAGTGCCTTCCGCGTACTTGCGCATGTGTTCTAGTGCTTCGACCCTCACCTCTTCCAAGAGTTCGAGTGACACTTCACGTCCATTTTCGCCGCCGGAAAACATCACCCTTGGTGAGTTAGCCCCTAGTTCTGCCGGCGTCATCGCCTCATCTCCGTAAAGGAGCATGAAAGGGCGGAACTTAGTTGGCCTTGTGGGGGTCATTTGAAGGGCCCAAAGAATGGATAACATCTCGTCTGGCCATTTACCCTTTGCCGCCCCCTCAAGTCTCTTCTTTAGTGCCTCGAGGATTTTTCCATTTGCTCGCTCGGCCGCCCCATTCGACTGTGGGTGCGCGACCGAGGCGAACTTGATTTGCAAATTTTAGTCCCTCGCACATTTCTTTGAATTTTTCAGAGTCAAACTCCTTGCCATTGTCAGTGATGAACTCCTTCGGCACCCCGAATCGGCAAACGATTTCGCGCCACTGAGAATGGACCAATGATATCTAAGCCCCATGTCGCGAATGGCCAGATTGGCGCGATTGGCTGTAGGTCATACTGTGGTGCAGTTTGGCTTCGGCCATGTCGCTGACAGCTTTCGCATTTTGTGATTTGCTCAACACATACTTTGAGTAAGGTTGGCCAATTTATGCCTTGGCGAAATACTGACCATGCCGATATGCTGAGGGGGTTTCCAATATAATTCCAGTTATTAAGAAAAATGGCAAGGTGAGAGTGTGCATTGATTTTCGGGATCTAAACAAAGCTTCCCGAAAGGACGAGTACCCAACGCCGGTCGCCGATCAATTGGTTGATGCTGCTTCAGGGCATAAGATATTAAGTTTTATGGATGGCAATGCAGGTTACAATCATATCTTTATGGCAGAAGAAGACATTCATAAGACTGCTTTCAGGTGTCCTGGTGCAATCGACTTGTTTGAGTGGATTGTGATGACCTTTGGCTTAAAGAGCGCTGGAGCTACATATAAGAGGGCTATGAACTACATATTTCACGATCTGATCGGCTGGTTGGTTGAAGTTTATATTGATGATGTGGTTGTTAAATCGAAGGAAATAGAGAACCACATAGCCGATTTGAGGAAAGTTTTTGAGAGGACTAGAAAATATGGCCTGAAGATGAATTCGACGAAGTGCGCTTTTGGCATATCGGCGGGTCAGTTTTTGGGATTTCTTGTTCATGAGAGAGGGATTGAGGTAACTCAAAGGAGTATTAATGTAATCAAGAAGATTCAACCTTCGGAGGACAAGAAGAAGTTGCAGGAGTTGATCGGTAAGATAAATTTTGTTATAAGGTTTATCTCTAATTTATCTAGAAAATTAGAGCCTTTTATACCATTGCTGAGATTGGAAACCGATCAAGAATTCACCTGGGGGGTAGAACAGCATAAGGCTTTGGATAATATTAAAGCATATCTTAGTTCTCCTCCAGTTTTAATCCCGCCACAGAAGGGGATTCCTTTCAGATTATATCTCTTGGCCGGTGAGAAGTCAATCGACTCAGTTTTGATTCAGGAGCTTGAGGGGAAAGAGAGAGGTGTGTTTTATTTGAGCCGCAGGCTCTTGGATGCAGAGACAAGGTATTCTCCTGTGGAAAAGTTGTGTTTGTGCTTATATTTCTCTTGCACAAAGTTAAGGCATTATCTATTGTCCAATGAATGCACTGTGATATGTAAAGCCGATCTGGTTAAGTACATGCTATCGGCTCCGATTCTGAAAGGAAGGGTTGGAAAGTGGATATTTGCTTTAACGGAATTTGATCTTCGGTATGAGTCACCAAAGGCGATTAAGGGGCAGGCTATAGCCGATTTTATTGTGGATCATCGTGATGACTCCATCGGCTCAGTTGACATTGTGCCTTGGACTTTATTTTTTGATGGATCAGTGTGCACTCATGGTTGTGGTATCGGCTTGGTTATAATTTCCCCTCAGGGGACAAGTTTCGAGTTTGCCTATACTATTAAGCCCTATGCAACTAACAATCAGGCTGAATATGAAGTGGTTCTCAAGGGGTTGCAATTGCTTAAGGAGTTGAAGCCGATGCTATCGAAATTATGGGTGATTCTTTGTTGGTGATCAGTCAATTGGCGGGAGAATATGAATGCAAGAATGATACATTGATGGTGTTGACGCTTTTTCGTGGCCAACACAAAATCACCCAACGATTTGTGGTGTAAAAAATAGAGTCGCAAAAATCGAAAGACCAAAATCGGCTAGTGAAACCGATTTCGAGATTAATTCACTTTCGCGGAATCACACAACTAATTTATAAGCAAATTAGCAAAGAGATTAACTTGTACTTCACAGCCCTGATATGCAACTATTTCGCCATTGCTTCATCATTTGGCAGCCATCCCTCTTTGAGGTGTTTGACGAAAGGCGTTCGCCTGTCATCTGGGTCTTCGCCCAGTTCAACTTGGTCAATTGCCATGATGTCTTGGCTGTCTTCTGGCACACTTGGTGTATACAGGACTTCGAAGAAGACTCATGGCGAATGCGGTCCTCCGCAGGTAGCCAATTTTGCTAACGCATCAGCTTCTTCATTCTGGCCTCGGGGTAAGTGTTCGACCGTTATGCCGGTGAAACTTTTGTCCATAGACCGGATAGCCTCTAGGTATTTTCTCATTCCTTCTTCTTTCATCTCAGGAGTTTGAAAGCTTATCTCATCTTGCACAGAAGGTAACCCTACACGAACAAATGTTTGTAGAGGCGAAGAAAAATTTCAAAAAGATCAACCACGTATACACTTACATGTATGGTTCCGATGAAGAGGATGAATCCAAAGTAGCAGCAGCCGAGTGGGTCAGGAGCAAGAAGGTTGTGCCATGTCAATGGGTGAGAAGTTCTGGGAAAGAGGAAAATTTTGATTTTGATATCACCAAGGTTGATAAGATTTTCGATTTGTTGCTTCGGGAAAAACAAATTCAACTTCCTGCTGGTCATGTAATTCCATCGGCTGAGGAACTAGGCAAGAGGAGGTATTGCAAGTGGCATAATTTTGGTTCTCATAATACCAATGATTGCAAAGTTTTCAGACAGCAGATCTAGGTGTCCATTGAAGGGGGGAAGATTAAGTTTGATGATTCAAAGAAGCCGATGAAGGTTGATAGTAATCCTTTCCCTGTTAATATGGTGCATACAGCTAGAAGATCAGTCGATGAAAGGAAAACTCGAGGTTGTCAGTTGAATTCAACCAGGATTATCAACAAATATCAAAGAAGGTATGACAAGCAGCAGGAGAGGTATTGCGAAGAAGATGATGGTGGATTTGATCCTCATTGGGACTGTGGGTTCTTTAGATTTTGCTGGAATGAGGAGATGAGGTTGCCATCCATCAATGATTGCCCTGGGTGCAGTAATAACGCAGGGAGTTTAAGCCGACCTTACAATAGAGGCAATCGGCTGAATCAGGAAAGGATGTCTGTTCGTTAGAGATTGGGCCCGGTTAATCAAGATTGCTACCAGGATGGATATGAGGGCAGGAAGACTCAATGGTGTCCTTCTGGTATTTTTCACAAAAAATCAGAAGAGAAGGGTTCAGAGAATAAGGAATAGAGAACGCTTTCAAGAAGTAGAGCAGGAAATCAACCATCGGGGTTAGACCATACCAGCAGCCGCCAAGGAGATGCAAAGTCGATATGCTCGATGTTGTCAAGGCTGAGGTTACACGTTTATATGATGCTGGTTTCATCCGACCAAACCGATATGCTGAGTGGGTTTCCAATATAGTTCCAGCTATTAAGAAAAATGGCAAGGTGAGAGTGTGCATTGATTTTTGGGATCTAAACAAAGCTACCCGAAAGGACGAGTACATAATGCCGGTCGCCAATCAATTGGTTGATGCTGCTTCAGGGCATAAGATATTAAGTTTTATGGATGGCAATGCAGGTTACAATCATATCTTTATGGCAGAAGAAGACATTCATAAGACAGCTTTCAGGTGTCCTGGTGCAATCGGCTTGTTTGAGTGGGTTGTGATGACCTTTGGCTTAAAGAGCGCTGGAGCTACATATAAGAGGGCTATGAACTACATATTTCACGATCTGATCGGCTGGTTGGTTGAAGTTTATATTGATGATGTGGTCGTTAAATCGAAGGAAATAGAGAACCACATAGCCGATTTGAGGAAAGTTTTTGAGAGGACTAGAAAATATGGCCTGAAGATGAATTCGACAAAGTGCGCTTTTGGCGTATCGGCTGGTCAGTTTTTGGGATTTCTTGTTTATGAGAGAGGGATTGAGGTAACTCAAAGGAGTATTAATGCAATCAAGAAGATTCAACCTCCGGAGGACAAGAAGAAGTTGCAGGAGTTGATCGGTCAGATAAATTTTGTTATAAGGTTTATCTCTAATTTATCTAGAAAATTAGAGCCTTTTATACCATTGCTGAGATTGGAAACCGATCAAGAATTCACCTTGGGGGCAGAACAGCAGAAGGCTTTGGATAATATTAAAGCATATCTTAGTTCTCCTCCAGTTTTAATCCCTCCACAGAAGGGGATTCCTTTCAGATTATATCTCTTGGCCGGTGAGAAGTCAATCAGCTCAGTTTTGATTCAGGAGCTTGAGGGGAAAGACAGAGCTGTGTTTTATTTGAGCCGCAGGCTCTTGGATGCAGAGACAAGGTATTCTCTTGTGGAAAAGTTGTGTTTGTGCTTATATTTCTCTTGCACAAAGTTAAGGCATTATCTATTGTCCAATGAATACACTGTGATATGTAAAGCCGATGTGGTTAAGTACATGCTATTGGCTCCTATTTTGAATGGAAGGGTTGGAAAGTGGATATTTGCTTTAACGGAATTTGATCTTCGGTATGAGTCACCAAAGGCAATTAAGGGGCAGGCTATAGCCGATTTTATTGTGGATCATCGTGATGACTCCATCGGCTCAGTTGACATTGTGCCTTAGACTTTATTTTTTGATGGATCACTGTGCACTCATGGTTGTGGTATCGGCTTGGTTATAATTTCCCCTCGGGGGACAAGTTTTGAGTTTACCTATACTATTAAGCCCTATGCAACTAACAATCAGTCTGAATATGAAGTGGTTCTCAAGGGGTTGCAATTGCTTAAGGAGTTGAAGCCGATGCTATCGAAATTATGGGTGATTCTTTGTTGGTGATCAGTCAATTGGCGGGAGAATATGAATGCAAGAATGATACATTGATGATGTTGACGCTTTTTCGTGTCCAACACAAAATCACCGAATGATTTGTGGTGTAAACAATAGAGTCGCCAAAATCGATAGACCAAAATCGGCTAGTGAAACCGATTTCGAGATTAATTCACTTTCGCGGAATCACACGACTAATTTACAAGCAAATTAGCAAAGAGGATAAATATCGTACTTCAGTCAATTGGCGGGAGTATATGAATGCAAGAATGACACATTGACAGAAAGGCTATGTGCTCTCGGGGGGTGACAGATACTTTGCCCATGTATGCAGCTATGTAGCCAGACCAGCCACCTATGGTTTTTGTTTTAAATTCAAACTGGTTCTTGGAATTCATGGTCATCGGATTGGCTGAAGAGGTGACATCTAAACCAGTGATCATGATGACATCAAGCAGAGTGAGGGTCATCGGCCCTTGATTGAACAGGAAGGTGTTGAGCGTGTTGAACCAGAAATATGTTGCAGAAGCCATCAGGGGTTCATCCTTAGCCGAATTTGCTAAAGTAAGTGCAAGGGCTTGGTTAATTCCGAGTTCATCCCAGAGAACTTGCTTGCTTTCCGACACACGTTTGTACCATACGGGCCAACTTTTCTCAGGAGAACTTTTCTCAAGGGAAGGCCAAGACTTGAATGTATTTTTCCAGTGACCTAGATTTGGGTTGGCCAATCTAAAGGGTATCCTATTGGTTTCTTCGCTAATGAACTTAGTAGGGTCGGAATCGCCGATTGGACCAAGGAAATACTAATGCTCATGAGATAGGCTGGGAATCGCAACCAGATTGGAAAGATGCTACAAATGCAAAAAAAAAAAGAACAGAGAAGAAGAAAACAAGATGACACAAGGAAAAACCGATCTATTGCATAAAGAAGAAGATCTAGCCGATGGGCACGTACCTCTGCATACTCGGCTGATGGCGCGGCGGACGGGCTAGCGGAAGTCGACATCGCTGCGGGCAGAAGCTTGGCCGGAGGGAGAATCGCCTTAAGATCGCCTTGCGCACCGAGGGGATCGCCAGAGAAAGAGAAGACAAAGTTTGCTTAAGCGGTGAAAACGGAGGTAACTGTGTGAAATTTCTCGGGGGTGACGGTTAGTATTTAAAGCGCTGCGGTAACGGTCGGAAAAACGGCAATGAGCAATATTCTAGGAGAAGCAGATATGGCAAATCCGAAATATTACCAAATATACCGGACTTGGGGGGCATGTGTTAACGACCAAATTTGGTAATTCAGGTATCGGAGATGGAGATAAAATCGAAGCGAAATCCAAGATAGAACAAGAATCGGCTAAAGTCCAAATCGGCTATGATCAGGATCGGAAGAGTTCGAGTCGGACTAAGTAGCCGATTGAGCCGATTCCGACAATGTGACTCGATACACGTTGTCGGGTTGAGTTAATGTGTTTCATATGGATTGCAACGCACGGATTGAGTCCTGAAAAGGCAATTGTATCTATTAATTAGGATATTTATGTAATTTCCTTAGAGATAAGATTGGGCAAAAATCTGTCGCAAAGACTTATGGTATCTTAGAGTTTGTTAGAGATAAGAGTGATGTCCGACAAGGACGTATTTTGTATCTCGGGTATAAATATGACCCGAACCCATGTAATCAAACAACACACGTTCAATAACAATCTAGGCACATCGCCACCCTTTTACTTTCGTTTACTTTCGACAAGTTCTTGCTTTCGGGTTGAGCTGCATCGGCTTCGATCTTCAACTAGAGGTAAAACTTGTTATGGTGGCTTGCGTTCACGGGATTAGTGCTTCCATCTTTATGATACTCTAATCTTGTTTATGTAATTCATTGAGTTATCATATATCCTATATAATCTCTGACAATATCATTATTTAACCTTCAATCGGCTAACATCTATCATTGGAAGGCAGCCGATTAGGTTAAATACCAATGTTGACTTAGATTATATAGGGTATCCACCATCCTATGAAACATCCAACAGCTTGATTGTCTAGATATTGTCCTTCTTTTCATACTTATAGCTGCATCAGTTGAGTTTGACCTTATAAGTCGTGATTAGAATCTCAATCTCTAGCCTGCTTTTGGTTGCCGATTAGGGTTTCATCGGGGTTTCAGCCGATCTTACCTTATTTAACTACATTATATCTTATATGCATGATTGACATGTTAAATCCGCCCTTTATGTAAGATCTTGTTGCATTTAGGTATATTAAGCTTCCTGTTTGATATATTTTGCTTGCTTTAATATCTTAATATAGAGTAGTATCGGAGTATTAGCCGATACATGCTGCTATGAATGCCTATAATCTCCTTGTTAATATATATTTCGATCTAAGTGATTTATACTATCTCGGCATGGCGACCGATCAATCCCAATCACTTGATTTAAGTATATATCGACGGAAGTATTATATACCATTAGTATCTTCAGCCGATCGAATAGATTTAGTTCTTTCTTGCCTATTTACGACTGCCGATCGACTCAAATATGACATCGGCTCAAAGATTAATGATACGTCATCGGCGACTGGCCGATCGGGTATCATTTATAGATTTAACCGCTATTTTCCTGTCTTTATTTCTTGTTAATTGCAGGATCAAATCAACTGGCACGCTCACGAACCTAAAGGCAAGATTTTTGGACCTGCACTGAAGTTAAGCAGATATTCCAGGCCAGTGTGTGTTTTTTGCATCAACAAGGGCAGAGCCTTCGGCCTCCGAGGGCGAAGCCGGAGCGGTGCCGCCCCTGATGGCACCACTATCTCTCCCGCCCTCGGCTTCGACTGATGTAGAAACGGCGAAAGCGGCAGCAGCGGCGAAGGCCATCCAGGTCAGAGTCACGTCTTGTCATCCCAAGCACCAGGGGCGCCTTCGACCGCCGTCTTCGCCCAACCAGCTTCGACGTCAGCAACGATCACCACCTCACAAGCCAACGCCAACCTCGAAGCACAAGCCGAAGCTGATATGGGGCTATGCGTCAGAATATGGCTAAGCTTCAAGACACGCTTCGCCAGATGCAAGAGCAGCAGCAAGCGTACGAAGCCGCAAGACAAGCCAAGGCCCACTCCCAGCAATTCTATGCTCAGCCCCAAGTTCTACTTCCACACGCTGTGCAAGCACCGGTGTACTTCGCCAGCCCACCCAAGCCAACGCCGCGCGTCCGACACGGCAGATGGTCACGGCACCGGTCCGCCCGGCAGCACCTCATGCCCAGTACCCGAAGCCCACTCACAACCCGCAAGCAATGATGAAAGAAGCTTCGACCTTGCAAGCACAGTTCCAAGCTTTTCCGCAATAACTCAATCAACACCACAACAACATACCAAGAGCTTCGCCTCCGGCTCAGGCCGAGGGAAGCCCAAGTCAGGGTGTATCGGCGGGGCAGCTGTTGGGACAGTTCGCCTTGCTAAGTCAAATTCAAGGGCCCTCGCCTCAAGGTCCACCTTCATTGTTCGACCCAAGTACAATGGCCCAAGCACCAACGACTTTCGCACAAGCCGTACCTCCAGAGTACAGAATGGCCCCACCATCGATTCAAGTCTGGAATCAACCCATGTCCGACCCAGCCACGGTGATGCAAGTCACTTCGATTGACCAGCAAAACCAGGCAATGATATTCGGCACAGCACACTAGTCAACACCCGCAGCTCAACCACCTGTTAAAGCTGTGGCTTCGCCGTTCGCACTTCCATACCAACAATTGAGCTGGCCTGCTCAACAAGGGGATATGGTCAAGCCGGGGGCTGAAAAGGGTTTGCCCCTCAGCTGAGGAATCAAGAATCATCCCATCCCACCCTAGTTTAAGTCTCTCCAGTCCCACGGTATTCGGGAGAGATGGATCCGAAAGAGTTCCAGTCCATCTACAAATCTGCAATTGAAGCTGCTCATGGCGATGAGAATACCAAGGCGAAGGTAATTCACCTCGCGCTCGATGGCATAGCGAGATCTTGGTATTTCAATTTGCCTGTTGATAGCATTTACTCATGGAAGCAATTGCATGATGTCTTTGTCCTTAACTTTCGAGGTACCTATGAGGAGCTGAAAACTCAACCAGACCTTATGGGCATACACCAAAGGCCAGGGGAATCGACAAGGGAGTACGTACGCCGGTTTTTGCAGGCACGGTGCCAGGTGCAAGATATAACTGAAGCATCTATCATCCATGCAGCTTCGGCCAACCTGCTTGAAGGCGAACTCACAAGAAAGCTTGCGCGCAAGGAGCCCAGAACAATCAAACACCTCTTTCGCGTAATTGATGGATATGCTCGAGGTGAAGAAGATACCAAGCAAAGGCAAGAGATATTAGCTGAATATGAAAAGGCAGGTGCGGCCGTAGCAACCACCATACAAGCCAACGCCCAAGCTCAGGTCCAAGCTTAAATTGTAAGTTCAGCACCTGTCTAGGTTCACCCAACACCCATGGCTAACCAAGGACCGTATCCAAGGCCGAACCAAGCACCCATGGAAGAAATTCAGGACCGAGCGAGCTAGCAAGGTGGTGATGGTGGTAGAAGAGGTACAGGCTCTCCACAAAGAGTTCAAGACCCAGCAGGCAGGCGGACAACAACAACCCTTTTGCAAGAAGATCAAGAAGGACCTATACTGCGCCTTTCATGGACGCTCTTCGCACACGACTAAGCAGTGTCGAAACATTCGGCAGCAAGGCAATGCTGAAGTGCCAAGGCAGCAGTAGCCAAGGATGGTACCTTCACAGTACCCTTTGGGCAAAGTGCTTCGAGGAAAAGAAATTACAGGGCGCCTAAGCAAATGGGTTGCTGAGCTGTCACCTTTCGACCTGCACTTTGTCGCCCACACGGCAATCATGTCCCAAGTCCTCACGGACTTTGTGGCCAAATGGACACCCACGTCCGTCCTAGAGCCCAAACCTGTCGAACAACCATGGGTCATGCACTCCGACGGTTCGTGGTCTCACAAGGGGGCATGCATCACTGCAATCCTGACTTCGCCAGGGGGTGTACCAATTCGGTACGTAGCAAGACTGCAGTTCGACACAACCAACAACACAGCAGAATATGAAGCAGCGTTAATGGGCCTGAGGAAAGCAAAAGCTTTGAGAATTCGGCGTTTGCTAGTCCGAACTGACTCAAAGCTTGTCACAAGCTAAGTTGACAAATCCTTTGTTGTTCAACAATCGATCGGCTGAGTCCTGGCATTTCATAATACTCTCAAGCGAAGCAATCTCTATATTCTTCTAAAAGCTCTATAACTTGGTTCTGAATTCTGCAGATAGATTCTTACTGATGAATGTCGACCTAGGTCTATCTCCTGGACCTATACCAATTTCTTCCAAATCATCAGCCGACATGAAACCCTGTCCTTGCTTGTCATCGAGATCATCTACTGTATCCTTGGTGTAGACGTTTGAAGCCTCCACGACGCCCTCAAAATAATAATTTGGGCTCTCCGTCTTCAATTGGCTGTATATCACAATCGAAAACTTTTAGAAAATCTCCATCCCAAACTTTTCCAGACAGGCAATCAATATCATCCATCTCCCAAAGAGCTAAATCGGCACTGGCAACGTTAACTGACCTGTCGGCTGGCACGATCTCAATCTTGTCGCCTTGCCATTGAATCAAGCACTGATGCATGGTCGAAGGAATACAACAATTAGCATGAATCCAATCCCTTCCTAGCAACAGGCTATAAGAACCCTTCCCATCTATGACAAAAAACGTTGTAGGAACGGTCTTGCTGCCGACTGTCAGCTCCACATTCAAAACTCCCTTAGTCTCCGATGGGTTGCCACCAAAATCTTTGAGAACCATATTTGTCTTTATGAGATCATATGAATTTCTGCCCAACTTTCTGAATGTAGCATACGGCATCAAATTCACAGCAGCCCCACCATCGACCATCATCTTAGACATCGGCTTCCCATTGACATAACCATTAATGTACAATGGCTTGAGATGCCAATTTTCTGTCCCTTCTGGTTTCTCAAAAACTGCCTGCTCTGGCGACAAAACCAATCTAGCAGAGGTTTCCTCAACTTCATCAACATCGGCTTGCCTGGCTTCAAATTCTGCCGGTAGCATAAAAACCATGTTTACCGATGCAGTTGCAACACTTTTCCCTTTCATTTCACATTATCGTAGGCTTTTCGGACCTTCCATTATATTTGAGAGATGAAGTGAATAATTCAAGTCATCAAACAAGCATAATGAAACATACGACGCCTCGAGAGAGGAATATTGGAGACATTGCTAAGCCCTTAGCCTGCCAATCAACTTCAGCCTGAGATGTGCCCGTCAAACCACTCGAAGGCGGTGACCAGATGTGTTACACATTTAGGAGACATGACAAAAATGACTAAAGATCTACAACCTCTCAAATATTCCTAACTCATACTCATGTGAATCTAGTTCCCAGGATGTGCACTAGATTCACACTTTCATCTTAAGCATGATTATACATCGCAAACACAACTAAGATGAAAGAAACTTAAGACTTACAACAACTTAATAATTACATAGGCCGACCGGCCAAATAGACTTATTAGAGACCAGCGGAAGCTTGACTACCCAATCACAAGCACACCGACTAGGGAATTACCCCATTAAGTTTTCATCCTAGAAGAAGCAATCGGAACCCGCATCACTCAAAGACTAAGTCTAAACCTGCAAACAAAAGGTTATATCAACAGCAAGAGTCAGTACATTAAACAAGTTAATGTACTGGCAAGCACAAGTCAATCCTACTATACTACATGTAAGGCATATATTCAGAGGAAGGCAATATGTAGTTCAATTTTAGCATAAAGCAAGTTTTGTTTCGCAATTCTTTTGTAAAGGAGTTGATGCTTCAATTAACAAAACAAATTTTAAGTTTCAATATTAAGTTCATCATAATTCCATCATAATCAAACTCTTGTTGTCATCCTTGACAACAAGTCATAATATATCATCACACTCACACAACTCAACACATTTTATCAATTTTAAACCAAGTCACATGTTCACATTTCAAAGCATAGTCTATACTCATGACACTTCACCAAAGCGCTCTTGACCGTGAGCACGGCTAATCGATTAGTTTAAAGAACTCTGCAGAGTTTGTACACCTTTACCCACATGATGTGATAGAAGCCTAGAGGCTACACTCTAGTTGGTTCAGTGCCGGCCAAGCACCCCACACTCTACATTATGAGTGCGGACTAGAGGTCACAACGAAGCCTTTACACTACTTAGAATCTAGCCATGCACCAGCACGATACGTGTTCCTCTATCCTAGGCATACTTCGAAATATGTCTAGAACCGTTGAGTGGCGGGCCCACGCCTTAAACTTAACGCCGTGGTGGCGGACACAACGGAAACCCACCCACGTGGCACAATACCGTTGTATTGGACAGACCTAGTCACCTAAACTACCACGTCGGGGCAAATAGGAAGTTCCTCTGAATCATCGACTAATTCCTCAGAATTATCAACTAACTCATACACACCGGCCTACCAGAATGCAAGGTTAGTTCTAAATAGATTAATCAGCTTAGACCATCCCATACTAGCACATGTGGATGTACGAATAACTTTAAGTTGGTGACACAAGTTCGGTCCTTACGGACTTGGGCAAACACTTCCCCTATCGGCATGCAACTAATACCATATGCACACCACTTGCCACCCAAGTCTAAAATCACATTTTACACATTTTAGTTCACAAATACCCATCATATTCATTTTATTCCAGCAAAGGTTCACATATGAAAATCACATTTTAAATATAGATAGAATGAGCATTTGCATATTTCTAAACATGGCTAAGCAAGTAGTTGCACATAGAGCATATATAAACCCATTTGAGCACAAGGAGTGTGCTCTAACCATTTCTAGGGGTTCAAATAGCAAGAGGATCAATTATTCAAGGTAGGGAATGCAGCAAATAGGTCATAACTACCTTAACCCAATTTCAAATACCGATATAGTCTAAGTTCACATGCAACTTTGCAAACAAATATTTTCATTCCTCAAATCATGGGATTCAATGTGTTCAAAGGATGGGAGGAGAAAACTTGCCTTGATCAGATAATTGTTAGCACCTAATCCACTCCTTCACCGATTATGCAATTATCTAGATAAAGAACACGTTATGCAATTAAGCACCGAAATAACTGAAAATCCAAAATACTCTAAAATGCATGATTTATGCACATTGATTAGGTACTGGTCTTAAAATGATTTTAGGTGAAAGAATTTTTATTTATCTTATTCCATTTGGGAGTTATGAATTTTAGAAGTTTTATCGGTTTATAGTACTATAGTCTTAGGTAGTGTTACAAAATACTTTTGTAAAGTGATTTTTATTAGATTAGACTTCACAGGGGTGTGGAGATGTGTTTTCTAAGACTAAAACATTTTGTTTCATAATTTTTGGATTTATAATGAATTCTTTATGCATTTTACAAGTTATAACGTGTTATAGGTGTATAGTGTTTTATATGTGCATGACTCTAGAGTTGTAGGTTCAGAACATGCTACCTCCTGTTTAAGTTGAATAAAAGAAGTAATTTGGTTAACTAAAACATTTTTAGTTCACATGTTTATGGTTTTTACTACTATGGTTCATACTTTATAAACTAGGGGTGCTCTGATCTAGACTAGCAATACATTATATTAACCTAGAAATTATTATATGAGCTAAGTTCTTCTAAGTTTTTAGTGGATGGGAAAGGAACTATGGCTCCACTGGTCTATCATGTTTTATTTAGTTTTATTCATAGCTAGAGTGCATTTTAAATAACTCAACACAATTACCTTGCTTAACTACCACTAGGTGTCTAACTCTTAGGTTATCTATTTAAAGATTATTTAAAGATTAGAGCTACAATCCTGTACAAAAGGTGTTGGCGGATGGCATGAGGCCCTTCAACCAAACCTGCCGAAACCCATGGCGAAGGCTATGGAACAAGAATGGCGCAAGGCGAAGACTGTCTGCCGAAGGAGGATGACTTCGCCTTGACAAGTTCGCCCCTGCGAGGGCCGAGGAACCAGGCCAGAGGCGTCTCAGGCGAAGGGTGCAAGGCGAAGACTGTCTGCCGAAGTAGGATGACTTCGCCTTGACAAGTTCGCCCCCGCGAGGGCCGAGGAAGCCTTTCCGGCCCATCAGGCCGGCGATCGCCAGACGGCCCATCAGGGGCCCATGAGCCCCTATAACATTATGTACCCCTGTAAATGTCCCTTTTGTAAGGGTAATCATGTAAATTCCCCTGTACAACCTAAACCCTGGTAGTAAGAACCTGTAATGGGGCTATAAATAGTCCCCTAGGGCCATGTAATGGGGGATCCCAAGTGAAAATTCAGAATTTAATACACTTCGTTTTTCCAACCACTGTTGAGTAACCACGTCTTTCGACATATGCGGTTGTCGTTTCGACAACAAAAGGTGAATATTTTATTTTACTATGTTGAAGTTCATTATTTTCTGGTTCTATAGAAACTTGGTTCATTTCATTTGGACTAAAAATGAATTTTCTACAAATCTTACAAATTAAAGCTTGCTCTATGTTCGTAAATCCTTACATGAATATTTAGAGACTTTTACTACACATTAAGTATATAATTTTATTTCATAACCTAGGAATACACATTTTGATGATTCTACAGAACTTAGGTTTACTAAAATTGAAGCTAAGTTGAATTTTATATGAATTTCTAAAGTTTAGCTTATCTAAAACTAGTCATTTTAAAGATAATAGTTTTAGAGGCTTTTGATGCAAAGTAAGTAATTAATTTTATTTCACCTAATCAGAGAGTGCAGGATGATGAATTTGTAGAATTTGAGTTTGTTTCAAAATGAGTTGAGATGAATTTTCTATGCATTTTATAAATTTGTATATGCTTTATGTATGATTTATCTTAGATAAATTTTAGAGGCAAAGTTTGTACAGTGAGTGTAAAGTTTTATATCAAATAGAGTTCATAACTTCATAAAATCTACAGCAACTGGAATCACTTCAAAATAAACTATATTTGATTTCTTATGGATTTTACAAGTTTGTGCATTTTTTTGTTAAACATATATTTGTTTGGGCATTTTCTTAATTATTCTCCAGATTCTAAAGGATGGGGTCCACATGGCTGAGGGACCAATAAGCAAAAAGGCCCTTGAGGTTTCTAGGAATCAACCCGCAGTCCTAGGCCCATATATCAGTGTGTTTCTACAATTGTAAACGGATCCCTGCACTTAATCTAATTCACGGGAGTCATCCCTCTGCTCTAGACAGAGCAGAGCTAGCCATGGCTGAGCTCGATCTCGAGCTCGCCGGCGGCAAACGGTGGCTCGTTTGAGGTTGAGGTCAAAAGATAAAATGAAGAGAAAGCTCTCACGATTCCATTCCTCTAGTTTTCTTGGTTAGGGGACATCAGAGTAGCGCCGATGGCGAGTGTGAGTGGTAGGTGTTTTCGGGTGATGGTGCATGTGCATCTACAGTCATGAATTGGTTAAGTGGGTGCATGCATGTGAGTATTTGAGGTTCATGGGTATATACCATGGTGTTGGCCGGAGTTGATGAGGTCCGGACGATGGCGGCAGCACACGAAAATGGCTTGGCGACGGCGCTTCACTCAGGGATGACGTCGACGGCTTAATCTACCAATCCAACTGGTATGCATGAACTAATACGTTCTTAACGAGGTCTCAGGGATGGTTCATGTGCAAAGAATCAGACAATGGCTCAGCGGAGATGGCGGAATCGACCATGGCAACGGCGGCGGATTCAAATCGGCGCCGGGGAAGAAATGATGCGTTCTCCGTGTTCTTGATGTCTTCGGCTGGGGTTCTTGAGGCGTTTTGAAGAGTTGGTCGATGTGAGATTCTTGGCGCAGCGGCTTGCTCCGAGATGGTCGAGGATGGCTAGACGACGACGATGATTGAAGCGGCGGCGCTCCGGTGCGTGCTCCAGGCATCGTCGGCGTGGTCGCGTTCCGTTGGCTGTGAAGCACAAAACGGGAGGTGGTCAAAAGAGAAATGGTTCGGCATTTTGTGGAGTTGACCTCGACCCAATCGGCATTGGCAAAGGTCGTCGTCACTACGACCGGCGGCGAGGTTGAGGATGATGGAGAGGCTGAGGACCTCTCCCTCAGCTTCTTCAGTTCCAAAGTGATGTGTGGAGTTGGGCGACTCGGTCTGGAGGAGATGGAGGCATGATGACTCAGTGACTTGAAGGCGTCGACACGTTGTCACCACGCGTCGACGCGTCCAGGACTCAGTCTGCTCTCGATCTCTCCCTCTCTGTGTTTCTTGGTCGGCTGAGGATGAGGGACAGAGGAAGGGCGAGCTGGAGAGGCTGCCAGGTGGGGCCAAGTCGATGGAAGCTAGGCTAGGAAGAGAGGTATGGGTAGGTGTTTGGGTAGACTTAGTTTTTGATAATTTTCGGAATTATTTCTTCCCCCTAAGTTTGCAACTCAATATCTTAATATGTGAACTAGAAGAATTAGTGTAGATTTTACTGGTGGTAGATGTTTATATCTAGATTCCATTTTCTTTGGTTGCACTTAAAAATAATGGGTAGACTGCTCACAGAAATTAAACAAAAATGGGCTATTAGAAAGATAGATTGAATTTTTAGGAGGCCTAAACAGAGGAGGAAAATTCTAGAAAAATTACATTTATTCATGATAAATAATCTAGTATTTGAATAAATTATTTACCATATTCACTTATGTGCAGTTAAATGTACTTTTGGATGAAATATGGTTTTAGCCGATTAAAATTTAATTTGATTTCTTTTAGTTGTCTGCTTTGACTGATTAATTTGAGGTATCAACTTGAGTGTTAACATTGACCAAAATTACAGAGGATAAGTTTGTGCTAATCACTGTCTACTTAAATTTTTCCATGATTTTATCTTGAACAAAATATTTTAGAGAATTAGGATGACCTTTGTTTGTATATATGTTCCCACTTCATAATTGCATCTAATATTATTATAGGGATAACATTAAACTTCTTTTAGACTGAGAAGATGATATTTGAGTTTAATATTAAGTCCACAAGTTATCACCTAAGATTAACTATAGGTTTGTTTAGTGAAATAATTCTTTTAGATTATGCTCATGGGACCTATTATGGAATGCAAGACCAAAACTCCAAATGCACAAAGAACTCGAGCCTAGGCATGCATTATGTACATGTATGCTCATATGCTTGGTGACATTTCTAGTCTAATGTTGGGAATGAAAAGATTTTATTTTGCTCTCAAATTTTAATCATGCAATGATTTAAGTTGGTCATCACCTAAGTTTAAAATAGAAATTTTTGGCTCTCAAAATTGGAGAAGTTAACCTCTAATTATTTTGACAAGAAATTTTTGAGCCCTAGAATTTCGGGGTTGTTACACACATCCCAACACAACATCCTCCCAAGACTATTTTCTTTTGTTCCTCACTTTTTCTGATTCCCCTTTTCGTCCTAGCATCCCTCCTTCAGTCCCTGCCTCTCACGTGGAATCTTCTGAAGAGGATCCTGCTACTGCTTGTGTGCCTCCTCTTACTCAGGTCTATAGTCGTTGACCTTGTGTTATCTAGCCTTCATTTGATGCTTCTCCTGTTACTCCTCCTCCAAGATACAATATTTCGGATCGTAATTTAGTTATGATTCGTCCAGAGGATCGCTATAGTTATGTTGCTATTGTTCATCAAGAATGGCAACACACAATGGACGAGGAGCTTGCTGTTCTTGAACGTACTAGTACTTGGGATATTGTTCCATTTCCATCTCATGTTCGTCCTATCATGTGCAAATGGATCTATAAGGTCAAGACTCGCTCCAATGGAACTCTTGAATGCTACAAGGCTCACCTTGTAGCGCGTGGTTTTCAACAAGAGCATGGTCGTGACTACAATGATAATTTTGCTCCTGTGGCTCACATGACCACTTCTCCTAGTTTGATGCTCAAAATGCTTTCCTCAAAAGGGAATTTCGTGAGGAGGTTTACATGCGGCCACCCCTAAGCTATTTGGTTCCTGAGGGCATGGTTTGTAGCCTTCGCCGCTCTGTTTATTGGCTCAAGGTGGCTACTTGTGTTTCATTTAGCGGTTTGCCTCTATAGTCACCGCTGGCTTTTCGGCAAGTACCCATGAACCCACGGTATTTGTCCATACTTCGCCTCATGCTTAGACCATTCTTCTTCTCTATGTTGATGATATGATTACCACTGGTGACGATGCTGAGTTTATTGCTTTTATTAAGGCATGTCTTAATGAATAGACTCTGACGTCTGACCTTGGTTCTCTTCACTATTTTCTAGGGATTGTGGTTTCGTATACCCCTGAAGGCATTTATCTTTCTCATACGAATTATATTCAGGGTCTTCTAGATAGGGCTTCTCTCATTGATCAACGTACGGTTAAGACTCCCATGGAGCTTAATCTTTATCTTTCTCTGCAACTGACGGTGTGCCGTTTGCTGATCCCATTCGCTATCACCACCTTGTAGGGAGTCTTGTTTATCTTTTCACTCATCCTGATATTTCATACTCTGTGCATATTCTGAGTCAGTTTGTTTCTACTCGCACCTAGCTTCACTATAGTCATCTTCTTCACGTTCTCCGGTACCTTCGTGGGACTATCTCTCATGGTATTTTTATTTCCTCGCTCCACATCCTTAAATCTTCAAGGTTGCTACTTGGGCTAGTGATCCCTCTGATCTTAGATCTCTTTTTGCTTATTGTATTTTTCTTGGTGGTTCCCTCATTGATCGAAAGACTAAGAAACAAATGACAGTTTCTCATTCTAGTGCAAAGGCTGAGTTGCGAGCTATGGCCCTTTTGATAGCAGAAGTTACGTGGTTATGTTGGTTACTTGAAGATTTTGGTGTTTCTGTGACCCCCCGACTTCTTTGTTGTCGGACAGTACCGGTGCCCTTAGTATTGCTCGTGTTTCTGTCAAACATGAACTTAGTAAGCATATTGGTGTGGATGCTTCTTATATGCGCGTGCAAGTCTAGGATCAGGTGTTTGGTCTTCAGTGCGAGCCTTCGGAGTTGATGTTGACGGATTTTCTTACCAAGGCACAAACTAGAGCTCAACACTGATTCTATCTCTCCAAATTCAGCGTTGTTGATCCACACGCTGAGTTTGCGGGGTTGTTAGATTTGTGTGTATTTTCTATTTGTACGAGGGGTTTTCTGCATATTTGTATGCACATGTACCTGTATATAATTGGGTCTAATGCCTCTTTGATGAATACAAGTGCTATTCATAACAGTTATATCAGATTATTTTCAGTTAATGGAAAGTCTACGTCAAAATGCATTCAAATTTTAATTATTTGAAGCAGATCTGTATTTGCAAATTTCTATTTCAAAATATGTCATAGTGAAACTAAGAACGTTTATGCACATTTGACTCTTTTGTATTTACCCGTATATAAATGTTTATATCTAGCTTCATACATAGATAAAAGGCAAAAAAAAATTTGTGAATATTACAAATAGCCTATACTCTTATGTTTTTTTAAACCTTGAGCCACACAATTATACGTTGTTTTTTACTTGAAATTTCCAAATTATACACTCTCAAAGAGAACAATCATCGTGCTAATAAATAAATAGTTGTCATCATTCTGTTCAATCATTCCTATTTTACACATACACAAATCTATCTATCTATCTATCTATCTATACCTATACTAATCGAGCACTTTTTAGGAGCTATCACATCAATTAGAAAAATCTGACCATTGATTTGATTAATTGAAATATCTTAACTGTAGATTATCATGCGCTCTATAAAGCCCAATTAAATTGGGCCACAATCTAATGTATATATGCATCTTATCAGCCGCAATGGTGAGGACACGCATGTACACAAAGGCAGGGCATGGCCATTGCCCGCGTTGGCGGCGACCAGCAAGAAGCTAGCGGCTGGTACAGACACATGTTCTACTATTGAGGCAAGATTTGATTGGAGACCCATACATCCTTCGTCCAATGCCGGTCTACTCGCATGGTCGGCGCACGAAAACTGTTAGGCTCGTTGGATAATCTTGAAGCTTTTTCATGAAATCAGTTATTCTGTATCCCGTAGTGTGTCTAGCTGTTTTCGCTGTTTTCGTTTCTTCAGCGTTTCTGTTTTTTCAGTTAGCTTGTTAGCTGGTTTTTAGGATCTGAGCCGGCACCTCCCTGCGTGGCTGAGTGTTCATGCGTGTCGTGTGTAGTGAGAAGGACGTGTGGGATGGCACACGTTGCAAACTGATCCTGGCGCACTCGTTGAGGTTCGTGGCGAGAAGCCCGGCCGCATCTGTTCTTTATATTTCGAACAAAGTTCAGAAAAGCTGCAGCAAGTTTTCGCAGCACCAAATCCTCTGCTTCCACTGTGTCTTCGCGTTGAGTATTTGCAATTTCCACTGTGATCCTGTGAACCAGATAACAGTTGGTATCAGACCCATGTCGGCTCCGACGCTGCGCGGAGGGCGCTCGCCGCCGCGCACGCACTGTCATCTGTCCTACTCCCCTCCGCCACGTCGCGGGCGAACCTTGGCTGTCCGGCAGCTGATGACGAAGGAGGTGGGCGGTCCAGCAAATTACCCAATGCTGACGAAGACGAACTACGGCGATTGGGCGCTGATGATGAAAGTCATGCTCCAGGCGCGTGGGTTGTAGGATGCTGTGGAGTATGGTGATGCTGATTTCCGGGAGGATCGCACGTCGCTTGAAGCGATTCTTCGCGCTGTCCGGCCGAAATGCTGGGCACACTTGCTGTCAAGGAGACCGCCAAGGATGCGTGGGATGCGGTGAAAGCCATGCGCGTTGGCGTGGAATCCCCAGTGGGACTGGACCACGGAGGAGCACACAGGTATGGAGCAGTATGCCGATGGATTCACTGTCGAATACCTGGTGCCCGTTGATACAGGAGCGAGCCCTGGACCGGCTGCGTCGCCCATTTCGTCGAGGACGACGCGCGCGCCTAGCCCGGCTGCTTCACCTTCTTCGGCGAGCCCAGAGGCAATCACGAACGTGGAGTTCGTGAACCCCATCTCTGACCTCGGAGATGCACTCGACGCGGATCACGATGATGATGCCCCGCTGCGGTTCCGCACGCTCGGCAACATCCTTGGTGACGTCGACGTCCCCGGCCTGGCTGAGCGTGAGCTCGCCAGGGAGGCGCTGTACCTGACGTCGGCAGAGGAACCGCGCACCTTCAAGGAGGCCGAGCAGGACCCCCGGTGGCGAGCGGCAAAGGTCGATGAACTCAAGGCCATCGAGGAGAATGGAACGTGGGAACTTGTCCCGCGCCACGCCGGCCACTGTCCCATTGGCCTAAAATGGGTGTTCAAGGTGAAGTGTGATGAACATGGCGAGATCGTTCGTCACAAGGCGCGCCTCATCACAAAGGGCTACGTCCAGCGCCAGGGGATCGACTTCGAGGAAGTCTTTTCTCCCATCGTGCGCATCGAGTCGGTGCGTCTGCTCCTAGCCGTCACCGCGTGTGAAGGCTGGGAAGTTCATCACATGGACGTGAAGACCGCGTTCCTGAATGGCGAACCGCTCGAGGAGGTCTACGTCGAGCAGGCACCTGGGTTCACCACACCGGGTGCTGGCGACAAGGTGTACCACCTCAAGCACGCCCTCTACAGCCTTCGTCAGGCGCCGCGCATGTGGAACGCCAAGCTCGACGGCACCCTTCGGTGCCTCGGCTTCAAACGGAGCGATACCGAGCACGCTGTCTATGTGCGCGCCGAGGGAAACACACATCTCATCGTCGGCATGTACGTCGACGATCTCGTCATCACGGGCTCGACGGTGGAGTGCATCCGCCGATTCAAGGAGGAGATGGGCGCCATGTTCAAGATGAGCGACCTGGGGCGTTTGTCTTACTACCTCGGCATCGACGTTAAGCAGAACGCGGCTGGCATCACAATCTGCCAGAGCGCATACGCTAAGAAAATCCTGGAGGTTGGTGGCATCACAGGGTGCAATCCCTGCGCCACGCCGATGGAAACACGTTTGAAGCTAAGCAAGAAAAGCACCTGTGCGCACGTTGACACCACACAGTACCGGAGCATCGTCGGCAGCATCCGGTACCTGATCCACAGCCAGCCGGACTTGATGTACTCGGTCGGCTATGTGAGCCGTTTCATGGAGGAGCCACGAGAGGATCACCTTGCGGCGGTGAAGCGGATATTGAGGTATGTCGCAGGAACCCTGCATCTTGACTGCTCGTTCAACAGATGGAAGACAGGTGATCCGCGGCTACTCGGCTTCAGTGATAGTGATATGGCCAGTGATGTTGACGATCGGAAGAGCACGACGGGCACGTTCTTCTTCCTCGAGCGATGTCCTATCAGCTGGTCATCACTGAAGCAGAAGGTGGTGGCTCTGTCCTCGTGCGAGGCAAAGTATATCGCAGCCGCCATGGCTGCTTGTCAAGGAGTGTGGCTGGCGCGCCTGCTCGCTGAGGTGCGCGGCGGTGAACCGGCCCGAGTCAAGATCAATGTGGATAACAAATCGGCCATCTCTGTCGAAACATGAATTCGGCAATAATAAAACGGGGTAGCGCACGAGACCTAAAAGTGGATGGATGTGGAGACAAAGGATTTAGACAGGTTCAGGCCCTCTCAATGAGAGGTAATACCCTACTCCTGTTTGGGGAATTGAATCCGCCGGGTGTATTATAGATCTGACGATCTAGTTGTCTCATGCCCCCTAGAGGGCCTCCTGCCCACCTTATATAGGGTGGGGGGCAGGATTACAAGATAGAAACCTTAACCAATACGGTATCGGTTTCCTAAATCTACTTTACAATATTATCAAACCAGGACTTTAGGCCGTTCCGTAACATACAAGGAAACGTAATACCCAAGTCATGATCTGTTACATATTCCATAGATATAAGTTATCCCCTATAGCCAGTCGGATAACTATGCCATGTGGGTATGGGGTACCCATAATCTCCACAGTAGCCCCTGAGACCTTCACAGTCGAAAAGATAATCTTCTCTCGAACTAGATTACTCCAAAGCTGAGTGCTTCAATCATCTTCGCCATGGTCTCCGAAGTACTTTTACCAAATATGAAGACTGTGGAGGGCTGAAAAATAAAGTCAGGTGCATCGACTAGATGCACCTAATAGGTGTAGCCCCCGACTATGTGGTTAATTGAACAAACCAAGCATATAGTCAAGGAATAAATAATCCAACCAACCGAGTGGTTTTAATAATTATAGTCAACCAAGCGACCTGATATTAATATGTAGCATATGCGGTGTGAATCCCTGAATAACATGATCCGAGTGATATACCGACCGCTTTGTAAAATATGATGAGTGTAACCTAAAGTTGGTTACATCATTGAAAATTCACATAGCAAAACAGCTATAAAGAAGCTTGTATGTTGTGAATAAATAAATTTCCAAAGTATTGGGCATACGCCATGCGCACACTGCTTTAACAGACGTGCTTTAGTCCCTAAAAGACACATGGTTTCACCACACCTGGAAATATATGGCATATGTGGTGTAAAATCCGAGTGAATAAACTCATAAAGGATTTACCAACCGCCTAGAAAATGACCACAATATATAATCAGCCTAAGCCATAATATTGGTCAATAAAAATGCACACTTACGTGGCGAAAAGCAATGATATTGTATCCAATCAATTGCTTAAAAACCCAAACAGCACCTTGACTTATATATAAAAAAGTCAGCGGGACAGCTATATAAAGCTTTACTGTTTGACACCTTTTAAGATGCATTGTACCAACTCCTAAAAAGTTAAGTAACTGCGGTATAAAAGGATTTTAAGGTATTGGGCACTTGATCACGCGCACTTTGGCCTAAGCAAAAAGTGCCTAAGTCCCTAAAAGAACGTGACAGGCCACACCTGGAAATATGGGCTGCAGACATATTAGGCCTAGGCCAAAAAATATGCCTTCGACACCCTTTAAAGGATGACGCATGTAACATGCTTCCGAGTAATAAATCTTCCGGGTAATATAGACCAAGTGTAGCTCATATGAATAGCTTCTGATCTGAATGATTATCCCTTATGGGATACTCCAAAATAAATATAATAATTGAATCCCGACTGGCGCAAGTATTCGGTTGATAGCCCTTACGGGGAATAATAATTGGTCCAGTCTTTGAGCATAGAAAATAGACTTATGACTATGAATCCATGTGGAATGTATCCGGAACAAGTCCAAATTGGAGATATAATCCTCACGCTTGAGTTGATGAGCCCCTGAGCATATAGCTTGTCCTTCTGTCATAGTCAAAATTGTCCATTGGCAATAGCTGACGCAGTCGGCATGGAGATGAAATGACCAACATGAAGACGAAATTGCTCATCAGAAGTAACGGAAGATGTCAGTGGTAATAAAAAACAGTGACACCAATCAAAGGTAATGAAGTTGCATAACCATGGAGGCGAAGAAACCAGTCGACAACAGTCAGGTCAGCCAGCAATGAATAGGAAGGCGCCCAGTGATAAAGTGACATGATGAAGATGACGATGTCGGCGATCCAGTCAATAGTAGTGTCGCAACCAATGATAATGACGAAGACGCTCATCAGCATTTGCATAGTAGGTCAACCGTGAAGGTGAAATAATAAGTCGGTGAAGACATAATCATCCATTAGCAACAGCGGAGATGTCAGGGCCGATGAAGCAGAGGTGATGGTGATGATGTCAGTGACAATAATCTATCAAACTGTTGAGAAGATATCAAAGCTTGAGAAGTTTCCTTGATGTGAGCGTGTGCACAAAGAAGACTGATGCAACGCCCCTTGATTAATGAAGATGACAGTAGAACTTGGTGTTATAGCTGCTGCAAATGCTTCACTTGGAGGAAAGTAGATGTTGTTGTCCAACTCGTCAAAATTGAGTTGATTGGTTGATAACTCCAAACTCTGGTGTAATAATCGGAGTCGCTGAAATTAAATGTCGGCTCTGAAGTGAAGACGAAGATAATAACTCCCCAAGTTGATTCGTATTGATTGATTGCTTCATCTTGACATAAAGCTTGTCGAATTTTGAGCCGTGTATTTGTGTAGCCCCCGACTCTTTGATTAGTTGGGAAACAACTGAACATAGAGTCGAGAACTGTAGCCTCTTGTCGTCGAATAGTTATTGCTTGATTGAAGATATGTGTTGAAGATGTCCAAGTAGAAATCCTGAATATTGGAGAGCCACTTGTTGTAGTAAAATAACACAGCATCGCATGCCGAGATGTCGAGGTTCACAAAGACGTCGTGGTTGGTGAAGTAGCAAAACTTGCGAAGTAGCAGCAATAGAGTTTGCCAGTGACGAAGATAATAAAGATGAAGTCGCTCCACCATGATGACAAAGTGGCATCGCCGCGATGAAGTGAACACGAGTCGGCGGCAACAGAAGCAAACTGGTAGCGAAGACGCGCAGTTGTGAAGATAAAAGCACCAGTCGGCGGCGGCATAACCAGTCGGCAACGGAAGACGATGATGTCCATCAGTAGTGGTAGCTGTCTAAACCAGACGTAGAGGTAAGGGCACTAGTCAGCAGCAGACGAGACGACCGACGATGAAGATGTAGATGCCCAACAACAGCGGCATAATAGGCCCATCAACACTGGCAGAATCATGCAGCCATGGAAGTGAAGAAACCAGTCGGCAGCCATGGCAAACGTAGGCAGCTTGTGTTGAAGATACTGATGCCTATTAGTAGTGACAGCGATGTAGCCAGCCGTGAAGAAGATAGCATCAGTTGGCGTTATAACAGGCCAGCCGTGCAAGCGGTGACACCAGTCAGCGGCGGATGCGGCGGCCGGTCGGTGAAGACGTAGACGCCCAACAACGGCAGCATAATAGGCCAGCCGCGCAGGCGGAAACACCAGTCGGCGGCGGTCGAGGCGGCCGGTCGGTGAAGACGTAGACGCCCAACAACGGCGGCATAAAGGCCAGCCGTGCAGGCGGGAACACCAGTCGGCGGCGGCGAAGGCAAGCCGGTCGGTGAAGACGTAGATGCCCAACAACGGCGGCATAAAGGCCAGCCGTGCAGGCGGAAACACCAGTCGGCGGCGGCGAAGGCAAGCCGGTCGGTGAAGACGTAGACGCCCAACAACGGCGGCATAATAGGCCAGCCGTGCAGGCGGAAACACCAGTCGGCGGCGGCGAAGGCAAGCCGGTCGGTGAAGACGTAGACGCCAAACAACGGCGGCATAATAGGCCAGCCGTGCAGGCGGAAGCACCAGTCGGCGGCGGACGAGGCGGCCAGTCGGTGAAGACGTAGACACCCAACAACGGCGGCATAAAGGCCAGCCGTGCAGGCGGAAACACCAGTCGGCAGCGGCGAAGGCAAGCCGGTCGGTGAAGACGTAGACGCCCAACAACGGCGGCATAAAGGCCAGCCGTGCAGGCGGAAACACCAGTCGGCGGCAGACGAGGCGGCCGGTTGGTGATGTTCTGACTGATCCATTCCTGGAGCGTAAGAGATAAGCTTAAAGCCATGAATCCCTTTTATGCATATCTGGATCTGGATCCTGCAGAACAAACATATAGGATGAGTAGTATCTGATATAAATATAATACTCGAGAAAAAATCAAGTATTTTAAAATATTTATAAATATGTATTTCTCCTCTTGTCAATTTTGATTTCCCCGAGCAGATGACTCTGTACGTTTAAACACTCTGCCCGACTAGTCATAGCCACCAAGCACTGGGAGTCGGCCTAAGCACTTCCCAAACATGCATATGAGTGACATGAGTTCGTCATTAATGGAACAAAGTTTCACGGATCGGAGTTTACTACTCGGGTACTTTTGCAATTATTAAGAGCAGAAAATAAATTATCTTATCTCTATGCTTTTGATTTATTCCGAATAATACTTAGCACCTTGCGTTACTCGGTCCATCCAACGAGCCCCCGGGTGCTAGGAATCGGCCCAAAGGCAACCATCCATTGGCAAACCAAACGGAAAGCATAGGAAGATAGAACTCCATAACTCGATAGGTACTTTTGTACTCAGATTATGTCGCAAGCAATCAAGATAAATATTATAAAAAATATGATATAACATCTGTAGCCCCCGACTCACTACTCAACGGAAGACCAATTGGTGTAGTGAGGCAGAGGAAAAGGAAAAATATCATATAAAGAATAAAATAAATGATGACTTAGCTTTGTAATATTCCCCTTGGTGATGGCAGAAGTGGCCAATGTGGGAACAAAGTCGTCCATCAATAACAATGAAGACACCAGTCGGCGGCGACGAAGGCGGTCGACGGTGAAAGCGAAGATGCCCACTAATGGCGGCATAATAGGTCAGCCGTGTAAGCGGAAACACCAGTCGACGGCAACGAAGGTGAGCCAACGGTGAGGACGTAGACATCCAACAACGGCGGCATAATAACAGCGGCGGCATAATAGGCCAGCCGTGTAGGCGGAGGCACCAGTCGGCGGCGACGGAGGCAGGCCGGCGGTGAAGTCGTAGACGCCCAACAGCGGCGGCATAATAGGCCAGCCGTGTAGGCGGAGGCACCAGTCGGCGGCGACGGAGGCAGGCCGGCGGTGAAGTCGTAGACGCCCATGAACGGTGGTGTGACCAACCAACCGTATAGGCGAGGACACCAGTCGGCGGCGACGGAGGCAGGCCGGCGGTGAAGTCGTAGACGCCCATGAACGGTGGTGTGACCAACCAACCGTATAGGCGAGGACACCAGTCGGCGGCGACGGAGGCAGGCCGGCGGTGAAGTCGTAGACGCCCAACAACGGTGGCATAATAGGCCAGCCGTGTAGGCGGAGGCACCACTCGGCGGCGACGGAGGCAAGCCGGCGGTGAAGTCGTAGACGCCCAACAGCGGCGGCATAATAGGCCAGCCGTGTAGGCGGAGGCACCAATCGGCGGCGACGGAGGCAGGCCGGCGGTGAAGACGTAGACGCCCAACAGCAGCGGCATAATAGGCCAGCCGTGTAGGCGGAGGCACCAGTCGGCGGCGACGGAGGCAGGCCGGCGGTGAAGTCGTAGACGCCCAACAGCAGCGGCATAATAGGCCAGCCGTGTAGGCGGAGGCACCAGTCGGCGGCGACGGAGGCAGGCCGGTGGTGAAGACGTAGACGCCCAACAGCAGCGGCATAATAGGCCAGCCGTGTAGGCGGAGGCACCACTCGGCGGCGACGGAGGCAGGCCGGCGGTGAAGTCGTAGACGCCCAACAGCAGCGGCATAATAGGCCAGCCGTGTAGGCGGAGGCACCACTCGGCGGCGACGGAGGCAGGCCGGTGGTGAAGACGTAGACGCCCAACAGCAGCGGCATAATAGGCCAGCCGTGTAGGCGGAGGCACCAGTCGGCGGCGACGGAGGCAGGCCGGCGGTGAAGACGTAGACGCCCAACAGCAGCGGCATAATAGGCCAGCCGTGTAGGCGGAGGCACCACTCGGCGGCGACGGAGGCAGGCCGGCGGTGAAGTCGTAGACGCCCAACAGCGGCGGCATAATAGGCCAGCCGTGTAGGCGGAGGCACCAGTCGGCGGCGACGGAGGCAGGCCGGTGGTGAAGACGTAGACGCCCAACAGCAGCGGCATAATAGGCCAGCCGTGTAGGCGGAGGCACCACTCGGCGGCGACGGAGGCAGGCCGGCGGTGAAGTCGTAGACGCCCAACAGCGGCGGCATAATAGGCCAGCCGTGTAGGCGGAGGCACCACTCGGCGGCGACGGAGGCAGGCCGGCGGTGAAGTTGTAGACGCCCAACAGCGGCGGCATAATAGGCCAGCCGTGTAGGCGGAGGCACCACTCGGTGGCGACGGAGGCAGGCCGGCGGTGTAGATGACGATGCCCATCAACGGTGGTGTGACCAACCGACCGTGTAGGCGGGGACACCAGTCGGCGGCGACGGAGGCAGGCCGGCGGTGTAGATGACGATGCCCATCAACGGTGGTGTGACCAACCGACCGTATAGGCGAGGACACCAGTCGGCGGCGACGGAGGCAGGCCGGTGGTGAAGTCGTAGACGCTCAACAGCGGCGGCATAATAGACCAGCCGTGCAGGCGGAAACACCAGTCGGCGGCGGCGAAGGCCAGCCGGTCGGTGAAGACATGGACGCCCATGAACGGTGGTGTGACCGACCAACCGTATAGGCGATGACACCAGTCGGCGGCGACGGAGGCAGGCCGGCGGTGAAGTCGTTGTTGCTATCAGCAATGGCGGTGGCGAGGACAAGCCGGCGGAGTGGACTCGCGGCCGATCGACCGGAAAGCTGAGACGCCTCGAGTCCATGACCAGCATCAATCGCCTCAATAGTGCCGCGTAGTTATATGCGAACAACAACAAAAAATAGCAAGAAATTAATCTGAGATTAAAAATCAATATGATAAATAATGATAAAAATCAGATTGAGTTTCCCCCCGACTGATTTGGATCAAGTCAGAGAAGAGGAGCTTGAAGAAGTGGTCGACGGAAAGGAAGTGAAAACTCCCAAAGCGAAAGCGAAGTCGGCGACTCATGAAATTGATTCCATCGTGCTCGTTGATAGGAAACTCGACGCACCCCCTACCTGGCGCGCCAACTGTCGAAACATGAATTCGGCAATAATAAAACGGGGTAGCGCACGAGACCTAAAAGTGGATGGATGTGGAGACAAAGGATTTAGACAGGTTCAGGCCCTCTCAATGAGAGGTAATACCCTACTCCTGTTTGGGGAATTGAATCCGCCGGGTGTATTATAGATCTGACGATCTAGTTGTCTCATGCCCCCTAGAGGGCCTCCTGCCCACCTTATATAGGGTGGGGGGCAGGATTACAAGATAGAAACCTTAACCAATACGGTATCGGTTTCCTAAATCTACTTTACAATATTATCAAACCAGGACTTTAGGCCGTTCCGTAACATACAAGGAAACGTAATACCCAAGTCATGATCTGTTACATATTCCATAGATATAAGTTATCCCCTATAGCCAGTCGGATAACTATGCCATGTGGGTATGGGGTACCCATAATCTCCACAATCTCTCTGTGCAAGAACCCAATGCTGCATGAGGGAAGTAAACATATTGATACTAAGTATCATTTCATCCGTGACTGCATCGAGGATGGCCGAATTGAAGTGGATTTCTTCCCCACCGGTGATCAGCTGGCGGACGTTCTCACGAAGCCGCTGGGTCGTGCAGTGTTCCAAGAACTGCGTGACACAAGTGGAGTCGTTGAGGTAAAAACCCAAACATCAGGATTAGGAGGAGCAATGTTGGCATCGTTGGATAATCCTGAAGCTTTTTCATGAAATCAGTTACTCTGTATCCTGTAGCGTGTCTAGCTGTTTTCGTTTCTTCAGCGTTTCTGTTTTTTTCAGTTAGCTTGTTAGCTGGTTTTTAGGATCTGAGCCGGCACCTCCCTGCGTGGTTGAGTGTTCGTGCGCGTCGTGTGTAGCGAAAAGGACGTGTGGGATGGCACATGTTGCAAACTGATCGTGGCGCACTTGTTGAGGTTCGTGGCGAGAAGCCCGGCCGCGTCTGTTCTTTATATTTTGAACAAAGTTCAGAAAAGCTGCAGCAAGTTTTCGCAGCACCAAATCCTCTGCTTCCACTGTGTCTTCACGTTGAGTATTTGCTATTTCCACTGTGATCCTGTGAGCCAGATAACAGAAACGACGTCGCTCGCATCGTGATTGTCACGTCCCAAAACGACTCTAAAATACATCCTCTAAATTATGCCTAGAATAATTAAAATCCGTGTGAAAGCCTCCAACAATTAAAATGTGCAAAGTTAAAAGTCAAATAAGGCTTGGAGGATTTTTGTATATTTCCTAAAAGCCTAAAATGCGTAAATAAATTTTAGTGGAATTTTCAGAGCACAAATAATAATTATTAAGAAATAAACAAAGTTAAAATGGTTTTATAAAAAGAAAAGCTCTAAAAAGTCCCTTTTCCCTCCCTCTCCCTCTTGGGCCGGCTCGGCCCATCTCCTTCCCCCTCCCTCTCCTCTCCCCGCGGCCCATTCGGCCCCCTCCCCGCGCGCGCGCCGCTGACGGGCGGGCTCGCCCGCCACCCTCGCTGACGGGTGGGGCCCACCCGTCATCCCCTTCCTCCCGCCGCTCCCGCCGCCTCGCCCGCGCCCTAGCGCCGCCGCCGCCGCGAATCCCGCCGCCTCCCGCCGTCCCCGCGCGCAATCAATAGGGGGGAATTATTCCCCGGGATCCCCTCCCCCTTTCCCCCCATTTTTCCCTCCCTCTCTCCCTCGGATTCGTTTGGAAACCCCTCCCCTAACCTTGCCGGCGCCATTAATGGCGGCCGGGTCTCCCGCGCCCGTCCCCCCTCTTCCGGCCGCCCTCTCTCACTCCCAACCCTATATAAACCCTCCCCGCGCCTCCCTCGCCCGTTTCCGCCCTTGCCGCACCGTCTCCTCGCCGGAATCGAGCTCGCGCCGTCGCTCTCTCTCTCCGCCGTCGCCGCCGAGCTCCGGTCCGCCGCCGTCGTCGCCCCGGACCACCTCCCACCTCGGCGCCGCCTCCTTCGGCTTCGGCGCATCCTCGCCGACCTCGTCCACCTCTCCGTTTCGGTCGCTGACCGCCGGAGCACCGTCGCCCCCGTCCACCCGAGCCGCGCCGCCGCCTTTTTCCGCTCCGGTCGCCGTTTCCGCCGTCGCTGTCGACCCAGGGTGAGCCGTGGACCACCGCTTCATTTCCCCCTTTCCCTCCCCTCTCTCGGCCGCCGCTCCGCCGTGCCTATGGCCGCCGCCGGCGACCATAGGGGCGCGGGCGCGCCGCCTCCCGCCGCTGCGCCGGCGTGGCCGCTTTCGGGTGTACCGTGCGGCTGCCGCGTGGGGCCCGGCCGTCGGCCGCCCGCGTCCTGGGGTGCGGCTGATGCGTGGGACCCACGGCGCCGGCAGGTGTGAGCCCGGGTGCGCCCGGTCCACCGTGGACCGTGAGGCTGCCGCGGGGGCCCCACTCCCGTGGACCCGGTCCGAGCGCCCCTCCCCTCGGCTGACACAATAAACCTTTTTTTTTAATTAAAATTTAAATGAAGAAATTTGCAAATATTCATTTAAAGAGCATATAAACTTCAAATGGCCATATCTTGGCCATTTGAACTCGGAATTGGACCGTTCAAGTCTCTAATTTTTCCTTACGAAGTCAAGAACCCATTTTTGTGCTTTGTTCCTACTTGTTATATGGAGTTTATTAGAGTAAAAGGCTTTTCTTTTTTCATTGGTCGTGTAGACGCTGCAGCTTAGGAAGATCCGCTCTTCGTGGAAGTTGAAGCCGACGTTTGGGAAAGCGAGCAAGGCAAGTCACATCATCCTTGAACATATTGAATCCCAGTTTATAAAATTATTTTGATTTAAATTATTGCATTATCGCTTTATTTAAATTCCCGCGTTATCACTGTTTTATCTAGCCATGCCTATTTACCTTTGTTATGACCTTATTATTGTTATTGTTATTATTTCCTTGTTCACCCTAGAATAAACAAAACCCCAACTAGTGGACACTCTACTCATGGTACCACTAGTATGATTTTAGGTAGATGCTTCGCTGATTAATTAGGCAACATTAGGTGGTTTTACAACTCTAGACTTTGGAATTTTCTCATCACCTGGACACTATGGAATGGTTTAATTATTGTGGAATTGGATTCACACCGCTCCCTCTATTCAAAATCCCCAAAATGGTTTTAGGCTGGGCTCGGGGTGCATGGTTTTGATAGTAGCATCTCGGCCGTGTAAGGACCGGTCTTCGGGCCTCTGTTGCAAAGCACTACCGTACTTCCACATGTCTAGTGGGTAAGGCTTAGTTTGTGGCTCAGTCTGGTTATAAACAAAAGTACACGGATGGAGATGGACGAAGTCGGGGGTCGATGGACATCTCTAGGACAAATGAAGGCTACACGAGCTGCGGCCCGGTAGTCGAGATGTCATGGCACAGGGCCGGTGTCCTGCTGCTAGGGGCTCAGTCCTGCCTACCTGTCCCGGGGGTTCCGGCCGTAGGTGGGATTGGGTCGGTACTCTTGTCTATGGCTAGGATGGGTTGGAAACTATGTCACGTCTTCCGTCCGTATACCGTGGTGGTATGTGGCACGTGGCTACACGTGAGGAAGAGGTGTCTTGTGGGTAAAGATGTACACCTCTGATCAGAGTATAATCTATTCGAATAGCCGCGCCCTCGGTTATGGGCAAGCCGAGCAATGTACCCAAGTTAGTGTTTTAATTCTTAAAACCTGTTTAACAACTAAAATGTGAAATGGTTGGCCTGGGTTGGCTTGGGACGAGCTGGGACCCAGGGTCGGGTTGCCAGTTCGATCTGAATCATCGTAGGCCTTGGGTTAAGGCAGGTTCGTGTGGGTTCACGGCCTTGTTTAATAATATTGTATAGCTCTAGGACCATACTTACAAAATGGCTTTGAGCAATTATTCTGCACTTGTGGGTGTGTCTTGTTGAGTACGGTGGTTGTACTCAGTCTTGCTCAATTTTTCCCAAACCCAGAAGAGGAGCCCCTGGAAGATGAAGGCTTTGGTGTCTAGCTCGTGCCTGCCGTCAAGTGCCTGTGGTCGTCGCCCTAGTCTTCCGCTGTTTCCCGTTTGTCTTTGTGTGTGCTGGGCCTTCGCTGCCCATGTAATAAATTAACTATTTACGCTTCCGCTTGTTAAACTCTGAATTGTATCAACTTTTGGTGTACCTTGCCTCCTGGGACAAGGAATAATGCACGCACGTAAGGAACGCCCGTTGGGTTATTTCCGGTCGTGACAGTGATGAACGACACAACAACACGTGAGCTCTAATTGCTACTTCCTCCGTTTAAGGTTATAAGACTTTCTAGCATTGCCCATATTCATATAGATGTTAATGAATTTAGACAGTCTAGATTCATTAACATTTATATGAATGTGGGTAATGCTCGAAAGTCTTATAATATGAAAGAAGGTAGTACTATTTAATTGTTATTTGATTTGAACATCTAATTTCTAATTCAATTCTTTTTACATGCAAGCTTTTCGTTTGCAACTACGCCCTTTACGAGTCACTGAGCGACTCAGCATACATAATCTAACCATGTAAATTTTTGATATTCAGATGTTGATTCACAAATCAACAAGTGTCGATTTCTAAGATCGGAAATGAAATTTTTAGGGTGCGCAAGGTCAAAGAAAGAAGTGGTGACACATATGTTTATACTGGTTCAGGTCCTCAAGGCAAGGTAATACCCTAGTCCAATTGTATGTGATTGGATCTATGTCCGGTATCGGAATGCGAGGAGTGATTGACCCTTAGGGTTCCTGCTGATGCCCTTTATATGATGACAGGGTGATCAGTGGCAAGTATGATGCGGTATCCCTTATAATCGGGGTACCTGCCATCTGAGTAGATCAGGCAGGATAGGTTTCCTTATTTCCTATCCCTGCCATTTACATTACTAACCCGTGGGCCCAGGCCCATGACCTACCCCCGAGTTATGACCCAAAGGCCTTCCATGTACCACCTAGGTACGGTAATATCCATAGTACCCCCGAGTACTTTGCTTGATGAAGAATATGAAGCGAGACTTGTCAAGTGACGGAGTCGAATCTGGCCAAGTACTCTTTCCAAAGCATGCAGATAGAGGCACTCATCCGGACCTGAGTAAAGTTTTCCGGTATCCATCGTCTTATTGGACAGGGATGAAAACCAGACTCGATTTTCCAAATTAGGGTAACTCCATGGGCCAGCTTGTTAGGAAACCAAGAGATATAAATACCCCCGGCGGGAGCGCCGTTGCCCACTTCCCTTGATATTTGGCACGCCCCTTCGTCTTCCTCGCTCATCCCCAACTGCTCTTTGCTTCCGGCGATTTAGGGTTTTGCTCTCAGGGTAAATCCAACAAAATAGCCCCTTGATTCTCCGCTCCTCCAGCCATTCTCCGTCTTCCTCCTCTGCCATGTCCCAGTCAACAGCGGAATTCGTGCCAATCCTCAACCAAACTGTTGCCTGGGCTCCGTTTACAGTAATGGCGGGGAATCTGGAGAAGGTGGTGGCGGAGGGATACCTCCCCTGCAAGCGCTCATCAACTGGTGGGAGGACGTCGAGGAAGATTTCCCCACTCCAAACACCAATGAGATTGTAGTCTTCCTCCCCTTCTTCCAGTTCAGACTTGGGCTACCGACCGGCAATTTCTTCCAAGGTCTGCTACACTTCCATGGCATCAATGTCCATCATCTCAATCCCAACTCCATTCTTCAGATTGCCATATTCAATTACATGTGCGAGGGGTATTATGGTATCTACCCGCATTTTGCCTTCTTCTGCTACCTGTACCAACTGAAGCCCCAGCCTGGCAAGAAGAATCCCACTGTGGTTGGGGGAAGCGGAATCTAGATCCGGCCAGATAGGAAGTCACATCTCGTGGGTTGTGTCTACTAGTTTCGTCTCCCTGTCTCCTCCGGGGATGTCCAACTCGAGATCCTCGAAGGTGCATTCCACTAGCTCAATTTCAACCCTTGTGTATCCAGGTGGAATTAGCCTGCGATGGTATGTCCCTGAAGGGTCCGTTGGTATGGCCATGACAGACGTCACCTTCACAAGAATCAAGGTTGTTAATTAGTAATCAACCTATGCACCAAGTTTCGGAATGTACAATTCATATCGTAAAACTACGAGCATACCTTGATTGACAAATTCTTGATGGGAATATGCATCTCACATGGTATCCGCTGCGTGATTTCATCAATGGGGCAGGGGGGTTCATCATGTGCTTGCACTGCTTCCATGCTCTATGATCCTACTTGCCCCGTTGAGGCGTAGCTGCTACTGCGATTGCCTGAGGTGCTCACCATGACGGGCATAATAGACAGTTGTGTATCAAGTCCCCGCTGTTCGGCCAGGAGTTGGTCCACTTGTCTTGACACCTTCTCTGTAATCCTTGCATCGTAGTTCGAGGCTCTATACTCAAGATCTATAATCTTAGCCTCGGTATCTCTCATGCTCCTTATGTGACTCTTGTACGTGCGGATGTCCTCTTGAAATCCTTATTTCCAAGGAACCATGCATTTGCCTCGCGTTCGTCCTGGATGCTCAGGATTATGTATTGCGAGCATAAGCTCGTCCTTCTCTCTGTTGGGCCGGAATGTTCCCTATTCCCCGAGCATAGCCATCCACTGCATCTATAAGTCGGCTTGTTGATTCGCGAATCTCATTGCGTATATCAGGGAGCCATCAACGGGAATGAGCGATCCACCATGTGCATAGTACCAATTCTTTCATCATTCAAGCCAGTTAGTTGTGGCCGGCACGATATCTTTTTCTATCAATCCGGCTTCCATTTTTTCCTATTTGGGGATTGTCTTCTTATAACCCCCTAACCCTAGCTGGTGCACTGGCTTTATTCTTTTCTATCTGCACTTCCACGCTCTCCTGTCCTGTATGCGACAAACGCATCCCAATGATCCATTAGCTTCGTAAACTCGTCGAAATCAGGTGTTATGCCCTTCACGATGTATGTCTTGTACATATATGACTTGTAGCTCTGGAACTATTTGGCCATTTTCTTCATAGTCCATTCTTTCACTCTGGCCTAATCTGCCTCAGGGATCATGAAAGTCTAGAGCATGGTGGTCCACAGCATCTCTTTCTCCGTATCTGGGAGAAAACTTTGGTCATCTCCACATGACCTTGTTTGACGCCAGTACACTATGCTGATGGGCACGTGATCCCTCACGACCCAACCACTGAGTCCCACAAACTTCCTTAGTATACCAGCCGGGGCTACTGGTTCGCCGTTTGGGGCAACATCAGCAATAATGTGTCTGCCCTCCAGCTTCCTCGCAGCACCTCGTTGCCTGTCAGTTCCCTCCTCGTTTCCCTCCATGTTGCCATCCTGGTTGCCCTCTTCGTTGGGGTCCTCGTTCCCCTCCTTATCCATCCAATACTGACCTCTGCCCTCTGCGATCTAGTCATTGAGGATCTATTCGTCATCGCGATCTGCCAGTTGTTCGTATCACGAAAATATAAGTAAGCAAAATCCTTTATTTTACTTTACGGGAAATGTGTTTTTTTAACTTCATATTTTTATTTCTGTTGGTATTCGAGCTGAAGGAATACGATAATTCTAGAAGTACCAAAAAAAATGTCCTATTAACACTACACCATGACACTATGTTACCAACAGACATCTGTCGGTAAAGATAAACAATAATTGATAGACTATTTGTTGGTAAAGGCTTTTGGCAAATTATATGTCGGCAATACTACATAATAAGACATATTATATGTCAGCAATTCCAAATATTTATTGGGTCAAAATAACTGTCAGCAATATTAAGAGTAGAAACCAATTATATGTGGGGAAAACTTATCAATAATCCATCTGTCAGCAATGTTTCGTCCGTCGGATCTTGATCCCACGGTTCGGATAAAGCGAGGTGATCGCTCGGCCGGCTCGGGCGGAAAAATAAAAAAAGAACCGCCAAAAAAAATCACTCTGAAAAGAAAATCCACGCCAAAAAAAACCCTAGGCGCTGTTCCACTTCGTCCCCTTTCCTCCGCGCGCCGCCACTTCTTCGCTTTCCACCGCACGCCTCCTTCTCCTCCACCGCGGCGCGCCGCCACTTCTCCGCCAAATCCATCGCCGCGGCGCGCGGCCTCCTTCTCCTCCTCCTCCGCCGCGGCATGCCGCCACTTCTCCGCCAAATCTACCACCTCACGCCATCACTTCTCCGCCAAATCCACCACCTCACGCCGCCTCCACTACCGCTTCCACCAGATGGGCTGCAAGAGGAGGGCTAGGGTTTCCCGCGACGGCGACGGCGGCGGCGGCGGCGAGGAGGAGCCCGCGCCGGCCGCCGCAGAGAGCAAGAGCCTCTACGAGGTAAATCCCCAACTCCAAACCCTAGGTTCATGGCTTCCAAGGTGTTGCCGGTACGGGTAGTGGTTGGTCTGATCGAATGCAAAAGTTACAAGCCAGGTGGCCCCCGGAGGCGCGGATGGCGGCGCGTCGCCGGACTCGCTGCGGAACACGCCCTCCAACATCGCCAGGCTGGAGGACGCCATCGAGCACTGCGCCGCGCGCCGCAAGTACCTCGCCCGCACCAAGAGCCCCTCCGACGGCGAGGATGTCCGCTGGTACTCCTGCAAGGGGCCCCCCCCCCCCCCCCCCCGCCTTCTGCATCCGCTCACCGTGTGTTGGCCCTCGGGCTCTCCTGCTTCAGAATGCTACATCCAGTACCACCAGTTTAACCGACCGCTTCAGTCACTTGTGGTAGCTAGAATGTAGGTTTCATGTGAGACTGTTGCTGATTTGAATATACTAATTGATAGGGTACTGTGATTTAGAGAGGCGTTCACATGCGTGCGCTAATGAATTCGCTGATTGAACTTGCAACTCGAAGCAACGCCCATTTACATTAGATTCATATTTGACCGTGGCATGTCTTCATACTTCAGAACTGCTGTGCTCAATTAAATTGATCATCGGTTTGGACTTTAAAATTATGAAGTGTGTGGTAAACGTATTACTGATCTTATGTTTTGTGCGGTTCGCTGTTGACGTGATGCTCTCTGCTTCAGTTCCACAGACAGAGATAATGGGAAAAAGGGGACTACTTCCGGTTCAGCATGAGAGATTCTCTTGCATTGGAGGCGTCGTTCTTGGAGGTTATCTTTTTTAACACCAATGCCGCCTTAAGTGTATACTCATTTATGTGAAAACTGGACTGTTCTAACAGTGATAAAAACAATCCACTTGAAAAGCGATATTACTAGACAATCTAGTTCCAAGAGAGTTGTGCTAGTCCCTCTACAATACAAGGGGATAATGTCATCTCAGTCTTTTTAAACCACTTGTCTTCGAGATCACAATACTGGTTTACTGGTTTGTAGAGGGAGGAAGCTATGCTTGCATACTGGTGGAGAGAGTACGCTAAATGCAGCGAAGGGCCAAAAGGTTCCTTAGTTGCAGCTGATGCTAGATATTGAATATGTCTTTGTTATAAGAACATACACTATTGCAGGTTGATTTAATGAGACGTCATTGCTTCCCTGTGTACTGGAATGGGAAGAACAGGCGTGTCTTGAGGGGCCACTGGTTTGCTCGCAAAGGAGGGCTTGATTGGATCCCCTTGCGTGAAGATGTTTCTGAACAACTTGAGCTAGCATATAATTGTCAGGTAAAAAGATCTTCTGGATCAGTGAAGCCTATACAGGTTAGCTGCCCTGTTGAATGGTGATGCTTTTGCGATGTTTCAGTATTTTATTTTTCGTACCTACTGTTTTCATCTGTCGTGCATGAATGGCTGAGAGAATGTACAAATTGAGGTTGGCTCTTGATTTTTTTCTTACAAACACTAAATGCGAACTGTGTGGACTGCAATAGAGCTAAAGAGGCATGATTGAAAACTAATTGCAGCCATATCCTATTGACAATTTAATCTAATAGTTCTATCTTGCTACTCCTGAGGTAAACTGTACAAAGTTAATATGCAACATCATTTTTTACAACCAGCTAGCCAACAACGTGACTCACTATTCTAGCATGTTATTGCATTATTTTTTGCATAAAAAAAATCAAATGGTACCCTCGTGCTATTTTTTAGACCATTCTGACTCACTATTCTAGGTTCATGTCATAATTGGAATGCAAAAGTTAACCGTAGCTATGAACTTAGAAGTTAGAAGTAGCTTTTGATCGAACTTAGAGAAACGTATTACAGTATGACACTGATAATATAAATGCAAAGACATCAACTGTAATTACAGGATGCAATAATAGGGAACATGAATGACATGATTTCAGCAAGGTTCCTCTGTTTTCAATGGAGCTATCGAGCGTGTCTTCAAAAATTGTACTTGTTGTCGGTAGGAAATATAAGAACCTTATGAGTGTATTCAACAATCTCTTTGTAAAAACTTATCTGTCGGCATTCCATTAACTGTCGGAAAAGGGTCATCTGTCGCTAAAAAGTGTCTGTCGGTAATTCTTTTGTAGTACCATCAATCGGTCTGTTGGGAAAAGATTATCTGTCGGGAAATACTTTTCCCGGCAGCAGTTGTCCTGACAGACCTTCTCTGTCGGGAAAACCTATACTGACAGATAGTTTGTCAGCACATGGGTGTTTTGCCGACAGATTCTGAGACAACATATGTATGTCGTGGTGTAGTGTAAGTAGTACACATCAACTACGGAGAACTACGAACCACAACTAATGGAATTTCACCTAGCTATCTAATTAAGAAATATGACACCTACATGTACATATTAAATTCAGGGAATTCATGTAAATTTGCCTTTATTTTGCTTGGAGGTCTTGGGACCACTTATGCTTGAGCGATGGCGGCGGCCAGCAGCTGGACCACGTAATTATGAGTAGGAAAAAAATTAAGTTAAAACATGTACATATACATATACAATGGTCCCAAGTCTAAATTCAAAACATAAACATATATACATCGTTATGTGAGAGGTAGTGACTCAAGTCGTGAAACTCGCTAATTTGTTAAGCTCATGAAGTTGCTAAGTCGTTAAGCACGTGAAACACGCTAAGTCGTTAAGCTCGTGAAGTCGCTAAGTCGTTAAGCAACTCATGTAAATCGTTCATTCGCGTCCGTGAAACTCGCTAAGTCATTAAACTCATGAAACTCCTTCGTTCGTTAATTCATTCGTTAAACTCGCTAAGCCGTTAAACTCGTTGAAGTTGCTAACTCGTGAAACTTGTTTGTTCATTTGCCTGCGTTCGACCGTTCGTTCGCGTGCGTTCGTTCATTCGCTTACGTTCATTTGTTCATTTGTTGTTCTAACACTCATGTACGTTCGTGGTTCGTTCGTTCATGTTCATGCGTTCATTTGCATTCGGTCGTTCATTGTTCGTAGTCCCGGCAGTTGCAGCCCTCGGCGTCGGCCGTGGTGGCGACAGTGGCGGCAACATCAATAGCAGCGGCGTCAGCGGCGTCAGCATCAGTAGTGCAGAGGCAGTGGTTGCCCGCGTGGCGGCACCAGTGACGTCGGCGTCGGCAGCAGCGGCGGTGGAGCGCGGCGGGGGCAGCGGGAGATGGCGACAACGATGATGATGACGGCGGCGCTTGTGGTTATTGTGGCCGTCGTCCGGGCCGAGAAAGAGAGAGAGGGAGGGAGAGAGAGAGTGGGACAGCGGGATCCGGTGGCGCCCACACCTTGAGGGAGGCGACGATGGTGAGAGCGGCGTAGGTCAGCTGCTGCAACAATGACGATGGCAGCGGTGGCAGCGGCTCGGGCGGCAGTGTACTCGGCGGAGATGGCGCGCAACCGAGATTGAGATCGAGAAACTGCTAAGTGTTGTGCACGGGGAAGCCGATGGACCCATATTTATAGTCCGGGATCTTTAGTCCCGGTTCGTGGTTCTAACTGGGACTAAAGATATAAACCGGGACAAAACATATTTTCTCGCTATTCCGAAATTTTATCTTTAGTCCCAGCTAAGGTTAATAACCGGGACTAATATTTGAACATTTGTACATTTTAGTGCTTACAAACTTAAACGGGCCAAATTAATTTCATTAAATATAGATTTAAAACAATAATAAGTAATCCATTAAACATGTAATAAAACCACAAATTTTATGAGAAAACAATTTAAATAGTTTAAAATTCCTAATACATTTCAATAATCACATATAATTAACATATGTCGTATTTTAAATAGTTTAAAATTCCTAATACATTTCAATAATCACATATTAACATATGACCTATTTAAATAGTTTAAAATTCCTATTACATTTAATAATCATATATAATTAACATATGACCTAATTAAATAGTTTAATCTTCCATGGGTGAAGTTAATATGAAGGTCTTATTATCAGTCAAAAACTCCTCATCAGATCTTTAATAAGGGCTCTTTTTGGTGGAGGGATATAATTGCTCTCTCTGACTTCTTCAGAGGAATTGCTAAATGTGATCTAGTTTCTGGAACATCTGTTCTATATTGGGATGATCTTTGGAATGGCCGAGTGAGAAGTGTTTCCCATACTCATATTTGTGCTCATGTTTTTGATAGGAATGAATCAGTTGCAGTTATCTTTGCCAAGCTTTTTGAGGATTGTTTTAAGTTGCCTTTAACTTATGATTCTTATGGGGAATTCTTAGAACTCAGAGAGGAGCTTGATGCCTTGACTTTGTCTGGACAATTTGGGGATAATTTGGAGCTTCATCTAGAATAAAGCATGCTATACTTCTAAAAGTTTTTACAAGTTGAACTTTGCTGCCATGCAACCCTCAAGGCCTTTTAGATGGATCTAGAAGACAAAGTGTGTCATGAAGATTAAGGTGTTCATTTGTGTAACATCCTGAAAATTCACGACAATAAAAATCACTAAAATTTTGAACTTTTTAAAACTTTTGCATCATGCTGGATGTTATGGTTGTTATTGCTTGCCAAACTATAAATTGTCACAATTGAAAATTTAGCTAAAGCTGTACAACTAAGTAATACTTATAAAATTAAGATATTTATTATTAAATATTTACACACAACAAAGCAATACAAAGAGAAGGTTAATTACTAATTTAATTTATAGGTTAAATATTAAATATTGGAACCATGTGACAAGTGTCATGACATCTAAGTAACCATGAAATAGTCGCCACTACAATGACTCTGTATATATAGGAGTGTTCCACTAGAATAATTAAATTAATATTTATAACATTCATCGAGTCTCTCATGGAATAAAATTGACTCGCATAAAATAATTGATCATGTAAATGAATTGAGCTTTATATATAAAATACATTTATGTGAGTGTTTAACTAAACATTTAGATCAATATGGTACCAAGTCTCAATTTACTTTTATGGAATAATAGATTAAACATGTCCATGTAAAATACATTGCTATACAAATAAATTCAACCAATGTGCAGTGATTCCTATAAATATCAAAGCATCCATGGTATATAGGATAATTTTGGGCGAAGTAAATTCAGTTGGGGTGTAACAAATAATCAAATAAATGAATAAATATTTAAATGAAATATTCAAATAAAAAATGTATAATGTTACATCTCAATTCAATTCCAATCTCAGCCACTTTTGCATATTAGCCCCTCCCCCTCCTTTTTCCTTTTTCTCTCTTTTCTCTCTTTTTCTAGCTAGAACTATTCATTGCCCACCATATGCTCGATTTGGGTCTGGCCCCAAACCGACCGCGCCGCATCCATCCCTCTGCGCCGCGCCATTCCCTAAATCGCGTCTCACCGCTACCATGCCCATGCGCCGCATCCGCCAGCGCCAGCCACGCCCGTGCCGCACCTCCAACCGATCTCCCAGATTCCCTCCAGGAAACACGGAGCTGCGCCATCGCCATCCCGTCGCCGTCGCGTCGCCACGACGGATAACGGCCACCACGTTGCCTCTTCGTCACCATTGTCCTCTCACCCATCTCCTCGTGTCACATCGTCCCTCGTCGTGCCCATCGGATAAACGGCTTCTCCTCAAGCCATCTAGCTGTGAGGCCTGCAACCCTAGCGCCACCATTACTCCATGGATCCCCAAATCCCCGAGTTAGTGAGAGAGGAGGAAACTTAGCCGCGTCAACCTCCCTAACCTAGGCCGTAGACAGCCATCGAGTGCGCCAGCCGCCGATCTTATCCTCCACGCCATCCTGGCTTATCCCCAAGCCAAGCCCCCATAAATACCCCATCCCTCTCTGCCTTTTTCCCTCGAATGCATTTCATCGAACACCTTGCGATCACTTTCTCACCACCGCTAGAGATCACCATTGCGAGGCTCCCCGGCCGGACATGTTGGGATACGGGTAGGCTACGATAGCATAAATCAAAATTTTCTATCGCGTAAACCAGGAACCATGCAAGTATTAGATCATAGATTGTTACCACTCGACGCGCGGTGCAGCAAAAGAAGACGCTGAGAAGTCGAAGGAACTCTCGCGAAGTAGCGCGCGTCGATGTAGAGGAAGTAGTCAATCGCACCGGCTCGACCTTGTCCTCCTCGTGCGTTCTCCTCGCCGTACTGCCACACCGATCAGCACCGCAAAACAGCGGCGCCTCTACCGGTATCCACACGTACAGCGGCGCCTCTAGCACCCGCGCGCGGCTAGGGTTTTGCTCGGGGAGGGAAGTGACGGCTAGGGTTTCTCATGTGATGCAATGCCTCCGCCGGTCACACCCCTCACGAATATATAGGATCCATCACTCGGGCCTCCAAGGCCAGTAGGACTCCTATTCGGATCCCTATCCGAATTAAGCTCATATTGGATCTCTATCCAATCCCCTTATTCTGGCCCATTAAGCGTGCGACCCTGTAGGTTCATATATACTCGGCTGTAACCCGAAAACTCCTTTTCGGTCAACGCGTCAACAGAGGCCCCTAGCAGAACGTATTGACCCACCGGGCATACATAAAGATCATATCGGCTGAACCTCTAGTGTATACTTGTATGAACCCCTTTGCCTCACGATATCGATTAAGCTCAAGGCTAGAAATGTGCCATCCTCTAATAGCTCAATCATTCACTCGAACCTATTGATAGATTATATAACTTGTGATTGACTCCTCAATCACCTTTGGCATGGCCATGCACTTTCATAATCTACAACATCGAGAGGCCCAGAGATATCTCTCCATAGGAGGGGCAAATCCCATTTTGATTATTCATATCCCACTACATGTTTCATAGCATACCCGAAAACTACTTTTATAACTACCCAATTACGGAGTAGCGTTTAGCAGTCCCTAAGTAAGCTACTACACATGTTGAGAACCATGATAATCTCAGGTCTAAGGATTCAACACTAACACTCAATGAGATCACTGATGACACAACACATATGGCTCTTGCAGTGTCTCATGTTGGGTCTATCCAACAACATGTTCACCAACATATGTCCACATTATTAATTTGGTATCTCTATACCATGATCCATGAGACATGATCATCAATTAATACATGTACTGATCATATAAACATATTTGTTCCACATATGATATTTGATCAGGGATCCTTTAGAAATAGTAACAAACAACATAAAGAGTCTCATGAAAGAATCACATATTCATTAACCAATAAGGAGTTATCTATTTCAAGGAACAACATCGGATAAATATGTAAACATTGTATGTGATACAATCATCTCTATAATTGCCTCTAGGGCATATCACTAACAGTTGGAGGGAGTGGAGGAAGAGCTGTGCTGCCGCCATTGCCATTGAGGGAGTCGAGGACCGCTGGACGTCGGGAACCACGCATCGAACACCTGCAAGCGTCGCCGACTGCTAGCCCCCCCTGTTTCGTCAACACTGAGCAGCGCACCGCCGAACTTCGTCATCCCGCCGTCTCTCAGTAAAACCTCGCTCCTATATTTCCTCCTAGTCATGTAGAAGCTAAATCCCCCACCAATTTTGGCGATTAGCGCCCTTCGGCGTCCCATCCCGGCCGCCGCTTCGCCATCGGCGGGCTCGCCGTGGGTAGGTCACCTCGAGCACTCTCCATCCCTGGGTACGATTAATGCCTATGGCTGTGCCGGCTCCAGTTTGTACTCTATACCTCTAATAGCTAGCACCGGCTCCAGTTTGTACGATTAATGCCTATGGCTGTGCCGGCCCGACCGCCGTTCCGCCGCCGGCAAGCTCCCCGTGGGTAGACTATCCCGGGAGCTCCCCTCTCCATCTAGCAAGAAAAACGAAATCCCCATACCCCGTAGATACTCCCACGACCACCAATTCAATCAGAAACTCTCCCTTTTGCCCTAGCCACTTGCAGCCCGAGCTCGGCAATGGTAGCCATGCCACGCCGCTCGCCTCCGCGTCGCCACGCGCCGTGGTCACCGGCGGGAGATCGCCAGAGCTGCTCCGCGCCTCCCCTGGCAGCCATCGGGTCACCCTCGGCCGGCCTTGCCGTGCGCGCCGTGTTCCCATGCTGCTCCCGCTTGGTCGGGAGGAAGAAGAAGACGAAGGTAGAAGACGACTCCTGGCCAAGTCGCTGACAGGCCGGGCCCACTCCCATTTTTCCCCTAGCAAAAATTAATCCGGTGGAAAAAAAAGGAACTCCAGGTCCCACCTGTCGGTCACTAGGGTTGTGGATATGTTTCGGATTAAAAATAAATGAATTATAAATAGTGCCTTTTTACAATTTCTTGGACTAATTCAAATTTGAATATTTAAACTAACATAACTTGCTCATTTTAACTCCGATTTGAGTGAAACTTGAACCTAAATTCATCTAATTTCATAACCTTTCCAATGGTATATAACTCACTATTTAATAAAATATATTTATAATTATTAAATAATTAATATCAAATGATTAGATTATGGTCAACTTAAAAATATGCTAATATTTGTTTCTAGCATGTTTTGTCACAATAACAACCATGTAAACTAAGTATAGGTAATGTCTCAAATGAATGGATGTATAGGAAAATGCTAGTACTTATTTAATATTCGATGGCCATATGATTAAACCCATGACTTATAGGTTATTTAAATCAAGTTTACCCTTGTGATTATGTAAATAAAATATGAATACACATAGATAAGTCTTTGACTTGTTTATGAGGAATAATGACAGAGCTAGTGTGATTAAATCACCTATACGGAACTAATTACTTAATGTCATGTCCCATGGAATAGTATATTTTTAGTTAGTAGTGAATCTTAAGTTGGTAAACAGTACCAACTCACCAAATCCACCTACATCATATATACTGTATAGCTTAGAGTAAATAGCTCATGCTCAGTAAATGATCTAATATTAGTATATTTTTGCACTCGCAATTACTGTACATTCCATTTAAATTATACGATGGACAATAACCTAGCTTTTGCATACATTAAACTACCGGGTACATGATAAGCACATATATTAGATAAATACTAATTATAAATCTTGACCTTCTGTAATTGATCGTTATGAGACCACACAGACAAATAATCTGCACCTATAACCTCACAGATCTAGCATATACTGCATGGATAATTATTAACCCATTTATAATTTATAATGACAAGTAAAATATGATCATAATTAAAATAATGCCCCATTGGTAAAATAATAATATAAATGATTCCCTCTGATTGCTTGTTTGATCCTAAATTGATCCATCCAACGACAGAAACCATTTTATTTAGATAGATGCATGTGTAGCCATAATCCTCCCCATAGCCATAGTTGATAGATAATTGAGCCATAGACATATAGTCCTGAGTATTGAGTTCTATATGTGAGCACCCCATAGTTTAAACTTCGTAGCACCTTACAATCCATTAGCAAACACGAGTAGTATGAACAGCCCTATGTTCGACCCCAACAATTAATTTTGCTCATGCATATTTGCTTGTTGTTTGAATATTGGTTTTTCTCGCGTATTATAGAAATTGTATATCGGTTAGTCGTGAGGCAGCGTATGTAGCTTCCAAAAGGTGAAGATTGATCAAGATAATATCAAGAATAAGAACTATCCCGAGCAGGCAAGTCATCACCCCATCCCTTGTGCATGTTGATCCCAATTGACATTGTTTTGTTTACAAATAAAATTGCATACAGTGATGAATATCCTACTTGTTATTATGCCATGCCTTTGATTATTGCTTATCTCATTATTCTCTTGTACCCATAATTACGTATGAGTCCCTAGTCAATTATGATAAATGCTTAGTAATGCTTCTTTAGATTCATGCATTCTTATATTTATCGAATGCTATATGCTTGGGAAACTACTTTGGGGAAGGTAGTTGAGATATGGAATGTGGAGACATGAGCGCCACATTGCCATGACATTGATGAGATGATTTGTGAAAGAAAGTTAAAACTAAACAAATGTTTTCGACTGGGGCGGCTGGTGGATTTGGGTGGTGTCCGGTAAAGGCTAATGCCATCCCTGGTCAGTTAAGGACCGATCCATGAAGTTAAGCATGAAACGACCCTAGTACAGCCGTACTTCTCGAATGGGTATAGACCTAGCGGAGTAGATAGCAGAGCGGAGGCAGTACCCCTGCATAGTGGTTTCACTTAGGTGTGTGGACGAACAAGCAGTCTGCTGGCTGATACCCGATACGGATGGCCAGAGACTGACTTGTCAGGACTACAAGACTACAAAGAGATACCCAAAAGAGGAAAGCATGGATTGGGTTCAACAACAGGATACAATGTTAGGCTTGCATGAGTTTTCCCCTCGGGAGTGCTAGAACTCCTATCACTACTAGAAACTTATGACGTCTAGAGTGCATGAGGACTCAAGTTCATGGAGCGGGTACTGTCAATGTGAGGTTGTTGAAAGGCTTTGCCGTGGCAAGTCTCATTCGTTGGGACGTAGGCTCATGTGTTGGGCAAGTCGCGGAGTACGGGTAAAGTGTACATCCACTGCAGTGTGAGTAAACCAAATCTATTCGAATAGCCGTGCTCGCGGTTATTGAGCACTGGGACATGTATTACACTTGGCTAGAGTCTAAATTCTTAAATTGATTGGGTGGGATGATGCATGATGATTTTGTACTGGTTGATCAACTTCTCGAGAGGCGGGAAGAGGTAGACCCCAGAAAACCATGACGACCAATGGCGGGAAGCTATCCTTGGGAACACAATGGATGGTGGACAGAACCGTCGCTGTTTAATGAACAATGGAGTTAAAACTTGATCAGTTTATGCTAGGTCTTAAGTTTATGAAATGGTATTTGAAAACTCAGCTTTACGCAAAGTAAGCATAGCCATGTCTTGTATTATCCTGTACATTATTGCATTTTGTGGGGTGGCTTGTTGAGTACTTTTGTACTCATTGTTGCTCTATATATATATATATCTTTTAGCAGAGTGATGAAGAGAAGCCCTTGTTAGTACGCTTGCGTACTTAACAAGATGACCGGAGTGCGGTTCCGTTCTAGGTCTCGTTCCCCAGTCGACTACTTGTGGCATGTCAACCGGGCCCTTGAATTATTTTGTCTTCCGCTGTTGTTCTCTGATAATTGTTGGCCTACCTGGCCCTAATGTAAGCACTTAACTTTCTTAGCCTAAATTCATTCGTGATATGTTGTGATTCGGCTATGTATGTGTGTACCAACTACTGATCTAGGGATTGGTACTGATAAACACAGAAGATTTCCGATTTTCAAAATTGGGGGTCGACAATTTGGTTGCTTTTTAGCGACAGGCTAAACACAAGAGACATGTTGGACATGAAAAATTGTGCCCCACTAAATGCTGACTTAACCTGTGTTTTGTGTTCACTTCAGTGCAGAGAAACTCTATTTCATATGTTTTTTCAATGCCCCTTCAGTAAAAGATGTTGGAGGTGGAATTTCTTGGAATACATCTTTGGAGTTCTTTCATATGCTTGTCTTGGCTAGTGATGCGGACATCACTACCTCGGATAGACACAACAATCCTCCAACGGTCATTTAAGGACAGATAACAAGAGCTCGTGCGCGACAATTAAATTTAGAGGTGAGCTCGTTCCTATGTTCTTCTTTGTATGAATTCGAGAATAGATTGCTACCTAATGATTATATTGTGATTAGGAACAATGGAGGGGACAAGGAGACACTTGGAGAAGGACTTAGAGCCATGGAGGATCATCGGGGACGTCCAAGTCAAGGTGGAGGCCCAAACCAAGTCGACGTCGGGTGTAATTCGGAGTCCAGGACCAGTCTGCACTAAAACGGGCGCCCAGGTCGCATACGTGCTCGGATTGGGGCGTTCTTTATATGGATGGAAAGCTAAGAAGATAACCTTTCCAATGGTTTTAGTCCCATGTCCAAATTCTTTCCGAGTCAACAGGAATTGACCGAACAATTTGACGTCCAGAATCTGTCTCGGTGCTGCGTCACCGTATTTGGGCCTTTGGCCCGTGTATCGTGTTGGAACCCATTAGGGTTGCGTCGAGAGGGGTTTGCACGACCCTAAACTCTATATATCAGTACCTGCCGCCATCTTTAGGTTTTTGGGTTTTACTTCGATTAATCTGTCGAGAACAGTTTCGCCGTTAGATCGGTTTGTAACTCGTGAGCTTAATCATTCATCTGCAATTTTGGTTGTTTTTCTATCTCGTTCTTGTTTGTGTTCTTCGATTGGCAAACAGGGATTTGCCTTCTCGGCGAGGTCATCCGCGTTTTGACACGGGTGATAACCAGAGGAGACGTGGTGCTGCGATTGCGGGGCCCAAGAGCGTGCGTGTTCAAGAAGCCGGATCGATTTGTGTCGCGACTCCACCCAAATCGTTGTTTATCAGAACTTTTCGGAAGATTGGGAACCCTAGCGCACATCAGCCAGACTGAGATTAAGAGGGAAGGGTTTCTTGGAGATTTGTTTCATAGCTTGCTGGCATATCTGGAAACAGCGCAATGGAAAGATTTTTCAGAACGTCAATCCTGCTTTTGATAGTTGGTGGTATGCTTTTAGGAATGATATTCTTCTTCATATGTGCAGAATGAATGGTGAACTTAGGCAACATGTTTCTTACTGGATACAACATTTCTGATTGCTTTGGGGGTTTGATCCTCTTATAATTTTTTGTTTTCCTTTTTGTAAATAACTTTCTTCTATTTATAAAATTACACTACTGGGCAAAAGCCTAGTAGTATTCATTTAAAGAAAATAAATATTTTAAAATTCCTATCACATATATTTAACATATGACCTGTTTAAATAGTTTAAAATTCCGATTACATTTCAAGAATCACATATAATAAACATATGACCTATTTTAAATAGTTTAAAATACCTAATGTATTTCAATAACCACATATAATTAACATATGACCTATTTAAATAGTTTAAAATTCCCAACACTTTTCAATAATCATGAAACTAAGGAGAATATATTAAAAATCAATCCAAATAGATGGACCTTCAATATACGCAAAATTTGCTACAGGACACGTAAAAATTGTGTAATTAGCTGAGCGACACCGCGAAAACGTGACACTGCCCAAGGCACTACAAAAACTGTGAAATTTGCCGTAGGACACTGGACGTATTATTTTATTATTTCCTTGCTTAAAGTGGTGAGAATTTTTTTCAAAATACCAAGATTGCCCCTGCGCATCACCACACACCAAAAAAAAAATCTCCATTAGGATGGTGACGATGAAAGAGTGGTAGGCCGGAGGGGCGCAACGAGCGGTGGCAGCGCCGGTGTGATGGGGGCGCGGCCGAACGGAGGAAGAGCTCGGCCAGGCATCGGCACTAGTGCGGCGGCGCTAGGAGAGCGCGGCGCGATGCGGCGATGCCGGCGGCCGGCCAGAGGTAGCCGCCGAGGAGCTCTTACGGCACGTCATGTCTAGCCACGGCAGCGTCGTCGCTGGTCAGCAAATCGGCGCGGCACATCCTGCGCCACAGGAAGATGTAGCACAGGGAGACGTACCACGGCGTCCGCTACCGCGATCTCCTCCGTGCACACCATCCAGGCCACACCCGCCGTCATGGGCACCACCGGCTGCTGCAACACCACCAACAGGGGGAGGGTCCTCGACAGGGAAGGACTCCTCATCGCAGTTGCCCTGTGCCCGCTAGGCCAAAGCTGCTCTCCTCGCAGCCACAGCTGCCCTAGCATTAGGCCGACAACGCTAACCGCGTCGGCACCACCTCCCCTCCTACTCTAGCGCCACCTCCGCCGCACCAAGTAGGCCCCATCCCCCGCGCACAACCGCGCTGGGTCTCCCTAGTCAAGGCACCGCACCGGCCCGCACCTCGCTGCACTGCCATCCTCGAGCTCGCTTGAATAAGGAGCAAATAGAAATAGAGAAAGAATGAGAGAGAGAAAAGATAAGGAACAATAAAGAAAAAAGAAAAAAATTGAAGGGTAGAATTGTACTTAAATAGGTGTTTCTCTCTCCAATTCTTTTGGGTATAATAAAATAATTCGACGGGTGTCCAGCATCTAATTATCGGTTTTTTGTTGTGTCCTTAGCAAATTCGCGTTTTCACGGTGTCCCTCAGCTAATTACACTTACATAATTTTTGCGTGTCCTGTAGCAAATTTTACCTTCAATATATTACAAATAATTTACATCATCCATACAACAAGCTTGGTCACTGTCTTCCTCACATACTTTCTCCTTGCTAATGTTCCTTCGCTATGATCGTTGCTTGAGTAAGGGGTGTCCTCCTTTGATAGGAGGATGCCCGGGTCAACCGTGACTGTGAACAGAGGTTGCCCCTCAAACTGATAGTAATTTTTGTTCAGTCTTATCCTTGACTCCGACGATTTTCCTTTTTCCTGGGAGAACCACACGGCGTCTTGGCTCGTCGAGCCCTTTCCCCTTCTTTGCTTTGCTAGACATGTCCTTCACGTAGAAAACATACGTTACATCATTGGCTAGGACGAATGGTTCATCTGAGTGTCCTACCTTGTTAAGGTCAACCGTTGTCATCCCATTGTCATCAATCGTTACGCCTCCACCAGTCAGCCTAACCCATTGGAACCGAAACAGAGGGATCTTCAGGGGACCATAATCTAGTTCCCATATGTTATCGATGACACTGTAATACGTGCTAGTTGTACCATCGTATCTCATGGCATCGATACGAACACTCTTCTGGTTCATGCTCTTTCTGTCTTGGGCTCTTGTGAAAAATATATACCCATTGATTTCATATCCTTGAAATGTCGAGATCGAGCAAGATGGTCCCCTCGCCGAGAAGGCTAGTTGTCGGTCAATCATCCCGTTACCCACGAGATGTTGTTGCAGCCAAGTGGGGAAAGTATAAATGTGATGGCGTGTAATCCAGGCATCGGACATGCTGATGTTTTTTGAGTGAACAATCACCCGGTGCTCCTCGACGTAAGGAGCTACCAACAAAGATTATTGCAAAACCGTGAAATGTGCTTTACGGAATAAATCATTGTCTACATTCATTATTGCTTTCCTGCCAAGAGTGTCCTTTCCCCGTACTCTCCCCTCATGGATTGATTATGGTACCCCGATTCGACGAAGGTCTTCAATAAACTCAACACAGAACTCAATGACCTCCTTTGTTCCATACCCTTTGGCGATGCTTGCTTCTGGACGAGAACGGTTACAAACGTACTTCTTTAGAACAGCCATGTACCTCTCTAAAGGAAACATGTTGTGTAGGTACACAGGACCGAGAATATCGATCTCTTTCACAAGGTGACATAGAAGATACGTCATTACATTGAAGAATGACAGTAGAAAGGTCATCTCAAAGTTGATAAGGCATTGCAACACGTCCTCTTGAAACGGTGTTGATGGTCGTTATATACCAATGACGACCATAAATATAACTAAAATAAAGGAGATTTAGCTATGCTTGCAATGCATATTTATTTTAGAATAATCTACTTCCACTTGTACTTGTAGTATTATTTGTTTCTAGGGATTAAGCAAATAAAATGGAGAAGAAATGAGGAAAACTCATCCTTAAGCAAGCTTAAGGATAACTCATTATCATGAACAAGTCTAAGATCTCCACTAGGAAACAAAGTCATGGAAATCCATTTATGCATGAGCCTAAGAGTTGGATTATGGATGTCATTGGTTCTAGGTTTCTTACAAATCGGTGCACCAAAAATATCTTCCCAAAATCTGTTTTTCTCAAAACCGGAAGTTGCCTTCTGAAAATCGACTCTGTTTTCTGGAGCAATCCCGAAACGTACGCTCGGGTGTGAGCTAACACTCGGTCCATCAGCGTCTCGTAGGCTTGAGGTTCCCGTCCACTAACAAGATCAAGATCGGCGTCGGTTAGGAGTAGCGGTTCAGCACCCGTATCCTCCATCGGCACATCGGCGGATGACCGATCACTTGACTCGTGTTGTTGACGGCTGGATTGAGAGCCGTACCCCTTGAACAAGCGAGAGTGTCGTTTCTTCATGAATGCAATAAGAGCAAGAGCACAAGGCAAAACTCGAGCGGGGGCTAAGCTAACACAAGACAATCTACGTGCCGGTTAGCCTTGCACCAAAGTAAGTTGTATATGCAAATGCAAATGTAGAACTCTAAAATGTGAGGCAAAGCTTGAACTAGCTTGGAATGAGCTTGAGAGCAAAAAGAAACTTTGAGAAGGAGTGAAGATGGTTTGAGAATGGGATGAACTCCTTCTACCGGCCATACCCTTTTTATAATGATCTACCAATGGCTATAACTGTGAGGTGGGACCCACTAGCCACTGGCACAAAAAGGGATAACCTGACCGTTGCTTCGGCCGATTCGGCCGAACCATTGGTGGGCCCAACTGGCCCCACATTCGGCCGTTGGACTCCAACGGCTACACGTGTAGGAGCCACGTTGATAAATGCTGCAAAATTTATTTCTTTGTGCTCAGAAAATTCATTGTCCAAATTTGTCTCAAATTTTAAATTCCTAATGCAATGTTTTCAGGAAATTCAAATATGCTATGAATGCAAGAATCAAATTGATGAAAATAAACATGAGATACATACCAACTTTACCTATTGGCGAGGGTGACGTCGATTTTAGGTCCAACGAGCAAGACCGTACCTCCAGCAATTTTAGTGCGAAGATTTTTTGTCCGTCTCTGGAGGTGAAGGAGCGGACGTCGTCTGTTTTACCCGCACACCTTTTTGTTCCTTGGTGTGGGCGGTGGTTTCCTGGGAGCCGGAGCCAAAGGCTTCTTGGCTCGTGCACCAGTTTTTGCCAGTGTCTTCCTTGGATAGGGCCTCTTCCTGGTTGTTTCAATCTGCAGGAATTTCTTCATGAAGACTATGAGGCTGTCCATCTCTGGTAGCTGCACTTCGACTTCTTGGATTTGCGGTGGGTTTGGCCCGTACCTGATCTTGACCTAAGCATTGTTCTGCTCTTGGTTTGAAGTCGAACTTCTCCTCCCTTCCATTGATGTGGAACCGGATGTTTCAAGCCCCCACATCAATACTGGCTTTGGCAGTACTCAGGAATGGATGCCCCAGAATCAAAGGCGTCTCCTTATCTGACTTCATCTCAAGTACCACGAAATCCACCGGGAAGAAGAAGTCCCGGACTTTTACTGGCACGTCCTCGGCGATGCCCGCTGGGTAGTAAACAGAGGAATCAGCCAGTTGGAGCCTCATTGGTGTTGGGATTAACACCGTATAGTTCAGCTTGTCGAAGACATCCTTTCGCATCTCGCTGACACTGGCCCCAAGATCGCATAAGGCATGGTCGAAGTGTTGGATCCCAATTAAGCATGATATTGTGGGACACCCCGGATCTTTCTTCTTTTCCCGGAGCCGATGGAGTATAGCATTGCTACACTCCTCCGTAAGGTTGACCATCTCCGTGGTAGGCAACGCCCTCTTGTTGTTCAGGATGTCCTTGAGGTAGCGGGCGTATGTTGGTACCCGCATTGCATCCACAAATGGGATGTTGATGTGGATCTTTTGGGTGACATCCATGAACCGAGCGGATTGCTCATCCACAGAAGGCTTCCTCTGGCGTTGAGGGAATGGCAGTAGCGTCGTGTCGCAGTATTCCTGCGGCGGGATCTTGTCCGGCTGCACCTCCTCATTTTCCTCGAGTTCAGTTGTGCTAGCAGACCGTGCCTCCTTGCCAGCTTGCCTGGTCCCTGCAATGTTAGAATATGGCGGATCCCGAGTGGATTTTCCTCCCCTCGTGGTGATCGCCTTAACATTTTCTAGGGAAGGTTCGGGTTGCATCGGAATCCTTCCCGTCTCCTTAGCAGGTACTAAAGCGGCTAGCTGCGCCAGCTGAGTCTCTATCCTTTTGTTGCAGCTCAGCTGGTTTTGGAAAGTGGAAGCGAAGCCTTCTCACTTAACATTTATGTTCTCAAGGACTTTATCATTAATGGCATGTTTTTTGTTTGTAGCATCAGTTGTTTTAGCTTGTGCAAAAACTAAGTCCATTAAGGAGGGCTAGTTCAAATTACCGTTATTGTTATTGCCGTTGTTGCCTCCTTGGTATAATGGCCAGGGCTGGTTCCACCCGTGGCCTCCTTGTTGCCGGTAGCCATTGTTCCCCATGAACATGGCTTCCTCACGGGACTCCGGGCAATCGTTCCCCGAGTGACTTGTTCTTCCGCATACCTTGCATGTGATGTGCGAATCCAATGCTTTGACGGTGGCCTACGGCTTGGCCCTCTCTTGATCGTCTAGTTTCTTCATCAGGAGATCCAGTTTAGCGGCAAGCATCTCCTTAATGGTGTGCATGCCACGATGATGGGTCTGGAGTCGTTCTTCGCTCCAGCCCATGTTGGATACCATCTTCTCAATAAGATCAATGGCCGCACGGACCGTCTTTAAGAAGAAGGCACCCCTAGTAGTAGCATCCAGGTGATCCCTGGACGAGGGAGTGAGTTCATTGTAGAAACTCTGCAGGATGAGCCAGTCATCCATCCCATGATAAGGACAGGCGGCTACATACTCCTGGAGATGTTCCCATGCTTCGGGAATCATCTCATCCCTGGTCTGCTGAAAACTTGATATTCTCCCGCGAAGGGCATTGGTCTTGTCCATCGGGAAGAATTTGGAGAGGAACGCGGTGGAGCATCTATCCCAAGTGTTAACTGTCGCCTAGTTCGCGTAGAACCACTGCTTTGCCTTTCCCAAGAGTGAGAAAGGGAACAGACATAGCCTCACGGCGTCCGGAATGACACCTTCTACCGTGTAAGTGCTACAGATCTCCAAGAATTGCTGCAGATGAGTGCTTGCGTCCTCATTCGGCTTGCCGCAAAATGGGCTTGCCTGCGCCATAGTTACCAGGCTGCATTTAAGGTCCAAAATAGTGTCTCCGATGTTGACAGCCGGGCCAACAGTCACATTGTCAGCAGACGGGGCAGCGAATTCGCGAAGGGTCTTCTCGGCCATGTTCCTAAAACTTGGTGACGCTTGGATGGATGGTTTCTTTTCGGAGAGTCTCTTCTATGGAGGGATGACACGAGGTTTGACGCTGCAGAATAAGGCCTCTGGATTCTCGTTAATGTATTTTGGTAAATTGAAACCAGTAATACACTACCTTGTTTTCACGACACAAGTGAAAACAATCAAGGTTAGCCTGCAAAGGACAGCGACTCATATAGAGGTACTATATATATAAAGTTATTAACTTAGTCATCTCATTATTAATCTTCCCCGGCAACGGCGCCAAAAATGCTTGTTGGTATTTCTTAACGACATTACTAGAAATATTCTTTCCTAGCAATGGCGCTAGAAATAGTCCTGGTATATTTATGGTTACAGAAGTAATTCGCAAGTGCACGGATATACCATTGTAGCATTTCACCCGGAAGTATTTCAAGGTATCGTATTTTTAATCCCAAGGGAAGATAATAAGAGTGAACTTTACTAATGCACTTTATGCATATATTACTTGTAATTGTCAAAGTCTAAGCAGGGGTTAAGTTTAATATAAGTGTAGAGTGACACGAAGCAAAGCTAATCAAATCCTCATAATAAAGTAATTCTAACTAAGTGGAAGAATATTTAGAAAGCACTCAATTCCTATACTTCTAACATACACTCAAATCCTAGTTTACATCTGCTAGTATACAATCGTGTGGCCAATACCCCCTAACAGTGCCCTCCTGGTACTTCGAGATACCACCCTGGGTTGCCAAGTTCCTTACGACAACTTGTCGTGGCCGTCCAACTGAGGCTAAATACGGAGGAGTACCCTCCCCAGGAATTTGTCTTAGGAATATATACTAATGTGGAGGAATACCCGTATTGAGCTATCACCATGAGCGGCCCACCTCTATTATCCCACAACATATATACCCAATTAATGATATCTTATAATCTAAGCACCACGCTTACATTACTAAATACTAATCTACACATGTGCACATGACATAGAGCAACCGATAATTCGGACATTAAACCCGCACCATTGCACCTCACTGGTAGGCTACCCACACAATCGGTACGACACATATATAAATTAAGATAAGGACTCAGACTAAACAAAGTACCAAAGATATATAGAGAAGAGTATTTCATTAATATCGAAAGTATTACATAAGAGAATACAAGAGCTGCTAGAGCCATACCGAAACTCTTCCGAAGACTCCGAGGACTCCGAATACTATTCTATTCTACTCCACTTAGCACTAAGATACTAGTACTAAAGTATGAAGAGGAATTTGAGCTTGCTTGAGTGTGTTAAGAGAGTGAATGAGCTCCTCCTTTTATAGGGTCGGTATGATGGTTACTATCATGCGAAATGTCCATTTTATCCTCACAACTGTCATTGAGAAGCAATCCTAGACGTCCACGTGGAGGGCTGACCTGACTGGACGCCGCTAGGGTTCGGCCGAACCTGGGCCGGCCCAGCAGGCCTCCGGCTTCGGCAGGGTGGCTGACAGGTGGGTCCTCATCGCGGTTTTGACATTTAGGGTGGTTTTCGGATGATTACACTTGACATGTGGGCCACCTTATCCATTTGCTTGCTTAGGAGTGAGGTTTTCTCCACATTCTCTTTATTTTATTTGATAAATTCCTGCAATATGTTATTCTCCAAATACAAGTGGAACTATATTATTTGAAAACAAATATGCATTATAATTGTTGGAGGTACACCACGGGGCCCTTCGGCCGGACCTACCCAAACCCTGAACTTAGGCGACAGGCTCAGACTGGAGGCAAACGGCAAAGGTCGAGAAGGCAACCATATGGGCGAAGGCCACATGGCGAAAGCTGTGGCTCGGAAAACGCCGACTTCGCCAAGCGAAGACCTCATCAGAGGGCCGCACGGGCGAAGATGGTGAGGCGAAATCCTTAGCACGAAGGCACGGGTTTCGCCAAGTACCGAACCTCGCCGTCAGGAGGCCCAGCGGGCCGCTACGCCTTCGGGGAATTTTGACAAATAGATGGGCCAAGCCATTTAAGCCCAATAGGGGCCATACATGTAAAAGACACTGTGTGCCCCCAATAATGTCCCTATCATAAGGGTAACCATGTAAATTCCCCCGTAAAACCAAAACCCTAAAGGGGGGAGCCTGTAATAGGATTATAAATAGCCCCCTAAGGCCATGTAATAGGGGGATCCAAAAAATTTTACTAAGTAATACAATTGTCTTTCTTTTCCAACCACTGTTGAGATAACCACGCCTTTCGATGTGACACAGTTGTCCATTCGACAACAGCTAGCGCTGACCGTGGGGAGCTCCGAGCGAAACCACAGATGCCACCGAAGAAGATCGTCAAGGAGAGAGTTTTCAAGCGGAAGGAAGGTGGAAGCGAAGGGGAGATGGTAGCCGAAGAGGGGTGTTAACGACCAAATATGGTAATTTAGGTATCGGAGATGGAGATAAAATCGAAGTAGAATCCAAGATAGAGATTGTTCCGGAAATAGAGCAAGAATCGGCTAAAGTCTAAATCGGCTACGATCAGGATCAGCAGAGTTCGAGTCGAACTAGGTAGCTGATTGAGCCGATTCCGACAATGTGACTCGGTACACGTTGTCGGGTTGAGTTAATATGCTTCATAGGGATTGCCACGCACGGATTGAGTCCTGAAAAGGCAATTGTATCTACAAATTAGGATATTTATGTAATTTCCTTAGAGATAAGTTTGGGCAAAAGTCTGCCGCAAAGACTTATGGTATCTTGGAGTTTGTTAGAGATAATAGTCGTGTCCGACAAGGACGTATTTTGTATCTCGGGTATAAATATGACCCGAACCCATGTAATCAAACAACACACGTTCAATAACAATCTTGGCGCATCGCCACCCTTTTACTTTCGTTTACTTTTGACGAGTTCTTGCTTTCGGGTTGAGCTGCATCGGTTTCGATCTTCAACTAGAGGTAAAACTTGTTATGGCGGCATGCGTTCTCGGGATTACTGTTTCCATCTTTATGATACTCTAATCTTGTTTATGTAATTCGTCGAGTTATCATATATCCTATCTAATATCTGACAATATCGTTATTTAACCTTCAATCGGCTAACATCTATCATTGAAAGGCAGCCGATTAGGTTAAATACCAATATTGACTTAGATTATATAGGGTATCCACCATCCTATGAAACATCCAACTGCTTGATTGTCTAGATATTGTCCTTCTTTTCATACTTATAGCTGCATTAGTTGAGTTTGACCTTATAAGTCGTGATTAGAATCTCAATCTCTAGCCTGCTTTTGGTTGCCGAATAAGGTTTCATCGGGGTTTCAGCCGATTTAACTACTCTATATCTTATATGCTTCATTGACATGTTAAATCCGCCCTTTATGTTAAGATCTTGTCGCATTTAGATATATCAATATGGAGTAGTATCGGAGTATTAGTCGATACATGCTGGATCTATCTGATCGGCTATGCTATGAATGGTTATAATCTTCTTGTTAATATATATTTCAATCTAAGTGATTTATACTGTCTCGGCATGGCGACCGATCTATCCCAATCACTTGAGTTAAGTATATATCGACGGAAGTATTATATACTATTAATATCTTTAGCCGATCGAATATATTTAGTTCTTTCTTGCCTATTTACAACTGTCGATCGACTCAAATATGACATTGGCTAAAAGATAAATGATACGTCATCGGCGACTGGCCGATCGGCTATCGTTTATAGATTTAACCACTATTTTCCTGTCTTTATTTCTTGTTGATTGCAGGATCAAATCAATTGGCACGCTCATGAACCTAAAGGCAAGATTTTTGTACCTGCACTGAAGTTAAGCTGATCTTCCAGGCCAGTGTGTGTTTTTCGCATCAACACGCTTTTGGCAAGCCTGGTGGGACACGACAAACATGTCAGCAGAAAAGCCACCTCTATCATCGACGGGCATGTCATCAGACCCTCAAATCAAGATTCCAAAACCGATTGGGTCCGACGTTAATGAAGGGAACATTGTTCCAGTCACTATAGATAAGCTGTCACCAGAACAAAGGAAGGATTTTGAATTAATGATGAAGAGCGCTCAGGAGCAATTCATGAAGTCGTTCGTAGAAACCCGTGGGAAAGTTTACCAAAAGTACAAAGTAAAAGTAGTTACTGCCGACGAAGTTGGATCAAGCTCATCCCAAGGCGATAAAGGCATTGCCGATGGCTCAGGCAAGAAAGGTGACGGCCTTCAAGATGGAGTGGTTGAGGATCTTGGTGAAGATAACAACGAAGTGCAACCGCAATTTAACAACTTCCAAGATCGGATTGACTACGCAGTGCAACATGCTTTGATCAACCAATCAGGAGTCCTGGTCAATACCTTCACAAAAATGGTAAAGTATGTGGTTGATGGTACAATAGCTGAGCACCAAGTTATAGGGCCAGTTTATCTTCCAGGAGACGTTTTCCCAAATTACAGAAAATTGGTAACTGGTAACCAACAGTCTGCTACCAATGCACCATCAATCCAGCCGATGGCATCAGCTTCGACTCCAGCACCAGCTGCACCGTCATTGGCACCAAGGCAAATAATTAGTAATCCTTGCCTCTTGTCTAGAGAACAACCGCAACATGCTGGTCAGAATATCAATCGGCGGTCTCAAGAGCAAATTGCTTCAATGTTTTTGCCAACTCAGCCGACTGGTGGATCCATTCAGCACACGCCACCAAGGCAGCAGATAGGTCAGCCGATTCAACAGCAGACAACTCAGCCGATCCAGCAAAAGACGGTCCAGTAGATGCCGACTGGGTTGAGGACGCCTGATAATCGGCAGTCGCGTCAGAATGTGACTCAAGTCATCCCTGAGCATCTGGTACACGTTGTACAACCGGACAATCGGTTGCTGCCCAAGTTATCCCTGAGCAGTTAGTGCGTAATATTCAGCCGAATGTCCAGAACTACCAAGGGAGTAACTTGAATTATCAATACCAGCCCCCTTCACCTCATGTTCACTATCAACAGGGGGGATCGCCTCAGCCTCAGTATGCTCCTAGGTTCAACCAGTTTGAGCCGATACAACAACAAGCGCAAGGGGTGCCTCAGCAGAGACAATGGGCCGTTATGATTGCAGATGTGATGAGGGAGCAGTTTGGGCTTAAGCCGAAGGATACTGGAAACTTGTATCGGCATCCGTACCCTGAGTGGTTTGAGAGGGTTCCATTACCTAACCGATACGAAGTTCCAGGTTTTTCAAAATTCTCAGGACAAGACAATGTGGTGAGGCATCGGCTGTTGATGCTTTAAGGGTTAGATTGTTTCCTTTGTCCTTATCCGGATCGGCATTCACTTGGTTTTCTTCTTTGCCATACAACTCTGTCAATAGTTGGGCCGATTTGGAGAAACAGCTTCACAGTTATTTTTACAGTGGGATCCGTGAGATGAAATTATCTGACCTGACAGCAATCAGACAAAGGCATGATGAATCTGTGCTGGATTACATTCAGAGATTCAGAGAGATGAGGAATAGGTGCTACAGTTTGGCTCTGACCGATTCTCAGCTAGCCGATTTAGCTTTTTAGGGTCTGATAGCTCCGATCAAGGAGAAATTTTTGTCTAAATTATGAGGGAGGTAATAATTATTTTTTTAATATGGCAAAATTACAATAGCATGGATCGAATTTACCCTATTAAATAATAGGTGTTTGCATAGAAGTATAATTGAGGCAAGACCAAAAAAATTAAATGAGTGGTAAATTAATAAGATAAGTAATACTTTAAAGTGGTCACTTATTCTAGAAAAGATGGGCGAGGAGTACGACGCAGTGCGGGACCACCTCAGGGGCCTGCGAAGCCAGGGCTTAACGGGGGCGATGGTGTTCGGCGACTACTTCCGACGTCGCATCGCGCCTCTCCAGGAGCGGTCCCGCGGCGCGTGGGAGTATGTCGGGCACAACGATCCCATGCGCACCCACGTGGGTGAGCGCTGGGACTGGGGTGAAGAGGAAACGCTGATTCCTGACAGGATCCTCCTCCTCTGCAGCGACCGCGACCGGGAGAGTATCCTGGCTGTGATGTCGGCCGTCGGTGCTAGCAGGGGTCTGTCCCGCCGGGGCGGCGCCAGTGGTGGCGGCGACGGCCCAGGTAGCAGCGGCGCGACCGCAGGCGGCAGTCGGACCGGCGGCTCCGTTGGGGGCGGCGGCTCTAGGGCACCCGGTCCGAGCCGTGGGCCCGGGGGAGACTCGGCCGGCGACCCGCAAGGGAAGCGAAAGGTGTCCAAATCTCGGCCGCCTTCTCCCCCGCGCGGAGGGGGCTCCGAGCGAACGGCGGACCGACCACCGGTGGGCCACAAACGCCCTGCCGCGTCCGAGGCTAGACGGAAGAAGAAGTGGTTCCGGAAGATAGGGCAAACGGAGCCGTGCCGGGGGAGCTTCATCGAGCCCCCGAAGTGGACCTTCAAACGCCCCCCTCGCAGGTACGATCGCTAGCACCTGACTCGGTGCCCTCTATCCACCTTGGCCTCTTGCTCCTCCCCCTTCTTTTCCTTCTTAACGTGATCGGGGTTCTCCTGTAGCGGGATTCCATCCCAGGTGGTCTCGACGTCCGATCCCTCGTAGGGGTCAAAATTCAAGTGACCGGATCGACCAGGACCCGGCCGACCCAGTGTTGTGGAGCCTTCGCAGTACTCTAGCGGTGCCCACGGGCCACACGCTGGGTCTGGCTCCGAGTCCGCCACAGCCGAGGTGCAACCGGTCGCGGGTGTTGGCACACGCGGAGGCGAGGACAAAGACAACGACGGGGCTGCAGCGGCACACTTGACGGACGCGGACGACGGACGAGAACGGCTTGACGGAAGGACGAACGCCACGATGACCGGGAACGACGGGAGGACGACGACGACGACGACCGGGGCCGGCGAGGAGGCGACGAGGGACAGCTAGCAGCAGCTGCACGGAGACGAGGACGGCGTGGAACACGCCGCTGCGAATCCGACAACGGAGGCGGCGCAGCGAGACGACGAGCCGGCGAGGAGGAACAACCGACCGGAGGAGTCGTCGACGAGGACGAACGGAGACGACGATAACGAACACCGGCGGGGTTCGGATGGAGGGGAGGCTAGGCCGAGGGCGACCTTGCCGCTGCGATGCCGGAGGTGGAGACGGCGACGTCGGCCGGCGCACTGGCACGGCGGACGGGGCTGCCGGAGGAACTCCGGCGAGGCGGAGGGCGAGACCGACGCGGGCGATGGCGTTCCGGTGAAACCGAGGGCAGGCCGGGGTGGAGGTCGACGCGGCGACGCCGAGGGAGGAGACGGCGCAGCCGGCCCGCACCTGAGTGGCGCGGCAGGGGCAGCTGGAGGCAGTACAGTGGCGGCAACGCCACTGTTTTGCCGGCGAGGACACGTCTCCGGTGATTTCCCCGCGAAACGGAGGGCTGACCGGGGGAGAGGAGGCGGCTGTGAGGCCGAGGGCGGCGACGGCGCGACCGGATGGCGCTCGGGCGAGGAGGGAGAGGCGGCTGGAGGCTGGCCGGCGCTGGAGAGAGAGAAGGAGAAGGCGGGGAGAGGTGATACGACCACGGGGAGGCTCGGGAAGGGGCTAAAACGATAGAACGAAGGATGGGGATTCCATTTTATAGGCGTGGGGAGGGAGCCGGCCACGGGAGGAGCGGGGAACGGCGGCGGAAAAGCCGGCCGGCGGCCATGGAAGGTGGCCGGAGTTGGCGCGTCCGTTCCCGGCGATTGGGGGCGCCATTCAAGGGGGAATTAAGGGGGAAAGAGAGAGGAGGGAAAGGGGATTAATTCCCCCTAATCAATTTTGGAATTCCCGGTTTGAATCACGTGGATTTTGGGGAGGTTTGGCGCTAGGTTTCCGGGGAGAGAGAGAGCAGGTCGTGCGGGAGGAGGAAGACGACCGCACGTGCTGCGCGCGTGCGGGGAGCGGCTCGGTGTGGGCCAGGTGGCTGGGTGGCGCGGCTTGGGCCGGGCGGGAAGGAGGGAGGGGAGGGGCGGCCCAGAAGGAGGAGGAGAGGAGGGAGTGGGCCGGGAGGGGAAGAGGAGGCCCAAGAGAAGGAGAGGGAGAGAAAGAGAGGGAGGAGAGAGGGACTTCAGCCGCGGGCCGAGAGGGAGAGGGGAGAAACCTTGGGCCAGACTTGGCCCAAAGGGAAGGAGAGGGTTATTTTTAGGTTTTTCTTTTTAATAAACTCTGATAATTGTTGTTGTTGTTTAATAAATATTTTTGGTGCTCTGAAAATTCAAGTAAAATTTGAGGGCTCCTTTTAGACCAAGGAGAATTTAACAAAAATTCTCCGGACCACATTCGAATTTTTCTGGCATGTATTTTAGTGTTTGTCAATTTCTTTTCGAATTTTAATTAATTCTATTATTCCTTTTAGAAAATGATTTTTATTTTGGGATGAATTTATCAGGACGTGACAAATCCACCCCCCTTACAGGAATCTCGTCCCTGAGATTCGAGGAGCCTAGCAAGAAGATAGGTTGGGCGGTCTTCTCTTCTTGCCTGACTTCTTCCGTTCCGTCTTCTATAACAAACTTGCCTAGCACAACTTCTCCACTCTGGACTGCTTGGCTCGATCTCCTGTTGCAGATGGAATCTTCTCTTCACCTGACTTGTCCCTGGTTGAACCTTTAGCTGACTTTGACTGGGTTGCGGCACTTGAAGATGGGACTTCAGTTCCAGAACTTCTCATAGTTCATATCTTTGGCGTCAACCTCATACAAGTTACCCACTTCATGTTATGCGTCGATATCAGCTTGTCATTACTAGGATACCATGCTTGGAGCTTCCTTCCAGCTTACCACCAAATGCTTCAGTCTAAGATATCCCACTTACCAAGGATACCCTGTTTGACGACTTGCCACTAACTGCATCATATTAGCTTTCCAGGTCTCCGGGTGCTAGTTACTTCTGCTATTCGATGCAAGGGTCGGTAACTTTGCCTTTGAACTATGTTTCTCAACAGAACCAACTTATCCCACTTGACATGCTTTGACGTCTCCCCAAATGACTTTACTGCTAGACTTGTTATGGTCTGATCGTGATCCTGCCAAATCTAAAGCTTCGTTGTTAGATGTGTTTTTAATCTGACCTCTGTAGACTATCTTCGAACATATCACTTGGTTCATAACTGGGAATAGCTCCCACGAACAAACAACTCGGATTCACTTTCTTTATGTTCAGTGTACTTTCCACTATTCTCATCATGTTGTCATCATTTAGCATTCAACGTATTCCTTTACACCTTCGACCTTGATGAGTTCCTTCCCATTGGATCATCTCCCAAGACATGGCATTGCCTGGTAACTGGTGCCTGCACTTTTCACTCCGTGTAGCATCTGATACCGAGTTGAATATTTCACTCCTTGCCTTCATGAAAACACTTTTACCTAGGTCATCTTGCTTACTCATGATGATTTTTTTTTACCTCAATGACAAGGTGACTGTTGCGGGGCAATTACTATCAGGGGTATTCCTTGAGCGATGCAGAGCATGTTTCTGTTTATCCTTTATCAATCACCTTTCGGCCTACTTCTTTCCTGCTAGAGAACATCTTTGCCAATCTCTTTTATCAATCATCTTTCGGCCTATCTCTAACAGGTGGTACTCTTTAATGTGGGTTGTGGATGCTTCTGGGGACGATGAGGTCCTTTGGCTTGCTGCCTTTCAGTGAAACCTTGAAGTGTTTCGCCAAAAGCTATACTAACTATCGTTGCCTTTGATCCGAAAAAGACACATCTGAAACTCTTAGTCCAAACAAATGTCTCTTTGGTTACTCGCTTGATTTTCTTTTCCATCAGCAGGTTGGTTATTAACTCGAGGTTAGAACATGGTTCCTCTGAAATGAGACCCTAGGTCTCCTTTGACAGTAAACAATTATACACATAATCCCATATCAGCATCTTCCGAAAGAGTCCTCATAGAACTTGTTTTTGTTACACATTTCTCCCTTATTACATGAATACAAGGCCCTACCTTAAACAAAAAGGGAAGGTGCTTAACATCGGTACATTGCATCCTCAACATGAATCATCCATAAACATAGCAAAAAACATGAATATATTTATTTATTACATGATTGCTGCAAACTCCCGATTACAGTGATAAGTAGCGAACTGAAAATCACAAACATGGATACTCATTCTGATTCTGGAGAGATATAGCTGGCATTGTTCTAGTGACTGCATCCTTGATTGGTTCTGTGATGATGTGATAGGACTGCATATTGCTATCATTCACAGGAGAAGCTTCCTTCTGATTGCTGTTTGAAGCGGATGACGGTCTTTTGCTTGGTATCGCCCTCCTGAGGTTGATTGCCCTTTGCTCGGCCTGGAGTAGGTCGGGGAGAGACACAACTTCTTCCATCGACGACAATTCTTTGTTGAGGCTGTCGGTGTAGAGAATGGTTGGTGCTGAAGATATTATTGCTATGATTTATTGCAGGGTCAGGTGCAGCAGGAGGAGCATTGGTGCTGTGGATGATATCGTCGATGTTGCTGTTGGAGCTGACTAGCTGATGAGACAATCGTAGGGTTGTTCGTTGGATTTCTGCGGTCTTGGTCAACAACACACTGAGTTGGCAATCCTTGGGCACATGGTTTGTACCTTCGCACAGAAAACATGTCACCTTGCGGGTGGGACACTCCCCGGGTGGATGGTCTTCTTCACAATGAGGGCAGAGTGTGAGACACCTGCTAGCAACGTGTCCAATTTCTCCACAACGGGTGCATGCCTTTGATTCCATCTCTTCCTCACCAAGATGTCGGGGAGACTCATCTTCATCATCCGAGGAGACTTGATCTGACCCTTCACTATCAGATACTCTGCCACCATGGCTTAGGAGGTGCTGGGTCAACTGTCGTGCACCTCGGAAGGTATTTCCTCTTTGACGTCTAGGAATAGTTATCCCTGCTGGAGGCCATTCGGTGCTGGTAATAGTCATCTTACGTACTTCTTCTTCAGTTCGCATCAGCGCTTTTCTCTTCTGATTCTTACTCTTCTTGCCTTTGGCTTGCTTAGTACGTGACCCCACGTGGTACGAAAGGCTAGGAGGAAAGCATTTCCTTGGATTCAATGGATTCTCTCCATTGGGTTCTCTACTTTGTACACTAGCCTGCAAGCTTGACTTGGTGCGAGGAGGCTGGTTTAGCGATGTCTGCCCGGCTAAACCAAAGGAAGGGGCTTCTTTGGCATATACCCATGGACAATTCAGGGCATAGTGTCCTTGCTCTCTACAATCATGACAAAAGGGGACATGCTCTTCTGGCATTGAAAGCTCATTGACCTGGGTGGCAAATGCTCGATCAAACACATACTGATTTTGGTCTTGACTTCCAACCAATGGTAGCTGTGAACTAAGCAGCATGCTTGGAATGGACCAAGGGTGTGCCCTTGTTAACTCTCTTGAGGCCAGTGGTGGATTGAGTTGAAAACTTGAGTTACTTGAGGCATACCCGCTGACATTCTTTCCTTTTTCTCTGTTAAACATCTGTGACAGGGATTGAGGTGAGAGAGGAAACAAGCCAGGAAAGAATAGACCAGAACTAGGGACCAGACCTTAAAGGAACTAACTCTTTTTGTTGATGTGTTGTTTGTTTTGCTTATTCTGCAAGTTGATTAAGCAAACAACCTAGCATGGTCACATCACAACCCACCGATGCAAACCACGCACTACACACACAAGCAAGGAAACACACGACTAACAACACTATCCTAGAGGACGGCTTAGGTTCTACGACTGGTTCCGAAGATCTTCACTCCTTCACAGCTGGCTTCACTGCTTCCTCCACTTCGCTAGCGGATCCTGCAGTCTTCCGGAGCTTCGGCAAACAACTGACGATGTCTTTTTCTTCACTGACCTGACCATCTAGTACTAGTTGAAATCCGAAGAAGGAAGAAGGGAGTAAACCTTTTGCAAATAGCATTAGGGGAAGGAGAAAAAAGGAACTTTCGCAAATAGCTTTATTTATAAAATATGTCCTTAGGTTTTATCCACTTGGCTTATCCTACAGTCGAGATGGCTCTGATACCATCTTGTCGCGACCGAGAAAAATACATTTTCCCGAACGCTAGTGTATTAATCCCCGTCCCAGGAAAAGCCGGGGTACACCACACAAACATGGTATAAAAGGCACATCTTTATTATATCGATAATATTTACATTATTACAAAGGCACTTAAGGCCTGACAATCAAAAATAAACAGCAGCGGACTAGCGGGCCTACGGCTCCATCTTCACAGGCGCTCAACTGGGGTATAAGCCAGGACTCCACCTAAGACTTCTTCTCCAAAGCTTCTCTTACTGAAGGGGGGGAAAGATTGAGCAAGAATGAGTACAACCACAGTACTCAGCAAGCCACACCGGCAGATGCATGATTAATGCAAGGGGATACAAGGGGTAATAATATAGGGGTTAAGTTTTGCAGAAAACAGCATTTAAAAGTCACTTAGTTGCCCAAAGCCATTTTATAAAGACGATCCTAGAGTTACACAGTGTTATTAATCAAGGCCGTGAACCCTCACGAACCTGCCTTAACCCAAGGCCTACGATGACTCAGACCGAACTGGCAACCCGACCTTGGGTCCCAGCTCGTCCCAAGCCAACCCAGGCCAACCATTCCACATTTTAGTTGTTAAGCAAATTTTAAGAATTAAAACACTAACTTGGGTACATTGCTCGGCTTGCCCATAACCGAGGGCGCGGCTATTCGAATAGATTATACTCTGATCAGAGGTGTACATCTTTACCCACAAGACACATCTTCCTCACGTGTAACCACGTGCCACATACCACCACGGTATACGGACGGAAGACGTGACATAGTTCCCAACCCATCCTAGCTATAAACAAGAGTACCGACCCAACCCCACCAACGGCCGGAACCCCTGGGACAGGCAGGCAGGATTGAGCCCCTAGCATCACGACACCAGCCCTGTGCCATGACATCTCGACTACCGAGCCGCAGCTCGTGTAGCCTTCATTTGTCCTAGAGATGTCCATCGACCCCCGACTTCGTCCATCTCCATCCGTGTACTTTTGTTTATAACCAGACTGAGCCACAAACTAAGCCTTACCCACTAGACATGTGGAAGTACGGTAGTGCTTTGCAACAGAGGCCCGAGCTTAATCCTTATATTGGCCGGGGTGCTACTTCCCACAACTGGCATGCACCCAAACCCCACCGAAAAATAGGTTTTAGGGGCTTTGAAAGAGGAAGAGAGGGGTATGTCCAATTCCACCATAAGCCAACCATTCCATAGTATCCAAGAGATATGAATATTCCCAAAGTCTAAAGTTATAAAAACCACCTAATGTTGTCCTATTAATCAGCGAAGCATCTACCTAAATTCATACTAGTGGAACCATGAATAGAGTACCCACTAGTTGGGGTTTTGTTTATTCTAGGGTGAACAAGATAATAATAACAATAGCAATAATAATGTCTTAACAAAGGTAAATAGGCATGGCTAAATAAAACAGCGATAACGCGGGAATTTAAATAAAGCGGTAATGCATTAATTTAAATCAAAATAATTTTATAAACTGGGATTCAATATGCTCAAGGATGATGTGACTTGCCTTGCTCAAAGAGAACGGCCTTCCGAACCTTTGGCGACGACCGCAAACCACGCTTCGAGAACCTCCGGAACGACAGAAGCTACGCGAAGCACACAAGCAAAGCTACAAGCCTATAAAGAAGCAATAACAATACATAAAAAGAAAGCACACGGTTCTTTAGGTTATAACAAACATTAGGAGACTTGAACGGGTTGATTCAGAGTTCGTATGACCAAGATATGATCATCCGAAGTTTAGTGCTGTTATATGGAGATTTGCGGATTATTATAATTAGGTTTTTCAACTATAAAACATGTGGAAGCGCTAGCCTGGAAAAGACAGGAAGGCTGCGCTGTTGACATGCGGACCCCACATGTCAACCTAAAGGACCACGGTAGACCGAGTACACAGAGACGGTCCACGGGTCGACGGAAGCGGACCCCATGTGTCAACCGAGGCGAGTGGCCGACAAACGGACTCCACTAAACACCACGCGGGCTGCACACGTGGAAACAACGCGGCTACCAAGCGGGCACACTAACACGGACACTACACGGTCACCACCCGCACACGTGAACGACTACCGACACCGGTACACGGGTACCGGGGTCGACAACCGCACAACGGGTACGGGGCGACAACGAAAGGACAAGGACGGGGCAGCGAGAGGACGGATCCTTACCACTACGCGACGAGGCGAGGGAACGACAACGACGAACGGGCGCGGCGGAGACGGCCGGGAACGACGGAGACGAAAGGCGAGGGGACGACTTCGGCGGTGATCCTTGGATGAAGGCGAGACGCGGCCAGCACAAGGCTTGACGACGCGGAGGCGAGGACGAAGACAACGACGGGGCTGCAGCGGCACACTTGACGGATGCGGACGACGGACGAGAACGGCTTGACGGAAGGACGAACGCCACGATGACCGGGAACGACGGGAGGAGGACGACGACGACGACCGGGGCCGGCGAGGAGGCAACGAGGGACAGCTAGCAGCAGCTGCACGGAGACGAGGACGGCGTGGAACACGCCGCTGCGAATCCGACAACGGAGGCGGCGCAGCGAGACGACGAGCCGGCGAGGAGGAACGACCGACCGGAGGAGTCGTCAACGAGGACGAACGGAGACGACGACAACGAACACCGGCGGGGTTCGGATGGAGGGGAGGCGAGGCCGAGGGCGACCTTGCCGCTGCGATGCCGGAGGTGGAGACGGCGACATCGGCCGGCGCACTGGCACGGCGGACGGGGCTGCCGGAGGAACTCCGGCGAGGCGGAGGGCGAGACCGACGCGGGCGACGGCATTCCGGTGAAACCGATGGCAGGCCGGGGTGGAGGTCGACGCGGCGACGCCGAGGGAGGAGACGGCGCAGCCGGCCCGCACCTGAGCGGCGCGGCAGGGGTGGCTGGAGGCAGTACAGTGGCGGCAACGCCACTGTTTTGCCGGCGAGGACACGTCTCCGGTGATTTCCCCGCAAAACGGAGGGCTGTCCGGGGGAGAGGAGGCAACTGCGAGGCCGAGGGCAGCGACGGCGCGACCGGACGGCGCTCGGGCGAGGAGGGAGAGTCGGCTGGAGGCTGGCCGGCGCCGGAGAGAGAGAAGGAGAAGGCGGGGAGAGGTGATACGACCACGGGGAAGCTCGGGAAGGGGCTAAAACGATAAAACGAAGGATGGGGATTCCATTTTATAGGCGTGGGGAGGGAGCCGGCCACGGGAGGAGCGGGGAACGGTGGCGGAAAAGCCGGCCGGCGGCCATGGAAGGTGGCCAGAGTTGGCACGTCCGTTCCCGGCGATTGGGGGCGCCATTCAAGGGGGAATTAAGGGGGAAAGAGAGAGGAGGGAAAGGGGATTAATTCCCCCTAATCAATTTTGGAATTCCCGGTTTGAATCACGTGGATTTTGGGGAGGTTTGGCGCTAGGTTTCCGGGGAGAGAGAGAGCAGGCCGTGCGGGAGGAGGAAGACGACGGCACGCGCGCAGCGCGTGCGGGGAGCGGCTCGGCGTGGGCCAGGTGGCTGGGTGGCGTGGCTTGGGCCGGGCGGGAAGGAGGGAGGGGAGAGGCAGCCCAGGAGGAGGTGGAGAGGAGGCAGTGGGCCGGAAGGGGAAGAGGAGGCCCAAGATAAGGAGAGGGAGAGAAAGAGAGGGAGGAGAGAGGGACTTCGGCCGCGGGCCGAGAGGGAGAGGGGAGAAACCTTGGGCCAGACTTGGCCCAAAGGGAAGGAGAGGGTTATTTTTAGGTTTTTCTTTTTAATAAACTTTGATAATTGTTGTTGTTGTTTAATAAATATTTTTGGTGCTCTGAAAATTCAAGTAAAATTTGAGGGCTCCTTTTAGACCAAGGAGAATTTAACAAAAATTCTCCGGACCACATTCGAATTTTTCTGGCATGTATTTTAGTGTTTGTCAATTTCTTTTCGAATTTTAATTAATTCTATTATTCCTTTTAGAAAATGATTTTTATTTTGGGATGATTTTATCAGGACGTGACAACAGCTCCCAGTCTCGCGGGGGTCCAGCAGCACTCCGCCGTCCCGGGGGCGGACCGCGACTTTTTCTTCTCCAACTCCCGTGGGTATGGAGCCACTCCTGCAGGTGCTCGCCGCCGCCTATTCCACCGTCCGGGAGGGGTCAACGCCCAAGTTCAAGCCCTGACGGACGAGCGGGCGGCCCTGGAGGCGGAGTGGGCGCAGCTCGCGGCGGACTGCGCGCGGGTTGACGAGGGGCGCCACGCCATGGACGACATGGTGGAGGTGGGGCGCAAAATGCGCCAAGCCCAACTGGCAGAGATCCAGTCGCGCGAGCAGATGCTGCACTCGGTCATACGGGAGACGGAGGAGGAGCGGCAGGCGGCGATCATCGCTTCAAGCGTCCTGCAAGAGGCGCTGGGCGAGATCCCCTTGCAGTACGAGGCCCACGCCGAGGATCTGGCGAAGAGGGTCGAAGACGCATGTGGAGACCTCGACGCGGCTGCCGCCCAAGAGCAGCGGGCATCGGAGGTCGACGCCTCGCTGCGGGCTCGGATGGCGGCGCTCGAGGCCGAGTGCAAGGCCTTAGACGAGCATGCCCGCTCCATGCAGGAGTTCGAGGCCACGATCCGTCGACTGATCGAGCTCCTCGACCGTAACCAGCGCGAACAGGATGAGCGCGGCCGGGAACAGGCGCAGCGAGCCCGGGAGCTGGAGGAGCATGCTCGGGCGCTAGAGGAGCATGCCCGGGCGCTGGAGGAGCGAGCGCGCATGCTAGACCATGGCGAGACCACCTTGGCCGCCCACGAGAGAGTGGTGGCCGAGGCGGAATCCTCCCTTCGCCTCCGTGAGGAGGCCGCAGCCAAGCGCAACCTGACCACCCTCACCGCAGAGGCTTTGGTGGCTCGCCGTGCGGAGGAGCTGCGGCTTCGAGAGGACGCATGCCAGGAACGGGAGGCCGCGCTTGCCGAACGCGAGGCCGAGGCATGAGGAGGTGGCGGCGTGCCGACTGGGCGAGCAACTAACCAAGCGTGAGGAGGCCATTGCTGGGCACGAGGCCCAGCATCTGGAGAGCGCCCGTGTTGAGCGCGCGGCGATGGCGGTGAGGACTTCCGAGCTGGAGGCCCGGGAGAAGGAGTTGGCGGCAGGCGGGCAGCCCGGCGGGGCGGAATTGGTCAGCCAGCTTGCCGCGGCTCAAGACACTCTCGCCGACCTGGGCGCCTGGTGTAGGACCAAGCTGGGGAGATTGTGACCCTCCGCCACCTCGCGACGAGTTTGGGCCTGGCCAACTCTCCGATGCCATCAAACGGCTGGAGCGCGCGGTGCGCTGGGTAGGCATCTCCATGCGCCGGGACAGGAATAGTCGCCAAACAGCTCACTGGTGAACTGGGTGTTGTTATCTATAATGAAGCGGTTGGGCACTTCGAACCGGGACATGATGCCCCTGATGAACTTGAGGGCGGAATGCTCATCTATCTTGACGACCGGGTAAGCCTCGGGCCACTTGGTAAACTTGTCAATAGCGACGTACAGGTGCTGATACCCGCCTCGGGCCGCTTTGAAGGGTCCTAGGATGTCCAGCCCCCAGACCGCGAAAGGCCAAGAGAGCGGGATGACCTGCAAGGCTTGGGCCGGCTGGTGGGTTTGCTTGGCATGGAATTGGCATGCCTTGCATCGCCGGTCCCATTCTTGGGCATCTTGCAATGCAGTCGGCCAGTAAAAACCTTGTCGGAAGGCTTTACAAACCAATGTGCGTGAGGCCGAATGGGCCCTGCACTCACCCTGATGAGCATCGGCAATGAGCTCTATGCCTTGCTCTCGAGAAATACACTTCAAGAGTATCCCATTGGCGGCACACCGGTAGAGGGTCTCTTCTACGAGCACATACCGCTTAGAGATATGCGCGAGCTTCTCATCTTCTGTGCCATCCTCAGGAAGAGGATACGCCCGAATGTCAGTCATCCAAACGACCTGACGAGGGGGGTCAGGGTCGACCCCCTCAGGCCCCGAGACCCGTGGGTCGTCAGGGGTCGGGGCGGAGACCGTGGTGCCGGGGTCCCTTGGGTGGTCCAACCGCGCCGATGGCTGTGCGAGTCTTTCCTCGAAGGTCCGAGGGAAGGGTGGGGCTCATGCTGACGCAATGTGCAACAACTCGTCAGCGACTGCGTTGTCGCGTCGGGGTATGTGCCGGAGCTCGAGTCCGTCAAAGTGGCGTTCCATGCGTCGCACTTCGCGGACGTAAGCGTCCATTTGCGGGTCGGTGCACTGGTACTCCTTGGAGACTTGATTTACGACCAGCTGGGAATCGCCTAGGACTATGAGGCGGCGGATGCCCACTCTGGCCACCGCCCTTAATCCCACTAGGAGTCCTTCATATTCCACCATATTGTTCGTGGCTCGGAAATCGAGCCGAACGACGTACTTGAGGACATCCCCGCTCGGCGAAGTCAGCGTGACTCCGGCCCCTGCACCTTGAAGGTTGAGGGAGCCGTCAAAGTGCATAACCTAGTGCACCGCGCAAATGTCGGCGTTTGGGTCTCCTCCATCTCCAAGGAGGGAGGGAACTTTGGACGGAACAGGGTCGTCCGCCGAGGTCCACTCCGCGATGAAGTCAGCCATAACCTAGCTTTTGATCGCATGCTGTGGTTCGAAGTGCAGGTCAACCTAAGCGAGCTCGATGGCCCACTTTACGACCCGACCAGTACCCTCTTGGTTGTGCAAGATTAGGCCGAGAGGGTAAGACGTCACGACGAAAACCCGATGCGCTTGGAAGTAGTGGCGCAATTTCCTTGAGGCTATTAAGACTGCGTAAAGCATCTACTGGGCCTGTGGGTATCGGGTTTTCGCGTCTCGGAATGTCGTCGGGGGACGAGGGGCCATCGCCAGTAAAGGGGGCCCCTGGTCCCTTCTGATGGCCGGGCTCGCGACGCGTGTTGCCTTCGTCGCGCTCAACTACAAGGGCGGCACTCACCGCGTGGGGTGTCGCAGCCAAGTAGAGCAGCAACGGTTCCTCTGGCCCCAGGGCTACCAGGATGGGGGGGAAGTGAGGTAAGCTTTCAGCTAATTGAGAGCTTGCTCCGCTTCCTCCGTCCATACAAACGGCCCAGGGCGTTTGAGGAGCTTGATTAGGGGCAGCGCCCTCTCTCCCAGCCTCGATATGAATCGACTTAGAGCGGCCATGCATCCCGTGACGCACTGCACATCCCTAAGCTTGCTGGGGGGGCGCATCCTCTCTATCGCGCGTATTTTCTCGGGATTAGCTTCTATGCCTTGGGAGGAGACCAGAAAACCGAGGAGTTTGCCCACCGGCACACCGAACACACACTTTTCGGGGTTCAGTTTCATGCGCGTGGACCTAAGACTGTCGAAAGTCTCGGCCAAGTACTGCAACAATGTGTCCTGGTGGTGCGTCTTTACCACCAGGTCATCGACATACGCTTCTACATTGCGCCCTATTTGATTACTCAAAGTAATGCGAGTCATGCGCTGAAAAGTAGGACCTACATTCTTGAGTCCAAAAGGCATAGTTGTATAACAAAAGGTGCCTACAGGAGTAATGAAAGCAGTTTTTTCCTCATGCGGATCTGGTGATACCCAGAGTAGGCATCTAAGAAAGACAAAAGGTCGCACCCCGCAGTGGAGTCGACTATCTAATCTATGCGTGGTAAAGGGCAGGGATCCTTTGGGCATGCCTTGTTGAGGTCCGTGTAGTCGATGCACATTCGGAGCTTGCCGTTGGCCTTCGGGACGACCACCGGGTTTGCCAACCACTCTGGGTGGATGACTTCTCGGATGAAGCCGGCCTCCAGGAGCTGCGTCACCTCCTCTCGGATGAAGGCTTGCCGCTCCGGGGCTTGGCGCCGTACTTTCTGCCAAATGGGTCGCGCACCCGGCCGCACAGCGAGGCGGTGCTCGATCACCTCCCTAGGACCCCGGGCATATCTGACGGCTTCCATGCGAAGACGTCGGAGTTCACCCGCAGGAAGGAGACGAGCGTGCTTTTCTATTTGGCGTCCAAGGTACCGTCAATCTTGGCGGTTTTGGACGGATCATCGCCAAGGGAAATATCCTTGACGGGGACCTCGTCGGCCGAAGCGAGGCGCTTCTTCGAGGCGCGGGACGCTGAGGACTCCGAGGGCTGCGGCTCGGTGGCTGCCACCAAGTTGTCGGCGCGCTGCTCCGCGCAGGCCAGGGCGACCTTCACATCGTCAAAGACAGTGATGGGGTCACTGGGGCCCGGCATCTTCATCTGGAGGTAGGCGGCCATGAACTTCACCAACGAGGGCCTGCCCAGGACCGCATTGTATGGCAGATTGAGGTCCGCCACGTCGAAGTCGATCCGCTCGGTGCGGAAGTTGGTGGAGTCACCAAAGGTCAACGGGAGCTCAACGTGACCCAGAGGCCACCTATGTCCCGGGGTCACGCCAATGATTGGCAATGACGGCTGGAGCTTCATTCCCGGAGCCTTGAGAGCGTCAAAGGTAGCTGGGGAGATGATGCTGAGGCTGGCTCCCTCGTCGACCAGGACACGCTTCATCTTGACGTTGTGGATGGTGGGGGAGACCACGAGGGCCAACTTCCCTCCCCGAGTGAGCACTGTCGGATGGTCGCTCTGGTCGAAGGTGAGTTTCACCTCCGACCAGCGCGCCTTCCGTGCCGCCTCGTGAGTTGGGACGGCGGCCAGAAGCTCACGCCTCATGGTCTTGAAGCCGCGGCGGGAGGTGTGAGCGCAAGCCCCCCCGTCGAGAGTGGCGACGGTTCCCTGATGTATCTGGAATTCCAGATCCTTGCTGTCATCGCCGTCATCAGCGGGGGCCTTCTTCTTGGCCTCCCCTCGCCGGTCATTGGCGGGGGTCGCGGGGGCTTTGCCCTCCCATCGACTCTGCCGCTTCTCCTCATCGGCCTTCCGGAACCGCTCGGCCAAGTTCTTGACCGAGCGGCAGTCGGCGAGGCTGTGCCGATAGGTGTTGTGCACCGAGCACCACTTGTCTGCCGACCGACCCTCGCCGGAGGGAGCAGTGGAGCTCGGCTTGTCGCCGGTGGCTTTTTCCTTGCGCGGGAGCCGTGAGGGCCCATCGGCCGCAAGGACGTGGCCCTCGTCATCGGAGCGGGCCGGCTTCCTTTTTCCCCTCCTATCTCGTCGCTTAGGACGTGGCCCTCGTCATCGGTGCTGGGCGAGTTTCAGGCCCATGCCTCCTCCTTCCGCGCCACCTTGTCTGCCAGCTCGAAGAGCTCGGCAGTGGTCATGGGCTCCTTGGAGGCAATCTTCTCTAGCATGCGGTTGTGCCGCACGCCATTCCGAAATGCATAAACGACCGCGTGGGCCGGAATGCATGGAATAGTGTTGCGGACCTGGCAGAAGCGTTGTATGTACGAGCGGAGGGACTCATCGTCCTTCCATTGCACAGTATGCAGCTCTGCCTCCTCTCCTAGGCGGGGGTACGTGCCCTGGAAGTTCGTGATGAAAACTGCTGGCACAGGTCCACCCAGGAGTGGATGGAGTCGGGGGGCTGGGGCATCAGCCAGCCGCGCGCCTGACCGTTGAAGGCCATGGGGAAGTAATTCGCCATGACCCGTTCATCGCCCCCCCACTGCCGTGATGATCGTGGTGTAGATCTGGAGGAACTCGGAGGGATTAATGCTGCCATCATACTTCTCCGTGAGGTTGGGACGAAACTTCGGGGGCCACCGGACGTTCTGGAGACTCACAACGAAGCCCCTACAACCAGTCCATCCAGGGGTGAACGTGGGGGGCGGGCCGCCTCGCAAGGAGGAACACTACACTCTGGAGGAGGATGCGCCTTCTCCCATGCGGGCAGCACGGCGCTCGTCCTGGCGTCGCTCGATGTTGATCCGAGCGTCCTGCTCCCCGTAGAGGCCATCGTGATGCCTCTGATTTCCCGAGGCCCCCGACGATGTTGGGGCCGTGGACCGCCTCGAGGTCATGGCTGACCGACGGGCGCTCCTTTTCACCGATGAGGAAATGGTGGGGGGGTGCGTGACATACCAGTGGCGGTGGAACGGCCACCCACAGCCAGCTACCGCTGGGTAGTGGTGACCAGGTTGGCGACGTCGTCCAACCATCGCCTGACGGGGGTCTCCGGCTCCGAGTTCACGGGAGGATGCCGTAGAAGGGCTCCCGCTGTCCGAAGCGCGCCTCGGGGCGAGCCGCTGTCGCCGTATGTCAGGCGGTGTCGCGCTCCGATGCGCCATGGCTTCCCCCTGCCCGGAGGCGGGGAGAGGGCTGAGCCACCCGACCGGGTGGGATCCTCCCTCCGCGAGGGGTCGCGGCGGGGCGGAGTCCGAGAGTTGCGGCGACGGTGATGGGGGCCGCGGCTCCCGCTAGCATCCTCACTCCCGAAGGGAGTGGGGGTGTGCACCACCACTTCTTCCTTCAAGACCTCGACCATGATCGTCGAGGCCGGAGGAATACTTGGGGCGGAAGAAAACGACTTCTCTTTGAAGCGCCACCTGGTGCGCCAGCTGTCGAGAAGTGATCCTCTCTAGCCTTTTGTGAGTTCGGCCGGGGGAAAGGGTTTGCCTCTCGAGATCGTGTATCCTCCCTGAGGGTTTCTAGATCGCGTATGGGCGACAAGATTATATAGGTTCAGGACGCTATGGAGCGTAATACCCTACTCCTGTGTGTGGGATTTATGGTTGAGTGTTACAAAGGTTCCTGAACTCCGGAGAGCGCTCTTGATCTTCTCCTTCTAGAGCTCAGGCCTACTGAGTGTCGTCCCTTTTCTCGGTGGGCAAGGTCCTCCTTTTGTAATTCAAGGGGATACCACATGCGCCGCTTCCACTTACTCTTTGACGGGAGGGGGACCCACTTTACCTTGACTGGACCATGATCCGTGCCTTCGCCCGGAAGCTAAGAGCAGTCCGTCCTTGAGTGGGACCTAGCGCCGCCCCCCGCCTGACACAGGGGACAACCCTGTCATTCCTTCTTAAATGAGTGAAGACTTGTGGCGGTCCTCCTCACGTGGAGGGAACTCCGGATAATGCTCCGATGGGACGGGACATACCTGCCTCCACTCCGCTGAAGACAGAGGCGAACGTGGGGGCACGACCACCCATCCAATCGGACGTGACCGGTGACAGGCCTGTCACAGTCTGGTCACACTCGATTGACGTGGGTTAGTCGGACGGCACCACACGTCTGCCCTTACAGCATTAAACGCGGTGAGGGACAGTTGGGGCGCCGCGCGCATTGATGGCGGTTCAGCCTAGGTCTCCTTCCCGCACGCTCCCCCCGCCACATGACAGTTGGGCGAGGGCCTTGGGGCGAGGCAGCGCGAGGGCCCGAAGGGCGTGACGTGGCACCCCGAGGCCCCCCGGCTGCTTCTGCGACTCGCGAGGCGCGGGGGGAGGGCCAGGCTATAGAGTCACGTGGCTGGATGGGAAGGTAACATCCCCTCACTTTGCATACCCCCAGGCCCATATCTCCGACAGATATAGTAGTGATGACCCCGTATTGAAGTAAAGGGAGCAGGGCCCCAAACATCAGAATAACCAAGAACAAAAGGATGCTTGTACACAAACTCACTAGGATGATAGGGAAGTTGTATCTGTTTACCAAGTTTACAACCATGACATTGATTTAAGGATATATCTCCAGTCATAGACCCTAATAAACTTTGACAAACTAAAGGTGACAGACGAGAGCCACAAAGATGGCCCCAACAATGATGCCACTGAGTGAAGGATGCTATAGCAGAAGCAAGGAAAGAAAACAGTCAGTCAAGCTCCCAAAGATGCTGTGAATAATGGAAGCGAGGGCCAATACCAACCAGGAGACCCGTGCTATGATCCTGAACACAACGCGAGTCAAAATCAAGAATAACATGGCAACCGTAATCAGCAAGTTGTCCAACGAACATGAGCTGTATGGTCAGATTTGGAACATAGGAAATGATAGGAACACTAAACGAAGAAAGGAGAACAACAACAGAAAGAGGGGTACAATCGGTGGTTCAGACAGTTATAGGAACTGAAGGAGAACAAATAGACGAAAGGCAAGACTTATCTGATATCTTATGGAAGGAAACACCATAATCAAGAATCCATGGAAAAAATACCTGAAGCAGATGATAATCTCTCATTGGAAGAGTGAGAACCATAAATAGCAGAGCCAGATTGTGCAGAAGTCAAAGCAGCCGAACCAACTAAACCTATCAAATCAGAAGTAATGAGGCGATGTAGTAACGTAAGGATCTCCTGTGTATCTAAACTGCTAGGACTCTTTTGAGAAGAAGAGCCAGTACTCTTTGAAGAAGAACCCCCAGCTATCTGAGAAGAATGACCATGCCGCAAATCCTTCTTCTTTCGAAAGCAAAACGACTCCACATGTCCATCTTCATTACAATAAGTGCAGTGAACATGACTGCTGGTAGATGCCACAACTGGAGAAGAAGTATGTGCTGGTGAAGTAAAGGAAGTAGCTATCGGTGATGAAGATACCGAAGTTGTAGTACGAAAAGCTAATACTGAAGAAGGATGTGCTAGAATACCCGCTTCTCGAAGATGAATCTCCTCAGAACAAATCTCCTTGAGAGCTTCCATGAGAGTAACACGGGGGGTGCCGAGCAAGCAACTGTGCACAAATCGACTCATACTCGGAGCGAAGACGGGTGAGAACTATGTTTTGCTAAATCAACAGGAACCTCATGGCTTCAAAGATGAAGAGGCAGGAGTGTTCCACACAAAGTTCAAGCAGGTAATTATTGGAGAGAGGAAAAAAATCGTTTCTAGGGAGATGAGAAGTCTAACCTAGTTCTGGCTTAAGAATTAGCACTTGTATTCATCTAAGAAGCACTAGACCCAAATATATATAGGTATATATGTAGAAAACCCCTTGTACAAATAGAAAATAGATATCCGTCTAACAATAACCTTACAAAAATTAGGTATAGTGGAATGAGTTGCGAAAGCCTTGTTTATAAAAGCAAACAGATATTGCAAAACTATTATTAGCTAGTAGGTAATATGTAACCTGAAATTAATTTTACCAACATAGCATTTATTATATTGGAACCGTAGGAAGACAATTATATAGTAAAAATTATGTTTGCTATCCCATAGAATGATTCTATGTCTAGTTTGGCATGATGATTCAGTGGGCTATTAGTAAAATTTGTTCCTCTATATACATATGTCGGCCCAGAGTAAGAAAATTTGAGAAAATTGGACCAAGGAAGCATTTGAAATTTGCTACCTGGGTATAGAATATGGGACTAGAAAGGAAAACGTACGAATTACCCCCGCAAACTATCGCGGTCGTCTGAATTACCCCCCCCCGAACCACAAAACCGGGTATTCTTCTTCACCCTCAACTATGCAAACCGGACAAATTACCCCCCTGGACCCAATCCGCTATGGATTTGGTCCACGTGGCGTACGCGTGGCAATCCAGTCAGCACTCCATTTTTTTAAAAAAATAGGACCCACCTATCATCTCCTCATCATCTCTTCCTCTCTCTTCACTCTCTCACTCTTCCTCTCTCTCTCAAACGGGTCGGCGGCGGCGTGCGGGGGAGGACGCGGCAGCGGCGTGCGGGTGGTGGCGGAGCGCCGGGGAGGATGCAGCGGCTGCGTGCGGGCGGTGGCGGAGTGCCAGGGAGGACGCGGCGGCGGGTGGGCGGTGGCGGAACGCCGGGGAGGACACAGCGGCGGGCGGGCGGTGGCAGAGCGCCGGGAAGGACGCGGCGGCGGCAGGCGGCACCGACGAGGGTGGATGAGGAGGAGGACGATGAGGATGGAGCGCACGGCGGTGGCGGCAACGGCGGGGGATGACGAGGTCGACGACGAGGATGCTGGCTGCGGCGGCCCTTTCGGAGAGGCGAAGCGCAGGGACGACGCGGCGGCGGCGGGCAGGGCAGAGGAGGTGGCGGAGCGCCGGGGGCAGGGCATGAGGAGGCGGCCGCTCGGCGCTGCTTCCCCCCTCCCTCCTCTCTCTCTCTCTCTGTATGGCACCGACGGGACAATGGGCACAGCAGGGGCGGCGCACCTCCATCGCCATCCTCGTCGTCGTCCTCATCATCGCCCTCCGCCACCGCCTCCGCGTCACCCGCCGCCGTGTGCTCCATCCTCATCGTCGTCCTCCTCATCACCCCTTGTCGGCGCCGCCTGCCGTCGCCGTGTCCTCCCCGGCACTCTGCCACCGCCTACCCGACACCGCGTCCTCCCCGGCGCTCCGCCACCGCCCGCATGCCGCCGCTACGTGCCCGTGTCCTCCCCCGCACGCTGCCGCTGACCCGTTTGAGAGAGAGAGGAAGAGTGTGAGAGAGAAGAGAGAGGAAGAGTGGATAAGGAGATGACAGGTGGGTCCCAAAATTTTTTTTATGTGAATTGCACCTTGAGCCACCTTTGATTACCATTGTTACAATGTGGACTAGACTAAAGCCAAACTTTTTACTTTGGGCCAGATATCTTTACATGATGTTTCAATTTGGACTCCCTTCTTCCTCCTCCAACTCTCTTCCTCCTCTCTCTCCTTCAATCTGTAAAGTCTTCCAAAGAATTCAAAGGGTAGTTTGCATTTTCAATCATCAACTAGCTAGTGCTTGTTGCTTAATTTCAAGGAAAGCAGAGGGTGCACAACAAGTATTCCTACTGGTAGCAAGTAGCATATGAAGAAGCTGGCCGGCAATGACATACAGTTGCTGCTACTTTCTGAACTGACTATAAGAACTAAGCCAAGTACTTCCTCCATTTCATAATATAAGACTTCGTAGCATTACGCACATTCAAATGGATGTTAATGAATCTAGATATATATGCGTGTCTAAATTCATTAACATCCATATGAATGTGGGCAGTGGTAGAAAGTATTATATTATGAAACGGAGGGAGTAGCAGACAGCCACGCTAAAGCTCATGCTCGACCTCCGCTAGTGCTATACGTGTTGCGCGCCTGCGCTAAATTTCCACATGTGCCGCTCGCACTTCAGCAAGTTTTGCAGTGCTCAAGCTCCGCCTTCCCAGTGCCGCCTACATTTGAGCTCGAGCTCAATTTCGGTGGGTGGCTGCCCTGTGAAGGGTTTTCCTTCTTGACTTCTCATGCACTACGCCTGATCGAGAAAGAGACCGTGAGCTGTACAGAGAAAAGAGAGGAAGAAAGGGAGCTGGAGGAACAAGAAGATAGTCCAAATTAAAACCTTCTGTAAACATACTTGTTCCAAAGTGAAAAGTTTTATTTTACACTAGTCCAAGTTACAACACACGTAAGAAATAGTAGCCCTAAGATGCAATTTACTCTTTTTTTTTTATAAATAGAGGACTGACTGGGCTGCCACGCGTACGTCACGTGGACTAAAACCACCGCGGATTGGGTCGAGGGGGGTAATTTGTCCAGTTTGTGTAGTTGAGGATGAAGAATGCCCGGTTTTGTGGTTTGGGGGGTAATTCGGACGACCACGATAGTTCGAGGGGTAATTCATACTTTTTCTGACTAAGAAACTATGTAGTACTGCCCTAAAAAAAAAGAAACAGTATCCTATAGACTACGGATAATTGAAAAAAATTAATGTGTTCCATGAAATGAACCGAAGGCCGACTTGTGATTAGCATCGATCGGGAAGGGACAAAGGCGATATGCCAGCTCTTATATAAGATAGAGGATTTCAATGGTGTGTGAGGACCGTTCTAATTATATAACTAGGTGAAACCCCGCGCATTGCTGCGAGAATTTAGTATGATAACAAAAAAAATAACGTGTAAGATAGCTAGATAACATCAGATTAAGTAAATTAATATGGTCTATGATAATTTAAATTTAAATAGTATGTAAATGGTGATTCAAACGTAAAAAGTAAGGTGGTATGACTTTATGGAAGAAGAAAATTAGGGAGATAGTTTGGACTGTAGATTAATCATCTAAAGACTAAAAACAATTAATGTGATATGACTTAATTATAGAAAAAAAGGAGAAAGATAATTTGGACCATAGATTAATCATTTAAGCAGTAAGTGAGGATGAACTATATAAGTATATAGGATATACATTAAAATATTGTGTGAATTATGTTGGATGATAATTTAACAAGTTTATATTTGAAAAGCTCTTAAATTATAAAAACTATAAAAATATAGTATGTTTGCATGATGTTTAAATGTGATAATTGTTAGTGGATGATGATGTGTCATCTTGTTAATTAGTGGATGATGATGTGGCATCTTGTTAGTGGATGATGATGTGGTATCTTTGCATATTAAGCTTAAGGAGTTAGTAGGGGATAACTTTATATTTATAGTAAGATAGGATAAGAATTGCAGGAGAGTTTTATGATAGAATAATTGAGATTAGCCACGCGAATTGTTATTGGCAGTTTCTAGTAAAAAAAAGTGCTTTCATGGTGACACAAGACTACATCCACTTGGCACTATCATCATTTTTGTCCCGGTTGGTGTTATTTAATCTCGGATTCAGGTCTCGGTTTATAACCCAGGACTAAAGAGTTTACAAACCGAACTACCGTGGGTTTCTCGAGCAGTGGCAGGAGGAAGCCAATTAAGTCAGCAGCAGGTAGACATAATATAAATCTAACGGTTTCTATTGAAGTTTGACATCAATCTAATGCCTCAAATAAATAAGGTGATTTGGCTGCCTAAAATCACAACTAATGGGGACAATTATACAGGAACGGTAGATATACATAGGCAGTGTTTAGTTAACTTTAAACTTCTAAAAACTCCGTCATATCAAATGTTTATACACATACATACAGCATTAAATGTACACGAAAAAAATCAATTGTACAGTTTGTATGTAAATTACAAGACGAATCTTTTAAGCCTAATTACACCATGATTTGACAATGTGATACTACAATAAACATTTGTTAATGATGGATTAATTATGTTTAATAAATTTGTCTCACAGTTTACAAGGCAGAATCTAATTTATTTTATTATTAGTCTACGTTTAATATTTCAAATATACGTCCATTTTGGCACACCAACTAAACACAGCTATAGATTCTCATATCTCGTATAGACCTAGGCTTGACGCGTAGCCTCAATTTAATTATTGCCCTTAATTAACACTGACACTTACTTTTTCCACTAGGTGTTGTCTTCTCGGAGATATTTTTATGGAGCCCACTACCGCACCATAAAGGAAAACCAGATTACTAGCCATAAATACTCTATTGATGTGGTTTTCACAGTACCAAATATGTTAATATTTATGCATAATATAAATTAGTACACTCGCATCGCACATTTAATAATGGAGGGATTAATTCCTAATTCTAGCCAATAATGTCTTACTAATATAAAAATTAGAGATTAATTTAATTATTCGTAAAATTGAATTGCATATTTGAATCTCTCTGGGTATAAGGCTGGTTTGGTTTAATACGCTACTAGAATTTTCGGTAGCGCAAAGGGATGGACAAATTTTAACACTATCAAAAATATTAGTTTGGATTATGTCAAAATTGACCTATAAAAACAGCTTGTTAGCAATACCAAAATTTTGGTTTGGCAACGTTTGTGTGGGAGTGTTTTGTAAATTAGCCCTAAATTTTGGAATCGTCAAAATTATGTCCTTGTGGGCCCACTGAATTTGCCAAAATCCAAATTCCAAACTCCCAAACCTGCACTTTTGACTGTGTAGAAATGCATCATGCACACATCTTTGTTGATTGTGATTTGACTGTGTAGGATGGCCAAATGATGGCACAAAAGAGGAGCAGGGAGTATTCACCATGAATATGCATAAGGTTCAAGCAAAAGTTTCAAGTGAGGGCATGTTCTCATCCCACCTAAAAATTTTACATCCTATAACATCGAATGTTTGAACACCTGCATAAAATATTAAATATGAGCTAAAAAAAATAACTAATTACACAGATTGCGACTAATTTACGAGACGAATCTTTTAAACCTAATTACTCCATAATTTGATAATGTGGTGCTGCGGTAAATATTTGCTAATGACAGATTAATTAGGCTTAACAAATTCGTCTCGCGGTTTACTGACGGATTCTGTAAATTAGTTTTTTATTAGTGCCCAAACATACTATACGACACTTTATATAATATCTGTTCGCAACACATACATACATTACACCCATGAGATATGAGGAGCATGGAGTATTATGGAATGATTTTACCATTAGACTAGACAGCCATTTCTTTACCTAGGAGTAGTTCCCACAATGACAATAATGATGGCCTCAATGGCGCCGTACTGTGGTTTGCTCAGGCTTTCCAAATACTTAATGCGTTTCTTCTGTCTGATCACTTTCACCTATCCCTCAAAAAGGTCATGCATGCATCCTGCCTTTTTCTCAGTGTCAGTTTAAACTTTAAAGATCATCACTGACATATCCTCAGTACTACCAGCCAGCCAGCCAGCCACAGGTTTTTTGATGAATCAATGACACTCCACCAGTGCCTATTACTGGCTCCCAAATCCATGTACTCCCTCCCTCTAAAAAAAATCTAAAAAAAGTTATGAAAAAAATTAAAAAGACAAGTCACGCATAAAGTATTAATTATGTTTTATCATCTAACAACAGTGAAAATACCAATTATAAAAAATATTTCATATAGGACGAACAGTCAAATGTTGGACACGAAAATTTAGGGTTTGGGGTTTGGCTTTTTTTATGGAGGGAGTATGTTTTTTTCATCATGTAACTCTCATGGGCATAATAATGGACTTAGACTATTTCATCATGCTTGCTGCGATTTTCGGTTTGGTGAGTGCGTGGATCAGTCCTGTCGTCAGTGGACAGTACTGGCTCTCTACTGTAGGGCAGGCCTAGTGACGCATGAATTTCTCTTATCAATACTCGATCGCGAGATATAGGTGGTGTTATTTTCTCTGTTAAATGAATACGAAGATAAAGTCTTTTACGTAAATCAAGATACTATTAATATATCATTAATAGAGTTTTAATTACTACAAACTTAAAAATAGATTAATTTTAATATTTTAGAGCAACTTCTATATTGAATGTTTTAGCACGAAACATAATGTTTAGCAGTTTAAAAAGCGTGTTAGTGGGACGTATACCCGCTCTAAAAAAATTCAAAGTATCGGATGTGATATATCCTAGAAAAAAATATATCCATCTAAATTAATGGTAATAGAATGTGCCACATCCGATATTAGCTTAGTTTTAGTGGTAATTGCATATTTAACCCTGTTTGGAAGTCTAATTACCAATCGAAGATGAAGCTTGACCCTATTCCGTTAAAGTGAGTTAACAGGGTTAACTAATGAACGAATACTCTTTTGCCCTTACTTCTTGATCATGTTATATCAAAATGTGTATATATTTGGATGTTTTGACAAAATTGGCTTGAATTTTTAAAATTCAAATCAATCTAAACATTTGAATCAATTTAACAAATTTGACTCTAATTTGATAGATTTTTAACAAAATGAAGTAAAAAAAATTTGACATAAATTTTTACAGTTTTTTTACGGCATATTGTCCTATTTTATGGATCCCAAATGGCACACGATGAAGCAGAAACACAAATCTTAGTCAAATCCAACAGAGATTAATATCCAACGACAAATTCACGGCCTCCTACCGCAGCAGCGGCCACTGACGCCGCGCGACAGTCGCCGCTGCCGTCGTGCACCGGTTCTGCCACCGCTCCCTCCGCAGACTGCCGCCACCGCCACCCCTCTCTCTGTGCACCAGTGCCGCTGCTGTGCCCTTCCTCCGCTCGTCGGCGCCGTCGTTCCCTTCCTCTGTTGGAATTAATGAAGGGTCCTTAGCCCACTCAGATTAATTCTTTAAAAAATCACAAAAGACCACCTTATGGGATGGTATGCATGGAGAGTTTAGTACCATCTTACTTATTCTAGAGAGGGGTACCTCCTTAAAAGGGGATGGCCTCCTAGCCACTCGAAGCATGTGTGGTGGAGAGAAGAGGGGGAACACACGCGCTCGCCTCGCCTTGCCTAGCAGGACAAGACAGGTGCCGCGCGTGCATGATGTACGCGTCGAATGGTCCGCTAAAATTAGTTCCTCACCTTCGCAGATGCAGCCTCATTTTTTAGTTTTGTTTTGCTGTGGGAAATTCGGATTTGTTTTGTTTTGGAAATGTTCCAAAAATCCGGTGTGCACGATGTACGCGTCGAATGGTCCGCTGAAATTGATTCCTCACCTTGCGCAGATGCAGCCTCCTTTTTTAGTTTTGTTTTGCTGCGGGAAATTCGGATTTGTTTTGTTTTGGAAACGTTCCGAAAAATCCGGTGCGTGAAAACGACATGGAGTCCGGATAAGTTACACGCGACTTATCCATTTAGGTTACGTGGAGTGGAGATCATGCGGGCGCCCCGATCAAGCGACCATTCTCTCTATAAACCGAGCCGCCGTCTTCACGCAACACACACGAAATCAATCTAGGGTTTGCCTCGTACTCTGTACTGCGTCGTCGCTCGTAGACTACTCCATCCCGCTCGCCGGCGTGCACCGGCGATCAGGAGAGCAGGTCTCTGGAACCTCTGCCTTCGACGTCCTGCACCGGGAGAAGGCGGCGATAAGGTTTTTGGAAGCGCTTCACGCGACTGCTCTCTGTTCGTCCGTAACGGCTCGTCTTCCTATTCGCTCACGTGCTGCGCGCCTTCGCCGACGCCAGCAACTGCGAGTAATCTCTGCTGAGCAACCGATCTTTACGCAACCTCGGTACATGCTCAGTATGTTGCGCATATTTCATTTGTTCATGTTTTACTGCTTAGTTTACATGTATAGATTTAATGATGCGTTAATGCTAGTATACATCTGCAATGTCATGATTTATTTATGGAATATATTAAATCATTATATGTCTATAATCTCAACAATCCAAAAACCTTATTATAGGCACTGTGATTTTACAATGGCTGGTTTGCCAATGCACTGAGGCCGGATAAATTCACCGGTGTGCATTTTAAGAGATGGCAGATCAGGATCACTCTGTGGCTGACAGCTATGAAATGCTTCTGGGTGAGTACTGGCAAGCCTATGGAAGTTCTTAATGCTGACCAGCAGAAAGAATTCGACGAGGCCACTACTCTCTTCGTGGGATGCATTCTTAGCGTTCTTGGCGATCGTCTGGTCGAGGTGTATATACATATGACCGACGCTAAGGAGTTGTGGGATGCACTGATTGCTAAATTCGGTGCTACTGATGCTAGCAATAATCTGTACATCATGGAGCTGTTTCATGACTACAAGATGGCTGATAACCGTTCTGTAGTTGAGCAGGCCCATGTAATACAGACCATGGCTAAGAAACTCGAGCAGGCCCATGTAATTTGTGGCCGGGTGCATTATTGCGAAACTTCCTCCATCTTGGAGAGGTTTTGGTACTGCACTCAACCACAAGACACAGGAATACTCCGTTGAGGGGTTGATAGCGTCTCTTGATGTTGAGGAGAAAACTCGGGAAAAAGACTCTGCGTCTAAGGGCGATGGTGGGCAATCCAGCGCCAATGTTGTGCACAAGGCCCAGAACAAGAGCAAGGGGAAATACAAAGCTCAGCAGACCACCAACTTGAAGAAGAAGAAGAACAACAATCCTAATCAGGATGAGAGGACTTGCTTTGTGTGTGGCCTACCTGGTCATCTGGCCAGGAAGTGTCCACAACGCAAGGGGATGAAGGCACTTGCAGGGCAGACTTCTAAGTCTGCTAATGTGACCATTGGCAACACTAGAGACGGAAGCGGGTATGATAATTTACCTTCTGGTTTTTCAGTTAATCAGTCTACTAATTGGTGGATTGATATAGGGGCCAATGTACATGTTTGTGCTGACATCTCATTGTTTTCTTCTTATCAGGTCGCACGGGGTTCCACCGTCCTAATAGGGAATGGGTCACATGCTTCTGTTCATGGTGTTGGCACGGTAGATCTGAAATTTACTTCAGGAAAGATCGTGCAGCTAAAGAACGTGCAGCATATCCCTACTATCGACAGGAATCTTGTTAGTGGCTCCCGTCTAACTAGAGATGGATTTAAGTTGGTTTTTGAGTCTAATAAAATAGTCCTGTCTAAACATGGATATTTTATTGGTAAATGTTATGAGTGCGGAGGCCTGTTCCGCTTTTCCCTTTCTGATTTTCTGCAGTAAGTCATGAACCATATTTGTGGCAGTGTAGATGATGAGGCTAATGTTTGGCACTCACGTTTATGTCATATTAATTTTGGCTTGAAGTCTCAGTTTTCCAGCATGTGTTTAATTCGTAAGTTTTCCATTTTTAAAGGTTCTAAGTGCCATAGTTGTGTGCAATCAAAGCAACCTCGCAAGTCTCACAAGGCTGCTGAGGAGAGAAACTTGGTACCTCTAGAACTCCTACATTCATATCTTTGTGAAATGAATGGGGTGTTGATGAAGGGTGGAAAACGATATTTAATGACGTTGATTGATGATGCTACTAGATTTTGCTATGTGTATTTGTTGATAATGAAAGACGAGGCTCTAGACTATTTTAAAGTTTATAAGACAAGTTGAAAATCAACTTGACAGAAAGATAAAAAGACTTAGGTCTGATCGTGGTGGAGAGTTTTTCTCAAACGAGTTTGACTTATTCTGTGAGGAACATGGCATCATACATGAGAGGACGCCTCCTTATTCTCCCGAATCTAATGGGATTGCCGAAAGGAAGAACCGCACACTGACTGACTTGTTGAATACCATGTTGGACACCGCGGGACTACCTAAGGCATGGTAGGGGGAGGCATTGTTGACCTCGAATCATGTGTTAAATAGAGTTCCTAATAGAAATAAGGACAAAACACCATATGAGATATGGATTGGGAGAAAACCATCACTTTCTTATTTGCGCACATGGGGGTGCTTGGCGAAAGTCAATGTACCAATAACGAAGAAGCGCAAACTTGGACCTAAGACTGTGGACTGTGTCTTTTTGGGATATGCTCATCACAGCATTGCCTATAGATTTTTAATAGTTAAATCTGAGGTACCTGACATGCATGTTGGTACAATTATGGAGTCTCGTGATGCTACCTTCTTTGTGAACTTTTTCCTAATGAAGGATACACATAGTAGTTCTAGCCAACCCTCTGAAATAATTCCCAGTTCAATCACATCACCAGAACAAACTGAACATACACATGAACATGTCACTGAGGAGAATGACAGTGAAGGTCCTCGAAGGAGTAATAGACAAAGGACGGCTAAGTCTTTTGGTGATGATTTCATTGTGTACCTCGTGGATGACACTTCTAAGTCAATTTCAAAAGCATATGCATCTCCAGATGCAGACTACTGGAAGGAGGCTGTCCGTAGCGAAATGGATTCCATTATCACTAACGGGACTTGGGAGGTGATAGAGCGACCCTATGGGTGTAAACCTGTTGGGTGCAAGTGGGTGTTCAAGAAGAAGCTTAGGCCTGACGGTACTATTGAAAAGTACAAGGCTCGGCTTGTTGCTAAGTGCTATACTCAGAAAGAAGGTGAAGATTTCTTTGACACTTACTCACCTATTGCTAGATAGACTACAATTCGTGTGCTACTTTCCCTAGCAATCTCACATGGTCTTCTCGTTCATTAAATGGACGTTAAGAGATCTTTTCTTAATGGAGAGCTGGATGAGGAGATATATATGGATCAGCCCGATGAGTTTGTAGTTGATGGTCAAGAAGGCAAGGTGTGTAAATTGTTGAAGTCTTTGTCTGGTCAGAAACAAGCTCCTAAGCAATGGCATGAGAAATTTGATAAAACATTGACATCTGCAGGCTTTGCAATCAATGAGGTAGATAAATGTGTGTACTATCGCTATGGTGGGGGTGAGGGAGTTATTCTTTAATTTGCTTGTATGTTGATAACATACTGATATTTGGGACAAACATTGAGGTGATAAATAAGGTTAAATCATTCTTGTCTTAAAATTTCGATATGAAGGATTTGGGAGTAGCTGATGTTATCCTAAACATTAAGCTAATTAGAGGTGAGAATGGAATTACACTTCTGTAGTCCTATTATGTGCAGAAGATCTTGAATCGCATTGGTTACATTGACAGTAAGCCTTCTCCAATACCTTATGATCCTAGCTTGATACTTTGCAAGAATAAGAGAATTGCTACGAATCAACTTGAATACTCCCAAATCATTGGCTCGCTTATGTACCTGGCTAGTGCAACTAGGCCTGACATCTCCTTTGCTGTGAGCAAATTGAGCCGGTTTACCTCTAACCGGGGAGATGATCAATGGCATGCGCTTGAGTGAGTAATGCGCTATCTGAAAGGTACTATGGAATTGGGGCTTCACTATACTGGGTATCCTGCGGTACTGGAGGGATATAGTGATTCTAACTGGATCTCTGATATGGATGAGATCAAAGCCACTAGTGGATATGTCTTCACACTAGGTGGTGGTGCTGTTTCATGGAGGTCTTGCAAACAGACCATTTTGATGAGGTCAACCATATAAGCAGAGCTGACGGCACTGGATACTGCTACTGTTGAGGCAGAATGGGTGCGTGATCTATTAATGCACCTACCTATTGTTGAAAAATCGGTGCCGGCTATTCTTATGAACTGTGACAATCAAACGGTAATTGTCAAAGTGAACAGTTCTAAGGATAATATGAAATCGTCTAGACATGTGAAAAGACGATTGAAGTCTGTCAGGAAATTGAGAAACTCCGGAGTTATAACATTGGATTACTTCCAAACATCTAGAAAGCTGGCAAATCCCTTCACGAAGGGACTATCACGAAATGTGATAGACAATGCATCGAAGGAGATGGGTTTGAGACCCATGTGAGTTATACTATGGTGGTAACCCAGTCTATGTGATCGGAGATCCTTTGAATTAGAACCTGGGAAGAACAAGCCATTAGTTAACTTGAGGAGAGTACAATTCTATGCCCTCTCTAAGTGAAGATGCATGTACTCTCATGAGCTGTAAGGCAGGTTGGCTATGCCTTAATGAGTTTTGTTGGCTTTAATTAGCGAAAATGCTGTCCTGCAGAGCATTCTTGAAAGAACTTACCTTTGTGAGCTTGACTGTTGGTCGCAGTCTATGAAGATGTTGGGTGAATCTTCTAGGAAGCTTACTAAAGACTAAGGAGTATGACTTATACGCTCCATCCGAGGGGTAGTCTATAGACGGTCTAGTACCAGATAAGACTCTGAGTGAAACTTGCTTACACAAGACTTGGAGTTCTAGATGGCTGTTCAATCTTAATCGGTCTCCATCGAACCGCTGGTATATAAACAGTAAATTGGAAAAGGCAAATCTCAGTGGGATTTCGAGATTTGGTGGGTGATTGTTGGAATTAATGGATGGGCCTTAGCCCACTCGAAGATTATTTTTTTGGAAAATCATAAAAGCCCACCTCATGGGATGGCATGCATGCGGAGTTTACTACCATCTTGGTTATTCTAGGAGAGGGGGACCTCCTTAAAAGGGAGGATGCCCACCTAGCCACTTGAAGCATGTGTGGTGGAGAGAAGAGGGGGAACACACGTGCTCGCTCGCCTCGCCTCGCCTGGCAGGGCAGGACAGGCGGCGCGCGTGCATGATGTACGCGTCGAATGGTCCGCCAAAATTCGTTCCTCACCTTGCGCAGATGCAACCTCCTTTTACAGCTTTGTTTTGCTGAGGGAAATTCGGATTTGTTTTGTTTTGGAAACGTTCCGAAAAATCCTGTGCGTGAAAACGGCGTGGACTCCGGATAAGTTACATGTGACTTATACGGTTCGGTTACGCGGAGTGGAGATCGTGCGAGCGCCCTGATCAAGCGACCCTTCTCTATATAAACCGAGCCGCCATCTTCACACAACACACTTGAAATCAATCTAGGTTTTGCCTCCTACTATGTACTGCGCCATCACTCGTAGACTACTCCATCCCGCTCGCCGGCATCCACTAGCGATAGGGAGAGCAGGTCTCCGGAACCTATGCCTTCGACGTCCTGCACCGGGAGAAGGCGGCAATAAGGTTTTTGGGAAGCGCTTCGCGCGACTGCTCCCTGTTCGTTCGTGACGGCTCGTCTTCCTGTTCACTCGCGTGCTGCGCGCCTTCGCCGACGCCTGCAACCGCGAGTATTCCCTGCTGAGCAACCGATTTTTACGTAACCTCGATACATGCTCAGTATGTTGCGCATATTTTATCTGTTCATGTTTTACTAAGCTTACATGTGTAGATCTAATGATGCGTTAATACTAGTATACATCTGCAATGTCATGATTTATTTATGAAATATATTAAATCATTATATGCCTATAATGTCAACACCCTCCACACGCGGTGCTTGTGCTGCCACCGCCCCCTTCCTCCGCACGCCGGAGTCGCCGTTCCCTCCGTCTGCACGCAGCACCAGTGCTGCCTTCCTCTGCGTGCCATTGCTGCCGCCTCCCACTGGGCGCCGGTGCCACCACCACCCCCTCCCTCCACACGTGAAGCTGCACCCTCTCTCCGCGTGCCAGCGCTGCTGCCACTGCTCATGCCGTGGGAGAGATAGGTTTGTGCCATGAGAAGTGAGGGATGCACGAATGGATAGGGTTGAGATGTATCATGGGTATTTTGGTTCGTTTGAACAGTAAATAGTTTTTTTTTCCTTTTTTCCTAAATGAAACCCTATGAGTGTAGTGCAAATAGGGTCAAATGGTACGTTTGATTTTGAAAAACGGGGTCAAATTAGCAAAGTAGAAAAAGTAGGATTAGACTGGTAGTTAGAATTCGAAACATGGTCAACTGAGCAATTGACCATAGTTTTTAGGCAAATTTTGCTACAGGATATAGGAATTTCATGGTTTTAGCGGTAAGACACCGCACGGAGTCACTTTTGGGGAAACACACTCTGAAAATATGGTTATTTGCTAGAGGACACCAAACCCATTAAATTATTGTTTTCGTGCTGACCAGGCGAGAAGTGTCCCACTTTTTTACATGGCTTGACCAAATTGCCCCTTTTTTCTCTTTGTCTTCCTATCTTATTTCCTTATCTCTTCCTCTCTCTCCCTCATCTCTCTCCCTTGACGCGCTGAATGTGGCTCGGGAGCCCAGCGACGACGCGGCTCACGGTGGCTGTGTGGTGTGATGCGAGCGGCCGGCAACGCGGTGCGCGGCACGGTGGCACACACATGCAGGAGCGGCGGCCGACGTGAAGTCGGAGCAGTGGCCACGTGAAAACAGAGTAGAGGCCGTCGTGGTGGTGGCGCAGCACGCGACAGCAACAGAAGACGATCGCCGCCGCTGTAGACGACACCACCATAAACAACCGCCGCCGCCGCCTCCTCGTGGCGTCTCCAGGTTCCGTCTCCGCTTACGACCTCCGAACCCCGCACCCCCATGCCCTGCTCTTCTTTGCCCTGCTTCCTGACACCACGGCGCCTCCTGATGGCATCATGGAAGACCCATACTCCGGCGCCGCCTTCCTCATCATGGGTGCATGGTGGGTGCGGTATTCACCAGCAAATTTCACTTTTGAGAGTGTCTTCCCCCATAAGTCACTTCGCGAGGTGTCCTACAACTAAAACCGCAAAGTCACGATATCATGTGGTAAAATTTGCCTAATTTTTTATGGGACGGAGGGCCTAGCAATCTAGGCTATGTTCTTTCCTCCCTTTCCTATCTTGTACCTCTCCTTTTCACGCGCACACTTTTCAAACTGTTAAATGGTGTATTTTTTTTTGTAAAAAATAATTCTACATAAAAGTCATTTTAAAAAAACCATATTAATACATTTTTTTATTTTTCTAAGATAATACTTAATTAATTTTATGCTAATGACTTGCTCTGTTTTTCGTTCCGAATGATTAGTTCCCAACTTACCATACCGAAAACAGTCTATACTCCCTCCGACCCAAGATATAAGAAATTTTAAATTGATAAGAAATATCCTAGTCCTAAGAATCTGGTTAAGTTGTTCAGATTCTTAGTACTAGGAAATTTTTCATCCACTTAAAATCTCTTATATTTTGGTGTAGGGAGTATTAGATTTGACATGTACTAGTACTACTTACGAACCAACCTTTGTTGCTACAATAAAAATGAAAGTAATGCTACTATGTCTCTATGAGACCAGAAGAAAGGTCATTTTAGGGATGGAGACAATACTCCCTCCCTTCATTCTATAATAATCATTGTTTACTCATCCAATTTATCCTAAAATAAGTACATGTTTAGTAATCATTGCATTTGTGTTTGTGAAAGTAGAGATACTACTGGAGAAGTGATCTTTGCTGGCTCAGGCTAAAATCACATTAGTCACGGTTCGAGTAAGAACCGGGAGTAAAAAATATCTATAGTCCTGGTTTTAAAGCCCAGGGGTACATTTTGATCTTTAGTCCCGATTGGTGTTACCAACCAGGACTGAAGATCATTTTGAGTCTAGGTTCAATAGATGTTAGGTCCCCAACAAAATTTAGTCCCGGTTGGTATCACCAACCGGGACTAAAGATCATATATTTAATCCCGGTTGATATCACCAACCGGGGCTAAATATATCTCTCGAACGCCGCTCTCTCTTTCTCTTCCTTATCTTCTCCTATACTTTGTCTTCTACTCTTGTTCTCTTTCTATCTTTTTTATCTTCTCCTCCACTCCTTCCCTTCCCTATCCCTCCCCCCTCTCTAGTGGGCGCCCTCCTCCACTCTTCCCCTTCGAGCGGGCGGCGCCGGGTGGCGGCGCCCTCCTCGTCCACTCCTCCCCCTTCCCCTCTCCCCTCTCAAGCGGGTGGCGGGAGATGGCAGTGCCCTCCCCTCTGCTAGAGGGGACACGGTAGGCGGCAGCGCCAGATCGAGCCGGATTTTTTTTATGTTCATTCTTTTTTTTTTAGAATTTGTGATGTGAATTTAGGATGTTATTATTTGTGATGTATTTTTTTAAAGATTTTTTTATGTTTTTTTTGTTAAGAATTGGTGACGTGAATCTGTTATGTTATCTGTGCTTTGTGATGTTATGTGTGAATCTTTGATTTGGGGATGTAGGGAGCAACTTATTTGGGGATGTAGAGAGGAACTCGGGAAATCAATATGCAAGCAGCTAAAAACAATGAAAAAAAGAATCCTAAGATAGCAGTGCCAGCGCCAGCCACCTGGCGAAATTATTTTTAGTCCGGTTGGTGTTACTAACTGTAACTAAAGATACTCATCTTTAATCCTGGATTCGAGATCCCGGTTGCATACCCGGGACAAAAGGGGTTGCAAACGGGAATAAATATGCTTTCTCTAGCAGTTGAATAATTGCATTGGGAGTAAATAAAGTCGGGAAATAAATGCATTTTTATTTGATAGAGCCTTGGTTTTGTTTTGGTATATGCGGGATGGGTGAAACATGAATTTATTTTAGGATGGAGGGAGTATTAACTTAAAAGTAGTAGTAAAAGGCTAATGTGGTTCATTTGTACCATTTGTTGTGTAGAAAAAAAAATCTAATGTACTCTACTTCCGTTTAAAGCTATTACAGTCTTAGCACATTAATTAGGATCTGTATAACTATAACCACAACCAAAGAACATAAGCAAGAACTGAGAAAGAAGAAGCTAGATCCTGGAGCTTCTCGACATCATCTCGACCGGAAAATTTTCTCATAAGCAGCCTCCCTTTACTAACTGTCCTCATGCCCAACTAGTAAGTAGTAAAAACAAGTTGATTTATAAAGATCAAAATTCATCCCAAAATAAAATCTGTCTTATGTAGTGCACGTAGTGAACTGCTCGAAATCCCTCTAATATCAAACCACTGGTTACAAAATTAAAGTTATACTCCTATTTTACACGACTTGTGGTCTTGTGGATATGAGAAAACACTTGAAACTGCTCTTATGTCAGTTTTGCGTATGTTGGCATGACTGGTAAAAAATGGAATCGCTCGAAACCATTCTAATATCTCTCACTACTAAAAAATGACTTTCCTAGACGAGCTCTTCAATATGTTGAGACGGACCATAAGTGTCCTCGTCTACAAAAATCGACCCATCATTTTCGTATACGGCTCCTTAAGAGACCCATATGCAAAAATCAATTTTCGTAGGCAGCCCTCTTAAGCAACCGCACGGGAAAATAAGGCTATTTGTCGGGTCCCAGAACTAATTACTTGGATCTGACTAGATTAATGTATCAATCCCTAGATCAGTAAATATTGATACATACAATATAGCTAGTTCTTCATTGCATACATTAAAGTTTTACAATACTAAAGGTTTTACAATAATAGTTACTTACATAGTTAATCCTACGTAGATCTAATATACGGCGGAAGTTTCTATACATTCTGACTAGGGAGGTATAAAAGCAGTAATAAACAATCTGGAAGTGTTATAGCAAGAATTTATAAAAATGTAGACTTTAAATTTCTAACCAGGGTACCATATGAGTCCCGGTACTCAATTCCATGAGTACGGCTATTCGAATAGTTTCAAAGATATTCTACTGCAGCAGATGTACGCTTTACCCGCAGTCCACGACTTGCTGATAATCATCGGCTTTAGTCATGGCCCAGTATTAAGTTATTAACAATTGTGGCACCTGTTCCATGAACTTATATCCTCATATGCTCTGAACGTAATGTTAACAGCAGCAAGAGGAGTTTTGGTGTTCCCGAGGTATTTAAGGGGAACTAATCGTATGACACCACGTCATCTCGATCAGGGTTTACAAATATACCATATAATTTATACTCGAGTATCACAAACCATTGTACATGGTAATGGTTAAAAGTTGCCCTTCGCGGCTATAGTTGCCTCCTGCGCGAGGACTTAAAAATAAGAACCACTGTACAGAGGTGCCATATTGCTAATTAACATAATTACTAGGTCTGTCCCCATTCTAGAAGCTGCGGTCGTACCCGTTCGTTCGACATAAGTACCTGGTAATAACTATATCGATCGAGACAGTTCTAGCCACACGGAAATCATCCAATTCTAACATACTGTCCCAATCTAAGTATAAGATATTTTAACCAGATTGTGAGCGAAATAAGCAATACTAAATTATCTGGGTTTCTATGATTAAATTATGCATAATAAAATAGAATATTGAATGGAAAGGCTATAAATAAATAATTTGTAAAATATAGGCTTAAATGATCAAAAGGATATATAATAACTTGCCTTGCTCGATGTCTTGAGATTGATTGATATTATCTAGTGTGTCAGAAGAATCCTCAAGACCTAGGGTTAAGCATATAAAATTCAAATTTAAAAGGAATTCAAATAAAATCTAAAAAAATAAGAAAAATAGAGAAAATACAATAAAATAGAAAAATAGCAAAAGGGGTCTCAAAAGATAGAGAATGATTTTAGAAGAATATTGGTCCAAGTTTCACTGGAATTGGATCTATATTTTAAAAGATATGGGCTTCTAAAGTTTGAAAATCAATTAAATGTGAAATAGCACTATGTGCGGGTCCCACCTGTCAGTCTCTCTCTCTCTTCTCTTCTTCTACCTCCAGTCGATCCCTAAATTCGGCAGGCGGCGCTAGGGTTTGGGATTGTGGCGGCGCTAGAGGGGGAAAGGGGTTGCAGCCGAGGAGGGGAGGGAGCTAGGGTTCTCCGGCGACAGCGAGCGGCGGCGGAGGGGTTAATTTGGTATGTGGCTAAGCTAGCGGCTAGGGCGGCGGTGGCATGGTTAAACCATGAAGGTGATCAGGGTAAAGAGAGTTAGACATGGCTTGGGGAGGGGTTCTAGAGCATCTACAAGGTACCTAGAAGGGTTTAGGTAGCTTGCCGACCTTCGGCAAGGTGCGGAATATACTTGCCCACGAGCGCCTCCATTGGCAGTGGCCGTGCTCACGTCGGCAGCCTAGAGGGTGGCATGGTAGAGCAAACCAATTGCTAAAATAGAATCTAGGGAGTACATAGATGGTTAAAACGAAAGAACTCACCGAGATCAATTGAAACGATGGGTTGCGGCCGGAAAAACTTTACAGTGGCGAAGAACAGAGCAGCGTGGGGGCGGCAGTGCTCGGCTTGGTGCGGCGAGGTAAAACTTGACGTAGAGCTTCGATTAGGATCTAGTATGCTAAAACATGGTAGGATATAGGTGTTTTAAGGGGTATTTAAGGTGGAGGATGGATGGAGGGGTGTGGAGGTGATCGCGCACAAGGTGTTCGACTGACGGGCGAGGGTGGTTGATGGAATGGATTGGTGAAGCAGAGCTTCGGAGTTGCGGGGCTATGGTTGTTGATGATCGATGATGGGCAAGGAAGGGATTGGGGTCCTATTTATAGGGCCAAAAGTAAAGGATGAGCTCGGACACCATCATCGCCATGGATGAGCTCAAGGATTGGATATGGCAAAGGTGGCAGAGGCTGTGAGGGGGCGGGCAAGATCAATTTGAGTGGCGGGAGGCCATGTTTGAATACTTACCTGTGAAGGATTGGCTTGACTGCGGGTAGAAATGGCTGGCGACGTGTTGGCGCCAATCCGGGCGTGACGCGTGGCGGCGGCGAGGGTTAAAACGGCCGGCTCGGGTGTGATTGGTTTGAATTGTGAGAGGGGAAACCACCTTCTATCTTCAATTCAACCTTGCGGCAAGAATTGGCGCGATTCATCCCGGGTAGAATCAAAATCGGACTCGGCGGCAGCGTTGGACGGGAGCGCACGGCGTCGAGCTGTGATTTCTTGCGGCAGAGGTCGTCCTGGCTTTGTCGTCGTCAAGATTGGTGCGGCGGCGGCGGTCTGAGGGCGTCGGACGGGCGATGGCGCGCGAAGGCAGTCGGGCACGCACAAGCGATCTCGAGGCCTACGCGCTGCGGCGCAGCGCGCGGCAAGATAGGACGCTAGGCAGCGCGCGAGAAGGGGAGGAGAAGGCCAACTAAACCATGGTTTTTGAGTGGGATGTGGTCCCCAAGGTCCAAACCTAAACTTTGTGCAAGGTTGGATGGGTGTTGGGCTGTTCTAGCTGGGCTGGGCATTTCATCGAGCACCTTGAGTGCAATGAACAGTGTTTTTCAGGACTTTTGAATATTTTTTCTAGAGAAAATTGAATTTAAACTATGAATTTGGAAAGGTTCACTAGGGTTTGAAGTATATAAAATTCTCAACAATATTAGGATAAACTAGGGAAATAATCTATAGTTTGAAATTTGAGAGAATTTGCTCAAATTCACTAAGGTTTGGAAATTAGTAGGGTTCTAAAGAAGTAATACTTGAACCATTTAAGAATCAAATAAATTTTTAGAACACACTAAATTAATGAAAAGCCAGCATGATGCAATCAAATTTTAGTTTAAAATTTGAGGATGTTACACTATTTTTCCAGACGCCTCTTAAGGGACCGCATGGGAAAATATATTTTCGTAGGAAGCCCCCTTAAAAATTCCCCCAGAAGTCTGAGTTACCGAGTTACCTTCTCTTTTTCCCTCCTAGCACTTTAAAATTTTCAAGTCATTCTTATCTTCTCTCCTCTCTCTCTCTCTCTCTATCTCACCTCCCCTCCTCCACAAACTCAGTCCTGGGCAGGCAGCGGCGCACGGATGGGCACGCGACGGAGTTCGGCAGACAGCGTTCGTGCGGCGGCGGAGTGCAAGTGACGGGTGAGTCCCTCCTCCGTGTGTGGAAGGCGGTCGGCCGACGGGCAGCGGACGGGCTCGGCAGAGGGTTTTTTTCGTGATTTTTATTTTTGCGTGTAGACAACATAAGCACCCACACGTGAAAGTAGCGATTTTTGCGTGCGGGTGACCCCCCCCCCCGGCGCACGCAACGATAGCAATTTTCATAGATCCTCTAGTGCATGTGGGTTGTTCTACCGCACGCGAAAACCTCTTTTGGCCATCTGCAAAAATCAAAAATCACTTTTTTGTACTAGTGACTTTTGTTTTGGTTCCAATTGTTAGATAAATTATATTTTACACAAGTAGATGCCGATGTGGGAATGATTTGTAGTCCGCGTGTGGAATCACTTGAAAGCTTCCTAATGTCAATTTTATGTGTATGGGAATATTTTGATATCATTTGTTGTAATAGTTATATTTTACATGACTAACCGTGCATAAGAAAGCGCTTAAAATGGCTCTTGTGTCGGTTTTGCACATGTGACAATGATTTGTACTACGTGTATCAAACTGCTCGAAACCCCACTAGTGTATCCTATCTGTATATGCGGATGTTTTCACACCATTGGTTGCAAATCATATAGTTTGGATGAGTGGTGCGCATGTGGGAATGATTTGTAGAGCGTATATCGAACAAGTCGAAACCTCTCACTACTAGAGAAACCATCTTTGATGGGTTGCCCAAAAACCAAAATAGTCCCGGTTGATGAAAAAAAATGGCACTAAAAACATTCTTAGTCCCGGTTAAAAAGCCTAGCTGTACTTATTAATCTTTAGTCACGGTTGGTGTTACCAATCGGGACAAAATATTATTTTTAGTCCCGGTTCAATAGTTGTCAGGGCACCAATGATCCTTAATCCCGGTTGGTAATACCAACCGGGGTAAATATCTATTACCCCACAATCCTTATCTCCTCGCGCGCAGGACACAGACCCCACGATCCTTATCTCCTTATCTCTTCTCCCTTCTTCTCCTCGTCCTCCTCCTCCACTACCCCTCTACTCCACCCTCTACACTTCCTTGACTGGGGCTGCGGGTGGGCAGCGGCCGTCGGCGCCGGGTGGGAGGCGGCGGCTGGCGGCAGGCGGTTGCATCGGGGGAGGTGGCGGCGGTGGGGGCCGGCGGCTTCGTCGGGGGAAGTGGCGGCGGCGGCCAGCGTCCGGCGTCGTTCTCCCCTCGGCGCTCTCTTTTTGTTTGTTCTTCTCTGATGAATGCATTGTTCTTCTTTGATGAATGCATGTAATTGTGAAGAAGATGATTTTGTTGTTTTAGTTGTGAAGAAGTGTAATGAACATGGATGATTTTGTTGTTGTAGTTGTGAAGAAATGTAGCCTATGAATTAGTTTTCAAGAACATGGATGATTTTGTTATTGTAGATGTGAAGAAGTGTAGCTATAAATTAGTTTTCATGGACATGGATTTCGTTGTTTATTTTATTCATTCGATCTGTAATGATTTGCGCAATATGCAAATAGCAAAAGAACAATGAAAAAGAAAGAAAAAAACCTTAGTCCTAGTTGGTATGACACTGTTAACGACCAAATTTAGTAATCCAAGGATCGGAGATGAAGAAGAAATCGAGAAGAAATCGAGTGAGGATCAGCTGAAGTCCGAATCGGCTACGGCTAAGGTTGGCAGAGTTCAGGTCGGACGGGGTTAGCCGATTGAGCCGAACCCGACAATATGACATAGCATACGTTGTCGGTTTAGGTTGATGTGCTTCATGATGCTTGCCACGCATGGATAAAGTCCTGAGAAGGCAATTATATCTATTAATTAGGATATTTTATGTAATTTTCTTAGAGATATGTTTGGGCAAAAGTCTGCCGCAAGGACTTATGGTATCTTAGAGTTTGTTAGAGATAAGAGTCGTGTCCGATTTGGACATATCTTGTAATTCTCGGGTATAAATAGACCCGAACCCCATGTAATCAAACTAACACACGTTTAATACAATCTCGGCGCATTGCCACCCTTTTTACTTTCGTTTTGTTTCGACGAGTTCTTGCTTTCGGGTTGAGCTGCATCGGTTTCGATCTTCAACAAGAGGTAAAACTTGTTATGGCGGCTTGCGTTCTCGGGATTAGTGATCCCATCATTATGATACTCTAATCTTGTTTATGTAATTCGTTGAATTATCATATATCTTACATAATCTCTGGCAATATCGCTATCTAACCTACAATCGGCTAACATCTGCTACTAGAAGGCAGCCGATTAGGTTAAATACCGATGTTGATTTAGATTATATATGATATCCACCACTCTATGAAACTTCCAATGGCTTGATTGTCTAGATATTGTCCTTCTTTTCATACTTATAGCTACATCAGTTGAGTTTGATCTTATGAGTCGTGATTAGAATCTCAATCTCTAGCCTGCTTCTTGGTTGCCGATTAGGGTAGTATCGGGGTTTCAGCTGATCTTACCTGATTTAACCATATTTATCTTATATGCTTTGTTGACATGTTAAATCTGCCCTTCATATTAAGATCTTGTTGTATTTAAGTATATTAGGCTCTTTGTTTGGTATATTCTATTTGCTTTAATATCTTAATATAGAGTGGTATTGCAGTATTTGCCGATACATGCTAAATCTATGTGATCGGCTATGCTATGAGCATATATAATCTTGTTCTTAGTATATATTTCGATCTAAGTGATTTATAATGTCTCGGCATGGCGACCGATCTATCCCAATCACTTGATTTAAGTATATATCGACATAGAGATTATATATCGTTAATATCTACAGCCGATCAAGTAGATTTGGTTCTTTCTTATTTATTTATGACTGCCGATCGATGCATATATGACACCGGCTCAAAGATAAATGATACGTCATCGGCACCTAGCCGATCGGCTATCATTTATGGATTTAACCACGGATTCTTTGTCTTTGTTTCTTGATGATTGCAGGATCAAATCAACTGGCACGCTAGCATACCCGAAGGCGAGTTTTGGACTTGCACTAGAGTTAAGAAGATCTCCCAGGCCTCGTGTTTTCACATCAACACGCTTTTGGCATGCCTGGCGGGACCGATTAGAAGTCAGAATCACAACGACGTTTCCTCATGGATGAGAATCCACCAGCATTGCCGTCTTCAGCTGGTAAAGATGGCTCTTTTAAATCTAAGATCCAGAAGCTTGGTTTATCTGAGGTTGACACCTGAACATCGTGACCATCACTCCGGACAAGTTGATACCTGAGCAGCAGAAGGATCTTGAAGCAATGATGCAGCAAGAACGGAACCAATTCTTGAATTCATTCATGCAGACCCGCAAGGGGACAGTTGTTCAGAACTATAAAGTAAAAGTAATTGCTGATGTTCCCGGAATAGGTTCTTCCAAGGATCGAGAAGTGCAACAAGCTCCAGATGGTGCAGCTCAACCAAGTGATAAAAGTGTTGCAGATGGTTCTCAAGGGGTTCAAGGTGATGGCTCTCAAGGGGTCCAAGGTGTTGGTTCTCATGGAATTCAAGGTGATGGTTCTCAGGGATTTCAAGGTGGAAATCTTAATCAAGATGGCAACATGGTACAGCTAAAGTTTAACAACTTCTAGGATCAGGTTGACTATGCCGTGCAACATGCTTTGATCAATCAATCTGGGATATTAGTCAACACTTTGTCAAACATAGTGAAGTCGATGGTTGATGGCTCGATAGCTGAATATCAAGCTACAGGACCGGTTTATTTGCCACGAGGTGTTTTCCTGAACTATCGGCCGTTAATCACTGATAATCAGCCAGCAGTTCAGCCAATTCCTCCCAATGCACAATCGGCTCAACCAACGGCACCAGTATCGGCTCCTGCACCTGCTGCACCATCATTGGCACCAGGTCAATTAGTTAATCCTCGGTTGTTGGTGAGAGAGCAACCACAGCATAGTTGACAGAATGTGAATCGGCTAACGCAAGATCAGGTTGCAGCTTTGTTCTTACCACCTCAACCTACTGTTGACTCAATCCAGCAACAGCCGATTCAACAAACACCACCAAGGCAGCAAGTTTTGCAACCGATTCAGCATACGCCACCAAGGCAGCAGGTGGTGCAGCCGATTCAACAGACGCCACAAAGGCAGCAGGTCGTGCAGTCGATTCAGCAAATGCCATTGAGGCAACAGGTTGTTCAGCCGATTCAGCAGCAAGGTCAGCACGCTGCGAATCAAGTTGTCCCAGAACATTTGGTTCATCATGTGCAACCAGATCAGACGGTCGTACCTCAAGTTGTTCCCAAACATTTGGTGCGCAATATTCAGCCAAACTTTCAAAATTACCAGGCGGGCAATTTGAATTATCAGTATCAGCCTCCATCGCCACAAGTTCAATATCAGCAAGAAGGACTGGCTCACCCCCAGTTTGTTCCTCAATACAATCAATTCGAGCCTATGCCACAACAAGCGCAAGGAGTACCTCAGCAACGACCATGGGCCGATATGATTGCAGACGTGATGATAGAACAGTTTGGGCTTAAGCCAAAAGATGATGGAAATTTGTATCGGCATCCTTACCCCAAGTGGTTTGAGAGAGTTCCTTTGCCTAGTTGATTCAAGGTTCCAGAGTTTTCAAAATTCTCAGGGAAAGATAGCGTTTCAACCTATGAACACGTTAGTCGATTCTTAGCTCAGTGTAGTGAAGCATCGGCTGTGGATGCCTTAAGGGTTAGGTTGTTCGCATTGTCTTTGTCTGGATCGGCTTTCACTTGGTTTTCTTCTTTGCCATGTGGATCAATCAACAGTTGGGCCGATTTGGAGAAGCATTTTCATAGCTATTTCTACAGTAGGATTCATGAGATGAAACTGTTCGATTTAACAGCGATTAAGCAAAGGCATGATGAGCCTATGCATGAGTACATTCAGAGGTTCAAAGAGACGAGGAATAAACAGCTTAAGTTTGGCTGATGCCCAGCTAGCCGATTTGGCTTTTCAGGGTATGATAGCTCTGATCAGGGAGAAGTTCTCGTCTCAAGACTTTGATAGTTTGTCATATCTTGCACAGAAGGTAACCTTGCATGAACAGAGGTTTGCAGAAGCCAGGAAGAACTTTAAAAAGGTTAATTATGTATGTCCTTACATATATGGATCGGATGATGATGATGACTCTGAAATAGCAGCAGCCGAATGGGTTAGAAGCAAAAAGGTTATACCATGCCAATGGGTGAAGAGTTCTGGAAAAGAAGAGAGATATGACTTTGATATTACCAAGGCTGATAAGATTTTTGATTTGCTACTTCGAGAGAAACATATTCAACTTCTTGCTGTTCATACAATCCCATCGGCTGAAGAATTGGGCAAGAGAAGGTATTGCAAGTGGCATAATTTTGTGTCTCATTCTACCAATGATTGCAAGATCTTCAGGCAGCAGATCCAGGCAACTATTGAAGGAGGCAAAATCAAATTTGATGATTCTAAGAGGCCGATGAAGGTTGATGGCAATCCTTTTCCTGTCAATATGGTGCATATAGTTGGCCGAACAGCCGATGGAGGTCGTGCAAGAGGTTTTTAGGTGAATTCGGCCAAGATTATTAATAATTATCAGAAGAAGTATGACAAACAGCAGGAGGGGTGTTATGAAGAAGATGATGGCGGTTTGATCCTCATTGGGGATGTGAATTCTTTAGATTTTGTTGGAATGAAGGTATGAGGCTGCCGTCTATTGAGGATTGTCCTTGGTGCACTAATGTTGCAGGAAGTTCAAGCCGATCGTATAATAGAAGCAATCGGCTAAGGCAAGCAAGAGTTCCTGTTCATCAAAGAATGGGCCCAGTGAACCAAGATTGTGACCAAGAAGACAATAAAGATAGGAAGACTCAATGGTGTCCTTCTGGTAGTTTTATAAAGAATCAGAAGATAAGGGTTCAGAGGTTGAGGAACAGGGAGTGCTTTTAGAAGGTCGAGCAAGAAATCAATCATCGGCTAAAGAAGACGAAGCCGAAGCAGGAGTGGCGTGTTAAGAATCAAGCTCCTGTAGCCGATGAAGCCACAACCGATGAAGCAAAGAGATTGGCTAAAGGGAAAAGTGTTGTGACTGCATCGGTTAACATGGTTTTCACATTGCTTGCTGAATTTGGGGTCAAACAAGCCGATGTCACTGAAGTTGAAGAAGAATCGGCTAAGTAGATTTTATCACCAGAACAAGCAGTCTTCGAGAAGCCGGAAGGGACAGAGAATCGGCATCTTAAACCATTGTATATAAATAGTTATGTCAATGGGAAGCCGATGTCTAAGATGATGGTCGATGGTGGGGCTGCAGTGAATCTGATGCCTTATGCTACATTTAGGAAGCTGGGCAGAAATGCTGAGGATCTCATCAAGACAAAAATGGTGCTCAAAGATTTTGGTGGCAAGCCATCGGAAACCAAAGGAGTTTTGAATGTAGAACTAACAGTCAGCAACAAAACTATCCCTACAACATTCTTTGTCATCGATGGGAAGGGTTCTTACAGATTGTTGCTTGGAAGGGATTGGATTCGTACTAATTGTTGTATTCCTTCAACCATGCATCAATGCTTGATTCAGTGGCAAGGCGACAAGGTTGAAATTGTGCCAACCGACAAGCCAGTCAATGTTGCCAGTGCCGATTTAACTCTTTGGGAGATGGATGGTCTTGATTGCTTATCTGAAAAAGTTTGGGATGGAGATTTTTTAAAAGTGTCCGATTCTGATATACAGCCAATTGAAGACAGAGAGCCCAAGCTATTATTTTGAGGGCGTCGTGGAGGGTTCAAACGTCTACACCAAGAACACAGCAGATGATCTCGATGACAAGCAAGGACAGGGTTTCATGTTGGCCGATGATTTGGAAGAAATTGACATAGGTCTAGGTGATAGACCAAGGCCGACATTTATTAGTAAGAATTTATCTTCAAAATTTAGAACCAAGTTGATAGAGTTGTTAAAGGAATTCAGATATTGCTTCGCTTGGGAGTATTATGAAATGCCAGGACTCAGCCAATCGATTTTTGAACATCAGCTACCTATCAAACCAGGGGTTAGACCACATCAACAACCTTCGAGAAGATGCAAAGCCGATATGCTCGAACCTGTCAAGGCTGAGATTAAACATTTATATGATGCTGGTTTTATCCGTCCTTGCCGGTATGCTGAGTGGGTTTCTAGTATAGTTCCTGTTATCAAGAAAAACAGCAAAGTGAGGATGTGCATCGATTTCAGGGATTTAAACAAAGCTACCCCAAACGATGAATATCCAATGCCAGTAGCTGATCAGCTGGTTGATGCTGCCTCAGGGCATTAGATATTGAGTTTTATGGATGGAAATGCGGGGTACAATCAGATTTTTATGGCTGAAGAAGATATCCATAAAATTGCCTTTAGGTGTCCTGGTGCGATCGGCTTGTTTGAATGGGTTGTAATGACTTTTGGTTTGAAAAGTGTTGGAGCAACATATCAAAGAGCCATGAATTATATCTACCATGATTTGATCGGCTGGTTGGTTGAGGTCTACATTGATGATGTGGTTGTTAAGTCTAAAGAGATAGAGGACCACATAGCCGATTTGAGGAAGGTTTTTGAGAAAACCAGGAAATATGGCCTGAAGATGAATCCAACGAAATGTGCTTTCGGTGTATCGGCTGGCCAATTTTTGGGATTTTTTGTTCATGAGAGGGGGATTGAAGTAACCCAAAGGAGTGTTAATGCAATCAAGAAAATTCAGCCTCCAGAGAACAAGGCAGAGTTACAGGAGATGATCGGCAAAATAAATTTTGTTAGAAGGTTTATTTCTAATTTGTCTGGAAGATTAGTACCTTTCACACCATTGTTAAGATTGAAAGCCGATCAAAAGTTTACTTGGGGGCAGAGCAACAGAAAGCTTTGGATAGTACTAAGGAATATCTCAGCTCTCCTCCAGTTTTGATTCCTCCACAGAAAGGGGTACCGTTTAGATTATATCTATCGGCCGGTGAGAAGTCAATCGGCTCAGTCTTGATTCAGGAGCTTGAAGGGAAATAAAGAGTTGTATTTTACTTAAGTCGTCGGCTCTTGGATGCAGAAACTAGATATTTCCCTATGGAGAATTTGTGCTTGTGCTTATATTTTTCTTGTACAAGGTTAAGGCATTATCTATTGTCCAATGAATGCACTGTCATATGCAAAGCCGATGTCGTCAAGTGCATGTTATCGGCTCCAATTTTGAAAGGAAGGGTTGGAAAGTGGATATTTTCCTTAACGGTGATCGATCTTCGGTATGAGTCACCGAAGGCGGTCAAAGGGAAAGCTATAGCCGATTTTATTGTTGAACATCATGATGATTCAATCGGCTCGGTTGAAGTTGTGCCATGGATTTAGTTTTTTGATGGATCAGTATGCACTCATGGTTGTGGCATCGGCTTGATTATAATTTCCCCTCGGGGGGCAAGTTTTGAGTTTGCTTACACTATTAAACCTTATGCAACTAATAATCAGGCTGAGTATGAAGCAGTTCTCAAAGGGTTGCAGTTACTCAAGGATGTTGAAGCCGATGCTATTGAGATAATGGGGGATTCTTGGCTAGTGATCAGTCAATTGGCAGGAGAATATGAGTGCAAGAATGATACATTAATGGTTTATAATGAGAAATGTCGAGAGCTAATGAAGGAATTTCAGCTGGTTACTTTGAAGCATGTATCGCGATAGCAGAATATTGAAGCTAATGATTTGGCCCAAGGGGCGTCGGGATATAAGCCGATGATCAAAGATATCAAGGTTAAGGTTGCTGCATTAATAGCCGATGATTGGAGATATGATGTATATCAATATTTACAGAATCCATCTCAATCGGCTTCTCGGAAATTGCGTTACAAAGCGTTGAATTATACTTTGTTGAATGATGAGCTCTATTATCGGACGATTGATGGGGTGTTGCTTAAGTGTTTGAGTGCCAATCAAGCTAAGGTTGCAATCGGTGAGGTTCACGAAGGAATTTGTGGTGCTCATCAATCGGCTCATAAGATGAAGTGGTTACTTCGACGTGCGGGGTATTTCTGGCCGACAATGCTGGAAGATTGTTTCAAATATTACAAGGGATGTCAAAATTGTCAGAAATTTGGAGCAATTCAGAGAGCACCGGTGTCGACTATGAATCCTATCATTAAACCATGGCCGTTTAGAGGTTGGGGAATTGATATGATCGGTATGATTAATCCACCATCGAGTAAAGGGCATAAGTTTATATTGGTGGCGACCGATTATTTTACCAAGTGGGTGGAAGCAATTCCTTTGAAGAAAGTTGATTCGGGGGATGCTATACGGTTTGTTCAAGAGCTTATAATCCATCAATTTGGTATTCCTCAAACCATTACAACCGATCAGGGTTAAATCTTCGTGTCCAATGAGTTTGTTCAGTTTGCCGATAGCATGGGTATCAAATTGTTGAATTCTTCACCATATTATGCACAAGCTAATGGGCAGGCCGAGGCATCTAACAAGAGTTTGATCAAATTGATTTAGAGAAAGATTTCTGATTTTCCTCGGCAGTGGCATACTCGATTGGATGAAGCATTGTGGTCTTATCGGATGGCTTGTCATGGGTCGATCCAAGTCCCTCCTTATAAGCTTGTTTATGGACATGAGGCTGTGTTACCATGGGAGGTTAGAATCGGCTCAAGAAGAACGGAGTTACAAAATGATTTAACAGCCAATGAATATTATAATCTCATGGCCGATGAAAGGGAAGACTTGGTTCAATCTAGATTAAGAGCCCTTGCAAAGGTTACCAAGGATAAGGAACGAGTTGCTCGACATTACAATAAGAAAGTGGTGCCCAAGACTTTTTCGGACGGTGAACATGTATGGAAGTTGATTTTGCTGATTGGGACTTGGGATAACAAATTCAGCAAGTGGTCGCCGAATTGGAAAGGACCGTTCCAAATCTATAAGGTTGTGTCTAAGGGAGCTTACATGTTGCAAGGACTCGATGGAGAAATTTATGGACGAGCACTAAATGGTAAGTACTTGAAGAAATATTACCCAAGTGTTTGGGTTAATGCATGATCGGCTGATATTGCCGATACATGATAGCCGATGTATTTACATCGCCTTGAGATGGCCGATATGGTTATATCGCCCTTAGTTGTTTTCCTATTGTAATCGGTTGTGGCTTGTCGATGTACAATGGCTGATATGGTTATATCGCCCTTAGTTGTTTTCATATTGTAATCGGTTGTGGTTTGCCGATGTACAATGGCCGATATGATTATATCGCCCTTAGTAGTTTTTATAATTTTATCAAAGCTTTTGACATTGTAAAATTAGGGGGGCACGTATATCTGAAAAATTGCAAATTTTATGAAAAATTGCAAATTTTCGAGCAAAATGTGGAGTTTCATTGAATCGGCATAAGAGTTATTAAGATGAGTTACATAAAGAGTCAGAGTTTCTTAGACAATTACAAAAATTCCTAGATTCTATTACACAGAATGTTACTGAGACAAATAACACTGGATAGCCGAAACAGCCCGTTGCCTAATTTGTTCTACTTCTTCAATGGCTTGGGCATCTTGAGCATCAGTTCTAGGGATGATCTTGAGAGACTTGGTCATGTCAGCCACATTCTTGATAGCCAATCTCAATCTGGACTTTTGATCTTCAACGGCATTTGGAAGATCGGCTAGCTTTTGCTTTTCCAGATCCAGCTCGGCGTTGCATTCTTCGAGTTGAGCTATTAAATAAATCTTGCGAGCTTCGAGCCGATCTATATTCGACTGAATCGGCCCAACAGAGAGTTGATCTAACTTGGCTTTCTCTTCATGCACAAGCTGCCGATTGGCTTGGATAGTAGATTCAATATTTTTCCATTCTTGCCGATCGGCTATCTATGGCTTAGCCTTCTCCAGCTTAAATTGGTGTTGTTCAAGATACACGGCTGGAGTGATGGTGTTTGCTAGATCGTCTGGAATTGAAGCTTGGATTTCAGTAAATCATGCCCAGATCGAACCACAATCAGCTACCAGATTATCCAGCGAAGATTCTAGCCAAAGGGATATGTCTTCAAGTGTTTTCTTGACAGTGTCGACCAAAGGGGCTAGAGCCTTGCTTGTAGTTTCTTCTTCTGTCTCATCAAAGTAATCTTTGATATCAAAAGAAAACAGATCGGCTAAGGCAACAAAAGAGAAATTTAAAGGACAAAGATGACAAACAAATATAGCCGATCTAAGACTTGGTGTTTAAAAGAAACTTACTGGGATAGCAGGAGTAGCTGGTTGTACTTCTTCTTCAACATGGTGACTCCCTGCAGCTGATGGAGTTTTATCGCTTGATGATTGCTGGACAGGAGAAGGAGGAGGAGGCTGAAAAGAGACAAGTATTAGACAAGATCGGCTGAGGTCAACTGGTGAAAGAATTAAGAACATCTTACTGGTGGAGCCGGTTTGAGAGTTGGTGCTGCCGATTTCTTCTTCACAACAATTCTCTTTTTCTGCAAAGACAAAATTAATGAGTGATTGGTTGAGGATAAATAGTTATTAAAGGAAACAGAGAGAGATAGTTACCCTGGAGAAGTGAGCTGGAGCAGAGGGAGTCGGAGGAGTTTGTTTGGGTGAAGCCGATGGAGTTCTTTCAGTATCACATACTTCATCTACGGCTTGATCAACATCCTCTCCGATCTCTTCTTCATCCAGAGCTTGTTCGATGGTGGGTCCAGGGCAGGCAGATCGTCGGTTGGCTTGGGTTTCTTTAATTTGGTCTTTTTCTTTGGGTCTGGAGCTGATGTGTCCACAGCCGATGAGCTGGTTCTCTGATGAGCCCTTGGAGAAGGGTTGAAGTCCTGGGGGCATGATAGCCGATGATAGGGGGAGATGGTCCACCTCCATTAGGAATCAGACTTGGGGCATATTCGGTATTTCTGCCACTATTGCTTTGATGTGGAGGGGAAGATTCTGTTGTCTGCAAAACAGAAGATAAGATTAGTCAAGTTATGAATCGGCTGACAATTGTTCAAATACAATTAATAAGATTAAGGCTTACCTGAGGTATGACATCAAGAAAAAGATCTGTCATATACATTGAGGCTGGTTGGTGGAACAGATGTAGCTTCCATTCACCCCCACCATCTGTCAAAGTTTTTGCTACTGAACCTTGCTAGCTCTATATTTTCAATGATGCCCAGAGGAGGTCCTTGGAGATTGAGTAGCCGATCCATCATCTTTAATTTTCACATCAACAGACACCAACCGGGACTAAAGATCTATCTTTAGTCTTGGTTATTTTAACCGAGACTAAATATAGAGATCTTTAATTTTGTATTCGTAGCCCCGGTTTGCTACCTGGGACTTAAGTGGTTGCAAGCTGGGGCTAAAAAGGGGTTCTCGACCAGTGTCTCTAATGATTTGTACAATGAATGTCATATAAGAAAGCGTTGAAACTGCTCTTATGTCAATTAGTTTTTTTTATTGTCATGTGCAAAAAAAATAAAACTCATGGTTTAAACTACTCTTACCTATCCAAAATGTGCGACAAACTATGAAGTTTTATCCCTTGAGCACCTATCTTTTTGTGATGAGGACCAGCTGGGATATGATTATGGCTATCTTGATCAACTAATGGTGCATGCTTTTTATATTAGATTTACACTAGCCGCCAACCCGTGCCTTGCACGGGCTATATATCACTTATATATTATAAATACTAAATTATGCAATTTCTTTGTATTATAAAATTTAAAAATGTAATCATATGTTACCAATTGGTAACTTTGAATTTCGTTATTAAATAAATAAAATGAAATATTCAAGATGGATACAACTTCATATTTATTAATGAAATTTAGATACATCGATTTGGACTAAAGATTGAGCTCATAATATATAATGCAGTGAAGGCATGACCAATAATTTTGCATCCATAAGAGGAAATAAGCAGAACATGAAAATTATATTAGACCATACTAATCCACCTAATATTTTCGTAATTGCATTATGGCAATAACCATATATCCTATAGGAAAAAACTTAAAGATACATGGAATATATTGCCAGATAAAATCATAAGTTATATCGCTGAACATTGTTATTAGGAGTGGAATTTACGTGAAACATATGGCTCGATTAGCTGGCACAGATATATGCCATTGTTTTACTCTGACTGCTAACTATTATATAATACATAGAGAACAAAATGACATGAGTATGTTAATGTTAGTGATATGCACTAGAGGCAATCATAGAGATGATTGTATAACATAGTATGTTTACATATTTATCCGACTTTGCTCCTTGAAATAGTGGTTAATGAATATATGATTCTTTCACGAGACTCTGTATATTGTGTGTTGCTATTTCTAAAGGATCCCTGATCAAATATTATATGTGGAACAAAAATTATTAGATGATCAGCACATGTATTAATTAATGATCATGTCTCATGGATCATGGTATAGAGATACCAAATTAATAATATAGACACATGTTAGTGAACATGTTGTTGGATAGACCCAACATGAGCCATTGCAAGAGTCATATGTGTTGTGTCATCAGTAATCTCATTTAGTGTTGGTGTTGAATCCTTAGACCTGAGATTATCATGGTTCCCAACATGTGTAGTAGCTTACTTAGGGACTGCTAAACACTACTCCGTAATTGGGTAGTTATAAAAATAGTTTTCGGGTATGCTATGAAACATGTAGTGAGATAGGAATAATCAAGATGGGATTTGCCCCTCCTATGGAGAGATATCTCTAGGCCCCTCGATGTTGTAGATTATGGAAGTGTATGGCTATGCCAAAGGTGATTCAGGAGTCAATCACAAGTTATATAATCTATCAAAACAGGTTCGAGTGAATGATTGAGCTATTAGAGGATGGCACATATCTAGCCTTGAGCTTAATCGATATCGTGAGGCAAAGGGGTTCATACAAGTATACACTAGAGGTTCAGCCGATATGATCTTTATGTATGCCTGGTAGGTCAATACGTTCTACTAGGGGCTGCTGTTGACGCGTGGACCGAAAATGAGTTTTCGGGTTACAGCCGAGTGTACATGAAACTACAGGGTCGCACGCTTAATGGGCCGGAATAAGGGGATTGGATGGAGATCCAATATGAGCTTAATTCGGATAGGGATCCGAATAGGAGTCCTACGAGCCTTGGAGGCCCGAGTGATGGATCCTATATATTCGTGAGGGGTGTGACCGGCGGAGGTATTGCATCACGTGAGAAACTCTAGCCGTCACTCCCCTCCCCGAGCAAAACCCTAGCTGCGCACGAGTGCTAGCACATCTGCGTGTGGCGTTCCGTCTCTGTACGTGTGGATACCGGTAGAGGCACCACTGGTTTGCGGTGCTGATCGGCATGGGAATACGGCGAGGAGAACGCACGAGGAGGAGAAGGTCGAGCCGGTGCGATCGACTACTTCCTCTACATCGACGCGCACTACTTCGCGAGAATTCCTTCGACTTCTTAGCGCCTTCTTCCAGTGCGCAGCGCGTCGAGTGGTAACGATCTATGATCTAATACTTGCATGGTCCCTGGTTTACGCGATAGAAAATTTTGATTTATGCTATCGTAGCCTACGCGTATCCCAACAGTTAATTACCCACATAGCTAATGAGCTAAATTTAGATCAGTTTGAAATTTGATTCCAGCGATTATTTTGGCAACCTGAAGATGCGTGGCATTGAATTTCAGTAAGTTGTTGATGCTGTGTGGCCGCTTGATCCAAGCACCATCTATTAAAAATCACTGTGGACCAATAGAAAAAAGTTACAGATTGCATCTGGTGCTGGATCAGGGGCATTGAAAAGAAACGGCACATTAGATCTGGTGATGATGATGATGCGTGATGATGGGATCGATCGAATTCGAGCGTTGATGCCGCATGGACACTCGAACCAAACAAAATTTATATTACGAATCATATCTAGATAAAAAAAACAATGCAAGTGCCGTGGAGGAGAAAATAAATCAAATCATGGATTCAACACCGGAGGAACGTGGATCACAACAATAAATCGATCTCGGTGACTGGAGGCTTGTTCCACACTCTTCACCTCGACAATAAAAATTGAGAATTAAGGATGCCAAGAACAGATGTGAGGAACAGGGAATCGGTGTGTCTCTCTCGAGCGAAGACCTCAAACATGTTTGCGTGCCCATCTATTGGATTGCTGAAATTAACAGAGTTAATTGTAACCTGAGAAAAGATCGATACATGTACGTATACATTGGATGGGCTCGTATGGTTCATTGGTTGGGCTGAGAAGCGGCACAATCTATTTTAACGCAGGTTCTCAATAATGAAAATCTACGGTGATTGTGATATGACACACTTAATCAATAGTCGGATCTTTCTGATTAACGTGGTAGCTTCTTTAGAGTGCCCAATTAGTATAGGTATAGATAGATAGATAGATTCTATAGATTCAAGCAAAAAAAAATACTATACCATGAGTTTTTTTTATTGTCATGTGCAAAAGTACTTGCATAAGTGAAGGAATGGGGAGTGTGTGTCCACGGAATGCGTGGATGAATAATGACAACGACTGCAGAGCAAGCCATAGCATTCCTTAAGCCATGTTATGTGGTTTACGATTCATGCTAGTGGAAGAATGTAGCCATGTCATGTGGTTTACGATTCATGCTAGTGGAAGAATGTGGTTTACGATTCATGCTAGTGGAAGAGAGGAATTCTTTTTTTTTTCTTTTGCAATCCCGCGGTGGAAGTTTGAATCCAATATCTGCCATGGTGGCACAAAGAGCATACTACCAGTACGCTACCTACAACATTTGTCAAACGGAAAAAAGCATAATTACACTCAAGCTATATATTGTACATATATTATAGTCACACTCAAGTTACAGTGTAATTATATTAGAATTATACTATAGTTATATTTGAATATTTTTTTACCTAGAAAACTGCCGAAAACTTTTTGGATAGTCCAAACTTTAAATGGACATAGCTGCTGATCCAGGATTATGGAGGCTCATGAGTACTTATTAGAAATGTTATGGAGTATACTTTCAGATGGTTTGGTCTCACATTAACTTTTTTTGTTGAGTTGTCCAGAATCATCGGAACAAATCGCCTATCATATGCAGGAGATTTTTTTTATTTCTTAATTTTATTAATAGATATTTCCAAAAAATATTTCCGAAAACCGAACATTTTGACCACACAGCGTTGTTTTACCCCACCAGCCACAGTGGCATGGCAAGAGGCTGGTGTGACAGGATAACACAGTGGCGTGACAAAGTTATTTGGCCAAGTCAGACGGGCTAGCGTGACCAAAAGGTTCAGATTTAGAAATACTTTTTGAAAATGTCTATTAATTAATATGAAAAAAATAAAAAAGTATAAAAATAAAAAAAATCCATATGCGGTACGAGTCAATTTTTGGCGCCCTTGGGCTTTGTAATTTTGATGTAGGTTAAGCCCAGGAAGATTGTACTCTAGGGTTATACTCCCTCCGTCCCACGATATAAGGGATTTTCAGTTTTTTCTTGCAACGTTTGACCACTCGTCTTATTTAAATTTTTTTTGCAAATATAAAAAACGAAAAGTTGTGCTTAAAGTACTGTAGATAATAAAGTAAGTCACAAATAAAATAATTAATAATTTCAAAAAATTTTGAATAAGACGAGTGGTCAAACGTTGCAAGCAAAAACTCAAAATCCCTTATATTATGGGACGGAGGGAGTATATCATTAGTGGGCATCATCATTTAGAGTTAGATTTTGCTTAGATTATTCTGCCATTTACAGTTTCATCAGTAGTTCAGTTGATGGAACCTCAATTTGTGAGATTCATGTTATATTTGTATTATGTTCAGATTGCATATTCTATTGTTTTGGTTCTGCTCTTGATTCGATTACAGGAGATACCCTTATTAGAATGAGAGGTCAATCCGTTTTGGTATGGTTGGTAACCAACGGAGTGGTAGCCAGTTATTGTGAGGAGGCTTTTGGATCATCAATAATGAGTTCTCCATAATTACCTTATGTGTATTTATCGGAAGATCAGCACCGGTGTCTCATCATCATGCCTTCTGTTAGTAACTTTTTTTTCCAAGAAGACAATCACGATCGGGACACCTAAACACCTTGCGGTGATATAGAGTCGCCAACCACCGCACTCTAGCAAAAGCTAGGGGTTTGATAGATTAAACCGGCTAGTGGAGCCGATTTAGGTAGAACAAGCGATAAATATCTAACAGAAGGCATTTCGCAGGACAAACCTACGAAGGGATTTCGCACTCTCGCAACGAAGGTGGATGATTTACAGGGCAAATCGACAAAGATGGACGAACTAGGCTAGAACTAGGAGAAATATTGAAAAAGCGATTCAATTGGCTAGATTGGATAATGTGTAGATAGGTTTTTTTTTCCAATTGAACCGGCCTTGTCCTATATACAAGGGTTGGTCTTGCCTCTTATAGGTCCCCCTCCATATCCAACTCGGAATAGAAACCAATGGAAACACGAAACATACCCTCTCGAAAAAAGAATCCCGAGACCCAACGTAAACAGACTCGGGATCGGACTCTGCTAGTCTGACCGGCCATATACCACCATTCATACCGGCCTACAAGCAGAGCTCTGACCGGCCAACACACGACGGTTAGACTGGCCCTGGGAAGGAACCCGCGTACCACTGGTCAGACCGGCCAACACACGAGGGTCAGACCGGCCCCCAGTGCTCTTCCAAATTTCGGCAATATTTTCCTAATTTGAACCTTGGCACCAACTTTGGGTGTAAACACATGCCCCTAACTTTTTGGTGAACATTGTGAACCTAAAAGCATAGAACATGTTATCTCAAGGCGATGATCCAATTACCGGCCATATGACCTCCTATGCATCTTGCCAAACATTTAGGAAGTATTTCTTCAAATATTTTCCATTAATTGCTCTCTAAAATCGTTCTCATTGTAGTATGCCAAGAAAATATGCATTCCCTCGAACGATTCCACATATTCGATAAGGACCCTCTCTACTAGGTGACCACTTACTGGACTCCTTAGATCGAGAACCCAAAGGGAAAATCGTTTTCCACACCAAGTCTCCTACTTGAAACGATTTCGCTTTCACTCTTTTATCAAAGGGAAAATCGTCTTCCACACCAAGTCTCCTACTTGAAACGATTTCGCTTTCACTCTTTTATTGTAAGGTTTAGCTACTCCCTTTTTCTCCTTCTCTATCTCTTCCAAAGCATTCAAACGTTTATCGGTCGCATCATCAAGATTGTCTCCCATCAATGCTTTGTATTCCTCAACCGATAAATCATCTTGCTTTATATATCTAACAGAGACAAGATTCACCTCCACCGGTAAAATGGCTTATTGTCCATAAACCAACTCAAAAAGAGTAACCTTGATAACACCATGTTTAGATATCCTATGAGCCCACAATGCTTCCGAAAGCACCTCATAACACCTCTTTGGATGTTCTTCGATCTTTTCTTTGACCAATTTCAACAATGTTTTACTACTCGACTTGGCTTGTCCATTGGCCTGAGCGTAGTAAGGAGATGAACTCAACAATTCATTACCATAAGATTCGGCAAAACTTCTTACCTCCTTAGACATAAAAGAAGCTCCTTGATCCGTAGTTAATGTTTAAGGAATGCCGAATCTATGAATAATATGTTTTAAAATAAAGTAAATTACCTCCTTATGAGTCATATTCTTGAGTGACATGGCTTCGGCCCATTTAGTGAAATAATCTATCGTTACTAGCATGAATCGATACCCTTTTGAGAATGAAGGATAACTTTGACCTATGTAATCCAAAGCCCATCCTCGGAACAACCATGGTTTGATGATAGGATTAAATTGGACATTGCCGAACTGTTGACTAAGCTTTGCGTCCCCTATAATACTTGAAACAATCACAATCATTTTCGGCCAATAAAATCCCACTCTCCTAAGAAACCAATACATCTTATGGGCCCATTGATGATTTCCACAAATCCCTTCATGAACCTCTCCCATGGAAATCTTGGATTGATCATTATCTAAGCATTTCAATAGCACCCCATCTACATTTCGGCGATACAACTCTCCATCAAGAAAAAGTATTTAAATGCATGTCATCAAATTTTCTGATCAACCCTAAGACTAGGATCTTTCAAATAATATATCAAAGGGATTCTCCAGTTTTCCTCTAACTCCTAGGCACAAATGCCCGAATTTACAATCAATTTGGCCTCTAAATCGATCGTCCCATTCTTCCAATATCCAGTCAGACTAGCCATACAGAGCCGGTCAGACCAATTAGACAGACGGTCACCACCGGTCAGACCGGCCATGCTGAGGCGATTAGACAGACGGTCACCACCGGTCAGACCGGCTGCAATGCACCAGTCAAACCACTCCTGGTCTGTAATCTTGCCAATTTTGTCCAAACTTTTGAATTCAAACACCGACTTTTCCAAAATCAAGAATACTCCTCTCTTCACATTATAGCCATATGTTTGTTGAGCTAAACTATTTGCTCTAAGGTTTTCCTCCCTAGCAATATGTCGAATGAAAATATCATCAAAATTGGCAATAATATCCGAGCATTGATCATAACTATTTAGTGACCCATCAAAACATTTATATACCCGGCAACTTGTTGTATCACTAATTCCGAATCACCAAAAGCTTCTACATCTGTAGCCACTATAGCTTGCAACACTTATAAGCTGAATAAAAAACATCATATTCGGCTTGATTATTTGTACAAAAATATTCTAAACGAACCGATGTCTCAAAGCATAAACCACTGAGCGAAAACAAAACTACAGCTATACCTTGTCCTTCCTTACCAGAAGAACCATTAAACTAAACCTTCCAAGGTCAAACACTAAGCAAGTAAACCTCATTATCATAAGCAACATCCACATGATGATCTACTATAAAATCAACTGCAGTTTGGCCTTTGATATATTTTAATTGTTCATAAGCCAAATCATGTTCTCCCCCTCAAAATTGGCCTTTGCAACATATGTTTAATAACATCGGCTTGACAAGCAACTATGCAAGTAGTAGATAACAAGTAATGTTGCCACGTCGAAAAAGCATAGTATAGACATAAACGAAGTCTTTCTATAAAGTCATTCCTCGTTTCGGCATTCAAAATACGACGGCTCAAATATGTGATTATATACTCCTTGCCATCCTCCTCTTGTGTCGAAACGACACCAATGACATTACCTTCGGCGGAAATGTAGAGCCGAAATGATAACCTGGCTTTAGGTGCTCGCACCACGGGTGAAGAAGATAAATATTTCTTAAGTCCTTCAAACACCTCTTGATGTACCTCCTCAAATAATTTACCTTACCTGGCAACTTTTGAACTTCCTTCTAGTATGTCAGTGCCTTGAAATCTCTAATCTTCTCTATTTTCTTAGGATCAATCTCAACACCTCTCTCATGTACCATGAACCCTAAGAACTTCCCCGCTAACCCACCAAAAGCACACTGGAGTGGATTCATCTTTAAACCATACCGACGCATTCTCTCAAAAGCTAATCTCAAATCAGCCATGTGACCTTCCATGCCATCCGATTTAACAACAATGTCATCAATGTTTATTTCTAAGATAATACCCAGAAAATCATGAAAAATCAAATTCATTGCTTTTTGATATGTTGCGCCGGCATTCTTCGGTCCCAAAGTCATGATGACCCACTCAAATAAATCAACAAAATCCGGACACCTAAAGTATGAATAGAATTTGCCAGTAAAGAAGTAAACCATATAAATGCAATACCGGATAAAGATAAAGAAAACAAACGCAATTTGAAAGCATACGTGTTACTAGCTCACCACATTATGCTAAGAATTGGCCTATATGTTCCCATGTGGTCCTACTATCCTCACCATTGAATTTAGTGAATTCGGGAACCCTAAAACCACAAGGATATGGAATATCATCAAAATAATCAGGATATGACTTTTGGTAAACCCTAGCACGATTCATCGGCACAATTCCAAAAGCTTCCCTAATGATATTCCTCACATGGTCCTCCATATTTTTAGGCCTTGGTGAATTCCGTGGCCTAAAAGGTTGTCGTGGTGCAATACTGTTATATTGGCCATATCTAACATCTTAAGGGCACCCAACATTAGGATCATTATAAGCATTAGGTATCTATGGAGGAATATGAGGATTAACCGGAGCTACTAGATGATTAGGTACATGAAAATGGTGCAAAATATAATTATTGGTGATTGGATCTACTTCCTGCATGGGCAGATTTGTGCTAGTCTGACCGGTCGAGAACCTAGTAGGACTGGTGGTCAGTGGTGCGGTTGGACCAACCAAATGGCTAGTCAGATCATAGGTCGATGTGGTCAGACCAGCTTGAGGGCCGGTGGGACCGTTGGTCAAGATTGTCAGACCAGCGTGTGGGCTGGCCAAACCGATGTGGGGAGAGTCGGTCAGACCAACCAGGGGCGCGGTCATACTAGCCTCAGAGCTAGGGTTAGCTTTGCTCCTGGCATATTGCGTAGTCGCTCCATCGGTTTTGCTATATAAGTGGTGAATAGGGGCTTGGCTAGTACTTGTAATAGAATTGTGTGGCAAATCGGCTGTAAGAGAGCTTAATTTGGAACTCACTAAAGATTCAATTCTTTTGTCAAAATAAGAACCCATATCATGTTCAAGTTTATTATTGAAAGTAGCGTTAATGGTTTCATCTACGGAACTTGCTACAAGAAGACAATCATGATCAGGAAACCTAAACGCCTTGCGGTGATATAGAGTCGCTAACCACTCCAAACTAGCAAAAGCTAGATCAGGATGGGTTTTGATGGATTAAACATGCTAGCGGAGCCGATTTAGGTAGAACAAGTTATAAATACCGGTCTCATGGGCAAAAAGAAGGTTTATAAAACAAACCTACAAAGGGATTTCGCACACTCGCAGGGAAGGTAGATGATTTACAGTGCAAATCGACAAAGATGGATGAACTAGGCTAGAACTAGGTGAAATATTGAAAAAGCGATTCAATTGGATAAATTGGATTGTGTGTAGATTGTTTTATTTCCAATTATACCGGCCTCTTTCCTCATATAGGGGTTGGTCTTGCCTCCTTCGTGTCCTCCTCCACTAGTGGCGGACACACCCATTGGGCAGGGTGGGTCGATCGGGCCAGCTACGGTTCGTGTCGCCCCACACCCCTCAAACCTCATTTTAGTCCTATTTCTAACACATTAGTCATCAGTCTACTATTGAATAATCAGATAAATCAAGTATTTTAAGTAGAAACCAAAACATTTATGAAAATTCGTGTATAAGTAGTACCATTTTGACCGTTTCTAATTTTGGCCATACATAAAATTCAATTTTCTTTCTATTTCTTTAGCATATAATACAGTCTACAGTAAATAGTTAAATTGATATATTTATAAAAAATCCATTTTATTCACTTGAACTATTTTGGGGAAGCACTTTGTCGACGTTTGATGTCGCGATTCCAGTATTTGCATAGTATGGGGATCGTTGGTACTAGGGTATATGCGAGATTGAGGTAAAAGAGATAGAGACAGGGATTTTTATACAGGTTCGGGCCCCTAAATTGTCAGGTAATAACCCTACATCCTGTTGGCCGAAGCCGGTATTGCTCTTATTCACCATAATCACACCAGTACAATATTTAGGGTAGCCTATCTAACTGTTGTCGACATGGCGGTCTGAAGGTCTGACTCGTAGTCGACAACAGGGTAGTCTTCCTCCTCAAATCCGTGCCCAGCCAGATCAGAGAAAGCGCTAGATCCCTACGGCCGGTCTCTGAAGGTACTGGATTGGGTCGATCTGGGTATATCTCTAATGTTGATATCCAGCGGCTTGTCTTGGCGTATGTTGGCTTGTATGTTGTGGCTTCTGTTGTGCCGTGTCTTCTATGGTGGGTGTGTCCCCTCTCCTCCTAGGGGGTCTTGTATTTATACCAATAGGTATCCCCTTGTCCAAGTAGAACTAGGGAAACCAATATGGACACAATCCGAGTAGTCCTTGTCGTTTCCATATAGAACTCTGGTTATCATTCCTTATCCGGAACTCCTCCTATATTCGCAGGTTGTTTCCGTATAGGACATGGTATGTGGTGGGTCATCCCGAGATTTAGTCAACTACTATTAGGTATGTGGTATCCATAACCCTGACACACTTAAACCCCTAAATAATTTTTCATCTCGTTTTATACCCCCGAACTATTGAAAGTGGTTCCCCTTATTGTCTAACAACATTTCTCATTTTTTTTCATCTCTCTACATATAAGTCATATACGTTTGTTCGACTACCAATCTTTGTTGTTAACTTTCTCGATGTTTGTGCCGTGCACTGTTGCGCCAATGCTGTGAACTAGCGACTATGGTTTGTGTGCATTATGCCATCACCTAATTAGGGCTAGCTTTGCCGCCCCATCTATATTTTAAACCTGCGTCCGCCACTGACCTCCACATCCAACTCGGGATATAAACCAATGGAAACCCGAAACATACCCTTCCGAATAAGAAATCCCAAGACCCGACGAAAACAGACTCGGGATCAGACTCTACCGGTCTGACCGGCCACATAACGCCGGTCAGACCGGCCTACAAGTAGAGGTCTGACCGTCCAACACACCGGGTGCTCTTCCAAATTTTGGCAATTTTTTCGTAATTTGAACCTAGGTGCCAAATTTGGGTGTAAACACCTTCCAATACTGCAACACGAGACAATACTAATGTTCTTAGGTGAGGGTTGGGAACTCCCATACAACACGGAAAACGGAGCAATAGATTAATGCGTAATTAATTAATTAATAGCTTAAAAAACATTAAAAATGGATTGATATGGTTTTTTAAAGCAACTTTTCTATATAAAATTTTTGCATAACACGCACCGTTTAGCAGTTTGAAAAGCGTACGCACAGTAAACTAGAGAGGGAGGTTGGGAACACAGCTCCAAGCAGGAGGGAGATGCAATTTTGGGGCAATTTTGGTCTTAGAGCTGGCAGTGTAGGGATATCTTTATGCTATGAGGAAGATGCTTAAGTTTGGGATTTCTCTGCAAAAAGGGATATAAATATCTTACCACATTGATCATACCCCAGCCATCAACACGTAAAAAGGCACTTCAAAAAACACATATAAAACCAAAATTGAAGAACCAATCAAATATGTGTTCCTAAACCAAATATGTTTCCAAAATAATTTTTAATCATTTCATGCAAGTAATTTGTCTCTGACTCTGCTAGTTAAGGTTTGACTTTCACGGGATTTTATTTATTTGGTAGTTTTCACTGTATATTTTCACTAGACAAATGCTTATAATTAAGAATTACATATTTCTTTAAGTCTTATAGTTTTTCCAACATTCTATTATATGGCTAGCGCTCTTTTTATAAAAATCATGCCAATTTTTATTGAGCTGCGGTTGGTAGGCAGTAGAAATAAACAAAGCAACCACGGATAGACAAAACTTTTACATCACTAGGCTTAACTGTTTAAAAACCAAGGATGGCAAAAAGACTTCAATTAAGACCCCCAAATGACCTTTTATTAAATATACCCAAATTCAAATATTGGCTACGGCCAATAAACCAAGAAATTGAGGATGAGGCCAGTACACCAAGAAACAGAGGATTTTATTTAAAGATAGTGTAAGAAAGAGAGTATGACAGTGTAAATAAAACTTATACCCACATTTGATTGTCGAAATAAACCATTAATTGCGCCGTCGTACTGATCTGTACAATGTCAGAATTGAGATCCAGTGCAGTCCTAACTGTGACTGCAACTTAGGAACTACACATTATCTCAGCCATCCATTTTTTCAATGAACGGTCTAAATCTGATGGTACAGTGTTGATGCTATAGTAGTTCTATAATTTTTTTCGGATGTGAACAGTACTTTGTAGATTTTGGACCCTTGGATTTGCATCAAAAGGTCTTAGCGTGACTGCTTATGTTGCAGTCACACTAGGTACTGCACCGGATTCAAATCCGTTTTTGAGATGTCAGTCACCAAACATACTGATCCCTGCATGGTATAGCTAGCTAACGTCTGGCTTTTTCAATCGACTCCTTCAATGTTCAATGTGTGTACCCAGACACGCCGTAGTGGTTTCCCTTAATGCTCCTGTTTACTTTTCCTCTGAATTTAGTAGTAGTAGAGTTAATTTACGGTCGTCTAACAGATCCAGTGCAGTGCTAGTATGTGCTGTAGTACGAAAGTAAACCACTTTAATGAAAGATCCTGTCGTTACAGGCTTAGTATTTAAATGATGTTCGTCCCGTACATAAAACAGGGGTGTAAAGAATTTGGATAGCTTCCGATTGATCCGGAAGATTTTTAGAAATGGATAGTACCCCATCCGTCTCCAAAAGTTAATTAATTTTTCATACACCCCACACACACGAAAATAAAAACAAAAAGACAAATAATCCACTTTATCAACCCAATGTAATTATTCCCAATTTTATCTATTTTCAATTGTGAGACGATAGGACTCAACGCGATAATCGTATTGATACCGATGTGGAGTATATATAGGCACACAACCTTCCTAAATCTACTCAACCAATTTATATAAACAGAACCAAGAGAGATATAAGGAGATTGGGCCACAAGGAAACAAACGATCTACATGCCAACATATATGCGTCATGCTAACCGCCCCCCCCCCCCGGGAGAGCAGTCTTAGCGTCGGCTGGCCAAACGTTAAGACTGGATCGGAATTCCGAAAACACAGTCGAGGGCAAACCCTTGGTGAAAATATCAGCAAACTGCGATGTGGTAGGTACGTGTCGAACACGAACAGCCCTGTGGCGACACGATCACGAATGAAGTAAAGATCGATCTCAACATGCTTGGTCCGTTGATGCTATACCAGGTTGATAGAGAGATACACAACGCTGACATTGTCACAATAGACAAGAGTAGCCTTCCTTTGAGGAGTGTGAAACTCATGAAGAAGTTGGCGAAGCCAGCAGGTCTCGGCAACAGCATTGGCAACAACCCTGTACTTAGCCTCGCACTGGAGCATGAAACTGTGTTCTAACGCTCGGAGGACCAGGAGATGAGGTTATCACCTAAGAACACTGCATAGCCTGAGGTAGACCACCGCGGGTCTGGACAACCGGCCCAATTGACATCAGATTAAGACACCAGGTCAATAGTGGGACAGCGATGAATATGAAGACTGTAATCCAGGGTTCCATGAACATAATGAATGATGCGCTTGAGAGTAGCAAGGTGTGGCTCCTGTGGGTCATGCATGTGAAGACAGACCTGCTGAACATCATATGAAATGTCCGGTCGAGTGAAGGTGAGATACTAGAGAGCACCTGCAAGACTGTGAAAATCAGTCGGGTCGGCAACATGAGTGCCATGAGGGGAAGACAGTTTGGCGTTGGTGTCAACTGGAGTGGAGCAAGGCTGGAGCAAGGCTTACAGTTAGCCATCCCAGCCCGCTCAAGAATCTCAATACTATACTGACGCTGACTGAGAACGAGTCCAGACGGAATGCGGCTGACACGAACTCCAAGAAAGTGGTGCAGGGTTCCAAGAAGCAGAGGAGATCGCAAGTGGAAGCAGTGAGAACAATATCATCAACATATAGAAAAAGATAAACCACAGCGGGCCCGTGACGATAGATGAACAGCGAGGTGTCGGACTTAGCCTCTTTGAATCCAGTGGATTGGAGGAAGTTGGCGAACTGACTGTACCATCCAAAGGATAGGAGGAAGTTGGCGAACCGATTGTACCAAGCGTGGGGTGCTTGCTTCAAACCATAAAGTGACTTGTTCAAATGGTACACTAAGTCAGGTTTGAAGGCATCGACGAACCCAGCTAGCTGAGAGCAAAACACTGTCTCCTGTAGAGTCCCATGTAAGAAGGCATTCTTGACATCAAGCTGATGAATAGGCCAGTCCCGAGAAACTGCCAAGCTCAGAACTGTGCGGACGGTGGCTGGCTTGACAACCGGACTGATGGTCTCGTCGATGTCAATGTTGGGGCACTTAGTACAGCTGCAAAGAATGCATCGTGCCTTACAGCGGTCGAGAGAACCATCCACCTGAATCTTGTGCCGAAAAATCCACTTGCCGGTGACGACATTGGTGCCAGGAGGACAGGGAGTGAGCTCCCAAGTGCGGTTAGCCAGGAGAGCATTGTACTCTTCCTCCATGGCCGCACGCCAGTGTGGATCAGCCAGCGCAGCACGGTATGTGCGGAGCAGTGGAGAGAGAGGAGCAGCATGGAGGTTGACGCGCTGGACCGGACGACGAATGCCTGCCTTGGCTCATTTGACCATCGTGTGGTCGTTGATGACCGGAGAGACACCGAGTTGTGGTGGTGGCGCCGAGATACGCGGAACACGGGCGCTGCCAGGACGCGTGGTGGCGCTGCTTGGTGGAAGGAGCCGCATCAGGTCGGGAGCCAGTGCAGCAGCAGTCGGGAATGGAGTCGCTCGTGTGGTCGAAGAGGCGGCTGGCGGCAAAGCAGAAGGCACCGAGCCAAGGGACCATGTCCCAGGGGAGGCAGGTGGCCCGAGGCATGCAGGCGGCCCATGTGACACCGCCCACGAGCTAGAAGATGCTGGCAGCCCAGGTGGTGGCGAAGGTGGCCCGTGAGGTCGTGGAGTCAATGGCCCACGGGAGGTGGCCGGCCCATGCTGTGAGCCATCGTGGGAGGCTGACCCTGGTTGTGCAGTTATGCGGCGACGCCCGATCGGACCTGGTATTGTTGCAGAAAAATCCTCGAGAAAATCAAGGTTAGTAGCATCTGCATTATTAACTATCTCAGCATATGGAAACGAGTGCTCATCAAACCCCACATGACACGAAATGTAGATCCTATTGGAGGAAGGACCAAAACTCCTGTACCCTTTGTGATCCTTAGGATATCCTAAAAATACTCACATGATAGAGCGGGGGGCAAGCTTGTGGGGTGTGGTGGCGGATAGGTTGGGATAGCACTTGCAGTCGAAAACTCTGAGGTGTGTATAGGAGGGGTGTGCACCATAAAGGGAGAAAAACGGTGTGTGGTGTGTGGAGAGTCTTGGTGGGATGGCGGTTAATGAGATGGGTAGCTGTGTGGAGGGCTTCCACCCAAAAGGGCGGTGGGAGGCTAGCCTGAAACAGGAGGGAGCGAACTATGTTATTGAGGGAACATAGCATGCGCTCAACCATACCGTTTTGGGGGGAGGTGTGGGGGCAGAACAAACGGAGAGAGACACCGTTGGTGAGAAAAAATACTTTGGGCGCTAGAGTTGTCAAACTCACGACCATTGTCGCACTGGATGCTTTGGATGGTGGTGGAGAACTGGGTTTTCGCAAATCCAAAAAATTGAGACAAGGTAGAAAAGGTGTCGGATTTAAATTTTAAAGGGAAGGTCCACACATAATGAGAGAAGTCATCAGAGATAACCAAATAGTATTTAAAACTTGACACACTAACAATGGGAGAGGTCCACAGATCACAATGAATAAGCTTAAACTTTGCTCTAGCACCAGTAAAACTCATAGTAAAAGGAAGGCGGACGTGCCGGCCAAGCTAACAACCGTGACAAAGAGAGGTGGCGCTCTTCGGAGGAGAAATAACAGAAGCCTGAGATAAGCGAGTGAGGGCCTCGTGACCAAGGTGGCCGAGCCAGCAATGCCAAAGATCGGTGTTAGAGGGCATGGCGACAAATGCTTGAGCGGAGGTTGCCAATGGTAGGGTGTCCGCAGAGAGGGGTAAAGGTCTCTGGAGTTATTGCACCTGGCGATTTCAATCCTGGGTTGGTAATCCTTGACAGAGAGGCCAAAAGGGTCAAGCAAAACAGCACACCAATGATCACGAGCAAAACGGCGAGCGGAGATAAGATCCTTAATGATATGTGGAGAAACTAGGACATCGTTGAGCTCAAAGGAGTGATTGGGGTAATGTAAATAAGCGGTGCCAGTGGCTGTGATGGGTATAAGAGAACCGTTACCGACAACAATGTGGGAGGGCAGTGAGTGGGATGGTTGATGGGATGCAGTAAGAATACCGGGATGAGCACTCATGTGGGAAGATGCACCTGAATCCATGTACCACTCATTTGAAGTCGGTGTAGTCAGTGTGGTGGTGTTTAAGGAGCTTGCAAGCGATTGTGGGTTCCACTGAGACGGATCGGGCCATTGCAGTGTTGGAAGCGCAAGATGGGCTGGAGGGACCACCGAAGGGGAGGGGGGGCAGAATATGCCGCCGGCCCAGGCAGTTGAAGAGAGGGCAGTCCAGTCTGCGGAGGGAAGTTGATGGGCTGACCCGCACTGTATTGGCCCTGCCCACCATTGTATTGGAGAGGGAGCCCGTTGAAGATAGGCCCCGCGAAGGGAGGCCGGGTGGCCTGGCAACATCTGGATGGTGCCAGCCCATGGATTGAATGGGGTGGGCCACTGCTAGGCCGGGCGAGTGGCATCAGCTTGCTGACCGGCCTGCTCACCTCCTGTGGCGTGTCCTACCTACGAGCCGCCGCCTTGTCCTCCATTGCTACCGCGACCGCAGCGGCGATTGCGGGAGTTGTTGTCGGAGTTGCCGCCGCCGCCTTGGGTGTTGGAGGAGGTGTTGGGTACGATGCAAGCACTAACAGTGGATGCAACGAATGCCATTGCCGTGTCTGACACCGGGTGGTGTCCTCTCGTGATTTCTTCGAGCAGAAGCTGCGACCTAGCTTGGAGAAAACTAGGAAATGGGACTTGCATGGGAACGAGAGATTACATATTTCCATACTTAGGGCTCAATCCATTGATGAGGGTGAGAACAAGCGTGCAGTCGCTCTGTGGTTCGCCCGAGATCCGTGAGGTTGTCCACCATGGTTCAGAGCCGGCGGCAATACTCCGTGACAGAGAGGTCACCTTGCTATAACGTGTGGAACTCGGCGGAGAGGTTGACGGCATGGAGTTCGCGGTTGCTGAGGAATTGGAACTCGAGATCACGCCACACCATGCGAGCGGAGGCCGTCGGCGACATGACTTCTTGAAGCAGGTCCTGGGAGATTATTCCGTACAACCAGGCGAGCACCACGCACTTCATCTGCGTCCAGTCGGCTTGATCAAGGAGAGGCACATCGGAGGTGACATGATCCGTCAAGGCATATTTGCCGAGAATCACGAGAAACAAGCCGCGCCATCGAGAATGGTTTGCAGCGGCGAGGTTGAGCGTCAGCGGGACGAGTGCCTTCACGTTGAGGACAGCAACAGCTTGGGTGTGAAGGACGTTGCGAACTTCGGCGTCCAAGACTTGCGGAGGCGGCAAGCTGTTGGTGTTGTCGGCAGTGGTGCCATTGGCTGAAGTTGGAGCCGGAAGACCGACACAGAGACGGGCGAGTAGCGCCGCGATCTCTGGGAGGATGGGCGGGGAATCCTGGGGCGCAACGGAAGCGGTTTCCGTTGCTGGGAGATCAGATACGGCTATTGGCGATGGCAAATCCTTGGAGAGTGCATCGCGCACGGCAGCGGAGGCCTTGTCAGCAGCAGAGTCGGCGATGGACTTGGTAACTGCGTCGTCCACCGTGAGGCCGGGAGGAGACTGGTAGGAGATGCGGATGGCATCGGCCACTGCCGTGGTGATGGTGTCGACGAGCGCATCATGAGAGAGAGAGGAGCTGGCGGTCGACATGGCCGCGGCGAGAAGTTTAGGGTTTAGGAGCGGAAGCGGTGGATCGAGGAGTTTGATACCATGTGAGATGATAGGACTCAACGCGATAATCATATTGATTCCGATGCGGAGTACATATAGGCACACAACCTTCCTAAATCTACTCAATCGATCTATAGAAACAGAACCAGGAGAGATATAAGGAGATTGGGCCACAGGAAACAACGATATACATGCCAACATATATGCGTCATACTAACATCAATGCGTATATTTGTTAGACTACTTAAAAAACAAATTTATCTTGGATAAAGAGAAGGGAAAATGATCTTATTTTGAAACAAAGGGTCATAACCAGATTCCTATAGTACCATACCACAACTCCGAGGAAGTCAGCATTATTTACATCTATGTATTTCGCACTCATTTTGTTGTCCGATGTTTATTGTTAGGGCTTACTATTAATTTATACTAGTCACCAACCCCTCCATTTCACGGGTGTTTTAATACTAGCCTACTTCAAAAAAATAGTCCTCATTAATTCCAAATTGTTAATTTTGAATTTTGGAAATAGAACAATAAAATACTAAACTGAGAGTCAGATGGGATCCCCGAGAGAGAGAGAGAGAGAGAGTCAGATGGGCACAAATTCATCTTTGTGATTATTACAACATAGAGAAACTGAAACTAAAAAGTTCACCGTATTTCTAATTCCATTTTTATTTAAAAAAATTATCAATACGATTTAAAGTCATGATAATGTTAAAATATTATCAATATTAAAATTTTAATCAGATGCGGAATTTTTAATTCCATCACCCATAAGTTGCACATTTTATTGTTACTAATTTATAGAATTTACTATGCTTGTTTTATACTTTGCACAATTTTTTTATTTATGATCGATCTTAGATCTAATCAAAGTTCGAATATACTTGTGTCTAGTGCATATCTCACTATTATTTATACTGTAAACATCTTGAAACAACAAATATTAATAAGCATATAATTTGAACGTTTTCTTCTTAAAAAATATTTGAGGGCATGACGCATGCGTGCAAAACCACTTTAAACAATTTTTCTCTTAAATTATTTATCCAAATCATGATCCGATTACACCATTAAACTCATTGCAACTTAATCTTTAAAACAAGATCACACAAGGTTATATTCCAATGAAAAAAAATGTAGCTTATTATTGAATTATTTTTAAATGTTGCACGATGTTCCACCAAGTATATCAAAATTGTTTCACTAAGTAGATTGAAAACGTTTCAATCGTTAAATCGGGTGTTGTTTCACCTTATATAAAATAATGTTTCAGCAAATAGCGAAAGAATGTTTCAGTTCACTGTAACATTTGATCCATACATCTGAAACATTGTAAGTACGCTAGGTGAAACATTTTTGGTGGAATAAAAATTGAAACGAATTCCCTTAATAGAGGGTTTATAAAATATGTAGGTGATTTGTTGTAAAAGAATATTTTAATTCACTGCAACATTAGATCTATACATACTGAAACATTGTGAGTACACTAAGTGAAACATTTTTTATGGAACTAGAAATGAAACGAATTCCGTTAATAGAGGGTTTCCAAAATATGTGGGTAATTTGTTGCAAAAGAATATTTTAATTCACTGTAACACTAGATCTATACATAGTGAAATATTGTGAGTACCTAGGTGAAACATTTTTTGCGTCGGTCGCCCGAGCGGCAGGATTCCTGGTATATACTCCATATCTTTGCATATATAGTAAGACCACCGGCCACTCTTTTATTTCTTCTCTTTATTTTTTTAATTTCCCCAGGGATAGCTGAGATAGGTAAATAATGCTTTTAGCTTTTGCCATTTATGACATAAATAATGCTTTAAGCTTTTGCTATTTATGATATATAGCCTGCAGTTTCATGGTAATTTCTGGGAATTCGGTTAGCAATCATTCTCTAGAAAGAAGGAAACTACGGATCGGTCGCCCGATTCCTTAAAAAAATATCGGATGGTCAAATGTTGCAGTTGACAAATACATGAAACATAAAGTATGGTGAAATAAAAAAAATAGCAACTGAGACATTTACAAATTTTATGAAACATGACGAAGATACACGTTGAAATATATCACTATCATGTATTAAATACCGAGTGTTAAAGGATTGAAACTTATGTTTTTCTTTCGCCAAAATATAGTCATGTGATATTTTATTGTAAAGATTTAATTACAGCGAATACAACGGTTTGATCGGATCTTAGATTGGATAAATAGTTTGGGAGAAAATTCATTTTAAAAATCGCTAAAATGCATGCATAGAGTGAAGAGAGGAGACAGAGAGTAGTGGCAGGTAGTTCAGTGAATTTCATAGAACACACCGAATAAAACACATTGAAACATTGAGTTTTAGGCCGTGTTTAGTTCCCCCTAATTCCCAACTTTCCATCACATCACATCACATCGAAAACTTTTCTACAGACATAAACTACCAACTTTTTCTCCAAACTACCAACTTTCTCCCAACTTCCCAACTTTTCCACCATCTAAATACAGCCTTAATGATTTGAAACATATGTTTTTATTTTATTAGAATATAATCATATAATATATTGTTGTAAAGATTTAATTGTGACAAATACAACGGGATGATCGGTTCGTAGATTGAATAAGTAGTTTAGGAGAAAAAATATGGTATACTTGCATGCATGTAGTGTACAATCTGATTTTTATTGGGCGCTCTATCCCGAAGCTACTATGGATCGAGCACCACACCCAGGCCTCTGTCGGTATAGGTGGTCAGGTGCACATCAAAACCAACACTCATGCTAGTTAAAAACTCTACATGCATGCACTGAGTATAAGAATAAAGCAGGGTTGCTTAGGTTGGTTCAAGTCCTTTTTGGTAATTTTAAACTATTTTTTCTCTTAAATTACATATCCAATTTACAATCCGATTATACCATTAAATCTGTTATAAATAAATTTTTATAACAGGACCGCATATGATTATATTATGATGAAAAATAAATTTAGCTACTAGTGAGTGTTTTTAAATGTTGCACATAGTTTTTTTAAATGTTTCAACTAGTATTTTAGCTACTAATTAATTTGTAAATATTGCAATGTTGTTGTTTGCATTGTTCACCTAATGTTTTATAATATTTGAAAAGTATGTGATACACAAATATTACAATAATGTTAAGTATTTGCAAATAAATTGTATTTTTCAACTTTTTTTTAATGTCTCACTCGTTCAGAGATATGCGACATTTAGTATTTTCTAAATGTCGCATATCTCTAAAACATTTTATAGTGTGAACTGAAATAATTTTTTTTAACGGGTGAAACAATTTTTTCATCGAAATAGAAACGTGTGAGGTCTTGTTATAAATATTTAATTCAAGAAATATGACGGTGCAATTGAATCGTAAATTGTATAATTATTCTAAAGGAAAATATTGAAAGAAGAAAAAAATATGTGAATAAGCAATGAACTAGTACACGCTAGAAGAGGTGAAGCGAGGCGGGCGGGCACCAGACGTGCACTCAGATTAGTAGAGAAGAACCAATCAGACCACCAGTACACGCTAGAAGAGGCGGGCGGACACCCAACTTTTTCTTCAAACTTCAAATTTTTCTATCACATCAAAACTTTCCAACACACATAAACTTCAAACTTTTTCATCACATCGTTCTAATTTCAACCACACTTCCAATTTTAGCGTGAACTAAACACAGCATTCTCCAATAAACTAGTCTGTGCTATACTTGCATGCGTACAGTAGTGTACAGTCAAATTTTTATCCACCTAATAGGACGCTCTACGCTGAGCAATTTCCTGGACCTTCTCGTGGGCGGCTTGTTCCTCACGCCGATTGTGTCCAAATAATAACGATGGCAGTGAATTCCCTTTTTTTTTTACGGGAAACAGGAGGAGAGCCTCTAATGCAATATATTAAAATATATAAATAAGGGTTACAAATTGTTACAAATATTTACAAAGTAGAAATTTTTTGGATGGCAGTGAGTTCCTGACCGACCGGGATTCGAAATTTTTTGAGGCAATTTCGTTCTTACCCCTACTTTCATATTTAATATTGATTTTACCCTTGTATTTTAGGGTTTTTATTTTTTCCCCTACTTTTTTAAAACGAAGCTAAATATTACAACTACTTTGGATGGACAGGCTAAAGGTGTTAAACATTTGACGAAAAGACATTTGTACCCTTAGTGTGTTGTTACCGTCATCGCCTCTTGGCCCGCTCGTCACTGTCATCTCCAACCCGTGGCAAGCTACCTCCGACCCATCCTCGTGCGGAGCCGCTGCCAGCCATCGCCTCAGCACCGAGCCACCGCCGTCGCCCCAACGAGTCACCGCTGTCGCTTCCTCCTCGCGTAGAGCCGCCGCGCCGCCGCTCCTTCCCCTGACCGAGCCACCGCCGCCATCGCCTCCTCCTCGCGCCGAGCCGTCGCCGCCATCGCCTCCACCCCGAGCCGCTGCTGTCGTTTCCTCGCGCGGAGCTGCTGTGCTGCCGCCATTGCCTAGCTGGGCTGCTGCCATCGCTTCTTCCCCTCACAGCCTCCTCGCGCAGAGCCGTCACCACCATCGCCTCTACCCCACACTGAGCCGCCGCTGTAGCTTCCTCCTAGTGCGGTGCCGCCGCCATCGCTTGGGCGGGCTGCTGCTGTCGCTTCTAACCCTCACTTCTCCGTCGTCGCTCCTCTCTGCTACTCCCTCCGTTCTGAGGTTATAAGATGTTTTGGCTTTGGTCAAAATCAAACCGCTTCAAGTTTGACAAGTTTATAAAAAATAGTAATATCTTCGACCAAAGATAAATTTATTATAAAAAATATATCTAATTACTAATTTAATAAAACTAATTTGGTAATAAAAATATTATTATATTTATCTATAAACTTAGTCAAACTTGAAGTAGTAGTTTGACTTTGACTAAAAGTTAAAATTTGTTATAACTTGAAACGGAGGGAGTACCTCCCTAGCCGTTGAGAGAAGATGACGATAGGGGGAAGCCGGAAGGGAGAGGATAAGGGAAGGAAAAAATCCAAAGGTATTGTGACCGCTAGGGGGACAAAGGTAAAACAATACATTCAAAATCAATTACTTCTTTTATTTTTCTACTTCTGCGGCTCAATTACTTTGGTTTAAAGAAATTACTTTGGTTAATTAGGAGAAAACCCAAATTAACAATGCATTTAATAATAGGAATTGTCAGGGAGAATTTTTTTTCAAATTTTCTTTGCTCTAAAATCGCTAACAGGACTTAAAGCAGAATTTTCAGAGCATCGGAGTTAATGTTTTTAAATTAATTTGTCGAGAGTTGAACTAATTAATTTTTTTCTCTCACACCTTTGATCATGAATCGTGCCCAATTCACTCCCCTCTCTATCCGCGGTTTTGTTTTGCATAGCGAGCCGTGTCCATTTTCTTTCGCAAGACCGTTTCCATTCTTTTCCTAAAACAACACCATATTGTTGATGCGAAAAACACACACTGGCCTGGGAGATCTACTTCACTCTAGTGCAGGCCCTAAATCTTGCTTTTGGGTTCAAAGGCATGCTAGTTGATTTGATCCTGCAATCAACAAGAAAGGAAAACAAGAAAAACAAAGTAAAATCCACAAACGATAGCCGATCGACTAAAGGCCGATGACATATCGTTAACCGCTTAGCCGATGTTATTGGCATTAGATCAGCAATGAAGAGTAAAACAAAATAAAGTTAAATCTGCTCGATCGGCTGTAGATATCAATGATATATAATTTTCTTCTCAAGATATACTTAAACCAACTGATTGGGATAGATCGAACAGCTAGTCGAGACAGTATAAATCACTTATGCTTAAAAGTACTTTGAGATGAAGATTTTGTACATACCCCTGTAAATTATTTATTATTATAATATAGCACAGTAGGAGTCTCTCCTGTTGTTTCCCATCAAAAAAACTTTGAGATGAAGATTATATAGATATGTTCATAGCATAGCTGATCAAACAGCTCTAACATGCATTGGCTAATACTCTGTTACCACTCTATATCAAGATATTAAAACAAGCAAAATATACTAAATAGTAAGCCGAATATACTTTAATGTGATAAGATCTTAATATAAAGGGCAGGTTTAGCATATCAAGTAAACATGTAGGGAATAATGTAGCTAAATCAGGTAAGATCGGGTAAAACCCCGATACTATCCCAATCGATAATCATAAAACAGGTTAGATATTGTATTTATGGATACTAATTAATAGATCGAACTTAAACGATGTAGCATTAAGCACAACGATAAACACAAGATCTAGGCCAGTTGATGAAAATCTATATGAGATGGTAGATATGTTATATAATCTAGATCAATAACGATATCTAACTCTATCTGCTGCTTCCGAGTAATACCGATAGAGATTATGTAGCATATATGATAACTCAACGGTTTACATAACCAAGATTAGAGTGTCATAAAGATGTAAACACTAATCTCGAGAATGCAAGCTGCCATAACAAGTTTTTTACCTCTTGTTAAAGATTGAAACCGATGCAGCTCAACCCGAACGTAAGAACTCGTCGAAACAATGAAAAAAAGGATGGCAATGCGCCGAAAGTGTTATTGAAATGTCATTTGATGTTTACATGGTCTCGGGTCATATTTATACCCAAAGTACATAATGTATCCTTGCCGGACGAGAATCTAAAACTATTACAACCATTAAGATACGAACAAGTCTCTTAGGCAGACTCTTGCCGATAAATATCTCTAAAGAAATTATTCAAAATATCCTAATTAATAGATACAATTGCCTATCCGTGAGCTTATCTCAATCGTGGCAATGCTTGTGCAGCACGTTGATCAATCCAGGAGATGATTATATAACCACCTTAGCGAGATCGGCTATCTTCCGTCCGATCCATCATTAGCCGATGCAGTCTTCAGCCGACGCCCCCGTAGCCGATTCATACTCCGTTTCCGAGAACAACTCCTTTGCCAAATCCGCTTCAATCTTAACCTCGAATCTGATACATGCTCTAACCAAATTTGGTCGTCAACAAATGCCCCCCAAGTCTGCTATATTCGTAATGTTGCGGATTTTGCTTAATTTCGTTTACGAGTGAATCTAGGGTTTCCTTTCCGTTTCGGCCGTTATCGCGCCTCTTTTAAATAGTAACCACTGCTTTGAAATTTTCACGGCGTCACTTCCGTTTTCACCGCCCCAACCGAAACTTTCCCCAATCTTCTCCGGCGATTTCCTCGAGTTCTCCGGCGACTTCGCAGGCGAACCCCCTTGCGGCGACAACTCCACCTTCGACAATGTCGACCTCCGCCGAACCCTCGAGTGCGCCAATCATCGAGTATGCTAAGGTAAGTACCGTCGGCTAAATCGTTCTTTTTAGCACGTTTTCTCTCTCGTAGTTCAATCGTTTCCCCTTTTTCCTATAGCATCTTACTCATCAAGTTGCAATCCCCAATTTGCAACATCCGAATCACTTTTTTCTGGGACCAATCGGCAATTCAGACCCTACCGATTTCATTAATGCTAAGACTAATAGGATTCCCTTCAGATTATACCCTCCTAACTTTAGTCACTAGCATAATATCTTCAAATCTTGGCCTCCTGTGTCACACCCTGAAGTTCTTTTCCCAAGCCTAAATTGAATTTATAATTGTTCTCGAGAAAATACCGGTGTAAAAGCAAGAGTGAAACCCTAATAAATTAATGCAAATAATAATCAGAATTGGCATGTGGAATTTTTCTTGAGTTCTACATGTCGAAATGTGCTAACAAGATTTTTAGTGGAATTTTCAGAGCTCTAGAAATAATTTTAACCAATTAAAATTGAGCACAAGCAATATTTAATCCCTGGAAATTCATTTCTGTCTTTTTCTTTTTCTTTTTCCCCCTTTTCTTTTCGAATGGGCCGCCGGCCCATTCTCCTCCCCCTCCCGCCAGCCGGCCGCCTCCTCCCTCCTCCCTTCGAGTCGCCGACAGGTGGGGCCCACCTGTCAGGCCCGTCTCCCACCTCAAGCCGGCGCCGCCGCATCCCGCAACCGCCGCCCCGCTCGCTCCCGCGTCTCCCAGGCCACGTCTCCCACATAGCCGCCCGCGCCCGCCTTCCCCGCGCCCAATCCCTCTCTCTCCCGCCCGCGCCCACGCTCGAGACGGCCGGGATTCAATTTTTGAATCCCACCTCTCTCTCCTCCCCACCTCTCCCCACTCTGCCGGCGAAAACGCGGTCACCCTGGCCACGATCGACCCTCGTGAGTCTATATAAAGCACCCCCTTCCCTCCTCTCTCTTTTTTGTTTTGCAATCGCCCGCTCCCGTGCACTCCACCGCCCTAGCGCCGTCGCCCTCCTTTCCGCCGCCGTCGCCACCGCTCGGCCGCCGCTAGCCATCGCTAGTCGCTGCGCCGAGCCGCGCCGTCGACGCCGTCGCATTCGCCGTCGTGCGGGCCACCCCGTCCACCCATCTCCCGTCGGATTCCGACGTCGGAACCCACTCTGCACCATGCGCCGGTGAGCACCGCCATGGCCGCCGCCTTCGGCCGGCGTCCTCGCCCCCTTCCATCTTCCTCTCTCTCTAACCCCATTCATCATGTTCGCTAGGTGGTTCCGGAGCTCGTCCCGTTGCCGTCATCGCCCTCCGTCGCTCGCCGTCGTCAATCGCCGTCGGTGAGACACCTCCTCCCCTTCCTCTTTCTCTCCCGCGCTGCTTAGCCGCCGCGCCGCCGCCTAGCCGCTTAGCTGCCGCCCTCTGCCCCCGGCCGGTCGCTGCCGGTCGCCGCCGCTGCGTCGAGCCGCGTCGCCGCGCGCCATGGTCGCTGGGCCGGTTTGAGCCGTGCCCGTGCGCGCCGGCTGCGAGCCGCCTCCGCCGTCCGATCTATCGGGCGGTAGATCGGGGCCATCTAACCCCACCGCCCGTGTGGCTGCCACGTGGCCGCCGCGTGTGCGCCACGTCAGCGCCACGTGTGCACCACGTGGTGCACTGCCTCTTTCCCGGTCCGTGGACCCAGTCCACCTCGGACCGCCACCCGAGTCACTGCCATGTGGGCCCCGCATGTCGGCGCCGCCCCCTCTCTCTCCCTAGGAATTTAATTATTGCGCAATAAATCAATTAAGGATTTTTCTGTTTATAGTAAAAACATAGTGAATCTTCTAAAATTCATATCTAATTCATCCGAGCTCCGTTTAAGCCCATTCAAGTCTCAGTAAATCAAGAAAAATGCATAGAATCCATTAAAAATGGTTTTGTTCTCTGTTTCAGTAGTCTTATAGCCTGTTTGTATTGTTAACTTTGTATGTTGCTTAGATTCCGGCTCTCTTGTCGCTCCAGTGTACTTTGAAATAGTCGCCGAGGTTCCTCCTGCAACAGAGCAAGGCAAGTCATGCTTGTCACTTAAACATGTTGATCCTATATTGCAAATGCTCTATTGTTTTCCTTTAAATACTGCATTGTTTTATAATGTTACTATGGGATGTTTACCTACTGTTACAGCCATGCTATTTTTGTACCATGCTCCTTTGCTAGCTTGGGATATAACATGACTAGATATTGGACTAGGGATTGCTTAGCCATGCTTAGTTCAACTAGCACACAATGGGGGAATCACATTAATGCATAGACTTCAGGTTCTAGTGTTAGTGTTGGATTAAAGCCACCGTCTTGGTGTTAGTCAATTAAAATATACCATATGGTGGGCTGTGGATGCATGGTTTTGATGGTCGCACCCATGGAATTTAAGGAGGACCGATTCGCGGGATGCCCTGGGAGAACTTATCGTACTTACCACAAGCCAGCGTGGGCAACGGCTGGGCTTGTAGTATAGCTTTCCTCTAGCTAACGCATCCAGACAAGGGTGGGCGTGATGGAGTTTGGATGGACCCTGCGACGGCCTATGCGGCTTCCGGATTCACCTAGGCACGAGAGGGGACTGCCCGCTGCCTTGCGAGGAGTGGGGGTGAAACCTGAGGTGTGGTATGCTTGGTTAGAGGGGGTTATGCGAAGGGTCTTGTCATGGCCTCTATCCGGTATGTCGTGGTGGCATGTCGGGGCATGGAAACGTGTCGTGGGGCTGTCTTGTGGGTACAGTTGTACACCTCTGATCAGAGTAAAACTATTCGAATAGCCGTGCCCGCGGTTACGGGCGGTCTACCAGACTCACCGTGATTAGACTCACCCTAGCTTAGTCTAATGGAATTGATTAGTTCAGGTGGATGGTTGGGCCTGTTGCAACGAGGGGTAGCGTTGAACAGTGGATAGTTAATATTGATGAATTATTACAACTGTTTTACTGCTTTCAACTACCGTTTTAAATGCTCGCTTTATGCAAATGAACCGCTCTAGCTATCCTTTGATTATACCCTGCATCATACCCCTATTCCGGTATGACTTGCTGAGTACGGTTGTTGTACTCAGTCTTGCTCCATTTTCCCCAAAACCCCCAGAGTTTGAGTACGTGTCAGATGGTGGTTTCTCCGAGGAGTAGGCTTTGTCCGTGTCGTCGAGGATGCCTGTGGAGTGGCGTTCCCGCTGCAGTTCAAGTCAAGGCTTAGCTCCATTTATCTTTTATTTTTTCCGCTGCATTTATGTAAGATTTTTATGATGTTTGTAAGACGTGGATCTGTATGTCAACTTTGTCGTTTGTGTACCCCGGCTGGTCCTGGATGGGGGTTTTAATGCACATTCTACTTGGAATTCTATTCGGGAATTTCTGGGTGTGACATTCTGCCACTGTCAAAACTTGGCCTGATTGGTACAAAAGGGTATTGGCTAGTAAACAAACCCACTGAGAAGAATTAGGGATTTCACAATGCTTAGCCCTTACTCTAGCTAACATGGATTAGGATGAGCCAATGATCTCAGCTGCTACTTATTTCTGGTCCAATACCTTGAATGCATTCTTGTTCAATCAAGGACCGATGACCTCATCTGCTAATCATGATCACTGGCTTGGACATCACCTCATCTGCTAATCCAATCAGCATGAATACCAAGAACAAATTTACCTTAAGAACTAGATCCATCGGAGGTTGGTCAGGTTTCATTGCCCTTAATATGGGGACTGGCCCTGTTTCTGCTAAAGAGCTTACAACTTTTCTAATCATGTGGCTGGAAAAATTTCTGTTCTGTGGGCCAAGCTATGGTCCAACCACCAACTAGCAGCATATAGCCGAAACTCTTGTGGATAAGAGACGATTTCCCCTTGGGAAATATTTGCTAGGGTATTTGTACCAAACTCTAAATGCTGCATCGGCTAGGATAGCTGTCGATTCTGTTGTTGGTGCTGGTGGCCCCTGGTGGCTTTTACATGTTTGGCTAAATCCCCATACCATCAAAGTATCACACATATCAGACTTAGCCGAAGCAGATTTCCCAGCTCTAGAACCAACTGAAGATGATGAAGGAAATGAAATCACAACTCGCCGATGCATGTCTTTTGGGAAAGCAGCCTCTACCTATAGTGAATGAGATTAATCGGCTGAATTCTTCTCCAATTGGTTCGGCAACTTCTATGATGGATTTCCAAGGGATTCTAGGATTTGGTTTGCCTATGAACACTCCAACAACTTTGAACATCTAGCCGATTTCAGATTCGATGAGATCAACTCTGAAAAATATGATAAATCCAGAGAAGTCTTTACTATGGCTATTTCTCCTTGCATCCTTTCTGTCGGCATACATCAAGGCAGGAATATCCAAGTATCCTATGAGTTATACCATCCAATAAGTGCTGCAAGACAACTTGTAATGGGCCAACTGCCGATCGGATTATTGTTTGCAGACAAGATCCAGACTAGAGGAGAGATTACTTCAGCCCTTATGATGGACAGACTTCTAAATATCCCAGGGCCCCCTCTAGGCAGCATTGAAGACATTCAACTTGCCCTAGTCAGAAGTGCAACCTTCGACCGATGGTGGATTGAGTGGAGAAAACATCTCTTTCATCAATCGGCTTCCATGTACCTGACCAACATCCATCCAGAATAGATTCCTCAAGTAAGCATCTTAACCGATCTTCTTTCTGCAAACTGAAAATTCTTCAACTTCTTAACCATCTTTTCATCTTATTTTGCAGACCATAGAATCTTCGCCTCCACATGTCAGTCAAAGTGGAATAGATATCAGATATGCTGCAGGACTTTTGCCTAACAGCGGCAGATTCGCTCCTTCAATCATCGGCTATAATGCTCCCAAGACGTCTACACTGCTCCACGGACAATCTCGCGAGCCAATTCCTTCTGAAGCTGGCAAGAGGAAGAGGACTAAATCATCGGCTGTTGTTCCATCATTCACAAAGAAGAAATACAAAAAGCAAAAGGCTGCAGCTGCTGATGATCTGCCCAATATCGACCCTGATGTGGAGAAGTTTTTAAACGATGAAGAAATAGAAGAGGCTGTTGATGATGCAGCTGCTGATATCAGTGAGGCAAGAGAACAAATGCCACCAGCCGATAGTCATGCTCCTCAAAGAACTCCACCGACTCCAACACACCCAGCTCGTCATCTGAAGGTATGTACCTATTTGGCATGTTGTTCTTATCTTGTTCTATTAGAATTATGAGTGCCAATTTCTAACTTTGCAGAAAAAACTGGCTACCAAGAAGAAACCACCAACTCCGCCACCATTGGTAACTTTGATCTTTCTTTATACCTTTACTTGCCTATGTTAAACTAATTCCATCCTTTTCAGCCTCCTCGTTCTCCAACTCCTCCTCGTCATGAATCAAGCGAGCATACTCCATCGGCTGTGGGCAGCCACCATATCGAAGAAGAGGCAGCACCAGCTCCTGCTATCCCTATAAGAACCCTTTCTAAAAATCTATAACTCATATCAGATGTTATACAATTTTTCCTAATCAGCAATCCCAATATTGTCCTTTTTAGGTTTTAGCCGATATGTTCTCCTTTGACATAAAACAATTCTTTGATCAGGAAGAAGAAATCACCAGCCTGCCCTTAGCTCTTTTAATTGATGATGTCAAAACAACACTCTTGGACATTGCACATCGGCTAGGGAGTTCTCTTGATTCTCGAGTTGTTGACTGTGGACCTATAAGAGCAAGGTTCGAGGAGATCCATGATCAAATTCCTGACGATCAAGCTAGAATCATTTCCCCTGCTGTATATCTTGACCATCATCGGTTCAAGCTGGAAAAAGCAAGACAAAGGATTGTCGATAGGCGTGAACGAAAAGAACTTGAAGCCACAATTCAAGCTAATCGGCAAACCATCAATAAAGACAAATCGAAGCTTGATAAGATGACCGTCGATTCCATACAAATCTACATTGATCGGCTGAAGTCTCGTAGAGCAGAACTCTTAGCTGAGCTAGGAAAGAAGCCGAGATCAAAGTTAAGGAATTCCATCAAGCATCTGTCAGATCTGAGCAAATCCTTAAAAGTGATCCCTGGAACCGATGCTACCGATGCCCAAGCCATAGACGATATAGAACAAATTAGGCAATGGGCCATATCGGCTATTAACAAGCTTGTATCAAGTTAGAAACCAACTGTGCAATACTTGTAATGCAGACAAAAACATAGTTTGTTCTGATATTTTGCTTTAGAAACCCATCATTGATATTTTGCTTTTGAAATCCGTCATTTTACATATATGTATGCCCCCTTAATTTTGCCATGCTGAGGACACATTGATAAAATTATAATTGTGCTAAGGGCGATATGACAAATATCGGCTATCACATATCGGCACGACACCACCGATATAACTTATATCGGCCATCATACATTGGTAAAACACAACCAACTATGATAAAAACAATGCTAAGGGTGATATAACTTATATCGGCCATCTAAAGGCGATGTTAACACATCGGCTAACATGTATCGACAAAACTCAGCCGGTCACGCATTAATCCAAACACTTGGATAATATTTCTTCAAGTATTTCCCATTGAGAGCTCGTCCAAAAACTTCTCCATCAAGCCCTTGCAACATATCAGCTCCCTTCAACACAACCTTGTATACTCGAATCGGTCCTTCCCAATTCGGAGACCACTTGCCGAATTTGTTGTCACGAGTTCCTATCAGCAGAATCAATTTCCAAACCAGCTCACCTTCTGAAAATGACTTAGGCACAACTTTCTTATTGTAATGGAGAGCAACTCGTTCCTTATCCCTCGTTACTTTTTCCAAAGCACGTAATCTAGATTGGACCAGATCTTCCGTTTCATCTACCATAAGATTGTAATAATCATCGGCTGTCAATTTATCTTGTAAATCTATTATCCTCGAGCCGGTGACACTTTCCCATGGTAAAACTGCTTCATGCCCATAAACAAGTTTGTAAGGAGGAACTTGAATCGATCCATGACATGCCATCCGATAGGATGATAACGCTTCAGCTAATTTTGTATGCCATTGCCGAGGGAAATCAGAAATCTTCCTCTTGATCAATTTAATCAAACTCTTATTAGATGCTTCAGCCTGTCCATTAGCTTGCGCATAGTATGGTGAAGAATTTAACAATTTAATGCCCATGATGTCTACAAATTGGACAAACTCATCGGACAGAAAGATTGATACCTGATCTGTTGTGATAATTTGAGGAACACCGAATCGGTAAACAATATATTCTTTAACAAGTTGAATCGCATCTCCAGAATCAACCTTCTTCAATGGAACTGCCTCCACCCATTTTGTGAAATAATCTGTTGCGACCAATATAAACTTATGTCCATTGCTTGAAGGTGTATTGATCTGACCGATCATATCAATTCCCCAACCTCTGAATGACCATGGCTTAATTATAGGATTCATAGCCGATGCTGGTGCTCTCTGAATTACTTCTAATTTCTGGCAATCTTGCCAACCCTTATAGTATCGGAAACAACCTTCTAACATCGTCGGCCAAAAATATCCAACACGCAGAAGCAACCACTTCATTTTATGAGCCGATTGATGAGTACCACATATACCTTCATGCACCTCTCCCAACACAACCTTAGCTTGATTGGCACTGAAACATTTAAGTAACACCTCATCAATTGTTTGATAATATAATTCATCATCCAAAAAGGCATATTTCAAAGCTTTATACCGCAACTTTCCTAAAGCCGATTGAGAAGGATCTTTCAAATACTGAAACACGTCATACCTCCAGTCATCGGTTGTAATCATAGCAATGTCGACCTCAATATCTTTCACCATCTGTTTATATCCTGATGCCCCCTGAGCCAAATCGTTAGCTTCAACATTCTGCTCCTAGGAGACATGCTTCAAATTCACCAACCGAAAACCATTCATCAATTCTCGGCACTTGTCATTGTAAGTCATTAATATATCATTCTTGCACTCATACTCCCCTGCTAACTGATTGATCACCAACAAGGAGTCACCCATAATCTCAACAGCATCGGCTTCAACCTCTTTCAATAGTTGCAATCCCTTGAGAACTGCCTCATACTCAGCTTGATTATTGGTAACATAGGGCTTAATAGTATAAGCAAACTCAAAACTCGCCCCCATTGGTGATATTATAACCAAGCCGATGCCACAACCATGGGTGCAAACCGAACCATCAAAAAATAATGTCCAAGGTACTATATCAACCGAGCCGACTGAATCATCACGATGTTCAACAATGAAATCGGCTATAGCTTGTCCCTTAACCGCTTTAGGCGATTCATATCTAAGATCAAACTCCGTCAATGCATATATCCACCTCCCAACTCTCCCTTTCAGAACTGGAGCCGATAGCATGTATTTGACAACATTGGCTTTATAAACTATGGTGCACTCATTGGAAAACAAATAATGCCTTAACTTTCTGCAAGAAAAATATAGACACAAACACAATTTTTCCACCGACGTATACCTTGTCTCTGCATCCAGAAGCCTTCGACTTAAATAAAAGATTTTCCTTTCCTTACCTTCCAACTCATGGACAAAAACTAAACCGATTGACTTCTCATCGGCTGACAAGTATAACTTGAAAGGTACTCCTTTCAGTGGAGGGATTAGAACAGGAGGGGAACTCACATATTCCTTAATACTATCCAAAGCTTCCTGCTGCTCTGCCTCCCAAGTAAATTCCTGATCGGCTTTCAATCTGAGCAGAGGTGTAAAAGGTTCTAACATTCCAAATAAATTAGAAATAAACCTTCTAACAAAATTAACCTTGCCGATCAATGACAGTAATTGTTTCTTGTCCTCCAGACGTTGAATCTTATTTATAGCATTAATGCTCCTCTGAGATACCTCAATTCCCCTCTTATGAACAAGAAAACCGAAGAATTGTCCAGTCGACACACCGAAAGCACATTTTGTGGGATTCATCTTTAAACCATACTTCCTTGTTCTTTCAAAAACTTCCCTCAAACCGTCTATATGATCGTCCACTTCCTTTGATTTTACTACCACATCATCAATATAGATTTCGACCAATTAGCCAATCAGATCATGAAATATATAATTCATGGCTCTCTGATATGTAGCTCCAACACTCTTCGTACCGAAAGTCATTACAACCCACTCATATAAACTTCCTGAAAGCAGTCTTATGAATATCTTCCTCTGCCATAAAAATCTGATTGTACCCAGTATTACCATCCATAAAACATATAATTTTATGTCCTGAAGCGGCATCAACCAACTGATCGGCAAACGGCATTAGGTATTCATCCTTAGGGGTAGCCTTATTTAAATTCCAAAAATCAATACAAACCCTAAGCTTACCATTCTTTTTTATTACCGGAACTATATTAGAAATCCATTCAACATATCGGCATGGCCGAATAAAACCAGCATCATACAAACGAGTAATTTCAACTTTGATATCATCATACATATCAGCTTGACATCTCCTAGGCGGTTGTTGATATGGCCGATACCCTAGTTTAATAGGAAGCCGATGTTAAACAATCGATCGGCTAAGACCTGGCATCTCGAAATATTCCCAAGCAAAGCAATCTCTATATTCCTTCAAAAGCTCTATTAACTTGGTTCTAAATTCATATGATAAACTCTTACTGATGAAAGTCGGCCTTGGTCTATCTCCCGGACCTATATCAACTTCTTCTAAATCATCGGCTGACATAAAACCCTGTCCTAAAATGCCATCGAGATCATCTATAGTATCTTTTTTGTAGAAATTTGAACCCTCCACAACGCCCTCAAAGCAATAATTTGGGCTCTCCATCTTCAATTGGCTGTATATCACAATCAGACACTTTTAGATAATATCCTTCCCAAACTTTTCCAGACAAGCAATCAATTCCAACTATTTCCCAAACATTTAAATCGACACTAGCAACAGTAACTGACCTGTCGGCTAGCACGATTTCAATCTTGTCACCTTGCCATTGGATCAAACTTTGGTGCATGGTCGAAGGAATACAACAATTTGCATGAATCCAATCTCTTCCAAGCAACATGCTATAGGAGCCCTTCCCATCGATGACAAAGAACGTAGTAGGATCAGTTTTGCTGCCGATGGTTAGTTCCACATTCAGCACCCCTTTATTTTCTGAAGGGTTGCCACCAAAATCATTAAGAACCACGTTAGTCTTGATAAGATCATCTGCATTCTTCCCTAATTTTCTGAATGTAGCATAAGGCATCAGATTCACAGCAGCCCCACCATCAACCATCATCTTGGACATCGGCTTACCATTAACAAACCCCTTAACGTACAACGGTTTGAGATGCCGATTCTCTACCACCTCTGGTTTCTCAAAAATTGCTCGCTCGGGTGACAAAACCAACTTGGCGGAAGCTTCTTCCATATCAGCAGCATCGGCTTGATTAGCTTCAAATTCAGCAAGTAATATGAAAACCATATTTACCGATGAAGATGCAACAGCTTTACCCTTCATTAACCTTTTTGCTTTGTCGGCTTCAACTTCATCGGCTGTTAGAACCTTACTCTTAACACGCCACTCTTGCCTTGTTTTCTTCAGTTGATGGTTGATTTCCTACTGTACTTCCTGAAAACGCTCCCTGTTCCTTATCCTCTGGACCCTTCTCTTCTGATTCTTGGTGAAAATGCCATAAGGGCACCATTGCGAATTCCTGCCCTCATCCTTATTCTGAAAGCAATCCTGATGTATCCGACCCAATCTCTGATGAACAGGCAACTTTTTCTATCTTAGCCGACTTTCCCTTTTATAAGATCGGCTCAAACTCCCTGCAGAATCCCTGTTAGATTCACTACATCCTGGACAGTCTTCTATTGACGGTAGTCTCATCTCTTCATTCCAACAAAACCTAAAAAATTCGTAGTCCCAATGCGGATCAAAACCACCATCATCTTCACAATATTTTTCTTCCTGTCTCTCATACCTCCTCTGATATTTGTTGATAATCCTAACTGAGTTAAGCTGTGAATTCCGATGACTCCTCCCATCGGCTGCTGTCCCAGATGTATGGACCATGTTAACAGGAAAAGGATGATCATCAACCTTCATCGGCCTCTTTGAATCATCAAACTTTATCTTCCCTTGTTCAATAGCCGACTGGATCTGCTGCCTGAAAACCTTGCAGTCATTGGTAGTATGAGACCCAGTGTTATGCCAATTACAATATTTTCTTTTCTCTAATTCATCAACCGATGGGATTGAGTGGCCAGTAGGAAGTTGGATCTGCTTTCCCCGAAGTAGTAGATTAAATATTTTATCAGCCTTGGTGATGTCAAAATCATCTCTCATCTTTCCCCGAATTCTTGACCGACTAACATGTTAAAACCTTCTTGTTTCTCGCCCATTCGGCTGCTGCTGCTACTTCGGAGACATCATCTTCTTCAGATTCAGAAACATAAGGATATTGTTAACACCAAAATTTGGTAAGCCCGAAGTCATCATCGGCCTAGAGTCAGTATCGGTTTCAGAGTCTTGGAATCGACCGATGGGAATTATCAAGTTGCTAGCAGTCGGATTCTTGGAGGATTCGGTTAAGGAAATTAATCTATTCAAGGAAGCTTATCCATAAGGGACCGAGTTCAAGGAGGATGCGGCATGGCAATTTATCTATTAATTAGGCAGTATTTGTTAGTTTCCTTTTATCTTTAGGAAAGTATGTTTAGTGTCCAATAAGGACATTATGTTTTCCTTTTATCTTTAGAAAAGTTTCTTTCTTGTCCGACAAGGACTAGTATTTCCCCATGGGTATAAATATGTACACCTGGAGTCATTGTAAAATATATCTCTCGATCAATACAACTACTCTCAGAGCATCGCCACCCTCTTTACCGAGGTTTTTACTAATCTTCTCATGGAATTTGGCACCTGACGCGGGGCTGCATCGGTTCAGTTTGATCTCCGGCGAAGGGGTAAGTCCTACGTTCCGCTGGCCCTGGTGAATCTACCGGCTACGTTGGTATTGTTCTAGGCTGCAATGCTTCGATCTCTTGGATCGCTCTGTTTTGGTTGATATATTTGCCTATCTGATATCTCATTTCTATCTCTAATTACACTGTGTTTAGATACACATCGGTTTAGTTGGGACTGTCTCAGTTAGGTCTGACCTCCTGTCTTAGCCAATATATCTCAACAATCACAATGCTGATGTAAATAGATTTGTTATATCCATCACATTAGACAAATCTGTCGGCTCATCGAGCATTAGATTATCATATACAATCTCATGCTGCATCGGTTAGGCTTAACCTACTAGATTGTTGTTGATAATATAAGTCTTGTTAAGCCGATTGGTTCATCCTAGTGTTTTATCAGGGTGCTAGCTGATAAGTTATCTGGACGTTGCATCGGCCTATAAGGATTACATACAAGTTGGGTTTAGCCGATCGCAACAAAGGTTTTACTGTTTAATCTAATCTTGTGGATTTTATGACATCAGACCTCTAGCCGACGTATGCTTTAACCTTCGGATCAGTCCTTATTCTATTATGTCATTGCTAGCCAATTGGTTTCTACTGGATTATATTATTGTCATATTATATCATCATCAGCCGATTGCCTTTATATTGTTATTTAGATCAAGTGTCAGATCCTACATTGGACGTATAGCGGATAGCTCAAAATCGTATCGCTATCGGCTGGTATCTGCATCGGCTGGAATTACTCCATCAGCTTGTCAGCCGATCGGCTGTTTTGTCTACTATTTACAGATCTTGTCAGTTACAGGGTCAATCTAATTGGCACGCCTGCATCTCACCAAGATTTAGACCTGCACTGGAGCTAAGCAGATCTCCCAGGGCAGTGTGTGTTTTTCGCATCAACAGATATACATGATTAACCTTCTTGAAGTTCTTTTTGGCTTCTGCAAATCTTTGTTCATGTAGTGTTACCTTTTGAGCCAAGTGGGCCAAACTCTCAAAATCTTGAGCAGAGAATCTCTCCTTAATTGGGGTTGCCAAACCTTGGAAAGCAAGATCGGCTAACTGAGAATCTGTCAAAGCCAAGCTATAACATCTATTCCTCATGTCCCTAAACCTCTGAATATAATCTCGAACAGATCCATCATGCCTCTGTCTAATTGCTGCCAGATCAGAAAGTTTCATCTCATGATTTCCACTGTAGAAATATTTATGAAATTGTTTTTCCATATCGGCCCAACTTTGAACAGAACTATCAGGCAATGAAGAAAACCATGTGAATGCCGATCCAGATAAACACAAAGGGAATAATCTAACTCTCAAAGCATCAATAGCCGATGCCTCACCACACTGGGCCAAAAATCGGCTGACATGCTCATAAGTCGACACATTATTTTGCTCTGAGAACTTTGAAAAATCTGGAACCTTGTACCGATTCGGCAATGGAACCCCCTCAAAATATTCTGGATATCGGGGTTGATACAAGTTCCCAATATTCTTTGGTTTAAGACCAAATTGCTCCCTCATCACATCTGCAATCATATCAGCCCAAGGCTTCTGTTGAGGCATTCCTTGCATCTGTTGTTGAATGTGGTCAAGCTGATTATACCGAGGCAAGATGTGGGGCTGAGGTGATCCCCCTGGCTGATACTGTATCTGGGGTGAATAAGGCTGATACTGAAAGTTCATATTACCACCAGCATAATGTTGAGGAGATTGATGCACATTATGAACTTGCTGATCAGGAATAAACTGAGCACCAATAGGCTGATGTTGCTGTACAATAGGTGTTTGCTGCCCAATTGGTATTTGCTGAATCGGGTCAACAACTGATTGCTTCCCCTTAAACATAGAAGCATTCTATTCTGGGGATACTTGAGGTATATTCTGCCCCATGTGCTGAGGTTAAGGTCTAACCAGTACATGAGGATTAAACCCTAGCTGTCCTTGTGCTGACGTTGATGCGCACTGTTTCCCAAAAGCCGAAGTTGATGCCATCGGCTGCTCCGGTGCTATACCAGAAACGGGTTGTTGTTTGCCGGTCACTAGATTCCTATATGGAGGAAACACGCCATCAGGAAGAAAAGTCGGACTCTTAGCTTGATGTTTGGCAATTGAACCATCAATCACAGACTTAATCATGTTAGTTAAAGTGTTGACAAGCACCCCTGACTGGTTGATAAATGCATGATAAACAACATAATCAATCTGATCCTGCAAGTTCTTGAACTCTTGAGGCTCTTCTTCTTCCGGTTTTTCATCCTTGGGTTTGTCATGTTTGGGCTTGCCATCTTTGGTGGTACTTGATTCTAAGTCATCATTGGATGGCACTTTCAATTTATACCTTTGGATAACCGTACCTAAATGAGTTTGCACAAATGAATGTAAAAACTGATTCTGCAAGTTGTTCATCATCTGCTCATACTCTGCCTTTTGTTCTGGTGTAAGTTGATCCATTGTTATTGGGATGATATTCTCAGGGTCAACCTCAGTTTGCTTAATGTCAACCATGGTGAAAGCGTTACAACTCGTGTCCCTCTGGGCGTGCCAAAAGTGTGTTGATGCGAAAAACACACACTGGCCTAGGAGATCTGCTTCACTCCAGTGCAGGTCCTAAATCTTGCTTTTGGGTTCAAAGGCATGCCAGTTGATTTGATCCTACAATCAACAAGAAAGAAAAACAAGAAAAACAAAGTTAAATCCATAAACGATAGCCGTTCGACAAAGGGCCAATCACATATCGTTAACCGCTGAGCTGATGTTATTGGCATTAGATCAGCAATGAAGAGTAAAACGAAATAAAGTCAATGCTCGATCGACTGTAGATATCAATGATATGTAATTTCCTTCTCAAGATATAATTAAACCAAGTGATTGGGATAGATCGACCAGCTAGTCGAGACAGTATAAATCACTTATGCTTAAAAGTACTTTGAGATGAAGATTATATGTATATTCATAGCATAGCCGATCAAACATATCTAACATGTATCGGCTAATACTCCGATACCACTCTATATCAAGATATTAAAACAAGCAAAATATACCAACTAGTAAGCCGAATATACTTTAATGCGATAAGATCTTAATATAAAGGGCAGGTTTAGCATATCAAGTAAACATGTAGGGAATAATGTAGCTAAATCAGGTAAGATCGGGTAAAACCCCGATACTATCCCTATCGATAATCATAAAACAGGTTAGATATTGTATTTATGGATATTAATTAATAGATCGAACTTAAACGATGCAGCATTAAGCACAATGATAATCACAAGATCTAGGCCAGTTGATGAAAATCTATATGAGATGGTAGATATGTTATATAATCTAGATCAATAACGATATCTAACTCTATCTGCTGCCTCTAACTCTATCTGCTGCCTCCGAGTAACAGATGCTGGCCGATTTAGGGTTAGATTATAATACCGATAGAGATTATGTAGCATATATGATAACTCAACAATTTACATAACCAAGATTAGAGTGTCACTAATCCCGAGAACGCAAGCTGCCATAACAAGTTTTTTACGTCTTGTTGAAGATCGAAACCGATGCAGCTCAACCCGAACGCAAGAACTCGTCGAAACAATGAAAAAAAGGATGGCGATGCGCCGAAAGTGTTATTGAACTGTCGTTTGATGTTTACATGGTCTCGGTCATATTTATACCCAAAGTACATAATGTATTCTTGCCGGACGAGAATCTAAAACTATTACAACCATTAAGATGCGAACAAGTCTCTTAGGTAGACTCTTGCCGATAAATATCTCTAAAGAAAGTATTCAAAATATCCTAATTAATAGATACAATTGCCTATCCGTGAGCTTATCTCAATCGTGGCAATGCTTGCGCAGCACGTTGATCAATCCCGGAGATGATTATATAACCACCTTGGCGAGATCGGCTGCATCGGCTGTCTTCTGTCCGATCCATCATTAGCCGATGCTATCTTCAGCCGATGCCCCTGTAGCCGATGCATACTCTGTTTTCGAGAACATCTCCTTTGCCAAATCCGCTTCAATCTTAACCTTGAATCTGATACTTGCTCTAACCAAATTTGGTTGTCAACACACATTTGTTTTCCTTTTTAGGAATCCTAATCCTATTCGGCCACCGCCCCTCTCTCCTGTTCACGCGCTCCCCGCCTCCCCTTGGCCCATCCGAGTCGGTCTCCCCTCCCTCCCCCTGCCGACTCTCTCCCCTCCGGCCCAACCTCTTTTATCTTCACCCATATATAAGTCACCCTACCCCTGTTTTTCCTATTTTCTTTTTGTTGGAGTTCTAGCCTAGCTGCCACCTCAACATGCCGCCGTCGCCCTTGCACTGTCCACGGCTGCCGTGTCACGCCCAGAAATTTAGCCCGAAATTTCCAGACTATTTTGTGTATTAAATCCCTGTCTAGGACCAGCTAGGGTACGCAAAATGACAAGTAATATACAGTTCCAAACGTAAATAAAGCGTAAAATACTTACAGAAGAGGCACTTAGTCCTCACACCGAAAAGAAAGCAGCGGCAGTGGAAAAAAGGCGATCCTAGTGTGGCTTCAGCTCCACTCCACAGGCAAAACTTAACTGGGGTCTGAGCCTTGGTCCTCTAACTTCGTCTTCAGCTCAAAAGCACTACACTTCTAAAAAGGGGGAAATAATAGCAAGGCTGAGTACAACCACCGTACTCAGCAAGCCACACCAACGATGCAGACGTGCAAGGGGAACACAAGGACGGTTTGCGGCTATTTGCATAAAGGCGGTTGTAAAACATTTTATTGAGCAAAACAGTAAAACTGTTGAGTGATTATAGTAATATTAAATCTCCACTGATCAATGCTACACCACGTTGAACAGGCCCAACCAACCCACCTGAACTACAGTGCATTGGGTCGATTTATTAAGTGTGAGACTAATCACGGTGAATCTGGTCGATCGCCCATAACCGCGGGCGCGGCTACTCGAATAGTTTTACTCTGGCCAGAGGTGCACAACTGTACCCACAAGACACAATCCACCGACATGTCACCACGTCATCATGTACCTATGATGAACACGTCACCACGTCGAGTGATTGTGACAAGACCCTTCATATAACTCTTCCGTAACCATCCACACCACGCTAAGGTTTCACCCCCACCCCCTGCCCCGGAGGTGGGCAGTCCCCTCGTGTGCCGTGGTGAATCCGACAGCTGGACAACCGGACACCCCGCCCAACCCAACTCCATCATGCCCCCCCTCGCCACCTATGCCTAGGAAAGGGTCTAGCTATACTTCAGATCAGGCAGTTACCCACTCCTGCTTGTGGTAAGCACTGTAAGTCTTCCAGGGTTTCCCGTGAACCGGTCCTTAATTGCCATGGGTCCGACTCGCAAAACTATGCACCCATAGCCCACCATTCAGTCGCATTTTAGTTGGATAATTATGACCATGAAACATGGCCAGATGTCTCAAGCATGTAGCTCATTTTGATACTAAAAAGGTCTAATACTGCAATTATACCATCAACTGAGCTAGTGGTAATTAAGCATGGCTAAGCATATAGTTCTAGCTAGGTCACATAAGTAACATGATGTCACATCCTGATTTTCGTTTTAGGATTTATAAATTATCTAATAAATTATTATTAGAATTTATATTAAATGTTCATTAATTTACAAGTGAAGTTAAATGTGGGAAATAAAATTTCCTAAATTTAAAGCATGGATGGATTTAATTTTTATTAAATTCTCCATGATTAATTGCACTCTCTGAAATTTTCTCGGATTTTTCAGAGCTCAATTCCTAAATGATACAAAGAACAGTTCAGTAATTATTTGATCAATAATGATCTAATTATAATTGTTAAGAGTTTTTCCTTGTTTAAAAAAATCCTTAAATTATAAATTGTTGTTTAAAAGGAATTATTAGAAATGATCTTAAAAGCCTAAAAGAGAAGATCTAATTTTAATTTGTTAAATCTCAATATAAAATTGGGCTAGATAAAATTTTGTTAAATACTTTGCTTAATTCTATAATTCCTAGATTTTTCTGGGATTTATTTGAGCTAAGGAAGTATTTTTAATAAATGGAATTGCATTTAATGAATAATTTAAATTGAAAAAGGTTTTTAAAAGTCTCTTTTGGCTTTGGGCCGAAAGTCGGCCTAAAACCTCTCTCTTTCTCTCTCTCCTCCCCGACCCAAGCCGGCCCGCATCCGAGGCGCGCCCCTTCCTCCTCTCTCTCAGTCGCTGACAGGTGGACCCCACCTGTCAGTCTTGTCTTCCTCCTCGCGCCGCCGCCGGCCGAACCCTAGCCGAGCCGCGCCGCCGCCGCTTTCCAATTCGCTCGCCCCTTTCCCGATCCGGTGAAATCAATAGTGGGGAAATGATCATCTCGATCTCCTCTTCCTTTTCTCTTTTGGAAACATCGCCTAATTCGGTTTGGAAACTCGTGGATTCGATCTCGAATCGGATTCATCTCTCTCTCCGAACCCTAACCTTTCCTTCTCGCCGCCGGTCGCCGTGGGCCTTCGTCGCCGCTCGCTAGCCCCTTTATAAGCACCCCCGAGCTCTCCTCTATCCGCCGCCACCTTTGCCTTAGCCCGCCGTCGCGTCTAGCGCCGCCTCCGCGTAGCCCTAGCCGTCGCCGTTGTTGCCGTCGGTTCAGCCGCGCCGCGCCGCCGTTGCAGCAGCCGTCGTCGGTCGCCGTCGCCAACATCGGGTTCGCGAGGTCGTCGCCGTCCCCGTCCACCGCTTCGCTGCCGCCGAAGACCGCCGGAGCACCGCCGTCGTCGTCGACCCGAAGACTGTCGCCGCTTCTTCCTCATCGCCGCCGCCGTCCGTTGCTCTTCCGCCGTGGTTTTGGTCACCGGTGAGTTCGCCGCGTCGCCCTCTACCCGTTGGTGCCCTCCGTTCGCGTCCTCGCGCCGTCGTTCGCCGGCGAGCATGCGTTGCCGAGCCGCCGTCGGTGCTGACGTCATCGCTGACGTCATCGTCGCTGTCCCCGTAGACCCGACGTGAACCGATCGATCTCGGCTGTCCGTTTTGGATAGGGTCGATCTCTGTCGCGTCTCAAAACGACTCTAAAATACATCCTCGAAATTATGCCTAGAATAATTAAAATCCATGTGAAAGCCTCCAACAATTAAAATGTGCAAAGTTAAAAGTCAAATAAGGCTTGGAGGATTTTTGTATATTTCCTAAAAGCCTAAAATGCGTAAATAAATTTTAGTGGAATTTTCAGAGCACAAATAATAATTATTAAGAAATAAACAAAGTTAAAATGGTTTTATAAAAAGAAAAGTTCTAAAAAGTCCTTTTTTCCCCCCCGTCCCCCTCTTGGGCCGGCTCGGCCCATCTCTTTCCCTCTCTCTTCTCTTCCCCGCGGCCCATTCTGCCTCCTCCCCGCGCGCGCGCCGCTGACGGGCGGGCCCGCCCGCCACCCTCGCTGACGGGTGGGGCCCACCTGTCATCCCCTTCCTCCCGCCGCTCCCGCCGCCCCGCCCGCGCCCTAGCGCCGCCGCCGCCGCCGCGAATCCCGCCGCCCCCGTCCGCCCCGCGTGCAATCAAGAGGGTGGAAATATTCCCCGGGATCCCCTCCCCCTTTCCCCCCATTTTTCCCTCTCTCTCTCCCTCGGATTCGTTTGGAAACTTTCCCCCTAACCTCGCCGGCGCCATTAATGGCGGCCGGGACTCCCGCGCCCGTTTCCCCCCTCCTCCGGCCACCCCTTCCCTCTCTTAACCCTATATAAATCCTCCCCGTGCCTCCCTCCACCGTTTCCGCCACTCGCCGCTCTCTCTCCCCACCGGAATCGAGCTCGCGCCGTCGCTCTCTCTCTCCGCCGTCGCCGCCGAGCTCCGGTCCGCCGCCGTTGTTGCCCCGGACCACCTCTCCCCTCGGCGCCGCCTCCTTCGGCTTCGCCGCATCCTCGCCGACCTCGTCCACCCCTCCGTTTCGCACGCCGACCGCCGGAGCACCGTCGACCCCGTCCACCCGAGCCGCGCCGCCGCCTTCCTCCGCTCCGGTCGCCGTTCCCGTCGTCGCCATCGACCCGGGGTGAGCCGTGGACCGCCGATTCGATTCCCCCTTCCCTCCCCTCTCTCGGCCGCCGCTCCGCCGTACCTATGGCCGCCGCCGGCGACCATAGGGGCGCGGGCGCGCCGCCTCCCGTTGGCTGTGCCGGCGTGGCCGCCTTCGGGCGCGCCCCGCGGCTGCCGTGTGGGGCCCGGCTGTCAGCCGTCCGCGCCCTTAGGTGCAGCAGACGCGTGGGACCCACGGCGCCGGCCGGTGTGAGCCCAGGTGCGCCCGGTCCACCGTGGGCCGTGGGGCTGCCGCGTGGGCCCCACTCCCGTGGACCTAGTCCGTGGGCCCCTCCCCTCGGCTGACGCAATAAATCCATTTTAAATTAAAATTTAAATGAAGAAATTCGCAAATATTCATTTAAAGAGCATATAAACTTCAAATGGCCATAACTTGGCCATTTGAACTCGGAATTGGACCGTTCAAGTCTCTAATTTTTCCTTAAGAAGTCAAGAACCCATTTTTGTGCTTTGTTTCTGCTTGTTATACGGAGTTTATTAGAGTAAAAGCCTTTTCTTTTCCGTTGGTCGTGTAGACGCTGCAGCTTCGGAAGATCCGCTCTTCGTGGAGGTTGAAGCCGACGTTTGGGAAAGCGAGCAAGGCAAGTCACATCATCTTTGAACATATTGAATCCTAGTTTATAAAATTATGTTGCTTTAAATTATTGCATTATCGCTTTATTTAAATTCCCGCGTTATCACTGTTTTATCTAGCCATGCCTATTTACCTTTGTTATGACCTTATTATTGTTATTGTTATTATTTCCTTGTTCACCCTAGAATAAACAAAACCCCAACTAGTGGACACTCTACTCATGGTACCACTAGTATGATTTTAGGTAGATTCTTCGCTATTTAATTAGGTAACATTAGGTGGTTTTTCAACTCTATACTTTGGGAATATTCATATCACCTGGACACTATGGAATGGTTTGATTATTGTGGAATTGGATTCACACCTCCCCCTCTATTCAAAACCCTCAAAATGGTTTTAGGCTGGGTTCGGGGTGCATGGTTTTGATAGTAGCACCTCGGCCATATAAGGACCGGTCTTCGGGCCTCTGTTGCAAAGCACTACCGTACTTCCACATGTCTAGTGGGTAAGGCTTAGTTTGTGGCTCAGTCTGGTTATAAACAAAAGTACACGGATGGAGATGGACGAAGTCGGGGGTCGATGGACATCTCTAGGATAAATGAAGGCTACACGAGCTGCGGCCCGGTAGTCGAGATGTCATGGCACAGGGCCGGTGTCCTGCTGCTAGGGGCTCAGTCCTGCCTACCTGTCCCGGGGGTTCCGGCCGTAGGTGGGATTGGGTCGGTACTCTTTTCTATGGCTAGGATGGGTTGGAAACTATGTCACGTCTTCCGTCTGTATACCGTGGTGGTATGTGGCACGTGGTTGCACGTGAGGAAGATGTGTCTTGTGGGTAAAGATGTACACCTCTGATCAGAGTATAATCTATTCGAATAGCCGCGCCCTCGGTTATTGGCAAGCCGAGCAATGTACCCAAGTTAGTGTTTTAATTCTTAAAACCTGCTTAACAACTAAAAGGAGGAATGGTTGGCCTGGGTTGGCTTGGGACGAGCTGGGACCCAAGGTCGGGTTGCCGGTTCGGTCTGAATCATCGTAGGCCTTGGGTTAAGGCAGGTTCGTGTGGGTTCACGGCCTTGATAAATAATATTGTATAGTTCTAGAATCGTGTTTACAAAATAGCTTTGAGCAACTAAGTGTCTTTTAATGCTGTTTACTGCAACCCTAACCCTTTATATTATAACTCCCTTGTACTCCCTTGCATTTATTATGCACTTGTGGGTGTGTCTTGTTGAGTACGGTGGTTGTACTCAGTCTTGCTCAATTTTTCCCAAACCCAGAAGAGGAGTTTCCGGAAGATGAAGATTTTGGTGTCTAGCTCGTGCCTGCCGTCAAGCGCCTGTGGTCGTCGCCCTAGTCTTCCGCTGTTTCTCGTTTGTCTTTGTGTGTGCTGGGCCTTCGCTGCCCATGTAATAAATTAACTATTTACGCTTCCGCTTGTTGAACTCTGAGCTGTATCAACTTTTGGTGTACCTTGCCTCCTGGGACAAGGAATAATGCACGCACGTAAGGAACGCCCGTTGGGTTATTTCCGGTTGTGACAAGTTGGTATCAGAGCCCCCTTGACCCTAGGACGAGCCTTAGATCCCAAGCCTTAGCAATATTTTCAAAACTAAAAATCCTGTCTTAATTGTGAAAACCCTCTAGTCTCTCTCTGTCCTGCTGCTTCATTTATCGCCAAAATCTGACTTTTAAATGTTGCTTTTCTTTTTGTTTTTGTTTGTAGATGGCCGGCAGCATCAGCCGTCGTGGTCTGGACCTGACTGGTTTCGTCTTGGAGCTGCGGGGCATGTGCGTTGTCCTGGGGTATCCGCATGGAGTGGACTACCAGGGCAGGCCGCTCCCGGAGCAGGAGGGTGACGATGCAGAGCCCCACGCTGCTTGGGAGGTTACTGCAGTGATCCTCACTGGCTCACCCGAGAGGACTTCGTTGGCAGTCACCGCGGGTGGAGATTCTTTCTCCGCCGCTTGCCAGAACGCCACTCTCCTCGCCATCGGCACTCTTCACCAGCGCTACCCGGACGAGTTGCAGCACTCGCCCTTCCGCTACCACCCTCGCCGCGGAGGAGCCCGCGACTACGCCACCTTCCGGGATGCTAGCTCGGAGGATGACGCTACCATCATGCACCTGGCGCGCATGGTGGAGGCGTACGACGCGGCTCGTATCGACTTCCATCAGATGGTGCGCCGTGGGATGGTCGAGAACAACATGAAGATCCTGGAGCTGCGTCAGGAGAATCTGCAGCTGAAGAAGGACCTAGACGCAGTGGAGGCGCAGCTGCATCAGCTCAAGATCGCCCAGGGAGAGGTCTGTCGCCCCAAGCGTCGCCGCGTCTGCCGCAGCCAGAAGATCACCGCCCGCAAGAGCACCTCCAGGCCCAAGCTTGTTCGTCAGTCCCTGGCGTGGACTTGCTTCGTTGAGACCCCTCGTGCCGAGCCCGCGCCTGTGGTTCCTCAGGAGGGGGAAGCCTCCGGCGTTGGTAGCACGGAGGATGCGCTGTTGCTCACCTTCCGTCCTGGCCCGTCGCAGCGGTAGACGAGCAGTTAGTAGGCTTGCGCGTGTGTTCTTTCTCGTTTGTCCTCTTGTTGGAGTCGTGTGGGGCATGGTTATGCCGGTGTGTGGCATAACTGTGTCGGAGCCTGTCTTTATTTTATTTGCTTAAGCAACTTGAACTTTAATGAACCAATTTAATAGCAGTAATAAATTCAAGAATTATAGTAGTCGTGGATGGTTAGCTTTAATTGTCAGCTCTCTCTGTTTGCTGGTTCTGTGTGGGGTTTTCAGATGGTGACGACCAGGAGAAGTGCTGCCACCGGTGATGGCACCCAACCTGAAGGCAGCAACCACAACAACCATGGCAGCCCACCTCCACCTCCTCCTCCGCCTCCACCACCACCACCAGACACCAACGCCATTCTCACCCAAATCCTCGCCCAGCAGGCCAACATGATGACTGCTTTCCTCCACCACCTCCAAAATCCGCCACAACAGAATGCTCCACCACCACCCCCACAACACTCTAAACTCGCCGAGTTCCTCCGCATCCGTCCACCTACCTTCTCTAGCTCCAACAACCCCGTGGATGCGTTGGATTGGTTGCATGCCGTGGGGAAAAAGCTAGACACCGTGCAGTGCAGCGATGAGGAGAAAGTCGTCTTCGCCGCCCACCGACTGCAGGGGCCCGCATCTCTATGGTGGGACCATTTCCAGGCTACGCAGCCAGAGGGGCAGCCTATTACTTGGGCCCGCTTCACCGCCGCCTTCCGGAGGACCCATGTGCCCGCCGAAGTCATGGCCCTTAAGAAAAGGGAATTCCGAGAGTTGAAGCAAGGCAACCGCTCCGTGATGGAGTATTTGCATGAGTTTAACAACCTGGCCCGGTACGCCCCGGAGGATGTACGGGAAGATGAGGAAAAGCAGGAGAAGTTCTTGGCAGGAATGGACCCTGAGCTGTCCGTGCGTCTAGTCTCCGGTGACTATCCGGATTTCCAACGTCTGGTGGACAAGAGCATCCGCTTGGAAGCCAAGCACAAGGAACTAGAGTCGCACAAGCGCCGCTTGGCGAATTTCCGCAATCAACAGGGTGCTAACCAAAGGGTCCGCTACACCAATCCCTATCCAGGGGGATCGTCCTCGCAGCAGCAACAGCAGCAACAACCTCGCTCCGCGCCCCGACCTCAATTCGTGGTGCGCGTCCCACAGCCGCAGCAACAGCAGAGTCAACAAGGGACTCGTGCGACCCGTCCTCCTATGCCAGCCGTGCAGCCTGGTCAAGGCCGCAGGGACGTTCAAGGTCCGCAGCGTCTGTGCTTCAACTGCTTCGAGCCCGGGCACTTTGCGGATAAATGCCCGAAGCCGAGGCGCCAGCAAGGCCAACCGCCTCCCCGCTCCAACAACGGTGGTAAGGATGTCATTCGGGATCGTGTGAACCACGTGACGGCCGAGGACGTGCTGACAACTCCAGACGTCATCGTTGGTACGTTCCTCATTCATTCCATCCCTGCTACCATTTTGTTCGACTCTGGAGCTTCCCACTCGTTTATATCGGTGCCATTCGTGGGGAGAAATCAGTTGGGGGTAGAAAGGCTTAGGAACCCTCTGCTCATCACCACCCCTGGAGGGGTTATGACAGCAAAGTATTATAGTCCTGCCGTCCCTATAGAAATTCAGGGGATTCCTTTTCCCTCGGATCTGATTCTTCTAGACACCAAGAACTTGGATGTGATCCTTGGGATGAATTGGTTGGCTCAATTCCAAGGAATAGTGGATTGTGCAAGACGCACTGTCACTCTGTACCGAGGGCCGGAACAACCGGTTGTTTTCTTTGCACCCCCAACCTCTATCAGTAGTTCAGAACTTCATCAGATAGGACTGTCAGAAATCCCCATCGTCAGAGAGTTCGGAGACGTGTTTCCGGAAGAACTACCCGGTATGCCGCCCAAGCGAGAGATTGAGTTCCGGATAGATCTTTCTCCAGGAACCACTCCTCTGTACAAGCGACCCTACCGTATGGCAGCAAATGAACTGGCCAAAGTTAAGAAACAGTTGGAAGAGTTGAAAGAAAAGGGGTATATACGTCCGAGTACTTCCCCCTGGGGTGCTCCTGTGATTTTTGTGGAGAAGAAAGACAAGACGAAGAGGATGTGCGTTGACTACAGAGCTCTCAATGAAGTCACCATCAAAAACAAGTACCCTCTTCCCCGGATCGATGATCTGTTCGATCAGCTTAAAGGTGCCACGGTATTCTCCAAGATTGATCTTCGTTCCGGATATCACCAGTTGCGCATCCGTGAAGAAGATATTCCGAAGACCGCATTCACCACGCGATACGGACTGTATGAATTCACGGTGATGTCATTCGGTTTAACCAATGCTCCTGCCTTCTTCATGAACTTAATGAAGAAAGTGTTCATGGAATACTTGGATAAGTTTGTTGTGGTTTTCATTGATGACATTCTGGTATACTCACAATCAGAGGAAGACCATAAGCACCATCTCCGTCTGGTGTTGGGGAAGTTGCGGGAACATCAATTGTATGCCAAACTTAGCAAGTGTGAGTTCTGGTTGTCCGAAGTCAAATTCTTAGGGCACGTGATATCTGCTAAAGGAGTTGCTGTGGACCCCGAAACAGTGACCGCCGTCACTGATTGGAAGCAACCCAAGACAGTCACTCAAATTCGCAGTTTCTTAGGTTTGGCAGGATACTACCGGAGGTTTATCGAGAACTTCTCCAAAATCGCTCGACCCATGACACAGTTGTTGAAGAAAGAAGAGAAATTTGTGTGGAGCCCGCAATGCGAGAAGGCGTTCCAAACTCTCAAAGAAAAGCTGGTTTCCTCGCCAGTGTTAATCTTGCAGGATACTCGCAAGGACTTCATGGTGTATTGTGACGCTTCGCGCCAAGGATTGGGGTGCGTGCTCATGCATGACGGTCATGTGGTGGCCTATGCCTCACGCCAGCTACGGCCTCATGAAGGCAACTACCCTACCCATGATTTGGAGTTAGCCGCGGTGGTTCATGCTCTAAAAATCTGGCGGCACTATCTCATTGGGAATCACTGTGAAATATATACTGATCATAAGAGTTTGAAATACATCTTCACCCAGTCGGATCTGAATCTTCGGCAGAGGAGATGGCTAGAACTCATCAAGGATTATGATGTGGGAATTCACTATCATCCTGGTAAGGCCAACGTGGTCGCCGACGCTCTAAGTCGAAAAAGCCATTGCAACACTCTTAACGTCCGTGGCATTCCACCCGAACTTAACCAACAGATGGAAGCCCTGAATCTAAGCATAGTGGGTCGTGGATTCTTGGCTGCGTTGGAAGCCAAGCCCACCTTGCTCGATCAAATCCGCGAGGCTTAGAAGAACGACCCGGACATGCATGGACTCCTCAAGAATATGAAACAGGGTAAAGCCGCTGGTTTCACAGAGGATGAACACGGAACCCTATGGAACGGAAATCGGGTATGCGTTCCAGATAACAGAGAACTTAAACAACTGATACTTCAGGAAGCTCACGAAAGTCCTTATTCCATCCACCCTGGCAGTACGAAGATGTACTTAGACTTGAAGGAGAAATACTGGTGGGTTAGTATGAAGCGGGAAATTGCAGAGTTCGTGGCCCTTTGTGATGTGTGCCAGCGTGTCAAAGCAGAGCACCAACGACCGGCCGGACTTCTCCAACCTCTCCAAGTACCAGAATGGAAATGGGATGAAATTGGGATGGATTTCATCACCGGACTTCCAAAAACCCAAGGTGGATATGATTCTATATGGGTAGTTGTGGATCGATTAACCAAGGTAGCTCGATTTATTCCTGTGAAGACCACCTATGGAGGGAACAAACTAGCCGAGCTCTACTTCGCTAGGATCGTGAGTCTCCATGGCGTTCCCAAGAAAATCGTATCTGATAGGGGAAGCCAATTCACCTCTCACTTTTGGAAGAAGCTCCAAGAAGAGCTGGGTACCCGATTAAATTTCAGCACCGCGTATCACCCGCAGACGGATGGACAGACCGAGCATCTAAATCAGATCCTAGAAGATATGCTTCGCGCATGTGTCCTAGATTTCGGGAAGACCTGGGATAAGAGTCTCCCCTATGCCGAGTTCTCCTACAATAACAGCTACCAAGCCAGTATACAAATGGCACCTTATGAAGCGTTGTATGGGCGCAAATGCCGGACACCGCTCTTGTGGGACCAAGTTGGGGAAAGTCAAGTGTTCGGGACTGATATCCTGAGAAAAGCTGAAGCGAAGGTCAGAACCATTCGGGATAATCTAAAGGTGGCACAGTCCCGGCAGAAAAGTTATGCAGATAACCGTCGCCGTGACCTGGAATTTGCAGTGGACGATTTTGTGTACCTTCGGGTCACGCCATTGCGGGGTGTACACAGGTTTCAGACAAAAGGGAAGCTCGCACCTCGGTTCGTGGGTCCTTTCCGTATCATTGCTCGGCGCGGAGAAGTCGCTTACCAGTTGGAGCTGCCCGCCTCCTTGGGCAACGTGCATGATGTGTTCCATGTGTCGCAACTCAAGAAATGTCTTCGAGTGCCATCCGAGCAGGCCGACTCAGAGCAAATTGAAGTTCGCGAAGACTTGACCTACGTGGAGAGGCCAGTGAAAATCCTGGACACCATGGAGCGCAGGACCAGGAACCGGGTAATCCGTTTTTGCAAGGTCCAATGGAGCAACCACGCCGAGGAAGAAGCTACCTGGGAGCGTGAAGACGAGCTGAAGGCAGCCCATCCCGATCTCTTCGCTAGTTCTTCCGAATCTCGGGGTCGAGATTCCGTTTAAGGGGGGTAGGTTTGTCGCGTCTCAAAACGACTCTAAAATACATCCTCGAAATTATGCCTAGAATAATTAAAATCCATGTGAAAGCCTCCAACAATTAAAATGTGCAAAGTTAAAAGTCAAATAAGGCTTGGAGGATTTTTGTATATTTCCTAAAAGCCTAAAATGCGTAAATAAATTTTAGTGGAATTTTCAGAGCACAAATAATAATTATTAAGAAATAAACAAAGTTAAAATGGTTTTATAAAAAGAAAAGCTCTAAAAAGTCCTTTTTCCCCCTCCCCCTCTTGGGCCGGCTCGGCCCATCTCTTTCCCTCTCTCTCCTCTTCCCCGCAGCCCATTCGGCCTCCTCCCCGCGCGCGCGCCGCTGACGGGCGGGCCCGCCCGCCACCCTCGCTGACGGGTGGGGCCCACCCGTCATCCCCTTCCTCCCGCCGCTCCCGCCACCCCGCCAGCGCCCTAGCGCCGCCGCCGCCGCCGCGAATCCCGCCGCCCCCGTCCGCCCCGCGTGCAATCAAGAGGGGGGAAATATTCCCCGGGATCCCCTCCCCCTTTCCCCCCATTTTTCCCTCTCTCTCTCCCTCGGATTCGTTTGGAAACTTTCCCCCTAACCTCGCCGGCGCCATTAATGGCGGCCGGGACTCCCGCGCCCGTTTCCCCCTCCTCCGGCCACCCCTTCCCTCTCTTAACCCTATATAAACCCTCCCTGTGCCTCCCTCCACCGTTTCCGCCACTCGCCGCTCTCTCTCCCCGCCGGAATCGAGCTCGCGCCGTCGCTCTCTCTCTTCGCCGTCGCCGCCGAGCTCCGGTCCGCCGCCGTTGTCGCCCCGGACCACCTCTCCCCTCGGCGCCGCCTCCTTCGGCTTCGCCTCATCCTCGCCGACCTCGTCCACCCCTCCGTTTCGCACGCCGACCGCCGGAGCACCGTCAACCCCGTCCACCCGAGCCGCGCCGCCGCCTTCCTCCGCTCCGGTCGCCGTTCCCGTCGTCGCCGTCGACCCGGGGTGAGCCGTGGACCGCCGATTCGTTTCCCTCTTCCCTCCCCTCTCTCGGCCGCCGCTCCGCCGTACCTATGGCCGCCGCCGGCGACCATAGGGGCGCGGGCGCGCCGCCTCCCGTCGGCTGTGCCGGCGTGGCCGCCTTCGGGCGCTCCCCGCGGCTGCCGTGTGGGGCCCGGCTGTCAGCCGCCCGCGCCCTTAGGTGCGGCTGACGCGTGGGACCCACGGCGCCGGCCGGTGCGAGCCCGGGTGCGCCCGGTCCACCGTGGGCCGTGGGGCTGCCGCGTGGGCCCCACTCCCGTGGACCCAGTCCGCGCGCCCCTCCCCTCGGCTGACGCAATAAATCCATTTTAAATTAAAATTTAAATGAAGAAATTCGCAAATATTCATTTAAAGAGCATATAAACTTCAAATGGCCATAACTTGGCCATTTGAACTCGGAATTGGACCGTTCAAGTCTCTAATTTTTCCTTAAGAAGTCAAGAACCCATTTTTGTGCTTTGTTTCTGCTTGTTATACGGAGTTTATTAGAGTAAAAGCCTTTTCTTTTCCGTTGGTCGTGTAGACGCTGCAGCTTCGGAAGATCCGCTCTTCGTGGAGGTTGAAGCCGACGTTTGGGAAAGCGAGCAAGGCAAGTCACATCATCTTTGAACATATTGAATCCTAGTTTATAAAATTATGTTGCTTTAAATTATTGCATTATCGCTTTATTTAAATTCCCGCGTTATCACTGTTTTATCTAGCCATGCCTATTTACCTTTGTTATGACCTTATTATTGTTATTGTTATTATTTCCTTGTTCACCCTAGAATAAACAAAACCCCAACTAGTGGACACTCTACTCATGATACCACTAGTATGATTTTAGGTAGATTCTTCGCTATTTAATTAGGTAACATTAGGTGGTTTTTCAACTCTAGACTTTGGAAATATTCATATCACCTGGACACTATGGAATGGTTTGATTATTGTGGAATTGGATTCACACCTCCCCCTCTATTCAAAACCCTCAAAATGGTTTTAGGCTGGGTTCGGGGTGCATGGTTTTGATAGTAGCACCTCGGCCATATAAGGACCGGTCTTCGGGCCTCTGTTGCAAAGCACTACCGTACTTCCACATGTCTAGTGGGTAAGGCTTAGTTTGTGGCTCAGTCTGGTTATAAACAAAAGTACACGGATGGAGATAGACGAAGTCGGGGGTCGATGGACATCTCTAGGACAAATGAAGGCTACACGAGCTGCGGCTCGGTAGTCGAGATGTCATGGCACAGGGCCGGTGTCCTGTTGCTAGGGGCTCAGTCCTGCCTACCTGTCCCGGGGGTTCCGGCCGTAGGTGGGATTGGGTCGGTACTCTTGTCTATGGCTAGGATGGGTTGGAAACTATGTCACGTCTTCCGTCTGTATACCGTGGTGGTATGTGGCACGTGGTTGCACGTGAGGAAGATGTGTCTTGTGGGTAAAGATGTACACCTCTGATCAGAGTATAATCTATTCGAATAGCCGCGCCCTCGGTTATGGGCAAGCCGAGTAATGTACCCAAGTTAGTGTTTTAATTCTTAAAACCTGCTTAACAACTAAAAGGAGGAATGGTTGGCCTGGGTTGGCTTGGGACGAGCTGGGACCCAGGGTCGGGTTGCCGGTTCGGTCTGAATCATCGTAGGCCTTGGGTTAAGGCAGGTTCGTGTGGGTTCACGGCCTTGATAAATAATATTGTATAGTTCTAGAATCATGTTTACAAAATAGCTTTGAGCAACTAAGTGTCTTTTAATGCTGTTTACTGCAACCCTAACCCTTTATATTATAACTCCCTTGTACTCCCTTGCATTTATTATGCACTTGTGGGTGTGTCTTGTTGAGTACGGTGGTTGTACTCAGTCTTGCTCAATTTTTCCCAAACCCAGAAGAGGAGTCTCCGGAAGATGAAGATTTTGGTGCCTAGCTCGTGCCTGCCGTCAAGCGCCTGTGGTCGTCGCCCTAGTCTTCCGCTGTTTCTCGTTTGTCTTTGTGTGTGCTGGGCCTTCGCTGCCCATGTAATAAATTAACTATTTACGCTTCCGCTTGTTGAACTCTGAACTGTATCAACTTTTGGTGTACCTTGCCTCCTGGGACAAGGAATAATGCACGCACGTAAGGAACGCCCGTTGGGTTATTTCCGGTCGTGACAATCTCGGCCGTTCGTTTCCGTGAGCCACTGCCGTGCACCCGGTCCACCGCAAACCCTAGCCGCTGACGCAATAATTCCCTTTTCCTTTTCAAAAATAATTCATTATTGCGTCATAATTCAATTAAAATCTATATAAGTGTTTTAATCCGATTTAATCTTTAAAAATTCATAACTAATTCTTTGTAACTCAGTTTAATGTGGTTCAAGTTGCAAAAATTATATAAAATAAAGATGTACATATTAAAATTATCCATAAATTGAATTAAATTTATTTAATTCTTTTTAAATGGGCTTTAAATAGATTTAATCTCGTAAAATTCATAATAAATTCATTTGAAGTCAGAATGAGGCCGTTCAAGTCTCATAATTCATCTAAAATTATGATCTACATGTTTGTTTACTTTATATGTATTGTTTATTTGATTTTTATTAGTCTTTTTCCTCATTTTGCATGTTAGCTTGTCGTTTCCGTCGTTGCGAAGGTTCGCGAGTGCGTCGGAAGTGTTCAAGAAGATTAATTGAAGACCGATTATTGCAAGGCAAGTCACACAGATCCTAAACACAATTCCTTTGAGCATGTTGATCCTATATTTAAATTCTCTATTTATTTCAACTGTGCATTTATTTTCGAATGTCACCGGGTGGTGTGAACTTATTCCTTTGTTATGGCCAATTTATATTGATTACTTTATTCCTTGATACCTTGGGTTATTATAACTTGACTAGTTGAGCTTTATATATTGGTTCAGCTAGATATTAGATATGATTGCTTAGCCATGCTTAGAAACATTAGCACACTATTGGGATAACTTATGACTCATTATTATTTAATGATGGCTTAATGATAGTTCACGATGGTCAATCGTGATTGGTTAATTAATTACTTGCCAACTAAAACCTGATAATGGTGGGTTGTGAGCACATGGTTTTGAGAGTCGTGCTCATGGCAATTAAGGACCGGTTCGCGAGCTACTGTTGTGAAACATTAACCGTGCCAACCACAAGCCAGCGTGGGCAACGGCTTTATCTTTTGTATAACATGATTCATTGCGGAGCACCAGACTGAGAAGTGGCGGAGATAAGCCCACGGGGGTCGCTGGGGAGTCCATGCCTTGTTTTATAAGGGGGTGATTATGATCCAGGAATGGTGCGCTGTGGTGAGTTGTGTTGTGCAGAGGGTATTGTCACAGCCTCTATTCGGGTACTTTCCAGTATCGCGACGCATGGTAGACATGATGTTGAGGCTGTGTCTTGTGGGTACAGTGGTACACCTCTGGCCAGAGTAAAACTATTTGAATAGCCGTGCCCGCGGTTATGGGCGGGTTAAGCAATGTTTTCCGTGATTAGTCTCACACCTCTCACAATAATTATGGATGTTATTCCTGGTAATAATTTGCTTAGCTCCTGGTTTGGAGTTAGATCTGTACAGCCGGGTATGGTTATTCAGGATGGTTGGGCCTGTGCAGCATGGGTGTGTTGCTCAGTGTTGATTAAAATTTCTGATTAATTACTCCACTGTTTTACTTCTCTTAAATGTTTTGCTAAAGGCTACTTTTGCAAATGAGCCTATATTATGCCATCCTTTGGTATCCTTGTGCACTTGCATATTTGCTGTGTGGCTTGTTGAGTATGTCATATGCTCATTCTTGCAATAATCAATCAACCTCAGTTGAAGAAAAAGGATCCAGAAGGAGAAGACGTTTGGCTTATACCCCAGTTGAGCTGCCTGTGGGAGTGGAGCCGGAGCTTCGCTAGATTTTATTTTCCGCTGCAGTTTTCTTCATGAAGAGGACTAAGTGCCTCATAAGTAAGTATTTATCGTTATAGTTAATTTGATGGATCTGTATATTAAATTGTCAGTTTGTGTACCTCGGCTGATTCCTGGACGAGGATTTTATGCACAAATAAGTTCGGAAATTACTAGTGAATTTCCGGGCGTGACACATGAGCTAGTCGATTTATCACCCAAGGTTGACAAAGGACAGATATCAAGTAAACATGGCACAAGCGAGCAGATTGGTAAACCCTGATCCCATGTAATTAGCAAAACATGCATATTTATTTGCAAACGGGAAAACATTTAAAAAATAGGCTCAATATGCTCAAGGGGAATGTGTGACTTGCCTTGCTTCTTCACTTTGATCTTCCGAACTCTTTTCCTCGCGACCGCGATCTTCCGAAACGACAGATACTACACGCTGCCACGCAAAACGAGGAAAAACACTAATAAAAACCAAGCAAACAGTACATAAAAAGTAAACAAACATGTAGAGCTCAATTTTATATGAATTTTGCAAGTTGAATGGCTCAATTTGGAGTTCAAATGAATTAAATGAATTTCAAGAATTATTAATGATTTATTGCACAATTATTAAATATTTTCTCAAAGGAAAAGACAATCGCTGACATTAGCAAGGGGCGGCCGGTGCCGACACGCGGGAACGGCAGCGAGCGGCGGCTGGAGGCACGGCGGCGAGCGGCGGAGCATGGGGTCACGCGGGGAGCACGAGAGAGGGCGCGAGGAGCTCGGGTAAATGGGGGAAACGAGCGAGGGGAATGCGGGGAGGAGTTTTATAGCGCTCAGGGGCGACGGGGAGGCCGGGCGAGATGGATTTGGGGCGGCAACCGCTGGCGACGTGGGCGACATTGTGGGCGAAGTGGAGCTCGATCCTGGCGCGATTTTTGGGGGAAACGTCGGGAGAGTGTAGAGGCCGATTTCACTCGGTTTGGGCGCGAGGGTGTGAGCGGGAGAGGCCTGAATCGGGGGCGACGTGGGCGGCAACGGCCGGCCATGGTGGCTTATGCTCTGGAGACCGAAGGTAGAGGAAGGGCCTGACAGGTGGGGTCGCCGGGCCCACCTGTCGGGGAGGGAGAGAGGGAGGAGCCCCAAGGGGAGGGGTTAAGCAGACTTAGGGGTGGAGGGGAGCCGAGCTGGGCCGGCCCAAGAGAAGGAATGGGGCGCGCTGGCCGCGGGAGAGAAGGAAGGCTTGGGCCGAAAAAGGCCCAAAGAGAGGAAGGAGGATTTTATTTGTTTTTCTTTTTAATTAATTGATTAAATGATCTTTGTGCTTATTAAAATTACTTCTTGAGCTCCGAAAATTCACGGAAAAATCCAGAGAGTGTATTAGGGCACAAAGAATATTACAAAATATTCTTGGCCAATGATTTTTAAAGGAAATTTTAATTCCCTCAATATTTCACTTGATTAAATTGCTTTAACTTTTATTTAACTAGTGAGCGTGCACGTGCAAGGCACGTTATTACATAAAATTGAAGAAAATATAATTAGTGTACATCATTAAAGAATCGTAGTAGGAACCAAGTAAAAATAATATTATTGTAAGCGATACATTGGTAATTCATGAACTAAACCTTAATTGTTTATTCATTACATGATAACCAAATGCAAAAAAAAGTAATATTTGTTTGTCATTATCGATTTCAGTTCACTTCCAAATCAATCCCTCTCAGGAGATGAGGTAGTGCCAGCTTCGCTCGGTTCTAGGTTGATTGCCCTACATATTAAGGCAATCTTCACCTGATCATGGAGGACGATATCGTTTATTAGGTCGTCTCGAACATCTGGATATACATGTATATAATATGATGCATTTAGTATTATGTTAGTCTGTACATTGAGCAGAAGAAATGAAATACGTGTATGTACCTAGAAGAGGACCGTACATCCCATTGTCTGGCCAGTTTATTTTAGGCATTATAAAAATCCAAAGAGCTAATGCAATAGAGGTTAATTGACGACAATTGTAAAATGTAAAAAAGATACTTGTATGATGACGCACTGTAGAACTTGTGCTGACCAAAAGTCGTAGAATCAAAAAAAATATATATAATAAGCAAGAATCATCTCTTCTAAAAAATCTTTGCATGTAATTATTCTTCATGCCATCGTTACATCTTATCTAACATTGTATCATATAGCTTTCCAAAGGCCATTTTGACCTGGGCTTAGATAATAGGGACATACTCACATACACATATGAATTAGCTACCATGCCTGATACTATAGTTGACATTGAAGATAGCGCTGCATTATCCAGTTTTCGACAAGATTGTAATAGTCGAATTAGACTCGGTTTTCTGAGCTAGAGAATTGGTCCGGAACTCAAGGAAAGAAGCTGCAATCAAAATTCATTCCCATTTTCCTTGACTGGAATTTAACAATGGGCACAAACACAAGAATGCCTATGGACAATAAAGATATAAGCTGGAAGGAGATAACTTCTGTTGTCTAAACCAGAAGCTAACAATGCAAAGTACCACGTATGAAGTTTTGTATCATATTTTACACGAGAAAACTGGTTTCATAACCGAAATCCTTTCCTTCCAAAGGTTCTCAAGTGATGAACTTAAAAAAAGGGACTAATTCCACATGGTAATTTTTTTGTCTATATATACTAATCTTCAAATTATGTTCGTACACTCATTTTCAGAATGTTTAAAGGAAGAATGCCAACTGTTGTTCCATCTTTTGGAGCATCCTTCACTCATTGTTTCTGTTCACTCATTATTGCTCCCTTAGAAGAAAAGAATGATGCTCTAGCATTTCAAAATCCCACACATTTCAAAGTCCTAGATGATATTAACAAGTTTAACACCAAGATATAGTTAACAATTTTTCAGTTTTGTATTAGCAATGCCTCAAAAAGGAATGAGATAATGTCCTACAATTCAGAATCACTGACCTCCAATTTTAACAAAGTTTATTAAAAAGAAAATTAAAAATAATCATGCTTCCTCCTTTGAGCCAAGTCTGGCCCAAAGTCTTCCTCTCTCCTCCTCGGCCCGCAGCCGAAGTTCTTCCTTCCTCCCTCCCTTTCTCTTCTCTCCCGGGCATCCCCCCCTCCTCACTACACCATAACCAAGTATTCATGGCACTTAACTGCCGGCAATAAAATAAAGTTAGTGGCGAACTATGTGCCGGAAATATATCAAGTGCTGGAAATAATCTTGAACATCATCTCATTTGCCGGGAATTAAAAAAATATGGCAGCAAATTAAGTGCCGGCAATGAACTAATATAACAGGTCAATTGATCTGCCATAAATAATTTAAGACAACACATTATCTGCCGGGAATTTTGTTACCGGGATTTGGCTAGCTAAAATTATTTTGGCACCTACACCAAAAAAAATCCACGCCAAAAAGAAAATTGACAAAAAAAAACCTAAGCGCCGCCACCTCGTGTCCCGTTCCACCGCGCGCGCCTCCTCTGCCAAATCGACTGCGCACGTCACCGCCTTCTCCGCCAAATCCACCACGTGCCACCTCGTCCTCCTCTCCCACCGCGCCCCACCTCCTCCTCCTCTCCCACCGCGCGCCGCCTCCTCCTCACGCACACCGCCGCACACCGCCGTCCACCCAAACCGGCCGCCCACCCAAACCCTCCCCTCCTCCCCACCTCCGACTCGACCCAACGCCTTCCCATCTCCTCCGCCGACTCCCCATCGCCTCCACCTCCAGTGCCTGCCTCCACCTCCTCTTCTGACATCAACTCCCCTTATTCAGGTAAAAATGAAATCTCTTGGTTATATGTGTTTTTCTTTTTTCAACCTTGCCCTGTGATTTACTCGATTTGTCTGCATATTGGTGCTTGTGTGATGGATTTGGAGGGGAACTTGTAGCCATTAGTTGCTTAGAAGTCGAGGGTAACTGATTGACCAGCTTGCTTGTTCTGTAGTTTAACGAATTTTGCACCGATTGCAATCAAAATTTGTTTCGGGTGTACTTAGAATTGGGAGAATGACAAGGGAGGTAACCTTGAATCATAGATCAACAAGGTAACCATGGTGTTGTTTGAGCTAATGAACAGTATTCCCTTAGCACTACATGTTTTTTACCTGACATATACTTGTTGACCGATAGGCCTGGTTAGCCTGTGATTCACTCGAATTAGTCTGCAAGTAAGCACGCTGCACCGCCCAGATTGGGCTACCAGCTCACTAATTTTAGCACATGTCTTGATCCGAAACAGTGAACCATCGGATGCTACATAATTCTGAATATGTAGCTCTTTGGCAGCTTGTAACTCTGAATATGTAGCTACATACATGAACATAATTCAGAGATACAGTAGTACAAAGATTTCACCTAAATTTTTCAGAGCCATCTATGTTCTTGTAGTTTTCACCTGAATTCTGATACCTTTAGAATTTGGAGATTTCATCTTCACTCCCTGAATATGTGCATCATGGCAGCAATGACTCTTGAAGCGTTAGGGCTAAATACTTGTGTTAGCCAATATTACACACATGAGGAACCCTCTGTCTTGTATGTCTACATATAAGTATAATGCACCTTATATGCAAGCTACAAATTGTTTTGCTATATCTCTGCCCTGCATATAACATGTTGGTAATTTAGTTGTCTTCATCGATCAATTTCGTTTGCTTATAAGCTATGCTCATGGATGAATATAGTTTTTTGATAGGAAGTTGATTTGTTTCAATAAAGTCAGTCATGTAAGTACGGTAACCTGTTGTACTCCTATACGTAAGGATTTCGTTAAATGTTATGTTGATCTGGAAATGGGCAACCACTTAAATGTCATAAGGAAAATATCTTTTCCCTTTTGCATCTCTCTCTGATGTCTCAAGCATTAATCCAACAGCAAAATGTTTCATGGCTCGGCTACCCATGTGCTCGGTATCAGATTCCTTTCGATCCTTCGCGTTTCTGCGGCTCCGATGGCAGACGGTGCCAACAACGACGACGTTTGGCGCCGGCGTTTCGAGGAAGTCCTGGAACGCCTCGACGCGCTCAGCGGCCAAATCACTGATCTCGATCAGCAGCAGCGCGATCAGAACATGGTCATCAATCGTCTGGAGCGTGGGGCTCGCGCACAGTCCCCTCATTTCGACGACGTAGGTGGCGGTGGCGGCCTCGGCGGAGGCCGTGGCGGCAACTACTTCGGCCGCGGCGATCCCTTTGCTCGCGGCGGTGATGGCTTTGGCCCGGACGGCGGTCGGAGCGGCTTCCACGGTCGATTCGGTCACCGCTATGATGGTGATGGCGAGCGACCCCCACGCTACCACAAGCTCGACTTCCCCAAGTACGACGGCCGCGACGATCCACTTCCTTTTCTCAACCGGTGTGAGCAATTAATCTGGGGACAACGCACGCCGGAAGATGACAAGGTGTGGCTGGCCTCCTACCACTTGCTCGACGGAGCGCAGCAGTGGTATACGTGTCTGGAGCGTGACCATGGGCCGCCCTCGTGGCACCGTTTTTCGGAGCTCCTCAACATGCGCTACGGCCCCCTACTCCGTTCAGCACCGCTGGGCGAGCTCGCGGCCTACCGGCGCACGTCTACGGTGGACGACTACACCGACCACTTCCTCGACCTGCTGGCTCGCGCGGGCTACCTCTCCGAAGATCAGCAGGTACAACTGTTTACGATTGGATTACAAGAGCCAATGAGTTTAGATGTGCAGATGCAAAATCCGACGACATTGGAAGCGGCAATGAGCCTCGCCCGCTCGTTCGAACGCCGCGACCACGCTGCGCGTCCACCTCGCCCACCGCGGCACGCCGGCCGCGGCCTCTTGCCGCTGCCACCAGCGGCCAACCCGCCGGCACCGGCTCCAGAGCCGGCCGTCGCTGCCAAACCAGCAGGCACGCCCCCCGCGGTTAACCGCGCCATCCGCCGTCTATCGCCGTTGGAGATGGACGAGCGCCGCCGCCAAGGCCTGTGCTTCAATTGCGACGAGCCGTACTCCCGCGGTCACAACCGCGTGTGCCGCCGCCTCTTCTTCCTGGAGATGGGGGAGGACGACGCCGACACTGACTCCACCGATGACCCGGCGGCCGCACCCGCAACCCTCCGGATTTCTCTGCATGTGGCGACCGGAGTTCGCGTGTCCGACGCGATGCACATCATGGTCCACCTCGGCGACACTGACCTCTATGCCCTCATCGACTCCGGTTCCACGCCTACGTTCCTGTCTCAGGATGCGGCGGCGCGTGTCGGCCGGGATCCTCAACCTCGTTCGGGCCTCAACGTCACGGTGGCGAACGGCGACAAGGTGGCGTGCCCCGGCGTCTTCCCCGACATGCCGTTCCAGATCGCCGGCGAGGAATTCGCCACGGACGTGTACGTCCTAACTCTGGGCGGCTATGATCTGGTACTGGGAACACAGTGGCTCGCGACACTGGGCCCGATCCTTTGGGACTTCACGGCACTGACAATGTCGTTCTGGCACCGCGACCACTGCGTCACCCTCCACGGACTGCCGGGGCACCAGCGGCCACGCGCCCTAGCGTGCGGTCCCTCGGCGCACTTGGACTCGCTGCTAGAGGAGTTCACGGACGTTTTCGCCGAGCCCACGGGCCTTTCACCGGTCCGGGACCGCACACACCGCATCCAGTTACTACCCGGGTCGGCGCTAGTGGCAATACACCCATACTGTTACCCGGCTCGCCACAAGGATGAGTTGGAGCGCCAATGCCGTGTGATGGAGGAGAACGGCTTAATCCGCCGGAGCACGTCGGCATTCTCCTCGCCGGTGCTGCTGGTGAAGAAAGCGGATGGGTCGTGGCACTTTTGCGTCGATTATCAGGCTCTCAACGAGCGCACAAGGACAAATACCCCATCCCTGTCGTCGACGAGCTCCTAGACGAACTACACGGCGCCACCATCTTCTCCAAGCTCGACTTGCGGTCCGGCTACCACCAGGTCCGAATGCACTCCGATGATGTCCACAAGACGGCCTTTCTCACACATGATGGGCTCTACGAGTTTCTCGTCATGCCGTTCGGCCTGACGAACGCGCCGGCAACGTTTCAATCACTCATGAACGATGTGCTCTGGCCGTTCCTCCGCCGTTTCGTCCTCGTCTTCTTCGACGACATCCTCATCTACAGCCCGTCTTGGACGTCGCATCTACAGCACCTGCGCACCATCTTCACCGCGCTCCGAGCGGCCCGACTCTTCGTCAAGCGCGCCAAGTGTTCGTTCGGGGACGCCAGCATCGCATACCTGGGGCATATCGTGTCGCTCCATGGCGTCGCCATGGACGCGTCCAAGATTCAGGCCGTTGTCGAGTGGCCGCGCCTGCGATCGCCCAAGGATCTTCGTGGCTTCCTCGGCCTGGCAGGGTACTACCGCAAATTCATCCCGGACTTCTTCACAGTTGCGGCGCCACTCACACAGCTCCTCCGCAAGGATCGATTCACCTGGTCGCCGCCGGCCGACGACGCGTTCCAGCGGCTCAAGCTCGCCCTCACCACCGTGCCCGTCCTCGCACTCCAAGACTTCAGATCGGCGTTCACGGTCTAGTGCGACGCATCGGGCATGGGGTTCGAGGCCGTGCTTCTCCAAGGGGCTGGGCCGATCGCCTACTTCAGCCGACCAGTCGCCACACGTCATCAAGCTCTTGCCGCCTATGAACGTGAACTGATCGGGTTGGTGCAAGCGATCCGACATTGGCGGCCGTACCTCTGGGGGCGGCAATTCACGGTGAAGACCGACCACTATAGCCTCAAGTTCCTCCTTGATCAACGCTTGTCGACGATCCCACAACATCATTGGGTAAGCAAACTCTTGGGATTTGATTTTACTGCGGAGTATAAACCAGGGAAGTAGAATGCCGCGGCGGACGACTTGTCCCGTCGCGCACCACCGAAGGGAGAACTCCTCGCTCTCACGACGCCGGTGTTCGACCTACTCCATGACCTGCGCACGGCGACGTCGTCCGACCCGGTGTTGCTAGCTCTCCGTGACGAGATCGCCGCCGGTACACGTGGCGCACCGTGGACGGTCACTGATGGCTTCGTCACCTACAAGCGGCGCATCTACGTCCCACCGGGCTCGCCATGGCTCTCGACGATCGTGGCGGCCGCCCACGAGGAAGGGCACGAGGGGATCCAGAAGACGCTGCACCGCCTCCGCCGCGACTTCCACACGCCCAACGACCGCCACCTCGTCAGCGACTTCGTTCAGGGCTGCATCACATGCCAGCGCAACAAGACGGAGCACCTGCATCCAGCGGGATTACTGCGTCCTCTCCCGATTCTGATGGCCGTCTGGTCCGATGTCGCCATGGATTTCGTCGAGGGGTTGCCGCGCGTTGCCGGCAAGACCGTCATCTTGACGGTCGTGGATCGCTTCTCCAAATATGCCCACTTCATCGCCCTCGCACACCCCTACACGGCGGAGACGGTGGCACGCGCGTTCTTCGCAGACATCGTTCGGCTACATGGTGTTCCCGTGTCAATTGTCTCTGATCGGGATCCAGTGTTCACTTCGGCGTTCTGGACGGCTCTCTTCACGGCGACCGGCACCAAGCTTCATCACAGTTCGGTGTTTCACCCCCAGTCAGATGGCCATTTGGAGGCGGTCAACAAGACAATTGCCATGTATCTCCGATGATTCACAGGCGATCGGCCGCGACAGTGGCTCCATTGGTTACCGTGGGCGGAATATGTCTACAACACCGCCTTTCATGCGGCGCTCCGCACGACGCCCTTCAACCTCGTCTATGGCCGGTATCCCCCGTCCGTCCGTGCATATGACACCAGCGAGACTCGTGTGGTGGCGGTGGCCAAGTCAATGGAGGACCATGATGCCTTCCTGGCAGATGTTCGTGTATGCCTGGAGCAAGCTCAGCAACACGCCAAGCAATATTATGATAAGAAGCACCGGGACATTTCATTTGCCATCGGGGACTGGGTATGGCTCCGCGTTCGTCACCGTTTGCCAGCCTCGTTGCTGGACGCTACAAAAGGAAAGCTGCGTCCTCGCTACTATGGACCATACAAGATCATCGCCGTTGTCAACGAGGTGGCCTATCACTTGGAGTTGCCGCCCGGGACCCGGCTGCACGACGTCTTTCATGTGGGCTTGCTGAAGCCGTTCGTCGGGACGCCGCTCATGTCGCCACCCGCATTGCCACCAGTCCAGCATGGAGCAGTCCTTCCGTCTCCACGCCAGGTCTTGCGCGCCAGGCTCGCCCGTGGCGTCCGCCAGCTGTTGGTCCAGTGGGAAGGGTTGCCATCTTCGGCGACCTCGTGGGAAGACCTTGAAGAGTTCCAGCAGCGTTACCCAGCGTTCCAGCTCGCGGACGAGCTGCTTGTCGAGGCGGAGAGAGATGTTATGTGGGGAATTCCATTCCACCGCCGACGTCGGGACGAATAGCGTGCCGGCCGTGCTACAGTACCGCGCGAGGAGAATAATTAGGCACGCAGTTATCAGGTTGTTAGGATAGTTTTGTTATCCCTTTTATTTAGTTAAAGATCAGTTCGGATGTAAGGCTATTTATAGCCATCAAGTTATGGTTAATGTTAAGCAGAAATTAATCCAATCTATCTTCGCTAAACCCCTCTGTTCTCTCTAATCTCTATCCCTGTTCTAGCGTGAGTTACCGGTGGTGTTAGGTTGGGAGCGATTCATCCTCGCTCCTAACATGTGATGCTGGATATGAGTGGCTTGCATAGAATAATATAGTTTCTGAACCTTACCGCAAGATCACTTAATTTTAGGACTGCAGCCTATGATTATTTATATCAAATTAACCACATGGACTAGAATGAAAATTTATTTCATTTTAGGTAGTTTAGTTACCTAGAACATTTTATCCAACATGAAACCTTTTGGGAGGTTATGTTGTCGATCATGTGCTACAGTGACAAGGGCATATGGTCTGATGTGATTTCCCATCTCACATTATCCTTGTGATATTATGTTGTCTGTTGGATAGACTGTTAACTTGGAAAGTCTGAAGTGTTCCCTATTGGTGCTGCATGATCAAGCTAGTGCCCTCAATAATATATATTGATTGCATATGTAGCTATTTTGTTCCTCTGATCCTGGCCTGTTTGCATGGAGTCTTGTTAGTTCGTGATCAAGAATGTATTTATATTATGATAGATAGTTCTTTATATTCTACACGCAAGATTGCTCACAGATTCCAAACCATTATTTTTAGGTCATAACTAGAAGGGCTACTGAAATTGTTCTGCTAACGGTGTCACTTGTCCCAGAAATTGTTCATTGAAGATTTTTTCCTGAAGTTATTTCTGAATGAAGACCTGCTAAAGATATCACTTGTCCCAACAACAAAGACCTACTAAAGATATCACTTGTCCATTGAAGTTATCTCTGTATTTATATTATTTGGATGAGATGTTACTTAAAGTTAATGAATGCTAAGAATTATCTGTACTCTTGTATGCATATACTCTATGATTCAACATAATTGTTACTAATGAATTTGTTATTTCTGAAACTGTGGTATGGAACCCTACAGTGGAATGTTTTCTGCAGTGTGTTGATGTATCTGTGCAATCTGAAATTTTTGCAATCTGTGCAACCTGTTCAGCCTGAATTATTGAATGCATGGTGAATTAATGTCTGTGCAATCTGAAATTTTTGTTCTATTTTACAAGACATATAATTGATTTGGTGCCAGCAAAACCTATAACTGCCAATGATGCTTGAACGCGGTGCTGAGGATGTTTGAAGCATTTAGGGCATTTAACTGCCGGTAATTTGAACATATGCTGGGGAAGCCAAATTGCATCTACAGCAGTTAATTGCCGAGGATTTGGTATCTGCCGGCAAAGGGCATTCCCTACAGGACTTTGTAGGGCAGGTAGCTAGTGCCGGGAATGCTTTTTCTTGGAAGATGAGTTGCCACAAAAACAACTTTCTAGGGCAGATACACTTCCATAGACACTATGTCATGGTGTAGTGCCTTCCGGCCCACCTCTTCTCTCCTCTCCCACCTGGGCCGCGGCCACTCGGCCGCCTGGCCCAAGCCGAGCTGCCAAGCACCTGTCGCCACTCCCCCTCACGCGTCGCACGCGCAACACATGTGCGCTTGCGCGCTGACCGTGCCTTCCGCAAGTCCCACCGGTCAGACTCGTCCCCTTCCTCCCGCCGGCCTCCTCTTCCCTCTCCCGTGAAACCCTACGCGCCGCCGGCTCCTAATTCCGCTCCCCCGCGCGAGTTCCGGTCAAATTAATTGCAAAAATGGAATCCCCATACCCTAATCATTATTTACCCTAACTTGCTCCCTCTAATCCCGTCCCCAATCGTCGAGATTTGAAGCTCATTCAAATGCCATCATTGATGCCACCGGCCACCTCCTCCGGCGCTGTTCCCGTCCCCTCCCGTGGTCGGCACTCCCTCCTTGGCCTATAAAACCTGGTCCCCTCCCTCCCCTTGCCCCGTTTTGCCCTCTCCCGAGTCCCTACCCACCTCCCCGCGGTGTCGGCGGTTGGATAGGGAGCTAGAGTCCGTTGTGTGGAGGCCTCCCTGCGGCGACAGCGGTTCGACGGAGACGGAACACCGCGTGGAGCGGGGCACATCCCGGCGCCGGCGGATGACATCCCAGCGCCAGCAGATGAGACGAGCGGCGTCGGCAGTTGGATCGGGAACCGTAGCGGCGGGGGACTGGACGGCGTGGGGAGGTTTGGATTAGTTTTTTTTTACATACTTTTTTCCATGCACGATGTGGTATGGTGCACTGTTTGATTGGGCCGGATGATAGGTGGGGGTGGGTCCCACGTGAAGGATTGCAGGATTGTGGATGAACTCGTACTTTTTATATTACTATAGATTTCTAGAAAAAGCATTATTAAATGATTTTTATTCCCGAACGAAAATCGGACCGTTACATGCTGGCCCTGTTGACGCCGCCGGTCGCCGCTGTCGCCTTCGCATCGCCAGTGAGCTTCCCTACAATTGTGTTCGTGATGTTTTGTCCGCAACCCTAACCCATCCGTTTAATCTATTCCAATTAGGTTTCCTCTAGCATCGTCGTTGTCATTCTCGCCGGGTTGCCGTCGCCGTCGTTCTCTCGGTGAGGAACCCATACCGTTTCCCCTGTGTTTAGTTTGTTGTGTAGTCGTGTAGCTTAACCCTAGTTTAGTTGCGACGCCGCTTTAGCCGCCCACCGCCCGTACCGCGCCGCCACCGTCAGCGCCGTTGCCGCCCTGCTGCCGGGCTGCCGCCGCCCCCTGATGAACCCCAAGTTCCACTCGTAACTAAAGGCTGTTGTTGGCCCGATCTTTCGGTGAGTTGAGATAACTACGATTTGGGAGAAATATTGACGACCCGACTACAACCGTTCAAGACGTTGCATTGCGCCTTAGCGATCGATACACCTCTCCGTGGGTTGTTGATCTTGCCTGGGCAAATCAACCATATTCCTGCAAGGAAATCGAAGAAACAAGCAAGAACAAGATAAAAGCAATCTGATATTGCAAATAGGAATTGAATACAATGATGAGTTGGGGTTCCGAAGAACAGGCAGACTGACGGTCTAGCCGACACGCGCGTTGCAAGCAAGTAGCAATGGCTAAACTTTAATCTAACAAAACCCGAGAAACCTTGAAGGGCTACCTAGCTATTTATAGCGATGGGAAGATGACCAAAGGGACCCTAGAGTCCTGCTCCATCTGATTGGGGTGCACCCCACATGGGCCCCACTTGGGTCGGGGTCCTTGGCGAAGTTACAAGTCCATAGGCCGATTACAGGTGACACAACACATTTTTTCTGTGATTGCGTCAAAATGACATGGAATTCGGAGATGAGGCTGGATCTGTTGGAAAGAGGACTCCGAGAGCTTTCCATCAAGTACTAATGGGTCAAAAACGAAGGTCATATACAGATTTGGCGGCCATTTGAAATCAGCAACGTAGATCCATTTGAAATCAGCAAGGTAGCCGAATCGGATTCCAGCACTTGGAGGACTCGATCTTGATGTCTTTTTGTTGATCCATGATGTGAGCAATGGTTGTATCAATGGTAGCCATGTTCACATCATCTTCCCCTTCTTCACGGAAAACCGTCCTCGGTTTTTCCATATGGTGCTTGTCGCGTAGTCCATTTAGAACAACCTATTTCTTCCAATCAAAACAAGACAAACTCGAGATAATATTATTAGCAATAACATATCTCTCTAGCTTGCAAGTTTTGTCCACATCTACAGGAGGTTTTAAATCTGAACAGATATAAACTCTATGCACCAAGTATATTTTGCTATCATTATATTCGCCAAAGATATGAAAAATAGTATTGGTTGGACATGGCAAATCAGACTTAGCGAATAATTTCTCCTTCAAATTATCAAACTCACAAAAATCATCAAACCGAACATAGCCCAAAGTATTGAAAGAAGATAGCAATTCACGTTCCCCTACTTCATTAGCAATGTGAATATCATGCTTAAAATCAGCGCAGTAAGAATTAACAGTAGGAATAGCATGTTCATTCACTAGTTGTGGTATAGATATAAGTAAAGCATTATCACACAACTCTTCTTTATCACAAGGAACAACAATTAAATCAACTTGTGACAAAGGAATCACCATTAATGGTTGCTCTATCATAGCATGAAAAGTGCACAATTTCAATTCATTAACGGCACACTTACCTTTTTTAATCTCAACGTCATTTAATTTACCTTTGATGCTCTCTCCCTATTAAGATGGAGGTGCACTGGACTTCAATTGAAGCGGTGAGAAAGGCGGATCCGTCATGTTTCTCCCCTTCTTGTTACAGTTGTTCACTTCTTGCAAAATATTACCAACAGGAGGAATGGGCACAACTTGTTGCTTATTCACATCCTCAATTTGCTTTTCCGCATTGCAACCAAGTTGTAATAAATGAGCAAAAGAGCTATAACTTTAACAAGCAAGCATGCCCTGATTTTCATTGTTAAGCCCACGTAAAAACCTCAATTCTGTAGCCTCTTCACATTCATCTAAACCACAACGTAATAAACAAGCATGCATATCATTATAGTATGAATTAACAGTTCTGGAATCTTGTTTTAAACAATGCAGTTTGTTGAACAGAATGTCAGTATAATACATGGGAACCTAAACATCTCTCAAATAAAGATATTTCCAATCACTAGAAGCATTTTTAATTAAAACACTAGAGGCACACATAACCTTTGATTTCTCGGATAAGCCATGCTTTCCAAACTCTCTATCAACAGCAAGCTCCCAATCAATGTAAGCACGAGAATCATAATTTCCTTCAAAATAAGGCAGTGCAGATTTGATCTTAGCTAGAACAACATCACTTACCTCATAATGGTCATATTGATCACTCCTCTTGTCTTGACGAAGATGTCGATGTTGAGCACAGTTATCCCCAATTGTCTTGTGTATCCCTACAATTGTTAGTAGAAAATAAGAAATATACACAGAAATATGCACATTCCTATTATCTACTAGGTAGTGGAGGCTTAACTATCACACACACTCAAGTTTTTAACCAAGCTCTTACAAGATCTTACCAATGCAAGCGGAATGGTGACATATACCAACACAACCAAGCACCCCAATGGAGGTTGGATGTATCGATGCCTTCGCAAACACTTGCTGTACGACTGCAATCAGATCTATGGAGCTCTGGGTAGGCTTAAATATGAGCAAATGCTCAAATCATAGAATGCGAAGTTGAATAATGGTTCAAAGTCAAGTACCGTGCTGGTCCTAGGCTGGAACATACTAGAGACGCGAGCCTAGACACAAACGATACCACAAGATAGCACAAGGAACAACTCAAGCACACTCTGATATATGAAGTTCAGCTCAAAGATAACAATATTTTCTCTTTTCCTTCCTCTTTCTTCTTTTTTCTTTCTTTTTTTCTTTGTTTTCTTTTCTTTTTATTTTCTTTCTCTTTTTTTTGCTGCGGCTTTTCTTTTCTCTCTTTTTTATGCACATTTCTGTCTTTTTTCTCTCATTTTTTACAAAAACTGACTCAAACACTTCAATGCAAGATTAAAAGGACTGAAATGTAAATGAAAAATTATAGGGACTCAACTATAAAGTGCAAACCTAAAAATCAAAATTATACAAAAATGAAATGCTAAATTTATGCCCGTTCCGTTTTTTCCAAACAGATCTTGAAACCGACACCAAACAAAAATTCACCAAAGTGTTTTGACATAACTCGGAACCGTGAGAGGGAGGAAGGGAGTCGGACTCGGCCAAAAGGAAACCGATTCAGCCGAAGGTTTGGGTAGGACCGATCCCCCTCGGCCTCGGTTTGGAAAGGCCTCACGTGGAAAACATAAACAATCTCACACTTCCTTTTAGCATGGCCCCCAAATAGAAACCAATCCAATCTAATCTAATCTAATACTCTCCTTCCATCTTCCCCACGCGTACAAACCACAGCAGAACGCACAAACCACGCGAACAGAAAACCATCTCCAAACCCGACTGACAAACTTCTGAAAACTAGAAAAATGGAAACCTAGCAGAAAGACGACCCAGTTTTCGTTGGTCCCAACGACAACAAATACACGGCGGTGGCGACAACAGTGGTAGTAGACGTGACAAGAACTCGAAACTATAAACGGACTAGACGATAAGATCAGCAACTCGACGCGACAATGCAATGCAAAACTCAACAAAGCAAAACCTGAAAAGAACAATGCAACGGGCACAAAGAAGGCTAGGTAATGGATGCAAACTTTTTTTTTTGTATGGCTATTTTCTGGTTATGGGTAGATAAATACCAACCGAGCAACGAAAGCTCTGATACCACCTGATGAACCGCGAGTTCCACTCGAAATACAAGGCTGTTGTTGGCCTGATCTTTCGGTGAGTTGAGATAACTACGATTAGGGAGAAACGTTGATACCCGACTACAACCATACAGGATGTTACGTTGCGCCTTAGCGATCAATACACCTCTCCGTGGGTTGTTGATCTTGCCGGGTGTAAATCAACCTTTTCCTGCAAGCAAATCGAAGAAACAAGTAAGAACAAGATAAAAGCAATCTGATATTGCAAATAGGAATTGAATACAATGATAAGTTGGGGTTCCGAAGAACAAGCAGACGGACGGTCTAGCCGACACGCACGCTGCAACGAAGTAGCAATGGCTATACTTTAATCTAAAAAAACCCGAGAAACCCTGATGGGGTACCTAGCTATTTATCGAGATGGGAGGATGCCCAAAGGGACCCTAGGGTCATTCTCCACCTGATTGGGGCGCACCGTACATGGGCTCCACTTAGGCTGGGGTCCCAGACGAAATTACAAGCCCATAGGCCGATTGCAGGTGACACAACATCTTGTTTATGTGATTGCGGCCAAATGGTGTGGAATTCGTAGATGAGGCTGGACTCCGAGAGCTTTCCATCAAGTACTCACGGGTCAAAAGCGAAGGTCGTTTGCAGATTTGGCAGCTATTTGAAATCAGCAACGTAGCAGGTGGCCGAATCGGATTCAAGCACTTGGAGGACTTCATCTTAATGTCTTATTGTTAATCCATAATGTGAGCAATGGTTGTATCAATGGTAGCCTTGGTCACATCACCCTAGCTGCGCCACCGCCACCCTACGGCCCCTGCTGCCGGCCAAGCCGAGCCAAGCCGCCGTTGCCACTGTTTTACTGGGTCGTCATCATGGTTTGCCGATGTGTCGTAGCTCAATAGCTGATTTGATAAGCCATAACTGCTACCCTAAATTTCTACCGGCCCACCATTTGCCATACCAAGTCTCCGTCGTAAACCGTGTCTAGTTTTTTTGTTGTCGTTCTGAGCCACCGGTTCCGTTCGCCGGTTCGGTTGACCGTTTGGATGGTCCTGTGACACGATGAGTTGACTCGTTGAGTCACTAATTCGTGAGGCTTGCTTCCCGGAGGTTTATTTCCATTGATCTATTTATCTTTGGGCAATAATATGTAATAAATGACTAAGGTTTTTCGGTTATTAGTAATAACACAGCTCATCTTGTAAAATTCATAACTAAATAATGCGAGCTCCGTTTTAATCCATTCAAATTGCAGTGAATCCGTTAAAACGTATAGCATCCAATAAAATTGGTTTCTTTTGCTGTTTCGGTAGCCTTATTGCTTGTATTTCATGCGTGCTTTGTTTGTCGTTTAGATTTCATTAGTTCCGGTGATTCAGTTTATTTCGAAGTGGTTGCTTTCAGTCAGCTTAAGAGCAAGTCAAGTCATACATACATCATTGATCATATTGAGCCTATTTTACAAAATCCCTGATTTCTATTAAGTTGCATTGTTTTAGGATGTCAAGTGGGATGCATGCCTATTATTCTCAGCCCGTTGATTATCATATGCCTTTGATAACTTGGGTTATACTTGACTAGATGATTGGTTTAGCAATGCTTAGCCATGCTTAGATCAACTAGAATATGTTTTAATGGGATTCATTATAATTTAGTCCTTATTTATATTATGATGTACCATCATGGTTATGGTTTAATGAAACAAAAATATGCTTTAATGGTGGGTTGTGGGTACGTGCATGATTTTTAGAAGTCGTGCCCATGACAATTAAGGACCGGTTCTCGGGAATCCCTGGAAGATATACTCGTACTCACCACAGGCTAGATGGACTCCAGGCTGAATCTAGAGTATAACCTAATCTAGCTGACATAACATGGCAAGGGTAGAGGAGATGGTGCAGTTCGGTCCTGGATTTTGATCTCTACTATAGCCGCATTTACCTAGGCACGAGAGGGGATTGCCCGACTAGGAATAAAGAGGGGGTGAAACCTGAGGAGGGTATGTTCGGATAGGGAGGGTTATATGAAGGGTTTTGTCACGATTTCCCCCTTTGCAGTATCTCGGTGGTACTTCAGGGCATGGTAATATGTGTGGAATCTTGTCTTGTGGGTAAAGTTGTACACCTCTGATCAGAGTTAAAACTATTCAAATAGCCGTGACTGCGGTTATTCGGCTGTTAACCAGCTCACCTTGATTGGTCCCACTATAATAATTTGACTTATAGAACTGGTGTAGTTAATGTGGTTTTGGCTGGGCCTGTTGCAACATGGATTTATCATTGGACAGTGATGATTTAATACTGCTTAATTTTATACTGTTTTTATTATATACTGTTTTTACTTCTTCAAAATATGATTTATAAATGCTGCTTTTACTGCATACTATCCAATGAGCCATTCCTTTGTGATATCCTTTCATCATACCTTCCCATTGGTATGACTTGTTGAGTATGGTGGTTGGTACTCAGTATTGCTTTATTTCCCCCTTCCCCCGAAGCAGAGATTGGTTCAAATCGTGAGTTCTCTTAGGATTGAGCTTGTTCCGGACGTCGAGGATTGCCTGTGTTGTTTACAGAGAAAGCTTCGCTTTGGTCGTGAAGATTAAGTCTAGTTCTTTTGTTTTTCCCTTGCGTATGAGTTTTTTTTTTTTGGAAGACGTGGAACTGTATCAAATTGTCGTTTGTGTACTTTGGCTGGTCCTGGACAGAGATTTGATACACATTCTACTTGAGATTCGTGTTAGTGAATTTCTGGGTGTGACAATGGAGTGGTCCCGTCACGAACCAAAGGTCACTGATGTGAAAAGTCATCTCTATCGGGCCAAAACTAAAGCCCGTCACCGATAGGTTTGACCTAGCAGATGCGTCAAACTAGGGCCAAACATGGGCCGGTCCCTAATGAGCTCATCCGTGACGGGCTCGTACTTGAACACAACTATGGTTTGGCACCCGTCACGGATGATAATCTCAATCAGGCATAAACTTAAACCTGTCAACGATGACTTATCTCAATCGAGCTTACACTTAAGCCCGTCACGGATGAGCTCATCTAAATCGGGCATAAGTTTAAGCCCATCACTGATGTGTATTTTTACAAAAATAAAAATAAAATTTATTTTTTGGCTAGCCTCAGGCCTTTGCTAGCCATACTCGCTGCAAAAATGACAGAAGCACATATATATTCCCTTCTCAGCAACCCCATTCACAACAATTCAGAAATCATTTATATCACATCCACAATCACACATCCATTCACATATGCCATTCGCAGCAATTCACAAATCAAACATATATTCAGTTATCACATCCACATTCACACATCCATTCACATATATATGTCGTTCACATCCATTCAGTGATCACCACACCGCTGACATGCATCAAAACCTGCAAAACTGAGTTATAAACTGGAACAAATTTATATGTAATTAGCATTTTAAGTATGTAAAGAAACATCAACGGAATTGTATTACATATAATATACACATAAATCTTACATAATCACATGTCTTTGATTAGCATTGAAAAATGTTCAGCCATTTGGAGATGATCTATCTACGACTTTGATCTAAAGGTTCTACCGGTTGATAAAATGTCCTCTTGTATGAAACGTGCTATCTCCTCTCTAATGAAATCAAAGCTGTGAGGTGGAATTGTGTAAATTTTTTCCTGCATGTGAGAGGCGCCAAGTTAGTGTATATGTATATACTTCAAAGTACTTCGAATATATAGGCACATGTACAAGTGAAGCACAAACCTCAAGGATGAGCAATGTCACATTTTGCAGCAAGGCCCTCATGTTATGGCACACGTGGATCCCACACTGGTTACCAACATATTGACGGCATGGGAACTCTTTTTGTGATCGAGCTTGGGCCTATCTTCCTTATGCCTTCCGCCTTTTTGCACATATTGGCCCCATGCGTCATTTATTGCAGCTTGAATCTTCAACTAATGGTATGTCTTCTTATCAATTCCGGAGTTAAGGTAGTATACCATACTCCACATCGGCACTAAGAGCAGAAGAATCCAATGGGCCATGTGGCATTAATATATTGCAAGTTAAATACTTAAGGTTTACGCGTCGTGGATTTGCATCTGATCAGGGTATTATAGGCACACATATTGAACTCTTTGTCCTGGCGGGCCCACAGGTAGTCCTTGATAAAATCAGTCATCCCTACTAGATCATGATCCAAATTTGTCACAATGACCATAGATGGATCTAGTAAGGCATCTTCTAGTTCATTTTTTTTTCATATACTTCCAACTTAACCTACAAGCAAGACAAAGACCCGTATAGGCATATTATATGGATTATTATAACCATACTTTGTATGCAACAATACTTACAACGAGTAGCACTTAAGGTGAGTGGTGTCCACCGCTCGCAGACTGTAGAGCTCAAAGAGATCCTCAAAGTCAACCACAATATAGGCTTCTGGCCCAAGAAATGGTTGTGTACCGTGCCATCCTATCATAGAGGTCTCTCTATTCTTCCTCCTTGCGTTGGACATCTCCATGTAGTACCCGTGCAACTCCCTGCAAGTAGGGCCCATCTTCGTTAACTCATTATCTCCAACCAATGGCATGCCTAATTGGAAGGTAGTGGGAGCAGGCTTCGCAGGAGTAAGAGATGGTACCTTGCCTAGATCTAGCTTCTTTGGATCCAGAAGCGAGGCTTGCAGCTTTCCTTTTCCTCTCCCCCTTCCAGCAGCTTTTTTGCGTGTTTCATGCAATGCTGGAGAAGAATGTGCTTTCCTGCTCTTTTTGGCAGGAGGGGAAATGTTATCCCTGCTATCGGCCTCCATACCCTCCCCAATCCGTATCATATTGCAGATCGATATCGTCATCTACTCGTTATAAGGCAGGAGGGACCGAAGGGAACAGTTGAAGTGGGTTTGGGTAGTGGACGAGTACTTGGTGCATTTGATCTAGGAATCATGTTTATTTCAATGAGAACCTTGGGCCATTAGATGAACTTCGCACGTGCAGCTCCTTGATTCAAAATTTTGTCGTTCGGTGGATGCTGCAGAGTCTAGCTGACTCATTCGGGCTTGACCAAGTCCCCTTGTATTTTGGGGAAACTCGGTGGATTTGTCTTCTATCAATTTTTCGTATATCACCTTGGTCCCAAAGAAACCAAGTCCTCAAACCCCCAATGATTATAGACCAATCTCATTGATGAACTTCTCTGTTAAAATCCTGTGCAAGGTTTTTGCTGACAGGTTACAATCCTTGATGCCAAGTTTGCTTCATCAAAATCAATATGGGTTTATAAAAGGTAAATCAATTCAAGATTTCTTAGCTTGGGCCTTTGAATACATTCATCAGTGCAATCAGTCAAAAAGAGAGATTGTTCTATTAAAACTTGATTTTGAGAAGGCCTTTGATACAATTGAACATGATGCCATCCTTCAAGTGATGTCAGCTATGGGCTTCCTGGATGATTGGAATGCTTGGATGAGTAACATCTTTTCTTCTGCTTCTACAGCAGCGCCCTTAAATGGAGTCCCAGGAAAGTTTTTTAAGTGTAAAAGAGGTATTCGGCAGGGAGACCCTCTCTCTCCTCTCCTTTTTGCTTTGGGTGCAGATTTACTACAAGCCATAATTAACAAAGCTCATCTCAGGGGGATACTCTCTCTGCCAATTCCAATTTCAGGAGATAATAACTTTCCTATTATTCAATATGCTGATGATACGCTTATTTTCCTGGAAGCTTCGGTCCCTCAGCTTTTTGCTCTCAAAGCTCTGCTAAACTCATTTGCCATATCTTCTGGTTTGAAAGTAAATTATTCAAAGTCCTGTATGATTCCTTTAAATGTTGAGGATGACAAAGCTCACTTGCTAGCTGCCACTTTTGGTTGTGCCATTGGAACTCTTCCTTTCACTTATCTTGGTCTGCCGTTGGGAACCACTAGACCAAAGGTGATTGATTTTGCCCCACTGACAGATAGAATTGAAAGAAGATTAACAGCCAGTTCTTCTTTTCTCTCCTATGGTGATAGATTGACGTTGGTTAACTCAGTGCTCTCGTCCTTACCAACGTATTACATGTGTTCGCTTTCTCTGCCAATTTCAGTCATTAAGAATATTGATAGAGCCAGAAGGCATTGCTTATGGAGGGGTAATGATCTTAATTCCACCAAAAAGTCTCTGGCAGCTTGGGGCAAGGTGTGCAAGCCAAAGAATAAAGGGGGCTTGAGAGTCATTGATCTTAGAATTCAAAACAGAGCTCTCCTCATGAAACATCTGCACAAATTTTATAATAAGGATAATGTGCCTTGGGTGAATTTAATTTGGTCTTCATATTACTCAAATATAATCCCCCAAGTGGCTAATTCTTGTGGTTCTTTTTGGTGGAAAGATGTCTTTCAGTTTGATGTCTTGTTTAGAGGTATTGCAAAGCCCATTTTGAGATCTGGCAAGACAATCCTGTTTTGGGAGGATTTGTGGCATGATAATATACGATCTGTCAAATATCCCAGGCTTTTTTCCTTTGCTAAGCATAAGGGGGATTCAGTTGCTCAGCATCTTCAAAGAAATCCACAGGACCAATTCTTTTTACCTCTTTCTCAGCAAGCTTTTCAAGAATATAACTCCCTCCTAGCTGAAATGCAAGATCTCACTCTCTCTAATGAACCAGATTCTTGGTTTTACATTTGGGGATCTCATATTTATACATCTCAGCGATTTTATAAGCTCTCCTTTTGGTCCTTATCTCCCCCTTGTTCATTTAATTGGATCTGGCAAAGTAAGCTCAACATGAAAATCAAAGTCTTTGGATGGCTACTGTTGATGGATAGAGTGAATACTAAGGATCTTCTTGACAGGAAACATTGTGTTCCTTTGAATGCCACTGCTTATTGTTTGACGTGTGGGATTAATGCAAGAGAGACAAGGGATCATCTCTTCTTTCAATGTGAGTTCAGCAAGTCATGTTGGAGAAAGTTGGGCTGGGTTTGGAACTCCTCATTAGAATTCCATCAAATGCTGAAGGTTCAAAGAAATTCCTTTTCTTAGCATAGTTTTATGGAACTATTTCTACTGGTAGCCTGGAATATATGGAAGGAAAGAAATGGCCTTATTTTTCAAGGTATTCAGCCATCAGTTCACAATTGGAGGAAAGGTTTGAAGGACGATTTGAGCCTACATTTAATTAGGTTCAGAGAAGTTCATAGACCCACGGTACAATCATGGATCGACAATCTGTAATCTTTGCTTTCTTCTTTTGTTTTTTGTGTGTATTTTATTTTCCTTCTTTAATAAAATTTAACCGTGGGGGCTCCCCCCACTGTCTTTGAGTCAAAAAAAAAAGTGAAACCTTCCTTGTCGACTTTCACACCAATACGTATATTCACCCAATGGCAACGAAATAAAGGGACTTTGAACTTCACATAGTTTAGCTCCCAGATCTTCTCTATGCGGCCATAATATGTGATCGACCTAGATTGATCCTGAAATGCATCTATATGGACTCTGTTATTTTGCACTGTGCTTTTCTCATCTTGTTAGACATTGCAAAATGTGTATCCATTAATATCGTATCCTTGTCATGTGTCTGACATCCCAACACGGTCCCATCGCTAACGATCGTACTGTTTCATTTGGGCGATCGGGCGACCTTGTAATTCGATTCTTGAACCATTCGTTAAAACAAGAGTTATGTTCTCTTTTTATCCACGTATTCGATCGCCCAAGTTCTCCTGTTGGATTTTTGCTAAATGGTACTCAAAGTATGGGGCAACTTCTGCCAAATGTTGGAGCACAGCGAAATGGGCCAGCGCATAGAAGGCTTGGTCGGGCACAAGTCCTTTCCTTCCTATTGTGCCAACACCTGACAACCTTCCTTCGTGACGAGACGCTGGAGCTCTGATAGGATCGGTCTCTGACATGTAATTGACACAGAACTCAATAACCTCCTCGGTCGTGTAACCTTCAATGATGCTCCCCTCCGGTTTTCATCTATTTGTAATGTACGACTTCAGAACTCCCATGTACCTCTCGAATGGATACATTTCTCTTAGGAAAGCTGGGCCACATAATTTTATTTGCTTCACAAGATGAACAGGGAGATAAATCATGATATCAAAGAAAGACATTGGAAAATACACCTCCAAGTGACAGAGGGTACTGACAATATTGGCCTGCAACCCATCAAGATATTCACGAACTATAACCTTTTGACCGATTGAATTGAAGAAGGCACACAGACACATTATTGTGTGGCGGACTTTGGATGGAAGAATACCTCTTATAGCAACTGGTAAGAGCTGTGTGATTAGCACGTGACAATCGTGAGACTTCATTCCAACCACTTTTAGATCATCCAATGAAACATAATTACTTATCCTTATTGAATAGGCCGATGGAACTTTATTATCCTTCAAGAAGGATAACATTATGATCTTGTCATCCTTCAACAAGGTGTGGCAAGCTGGAGGGAGGTACACAATTCCTATAGCATCAGTTAGTGGCATGAGTTCGCTGCAAATATTCCTCTCCTGTCGATCTAGGCTCACGTTCAACCTGACCTTTGTCTTTCCAAGAATATTCAGTAGTAGGCCGACCAAACTCACACACATTCTTTTCAACGTGCATCAGATCAATGCAATGACGGACCTCAATATCTTTCCAGTAAGGTAGTCGCCAAAATATGGATTTTTCTACTTCCACATACCCTTGTCCTTTGCCTTACGACGCTTCCTTTCCTTCCAAAACTCATTAGTTATGTCCTTCACCATGTCGTGGACATCACCTCTGGACAAATCCTTGGGAGTAGGTTGAAGATCTCTCTTACCGCTGAAAAATTTTTTCTTTCTTATAAATGCATGACATAGCGGGAGCCATCTCCTATGACCCATGTAAACCATCCTTCGTGGTATCCTCAGCCAGCTACTGAGTGTATTTTCCATACAGTTAGAGCAATCCTTCTTTCCTTTGATAGTTTGTCCAGAACAATGGAACCCGTAGCTTGAAGTTCTCCTGATCATACGCATCCCAAGTTTCCACACCTTTCTTCCAGAGAGTTTTTAGATCATCCATAACAAGTCCAATGAACACATCAATGTCATTGCCAGGTTGTTTCAGTCCTTGGATTAACAAGCATATCATACTGTATTTTCTTTTGAAGCACAGCCATGACGGTAGGTTATAGTTTGCAATAAAAATTTGCCAAGTGCTGTGAGAACTGCTCATGTCTCTGAATGGATTCATGCCATCCGTACACAAACATATCCTCATGTTTCTGGGGTCGGATGTGAATTCTGGGTGTTCTCAATCAATATTCCTCCATTAAATCGAATCTGCATGGTGTCTTAGCATACTGCCATTCCTTCTCTCTGTGGCATGCCAACGTACTAACTTCGATTCCTTGGGGTTGGCAAAGATTATCTTGAAACGATCAATGATAGGTAGATACCACACAACTTTCGCCGGCCCACCCCGCTTTGACTTCTATCCTTTGTCAACACTTTTCTTTCGCTTGTATGACGAAGCCTTGTAGGCAGGACAAGCATCTAAGTCCACGTTTTACTTGTGATATAATATGCAGTCATTTGGACCAGTGTGAATGCTATAGAACTCTTATCCCAGGGGACACAAAACCTGCTTTCCTTCATATGTTGTCTCGGGCAATGTGTTCTCAGGAAGCATGGCTTTCAATATTCCCAAAAGATTTGTGAAACTCTTTTATGTCCATCCACTACTTGCCATCCTCTACTTGCCTTTAGCTTCATTAAATCCAAGGTAGCTGACAATTTGGTGTGTTTTGCCTTGCATCCCGCGTATAGTGGAGTCTCCGTGTCACTGACCAACCTGGTAAACTTCATGGAATCTCTCTCGTTGTAAGTTGGGTCCTCAACGTCACGCAACATGTCTTGTAGTAGATCGTGATCCACATCAACCATTTCACCCCCCCAATGAAGAAGGTACAAACATGTCATACACATCTTCATCCTCTTGATTTTGTGCACCACTTATGTCTGCAGTTACAACATCGTCGACTGATTCTTGCTCTCCATGCTTCACCCAACATGTGTAGCCATCCATGAATCCTCGTATCAGATGAGCGTGTACGTCCACTGTGCTATCAAGCATAATCTTATTTTTGCAAACTGCACATGGACAACACATGTAATCGTTGTTTCTTCTATTCCTATCCTCCTCCACGGCATTTCTAAAATTTGAAACGCCACTTCCATGCATCCAACTTCGATCCATCGCTGTAAAAGTGAACAAATATTAGATAATAATTTCGTAAGATAAGTATTACTAAATTTATGGGAATTGTTTACTATTTTTCAATTATTTTTTTGATTTTTTTGTTTTTCTTTGAAAAATAGACAAAATTCCCCCCCCCCCAACACCTCCCAAAAAAATAGCGAACAGTGGGATAACCATTCCTTAGGCGACTAGAGTATTTATAGTGTGCAATAGATATCGGTAGCGGCTAACGTACGGACATAGGTGACGGGCTTTTAGTTATCTCAATCAGGCCTAATATTGAGCCTGTCATCGATGACAACCATCCAAGACGGGCCTAATTATTATCTTTATCGGGCCTTAAGTAGAGCCCGTCACCGATGGTTGTCATCGGTGACAGGCGCAATATAGGGGCCCGACAAAGATTACAAAGATAATATTTGTTGGGCCTATCCATCACAGATAGGTCTCATCAGTGATGCGCTCGAAATACATGCATATGGATAATGTCTGTACGCCCCAACCAGGTGGAGGACGACCCTAGTGATCCCTAGTTCGTCCTCCCACCTACTTAAATAGCTAGGTACCCCTTCAGGGTTTCTTAGGTTTTGTTTAGATTAAAGTTTAGCGATTGCTACTTGCTTGCAGCGCGCGTGTCGGCTAGACCATCCGACATCTTTAGAACCAAAACTTATCATTTGTATTCTATTCCTATTTGCAATATCAGATTTCTTTTACCTTGTGTTGATGCAAAAACATGAGGCCTGGGAGATCTGCTTAACTCCATTGCAGGTCCAAAAATCTTGCCTTTAGGTTCCTGAGCGTTCCAGTTGATATGATCCTGCAATCAACAAGAAATAAAGACAGGAAAATAGCGGTTAAATCCATAAACGATAGCCGATCGGCCAGCTTCCGATGACATATCATTTATCTTTGAGCCGATGTCATAGTTGAATCGATCAGCAATCATGAATAAGTAAGAAGGAACTAAATCTACTCGATCGGCTATAGATATTAAGAGAATATAATCCTTATGTCGATATATACTTAAATCAAGTGATTGGGATAGATCTGTCACCATGCCAAGACAATATAAATCACTTAGATCGAAATATATATTAACAATGAGATTATAGATGTTCATAGCATAACCGATCAGATAGATAAAGCATGTATCGGCTAATACTCCGATACCACTCTATATTAAGATATTAAAGCAAGTAAAATATATCAAACAGAAGCCTAATATACCTAAATGCAACAAGATCTTAACATAAAGGGCGGATTTAACATGTCAATCAAGCATATAAGACACAGAGTAGTTAAATCAAGTAAGATCGGCTAAAACCCCGACACTACCCTAATCGGCAACCAGAATGTAGGCTAGAGATTGAGATTCTAATCACGACTTATAATGTCAAACTCAACTGATGCAGCTATAAGTATGAAAAGAAAGACAATATCTAGACAATCAAGCTGCTGGTTGTTTCATAGAGTGGTGGATACACTATATAATATGAGTCAACGTTGGTATTTAACCTAATCGGTTGCCTTCTAACGATAGATGTTACCCAATTGATTGTCAAAGATTATATAGAATATGTGATAACTCGACGAATTACATAAACAAGATTAGAGTATCATAAAGATGGAAGCACTAATCCCGAGAACGCAAGCCGCCATGACAAGTTTTACCTCTAGTTGAAGATCGGAACCGATGCAGCTCAACCCGAAAGCAAGAACTCGTCGAAACAAAACGAATATAAACATTGGCGATGCGCCAAGATTACATAGGGCTCGGGGTCTATTTATACCTGAGATTACAAAATATGTCCATGTCGGACACGACTCTCATCTCTAACAAACTCTAAGACATCATAAGTCTTTGCGGCAGACTTTTGCCCAAACTTATCTCTAAGGAAATTACATGAAATACCCTAATTAATAGATACAATTGGCTTTTCAGGACTCAATCCGTGCATGGCAATCCTCATGAAGCACATTAACTCAACCCGACAACGTGTACCGAGTCACATTGTCAGAATCGGCTTAATCGGCCAACCTTGTCCGACTCGAACCCTGCCGATCCTTATCGTAGCCGATTCGGACTTTAGCCGACTCTTGCTCTGCTTTCAGAACGATCTTCATCTTGGATTCCACTTCGATATTATCTTCATCTCCGATACCAAAATTACCAAATTTGGTTGTTAACACCTTGTTCTTGCTTGTTTCTTCTATTTGCTTGCAGGAACAAAGTTTATCTGCACTGGCTCGATCAACAACCCACGGAGAGTTTCAATCAAAAAAAAAAACAACCCACGGAGTGGTGTATCGATATGGGAGAAAACGGAGCAGATTCAGACGGATAGTGGTCATACCATATCCTAAATCATATTTTTTAAGCGGATTTGGAGTGGGTGCGGATAGTGTATGGATGCGGATGCGGAGCGAATTATTTCGGATGTCAGAAATGGTGCGGAGTCGGTGCGGAATCGGTTCGGAAACGGATTAAATTTATTGGATGTTACGTGTATTTGCAATCAACAAAACATCGAGTTAGCAATCCAAGGAACAATAGTACAATAATCAATAATGACCATCGTAATTATTATATGATTAAGTGCTAAACAATATAAATACATGATGTCCATAATATAAAAATATAGCTACGTGAGTGTAACATGAGACGATTGTTGATATTTCTTACGATTACAGATAGAATTTGCAAGCCCACAGATATAAATAGAATAAAAGAGATAAATCTAAATTACTCAGGAAGATAATTCTATTGAGTAATAAATAGAATAAAAGAAATAAGAGAAGATTAACGACAGCTCCGGAATTCTTCCGACTTCTTCTACTCTACTTTCTTCCTAAATCTAGTATACAAATAGTACAATAGAGCCTCTTATAATTCAGCTCAAGCTTGGAAGTGTGTGTGAAAGTGAAGAAAGTGAAGTCTATTTATAGGATAGGTATGACGGTTGGAATGATGCGAATTGTCTGAACTGCCCCTCAACAGTCATCAGGAGAGCATCTGGAGTGTCCACACCAAAACCAGGATCCAACGACATTCACCTGGGTTCGGCCAAACCAGGGCTGGGCCAGATGGCCTCCAAACCTGGTCTGGGCCTCCTCCTCGTCCTGCCTTATCCAATTCTTGCAATTTTGGCTATTTCTTTGGTAGTTTAAAAGCCCATTCTTGCATGGATAGATTTCTCCTTCACTTTTAGTCTGGATTTCCACCCTACTTCTGGGTTTATCACCTGCATACAATATACACCAACACTTGTGGAATATGTTAAATTTACCCCCGTCACTATGCTGGATGTTTTATTATGTTGGCGGTATAAAATTGGCACATAACAGCCACCAACAAAACCCCTCACACTTAGTTCTTTACTTGTCCCTAAGTAAAGGTCAATGTAGAATGAAATCTTTCAAGATATAATTCAAGCATATAGATTATTCAAAACCATACATGTAGCTGTGAACTTTTTTAGTGTCTAACTTACCATCTTGGGTAATTGATAAATGGAACAGTCTTGATTCCAGTCCTTCCTGCTTCCTCTGTCAGACTTGGGATTCTATGAATTTTCGCAAACCAGCTATTTTCCTCTTAATGACTTTCTCTCTATCGCACAAGTATTTCTAACTTTGTAGATCCTTACTAAGGTAGATCGCATCATAACTCATCCCTATTCTATAGGCTGATATATGGGGCTCGGTAGGGATGAATTGTGACATACCCGCATCATATATATTGCACAGCCAAATACATGGACTCAAGAAGATCATCAATCATACTCCTATATCAGGGGTCTCTATTTGTGGTGGTGAAATAGTTTGTGGAACGATGGAATAAAATGCTTCTCCTTTGTGCTATACTTTCTTCTCCACTTTTCCTTACATGAATATGGAAGTGACACGGCTATTTTTTCTCTTTTTTTTCATCGTGCTCAATCTTTGAGAGCAAGCATTTCCATTCTCTTCTCTTTTTTTATAGCCATGCCTTTCCCTCCTTTTCTTATTTTCTTTCTCTTTGCCAAGGATTTTTTAGGAGAAGAAAGCATGGTCTAAAATAGGAGTTTATTTGAATGAAACTTTTGTGGGAAGCCAACTTCCAATGAAGAAGCTTAGCTTGTGTACATATGTGGATATGTGGAAATGGATATGACTCCTTGACCATGAGAGTATGAAAGATATCTAACACGACACACATAAATTTGGCAAAGCTCAATATAATGTCAAGCAGACATATGCATAATATGGTTTATCATTGATATGCTTGCATATGGCCATGGTAGGTATAAAATGAAGCCAAATAGAGGAATGAGCTTTGAAAAAGAATTTTTATTTTGAAAAACAAATTCCCAAGAGTCATAACGAATGTTGCAAGAATTTTTTTCATCTTTGACCATCTCACATGTAACAATTACTTAGATGCATAAGGTTCCCTAAACATGGATGGTTGTTCACAAGTAACAAGTTCAGCTGAGAACAAAATATATACAAGAATAATCATAGGAAGAATTTCATTAGTTGGAAATTTTATCTTTTCAAATCAGCTTGAACCAAATATTTTCTGAATTCCCAGCTCTTGTACTATACAATGGTGGAGATTTGCAGGCAGTAGACATGCTAGCCTGCTTATCTTTGAAAATTGAGTGTGATTGGGGCCAGTGTTGGTTTATCCGAACCACTCTGGTGCCCAATCACTCTGCAATTTTCTGCAGAGTCCAGTGCACATCAGGTGTTCAGATATTCAGTCCCATTTCAGCACATGCACATCAGAAAGCCGAGGTAGCTCCCCTCATTCTTATTTGAAACCTAAATTTTATTAATAATAAAACAAGAACTTGGCAAACATTGGGGTTAACACCAATGAACCACATTATTACCAGCAAGTGCTTACAATGATCAAAGAATGATTAAAAGAAACTAAGCACCTACTGCTACATTATTAATGGAAAACGAGACATCTAGTTAGCGTAGTACTTATTCCCTTCCCCATTTCTATAAATGTGCGCTTGATCTTGGCGCACAAACCGCGACTAAGGGTCCGCGTTACGGTCCCGAAGCTCAATGTTCTCCTTGCAGAGTTTCTTCACTTGAGCAACGAGCTTATGGACCGAGGTCTCCGGTGAATTCACCTCTTCTTCTTGGAATTGTCCTGGTGCCCTAATGATAGGAGGAGGTGTCAAAGAAATTCTTCACCTTCTCCGATGCCGTCAATGGCCGGAGCAAGCCTTTGCCATACCCACCGCCGGTAGTTCACACTCCTTGAATGCAAAAGCGACCCCCCTTAGGGGTGGACGGAGTGGCGGTGGGTGTGGTGTACTTGTGGAGCACCTCATCACCTGCCTTGGTGTAGAGGGTGCCCACATATGGCATGGCGGAAGGCAGAGCGGACTTCTCGTCATTTTGAAACAAGCGCCTCGCCTTTAATAGGCCAAGTTCGCCCGTTGTCGGCCGTCGCGCAGGCAAATCACCCCACACTTTTGTATTTGTGGCATGCCTCAGGGAGAGGGAGCGCGCTACTGAATGGGGAGTCGAACGGGGCCGAGACGGGTTCGGCCGAAACCGAACAGGGAGCCCGCCGACGAGTTCCAGATTTGCAGGGGAGCCCGGCACCGTCGCGAGGGGTTGTGCCCAGACAGCGTTCTCCCCTTACATGGTGTAATCTTCAATGGGAATGAATTGGTTCGCTGGAGTGGGCTCTCCATCAAGGTTATAAGAGGAATTGGAAGAAGAGCCAATATAGGGCATCAAAGATTTGCCAGCCATTAGTGGGTTGAGAATGGGAATCAAGGAATTGAGCTAGGGTGGAGACGAGAATTTGCAAAGGTGGAGAAAAGGAGGAAGAAGAAGTGTTCTGGTGTTGATCCAAACATTCTACCTCCGAATGCGCATCACAACGAACTACAAACGAGCGGGGGAGACTGCTATTTGAAAACGGGACAAACCGAGTGCCGCCCTGGTTCGGCCGAACCCTGGTGAGTCCGGCTGGCCACCAATTTTCTCCTGGGCCCACACGAACCTATGTTAAGCACAAAAATGACAACTATACAGGAAATTAAGCATGCTTTAGATGAGATCATCATAGTTCATAATCAATTAGTTCAATAATATCCACTTCATCTAAAGTTTCATTCGGCTCAAGGAAAATCTTTAGAAGTTGACCGTTTACCTTAAATATGTTATCTGAGTCATCGTGGAGTATGATCGCTCCGTGCGAAGAGCTGTCAATGACGTCAAACGGTCCTCCCCATTTGCTTCATAGTTTCCCATGTCCGAAAAGCTTAACCCTGGAGTTGAACATTAGTACCCTGTCTCATAGCTTGAATTTCTTGATTTTTGTTCGTTTATCATGCCAGTGCTTCGTCCTCTCTTTGTATATCTTGGAATTGTGATATGCTTTTTCTCTCCATTCTTCTAGTTTAGCTAACTGTATTTTCCTCCATTATGCTCCTTCAAAATCCATATTCTAATTTCTGATGGCCCAATAGGCTGTGTGCTCAAGTTCTACTGGGAGTCAACATGACTTCCCGTAGACGATCTGATAGGGGGACATTCCAATGGGTGTCTTGTATGCTGTCCGGTATGCCCATAGTGTGTCATGCAACTTCTCCTTCCATCTTGTTCCCATTTTGTTGACCGTCTTTTGCAGAATGTTCTTGATTTGTTTGTTTGTCATTTTTGCTTAACCGCTGGTCTGTGGATGGTAAGGTGTAGCAACGTTGTGTTTGGCTCCCATGTCTCGCAGGAGGTCTTGGAAAGTTTTGTCGATGAAGTGCGAGCCTCCATCACTTATGACCATCCTTGGGGTACCAAACCTCGGGAAGATGGTTTATGTGAACATCTTCTTGGCATGCTTCGCATCCACGGCGCTGCACGGCATAGCCTCAACCCACTTAGAGACATAGTCGACTGCCACCAAAATATTCTCGCAATTACGGCACTTGGGAAAAGGTCTCATAAAGTCAATACCCCACACATCGAATATCTCGACTTGTAGGTTGTATGTGAGGGGCATTGCATCGCGAGCAGTAATTCCTCCTTGCCTCTGACAGCTTGGGTATCTTCTGACAAATTCCTTCGAGTCCTCGTACATTGTCGGCCAGAAGAAACCACATTGCCAAATCTTTGCCTGGGTGCGGAATGCAACGTAATGTCGGCCATAAGGCGGCGCATGGCATTGTTCTATGATCATAAATCCCTCTTCAGTTGGTACGCATCTTCTTAACAGACCATCAGAGCAGACTGTATACAGGTATGCCTCATCCCATATATGACGGCGACTCTCGTATTTCAGCATTCTTTGATTTTCTCTGGGTGGTATGTACTTTGACACCATGTAGTTTACTATGTTGGCATACCACGGTTTTGAGTCGCGCACCGTCATCAGCATGTCATCTCTTAGGAATTCATTTATTGGCTGTTCCTGCGTGTTAGTAATCGGCAGCCTAGACAAATGATATGCTATGGAATTTTCTACTCCCTTTTTATCCTTAATTTCTAAGTCAAACTCTTGGAGTAGCAAAATCCATTGCAAGAGACGAGGTTTAGCATCTTTCTTAGTGAGCAGGTACTTGAGAGCAGCATGATCAGTATAAGTTATCACATTTGCTCCCACCAAGTAAGATCTAAACTTATCGATAGCAAAAAAACAACCGCAAGCAGCTCCTTTTCAGTAGTTGCATAATTCAACTGGGCTCCCTGTTAGAGTTTTGCTAGCTTAGCAGATTGCATGATGTTTTTTATCCTTGGTTTGGCCCAAGACCACACCAATAGCAAAGTCGCTTGCATCACACATAATTTCGAAGGGTAATGTCCAATCAGGGGATTGGATGATTGGAGCAGAGATGAGTGCTTTTTTGAGCATTTCAAAGGTTTTTAGGCATGCATCGTCGAACTCAAAGGGAGTGTCCTTAGCTAGCAGGTTGGTCAGTGGTTGGGCAATTGTAGACAAGTACTTGATGAACCTTCTATAAAAGCCGGCGTGTCCCAAGAAGCTACGGATCCCCTTGATGTTTACAGGAGGAGGAAGTTGATCAATCTCATCGATTTTAGCATGATCAACTTCGATTCCTCACTCGGACACTCGATGACCAAGAACAATCCCTTCGCAGACCATAAAGTGGCACTTTTCCCAATTGAGTACTAGGTCCTTTTCTTGGCATCATTGTAAGACCTTATCCAAATTCTGCAAACAATGACCGAAGGTCTTTCTAAAAACAGAGAAATCGTCCATGAAGACTTCCATAATTTCTTCGATCATATCCGAAAAAATGGACATCATACACCTTTGAAAAGATGCATAGGTGCCATATGGACATGTGAACGTGGTCTTACTTTGGTCCTCCGGATGGATGGGAATTTGATGGTACCCGGAATACACATCAAGGAAACAAAAAAAGGAATGATTTGCTAGCTGTTCCAACATTTCGTCAATGAAGGGTAACGGAAAATGATCTTTGTTTGTAGCCTTGTTAAGCTTCCTATAATCTATGCACATCCTCCATCCGGTTACGGTTCGTTGCGGGATAAGTTCATTTTGAGCATTTGCAACGACCAACATCCCTCCTTTCTTTGGCACAACATGGACTGGGCTAACCCACTCACTGTATGCGGTTCCATGATTGGAAGCTTGGGAGTCTCACAGGGTTCCGCTTCCTCTTTGATGAAGTCAGGGACTTCATTTTCCAAAAGGGTCTCGGGAGACTCATGAGCGGTAACTGCCGTTACTTCCTCCGCATACTCATCTTCTGGGAGAGAGTCGGTTAAGGCGAACATTGCCCGCGAGAATGGAACTGAAAATTTGTTTTCTCCCAAAGTTACCTTGAGGCTGTCTAATCGAGGCGTGTTTATGAGGAGTTGCTCAATTGGCAGCCCAATCAGAATGTCAAAGTCATGGATTTCAAAGACGTGGAAATCCAAGACTGCCTCCTTGTTTTCAAAGAAGACAGGTACATCTTGCACAATACCAAATCCTTCAATGATATTGCCATTCGGGTGCTTGAAGAATTTGTTTGTCGGAGTTATTGCTCTATTGCTTAGGTAAGCGTATGCAAATGACTCGGAGACGAGATTAACCCCGACAGTTGGACTGTATAGGATACCAACATCGTTCCCTTCTAAATGACAAGGAATAACTCGGTGAGCGGTGTTTATCCGAATTACTTCGGATGAAAGCTCTGCCTCCCTTAGCCATTCGCCACTCATTATAGATGTCAGCTCCCAGACAGTTTCCTTTAGGAACCCAAGTTCCATAGGATCGAGAGGTGGCAAAGGAACAATCGGCTTCTTTTTACTGAAATAATTCAGGGTGTTGCCGTAATCTTCAACAAAACCATCCTTGAATAGAATTTCAGCACGATCTAGAGTTTGAATTTCTTCATTCTCAATGGATGGCGGCTCGGGAACTACTTCACCAGTCGAGTCAGTTGAGGTGGATGGCTCAGGTTGTGATTCGACTGTTGAAGGCTCCTCTACCTTGGACATGGACGCTTCCAGTGGAGGTTCATCGCATTGCGTCATGAAGGAAGTATTTTCTAGAATGTGATCTAGAATTACTTTTCCTTCTGATGGCGTTTTATGCATGAATGATCCTTCGGCGATTATGTCTAGATAGAATGTAGACTCCTTACCAAGACCCGTATGAAAATGTTGCAAAAGCACATACTCGGGTAAGGATAAGGTTGGTCCGGACTACACGAAATAAGTGAATCTGGATCAGGCTGCACCGATTGATTCGTTGTTGATCTGCTGAAAACTGAGGATTTCTACTCGAAGGGCGGTAATACGAGTAACTGGGAAGAAGGCAAGACAGAATCTGTATTGCATCTCTTCCTAACTACCGTTTACACATCTACAATAGATGTGTACCATTGCTTCGCTCTCTCTTGAAGGGAGAACGGAAACAACTTCCACCATACAGTTTCTTGCTTCATGCCACGAATCTTAAGGCATGAGCAGACTTGCTCAAAGTCCCATAGATGATGGTAGGGATTTTCTAGATCGAGACTAGAAAAAGGATTCTCCCTAACCATGTTGATTAGTTCATGGCGAATTTCATAGCCAGTTGTATAAATTGGCTCCGATGAAGGAGGTGGCTCATAGAATTCGCCCCTAGGAGCGGACAGCTCAAAGAAAGATTGCTCCAAGGTCGAGAATAATTTAAAAGGAATACTTCTCCGGGTAGCAGGGGTGAAGGTAGAATAAAGAAATGAAAAGAGATACAACGATGAATTGGGTTCGGAGATAATCAGCAACCATTCCCCGACAACGGCGCTAGAAATGCTTGTTGGTATTTCTTACGATTACAGATATAATCTGCAAGCGCACGGATATACCAATGTAGCACTTCCCCTACGGAGTATTCCAAGGGAACATGTGTGATTAATTCTTCCTCCGGTTCATCCAAAGACACCAAGCAAAGGATAGGCTAGGATAGAGAGGATTTACTGGTGAGAAACAGTGTCTAGGGAAAGCTTAACTTTAATCTTAATGCGATACTTCAGGCAATGGTAATCCGTTTTTCCCAGATGTGGCTCTACTACGTACCCGGATAGGGAGGACTTAAGTGCTCTTGAGGGTTGTCACCACCTCTACACCTACCTGAAACGTATTGTGGGATACGCAGCAATTACTGGATAACAATTACCTAAACACCACGTCTAAGCAACTAATATCTACCTTAGTGTTTATAACTCACCAAAACAATCACTATATTTTAGTTGATTATAGTGAACAATAATTCCATATGCTATTTAGGAACTAACCAAGAGATAATTCTCACAAGATAAATCTAAATTACTCAGGAAGATAATTCTATTGATATCAGCGTAATAAACAGAATAAAAGAAATAAGAGAAGATTATCGATAGCTCCAAAATTCTTCCGACTTCTTCTACTCTACTCTCTTCCTAAATCTAGTATACAAATAGTACAATAGAGCCAGATGGGTTGGGCCAGATGACCTCCAAACCTGGTCTGGGCCTCCTCCTCGTCCTGTCTTATCCAATTCTTGCAATTTTGGGCTATTTCTTTGGTAGTTTAAAAGCCCATTCTTGCATGGATATATTTCTCCTTCACTTTTAGTCTGGATTTCCTCCCTACTTCAGGGTTTATCACCTGCATACAAATATACACCAATACGTGTGGAATATGTGAGATTTACACCTATCACTATGTTGGATGTTTTATTATCTAGACTTTATGCAGATGTTGGAGGTATAAAATGGCACTTAACAGCCGCCAACAAAGATAAAAGCCTTAGACTAAAATATCTATGTTAATTAATGAATAAGGGCATTGGATGTACCAACTTATGTTATATGCAATAGATAGAGTGGTTTCATATGTTGATAATTTTGGATTATCCGCAAACGGCCTATCGGATAATCCGACAAAAATATCGGATAATCCTTATCCACCGGATTTTAGAGATACCATATCCGCATCCGCCTCATACTATCCGCATCTGCATTCGTATCCACTAGATTTCTAAAAGCCCATACCATATCCTAGTTTCGGACGGATTTGTAGCAGATCGGATCGGATAAATATCTGATCCATTTTCACCCCTATGTATCGATCGGTAAGGCACAACACAACAATGTCTTTTATGGTTGTAGTCGGATCGCCACAGTTTCTTCCAAATCGTAGTGATTATTAATTCACCAAAATATCGGGCCAACAACAACCGTGAGTGTTTTGAGTAGAACTAAGGGTTTCTCAAGTGGTATCAGAGCTTTCGTTGCTCGGTGACTTTTCTTATCGACATATAACTAGAAAATAGCCATACAAAAATTTGCATCATTTACCTAGCCATATTTGTGCCATTGCATTGTTCTATTCAGTTTTTGCTTTGTTGAGTTTTGCGTTTGATTATCTCGTCGAGTTGCTGGTATTAGCGTCAGTCCGTTTAGAGTTTCGAGTTCTGGTCACGGTTCTACTTTTTAGTTTTCGAAAGTTTTTGTCGGTCAGTTTTGGAGTTGCATCTAGGTTTTGCTCGAGTTTGTGGTTTGCACCTGAAGCAAATAGATTCGGCCATGCTTGTGACCTGCGAGAGAGGAGGAATCGGTTTTTGAAAGTATGCAAGTTTTATAAAGAAAGAAATAGCAGATTGGATTGGTTGAAAAGCAGTTTTCCTTTTATCAGCTTGGTGAAAAATTTTAGAGGGTCGGATTAGAGATCTGTTTACAAAAACGGAACCAATGGGACGAGAGCATTCCATTTTCTATAATTTTAATTATAGGGTTTGCACTTTTGCATTTGAGTCCTTGTTATTTTTATATTTATGTTTTAGTCCTTGAAATCTTACATTAAGGTCCTTGAGTTGGTTTTTTAAAAAAAAAGGAAAAAAAGAGAAAAGACATAAAGGTGCTTAGAAAAAGAAAAAAAAAGCCGCACCAAGAAAAAAAAAAGAAAAGATAGAAAAGAAGAAAAAAAGAAGAGATAAAATAAGTTGTTATCTTTGAGCTTAATTTACCATATCAAAGTTGTGGTTGAATTGTTTCTAGTACTATCTTGTGATATCGTTTGTGTCTAGGCTCGTGTCTCTACTACATTATCGCCTAGAACCAGCACGGTACTTGACATTGAATGATCATTCATCTTTGCATTCTCTGATTTGAGCATTTTGCTATCCCTTTGCTACGTATTTAAGCCCGCCCAGAGCTCCAAAAATTTGATTGCAGTGTTTGCCAAGGCATCGATACATCCAATCTCCATTGGGGTGTTTGGTTGAGTTGGTGTACGTGGTAAGAGCTTGGTTAAAGGCTTGAGTGCATGTGATATTTGAGCCTCCACTACCTAGTAGTTAATAGGAACGTGCATATTTTTGTATATGTTTCTTGTTTTCTACTAACAATGGCAGGGATACGCAAGACAATTGGAGAAAATTATGCTCAACATCGACATCTTCGTCAAGACATGAGGGGTGATCAACATGACCATTATGAGGTAAGTGACGTTGTTCTAGCTAAGATCAAATCGGCACTAGTTTATTTTGAAGGAAATATTTTGAAGGAAATTATGGTCCTCATGGTTATATCGATTGGGAGTTAGCGGTTGATAGAGAATTTCAAAAGCACGACTTGTCTAAGAAACAAAATGTTATGTGTGCCTCTAGTGTTTTAATTAAAAATGCTTCTAATGATTGGAAACAACTTTTTAGGCATAATAAAATACCACAATCGTGGATAGACCTGAAACGATATTTGAGAGATGTTTATGTTCCCATGTATTATGCTGACATTCTGCTCAACAAACTGCGATGTTCAAAACAAGATACCATAACTGTTAGTTCATACTATCATGACATGCATGCTTGTTTATTATGTTGTGATTTAGATGAATATGAAGAATATACAGAATTGAGGTTTTTACGTGGGCTTATAAAAGAAATTCGAGACATGCTTGATTGTCATTTGTTACAACCTACTAACAATGCTAAAAGAAAATAGATGAGGACATGAAAAAGCGACACGCTATGATTTTGCCTCCTATTACTAACCATTTATAGGAAGTGCATAATCATGAAAAGGAGGAGAGAGACTTGGATGAGCCGTCATTCCTATGGCTCACACTCAAATTTGATGCACCACCATCATTTGAAGAAAGAATCAAAGGTAAACTAAATGGTGTTGCAATTAATCAAGGTGAGTGTGTTGTTAATGAATTCAACATGTCCACTTTTCATGCCATAGTAGAGCAACCATATGTGGATCCAATTGCTGAGATGCCATTGTCACAAGTTGATTTACTTGTTGTTCCTTGTGATCAAGTAGAGTTGTGTCACAATGCTTCACTTATATCCATGCCACAACTAGTGAATGAACAACATATTCCTACTGTTAATCTTACCACTGATTTTAAGCATATTGTTCACAATGCTACTGAAGTAGAGGAACGATAATTAATATTTTGTTTAAAAACTTTAGGCTATGTTCAGTTTGATGATTTTTCTGAGCTCGATAATTTGAAGAACATATTACTTGCTAAGCCTGATTTGCCATGTCCAACTAATGCTATTTTTCATATCTTTGGCGAATATAATGATAGAGAAATGTATTTGGTGCATAGAGTTTACATCTGTTCGGATTTAGATCCTCCTGTAGATGTGGATAAAACTTGCAAGTTAGAGAGATATGTTATTGCTAATCATAGTACTTCGAGTTTCTGTAGTTTTGATTGGATGAAACTGGTTGTTTCAAATGGATTGCACGATGAGCAACATATGGAAAAACCGAGGACGGTTTTCCATGAAGAAGGAGAGGATGATGTGATCATGCCTACTATGGATACAACTATTTCTCACATCAAGGATCAACAAGAAGACATCACGATCAAGTAATCCAAGTGCTGGAATCCGATTCGGCCACCTACTACATTGCTGAATTCAAACGGTAGCCAAATCTGCATACGACCTCCGTTTTCGGCCTGTGAGTTCTTGATGAAAAGCTCTCGGAGTCCTCTTTCCAACAGATCCAGCCTCATTGCCAAATTCTTCACTAGTCATCAACAACTGAAGAAACAACGTGTTGCGTCACCTGTCATGGGCCTTTGGGCTTGTAATTTTGTTTGGGGCCCTAGCCCAAGTGGGGCCCATGTGGGGTGCGCCCCAACCAGGTGGAGCAGGACCCTAGGGACCCCAGGTCGTCCTCCCACCTCCTTAAATAGCTAGGTACCCCTTCAGGGTTTCTCGGGTTTTATTTAGATTAAAGTTTAGCCATTGCTACTTGTTTGCAGCGCGCGTGTCGGCTAGACCGTCTGTTTACTTGTCTTTGGAACCCCAACTTATCATTTGTATTCTATTCCTATTTGCAGTATTAGATTGCTTCTATCTTGTTCTTGCTTGTTTCTTCGATTTGCTTGTAAGAATAAGGTTGATCTACACCGGCCAGAGATGCATCGATCGCTAAGGGGCAACACAACAACATTTTGTGCGGTTGTAGTCGGATAATCAACGTTTCTTCCAAATCATAGTTATCATCAACTCACCAAAAGATCGGGCCAATAATAACCGTGAATGTCTCGAGTGGAACTCAGGGTTTATCATAGACAAAGAGAATGGTGATATCATGTGATGCAGAGCATCACCTGTGATCACCTTATGTAGGTTGCCAGTTCTATACAAGATATGCGACCATGTTGCAGAGTTGTCGTTCTGAATTTCACTTAGTCAGCACAAAGTGGCAACCAGTAAACGATCTCTTCTTAATATATAATGAAGTTTGAAGGCCCTGACCCGGCACGTATCTAGTCAGAATAAATTCTCGACCTCTGGGCACCTGGGACCAATACATGTCTTGTGATCGACTATAATAGTTGTCAGGTTCAGCTTTATTAGTCAAGACAAGATGTAGCCCACTAGGAAGCCTCCGACTAGTCTGTCTTACTCAATAAAGCCATTTGCTCTGATATCTGAATTTTATGAAATCAACTACTTAGGATAAATTATAGATACAAAGGCCCGACTGAACGCTCAGGAGTAATATGAATTGGAAGTATGAAAATAAATCATCGTTGATGGTTACTAAGTACCGATTTCAAACGTCAATTACTTGAATAAATAAAGGGAGAACAAACATTTTCTACACATATATTAGTTATAAATAATGTGGTTCCACTTGTCTTGGAAGATTACAATGGATGCACCAATTAAACATCGAAGTAAAGGAGAAATGAGCCAGCATGCAAAGAAACACACCTCCGGTGAATCATGTACGAGCACATGGATAGACGGGCCCCCAAATCAACTTAAACCGACTTAAATTGGGTCCAAACCACTATGCACTGCCGTAGGAGCCCACGTTTCAGTCCTTGGTGGTGGAGAGAGGTGTGGTCTAGGGGTCAGCTGAAACCTTTGTTCGGCCTAACCACCATGGTCACCTCTCATCTACACCCTCCATGTGGTAGCTCCTAGTTGCTTCCCAATGATGGATGTGAAAGGTATCGACCTTTCTAACCGTCATAGTTAGCTATAAATAGAGATCATTCCTTCACTCCCAAAGCACATACTCAAGGAGAAATTATCTCATTTCTATACTTGTATTCTCTGGAGTAGCAGTGGAGATAGGCTTAGAGTAGCCTTGGGTTCCATAGTCTTCTCGGAAATTCTCGGAAATTCATGTATGTCTTTAGTAATTTACTCTTCTTATAAGACTGAGAGTTTAATAAAGGCACTAGTACAGATCCTTCTATCTGTGACGGGCTCTAATATGCTTAGAAATAGCGGGCCGTCACAAGGAAGTCATCTCAATCGGGCCGAAAAGTGCCCGATTGAGATATGGTCGCACAGACATGTTAGATAGGTATAAAACTTAAGCCCGTCACAGATAACACCTATCTGTGACGGGCCACAACTTTAGGCCCGTTTGAGATAACATTCCATATCTCAAACGGGCCTCAAGTTGTGGCTCGTCACAGATGACCCTCATCTGTGATGTGCACCAACTTGAGGCCCGTTTGAGATAACAACTAGGCCCATCACAGATGACTCATCAGTGATGGGCTATTTACTTAATCTCTATCGGGCATTAACTAAAGCCCGTCACCGATGACTATTTTTCTATTTTTCATATGAAATGTTTATATTTGTAAGTTGACTATAGCAAAATAATTTTACGGGTAGTAAATGATTTCAAATGGAAAAAATGTCAACAACAAAGTTGTATAACTTATCAATATTTACAACTTTTAGTTTGGTAATTTTTCAATATAACATTTTTTTTGAACAGTTTGAATTTGAATTTAAAAATATGACAACTTCAAACAACATTTTCAAATACTGAATGATTTCAATTGAAAAAGTCATCAACAACAAAGTTGAATAACTCATCAAGATCTAAAACTTTTATTTTTTTATTTCTTCATCTGACGAAATATTAGTAATATTATTCACAAATTTTACATATATGTGTTATAGTTTATAAAACCAGATAAGAGATATGTCAATTTTGTGAACAATGTTACTATCACTTTGTCGTATGAAGAAATGACCAAAATAAAAGTTTTAGATCTTGATGAGTTATTCAATTTTGTTGTTGATGACTTTTTCAGTTGATATCATTTAGTATTTGAAAATGTTGTTTGAAGTTGTTATATTTTCAGATTCAAATTCAAACGGTTCAAAAAATGTTATATAGAAAAATGACCAAAATAAAATTTATAGATTTTGATGAGTTATACAACTTTGTTGTTGATGACTTTTTCAGTTGAAGTCGTTCACTGATCTAAAATTCTATTTGAACTTTTCAAACCTTGAATTTCAAATTTCAAATTGTTTAAATAGAGTCAGATGGAGAAATGACCAAAATAAAAATTTTGCACCTCGATGAGTTCTACAACTTTGGTTTTGGTGACTTTTCCATTTGAAATCATTTAATGACCCCAATTTGACATCCTGACCTAGGGCATAATAGGATTAATAGAATACTCATACCAACATGTTACAATTACTTTTCTGGAAGCCAATCTCTAAAGAACTTTGACGTTAAGTGTGGAGCAATTTCGGGATGGGTGACCGACCGGGAAGTTTGAAATTCCTGCACAGTGAGGGCTAGTCAAAAAATAAAATTTATTTATTTTTGGAATATACTGATCTGTGACGGGCATTAACTCTAGCATAAGTTAATGCCCGTCACAGATGACTTATCTGTGTCATCTGTGACGGGCTATAGTTAATGCCCGTCACAGATGACCCTTATCTGTGACGGGCGCTAGTTGTGGCCCGATTGAGATAGGTCATCTGTGACGGGCTATAGTTTGACTGGTCGTCTGGGTCAAAGCTATCGGTAACGGGCTTTACTTAGGGCCCGATTGAGATAGCTCTTCACATCAGTGACTTCTTGTCATAGGCTCTCCGGACCTTCCATTATATTTGAGAGATGAAGTGAATAATTCAAGTCATCAAACAAGCATAATGAAACATCCGACACCTCGAGAGAGGAATATTGGAGACATTGCTGGGCCCTTAGCCTGCCAGTCAACTTCAGCCTGAGATGTGCCCGTCAAACCACTCGAAGGCGGCGACCAGATGTGTTACACATTCAGGAGACTTGACAAAAATGGCTAAAGATCTACAACCTCTCAAATATTCCTAACTCATACTCATGTGAATCTAGTTCCCAGGATGTGCACTAGATTCACACTTTCATCTTAAGCATGATTACACATAGCAAACACAACTAAGATGAAAGAAACTTAAGACTTACAACAACTTAATAATTACATAGGCCGACCGGCCAAATAGACTTATTAGAGAACAGCGGAAGCTTGACTACCCAAACACAAGCACACCGACTAGGGGTATACCCCATTAAGTTCTCATCCTAGAAGAAGCAATCGGAACCCGCAACACTCAAAGACTAAGACTAAACCTGCAAACAAAAGGTTATATCCACAGCAAGAGTCAGTACATTAAACAAGTTAATGTACTGGCAAGCACAAGTCAATCCTACTATACTACATGTAAGGCATATATTCAAAGGAAGGCAATATGTAGTTCAATTTCAGCATAAAGCAAGTTTTGTTTTGCAATTCTTTTGTAAAGGAGTTGATGCTTCAATTAACAAAACAAATTTTAAGTTTCAATATTTAATTCATCATAATTCCATTATAATCAAATCTCCTGTTGTCATCCTTTGACAACAAGTCATAATATATCACCTCACACACACAACTCAACACATTTATCAATTTCAAACCAATATCACATGATCACAATTTTAAAACATAGTCTATACTCATGACACATCACCAAAGCGCTCATGACCGTGAGCACGGCTAATCGATTAGTTTAAAGAACTCTGCAGAGTTTGTACAGCTTTACCCACATGATATGAACTCTCTAGTTTGTTTTGAGTTTGCAAGACTCCATCACACTCTTCATGTTGAATGTGATCTAGAGGTCATAACGAAGCCTTTACACTACTTAGAATCTAGCCTTGCACCAGCACGATACGTGTTCCTCCATCCTAGGCATATTTGGAAATATGTCTAGAACCGTTAAGTGGCGGGCCCACGCCTTAAACTTAACGCCGTGGTGGTGGACACAACGGGAACCCACCCACGTGGCACAATACCGTTGTATTGGACAGACTTAGTCACCTAAACTACCACGTCGGGGCAAATAGGAAGTTCCTCTGAATCATCGACTAATTCCTCAGAATTATCGACTAACTCATACACACCGGCCTACCAGAATGCAAGGCTAGTCCTAAATAGATTAATCAGCTTAGGCCATCCCATACTAGCACATGTGGATGTACGAATAACTTTAAATGGGTGACACAAGTTCGGTCCTTATGGACTTGGGCAAACACTTCCCCTATCGGTATGCAACTAACACCATATGCACACCACTTGCCGCCCAAGTATAAAATCACATTTTACACATTTTAGTTCGCAAATACCCATCACATTCATTTTATTCCAGCAAGAGTTCATGTATCAAAATTCACATTTTAATTATAGATGGAATGAACATTTGCATATTTCTAAGCATGGCTAAGCAAGTAGTTGCACATAGAGCATATATAAACCCATTTGAGCACAAAGAGTATACTCTAACCATTTCTAGGGGTTCAAACAGCAAGAGGATCAATTATTCAAGGTAAGGAATGCAGCAAATAGGTCATAATTACCTTAACCCAATTTCAAATACCGATATAGTCTAAGTTCATATGCAACTTTGCAAATAAATATTTTCATTCCTCAAATCATGGGATTCAATGTGTTCAAAGGATGGGAGGAGAAAACTTGCCTTGATCAGAGAAATGTTAGCACCTAATCCACTCCTTCACCGATTATGCAATTATCTAGATAAAGGACACGATATGCAATTAAACACCGAAAGAGCTGAAAATCCAAAATGCTCTAAAATGCATGATTTATGCACAGTGGGTTGGTACTGATCTAAAATGAATTTAGGTGAAATAATTCCTATTTTATTTTATTCCATTTGGGAGTTATGAATTTTAGAAGTTTTATCGGTTTATAGTAGTATAGTCTTAGGTAGTGTTATGAAATACTTTTGTAAAGTGATTTTTACTATATTAGACTTCATAGGAGTGTGAAGTTGTGTTTTCTAAGACTAACACATTTGGTTTCACAATTTTTGGAGTTATAATGATTTTCTTATAGATTTTACAAGTTACAACATGTTTTAGGCATATAGTGTTTTATATGTTCATGACTTTTGAGTGATAGGTTCAGAACATGCTACTTCCTGTTTAAGTTGAATAAAAGGAATAATTTGGTTAACTAAAACATTTTTATCTCACATGTTTATGATCTTTACTACTATGGTTCATATTTTATAAAGTAGAGATGCTTTAATCTAAACTAGCAATATATTATATTAACCTAGAAATTGTTATATGAGCTAAGTTCTTCTAATTTTAGTGGATGGAAATGGAACTATGGCTTCACTGGTCAATCAAGTGTTTATTTAGGTTTAATTAGACCTAAAGTGTATATATATACTTATACATGTTTATGTATTACTTAAACAACACTATGTGTTTAAATTTTTATTTCACTAAGTTAAGGTTTTGATCAATGTTCTCTACAAAAGGTGACAAATTTTATTTTACTATGTTGAAGATAACTATTTGCTGGTTCTATAGAAACTTTGTTCATTTCATTTGGACTAAAAATAAATTTTCTACAAGTTTTACAAATTAATGGCTGCTCTATGTTAGTAAATCCTTATATGAATATTTAGAGACTTTTACTACACAGCAAGTATATAATCTTATTTCATAACTTGGAGATACATGTTTTAGTGATCCTACATAACTTAAGTTTATTCAAATTGAAGCTAAATTGGGTTCTACATGAATTTCTAAAGTTTAGCTTATCTAAAACTAGTCATTTTAAAGATAACAGTTTTAGAGGCTTTTGATGCAAAGTAAGTAATTACTTTTATTTCACTTAATCAGAGACTGTATGATGATGAATCTGTAGAATTTGATTTTGTTTCAAAATGAGTTGAAATGAATTTTCTATGTATTTTATAAGTTTGTACATGTTTTATGTATAACCTATCTTAGATAAATTTTAGAGACATTATTTGTACAGTGAGTGTCAAGTTTTATATTCCTGCAATAAAGTTCATAACTTCAAGAATCTATAGCAACTGGAATAACTTCAAAATGAGCTATATTTGATTTTATATAGATTTTACAACTTTGTGCATTTTTCTGCTAAACATATATTTGTTTGGGCATTTTCCTAATTTTTCTTCAGATTTTAAAGGATGGGTCCACATGGCTGTGAGGGACCAATATGCACAAAGGCCCTTGAGGTTTCTAGGAATCAACCCGCAGTCCTAGGCCCATATGTCAGTTACTAACATTTTGCACAAAAACCCCTGGTTTCTCGGGAAATAGATCCCGCAGTCCCCTAGTTTTAGGTTTGTATGCAAAACGATGCTTGAGTTTTAGTTTATTTACAGATTATTACTGGTCCTACTTGTAAGTGACTGTTCCAGTTGTTAATACATCCCTGGGAGTCTTTAAATTTCAAAAGCCATGCCCTTGCTCTGGACAGAGCAGAGCAGCAGCACAGCCGCGAGCTTCACAGCATCACCAGTGGCGAACAACGGCGATTCAGCTTAAGCTCCCAAAACAAAAAGTGTAGAGAACAACCGTGCGAACCTATTGGTGGCTTTCTGGCAAGATTTGGTGCTCTATAGCGGCTGTTAGGGTGTTAGAGGCGGTGGCTAAGCTCGGCTTGCACATGCATGTGGGTTTTGAGGCTCGATTTAATCGTGCATGCGTATGATAAGGACTCTAGGGACTACTAGGAGGCTCACCAAGAATCAAACGCGGCTCGGCGAAGTCTTGGCGACGGTGTACTGGTTCGGCGACGGCGCAACTGCTACGGTCGTCGTCGACGGTGTACTCCCGGGCTTCTACTGCATATAGAGGGTGCATGCTTCGGTTTAGATCAGCACAAGGTAGCTCTAGGCGAAAAAGATTGCGCCGAAGCTCACCAGAGAAGGAGAAAGAAAGGAATGGCGTCGGCGGCCAGAGCGCGACGGTGTTCCGAGTTGACGCGGTCGCGTTCCCAGAGATTGGCTGCACTAAAAGAGGCATTCTTGGTGGCGTTAGAGACGGCATTGAGAGGGAATTACAGAATGCTTATTGAACGGAAATGGAGCTCACCGGATTGCGACGGCGTCGAGGACTTCTCTCACCGGCGCCGGAGTTGGCACCCCCGTTCCCGGCGAATCCGAGGCGGGGTACCTCCGTTCTTCCGCGAAACGAGACAGGGGCGAGAGAGAGTGAGAGTTGGTCGGCCGGTCGGGTTAAGTACGGTCGCCGGCGGAGATGGGGAGGAGGAGCTCGCCCTCTTCCGCGCTCAACGCGTGCTCACACGCGTGGCGCGCGGGGTCTGAGTCGTGGGCCCGTGTGGAGAGGGATGTGAGGCTGACAATGGGGTCCCAATAGGCAAGAGAGAGGTGTAGAAGGAGGAAGTGTTGGACAGGGCTGAACCTATCCTAAGGCACTGACAAGTGGGGCCAACTCGATGGAAACTAGGCCAGGGAGAGAGATATGGGTAGAAGACTGGTAAACTTGATTTTTAGATTAATTTTCGGAATTATTTTCTCCTCTAACTTTGTAGCTTCATAACTTAATGTGTGGACCAAATTAATTAGTGTTGATTTTACTGGAGGTAAATGATTACACCTAGATTCCATTTTCTTTGGTTGCACTCAAAAATAATGGGTGGACTGCTCACAGAAATTAAACAAAGATGGGCTATTAGAAAGCTAGATTGAATTTTTAGGAGGCTTAAACAGAGGAGGAAAAATCTAGAAAAATTACATTTATTCATGATAACTAATCTAGTATTTGAATAAATTATTTCCCATGTTCACTTATGTGCAGTTAAATGTACTTTTGGATGAAATATGGTTTTAGCCGATTAAATTTAATTTGATTTCTTTTAGTTGTCTGCTTCGACCGATTAATTTGAGATTTCAACTTGAGTGTTAACATGTTACCAAAATTACAGAGGATAAGTTTGTGCTAATCACTGTCCACATAAATTTTTCCATGATTTTATCTTGCACAAAATATTTTAGAGAATTAGGATGACCTTTGTTTGTATATGTATTCCCACTTCATAATTGCATCTAATATTATTATAGGGATTACATTAAATTTCTTTTAGACTGAGAAGATGATATTTGAGTTTAATATTAAGTCCACATGTTATCACCCAAGATTAACTATAGGTTTGTTTAGTGAAATAATTCTTTTAGATTATGCTCATGGGACCTATTATGGAATACAAGACCAAAACTCCAAATGCACAAAGAACTCGAGCCTAGGCATGCATTATGTACATGTATGCTTGGTGACATTTCTAGTCTAATGTTGGGAATGAAAAGATTTTATTTTGTTCTCAAATTTTAATCATGCAATGGTTTAAGTTGATCATCACCTAAATTAAAACGGAAATTTTTGGCTCTCGAAATTTGGAGAAGTTCACCTCTAACTATTTTGACAAGAAATTTTAAGTCCTAAAATTTCGGGTATGTTACACTTCTAGCCTGTGACGGATGCCATGCCCGATTGAGATGGGGCTTACCGCCCGATTGAGATGAGGGTATCCGTTCTAGTGAGGAATTATCTTCTTTACTTATTAGTGTTCATAGTTTAAAAACTACTTTATTAGTTATGTGTTCTATGAATAGTTTATACTTCAATTATATGCTTCTCTTGATTAGGCTAGTTGATCTATACGAAAACATCGATCGAGTGATCTTAATGGGTTGCACTAATTCTAACTTGTCCATCTAAAGTTTGAACGTGCTGATTCGGCCTGTGTCTTGACAGAATAAATTCACAACCTCTCGGTGCCTAGGACCAATACATGTCGTGTGATCGACTGCATGAGAGAACTAACATTTCTTATATGTATATTACCTCAATTACCTCAATAAATAAAGGGAGAACTAACATTTCTTATATGTATATTAGTTATAAATAATTTAGTTCCACTTGTCTTGAAAAATTACTATGGATGCAGGAATTATACATCAAAGTAAAGCAAAAATGAGTTGGCATGTAAAGAAACACACCTTCGGCGATTCACATGCGAGCACACGAATTGATGGGCCCACAGGTCAGCTCAAACAAACTTAAAGTGCGGCCAAACCACTGTGCACAGCCTAAGGGGCCCACATGTCAGTCCCTTGGTGGGGCCAGAGGTGGGGCCTAGTGTTCGGCTGAACCCTATGTTCGGGAAAACCGCCATGGCCACCTCTCATCTCCACCCTCAGCGTGGCAGCTCATGGTAGCTTCCCAATGATGGTTGTGGGAATTACCGATCTCTGTAACCATTATAATCAGCTATAAATTAATACAGATCATTCTTCACTCTCAAAGCACACATTCAAGGAGCAATTCTCTCATTTCTATACTATTCTCTCTATTAGTAGTGCAGCTAGGCTTAGAGTAGTCTTCGGTTCCATAGTCTTCTCAGAAATTCGAGTATGTCTTTAGTTCTTTACTCTTCTGGTAAGACTGTGAGTTTTATAAAGGAATTATCTTCTTTACTTATTAGTGCTCATATATTGTTTATATACTACTTTATTAGTTATAAGTTCTATGAAAAGTTTATATTTCAATTATATGATTCACTTGATTAGGCTATTCGATCTAAGCGATGGCATCGGTCCAATGATCCTAGCGGGTTGCACTAGTTCTAACTTGTCCATCCAAAGGGTGGGAGTCCCCACGGAATTAGTGTTATTACTTTATTAATGTGAGCATGGTGCTTAGATTAATTAAATGTCATTTGATACGGTATACCCCACGGAAAGTGAGGTAGGCAGCAGGTTATAACAGTTCTGTCCGTCCATTGTGTTCCTCTACGTTTGGGTATGATGTAAGAGTCCATAAAATGTCATAACCACGCTAGCAGACCAGCAAGGAGTGGTCTCTTGTTAGTTCCTGGGTGGCTAGAACTATGTCCTACCTTGTAATTATGTATATGTTAAGTATAATCTAAACACTATAAATATAGAAGTACATATGAACCTTAGCTCTCTTTTGTCCTTCTCCACTACCTAGTGCATTATTATTAAAGATGAATCTCACGTGTGTTACACTACCCAAACTATCATTGTTATATATCCTTTACCCCTGTTTAGACTATGGTATATATGAACCCACTCTATACACTATCATCTTCTCCATGGAAAAACAAATATGATATCCTTGGAATACCCCGGGTGAAATGCTACAGCAGTATCTATGTGCTTGCGAATTTATCTATAACCGTATCAAATACCAACACCAACAAGCATGTCTAGGTGCGTCTATAGATAGTAAACTTGTAGATTCGAAACTTATGCCTGATAGGGTTATATTCCCCCCACCCTTTGCTATTTTATTGGGAAAAGCTTTTCCATCCCGTATTCTCATCCCATAGAGTTAAAGCGAAAAGGCTTCTAGCCCTCACCCGTGAAGTTGGGAATATCAATTCTCGATTATACGGCTTAGTAAATACCACTAGTACAGATCCTTCCATCTGTGATGGCCCCTAACAAGACTAGAATTTGCGGGCCGTCACAAGGAAGTAATCTCAATCGGGCCGAAGTTTCGCCCGATTGAGATATGGTCGCACAACCATGGTAGCTTGGCATAAAACTAGAGCCCGTCACGGATGACACATATCTGTGACGGGGTATAGTTGAAGCCCGATTGAGATGAGGGTTCCATATCTCAATCGGGCCCTAAAAGAAGCCCGTCACAGATGACAGTCATATGTGACGGGCACCAACTAGAGGCCGGATTGAGATTAGTTTAATGCCCGTCACAGATGACACTCTTCTTTGACGGGCTTTTATTAAGGCCCGATAGAGATTACTTGTATGCACGTCACGGTTGATTGTTTTAGGGTCATTACAAATATTTGTTGCACAGTATAAATACCCCCCACCACCTACTGTAACTATATCCCACTGTTCACTATTTTGGTGGGAGGCTGTAGGGGGCGATTTTTTGTCTTTTTTCCAAGGAAAACAGAAAATTCCCAAAAGTGATCAAAATGGAGCAATCAAGTGAGTAATATTAATCATTAATTGAGCAATTTCATCACTCTTACTTTAGCAATACTGATCTTATAAGATGTGCCTCTAATTTGTTTTTTTTTTATTTTGTAGCAATTGATCGAAGTTGGATGTATGCGAAAAATGTGAAACGTCATTCTACGGAGTACAGAAATGGCGTAATAAATTTTATGAACGCCGCGGAGGAGGATAGGAAAAGAAGAAACAGCGATTACATGTGTTGTCCATGTGCAGATTGCAAGAATGAGAATATGTTTGATAACGGAGAGGATGTACACAGTCATCTGATACAACGAGGATTCATGAAGGGCTATACATGTTGGGTGAAGCATGGAGAGCAAGAATCAGGAAGTGGAGCAGCAGCAGAAAGAAGTGGTGCGCATAATCAGGAGGATGAAGATGAGCATGACATGTTTAGACCTTCTCAATTGGGAGTGAAATGGTTGATGTGGATCACGATCTGCTGCAAGACATGTTATGTGACGTTGAGGACCCAGCCCGGAATGAGAGAGATTCCATGAAGTTCAACAGGTTGGTCAGTGATTCCGAGACGCCTGTGTATGCTGGATGCAAAGCAAAACACACTAAGTTGTTAGTTACCTTGGACCTAATGAAACTGAAGGCAAGTAGTGGATGGACAGACAAGAGTTTCACAGATCTTTTAGGAATTTTGAAGGCTATGCTTCCTACTGAGAACACATTGCCCGAGACAACATACAAAGCAAAGCAGGTTCTGTGTCCACTGGGGTTAGAGGTCCATAGAATTCAGGCTTGTCCAAACGACTACATATTGTACCACAAGCAATATGCGGAATTGGATGGTTGTCCTGTCTGCAAGGCTTCTCGATGCAAGCGAAAGAAAAGTACTGACGATGGAAAGAAGTCAAAGAGGGGTGGTCCGGCAAAAGTTGTGTGGTATCTACCTATCATTCATCGTTTCAAGAGAATCTTTGCCAACCCGAACGAAGCGAAGTTAGTACGTTGGCACGCCACGGAGAGAAGGAATGACGATATGCTTAGACACCCAGCGGATTCGATTGAATGGAGGAATATCGATCGAAAACACAAAGACTTTGTTGCCGACCCTAGAAACATGAGGATATGTCTGTGTACGGATGGCATGAATCCTTTCGATGACATGAGTAGTACTCACAGCACTTGGCCAGTTTTTATTGCGAACTATAACCTCCCACCATGGTTATGCTTTATACGGAAATATATTATGTTGTGCTTGTTAATCCAAGGTCCGAGGCAACCCGGCAATGATATCGATGTATTCCTGGAGCCTATTATCGATGATATTGAGATTCTTTGGAAAAAAGGTGTGGAAACTTGGGATACATATGGTCAGGAGAACTTGAAGCTAAGAGTTATATTGTTTTGCACCATTAATGACTACCCTGCACTCGGTAATCTTTCCGGACAAACTATAAAAGGAAAGAAGGCATGCTCCGATTGCAAGGAACATACACGAAGCCGGTGGCTGAAGAAATCACGAAAGATGGTATACATGGGTCATCGGAGGTGGCTCCCACTATGTCACGCATTTAGAAGAAAGAAGAAAATTTTTAATGGTAAGAGAAAACTTCAGCCTGCTCCCAAAGATTTGTCCGGAGATGAGGTCCACAATATGGTCAAGGACATAAGCAATGAGTTTGGGAAGAAAAGAAAACGTAGCAAGACAAAGGAGAAGGGTATGTGGAAGAAAAAATCTATATTTTGGCGGCTACCTTACTGGAAAGATCTTGATGTCCGTCATTGCATTGATCTCATGCATGTAGAAAAGAATGTGTGTGAGAGTTTGGTTGGCCTGATGTTGAATATTCCCGGGAAGACAAAGGACGGGTTGAACGCACCTTGATCTATAGGACATGAATATTCGCAGTGAACTCCAGCCCATTCGCAGTGAATGTACCTCCCTCCAGCCTGCCACACATTGTCGAAGGATGAGAAAATCGCAATGTTATCATGCTTGAAGGATATTAAAGATCCATCGGGCTATTCAGCGAGGATAAGTAAGTATGTTAAATTGGACGATCTAAAACTGGTTGGAATGAAGTCTCACGATTGCCACGTGCTAAAAACACAAATCTTGCCAGTTGCTATCAGAGGCATTCTACCACCAAAAGTACGTCACACGATCCAACGTCAGTGCGCCTTGTTCATCTGGTGAAGCAAACAAAACTATGTGGCCTGGCTTTTCTATGAGAAATGTGGCCGTTTGAAAGGTACATGGGAGTTCTGAAGTCGTACGTTCGTAACAGAGCTAAACCCGAGGGGAGCATCATTGAAGGTTACATGACTGAGGAGGCTATTGAGTTCGGCGTTAATTACATGTACGATGCCAATCCTATCGGAGTTCTAGCGTCTTGTCATGAAGGAAGGTTGTAAGGTGTTGGCACAATCAGAAGGAAAAGAATTAGGCTCGATCAAGCATCCTACGCGCAGGCTCATTACGCTGTGCTCCAATATATGGCAGAAGTTGGCCCATACTTTGAGGAGCACTTGCGCTGTGCTCCAACATTGGTACTATCACTTTGTCGGATGAAGAAGTGACCAAAATAAAAGTTGTAGATCTTGATAAGTTATACAACTTTGCTGTTTATGGCTTTTCCATTTGAAATCATTTAGTATTTACAAATGTTGTTTAAATTTGTCATATATTCAAATTCAATTTCAGGCTGTTGGGAACAAAGTTATATAGACAAATGACCAAAATAAAAGTTGTAGATCTTGATGGGAGGATCAACTTTGTTGTTGTTGACTTTTTCATTTGAAATCATTAACTATTTACAAATGCTGTTTAAATTTGTCATATTTTCAAAATCAATTTCAAGCTGTTGGGAACAAAGTTATATAGACAAATGACCAAAATAAAAGTTGTAGATCTTGATAACCTCTACATTTTTGTTGTTGACCATATTTCGATTTGAAATCATTTACTATCCAAAAATGTATTATAACTAATAAAATGAATTATTATATAGCAGCTATATATTTTGCACTCACAAATATAAAGACTTGATGGGAAAAATGGAAAAATAGTCATAGGTGACGGGCCTTAGTTTAAGCAGAATAGAGATTAATCTATCTCTATCGGGCATTATCCTAGGGTCCGTCACAGATGAGTCATCCGTGACGGGCCTGAATGTCATCTCAATCGGGCATTACTATGGAGCCTGTCACCAATGAGTCATCTGTGATGGGCCCTACGGCAATGCCTGATTGAGATGACTCATCACTCTACTATAACTAGAGTTTCTCAGATCGGATCAAAAATTTTTCTACCTACTCCTCACCGACACCCGACGCCGCCCGCCCGACGCCGACCTGCTCGACCGGCGTCTCCACCGACCGGCGCCACCCTCCACCGAGCCCGGCGCTGCCACCCTCTGCTACCTGTGGTGAATGACGAAATGTGGATGTTGGGATGAAATGTGGATGTTGGGATGAAATGTGGTGCATTAATGAATTTAGTGATAGATGATTTTAGTGATTGATGATATGTGGTGCACGAATGATTTTTTTGATTGATGACATGTTGATGAATAGATGAAATGTGGTGCATTAATGAATTTACTGATAAATGATTTTAGTGATTGATGATATGTGGTGAACGAACGATTTTTTTTTATTGATGATATGTTGATGAATAGATGGAATGTGGTGCATTAATGAATTTAGTGATAGATGCATGATATGTGGATGAATAGATGATATGAGGTGAATTTATGATTTTAGGATTTGATGATATGTTTAATTTATTTATATGTGATATTCAATTCATTTTATTACTATGAGATGTGCAATTTAGTTTATTTATATGTTTCATTTATTTATAAGTGACATTCAATTCATTGTAATAGATTTTAGCACTGAATTGTGTATTTTTGTTATTTTGAAAAAAAGTAGACGATGTCACAGCAAGGCGAACCATTGTCGACGATAACTAATGGGTCCTCAAGCGCACGTACTCCTAGGACGGGGAACAAAATCCCTAAGGAATGGTTCCGCATAACAGCGGTGGACCAAGTAGGGTTGCCGACAACTCCAAGGAAAATATTGAGCCGATTTAGGTCTATCTGCGGGGTCATAGGGAGGCAGAAAATTAGTATACTGCAACATGACATCAAGCACGTCCCGGCCGCAGAGAAGGACATTGCTTGGCTAACGTTCAAGGAGAGCTTCGATTATCCTGCGAAGCATGAGGACCGTATCAAGCAGGCTGCTTTTAAAGTTATGGGCAATGCTTGGAAGAACTTCAAGACTAAGCTAGTCGGCGAGTTCGTCTACAACCCGGCGAATCCAGATCCAAAAGAGAAATTTCCTTGGATCACGGAACAGGTCTGGGAGGAATTCTGTGAGAAGAAGTCGACCCCCGAGTCCAGAGCTAGAAGCGAGGCATATCGCTTGCTTCAGACGAAGAACCAGCATCCGCACCAGCTTGGCACCGCCGGATATGCCGGTAAGGAAGAGGAATGGCAGCAGGAGGATGAAGAAGCGGAGGAATCAAACACGCCGCTCGTGTTTGGCGATATCCCACACTCTCGAGCTAGGAACTGGGCCAGGGCCAGGTACCAAAAGAATGTTGATGGCACAATCTTCATGCCATATCCAGAAGATCAACGAGTGTACAGAGCTATAGTAAGTGTCTAGTCAAAATAGATGTTTGCATTGTTTCCCATCGTGCAGTTTATTTAACCCCACTAAATTGTAATGCAGAACGAGTTGGTTGCCGAGCAACAAGCCTCGCAAGAGGCCTGCTCTCAAAGACGCGAGGACGACCTCCTCACGAAAGCGTTGGGCAACAAGGAACACCGTGGACGGACATGAGGCGTTGGGTCTTCCATTCCCTAGAAGTATGGATTTCCAGACTCCGCGTGGCAGTACAAGAAGCGGACTTCCAACAAGGCGGAGAAAGATGCACGCCTTGAAGCCAAGATCCGAGCGTCCATAAGAGCGGAGCTGACATCTGAATTCGACGAAAAGCTCGATGTTGGTATTTGATATGGTTATAGATAAAAAATCCGCAAGTGCGCAGATATACCGATGTAGCACTTCCCCTACGGAGTATTACAAGGGTATCGAATCCAAGGGAACGTGTGTGATCAGAGCTTCCTCCGGTTCATCCAATGACACCAAGCAAATGATAGGCCAGGATAGAGAGGATTTACTAGTGAGAAACAGTGTCTAGGGAAAGCTTAATTTTAATCCTAACGCAATACTTCAGGCACTGGCAACCCGCTGTTCCCAAATGTCGCTCTACTACGTACCTGGACAAGGAGGACTTAAGTAATCTCGAGAGCTGTCACCACCTCTACACCCACCTCAAACGTACTGTGGGATATGCAGCAATTACTGGATAATAATTACCTAAACACCACGTCTAAGCAATTAATATCTACTTTAGTGTTTATAACTCACCAAAGCAATCACTATATTTTAGTTGATTATAGTGAACAATAATCCCGTATACTATTTAGGAACTAACCAAGAGATAATTCTCACAAGATAAGTCTAAATTACTCAAGAAGAATATTATATTGAATTCAGAGTAATAAACAGAATAAAAGAAATAGGAGAAGATTACTGACAACTCCGGAATTCTTCTGACTTCTTCTCTTCTACTCTCTTCCTATTCTAGTATACAATATAGTACAATAGAGCCTCTTATAATTCAACTCAAGCTTGGAAGTGTGTGTTGAAGTGAGTGAAGTGAGGTCTTTATATAGAGGTAGGTATGACGGTTGTGCTATGCGAATTGTCGGAAATGCCCCGCAACCGCCATCAGGAGATGATCAGGACCGTCCACGCCAAAACCTGGATCCAAGGATCCAAAGGCGTTCACCAGGGTTCGGCCGAACCAGGGGGTTCGGCCGAACCTGGGCCGGGCCCTCCTGGCCTGGCCCTTGGCCCAAGTCCTCCCCCGATCCTCCTCTATGCATTTCTTGGTATTTTGGGCTGATTTACTGATGCTTCGATGAAGTTCACAACCCATCCATGTATGGATACAGAATTCTCCTCACTCTAGTCTAGATTTCCTCCCAACATCGGGGTTTATCACCTGCATACAAATATATACCAACACTTGTGGAATATGTGAGATTAAGCACCTATCACTATGTTGGATGTTTTATTATCTGATCTTTATGCAGCTGTTGGCGGTATAGAATCGGCATTTAACAGCCGCCAACACTCGAGTCGATGAGGGCCAAGATTAGGCAAGAGATCTGAGAAGAGCAACAGAACCCCCAAGCCGCCGCTGCTGCTGCGCACGAAGATTTAGGAAGTCCCACCCAAAAATGCAGCAGTTGCGCATCAACTGAGTTGGCGGAAAATCCAACATTGGTCGACTGTGCCGTCGACCACATAACGGTAAATGTTTCGTCCACAATGCATGAAAGACTTAACGAATCCATATGATATATAATATTCTAAAAAAATTAATGAATCTATCGCAGGAACCAACGAGCTGCACCCTCACAGTTAGGGTGATGCCTACCTTCACGGTTCCAGCAGCCTAGGGACTTGCGTACAAGCCGACCCCAGAGACAAGAGTGCATCGAGCGCAACTTAGGGGTGACTGTGCAAAAGTTCAAGTCGACTCGGTGAAGCCCGAATACGAGCTGTTCCCACTGAAATATCCACCGAATGACGAAGTGCCGCGGTACCTTCATCCAATGGCCCAAGGACCTCATTGAGATAAGGGTTACAGCGAGGCCAACCACTGCACCAGGCGGTCGTCCGCCAAAGAGACATGCCTCTGCTCCTTCAGCCCGTCCTGCTCAAGATCGTCATGCACAATCTTACGATGTGCAGTTGCAGTATGACACGGATTTTGGGGAGAACCGAACGGAGGCCGACAGCAAGGCGATTCATGAACCCCCACCAATGAAGAAGAGCAGGAAGGCACACTCTTCCCCTCAGAGAATTACTCTCGATAAACCCAAAGCAAAGGGGAGAGGAAGGGGAGGAAAGGTGCAGGCCTCGCTTCTAGCTCCAAGGAAGCTAGATCTGGGCAAGGGCCAGGAAGAGACTAAGGGCAAAGAGGTCAAGAAGAAATACGTCGCTCCACAGGAGTTCCAACTAGGCATGCCATTGGTTGGAGATGACGTGCTTGCCGCAATGGGCACCGCTTGCAAGGACCTTCACGTATACTACATGGAGAAATCTAACGCCAGAAAGCCAAATAAAGCTACCGATATCCTTGGAGAGCACGATGGAAAGCCATTCCTTGGTCCAACAAATTATATCGTGGTCGACTTCAAGGATCTATTCGACCTCTACAGGCACCGCGCAGTGGACACAAGCCTCCTTAAGTGCTACTCCTTGTAAGTATTGTCGCCCAACTCCATCTGGTAATAACAATCGGTTTAACTCGCTTACAAGATCGTTTATCTTGTGTGTAGGTTAAGTTGGCAATGGTGTCAGAAGAATGCACCGGAAGTTGCCTTCCTTGACCGTCAAGGAATGGTCAACTACATCTACGATACCTTGTGGTTCTGCCGAGACAAGGAGTACATTATGTGCGCCTATAATCAATAGTAAGTGTGTTATCTAAATATACACAACAGCATGACACATTTCTTCAGTACTTAATTAACTTTCACTATATTAATGCCGCAGTGCCCATTGGATCCCTCTGGTCATAACACCTAAGTGGAGTAGATGTCACTACCTGAACTCCAGAATTAATAAGAACGCATATGATTGGACCCCAATTCAACTAGCGATAGATGAAGCGTGGGCCCAATACGTGCAAAGAGGAGGCCTCGGGAAGACAGAACATAACACCCTCATCTACAAAAAAGACTTCCCGGTGAAGCAACAAATAGGTGATCAGTGCGGAATCCATGTGTGCACAACATGCGCCTTCTGTACAGAGAAAAGGTGAAAACTTTGGCTGAGTTTGAGGTCGGTGGTCTCAATTGTGATAGACTAACTACATTTTAGTACTTATATGTGATCAATCAACTAATCTCGAATTATGACAATGTAGGGCACAATAACCAAGTCTCTGCCTACCAGTTTTGAGGAGGTTCGCGAGGAGATAGCCAGCTTCATCCTCCGCGAAATAATTAACCCCAAAGGAATGTTTAGGCTTAAACTAAAAAGGTGAACAATGTTGAACTTTAATGTTTAGGCAATGATGAACACTTATTATGTAACTGTGATGCTTATATTTATGTATATATTTCATATGTTTATGTTAAGACTTGCTAAATAAATATTTGATCCAATTAACTTGGTTTCACCTGTAAAACCGAGTTAATTGGATCAAATATTTGATCCATCTCATATTTCACATCCATTCACATATTTGATCCAATTAAATATGTGAATGGATGTGAAATATGAGATGGCTGTGGATGTGTGGTTGTATGAAATATATTAATGTCTGTGTATGTGAATGCATATGTATGAATGGGTGATGCTAGGAAGCTGGGGATATTGGATATCTGTGTTTGTTTCTGTCATTTTTGCAGCGGGCATGGCTAGCAAAGGCCTGAGGCTAGCCAAAAAACAAAATTTATTTTTTTTGTGGATTATAGTCATATGTAACGGGCCATAACTAAATGCCCGATGGAGATGATGGTCATCTGTGACGGGTCGTACTTAATGCCCGATTGAGATGAGTATCATCTGTGACGGGCTCTAGTTTAGGCCCGAGTGAGGTCAGTAGTCGTCATCTGTGACGGGCTGTAGTTTAGGCCCGATTGAGATGAGTATCATCTGTGACGTGCTCTAGTTTAGACCCGACTGAGGTTAGTAGTCATCTGTGACAAGCGCTAGTTGTGGCCCGATTGAGATATGTCATCTGTGATGGGCTATAGTTTGACTGGTCGTCTGGGTCAAAGTTATCGGTGACAGGCTCTACTTAGGGCCCGACTGAGATAGCTTCATCCGTGACGACCGTTTGCCCGATTGAGATAACTCTTCACATCAGTGACTTCTAGCCTATGACGGACGCCGTACCCGATTAAGATGAGGGTATCCATTCTAGTGTACGTTAATCTAGAGAAGTCGTTGCTCGCAAGCCCTAGGTAATCAGAAATTTAGGGCATCTCCTAACTATTGATTAGCCAGGTAACATAAAAGTGCACACTTCATTGATATACTATTATTTACATGACTAGATAAGATTATTGGGGCAAATAGTGCACACTTCATTGATATACTATTATAAAAACTTACGTGGGTTCATGAGTAGACAGTCTGAGGAGAAGTTACCAATGTCTTTTGCCTTAGACCACCTTCTCGGTAACATTCAGCAACTGCTTAGGCCGAGAAGATCATGTGGCGAACAAATATTAATCGATGTAGGCAATTCACTCAGATGAATTATTTGACTTGGTGGTACAACCACTACGTCCCCTGGTCGTGTGAAGACCAACGGTGTAGTAGGGTCTCAACCACTTGTAAGAGCTATACACTACAAACTCTGATCGCACAAAGACCAATTGTAGTTGGATCTCAACCCCTCGTAGAGGCAGTAGGACCACTACAAACTCTGGTCACGCAAAAACCAGGTATTGTTGGATCTCGACCACTCGTAGAGGTGGTAGGACTACTACCACTCATAGAGGTGGTAGGACTACGGAGAGCAAGTGTAGTCGGATCTCGACTACTCATAGAGGCGATAGGATTTCTACAACTTTGGTCTCGTGATGACCAGGTGTAGTCAAGTCTCCACCACCTTTAGGGGTGCTCAGGTTGGTTACTAGATGTTCATCTTGTCGACGTTTGATGTCGCGATTCCGGTATTTGCATAGTATGGGGATCGTTGGTACTAGGATATACGCGAGACTGAGGTAAAAGCGACGGAGACAAGGATTTTTATACAGGTTCGGGCCCCTAAATTATTAGGTAATAACCCTACATCCTGTTGGCCAAAGCCGGTATTGCTCTTATTCACCATAATTAGACCAGTACAATATTTTGGGTAGCGTATCTAACTGTTGTCGACATGGCCGTATGAAGGTCTGACTCGTAGTCGACAACAGGGTAGCCTTCCTCCTCAAATCCGTGCCCGGCGAGATCAGAGATAGCGCTTTCGTCTCTCCTGACAGTATCCGGAGACACCGTAAGGGACTAGCCGTGTTTATCCCTGAAGTCGATATCCGACGTCTTGTCTTGGCGTATGTTGGCTTGTATGTTGTGGCTTTTGTTGTTCCGTATATTGTGGTGGGTGTCTCCCCTCTCCTCCTAGGGGGCCTTATATTTATACCCATAGGTGTCCCCTTGTCCAAGTAGAACTAGGGAAACCAATATGGATACAATCCGAGTAGTACTTGTCGTTTCCATGTAGAACTCTGGTTGTCTTTTCTTATCCGGAACTCTCTCCATATCTGAAGTCAGCTTCCGTATAAGACATGGTATGTGGTGGGTCCTGCCGAGATGTAGTTGACTAGTATTAGGTATGTGGTATCCATAACCCTGACAGTAGCCCCCGACTTCAATGCAAATGAACGAATTCATATTCTCAACCACAGACCCTGGAGTAACTGTTGTCGTGCTCACGTGACCGTTCTCGATGAGTTCAGAGATAACATTAGATTTCCCTTATCAGCCTCGTGCGGGCACCTATAGGGTTTGTCTGAGTCAATCTCTGATGTCAACCAAGAAAGTACAGAGCACACAACTAATTCTCCCGTCTTGCTATAATCGAGTATTTGGATTGAAGTTAAGAAATTTTATCTCGATGGGTACACCATCTCTTCATTCCGTATTACTTGTCGAGAACCACCAACCGTTCTCGAGCGATCGAGAAGGCGTAGAATCTGCGACGAAGCCTTGTCAACATTTGTCGTACTCGCCTTAGTCGATCTTGGTCTAGAACCATAGAGATATGAAGTCTTCGACAATATCGAATAGAATTTTCCTGAAATCAATACTCATAAAAGAATATTAGATAGAAATAGCCCCTGTGCGAACGCTCAAAGGATAACATATTATAATATGTATGGAAAACTAAAAATGAATTAAATTTACAGACTAATGTTTTGTATATGAGCGTCTTCTCTTTTACCGACTTTGATCAGTCAGTTTGTTGAGTCATACACTCTCCCTAGCCCCTAGCCTTATCGTCGGAGAATCGTTCTCGGAGGATAAGGCTCTTGGAGCCTTGACCTACCTTGGTTGAACAAGCACTGATCCTAGTCCCTAGTCGTGAAGTTGGAAAACTCAATTTTCGGTCACACGGCTTGGTTAATATGCACGGCGAGAACTCTTACATGACCAGGTCTTACATGGTCATTTGTCTCTACATGATCTGACAAGGCCTTATCCGCTCTGGGTGTCCACAGCCGAAGTTCCCTTAGGTTCCTCAGAAGCCTTGTCGAGACGGCGTAAAGGGATATGAGGATAGGTTACAACGCTAGGTGTCGTCGTGGTAAGGGATCTCTGGGTAAAACACTTGGCAATATTGTGTACCTGATATCAACTTTATTGGACTAGAGGTAATGGGAGGATCGCTACACCGCTGGTCGAAAACCAGTTAATAGTCGTAACTCGACCACTTGAAGTAGAAATAGTGGGAGAATCGCTACACCGCTGGTCGAGGACCAGATAGTAGTCATAACTTGACCACTTGAAGTGGAAATAGTGGGAGAATCGCTACACCGTTGGTCGAGGACTAGATAGTAGTTGTAACTCAACCACTTGAAGTGGAAATAGTGGGAGAATCGCTACACCACTGGTTGAGGACCAAATAGTAGTTGTAACTCGACCACTTAAAGTGGAAATAGTGGGAGAATCGCTACACCTCTGGTCGAAGACCAGGTAGTAGTCTTAACTCGACCACTTAAAGTGAAGGTAGTGGGAGAATCGCTACACCTCTAGTCAAGGACCAGGTAGTAGTCTTAACTCGACCACTTAAAGTGAAGGTAGTGGGAGAATCACTACACCACTGGTCGAGAACCAGGTAGTAGTCGTAACTCGACCACTAGAAGTAAGGCGAGAGAGATCACTATGTTCTACTGGTTCGAGAGCCAGGAGTAGGAGTCTCTTAATCACCTATAGGGGCGCTAAAGTTGGTTTATTACATGTGCATATCATGTGGCCAGCATGACTTACATAACCAACTTATAGCATATCCGGATGTCCGCTCACAATCATGTCGGGTGATCAAGCCGACAACGTTCGCGAGAATTTATCCGTTAACAACCTTTTCTCGAATAGCCCAGCCATGGTCGGCGCTATGAGATAGGTCGTCGGTCTTCGTTGGCAGGTTAGGTGCGATAACTCCGCATTTGTCGAGAATGTTCTCGATAATGGTGTGTACTCGAGCATAGCCTACTCGAGTGCTCAATTGTTCCTGAAAAATATTTTCTAGAAGGCAAGACATATAGCAGATAATATCGAGTATGTACTCAAAAAACTGCATGGATCTTCTAGCATAATCAGGATATAACAAGCAGATATAAATATCAGGCATTATGTAAACCGAAAACAAGCATGATTTATACAGAAAAAAAAAACAAAGCGAGCCCCTAGCGTTAAACCGTAGTCGATTTAACATCGGGGACATTTGTACAATAGATATGGTATAAAAAACATGCTCTAGGTAAACATAATAAATTATTGATATGACAATGCTGTATGATCTAAATAGGTACAGTAAATTGCATATAAAATATTGCTTATCTTTGTAGATACATGCCGGATGTATCTACGAAATTAGTAGATCAATTTAAAAAACCACTCTACCAATTACCTTGCTGCGTACTCGTTCGATATCATGCGATCTGACATCTTTTGGTACGTCGCAGAGCTTGAGGCTTGAATGATCTCGATAGACCAAGTTGACGACGATGATGGTTCCGATCTTGTCGGGGCACGTACTCTGGTCAGGTTAGACTTCCCAGATCCAAAGTAGTTGAAATATCCCTCGTCAAAAAATCCACAGTGACGATGACTTGGCGAAGCTTGACGAAGATCCTGATCCGTCCGAGAACGCACTTCGTTCGGGTCATATCACCCAACATACGAAGTCGTCGAAGAATCCATCTCTTGAACCCATCTCGTCGAAATCCTGAAGCACCAAAGTCCCCTACCTGGTGCGCTACTGTCGACGTTTGATGTCGCGATTCCGGTAATTGCATAGTATGGGGATCGTTGGTACTAGGATATACGCGAGACTAAGGTAAAAGAGACAGAGACAAAGATTTTTATACAGGTTCGGGCCCCTGAATTATCAGGTAAAAACCCTATATCCTGTTGGCCGAAGCCGGTATTGCTCTTATTCACTATAATCACACCAGTACAATATTTGGGGTAGCCTATCTAACTGTTGTCGACACGGTGGTCTGAAGGTCTGACTTGTAGTCGACAACAGAGGAGCCTTCCTCCTCAAATCCGTGCCCGGCGAGATCAGAGATAGCGCTTTCGTCTCTCCTGACAGTATCCGGAGACACCGTAGGGGACTAGCCGTGCTTATCCCTGAAGTCGATATCCGGCGTCTTGTCTTGATGTATGTTGGCTTGTATGTTGTGGCTTTTGTTGTTTCGTATATTGTGGTGGGTGTCTCCCCTCTCCTCCTAGGGGGCATTGTATTTATACCCATAGGTGTCCCCTTATCTAAGTAGAACTAGGGAAACCAATATGGATACAATCCGAGTAGTCCTTGTCGTTTCCATGTAGAACTCTGGTTGTCTTTTCTTATCCGGAACTCCCTCCATATCTGAAGTCAGCTTCCGTATAAGACATGGTATGTGGTGGGTCCTGTCGAGATGTAGTCGACTACTATTAGGTATGTGGTATCCATAACCCTGACACATCTCATATAGCCAACATGATTTCACATATCTCTTTTAACCAACTTGCAAGCATATTGGACACCGCTTCGGAACTAGGCCATGGGCGAAGGCCACATGGCGAAAGCCGTGGCTTGGAATACGCCGGCTCCACCAAGCGAAGACCTCGCCGGAGGGCCGCACGGGCGAAGGCGGTAAGGCGAAAGCCTTGGCACAAAGGCACGGGTTTCGCCAAGTACCGAACCTCATCGCTAGGAGGCCCAGCGGTCCGCTACGCCTACGGGGCCCAACCATTTAAAGCCCAATAGGGCCCATACATGTAAAAGACATTGTGTGCCCCCAATAATGTCCCTATCAAAAGGGTAACCATGTAAATTGCCCTATAAAACCTATACCCTAAAGGGGAAACCTGTAATAGGATTATAAATAGCCCTCTAAGGCCATGTAATAGGAGGATCAAAAAAAAATTTCTAAGCAATATAATTGTTTTTCTTTTCCAACTACAGTTGAGAGAACCACGCCTTTCGACGTGACGCGGTAGCATTCACAATGTATATTGATGGCAAATAGTATTAGGACTAGCGAGGAAGTAGAGACACTTCTCATAACATATTCATATGCTTATATGTGACTTTTGCTATTTCTTTACTATGAACTAGTTCCACTATATTATTAGATGACTAAATAAGATATTGTATTGCTTATGTATTAGTTTTACGCTATATTGCGAATGCCCTAAGTGCATCTAGTATATGATATGATATATTATAATACTATTAGTCTTGATATAGAATGTGATATATTCTAGTACTATGAGTCTGAATATAACTACTTTTGAGTTTGAATATACTATTTTTTTAGATTTATAATACTAAAATATATCACATGTATTTATATTAAAACAGAGAATTATCTACTGCTCCGTAATTATTTTAAAAAAGCTTAGCAGAGCAGCAGCCAGCAGAAGGCAGCAGTATTCTTCTGCCTTTTCGCCTTTTGGTACGTACTGCTGCCTGGGAGTTGGAACACGGAAATTTTCTTTATCCACGTCGGTACTTGGAAAGCTGGAAACCACGTCCATTTCACATCTCATCTCATCTTCTCTCTCTGCCTTGTCAATTGACAAGACAAAAAGGCAAAAATGGAGTAATTACTTCAGTGTCAATTGTACAAGCAGGGGAGGGCAGGGACAGCCAGTCCAAAATGGAGAAAAAGGGCATCACAGTGGGGCCCAATGCAACAACATCATCGTATTCTTGCCTCAACTACTACACACCACATGTACAAAAATATGGTACTACCATGTACCAGTACTTTGTCATGGCAAAGTCACTGAAAGCGGCTCTATGCCCTGTCGAATAAAAATATTGCTACTAATAAAGTTAAGTAAAAGGCAGAATACACCAGTTCCAGTAGCAAAATCGTACACCCAACAACTAAACTAGTAAATAAATGAACGTAAGGCTGACGGAGTAAAGAAAATACTAGTACTAGTAAAATATATGGAGTATACACCATAATAAGTAATAGTTTTACATATTTCAAAAGAAAAAGGTGAATGCTCATTACGTTGAGAAATTACTCAAAGAGAACACAGCCTAAGGTCAATGTTTAGATCAGGGGTGAAAAGTTCTGGTGTGTCACATCAGATATAGGGACACATAATTTGAAGTATTAAACGTTGTGTAATAAAAAAATAAATTACAGATTTCGCCTGTAAACTACGAGACGAATTTATTAAGCTTAATTAATATGTCATTAGCAAATGTTTACTGTAGCACCATATTATCAGATCATGGAGCAATTAGGCTTAAAAGATTCATCTCTCAATTTACACGCACTCTGTATAATTAGTTTTTTTTCTATATTTAATACTCCATGCATATATACAAACATTCAATGTGACATGGTGAAAAATTTTGCCAGGGGATCTAAATAAGCCCTTAGTATTTCTTAATTCCAAGAGAGTACTTTTATTTCTTTAAGTAACACCTTTTACTAGTTTATTCTCACCCATCATCTTTTTCACTAGTTTATTCCCCCACATACTAATTTCTGCACTACTTTATTTTCCAACTATCATTTTTTCACTGTATCTTATCCTTTTGTCAATTCCTTAATCTTAGCAAAATGGTCATACTCCCTTATATTATTATACATATTATTATACAGAGGGAGTAGTAAACAAAATAAGTACTAATTTCAAAAAGAGTAAAATACATTGCCGGTCCTTAAAGTTGAGCGCGGATGTCACTTAGGTCCATAATCTTGTAAATTGCACATCTAGATCCACCATCTTGTTTAAGTGACTCGTTGAGGTCCAAACCCCACTTGACCGGCTCAGACCGCCGACGTGGCACGCCACGCAAGCACCAATTTTGCAAATAAGCCCCTCCGCAACAGTAGCGCCATGGACAGTGTTGGTATTTCTTAACGACATTACTAGAAATATAATTCTCAGCAATAGCGTAGAAATACTTCTGGTATATTATGGTTACAGAGTTCATCCGCAAGCACACGGATATACCATTATAGCATTTCACCCGAGAGTATAAGATATCGTATTTATTTTATCCCGTTGGAAGATCATGTAGAGAGAACTTGACTAATAATTTATATATTACTTGTGATAATCATATCCTAAGCAGGGGTTAAGATAATTCAAGGGTAGAGTGACACACAAGCATTAAGCTACTCATTCTCATACTAAATTATCTAAGCTAAGTGGAAAGAAAAGAGAAAGATAATCTATTCCTATACTTCTAATATACATAGATTACATGCATTCTAGTTATCTGAAATACTAGCTAATACCCTCTATCCGATGCCCTCCTCGTACTTCGAGAAGTCACCCCTGACTGTCGAGTTCCTTACGACAGCTTGTCATGACCATACAACCGGGACTAAATACGGAGGAGTACCCTCCCCAGGAAATTAACTTAGAACTATATACACGCGCGGAGGAATACCCATACTGAGCTGTCACCATCAGCGGCCCACCTCTCATCCGCAGCATATAACCCCAAATAATGATATCCCGTAATCTAGACACCACATCTAAACTACCAAATACTACTCTAATATCATCGTCATGGCATAGAGTAATTGCATATGCAAACATTATACCTGCACCAAAGCATCTCCCAGATAAGCTAGCAGTATACTCAATATAACATGAACATAATGTAAAGTAGACATTCGTATACTCGGAAAGTATTTCAATACCATAAATGTATATACAAGAGTATTCTAAATAAAGTATAAGGCTTACAAAAGAAGAAAGGAAAGATTCCAGAGCCATACCCGAACTCTTCCGAAGACTTCCGGACTCCCGATTTCTACTCTATTCCTATTCCACTAGCTTAAGAATACTAAACTAACTTGACAGAATATGAGAGAGCTCTTGCTTCGAGTGTGTGAGTGAAGTGAGGATGAGAGCTCCTTTTATAGCCTCCCAATGACGGTTGTGACGGTTGGAAAGGTCGGTAATACCCACCAATCGTCATTGGGGAGCCATCTCAGCCTTCCAGGAGAAACCTGGCGAAAGCGTCGGCGAGGCAGGTGTGGCGGAGAGGCACAACACCCGGCGCACGTCGCCAGCGCCAATGGCGGCCGCTGGATCTCCCTGCCACCGATGCCTCCTCTCTCGCTGCCTGCCACCGACGCCTCCTCGCTCGCCGCTCGCCACCGACGCCTCCTTTCCCGTCCCCCACCGACGCCTCCTCTCTCGCCACTCGCCACCGACACCTCCTCTCCCGCCCGCCACTGATGCCTCCTCTCTCGTGCCGCCAACGCCCAGGTTGAAGACGACAACGACGAGCTCGGGCGCGATGGCAACGATGGAGTCTCGGAGCCTCGGAGCGGAAGGGCAGAGTCGACGACGCTGCGTGGGAGGTCCCACGCAGCAGGGCCGTCCCCGTGCGCCGCCATCCGCTGCCCGCCCCTCCGCGTCGCAGTTCGCCGGTCGCCACCGATGCCTCGCCATGCGTACTTGCCGACCGGCGTCCGTGAGAGAGAGAGAGTGTCACGCCCGGAAATTCACTAGTAATTTCCGAACTTATTTGTGCATAAAATCCTCGTCCAGGAATCAGCCGAGTTACACAAACTGACAATTTAATATACAAATCCATCATAATAATAACATTACACACTTACAAAAGAAAAGAAAACAACAGCGGAATAACGGTCTAGCGATGGCTTCAGCTCCACTCCCACAGGCAGCTCAACTGGGGTATAAGCCGAGCGTCTTCTCCTTCTGGATCCTTTTTCTTCAACTGAGGTTGATTGATTATTGCAAGAATGAGCATATGACATACTCAACAAGCCACACAACAAATATGCAAGTGCACAAGGATACCAAAGGACGGCATAATATAGGCTCATTTGCAAGAGCAGCATTTAGCAAAACATTTAAGAGAAGTAAAACAGTGGAGTAATTAATCAGAAATTTTAATCAACACTGAACAACACACCCATGCTGCACAGGCCCAACCATCCTGAACAACCATACCCGGCTGTACAGATCTAACTCCAAACCAGGAGCTAAGCAAATTATTACCAGGTATAACATCCATAATTATTATGAGAGGTGTGAGACTAATCACGAAAAACATTGCTCAACCCGCCCATAACCGCGGGCACGGCTATTTGAATAGTTTTACTCTGGCCAGAGGTGTACCACTGTACCCACAAGACACAGCCTCAACATCATGTCTACCATGCGTCGCGATACTGGAAAGTACCCGAATAGAGGCTGTGACAATACCCTCTGCACAACACAACTCACCACAGCGCACCATTCCTGGATCATAATCACCCCCTTATAAAACAAGGCATGGACTCCCCAGCGACCCCCGTGGGCTTATCTCCGCCACTTCTCAGTCTGGTGCTCCGCAATGAACCATGCTATACAAAAGGTAAAGCCGTTGCCCACGCTGGCTTGTGGTTGGCACGGTTAATGTTTCACAATAGTAGCTCGCGAACCGGTCCTTAATTGTCATGAGCACGACTCTCAAAACCATGTGCTCACAACCCACCATTATCAAGTTTTAGTTGGCAAGTAATTAATTAACCAATCACGATTGACCATCGTGAACTATTATTAAGCCATCATTAAATAATAGTGAGTCATAAGTTATCCCAATAGTGTGTTAATGTTTCTAAGCATGGCTAAGCAATCATATCTAATATCTAGCTAAACCAATATATAAAGCTCAACTAGTCAACTAGTCAAGGTATCAAGGAATAAAGTAATCAACGCAAACAGGCCACAACAAAGGAATAGATTCACACCACCCAGTGACATTCGAAAATAAATGCACAGTTGAAATAAATAGAGAATTTAAATATAGGATCAACATGCTCAAAGGATTGTGTTTAGGATCTGTGTGACTTGCCTTGCAATAATCGGTCTTAAATTAATCTTCTTGAATACTTCCGGCGCACTCGCGAACCTTCGCAACGACGGAAACGACAAGCTAACACGCAAAACGAAAAAAAAAGACTAATAAAAACCAAATAAACAGTACATAAAAAGTAAACAAACATGTAGATCATAATTTTAGATGAATTATGAGACTTGAACGGCCTCATTCTGACTTCATATGAATTTATTATGAATTTTACAAGATTAAATCTAATTAAAGCCCATTTAAAAAGAATTAAATAAATTTAATTCAATTTATGGATAATTTTAATATGTAGATCTTTATTTTATATAATTTTTGCAACTGGAACCACATTAAACTGAGTTACAATGAATTAGTTATGAATTTTCAAAGATTAAATCGGATTAAAGCATTTATATAGATTTTAATTGAATTATGACACAATAATGAATTATTTTTGAGAAGGAAAAGGAGGATTATTGCGTCATCAAAGGCGGTCCGGGTGTACGGGACGGTCTAAGGAAACGAACGGCCGAGATCGATTCTATCCAAAACGGGCGGCCGAGATCGACTTGATCTACCGCGGTCCACAGCGGGTCTACGGGGACAGCGACGATGACGTCAGCGATGACGTCATCACCGGCGGCGGCTCGGCAACGCATGCTCGCCGGCGAACGACGGCGCGACGACGCAAACGGAGGACACCAACGGGTAGAGGGCGACGCGGCGAACTCACCGGTGACCAAAACAACGGCGGAAGAGCAACGGACGGCGCCGGTGATGAGGAAAAAACGGCGACGGACTTCGGGTCGACGGTGACGGCGGTGCTCCGGCGGTCTTCGGCGGCGGCGAAGTGGTGGACGGGGACGGCGACGACCTCGCGATGCTGATGGTGGCGACGGCGACCGACGACGGCGGCTGCAACGGCGGCGCGGCGCGGCTGAACCGACGGCAACGACGGCGACGGCTAGGGCTACGCGGAGGCGGCGCTAGACGCGACGGCGGGCTAAGGCAAAGGTGGCGGCGGATAGAGGAGGTCCCGGGGATGCTTTTAAAGGGGCTAGCGAGCGGCGATGGAGGCCCACGGCGACCGGCGGCGAGAAGGAAAGCTAGGGTTGGAGAGAGAGACGAATCCGATTCGAGATCGAATCCACGAGTTTCCAAACCGAATTAGGCGATGATTCCAAAAGAGAAAAGGTAGAGGAGATCGAGAAGATCATTTCCCCTCTAACTATTTCACCGGAAACGGAAAGGATCGACCGGATTTGAAAGCGGCGGCGGCGCGGCTCGGCTAGGGTTCGGCCGGGCGACTGCTGGAGGAGGAAGACAGCCCTGACAGGTAGGCCCCACCTGTCAGCGGCACCGAGAGAGAGAAGGAAGCGACGGCGGGCTGGGCTGACTGGGCCGGGGAGGGAGAGAGAAAGAGAGAGGTTTTTGGGCCGGCTTTCAGCCCAAAGCCAAAAGAGACTTTTAAAAACCTTTTTCAATTTAAATTATTCATGAAATGCAATTCCATTTATTAAAAATAGTTCCTTAGCTCAAATAAATCCCAGAAAAATCTAGGAATTATAGAATCAAGTAAAGTATTTAACAAAATTTTATCTAGCCCAATTTTATATTGAGATTTAGCAAATTAAAATTAGATCTTCTCTTTTAGGCTTTTAAGATCATTTCTAATAATTCCTTTTAAACAACAATTTATAATTTAAGGATTTTTAAACAAGAAAAGCTCTTAACAATTATAATTAGATCATTAATGATCAAATAATTACTGAACTGTTCTTTGTATCATTTAGGAATTGAGCTCCGAAAAATCCGAGAAAATTTCAGAGAGTAGACTTAATCATGGAGAATTTAATGAAAATTAAATCCATCCATGCTTTATATTTAGGAAATTTTATTTCCCACATTTAACTTCACTTGTAAATTAATGAACATTTAATATAAATTCTAATAATAATTTATTAAATAATTTATAAATCCTGAAACAAAAATCAGGATGTGAGAGAAAGAGAGATTTAGGAAGAGGGGAAGCAAAATGGGGGATAAAATGCAAATATGTTGCCACGCTGGACCGCCACGTAAGCCAGTCAATCCGGTCAGAAGCCCTATGGACCTGAATGAGTCACTAAAACAAGATGGTGGACCTAAATGTGCAATTTACAAGATTATGGACCTAAGTGACACCCGCGCTCAATTTTTAGGACCGGCCATATATTTTACTCTATCAAAAATAAGATAGAAGACCATAGCTTTATTTATGGTTTGTGAACCATATTTTTCTAATAGAGTATACTTCATCGAATCGCAAATAAACATTGTTTTAGTCATTAATATGCTGTCAAAAGTACAAATAAAAATACTAAAACTATGTATTTCTTTAAAAATACACCATTAGTAAATATGTATTTCTAAAAATATCAAAATTTAAAAATTTTAACTATGTAATACTAAAAGGAGGTATGCCACATTAAAAAAGAGAAAATTTCACAAAAATACGTATAATCAGTAAATGGTCTATGCATAAATTTTCATTCCAAACGTTAGTGTTCTTTTCACATGCACGGGGAGTCTTTGACTCCCTTCTCTTTTATTTTCTTGCAGCGCTTGCCGGCTGCAGTCTGCCTGTGTGTTGTGCTGGTTGGAGTGCGCGCTGGGATGAGCCAGTAGCTTGACTTCTTTGCATAAATACGTTGTCCATGATCTCCTACACCTGGCGCGTGCATTCGGCAACCTCCTTCTGCTCCACCACGATGGCATCGTTAATGGCCTCTAAGGCCATCAACAATGGGTACCCCGAACGTGTCCCTGCTCACGGTCGTCGCCGCTCCTTCCGTTTGCCATCCCCCAGCAGAGAGGCGTGACCCCCAGCAGAGGGACGTGTCTCCCTCCGTTCCTCGGTCGCTTTTCGTCGAGCCACAGAGCTAGGGGACGCGTTGGGCGACGTCGTGGTTTGAGGACACGGCTCCCGCACCTGATTTTTCCCCTTCCACCCTTGGCCTCTTCGCTGGGAGGCCCATGGCGATGGGGAGGAGACGGAGTTGGCGACGACAACAACCAGCGACGACCCCGCGACGGAGACGGTTCGACGACGACCCCGCGACGGAGAAGGCTCGCCGACGACCCCGCGACGGCGACGGGCGAGGGAGAGCGGTGGCAGCATGGCACACTAGATCCGGCCTCCGCACGCTGCTCGCCATCGGCCACCCCATTCGCGGCTCGCCGTCGGCCACCGCGCCCGGCCCCCCGCCGCTCACCGTCCGCCACCGCGCCTGACGAGAGAGAAGGAGAGAGGTGACGATGGGTAGCTCAAGATAGAGAGAGAGAGAGAGAGGAGAGAGGCAATGGTGATGACCAGATCTGGCCACCGCGCGCTGCGGCAGCTGTCGGCACCAGCCAGCAATGGGCGGAGGGCTTCCTCGCGCGGTGGCGGCGACCAGATCTGGCGTAGGCTGTCGGCGCGGCGGCGGCTGGGGAGGGCAAGGAGGGAGGTGACGGCGACCCTGCGACGACGACGCGCGCGAGAGAGGGGGAGAGATTGGCAATGCGCGCGTGAGAGAGAGAGGAGAAGCGTCGGTGGGAAAAAAAAATTAGTCATCGGTGTGTGGAGGATAGAGGAGGGTAGTATAGGAAAATACCCACTGTGGGCTTTTTGGTTGGGACACCCATTGTAGGCTTGAGTGTCTTCATTCAGTTGCCTTATATTTTAAGGAGCCCATCCAGGGGTACCCTCCATTGCGAGCTGATTTCCCCTATGAGTGTCCTCAGTTAGTGAGGACAGTCTAGGAGTGGCTCATATTGTGGATGCCCTAAGGAGGATTTCTATGCCTCCACCACCCGAACATCGCAACTGAACACCTTTTTGGCCGTGGTGACACGAGCTTCCAGTGTTTTCCTCCTTTAGCAAGACGCTTCTTCTTTGTTGTCAGCGCGGCACACTCACGGTCGATCTCCTCCTGCTCTCCTACATGGCGGCCTAAACCCGCATTACCATCGCTTCAGCATTTTCCAGCACGACGGAGAGAGCTTTGTGTTGGCTTGTGTGCCTGCCTAGGCTAGAGATCGACGATAGGGGACAGATGTAAACATGGCTAGCTTTGCTCCCTTAGGCGAAAGCCCCGTCTGCACAGCTTTCGCGAGGAACGTGGCCTCGTCCCCGAGCTTGTCGTCCGCATCAATGCGAGGGTGAGCTCCCTCGCCTTGGACTTCTCCACTGGCATTGGAGTGGCTGGTAGCTTTCGACGAGTCGCTTATGTCCTCGAGGGCTTGTTCGGCAACAAGCACTGGCGTTTCTTCTCCCTCGTCTGTAGCCACGCTCCCTTCCACTCCCATGACCTACTCAGGGGCTTCCTCAGCACCGCACATTGGGCCTCCTCCCTTGCCTCAATGGCTGCGCTTGCCACTGTGCCAGGTCCTCTCCGGACACTTTCAAGGATATGTCTGTCCTGGCAACCTCGGCCCTAGAGGGGGATTGTCCGGTGGTTGACGTTTGAGGCCGACTAGAGTCACAAGAAGGATAAAGAGATGTGTTAGTTGTAAAAAGAGAATAGAAAAGAAAGAAAAGAACAAAGAAAGGGGAAGGGGGGATGTACCAGGGTTTTGATCTAGAAAGCCCCCATTCCTTCGGATGAAGGGGATCCCAGTCTGGCGCTAACAACACCAATTTCTTTGGTCGCGGTAGCTCGCGAGAGAACCCGAGAAACTGAAGCGGCTGTGGTAGGTGCGTGGCAGCACTCGCGGACCTAGTCTCCTCGTCATGGGTGGCCCTTGGCATATCTTCAAGCTACATAGAAGACGGGGACGAACGTGGACTGACCTTCTTATTGGATTACTTAGGAGAGCTAGGATTGTGAGGTCATTCCCCTTTCCACGTGTGTTCTAATCGGCACTGCTATGTCCACCCCTAGGACCGTCTCCCGGGTAGAAGGCGTGTTGGTATTTGTTACGGTCACAAATAACTCTGCAAGTGCACAGATACCGATGTAGCACTTCACCTCAGAGTATTCCAGGGGTATCAAATCACATGGAATGTGTGTGTGTATAATCTAAGAATAGGATTCGTCAAAGGACAACAACTAAATGGTAGGCTTAGGACAAAGAGGATTTCTTTATGTTAATAATCTTAACTAAGTTAAGCTAAAACTCACCTTTGGGCACCGGCTCTCCCCTAGTTTGCCAAGTTGAGTTCGTCCTGTAGCTTTATGATGTACCCAAACATGGAGGAATACGAAGGATGGATAGGATTGTCACCACCTGCTGCCTACCTCAATTTCCGTGAAGCACACAACAAACGAAGGTAACCTCTAACCTAGACACCACGTGTACCGTTATCAACTACTACTATTCTAGCCTCGTCCAAGAACCTTCTTCTTTATCTAGAGTCTTAGTACAACGCTCAGTATAAATACTAAGCGACAAACCCAGAACGACGAGATGACGAGGCCAAGGGCTACTATCAGAGAAGTGGGGACCCGGATCCCCACAACTAGCTACTCTGGGCACCAAGCATTTCTGGACCAAGCAATATGCGTCAGGCCATACTAGTCACAGGTGGGAGCGAGGTATCGGTCTCTTGTTTAAACAAGCCGAGGCCTGAGCTTGGGATGTGAGCTCAGGGTAGACCACCAGCTCGGCCCCGTTGGTTGCTCGAGGCCTCGGCTACGCCTAAAATATGATGGGACTCGGGCTATCGGTTCACCACGTCGTGTGGCTGCTCTCGCATTTAATGCAAGGGATAAGAATCGATCCACTGCGTGTGGGAGGTGATGGGAGAAAAATATGGCTTATGCCGACTATCATTACCCCTAAAAAGCCAGGGGGCGTAGGTTGTCATGGAACGTGGGTGACTGTCACATTGCGTGGCCAAGCCCACCATAGCCCAGTACACTCAGCTCTCTAAAGTCGACAAGTTGGCCTAGTAGACATCATATGCATCCTAGTCGACTACCCCATGCCACGCGCCAGCGCAAAGGGAAGGTGGCTAGGGCTGACCTACCTCGTGGGAAGCTAGCTCTGCTGGGTGGCCCTTAGGGGCCTGCAACAGGCCTTACCCGCCAGCATGTGACAAGACTTTACCTACCTAAAATGGCTACAAGGGGTAGACCGCTCTAGCTAAGAAACTTTCATACCTTGTAAAAGATGTAGGGGGAGATCTGAGAAAGAACAAACAACAACAGGTGTAGGGTATTACAATTCCAAAACACCCAAATATGTATAAACCATTTGTCTTTTGCATCCTCACGCGCTCATGACTTAGCTCCACGCACTTGCTCCTTGGACCAAATCCATAAAAGGGTTTTTTTTCTCTCCCCGCTAGAGGAGTTCGGGCTCAGATTGCTAGACTATGGGAGAAGCCTAGGAGGTGGTGATGAAGGACTGGTGACAGCAGTTGCGTGGTCAGGGAAGGTTGGTCAACTACGGCAGGGGCTAGATAGGTGTGATGTCTGGCTGAGGAGAAACATGGCGGCCACATATTAGAAGCTACTCCCTCCGTCCTCTAATATAAGGGATTTTGATATTTTTCTTACACTGTTTGACCACTCGTCTTATTCAAAAAATTTGTGTAAATATAAAAAACAAAAAGTTGTGCTTAATGTATTTTGGATAATAAAGTAAGTCACAAATAAAATAAATAATAATTTTAAAATTTTTTTAATAAGACGAATGGTCAAACAGTACAAATAAAATGTCAAAATCCCTAATATCAGAGGACGGAGGGAGTACAAATTTGAGTAGAACAAACTGCAATAATTTGTTTATTACAGAAAAAAATAGTAATTACATTATAGATGGAAGATTATTCCATGTGTGAGCGAGATAGATACAAAAGATTATTGTAGGGAGAAGGTTAGTAAATCATTTACTGATGGAAAAAGGGATGGAAAACCATTTACTGATGGAGAAAAGGTTATTTTTAGGAGGATAATATAGCTGGAAAACAATTATTCTGGGGTGGAGAGACGGATAGTAAAAGGAATTACTAGGTACTTCCTCCGTTTCATAATGTAAGACTTTCTAACATTACTCATATTCATATGAGTGTTAATGAATCTAGTCATATATAAGTGTATATATGAATATGGGCAATACTAGAAAGTCTTACAGTATAAAACGGAGGGAGTAAGTATTTTTTTTTTATCGTGAATGAACAAACCACGAACCATGGGTTATTTTTTTTTTTGAGGCGGACGATGGGAGGCCGAGAACAAACGAGGAGAGGATGGAGCAGAAAAATGGAAAAAAAAAACGGGTGGTGAGGAACTGAAAGACGAAAAGTGAGACATCTCTGTTAAGCACTACCAGCTTTTTTTTTGGGTAATTTTATGAAAATATTTGTAGTTTTGTTAAGTTTGTTTGAAAAACGTAACATAAACGGAAATTTATAGTATAATATCCTTATGTTGATAAAAAGTGAAGGTAGTGCTCTCCATATATTTTTAAACTGCAATTTGTATCTTAATATGTATATGCAAGTGTGTTTTGGAATTCATATCTAGAATGGCCAAATTAGTGTGTTGAGAATTTTAAATCAAATTTGTTTGTATGGTATGAAGCGGGCCTAGGGTCTCCTTTGTAGAAAGGAGTTCCAAAGATTTATTGCACGACTTAATACAATAGTCAGATTTGTGCGAAATACATGTAAATTATAGTGCTGCAAAGGAAACCTTATCAATGTGGTTATTCGAACTAATGCTATCACAAATAGACCCTCCATCCCAAAAAAAAGTCCAATCCTAACTATGAACCTGAACACGCATATGTCCAGGTTGGTAGCTAGAGTTTGCCTTTTTTTTTTTTAAGATAGAGTAGTTCATGCTAAGGCCTACACCTTCTATAAAAAAAAATAGATCCTAGCTATAAATATGAGCAATCAATTGTCGGGATTTGAGATTCTCTGGGAGGGAGGGAGGGAGTACCTCAGAACCAAGGAATTTTATATGACTTTTTAGGCTCCCTTTCATTCAAAGGAAATTTATAGGAATTTTAAAAGATTTCATTCCTATAGAAAATTTTCCTATATAGCCCTTTGAATTAAAGGAATGAATCCTATGAAATTCCTATGGAATGCCTCTTCCCATGCAAGTTTTGGAGGAAATTTAGCATGAGGTAGAACATCATGTTAAGAATCCTTTGAGTCTTAGGGCCCCTTTGAATCGCAAGAATGAGAAAACATAGGAATAGGAAAAACGCAGGATTTTAATAAGAATGTAAGTGTAAAACAGAGGATTGCAAAACACAGAAAAAACACAGGAATGGTTGTTTGATTGGACCGCAGTAAAAACACAGGAATTAGAGGAGAGATAAAGACTCAAAGGAAAGTTTCCAAGAGGTTTTACCTCATGTTAGAATTCCTCCAATACTTGCATGGCATTAGGCAATCCATAGGAATTTCATAGGATTCCATAAGATCTATTCATTTGATTCAAAGGGTTATATAGGGAAAATTCCTATAGGAATGAAATCCTCTAAAGTTCCTATGAATTTCCTTTGAATCAAAGGGGGCCTTTATCTCTCCTCAAATTCTTGTGTTTTTCCTACAGCTCAATCAAACAGTCATTCCTATGTTTTTCCTGTGTTTTGTAATCCTCTGTTTTATACTTGTATTCCTATGAGAATCCTATGTTTTTCCTATTCCTCCGTTTTTTTCATTCCTGTGATTCAAAGGGGGCCTTACAGTTTTTTAAAAAATCAATTCAATTTTCAATGAAAATGGAAATAAACTCTGTTTCAATCTGACGCCTAGAATTGCTAGCCAGAGTTTGACAAGTATAGTTACTTGAATATACAGGCTTTGGAATTGGATTGGTGCAATTGATAGTATCCTCAAATACTACTTCGTCTATTCTAAAATATAACCACTTAAATTTGTAATTTTAGCATGCGTAAGATTGCTACGGAGTGGAGGGAGTACCAGTGTTGATTCCAACTGGCCTGCCCGGGAGATTGAATTGAACCATCGGCACACAGTGTAATTTAAATATGCTTACTAGCTCAGCTCCGACAATAACCCCCTGCACTTCCCTGCCATGGCTTAATTATATAATGTAATGCTGTTACTTAGGCATGTGCAGAGGCTGGAGAGAGACCCATGTGTTCCTATCAGCCATGCATGAACAATGAACAGCCTGTACAGAGCAGCCCTTTTTTTTCCCTTCTTCACAAACGGAACTGTCCCATTAGGGCGCACACAACACACACATGCATGCAAGCTTCCTCTTCTTCCTCTTTTTTTCAAACTCTTGGTTTAATAGGACGACACTGACAGTTGAGAGGGGGCAACCAACAAAAGGGTGCAGCCAATGTAAGGGACAACAGTACCTATCAATGCAAAGAAAGGAGATGAAACAGCAGCAGCAAAAACAATACAACTACAAAATGAAAAGAAGATGTTTTTCTGTGTGTGCAAAGCACCACAGGAAACATGCATGCTGCAAGAAACACGCCCCTCTTGTGCTAACCTCAGATGCACCCATGCCCACTGTTCATCATGCAAGTGCCCAAGACCAAAAAGTTTTAACTTGTACTACTCCCCTCCTAGTCCTACTACCTCTGTGGTGAAAACCTTGGAAAAATCGGTGGATGCATGGCCCCCATCCTGGTGTACCCCCCTCCACCCTCCCTTGCCTCCTAGATCGCCCTTTCTTCCCAATTGCATTCGGTTTCCTGATCTGTGAAGGTAACCACTAACCAATCAATTCATCTTAAAAGCTTACGATATCGTTTCAAGCCAAGAGAATTGTGTCTCATACACTTCCAACGTATAGAAAAGCTAGTTTCGCCGGTGGTCCATCGTCTGGTTTCACGGCTGGAATTTGGGGGGTAAGACGACGACGATACATACATGCATGCTAACGAGTAGCTAGAGAGCGTGGCAGAGCATCACAGGATCATTGCAGCCCAGGAGTAGTACATGTCCTGCCGCTCGAGTAGAGAGGGTTGTAAAAATCCTCATGAAACCTTGCAAAAATCACCTCGGTTGATGAGGCTGCGTGCAGGTGCAGCTGCCACATCTACTGTGCAAGCTTCGTAGGCGGTGCAGAAGCTGTGGCCTGGAAGTAGTGTGCATGTGTAGAGAGGTCAAGCCGTCAAGGACTTGTGCTTTTTTTTTTCCTTTCTCCTAGTAGTAGTAGGAGTAGTAGACAATTGTACCTTGGGCTAACACTATTGCAACGTGAGCATTGTCCACATGACAGAAATGCAGCAAGCAGCCAAGCCAAGCTCCCCAATGATGACCTACCTTATGCGTACATTTGCTCTTCATCAACGCTATACTTTGAAAAGGAAAACAGGGAAGCAGAATGGAAAAAGAAGAAAGACTCGTGTCAATTTCAGTAAAGAATACCTCGGGTCTTGTCGATAGAGTACGAAGAACAATACCATTGCAATGTTATTGTTCATTTGTTATACTAGTTGTACTTTGTTGAAAGTTCATTGTTGGCTGACGAAATTGCCAAGCCAAACCAGAAGTGCAGAACTTGAAGAATATACTGCTTCTACCGCCAAAGAGGAGAGATGGTGGAAGAACAGGCAATAATCAATGGCGCAAGCGAAGCTAGGCTTCATTCAATCGCGCATATATAAAATTGCTCCCATTCAAAACATACCAAAAATAGTCACAAACACACGATCTCCCTGTTCATCTTGCTCTGCTCAGTCTGCTGATTCCCAAATATAGGCAGCGATTTCCCCTCGGCTCCCGCACATTTCGGTCTCAACACAACACAGAAGCACATGTGTGGCGACGGCGAGCGAGTGAGTGCGAGCCGCTTATATTAATTAATTAAAAACACACACACATGATTAGCAACGCAAAGCAAATTAATGGTGCAAATGATCTCCAATCTCATGCCCCTACCACCCCCACCCCACCAAAACAAGAGGAGGGAGCAAGCAAGAACTGGCAACATGAGCACAAGACAAGTAAAAAAAAAGGAAAAGAAAACAAAATAGAGAGAAAAAAAATTGAAGAATCTAACAATTCCTAGTTATCAAATTCTACAAATGCTAGTAATTAAGGGCAACATTAAAAGGGAGCAATTAATTAAAAACAAAAGAAAAACCAATTAAAATCAGGCAGGGGATCAGGGGATGGATGCTGTGGTATGCTGCTGACTACACTGAAGAGGGATCCACACTGGCAGTAGCCTCAGTTAGCATGTCATCGTCTCCCTCCGTGAGCAGCTCCAGGTCCTTGTCATCGTCGTTGGAGAAGTCCCTCCTCTCGAGCTTCGAGTTGGCGGCCACGTAGACGAGGCGCTGCGCGCGGGCAATGCCGGCGGCAGAGCTCCCGGGAGCGGTGAGCCAGCGGGACATGGGTGGCGCGCACCTGAACCCCTTGGCGGTGGCGTGGAGGAAGATGAGCCGCACGGCCACCTTGCCGAGCGACTTGAGGTCGCTGAGGCACGTCTCCCACACCAGCCGGCTGCTCTGCTTGTTAGCGATCCTCATCTTCCCCGTCGACGGGTCGGGCTGCCGGACCTGCACCGCCTGCGCGTACAGCGGGTCGAGCCCCTCCGACCGCCATTTCATCAGCTCCATGAGCGCCAGGTGGGCCTCCTCCGGCGACACCAGCCGCGTGATCAGCCTGTCCACGTCCTTGTCCTGCTCCGGCGTCAGGTACTTGAACGGCGGGAGGTACCTCCCGCTGACATCCTTGATCAGGTAGAGCGGGTCGAGGATGAACGCCGCTGACCACGCCGGGTGGTAGCTCTTCCTGAACCTCACCTCGACCACGTTCATGGCGATGCCCTCGTCCACGTTGAACTTGCGGCACCAGCCTCTCACCTTGCCGCGCAGGTCCTCCCAGAGCGGCAGGCATTGCCCGACTAGCGGCCTCTCAGCTTCCATCTCTTTCACCATGTCGGTGATCAGCTTCACCAGCGAGTGCGCCGCCTCGACCTCCGTCCAGAACGCCACCTTCTGCACCATGCTGCCGACCTCCCTCGCCGCGGGGTCGTCGATGCACACCAGCTTGTACGACTCCTCGTGCACCGCCAGCTGGAGCGGCCGCGCCGAGGTCAGGATGTCCTCGAGCATTGCGAACGCCGCGGCGCGGTCGAACGGCGGGGCGGCGACGCGGAGGAGCATGGCGTGACCGTGCTCCTGGACTTGGTGCTTGTGCAGCAGCGCGCGCACCGTGGGCGCCGCGTTGAAGTAGGCGGCCATCTTGGCGCAGTTCGCCGACGCGGAGTGGAAAAGCGGGAGCTCACGGGCCATGTCCCTGACTAGACGGGACAAGCCATGGACTTGGCAAGCAAGGTTCAGCATCCACGGGTGCTTGTGCTCGAGATCGCGCAGGGCCTTCGAGCCGAAACGGTCGGCGACAATGCCGGCGCAATGGTGGAGTTCGCTGGAGGCCGAGACGGATGAGATGGCTTCCAGCATAAGCTGCTCGGCGTAGTCGGACGATGCCGGAGCCGGCGTGGGCACGGCGCGTTCGAAAACGGACGCGCCGTTGGGGAGGTTGACGGAGAGGGTGACCACCTGTTCGCGCCACCCGTCGGCCGCGAGCTGAAAGAACCGCGCCTCACGGATGCGCGCCGCGGCGTCGGCGCGAGCCTCGGCGAAGCGCGCGTTGAGGCGGGCGCCGGCGAGCTCGGCCCGTGACAGCTCCGGCAGCCCAACCTGGCGGAGGAAGGCTTTCAGCTTGGGATGCTCTGCCGAGGCGAGGGAGACGCTGCCCGACGACTCGAGAAACCACTCGGCGAGCAGCGCGAGAGCCGCTTCGGCCTGCTGCCGTGGCAGCATCGCCCCCGGCGACGCCACGGGCGACTTGAGCCGCTTCACGCTGTCCTCCAACCGGGCGAGAGCGCCCAGGTCACCGCGGCCACCGGAGAGCACCTGCCGTGGCGCGGGCAGCGCCGGCGGCGTGGGTGGCGTCGGCGAGTAAGAGGAAGGGTCTCCCACGACCACGTGCTGGGAGGCCGCCGCCTCCACGGCGGCGTACGCGGCAGCCAGCGCGTGCCTCTTCCGCCCACCGCCACCGGTCGAGTGGCGGCGCTGCGACGACGGCGGGATGGACGAGATGGGCACGACGGACGACGCCGCGGACACGGTCATCGCCTGGTGTGGCTGCGCAGCGGCCCCCTGCTGCGCGGCGAAGTTGGGGCAAGCACCGCGCTTGAGGTGCTCGGAGGCCGTGCGCGACGGGTTAGACGCCGAGAACGTCGCCGCGCACAACACGCACCGCAGCCTGGCAGCCTTGGGAGGCACGCCGGAACCCGGCGGCGGTACGAGCACGGGCTCCAGGTGCGCCCAGTACCAGGCGCCCTTCCCCTTGACCGCCTTGGCACGCACCTGCATCAGCGCGTCGTAGCGCTTCCTCGCCGCCGCCTCCTCCCCGCCCGGCACCATTGCCGCACCGGCCGGCGCCGACCCCGACCCCGATGCCTCCGCCGACGCGCCCCCCGCCTCCTCCGCCGACATGGCGTCACGCGGCCGTCATGTCCGCGCGTTACGTAGGTTGGGTTCGTTTTTCTTGGAGGTTTTCGTGGGGTTTCGAACGTTTCGCGGCGAGAGGCGCCACACAACACCCTACTACTACTGGATGGGATGGACCGATGGAGGGGAGTGGTATTTTTACTCTACTCCCACTTTTTTCGCTCTCGCTCTATCTCACAATAGCGATAGTAGGAGTAGTAATATTCTCTCTCCAAGTCCACTAATTCTCTCTCACAAACACAACACACTGTTTATCTTGGTTTGTTGAGCCCAATACTTCTCGTAAAATCTTGGGAGCTGGGACTCGAAGGGAGCAGGACCTGAGAGCTCAAGCTTGGAATTTAAAGGGCACTGCTTCTCTCTCCTCTTACACACACTGCTGCTGCAACACTAGATGATGTACTGTACTGGAGTATAGTGTGTATTTTTTGCGTGGTATGACATTTATTTTTGGTGGTCTTTGGGTAGGAGTTGACTGGGGCTGCAAGACTGCAAGAGGAATGCTCTGATATAGTGCTACTGTATGCTTTATGGTACAATGCCAATAATAATATAAAAAGGTGGGGGGATTGGTACGGGCGAGTTGTGCTGTTGCCACTGTGCGAGGCCCCCCCCCGGGGCAATTATTGCGGTGGAACAGTTGGTGAGAGCCCACACCAGAGCTTCTTTTTTGACAGGGCGGCAGAGATTGTACACTGATGATATAGAAAAATAATCCCAGTAATTGTACCCTGGATTTGCGTCTAGATTCTTGCGTAACAGGCAAAACTGCCAACTCCAACTTTTTTACCTAACGCCTTCAAAAATACGAGTACTATTATTAAGAGAGCAATAGATTTTGGCTGATAAATAAATATCGGCAATAAAGAATTAGTAGTACAATTAAAATCATACTTCCTTTCCCATGTTTTTTTATCTTTAAAAGCTCAAACCACGTCTTCATATATTTTAGACCACTCATTGATTTGAAAGTTAATGGAACGAAGATGAGATATTGATTTAATTAGAGCATGTTTAGATCCCGTCTTATGTCACATTGAATGTTTGAACATCTGCATGAAATATTAAATATAGGCTAAAAAAATAACTAATTGCATAGATTGCGACTACTTTACAAGACGAATCTTTTAAGCCTAATTGTTTTATAATTTGACAATGTGGTGCTATACGGTAAACCTATGCTAATGATGGCTTAATTAGGTTTAATAAATTCGTCTCGCGGTTTAGTGTCCGAACACCTCATACGACACCCTATATAATACCCGATGTGACACGCCGAAACTTTACACCCCTAGATCTAGACACCCCCTTAGATCTTTTCCGTTAATATTGCGTACACTTTAGGTCTGGATACCACCAGTGGCGGAGCCAGAAAATTTCCACACCTAGGGCTGAGCTAATAGAATATCAAATATTTTCATAAATTACATAGCATTTTTCAAGATTATAATGGAGATTATGGAGCTAGGCATGGGGCCAAGCCCTAGCTGTCCCATGTCTGATTCTGCCCCTGGATACCACATAGTATTTGGGAGTATTTCTTACATTTATTTGTTGAGCTCATATGACCATCAGAGTTCATTGAGCGTTGAAAATTTTATTAACTTAATATGTAACGAGAATTGTTTCAAAAAAAAATGTGACGAGAACAATACATCGTCATTTATCCATAAGGACCAATGACAGAACGTGCTTGACAAATTAATTATCAGATAAGGTCATTTCTTGGTTTTGATTTTTGTGATTGAAATGATGCATGTCAAACTAAATCATGCCAATTTATTTGTGCAAAAAAACATCTTTTAAATTAGAAACTAATGACAGTTAATAGTTGTGTTACGACAAAATTTCACACTTGCTTCTGGAAGATGGGAATTGTGGAGATTGTAGGTACTCCATGCTCACTCGGCCAACTTATCCGATTAGAGATAGGAGATGGGCCAAATCTATGTATTATATATAATAGATTAGGATATGGGATTATGTTGCCTTGTTTTCTATGGCATAGCCCATAAATCTTGGTTAGATACAATTATGTAAATAGATAAGGAAACCTATATCGTATCCGGAGTCCGGTTGGGTTTTTTTCTATGTAACTCCGCCCCTGAATATAGGCCCCTGTTTGGGTTATTAATACAATCTATTAATAAACCCTTGTATTGTTAATATATTATTAATCTTTATAGTAACATTTCCTGAATCAGTAGATGGTAAAAACGTATCCATGGTGAGGAAGACGAAAAGATGCTATAGGGGGATGAGGGCTCCGTGTTTTCCGGTTGAGAGCGGCAGCGATGGTGATCTGGGTTTTCCTCTCTGGTAATTCTTCCTTTCTTCTCGGTGATGGGGGATCTTATCACCCCGGCTCCCCGAATGGTTGGAATTTTGAGTATGGCAAGTCCTTTGCTACTCGGATCTCTGGTTTATTCGGCTGTCCTGTGCATTTCTCTCCTTATTTTAGTTCTCGGCCGTTTTATTTTGGTTGTGGATTTCACCCGTTTCAACTTTCGGCTCACTACTAAATAGTGGCCGTTGCACTCCAAGCTTGTTTGGGTGCCACCCCGCATGGATTCAGTGTCAAGCTTCTGAAAAACTATTGTTTCTCTTTCCTTGTTTGCAACAAGGATGTTGGCCTATTCGTGAATTCTATCCGTAACTTCATCTTCAAGGATTTTCATGTTTGGTTTTTTCTGTGGGGGTAACGGAGGTCCCAATTGGAGGAAAGAATTTGTTAATTGGCAAAGAGAAGAAGACAGTCTTTTGGACATTGGTTTCTAGAAAGAAAAAATCTAGGACTGCTTCTCCTGGTTATGTGCTTCCTTCGGCAGATAGATTGGTTACTCACCATTCTAAGGGAAAAAATCAGGTTGACAAACCTTCAGTGTTCAAGAGACTAATCTTTCCCAATGGTGATTCTTTGGTTCATCATCGTCACTGTTCTTCATCAGGTACTCCAAAGTCGCCATTGTTAATTTCAAAAGGTGAAATTCGAATTATCTTATTATTATTGCCCCTATTATTCCGTCTTCTGTTGTTACTACTGTGGACTCCTCTAATAATGGTCTACCAAATCCGGGGATTAATGGGAATAGTAATTTGAAATTTCAAGTGGTTATTTCTGCCTCGGACCATATCTACTCTCGCTGTCTGGCCCAGGGGCATTGCTCCTCTCAGTGCTCGAATTCCTTAAGATGTCGGGCCTGTTTTAATTATGGTCACATTGCTCGGTCATGTATGGCCCATAAGAATAACAAGATTTGGCTGCTAAGGTCCAAAATCCCTTCACCCGAGGCTCCTTAGATTGTGACAGATTTTATAACCCCTTCGTCTCTGCCAGTCACGGCTCTTTCCTCTCAACCTTCCTCGCCAGAAGCACAGTTTCCTCCCTCTCAGGCTCTCACAGCCCTGATCCTCGCTTCTCCGTCCCCAGCAATGGCGCATCTGCATGATGCAGACTTCAGACCGGAGATGTTTGTGCCAGAAGGAACCAACATTGAGGCCCCTTGGGAGGGAGGACACCAAGGGCGGACTTCACCCTTCAAGGTAATCTCCCGCGGTCTCATGAGGAGGTAATCTCCCGCGGTCTCATGAGGAGTTCGCTGCGGTGGTCATCGAACCGCAACCCCCAGCTCATCTGATCGGTCAGTTGATCCAGGAAGTAGCTAACATCATCACACATCAGCATCATCTCCATGTGGTCAGAATCCAAAGGTGCCCTTTAGCCTTGTGCATCGTTCAGCTTCCGTCAATTCTAGAAAGAGATATCCTAGTTGCCAGCGAGCCTGTTCTTTGGGAAACTTTTTCCGGGGTTCTTTTGTTAAGCATGATCGGTTAGCTAACTAGAGAAACTCACCTTATACTAGAGAAGGCTGGCTGTTAATTTTGGGCATCCTCCTCAATCTCAAAACTAGGGCTATTATTGAACAGATAACTAACCTATGCGTGGAATTTGTGGACTGGCATTATAGAGACAGAGTCCTGGGCAGAGTTCTAGTAAAGGCTAGATACAAATCTGCAAATGATGTGCCTAGCGAGGTAAGTGTTTAAGTTTGTGCTGAGTTTTCAGAGGTTGTCCAAGGTAGAGGAACTTGCACTTGTGGTCTTTTTTAAGAAGAAATTGAGAGTTGGATCGTGGTGGTCACTCGATTCTAGAAAATGACATAGAGGTGTTGAGTTGGAGGCTGTAGACTTCTTCTGGAATCTTTGCACAAGTGAGGCAAGGGGTTAGTTGAGACCTGTCGAGGAGTGATCCTCTCTAGCGGGTGATCGAGAGATCCCCTCTTGTGAGTTCGGCCGGGGGAAAGGGCGCGCTGATCGAGATCGTGTATCCGCCTGGAGTTCTTCGAGACCGTGCGCGAGCGCCAGGATTATACAGATTCAGGCCGCTATGGAGCATAATACCCTACTCCTGTGTGTGGGATTTATGGTTCAGTGTTACAAAGGTTCCTAAACTCCAGGGAGCACTCTCACTCTTCTTCCCATGGGGTTTAGGCTAACTAAAAGTCATCCCTTTCTTCGGTGGGCAAGGTCCTCCTTTTATAGTTCAAGGGGATACCATATGCACCGCCTCTACCTACTCCTTCACGGGAGGGGGACCCACTCCGCTTGGATCGGACCACATTCGTGCCTTCGCCTGGAAGCTAAGCAGCCGTCCGTCCTCGAGTGGGGCCCAACGCCGCCCCCCGTCTGACACGGGGGGACACCCTTGTCATTTCCCCTTAAATGAATGGAGACTTTTGGCGGTCCATCTCACGTGGAGGGGGCTCTAGATGATGCTTCGATGGGATGGGGCATACCTGCCCCCACTTCGCCGAGTACAGGGCGGAATGTGGGGGCACCGCCGCCCATCCGATCAGACGTGACCGGTGATAGGCCGGTCACAGTTCGGTCACGCCCGATTGACGTGGGTCAATCGGGCAGCGCCGCACGTCCGCCCTTACCGCATTAAATGCGGTGAGGGACGGTTGGGACGCTGCGCATTGATGGCGGTTCAGCCTGGGTCTCCGCCCCACTGGCTCCCCCCGCCACGTGGCGGTTGGGTGAGGGCCTCGGGGCGAGGCAGCGCGAGGGCCCGAGAGGCGTGACGTGGCACCCCGAGGCCCCCTGGCTTCCTCTGCGTCGTCCGTGGTGTGGGGGGAGAGCCAGGCTGTAGGGCCGCGTGGCTGGACGGGAAGGAGTCTATAACATCCTGAAAATTTACAATTTTCTAATTATGCATTATGCCGGTTCTTATGTTCTTATTAACATCTTAGACCTAGGAAAATATAATTAGAGAGAGACCTCCTAAAACTAACTTGCATAAAATTTCTTTGTTTATTTAAATTCTTTTATGACTTTTATTTAAAACCTATCTTCAGTTATTTCGTGATTTGATACTTCCTTTTTACCATGATTTTCTTTATTTAAATTTATTTAAAAACCCCTTTATGAATTGTGGTCCAAGAAACCTTCCAATATTCCATTAGAACCTAAACCACCACAATTCCGATTCCATTGGAATTAATTGTTAACCCAACCCTTTGATCTTAAACCCATCATTTGATTCCAAACCTATCCTTAGTTTCCTTTCCAAATTCCAAATATCCAAATATCTCCTTTTGATCTAGCCGCCAATTTAATTCTTGTGACTTGATCCCTTCCCGGCACGAGAATAATATTATTATAAATATTGCTCTTGTGCTAAGAAAATAGATTATATCTTTGTTATCCAAATTTCCTATTAGCCTCAAACAATTCTTTGAAACCCATGCCATATATTTTGAGGCTAAAACCCTACTTATCCTTCTCTAATTATCTTCTTCCCACCTTCCTATTTACACATTCAATTTTATTCATATATCCCTTACCCTTTCAATTGAGTGCATCAAATAAATTCCATTATATGCTACCTCTAAAATATTGCACTCAAATAATTAGGAAATCTCTCTTTGGAAATTATCTCCAAAATAAATTCATCTCAAAGGTTAGACACTTAAATTTCTTCCAAATATTAATTTGGATTTAAACTCCATTCCTCAATTCCCTACACAAATTAGAAAGCCTTCCTATTCATTTGGGCCCAATTTTCCCTCTCTTCCTTCGGCCCAGACCGGCCCAAGTCGGCCCAGCACCTCCAACTCAAGCCGACTCCCTGCTCCTCCTCCCGTGGGCGCTTCCAGGCGCCGCCACCGTGCGCCATTACTGCCGCCGTGCACGACTCAGCTACCGTCGCCTCCATCTTGCCGTCGACGCGAAGGAACCGCCACCCGGCGTCAGCTACACTTCATTCCGCCGACGTCAGCAACAGGGATGAACCGCCATCGTCGGCCAATCAGAGGACAGAGCCGGCGCCGTCATTCTTTCCTCCACGTCGCTGCAGCCGTGTCCTCATCGTCCTTCTCCTCTGAACCGCCATCAGCCACCGCCTCTCGCCGCCTATAAATATAAGGCGAGCCCTCCCCTTTTCTCCACACATCAACAGAGCCTCGAGCTCCCTTTCTCTCTCTCCATCCATGGTCGATCGTCGACGCCGTCGGTCGATCTCCCCATCCGTAGCTCCACCTCCCCTATCCTCGCGCCACCGGCTTCGCCTCCATCCGGCGAGTCCTTTTTTCCCCTTTCCCCTTTCCCTCCACCTCTAAGTCAAGCCACCACCGCCATCATCCATGCCGGCTCGAGGTGAGCCCTTGCCGCCGCCGTTCCGGCTATATATCTCTCCCTCTTGGCCATCCACCGACCTTCCCAAGTGCGCGTCGCTCGGGAACACGCGTGGCCGCCGCCTTCGAGGCCGTTCATCCACCGGAGCATCGGCGCCCCTCCTCTTCCTTCTCTCTGGAAGAGAAGAAAAAGCAGAAGGAAGGAAGGAGGAAGAAGAAAGAGAAAAGAAGAAGAGACAAAGAACTGACAGGTGGGCCCCTGTACAGTACTATTTCGTAATTTCCCTATTTAATTCAAATTCTATTCTTTAGAAGCCCATATCTCCTAAACCGTACATCCGATTCCAGTGAAACTTGGACCTAAATTCATATAAAGTCAAAATCAACATTTTGATATCAAATTTGCTATTTTAATATTTTACTTGAATTTATTCAAATACTGTTTGAATTTATATTTGACTTTTCAAATATTTTCTTTTATCCCAATTACCCTTTAGCCACTAAAAAGCCGCCGGTTGAAACTTTACGCCTTCCATGGGGACGTTCGGGGTTTTCTATCCCCGACGTCAAACCGTTGGTTGTAAAGCCCGGTATAAACCAAACCTAAGGTCGAAGTGCTGCTCCTGGCACCCCACGCCTTGATGCGTATAGCGGTCGGAGCTTCACTATTCCATTGACCTCCACAGCACGCCGCACAGTTAGCTCATGTCGTCAACATCTTGAACCAGACTAAGACTATGATCGCTGCCTCGGTTCCGGCCAACTCCGCAAGTACCCGCACCCCGACTGGTAGCCGAGTACCTCCTCTTCGATCTCAAGATTATCACCAGCCAAGCCTCAGCGTCGCCGGTGCCGGACCTAGTCGCAGGAGCAGGGGACATGGTGAGCGATCTGTCCGCTCGCCTCCCGAACGACATAGGGAGCGTCGAGTTGAACGACCACACTCCCCACATCGAAGGCGCCCCGTCGATCTTCGCGACACCATCAACCAGCGCCGCGCAGCAAGAGGCCATACTCCCCATCATTCACCAGATCGCTACGACGACGATATGGACGGAGTTGCTGCCTTCACAAATGATCTGCATCGAGTGGATTGGCCAGCCGGCTTTAAGCCGACTGGAATCGAGAAGTATGACGGCACCACCAACCCTGAGTCTTGGCTCACCGTCTATGGTCTCGCAATCCGCGCAGCAGGAGGAGACAGCAAAGCCATGTCGAATTATCTGCCTGTGGCCTTAGCGGATTCTGCCCGGTTGTCACATCCTGATTTTCGTTTCAGGATTTATAAATTATTTAATAAATTATTATTAGAATTTATATTAAATGTTCATTAATTTACTAGTGAAGTTAAATGTGGGAAATAAAATTTCCTAAATATAAAGCATGGATGGATTTAATTTTTATTAAATTCTTCATGGTTAATTATACTCTCTGGAACTTTCTCGGATTTTTCGGAGCTCAATTCCTAATTTTAATCATACAAAGAGAAGTTCAGCAATTATTTAAATATTAAATTAATCATTAAATGGTCTGATTGTAATTTTGTTAAGTACTTTGAGTGACCAAGTATTTTCAGGATTTTTCTTGAAATTATTTGAGCATTGGAAGTATTTTTAACAATTCAAAGATCATCTCATTGATTAATTTATTATTTTGGAAGTCCTTTGTTGCTCCCTTCCGGCCCAGCCCAAAAGTCTTCTTGACCTCCCCCGCGCTACTGTTCATCTTCCACCTCCGGCCGGTTGCAGCCGTGCCCGAGCCGGCCGATCGAGCCGCCTTCCGCCTCCGAATCCGCCCCAATCTCTCCACTTTTAGTCCGGGTTTTTGAGGGGTTTTTATCCTCTCGTTCTCCTCTATCTTTACCCCCAAAAATCGGAGCAAATCGTTGAGTATCTTGCCCGAATCGAACTCGTTTTCGAGTTTATCTCTAAAACCGAGTTTTTGTTTTCCCGGATCGATTTCTTGCGGGAGGAGTCCGATCTCTTCAATCCAAGGCTTTAAATAGGACCCCCTAGTCCTCCTCTTTCGTTTGCCCCAACTCCCGTCCTCTCCCGTGCCTCCTAGCCGCCGCGCCGCCGCTGCTTAGCCTCGCCGCCGCCGCCAGCCATCTCCGGTTGCGCCGCCACGCCGCCTCCACCGTCGCCGTCGCTTGCCGTCGCCGCCGTTGGTTTCGCCAAGAGGTGGAGAAGCTCGGCCGCCACCTCTCCTTCGCCGCCGGCCGCCATAGCCCGTCCCCACCGGCCAACCCGAGCCGCCGCCGTCGCCTCCCCGTCGCCGGCCGTCGTCTGTCGTCGTTTGGCACGAGGGTGAGTATCGTTGGGTTCGTCTCGTCGTCCTCTACGTGTACATGTCCTCCAAAATCCCGGCCGATCACCCTAGCTCCGGCGAGGTCGCTATCCGAGCCGGCCGCCATTGATGACGTCATCATGACATCATCATTTTCCCCTTTTCTAGTTTTTCTAATAGATTAAATCTTCGGAAAATCATAACTAAATAACCGTAGATCCGTTTCAGGTGGTTCAAGTTGCTAAATTTTTCTAAAATCAAGATCTACAAGTTAAAAATATCCATATGTACTGTTTATGCTTGTTTTTGTACTATTTTGTTGAATTTTGTTCTTTCGCTTTAGTTTCCGACGTTCCGGAGAAGAGCGTTTTCGTTGAGGAAGGTTCGGAAGTGTTTGCGGAAGCTCAAGGCAAGTCACACAGATCCCAAATAACCCTTTGAGCATGTTGAACCCATTTAAAGCTATTATTTTATTTCAACTATGTATTGTTTTCGAATGTCATCGGGTGGTGAACCTTTCCCAATTAATTAATGGCCTAAGATGACTTTATTTTCCTATGGGTTATAATTTGATTAGCATGAACCTTATATATTGGATTGGTTCAGCTAAATGCTATATGTATGTGTGCTTAGCCATGCTTAGAAACATTAGCTAACTAAAGGGGTTAATTATAAACTATATTATATTATATTATTATTATGGTTATATTTAATGGTCGCTCACGATGGTTAATCGTGTGATGTTAATTAATTGATAAATAAAATCTGGTTAAGGTGGGTTGTGAGCATATGGTTTTGATGGTTGTGCTCATGACAATTAAAGACCGGTTCGCGAGCTACTGTTGTGAGACATTTACCATACCAACCACAAGCCAGCATGGGCAACGGCTTTACCTTTTGTATAGCATGATTCATTGCGGGGTGCCAGACTATGAAGCGGCGAGAAGTCCGTGGGGGTCGCTGGGGAGTCCATTGCCTCTGGTTTTGAGGGGGAGATTATGATCCAGGAACGGTGCACTGTTTTGAGTTGTGTTGGTACTGTCACGATTTCCCCCTTTGCAATGCCGTGGTGGTATTTCGGGGCATGGCAACATATGTGGAATCGTGTCTTGTGGGTACAGTGGTACACATCTGGCCAGAGTAAAACTATTCGAATAGCCGTGCCCGCGGTTATGGGCGAGTTGAGCAATGTTTTTCGTGATTAGTCTCACACCTCTCACAATAATTATGGATGTTATAACTGGTAATAATTTGCTTAGCTCCTGGTTTGGAGTTAGATCTGTACAGCCGGGTATGGTTGTTCAGGATGGTTGGGCCTGTGCAGCATGGGTGTGTTGCTCAGTGTTGATTAAAATTTCTGATTAATTACTCCACTGTTTTACTTCTCTTAAATGTTTTGCTAAATGCTGCTTTTGCAAATGAGCCTATATTATGCCATCCTTTGGTATCCTTGTGCACTTGCATATTTGCTGTGTGGCTTGTTGAGTATGTCATATGCTCATTCTTGCAATAATCATCAAACCTCAGTTGAAGATAAAGGATCCAGAAGGAGAAGACGTTTAGCTTATACCCCAGTTGAGCTGCCTGTGGGAGTGGAGCTGAAGCCATCGCTAGATCGTTATTCCGCTGCTGTTTTCTTTTCTTTTGTAAGTATGTAACGTTATTATTAAGATGGATTTGTATATTAAATTGTCAGTTTGTGTACCTCGGCTGATTCTTGGACGAGGATTTTGTGCACAAATAAGTTCGGAAATTACTAGTGAATTTCCGGGCGTGACACCAGTCCTGGCTTCACGGGCTACCCCGCGGCACAATCGGATCATGGGCAGAACTATGTGACCACTTCATCGCCAACTTCCAAGGCACTTTTGAACGCCCTGGTACACACTTTGATCTCTATAACATCATTCAGAAGTCTGGAGAGTCCCTTCGAGATTACATCCGACGCTTCTCTGAGCAATGCAACAAGATCTCCGACATCACCGACGACGTCATCATTGCCGCCTTTACTAAAGGTATTCGCCACGAGGACCTAGTCGGCAAGTTCGGACGCAAACCTCCCAAGACGGTTAAGCAGATGTTTGAAAAAGCCAACGAGTATGCCAAAGCCGAAGATGCTATTACTGCGTCCAAACAGTCGGGCACCACTTGGAAGCCGAAGAAAGACACGCCGGCCGTAGGAGGGAGTAGAAGTAACAATCACAAGGATCGCAAGCGTAAGCCCGAAGAACTTGTGGCGACAACTACTCCATCTTCCCGACAACGTTCCCGCGTCAACACCTTCGACAAGATAATGAACTCCCAATGTCCGCATCATCCCAACTCCAACCACGCGGCCAAAGATTGCTTCATCTACAAACAATTTACGGAGCAATACGCCAAGAACGCACGTAAGCCTTCAGACGGGGATCAAGGCACATCAAAGAAGAAAGATGATGAAGACGATGCCCCGACTGGTTTTCAGGATCATCGCAAGGAACTCAATCACATCTTCGGCGGACCCCTGGCTTATGAATCTAAGAGAAAGCAGAAGCTAACCGAACGGGAGATCAGCGCAGTTCAGCCCAACACACCCCAATACCTTCGGTGGTCAGAGATAGCAATTAAGTTCGACCGCTCGGATCATCCCGACCGAGTGGTCCACCCGGGGCGGTACTCCCTGGTACTAGACCCAGTGGTTCGTAACGTCAAGCTCCAAAGAACTCTCATTGATGGTGGCAGTGCACTCAACATCCTTTTCGCCAAGACCCTGGACGATATACAGATCCCTCGTACGGAATTAAAGCCGAGTAATGCACCCTTTCACGGTGTCATCCCAGGATTATCTGCTACGCCACTCGGCCAGATCACTCTTTCGGTTACTTTCGGTACTCAGGAGAATTTCCGCACAGAAAAAGTTTGTTTCGAAGTTGCTGATTTTGAGACAGCGTATAATGCTATACTCGGACGACCGGCCCTGGCCAAATTCATGGCCGTCCCACACTACACCTACATGATGATGAAGATGCCTGGTCCTCGAGGAGTCATATCCCTACGGAGCGACATCAAGCAAGCCGTCACATGTGATAAAGAAAGTTGCGAGATGGCCCAGACCCGTGAGATCACACTCGCCCGAGAAGAGATCCGACTGGCTGCGACCATGGCAAGCGAAGGAGAAGTGCCTGCGACCAAGATGTTGAAGACCGAAGAAAGCGACGCCAAGACTAAGAAGATTCCACTAGATCCCTCCGATCCTTCCAAAACTGCTGTAATAGGCGCTGAGTTAGATTGTAAATAGGAAAGCGCGCTCATCACATTTCTTCAGAATAATAAAGATATTTTTGCGTGGAAACCATCTGATATGCCTGGTATTCCCAGAGAGGTGATTGAGCATTCTTTACATGTCAAGGACGACGCCAAACCTATCAAACAACGACTCCGCCGTTTTGCACAAGATAGGAAGGACGTGATCAAAGAGGAATTAACCAAGCTGTTAGCAGCGGGCTTCATCAAAGAAGTCCTCCATCCCGATTGGCTGGCTAACCCAGTCCTGGTTCGGAAGAAGACCGGGCAATGGCGCATGTGTGTCGATTACACCGACCTCAACAAGTCTTGCCCTAAAGATCCTTTCGGGTTACCTCGCATTGACCAGGTAGTTGACTCAACGGCCGGCTGTGAGCTGCTCAGTTTTTTGGATTGCTACTCGGGGTATCATCAGATCCGACTAAAAGAATCCGACTGCTCGAAGACCTCATTTATTACGCCTTTTGGGGCCTACTGCTACATCACCATGCCCTTTGGATTGAAGAACGCAGGAGCAACCTATCAACGCATGATTCAGAGATGTTTTTCAACTCAGATCGGCCGCAATGTTGAAGCTTATGTTGATGATGTAGTCGTCAAGACCAAGCAGAAGGATGATCTGATTGCGGATTTAGAAGAAACCTTTGCAAGCATCCGCGCTTTCAGGATGAAACTAAACCCTGAAAAGTGCATCTTCGGAGTGCCATCAGGGAAGCTACTTGGATTTATGGTGTCTCATAGAGGCATACAGGCCAATCCGGAGAAAATCAACGCCATCATCAACATGAAACCGCCGAGCTCCCAAAAAGATGTCCAAAAGCTGACTGGTTGCATGGTGGCACTCAGCCGGTTCGTTTCACGACTTGGCGAGCGGGGGATGCCCATTTTCAAGCTGCTGAAGAAAACTGACAATTTCCAGTGGGGACCCGAAGCACAAAAAGCCTTTGAAGACTTCAAGAAACTTCTCACTACTCCACCGGTTTTGGCCTCGCCACATCCGCAAGAGCCGCTGCTGTTATACGTGTCGGCGACCTCTCAGGTTGTGAGCACGGTCCTGGTTGTCGAACGTGAAGAAGAAGGCCATATTCAAAAATTCCAACGACCAATCTACTTCGTTAGCGAGGTTTTGGATGACTCCAAGACAAGATATCCTCAGGTTCAGAAGCTACTATATGGTGTCTTAATTACCGTCAGGAAATTATCTCATACTTCCAAGGTCACTCGGTTACGGTGGTCACATCGTTTCCACTCGGGGATATACTTCATAATCGTGAAGCAAATGGACGAATCGCAAAGTGGGCCTTAGAATTGATGTCCTTGGATATATCCTTCAAGCCACGAACTTCGATTAAGTCCCAAGCTTTAGCCGATTTTGTCGCCGAGTGGACCGAGTGCCAAGAAGACATGCCCGAGGAGAACATGGAGCACTGGACCATGCATTTTGATGGGTCGAAGAGGCTCTCAGGCACTGGAGTTGGGGTTGTTTTGATCTCCCCGACTGGAGAAAGATTGAGCTACATACTGTGGATACATTTTTCTGCATCTCACAACGTGGCGGAGTATGAGGCGCTCCTTCACGGACTAAGGATTGCGATCTCTTTAGGAATCCGCCGTCTGATAGTTCGTGGAGATTCTCAGTTGGTTGTTAACCAAGTCATGAAAGAGTGGTCTTGTCTAGATGATAACATGATTGCTTATCGACAAGAGGTACGCAAGTTGGAAGATAAATTCGATGGACTTGAGCTCACCCATGTCCTTCGACATAATAATGAGGCAGCAGACAGACTGGCCAATTTTGGCTCAAAACGGGAAGCAGCCCCTTCTGATGTGTTCGTCGAACATCTTTACGAACCAACCATGCCCAAGAAAAGGAACAATTGAAGCCACGGACACTCAAGACGTAAGCATGATTGAAGCCGATTGGAGAGAGCCCCTCATAAGATTTTTGACCAAACAAGAACTCCCTCAAGATAAAAATGAAGCCGAGCAGATTTCCAGGCGTAGCAGACTCTATGTTATTTACGAGACCGAGTTGTACAAGAAAAGTCCATCAGGAATCCTGCAATGCTGTGTATCTTTGGAAGAGGGAAGGCAACTGCTAAAAGATATTCATTCAGGCATATGTGGTAATCACGCTGCTGCACGAACCATTGTTGGCAAGGCTTATCGGTAGGGTTTTTTCTGGTCCACAGCTATCTCCGACGCCGACAAAATTGTGCGAACATGTGAGGGTTGTCAATTCTTTGCCCGACAAACTCATTTACCAGCTCAGGAGTTGCAAACCATCCCGCTGTCTTGGCCGTTCGCGGTTTAGGGGCTTGATATGGTCGGCCCATTCAAAAAGGCGGTCGGTGGTTATACTCATCTCTTTGTAGCTGTGGATAAATTTTCCAAGTGGATTGAAGCCAAACCAGTCATTACAATCACCGCAAGACAGAGCTAGAGATTTCTTTATCAATATTGTACATCGGTTTGGGGTACCAAATCGTATCATTACTAATAACGGCACTCAATTCACCGGCGGAGTATTTAAAGACTTTTGTGAAGACTTTGGCATTAAAATTTGTTATGCCTCCGTGGCACACCCCATGAGTAATGGACAAGTCGAGCGCGCCAATGGCATGGTACTTCAAGGGATAAAAGCATGAGTTTTCGACCGACTGCATCCCTATGCTGGCAAGTGGGTAGAACAGCTGCCGTCCGTACTTTGGTCTCTACGCACTACTCCCAGTCGGGCTACCGGCCAGTCGCCGTTCTTTTTGGTTTATGGTGCAGAAGCAATGTTGCCAAGTGAGGTAGAGTTTGAATCCTTTCGATTTCGCAACTTCCGGGAGGAACACTACGAAGAAGATCGAGTGGACGATATCAACCGACTGGAAGAAGCCCGCGAAGCAGCCTTAATTCAGTCGGCTCGGTACTTACAAGGGTTGCGCCGTTATCATAATCGGAATGTTCGATCGTGAGCCTTTTTAGTCGGCGACCTAGTTCTGAGAAAAATTCAAACCACACAGGATCGGCATAAGTTATCTCCCTTGTGGGAAGGACCGTTCATAATTGCTGAAGTCACTCGACCAGGTTCTTATCGACTCAAGCGCGGAGACAGTACTCTTGTCAACAATTCGTGGAATATTGAACACCTTCGTCGATTTTATGCTTAGGCATTTCTTTTGTATTCTCCTCTTTGACTGCTAACATCAAGTTTTTTCTTGAAGTTTTCAGTCGGGGGCTACCATAATAATAATGGAATATGATTTTTATCAATTCAATTTGCTTACTTGATTTATCATTGCCCTGCTTGATTTTTTGGCTTAGTCAATGAGGACTGAAAGTTTTTAATAACTTTTGCGGGTTTTAGGCTCAATAAGGTTTGACAAAGGCTTTTAAGAAATCAGGAGCTAAGTTTGAAATATCTAGCACAGCATAAATTCATCAGTATTGTACAAATTGAGCTTCCATCATCATCATCATTATCATCATCATCAGAATCACTGTTATAATATAATACTTTTAGTGTCCGTTTTTTCATCATCGGAGTTATCAGACCCAGTCGGCCGAAGGTCAATGTTCTGGAATCTCTCAACTACGTCAACAGCAATCTTGTCAGCAGCTTTTTGCGCATCATTGATGAGGTCGAGGGCTTTTCTTCGCTCGTCCCGTCCGCATACCCATCAATGGCGTTGATATCGATTTTCGGGTATAAAGATTTGGTCATAGCTAATGCCATGCTTGCTCCCATACTTCCAGCCTCCTTGATATTCTTGAAGTAAGTATCCGGAGCGATTCTTAGCTTGTCGAAGATTTCGGAAGCGTCAAATGTACTTGGACCGTTGTCATTAAAGAACATGGCTTGGACGAGTGGGGTAGCGGCATTAGCGACTTCATCCCTGGCCCCTTCAAGCCTCTTGATCTTGTTGACCAAGACATCAAACTGTGCCTGAGACTTGATTTTGCGATCTGCATGAATAGATTCGTATCAACAAGTGGGTATAAGGACATGAGGAATCAATTACCAGTACCTTCATCTTTTAGGGCCGAGTCCCTCTGCTTCGCTAGTTCGGCTTTGTCCTTCTCCAGAGCCTGGACCCGCTTCTCTAAATTGGAAATCCTGGCGGCTTGCACTGTATTGCTTCTTGATTAATTAATATGACAAGGAAGGCTGCACGAGTACATCAGACAGAGATGGTATTTACCTTTGGACGAACCACTCAATTCATAGTTGGATTCTTGAAGCTCGGAGATTCGATTCCTCAGATCATGCTCAGTTTTCCTCGCGAGCTCTTTAGTCTCATGTAGCTGGCTTCTAGTGGCTTCAAGAGTTCCAAGATGAGGAACTAGTTTCTCAAGAGTTGTGGTCTTCGCCTCATTCCTGAGATGGATTCTCTGCAATAAGAATTTATCGGCGTTTAAAGCTGTGTATAAAGGGACTTACATTTACAATGCGAGTAGCCTGGTTGAGTGCCTTTTTCAGCAAGCATACTTCCTCATCTTCTTTTTGCTTGCTTATCATGATTCCCTGTGGTTGCATATCATCGTCCCACCACTTGACTAAAATAGGCGGGCGAGATTCTTTAGCTGATTGTATCCGGAGAACTTCTTCTTCACCGCCAATCATTGGGCCTGGTATATTCATGAGTAAGGTAAGACAATTGGAGAAAGTCTATCGAATCAGAATAGGCTCAGAGGATGAATTTACCTGTGATTATCTCTGGTCGGGGACGAGCAGGTTCTTGAGCTTTAGCAGAAGTGCTAGGCCCTGGATTGATGTTGGTATCCTTTTTTAGAGGGCTGTCGGTTTGAGCTTCTACTTCGGGTATATCCCTATGCGATTCTGCACCAGATTAGTCTCCAGTCGGGGGCTCCTGGTTAGCTCCAACTCCAGCCTTGGCCGACCGGTTTTCAGTCGGAGGTTCGTTGCTGGGTTCTACATTATCGGTTGCCGACTGATTGCCATTCGGGTCATCTTTTGTAGTCGGCTCAGTTTCTTTTGAAGGTCCCATTTTCATGTTAGTCGGATCAGAGTCTTTTCCAGAAGGATCTATGTCAGATGGCTTCCTACAAGTTTGAAGTTGTTCTATCAGTACTATTTTAATAATGAGTGAACATTAACATAGATAAGATCGCCAAACGATTTGCACCTGGAAGATTTCCTGATTTTCGGCACGGGACGACTAGATGTTTTCTTCTTCGGATTTGCCTGCTTCGGCTGTTTTCTAGTCGCTTCTTTATTACTGGATTTTTCAGCATCATCACCTTCATCATCACTCAAGGCCAATTTCCTCTTGCGGGAATCCAACTGGCCGGCTGAATTAGAGGTGTCGGGCTGAGCTGCAGACCAGATCTTTGGTCCCCCGCTTCCCTGACCAGTTTGACGGCGAGGTGATCGGCGCTGAGTGATTGGGGGGTCCGACTTCATCAAAGCGAATTCCTAGACATAATATCTTCCACTGTCAACTGATTCAACAAAAAGACAAGATTATATTTTGAGAAAGTTTGTAGTGTTTGACTACGTACCGGCGGAGGAGGGTTGAATGCATTGAATGGCACAACTGGCAGCAGATGTGAATAACTGACGACGATAGCATTTGAGAAGATCTTGTACATCCTTTCCTTCATGACCTTAAAGTCAAGAGAGTCTGGATCTTCACGATTCGGATCATGTTTGCCGTCAAACTCAAAAGCTGTGCGGGATCTTTCTTTGATTGGCGCTAACCGACTTTTGATGAAGTGCCGAGTGATTTGCTCTCCTTGCAAACCCTGTTCCTTCAGCTTTATAATGCGCTCCATCAGTTCCACTGCTTGAGCAGCCTCATCTCCCATAGGCAATGAATTCCATGTGTCCTGGTAGACCGGAGGGAGACAAGAGTACTCGGGAAGTGCTTGTTCAGGATTTTGAACGTAAAACCAGTTTGCGTGCCAGCCTTTGTTTGAGGTCTTGAAGGGCATGGAGAAATACTTTTGGCTTAGAGTTCCTCTGAGTTGGAAACCAGCGCCCCCAACAACGCATGGTTTGCTCTTGTTCGGCTGGTGCTTGAGGAAGAAGATGCGGCGGAAGAAAGCAAAATGAGGCCTAATGCCCAGAAAAGCTTCGCAGGCATGAATAAAATTGGCGATATGCACTATGGAGTTTGGATTAAAATGATGCAGGCTAATTCCATAGAAGTTTAGAATTCCTCGGAAAAATCTTGAAGTTGGAAGAGAAAACCCGCCGTAAAAGAAGTGAGAAAATACCACGACCTCGTGTGTATCGGGGGTCGGGAACACCTCGCCGAACGCTGGTCGCCACCCGATGATCTCCTTCACTGGAAGAACGCCGTGCGCCACCATTTCTTTCAGATTCTCCTCCGTCACATTGGAGGGTGCCCACTGACTCTCGAAACTTTCTCTCTCTTCCGCCATGGATGCGAGTTGAATGGTTTGATTTGGTCCGAGATATAGCTGGAGGGGAATGAGGAATCGGTGCGGTGGACGCGCGGAGAAGTTTCGTGGGATTTTTGGGAATGGATTGGGGCGGATTGATGAACCCTAGCTTCGTCGGCTTAGTTTTGTACTGTAGCGAGGAGTGGGGAAATGGCGAGAGTTTCGGCGGGGAAGACGAAGTGTCGCTTGGACTTCGGTGTTTTGTTAGGGTATCGGGAGTACTAATGGGCCTGGGCCTGTACAGTACTTCAGCCCAATATTATTACCAGCGTGGCCCGTTGTGATCCCTAGGGACTTAGGCGCTTTTTGCTTTGGCAATTTGTGCTCATAATGATGTGACCCGATGCTGCTAAAATCCTTTTTGATGCAGTTAGATAATTCTTTGGAAATACTACGATGTGAATAAAAAGGTGCCCAACAGAAAAGTGTTATACTAATTTTGTAGGCCTTTTTAGGCTGCAAATGCTGTTCGGGTTTTCTTGAGATGATTGGTTTTAATGCAGTCATCCATTTGGCATGTTATATGCTTATTTTGATTATGGCATGAGTCATAGCCTAGGCTATTTATACTCATCTTTTATCAAATTTTATGCCACGTTTGATAGGTCTTTTGAGAGTTTTTACTCGGCCTTTTATCATCTGTGTTGATTTATAAACCTTTAGAGTGCTTTTCGCTCGGGTTTTTCTTTATGTTCCTTTGGCGTATTAAAAGCAGTCGGCAGAAGGTTTTATCAGATGCTGCACATGCTTAGCCTTAGACCGTTTGGTTTAAAACCACTCAGATGGATGTCTTGATGCACTCTGACTATATGTTTAGTTTTATTTAACTAACCACATAGTCGGGGGCTACACCTAATTAGGTGCATCTAGTCGATGCACCTGATTTTTTCTATTTTTCAGCCCTTCACAGTCTTTGATTTATTACTCGGGAGGCCGAAACAGAGGAAGTTAAAGCACTCGGATTGTCTTGTTGGATTATGCTAGAAGACTATTTCGTCGACTGTAAAGAGGTCTCAGGGGCTACTGTGGAGATTATGGATACCCCATACCTATACGTCATGTATAATTGACTGGGTATGGGGTGCTATGTATAGATAGAATATCTTTAAAGGGACTCGGGTTAAATATTAAACTTGTATGTCAAGGAAATATCCAGGGTTCTAGTCGGTTACGATTGTATTTTCTCTGTAACTACCTATTCCGTTAGGGATATGGTCTGTACTTTGTAATACGGACTCCTCCCCTATATAAGGAGGGGTCCGGGTGCCTCTCGGGGCACGATTTTTTCCCTAGATCATACGATCAATAATACACTCGGCGGAATCATCCCTGGACAGGAGTAGGGTATTACTTCTTGAATAAGAAGGCCTGAACCTGTATAAAATTCCTTGTCTTCAAATCCATCCACTTTCCTAGCTTGATAGCCACCCCTTTTAGTATTGCCGAAATCTTGTTTCGACATCACTACTCCCTCGACCTCCACAGCACACCGCACACTAGCTCTTGGGCTCTGTGCGATCCTAGCCGCTCTGCTGTCACTTATGACCGTAGAGTAATACTATTCAAACCCGTACAATCTCCCAACTCACTTGTCGTTATGCTGCTTGACTGCGGCATCGACTGGACGAGCTGATATTTAGCCGGCATGCTACCCAACCTTAGCATCAGCTAACCAACCCAGATAATTAGTCGTTATGCCTTAGCATCGGCTAACCAACTCCAAATATCTAGCCGTCGTGTTATCCAACTCTAGCACCGGCTAGAAAACCAAATCCACCAAATTAACCCCACCTATCTATTTTATCCTTTCCCTCCATTCCAACCTTTAGAAACCAAAACCTCTCTTTTGTTTTTCAAACTAAAATCTATTTTGAACCATTCCCTTCTCCTCTCACCTTGCTCCAATTTTATTTATTCCTTGGCTTTATCGTTTCTTTGTAGCAATTTGCTTATAGGTTTTATTTGCTATCTTTTGGTATTTGTACGTTAGACCGTACAACAAGTTCTATCGGCATCCAAGGAGCTAACGTGGACCCAGATGGCTACGCTGAAGCCGCGGCAAATCTTAAGGCACAAGGCAAGACATAACTAAAATATTGATCATATAGAAAACTTGATATAATCTTCATATTAAAATTTGATGTATAATATCTTACTCTTTTAACATCTCATGGGTAGATGTTATACTTCAAAATAATATTGTGGTAATTATTAATGCTTTCTAGCATTGTTACATGAGGTTATTGAAAGATGCATTTGACATCATTCAATGTGGTTTATTATTCAAATATCTTTACAAACTTAGGAATCCGGTTAAAATAGGCATTTAATAAATTGTGATTGTGAATATTGTGATTATGAATGTTGATAAATGATGAAGATGGTGTGGGGAGTTTGGAAAGTTTTTGGTGGTTTAACCGGATTATAATTACCCCCTAATACCATGGGAAATGACATAGTTGCGTCCATCCACACGACCAAGTAATTGGACTTAGCCTAGTACATTGTCCCACTATATGAAAGACTGTTGGTTGGCTCTATGACTGGTTTTGGGGTGAACATGCGTAAGGAGTTAGGGGGCAGTGTTTCACAACAGTGGGATTCATGAAAGTGTGACGATATAGATACCTTGCCCTAGGCCTGGCAAGAGTTCGACCACTATGATGAACCAGAACCCCACTGTGCAGTAACTAGTAGTAAGTAGGACTCTCGAACGGCTATGGTGTTTTCAGCCTTGCAAACTGTTCTCATTGTGTGGGTAAAGCTGGACAGTCTCTGCAGAGGTGAATTAAATTATTCGAATGTGCCGTACTCCCGGTTCTGTAGTTGTGTCATAAGGGTGATTCCTACTCCTGAAGTATAAGTAGTTTTCAAATTAAAATTTTGAGGACAAGGTTAATATATGATTTTATTACTTATTTACTTTCTCGTTGATTTATTTATTCATATCTCTCACATTTAATTCTTTATAATATGTCTTGCTGAGTACATAAGTACTCACCCTTGCATATTTTCACATATAGAGGATTTCTACTAACAAGAAGACCAAAAGGAAGCGAGATCTACGGCAACAACAAGTTTGTCTAGGCTAGTCTACACTCGAGCTTTTGCCTGTGGAGTTCATTGAGTTCTTTGGAGTTCATTAGTTGAAGTTTAGTAACTTAGGAGTTTGGATTTTTCTTGTATTACAAATAAGGATATATTAGTTTGGATCTTTTCACCCTTTAATAGTTGTATATTTAGCTTGTATAAACAAACCTGTGTAAATAATCGAAAGTTGTTCTGTATATCAATCTGTGCGTGATGGAAATCCTGGACGATCATGAGTGGATTTTTGGGGCACCAAGCCTAAATTGGGTGTCCCCACATTTCCGAAAATGGCTGTGAGGTTGAACTCAGTTTTGAACGTCCGAAAATAATTTTTGGAGTTTCCGAAAATGGCGGTGAGGCCAAACTTAGTTCTGGATGTTTCTGGACTTGTTCAAAAATCATTTCCGGACTTGCCCGAAAATGGCTGAGATGCCAAACATGGTTCTGGATATTTTCGGACTTGTCCGATTTTTTTTTTGGAATTTTCGAAGAAGTCTGTGCAGCCAGTTTCGGTACTGGTCATTTTCAGATATATCCAAATTTTTTTCAGAATTTCCGAAAATCCCAGTTGACTTCTTTGTTATATGCTGTTCTGGAATTTTTGGGACTTGTTCGAAAAGTATTTTCGGAATTTCCGAAAAATAGAATCTTTGTCTATAACGGGTAGATCTTAGGCTATGGCTTTAAATAACCCCCTCCCATTCCAAGTCAAGGTTGCTGGTTTCATTGAATATTTGGTGCTCTTGGCTTGCAACACTTGAGATCTTTTGAGCCTTGCTTTCTTGATTTCCCTCTCCACGAATATTTGAGTTCGGATTTCGTATGTGTGTGAGAGTTGTGATTTCGATTTTGTGTGAGTGCTGATTTGTGAGCACTTGTTTCATTCCCGTAGAGAACCTTGCATCATCTTTTACTCTTGGAGGTTGATGTAACACCTTGAAATTTTCATGAAATAAAACTTGGAAACCAAAACTCCCTATATATATATATATATATATATATATATATATATATATATATATATATATATATATATATATATATATATATATATACACACACACACACGCACACACACATAAACCCTAAGGATTTTATTTTATCTATTTATCTAATTGGGTATTATATTTTTTGCAAAATGAGTGTTGGTCTAATTCTAGATTGGATCCCTGCTGATTGTATCCTTATCTCTAGCTTGGCCTTGTTCCAGAAGTCTAACCCCCTCCCTTTGGTTGGCCCTTCTTTCCTCCCTGGCCCAACTGATAAACCCTGAGTTCCACTAGGGACACTCATGGCTGTTGTTTGGCCCGATCTTTCGGTGAGTTGAGATAATTACGATTTGGGAGAAACGTTGACGACCCGTCTACAACCGTACAAGACGTTGTTGTGTTGCGCCTTAGCGATCGATACACCTCTCCGTGGGTTGTTGATCTAGCCGATGCAGATCAACCTTATTCCAGCAAGCAAATCGATGAAACAAGCAAGAACAAGACAAAAACAATCTGAATTGCAGATAGAATTGAACACAAATGATATGTTGGGGTTCCGTAACGAGCAAACCGGCGATCTAACCAGGATTACACGGCAAAGTAGCAAAGCTAAACTTTAATCTAAAAAAACCCAAGAAACCCTGAAGGGGTTCCAAGCTATTTATGGATATGGGAGAACCCTAGGTCGTCCTCCACCTGGTTGGGGCGCACCCCACATGGGCCCACCTGGGTTGGGGTCCCAAATGAAATTACAAGCCCAAAGGCCCATGATAGGTGACGCAGCACATTGTTTCTTTATTTGCGGATGACTGGGATGGAATTTGGCGATAAGGCTGGATCCGTTGGAAAGAGGACTCTGGGAGCGGCCGTTTGAAGTCAGCAGTGTAGTAGGTGGCCGTTTGAAGTCAGCAGTGTAGTAGGTGGCCGAAGCGGATTCTAGCACTTGGAGAACTTGATCTTGATATCTTCTTGTTCATCCATGATGTGAGCAACGGTTGTATCCGTAGTAGCCGTGATCACATCATCCTCCCCTTCTTCATGGAAAACCGTCTTCGCTTTTTCCATATGGTGCTCCTCGCGTGGTCTATTTTAAAGAACATGCTTCATCCAATCAAAACAAGAGAAACTCGAAGTAATATGGTTAGAAATAACATGTCTCTAACTTGCGAGTTTTTTCCACATCTACAGGAGCTTCTAAATCCGAACATATATAAGCTCTATGCACTAAATATATTTCTCTATCGTTATTTTCACCAAAGATATGAAAAATAGCATTAGTTGGACTTGGCAAATCAGACTTCGCAAATAATTTCTCCTTCAAATTATCGAGCTCACAAAAATCAATTTAAAGAAGTTATCAATTTACGTTCCTGAACTTCATTAGAAATGTGAACAACATGCTTAAAATCAGCACACAAAGAAACACTAGATATAGCATGTTCATTCACTAGTTGTGGCATGGATATAAGTGAAGCATTATCACACAACTCTTCTCTATCACAAGGAAAAGCAAGTAAATCAACTTGTGTCAAAGGCAAATCAGAAGTAGTTTCCACCAAAATTTGCTCTAGATTAGCATGGATAGTGGACAAATGTGACTCATCACAAGCACACTCACCTTATCACAAGGAAAAGCAAGTAAATCAACTTGTGTCAAAGGCAAATCAGAAGTAGTTTCCACCAAAATTTGCTCTAGATTAGCATGGATAGTGGACAAATGTGACACAATCAGAAGCACACTCACCTTGAGTAATATCACCACCATTTAATTTACCTTTTATGCCTTCTTCAGATAATGTAGGTGCATCAGTTTTCTCTTCTTCCTTCGTGAGCGATGGAGAAGGCATTGTTAACAACCAAATTTGGTAATATCGGCATTGGGAAAGAAGATTAGATTGAAGCGAAGTCGGAGGCGGAGATCGAGTTCGGAAACAGAGCAGGGATCGGCTGGAGTCCAGATCGGCTACGATAAGATCGGCTGAGTCTGAGTCGGACTAGGTAAGCCGATGTAACCGATCCTATCAATACAACTTGATGTGTGATGTCGGGTTGGATTGAGGTGCTTCAAGGTGATTGCCGCACATGGATAGAGTCCTGAGGAGGCAATTGTATATATTAATTAGGATGTTTTATATAATTTCCTTAGAGATATGATTGGGCAAAAGTCTGCCGCAAAGACTTATAGTATCTTAGAGTTTGTTAGATATAGTAGTCGTGTCCGTTATGGACATATCTTGTAATTCTCGGGTATAAATAGACCCGAGCCCTATGTAACTTTTAACACATGTTCAATACAATCTCGGCGCATCGCCACCCTTTTACTTTAGTTTTGTTTCGACGAGTTCTTGCTTTCGGGTTGAGCTGCATCGGTTTCGATCTTCAACAGGAGGTAAAACTTGTTATGACGACTTGTATTTTCGGGATTAGTGCTTCCATCTTTATGATACTCTGATCTCGTTTATATAATTCGCCGAGCTATCATATATCTTACATAATCTCTGGCAATACCGCTATCTAATATACAATTGGCTAACATCTGTCGGTAGAAGGCAGCCGACCAGGTTAAATAGCGACGTTGACCTAAATTATATAAGATATTTACCACTTTATGAAACTTCCAGTGGTTTGATTGTCTAGATATTGTTCTTCTTTTCATACTTAATGTTGCATCAGTTAAGTTTGATCTATTAAGTCGTGCTTAGAATATCAACCTCTAGCCTGCCTTCTGGTTGCCGATTAGGGTAGCATCAGAGTTTCAGCCGATCTTATCTGATTTAACTATATTTGCTCTATATGCTTTATTGACATGTTAAATCTGCCCTTTATGCCAAGATATTGCTGTATTTGAATATATTAGGCTTTTGCTTGATATTCTATACCTTTTTTAATATCCTGATATAAAGTAGTATCGGAGTATTACCCGATACATGCTAGATCTATCTGATCGGCTATGCTGTAAACATATATAGTCCTGTTATTAATATATATTTCGGTCTAAGTGATTTATACTGTCTCGGCATGTCGACCGATCTATCCCAATCACTTGATTTAAGTATATGTCGATATAAGGAGTATATATCGTTAACATCTACAGCCAATCGAGTAGATTTAGTTCTTTCTTACTTATTCAAGATTGCCGATCAATACACATATGACATCGGCTCAAAGATAAATGATATGTCATCAGCACTTAGCCGATCGGCTATCATTTATAGATTTAACCGCGATTTCTTTGCTTCTACTTCTTGTTGATTACAGGATCAAATCAACTGGCACGCTAGCACACCCGAAGGCGAGCTTTGGACCTGCACTGGAGTTAAGTAGATCTCCCAGGCCTCGTGTTTTCTGTCAACACGCTTTTGGCACGCCTGGTGGGACCACTAAGAAGTCAGCCAACAATCCTTCCTCATGGCCGAAAAACAACCACCACCACCATCTAGCCCAGGCTCTGTTAAGGAAAAGATGCTGAAGTTGGGATTGACTGACGTCAATGAAGGAAACGTCGTGCCGGTCGATCCAGAAAAATTCACACCTGAGCAGAAGAAAGAGTTTGAAGCAATGTTGCAGCAAGCACAGGATCAGTTCTTGAACTCATTCATGCAGACCCGCAAGGGGACACTTGTTCAGAAGTACAAAATAAAAGTTGTTGCTGATGATCCTGGAACCAGCTCTTCTAAGGATGGAGATGGGAAACAAGCTCCAAACGGCTCGGCTCAGCCGAGTATCAAAGGTGCTACCGATGGCTCTTTAGGAAATCAAGGCGACAATTCTCAAGGGGTCCATGGAGTACAAGGTGACGGGGTGCATGGAGTTCATGGTGACGGTGCTCAGGGGCTGCAGGGAGGAAATCTTAATAGTGATGTGGCACAGGACTTTTTCAATAACTTCCAAGATCGGGTTGATTACGCTGTACATCATGCTTTGATCAATCAGTCTGGGGTGTTAGTCAATACCCTATCAAACATGATGAAGTCAATAGCCGATGGTTCAATAGCTGGACATCAGGCTGCAGGCCCGGTTTATTTGCAAGGAGGTGTTTTTCCAAATTATCGGTCTTTGATTACCGACGTTCAACCATCTACTCAGGCAGTTCCCTCCGTTACACCCGCAACTCAGCCGATGGCACCGGCATCAACTCCCCTACCTGCTACATCAGCTATGGCACCAGGCCAGTCGATGAACCCTCGGCTGTTAATGAGAGAGCATCCACAGCATAGTGGGCAGGTTGCGAATCGGCCAACCCAAGATCAGGTTGCTGCTATGTTTTTGCCGCCTCAACATGCGGTTGATCCAATACAGCAGCAGCCGATTCAGCAACAGCCGATTCAGCAGACACCCCAAATTCAGCAGGTTGTGCAACCAATCCAGCAACAGGTCATGCAACCTGTTCAGCAAACACCACCAAGGCAGCAGCCTCTGCAGCCGATTCAGCAAACGCCGTTGAGACAGCAGATCGTCCAGCCGATCCAGCACCAAGGTTCAGTGAGCGCATCAGCCGGTTTGCAACGCCTGGTGGTCAGCCTGTACAACAACTTTTAAACCAAGTTGTCCTAGAACATTTGGTTCACCACGTACAGCCGTATGGCACAGTAATGCCTCAGGTTGTTCCTGAGCACTTGCTGCACAATATCCAGCCGAACCTTCATAATTACCAAGGGGGTAACCTGAGTTATCAATATCAACCTCCTTCCCCGCAAGCCCAATATCAGCCAGGGGGATTGGTTCAACCTCAGTTTGCATCCCAATACGGTCAGTTCGAGCCCATGCAGCAACAGTCACAAGGCGCAGCTCAGCAACGACCGTGGGCCGATGTAATTGCTGACGTAATGAGGGAACGGTTTGGGCTTAAACCAAAAGAGACTGGAAGCTTGTATCGGCAGTCTTACCCTGAGTGGTTTGAAAGAGTTCCTCTTCCCAATTGGTTCAAAGTTTCGGACTTCTCCAAATTTTCGGGACAAGATGGTGTGTCGACTTATGAGCACATTAGCCGATTCCTGGCTCAGTGTGGTGAAGCATCGGCGGTAGACGCTCTGATAGTTAGGTTATTCCGGTTATCTCTGTATGGATCGGCTTTTACTTGGTTTTCCTCTTTGCCATATGGTTCGATCAACAGTTGGGCCGATTTGGAGAAGCAATCCACAGCTATTTCTACAGTGGGGTTCATGAGATAAAATTATCTGACTTGACAGCGATTAAGCAGCGGCATGATGAACCTGTGCACGAGTATATTCAGAGATTCAGGGAGATGAGGAACAAATGCTTCAGCTTGAGTTTAACTGATGCCCAGTTAGCCGATCTGGCCTTTCAGGGTATGATTGCTCCGATTAGAGAGAAGTTCTCGTCTGAAGACTTTGATAGCTTGTCACATCTGATACAGAAAGTAACCCTACATGAGCATAGGTCTGCGGAAGTTAGGAAGAGCTCTAAGAGAGTTAATCATGTTTGTCCATACATGTATGGATCGGATGATGATGAGGATGATCCTGAAATAGCTGCAGCCGAATGGGTAAGGAGTAAAAAGGTCATACCATGCCAATGGGTGAAAAGTTCTGGAAAAGAGGAGAGGTATGATTTTGATATTACTAAAGCTGACAAGATCTTTGATCTGCTACTCTGAGAGAAGCAAATTCAACTTCCTGCTGGTCATACAATCCCATCGGCTGAGGAGTTAGGCAAAAAGAGGTATTGCAAATGGCATAATTCTGGGTCTCATTCTACTAATGATTGCAAGGTTTTTAGACAGCAGATTCAGGTGGCCATTGAGGGGGGCAAGATTAGGTTTGATGATTCCAAAAAGCCAATGAAGGTCGATGGTAATCCTTTTCCTGTTAATATGGTGCATACAGCTGGCCAAACAACCGATAGGGCCCGCGCAAGGGGTTTTCAGGTGAATTCGGCTAAGATTATCAACAAATATCAGAGGAAGTATGACAAGCAGCAGGAGAAGCATTATGAAGAATATGATGATGGTTTTGATCCTCATTGGGGTTGTGAGTTCTTTAGATTCTGCTGGAATGAAGGTATGAGGTTGCCATCTATTGAAAACTGCCCTGGGTGCAGTGATATTATCAAGAGCTCAAGCCGATCATATAATAGGGGTAATCGGCTAAGGCAGACAAGAGTTTCTGTTCATCAAAGATTGGGTCCTGTGAATCAAGATCATGGCCAAGAAGACAGTGTGGTCAAGAAGAATCAATGGTGTCCTTCTGGTATTTTCACAAAGAATCAAAAGAGAAGGGTTCAAAGACTAAGGAACAGATAACGCCTTCAGGAGGTTGAACAAGAAATTAATCATCGGCTGAGGAAAGCAAAGCCAAGGCAGGAGTGGCGTGTTAAGAATCAGGTTCCTGTAGCCGATGATGTTGCAGCCGATGAGTCAAAGAGGTTGGCAAAAGGGAAGAGTGTTCTGACGGCACCGATTAACATGGTTTTTACCTTGCCAGCCGAATTCGGGATTGATCAAGCCGATGTCGACGAGGTGGAAGAGGAATCGGCTAAGTTGGTTCTGTCACTAGAACAGGCAGTGTTTGAGAAACCCGAGGGGACAGAGAATCGGCATCTTAAACCATTGTATATAAATGGCTACGTTAATGGGAAGCCGATGTCTAAAATGATGGTTGATAGTGGGGCTGCGGTAAATTTGATGCCTTATGCTACGTTCAGGAAGTTGGGTAGAAATGCCGAGGATCTCATCAAGACAAACATGGTGCTCAAAGACTTCGGTGGTAATCCATGGGAAACCAAAGGTGTTCTGAATGTGGAGCTGACAGTCGGCAGTAAAACTATTCCTACTACGTTTTTTGTCATCGATGGGAAGGGTTCTTACAGCTTGTTGCTTGGAAGGGATCGGATTCATGCTAATTGTTGCATTCCTTCAACTATGCATCAATGTTTGATTCAATGGCAAGGCGACAAGATAGAGATCGTGCCAGCCGACAGGTCAGTTAATGTTGCCAGTGCCGATTTAGCTCTTTGGGAGATGGATGGCCTTGATTGTTTATCTGGAAAAGTCTGGGATGGAGATTTTCTAAAAGTATCCGATTCTAATATACAGCCAATTGAAGATGGAGAACCCAAGCTATTATTTTGAGGGCGTCGTGGAGGGTGCAAGTGTCTACACTAAGGATATAGTAGATGATCTCGATGACAAGCAAGGTCAAGGTTTCATGTCAGCCGATGATTTGGAAGAAATAGACATAGGTCCAGGCGATCGGCCAGGGCCGACATTTATTAGTAAGAACTTATCTCCGGATTTTAGAACCAAGCTGATAGAGCTCTTAAAAGAGTTTAGAGATTGCTTCGCTTGGGAGTATTATGAGATGCCTAGACTCAGCCGATCGATTGTTGAACATTGGCTACCTATTAAACCAAGGGTTAGGCCACTCCATCAACCTCCGAGGAGATGTAAAGCCGATATGCTTGAACCTGTCAAAGCTGAGATTAAACGATTGTATGATGCTGGTTTTATTCGTCCTTGCCGATACGCTGAATGGGTTTCTAGTATAGTTCCAGTTATCAAGAAGAATGGCAAGGTCAGGGTGTGCATTGATTTCCAAGATCTGAATAAAGCTACACCGAAAGATGAATACCCAATGCCAGTAGCCGATCAGCTGGTTTATGGATGGGAACGCGGGATATAATCAAATCTTTATGGCTGAAGAAGACTTTCATAAGACAACTTTTAGGTGTCCTGGTGCAATCGGCTTATTTGAGTGGGTTGTCATAACTTTCGGCTTGAAGAGTGCTGGAGCTACATATCAAAGAGCCATGAATTACATATATCATGATCTAATCGGCTGGTTGGTTGAAGTCTACATCGATGATGTGGTTGTTAAGTCTAAAGAAATAGAGGACCACATAGCCGATTTGAGGAAGGTTTTTGAGAGAACCAGAAAGTATGGCCTAAAGATGAATCCGACAAAATGTGCTTTTGGTGTATCGGCTGGCAGTTTTTGGGATTTCTTGTTCATGAAAGGGGGATTGAGGTAACTCAAAGGAGTGTTAATGCGATCAAGAAGATTCAGCCTACGAAGAATAAGACAGAATTACAGGAGATGATCGGCAAGATAAATTTTGTTAGGAGGTTTATTTCTAATTTGTCTGGAAGGCTAGAACCTTTTACACCATTGTTGAGATTGAAAGCTGATCAACAATTTACTTGGGGGGCAGAGCAGCAAAAGGCTTTGGATGATATTAAGGAATATCTTAGCTCTCCTCCTGTTTTGATTCCTCCACAGAAAGGAATACCATTTAGGTTATATTTATCAGCCGGTGAGAAGTCAATCGGCTCAGTTTTGATTCAGGAGTTGGAAGGGAAGGAACGAGTCATATTTTATCTTAGTCGTCGGCTCTTGGATGCTGAAACTCGGTACTCTCCTGTGGAGAAGTTATGCTTGTGTTTGTATTTTTCGTGTACAAGGTTGAGGCATTATCTACTATCTAACGAGTGTACTGTTATATGTAAAGCCGACATAGTCAAATACATGCTATCGGCTCCAATATTAAAAGGAAGGGTTGGGAAGTGGATATTTTCCTTAACCGAGTTTGATCTTCGGTATGAGTCGCCGAAGGCAATTAAGGGGCAAGCTATAGCCAATTTTATTGTGATTCAATCGGCTCGGTTGAAATAGTACCGTGGACTTTATTCTTTGATGGATCGGTGTGTACTCATGGCTGTGGTATCGGCTTAGTCATAATCTCCCCCAGGGGGCATGTTTCGAGTTTGCTTATACTATTAAACCGTATGCGACTAATAATCAAGCTGAGTATGAGGCAGTGCTCAAAGGGTTGCAACTACTCAAGGAAGTTGAAGCCGATACCATTGAAATCATGGGGGATTCTCTGTTAGTAATCAGTCAATTGGCAGGAGAGTATGAATGCAAGAGTGATACATTGATGTTTATAATGAGAAGTGCCAAGAGCTAATGAAAAAGTTTCGGCTGGTTACTTTAAAGCATGTTTCTCGAGAGCAAAATATTGAATCTAATGATTTAGCTCAAGGGGCATCGGGATATAAGCCGATGATCAGAGATGTTAAAGTTGAAATTGCAGCAATGACAGCCGATGATTGGAGGTATGATGTACATCTCAATCGGCTTCTAGGAAATTAAGATATAAGGCATTGAAGTATACACTGTTGGATGATGAGCTTTATTATCGGACGATTGATGGAGTATTACTTAAGTGCTTGAGTGCCGATCAGGCTAAGGTTGCAATCGGCGAAGTTCATGAAGGAATGTGTGGTACTCATCAATCGGCTCATAAGATGAAGTGGTTGCTTTGGCGTGCAGGGTACTTTTGGCTGACAATGCTGGAAGATTGTTTCAGATATTATAAGGGGTGTCAAGATTGTCAGAAGTTTGGAGCAATTCAGCGAGCACCGGCGTCGGCTATGAATCCTATTATTAAGCCATGGCCATTCAGAGGATGGGAAATTGATATGATCGGTATGATAAACCCACCATCGAGTAAAGGACATAAGTTTATATTGGTGGCAACTGATTATTTCACCAAGTGGGTGGAGGCGATTCCTTTGAAGAAAGTTGATTCTGGGGATGCCATTCGATTCGTTTAGGAATATATAATCTACCGATTTGGTATTCCTCAAACTATTACTACCGATCAGGGTTCAATCTTCGTGTCTGATGAGTTTGTTCAGTTCGCCGATAGCATGGGTATCAAGTTGTTGAATTCTTCACCTTATTATGCACAAGCTAACGGGCAAGCCGAGGCATCTAATAAAAGTTTGATCAAATTGATTAAGCGGAAAATTTCTGATTATCCGCGGCAATGGCATACTCGGTTGGCCGAAGCGTTGTGGTCTTATAGGATGGCTTGTCATGGATCGATCCAAGTCCCTCCTTACAAACTTGTTTATGGACATGAGGCTGTTTTGCCATGGGAGGTTAGAATCGGCTCTCGAAGAATGGAATTACAAAACGATTTAACGGCCGATGAGTATTACAACCTTATGGCCAATGAGAGGGAGGATCTGGTTCAGTCACGATTGCGTGCCCTTGCAAAGGTTACCAAGCATAAGGAACGTGTTGCTCGGCACTATAATAAGAAAGTGGTACCTAAAGATTTTTCGGAAGGAGAACTTGTATGGAAGTTGATTTTGCCGATTGGTACTTGTGATAGTAAATTTGGCAAGTGGTCGCCGAATTGGGAAGGACCGTTCCAAATTTATAAGGTTGTGTCTAAGGGAGCGTATATGTTGCAAGGGGTTGATGGTGAAGTCTATGAGCAAGCGCTCAATGGCAAGTATTTGAAGAAATATTACCCAAGTGTGTGGGTTAACGCATGATCGGCTAGTATTGCCAATGCATGACAGCCGATGTGTTTACATCGCCTTGAGATGGCTGATATGGTTATATCGCCCTTAGTTGTTTTTATGATGTAATCGGTTGTGGTTTGCCGATGAACAATGGCCAATATTGTTATATCGCCCTTAGTTGTTTTCGTGGTGTAATTGGTTGTGGTTTGCCGATGTACAATGGCCGATATTGTTATATCGCCCTTAGTTGTTTTCTAATTTTATTAATGTTTTTGACATTGTAAAATTAGGGGGGCACATATATATCAAAATGCAATTTTTTGAGGCAAAGTTTTTGAGCGAATTTCAAAGTCATATTAATCGGCACAAAGGATTGTCAGGACAGTAAAGTATTTCTAAGTCCTATTACACAAAAGTTATTGAGACAAGTATCGCTGGATAGCCGAAATAGGCCTTTGCCTAATTTGTTCTACTTGTTCAATAGCTTGGGCATCTTGAGCATCAGTTCCAGAGATGACTTTTAGGGACTTGGTCAGGTCTGCAACATTCTTGATAGCCGATTTGAGCCTTGCTTTTTGTTCTTCAATTGATTTTGGGAGATCGGCTAGCTTTTTTTGCTCAATATCTAGCTCGGCATTGCATTCTTCAAGTTGCGCCAGGAGCTCAATCTTGCAAGCTTCGAGCCGATCAATATTGGATTTGATCGGACCTTCAGATAGCTGATCAAGTTTGGTCTTTTCTTCATGCACAAGCTGCCGATTAGCTTGGATTGTGGCCTCAATCTCTTTGTGCTCACGGCATTCGGCTAGTCTTAGCTTATCTTTTTCCAGCTTGAATTGATGTTGCTCGAGATAAGTGGCTGGAGTTAGGACATCGGCCAAATCTTCGGGAATCAGAGCCTGAACTTCATGCAGCCGTGACCTAATTGATCCACAGTCAACCACCAAGCTATCTAAAGAAGAGGCTTCTAGCCGATGAGAGATGTCTTCAAGTGTTTTTCTCACATCATCGGATAGAGGAGCTAGAGCTTTGCTCGAAGTATCTTCCTCTGCTTCGTCAAGGTAATCTCTGATGTCAAAAGAGAAGAGATCGGCTAGAACCTGCAGAGACAATTTTGGGAAGAATAAAGGCTGGATAAATGTAGCCGATCATATTGTTGAGACAAAGGAAAACTCACTGGGATAGCAGGAGCAGTTAGTTGTTCTTCCTCCTCGATGTGATGACTCCCCGCAGCCGATGAAGGTCACTTGACGATTGCTATACAGGAGGAGAAGCAAGAGGAGGCTGCAGAATATACAAGTGTTATGTAGAGCCGGTTGAGTTTGATTAAGTAAAAGAATTAGAGACATCTTACTGATGGAGCCGACTTGGCAATCGTTGCTGCTGACTTTTTCTTCACAGCAGTTTTCTTTTTCTGCAACCACAAAGTCTGTGAGTAATTAGCCAAAGAGGGAAGTAATTTTAGAAGAATTCAAAGAGAGATACTTACTCTTGTAAAATGAATGGGGGCAGAAGGAGTTGGTGGTGTTTGCTTGGGTGAAGCCGGTGGAGTTCTTTCTGTGCCACTCATTTCGGCTACGGCCTAGTCAACATCTTCACCAATCTCCTCTTCATCTAAGGCTTGTTCGATAGATGGATCCAAGGCGGGTAGATCATCAGCCGGCTTATCAGTCGGCTTGGCTTTCTTGAATTTGGAATTTTTCTTTGGATCTAAGGCCAAGGTACTCACGGCCGATGATCTGATTTTCCTTTTCTTGCCTACATCGGCTGGTTCCCTGGTTAGGCCGTGAAGGAGAGTTGAAGTCTTGGGGGCATGGTAGCCGATAACAGGGGGAGATAGTCCACCTCCATTCGGAATTAGGCCTGAAGCGTATTCAATATTCTTGCCACTGTTACTTTGATGAGGAGGGGAGGATTCTGTTCTCTGCAAAAAGGGAGCAAAAGATTGGTCAAGTAATGAATCAGCTAACTGATTATGCAATCTAGTAATGACAAAGTTTACCTGGGGTATGACGTCATGGAATAGATCTGTCATATACATCGTAGCCGATTGATGAAATAGATGCAGCTTCCATTCACCCCACCATGTGTCAAAATTTTTGCTTCTAAATCCTGCCAACTCGGTATTTTCAATGGTGCCCAGAGGAGGTCCTGGTAGATTGAGTAGCCGATCCATCATTAGAGTGGATGTGATTTGTCCTCGGCACTGAATCTTGTCGGCAAAAAATAAGCCGATTGGAAGTTGACCCAATCTAAGTTGTTTGGCCGAGCTCATTGGGTGATAGAACTCGTAGGAGACTTGGATGTTTCTCCCTAGATGAATGCCAATAGGAAGGATGCATGGGCTGATTGCGGCTATAAGAACTTCTCTGGATTTTTGGAATTTCTCATGATTAATATCTTCAAATCTAAAGTCTGATGGAAGTTCAAGGTCTGCTGAGTCTTCATAAGGAAACCAGATTCGTGCATCTTTCTTAAAACCTTCGTAGAAGCTGCAGAACCAGTCCTTGAGCAGCTCGGCCGACAGCTTTGCTCCAGCATCGGTTGGTGTGGATGCATATTCTCCATATGACATGCATCTGCGATGGGTGCGCTCTTCTCCGTCATCTTCCGCAATCGGCTCTGGCAGTGGGAATTCAGCTTCTGTTACAGAGGGCCGATTGACAACCTTCATGACTATCAAGTTTAACCAAGTTTGCAGCAGACACCATGGTCCACCTGCTCCAACTACTGAGTCGACGGCTATTTTAGCCGATGCATTGTTCAACATTTGATACAGATAGCCGAGAAGGATTTTGCCCAAAGGGAATTCTTTCTTTGATTCTAGGGCTTCGGCTACAAACTGCCAGTTGGTTGTAGGGCCACAGCTGGATCCACAGAAGAGGAACTTTTCCAGCCACATGAGCAAGAAAGCTACATGCTCTCGAAGGGTAACGGATCCTTGGCCCATATATGCCGCCACATAGCCAGACCAGCCACCTATGCTTTTGGTCTTGAAGTCAAATTGGTTCTTGGTGTTCATACTCATGGGTTTAGCCGATGAAGTCACATCTAATACAGTAATCATGGTGATGTCGATTAAAGTTGGAGTCATCAACCCTTGGTTGAATAAGAAAACATTGATGGTATTCGACCGGAAGTAGGTGGCGGCAGCCATCAGAGGTTCATCCTTAGCAGAATTGGCTATGGTGAGAGCAAGTGCTTGACCGATTCCAATCTCATCCCAGTGAACTTTCTTACTAGCCGATACGTGTTGGTACCAGGTGGTCCAGCTCTTATCAGGTGTGGGTTTTTCGAGGGATGGCCAAGACTTGATGATATTCTTCCAGTGACCTAGATTAGGGTTGACTAGCCTGAAGGGGATCCGGTTGGTTTCACCAATCAAGAAATCAGTGGGGTCAAGATTGCCTCAGCATACTCGGCTGATGGCGCATCAGATGGATTGGTGGAAGACGACATCACTGCAGGCGGAGGTCTCGCCGGAGATGAAGTCGCCCGGGAGTCGCTTTTGTGTCGGAGGAATCGCCGGAGAGAGAGAGGATAAAGTTTCGCTTGAGCGGTGAAAACGGAAGTCACGGTGTGAGATTTCTCGAGGGTGACGGTTAGTATTTAAAGCACGGCAATAACGGTCGGAAAATGGCAAAGTGCGAAACTTGCTCGGAGTCGATTTATAGCAAATCCGAAACATTACCAAATTTCCTTAGAGATAGGATTGGGCAAAAGTCTGCCGCAAAGACTTATAGTATCTTAGAGTTTGTTAGAGATAGTAGTCGTGTCCGTTATAGACATATCTTGTAATTCTCGGGTATAAATAGACCCGAGCCCTATGTAACTTTTAACACACGTTCAATACAATCTCATCGCATCGCCACCCTTTTACTTTAGTTTTGTTTCGACAAGTTCCTGCTTTCGGGTTGAGCTGCATCGGTTTGGATCTTCAACAGGAGGTAAAACTTATTATGACGACTTGTGTTTTCGGGATTAGTGCTTCCATCTTTATGATACTCTGATCTCATTTATATAATTCGCCGAGCTATCATATATCTTACATAATCTCCGGCAATACCGCTATCTAATCTACAATCGGCTAACATCTGTCGGTAGAAGGCAGCCGACCAGGTTAAATAGCGACGTTGACCTAAATTATATAAGATATTTACCACTTTATGAAACTTCCAGTGGTTTGATTGTCTAGATATTGTTCTTCTTTTCATACTTAATGCTGCATCAGTTAAGTTTGATCTATTAAGTCGTGCTTAGAATATCAACCTCTAGCCTGCCTTCTGGTTGCCGATTAGGGTAGCATCGGAGTTTCAGCCGATCTTATCTGATTTAACTATATTTGCTCTATATGCTTTATTGACATCTTAAATCTGCCCTTTATGCCAAGATATTGATGTATTTGAATATATTAGGCTTTTGCATGATATTCTATACCTGTTTTAATATCCTGATATAAAGTAGTATCGGAGTATTAGCCGATACATGCTAGATCTATCTGATCAGCTATGCTGTAAACATATATAGTCTTGTTATTAATATATATTTCGGTCTAAGTGATTTATACTGTCTCGGCATAGCGACCGATCTATCCCAATCACTTGATTTAAGTATATATTGATATAAGGAGTATATATCGTTAACATCTACAGCTGATCGAGTAGATTTAGTTCTTTCTTACTTATTCAAGATTGTCGATCGATACACATATGACATCGGCTTAAAAGATAAATGATATGTCATCGGCACTTAGCCGATCGGCTATCATTTATAGATTTAACCGCGATTTCTTTGCTTCTACTTCTTGTTGATTACAGGATCAAATCAACTGGCACGCTAGCACACCCGAAGGCGAGCTTTGGACCTGCACTGGAGTTAAGCAGATCTCCCAGGCCTCGTGTTTTCTGTCAACAGGCATCTCGATCATATTGCTCTTCTCCTCATGGTGAATGTTCTGAGCTCCATGCAAAATGTCAGTAATAGGAGGCACAAGCATAGCTCGTTTCTCCCTTGGGTTCTTTAAAATATTGCTCTCAACACTGCAAGTAACCATTAACAAGTGGACTATATGATTATATGTCACGTTAATAAGTCCAGCCTAAATATCAGAATTAAGCCCTCTAAAAAATCTAGTCATTGTTTTCGCATTGCTCTCCTTTAAACCACTATAAGTGATACAAATTTTAAAATTATGAAAGTACTCCTGCATGGTTTTGTCACCTTGTTTTAGATGTCCTAATTTCTCAAGGAGAGTACGTTTATAATATGAAAACACAAAATTTTTCCTCATCATTGTTTTGCATTCATCCCAAGTTTCAAGCTTATTGCCAACAGTATATCACCAAAAAGATGCAGAACCTGTACACTTATTACTAGCAGCCTTAATTATTTGAGCATTAGAAAAATCATACTCATCAAATTGTTTGTCTACTGCTAGCTCCCAATTAACATAAGTGGCGGAATCATACTTACCATAAAAAAACTGGCAATTTAGATTCTTCCCTTGGAAGATCATTATCATGTACCTCATTTGCAATGCGTGAAAAAGTCGCTATATCTCGTTGATGGTGAAGAAGTCGAGGTTGAACATGACCATCTCGTTTCCCCTTGCGCAATTGTCACACCCTAAAAATCCCAAATATATAAATTGTTGTCTAAATTGGAATTATTAGAATTTATTTTAAAAGCCTAGAAGAGAAGATCTGGTTTTAATTAATAAATTCCAATATAAAATGGGGCCAGATAAAATTTCATTAAATACTTTACTTAATTTTATAATTCCTAGATTTTTCTGGGATTTATTTGAGCTAAGGAAGTATTTTTAATAAATGGAATTGCATTTCATGAATAATTTAAATTGGAAAAGGTTTTAAAAGTCTCTTTTGGCTTTGGGCCGAAAGTCGGCCCAAAACCTTCTCTCTCTCTCCCCGGTCCAAGCCGGCCCACAGCCGCCCGCCCGCGCGCGCGTTCGCCGCTGACAGGTGGGGCCCGCCTATCAGGGTCGTCGTCTTCCTCCCGACGAAACCCTAGCTGCGCCGCGCCGCCGCCGCCATTCCAAATCCGGCCGCCCCTTTCCGTTTCCGGTGAAATTGATTGAGGGGAAAGGATCCCCGTGATCCACTCTACCTTTTCCCTTTTGGAAACATCGTCTTTCCTTCGCGTCGCCGGTCGCCGTGGGCCTTCGCCGCCGCGCCCTAGCCCCTTTTTAAGCACCCCCAGGTCCTCCGCTACCCATCGCCACCCTCGCCTTCGTCTCTCTTCGCCTGTAGAGCCCTAGCCCCGTGGGACCTCGCGCCGCCGTCGTCGCCGTCGCTCCAGCCGTGCGTCGCCGTCGCTCAGGAAGGCCGCCGTCGTGGTCGCCGTCGCGTCGCCGTCCTCGTCCGCCCCTCCATCGTTGCTGTAGACCGCCGGAGCACCGCCGTCGTCGTCAAGCCGAAGGTTGCCGCCGCTTCTTCCTCGACACCGTCGCCGTCCGTTGATCTTCCGCCGCCGTTTTGGTCACCGGTGAGTTCGCCGCGTCGCTCTCTACGTGCTGGTGCCCTCCGTTCGTGCCGTCGCGCCGTCGTTCGCCGGCGAGCTTGCACGCCCGAGCCGCCGCCGGTGGTGACGTCACCGTTGACGTCATCGTCGCCGTCCCCCGTGGCCCGGTCGTGGACCGATGGATCTTGGCCGTCAGTTTTGGATGGATGGATCTCGGCCGTTCGTTTCTGTGAGCCGCCGCCGTGCACCCGGTCCACCGCAAACCCTAGCCGCTGACACAATAAACCCCTTTTCCCTTTTCAAAAATAATTCATTATTGCGTCATAATTCAATTAAAACCCATATAAGTGATTTAATCCGATTTAATCTTTGAAAATTCATAACTAATTCATCTTAGCTCGGATTTAGTTGGTTCAAGTCTCTAAATTTTTCTAAAATTGGGATCTACATGTTAAAAATATCCACATGTACTGTTCATGCTTGTTTATGTGCTGTTTGGTGATTTTGATCCTTTCTGTTTAGATTCCGACGTTTCCGGAGAGTCCGTTTTTGCAGGAGAAGAATTTGAAGAGTTCCAAGGCCAGCAAGGCAAGTCACACAGATCCCAAACATTCCTTTGAGCATGTTGATCCCGTTTAAAGCTATTGTTTCTATTCAACTATTGCATTTATTTTCGAATGTCATTGGGTGGAATTAACCTATTATTTGTTATAGCCCTTTTGTTCTTGATTACTTTATTCCTTGATACCTTGGGTTATTATAACTTGACTTGTTGGGCTTTATATATTGGTTTAGCTAGATATTAGATACGATTGCTTAGCCATGCTTAGAAACATTAGCACACTATTGGGATAACTTATGACTCACTATTGTTTAATGATGGCTTAATGATAGCTCATGATGGTTAATCGTGATTGGTTAATTAATTAATTTGCCAACTAAAACTTGATAATGGTGGGTTGTGAGCACATGGTTTTGATGGTCGTGCTCATGACAATTAAGGACCGGTTCACGAGTTTCGGTTGTGAAACATTAACCGTGCCAACCACAAGCCAGCGTGGGCAACGGCTTTACCTTTTGTATAACATGGTTCATTGCGGGGCACCAGACTGAGAAGTGGCGGAGATAAGCCCACGGGGGTCGCTGGGGAGTCCATGCCTTGTTTATAAGGGGGTGATTATGATCCAGGAATGGTGCGCTGTGGTGGATTGTGTTGTGCGAGGGGTACTGTCACAGCCCCTTTCTGAGGTACCGTGGTGGTATTGAGGCGCATGGTGACATGTTGTGGGGCTGTGTCTTGTGGGTACAGTGGTATACCTCTGGCCAGAGTAAAACTATTCGAATAGCCGTGCCCGCAGTTATGGGCGGGTCTAACAATGTCTTTCGTGATTAGTTTCACACTTCTCACCATAATAAAAGATGCTATAACTGGTAATAATTTGATTAGCTCCTGGTTTGGAATGGTATATTCCTGGTTTGGAGATAGAACTGTGCAGCTGGGATGGTTGTTCAGAATGGTTGGGCCTATGCAACAGGGTATGTTGTATAGCGTTGGATTAATATTGTTTAATTACTACTTAACTATTTTATTAAATTCTGAAATGTTTATTAAATGCTGTTTATGCAAATGAAACCCTACTATGCCATCCTTTGTTATCCTGTGCACTTGCATATTTGCTGCGTGGCTTGCTGAGTATGTCATATACTCACCTTGCAATCATTCATCAGAGGAGGAGTTCTACAGTGATGCTGATGGTGTGGAGGATTAGGTGTAGCCCTGGTCAAGCTGCCTGTGGAGTGGAGTCGTCTGCGCCGTTTATCTTATTTTTCCGCTGCTTAGATCTTTATTGATTGAGAGGAACTATCTACCTCTGTAATGACATTTTATTCGCTTATTAATTAGAGTAATAATTGTACTCTATTATCAATTTGTTATTGTGTGCCTCGGCTGATTCCTGGACGAGGGTTCACACACATGTAAGCGTTTGGAATTTTGGATAGAAATTCCGGGCGTGACAAGTTGGTATCAGAGCCCCCTTGACCCTAGGTTATGCCAAATGGTTACCCATAGAAGCCCTCTAAAAATATTGGAAAAGTAGAACTGTTCTCCTCCCTTTCTCTTTTAATTAAACCAAACTAATACCATATGCACTTCATAATCTTTTTTAGTGGTTCTCATTCAAAATTTATTCCAGTGTTATTAGTACTGTACATCTATTACTGTACTAATGGCCCATTTACCAGCAAGCGGAATGGTGACGTACACCGACTCAACCAAGTACCCCAATGGAGGTTGGATGTATCAATGCCTTGGCAAACACTTGCTGTACGGCTGCAATCAAATCTATGGAGCTCTGGGTAGGCTTAAATATGTAGCAAAGGAATAGCAAATGCTCAAATCAGATAATGCAAAGTTCAATAATTGTTCAAAGTCAAGTATCGTGCTGGTCCTAGGCTAGAACGTACTAGAGACGCGAGCCTAGACACAAACGATACCACAAGATAACACCAGAAACAACTCAAGCACAATTTGATATACAAAAATCAGCTCAAAGATACAACTGATTTTTTTTCTTTTCTTTCTTTCTTCTTCTTCTTCTTCTTTTTTTTCTTCTTTTCTTTTCTCTTTCTTCTTTCCTTTTTTTATGCACCTTCCTGCCTTTTTCTTACTTTCTTTTTATTTTTTTCTGCAAAAACGACTCAAGGACCTCAATGCAAGGTTACAGGGACTCAAATGTAAATATAGAAATTACGGGGACTCATCTGTAAAAGTTTGAACCCAAAAATTGAAATTATAAAAAAAAAAATGGAATGCTGAATTTATGCCGCTTCTGTTTTTGCAAACAGATCTTGAATTTGACACTGAAAATTTTTTTCATCATGGTGTGTAGCAACTCCGGTACAACCGTGAGAACTCTGTACAACCGTGAGGAGGTGGAGGTACGGTAGGGAGATGGAGTAGATGGATACGGCAGCAATTAGGCCATTCCCAATCCAACACACTAGACATAATTTCCATAAACTCCACATCATTAAAAAAAACTAGTACTAGACACCACTCTTCCAATGCATGATGTTTTGGATGTTGTGTAGAAACCATGTCTCATGCAAGAGATGGTTTATTTCTCATTCCACATTTATTCACTTGCCACATCAATTTTCATCCTAGGTGGCAGCTTATTTAATGCTATGAATACCATTCTAGTCATTGGGTTGGGAATGGCCTTAGAGTCTGGATTTGGTGCAATCTACAAGGGAAACTGATTTCCAGCCAATCCAATCTACTATATCTCTCCAAACAAACTTGATTACTTCCAAAATCAGATTTGGTAATTCACCTTCTTCCTCTCGTGCGTGACACAAGCACGGCCAAAATAGAAACACGGCCAAGCCGGCAATCCTTAATTGCAACTCAACAACTCCAAAACCGACCAGTAGAAACTTCTAAAAACTACAAAAATAGAACCCTGACGGAAAGATGATTCCGTTTTCGTAGGTCTCGGTGACAAGCAAAACACGGCAGCAGCGGCGACGATGACAACAGTAGTAGATGTTGACGGTCGTTAGCGATCAGTTTCGACCGTCAATATTTCCGAAATAGAGGAGAACTAGTTATGCTTGCAATGCATATATATGATAGAATAATATTATTCCACTAGTATTAGGTTCACTAACCTTTTGGAGAGAATAACCATAAAGTGGAGGAGAATCGACATCAACTCAGACGATAAATCAATCGGTCGATGTTGAGGATCAGACTTATATATGAATGGGCCAAGAACTCAGAATTAACACGATGAATCGGGCCAAAATTCACAAGTCTACGAAGTGAAGCAATGGAGGAGGCCGCCAGCCAAAACTTGGGCTGGTAGAGCCGGCCCCTGGTTCCGCCGAACCAAGGGGTTCGGCCAAACCTCCCGTGGCACCAATGGATGCAGGGTTTGGATGGACGGCTGGGATTGATCCCCAGTGAAGGTTGGAGGGTATTACCGACCATTCCAACCGTCACAACCGTCATTACCTGCCTATAGAAGGAGCTCCTCTTCTCACTTCACACACACACCTCAAGCAAGAGCTCTCTCATATTCTCTCAAGTTAGTTTAGTACTCTTAAGCTAGTGGAATAGGAATAGAGTAGGAATCAGGAGTCCGGAAGTTTTCAGAAGAGTTCGAGTATGGCTCTAGTAGCTTTCCTTTCCTCTTTTGTAAGCTTTTATTTAGAATACTCTTCTTTATACATTTGTGGTATTGAAATACTTTCCGAGTATATAAATATCTACTTTACATTATGTTCATGTTATACTGAATATGCTGCTAGCTTATCAGGGAGATGCTTTGGTGCGGGTATAATGTTTGCATATTCAATTACTCTATGTCATGATGATGATATTAGAGTAGTATCTGGTAGTTTAGATGTGGTGTCTAAATTGCGGGATATCATTATTGGGGTTATATGCTGCGGATGAGAAGTGGGCCACTGATGGTGATAGCTCAGTATGGGTATTCCTCCGCGCGTGTATATAGTTCTAAGTTAATTCCCTGGGGAGGGTACTCCTCTGTATTTAGCCCCGGTTGTATGGTCATGACGGGCTGTCGTAAGGAACTCGGCAGTCAGGGGTGGCTTCTCGAAGTACCAGGAGGGCATCGGATAGAGGGTATTAGCTAGTATATCAGATGACTAGAATGTATGTATACTATGTATACTAGAAGTATAGGAATAAATTCTCTTTCTCTTTTCTTTCCACTTAGCTTAGATATTTTATTATGAGAATGAGTAGCTCACTGATTGTGTGTCACTCTACCTTTGGATTATCTTAACCCCTACTTAGGATATGATTATCACAAGTAATATATAATTTATTAATCAAGTTCTCTCTACCATGATCTTCCCACGGGATAAAATAAATACGATACCCTTAGAATACTCTCGGGTGAAATGCTACAATGTTATATCCGTGTGCTTGCGGATGAATTCTGTAACCATAATATACCAAGAGTGTTTCTGCGCCATTGTTGGGAATTATATTTCTAGTAATGTCGTTAAGAAATACCAACAAGCATTTCTGACGCTGTTTCCGGGCAAGATTCATAATAGAGATTATCTGAACTAATACTTTATATTTACCTCTGTATAATCACTGCCCTTTGCAGGCTAACCTTGGTTGTTTTCACTTTCGTTGTGGAAACAGGGTAGTGCATGACTGGTTTCAACTTGCCGGAAAACTTCAAAGAAAATCCAGAAGCTTTCTTCCGGAGCGTCAGGCCGCAAGTCGTTGCTCCGCAGAAAACTCTACTGACAAAGAAACCAGCCGAACCAGTGCCGCCGACTTTCAAGTCTATGGCTGACAAGACCCTCCGCGAGTACGCTGCTCCCACTACTGATAATGTGGCCATTGGACCACAGATCAACATGGGAGACGTGGATTTCGATCTGAAGTCTAGCCTCATCACAATGGCACAGGCTAGCCCGTTCTGCAGCAAACCTAACGAGGATGCCAACGCTCATCTGCAGCAGTTCCTGGAGATCTATAGCACGTACACAATAAAGGGTGTCAGTCCAGACGCCGTCAGGCTGATGCTCAACCTCCTCATGAAGCGATTGGACGACCACGACAAACGGCCACAAAGCACCGTCAAAGCCTTGGACTCACACGTCACGTGTGAGGTCTACGGCGGCACGGGTCATTCTGGGAATGACTGCCCGGAAACCCGTGAAGTGGCAATGTACATGGGCAACAAAAACAATGGGTATCGTCCACAAGGAGGTCTGGGCTGGAACCAGCCACGCCCGTACTATCAAGGAGGAAACAACAACGGTAACTTCTCTAACCAACCCTCCTTGAAGGATCTCGTTTTTGCACAAGCTAAAACCACTGATGCTCTAAGCAAAAAGCTAGCTTCCAATGACAAGATCCTAGAGAACATCAACGTTAAGCTAGATGGTTTCGCTTCCGCTTTTCAAAACCAGCTGAGCTTCAATAAAATTATAGAAACCCAGCTAGCTCAATTGGCTTGTCTAGTCCCTGCCAATGAAACTGGGAGGATTCCGTGGCAACCCGACTCCTCCATTCAAAATGTCAAGGCGATCACGACGAGGGGAGGTAAGTCCACTCATGATCCGCTGTATCCTAACCTTGCAGGAACTAATGGGATAGCTAGAGAAGCACCATCTAATGACTCGGCTGACAAAGAGGTTCAGCCAGAAAAGGCCGTGCCGTAAGAATACTGCGACACACGATTGCTGCCATTTCCTCAACAGAGTAGGAAACAGTCAGTGGACGAGCAGTTCGCTCATTTTGTTGAAGTAATCCAAAAGATTCACATCAGCGTGCCATTGTTCGATGCTATGCATGTGCCAACATATGCCCGTTATCTCAAGGATATCGTCAACAACAAGAGACTGCTCCCAACAACAGAGGTGGTTAAGCTGACGGAGCAATGCAGCAACGTCATACTCCACAATCTCCCAGAAAAGAAGAAGGATTCGGGGTGTCCTATGATCACCTGCTCGATCGACCAAGCCCTGTGTGATCTCGGAGCCAGTGTCAGTGTCATGCCAAAGGATGTTTTTGTCACGTCCTGATAAATTCATTCCGAAAAAAAATTCATTTTCTAAAAGGAATAATAGAATTAATTAAAATTCGAAAAGAAATTGGCAAACACTAAAATACGTACAAGAAAAATTCGAATGTGGTCCGGAGAATTTTTGTTAAATTCTCCTTGGTCTAAAAGGAGCCCTCAAATTTTACTTGAATTTTCAGAGCATGGGAATTATTTATTAAGCAACAACAACCTTGATCAAAGTTTATTAAAAAGAAAAAAGCTAAAAATAATCCCCCTCCTCCCTTTGGGCCAAGTCTAGCCCAAGGTTTCTCCCCTCTTCCTCTCAGCCCGGCCGAAAGTCTGTTTTACCTCCCCCGCGCTACAGTGCTCCTTCTTCCAGCTCAGGCAGAGCCCGAGCTCTCCAGCCGTGCCGTGCACAGTGCCGCCGCCTCCTCCTTCCAAATCTCGCCTCCCCGTTGCTCCTTTTTTCAAATTAGTTGCGGGAATGGAATCCTCTCAATCTCCTCTTCCTTTCCCCCAACTTTCCCCCTTTAATCCCGCCCCCAATCACCGGGATTTAATCCCTCTTCTTTGACCACCATTGATGCCACCGGCCACCTCCTCCGGCGCCGTTTTCGGCCTCTCCCGTGACCGGCACTCCGTCCTTGCCCTATAAAACGAAGCCCTCCTCCTTCCTTTGGTCCATTTTGCTCTCTCCCGAGCCCCTAGCCACCTCCCCATCACCTTCCTCTCTCTCCCGTGCCGCCGGCCGCCTCCAGCCGCCTCTGTCTCCTTGCCTGTGCGTTGGCTGGCCGCGCCACCACCTCCCTCGGCCTCGCAGCCGCCTCCTCTCCCACGGCCTGCCCTCCGTTTCGCGCGGTGACCGCCGGAGGCGCGTTCCCGCCGTCGTCCAGTGGCGTTGCCGCCATTGTACCGCCTCCAGCCGCCTCTCCCGCCTCGCCCACGCGCCGTCCGGCCGTGCCGTCGCCTCCCTCGGCTCTGCAACACCGTCCCCTTCACCGGCCTCACCGTCTCCTCGCCGGAAACTCGCCGGAACGGTGCCCCCGCCGGCAACCAGTGGCATTGGTGCCACTGTACTCCCTCCAGCCGGCTACTGTCCCTCGTCGGTGCGGCAGCCGTCGTCGTCACCATCCTCCCTCGACATCACCGCGCCATCCTCTTCCCCGGCCAAGCCACGGCGTCGCCCGTATTTCGCCGGAACGCCGTCGCCCGCGCCGCCTCTCCCTCGGTCTCGTCGGCACCCACTCCGGCAGCCCCTTCCGCCGTGCCAGTGCGCCGGCCGACGTCGCCATCTCCACCTCCGGCATCGCAGCGGCAAGGTCGTCCTCGGCATCGCTTCCCCTCCATCCAAACCCCTCCGCGGTCCATCGTCGTCGCCTCCGTTCGTTCTCGTCGTCGACGTCCCGTCGGTCGCCCGGCTCGTCGTCTCGCGGCGCCGCCTCCGTCATCGTCATCGCTGCGGCGTGTTCCACGCCGTCCTCGCATCCGTGCAGCCGCTCCCAGCTGCCCTCGTCGCCTCCTCGCCGGCCCCAGTCGTCGTCGTCGTCGTCCTCTCGTCGTTCCCGGTCGTCGTGGCGTTCGTCCCTCCGTCGAGCCGTTCTCGTCCGTCGTCCGCGTTCGTCAAGTGTGCCGCTGCAGCCCCGTCGTCGTCTTCGTCCTCGGCTCCGCGTCGTCAAGCCTCGTGCCGGCCGCGTCTCGCCTTCGTCCAAGGATCGCCGCCGAAGCCGTCCCCTCGCCGTTCGTCTCCGTTGTGCCCGTCTGTCTCCGCCGCGCCCGTTCGTCGTTGTCGTTCCCACGCCTCGTCGCGTGGTGGTAAGGATCTCTCCTCTCGCTGCCCCGTCCTCGTTCTTTCGGTGTCGCCCCGTACCCGTTGTGCGGTTGTCGACCCCGGTACCCGTGTACCGGTGTCGGTAGTCGTTCGCTTGTGCGTGTGGTGACCGTGTTAGTGTGCCCGCTCGGTAGCCGCGTGGTTTCCACGTGTGCAGCTCGCGTGGTGTTTAGTGGAGTTCGTTTGTCAGCCACTCGCCTCGGTTGACACACGGGGTCCACTTCCGTCGACCCGTGGACCGTCTCTGTGTACTCGGTCTACGGTGGTCCCTTAGGTTGACATGTGGAGTGCGCATGTCAACGGCGCAGCCTTCCTGTCTTTTCCAGGCTAGCGCCTACACATGTTTTATAATTGCAAAGCTTAATTATAATAATCCGCAAATCTCCATATAACAGCATTAAACTTCGGATGATCATATCTTGGTCATACGAACTCTGAATCGACCCGTTCAAGTCTCCTAATGTTTGTTATAACCTAAAGAACCCTGTGCTTTCTTTTTATGTATTGTTATTGCTTCTTTATAGGCTTGTAGCTTTGCTTGTGTGCTTCGCGTAGCTTCTGTCATTCCGGAGGTTCCCGAAGCGTGGTTCGCGGTCGTCGCCGAAGGTTCGGAAGGCCGTTCTCTCTGAGCAAGGCAAGACACATCATCCTTGAGCATATTGAATCCTAGTTTATAAAATTATTTTGATTTAAATTAATGCATTACCGCTTTATTTAAATTTCCGCGTTATCACTGTTTTATTTAGCCATGCCTATTTATCATTGTTAAGACATTATTATTGCTATTGTTATTATTACCTTGTTCACCCTAGGAAAATAAAACCCCAACTAGTGGGTACTCTATTTATGGTTCCACTAGTATGAACTTAGGTAGATGCTTCGCTGGTTAATTAGGCAACATTAGGTGGTTTTATAACTTTAGACTTTGGGAAATCTCATATCATTTGGACATTATGGAATTGTTGGATTATGGTGGAATTGGACATACCCCTCTCTTCCTCTTTCAAAACCCCTAAAACCTGTTTTCCGGTGGGGTTTGGGTGCATGCCAGTTGTGGGAAGTAGCACCCCGGCCAATATAAGGATTAAGCTCGGGCCTCTGTTGAAAAGCACTACCGTACTTCCACATGTCTAGTGGGTAAGGCTTAGTTTGTGGCTCAGTCTGGTTATAAACAAAAGTACACGGATGGAGATGGACGAAGTCGGGGGTCGATGGACATCTCTAGGACAAATGAAGGCTACAAGAGCTGCGGCCCGGTAGTCGAGATGTCATGGCACAGGGCCGGTGTCCTGCTGCTAGGGGGCTCAATCCTGCCTGCCTGTCCCGGGGGTTCCGGCCGTAGGTGGGGTTGGGTCGGTACTCTTGTCTATGGCTAGGATGGGTTGGAAACTATGTCACGTCTTCCGTCCGTATACCGTGGTGGTATGTGGCACGTGGTTACACGTGAGGAAGATGTGTCTTGTGGGTAAAGATGTACACCTTTGATCAGAGTATAATCTATTCGAATAGCCGCGCCCTCGGTTATGGGCAAGCCGAGCAATGTACCCAAGTTAGTGTTTTAATTCTTAAAACCTGCTTAACAACTAAAATGTGGAATGGTTAGCCTGGGTTGGCTTGGGACGAGCTGGGACCCAGGGTCGGGTTGCCAGTTCGGTCTGAATCATCGTAGGCCTTGGGTTAAGGCAGGTTTGTGTGGGTTCACGGCCTTGATTAATAATACTGTGTAGCTCTAGGATCGTCTTTATAAAATGGCTTTGGGCAACTAAGTGACTTTTAAATGCTGTTTACTGCAAAACTTAACCCCTATATTATTATCCCCTTGTACTCCCTTGCATTAATTATGCATCTCCGGTGTGGCTTGCTGAGTACTGTGGTTGTACTCATTCTTGCTCAATCTTTCCCCTCTTTAGTAAGAGAAGCTTTGGAGAAGATGTCTTAGGTGGAGTCCTGGCTTATACCCCAGTTGAGCGCCTGTGAAGATGGAGCCGTAGGCCCGCTAGTCCGCTGCTGTTTATTTTTGATTGCCAGGCCTGAAGCGCCTTTGTAATAATGTAAATATTATCGATATAATAAAGATGTGTCTTTTATATCATGTTTGTGTGGTGTACCCCGGCTTTTCCTGGGACGGGGATTAATACACTAGCGTTCGGGAAAAGGCAATTTTCCCGGTCGCGACAAGCTGGTATCAGAGCCATCTCGACTGTAGGATAAGCTAAGTGGATAAAACCTAAGGACATATTTTATAAATGAAACTATTTCCGAAAGTCCCTTTTTCCTCCTTTCCCCTGTGCTATTTGCAAAATATTTACTCTTTCTTCCTTCTTCAAATTTCAACTAGTACTGGATGGTTAGTTTTGTGAAGAAGAAGATGTCGTCAATTGTTCGCCGAAGGTCCGGAAGACCGCAGGGTCCGCTAGCGAAGCGAAGGAAGCAATGAAGCCAGCTGTGAAGCAGGAGTGAAGATCTTGGAGAACCAGTCGCAGAACCTAAGCCGTCCTCTAGGGTAGAGTCGTTAGTTGTGTGTTTCCTTGCTTGTGTGTGTAGCGCGTGGTTTGCATCAGTGGGGTGTGATGTAACCATGCTAGGTTGTTTGCTTAATCAACTTGCAGAATAAGTGAAACAAACAACACATCAACAAAAAGAGTTAGTTCCTTTAAGGTCTTGTCCCTAGTTCTGGTCTATTCTTTCCTTGTATGCTTCCCCTCTCAACCTCTACCTTGTGACAGATGGATAACATTGGTAACAAAGGCTATGGGAATGATGGATCCGATGACTCAAGAACCCAAGCCAATGGGAATGAGAAAAGCATCAACAAAACCTCACCAGAGCTAATCCAAATTGTGGTTAACCAAACCAACATGTTGGCAACAGCCTTTCAACTATTACAGAATTGGAACAACCCAGCAGGGGCAACCAACGTTCAAGTACCTACAGTCCAGCAACAGTGCAAGTTATCAGAATTTCTCAAAACTGAGCCTCCAACCTTTGCCATTGCCGTCGATCCTATGGAAGCCAGTGATTGGTTGCGCACAGTCGAGAAGAAGCTAGGGTTGATTCAGTGCACCGACCAGGAGCGGGTTGGCTTCGCAACTCATCAGTTGGTTGGACCGGCTTCAGAGTGGTGGGATAGCTACGAAGCATCACGGCCAGAAGGACATACCATCACCTGGAACGAGTTTTCATCTGTATTCAAGAGATCACATGTTCCCGCAGGAATGATCACACTAAGAAAACGAGAGTTTCGCTACCTGAAGCAAGGAGATTTGACCGTCACAGAGTACCTGCACGAGTTCTATCGTTTGGCTCACTATGCACCAGAAGATGTGGAAACGGATGAAGACAAACAAGAGAAGTTTCTCCAGGGGTTAAAAGATGAGCTTGCAGTGCAACTACTCCTAGAGGATTATGAAGATTTTGAGAAACTTGTAGACAAAGCCATGCAACTCGAAAGTGAGCATAATCGGATGACGAACTGCAAGAGAAGGATTGTCAACATCCCAGTATTTCCATGTGGTAACCAAAGACAGCGCACTGAGCCACTTCAGATCACCGGATCTTCTGTTGTGCATCAAGAGTTCCTGCCCCAAGAAGATGGACGCAATGCAGACAACAACACTAGCAATACTAATGCTGATGATACCACCAACAACCATGGTTCTTGCCCCATTCATGACCACTTAGATCAAGCGTGCAATGTCAACAGCATTCACCAAGATATCGACGATAGTATCAATGAAGGCACCCAGAATGACAACCCTAGCAATTTTGACTCTGAGAAAGACTCCAATGGTGATAGCAACTATGGTACCACTGATGCCAATGTTAGCAAGGATTTCCAACCACCAATTCCAACTCCAAGTCAGAATGATCGTTCCCAGACGGACAACTCAGTAAAGAAGACATTGATTTGTTACAACTGCAAAGAACCAGGTCATTTCTCTAGAGATTGTCCACAGCCGAAGCGTAACCTGCGCCATCACTCCGGCCATTATGCAAGAAGAAGACAAGTCACTCGACTTGTGGTCACTGGAGCAAACGCCGTACCTGTGAGGCCTCATGTTAATCCTAACCCATAGTAGAAACAATGTACCGATGTTAAGCATCTTTCCTTTTTGTTTAAGGTAGTGCCCTGTATTCATGTAATAAGGGAGAAATGTGTAATAAAAACAAGTTCTATGAGGATTCTTTCGGAAGATGCTGATATGGGATTATGTGTATAATTGTTTACTGTCAAAGGAGACCTAGGGTCTCATTTCAGAGGAATCATATACTAATCTCGAGTTAATAACCAACCTGTTGATGGAAAAGAAAACCAATTAAACTGTGTTGGATTAAAAAGCCAAAGCGACTTTTGTTTGGACTGAGAGTTTCAGATGTATCCTCTTTGGATCAAAGGCAACAACCGCCAGTCTAGCTTTTGACGAACCACTTGAAGGTTTCTCTGAAAGGCAGCAGGCTCAAGTACCACATCGTCACCAGAAGCATCCACAACTCTCGGAGTGAAGAGTACTTAGTTGACAAAGGTCAAAAGATGATTGATAGAAGATATCGAAAAAGATGTTTATTACCAGGCAAAGAAGTAGGTCGAAAGGTGATTGATAAGAGAAATCGGGAAAATGTATTTTTTGATAAAGGATAATCAAAAACATGCTCTGCATCACTCAAGGAAGACCCCTGATAGTAATCGCCCTGCAACAGTCACCTTGTCATTGAGAGAAAAAAAAAAGTCGTGAGTAAGCAAGATGACCTAGGTAAAAGTGTTTCTATGAAGGCAAGGAGTGAAATCTTCAACTCAGTATCAGATGCTACACGGAGTGAAAACTGCAAGCACCGGTTACCAGGCAATGCCATGTCTTGGGAGATGATCCAATGGGAAGGAACTCATCAAGGTCAAAGGAGTAAAGGAATACGTTGAATGCTAAATAATGACAACCTGAAGATAATAGTGGGAAGTAAACTGAATGTAAAGAACCAAGTGATGTGTTCGAAGATAGTCTACAGAGGTCAGATTAAAATCACATCTAACAACGAAGCTTCAGATTTGGCAGGATAACGATCAGACAATAAGAAGTCCAGCAGTAAAGCCATTTGGGAAGACGTCAAAGCATGTCAAGTGGGATAAGTTGGTTCGGTTGAGAAACATAATTCAAAGGCAAAGTTATCGACCCTCGCATCGGATAGCAGAAGTAGCTAGCACCCGGAGACCAGGAAAGCTAATATGAGGCAGTTGGTGGCAAGTTAGAAGTAAATGACAAGCATGATATTCTCATAATGGCAAGCATGGTATCCTAGTACTGACAAGCTGATATCGACGCATAACATGAAGTGGGTAACTTGTATGAGGTTGACGCCAAAGATATGAACTATGAGAAGTTCTGGAACTAAAGTCCCATCTTCAAGTGCCACAACCCAGTCGAAATCAGCTAGAGGTGCAACAAGGGAAAAGTTAGGTGAAGAGAAGATTCCATCTGCAACAGGAGATCGAGCCAAGCAGTCCAGAGTGGAGAAGTTTTGCTAGGCAAGTTTGTTATAAAAGATGCGACGGAAGAAGTCAGACAAGAAGAGAAGACCGCCCAACCTATCTTCTTGCTAGCCTCCTCGAATCTCGGGGACGAGATTCCTGTAAGGGGGGTGGATTTGTCACGTCCTGATAAATTCATTCCGAAATAAAATTCATTTTCTAAAAGGAATAATAGAATTAATTAAAATTCGAAAAGAAATTGGCAAACACTAAAATACGTACAAGAAAAATTCGAATGTGGTCCGGAGAATTTTTGTTAAATTCTCCTTGGTCTAAAAGGAGCCCTCAAATTTTACTTGAATTTTCAGAGCATGGGAATTATTTATTAAGCAACAACAACCTTGATCAAAGTTTATTAAAAAGAAAAAAGCTAAAAATAATCCCCCTCCTCCCTTTGGGCCAAGTCTAGCCCAAGGTTTCTCCCCTCTTCCTCTCAGCCCGGCCGAAAGTCTGTTTTACCTCCCCCGCGCTACAGTGCTCCTTCTTCCAGCTCAGGCAGAGCCCGAGCTCTCCAGCCGTGCCGTGCACAGTGCCGCCGCCTCCTCCTTCCAAATCTCGCCTCCCCGTTGCTCCTTTTTTCAAATTAGTTGCGGGAATGGAATCCTCTCAATCTCCTCTTCCTTTCCCCCAACTTTCCCCCTTTAATCCCGCCCCCAATCACCGGGATTTAATCCCTCTTCTTTGACCACCATTGATGCCGCCGGCCACCTCCTCCGGCGCCGTTTTCGGCCTCTCCCGTGACCGGCACTCCGTCCTTGCCCTATAAAACGAAGCCCTCCTCCTTCCTTTGGTCCATTTTGCTCTCTCCCGAGCCCCTAGCCACCTCCCCATCACCTTCCTCTCTCTCCCGTGCCGCCGGCCGCCTCCAGCCGCCTCTGTCTCCTTGCCTGTGCGTTGGCTGGCCGCGCCACCACCTCCCTCGGCCTCGCAGCCGCCTCCTCTCCCACGGCCTGCCCTCCGTTTCGCGCGGTGACCGCCGGAGGCGCGTTCCCGCCGTCGTCCAGTGGCGTTGCCGCCATTGTACCGCCTCCAGCCGCCTCTCCCGCCTCGCCCACGCGCCGTCCGGCCGTGCCGTCGCCTTCCTCGGCTCTGCAACACCGTCCCCTTCACCGGCCTCACCGTCTCCTCGCCGGAAACTCGCCGGAACGGTGCCCCCGCCGGCAACCAGTGGCATTGGTGCCACTGTACTCCCTCCAGCCGGCTACTGTCCCTCGTCGGTGCGGCAGCCGTCGTCGTCACCATCCTCCCTCGACATCACCGCGCCATCCTCTTCCCCGGCCAAGCCACGGCGTCGCCCGTATTTCGCCGGAACGCCGTCGCCCGCACCGCCTCTCCCTCGGTCTCGTCGGCACCCACTCCGGCAGCCCCTTCCGCCGTGCCAGTGCGCCGGCCGACGTCGCCATCTCCACCTCCGGCATCGCAGCGGCAAGGTCGTCCTCGGCATCGCTTCCCCTCCATCCAAACCCCTCCGCGGTCCATCGTCGTCGCCTCCGTTCGTTCTCGTCGTCGACGTCCCGTCGGTCGCCCGGCTCGTCGTCTCGCGGCGCCGCCTCCGTCATCGTCATCGCTGCGGCGTGTTCCACGCCGTCCTCGCATCCGTGCAGCCGCTGCCAGCTGCCCTCGTCGCCTCCTCGCCGGCCCCAGTCGTCGTCGTCGTCGTCCTCTCGTCGTTCCCGGTCGTCGTGGCGTTCGTCCCTCCGTCGAGCCGTTCTCGTCCGTCGTCCGCGTTCGTCAAGTGTGCCGCTGCAGCCCCGTCGTCGTCTTCGTCCTCGGCTCCGCGTCGTCAAGCCTCGTGCCGGCCGCGTCTCGCCTTCGTCCAAGGATCGCCGCCGAAGCCGTCCCCTCGCCGTTCGTCTCCGTTGTGCCCGTCTGTCTCCGCCGCGCCCGTTCGTCGTTGTCGTTCCCACGCCTCGTCGCGTGGTGGTAAGGATCTCTCCTCTCGCTGCCCCGTCCTCGTTCTTTCGGTGTCGCCCCGTACCCGTTGTGCGGTTGTCGACCCCGGTACCCGTGTACCGGTGTCGGTAGTCGTTCGCTTGTGCGTGTGGTGACCGTGTTAGTGTGCCCGCTCGGTAGCCGCGTGGTTTCCACGTGTGCAGCTCGCGTGGTGTTTAGTGGAGTTTGTTTGTCAGCCACTCGCCTCGGTTGACACACGGGGTCCACTTCCGTCGACCCGTGGACCGTCTCTGTGTACTCGGTCTACGGTGGTCCCTTAGGTTGACATGTGGAGTGCGCATGTCAACGGCGCAGCCTTCCTGTCTTTTCCAGGCTAGCGCCTACACATGTTTTATAATTGCAAAGCTTAATTATAATAATCCGCAAATCTCCATATAACAGCATTAAACTTCGGATGATCATATCTTGGTCATACGAACTCTGAATCGACCCGTTCAAGTCTCCTAATGTTTGTTATAACCTAAAGAACCCTGTGCTTTCTTTTTATGTATTGTTATTGCTTCTTTATAGGCTTGTAGTTTTGCTTGTGTGCTTCGCGTAGCTTCTGTCATTCCGGAGGTTCCCGAAGCGTGGTTCGCGGTCGTCGCCGAAGGTTCGGAAGGCCGTTCTCTCTGAGCAAGGCAAGACACATCATCCTTGAGCATATTGAATCCCAGTTTATAAAATTATTTTGATTTAAATTAATGCATTACCGCTTTATTTAAATTCCCGCGTTATCACTGTTTTATTTAGCCATGCCTATTTATCATTGTTAAGACATTATTATTGCTATTGTTATTATTACCTTGTTCACCCTAGGAAAATAAAACCCCAACTAGTGGGTACTCTATTTATGGTTCCACTAGTATGAACTTAGGTAGATGCTTCGCTGGTTAATTAGGCAACATTAGGTGGTTTTATAACTTTAGACTTTGGGAAATCTCATATCATTTGGACATTATGGAATTGTTGGATTATGGTGGAATTGGACATACCCCTCTCTTCCTCTTTCAAAACCCCTAAAACCTGTTTTCCGGTGGGGTTTGGGTGCATGCCAGTTGTGGGAAGTAGCACCCCGGCCAATATAAGGATTAAGCTCGGGCCTCTGTTGCAAAGCACTACCGTACTTCCACATGTCTAGTGGGTAAGGCTTAGTTTGTGGCTCAGTCTGGTTATAAACAAAAGTACACGGATGGAGATGGACGAAGTCGGGGGTCGATGGACATCTCTAGGACAAATGAAGGCTACAAGAGCTGCGGCCCGGTAGTCGAGATGTCATGGCACAGGGCCGGTGTCCTGCTGCTAGGGGGCTCAATCCTGCCTGCCTGTCCCGGGGGTTCCGGCCGTAGGTGGGGTTGGGTCGGTACTCTTGTCTATGGCTAGGATGGGTTGGAAACTATGTCACGTCTTCCGTCTGTATACCGTGGTGGTATGTGGCACGTGGTTACACGTGAGGAAGATGTGTCTTGTGGGTAAAGATGTACACCTTTGATCAGAGTATAATCTATTCGAATAGCCGCGCCCTCGGTTATGGGCAAGCCGAGCAATGTACCCAAGTTAGTGTTTTAATTCTTAAAACCTGCTTAACAACTAAAATGTGGAATGGTTGGCCTGGGTTGGCTTGGGACGAGCTGGGACCCAGGGTCGGGTTGCCAGTTCGGTCTGAATCATCGTAGGCCTTGGGTTAAGGCAGGTTCGTGTGGGTTCACGGCCTTGATTAATAATACTGTGTAGCTCTAGGATCGTCTTTATAAAATGGCTTTGGGCAACTAAGTGACTTTTAAATGCTGTTTCCTGCAAAACTTAACCCCTATATTATTATCCCCTTGTACTCCCTTGCATTAATTATGCATCTCCGGTGTGGCTTGCTGAGTACTGTGGTTGTACTCATTCTTGCTCAATCTTTCCCCTCTTCAGTAAGAGAAGCTTTGGAGAAGATGTCTTAGGTGGAGTCCTGGCTTATACCCCAGTTGAGCGCCTGTGAAGATGGAGCCGTAGGCCCGCTAGTCCGCTGCTGTTTATTTTTGATTGCCAGGCCTGAAGCGCCTTTGTAATAATGTAAATATTATCGATATAATAAAGATGTGTCTTTTATATCATGTTTGTGTGGTGTACCCCGGCTTTTCCTGGGACGGGGATTAATACACTAGCGTTCGGGAAAAGGCAATTTTCCCGGTCGCGACAGTTTTTGACAAGCTCAATTTCACGGTGTTGGCACCAACACTGATGCGCCTACAATTGGCTGACTCGTCAGTCTGTTACCTGGTAGGGATAATGGAGGATGTGCCGGTCATGATACGGGACTTCTTCATCCTGGTTGATTCCGTGGTGCTGGACATGGACACAGGAAAGGAAACGCCACTCATCTTGGGGCGTCTGTTCCTTAGCACCGCAGGAACCAACATTGATGTGGGAACGGGAAGTACTCGTTTCCATATCAACGGGAAGGAAGAAAAGTTTGAGTTCCAGCCAATGACTGAATAATGCTCCATGGTCAGAATAAAGTACGGGCCAAACCCGCAAAACATTCAAATGGTCGAAGTGGAGCCACCCAAAACGGACAGCCTGGTGAAGTTCATGCAGAATTTCTTTGAAAAGGAAACAACGATGCTCAGGAACCGTTATTGGAATACGCCGGTAAAATCAAGCACACCGGCCAAGAAGCTAGAGCAGCCGTCTCAGAGGAAGCCGTCTCCCGCACCGAAACAAAAGAAGGTGTGGAAAGAAAAACCAAAGACGCCCACTCCATCACCTCCGGAGACGGGTGGAAAATCCGCGCACTAAACTGAAGGGAGGTACGGTCTTGCACTTCGGACCCAAAATGACGCGACCTTCGCCAACAGGTAAATTGGTATGCATCCACATATTTGCTTTCAACGATTTAAATTTTTCCATCAACACATATTTGAATTTCAAATTTGCATTTAGGATTTTTGAATTTTGAGGAAACCCTTCAAATGAATTTTTCAGAGCAAGCCAAAATAAAATTTTCAACTAAAATTCACTGTGCCACGACAACACTGACCGTTGGAACCCAACGGCCGAAAGTGGGGCCGGTTGGGCCCACCAGGGGTTCGGCCAAACCCCCTGCCTCCCTTTTTGAGGCAGCGGCTAGTGGGCCCTACAGGTCAGTTTTGACCGTTGTGGGTGCACTACTTAAGCCAACCAGTCGGGAGAGGGAAATCCATCCCATTTCAACACATTTTCATTCCCTCTCTAAAGTTTGCTCTCAAATTCATTCAGGTTTTGATAGTTTCCCTCAAATTCAAATACTTAGCTGCATATATACAAGTTGCTTTAGTGAAACTCTTGTTATTCTAACCCCCGCCAAGTTAGTCCATTCTTGCTCCATTGTGCAGAATGAGGAGGCGACAGTCCTGTCTGTTCAAGGGGTCCGGTTCTTCGTCAAGTCGTCATGACGAGTCTAGTGCTCGTTCATCAGCTGATGTCTCTGTTGGTATTTCTTACGATCACAGATAGAATCCGCAAGTGCACGGATATACCGATGTAGCACTTCCCCTACGGAGTATTCCAAAGGGTATCGAATCCAAGAGAACATGTGTGGCCAGTTCTTCCTCCGGTTCATCCAAGGACACCAAACATATGATAGGCCAGGATAGAGAGGATTTACTAGTGAGAAACGGTATCTAGGGAAAGCTTAACTTTAATGCTAATGCAATACTTTAGGCACTGGCAACCCGCTGTTCCCAGATGTCGCTCTACTACGTACCCGGACAGGGAGGACAGTGCTCTTGAGGGCTATCACCACCTCTACACCTACCTCAAAAGAACTGTGGGATACGTAGCAACCACTGGAGATTAATTACCTAGACACCGCGTCTACGCAATTAATAACTACTCTAGTGCAGATCTAACAAAAAAGCAATCACTATAAAATAAATAGATTATAGTGAACAATGATCCCGTACGCTATTTAGGAACTAACCAAGAGATAATTCTAATGAGATAAATCTAAATTACCGACAACAGAATAAAATGAGAGAAGATTACCGACAACTCCGGAATTCTTCTGACTCCTTCTACTCTACTCTCTTCCTATTCTAGTATACAATTTAGTACACTATAGCCTCCTATAATTCCGCTCAAGCTTGGGAGTGTGTGTGTGAAGTGAGGGAGTGAAGCTCGTTTTATAGGGCAGTTATGACGGTTGTGAGAAGGGGAAATGTCCGAACTGCCCCGCAACCATCATTAGGAGAGCATCTAGAGCATCCACGTCAAACCCCAGGATCAACGGTGATTAGGGGGATTCGGCCGAACCAGGTGGTTTGGCCGAACCTGGGCTGGGCCCATCTCGCCTGGCCCTTGGCCCATGTCCTCCGCTGGTCCTCCTCTATCCATTCTTTGGTATTTTGGGCTGATTCTCTGGTGTTTTGATGAAGTTCTCAACCCATCCTTGTTTGGATACATAATTCTCCTCACTTTAGTCTAGATTTCCTCCCAACCTCGGGGTTTATCTCCTGCATACAAATATACACCAACACTTGTGGAATATGTGAGATTAAGCACCTATCACTATGTTGGATGTTTTATTATCTGAACTTTACGCATATGTTGGTAGTATAGAATCGGCATTTAATAGCCGCCAATAGTCTCGATGGAGGATGCCGAAGCTCCACGACGTCTCTTGAATGACGCCGACCTCGACCTTGTCGACGATCGGGAAAGACAAGCCTACTACATGCTGAGTGACCGGGAGTATGCTCACACACGAGAATACTCTCCGGAGCTGCTGAAAAAGATAGGTATGGATGTTGATTTTCGTGCTATTTGGAAAGTTGTTGGTTGGCAGAGATTTGTTGTGGTAGATGAGCCTGGTTCTCTTTTGCTTACTTTGCAATTTCTGTGCACTTTGAAAGAAATAGAAGATGGAATTTCCTTTTGATTTTTCCATAAGGAATACACACTTACATGGAAAGGATTAAGTACACTTCTTGGTTTTCACGATTCCTGTAAAATCGATCTCCAGAAAGGAATTTTCAAGGTTCGAGAAAAATAGGTTTTGGGAATATATTTCTGGTGCTCCAATATACAAGAAACCTAGAACGAATGATATCCATAATCCTACACTTAGGCTCATGTACAAAAGGACATATTCTGAAACATGGAGTAGGCGGATCTTTGATATATTTTTTCCCCAGTTGTATAAATGAAATCCCGTTGCCAAATATGAGGTATCATTTGTACAACTGCCATGAACTAACCATTCCCATCATGAACTCCTTTTTCATCGACATCTTCGTGAAGCTAGTCTAGTACAACAATAAAATCTAAATTCGGCAACGGGAGCGTCCCCGAGCAAATAGAGGTGCCCTAAGGACACGGGGTGACCCGAGCTTGACAATCACCAAAATACATGTCTTCAAAACCTTGGGAGGGGTTCGCCCCGTTATGTAGGGCTGGTGGGATCCGATGGTTTCCTTAATTGCAAGACGGTACAAACATGGTGTATAACTCATTAGCAATATGGTGGCATGACGATACATATTGTCTCTCTCGCATGACCACATCACCCCAAAGAAAACAAGGAACGTAATGTGGCACGCCCTTGGCATTCTTCCCCTGGGTCCAGTCCTAGTAGCTGCGGTGGAAGCCCGAGGACATCTGGGACAAACTTTTGCTTCCCTATTCCACTTGTCAGACGGTATTGGTTTGGTCGGCTCGCTTGGAGGGACAGTGACAAGACTAAGCATATATAGTTCAATGGAGAGGGTCCCACTCCTGCATGCATGCATCGGTATTATGGACTCCCCTTCACGTATAAAAGGAGGATCCATGCCACCGGGAAAATTGTTTGCACTTCCTTCTAACTAGGCTAGCCATATATTGAGTGAGCAAGGATCCTCTCCTTCCCACCTAACTTTTCACGTCTCATTTTGCAATCCACTTCATCATCATCCATAGTCCACCACACAGGAGTAGGATATTATGCATCCGTGCAACCCTAACATCCATCCTCACACGCAATCAGCGATCCGATCTCAAAACTTACACCCCGACCAAACTCTCAAAGGGGGAGTGCCTTGCTTCCCCGCTAGAGAAGTTTCGTACTCCAACACACAAGTTGTCCATAAGGAAACAAATAATCTCTACCAAACGAAAGTTACTTTGGGACTTCATCAGATCATCTAACAACACATTCAACATAAATGAGAATTAGGAACCACATGTGGCCAAACACAAGTGCAATCATGGCAACCGATGGCATTGAACGTTTAGGGAGGAGTCACCCCTCCACTCCATTGTCAAGGAAGTGACATCATCAACATTTTGGATTCAAGAGAGGTCACCTCTGCCATGGCCATCGTGCATTTCACTAGTGGAGAAAGCCTTATTAGTCTCACCTCGTAACCCCCCTGTAGTCCCGGTTTTGGTTTTCAAACAGGGACTACCAATCCAAAACTAAAGATCGCTCTCTTTAGTCCCGTGTGAAATAACCGGGACTAAAGATCCATTTACTTTTTTATTTGCATGCCCATGTTGCTGCATGGCTTATATATATATATATATATATATATATATATATATATATATATATATATATATATATATATATATATATATATATATATATATATATATATATATATATATAATTTAAAATAAATTAGACACGTATAATTTAAAGCACTTAACATTTTATGTGCATTGTGCATATATGACCAAAATATATATTTACACTAAAGTAAATATGTACATATATAAATATAGACATGTATTACAATTCATTTTGTCCTAGCTACGGCTTTAACGTCGGCGTTATCTCAGAAGAAGAAGGACCGATGTTATGAATTGTCGATCCGTCTTAGTAGAATTCACCATCGGGATCAAGGACTTGTTCGTTGATGAATCCCATGAGTTGTTCTTGAACAGCCGCGATAAATTCCTTGTGTGTGAGGTTGTCCCTCATGTGAATAACCTATGAATGTATGAAATTCATTTGTAAACAAGAAATCGATACGTATACGCAATGAAATTTTGAATGGTTTATACGTACATCGAGCTCTCTTGTGGTGTAGAATTGGGTTGTAAGGCAGTGGCAATACTCGCATACGTAGTAGCCGCACAAGTTAGTTCCCTGGCTCTGTTTTGTACACTATATATATACATCACAAACGACGAGAGATTTAATATACACTTATATTTGAATTAGAGATTCAATATAATTTTAGAGCATGTACTCACTGGAAATTTGAACCTCCGGCTAAGTTTTTCTTTCCAAGTGCCACGAACCTGGGTACGGAACCGATCCCAAGCCCTACATGGAGTTTAAAGCTATGATTAATTATTATCCGAGATCCCCATAGTAGCAATAGCAAAATTCGTAATAACATTGGAACATATGACATTACCTGTCTACAAGTTCAAAAACCTAGTCAAAAGTAGACTCCTTTTTATTCATTGAGTCATAGACATTGACTCTGCATGCCTCCAAGTCGAAAAGTAAAAGGACCCAGTGAAATCTGCAATTTGCGTGAGATGATATATGAAACACTGTACATGTATGTACGGGAACGAAATTTGTTCGGAAGACAGTAAAAACTAACTCTGTGTTGTACGGCAGTAGTATGAACGTCTTGTAATGCTGTTGCATCAAGAAATGGACGAGATTGTCCTCTGTGTCTTTCAGAAACTTGCTGATCGTTTAGACGTTTACTTTCCGAGGGTCGATGAATCCAGTATCGAAAACCCCCCACCGTTGGGCCCTTTGAATCTCCATTCTGCAACAATAAAAGGAATTATTATATATGGTGTACATATATACAAGGAGCTAATTAATGGAACGTATGAAATCTAACTCAACGATACTTACAAAATCCATGCGCTCAGAAGAGAGACGACAAGGGCGTCCAGCTGGTATAGTTCATAGATACCCTTGAAATGGATCCAAAGAACATCTTCTCCTTGGAAGAAGTCGGAGTTTTTGATCCTCGCTCCGAACATCTCTCTACCGTTGGCGCTCATTTCTATGTACCGTTGACAATCGGTAGATCTATGTCGGTAGGGATTTCAGCTGCTCAGGCTTGACAAGCGGTTTACCGAGTTCGAACTGGTATTTCACTTCCGCCTTTGGGATTGGTGCGCCTGTAAGCAACTAAGCCCTAGTTAGCCTGGTGTCAGAAATGAATTCTTTTATTCTAATTTCTTAACCGGTCACCAATGGCTCGACCTCCTGGTTTGGTTGCTCTGCAAGCTGAGGGACTGGTTTGGACTTTCCAAAATAAGCTTTTCTAAGTGTTCGCTCATAGTCCGTTAGCTTTAAGACCTCCTTGACCGGTCCCGACATCTTCTTGAAGAAGTTCTTGGCACTCGGGTTTACAGGAATCTGCTTTTCTGGACTCCGAGGCTTCAATTGCCTCTTCACTTCTGCTGCCACATAAGTGTCAAGCTCCTCTTGCGTGCAATCATACGATGGCTCCTGTTTTTGGTGCCGGCAACATTCTTCTTCGTTGCCCTTGTGCGGGCAGGCGGTGGAGCTTGGAGAGACCTTGACTTGGAAGATGCCAGAGGACACGGCGCAGGAGCCTGAGGAGGAGACGGTGCACGAGGTGGAGGAGGCAGAGAAGGTGGAGGAGATGGTGGAGCCTGAGGAGATGGTGCAGGAGACGCCGCTTGTCGCCCAGGGAGGATGATGTAGCGCTTGCGCCATAGTATAATGGCGTGGCTTGTGTCTCGTAGATTCGTCTCACCATCTCCTCCAGGGTAGTCCAACTCGAGATCCTCATACGCGGCTTGACCCTCAAGTATCCTGGTGGAATCGGCCTGCAGTGGTAAGTCCATGAAGGGTCTATTGGGATGGCCATTCCCCACGCCACCTTCATGTGATGAGAGGTTATCTATTAGTAATCAACCTAAGCAGCAACTTGCGGAATGTACATGTCAAAAATCATAAAACTACGAGCATACCTTGATTGATAAGTTCTTGAAGGGAATATGCAGCTCACATGGTGTCCGCTGCGTGATTTCATCAACGGGGCAGGTGGTTTCGTCCTAAGTTTGCATGGCGTCCATGTTCTGTGATCCTAACTGCCCGTTCAGGCACAGCTGCTACGATTGCCTGAGGGGCTGACCATTACAGGAGGAATGTACGGCTGGGGATCCTGGCTCCGAAGTACGACCATGCGTTCATCCACCTTCCTTGCCACCTCCTCTTGCATGCTGAGCTTGTAGCTCGATACCCTGTACTCAAGATCTGCAATCTTAGCCTCGGTATCTCTCTTGCTCCTCATCTGACTCCTATACGTGTGGATGTCCTCCTTGAGTCCAATCTTCCAAGGAACCACGCCTTTCCCTCGCATTCGTCCTGGATGCTTGGGAGTCTGCACGGCGAGTGACGGCTTGTCCTTCTTTCTATCGGGTCGGAATGTGGCATGAGAAGAGGTTTCCACTGCGTCCGTTAGTCGACTTGCAGCATCGCGTATCTGATCACTGAACACCAGGGAGCCATCAACGGGGTTAAGTGTTCCACCGTGAGCATAGTACCAGAACTTCGATCGCTCCGGTCATTTAGCGGTGGCCGGTTCGACACCCCTCTCAATCAAGCTGGCCTCCATCTCCTCCCACTTCGGCATTGCGACGCTATTGCCGCCTGACCACAGGTGGTGACGGTACTTCTTCTTAGCAGCATTTTCTTTGTTTCATTCCATCAGCGCCTGCCCTTGTTGCCCTGTGTTGTAAGCAACAAATTCGTCCCAATGATCCCTTAGCTTCGGGAATATCTCGAAGTTCGGTGTTAGGCCCTTCAGGATGTATTTCTTGTAGAGATCTCCCTTGAAGATATGGAACTATTCTGCTATTTTCTTAAGAGTCCACTATTTCACTATGTTCTCCGTACCCGCAGGGAGCGTGAACGTCTCGAGCATTATGGTCCACAGCATCTCTTTCTCTGATTCTGGGACAAAGCTATCATAATCCTCGCTTGCCCTTGTTCTGCACTAGTACACCTTGCTGACAGGCACGTTATCCCTCACAACCCAACCGCTGTGTCGTACGTAATTCTTGGCTACTTCTGCCGGGGCACTAGGTCGGCCGTCTTCGTCCACCTCAGTTATGATGTGCTGACCCTCTAACTTCTTCGTGGCACCTTGTTGTCCGCGTGCCCTCTTCTGTCCAGCGGAGGATTGACTTCCACTAGCCTCCTCCTCCTTGTTCCCCACCTCATTCCCCTCCACATCCCTCTCCACGTTCCCCTGCATGTTCCCCTCCTTGTTCACCTCCTCGTTCAAGTACTGGTTTGGATCCTTGTTCCCCTCTTTTTCATTCCAGTACTAGCTGCTGTTGGTATTTCTTAACGACATTACTACAAATATAATTCCCAGCAATGGCGCAGAAATACTGTTGGTATATTATGGTTACAGAGTTCATCCGCAAACGCACGGATATACCATTGTAGCATTTCACCTGACAGTATTCCAAGGGTATCGTATTTATTTTATCCCGTGGGAAGATCATCTAGAGAGAACTCAACTAACAATTTATATATTACTTGTGATAATCATAGTCTAAGCAAGGGTTAAGATAATTCAAGGGTAGAGTGACACACAAGCAGTAACTACTCATTCTTGTAATATATCATCTCGTGACACACAAGCAGTAATCTATTCCTATACTTCTAATATACATAGTATACATACATTCTAGTTAACTGATATACTAGCTAATACCCTCTATCCGATGCCCTCCTGGTACTTCGAGAAGCCACCCCTGACTGCCGAGTTCCTTACGACAGCCCGTCATGATCATACAACCGGGGATAAATACGGAGGAATACCCTCCCCAGGGAATTAACTTAGGAATACCTGTACTGAGCTGTCACCATCAGCGGCCCACCTCTCATCTGCAATATATAACCCCAAATAATGATATCCCGTAATCTAGACACCACGTCTAAACTACCAGATACTACTCTAATATCATCGTCATGACATAGAGTAATTGCATAAGCAAACATTATACCCGCACCAAAGCATCTCCTAGATAAGCTAGCCGTATATTCAGTATAACATGAACATAATGTAAAGTAGATACTCATATACATGGAAAGTATTTCAATACCATAAATGTATTTAGAAGAGTATTCTAATAAAAGTACAAAGCTTACAAAAGAGAAGAGAAAAGCTACTAGATCCATACCAAAACTCTTCCGAAGGCTTCCGGACTCCTGATTTCTACTCTATTCTTATTCCACCAGCTAGATACTACTAAACTAAACTTGAGAGTAATGAGAGAGCTATTGTTTGAGGTGTGTGTTGAAGTGAAGAGAGTGAACTCCTTAAATAGGCAGGTAACGACGGTTATGGCGGTTGGAAAGGTCGGTAATACACTCCAACCGCCATAAGGAGTGAATCTCCACCGTTCCCTCAAAACCTTCCGTCCAGCGGCTTCACGGCAGGTTCAGCCGAACCCCCTGGTTCGGCCGAACCAGGGGCCGTCCCAACCAGCCCATATTTTAGCTGGTGGCCTCCTCTGGTGTTCCTCTCCGTAGACTTATGAATTTTGGCCTAGTGTGTCGTGTCAATTCTGAGTTCTTGGCCCATTCATACATAAGTCTGGTTCTTGACATCGTCCGATTGATTTATCGTCTGAGTTGATGTCGATTCTCCTCTATTTTATTGTCATTCTCTGCAAAAGGTTAGTATACCTATTACTAGTGGAATATTATTATTCTAACATATTTATGCATTGTAAGCATCACTAGTTCTCCTCTATTTTGTTAATATTGATGGTCGAAACTGATCGATAACGACCGTCAACAAAACCCCCCAAGCTTGAACCTTTGCTCATCCCGAGTAAAGGATGAAAGGGAACAAAGACTTGGTTGTTGATCAGGAGTTGCTACTATGCTACATATCTCAAAGATACAGGTGCAAGGTATATGTACTCTCTCTCAGATTAAATAATCTTTGGCACGATTGCTTACCTTTACCCCTGATTCCCACGAGACATTGCTTCTCCTTGCCTTGGGCGGTTGAAAGACAGAACAGCAATTTAGAGTACCAATCACCAGATCTTTATTCAACTCGTATTCCGGAAATTTTCAAATGATTTTGCAAAAGAAAGCCAAGTTCCTCAAATGATTCACTCAGTCTCTCTAAGTGTATCAATATGAATTCCTCACCAAATGTTGTCTTTTTTATTCCTACTCTAAGGTTTGATATGTGGAGCTCAGTAGGGATCAAACATGTCATACTTGCATTCACATTTATTACTAAGTCAAAAACTTAGACTAAAGCAGATAACTAAACATCCTCAAGATCAAGATCGTGCAAAATGTGTGTGTGTGGTATATGATGGAATGGCACATGAAGAAAAATAAAGAAAATGCTTCTCCTTTGTGCATACTTTCTTCTCCCAAAAAAATCCTTCTTTTATTGATTAGGAGAGGGCATAGTTCTTTTTTTTTTCTTTTTCAATATCATGCTCATGCTTGATGGAGCATAACTTTATTTTTCATAACCATGCCTTTCCCTCCCTTTTTTTTTCTTTTTTTTCGAAAGGATATTTTTTTCTTTAGGAGAAGAAAGCACATGCAAGCATGGAGAATTTATTTTGGTGGTAATATGGAAATGGAATAGAATATTGCTTAGCTCCCAGTGTAGGAGTTTAGCATGTGCATATATGTGGGTGTATGATCTTGATCATAGAGCATGAGAAGTATCTACACAAGTCACAAGAGTTTGACAAAGTTCAATGTAATGACAAGTAACCAAAATGTATATGGTTTAATCATGATAGCATATTTTTGGCTCTGGTAGGAATTTATATCAAATGAGGAACTTTCAATTTTATCATTTTGAAAAACAAAGCATCCGGAATTCAAGTCAAACTAGTATCAGGATCATAGCAACTCTTATTTACTATCTCATATCTCGCAAGAACATAGACTTAGATCAGCAAGTGCAGCTCATTTACCTCAGGTTCCCGGATAAATGTTGGCTACTTATATTTAACCCTTGATAGAGCATTTACCAAGAACCCATATATCAGAGATATAAAACAGAGCTACTATTCATCATTTCAACTAAGAGAACTAGCTTGTCTTACCTAGCATGACTCAAACCTATCCTATCTTTTTGGTATTTTCTAGTTTGCAAATTTTTATGCTGTTTTCAAGTTTTATAAGATGCAATTGGAAAGCAAATATGCAATTGAAAAGAGAAATATACAATGTGATACAAGTTACCTCAGTGGGGGGAGAGATATCTCCCCCCAAGCTTGGCTTTCGCTCAGGGTCCTTGGTATGGATTGAACCCCTGAAAACGGAAGTACGCTTGAAGGTCATCGTGCTGTTGCTGCATCATGTAGTTGATGTTGGTGAACTGAGCATCAACAGATTGTTGCCATTCTTGCGTTTGAGCTATGTGTTCCGTGAGGTCGTACTGGATCTCTCCCGTCTGCATATCAAGGGTATCCATTCTCATAGTGATTTCACCCAAATCCCAACGAGAGGAGCTTGAGCGCTATTCACTTGGAGATGGAGGCACACTACTTGATCTGGGAGGTTTGATTGTCCCTCCATTGGATGTCATGAGGCGCATGCCACCGGTCCTCATTAGCACTTGCCCAGGTTGAGACTTTGATGCTATGGCGTGGAGCTTGAGTCCATCCGGGTGCATCCCAAGTTGGTGCCCAACCTGCCTCATACATCTGCACGGGTGTTGAGAATGATGAACTTTCTCGTCCGTTCCTTGTCATGTTGTGCGTCTACCTGTATGCTCCACCTGCACGAGATTCTTCTATGGTCTGCAGGGGAATGGTTAGTTCATGGCAGTTGTACAAATGATACCCCGCATTTGGCAACGGGATTTCATTTGTACAACCGAGGAAAAAGTAAATCAAAGATCCATCTGCTCCATGTTTCAGAATATGCCCTTGCACTAGATAAGCCTCATCAATACACGGACGAGCGGCTGAGATAAAATCAATTTGGTCGCTAACGACCCCTAGCCCTTTTGCTATCCGAGTAATCAGAGAAGTGCACTCAAGAGGAGCAGAGAACTTTATACTTTCTAACCATTGCCTTATCATACATTTCATAGGAGCAATTTTGATCTTTCTAAAAATGGCACACATAATAATCAATTCATCTCCCCTAATGGGCCTTAGATCACCTCTAGGAAACAAAGTCATAGCAATCCATTTGTACATGAGCCTAAGTGTAGGATTATGGATATCATTCGTTCTAGGTTTCTTGCATATTGGAGCACCAGAAATGTCTTCCCAAAACCTATTTTTCTCGAACCCAGAAATTCCTTTCTGGAGATTGATTTTACAGGAATCGTGAAAACCAAGAAGTGTACTTAAGCCTTTCCATGTAAGTGTCTACTCCTTATGGAAAAAGCGAAAGGAAATACCATCTTCTATTTCTTTCAAAGTGCATAGAAATTGCAAAGTAAGCAAACGAGAACTAGACTCATCTACCGCAGCAAATCTCTGCCAATCAACAGCTTTCCAAATAGAACGAAATTCAACATCCATACCTATCTTTTTCAGCGGCTCCGGTGAGTATTCTCACATGTGAGCATACTCCCGGTCGCTCAGCATGTAGTATTCTTGTCTATCCCAATCACTGACAAGGTCGAGGTCAGTGTCGTTCAGGAGTCGTCGTGGAGCTTTGGTGTCTTCCATTGAGATATCAGCTGAACGAGTACTAGACTCGTCATGATGACTTGATGAAGAGCCAGACTCTTTAAACAGACGAGATAGTCGCCTCCTCATTCTGCACAATGGAGCAAGAACGGACTAACTCGGCGGGGGTTAAAAATGACAAGAGTTTCACCCGCCGGTTAGTTTCACCAAAGCAACTTGTATATATGCAACTAAGTGTTTGAATTTGAGGGAAACTATTAAAGCTTGAATGAACTTGAGAGCAAACTTTGAAGAGGGAATGGAAATGTCTTGAAATGGGGTGGAGTTCCCTCTCCCGGCCGGTTGGCTTAAGTAGTGCACCCATGTCACATCCTGATTTTTGTTTCAGGATTTATAAATTATTTAATAAATTATTATTAGAATTTATATTAAATGATCTTTAATTTACAAGTAAAGTTAAATGTGGGAAATAAAATTTCCCAAATATAAAGCATGGATGGATTTAATTTTTATTAAATTCTCCATGATTAAGTCAACTCTCTGAAATATTCTCGGATTTTTCAGAGCTCAATTCCTAAATGATACAAAGAACAGTTCAGTAATTATTTGATCATTAATGATCTAATTATATTTGTTAAGAGCTTTTCTTGTTTAAAAATCCTTAAATTATAAATTGTTGTTTAAAAGGAATTATTAGAAATGATCTTAAAAGCCTAAAAGAGAAGATCTAATTTTAATTTGCTAAATCTCAATATAAAATTGGGTTAGATAAAATTTTGTTAAATACTTTACTTGATTCTATAGTTCCTAGATTTTTCTGGGATTTATTTGAGCCAAGGAAGTATTTTTAATAAATAGAATTGCATTTCATGAATAATTTAAATTGAAAAAGGTTTTTAAAAGTCTCTTTTGGTTTTGGGCCGAAAGTCAGCCCAAGTCTCTCTTTCCTTCTCCCTCTCTCCTCCCCGGCCCAGTCGGCCCAGTCCGCCGCGCCCCTTCCTCCTCTCTCTCGGCCGCTGACAGGTGGGTCCCACCTGTCAGGTTCGTCTTCCTCGCGCCGCCGCCGCCGTCTCCTTCCAAATTCGGCCGCGCCTTTCCGTTTCCGGTGAAATTGGTAGAGGGGAAAGAATCCCCTTGATCTCCTCTATCTTTTCCTCTATAGAAACTTTGTCTAATTTCCTTTGGAAATAGGCGGATTCGAGTTTGATTCGGATTCGTGTTTCCCCAATCTTTCCTTCCGACGCCGGCCACCGTGGGCCTTCGCCGCCGCCTCCTTGCCCCTATAAAAGGACCCCCGGTGTCTCCTCTACCCGCCGCCACCCTCGCCTTCGTCTCCCGCCGTCGGAAGCGCCCTAGCGCCGTGTGACCTCATGCCGCCGTCGTCGCCGTCGCTCCAGCCGTGCGCCGCCGCCGTTCCGGTCGTCGTCGTCGCTCGGGGAGGTCGCCATCATGGTCGCCAAGTCACTGCCGTCCTCGTCCGCCTCTTCGTCGCCGCCGGAGCACCGCCGCCACCGTCGACCCGAAAACCGCCGCCGCTTCTTCCTCGTCGCCGGCGCCGTCCGTTGCTCTTCAGCCGCCGTTTTGGTCACCGGTGAGTTCGCCGCGTTGCCCTCTACCCGTTGGTGTCCTCCGTTTGCGTCGTCGCGCCGTCGTTCGCCGGCGAGCATGCGTTGCCGAGCCGCCGCCGGTGCTGACGTCATCGCTGACGTTGTCGCTGACGTCATCGTCGCTGTCTGCCGTGGCCCGGTCGTGGACCGTTCGATCTTGGCCGTCCGTTTTGGATAAGATCGATCTCGGCCGTCCGTTCCCGTGAACCGCCGCCGTGCGCCAGGTCCACCGCAAACCCTAGCCGCTGACGCAATAAACCCCTTTTCCTTTTCAAAACTAATTCATTATTGCGTTATAATTCAATTAAAATCCATATAAGTGTTTTAATCCGATTTAATCTTTAAAAATTCATAACTAATTCATTGTAACTCAGTTTAATGTGGTTCAAGTTGCAAAAGTTATATAAAATAAAGATCTACATATTAAAATTATCCATAAATTGAATTAAATTTATTTAATTCTTTTTAAATGGGCTTTAATTAGATTTAATCTTGTAAAATTCATAATAAATTCATATGAAGTCAGAATGAGGCCGTTCAAGTCTCATAATTCATCTAAAATTATGATCTACATGTTTGTTTACTTTTTATGTATTGTTTATTTGGTTTTTATTAGTCTTTTTCTTCGTTTTGCGTGTTAGCTTGTCGTTTCCGTCGTTGCGAAGGTTCGTGAGTGCGCCGGAAGTATTCAAGAAGATTAATTGAAGACCGATTATTGCAAGGCAAGTCACACAGATCCTAAACACAATCCTTTGAGCATGTTGATCCTATATTTAAATTCTCTATTTATTTCAACTGTGCATTTATTTTCGAATGTCACTGGGTGGTGTGAATCTATTCCTTTGTTATGGCCTGTTTGCATTGATTACTTTATTCCTTGATACCTTGGGTTATTATAACTTGACTAGTTGAGCTTTATATATTGGTTCAGCTAGATATTAGATATGATTGCTTAGCCATGCTTAGAAACATTAGCACACTATTGGGATAACTTATGACTCACTATTATTTAATGATGGCTTAATGATAGTTCACGATGGTCAATCGTGATTGGTTAATTAATTACTTGCCAACTAAAACTTGATAATGGTGGTTTGTGAGCACATGGTTTTGAGAGTCGTGCTCATGGCAATTAAGGACCGGTTCGCGAGCTACTGTTGTGAAACATTAACCGTGCCAACCACAAGCCACCGTGGGCAACGGCTTTACCTTTTGTATAGCATGATTCATTGCAGAGCACCAGACTGAGAAGTGGCGGAGATAAGCCCACGGGTGTCGCTGGGGAGTCCATGCCTTGTTTTATAAGGGGGTGATTATGATCCAGGAATGGTGCACTGTGGTGAGTTGTGTTGTGCAGAGGGTATTGTCACAGCCTCTATTCGGGTACTTTCCAGTATCGTGACGCATGGTAGACATGATGTTGAGGCTGTGTCTTGTGGGTACAGTGGTACACCTCTGGCCAGAGTAAAACTATTCGAATAGCCGTGCCCGCGGTTATGGGCGGGTTGAGCAATGTTTTTCGTGATTAGTCTCACACCTCTCACAATAATTATGGATGTTATACCTGGTAATAATTTGCTTAGCTCCTGGTTTGGAGTTAGATCTGTACAGCCGGGTATGGTTGTTCAGGATGGTTGGGCCTGTGCAGCATGGGTGTGCTGTTCAGTGTTGATTAAAATTTCTGATTAATTACTCCACTGTTTTACTTCTCTTAAATGTTTTGCTAAATGCTGCTTTTGCAAATGAGCCTATATTATGCCATCCTTTGGTATCCTTGTGCACTTGCATATTTGCTGTGTGGCTTGTTGAGTATGTCATATGCTCATTCTTGCAATAATCAATCAACCTCAGTTGAAGAAAAAGGATCCAGAAGGAGAAGACGTTTGGCTTATACCCCAATTGAGCTGCCTGTGGGAGTGGAGCTGAAGCCATCGCTAGACCGTTATTCCGCTGCTGTTTTCTTTTCTTTTGTAAGTGTGTAACGTTATTATTATGATGGATTTGTATATTAAATTGTCAGTTTGTGTACCTCGGCTGATTCCTGGACGAGGATTTTATGCACAAATAAGTTCGGAAATTACTAGTGAATTTCCGGGCGTGACAACCCACAACGGTCAAAACTGACCTGTGGGGCCCACTAGCCGTTGCCTCAAAAAAAAGAGGTAGCCGACCGTTAGCCTGGCCAGCCGAACCCCTGGTGGGCCTAACTGGCCCCACTTTTGGCCATTGGATTCGAACGGTCAGTGTGGTCGTGGCACAGCAAATTTTCGTTGAAAATTTTATTTTGGTTTGCTCTGAGAAATTCATTTGTAGAATTTCCTCAAAATTCAAAAATCCTAAATGCAATTTTGAAATTCAAACATGTGGTGATGCAAAAATTCAAATTGTTGAAAGCAAATATGCAGATACATACCAATTTACCTGTTGGCGAAGGTCGCGTCATTTAAAGTCCGATGTGCAAGACCGTACCTCCTTTTGATTTAGTTCACGGATTTTCCACCCGTCTCTGGAGGTGATGGAGCGGGCGTCTTTGGCTTCTCCCTCCACACCTTCTTTGATTTTGGTGCGGACGGCGGCTTCTTCTGAGCCAGTGTTGGCAGCTGTTAAATGCCGACTCTATACCGCCAACAACTGCATAAAGATCAGATAATAAAACATCAAACATAGTGATAGGAGCTTAATCTCACATATTCCACAAGTGTTGGTGAATATTTGTATGCAGATGATAAACCTCGGTGTTGAGAGAAAAATCAGATTAAAGTCAAGAGAATTATGTATCCATGCAAGGATGGGTTGTGAACTTCATCGAAACATCCGTGAATCAGCCCAAAACTCCGAGAATTGGACAGAGGAGGACCAGAGGAGAAGCCAGGCCAAAGGCCAGGCCAGGGGGGCCCTGCCCAGGTTTGGCCGAACCAGTGGGGTTCGGCCGAACCCTGGTGTGCGCCGTTGGATCGAGGTTTTGGCGTGGACAGTCCTGATCATCTCCCAATGACGGTTGTGGGGAAGTTCGGACATTTCCCCTTTGCCAACCGTCATACCTACCCCTATATAAGGACATCATCTCACTCACTTCAACACACACTTCCAAGCTGAGCTGAATTATAAGAGGCTCTATTATACTATATTGTATACTAGAATAGGAAGAGAGTAGAGTAGAAGAAGTCGGAAGAATTCCGAAGTTATCGGTAATCTTCTCCTATTTCTTTTATTCTGTTTATTACTCTGAATTCAATATAATATTCTTCTTGAGTAATTTTGATGAGGACATCAACACCATCGATACATCCACGTCCCCCCATGTACAGCATGATGGTCCTATTACCCGCGCTCGTGCACGTCAACTAAATTATCAGGTGAGTTCTTTCTTGAGTTCATATTCCTCGTCTTTATACCCCGGAGACGCGTGCACTCGTGTTTTACTCAGGAACGATGGAGAGGATCCAAAGGGAAGAGGATTCGCGCGGGGTGGATTCGGACTGCAGGGCAGCGCCAACTTCTGACGGCCGCCACGACTTCATGCGAACTCCGATTTGGGCGTGCAAGTACTTCATGGAAAGCTTATCAAGTCTACTTTCAAATGGATCCAGCCACATGTCCATATCTGTTCTGGAGCGGCCGCAATTGTCATTTTACTCCCGACTATTTTCTGTCCATGGTGCTGCGTCACCTCTTTTGGCCCAATGGGCTGTGTATCCAAGTTGGGCCCATTAGGGGCACGTCCTAGGGTTGGAGCACGACCCTATGGTCGTTCTTCCCCTCTTTTTATACCTCTAGTCACCGCCAAGAACAGGCGGGTTTTGATGATAGAGATAGCTTCTTGCTACCAGCTCGCAGCGCGCGTGTTGGCTAAACCGCCCGTCTGCCTGTAATCGGAACCCCACCATATTGAGTTTGATAGTGAAACTTTCATCTTTATCTAGCAATTTCAGTGCTTGTCCTACTTGTTCTTGCTTGTTCTTCGATTGCTTGCAGGACGAGTGCCCTCGTGGCCGGGTTGACGCGCACCACAAGTTCGCGGTGACCATTGGAGACGGTGTATCGGTTGCTAAGGCGCAGCGTCTTTGGACAGTTGTAGTCGGGCCGTGAACGTCGTCTTCATCTAATCGAGTTATCCCTTACCTCTCATCGAAAGATCGGGCCACAAACCCTAGCGGGCCACAACCGATACAATGATGATGTTTTTTCTAAAATTAAATTTAAAATTCCTCCTTTTGATGGAAAATATGATCCTGATGCGTACCTCTCTTGGGAGATTGCTGTTGACCAAAAATTTGCATGCCATGAGTTTCCTGAGAACACTAGAGTTAGAGCTGCTACGAGTGAGTTCACCGATTTTGCTTCGGTTTGGTGGATAGAACATGGCAAGAAAAATCCTAATAACATGCCACAAACTTGGGATGCTTTGAAACGGGTCATGCGGGCTAGATTTGTTCCTTCTTACTATGCACGTGACTTGCTGAATAGGTTGCAACAATTGAGACAGGGTGTGAAAAGTGTAGAGGAATATTATCAGGAGTTACAAATGGGCTTGCTTCGTTGTAATTTAGAGGAAACTGAGGACGCTGCCATGGCTAGATTTTTGGGTGGGTTAAACCGCGAGATTTATGACATCGTAGACTATAAAGTTTACACTAATATGACCCGATTGTTTCATCTTGCTTGTAAGGCTGAAAGGGAAGTGCAGGGACGACGTGCTAGTGCCAAGGCTAATTTTTCTGCAGGTAAAACTTCATCATGGCAGACACGCACCACTCCTCCGGCTGGCCGTACTACTTCTCCATCTTCCACACCCACAACCAGTCGAGCAGCACCTCCTCCATCTGGTGACAAGTCAGCGATAAAGGCTGCTCAGCCAGCACCGAGTGCTTCTTCAATGGCATCCACAGGCCGAATGAGAGATGTTCAGTGCCACCGTTGCAAGGGCTTTGGGCATGTGCAGCGTGACTGCCCTAGCAAGCGAGTTTTGGTAGTAAAAAACGATGGTGAGTACTCCTCTGCTAGTGATTTCGATGATGATACACTTGCTTTGCTTGCGGCTGACCATGCAGATAATGAGCCACCGGAAGAGCACATTGGGGCTGCATTTGCGGATCACTATGAGAGCCTCATTGTGCAGCGTGTCCTTAGCGCACAAATGGAGAAGGCGGAGCAAAATCAGCGACACACGTTGTTCCAAACAAAGTGTGTCGTCAAAGAGCGTTGTTGCCGCATGATCATTGATGGAGGTAGCTGCAACAACTTGGCTAGCAGCGAGATGGTGGAGAAGCTTGCACTTAGCACCAAACCGCACCCACATCCATACTGCATCCAATGGCTGAACAACAGTGGTAAGGCGAAGGTAACAAAACTGGTGCACATTAATTTTGCAATTGGAAATTACCATGATGTTGTTGAATGTGATGTTGTGCCCATGCAAGCTTGTAATATTCTGCTAGGTAGACCATGGCAATTTGATAGGGATTCTATGCATCATGGTAGGTCAAACCAGTACTCTTTTCTGTACCATGATAAGAAAATTGTGTTGCATCCCATGTCTCCTGAAGATATTTTGCGTGATGATGTTGCTAAGGCTGCCAAATCCAAATGTGAGAGTGATAAAAAAGCCCAATCTGATGGCAAGAAACCTGAGACAATCAATTTGAAACCCAGATACTTACTTGCTACTAAATCTGATATTAATGAGTTGATTGCATCACCTTCAGTTGCCTATGCTTTGGTATGCAAAGATGCTTTGATTTCACTTCACGATATGCAGCATTCTTTGCCCCCTGCTGTTGCTAACATTTTGCAGGAGTACTCTGATGTGTTTCCCAAGGAAGTGCCACCGGGGCTGCCACTGGTGCGCGGCATTGAGCATCAAATCGACTTGATCCCAGGTGCTTCCCTACCGAATCGTGCGCCATACCGAACCAACCCTGAGGAAACCAAGGAGATTCAGCGTCAAGTTCATGAGTTGCTTGATAAAGGGTATGTACGCGAGTCTCTTAGTCCATGTGCGGTTCCGGTAATTTTGGTACCAAAGAAAGATGGTTCATGGCGTATGTGTGTTGATTGTAGAGCTATTAATAACAATACCATTCGATATCGTCATCCTATTCCTAGGTTAGATGATATGCTTGATGAATTGAGTGGCTCTATTGTGTTCTCCAAAGTTGATTTGCGTAGTGGTTACCACCAGATTCGTATGAAGTTGGGTGATGAATGGAAAACAACATTTAAAACAAAGTTTGGGTTGTATGAGTGGTTAGTGATGCCTTTTGGTTTAACTAATGCACCCAGCACTTTCATGAGGTTGATGAATGAGGTTTTGCGTCCTTTCATTGGAAAATTTGTGGTGGTCTACTTTGATGATATCTTGATTTACAGCAAGTCTATGGGTGAACATTTTAATCATTTACGTGCTGTTTTTAATGCTCTTCGTGATGCACGTTTATTTGGTAACCTTAAGAAGTGCACCTTTTGCACAGATCGAGTTTCTTTTCTTGGCTATGTTGTAACTCCGCAGGGGATTGAGGTTGATCAAGCCAAGGTTGAGGCAATTCAGAGTTGGCCGACTCCTAAAACGGTCTCACAAGTGCGGAGCTTTCTAGGACTCGCGGGGTTCTATCGCCGCTTTGTGCAGGATTTCAGCACCATTGCTGCACCATTGAATGCGCTTACAAAGAAGGGAGTGCCTTTCACTTGGGGCACATCACAAGAGAACGCCTTCCACATGTTGAAAGATAAGTTGACTCATGCACCTCTCCTCCAACTTCCCGATTTTAATAAGACTTTTGAACTTGAATGTGATGCTAATGGGATTGGATTGGGTGGTGTTTTTCTACAAGAAGGAAAACCTGTTGCATATTTTAGTGAAAAGTTGAGTGGGCCTGTTCTGAATTATTCTACTTATGATAAGGAATTGTATGCTCTTGTGCGAACTTTAGAAACATGGCAGCATTATTTGTGGCCCAAGGAATTTGTCATACATTCTGATCATGAGTCTTTGAAGCATATTCGTAGTCAAGGGAAGCTGAACCGTAGACATGCTAAATGGGTTGAATTTATTGAATCTTTTCCTTATGTTATCAAACACAAGAAAGGGAAGGAGAACATCATTGCTGATGCTTTGTCTAGGAGATACACTTTGTTGACACAACTTGACTACAAGATTTTTGGCCTGGAAACAATCAAAGACCAATATGCGCATGATGCTGATTTTAATGATGTGTTGCTGCATTGTAAGGATGGAAGAACATGGAACAAATTCGTTATCAATGATGGGTTTGTTTTCAGAGCTAACAAGCTATGCATTCCAGCTAGCTCCGTTCGCCTGTTGTTGTTGCAGGAAGCGCATGGAGGCGGTTTGATGGGACATTTTGGCGCCAAGAAGACACATGACATCCTTGCTAGTCATTTCTTTTGGCCACAGATGCGAAGAGATGTTGGCAGGTTCGTTGCTCGCTGCGCTACATGTCAAAAGGCTAAGTCACGCTTACATCCACATGGTTTGTATATCCCTCTTCCTGTTCCTACTGTTCCTTGGGAAGATATTTCAATGGACTTTGTGTTAGGATTGCCTAGGACCAAGAGGGGGCGTGATAGCATTTTTTGTGGTTGTGGATAGATTTTCTAAAATGGCACATTTCATACCATGTCATAAAACTGATGATGCTTCTCATATCGCTGATTTGTTCTTTCGAGAAATTGTTCGCTTGCATGGTGTGCCAAACACAATTGTTTCTGATCGTGACACAAAATTTCTTAGCCATTTTTGGAGAACTTTGTGGGCTAAATTGGGGACTAAACTTTTGTTTTCTACTACTTGTCATCCCCAAACTGATGGACAAACTGAAGTGGTGAATAGAACCTTGTCTACTATGCTTAGGGCTGTTTTGAAGAAAAATATCAAGATGTGGGAAGAATGCTTGCCTCATATTGAATTTGCTTATAATCGTTCCTTGCATTCTACTACAAAAATGTGCCCTTTTCAGATTGTGTATGGTTTGTTGCCTCGTGCTCCAATTGATTTGATGCCTTTACCATCTTCTGAAAAACTGAATTTTGATGCTAAGCAACGTGCTGAGTTGATGTTAAAACTGCATGAGACAACTAAAGAAAACATAGAGCGCATGAATGCTAAGTATAAGTTTGCTGGTGACAAAGGTAGAAGGGAATTGAATTTTGAACCTGGAGATTTGGTTTGGTTGCATTTGCGAAAAGAACGATTTCCTGATTTGAGAAAGTCTAAATTGATGCCTAGAGCTGATGGACCATTTAAAGTGTTAGCAAAGATTAATGAGAATGCATATAAGATTGATTTGCCTGCAGATTTCAGGGTTAGTTCCACATTTAACGTTGCAGATTTGAAGCCGTATTTGGGAGAAGAAGATGAGCTTGAGTCGAGGACGACTCAAATGCAAGAAGGGGAGGATGATGAGGACATCAACACCATCGATACATCCACGTCCCCCCATGTACAGCATGATGGTCCTATTACCCGCGCTCGTGCACGTCAACTAAATTATCAGGTGAGTTCTTTCTTGAGTTCATATTCCTCGTCTTTATACCCCGGAGACGCGTGCACTCGTGTTTTACTCAGGAACGATGGATAGGATCCAAAGGGAAGAGGATTCGCGCTGGGTGGATTCGGACTGCAGGGCAGCGCCAACTTCTGACGGCCGCCACGACTTCATGCGAACTCCGATTTGGGCGTGCAAGTACTTCATGGAAAGCTTATCAAGTCTACTTTCAAATGGATCCAGCCACATGTCCATATCTGTTCTGGAGCGGCCGCAATTGTCATTTTACTCCCGACTATTTTCTGTCCATGGTGCTGCGTCACCTCTTTTGGCCCAATGGGCTGTGTATCCAAGTTGGGCCCATTAGGGGCGCGTCCTAGGGTTGGAGCACGACCCTATGGTCGTTCTTCCCCTCTTTTTATACCTCTAGTCGCCGCCAAGAACAGGCGGGTTTTGATGATAGAGATAGCTTCTTGCTACCAGCTCGCAGCGCGCGTGTTGGCTAAACCGCCCGTCTGCCTGTAATCGGAACCCCACCATATTGAGTTTGATAGTGAAACTTTCATCTTTATCTAGCAATTTCAGTGCTTGTCCTACTTGTTCTTGCTTGTTCTTCGATTGCTTGCAGGACGAGTGCCCTCGTGGCCGGGTGGACGCGCACCACAAGTTTGCGGCGACCATTGGAGACGGTGTATCGGTTGCTAAGGCGCAGCGTCTTTGGACAGTTGTAGTCGGGCCGTGAACGTCGTCTTCATCTAATCGAGTTATCCCTTACCTCTCATCGAAAGATCGGGCCACAAACCCTAGCGGGTTCGCATCAAATTTAGATTTATCTTGTGAAAATTATCTCTTGGTTAGTTCCTAAATAGCATACGGGATTATTATTCACTATAATCAACTAAAATATAGTGATTGCTTTGGTGAGTTATAAACACTAAAGTAGATATTAATTGCTTAGACGTGGTATTTATGTAATTGTTATCCAGTAATTGTTGTGTATCCCATAGTATGTTTGAGGTGTGTGTAGAGGTGGTGACAACCCTCGAGATCACTTAAGTCCTCCCTGTCCGGGTACGTAGTAGAGCGATATCTGGGAACAGCGGGCTGCCACTGCCTAGACACTGTTAAGCTTTCCCTAGACACTGTTTCTCACTAGTAAATCCTCTCTATCCTGGCCTATCATATGCTTGGTTTCTTTGGATGAACCGGAGGAAGATCTGACCACACACGTTCCCTTGGATTCGATACAATTGGAATACTCCGTAGGGGAAGTGCTACTTCGGTATATCCGTGCGCTTGCGGATTTTATATGTGACCATATTAAATACCAACAAGCAGATCGAAAACGAATCAATCGGTGCAGCTTGGTCCAGATTCACTAATTTAGTGCAGTCCGGTCCAACCCTGTCCTTACCCGAGTATGTCCTTCTCCAACATTTCCATACGGGTTTGGATAAGGAGTATGCATTCTATATGGGCATAACCGTTGGAGGATCATTCATGCACAAAACGCTATCAAAAGGAAGGACAATTTTGGATCGCATTCTAGAAAACACTTCCTTCATGACGCAACCCAAGGAACCCCAGCCGGAGGCATCTGTGTCGAAGATAGAGGAGCCTCTAATGATCGAGCCACTCGCCAAACCATCCACTTTTGCTAGCTCGATTGATGAGAAGGTTCCTGAGCAGCAGTCCGTTGAGAATGAAGAAATTCAAACTCCGGATTGTGCCGCAATCATGTTCAGGGACGGTTTTGACGAATACTACAGCAATACCCTGAACTATTTTAGCAAGAGGAAACCACCCGTTCCTTTGTCACCTCTCGATCCTATGGAACTCGAGTTCCTACGAGAAACCGTCCGGGAGTTAACATCCATAATGAGCGATGAATGGCTAAGGGAGGCAGAGCTTTCATCCGAAGTACTTCAGATAAATACCGCTCCCCCAATCATTCCTTACAATCTGGAAGGGAACGACGTCGGTATTCTCTACAGTCCAACTGTCCGGACCAATCTCGTATCCGAGTATTTTGCACTCGCTTATTTAAGCGTTAAGGCAGTGACCCCGATAAACAAATTCTTCAAGCATCCAAATGGAATCATCATCAAAGGATTTGGAATTGTACAAGATGTACCTGTCCGCATTGAAGACAGGGAGGCGATCTTGGATTTCCACATCTTTGAAATCCAAGACTTTGATATCCTAATCGGGTTCCCATTGAGCAACTTCTCATCAAAACACCTCGATTAGGTAGCCTCAAAATAACACTGGGAGGGAATGAATTCTCAATTCCATTCTCGCGGGCAAGGATCACCTTGACCGACCCTCTCCCAGAAATTGAGTCAGCAGAAGAGGTTACCGCATTTCCTCCTCATGAGTCTCCCGAGGCCCTTCTGGAAGATGAGGTCCCCGACTTCATCAAGGAAGAAGCAGATCCCGGTGAGACTCTCGACCTGCCAATCATGGAACCACCACCTCGACCTCCGCTTGAGCTTAAACCTCTATCTCCAGGCCTACGATATGCCTTCCTACACAATGACATAGAGGCCCTTGTCATAATCAGTGACAAACTCTCTGAAGACGAGACTCAACGTCTTCTCACCGTGTTGGAGAAGCATCGTTCTGTTCTTGGCTACTCGCTTCAGGACCTTAGGGGGATTAATCCTGCGCTTTGCACTCATCATATTCCTATTGACCCCGAGAGTACTCCCTCTAGGGAACCTCAACGACGGCTCAATAATACAATGCGAGATGCTGTAAAGAAAGAGGTCTTGAAACTCCTGCATGCGGGATTATCTATCCCATACCATACAGTGAGTGAGTTAGCCCAGTCCAGGTTGTGCGGAAGAAGGGAGGAATGACGGCCGTTGCAAATGCTCAAAATGAACTAATTCCACAACGAACCGTAACCGGATGGAGGATGTGTATCAATTACAGGAAACTCAACAAGACTACAAAAAAGGATCATTTTCCGCTACCCTTCATTGATGAAATGTTGGAACGGCTGGCAAATCATTCCTTTTTCTATTTCCTAGATGGGTATTCCAGGTATCATCAAATTCCTATCCATCTGGAGGACCAAAGTAAGACTACGTTCACATGTCCATATGGCACCTATGCATATCGTAGGATGTCTTTCGGACTGTGCAACGCTCCTGCATCTTTCCAAAGATGTATGATGTCTATTTTCTCGGACATGATTGAAGATATCATGGAAATCTTCATGGATGACTTCTCAGTTTATGGAAAGACTTTCGGTCATTGTCTGCAGAATCTAGACAAAGTCTTACAACGATGCCAAGAAAAGGACCTGGTGCTTAATTGGGAAAAGTGCCATTTCATGGTCCGTGAAGGGATAGTTCTTGGTCATCGGGTGTCCGAACGAGGAATCGAATTTGATCGTGCTAAAATTGATGTGATAGATCAGCTTCCTCCTCCCGTGAACATCAAAGGAATCCGCAGTTTCTTGGGACATGCCGACTTTTATAGAAGGTTCATCAAAGACTTTTCTACAATCGCCAGACCCCTGACAAATCTGCTAGCCAAGGATACGCCCTTTGAGTTCGATGACGCGTGTTTAAAATCTTTTGAAATTCTCAAAAAGGCACTCGATTCTGGTCCAATCATTCAACCTCCTGATTGGACTCTGCCCTTCGAGATTATGTGTGATGCAAGTGACTTTGCTGTTGGTGCGGTCTTGGGCCAAACCAAAGATAGAAAGCATCATGCAATCTGCCACGCTAGCAAAACTCTAACCGAAGCCTAGTTGAATTATGCAACTACTGAAAAAGAGCTGCTCGCAGTTGTTTTTCTATCGATAAGTTTAGATCTTACTTAGTGGGAGCCAAGGTAATAATTTATACTGATCATGCTGCTTTGAAATACCTGCTCACTAAGAAAGATGCTAAACCACGCCTCTTAAGATGGATTTTGCTGCTCAAAGAATTTGACTTAGAAATTAAAAATAAAAAGGGAGTAGAAAATTCCGTAGCAGATCATTTGTCCAGACTGCAGATCACTAACATGCAGGAACAGCCGATAAATGATTTCTTAAGAGATGACATGCTGATGACGGTTCGCGACTCCAACCCGTGTTGTGCTATGCCAACATAGTGAATTACATGGTATCCAAATACATACCACCAGGGGAAAATCATTGAAAGCTGAAGTATGAAAGTCGCCGTCATATATGGGATGAGCCATACCTATATCGAGTCTGTTCCGATGGCTTGCTGCGAAGATGTGTGCCAACTGATGAAGGACTTAGGATTATAGAGCGATGCCATGCCTCACCTTATGGTGGCCATTACGATGCATTCCGCACCCAGGCCAAGATCTGGCAAAGTGGTTTCTTCTGGTCCACAATGTACGAAGACTCAAAATACAAGCTGCCAGAGGCAAGGAGGAATCACTGCTCGCGATGCAATGCCCCTCACATACAATTTGCAAGTCGGGATATTCGATGTTTGGGGTATAGACTTCATGGGACCTTTCCCTAAGTCTCGCAACTGCGAGTACATTCTGGTGGCAGTCGACTATGTCTCCAAGTGGGTTGAGGCTATGCCGTGCAGCGCCGCGGATGCGAGGCATGCCAAGAATATGTTCAAGGAAACCAAATACTGATGTTCAACTCCAGGGTTAAGCTTTTCGGTCACGAAAAACTGCGCATTAAATGGGAAGGACCGTTTGATGTCATCAACACCTCTTCGCACGGGGCAATCACACTCCGCGATGAATCAGGTAACATATTTAAGGTAAACGGTCAACGCCTAAAGATTTTCCTTGATCCAAATGAAAACAATTGGTTCAAGCATAAGTGAAAGATAAAATTTGCAACTAATGAAATTCTTCATGTGATTGATCGTGTATATTCATTATTCTCAGTTGAACTTGTGCTTGTGAACAACCATCCATGGTTAGGGAACCTTATACATCTAAGTAATTGCTTTATGAGAGATGATTAAAGATGAAAGGAATTCTTACAAATCTTGTTATGACTCTTGGGAATTTGTTTTTAAAATAAAACTTTTTTTTAGGCTCAATCCTCCAATTGATTTTACCTTATACCTACCAAGGCCATATGCAAGTATATCATTGATAAACCTTATTATGCATATGACTGCTTGACATTATATTGAGCTTTGTCAAATTTGTGTGACTTGTGTTAGATATCTTTCATACTCTCATGATCAAGGGGACAATTCCACTTTCATTTCCACATATAAAATTAAGCTAAGTTTCTACACTGGAAGTTGGCTTTCCACAAAAATGTCCATTTAAATAAACTCCTACATTAAACTATGCTTTCTTCTCCTAGAAAAGTTCTCGGCAAAAAGAAAATGAGAAAAGGAGGGAAAGGCATGGCTGTGAAAAAAAAAAGAGAAGAAGGAAATAAAGTTTGCTCTCAAAACATTGAGCAAAGAAAATATAGCCATGCCCCTTCCATAATCATGCCAAGAGAACCAATTGGAGAGAAAGTATGGGAAAAAGGGAGAATCATTTCTTTACTCCATCATTCGTCATGACAGAGTAATTGCATAAGCAAACATTATACCCGCACCAAAGCATCTCCCAGATAAGATAGCCGTATATTCAATGTAACATGAACATAATGTAAAGTAGGTACTCATATACTTGGAAAGTATTTCAATACCATAAAAGTATTTAGAAGAGTATTCTAATAAAAGTACAAAGCTTATAAGAGAGAAGAGAAAAGCTACTAGAGCCATACCCGAACTCTTCCGAAGGCTTCCAGACTCCTGATTTCTACTCTATTCCTATTCCACCAGCTAGATACTACTAAACTAAACTTGAGAGAAATGAGAGAGCTATTGCTTGAGGTGTGTATTGAAGTGAAGAGAGTGAACTCCTTAAATAGGTAGGTAATGATGGTTATGGCGGTTGGAAAGGTCGGTAATACCCTCCAACCGCCAAAGGAGTGAATCTCCACCGTTCCCTAAAAACCTGCATCCAGCGGCTTCACAGCAGGTTCGGCCGAACCAGGGGCCATCCCAACCAGCCCACATTTTGGCTGGTGGCCTCCTCTGGTGTTCCTCTCCGTAGACTTGTGAATTTTGGCCCAGTGTGTCGTGTCAATTCTGAGTTCTTGGCCCATTCATACATAAGACTGGTTCTCGACATCGTCCGATTGATTTATCGTCTGAGTTGATGTCGATTCTCCCCTATTTTATTGTCATTCTCTACAAAAGGTTAGTATACCTATTACTAGTGGAATATTATTGTTCTAACATATTTATGCATTGCAAGCATCACTAGTTCTCTTTTTTGGTAATATTGACGGTCGAAACTAATTGATAATGACCGTCAATAGCTGCTTCCCTCGGCGATTGTATCGTATCATATCTGTTCGTCATCGCGATCAACCATCTGTTAATACAAGAAATATTCGTCATCCGTTTGTTATTACAAAACTCTAATAATCATATATGCTAACTCTAATAATCATATATTAAAACTCTAATAATCATATATGCTAAGTCTAATAATCATATATGCTAACTCTAATAATCATATATTAAAACTCTAATAATCTTATATTAAAACTCTAATAATCATATATGGTAACTCTAAATAATCATATATTTACATTACTTTCCTGCGCAAATTCCTCCGAGGGCTAGCTACAACTTAGGCTTGAGGGACGACGACGACATCTTTTCTGCAACATGCAAAAAAAAAATATTAGTCTAAATGCAAAGGAACATATATTTTTCCACTCGTTTTCTCATTCATACACGTCTCGTTCGCGTTCGTTCACGTTTTGTTCGCGTTTGTTCGCGTTTCGTTCATGTTCGTTCGCGTTTCGTTCACGTTTTGTTCACGTTCGTTCCCGTTTGTTCGTATTCGTTCACGTTCGTTCCCATTCGTTCGCGTTCGTTCACATTCATTCACGTTCGTTCCCATTCGTTCGTGTTCGTTCACGTTTCGTTCACGTTCATTCACGTTTCATTTCGCATTCGTTCACGTTCACGTTTCGTTCCCGTTCGGCATTGACGCGGCGGCGGCGTGGCGATGTCGAGGTCGGTGTCGGCATGCAGTGGCGTGACGAGGACGAGGCGGCGGCGGCAGTGGCGGCATCGGGGTCGGCGTCGGCAGTGGTGGCGGCGTTGGCAGTGGCGTGACGACGACGACGACGAAGCGGCGGTGGTTTGGAGAGAGAGAGAGAAAGATCGAGATCGCGAGCGGCTCTCTCCCCAGAGATGCGGTGGTGGCGTCAGCGGCAGTGTCGGCGGCGACGGCGGCGACGACGACAGCGAGACGACGGCGGCGTTGGAGCGAGTGATGCCCTAGGCGGCTGCGAAGGAGATGAAGCCGAGATCGAGAAAAACTTCTAAGTGTTGGTGGAAAAGACGAGTGCCTCGGGCATATATACCCCGGGATCTTTAGTCTCGGTTGGTGAGAACAACCGGGATTAAAGATAGCTTTAGTTCCGGTTGGTGGCTACAACTGAGACTAAAACTCTTTTCCCGCTATTTTCAAATTCTTTTTTAAACCGGTTAGGGTTAAGAATCGGGACTAAAGATAATAACACTCCACATTAATTTTCATTACATATGGGTTTCTAAAATAGTAAATAATGCATTAAAATGATTTAAAGTCACAAAATTAATGACAAAACCTTTAAAATATATTGTTGTCTATAGTAAATTAAGTGGATCATACCTATAATGGGGCAATTGCAAATTTACCACTACTTTGAATCATTATTACAAAACTGCCACTAGAAAATTGCAAAAATGCCACTAGAACTGTCATTCGAGTGGTATCCTTGCAATATTCAAAAAACCGGTGGCAAATTTGCAAATGCCCCATATATAATAAGCATATGCATGATTTAAAATTGTTAAAAATTCAAATAATCATATATAACTAGCATATGCATGATTTAAAATTGTTAAAAATTCTAATAATCATATGTAAATACCACATGCATGATTTAAAATTGTTAAAGATTCTAATAATCATATATAACTAGCATATGCATGATTTAAAATTGTTAAAAATTCTAATAATCATATGTAAATACCAAATGCATGATTTAAAATTGTTAGAAATTATAATAATCATATATAAATACCACATGCATGATTTAAAATTGTTAAAAATTCTAATAATCATATATAACTAGCATATGCATGATTGAAAATTGTTAAAAAAAATCTAATAATCATATATAACTAGCATATGCATGATTGAAAATTGTTAAAAATTCTAATAATCATACATAATTAACATATGCCATACATCGGCGGTGATGGTTGACCGCACGTACTTTCTCCTCACTACTGTTCCTTCCTTGTGATCGCTGCGTAAGGGGTGTTTTCGTTTGATAGGAGGATGCTAGGGTCAATCGTCACCGTGAAGGGTTCAATGATGAGCGTGTAATTATACTAGGTTGCTTGCTTAATGAACTTAAACAATATAATGGTCTACACACACCAGATCAGTGGTAACCTGGTTACGGTCTTTGTCTTTAGTGTAACCCCTCTCCTTCTAACTTTTCCAACTCTGCAACGGATCAAAAAAAAAAGCAAGCTATAGTGGAAACAACAACAATGCTAGTGGATCAGGAAGTTGGACCAATGGATCAATTTAGGACAATCACTTGGGTCACTGAAGCATTCAAGAAGACACACATACCTGCAGGAGTTGTTTCTATGAAGAAGCGTGAGTTCAGGACACTGAAACAAAAGGATCGTATCGTGACAAAGTACCTTCATGAGTTAAACAGTCTAACTCGCTATGCTCCAGAAGAAGTGCGTACTGACGAAGAAAGGCAGGAGAAGTTCTTGGAAGGTCTGAAGGATGAGCTGTCAATTATGTTGATCTCTCATGACTATGTAGATTTTCAGGAGCTGGTTGATAAAGCAATTCGACTGGAAGATAAGAAGAACAGGATGGACAACTATAAGAGAGGAAGGATTGTTTCCCATGAGGCACAGGGTAGCAGCCAGAGGCGGCGTATCAATCCACTCCAAATTGGTGAATCTTCTTCTGCAGGTCCAGAACAGTCGCAACAATTGAATATCGGTGGTGAGATCAACTCGGAGACTAATGCAAGCAATGAGGTTAACATTGAGAAAGCTACTCAATTAGTGCCAGTTCAGCAGAACCAGTCTCAGGAAGGTAGCAATAATGGAAGGGACCAGCGGGTATGTTTGAACTGTTATGAGCCAGGTCAGTTCGTAAGAGAGTGTCCGAAGCCAAAGCGTCAACAGCCACAAGGTCAAGTCAACAACATCGTCCTCACAGGGGCAAATGCAGTGTCGGTTGCGTCTTCAAGGGATACAGCTTAGCCATCAGTTCCAAAGCAGCAGTAGTTTTCTTTAAAGCCTTTGAATAATTACCGAAGTTATGGAATAATAAGACACACTGCAGTTTACCTATACCCTCTTTCTTTCTTGCCGTTCCGAATCTCGGGACGAGATTCTTTGTAAGGGGGTAGATTTGTCACATCCTGATTTTCGTTTCAGGATTTATAAATTATTTAATAAATTATTAATAGAATTTATATTAAATGTTCATTAATTTACAAGTGAAGTTAAATGTGGGAAATAAAATTTTCTAAATATAAAGCATTGCTGAATTTAATTTTTGTTAAATTCTCCATGGTTAACTATACTCTCTGGAATTTTCTCGGATTTTTCAGAGCTCAACTCCTAATTTTAATAATACAAAGAGCAGTTCAGAAATTATTTAAATATTAAATCAATCAATAAATGATCTAGATATAATTTTGTTAAATACTTACAGTGTTCAAGTATTTTCAGGATTTTTCTTGGAATTATTAGAGCATTGGAAGTATTTCAAACAATTCAATGATCATTGGTGCTCCCTTCCGGCCCAGCCCAAAAGTCTAGTTTACCTCCCTGCGCTACAGTGTCGTCTTCCAGCTCCAGACAGAGCCGAGTGCAGCCGCCACCTCCCTCGGCATCGCAGCACCGAGGAGAAGCCCGTCCACCCCTCCGTTGCCGCCGCTCGTCGCTGGAAAATCGTCGTCGTCGTGGACCCGAACCTCGCCGCCCTTTGGAGTTCGTTGCCGGCTATCTCCTTCATTGTTCGTCGTCGCGTAATTGTTGGTAAGAATCGCCGTCGCCTTCTCTACCGCCCGGTGCCCTCCGTTTGCATTAGTGTGCCGTGGTTCGCCGGCAACCACCGCTCCTATACCGTTCACCGGTATAGTTCTTTCCCTATGGTTTTAATCAAATCTAATCTAATCATGTTTGGCCTAGCGTCGTCGTCGTCTCCGTGTGTTGTCGTCGGACCGTCGCCGTCGCCTCATCCTCTCTGGTTGCCGCCGTTCTGGTAGATGTTTGTGTAAGACTCGTGTGTGTCATCGTCGCTGTGCCGTAGCTGCTGCACGCTGCTGCCCTAGTTGTGCCGCTGCTCGCTGCATGTACCGCAGCTGCTGTTGCCCCACTACTCGCCGTCGCTTTGCCACTGCCGACCAAGCCGCGTTGCTGCCGCTGCTGCTGTTGCGTTGCCACCGCTCCTGTAACATACCTGAATTCTAGGATTAAGGAATTTCCATCAAAACTAGTTGAAAGGGAAGTTCTTCAATTTTGTAAACCAAAAATTTCCATTTTAAATAAAGGTGTAGTTGATCCAACTCTTGCATGAATAAAATTTGAGAACAAATTAAAACTTTTTCATCTTTAACCTAGGACTTGGATGCAACCCAAGTGAAAGCATGCATACTCGCATAAATCATATTTTGACTTGAGTCCTTCATATGCATTTGGATTTTTGTTTTGCATTTCATAAATAGGTCTCATGAATATAATTGCAATCTAGACAAACAACTAAACCATTAGGGCCTAGCGCTAACTAATGGAAAATAATACATAGGAACCATAATACACCTTAAAATATATCAACAAGGCCAATGTCAAGCCCCACAAAACTAATTTGGTCATCCATCTGAAGACTAGTCATGAACATGGAAGTGACCAAATAAATTATCTCATATAGGGTATATTCTATCCACTAAAAAAAAGGTATATTGTATCTTAATCATCTCTATAAGCATTCTCTTAATTTAATACTAAAGTAAACTTATGCATAGATAGGTAAGGAGCTTATGTCATGTGTAATGTAAATTGTAATTCTAACATATCAACATCGTTAATGAGAGTCCAAATATAACTTTTATAAACATTTACATGCATTTAGGAAAAGGGAAACACATATAAGACATAAGTCTTGCGAATCATCTAAAATAATTCGTGCAAGATAAAATCGTGGGAAAATTCATGTAGGCTCTACTTAACATATAAAACTCAGTGTAATTTTGGTATAATCTAATAACTAAATTTGATACCTCGAATAAATCAGTCAAAACAGTCAAATAATAGACTAATTATAATTCCTAATCGGCTAAAACCATACTTTGTCTAAAAGTGCATTTAACTTCATAAAAGTGTATAAGTAAAATAATTTATTCAAATACTAGGTCATTTATCATGAATAAAAATAATTTTTCCAGAATTTATCTTCTCTGTTTAGGTCTCCTAAAAATTCGAACTAGTTTCCAAAGAACCCATATTCCTCTAATTTCTGTGAGTAATCTATCTAAAATTTTTAAGTGCAACCAAAGAAAATAGAATCTAGGTATCTTCAACTATCATTCCAAAAATTCACACTAATTTATCCTGGCCACAAAATAAACTATGGAGTTACAAAGGAAGGGTAAGAGAATTAATCCTGAAAATTTGTCCAAAATCACTTACACCCAATTATCTACCCATCCCTCACACCCCCACCTAGCTTACACCGACCTGGACCCACCTGGCAGCCTCCTTGGCTTGCCCTTCCTCTGTGCAACATCTCTAGCCGACCAGAACTGAGAGAGAGACCGAGCCGACAGCCCTCGGGCGCGTTCGACGCGTGGCCTCGACGTGGCAGCGCCGAACGGAGGCTTCACCTCCACCCAGCTGCGTCGCCACTCTTCACCCACCATTCCAGTGCCTATCCAACCGAGGGAGGAAGCTCCAGCTCTCTCTCTCCACCTCTCTTTCGTCGCCGGCCGCCAAGAAGAGGGACATCGCCAACCGTCGTCGAGCCGTCTCCATCTCTAACTCATACTCGTTCCATTCTCACCTCACCATGCCGAACAACTTTGGTTTTGATCCCATTCCATTTCATCTTCTACAGCAGCGGGAACGCCGTCATGTCATGGTCGCTCTAGAGCGCGCTCTGTGCACCGCCGCAGCGACTTCATCGCCATTCCCGCTTATCTGGACCAAGCCGGGCCAAGCTGTCGCGCCAGCGTTTTCGCCTCGACCTCCTCTCCATTTTCCGTCAAGAATCTCGAAGGATGTGCTACGAGTGCGGAGATCGGCTACCGTCTTCTTCACCTCCGGTCGCCATCGCCATTGTCGATTCCGCCTCCTCTGGTGAGCCATTGTCCGATTCTTCGCGTATACACCATCCCTGGGACCTCACTAACCCCATGAAAACACATGCATGTCAATTCGATGAGTGGATCGAGCCGTTGCCGTCTTCCCGGAGCTCTACACCGTCGCCGGACCATCTTCTTCACCGCTGCCGCTGTCCAGACTTTCCCGCGCCTCGTTCAAGGTTCGGTGAGCACCCTTGAGCCCATAGGATTGCATTCATGCATTTCATTCACTTAGAATCGAGCACCAACTCAACATGCAGTAGCAGCCTAAGCACAGCCGCCGCTCGGACTCGCCGCTGCCGTTACTCCGATGTCCACTGACCGAGAAAAGTAGAGGAATGGAACCGCAATAGCATGATCTTAATTTTGTCTTTTGGTCGCACCCTCAAACGAGCCACCGTTTGCCGCTGGCAAGCTTGAGATCGAGCTCAGCCATGGCTTGATCTGCTTCAGCTCGAACCAGGGACCTCCTCACAAGAATTTAGGTTCATGTAGGGTCCTTTATGCAAAAGCTCATGACACACAGAACAGTCATAGGACTGCGGGTTGATTTCCTGAAACCCTAGGGGTCTTTTTGCATATTGGCCTCAGACTGACAGTGCACCCCTAGGAACAAAATCTCAAATTATAAAAGAACAGTAACTAAAACTTGTAAAATCCATATAAAATTAAATATAGCTCATTTTAAGATGATTCAAATTTCTGTGAACTCACCAAATTGGGAACTTTGATTTTATGGAATAAAAACTTGCACTCACAGTACAAATTTATCCTCTAAAATTTATCCAAGTTAAATCACACATAAAGCATGCACAAACTTATAAAATGCATACAAAATTCATTTCAACTCATTTTGGAGCAAACTCAGTTTCTACAGATCCACCAACTTATGTTCTCCTATAAAGCAAAATGAAATAGTATACATACTATACATCAAATGCCTCTAAAACTATTACCTTTAAAATGACTAGTTTTACATAAGCTGAACTTTAGAAGTTTATATAAAATTCATATTAGATCCTTTTTGAGTAAACCCAAATTCAGTAGAATCATAGAGTTGTGCACTTCAATGTTATAAAATAAAAATACATACTTACAGTATAATGAAAACCCCTAAGTATTTAAGTAAGGAATAAGCAACATGGAGCATACCTTAAATTGTAACATTTGTAGAAAATTCATCTATAGTCTAAATGAAGTGAACCAAATTTTCTATAGAACCAGCAAGTAATATACTTCAACCTAGTAGAGTGAATTATAGCACCCTCTTTACAGACCATAGCTCTGAACCTTAATTTGGTAGAATAGGTACTAAACACATAGTAGTGGTTAAACAATACATATGAAAAAGTATATATATGCATGGTAGCTCCAAATAAATCCAAATAAAACTTGTTGAACCAGTGAAGGCACAGATCCATCCCCTTCCACCAAAACTTAGTATCCTTAACTCATATAATAATCTCTAGATTGATATGTTAAGTTTCTAACATAGAACATCCCCTAGCTTGTAAAATGTGAAGTAAAGTAATTTGAACACTAAAATTTTATAAACTAAGATTAGATTAGTTAACTAAAATACTCATTTCATACATCACTAGCTATATGAGGCAAGTTCTGGACCTAAACCTCTAAAGCCATGAACCTATATAACACTATACACTTATAACACGTTATAACTTGTAAAATACATAAAGAATTCATATTAACTCTAAAAATTATGAAACCAAATGTGTTAGTCTTAGAAAACACATATCTTCACCCCAGCAAACATAAACTTGATAAGAATCACCTTACAACAGCATTTCACAATAGTAACTAAGTAAATCCTACACTATACCGACGAAACTTCTAAAATTCATAACTCCCAAATAAAATGAGATAAAATAGAAATTATTTCACCTAAATTCATTTTATACCAGTACCTATTCGCTGTGCACAAATCATGCATTTTAGAATGTTGTTGAAATGACAACTGCATACGTCGAAGGACGTGGTTACTCAACAGTGGTTGGAAGGAAACGAAGTGTATTGAATTTTGAATTTCTTCTTTTTTTTCGGGGATCCCCTCCATTACATGGCCCTACATGGCTACACTTATGAAAGGGACATTTACAGGGGTACATAATGTTATAGGGGCTCATGGGCCCCTGATGGGTCGTCTGGCGATCGCCGGCCCTGTGGCCCTTAGGCTTGATGGGCCGGAAAGGCTTCCTCGGCCCTTGCGGGGACGAACTTGCAATGGCGAAGTCGTCTTCCTTCGGCAAATAGTCTTCGCCCTGAACCCTTCGCCTGAGACGCCTTTGGCCTGGCAGGGCACTCGTACGACTCTTCGCCTCACGCCGTTCTTGCCCCATAGCCTTCGCCACGGGTTTCGGCAGATCTGGTCGAAGGGCCTCATGCCATCCGCCAACAAGCCCCTCACGGGCAAGGGTGAGATTGGAGCTTCGGCCAAGACCATACAAGCCATGTGGTATGGTATGTGGCGCCCTCTTTCGACGATGCTCCTGCCGAAACCTACATTATTCCTGCGAATGAAGTTTGTTACTTGTGCAGCTGGTGTTATTTTGCCGCGCTTCGTCTCCTGCGATTGGTGTTTATATATTTTCTTTTCTCGGGCCGAACAGAACAGTATTGGGCCTTCTCATCGTGGGCTTTTTACTGTGCCGCTCAGACGGAGGGAATTTACCGTTTCGCCTACCCTTGCGACACGTGGCGCTTTATTACTGGTGAGTAGGCGAACGGTCGCCCGGGTGAGCTATATATTCCCGCCGCTCTTTTCTTTTCACCGCCACGCTTGCCATTTTACCGCGTGCGCTCTCTTTCTCCATTTCTTTTTTCGCAGCATCTCTTGACCCCTCAAGCGTTTCGCCCATTCTCTTTCTTCGCCATTGCAAACGCACCGTTTGCCATGGCCCCTCGCAAGCCAAACCCTGCTTCGGCGAAAGGGCTGGATCCCGGCCGAGTCGATGACGACAGCACCGCCTTTTTGGGGGTTTCTCTTATGGACGACGTCGAGCTGGCGAAGCTGGTCAGCTCTGGGGCGTTGGTTGAGGGGCAGGCTTTCGCCCCAGGGAAAGCCGTGGTGCCAAAACCAACCGACAATCGGACGGTGGTGTTCGCCGTCTTTTTTGAGGCAGGGCTACGGTTTCCCTGTAACGTGTTGTTGCAGGAGATCCTTCGCCTCTTCCAGGTGGAACTTCCACAGCTGAGCCCATCGGCGCTTGTTCGGATCGCTATCTTCAACTGGGCATGCCGGACTTCCGGGTTTGGGCCTAACGCCGAGCTTTTCAGCGCCATATTCTTCGCAACCGTGAACTCGAAAACGGTGATTCCCCCTCCTTGCCTTTACAGTGCTAAACCTTGACCAAGCTGAAGCCGAAGCCCGCAAGATGATCGGCGATGTGTCTGTCGTCGAGTACAGCCAGTTGCTGACACAGCAGGCAGCTGGTCAGGCGAACCGGGTTTACAATGGCGAACTGCCTCCCTGTGCGAATCCCCACAAGACCGATGACGAAACGGGACCTTCGCGGAAACGGATGCGCGGTCAGGTAAAGCTTGCCCCTAGGAAGCGTAGGGCTCCTGCTTCGTCGGACTCTGATGCTGATGACGAGGAGGATGCCGAAGAACATAACGGTGAAGAGGAGGGTGAAGAAGAGGAGGTGGAGATCGTGGTCGAGAAGACCACGGGTGAAGCGGCCGGGAGCCGCGCTGAGACTCCTGGCTATACCCCTACTCCGAGTCCTGGCCATAACGAGACCGGGGTGGAGTCGAATAGCTCCCCCCTTCGCCAGAAAGACTTAGACGAGGCGAAGGCCCTCGTTGCATTTTCTTCGGGCACAGCGGCTAAGGGAGGTCCTGCCAAAAAGGCGGCTAAGAAGAAAGGATTCGTCGATGTCGCTCGCGTTTTTAGCGACGATGAGTCCTCTGATGGGACTCCGACTTCGCCCGCTGGACGCAGCCTGGATCTTTCGGCCGCCCCCGTTCCTCCACTCGGCGCTGCTGGAGCGGGCAGTAGTACCGCCGCTGGGGCTTCGGCTTCTGCAGAAAGAATCGTGATGGCCGCGGCGAAAGTATTCGGCAGTCCTCCGCGTTAGCCGGTTGCGTCGCCGCTGACAGAGGCAAAGGGAAAGAGAGCGGCCGTTGAGACGTCCGCTTCGGAATATTCTCTCTCGTTACCCCGCTTCGCCCCTGGCGATTTTGAGACGCGGGCCGACCTCCTTTGTCACGCCCAGAAATTCCCGAATAGAATTCCAAGCAGAATGTGCATTAAAATCCCCGTCCAGGACCGGCCGGGGTACACAAACGACAATGTTGACATTCAGATCCACGTCTTACAAACATCATAAAAGTCTTACATAAATGCAGCGGAAAAACGAAAGACGACAGGAGCTAAGCCTTGACTAGAACTGCAGCAGGAACACCACTCCACAGGCATCCTCGACGGCACGGATGAAGCCTACTCCTCAGAGAAACCTACATCTGACACATACTCGTACTCTGGGGTTGGGAAAAAATAGAGCAAGACTGAGTACTACCCACTGTACTCAGCAAGTCATACCGGAATAGGGGCATGATGCAGGGAATTATCAAAGGAGAGCTAGAGTGGTTCATTTGCATAAAGCGAGCATTTATATACAGAGGTTGAAAGAATTAAACAGTTGCAATAATTAATTAATATTGATCATCCGCTGTCCAACGCTATCCCACATTGCAACAGGCCCAACCATCCACCTATACTATCCAATTTCATTAGACTAAGCTAGGGTGAGACTAATCACAGTGAATCTGGTTGACCGCCCATAACCGCGGGCACGGCTATTCGAATAGTTTTACTCTGATCAGAGGTGTACAACTGTACCCACAAGACATAGCCCCACGACACGTTTCCGTGCGCCGACATGCCACCACGACATACCGGAAAGAGGCCGTGACAGGACCCTTCGCATAACCCCCTCTAGCCAAGCACACCACACCTCAGGTTTCACCCCCGTCCCCAGCGGGCAACGGGCAGTCCCCTCTCGTGCCTAGGTGAATCCGGAAGCGACAGAGGCCGTCGCAGGGCCCGCCCCGCTCCATCACGCCCACCCTTGCCTGGATGCGTCGACTAGAGGAAAGCTACACTACAAGCCCAGCCGTTGCCCACGCTGGCTTGTGGTAAGTACGATAAGTTCTTCTAGGACATCCCGCGAACCGGTCCTTAAATGCCATGGGTGCGACCAGCAAAACCATGCACCCACAGCCCAGCATGTGATTTATTTTAATTAACTAACACCAAAACGGTGGTATTAAACCAACCTTACCAAATGAACCTAAAGGCTATGTTTTATTGAGCTTTCCCCATTGTGTGCTAGTGGAACTAAGCATGGCTAAGCAATTCCTAGTCCAAAATCTATTCATGTTATAACCCAAGCTAACAAAGGAGCATGGTATCAAAATAGCATGGCTGTAACAATAGGTAATCATCCCGTAGTATTATTGCAAAACAAAATGCAGTATTTGAAAGAAAACATTAGGACATTTGCAATATAGGATCAACATGATCAAGTGACAAGCATGACTTGCCTTGCTTTGCTGCTGGAGGAACCTCGGCGACTATTTCGAATTACACCGGAGCGTCGGAAGAACCCAAATCTAGCGACATACAAGGCAAACATTGCAAACAGGCTATAAGACTACTGAAACAGGGAACAAAACCATTTTAAATGGATTCCACACATTTTTCTTGATTTACTGAGACTTGAATGGGCCTAAACGGAGCTCGGATGAATTAGTTATAAATTTTAGAAGATTCACTGTGTTTATTACTATAAAAGAAAAACCTTAATGAATTATTGCGCAATAAAGCCTTCCAGGGCTGACGTCAGCACAGGATGGGGCGGCGCCGACACACGGGCCCCACTGGCCAACGACTCGGGAGAGGGAGGAAAGGGGCGCCGGCACGCGGGCCCACTCGGCAGTGGCTCAGGGGGGGGCGGTTCACTGTGGACCGGGACCACGCGGGTGGTCCACCGCCGGTCCACGGGACCGACGGCCTAGATCGCCCTCGGGGCAGATCGGACGGGCGGTGGCGACCCGGCTCGGCTCAAGGCCGGCCAAGCGGCCACGGCGACGGCGCGCGCACACGCGTTGCCGGTGACGGCAACCGGCGGCGGAGGCGGCGGCGCAAAGGCGGCGCCGACGGGCGGTGGTGCTAAAGCGACGGCTAACGGGCGGCGGCGCTAAAGCGGCGGCTAGGAGGGAGAGGGAGGGGAATAGAGGGGAGAGGGCGCCTCACCGAGGGTGACCGGTGCGGAGGAAGACGATGGCGAATGGCGACGGCGAGCCACGGGATGACGACGGCAACCGGCGGACGGGATTCGGGGTGCCCCAAGGAAGGAGAAGAGAGAGATTAGAGGGAGGGAGATGAACAACGGTGACCGGCGTTCATGGCCGAAGGCGGCGGTAGAGGTTGAACTCACCGGAGCGCGAGGGAATGCGAATTCCGGTGATGAATCCCGACGGGGAAGGGGCAGACGAGATGGAGTTCGTCCTTGCGAACCCGAAGGCGACGGCGGCGCGGCGCGGCGGTGACCCTAGCGGCGGCTAGCGGCGGCCAGAGTAACAGGGCCGGCGGCGGCGAGTGGTTGCACGGTGCGGGGACGATGGAGAGCTCGGGAGAGAGAGACGGCAAAAGGACAAACGAGGAGGAGAGCTCGGGGATGGATTTTATAGGGGCGGGAAGGTCAGGAACGACCCGAGCGCGTCTGATTCCGCCGGCGACGTGGGGAAGGAGAGAGAGAAGGTGGGGAGGATTAAAAATCGAATCCCGCCCCTCTCGTGCGCGGGCGCGGCCGGGAGACGCGGGGAGAGGGGGCGGCGACGTGGCGTGGGCGCGGGCGACGCGGCGCGGGCGCGGGGAAAGCTGGGGAGGTAGGGCGCGGCGGCGGCGGTTTCGGGGGTGGTGACCGGAGTGGGCGGCGGGAGGTTGGGGGAGGACCCGACAGGTGGGCCCCACCTGTCGGCGACCCCGGGAGAGGAGGGAGGCGGGGCGGCCTGGCTGGGCCTCGGCCTGCGGCCGTCCCAGCGGGGAGGAAGGGGAGAAAAAGGAGAGAATGGGCCGGCGGCCCACTCGAAAAGAAAAGGGGGAAAAAGAAAAAGAAAAAGGAAGAAAAGGATTTTCCCTGGAATTAAAATATTGCATGCTCAATTTTAATTGATTAAAATTATTTCTAGGGCTCTGAAAATTCCACTAAAAATCCCTGTTAGTGAATTTCGACATGTAGAACTCAAGAAAAAATTCCACATGCCAGATTCGATTATTATTTGTATTACTTCCTTAGGGTTTTCTCTTGATTTGCACCGGCATTTTCTTCGGGTCATTTATAAATTAAATTTTAGGCTTGGGAGGAGAACTTCGGGGTGTGACATCCTTCCTTTTGTGGAGGGGGTAAGCAATCTTGTACTGCCCGCCAGCGCCCCGAGCTTGTTCACCGAACTGAATGAGTTCGATGAGGGGTGCTCTGCTATAAAAAGCCTGGCTGTTCGGGAACGTTTTTCCCCCTTTATTTTATTTTTGCTCTCCCTCTCTCTTCCTTTTTTTTTTATAACTGACATTTGTTCTCTTCGCCGCTCCTATTCTGGACCCAGATCCTTGCAGCTCACTGTTCAACGGAGCGAACCGTACGAGCCTGTCTTGACGGGTTCAAAAACCACCTTCGGGCCAAGGATGATGAATTAGGCCGCAAAAATTTGGAGATGGAGGCCCTTGTCAACACCCTTAAGGAGGCGAAGGCCGAAAACAAGTGGCTCCAATCGGAACTGGAGAAAGGGAAAGAAGCTGGGGCCGAAGTCGATCGCTTAAAGGCCGAACTGGAGAAAGAGAAGGCCCACACCGCCGTGCTTATAGATTACTACAACCTTACCGAGCCGAAGATGGAGGCTCTTCGGCAGGAGGTTTGCAAGGCCGAAGCAAGCACTGCGGAGGAGTCGCGGCGGTTTTCGCAGGAGATGGTGAAGACCACCGAGTCCGCGCGGACAGCGTGCCAAACGCTTCGCCTCGCCCTTACTGATATGGGCGCGAAAGTGCGCGGTGACCCCTCCGAAGATGCCTCGGTCTTCGACTTCTCCGAATGGACCCAACAGGCTGGTGGTTCGGTTTCGGACTGCGCCACCGCATACGGCGACTGCTATGCGCGTGTCACGTCCCAAAACGACCCTAAAATATATCCTTTAAATTATGCCTAGAATAATTAAAATCCGTGTGAAAGCCTCCAACAATTAAAATGTGCAAAGTTAAAAGCCAAATAAGGCTTAGAGGATTTTTGTAAATTTCCTAAAAGCCTAAAATGCGTAAATAAATTTTAGTGGAATTTTCAGAGCACAAATAATAATTATTAAGAAATAAACAAAGTTAAGATGATTTTATAAAAAGAAAAACCCTAAAAAGTCCCCCTTCCCTCCCTTGGGCCGAATTCGGCCCATCTCCCTCCCCCTCTCTCTCCTCTCCCAGCGGCCCACTCGGCCTCTCCGGGCGCGCGCGCCGCTGACGGGCGGGCCCGCCCGCCACCCTCGCTGACTGGTGGGGCCCACCCGTCATCCCCTTCCTCCCGCCGCTCCCGCCGCCTCCCCCGCGCCCTAGCGCCACCGCCACCGCGAATCCCGCCGCCTCCCGCCGTCCCCGCGCGCAATAAAGTGGGGGGAATCACTCCCCGTGATCCCCTCTCCCTTTCCCCCCATTTTTCCCTCTCTCTCTCTCGCGTTCAAACGGGCGGATTTGCCCCCGCAAATCTCGCCGGCGCCATTGATGGCGGCCGGACCTCCCGCACCGGTTTCCTTCCCCTCCGGCCGCTCTCTCCCCCTTCCAACCCTATTTAAACCCTCCCCGCGCCTCCCTCGCCCGTTTCCGCCTCTCGCCGCCCTTCTTCCTCGCCGGATTCGAGCTCGCGACGTCGCTCTCTCTCTCCACCGTCGCCGCCGAGCTCCGGTCCGCCGCCGTCGTCGCCCCGGACCGCCTCCCACCTCGACGCCGCCTCCGTCGGCTTCGTCGCATCCTCGCCGACCTCGTCCACCTCTCCGTTTCGGTCGCCGACCGCCGGAGCGCCGTCGACCCCGTCGACTCGAGCCGCGCCGCCGCCTTCCTCCGCTCCGGCTGCCTTTTTCGTCGTCGCCGTCGACCTAGGGTGAGCCGTGGACCGCCGCCTCTTTTCCCCCTTCCCTTCCCCTCTTGTTTTTCCCCCTTCCCTTCCCCTGGGGTGTTCCTGTGATTTTTGTGGAGAAGAAACACAAGACAAAGAGGATGTGCGTTGACTACAGAGCTCTCAATGAAGTTACTATCAAAAACAAGTACCCTCTTCCCCGGATTGATGATCTGTTCGATCAGCTTAAAGATGCCACTGTCTTTTCTAAAATCGATCTTCGTTCCGGATATCACCAATTGCGTATTCGTGAAGAAGATATCCCGAAGACCGCATTCACCACGCGTTATGGACTGTATGAATTCACGGTGATGTCGTTCGGTCTAACCAATGCTCCTGCCTTCTTCATGAACTTAATGAACAAAGTGTTCATGGAGTACTTGGATAAGTTTGTTGTGGTTTTCATTGACGACATTCTGGTGTACTCACAATCAGAGGAAGACCATCAACAGCATCTCCGTCTGGTGTTGGGAAAGTTGCGGGAACATCAATTGTATGCCAAGCTTAGCAAGTGTGAGTTCTGGTTGTCCGAAGTCAAATTCTTAGGGCACGTGATATCTACTAAAGGAGTTGCAGTGGACCCCGAAACAGTGACCGCCGTCACTGATTGGAAGCAACCCAAGACAGTTACTCAGGTTCGCAGCTTTTTGGGTTTGGCAGGATACTACCGGAGGTTCATCGAGAACTTCTCCAAAATCGCTCGACCCATGACACAGTTGTTGAAGAAAGAAGAAAAATTTGTGTGGAGCCCGCAATGCGAGAAGGCGTTCCAAACTCTCAAGGAAAAGCTGGTTTCCTCGCCAGTTTTAATCTTACCGGATACTCGCAAGGACTTCATGGTGTGCTGTGACGCTTCGCGCCAAGGATTAGGGTGCGTGCTCATGCAGGAAGGTCATGTGGTAGCCTATGCCTCACGCCAGCTACGGCCTCATGAAGGCAACTACCCTACCCATGATTTGGAGTTGGCCGCTGTGGTTCATGCTCTAAAAATCTGGCGGCATTATCTCATTGGGAATCGAATCGCTGCGAAATATATACCGATCATAAGAGTTTGAAATACATCTTCACCTAGTCGGATCTGAATCTTCGGCAGAGAAGATGGTTAGAACTCATCAAGGATTATGATGTGGGAATCCACTATCACCCTGGTAAGGCCAACGTGGTCGCCGACGCTCTAAGTCGAAAAAGCCGTTGCAACACTCTTGGCGTCCGTGGCATTCCACCGGAACTTCATCAACAGATGGAAGCCCTGAACCTAAGCATAGTTGGTCGTGGATTCTTGGCTACGCTAGAAGCCAAGCCTACCTTGCTCGATCAAATCCGCGAGGCTCAGAAGAATGATCCAGATATGCATGGGATCCTTAAGAATATGAAACAAGGTAAAGCCGCTGGATTCATAGAAGATGAACATGGAACCCTATGGAACGGAAATCGTGTATGCGTTCCGGACGACAAGGAACTTAAACAGCTGATACTTCAGGAAGCTCACGAAAGTCCTTATTCCATCCACCCTAGCAGTACGAAGATGTACTTAGACTTGAAAGGGAAATACTGGTGGGTTAGTATGAAGCGGGAAATTGCAGAGTTCATGGCCCTTTGTGATGTGTGCCAGCGTGTCAAGGCAGAGCATCAACGGCCGGCCATACTTCTCCAACCTCTACAAGTACCAGAATGGAAATGGGATGAAATTAGGATGGATTTCATCACCGGACTTCCAAAAACCCAAGGCGGTTATGACTCTATATGGGTAGTCGTGGACCGACTAACCAAGGTAGCTCGGTTCATTCCCGTGAAGACCACCTATGGAGGGAACAAACTAGCTGAACTCTACTTCGCTAGGATCGTGAGTCTCCATGGCGTTCCTAAGAAAATTGTATCTGATCGGGGAAGCCAGTTCACCTCTCATTTCTGGAAGAAGCTCCAAGAAGAGTTGGGTACCCGCTTAAATTTCAGCACCGCGTATCACCCGCAGACAGATGGACAGACCGAGCGTCTAAATCAGATCCTAGAAGATATGCTTCGTGCATGTGTCCTAGATTTTGGTAAGACATGGGATAAGAGTCTCCCCTACGCCGAGTTCTCCTACAATAACAGCTACCAAGCCAGCATACAGATGGCACCGTACGAAGCGTTGTATGGCCGCAAATGCCGGACACCACTATTGTGGGACCAAGTTGGGGAAAGCCAAGTGTTCGGGACCGATATCTTGAGAGAAGCTGAAGCGAAGGTGAGGACCATTCGGGAGAATTTAAAGGTGGCCCAGTCTCGGCAGAAGAGTTATGCAGACAACCGACGCCGTGACCTGGAATTCGCAGTGGATGACTTTGTGTATCTCCGGGTCACGCCGTTGCGAGGCGTACACCGGTTTCAGACGAAAGCGAAGCTCGCACCTCGGTTTGTGGGTCCTTTCCGTATCATTGCTCGACGCGGAGAAGTCGCTTACCAGTTGGAGCTGCCCGCCTCCTTGGGCAACGTGCATGATGTGTTCTATGTGTCGCAACTCAAGAAATGTCTTCGAGTGCCGTCCGAGCAGGCCGACTCAGAGCAGATTAAAGTTCGCGAAGATAAATTTTAGTGAAATTTTCAGAACACAAATAATAATTATTAAGAAATAAACAAAGTTAAGATGATTTTATAAAAAGAAAAACCCTAAAAAGTCCCCCTTCCCTCCCTTGGGCCGAATTCGGCCCATCTCCCTCCCCCTCTCTCTCCTCTCCCCGCGGCCCACTCGGCCTCTCCGGGCGCGCGCGCCGCTGACGGGCAGGCCCGCCCGCCACCCTCGCTGACGGGTGGGGCCCACCCGTCATCCTCTTCCTCCCGCCACTCCTGCCACCTCCCCCGCGCCCTAGCGCCACCGCCACCGCGAATCCCGCCGCCTCCCGCCGTCCCCGCGTGCAATAAAGTGGGGGGAATCACTCCCCGTGATCCCCTCTCCCTTTCCCCCCATTTTTCCCTCTCTCTCTCTCGCGTTCAAACGGGCGGATTTGCCCCCGCAAATCTCGCCGGCGCCATTGATGGCGGCCGGACCTCCCGCGCCGGTTTCCTTCCCCTCTGGCCGCTCTCTCCCCCTTCCAACCCTATTTAAACCCTCCCCGCACCTCCCTCGCCCTTTTCCGCCTCTCGCCGCCCTTCCTCCTCGCCGGATTCAAGCTCGCGACGTCTCTCTCTCTCCATAGTGGATAATAACCCTACATCCAGTTTTTTTTCTTTTTCCCCTTTTTCCCCCTCTTTTTTTTTGTTTGTTTGCCGAAAGGCTTATATAGTGCCGAAAGGCTTACATGACTATGTACATTTTTACAAGTTGGCGATTTGGGCGCCACCCATTCTAGGCATAGAAGCGCTTGAGAGAGGCGGCGTTCCAGGAATGGTCGAACTCCTCGCCTGCTAGTGTCGCTAGGCGAAAAGATCCCATCCTGGACTTGCGTTTGATGAGGTACGGTCCTTCCCACTTTGATTCAAGCTTGCCAACCGCTACTGGATTCGCCTTCTTCCTTAAGACAAGATGACCAGGCATCAGCTCTGTGGGTCGAACTTTTTTGCCGAAGTGCTTGTGGCGTACTTGTGCATGTGCTCGAGTGCTTCGACCCTTACCCCTTCCAAGAGTTCGAGCGGTACTTCGCGCCCCTCTTCGCTGTCACGCCCGGAATTTCTATCCAAAATTCCAAATGCTTACATGTGTGTGAACCCTCGTCCAGGAATCAGCCGAGGCACTCAATAACAAATTGATAATAGAGTACAATTATTACTCTAATTAATAAGCGAATAAAATGTCATTACAGAGGTAGATAGTTCCTCTCAATCAATAAATATCTAAGCAGCGGACAAATAAGATAAACGGCGCAGACGACTCCACTCCACAGGCAGCTTGACCAGGGCTACACCTAATCCTCCACACCATCAGCATCACTGTAGAACTCCTCCTCTGATGAATGATTGCAAGGTGAGTATAAGACATACTCAGCAAGCCACGCAGCAAATATGCAAGTGCACAGGATAACAAAGGATGGCATAGTAGGGTTTCATTTGCAAAAGCAGCATTTAGCAAACATTTGAGAATTATAAAACAGTAAAGTAATTAATCATCAATTTTAATCAACACTAAACAGCACACCCATGCTGCTCAGGCCCAACCATCCTGAACAACCATACCCGGCTGTACAGATCTATCTCCAAACCAGGAATATACCATTCCAAACCAGGAGCTAAACAAATTATTACCAGTTATAGCATCTTTTATTATGGTGAGAAGTGTGAAACTAATCACGAAAGACATTGTTAGACCCGCCCATAACCACGGGCATGGCTATTCGAATAGTTTTACTCTGGCTAGAGGTGTACCACTGTACCCACAAGACACAGCCCCACAACATGTCACCATGTGCCTCAATACCACCACGGTACCTCGGAAAGGAGCTGTGACAGTACCCCTCGCACAACACAATCCACCACAGTGCACCGTTCCTGGATCATAATCACCCCCTTATAAACAAGGCATGGACTCCCCAGCGACCCCCGTGGGCTTATCTCCGCCACTTCTCAGTCTGGTGCTCCGCAATGAACCATGCTATACAAAAGGTAAAGCCATTGCCCACGCTGGCTTGTGGTTGGCACGGTTAATGTTTCACAACCGAAACTCGTGAACCGGTCCTTAATTGTCATGAGCACGACCATCAAAACCATGTGCTCACAACCCACCATTATCAGGTTTTAGTTGGCAAATTAATTAATTAACCAATCACGATTGACCATCGTGAGCTATCATTAAGCCATCATTAAATAATAGTGAATTATAAGTTATCCCAATAGTGTACTAATGTTTCTAAGCATGGCTAAGCAATCATATCTAATATCTAGCTGAACCAATATATAAAGCCCAACTAGTCAAGTTATAATAACCCAAGGTATCAAGGAATAAAGTAATCAAGAACAAAAGGGCTATAACAAATAATAGGTTAATTCCACCCAATGACATTCGAAAATAAATGCAATAGTTGAATAGAAACAATAGCTTTAAACGGGATCAACATGCTCAAAGGGTTGTTTGGGATCTGTGTGACTTGCCTTGCTGGCCTTGGAACTCTTCAAATTCTTCTCCTATGAAAACGGACTCTTCGGAAACGTTGGAATCTAAACAGAAAGGAGCAAAACACCAAAACAGCACATAAACAAGCATGAACAGTACATGTGGAAATTTTTAACATGTAGATCTCAATTTTAGAAAAATTTAGACTTGAACCAACTAAATCCGAGCTAAGATGAATTAGTTATGAATTTTCAAAAATTAAATCGGTTTAAAACACTTATATAGATTTTAATTGAATTATGACGCAATAATGAATTATTTTTGAAAAGGAAAAGGGAATTATTGCGTCAGCGGCTAGGGTTCGCGGTGAACCCGGTGCACGGCGGCGACTCACGGAAACGAACGGCCGAGATCGATTCATCCAAAACGGACGGCCAAGATCCATCGGTCCACGACCGGGCCACGGGAAACGACGACGATGACGTCAGCAGTGACGTCACCACCGGCGGCGGCTCGGGCGCGCAAGCTCGCCGGCGAACGACGGCGCGACGACACGAACGGAGGACACCAACACGTAGAGGGCGACGCGGCGAACTCACCGGTGACCAAAACAACGGCGGAAGATCAACGGACGGCGACGGCGTCGAGGAAGAAGCGGCGGCGACCTTCGACTTGACGACGGCAACGGTGTTCCGGCGGCCTACGGCGACGACGGAGGGGCGGACGAGGTCGGCGATGACTTGGCGATCACGACGGTGGCCTTCCCAAGCGACGACGACGACCGGAGCGGCGGCGGCGCACGGCTGGACGAACGGCGGCGACGGCGGCGCTAGGCTACACGGCGCTAGGGCTCTACCGGCGACGAGAGGCGAAGGCGAGGGTGGCGGCAGGTAGCGGCGGGCTTGGGGGTCCTTTTAAAGGGGCAAGGAGGCGGCGGCGAAGGCCCACGGCGACCGGCGACGCGAAGGAAATTCTAAGGTTCGGAGGAGAGAGATCGATCCGAATCGAACTCAAATCCACGGATTTCCAAACCGAATTGGCGATCGATTCCAAAAGGAAAAAGGTAGAGAAGATCCCGAAGATCATTTCCCCTCTACTAATTTCATCGGAAATGGAAAGGGGCGGCCGGATTTGGAAGGAGACGGCGGCGCGGCTTGGCTAGGGTTCGGCCGGCGGCCGGCCGAAGGTAGACGACAGGCCTGACAGGTGGGCCCCACCTGTCAGCGGCAGCGAGCGCGCGCGGGCTCGGCTAGACTTGGGCCGACTTGGGCCGACTTGGGCCGAGGAGGAGAGAGAGAGGGTTTTGGGCCGACTTTCGGCCCAAAGCCAAAAGAGAACTTTAAAAACCTTTTTCAATTTAAATTATTCATTAAATGCAATTCCATTTATTAAAAGTACTTCCTTAGCTCAAATAAATCCCAGAAAAATCTAGGAATTATAGAGTTAAGTAAAGTATTTAATGAAATTTTATCTGGCCCCATTTTATATTGGAATTTATTAATTAAAATTAGATCTTCTCTTCTAGGCTTTTAAAACAAATTCTAATAATTCCAATTAAACAACAATTTATATTTTTAGGATTTTTAGGGTGTGACAAACCTACCCCCCTTAAACAGAATCTCGTCCTCGAGATTCGGAAGAACTGGCGAACAGATGCGGATGAGCTGACTTCAATTCATCTTCTCGTTCCCAAGTTGATTCTTCTTCCGAGTGATTACTCCATTGGACTTTGCAAAAACGGATAACTCGATTTCTGGTTCTTCTCTCATCTATTTCCAAGATACGGATTGGTTTCTCAACATAGGTCAGATCCTCTTGGACTTCTATCTGTTCAAGATTAGCTTCTTCGGTAGGTACCCTTAAACACTTTTTCAATTGCGACACATGGAACACATTATGGACTCCTGCCAAAGATTGAGGTAACTCCAACTGATAAGCAACCTCTCCTCTTCTACTGACAATCTTGTAAGGTCCCACGAAACGCGGTGCCAATTTTCCTTTAGTGTGGTAACGATGAACCCCTCGAAGAGGCGTGACACGAAGGTACACATAATCTCCTTCTTCAAAGCTCAAATCTCTGCGGCGATTGTCGGCATAACTCTTATGGCGAGACTGAGCCACACGCAATCTTTCTTGAATGATTTTCACCTTTTCTTCTGCTTCCCTCATGATATCCATCCCGAAAACCTGACGTTCTCCCGTTTGATCCCACAAAAGTGGAGTGCGGCACTTCCGACCTTACAGTGCTTCGTAAGGAGCCATCTGAAGACTAGCTTGATAACTGTTGTTGTAAGAGAATTCCGCATAAGGTAGATTCTTATCCCAACTTCCACCGAAGTCTAAAGCACAAGCTCTCAACATGTCTTCCAAAATCTGATTTACCCTTTCGGTTTGTCCGTCTGTCTGCGGATGATAAGCAGTACTAAAGTTCAGCTTAGAACCCATCTCTTCCTGAAGCTTCTTCCAAAACTTTGAAGTAAACTGACTGCCTCGATCAGACACTATTTTCTTAGGGACGCTATGCAAACACACAATCCTTGCCATATACAATTCCGCCAACCGACTTCCGGAATAGGTTGTCTTTACTGGGATGAAATGAGCCACTTTGGTAAGTCTGTCGACTATCACCCAAATAGAGTCATGGCCTGATGACGTTCTGGGTAGACCAGTGATGAAATCCATACCGATTTCCTCCCACTTCCATTCAGGAATCTTCAAAGGCTGCAGCAAACCTGCGGGTTTCTGATGTTCTGCCTTGACTCGCTGACAAACATCACATACTGCTACGTATTCTGCGATTTCACGCTTCATACTTGCCCACCAAAATCTTTCCTTGAGATCCTGGTACATCTTGGTACTACCAGGGTGAATGGAGTATAAAGTATCATGAGCTTCTTTCAGAATTGCATCTTTTAAATCTTTGTTGTCGGGGACGCAGATTCTCTCGCCCAACCATACAGTTCCTTGCTCATCTTCCAAGAAACCGATAGCTTTCCTCTTCTCATATTCTTCTTGATTTCTTGAATATCAGGATCATTAATTTGGGCTTCTCTACCTTGATCAATTAGAGTGGACTTTGCTTCTAAGGCTGCAACGAAGCCTCTACTGACGATTCCCAGATTCAACCTTTCAAACTCCTTGCACAATTCCAAAGGCAACTGTCGTCCTTCCATAGCATCACAATAGCCTTTCCTGCTAAGGGCATCTGCTACGACATTAGCCTTTCTTGGATGATAATGAATTCCCAGGTCATAATCCTTAATTAATTCCAACCATCTCCGTTGTCTCATGTTCAAAACTGGCTGAGTAAAAATATACTTTAAACTCTTGTGATCAGTGTACACCTCTGTACGAGTACCGAAAAGATAATGACGCCAAATCTTCAACGCATGAACCACGGCAGCTAACTCAAGATCATGAGTAGGGTAGTTCTTCTGACGAGATGCATAGGCAACCACCTTCCCATCTTGCATCAGAACACAACCTAACCCAAGTTTGGATGCATCGCAATACACTTGGAAACCCTTCTTTGGATCAGGTAAAATCAAAATAGGAGCTGATATTAAGCGATTCTTCAACTCTTGAAAACTCTGCTCATATTCTTCTGACCACTTATACTTTACATCTTTTTGAAGCAGTCGTGTCATGGGCTTAGCAATCTTGGAGAAATTCTCTATGAATCGCCGGTAATATCCTGCGAGACCTAGGAAACTGCGAATCTCGGAAACTGTCTTCGGTTGTTTCCAGTTGGTTACGGATTCCACGTTACTAGGATCGACGGCAACTCCTCCTGCTGAGATGAAGTGTACAAGGAACTTCACTTCAGACAACCAAAATTCACACTTGCTAAACTTGGCATACAGTTGATGTTCTCGCAGCTTCTCTAATGCAAGACGAAGATGTTCTTCATGCTCTTCTTTAGTTCGGGAATATATGAGAATGTCATCAATAAAGACAACCACAAACTTATCCAGGTATTCCATGAACACCTTGTTCATCAAGTTCATGAAGAATGCAGGGGCATTGGTAAGTCCAAAAGACATAACAGTACATTCAAACAACCCATACCTAGTGGTAAAAGCTGTCTTAGGTATATCTTCCTCTTTAATCCTTAACTGGTGATACCCTGATTGAAGATCTATCTTAGAGAAAACGGTAGCACCTTTAAGTTGATCAAACAAATCGTCAATTCTAGGCAGGGGATACTTATTCTTGATAGTCACATCATTAAGTGCGCGATAGTCCACACACATCCTCTGGGTATGGTCTTTCTTTTCTGCAAAGATAACAGGGGCTCCCCATGGAGATTAACTCGGTCTGATGTATCCCTTTTGAAGCAAATCGTCGACTTGCCTTTTGACTTCTGCCAATTCATTGGCTGCCATTCTATATGGTCGCTTATGGATCGGAGTGGTTCCTGGTACCAAATCTATTCTGAACTCTATATCCCTTTTAGGCGGCATACCAGGTAAATCGTCTGGGAACACATCGGGATATTCCTGTACTATGGGAATCTCTTCCAAAGCTATTTGGTTCAGACTTGACCTTAAAGATTCAGAAGACAATGCATGAACAGTTACAACTCGACCATAATTGTTGGTGAGAGTTACTTTTCTGTTGGCACAGTCTATCACACCCTTATGCCTGGCTAACCAGTCCATCCCTAGGATGACATCAAGGTCTTTGGATTCTAACAGGATAAGATTGGCCAGAAATGGTACTTCTTGAATTTCTATTCTGACAGAGGGGCTACGTTGCAAAGAGAGTGCTTGATTACTTGGGGTACTAACCATCAAAGGACGTCTAAGATCTTCTACTTCCATCCCATGATTTCCCGCAAAACTCATGGATAAAAATGAATGTGTAGCACCAGAATCGAAAAGCACTGTTTGTCACGCCCGGAATTTCTATCCAAAATTCCAAACGCTTACATGTGTGGGAACCCTCGTCCAGGAATCAGCCGAGGTACACAATAACAAATTGATAATAGAGTACAATTATTACTCTAATTAATAAGCGAATAAAATGTCATTACAGAGGTAGATAGTTCCTCTCAATCAATAAAGATCTAAGCAGCGGAAAATAAGATAAACGGCGCAGACGGCTCCACTCCACAGGCAGCTTGACCAGGGCTACACCTAATCCTCCACACCATCAGCATCATTGTAGAACTCTTCCTCTGATGAATGATTGCAAGGTGAGTATATGACATACTCAGCAAGCCACGCAGCAAATATGCAAGTGCACAAGGATACCAAAGGATGGCATAGTAGGGTTTCATTTGCGAAAGCAGCATTTAGCAAACATTTGAAAATTTAATAAAACGGTTAAGTAATAATTAAACAATATTAATCTAACGCTATACAACATACCCTGTTGCATAGGCCCAACCATTCTGAACAACCATACCCGGCTGTACAGATCTATCTCCAAACCAGGAATATACCATTCCAAACCAGGAGCTAATCAAATTATTACCAGATATAGCATCTTCTATTATGATGAGAAGTATGAGATTAATCACGAAAAACATTGTTAGACCCGCCCATAACCGCGGGCACGGCTATTCGAATAGTTTTACTCTGATCAGAGGTGTACCACTGTACCCACAAGACACAGCCCCACATCATGTCACCATGTGCCTCAATAGCACCACGGTACCTCGGAAAGGAGCTGTGATAATACCCCTCGCACAACACAATCCACTACAGCGCACCTTTCCTGGATCATAATCACCCCCTTATAAACAAGGCATGGACTCCCCAGCGACCCCCTTGGGCTTATCTCCGCCACTTCTCAGTCTGGTGCCCCGCAATGAACCATGCTATACAAAAGGTAAAGCCGTTGCCCACGCTGGCTTGTGGTTGGCACGGTTAATGTTTCACAACCGAAACTCGTGAACCGGTCCTTAATTGTCATGAGCACGACCATCAAAACCAGGTGCTCACAACCCACCATTATCAAGTTTTAGTTGGCACATTAATTAATTATCCAATCACGATTGACCATCGTGAGCTACCATTATCAAGTCCATCATTAAGTAGTAGTGAAACATTAGTTATCCCAATTGTGTGCTAATGTTTCTAAGCATGGCTAAGCAATTATATCTAATACATCTAGTTGAACCAATATATAAATCCAACTAGTCGAATTATAATAACCCATGGTATCAAGGAATAAAGTAATCAAGAACAAAAGGGCTATAACAAACAATAGGTTAATTCCACCCAATGACATTCGAAAATAAATGCAATAGTTGAATAGAAACAATAGCTTTAAACGGGATCAACATGCTCAAAGGGTTGTTTGGGATCTGTGTGACTTGCCTTGCTGGCCTTGGAACTCTCCGGAAACGTCGGAATCTAAACAGAAAAGAGCAAAATCACCAAAACAGCACATAGACAAGCATGAACAGTACATGTGGATATTTTTAACATGTAGATCTCAATTTTAGAAAAATTTAGAGACTTGAACCAACTAAATCCGAGCTAAGATGAATTAGTTATGAATTTTTGAAGATTAAATCGGATTAAAACACTTATATTGATTTTAATTGAATTATGACGCAATAATGAATTATTTTTGAAAAGGAAAAGGGAATTATTGCGTCAGCGGCTAGGGTTTGCGGTGGACGGGGCGCACGGCAGCGGTTCACGGGAAAGAACGGCCGAGATCGATCCATCCAAAACGGACGGCCGAGATCGATCGGGTCTACGGCGGCTCACGGCAGACGGCCACGATGACGTCAGCGACGACGTCACCACCGGCGGCGGCTCGGGCAGCGCAACCTCGCCGGCGAACGACGGCGCGATGACGAGAACAGAGGGCACCAGGACGTAGAGCGCGACGCGGCGAACTCACCGGTGACCAAAGCAACGGCGGAAGATCAACGGATGGCGACGGCGACGAGGAAGAAGCGGCGGCGCTCTTCGGCTTGACGACGACGACGGTGCTCCGGCGGTCTACAGCGGCGGCGAAGGGGTGGACTAGGACGGCGACGCGACGGCGACCACGATGGCGACCATCCCGAGCGACGACGACGACTGGAGCGACGGCGAAGCACGGCTGGAGCGACGGCGACGACAACGGCACAAGGTTACACGGCGCTAGGGCGCTTCCGACGGCGAGAGACGAAGGTGAGGGTGGCGGCGGGTAGAGGAGACACCGGGGATCCTTTTATAGGGGCAAGGAGGCGGCGGCGAAGGCCCACGGCGACCGACGACGCGAAGGAAACCTCGGGGTTCGGAGGAAAGAGACCGATCCAATTCGACCTCGAATCCACGAACTTCCAAAGCGATTTAGAGGATGATTCCAAAAGAGAAAAGGTAGAGAAGATCCCAAAGATCGTTTCCCCTCAATTGATATCACCGGAAACGGAAAGGATCGGCCGAATTTGGAAGGAGACAGCGGCGGCTCGGCGCTAGGGTTTCGGGCGGCGGCAGCCGGAGGAAGACGACGACCTGACAGGCGGGCCCCACCTGTCAGCGAGCGAGGGCGCGCGCGCGGCTGCGTTGGACTGGGCCGACTTGGGCCGGGGAGAGAGAGAGAGAAGGTTTTGGGCCGACTTTCGGCCCAAAGCCAAAAGAGACTTTTAAAAACCTTTTTCAATTTAAATTATTCATGAAATGTAATTCCATTTATTAAAAATACTTCCTTAGCTCAAATAAATCCCAGAAAAATCTAGGAATTATAGAATTAAGCAAAGTATTTAATGAAATTTTATCTGGCCCCATTTTATATTGGAATTTATTAATTAAAATTAGATCTTCTCTTCTAGGCTTTTTAAAATAAATTCTAATAATTCCAATTAAACAACAATTTATATATTTTGAATTTTTAGGGTGTGACACTGTTGCAGGAACTGAGTTGACAAGGAACGTACCCAAAATCACATCTGGAGCACCTTGAGCTTCTGCAGCAGCAACATGATTGACACGGGCCTTTGATGCTGGTGCGGTAGAGTTGCTCTGGGCAGGGACAACCTTCACGCGTCGGGGCTTCGGACACTTGTCAGAGTAATGTCCTGGGTCTCCACAGTTGAAGCACACCCCGGGCTTGCTGCCTTGCTCCCTCTTGGCAGGCTGTGGCTGTGTTGGAGCTGCACCAGGGTGTGGAGCTTGATTGCGGATGTTGTTGCCAGCATTGTTGTTGAAGAACTGACGCTGCGGACGAACAACAGACGAAGAACCTCCCTGTGGCATGGACTGGGGTCCTAAAGTAAGACGCGGCCTCTGACTATTCCCCTGTTGTGCCTTGAAGTGAGCAATCTGGCGTTTCTTCTGCTCCATGCGGTTGTTCTTTTCCTCCTGGCGAATAGCCTTATCCACTAACTTCTGGAAATCATGATAATCCCCAGTCATGAGTGGGTAAGAAAGCTCATCATTAAGTCCTTTCAAGAACCTCTCCTGGCACTCTTCATCAGTGCGCACATCTTCCGGAGCATAACGAGCCAGACGGTTGAACTCGTGCAGATACTCGGTGACCGTGCGAGATCCCTGGTTGAGCGACCTGAATTCCTTCTTCTTGAGAGACACCACTCCCGATGGTATATGCGTCTTCCGGAAAGCAGCGGTGAATTCAAGCCAAGTGATAGGTTCAGCAGTAGTTCTGTTAAGGCGGAAGTGATCCCACCACTCAGAGGCAGGGCCATGCAGCTGGTGTGATGCAAATGAGACCTTCTCCTGATCAGTGCACTGAAGCAAATCCAACTTCTTCTCTATGGCGTGCAACCAATCACCAGCTTCAATAGGATTAGTGGTGCTAGAGAAAGTGGGCAGCCTCACACGAAGAAATTCTGCTAACTTGTTCTGGGGAGGTGCATGGTTATTTCCCTAGTTCTGCTGGTTCTGGAGTTGCTGCATCATCATGTTCATAAGCTGTGCCTGTTGAGCCAGGACTTGGGCAAGTGTGGGATTCTCTCTATTGTTGTTGTTATTGTTGATGTTGGGACCATTCTCGTTGCTGCGAGTGAGCACCATCTGGCATGGGCAGGATCACAAGAAGAGAAACCGGGGAAAACTACTTAGGGCAGAGAATTAATTCTTCTACTAATTTAACTTTTATTGCGACCATGAGCCGTCGGAGCACATCACCCAGAATTGTTCGGCGGGCTCGGTGTCGGGGGCAAGTACCGGTGTCCATTCGGCTACGAAGTCGGCTAGCACCTGAGACTTGATAGCAGAGCGTGCAACAAAATGTAAGTCGAACGGGGATAGCTCTGCCACCCACTTGCTGAGCCGGCCAGTGACTTCCTTGCCTCGGAGTATTTCGCCTAAGGGGTACTGTGATGGCACTATGACTTTGTGAGCCTGGAAGTAGTGCTTAAGCTTGCGCGAAGCCATCCCAGGGTGTAAGCGAGCTTTTCCATTTCAATGTACCTTGTCTTCACTCCTTGCAGCGCTTCGGAGACGAAGTAGACTGGTTTTTGTCCGAACTCTGTTTCCTGGACGAGGGCAGCACTGACGACCACTGGCGAAGCTGCTAAGTTTAATAGCAGTTCGCTTCCTGGGGGTGAGCTTATCAGAGCTGGCAGGTTTTGCAAGTATTGCTTTAGCTCGTCGAATGCTGCTTGGCACTCTGGTGTCCAATTAAACTTTCCTGCGCCCCGGAGGGTTTTGAAGAAGGGCAAACCTCTTTCGGCTGCCTTTGAGAGGAATCGACTGAGTGCCGCAATTCGGCCTGCAAGCTTTTGTACTTCATGTACGCTTGACGGAGGCTTCATTTGCTGGATGGCATTGATTTTCTCGGGATTCGCCTCGATGCCTCTTTTGGAAACAAGGAAACCCAACAACTTGCCCGCGCGGACGCCGAAAACGCACTTCTCCGGATTCAGCCTTATGCCTGTTGTACGCAAGCTGTCGAATGTCTCCTGTAGGTCGATCGCATGGTCGAAAGCCTTTCGAATTTTTACGACGATGTCGACGACGTAAGCTTCCACATTCCGCCCCAACTACTTGCCAAGGACCTTGTAGACCAGCCTGGCGAAAGTTGCTCCGGCGTTCCTTAAGCCGAAAGGCATCCTGAGGTGACAAAATGTGCCGAATGGAGTGATGAAAGATGTTTTGGGGATGTCGAGCGGGTTCTTGTGGATCTGGTGGTAACCGGAATATGCATCCAGGAAACTCATGAGCTTGCATCCAGCTGTTGAATCCACGAGCTGGTCGATTCGCGGCAAGGGGAAGTCGTCTTTCGGACATGCTTTGTTCAGGTCTGTGAAATCGACACACATGCGCCATTTGCCGTTTGACTTCCGCACCAGCACTGGATTCGCCAACCACTCCGGATGGTCAATCTCTTGGATAACCCCCGCCCTGAGCAATTTTTGTACTTCGGCTTTCGCTGCTTCTTGGCGATCGGCAAACATCTTGCACAACTTTTGTTTTCTTGGCTTAACGTCCGGCTTGACTGCTAGGTGATGCATGATGAGATCCGCCGGGACACCCCCCACCTCGTCAGGGCTCCAGGCGAAGATATTGATGTTCCTTTTTAGCACCTCCAGGATACTCTCAACTTCTTCTTCGCCCATGTCGCCCCCTAGTGAAACGAGCTTTGTGGGGTCGGCGTCATCAATCTGCACTTTTGTTATTTTGCCATGAGGGGTGGGCTTTGGCGTGTGCTTCGGCCATTCATGTGGTTCGGTCTCAACACTGTGCACTACTCTGTTGATTATGGCTAGATCGCCTTTTGAAGCGGCCGAAGGTTGAAGCCCCTTGACTACTATCACCCCTGTTGGGCCGAGCATCTTGAGCTTGAGATAATTGTGGTGGGAAATGGCTTCGAACTTGTTCAGGGTTGCACGGCCGAAGATGGCGTTGTAGTGGTATGGGATGTCGACGATGTCGAACAGTATTTGCTCTTCGCGTTTGTTCTCCCCCGAGCCAAAGGCTATCAGCAAAAATGCTTGGCCGAGAACTTGAACTGCCTCTCCGCCGAAACCACGGAGCGATGCTGGTGCTGGGGTAAGGGCTTGGGTAGGCAACCCCATCTTGGCATATGCTTCGGCGAAGATGACATCGGCCGAACTCCCTCCGTCGACCAGGATTCGTCGAACTTCGAACCCAGCTATCTCAGCTGAGATTACCAGGGGATCTTGATGCGGGAACATAACTTCTTCTGCGTCTTCCGGCCCAAAAGAAATTAGCTGGTTCTGATACTGCGGCACCCCTTCACCTGCCGAAGTGATGCTGTGGACCATACGGATCTGCATCTTCTTCTGCCGTTTGGACAACTGGCTTGGTGGATCAGCCCTTGTAATCACTTGGATTACCCTTCGCTGAACATCTTGGCGTTGTTCGGCTGGGGGTGCTTGCTCCTGAATTGCTTCGCGGGATGCTTCGACAATTGTTCCCTGCTGCGGCCTTGGGTCTTGCGCGTTGCCACGTTGCCTAATGTTTCGGCATTGCTCCGTGGTGTGCGAAGAGTGTCCGTGAAAGGCGCAGTAGAGGTCTTTTCGGACCTTCTTGCGGGCTGGCTGCTGATGGTTGCTCGCTTGCTGGGCATCGAACCCCTTGCGGAGGGCTTGCACCTCTTCGATCGCCATCACAGCTTTGCCCACACGGTCTGTTCTGAACTTTCTCCAAGTTATGGGGGCCTGGCCTTGTGTCACACCCTGAAAATTTAAAATATATAAATTGTTGTTTAAATGGAATTATTAGAATTTATTTTAAAAGCCTGGAAGAGAAGATCTATTTTTTAATTAATAAATTCCAATATAAAATGGGGCCAGATAAAATTTCATTAAATACTTTGCTTAATTCTATAATTCCTAGATTTTTGTGGGATTTATTTGAGCTAAGGAAGTATTTTTAATAAATGGAATTGCATTTCATGAATAATTTAAATTGAAAAAGGTTTTAAAAAGTCTCTTTTGGCTTTGGGCCGAAAGTCGGCCCAAAACCGCTCTCTCTCTCCTCGGCCCAGCCCGGCCCAGTCCGCCGCCGCGCGCGCGCGCGTCCGCTCGCTGACGGGTGGGGCCCACCTGTCAGGGTCGTCGTCAACCTCCGGCCGCCGCCGCCCGAAACCCTAGTTTCGCACCGCCGCCGTTCCTTTCCAAATCCGGCCGTTCCTTTCCTTTTCCGGTGAAATTGATAGAGGGGAAATGATCCTCGGGATCTCCTCTACCTTTTCCCCTTTGGAAACATCGGCTAATTCGTTTTGGAAGTTCGTGGAATCGAGTTCGATTCGGATCGGCCTCTTTCCTTCGAACCCCGAAGTTTCCTTCTCGTCGCCGGCCGCCGTGGGCCTTCGTCGCCGCCTCCGAGCCCCTTTAAAAGGTTCCCCGAGCTCTCCTCTACCCGCCGCCACCTTCGCCTTCGCCTCTCGTCGTCCGTAGTGCCCTAGCGCCGTGTAGCTTTGAGCCGCCGTCGTCGCCGTCGCTCCAGCCGTGCGCCGCCGCCGTTCCGGTCATCGCCGTCGCTCGGGAAGACCGCCGTCGTGATCGCCAAGTCGTCGCCGTCCTCGTCCGCCCCTTTGCCACCGCCGAAGACCGCCGGAGCACCGCCGTCACCGTCGACCCGAAGACCGCCGCCGCTTCAACCTCGTAGCCGTCGCCGTCCGTTGGTCTTCCGCCGCTCCTTTGGTCACCGGTGAGTTCGCCGCGTCGCGCTCTACCCGTTGGTGCCTTCCGTTCGCGCCGCCGTGCCGTCGTTCGCCGGCGAGCATGCAAGCCCGAGCCGCCGAGCCGCCGCCGCCGGTGGTGACGTCATCGCCGACGTCATCGTCGCCCTCTCCCGTGCGCCGCCGTGGACCCGATTGATCTCGGCCGTCCGTTTTGGATGGATTGATCTCGGCCGTCCGTTCACGTGAACCGTCGCCCGTGCGCCCGGTCCGCCGAAACCCTAGCCGCTGACGCAATAAATCCCCTTTTTCTTTTCAAAAATAATTCATTATTGCGTCATAATTCAATTAAAATCCATATAAGTGTTTTAATCCGATTTAATCTTCAAAAATTCATAACTAATTCATCTTAGCTCCGATTTAGTTGGTTCAAGTCTCTAAATTTTTCTAAAATTGAGATCTACATGTTAAAAATATCCACATGTACTGTTCATGCTTGTTTATGTGCTGTTTTGGTGTTTTTGCTCTTTTCTGTTTAGATCCCGTCGTTTCCGGAGAGTCCGTTTTCGCCGGAGAAGAGTTTGAAGAGTTCCAAGGCCAGCAAGGAAAGTCACACAGATCCCAAACAACCCTTTGAGCATGTTGATCCTATTTAAAGCTATTGCTTTTATTCAACTATTGCATTTATTTTCGAATGTCATTGGGTGGAATTAACCTATTGTTTGCTATAGCCCTTTTGTTCTTGATTACTTTATTCCTTGATACCTTGGGTTATTACAATTTGACTAGTGGAGCTTTATTTATATTGGTTCAACTAGATATTAGATATAATTGCTTAGCTATGCTTAGAAACATTAGCACACTATTGGGATAACTTATGACTCACTGTTATTTAATGATGGCTTAATGATAGTTCACGATGGTCAATCGTGATTGATTAATTAATTAATGTGCCAACTAAAACCTGATAATGGTGGGTTGTGAGCACATGGTTTTGATGGTCGTGCTCATGACAATTAAGGACCGGTTCACGAGTTTCGGTTGTGAAACATTAACCGTGCCAACCACAAGCCAGCGTGGGCAACGGCTTTATCTTTTGTATAGCATGGTTCATTGCGGGGCACCAGACTGAGAAGTGGCGGAGATAAGCCCACGGGGGTCGCTGGGGAGTCCATGCCTTGTTTATAAGGGGGTGATTATGATCCAGGAAAGGTGCGCTGCAGTGGATTGTGTTGTACGAGAGGTAATGTCACAACTCCTTTCCGAGGTACCGTGGTGGTATTGAGGCACATGGTGACATGATGTGGGGTTGTGTCTTGTGGGTACAGTGGTACACCTCTGATCAGAGTAAAACTATTCGAATAGCCGTGCCCGCGGTTATGGGCGGGTCTAACAATGTCTTTCGTGATTAGTCTCACACTTCTCACCATAATAGAAGATGCTATAACTGGTAATAATTTGATTAGCTCCTGGTTTGGAATGGTATATTCCTGGTTTGGAGATAGAACTGTGCAGCCGGGATGGTTGTTCAGAATGGTTGGGCCTATACAACAGGGTATGTTGTATAGCGTTGGATTAATATTGTTTAATACTTAACTGTTTTATTAAATTCTCAAATGTTTGCTAAATGCTGCTTTTGCAAATGGAACCCTATTATGCCATCCTTTGTTATCCTGTGCACTTGCATATTTGCTGCGTGGCTTGCTGAGTATGTCATATACTCACCTTGCAATCATTCATCAGAGGAAGAGTTCTACAGTGAAGCTGATGGTGTGGAAGATTAGGTGTAGCCCTGGTCAAGCTGCCTGTGGAGTGGAGCCGTCTGCGCCGTTTATTTTATTTTCCGCTGCTTAGATCTTTATTGATTGAGAGGAACTATCTACCTCTGTAATGACATTTTATTCGCGTATTAATTAGAGTAATAATTGTACTCTATTATCAATTTGTTATTGTGTGCCTCGGCTGATTCCTGGACGAGGGTTCACACACATATAAGCGTTTGGAATTTTGGAAAGAAATTCCGGGCGTGACAAGTTGGTATCAGAGCTTCCTTGACCCTAGGTTATGCCAAATGGTTACCCATAGAAGCCCTCTAAAAATATTGGAAAAGTAGAACTGTTCTCCTCCCTTTCTCTTTTAATTAAACCAAACTAATGGCACATGCACTTCATAATCTCTTTTATTGGTTCTCATTCAAAATTTATTCCAGTGTTATTAGTACTGTACATCTATTACTGTACTAATGGCTCATTTTATCAGCAAAAGTTTTACAATATTGTTTCATTTAATCTTGCTGCAATAAAATAAAGTTAGCATGTTGATTTTATAACTTTCTTTTATTTCTTTTGAAACCTGTTATTCAAAAGTACAAAATTTGTGACCTTGTTTCCAACTGTTTCAACTTATCTTGCAAGCTTGGTTTATTTTATTTACTTACCTTTTTACTTTGATTTTCTAAACTTTATTCAAATTAATCCAAAAACTTGTGCTATTAATTGGATAAATGTCTTAACTCCCTCCTTTCACTTGTCTTTAGATGCTGCGCTACAAGCCTGAGTACCTATTTGGTGTTGAGGGTTTTGTTCAGGAGTTGCGTACGATGTCCTTTGTCATAGGATTTGGGACTGCCCCTTTTTATGCCCAGATTCCTCATGATCGCCATGAAGAGAAGTGCCGAGTCAAAGTCACTCTGAACAGTAATAGTGAAGATATCCCCTCAGTGATGTTCGAAGCTGGAGGAAGAAACTACATCCATGCATGTCAGGAGGGGGCAAGGATCGCCATAGGAGAGCTCCGCGATCGCTACAGTGATCAGTTGGCCGACACGGAGTATCGCTACCATCCTCGTCAACCACAGGGAAGTGACCGTGGCAGCTACCTAGAGACTGAAGGAATTGAGAATGATGCTACCACAAGGCATTTGGTTGAGATGCTGTGGGCTATGGATGAAAGTCGTGCGGAGACTGTGTTAGCAGCTCAAGATCGTGAAGACCGGAACCGTGGTAAGATTTGCAAGCTAGAAGACAAGGTGGATCGTTTGGAGAAGGAACTAGCCGCATTGAAGGGAGAAGCACCACCGCAGAAGGCCAGGATTCGTCTTACCGCAAGGAAGAGAGCCCTATTTGTCCCTCGCTACCAATTGGCGCCAAAGGTCCGTGTGGTAGAGAAAGAAGTTACCCCAGCCCTAGCGGATCCTCCGGTCATCAACATAAGTGATGATGAAGAAGAAGAATCGAAGCGCACCCATTCCAAGATCGAGTGGGTAGCAACTCAAGATGATGAAGACGAGCCGAATGAGCCTTCAATCGACCTCCGATGCTCGGAAGAATTAGAGTGACTTGTTAAGTCGTTGTTTTAGATCGTTGTGTTAGTTTGCTTGTTTTAAGTTTGGTTATGTGTGTGGGTCTTGCATGTGATTTACATCAGTGGTGGGATGTAAGTGCATGCGTTTGTCTGCTTTTGAGTGTTAGGGAGTTGGTGAGTTTAGTGGTGTGAGAGTCTTCAGTTTTGTAATAATGAAACTCAGTTAAGATCAATAAAAGTTAAAGTAATTCTCTGTCCTAAGTAGTTTCCCCCGGTTTCTCTTCTTGTGCCCTGTCCATGCCAGATGGTGAATACTCGCAGCAACGGGATTGGCCCCAACAACAACAATAACAGTAACAATGAAGGAAACCCAACTCTTGCCCAAGTCCTGGCTCAACAGGCACAGCTTATGAACATGATGATGCAGCAACTCCAGAACCAGTAGAACCAGGGAAATAACCATGCACCTCCCCAGAGCAAGTTAGCATAATTTCTTCGTGTGAGGCCACCTATTTTCTCTAGCACCACTAATCCTGTTGAAGCTGGTGATTGGCTGCATGCCATAGAGAAGAAGTTGGATTTGCTTCAGTGCACCGATCAGGAGAAGGTCTCATTTGCATCACACCAGCTGCATGGCCCTGCCTCTGAATGGTGGGATCATTTCCGCCTGAATAGGACTACTGCGGAACCTATCACTTGGCTTGAATTCACCGCTGCTTTCCGGAAGACGCATATACCATCGGGAGTGGTGTCTCTCAAGAAGAAGGAGTTCAGGTCGCTCACTCAGGGATCTCGCTCTGTTACGGAGTATCTGCACGAGTTCAATCGTCTGGCTCGTTATGCTCCGGAAGATGTGCGCAATGATGAAGAGCGCCAGGAAAAGTTCTTGGAAGGACTTAATGATGAGCTTTCTTACCCACTCATGACTGGAGATTATCATGATTTCCAGAAGTTGGTGGATAAGGCTATTCGTCAGGAGGACAAGTACAACCGTATGGAGCAAAAGAAACGTCGGATTGCTCAATTCAAGACACAACAGGGGAATAATCAGAGGCCGCGTCTTACTTTAGGACCCCAGCCCATGCCACAGGGAGGTTCTTCATCCGTTGTTCGTCCGCAGCATCAGTTCTTCAACAACAATGCTGGCAACAACATCCGCAATCAAGCTCCACGTCCTGTTGCAGCTCCAACACAGCAACAGCCTTTCAAGAGGGAGCAAGGCAGCAAGCCCGTAGTGTGCTTCAACTGTGGAGACCCAGGACATTATGCTGACAAGTGTCCGAAGCCCCGACGCGTGAAGGTTGTCCCTGCCCAGAGCAACTCTACCGTACCAGCGCCAAAGGCTCGTGTCAATCATGTCGCTGCTGCAGAAGCTCAAGATGCTCCAGATGTGATTTTGGGTACGTTCCTTGTTAACTCAGTTCCTGCAACAGTGCTTTTCGATTCTGGTGCTACACATTCATTCTTATCTATGAGTTTTGCGGGAAATCATGGGATGGAAGTAGAAGATCTTAGACGTCCTTTGATGGTTAGTACCCCAAGTAATCAAGCACTCTCTCTGCAACGTAGTCCCTCTGTCAGAATAAAAATGGAACCCTATTATGCCATCCTTTGTTATCCTGTGCACTTGCATATTTGCTGCGTGGCTTGCTGAGTATGTCATATACTTACCTTGCAATCATTCATCAGAGGAAGAGTTCTACAGTGAAGCTGATGGTGTGGAGGATTAGGTGTAGCCCTGGTCAAGCTGCCTGTGGAGTGGAGCCGTCTGCGCCGTTTATTTTATTTTCCGCTGCTTAGATCTTTATTGATTGAGAGGAACTATCTACCTCTGTAATGACATTTTATTCGCGTATTAATTAGAGTAATAATTGTACTCTATTATCAATTTCTTATTGTGTGCCTCGGCTGATTCCTGGACGAGGGTTCACACACATGTAAGCGTTTGGAATTTTGGATAGAAATTCCGGGCGTGACACCTTGCCTTGGCGATTGTCCTTGGATCGCCGGCTGAGACTGGCGAACAGAGAGGGGAGGTGGTTCGACAACTTGAGCTTGTGCTTGAGCTTGAGCGGCGGCGACGGAGGCTTTGTCGTACTCAGCTTGTATAGCTTGTCGTCGCTTGGAATCCTCCTCTCCCCTTGCGAACCCATCAATGATGCGAAGTAGGTGCTCGAGCGTCTGTGGCTCCTTGTTGGCGATTTTTTTTGTGAGTTCGCCCTCGAGCAGACCGGCCAAAGCGGCGTTTATAACCGACGCCTCGGTTATGTCTTGAACTTGGCACCGGGCTTGCGAGAAGCGACGCATGTATTCCCTTATCGACTCCCCCGGCCTTTGGCGAATGCCGAGGAGGTGTTGCTGCGTCTTCGGCTCCTCATAGGTTCCTCGAAAGTTAAGGACAAAAACATCGCGCAATTGCTCCCATGAGTAAATGCTATTGGCTGGTAAATTGAAATACCAAGAACGGGCAATGCCGTCTAGAGCGAGATGTATTACCTTTGCTTTGGTATTTTCGTCACCATGAGCCGCTTCGATCGCTGACTCATAGATGGAGAGGAACTCCTTCGGGTCAGTTTCGCCTGAATAGCGCGAGACGGGTGGGAACTTGAACTGTGGTGGGATTGGACGAGTCTTGATTCCCCCACTCAGCGGTAGCCCCTTTTCGCCTCCCGCCCTGTTTACTGCACTTTGCTGCAGGTACGGTGTGGCGAAGGGCAAAATCACAGCTTGTGCGTGAGGTTGCGCCATGGCATTCGACTGTCTGGTTCCAACTGGAGGTACTTGCTGAGCCGCCATGGATGGGTCATAAATTGGCTGTGACCACGTCGCGGCAGCTTGGATTGGTGCTTGGTTTGTTCCGAAGCCTGGAGTTGGAGCTTGCTACCGAACGGTTGGTGCCTGAGCAGCATTGACGAAGTCGAACTACAGTTCTTGCTTCCATGGCGAAACTCCCAAGTCCGGCTGAATCGGTGGCAACCAATTAGGCACACCTTAGCTTGTATTCCCCTCCGGGTAGGCCCATGGGGATGTACTTGAAATGCAGTAGGGTTGATTGAGTTGCTGAAGGAAAGCTTGGAGTTGCGCCTGCAAGGCCGAAGCCCCTTTCGCCACCGTTTGTGAATGCACTGCGGCGGCCGATTGCTGCCCGGCGAAGTACACCGGCGCTTGTGCGGCTTGTGGCGGAATGGGCTGGGTCGTGGCTTGCGGATGGACTTGAGAAGGGACATAGGCTGCCGAATACTTAAGGATTGGGGCCGACGTGGCCTTGGCCCGCCTCGCCGCCTCGTATGCTCGTTGTTGCTCTTGCATTTGGCGAAGCATGTCTTGGAGCCGTGTCATGTTCTACTGCATGGCTTCCATGTCGGCTTCGGCTTGTGCTTCAGGGTCGGTGCTGACCTGGGCCTGTACAACGACGGGCGCAGTTGGGGCCGCTACCGGTTGCGATGGAGCGGCTTAGGGCACCACCAGTTGGCTTGTCGAAAGGATCTCCGCCCTGGTCTGGAGTGCCCTTGCCGCCGCAGCCATCGCCACGTCGGCCGCGTTCGGCACTTGCTCGGAGGTTGCGGGGGCCGAAGGCGGTTGTGATGGCGCTTGTCCTCCTCCATCTTCAGCCGCGGGCGCCGAAGGCTCTGCTCCTTCCTCGGCGGCCATGTCCAGTCCGGCGTCGCTTTCCTTCCGCCTGGCAACCTTCTCCTTCATGACCCTCTTCGGTGGCATTCACTCTCAGTGGTTTCGCTCGGAGGTCCCCATGGTCGGTGCCAGCTGTTGTCGAAATGACAACTGCATACGTCGAAGGACGTGGTTACTCAACAATGGTTGGAAGGAAACGAAGTGTATTGAATTTTGAATTTCTTCTTTTTTTTCGGGGATCCCCTCCATTACATGGCCCTAGGGGACTATTTATAGCCCCATTACAGGTTCTTACTACTAGAGTTTAGGTTGTACAGGGGAATTTACATGGCTACCCTTATGAAAGGGACATTTACAGGGGTACATAATGTTATAGGGGCTCATGGGCCCCTGATGGGTCGTCTGGCGATCGCCGGCCTTGTGGCCCTTAGGCTTGATGGGCCAGAAAGGCTTCCTCGGCCCTTGCGGGGGCGAACTTGCCATGGCGAAGTCCTCTTCCTTCGGCAGATAGTCTTCGCCCTGAACCCTTCGCCTGAGACGCCTCTGGCCTGGCAGGGCACTCATACGACTCTTCGCCTCACGCCGTTCTTGCCCCATAGCCTTCGCCACGGGTTTCGGCAGATCTGGTCGAAGGGCCTCATGCCATCCGCCAACATAGAACATTTTGGATTTTTCACATATTTCTGTGTTTAATTGCATAACGTGTACTTTGTATAGATGATTGCTTAATCGGTGAAGAAGTGATTTAGGTGCTGACATTTTCCTGATTCAAGGCAAGTCCCACCTCCCTCTCTTTGATCACTTTGAACCTATGTCTTCGAGGTTATTGAAAATGTTTGCAAATCTTGCATGTCGATTGTACACTAATAAATTAAAATTTTGTTAAACTTGTTAGATAAACTCCTATTATTTGCATTATCACCTTAACTCCATATATATCCATATTCCTCATTCTTAACCTTAGGAACAATATGACTATACCACTTTATATATGAGTTTTGGTGACACTAGGTTACTATAAAGCTTAGCCATGCTTAGAATGGTCTTCCTTGTCATTATGGGCTCATTACAAACATGAAAATTGATTTTTAATTAATCTAGACAGAACTTTAATAGTTGTGATTTTGATAAATAAAATGGTGGAAAACATGGATTTTAGGTTTGGGCCTCAAGTGGTGCACATATGGTGATTAGTTGTGTACCGATAGGGGGAGAGTGTGCCCAAACCGACCTAAGGACTTCACTCAATGTCAGTTCATTTCGTATATAGTGCAACCACATGTGCTAGTATGGGATAGCCCAAGCTTAGTAAATTATTTATATTTTAGCCTTACATTCTGGCAGGCCGGTGTGTATGAGTTCGTATAATTCAGAGGAGCTTCCTATTTACCCCGAAGTGGTAGTTTAGGTGACTAAGCGTGTCCATTACAACGGTATTGTGACATGTGGTGGGTTCCCGTTGTGTCCGCCACCACGGCGTTAAGTTTAAGGCGTGGGCCCGCCACTTAACGGTTCTAGGTCATATAACATGTATGGCTTAGGATGGAGTAACACATATCGTGCTGGTGTAAGACTAAATCATGAATTTTGGAAAAGCTTTGTTGCGGGTAATAAATCGGGTACTTATGTATCGCGTGCCATGCTCTTGCATGATTATTATTTCGCATCATGTGGGTAAAGTGTACAAACTCTGCAGAGTAAAAACTAATCGATTAGCCATGCTCGCGGTCAAGAGCGACGTGTGGATATGTATTGAGTATAGACTTGAGTTTATTCTTCTAAATGCTGAAATTTACCTTCAAATTGTGATGAGATTTGAAAATGATCTCCTTGCTGCCATGGAAGGCAATGAGATGCATATTTATACATGATTAATGCCTACCTTGATGCCCAATATGTCAAGTACAAGCTTGCTGAAATTTATTTGAAAGTAAACCTGATTTAGAAATGTTTTATGCAAATAAAACTTGCTTTATGCTAAAAAGAACCATATTATGCCTTCCTTGATTATATGTCTTGCAAGTAAGGTGTTAGGCTTGTCTTGGTGCTTGCCAGTACATTATTGACTCTTGCTGTTGAATTAATCTTTTGCTTGCAGGTTTTAGATTTAGTCTTTGAGTGATGCGGGTAATCGTCTGCTTCTTCTAGGACTTGAACTTAATGGGGGTAAACCCCTAGTCGGTGTGCTTGTGGATTGGGTAGACAAGCTTCCGCTGTTCTAATATTTAATTGGCCGGTCGGCCAGTGTAACTAAAGTTAGATGTAGTTTATAATCGTTTTCATCTTATTTGTGTTTGCTATGTATAATCACGCTTGAGATGAAAATGTGAATCTAGTGTACATCATGGGAACTAGATTCGCATGAGTATGAGTTAGGAATATTTGAGATGTTGTAGAACTTTAGTCATTTTTGTCAAGTCTCCTGAATGTGTAACACATCTGGTCGCCGCCTTCGAGTGGTTTGACGGGCACATCTCAGGCTGAAGTTGACTGGCAGGCTAAAGGCCTAGCAATATCTTCAATATTCCTCTCTCGAGGCGTTGGATATTTCATTATGCTTGTTTGATGACTTGAATTATTCACTTCATCTCTCAATTATAATGGAAGGTCCGGAGAGCCTACGACAGCTGCCGCATTGATGGTTCAGCTGAGCCATTGCTACCGCTCGGTAGCCGTCTTGCTAAGTCATTGTTGAGTCGTCTTTCAATTTAGAGCCCTTCAGAGCCATTAGTTCCGTTCGCCGGTTTCGGTTGATCATTTGGGTGATCCCGTGTCACGTAGAATTGACTCATTGAGTCGGTATCTCGTGAGGCCCACTTGCCAGATCAATCCAAGCCATCCGATCTTGGTCGACTCGGTCAAGATTAATCTCAGCCATCCAAAATCAATATAAATCATGTTATTCCTTTTCAATGGCATATTAGTTCTTTCCAATAATTCCCGTTGGATGTTTTAATATTTAATCTCAGTTATAAATCATTTGTAAATTGTTTAATCAATTTGGAATAGTTTTATTTTCTTTAATAGGCTTTAATTGGAATTAATCTTGTAAAATTCATAACTAATTCATATGAAGTCGGAATTAAGTGGTTCAAGTCTCTAAATTCATCTAAAATCATGATCTATATGTTTGTTTACTTTTTAAGTACTGTTTATTTGGTTTTTGTTAGTCTTTTTCTTTGTTTTGCGTGTTAGCTTGTCGTTTCCCGTTGTTGCGAAGATTCGTGAGTGCGTCAGAAGTGTTCAAGAAGACTAATTGAAGACCGATTATTGCAAGGCAAGTCACACAGATCCCAAACACAATCCTTTGAACATGTTGATCCTATATTTAAATTCTCTATTCATTTCAACTGTGCATTTATTTTTGAATGTCACCGGGTGGTATGAACCTATTCCTTTGTTATGGCCAATTTGCATTGATTACCCTATTCCTTGATACCTTGGTTTTGTTCAGCTATATGCTTATAATAAATGCTTAGCCATGCTTAGAAACATTAGTACACTATTGGGATAATTAATGTTTCACTATCACTTATGGATATTTAATGGTAGCTCACGATGGTCAATCGTGATTGGTTATTAATTAAGTGTGAACTAAAACTTGATTAATGGTGGGTTGTGAGCACATGGTTTTGAAGGTCGTGCTCATGACAATTAAGGACCGGTTCGCGAGCTACTGTTGTGAGACATTAACCGTACTAACCACAAGCCAGAATGGGCAACGGCTGGACACTTTGTATAGCGAGGCTCATTGTGGTGTGCCAGACTGAGAAGCAGCGAGAAGTCCGTGGGGTCGCTGGGGAGTCCATACCTCTGGTTATTGAGGGGTGACTACGATCCGGGAAAGATGCTGTCGAAACTAGATTTCGGCAATAATAAAAGGGGGTGGCTATCAAGCTGGAAAAGTGTATGGGTTTGGAGACAAAAGATTTATACAGGTTCAGGCCTTCTTATTCAAGAAGTAATACCCTACTCCTGTCCGGGGATGAATCCGCCGAGTGTCTTATTGGTTGTATGATTTGGAGAAAATCAACCTCTGCCCCTAGAGGCACCCGGACCCCCCTTATATATGGGAAGGAGTCCGTGTTACAAAAGATAATCTATATCCCTAACGGAATATGCAGATACAGATAAAATACAGTCGTAACCGACTAAGTCTCAAGGTGTTTCCTTGATGTACAAGTTGAGAAACAAACCCGAGATACAAATAAGATATTCTATCTATATTCGGTATCCTATATTCAGTCCAAATTCCATCGCCGTGTAGATATGGTATATCCATAATCTCCACAGTAGCCCCCGAGACCTTTGCAGTCGACCATCATAGCCTTCTCAAAGGTAATAATCCGAGTGCTTCAAACCTTTCATGCCAAGATCTGCCGAGTAGCGAAGACAAAGACTGTAAAGGGCGAAAAGATAAAGAATATGGTGCATCGAATAGATGCACCTAATTAGGTGTAGCCCCCAACTATGTGATTAGTTAACAAACCAAACATACAGTTGAGAAAAAAATAACAGCACAATCGTGCATCATATGACAAAAGCATACGCGGCGCCTAAAGAGGCATTCTAGCCGACTGCTTTTCAGCCATAATAAAAAGAATCCGAGTGGTTAACACTCTAAAAGGTTCACGAATGAACATACTGGACGGGCATCCGAATAGAAAACTCTAAAGATTACCCACCAAAAATTATAAAAATTATGGTAATGAATAAGTCTAATAGCCTAGGCTATGACTATTTACCATAATGAAAACAGGCATATAACATACCAGGGAAATGACTATGGTAAAAACAAGCCATTCCAAGTTAACCCAGACAGCTTTAGTAGCCTAAAAAAGCTTACAAAAACAGCATAACACCTTTCTGTCGGGCACCTTTTAATTTGCATTGCAATAATTCCAAAGAATTATATGACCGCGTAAAAAGGATTTTATCAGCATTGGGCAACACTATTGTGTGCATAAATTGCCAAAGCAAAAAATGCCTAAGTCCCTAAGGAACACAATGGGCCACGCTGTTAAAAGTACTGGGCTGAGGTACTGTTCAGGCCTAAGCCCATTCGCACCTCCGATACCCTTAACAAGAAATTCCGAGATCCAAGCGCCGCTTCGTCTTCCCCGCCGGAACTCTCGCCATTTTCCCCACTCCCTGCTACAGTACAGAGCTGTGCCGGCAAACTAGGGTTCACCATTCCACTCGAATCCACCTTCGAAAAGTTCATCAAAATCCTTCCCGTGATCCACCGCCTCAATTCCTCACTTTTCCCCAGCCATCCCTCGAATCAAATCAGCGCATTCGGGTAAAATTAATGGCGGAAGAGAAGGAAAGCTTTGAAGGCCAATGGGCGCCATCCGACGTGACGGAGGAGAACCTGAAGGAGATGGTGGCGCACGGCGTTCTCCCTGCCAAGGAGATCATCGGGTGGCGGCCAGCGTGCGGTGAGGCTTTTCCGTCCCCCGATACACACGAGGTTGTAGTCTTTTCCCATTTCTTCTATGGCGGCTTCGCTCTTCCAACCTCAAAATTTTTCCGCGGGATATTAAGCTTCTATGGAATCAGCTTGCATCACCTAAATCCAAATTCCATAGTCCACATCGCCAATTTCATCCATGTTTGTGAAGCCTTCTTGGGAATTAAACCCCACTTCGCTCTGTTTCGCCGAATCTTCTTTCTCAAACCCCAACCGAACAAGAGTAAGCCATGTGTAGTCGGAGGGGCCGGATTCCAGCTGAGGGGGACTCTGAGCCAGAAGTACTTCTCGATGCCTTTCAAGACTTCAAACAAAGGGTGGCATGCGAATTGGTTTTATGTTCAGAATCCTGAGCCAGCTCTTCCCGAGTACTCTTGTCTTCCTCCGGTGTACCAAGATACTTGGAACTCTCTTCCGATCGGAGATGAAGCTGCCCAAGCCTTGGAGTTGATGGATCGCATGCTAAAACTCAAAGAACAAGGCTTACAAGGAGAGCAGATTACTCGGCATTTCATCAAATGCCGATTGGCACCAATTAAAGAAAGATCCCGTACGGCATTCGAGTTTAACGGCAAGCATGATCCTAATCGTGAAGAACCAGACTCTCTGGATTTTAAAATCATGAAGGAGAGAATGTATAAAATCTTCTCAAATGCTATTGTCGTCAGCTACTCACATCAGCTGCCAGTTGTGCCATATAATGCATTCAATCCGCCTCCGCAGGTATGTATCTGAAACCTTCAACCCATGACCAAAACATAATCTTGTCTTCATGTTGAGTTAACTAACCGTGGAGGCATCTCATTCAGGAATATGTATTGATGAAATCTGACCCCCCAATTACTCAGCGCCGGTCTCCTCGCCAGCACACCGTTCAGGGAGGTGGAGGGCCGACAATCAGATCAGACTCGCAACCTCAAACCTCCAATCCGACTGGGCAAACAGGTTCTCGCAAGAGAAAGCTGGTGCTTAACGACGACGAAGGCGACGACGGCAACAAATCTGGGAACAAAGGCCTGCCCAATAAACTCTCAAAGCATACCACTCCCAGGAAAAAACTGGCTGGCCGTCCAACGCCAAAGATCAGAACATCTTCCAGGCATAAACCTCTTGGTACCATTTCGCTTCGGTATGCTTCTCTCATGAAAATAATACTGAATATTGAAAGGGCACTTTGCAGGAAACCATCCGACATAGATCCAACTGGAAAAGATCCTGATCCGGCTGTGACAGAGCCAAGTTCATCCAAGGATTCTGAGCCGACTGCTGAGAACCATCCGACGGGCGCCCATACTTCAGGTGATACAGCCGATCCGAGTGACCAGCCTCCGACTGGAGACCAGTCGGCAGCAACTGAAACTACAACAACCCAAGAACCCCCGACCGGAAACCAGTCGGATGTAGGTCCAGATCAAGAAATTCCCGAAGTTGAAGCGCAGACGACGACTTCTCAAGGACCAGAGGCTGGTAACGACGCGATGATTGGGTCTCTAAATAAAGAACAAGGGTCACTTCACACTCAGCTAGGAACATCCTCAGGTAACCCACCTTCTCAAGTGATGCCGATTTAAATAACTTCAGCTTATTCGTCTAATGTCTTGGAAATACATCAGGAACACCAGACGATGACGAAGAAGCTATTCCTCGCATAAATGCGGCTGATGACTCTCGTCCTCCTATCTTGCTCAAATGGTGGGACGAGAACTCACAAGTCGCCGGCATCGTCATAAATCGTCAAAAAGAAGATGAGGAAGTGTGCCAGCTGAAGAAGGCACTTGGAGAAGCCACTCGCATCGTGAATGTAAATCTTCCGGGTGACTGCCTTTGATAACTTTGTTCTCTCTTAAGCAGAACTAAACCATGAACCATCATGCAGAGAATCCATCTTCGCAATGAGGCCAAGACTACAACTTTGGAAAAGCTGGTTCCTCATTTGGGAACTCTTGAAGCAGTTAGGGACCAGCTACATGAAGCCAAGGAGCTCGCCAAAAAGACAGAGAAGGAATTAAGGGACCGAATTGCCCAGCTCCAGGATTCAAACTTCGAGCTGAGTGGTTCATCAAAAGGTAATCTTCTAGATCTGTCCCATTAATTTATGCTGTCATAACTGTATCCTCAAACGTTTGGATTTCAAACAGCGCAAGCCACCAGGATGGCTCAGATGGAGAAACAAATTGAAGCTTTGAAAAGAGACAAAGTAGAACTGGCTGCGCAAAGGGACTCGGCCTTGAAGGAGGTTGAAGGTACCGCCAGCTGACAATCTGAACTTCTCTCTTTTTAATGCAGTAGATTTTGATCATAAATGTGTTTTGTAGACCGCAAAATCAAATCTCAAGCTCAATTTGACGTCCTGGTTGGTAAGATCAAGAGGCTTGAAGGAGCAAGAGATGAAGTCGCTAATGTCGCTACACCACTTGTCCAAGCTATGTTCCTCAATAACAGTGGTCCGAGTGCACTCGACGCAACCGAAATCTTCGACAAGCTGAGAGTTGCTCCGGATGTATATTTCAAGAATATCAAGAAAGCTGGAAGTATGGGAGCTAGCATGGCACTGGCGATGACCAAATCCTTGTACCCAAGGATTGAAATCGACGCCATTGATGGCTTTGCAGACGGGACAAGCGAAGAAGCTGCTCTTGATCTTATCAGCAATGCTCAAAACGCGGCTGACAAGATTGCAAGTGACGTTGTAGAGCAATTCCGCAATACCGACCTTCAGCCGAGTAGTAATAACTCTGATGATGAAAAAACTGATTCTGACTGAGTATGAATGTAACAAATGGAGGTTCAACTTATACAATACTGGTGTATTTATGCTGTGTTTGATAATTCTAGCCAAGTCGTTGATTTCTTAAAAGCTTTTATCAAGCTTTGTTGAGCCTAAAACCCAAAGAAGCTATTAAAAACTTTCAGTCCTCGCAGACTAAGTAGGAAAACCAAACAAGGCAATGATAGACCAAGTAAGCAAATTGAATTGATAAAAAATCAAACTCCATTATTATGATGATAGCCCCCGACTGACAACTTCAAGAAGAAAACTTGATGTTGACAGTCAAAGTAGGGAAGTACAATGATAAGCTTAAGCGTAGAAACGACGAAGATGTTCAATGTTCCAAGAGTTGTCGACGAGTGTACCGTCTTCGCGCTTGAGTCGATAGGAACCTGGTCGGGTGACTTCAGAGATGATAAATGGCCCTTCCCATAGAGGAGATAACTTGTGCCGATCTCGTGTAGTTTGAATTTTCCTCAAAACCAGGTCGCCGACTAGAAAGGCACGGGATCGAACATTACGATTATGATAACGTCGCAGCCCTTGTAAGTATCGAGCCGACTGAATCAAAGCCGCTTCGCGGACTTCTTCCAATCGGTGCAAGTCATCCACTCGGTCCTCTTCGTAGCGTTCTTCATGGAAATTTCGAAAGCGCAAAGACTCGAATTCAACTTCACTCGGCAACATTGCTTCTGCCCCATAGACAAGGAAAAAAGGTGACTGGCCTGTGGCCCGACTGGGTGTAGTCCGCAAAGACCAAAGTACTGACGGCAGCTGTTTCACCCATTTGCCGGCATAGGGTTTTAGCCGGTCAAAAACACGCGCTTTAATCCCTTGAAGTATCATGCCGTTGGCTCGCTCCACCTGTCCATTGCTCATGGGATGCGCCACTGAGGCATAGCAAATCTTGATTCCAAAGTCTTCACAAAAGTCTTTAAAAACTCCGCCAGTGAATTGTCTGCCATTATCAGTGATGATCCGATTGGGCACTCCAAATCTATGCACAATGTTGATGAAGAAGTCTCGAGCGTTATCTGTTGTGATTGTGACAACCGGTTTAGCTTCAATCCACTTGGAGAATTTGTCAATGGCCACAAAGAGGTGCGTGTAACCGCCGACTGCCTTTTTAAACGGGCCAACCATGTCGAGCCCCCAAACCGCAAACGGCCAAGACAGTGGGATGGTCTGCAACTCTTGAGCTGGTAGATGAATTTGTCTGGCGAAAAATTGGCAACCTTCGCACGTGCGCACAATTTTGTCGGCGTCGGACACTGCAGTAGGCCAGAAAAAACCCTGCCGGTAAGCTTTGCCGACAATGGTGCGCGCGGCAGCATGGTTTCCGCATATCCCAGAATGTATGTCTTTCAGCAATTGTCTTCCTTCCTCTAAAGATACGCAGCGTTGCAGAATCCCTGAAGGGCTTTTCTTGTACAACTCAGCTTCATGCATAACGTAAAGTTTGCTCCGCCTTGAAATCCGCTCGGCTTCATCTTTGTCTTGTGGGAGTTCTTGAGAAGTCAAAAATCGTATGAGAGGTTCTCGCCAATCGGTTTCAACCATAGCTACGTCATGAGTGCCCGCAACTTGAGTAGTATCTTTATGAGGTACTGTCGGCGTAAAAAGGTGTTCGACGAAAACATCAGAGGGCGCCACCTCGCGCTTGGATCCAAAGTTGGCAAGTCTGTCGGCGGCTTCATTGTTGTGTCGAAGAACGTGACTGAGCTCGAGTCCATCGAACTTGTCTTCCAATTTGCGTACCTCTTGTCGATATGCCATCATATTGTCGTCAAGGCAGGACCACTCTTTCATAACCTGGTTGACAACCAGCTGTGAATCGCCTCGAACTATTAGACGCTTTATCCCTAGGGAAATTGCAATCCGCAGTCCATGAAGGAGCGCCTCATACTCGGCGACGTTGTGGGATGCCGAAAAATGTATCCAAAGCACATAGCTTAATCTTTCTCCAGTTGGGGAAATCAAAACCACTCCTGCTCCAGTGCCCGAAAGTCGTTTTGATCCGTCAAAATGCATGGTCCAGTGCTCCATCTTCTCCGCGGGGATATCCTCCTGGCACTCGGTCCATTCGGCGACAAAATCAGCTAACGCTTGGGACTTGATTGAAATTCGGGGCTTGAATGATATGTCCAAAGACATCAACTCCAAAGCCCACTTAGCAGTCCGTCCGTTTGCTTCGCGGTTGTGCAGTATATCACCGAGTGGAAATGATGTGACCACCGTTACCGAGTGACCTTGAAAGTAATGAGATAGCTTCCTGGTAGTAATTAGAATACCATATAACAGCTTCTGAACCTGAGGGTACCTCGTTTTGGAGTCGGCTAGGACTTCGCTGACAAAGTAAATCGGTCGCTGGACTTTCTGGACATGGCCTTCTTCCTCGCGCTCAACGACCAAGACTGTGCTCACAACCTGGGAGGTGGCTGATACGTACAGCAACAACGGCTCCTGCGGATGTGGTGAAGCTAAGACTGGTGGCTCGGTGAGGAGTTTCTTGAAATCTTCGAAGGCCTTCTGTGCTTCGGGTCCCCACTGGAAATCATCTGTTTTCTTCAATAGCTTAAAGAAGGGCATCCCCCGCTCGCCAAGTCTCGAAACAAATCGGCTGAGCGCCGCCATGCATCCAGTCAGCTTCTGAACATCTTTCTGGGTACTTGGCGGTTTCATGTTGAGGATAGCAGTAACTTTCTCCGGGTTGGCTTGGATGCCCCTATGAGACACCATAAAACCAAGCAGCTTCCCTGACGGCACTCCGAAGGTGCACTTTTCAGGGTTTAATTTCATCCTGAAAGCACGGATGCTCGCGAAGGTTTCTTCTAGATCCGAGATCAAATGTCACGTCCTGATAAATTCATCCCGAATTAAAATTCATTTTCTAAAAGGAATAATAGAATTAATTAAAATTCGAAAAGAAATTGGCAAACCCTAAAATACGTACAAGAAAAATTCAAATGTGGCCCGGAGAATTTTTGTTAAATTCTCCTTGGTCTAAAAGGAGCCCTCAAATTTTAGTGGAATTTTCAGAGCACAAATAATAATTATTAAGAAATGAACAAAGTTAAAAAGGTTTATAAAAAGAAAAAAAAATCCTAAAAAAAAAAGTCCTCTTTCCCCCCCCCCTTCCTTCTTGGGCCGGCTCGGCCCAGTCCCTCCCTCTCTCTCTCTTCCCCCGCGGCCCATCGGCCTCCCCGCGCGCGCGCGCCGCTGACAGGCGGGCCCGCCCGCCACTCTCGCTGACGGGTGGGACCCACCTGTCATCTCCCTCCTCGCGCCGCGCCCGCCGCTCGCCCGTGCCCTAGCGCCGCCGCCGCCGCGAATCTCGCCGCCTCCCGCCGTCCCCGCGCGCATTAAAGTGGGGGGAATTATTCCCCGCGATTCCCTCTCCCGTTTCCCCCACTTTCCCCTCTCTCTCTCCCTCGGATCCGTTTGGAATCGTTCCCGCAAAGTTCGCCGGCGCTTTCAATGGAGCCGAGATCTCCGCGACCGATTCCTCTCTCTCCGGCCGCCCTCTCTCCCTCCCGACGCTATAAAATCGTCCCCCGTGCTTCGCTCTTCCGTTTCCGCCGCTCGCCGCTCGCTCTCGCCGTCGGATTCGTGCTCGCGCCGTGCTCCTCTCTCTCCGCCGTCGCCGCCGAGCTCCGTTTCGCCGCCGTCGTCGCTCCGGTCCTCCTCCCGACTCGGCGTCACCTCCTTCCGCGTCGCCGCGTCGCCGTCGACCCCGTCCGCCGCTCCGCTTCGCCCGCCGACCGCCGGAGCACCGTCGCCCTCGGCATCCCGAACCGCGCCGCCGCCTTCCTCCGCTCCGGCCGTCGTTTCCGCCGTCCTCGTTGTCCCGGGGTGAGCCGAGGACCGCCCTTTCGCTTCCCTCTCCTCTCCGCTCTCTCGGGCGCCGCTCCGCCGCGCCGGTGGTCGCCGGCGGTGACCATCGGGGCGCGGGCGCGCCGCTCCCGTCGGCCGTGCCGGCGAGGCCGCCTTCGGGCGCGCCCCGCGGCTGCCAGGTGGGCCCGGCCGTCAGCCGCCCGCGCCCGCGGGTGCGGCTGACGCGTGGGACCCACGGCGCCGACCGCCGCCAGCCGCGTGCTCCCGGTCCACCGTGGACCGAGAGGCTGACGCGTGGGCCCCACTTCCCGTGGACCCGGTCCGCGCGCCCCTCTCCCGGCTGACGCAATAATGAGATTTTTAATTAAAATTTAAATGAAGAAATTCGTAAATATCCATTTAAAGAGCATATAAACTTCAAATGGCCATATCTTGGCCATTCGAACTCGGAATTGGACCGTTCAAGTCTCTAATTTTTCCTTAAGAAGTCAAGAACCCATTTTTGTGCTTTGTTCCTGCTTGTTGTATGGAGTTTATTAGAGTAAAAGCCTTTTCTTTTCCGTTGGTCGTGTAGACGCTGCAGCTTCGGAAGATCCGCTCTTCGTGGAAGTCGAAGCCGTCGTTTGGGAAAGCGAGCAAGGCAAGTCACATCATCCTTGATCATATTGAATCCCAGTTTGTAAAATTATGTTGATTTAAATTATTGCATTATCGCTTTATTTAAATTCCCGCGTTATCACTGTTTTATTTAGCCATGCCTATTTACCTTTGTTATGACCATATTATTATTGTTATTGTTATTATTATTACCTTGTTCACCCTAGATTAAACAAAACCTCAACTAGTGGACACTCTACTCGTGGTATCCCTAGTTTAAATTTAGGTAGATGCTTCGCAATTTAATTAGGCAACATTAGGTGGTTTTATAACTTTAGACTTTGGGAATTCTCATATCATTTGGACACTATGGAATGGTTGGCTTATGTTGGAATTGGACAAACACCTCTCTTCCTCTTTCAAAACCCCTAAAACCTGTTTTCGGTGGGGTTTGGGTGCATGCCAGTTGTGGGAAGTAGCACCCCGGCCACTATAAGGATTAAGCTCGGGCCTCTGTTGCAAAGCACTACCGTACTTCCACATGTCTAATGGGTAAGGCTTAGTTTGTGGCTCAGTCTAGTCATAAACAAAAGTACACGGATTGGAGATGGATGAAGTCGGGCGTCGATGGACATTCTCCAGGGCAAATGAAGGCTACACGAGCTGCGGCCCGGTAGTCGAGATGTCATACGGCAGAGGGTTGGTGCCCTGCTGCTAGGGGCTCAGTTCTGCCTGCCTGTCCCGGGTATCCCGGCCGTAGGTGGGATTGGGTCGGTACTCTTGTCTAAGGCTAGGATGGGTTGGAAACTATGTCACGTCTTCCGTCCGTATACCGTGGTGGTATGTGGCACGTGGTAACACGTGAGGAAGATGTGTCTTGTGGGTAAAGATGTACACCTCTGATCAGAGTAAATCTATTCGAATAGCCGAGCCCTCGGATATGGGCAAGCCTAGCAATGTACCCAAGTCAGTGTTCTAATTCTTAAAATTTGCTCAACAACTAAAATGTGGAATGGTTGGCCTGGGTTGGCTTGGGACGAGCTGGGACCCAGGGTCGGGTTGCCAGTTCGGTCTGAATCATCGTAGGCCTTGGGTTAAGGCAGGTTCGTGAGGGTTCACGGCCTTGATTAATAATACTGTGTAGCTCTAGGATCGTCTTTATAAAATGGCTTTGGGCAACTAAGTGACTTTTAAATGCTGTTTACTGCAAAACTTAACCTCTATGTTATTATCCCCTTGTACTCCCTTGCATTAATTGAGCATCTCCGGTGTGGCTTGCTGAGTACTGTGGTTGTACTCATTCTTGCTCTATCTTTCTCCCCCCTTCAGTAAGAGAAGCTTTGGAGAAGATGTCTTAGGTGGAGTCCTGGCTTATACCCCAGTTGAGCGCCTGTGAAGATGGAGCCGTAGGCCCGCTAGTCCGCTGCTGTTTATTTTTGATTGTCAGGCCTGAAGCGCCTTTGTAATAATGTAAATATTATCGATATAATAAAGATGTGTCTTTTATATCATGTTTGTGTGGTGTACCCCGGCTTTTCCTGGGACGGGGATTAATACACTAGCGTTCGGGAAAAGGCAATTTTCCCGGTCGCGACATCAAATCATCCTTTTGCTTGGTCTTGACGACTACATCATCCACATAGGATTCAACGTTGCGGCCGATCTGCGTTGAGAAGCATCTCTGGATCATACGTTGATAAGTTGCTCCTGCGTTTTTTAGTCCGAACGGCATGGTGACGTAGCAGTATGCTCCAAAGGGCGTGATGAATGAAGTCTTCAAGCAGTCGGATTCCTTCAGTCGGATCTGATGATACCCCGAGTAGCAATCCAAAAAACTGAGAAGCTCGCAGCCAGCGGTCGAGTCGACTACCTGGTCAATGCGAGGCAACCCAAAAGGATCTTTAGGGCAAGACTTGTTGAGGTCAGTATAATCAACACACATGCGCCATTGCCCCGTTTTCTTCCGAACTAGAACCGGGTTTGCCAGCCAGTCGGGATGAAGGACTTCTTTGATGAAGCCTGCCGCTAACAGCTTGGTTAATTCTTCCTTGATCGCGTCCTTCCTGTCTTGTGCGAATCGGCGGAGTCGTTGTTTGATAGGCTTGGCATCTTCTTTGACATGCAAGGAGTGCTCAATCACCTCTCTAGGAATACCGGGCATATCAGATGGTTTCCATGCAAAGATATCTTTATTGTTCTGAAGAAAGGTGATGAGCGCGCTTTCCTATTTACAATCTAACTCGGCGCCTATTACAGCAGTTTTAGTAGAATCAGAAGGATCTAGGGGAATCTTTTTAGTCTTGGCTTCGCTTTCTCCACTCTTTGAAATCTTGGTAGCGGGCACTTCTCCTTCGCTCGCCGTGGCTGCAGCCAGTCGGATATCCTCTCGGGCAGACGCCATCTCGCGGGTTTGGGCCATGTCGCAACTCTCCTTGTCGCATGTGACGGCTTGCTTGATGTCGCTTCGTAGGGATAGTACTCCTCGGGGACCAGGCATCTTCATCATCATATAAGTGTAGTGCGGGACGGCCATAAACTTGGCTAACGCCGGGCGTCCGAGTATGGCATGGTATGCTGTCTCGAAATCGGCGACTTCAAAGCTGATATTCTCTGTGCGGAAGTTTTCCCGAGTGCCGAAGGTGACCGGGAGGGTGATCTGGCCGAGTGGAGTTGCGGATAATCCTGGAATTACTCCGTGAATTTGGACTGAATATAGGATATACCATATCTACACGGCGATGGAATTTGGACTGAATATAGGATACCGAATATAGATAGAATATCTTATTTGTATCTCGGGTTTGTTTCTCAACTTGTACATCAAGGAAACACCTTGAGACTTAGTCGGTTACGACTGTATTTTATCTGTATCTGCATATTCCGTTAGGGATATAGATTATCTTTTGTAACACGGACTCCTTCCCATATATAAGGGGGGTCCGGGTGCCTCTAGGGGCAGAGGTTGATTTTCTCCAAATCATACAACCAATAAGACACTCGGCGGATTCATCCCCGGACAGGAGTAGAGTATTACTTCTTGAATAAGAAGGCCTGAACCTGTATAAATCTTTTGTCTCCAAACCCATACACTTTTCCAGCTTGATAGCCACCCCCTTTTATTATTGCCGAAATCTAGTTTCGACAGTTGGCGCGCCAGGTAGGGGTGCGTCGAGTTCCTCGTCGACGAGTGCGATGGAACCAATCTTCAAATCACCGGATGCATCTTGTGTCCATGCATGCCTGGGATCGATCAGCAGAGAAGCGGGCATACGTGCATTGCTATATGCATCTAATCTTCCTGCTACATGCTAATTAGATTGATTTTGGATTATAGATTATTAATCTTAATTTTGCTGGTTATTTTTGCCTGCATGTCTGCACCGGTTGACGAGGACTGATGATCATGATCACTGTCGCATCGCCTTACTGATCGCAGAAACCGCTGCGAGCCGCTGCACGTCAAGAAGCCGTCCACGCTGAGAACGCGCGAGACCACCGGCCGACAGCCGCCGCACACGACCTCGCGCGGTTTCGCGATCAGGCCGTCCGTCTTGGTTGCATGCAATGCAAGTATACTAGGGGAACGGCGCCGGATGCCCGGGGGCTTCATCCTTGCGTGGCTGACGCGGCCCGACTACACCCGTGGCGCGTGCGTCCGCGGGCATCCTGCCGCGTGCTCGGGAGGTCTCACCAACCGGCCTGCCTCCGTCGCCGCCGACTGGTGTCTCCGCCTACACGGTTGGCCTATTATGCCGCCGTTGTTGGGCGTCTACGACTTCACCCTCGGCCTGCCTCCGTCGCCGCCGACTGGTGTTTCCGCCTGCACGGCTGGCCTTTATGCCGCCGTTGTTGGGCGTCTACGACTTCACCCTCGGCCTGCCTTCGTCGCCGCCGACTGGTGTTTCCGCCTGCACGGCTGGCCTTTATGCCGCCGTTGTTGGGCGTCTACGACTTCACCCTCGGCTTGCCTCCGCCGCCGCCGACTGGTGTTTCCGCCTGCACGGCTGGCCTTTATGCCGCCGTTGTTGGGCGTCTACGACTTCACCGCCGGCCTGCCTCCGTCGCCGCCGACTGGTGTCCTCGCCTATACGGTTGGTTGGTCACACCACCGTTCATGGGCGTCCACGTCTTCGCCGACCGGCTGGCCTTCGCCGCCGCCGACTGGTGTTTCTGCCTACACGGCTAGCCTATTATGCCACTGCTGTTGGGCGTCTATGACTTCACCGCTGGCCTGCCTCTGCTGCCACTGACTGGTGTTTTTGCCTATAGGGTTGGCGGACTCCGCCGCTGTTAATGGGCTTCATCATCTACACCACTGGCTTGGTTCCACTGGCGCCGACTGGTGTTTTTGTCACCATTGATGGACTGCTTTATTCCCACATCGGCTACTTCTGCTGTCATCGAGGGAATATTACAAAGCTAAGTCATCATTTATTTTATTCTTTATATGATATTTTTCCTTTTCCTCTGCCTCACTACACCAATTGGTCTTCCATTGAGTAGTGAGTCGGGGGCTACAGATGTTATATCATATTTTTTTATAATATTTATCTTGATTGCTTGCGACATAATCTGAGTACAAAAGTACCTATCGAGTTATGGAGTTCTATCTTCCTATGCTTTCCGTTTGGTTTGCCAATGGATGGTTGCCTTTGGGCCGATTCCTAGCACCCGGGGGCTCGTTGGATGGACCGAGTAACGCAAGGTGCTAAGTATTATTCGGAATAAATCAAAAGCATAGAGATAAAATAAATTTATTTTCTGCTCTTTACAATTACAAAAGTACCCGAGTAGTAAATTCTGATTCGTGAAACTTTGTTCCATTAATGACGAACTCATGTCACTCATATGCATGTTTGGGAAGTGCCTAGGCCGACTCCCGATGCTTGGGGGCAATGACAAGTCGGACAGAGTGTTTAAACGTACAGAGTCATCTGCTCGGGGAAATCAAAATTGACAAGAGGAGAAATACATATTTATAAATATTTTAAAATACTTGATTTTTTCTCGAGTATTATATTTATATCAGATACTACTCATCCTATATGTTTGTTCTGCAGGATCCAGATCCAGATATGCATAAAAGGGATTCATGGCTTTAAGCTTATCTCTTACGCTCCAGGAATGGATCAGTCAGAACATCACCGACCGGCTTGCCTTCGCCGCCGCCGACTGGTGTTTCCGCCTGCACGGCTGGCCTTTATGCCGCCGTTGTTGGGCGTCTACGTCTTCACCGACCGGCTTGCCTTCGCCGCTGCCGACTGGTGTTTCCGCCTGCACGGCTGGCCTTTATGCCGCCGTTGTTGGGCGTCTACGTCTTCACCGACCGGCTTGCCTTCGCCGCCGCCGACTGGTGTTTCCGCCTGCACGGCTGGCCTATTATGCCGCCGTTGTTGGGCGTCTACGTCTTCACCGACCGGCTTGCCTTCGCCGCTGCCGACTGGTGTTTCCGCCTGCACGGATGGCCTTTATGCCGCCGTTGTTGGGCGTCTACGTCTTCACCGACCGGCCGCCGCATCCGCCGCTGACTGGTGTCACCGCCTGCACGGCTGGCCTGTTATAACGCCAACTGATGCTATATTCTTCACGGCTGGCTACATCGCTGTCACTACTAATAGGCATCAGTATCTTCAACACAAGCTGCCTACGTTTGCCATGGCTGCCGACTGGTGTTTCCGCCTGCACGCTGGCCTATTATGCCACCGTTGATGGGCGTCTACGTCTTCACCGACCGGCTTGCCTTCGCCGCCGCCGACTGGTGTCTCCGTCTGCACGGCTGGCCTATTATGCCGTCGTTGTTGGGCGTCTACGACTCCACCACCGGCCTGCCTCCATCGTCGCCGACTGGTGTTTCCGCCTGCACGCTGGCCTATTATGCCACCGTTGATGGGCGTCTGCGTCTTCACCGACCAGCCTGCCTTCGTCGCCGCCGACTGGTGTCTCCGTCTGCACGGCTGGCCTATTATGCTGTCGTTGTTGGGCGTCTACGACTCCACCACCGGCCTGCCTCCATCGCCGCCGACTGGTGTTTCCGTCTGCACGGCTGGCCTATTATGCCGTCGTTGTTGGGCGTCTACGACTCCACCACCGGCCTGCCTCCATCGTCGCCGACTGGTGTTTCCGCCTGCACGCTGGCCTATTATGCCACCGTTGATGGGCGTCTGCGTCTTCACCGACCAGCCTGCCTTCGCCGCCGCCGACTGGTGTCTCCGTCTGCACGGCTGGCCTATTATGCTGTCGTTGTTGGGCGTCTACGACTCCACCACCGGCCTGCCTCCATCGCCGCCGACTGGTGTTTCCGTCTGCACGGCTGGCCTATTATGCCGCCGTTGTTGGGCGTCTACGTCTTCATCGACCGGCCGCCTCGTCCGCCGCCGACTGGTGTCACCGCCTACACGGCTGGCCTATTATGCCGCTGTTGTTGGGCATCTACATCTTCATCGCCGGTCGTCTCGTCTGCTGCTGACTAGTGCCCTTACCTCTACGTCTGGTTATACAGCTACCACTACTGATGGACATCATCGTCTTCCGTCGCCGACTGGTTATGCCGCCGCCGACTGGTGCTTTTATCTTCACAACTGCGCGTCTTCACCACCGGATTTCTACTTGGACATCTTCAACACATATCTTCAATCAAGCAATGACTATTCGACGACAAGAAGCTACAGTTCTCGACTCTATGTTCAGTTGTTTCCCAACTAATCAAAGAGTCGGGGGCTACACAAATACAAGGCTCAAAATTTGACAAATTTTATGTCAAGCTGAAGAAATCAATTCATCAACCAACGAGTCAACTCCAGGAGTCATTATCTTCATCTTTGATTCGGAGCAGACATTCTACTTCAACAACTTCAAATATTTTGGTTTGGACGAGTTAGACAACAACATCAACTCTCCTCCAAGTGAAGCATCTACAACAGCCATAACATTAATTTGATGGATTATTGTCACTGACATCATCACCAGCACCTCTGCTTCATCGGCCCTGACATCTCCGCTGTTGCTAATGGATGATTATGTTTTCGCCGACTTATTATTTCACCTTGACGGTTGACCTACTATGCAAATGCTGATGAGCGTCTTCGTCATTATCATTGGTTGCGACACTGCTATTGACTGGATCACCGACATCGTCATCTTCATCATGTCAGTTGCATTTGTCGTCGCCGACTATTTTCTTCATCTCCATGATTGGTGGATTTTGTCATCGCCTTTGATTTGCCTCGTCTGTCACCGACTGATTATTTCGCTGCCATGGCTACACAACTTTATCGCTGGGCGCTTTCATCTTCATTGATGGCTGACCTGACTACTGCCGACTGGTTTCTTCGCCTCCACGGCTGTGCAACTTCATCACTTTTGATTGGTATCATTATCTTCACTACCACCAATATTTTTGCCACCTCTGGTGGGCAATATTATCTCTATGTTGGTCGTCTTGTCTCTATGCCAACTGCGTCAGCTACCATCAATGGACAATTTTGACTATGACAGAAGGACAAGCTATATGCTCAGGGGCTCATCAACTCAAGCGTGAGGATTATATCTCCAATTTGGACTTGTTCCGGATACATTCCACATGGATTCATAGTCATGAGTCTATTTTCTATGCTCAAAGACTGGACCAATTATTATTCCCCGTAAGGGCTATCAACCGAATACTTGCGCCAGTCGGGATTCAATTATTATATATATTTTGGAGTATCTCATAAGGGATAATCACTCAGATCAGAAGCTATTCATATGAGCTACACCTGGTCTATATCACCCGGAAGATTTATTACTCGAGAGCATGTTACATGCGTCATCCTTTAAAGGGTGTCGAAGGCATATTTTTTGGTCTAGGCCTAATATGTCTGCAGCCCATATTTTCAGGTGTGGCCTGTCACGTTCTTTTAGGGACTTAGGCACTTTTCGCTTAGGCCAAAGTGCGCGTGATCAAGTGCCCAATACCTTAAAATCCTTTTATACCGCAGTTACTCGACTTTTTAGGAGTTGGTACAATGCATCTTAAAAGGTGTCAAACAGTAAAGCTTTATATAGCTGCTCCGCTGGCTTTTTTATATAGTCAAGTGCTGTTTGGGTTTATCAAGCAATTGATTGGATACAATATCATTGCTTTTTGCCACGTAAGTGTGCATTTTTATTGACCAATATTATGGCTTAGGCTGATTATATATTATGGTCATTTTTCAGGCGGTTGGTAAATCCTTTATGAGTTTACTTACTCGGATGTTATACCATATATGCCATATATTTCCAGGTGTGGTGAAACCATGTGTCTTTTAGGGACTTAAGCACATCTGTTAAAGCAGTGTGCGCATGGCGTATGCCCAATACTTTGGAAATTTCTTTATTCACAGCATTCAAGCTTCTTTATAATTGTTTTGCTATGTGAACTTTCAAAGATGTTGTCAACTTTAGGTTGTACGCATCATATTTTGCCAAGCAGTCAGTATATCACTTGGATCATATTATTCGGGGATTCACACCGCATATGCTATATATTGGTATCAAGTCACTTGGTTGACTATAATTATCAAAAACCACTCGGTTAATTGGATAATTTATTCCTTGACTATATGTTTAGCTTGTTCAGCTAATCACATAGTTGGGGGCTACACCTATTAGGTGCATCTATTCGATGCACCTGACTTTATTTTTCAGCCCTCCACAGTCTTCAGATTTGGTAAAAGTACTCGGGAGACCATGGCGAAGATGATTGAAGCACTCGGCTTTAGAGTAATCTAGTTCGAGAGAAGATTATATTTTCGACTGTGAAGGTCTCAGGGGCTACTGTGGAGATTATGGGTACCCCATACCCACACGGCATGGTTATCCGACTAGTAATAGGGGATAACATATATGTATGGAATATGTAACAGATCATGACTTGGGTATTACGTTTCCCTGTATATTATGGAACGGCCTAAAGTCCTGGTTTGATAAGATTGTAAAGTAGATTTAGGAAACCGATACCGTATTGGTTAAGGTTTCTATCTTGTAACCCTGCCCCCCAACCTATATAAGGAGGGCAGGGAGCCCCTCTAGGGGCATGAGACAACCTGATCGTCAGATCAATACACACTCGGCGGATTCAAATCCCCAAACAGGAGTAGGGTATTACCTCTCATTGAGAGGGCCTGAACCTGTCTAAATCCTTTGTCTCCACATCCATCCACTTTTAGGTCTCGTGCGCTACCCCGTTTTATTATTGCCGAATTCATGTTTCGACAGATGTGTTGCTTTGAGTTGAGCTATGCGAGGGGTCTTGTCACAACTACACAAATGGTGACATGTTCAGCATGGGCACATAGTGATATGGTGACATATTGTGGAGTTGTGTCTTGTGGGTAAATTTGTACACCTCTAGCCAGAGTAAAACTATTCGAATAGCTGTACTTATGGGCAATTTGTTTCCCTCTGAAAGAATGTTCTTAATGAGTTTTAATAAATCGCCAAATGCCTTTCTAAGTGGCGTTTAGATGCATATGTAGGTAGGTGGTGACGTCGAATCGTCGATGATGCATATCGGTGGTGGTGAGAATTCCAACATGAAGACCATCGCTGGAGCCACGAGGGCAGACCGAGGTTAACAATATGGTTTTGTTTCTACCAGTATAGACACTAAAGTCACCTAAAATCGGTGATTCCGATCAGATTTGAGATGACCTTTTAATTTCGACCATGAATTTTGCCGACAATGCACACAATACCTGCTAGTTTAATTCAAATTAGATGGCGCTATGTCCAACCCAAATTCTATTAAACTGTTTCCCATGATAATTATTCCCCTCCAATCCTACACTACTAGAAAAAGCATTTTCCCAAGCGGTCAAAATTGATTTTTGCAGGCAGAGGATTGGACCGCCTGCGAAAATCATCTATTTTCGCAGTCGGGGCAACAGCCCGCCTGCAAAAATCCATTCAAAAAAACAAAAAAAATCACGGGAGGCGGGCCGCCGCCGCCGCCCTCCTCCGGCGTCGCCGCGCCGGGCGGGAGGGGAGGGGAGGGGAGCCGCGCCGGTCGTCGTCGTCGCCACCGTCGTCATCGCGCCGTAGCCGCCGCCGCCCCGCGCCGTAGCCACCGCCGCCGGCCTCCCCCCTCCCTCCTTCGGCCAGATCTGGGAGGGAGGGGGGAGGGGAGCCGCCGCCGGGCCGCATCGTCGCTGCCGCCGCCGGACTCCGCCGCGGCCACCGGATGCCGCTGCCGCCCCGCCGCCTTCCGCGCTGCCCCGCGCGCGTAGCCGCTGTGGGAGAGGGTGAGGGCCTGAGGGGAGGAGATGTGAGGGGAGGGGAGGAGAGGGTGAGGGGAGGGGTGAGGATTTGGAACTTAGAAAAAAATCTACTCCTATCCCAGTCTATTTATATTCAAGTCTATTTTCGCAGGTGGAATGTAGATTTCACCCTGATTTATATTTTTGTAGGCGATCATTTGACTCTAAGGGTTATGCCCACCTGTGAAAATGAGACCCCCCACATCATGAAAAATGCTTTTTCTAGTAGTGCTACTCAATTCCGGTTATCCAATTGGAATTGGTAATTCGTGATGTTCGGGCCGAGAATGTGATTTTTGCATGTTAATAAAGCCGTTTGCCGTAAACATTGAATTTGTGTTGGAATAAATAAATTTGCTCCAGACTAGTTTTAACATAGTTCAATTTGAAAAAACAGAATAAATAAGTTTGCTGGAGACAAATTTTTTAGAGTAAAGTCCACTTTTTATTACCACTGTATCATTTTGAATTACCCTTTAACAAATATTTTCACTTTAAACCAGGTAAATATACTTTTGTGACACTTTGAACCACTCTAAACTATTTTATTCATCCTCGTCAACTTGTTATATGTCAAAGCAACAATCTAGTGTATTAACGAGTGCAAGCTAGTATATTCGGAATCATTCATATGTATGAGAAAAGAGTTAGTGTGATTCAAATTAAAACAAAGATAAGATTATGTAGTACAAAGTAAAATATTATTGTTTAAAGGGTGATCTAAAATAAAATATTAATAATAAAAGATGATCCAAAGTTAAATTTATTATGGAATTTCCATTCTCCACGATGGACTTGGCGAGGACCTCGAAGTTGCCGTTCGCGGCGCTCTCTCGACAGGGGCTTGGCGCGAGCCTGATAGCCCCGGCGGCGCCGTCTCGGTAGCCGGGCTCGGCTGACCCGAGGGCGGCGGTGTCTCGACGACCGGCAGCATCGACGGCTTCTTTTCCAAGACGATGACGTCGCAGCGGATCTGGAAGCGATCAGCCTTGACGAAGCCCCTCTTGCCGAGATCTTCACGTGACACGAACCGCTCGAAGCCGTGCGCGTTCCACCTCTTGTTGGCGGCGGCGACGACTCCGCCGGACATAAACTCCAGCCCGCGGCTGTCGCCGCTGTGTATTTCCAGCATGAACTGGTACTCGAACTTCACGTACCCGCCATCGTCTGGGGCATCGGCGAGCTGGAGGAAGAGCGACATGGAGTCCGTGGTGCCGGGGAGCCTGCCGTTGGGGTAGACGAGGATGTGCCATGAGTGGCCGCCGGCGTCGAGATTGGGGGACTTGATGTTCATGCCGTTGGCCGCCAGCTTCGTCGCCTCCTTGTAGCTGTCGATGTGCATCGTGAGGACCTTCTTGTTGGTCGCGTACAAAGTATCATCGAAGGCGGTGGTAGGGCGCGGAGGTGGCGGACAGTCGCCGGCTGGCTGCTCTTGGCGGCTTGCCGCTAGCGGAGGCGGCGTCGACGTGGACATGGCAGATCGGGCCGGACGTTGTTCGATCTGGGGAGGCAAAAACAAGAGGCAAATAAAACAGAGAGAGAGGGACGATGTATACAAACGATTTTATATATACCACCTTTAAGATATGGATCTCGATCGCTGGTAATTCTGCGTCCGTTCCGTCCGTTTGTTGCAGATTTCGTACTGGATACGGTCGATTACTACGATTATTTCCATGAATGGCTACGCGAGTCTCATCGACGCCTACAAAGTAAAGTTCCCACACTACGGCTAGCCCTCCGGAATCTTGATATTTAGGAGTATTAAACATAAATTACTGACAAAACTCATTTCATAACCTTAAGGCTATTTTGTGAGACGAATCTAACGAGGTATATTAATCCATGATTTGCTACAGTGATGCTACAGTAATCAATCACTAATCATAGATTAATATACATCATTAGATTCGTCTCGCAAAATAGCCTAGGGGTTATGGAATCGGTTTTGTCGATAATCTACGTTTAATACTCCTAAATAGCAAGATTCTGGAGGACTATTTAATAGCTCGGAGGATCCAAACAAAGCCTACATATGCAAAAAAAAAATCCAGCACAATTACCGTGTATTTCAAGCAAAGAGATTTTAATCACCGGAGTGGAATATCCACCCGGATTATTGCATACATCAACAAAATAATTATAAAAAATTAAAACTTTTGATATCTCTATTTCTACTAGCAAAAGTACACAAGCGCTGCAACGGGAAGTGTACAGACAAGAAAAATATGCAATTAATTAAAATACAAATTTGCTAAAATATTTGGTATTTTTAAGTAATAATTTTATTTCTCCTTAATACAAAGATGCGCTCCTTACGTATTCCCGAAAATTCACAAGTAAAGTAAGTGTGAGAAATAAAATGACATGGTTAAATTTAATTTTATTAAATTCTCCATGATTAGTTACGCTCTTTGGAATTTTATTGGAATTTTCAGAGCTTAATTGCTGATTTTAATAATGCAAACATTATTTAACAATTATTTAATTGGAAAAATAATCAAAATCTTTCCTTGTAGGTTTGGGCTGAATATGGAAAAGTTCATCGCGTTCCCTCTTGTCTATTCTATGTGGCTGGCCTGTTTCCTTCTGCGTTCAAGTCCATTTTGCATCCTCTTGCTACACACGGTCCATCCGGCGGCTCAACGGGCCGGTGGCCCGACGCGGGGGAAGCTGGAGCCGTCCGATCGAATGGATGGTCTAGATTAATCCTAACCTAAATAAATAGTGGGCACCCAAAACCTAACCCTAATTTCATTCCTCCCCCTACCCCCCCGGTGCTCGACCTTCCCCCGAGCAGCAGCGGCGGCGCCCTTCCTCCCATGAGCAATGGCGGTGCCCTCCCCCACCACCGGCGGCGGATCTAGCGGGAGGGGAGGCGACGGCGCGCTCCCCTCCGCCGGATCCAGCGGGAGGGGAGCCGCCGGCGACCTGGCGTCCCTGCGACGGTGACGGCGCCAACGGTTCGGCGACAACCCCTTCGATCTAATTTTTGGATATATTTGCGTATATGCTTTCTCCGGTTTTATTTGTGTGATTGAATTCCGATTGACATTTTTTTTGGGGGGGGGGCGGGGGTGGGGTTGATTGAATTCCGATTAGAATTTGGGGGTGCGACGGACGAAAAATTGGTGTACATTCGAGGTGATGAACAGAAAAATACGAATCTTTTAATTTGTTAAGCTCTCTATCTCTATTTCTATCAATATCTCTATCTCTATCTATACTACTTAAAAAAATAAGAGGTGTTTATGTCATCTTTGCGAAAAACCGGGCAAAAAAACCGAAAAAAATACGAATCTATCAGATAAAAAAAGGGGTGAAAAAAAGGGCAAAAAGAAAAATGAATCCAACTCCGTCGACGCGGTAAAAAGAGGGCGAAAAAAATAAAAAAAAAACAAATCTGTCCGATTAAAAAAAATTATGTGGCGTGTTGTCCGTGCGAAAAAAACGGGCGAAAAGAAAGACGCGATAAAAACTAGACAGTCCCAAAAAGGGAATTGCTAAAACTGGCTGCGTGCTGATGTATTTGTCTTTGTTAGCTGAATTTGTGGCCATGGATTTTTTTTTGTTCAAGATTCGTGCACAAGCCAAGCCCAAGTAAGAGAGAAGGCCCCCGTGCTCCTGTTGTTCACGGGCCCAGCCCAAATCAGAGAGATGCGACCCCGTTTCGTCGTGCCGTCGTCGTGTCCTCTCTTCAGCCACACACGCGCCCACCTCGCCGATTTCTCCTCCACGCACGGGATGAACTCATGAAAGAGTGAGTAACCCGAGAAGCTGTCAGTGAGAGAGAGAAGCCGTCGATGGGGGAGGAGGCGGCGAAGCGGCAGCAGCATCCGCGATGATGTCGGCGTCCGTTCCGCCGGGCGGAGCCCCTGGTCACGGCGGAGCCCGCGGCCAAGGATTTGCGCCGTGTTTTTGGTATTCTTTTTTCGTTCCAATTTTTTTTTCTTGGGGGAATGGAGCAGGCAGCTTGTGGGAGCTAGATAGATCAAAGGACCATGTATTTCTCACCGATCTGTTGCAGGGAATGGAGCTTAAGGAGTTTCCGATAGATAAATTTCTGCATTCTCTTATAACCTTTGCAGTTGATGCTCTAGTTTGAGGTAGGGAAGGATCTTCTGCCTATTTTTATTTGCGAAGGATGTTATCTATAACATCATTTTTTTCAAAAAAAAAAAAAAAAACTTGGTGTTGTGATGTTAGCTGAAAGATCGTTATGCTGGATCTTTTTGCTGATATCATGTGAGCTCTCTGCAGAGCCATGACTGTATGAACTGTCTCTCTGATTTATTTTTTGTTTGTGATTTTTCCAGAAAAAAAAACTTGAGATACAGATTCATACTAAACAGAAATTGAGTGCTCTTGGCATGGAATAGTAAAGAACGTGTGTCAGGGCTATTTGTTTTTGTGCATACCAGTTTCTACGGTGGTGAACCTAGAACAAAAATTAACCGGGTCCCATACATAATAATTATCTAATTTTTAACTGATATACTAATTAACATAACATAAATTAGTTAGAATTAGATAATCTACCCAGGCTCACAGGATTTTTAACATGACATAATTTTTATCACTTTTGTAATTTTGTTTTTGTTTTGTTTTTTGTGTTTTTGTTTTATTTTGCTTTTGAAATAATTTCTTTTGTGTTTTTGTTTTTTGTTTTTGTCATATAAAATGAGTATAGTTTATTTGTTTTTGTCAATTTTTTTTTACTTTTGATGAAATGAGCATATTTTCTAAAGTAACAAAATGTTTGGTGCTGATTTGCGCTGCCATGGTTCTTGCTATTTCTGAGAGGATTTGTTTTTGTTTTTGTTCGATTTTTAGAACTTTGGTACATAATAATCAAGCTGATGCGCTATTTACATGATAGTAACTATAAAATCAATTTTGTTTCTCTGCCAGTTCTTGTAATTTTTACTAAGAAATGTCAAATTTCACTTGATAAAGTTTTATTTATTGCTATTTTTGTGAGCTATTAGTAGTACATTGTTTTGTCGGCCATTTATATTTTCTATGGGAGTCGTGTTTTGCTTCGACTGGTGTGGGAGGAACGCTTTGTCTGCAGATTTTTTTATTTTTATGTTGTGTCAGATCAGGTTAGCCGAGGAATTCAGTTGACTTTGAGAATGTTAAAAGTATTTAGTTTCGTTAGAAATAAGTTTGTTAGCCCTATTTTGTTTAAGCCTAGTTGTGTCAGGTCGCGATTGGGGGGTTGACGAGTTGTCCCGATACAGCATGGCAGTGGTGAACCGACAAGAAGCCACTGATGATGGAGGGGGAGTGGAAGAGGAGATAAGAAAGGAAATAATGCTCGGAAGCCTACTAGAGGGTGCGCGATTGGGCAAATAAGCCTAGACATAGGGGCGTGTGTTTGGGCGAAATGCTTGCAGCTTGCGGGGCAGCAGGAGGTGATTTTAGAGTTTGCTTCAAAAAATAAAAGTAAGTGATCATAATCTATTTGCTTGGTCATGTAGATAGAATCTTATAAAACTAGTTGATACCCTGCGCGTTGCTGCGGGCATAGAAGTACAATTATCAATGTGCAACATTAGTGCAAACAATCTAAATAAATTTGCTTATAATTTGCTGAGAATCTCTTAATGATAGTTCTGATCCCACTGATGTATGATAGTATATGAAATCTTCATCTGCTGGCCGAAATTTCAAAATAGAGAAACAATAGTATACAGTAAAGATCTGATTGCTTGTGAACGTTTAGAATGAAAGAAACAAAAGCCTAAAAAATTATATATTTATTAGGCATCATTACTATAATTCATAAAATTGTATACTTCCAGATCATGGATTGCTGCATACCTTAGCAAAAATAAACCTTCACCTAATGTGGATGGTTCAAAATCTAAAAGATGACCCAATTTTATATATGAGCATTGAGGGAAGCATCAAGCATACATAGGAGTTGGGCACTTGACATCCGGATCACTTATAGTATTTGTTAAGAGATTACCAACAAAATAATTCCATTTAATCAATTGAAATGTGAATGGGATCATGGCACCTGAAAGCTTAACTTTCTATATGCCCTCAATCTGTCTGAAATATCATAGCTCAAATTGTATACCAAATTACCAACTGCATATATGACTTATGAAACAAAAGCAGTTACAAATTAGATGGAATAGCATAAAACAAATATGTGCAGATTGATCTGGCTCTAGCTTTAGAAATACAATTACATATTACATATATTTGAGCTATCCAATTTTAAGAGTTTTTCAGCTCATCTGCAACAGAAAATATGTAAAGTATAAAACCCGTCACAGATTTTTTTTTAAATGAACTGGCACCGGTGTGTCAATTTCATTGAATATATAGTGGAAAAAAAAGGGGCAACAATTACACGAAACCCGCCACAAAATTTCGCTGTAAAAAAACCCATCTAATGGGGGTTAATCAAAGTATCCAGATAGTTTCTCAAATAGAAATATTTAATATGGGATATTTTCAAAAAGCTTATATGAAATGGAGAAAAACAGCCAGACCTAAAATCTTAGCCAAAGAACAATATATTTTGGATCCACAGATGGCCTTCACCTGAAAATCCTGTTAATTAGAACTCTGGAGTAAATGATGCATGCAGACAATTAGAGACTGAAGGTTGCAAAGTCAAGGTCTTAGTGTAGCATCTATTAACTTGTAATCAACAGGAAACAAACAGGGATCATCAAGGAACTCACGAATGCTTAGAATTTTAGGAGCGGATGATTCGATGGCTGCTTACCACCTCAATTTACTGGCAGTGCAGCTTTAAAGCCCATGAAAGTGGACTGGGATAGGAGATAATTAACAGAAACATGAGACATATCAGAGATGATGTAAAAATCTCTATGCAAAGGAACACAACAACTGCTTTGTTTGGTGCCTACACATTGCAATGTATATCAACCAATCAGATATGGGAACAAAGTATCATCAAAGAAGGTCAGCTACATGGGTATCATCAAAGAACTTAAGAACTTCCTGGACCTGGTTGGCACTATATATCGCTGACGCGGGCGATAAGATGAGGGCGAGAGAGACATCGAGCAGTGCCGGCTCCCAATCTCCCATCGATGCGCTGAACTGATGAGGCTAGCTAGGACAGCTAGCTGCTGATAGAAACGTATGTTGCCAGCAGCTAGATCAACGATGATATCGCAGAGATTAGTGGTGGAATAAAAACATGCGTTAGGTGAAAGGAGCATAAAAAGGAATTAAACATGGCATTAAAATTTAAACATAGCCCCTCGGCTTCCCTTTGATGGCGACGGTTTCATTGACGGACAATACGATTATTATTCAATCGGTTTCATAAAAAAAAAATCATAGAAGAAGAAGAGATCATGCCTGGTCGATGGGGGGAGACGGTGGATGCTATTCATGGTGAGCTGAAGAGTGAAGAGGATGCACGACGCCGACGCTCCACCTCGCCGCGCGCTGTCCCTACCACCACCTGCATGCGACCGCGCCGCACTACGCTGCCGGCGCCGCTCCGACTCAGGAAGTCAGGAGGATGAGACCCACCGAACCCTAAATCCTTCATTGGGCTGCGATAGACGGCCTCCTGGGCTGCGATAGATTGACATGGGCCTCCTGTGGTGGAAGCAATATATGGACCTCACGTGCTGTGTTCAATCAAACCTGAGTTTTTTCATCCGACGGTTCAGATGAGATCTAATATACCGATCCAACGGTTGTGAATTAATGATGACGTGGAACATTGAGGTGTGAGCTTTAGGAGTTAATTGCACTTAGTGGGGGATAACTTTATAGAAAGAAGGGATATTATATGGTTATCTCAAAGTAGATAGGAGTTACATTTTGTATCATTTTGTGAGCTATTAATTTATTTGTATGTGATTTTGATATTGAGAAATGGGTATTTGTTATGAGAACTTCTTTTCCACAGTTTACATCTGTGGATATTATGGGTACCCCATACCCATACGGCATGGTTATCCGACTAGTCATAGGGGATAACTTATATCTATGGAATATGTAATAGATCATGACTCGGGTATTACGTTTCCTTATATATTACGGAACAGCCTAAAGTCCTGGTTTGATAATATTGTAAAGTAGATTTAGGAAACCGATACCGTATTGGTTAAGGTTTCTATCTTGTAATCCTGCCCCCCACCCTATATAAGGTGGGCAGGAGGCCCTCTAGGGGGCATGAGACAACCTGATCGTCAGATCAATACACATCCGGCGGATTCAAATCCCCAAACAGGAGTAGGGTATTACCTCTCATTGAGAGGGCCTGAACCTGTCTAAATCCTTTGTCTCTGCATCCATCCACTTTTAGGTCTCGTGCGCTACCCCCTTTTATTATTGCCGAAATCATGTTTCGACAGTTGGCGCGCCAGGTAGGGGCTGCGTCGAGTTTCCTATCAACGAGCGCGATGGAATCAATTTCATGAGTCGCCGACTTCGCTTTCGCTTTGGGAGTTTTCACTTCCTTTCCGTCGACCACTTCTTCAAGCTCCTCTTCTCTGACTTGATCCAAATCAGTCAGGGGGAAACTCAATCTGATTTTTATCATTATTTATCATATTGATTTTTAATCTCAGATTAATTTCTTGCTATTTTTTGTTGTTGTTCGCATATAACTACGCGGCACTATTGAGGCGATTGATGCTGGTCATGGACTCGAGGCGTCTCAGCTTTCCGGTCGATCGGCCGCGAGTCCACTCCGCCGGCTTGTCCTCGCCACCGCCATTGCTGATAGCAACATCTACACCGCCTACACGGCTGGCCTATTATGCCGCCGCTGTTGGGCGTCTACGACTTCACCGCCGGCCTGCCTCCGTCGCCGCCGAGTGGTGCCTCCGCCTACACGGCTGGCCTATTATGCCGCCGCTGTTGGGCGTCTACGACTTCACCGCCGGCCTGCCTCCGTCGCCGCCGAGTGGTGCCTCCGCCTACACGGCTGGCCTATTATGCCGCCGCTGTTGGGCGTCTACGACTTCACCGCCGGCCTGCCTCCGTCGCCGCCGATTGGTGCCTCCGCCTACACGGCTGGCCTATTATGCCGCCGCTGTTGGGCGTCTACGACTTCACCGCCGGCCTGCCTCCGTCGCCGCCGAGTGGTGCCTCCGCCTACACGGCTGGCCTATTATGCCGCCGCTGTTGGGCGTCTACGACTTCACCGCCGGCCTGCCTCCGTCGCCGCCGAGTGGTGCCTCCGCCTACACGGCTGGCCTATTATGCCGCCGCTGTTGGGCGTCTACGACTTCACCGCCGGCCTGCCTCCGTCGCCGCCGAGTGGTGCCTCCGCCTACACGGCTGGCCTATTATGCCGCCGCTGTTGGGCGTCTACGACTTCACCGCCGGCCTACCTCCGTCGCCGCCGAGTGGTGCCTCCGCCTACACGGCTGGCCTACTATGCCGCCATTAGTGGGCATCTTCGCTTTCACCGTCGACCGCCTTCGTCGCCGCCGACTGGTGTCTTCATTGTTATTGATAGACGACTTTGTTCCCACATTGGCCACTTCTGCCATCACCAAGGGGAATATTACAAAGCTAAGTCATCATTTATTTTATTCTTTATATGATATTTTTCCTTTTCCTCTGCCTCACTACACCAATTGGTCTTCCATTGAGTAGTGAGTCGGGGGCTACAGATGTTATATCATATTTTTTATAATATTTATCTTGATTGCTTGCGACATAATCTGAGTACAAAAGTACCTATCGAGTTATGGAGTTCTATCTTCCTATGCTTTCCGTTTGGTTTGCCAATGGATGGTTGCCTTTGGGCCGATTCCTAGCACCCGGGGGCTCGTTGGATGGACCGAGTAACGCAAGGTGCTAAGTATTATTCGGAATAAATCAAAAGCATAGAGATAAGATAATTTATTTTCTGCTCTTAATAATTGCAAAAGTACCCGAGTAGTAAACTCCGATCCGTGAAACTTTGTTCCATTAATGACGAACTCATGTCACTCATATGCATGTTTGGGAAGTGCTTAGGCCGACTCCCAGTGCTTGGTGGCTATGACTAGTCGGGCAGAGTGTTTAAACGTAATGAGTCATCTGCTCGGGGAAATCAAAATTGACAAGAGGAGAAATACATATTTATAAATATTTTAAAATACTTGATTTTTTCTCGAGTATTATATTTATATCAGATACTACTCATCCTATATGTTTGTTCTGCAGGATCCAGATCCAGATATGCATAAAAGGGATTCATGGCTTTAAGCTTATCTCTTACGCTCCAGGAATGGATCAGTCAGAACATCACCACCGGCTCGCCTCGACCGCCGCCGACTGGTGTTTCCGCCTGCACAGCTGGCCTATTATGCCGCCGTTGTTGGGCGTCTACGTCTTCACCGACCGGCTCGCCTCGACCGCCGCCGACTGGTGTTTCCGCCTGCACGGCTGGCCTATTATGCCGCCGTTGTTGGGCGTCTACGTCTTCACCGACCGGCTTGCCTTCGCCGCCGCCGACTGGTGTCCTCGCCTGCACGGCTGGCCTTTATGCCGCCGTTGTTGGGCGTCTACGTCTTCACCGACCGGCTTGCCTTCGCCGCCGCCGACTGGTGCTTCCGCCTGCACGGCTGGCCTTTATGCCGCCGTTGTTGGGCGTCTACGTCTTCACCGACCGGCCGCCTCGACCGCCGCTGCCGACTGGTGTTTCCGCCTGCACGGCTGGCCTTTATGCCGCCGTTGTTGGGCGTCTACGTCTTCACCGACCGGCTTGCCTTCGCCGCTGCCGACTGGTGTTTCCGCCTGCACGGCTGGCCTTTATGCCGCCGTTGTTGGGCGTCTACGTCTTCACCGACTGGCCGCCTCGTCCGCCGCCGACTGGTGCTTCCGCCTGCACGGCTGGCCTTTATGCCGCCGTTGTTGGGCGTCTACGTCTTCACCGACCGGCTTGCCTTCGCCGCCGCCGACTGGTGTTTCCGCCTGCACGGCTGGCCTTTATGCCGCCGTTGTTGGGCGTCTACGTCTTCACCGACCGGCCGCCTCGTTCGCCGCCGACTGGTGCTTCCGCCTGCACGGCTGGCCTTTATGCCGCCGTTGTTGGGGCTCTACGTCTTCACCGACCGGCTTGCCTTCGCCGCCGCCGACTGGTGTTTCCGCCTACACGGCTGGCCTTTATGCCGCCGTTGTTGGGCGTCTACGTCTTCACCGACCGGCTTGCCTTCGCCGCTGCCGACTGGTGTTTCCGCCTGCACGGCTGGCCTTTATGCCGCCGTTGTTGGGCGTCTACGTCTTCACCGACCGGCCGCCTCGACCGCCGCCGACTGGTGTTTCCGCCTGCACGGCTGGCCTAGTATGCTGCCGTTGTTGGGCGTCTACGTCTTCACCGACCGGCTTGCCTTCGCCGCCGCCGACTGGTGTTTCCGCCTTCACGGCTGGCCTAGTATGCTGCCGTTGTTGGGCGTCTACGTCTTCACCGACCGGCTTGCCTTCGCCGCCGCCGACTGGTGTTTCCGCCTGCACGGCTGGCCTAGTATGCTGCCGTTGTTGGGCGTCTACGTCTTCACCGACCGGCTTGCCTTCGCCGCCGCCGACTGGTGTTTCCGCCTGCACGGCTGGCCTTTATGCCGCCGTTGTTGGGCGTCTACGTCTTCACCGACCGGCTTGCCTTCGCCGCTGCCGACTGGTGTTTCCGCCTGCACGGCTGGCTTAGTATGCTGCCGTTGTTGGGCGTCTACGTCTTCACCGACCGGCTTGCCTTCGCCGCCGCCGACTGGTGTTTCCGCCTGCACGGCTGGCCTATTATGCCGCCGTTGTTGGGCGTCTACGTCTTCACCGACCGGCCGCCTCGACCGCCGCCGACTGGTGTTTCCGCCTGCACGGCTGGCCTATTATGCTGCCGTTGTTGGGCGTCTACGTCTTCACCGACCGGCCGCCGCATCCGCCGCTGACTGGTGTCACCGCCTGCACGGCTGGCCTGTTATAACGCCAACTGATGCTATCTTCTTCACGGCTGGCTACATCGCTGTCACTACTAATAGGCATCAGTATCTTCAACACAAGCTGCCTACGTTTGCCATGGCTGCCGACTGGTTTCTTCACTTCCATGGCTGCATGATTCTGCCAGTGTTGATTGGCCTTACCATCTTCATCGCCGGTCGTCTCGTCTGCTGCTGACTAGTGCCCTCGCCTCTATATCTGGTTTATACAGCTATCACTACTGATGAACATCATCGTCTTCCGTCGCCGACTGGTTATGCTGTCGCCGACTAGTGCTTTTATTTTCACAACTGCGCGTCTTCACTACCAGTTTGCTTCTGTTGCCGACGACTCGTGTTCACTTCATCACGGCAATGCAACTTTGTCATCATGGTAGAGCGACTTCATCTTTATTATCTTCGGCACTGGCAAACTCTATTGCTGCTACTTCGCAAGTTTTGCTACTTCACCAACCACGACGTCTTTGTGAGCCTCGACATTTCGGCATACGATGCCATGTTATTTTACTACAACAAGAGGCTCTCCAACATTCATGATTTCTACTTGGACATCTTCAACACATATCTTCAATCAAGCAATAACTATTCGACGACAAGAGGCTACAGTTCTCGACTCTATGTTCAGTTGTTTCCCAACTAATCAAAGAGTCGGGGGCTACACAAATACAAGGCTCAAAATTTGACAAATTTTATGTCAAGCTGAAGAAATCAATTCATCAACCCACGAGTCAACTCCAGGAGTCATTATCTTCATCTTTGCTTCGGAGCAGACATTCTACTTCAACAACTTCAAATATTTCGGTTTAGACGAGTTGAGCAACAACATCAACTCTCCTCCAAGTGAAGCATCTACAACAGTTATAACATTAATTTGATGGATTATTGTCACTGACATCATCACCAGCACCTCTGCTTCATCGACCCTGACATCTCTGCTGTTGCTAATGGATGATTATGTTTTCGCCGACTTATTATTTCACCTTCACGGTTGACCTACTATGCAAATGCTGATGAGCGTCTTTGTCATTATCATTGGTTGCTACACTGCTATTGGCTGGATCACCGACATCGTCATCTTCATCATGTCGGTTGCGTTTGTCGCCGCCGATTATTTTCTTCATCTTCATGATTGGTGGATTTCGCCATCACTGTTGATGCGCGTCTACGTCTTCATCGTCGGTTTGCTTTTGTCATCACCGACTGTTTCTTCGCCTCCATGGTTATGCAACTTCATTACCTTTGATTGGTGTCACTGTTTTTTACTACCACTGACATCTTCCGTTACTTCTGATGAGCAATTTCGTCTTCATGTTGGTCATTTCATCTCCATGCCGACTGCGTCAGCTATTGCCAATAAACAATTTTGACTATGACAGAAGGACAAGCTATATGCTCAGGGGCTCATCAACTCAAGCGTGAGGATTATATCTCCAATTGGGACTTGTTCCGGATACATTCCACATGGATTCATAGTCATGAGTCTATTTTCTATGCTCAAAGACTGGACCAATTATTATTCCCCGTAAGGGCTATCAACCGAATACTTGCGCCAGTCGGGATTCAATTATTATATTTATTTTGGAGTATCCCATAAGGGATAATCATTCAGATCAGAAGCTATTCATATGAGCTACACTTGGTCTATATTACCCGGAAGATTTATTACTCGTGAGCATGTTATATGCGTCATCCTTTAAAGGGTGTCGAAGGCATATGTTTTGGCCTAGGCCTAATATGTCTGCAGCCCATATTTTCAGGTGTGGCCTGTCACGTTCTTTTAGGGACTTAGGCACTTTTTGCTTAGGCCAAAGTACGCGTGATCAAGTGCCCAATACCTTAAAATCCTTTTATACCGCAGTTACTTAACTTTTTAGGAGTTGGTACAATGCATCTTAAAAGGTGTCAAACAGTAAAGCTTTATATAGCTGTCCCGCTGACTTTTTTATATATAAGTCAAGGTGCTGTTTGGGTTTTTAAGCAATTGATTAGATACAATATCATTGTTTTTCGCCACGTAAGTGTGCATTTTTATTGACCAATATTATGGCTTAGGCTGATTATATATTGTGGTCATTTTCTAGGCGGTTGGTAAATCCTTTATGAGTTTATTTACTCGGATTTTACACCACATATACCATATATTTCCAGGTGTGGTGAAACCATGTGTCTTCTAGGGACTTAAGCACATCTGTTAAAGCAGTGTGCGCATGGCGTATGCCCAATACTTTGGAAATTTCTTTATTCACAATATACAAGCTTCTTTATAGCTATTTTGCTATATCACTCATCATATTTTACAAAGCAGTTGGTATATCACTCGGATCATGTTATTTGGAGGATTCACACCGCATATGCTATATATTGATATCAAGTCACTTGGTTGATTACGATTATCAAAACCACTCGGTTGGTTGGATTATTTATTCCTTGACTATATGCTTGGTTTGTTTAATTAACCACATTGTCGGGGGCTACACCTATTAGGTGCATCTAGTCGGTGCACCTGACTTTATTTTCCAGCCCTCCACAGTCTTCAGATTTGGTAAAAGTACTCGGGAGACCATGACAAAGATGATTGAAGCACTCGGCTTTGGAGTAATCTGGTTCGAGAGAAGATTATCTTTTCGACTGCGAAGGTCTCAGGGGCTACTGTGGATATTATGGGTACCCCATACCCATACGGCATGGTTATCCGACTAGTCATAGGGGATAACTTATATCTATGGAATATGTAATAGATCATGACTCGGGTATTACGTTTCCTTATATATTACGGAACAGCCTAAAGTCCTGGTTTGATAATATTGTAAAGTAGATTTAGGAAACCGATACCGTATTGGTTAAGGTTTCTATCTTGTAATCCTGCCCCCCACCCTATATAAGGTGGGCAGGAGGCCCTCTAGGGGGCATGAGACAACCTGATCGTCAGATCAATACACATCCGGCGGATTCAAATCCCCAAACAGGAGTAGGGTATTACCTCTCATTGAGAGGGCCTGAACCTGTCTAAATCCTTTGTCTCTGCATCCATCCACTTTTAGGTCTCGTGCGCTACCCCCTTTTATTATTGCCGAAATCATGTTTCGACAACATCTGTTCGATGACATTCTGCTATCCACTTCTCCTTCCTTAATTAATGTTTTCCTTTTATGGTGCTAGTATATGCCACAAATGCTTATTTTTCTGGGAATAATTACTATTGAATTTCTTAAAGTGCAGGAATGATTCAATCTAGTACTCATGTTGGGGTAAAATGAGTACTCATTCTGATTTTGGTAAAATTCTATCCCTAATTTTCTAAGCTAATACTCATTGTGAATTTTGTGACCACAAAATTCAATATGAAGATGTACAAGATTTTCTTTCTGTCACAAATTGGAACATAAATATTTGCATCTTGGTAACTAACTAAAATGTACAGATTTTTGCAGGGTCTAATATTGCGTTATGGATGACCAGGAAGCTAACAGGAAACGTCAATCTTGTGATGTTCTGGCTGATCTTCCTGTGGAGATAATGGTCAATCTAGTTAGGCACTAGTAATTAGGTGGTTCTAGTGCTTTCTTTTCAAGGGTTTTGGTTCACAGAACTAAAATTTGAACACAACAGACTACAGCTTTTTCATAGCCCGACGTATGTTCAGAGTTACTCCCTCCGTCCAAAAAAAAAAAAGGCAAACTCTGAGTTTCCGTGTCCTACTTTCACTGTCCATTTTATATAAATTTTTTTTATAATTCGTATTATATTGTTGTGAGATGATAAAACATGATTAATATTTTATGCGTGACTTGTCTTTTTATTTTTTTTCATAATTTTTTTAAATAAGACGAACGGTCAAACGTTAGGTACGGAAATTAGGTTTGTCTTTTTTTTTTTTTTGGACGGAGGGAGTAGCTATTAAACAGAGCTTTTGTTGCAAAGCCTGATATGTTTTGTTACGTGGACAGTGGTTGGGCTAGTGTTTTTTCAAGCCCGTTTGTTTGTTGGACCTTTTATAATAGCCAAAGGAAAAAGTACACTGAAGGTCCCTCAACTTGCCATCAAGTTACAAAATCATCCCCTAACCGCAAAACCAGATATCCAGCATCTCCTGACTAATCAAAACCGATCACAATAGGTCATTTGGTGGTTTTAGCCTCGGTTTTAGTCTACGTGACGGGTAATTCAGCGTGGGACCTACATGGACCCCACATGTGAGGATGCCACGTCAATCTCTCTCCCTTCCTCCTCTCTCTCTCTCACTCTTCTCTTCTCATCCGACGCCGCGAGGAGGGCAGCGCCGTGACGGCAGCCGGCAGCACGGCGGCGGAGAAGCTCACGCTCTTGGCGATGCCGCTACCGCCAAGGAGGAGGAGGTGAGGCGAAAGCCAGGCGGCGGCGGCGGCGGGCACGTTGTCCATGCCGAACTGGGTGCTCTCGTCATCGGAGTCGTCGGAGTGGTGGAGCTTGCGATGGGATGTGCAGGCGGTGGTGGTGGAGGCGAAGCGATGTACTCCAGCAGGCGAAGTGATGGCTTCGGCGGGCTCGTGGTGGCGGAGCGGCGGCATCGGTGGGCGAGCACGGCTGCGGAGAGGCGGCGTCAGCGAGTGAGAGCGGTGGCGGAGCGGCGGCAGCTCCGAGCGGCAGCCATCTCGTGGAGCAGAGGGACGGGGGGCTCGGCGGGCGAGCGGCGGCTCCGAGCGGCAGCCATCTCCGAGAGGCGGGCTCCTCCCCTGCCGGCCGCCGGCCCTCCTCCCACGCCGGCCGCCGGCGCGCACCGACGCGGCGCCCGGCCCCGCCTCCACCTCCGTGCTCACCTCATGTCGCGCGTCGTGGAGAGGGACACCTCGTCGGCGTGGTTCTTGGGCTCGTTGTTCCGCGTCGACGAGGCACGCCGCTACATCGTGGACAAGGTCCTGCCGCACCCGTGGTACCGCGCCATCTGCGTCGCCGGCGCCGACCGCCCCGTGGGATCCATATCCGTTAACCCGGCGGACGACCTCCGGGAGCCCGACGAGTCCGAGACCGGCGGCCTCCGCTCCCGCTGTTGCAGGGCCTCCGTCGGGTACCGGGTGGCGCACGTGCACTGGGGTCGCGGCGTGGTGACGCGGGCGGTGAGGGCGACAGCGGAGGTGGTGTCCGCGGAGTGGCCGTGGCTGGAGAGGCTGGCAGCCGTCGCTGACGTGGAGAACCCGGCTGGCCGCCGGGCGGCTGCAAAACGTTATTTTGTTTCCCACTACAGACTGAATGGATGGAAGTCACGAACACTGGAAGATTGGTCTAATGGAAGATGAATCTTTTATCAGTTTCGTTGGGGGCAATCAAGTCAGTCTATATTTGGCTATTTGTATTAGAGATAATCTCGTAGAATCAGCATCATAAACAGGGCGAAAAAAAGTCTCATCGGAGACATCTGAAAAGAGGGCGAAAAAAAATAGAAAAACGAATTTGTCCGATTCCAAAAAAATAAGAAATTATGTGACGCGGTAAAAAAACTGAATCCTATTATATGTGACACGGTTAAAACAATGTGACGCGGTGAAAAAAACAAATCGAATCCGATTCCATCAGCGCGATAAAAAAAATCAGGCGAAAAAAAACGAATATGTCCGATTCCACAAAAATAGGAAACAAACTCCTGTCCATTTCCATTTGGGCTGAATAGGACTTGGTACATTAGTTTCCGTTTGGGCCGAATAGGACTTGTTTGAATTATACCAAGTCCTATTCGGTTAGCATCACCAGGAGCACAAGTGCATATATACATGCATAGTATAATCACAGGCAGCCTTATAGCATTTAGCACTGGTAAAAGGCAAAACAGCATATAACTCTCCATTATACCAATATGTGCCACCGAGAGTTCCACGCCTATGTCGATCCCAGGTAATCCAACAACTCTCTTGTATGCATTTTACTTTCGTTTGTTGAATGTGAGATTGTGTAGTTAATAATACTACATATTACCTATAGTAAGCACTTTGCACCAGCAGCATCATAAGGATCATATATACTGGACATATGATATAAGAATTTATAAGAGTAAAATACACAGCCGGTCCTTAAAGTTGGAGCGAGGTATCACTTAGGTCCATGATCTTGAAAAATCGGCATTGGGGGTCCCCCATCTTGTTTAAGTGACTCATTGAGGTCCAAAGGACATATAACCGGGTTGACTGGCTTACGTAGCGGTCTAGCGTGGCAACATATTTGTATTTTGCCCTCCCCCTCTTTTGCTTCCCCGTGTTCGATCCAACAGGAGCACCGGTGGGCCTGGGAGGCCGGTGGTAGGGAGCATGGTTGCCGTCGGCAGGCGGCGGGAGCAGCGGCGGTGGGCAAGCGTGGTGGCGGGTTGCGAGCGGAGCGGCAGTGGGCAAAGCAGCGGGTGCAAAGATGTTGATGCGAAAAACACACACTGCCCTGGGAGATCTGCTTAGCTCCAGTGCAGGTCCAAAGGTTGATGAGATGCGGTTGGCCAGTCAGTTTAATCCTGCAACTGACAAGACATACAAACAGCAGATCAATGAGCCGATCGGCTGACCAGCCGATGGAGCAATTCCAACCAATGCCGATACCAGCCGATAGTGATAGGGTTTTGAGCAATCGGCTATATGTCCAATGTATATAATGATATGAAGGCAATCGGCTGGTGATAATATAATATAGCAATATAATCCAGTAGAAACCAATCAGCTAACAATATGATATAGTAGAACAAGTATTGATCCGAAGGTTAAAACATACATCGGCTGGAGGTCCGATGTCATAAAATCCACAAGATTAGATAGATCAATGAAACCTTTGTTGTCATCGGCTAAATCCAATTTATATTCATATGCAATCCTTATAAGCCGATGCAACGTTCAGATAACTTATCGGCTAGCACCCCGATAAAACACTAGCATGAACATATCGGCTTAACAAAACTTATATTATCAACAACAATCTAGTAGGTCAAACCTAATAATACTCGATGAGCCGATAGATCTGCCTAATGTGATGGATATAACAAATCTATTTACATCAGCATTGTGATTGTAGAGATATATCGGCTAAGACAGAAGATCGAACCTAACTGAGACAGTCTCAACTAAACCGATGCGTCTCTAAACACAATATAATTAGAGATAGAATTGAGATATCAGGTAGGCAAATATATCAACCAAACCAGAGCGATCCAAGAGATCAAAGCAATACAGCCTTGAACAACACCAATGAAGCCGATAGATTCACCAGGGCTAGCGGAACGTAGGACTTACCCCTTCGCCGTAGATCGAAAGTCGATGCAGCCCCGCGTTAGGTGACAAGTTCCGTCGAATGATAAGTAAAAACCTTGGTAAAGAGGGTGGCGATGCGCCGAGAGTAGTTGTATTGATCGAGAGATTGATTACAATGACCCTGGGTGCACATATTTATACCCATGGGTAGATACTAGTCCTTGTCGGACAAGAAAGAAACTTCCCTAAAGATAAAAGAAAACTAACAAACTATTCCTAATTAATAGATAACTTGCCATGTCGCATCCTCCTTGAACTCGGACTCTTCTGGATATATTTCCTTTAGTTGATCCGACTCCACCAAGAACACGACTAATAGCGATTTGATGACTCCCATCGATCGATTCCAAGACTCTGAAGCCGATACTGACTATAAGCCAATGATAACTTCGGGCTTACCAAATTTTGGCATTAACAAAAGGCCGGCAGGTGAACCGGGAGAGAAGAGGAGGGCGACGCTGCGACAGCGGTCGGCGGCTGCAGCGGGGAAGCATGGTGGCGGCCAAAGATGGGCCCGAGGAGGCTACAGATGGGTGGGGAGGAGACAAGTAGGGGTGTGGGGCGAGGAGGGAGATGAGATCCGGTGACGCGACGGCGGCGACGACGCAAGAGAAGGGGGGGGGCGGCGATGGCAGTAGCACAAGGGAGAGCGAAGAGGACGGGGGTGCACAACAGCTCGAACGTGGTGGCAGCGCGGCCGGCCGAGGGCCGCCCGTGGACAAAGTAGCCGCTGCTGGAGCCGTGCAAGCAGCATCGCCACCGGTAGCTGGAACAAGCAGAGTGGCAGCGTCGGCGGGCGAGGGCGGCTGCGAAGCGGCGACGACGGGCTAGCAGTGACTCCGGACGCGGGCGGAGCAGAGGAGCAGGTGAGCGGGTGGGAGGGGCCACACGCGTACTGGGAGGGAGGCCGATGGCGAGCGCACGCGGAGAAAGAGGAGGAGGGTGGCCGGTGGCGAACGCAGGTGGAGAGAGAGGAGGCGGAGAGGCCGGCGGCACTACGTTTTGCTCGGCCTCGTCGTCTCCCGTGCGCCACCTCTGCCGCCACTCGCGCGTGTCATGCTAGTGTGCTGCTTGCTACTGGCGCTCGTGGCGCCGTTAGTAGCGGCGGCGGCGCGGCATGACTACAGCTACGCGCTGGCGTTGACCACCATGAATACGGGAGCGCCGGTGGACCTAGGAGGCCGGCGGCAAGTGAGCACGGTAGCCATCGACGGGGTACCGCATGTGCACGTGTTGGTGCATGCCGCCGTCAGTGCGTTCCTGCGTGCGCCACGCGATGAAGGGGTTCGATCGAACACGGGGAAGCAAATGGGGGGGGGGCAAAATGCAATTATATTGCCACGCTGGACCGCCACGTAAGCCAGTCAACCTAGACAAAGGTCTTTTGGATCTCAATAAGTCACTAAAACAAGATCAAGGATCGTAATGTCGGTTTTTGAAGATCATGGACCTAAGTGACACCTCGCTCCAACTTTAAGGACCGGCCGTGTATTTTACTCGATTTATAATATATCACTCTATAAGAAATATGCAAGTTTAAATCAACTATACATATTGTAATAAAAATAACAAATTAACTCTAACTTGTATAAAATTCATAGTAAAATTCATTATTTTGTTATAATTTATAAAATTCGAATTTTAGAATTGATATGTTACGCACTAATCTATTTTATTATTTTTTCAAATTTACATATAACTAATTTACTTGAGATGCAATAAGCGAGTGAGTAATAATTAAAAGAGTACGTTTTCGTCCTAACCATCAAAAAAGAGAAAACTCCAATTACCAAGTACACATGGGCCTCCTAGATGCGTCTAGGTGGCGGAGCAGGACAACGCTTTATGACCTTGGAAAAAGTACACCGCCCCTCAACTTGTCATCGAATTACAAAATCGTCCATAAACCGTAAAACCGGATACAACACGTCCCCCAACTTATAAAACCAGTGCAAACTAGGTCCCTCGGTGGTTTTGACTCCGGTTTTATCTGACGTGGCAGCTGACTCAGCGTGGGACCCAAGTGGGTCCCACATGTCAGCCCCTTCTTCCCCTCCTCTCTCTTCCTCTCTCATCCCTTTCCACGGAGATGGTGACGGAGAGCAGCTAGGCGCGGGCGACGGGGTAGCAGCTGGGCGCGGCCGACGGCCGGCGGGAGAGGAGCTGGGCACGGCCGTCGGCCTGCGGGGAGGAGCAGGAGACGGCCGGCGAGGGTGGAGATGGGCGCGGCCGGCAGCCGCAGGGGGAGAGCTAGGCGGCGGTGGTGGGAGGTCCATGGTGATGGGCTCAAGGAGGTAGAGGCGGCGACAACGCTGGAGCAGATCGGACTGGCGACGACCGCGGACGCGTAGGAGACCTCGGGGCTAGCGGGATTCGGGCACTGGTGGAAGGAGATTGGCACGGCGAGGTCGCGCTCGGATGGGCGTCGAGCGGCGGAGCTTGCACCAGAGTTCGGCGGCTCTAGCTTGCGGTGGAAGAAGGGGAACAACGTTCCGATGCAGGGAAGGGGCTCAAGGAGGCGGAGGTGGCGGCACTGGGTCCGTTGGCAGAGGCGGACGAGGCCGGCGGGGACGGGCTTCGGGGCTCCCAAGCCAGGCGAAGGCGGCAGAGCGGCGCTTGCTGTGGGGAACAGAGGCACGGCGATTCGACTTCCGCCGCCGCCGATTCCGCCTCCGCTGTCGATTCCGCGTTCATCGATTCGGCTTCCGCCGTCGCCGATTCCGCCTCAGCCGTCGATTCCGCCTCCACCGATTCGGTTTCCGCCGCCGCCGATTCCGCCTCCACTGATTCGGCTTCCGCCGCCGCCGATTCCGTCTCAGCCGTCGATTCCGCCTCCACCGATTCGGCTTCCACCGCTGCCGATTCCCAATTCCACACCTCCGTTGTCAATTCCGCCTCCACCATGCCAGGAGCAAAGGGAGAGAAGAAGAGGGAAGAGGAAGAGAGTGGAGGGGAAGAAGGGGCTGACATGTGGGACCCACGTGGGTCCCACGCTGAGTCAGCTGCCACGTTGGACAAAACCAGAGTCAAAACCGCCAAGGCACCTAGTTTATACTGGTTTGGTAAGTTGGGGGACAAGTTGTACCCGGTTTTGCGGTTTAAGCACGATTTGTAATTCGATGACAAGTTGAGGGACCTTCGGTGTACTTTTTCCTATGACCTTCTAGTCTCATCAACCCGGCCCATTTGCCGTCAGAGGCCGCGCAGCACGAAAAGAACCGACCACCAAAGCAAGCGGTCGTAGCACATCCCTGTAGCCATACCCACCTGCTGCCGATCCCCACCTGCTACCGATCCGCCGCCGCCGCCAATGGCCGGGCTGCCAGCTCTCACCGACGACGTCCTCGCCGAGATCCTCGTCCGCGTGCCCTCGTCGTGCGACCTCGCGCGGGCCTCCGCGGCGTGCAGCTCCTTCTGCCGCATCGCCACCTCCCCGCGGTTCCTCCGCCGCTTCCGCTCGCTCCACGCGCCGCTGCCGCTCGGCGTCCTGTGCCCCGACGGCGCCGCCGCCTTCCACCCCGCCATGCCCCCGCACCCGTCGGCCCCCGCCGCCCGCGCCCTCGCCCTCGCCGCGGACTTCGCCTTCTCCTTCCTCCCTCCGCCCGCCCGCGCCTGGCTCCTCCGCGACCACCGCGACGGCCGGTTCCTCCTCGACCGCGCGCTCGCCGGCGGCTCCACCGCCTTCACCGATGTCGCTGTCTGCGACCCCCTCTTCCGGCGGTACGTTCTGCTCCCGCCCATACCCGACGACCTTGCCGCCTCCGTCCAAAATCCATACCTCCAGTGCGGCGGCGATGGTGGTCTGCAATCCCGCAGTAGCGAGATCTTCCTGGCATCTTGCGGCAGTGACGCAGGAGGCGAGGAGCCATTGTTCGCTGTGATCTGGATGGCGTGCTGCCGAGGGAAGCTGGTCGCGTTCTTCTTTTCATCTGAATCCCAACAGTGGCGTGCTCTTTCACCTCCCGAACACTATGCTTTGAGTACGAGGAGAGTCATGGGCGTTCGACTCGGACAGCGCAACCATGCTCATGGGTGCTTCTACTGGATGATAACCCTCACCCATAGGTGGCTTGTATTAGACACTCGCCGAATGGAGTTCTTGGTTGTGGATATCTCTCCTGTCCTTTCAGGCCGCGCAATGATGTTCAGTAATCAGATTATCACTCTGGAATCAATGGATGGATGGACTATCGTTGTTGTCGCAGATGTTTTCCGGTCAGATAAACGATGTGTCCTGTATTTTTATAAGTTCATGTATTTCAGTGACCGGTGGCAACTGCAGAGCAAAATTAACTTGCCTGAGGAATGGGGCTATCGATTTAGAGGCATCATAGGTGCATCTGAATGTTACTTATTTATAAAGCTTGATCACCCCAAGCAGAACTTGGGAGATCCAGTTCAGCAGAATGCTATGTATTTCATGTTTGATATCAAGACCATGCAGCTTGGGAGGTTCTCTGAGATATGTTCTGGTACTGTCAGCGAAGCCTATCTTTACACTGGTTTTCCACCATCACAGTCGCTACCCAGTGTTTGATGCAGTAAGCTTGTTCTTTTTGCTTGCAGCTATCAATTTACATCGTTCTATTATTTCATGTTACTTTTTGATTATCTTGTTTAGGGGAATATTTTATTGTAATATCCGCTACTTCTTGTATTTTATTTGAATAAATATGCAGATAACACATGTAGACGGTTTTATATCTTTTATGATTGTTTCCTTTCACTAGCAAATATGCCCGTGCGTTGCACCGGCTGAATATCGGCTAAATATGAATGGTTAAGATTGCTGCATAAAAATCTTAAATTTGTACACACCTCACAAATATCTCCAAATTTTATACAGGGAAATATCAAAACATATTTCATATTGTATACACATTCAGATTCATGTCGTATCTCAAACTTTATAATTCATGCGTGAGATATTTCAAATTTTCTACACTTTGAACATATTCCAACTTTCACAAATTTTCACAAATGGGGGAGGGGGGGCAGTTATAGATTTGACTTAACCATCCTCTGCAAAAGAAAAAAGGTAAAAGCCATCCGCAATGGCAAAGAAACATGCACTTTCATTTATCTAAAAATAATTTACTGAGTGACCAAATAATTGATCATAATTTCCCAACAATTTTGAATGTCTTAAAATAGTGACAAATAAGTTTCTGTAATTCTAAAATTAATTAAATCAGTTGCTTAAAAAATAAACTGATTTCGGCCTAAAAGGCTCGAACCGGCCTGCACTGTGCGGCATACAAGTGCTTGTGCTAGTGCACAGCGGCCCAGCCGATAGTGCCAGCCCGTGAAGACGTGGCGGCCCAGCCAAGCTAGAAGTCCTAGCGAGCAGCACAGGCGACCCAATGCGGGAGAGAGAATGGCCGTCCTAGATTGCAGCTGTTCCGGCATGTCCCTAATCCCATTATCTTCTCTTCTCCCTGATCTCCTTCTCTCCGGCACGTCCGAGCAAAGCGAGTAGCAGCTGAAATGGTCAATTAGGCCTTGGGGTGTGGGGGGGGGGGGGGAGGCGAATTTAAAACTTTGTGCGAAAGCTAAAACTGAAATAAGGTCGAAAAGTCTGATCCACAGTCAGACTATCCGAAAATATCAGATAGTCTGATGTTGGATCAGACCACCAATGAAGCACAACAAGTAGATCTATCACACAAACAAGAGTAAAGCACAAACAGCGACTAGATCTATAGCGGCACAATTAAGCAAAGCTAAAAGGAGGATGAAGGGAGATCACCAATGATGAAGTTCACGAAGTTGTTCCCGGAGTTCAAATCCTTGAGGGGATTCTACTCTCCGTTGAGGAGCTCACTAAGAGCCGGGTCTTTGCTAACCCTTTCCTCAAGAGGTTGCACTAAGCACTCCTCCTTCCACTAAGGGGTATCTCTTTCCTTGCGGAGGCGAGATCCGGCCTTCACAAACTTCTCTCGGCCAACCACACGTAGATCGGTGGCTCGGGAGTGACACCTAGCCGTCTAGGAGTCCTCAACCTCCAAGAGCAAACACCACACAACTCTTGGTCAAACCCTAGTGCTCAAGATCGAGTGAAACACATACTAGGCCCTCAAACACCAAATCCACAACCACCAAGATCCACCACGCAAAGAACAAGGAGGGATTTGAGAGAGGGAGAAAGAGCTCAAAGATCCAAAGCACCTTAGCACCAAGCTCAAACCAAAGTGAATGAGAATGAAATGAGTTGGGTAACCCTAGAAAAGGGTTAGGTGGGAGGTATTTATAGACCCCCGAAAAATGTGGCCATTGGAGGGGAATATTTTAGCCCACGTCGGATAGTCTGATACAAGATCGGATAGTCCGATATTTTAAACCTCCAAGGCAACGAGAAACAGAGAACGAAGTTCCATGAAATTTCGGACTTTCCATGACATCGGACTATCTGATGTTAAATCGGAGTATCTGATATTTTAGAAGCAAAAACTTCGTCCTCAAACAGAGACTCAAGTTCTATGAAATTTTGGAGTCTCTGTATCATCGGACTATCTGATCCAACATCGGATACTCCGATACTTAGAAAAACTCACTCGATAGGATTTTTTCAAATCAAGACAGAGAGTGAAGTTCTGTGAAAAATCGGATAGTCCGATACATCGGATAGTTTGATGTTGCTCAAGTAAAACTGCAATAACTTTTTACTCCGAACTCCGATTTCGAAGATCTTGGACTCTATGGAAAGCTAGTTTTGTGGGCTATCAAACCCAACATAAAACATGGTCCAAAACCTTCAAGAGATGTTGAAAAACTTGCAAAGAAACCCGGTGTAAGTGTTGTGACAAGTGAAACAACTCGGGATTGAAATTTTGACTTAGGTTTTTCAACTCACACAAAGATGAAGCATTTTGAGCACTAGTATTCTACCAATAATATGCATGTGGTATCCCTCTTAATAGTACGACATTCCTACGACACAATGTAAGGTAAAAGATACAATATACCATTTGATCATTGCCGCATTGCATCGTGATGTCGCATTCATGGGGTATGCATCTCATTACAACATGTCGAGGACATAACAACCTTCACATTTACTTGAATAAAAGTGTTAGTCCTCTCTAATCGCATTGTAATCAATCATTAAAATAATTAGGGGCCTAGATGTACTTTCAATCTCCCCCTTTTTGTGATTGATGACAATACGATTAGATCACAAGAGAGAATGAATATAATAGATGATTTTGGTGCAAAGATTTAGTAAAAGCTCCCCCTAAAAGTGTGCATTAAAGCAAGTAGAGAGCTCCCCCTAAATCTTTGCATCCACATTGAAGCTCACAAGACAACAAATATATCACATTACATCCCAAGCATTCATAATTAAACAATAATGTCTTACAAAGCATTAAACTAACTTAAGAAACACATATCTCTCATACAAATAAAAACCACTCATGATCGACCATAATAAATAAAAGGATAAATCTTCTCCCCCTTTGGCATCTAAGCACCAAAAAGGGAGGATTTTTGCTGGAATTTTGATGAAAACATTTTGCAAACTTTTGGAAATGAATTTTTTAAGGGAATTGCACCGGGAATTTTGAAGAGATTCAATTTTTCACAAACTTTTGATGGGAGTTGGAGGGAAAGGAATGGTCGAACATTTAGGCCCCATTTGAGTTCATGGCTAGCACACAATCAACCACACAAAACAATAGCCACAAGTCAAATGGATGATCCAAAGATCAAATGAGAGTGAATTATCATGAGACAAGATGATTCACCCTCGAGAGAGGGAATGTACGAATCTATAGCAAATTGTGCAAGGACTAAGATTCATTAGAGAATGAGATCCCCGTACACATAGATTCAAGCTATCCACTTAGATTATGACTAGTGTTCATTCATGAATTGAATGTTCACTTTGTCATGATGTGGCATGCAATCCTATTCTAGTAATTGAAAACAAATGCATTGTCGAAACATGAATTCGGCAATAATAAAAGGGGGTAGCGCACGAGACCTAAAAGTGGATGGATGCAGAGACAAAAGATTTAGACAGGTTCAGGCCCTCTCAATGAGAGGTAATACCCTACTCCTGTTTGGGGATTTGAATCCGCCGAGTGTGTATTGATCTGACGATCAGGTTGTGTCATCTGCCCCCTAGAGGGCCTCCTGCCCACCTTATATAGGATGGGGGGCAGGATTACAAGATAGAAACCTTAACCAATACGGTATCGGTTTCCTAAATCTACTTTACAATATTATCAAACCAGGACTTTAGGCCGTTCCGTAATATACAAGGAAACGTAATACCCGAGTCATGATCTATTACATATTCCATAGATATAAGTTATCCCCTATGACTAGTCGGATAACCATGCCGTATGGGTATGGGGTACCCACAATATCCACAGTAGCCCCTGAGACCTTCGCAGTCGAAAAGATAATCTTCTCTCGAACCAGATTACTCCAAAGCCGAGTGCTTCAATCATCTTTGTCATGGTCTCCCGAGTACTTTTACCAAATCTGAAGACTGTGGAGGGCTGGAAAATAAAGTCAGGTGCACCGACTAGATGCACCTAATAGGTGTAGCTCCCGACAATGTGGTTAATTGAACAAACCAAGCATATAGTCAAGGAATAAATAATCCAACCAACCGAGTGGTTTTGATAATCGTAATCAACCAAGTGACTTGATATCAATATATAGCATATGCGGTGTGAATCCTCCAAATAACATGATCCGAGTGATATACCAACCGCTTTGTAAAATATGATGAGTGATATAGCAAAATAGCTATAAAGAAGCTTGTATATTGTGAATAAAGAAATTTCCAAAGTATTGGGCATACGCCATGCGCACACTGCTTTAACAGATGTACTTAAGTCCCTAGAAGACACATGGTTTCACCACACCTGGAAATATATGGCATATGTGGTGTAAAATCCGAGTAAATAAACTCATAAAGGATTTACCAACCGCCTAGAAAATGACCACAATATATAATCAGCCTAAGCCATAATATTGGTCAATAAAAATGCACACTTACGTGGCAAAAAGCAATGATATTGTATCCAATCAATTGCTTAAAAACCCAAACAGCACCATGACTATATAAAAAAGTCAGCGGGCCAGCTATATAAAGCTTTACTGTTTGACACCTTTTAAGATGCATTGTACCAACTCCTAAAAAGTTAAGTAACTGCGGTATAAAAGGATTTTAAGGTATTGGGTACTTGATCACGCGCACTTTGGCCTAAGCAAAAAGTGCCTAAGTCCCTAAAAGAACGTGACAGGCCACACCTGAAAATATGGGCTGCAGACATATTAGGCCTAGGCCAAAAAATATGCCTTCGACACCCTTTAAAGGATGACGCATGTAACATGCTCCTGAGTAATAAATCTTCCGGGTAATATAGACCAAGTGTAGCTCATATGAATAGCTTCTGATCTGAATGATTATCCCTTATGGGATACTCCAAAAATAAATATAATAATTGAATCCCGACTGGCGCAAGTATTCGGTTGATAGCCCTTACGGGGAATAATAATTGGTCCAGTCTTTGAGCATAGAAAATAGACTCATGACTATGAATCCATGTGGAATGTATCCGGAACAAGTCCAAATTGGAGATATAATCTTCACGCTTGAGTTGATGAGCCCCTGAGCATATAGCTTGTCCTTCTGTCATAGTCAAAATTGTCCATTGATGGTAGCTGACGCAGTCGGCATGGAGATGAAATGACCAACATGAAGACGAAATTGCTCATCAGAAGTAACGAAAGATGTCAGTGGTAGTAAAGATGCCACCAATCAAATGTAATGAAGTTGCATAACCACGGAGGTGAAGAAACCAGTCGGCAACAGTCAGGTCAGCTAGCAGTGAAGATGTAGGCGCCCAACAACAACGAAAGAACAGTCGGTGGTGACAAAAGCAAACCGACGATGAAGACGTAGACGCGCATCAACGGTGATGGCGAAATCCACCAATCATGAAGATGAAGAAAATAATCGGCGGCGACAAACGCATCCGACGGTAATGATGATTAGCGGCAACAGAGATAGCCGACTATGATGACGAAGTTTCCCATCAACGGCAGCAGAGTTGGCTATGTTGATGAGGCTTGACAAGATGTTGATGAAGATGACGATGTCGGTGATCCAGTCAATAGCGATGTAGCAGCCGATGATAACGATGAGATCCTCTATCGGCAGTTGCGTAGTAGGCCAACCGTGAAGACAAATAATTGGAGGAGAGTTGATGTTGTTGCCCAACTCGTCTAAACCGAAATATTTGAAGTTGTTGAAGTAGAATGTCTGTTCCGAAGCAAAGATGAAGATAATGACTCCTGGAGTTGACTCATTGGCTTATATAAAATTTGTCAAATTTTGAGCCTTGTATTTGTGTAGCCCCCGACTCTTTGATTAGTTGGGAAACAACTGAACATAGAGTCGAGAACTGTAGCATCTTGTCGTCGAATAGTTATTGCTTGATTGAAGATATGTGTTGAAGATGTCCAAGTAGAAATCCTGAATATTGGAGAGCCACTTGTTGTAGTAAAATAACACGGCATCGCATGCCGAGATGTCGAGATTCACAACAACGTCATGGTTGGTGATGTAGCAAAACTTATTAAGTAGCAGCAATAGAGTTTGCTGGTTCCGAAGATAATAAAGATGAAGTCGCTCCACCATGATGACAAAGTTGTGTTGCCGTGATGAAGTGAACCGGTAGTGAAGACGCGTAGTTGTGAAGATAAAAGCACCAGTCGACGGCGGCATAACACGAGTCGGCGGCAGAAAACGATGATGTCCATCAGTAGTGGTAGCTGTATAAACCAGACGTAGAGGCGAGGGCACTAGTCAACAGCAGACGAGATGACCGGCGGTGAAGAAGATAAGGCTAATCAACACTGGTAGAATCATGTAGCCATGGAAGTGAAGAAACCAGTCGGCAGCCATGGCAAACGTAGGCAGCTTGTGTTGAAGATACTGATGCCTATTAGTAGTGACAGCGATGTAGCCAGTCGTGAAGAAGATAGCATCAGTTGGCGTTATAACAGGCCAGCCGTGCAGGCGGTGACACCAGTCAGCGGCGGATGTGGCGGCCGGTCGGTGAAGACGTAGACGCCCAACAACGGCGGCATAATAGGCCAGCCGTGCAGGCGGAAACACCAGTCGGCGGCTGACGAGGCGGCCGGTCGGTGAAGACGTAGACGCCCAACAACGGCAGCATAATAGGCCAGCCGTGCAGGCGGAAACACCAGTCGGCGGCGGTCGAGGCGGCCGGTGGGTGAAGATGTAGACGCCCAACAACGGCGGCATAATAAGTCAGCCGTGCAGGCGGAAGCACCAGTCGGCGGCAGACGAGGCGGCCGGTCGGTGAAGACGTAGACGCCCAACAACGGCGGCATAAAGGCCAGCCGTGCAGGCGGAAACACCAGTAGGCGGCGGCGAAGGCAAGCCGGTCGGTGAAGACGTAGACGCCCAACAACGGCGGCATAAAGGCCAGCCGTGCAGGCGGAAACACCAGTAGGCGGCGGCGAAGGCAAGCCGGTCGGTGAAGACGTAGACGCCCAACAACGGCGGCATAAAGGCCAGCCGTGCAGGCGGAAACACCAGTAGGCGGCGGCGAAGGCAAGCCGGTCGGTGAAGATGTAGACGCTCAACAACGGCGGCATAATAAGTCAGCCGTGCAGGCGGAAGCACCAGTCGGCGGCGGACGAGGCGGCCGGTCGGTGAAGACGTAGACGCCCAACAACGGCGGCATAAAGGCCAGCCGTGCAGGCGGAAACACCAGTCGGCGGCGGCGAAGGCAAGCCGGTCGGTGAAGACGTAGACGCCCAACAACGGCGGCATAAAGGCCAGCCGTGCAGGCGGAAACACCAGTCGGCAGCGGTCGAGGCGGCCGGTTGGTGAAGACGTAGACGCCCAACAACGGCAGCATAATAAGTCAGCCGTGCAGGCGGAAGCACCAGTCGGCGGCGGACGAGGCGGCCGGTCGGTGGAGACGTAGACGCCCAACAACGGCGGCATAAAGGCCAGCCGTGCAGGCGGAAACACCAGTCGGCGGCGGCGAAGGCAAGCCGGTCGGTGAAGACGTAGACGCCCAACAACGGCGGCATAAAGGCCAGCCGTGCAGGCGGAAACACCAGTAGGCGGCGGCGAAGGCAAGCCGGTCGGTGAAGATGTAGACGCTCAACAACGGCGGCATAATAAGTCAGCCGTGCAGGCGGAAGCACCAGTCGGCGGCGGACGAGGCGGCCGGTCGGTGAAGACGTAGACGCCCAACAACGGCGGCATAAAGGCCAGCCGTGCAGGCGGAAACACCAGTCGGCGGCGGCGAAGGCAAGCCGGTCGGTGAAGACGTAGACGCCCAACAACGGCGGCATAAAGGCCAGCCGTGCAGGCGGAAGCACCAGTCGGCGGCGGACGAGGCGGCCGGTCGGTGAAGACGTAGACGCCCAACAACGGCGGCATAATAGGCCAGCCGTGCAGGCGGAAACACCAGTCGGCGGCGGCGAAGGCAAGCCGGTCGGTGAAGACGTAGACGCCCAACAACGGCGGCATGATAGGCCAGCCGTGCAGGCGGAAGCACCAGTCGGCGGCGGACGAGGCGGCCGGTCGGTGAAGACGTAGACGCCCAACAACGGCGGCATAATAAGTCAGCCGTGCAGGCGGAAGCACCAGTCGGCGGCGGACGAGGCGGCCGGTCGGTGAAGACGTAGACGCCCAACAACGGCGGCATAAAGGCCAGCCGTGCAGGCGGAAGCACCAGTCGGCGGCGGACGAGGCGGCCGGTCGGTGAAGACGTAGACGCCCAACAACGGCGGCATAAAGGCCAGCCGTGCAGGCGGAAGCACCAGTCGGCGGCGGACGAGGCGGCCGGTCGGTGAAGACGTAGACGCCCAACAACGGCGGCATAATAGGCCAGCCGTGCAGGCGGAAACACCAGTCGGCGGCGGCGAAGGCAAGCCGGTCGGTGAAGACGTAGACGCCCAACAATGGCGGCATAAAGGCCAGCCGTGCAGGCGGAAACACCAGTCGGCAGCAGCGAAGGCAAGCCAGTCGGTGATGTTCTGACTGATCCATTCCTGGAGCGTAAGAGATAAGCCTAAAGCCATGAATCCCTTTTATGCATATCTGGATCTGGATCCTGCAGAACAAACATATAGGATGAGTAGTATCTGATATAAATATAATACTCGAGAAAAAATCAAGTATTTTAAAATATTTATAAACATGTATTTCTCCTCTTGTCAATTTTGATTTCCCCGAGCAGATGACTCATTACGTTTAAACGCTCTGCCCAACTAGTCATAGCCACCAAGCACTGGGAGTCGGCCTAAGCACTTCCCAAACATGCATATGAGTGACATGAGTTCGTCATTAATGGAACAAAGTTTCACGGATCGGAGTTTACTACTCGGGTACTTTTGCAATTATTAAGAGCAGAAAATAAATTTATCTCATCTCTATACTTTTGATTTATTTCGAATAATACTTAGCACCTTGCGTTACTCGGTCCATCCAACGAGCCCCCGGGTGCTAGGAATCGGCCCAAAGGCAACCATCCATTGGCAAACCAAACGGAAAGCATAGGAAGATAGAACTCCATAACTCGATAGGTACTTTTGTACTCAGATTATGTCGCAAGCAATCAAGATAAATATTATAAAAAATATGATATAACATCTGTAGCCCCCGACTCACTACTCAATGGAAGACCAATTGGTGTAGTGAGGCAGAGGAAAAGGAAAAATATCATATAAAGAATAAAATAAATGATGACTTAGCTTTGTAATATTCCCCTTGGTGATGGCAGAAGTGGCCAATGTGGGAACAAAGTCGTCCATCAATAACAATGAAGACACCAGTCGGCGGCGACGAAGGCGGTCGACGGTGAAAGCGAAGATGCCCACTAATGGCGGCATAATAGGTCAGCCGTGTAAGCGGAAACACCAGTCGACGGCAGCGAAGGTGAGCCAACGGTGAGGATGTAGACATCCAACAACGGCGGCATAATAGGCCAGCCGTGTAGGCGGAGGCACCACTCGGCGGCGACGGAGGCAAGCCGGCGGTGAAGTCGTAGACGCCCAACAGTGGCGGCATAATAGGCCAGCCGTGTAGGCGGAGGCACCAATCGGCGGCGACGGAGGCAGGCCGGCGGTGAAGTCGTAGACGCCCAACAGCGGCGGCATAATAGGCCAGCCGTGTAGGCGGAGGCACCACTCGGCGGCGACGGAGGCAGGCCGGCGGTGAAGTCGTAGATGCCCAACAGCGGCGGCATAATAGGCCAGCCGTGTAGGCGGGGGCACCAATCGGCGGCGACGGAGGCAGGCCGGCGGTGAAGTCGTAGACGCCCAACAGCGGCGGCATAATAGGCCAGCCGTGTAGGCGAGGACACCAGTCGGCGGCGACGGAGGCAGGCCGGCGGTGAAGTCGTAGACGCCCAACAGCGGCGGCATAATAGGCCAGCCGTGTAGGCGGAGGCACCACTCGGCGGCGACGGAGGCAGGCCGGTAGTGAAGTCGTAGACGCCCAACAGTGGCGGCATAATAGGCCAGCCGTGTAGGCGGAGGCACCAATCGGCGGCGACGGAGGCAGGCCGGCGGTGAAGTCGTAGACGCCCAACAGCGGCGGCATAATAGGCCAGCCGTGTAGGCGCGGACACCAGTCGGCGGCGACGGAGGCAGGCCGGCGGTGAAGTCGTAGACGCCCAACAGCGGCGGCATAATAGGCCAGCCGTGTAGGCGGAGGCACCACTCGGCGGCGACGGAGGCAGGCCGGCGGTGAAGTCGTAGACGCCCAACAGCAGCGGCATAATAGGCCAGCCGTGTAGGCGGAGGCACCAATCGGCGGCGACGGAGGCAGGCCGGCGGTGAAGTCGTAGACGCCCAACAGCGGCGGCATAATAGGCCAGCCGTGTAGGCGGAGGCACCACTCGGCGGCGACGGAGGCAGGCCGGCGGTGAAGTCGTAGACGCCCAACAGCGGCGGCATAACAGGCCAGCCGTGTAGGCGGAGGCACCACTCGGCGGCGACGGAGGCAGGCCGGCGGTGAAGTCGTAGACGCCCAACAGCGGCGGCATAACAGGCCAGCCGTGTAGGCGGAGGCAGGCCGGCGGTGTAGATGACGATGCCCATCAACGGTGGTGTGACCAACCGACCGTATAGGCGGGGACACCAGTCGGCGGCGACGGAGGCAGGCCGGCGGTGAAGTCGTTGTTGCTATCAGCAATGGCGGTGGCGAGGACAAGCCGGCGGAGTGGACTCGCGGCCGATCGACCGGAAAGCTGAGATGCCTCGAGTCCATGACCAGCATCAATCGCCTCAATAGTGCCGCGTAGTTATATGCGAACAACAACAAAAAATAGTAAGAAATTAATCTGAGATTAAAAATCAATATGATAAATAATGATAAAAATCAGATTGAGTTTCCCCCTGACTGATTTGGATCAAGTCAGAGAAGAGGAGCTTGAAGAAATGGTCGACGGAAAGGAAGTGAAAACTCCCAAAGCGAAAGCGAAGTCGGCGACTCATGAAATTGATTCCATCGCGCTCGTTGATAGGAAACTCGACGCAACCCCTACCTGGCGCGCCAACTGTCGAAACATGAATTCGGCAATAATAAAAGGGGGTAGCGCACGAGACCTAAAAGTGGATGGATGCAGAGACAAAAGATTTAGACAGGTTCAGGCCCTCTCAATGAGAGGTAATACCCTACTCCTGTTTGGGGATTTGAATCCGCCGAGTGTGTATTGATCTGACGATCAGGTTGTGTCATCTGCCCCCTAGAGGGCCTCCTGCCCACCTTATATAGGATGGGGGGCAGGATTACAAGATAGAAACCTTAACCAATACGGTATCGGTTTCCTAAATCTACTTTACAATATTATCAAACCAGGACTTTAGGCCGTTCCGTAATATACAAGGAAACGTAATACCCGAGTCATGATCTATTACATATTCCATAGATATAAGTTATCCCCTATGACTAGTCGGATAACCATGCCGTATGGGTATGGGGTACCCACAATATCCACATGCATGCAAAAGATCAAGCCACATTCCGAGAATCCAAGATATTTAGTTCACTTCTCAACTCACAAAACCTAGCTTCATCTAGAGGCTTGGTGAAGATATCCGCCAATTGTTTGTCGGTTCTCACATGTTGGATGTCTATGTCGCCTCTTGTGGAATGGTCTCTCAAGAAATGGTGGCAAATATCTATATGTTTGGTTCGGGAATGTTGGACAGGATTATTGGCTATCTTAATGGCGCTCTCATTGTCACATAGGAGTGGGATTTTGGACACATTGAGGCCATAGTCTCTCAAGGTTTGCTTCATCCAAAGAAGTTGAGCACAACAACTCCCCGCCGAAATGTATTCCGCTTCGGCGGTGGATAGGGCGACGAAGTTTTGCTTCTTGGAAGACCAAGAAACAAGGGACCTACCCAAGAATTGGCAAGTACCCGATGTGCTTTTCCTATCCACTTTGCACCTGGCATAATCCGCATCGGCATAACCATTGAGATCAAACCTCGCTCCCTTAGGATACCAAAGACCAAGATTAGGTGTGTGCACTAAATATCTAAGAATTCTCTTCACGGCCACAAGGTGACACTCCTTCGGAGCGGCTTGAAATCTTGCACACATGCACACACTAAGCATAATATTGGGCCTAGATGCACAAAGGTAAAGGAGTGAGCCAATGATGGAACGGTATACCTTTTGGTCGACGCCTTTACCTTGCTCGTTGAGGTCGAGGTGGCCATTTGATGGCATGGGAGTGTGGATTGGCTTCGCATTCTCCATTCCAAACTTCTTGAGCATGTCCTTTAAATACTTTGTTTGGCAAATGAAAGTTCCTTCCTTGAGTTGCTTGATTTGAAGGCCGAGGAAGAACTTCAATTCACCCATCATGGATATCTCAAAACGCTTGGTCATCATCCTACTAAACTCTTCACTAAAAGACTTGTTAGTAGAACCAAATATAATGTCATCGACATATATTTGGCACACAAAAATATCATTATCATGTCTTTTAGTAAAAAGAGTTGAATCGGCTTTTCCCGATCTCAAAGCCGTTTTTCACAAGAAAATTGCGAAGACACTCATACCAAGCTCTAGGGGCTTGCTTAAGCCCGTAGAGTGCCTTGTGGAGCTTGTACACGTGGTTGGGATATTTTGGATCCTCGAAGCCCGGTGTTTGCTCCACGTATACCAACTCGTTGATAGGCCCGTTGAGGAAGGTGCTTTTGACATCCATTTGATATAGCTTAAAATTGAGATTAGTAGCAAAAGCAAGCAATATGCGAATTGACTCAAGTCTAGCTACCGGCGCAAAAGTTTCACCGAAATCTAATCCTTCGATTTGGGTGAACCCTTGCGCCACTAACCTCGCCTTGTTCCTTATCATGACCCCGGCCTCGTCTTGCTTGTTGCGAAAGATCCACTTTGTGCCAATCACATTTTGCCGAGGTCGCTCCACCAAAGTCCACACTTCATTCCAGGTGAAATTGTTCAACTCCTCTTGCATCGCCATCACCCAATCCGGATCATTAAGAGCTTCTTCCACCCTTAGAGGTTCAAGAGAAGACATAAACGAGTAATGCTCACAAAAATTTGCAATATGAGAACGAGTGGATATTTCCTTGTTGATGTCTCCTAAGATGTCGGTGAGGTGATCTCGTTGGATACTTTGGTGGATTCTTGGATGAGCTAGATTTATCGAAGAGGGTGGCACTTGCTCGCCTTCTTCACCTCAATCCAAGCTTGAAGTAGAGGGATCGTCGGCTTGGGTCGATGTAGGTGGCTCCACTTGTGTTGAGGAAGAGGCCCCTTGTTATGGCTCCCTAGGACATACGTCTCCAAGAGCCAACCTTTTGATTGCTTCGCTAGGGTCCTCCTCTTCACCTAACACATGTGAGTCAACTTGCTCTACTTGAGAGCCGTTAGTTTTGTCAAATGTCACATCACGCGCAATCTCAACAATACCAGAGGTTTTGTTGAAAACGCGGTATGCGCACTCATTTGACCCATATCCAAGCAAGAACCCCTCATCCACTTTAGGAGCAAACTTTGAGGATCTAGCCTTCTTATTAAGAATATAGCACTTACTACCGAAAACACGAAAGTAAGAGACATTTGGTTTGTTACCGGTAAGAAGCTCATAGGGAGTCTTCTTAAGAAGGCGGTGAAGATAGAGGCGGTTGATGGCGTGACATGCGGTGTTGACGGCTTCGGCCCAAAAGCGGTTCGATGTCTTGTATTCGTCCAACATTGTCCTCGCCATCTCGATGAGAGTCTGATTCTTCCTCTCGGCTACTCCATTTTGTTGAGGTGAGTATGGAGCCGAGAACTCGTGCTTGATGCCTTCTTCATCAAGGAAACTCTCGATGCACGTGTTCTTGAACTCCTTGCCGTTGTCGCTTCGAATGTTCTTGATCTTGAGGTCAAACTCGTTTTGGGCTCTTCTTGCAAACTTCTTGAAGATTGCTTGTGTCTCACTCTTGTCATGCAAGAAGAACACCCACGTGAAGCGTGAAAAGTCATCAACAATAACAAGACCATATTTGTTACCTCCAATGCTTAGATAAGCAATTGGCCCGAAGAGGTCCATGTGAAGAAGCTCCAACGGTCTTGTAGTAGTCATTACGTTCTTGACCGGGTGATGTGCTCCAATTTGTTTCCCGGCTTGACATGCACTACACACCCTATCTTTCTCAAATTGAACATTTGTTAGTCCAAGGATGTGATCGTGCTTTAGAAGTTTGTGAAGATTCCTCATACCAACATGGGCTAGCCTCCGATGCCAAAGCCACCCCGTGTTGGACTTAGCCACTAAGCATGTCTCATGTTTGGCTTTAGTTGAGGAAAAATCCACAAGATAAAGCTTTCCCTTGAGAACACCCTTAAAGACTACCAAGGAATCATCCCTTCTAAATACGGTCACATCAACATCGGTAAAAAGACAATTGAATCCCATGGAACATAATTGAGAAACAGACAATAGATTGTAATTTAGAGATTTTACCAAGAGGACGTTGGAAATGGAAAGGTCATTTGAAATTGCAATCTTACCCAATCCAATTACCTTTCCCTTTCCATCGTCCCCGAAGATGATGTTCTCTTGAGAAGTGCCATTTGGATCAAGAGATGAAAACATTGATTCTTCTCCGGTCATATGATTAGTGCAACCACTATCAATCACCCAACTTCTTCCACCGGAGACATATTCCTACAAGAGATCAATTTCTAGTTTTAGGTACCCATACTTGCTTGGGTCCTCTCATGTTAGTAACAAGTGCCTTAGGCACCCAAAGCACTCTCTTGATAGAAATATTTTTACCCCTTGGGCCAACATACTTAGCAACAACACGACCACTAGCGTTCTTCCTAAGATCATAAGATGCATCAAAAAAACAATGAGAAGCATTATCATTAGGAAGGATACATTTGGCCTTAATAAAGTTGCTAAGACATTGGGGCTTCTTGATCATCACACTCTTGTCCACCCTTCCTTTAGGTGGAGGAACATACCCAAGACTTTCATGGTTGAAGTTGTCCCTTTGATAGCCTAGGTACTCCTTTAGGGCCTTACTACCCATATGGCACTTAAGTAAGCCATTATGAAGGAGTCCCATAAGCTTCTCGTTTTGCTTTTGCAAAGCACTCAAAGAAGTAGAGTTAGTAGCACAAGCTTCAATATCAATATCTTTGCACCTCACACATGGTTCATTGCTTGGGACAATTTTGGAGCACGATGCCTCGCTAGGGAGAGAGACACTATTCTTTAAGGTTTCGAACTTCTCTTCAAGAGAGAGGTAAACTTTGTCCAATTCATCTACTCTCTCTTGAAGTTGAGCGTTCGCCACCTCAAGATTAGCATGAGACTCTTTGGTTTGCTTGTAAAGCCGTACCAAAGCCTCATTTTTCTCTCTCCTTAGCAAGTTCACTCTTGAGTTCATGAGACCGCTCTTTCTCACGAATGAGCAATTCCTCTTGCCTCTCAAGAGTTGAATATTGATTCTCAATTGTCCCAAGCAACTCACTCAAGTGTGGTATGGATTCCTTGGCTATGGATTTGAACAACTCATCCTCAACATCTTCCTCCTCATCACTAACAAGATCAACATTAAATGACTTGAGGGCAGAGGGTACCTTAGGCTCCTTTGCCATGAGGCAAATGGGAGCATCCTCATCACTTGAGTAGTTGAAGAGTCTCGGTGGTGATGAAGGTTTGACGGCGAACGTGGCAACTCCTTCTTCATCACTTGAGCTTGACTCGGAGTCGGAGCCGAAGATCATCCCAAGGTGAGTTTGGCCATAGCGATCATGCTTGCTATGCTTGTGCTTCTCCTTCTTCTCAAGCTTCTTATTGTCTTTCTTGAAGTGGGGGCAATCCTTGATGTGGGGGCAATCCGCAATGAAGTGCCCGGGCTCTTTGCACACATAGCACAACCTTGCGGAGTGTCTTCCACTTGACTTGTTGGAGGAATGCTTGGACGAACTTCCCTTGAAGAAGCCGCTTTGCTTCATGAACTTGTCGAACTTCTTGACGAAGAGAGCCATCTCTTCATCATCGATCTCCGCCTTGCTCTTGCTTTTGCGACTCTGTTCTTCTTCTTCCTTCGCCTTCAATGCCAAGTTTTCCTTCTTGATGCTTGTGGTTAAGGTTTGGTTGATGTATTGGATGACCTCCTTGGACTCTTGCTCGAGCATGTCATGGGCAAGGATACGTCCGAGCAAGTCATGAGGTGTGAGGGTCTTGTAGTCCGGACGCTCACGAATGATGGTCACCAAGGTAGAGTTCCTTGGAGTGATTGCCTGAACCATCTTCTTGACCACAACCTCATCGGTCATGTCCTTGGAGCCAAGTCCCTTGATCTCATTAACGATCTTGCTCAATCGATCATACATGTCGCTTGGGCTCTCACCATCCAACATCACAAACCGCTCAAATTGCCCCTTGAGAATCTCCACCATGGACTCGCGAACACTATCCGTGCCTTCATGCAAATTCCGAAGCGTGTCCCAAATCACTTTGGCACTCTCAATGCCGTCCACACGGTTGAACTCACTTCCACTCAAGGCGCTAAGAATTGCATTAGCGGCTTGAGCGTTCTTGTGCTCGTTCTCGTCGTTCTCCTTGGTGGGTTCCTCGGGATTCTGCAAAACATAGCCTTTTTCGACTATTCTCCAAATCAAAGGGTTAATAGATTTCAAATGCATCTTCATCTTATGTTTCCAAGCGGCATAGTCCGTACCATTGAAGTACGGAGCTTTGCCGCTATAGGTGCTCACATAAGATGTAGATGTGGAGGGATAGTCATAAGGAAACGTAGCTCCCTTATCACCATCCTTGCCATTCCCCGTTTGACCCGACATGATCTCTCCAAGCGGTTAAGCCTAATTAGGAGATTAGGCTCTGATACCAATTGAAAGGGTCAATTAGGCCTAGAGGGGGGGGGGTGAATAGGCTAATTTAAAACTTTATGCGGAAGCTAAAACTGAAATAAGGTCAGAAAGTCTGATCCACAGTCAGACTATCCGAAAATATCAGATAGTCTGATGTTGGATCAGACTGTCTGATGTTGGATCAGACCACCAATGAAGCACAACAAGTAGACCTATCACACAAACAAGAGTAAAGCACAAACAACGACTAGATCTATAGCGGCACAATTAAGCAAAGCTAAAAGGAGGATGAAGGGAGATCACCAATGATGAAGTTCACGAAGTTGTTCCTGGAGTTCAAGTACTTGAGGGGATTCTACTCTCCGTTGAGGAGCTCACTAAGAGCCGGGTCTTTGCTAACCCTTTCCTCAAGAGGTTGCACTAAGCACTCCTCCTTCCACTAAGTGACGCAGGAGGCGAGATCCGGCCTTCACCTAGACTGCTAGGTGTCACTCCCGAGCCATCGATTTACGTGTGGTTAGCCGAGAGAAGTTTGTGAAGGCCGGATCTCGCCTTCGCAAGAAAAGAGATCGGATAGTCCGATATTTTAAACCTCCAAGGCAATGAGAAACAGAGAACAAAGTTCCATGAAATTTCGGACTTTCCGTGACATCAGACTATCTGATGTTAAATCGGAATATCTGATATTTTAGAAGCAAAAATTTCGTCCTCAAACAGAGACTCAAGTTCTATGAAATTTCGGAGTCTCTGTATCATCGGACTATCTGATCCGACATCGGATACTCCGATACTTAGAAAAACTCACTCGATAGGATTTTTTCAAATCAAGACAGAGAGTGAAGTTCTGTGAAAAATCGGATAGTTCGATACATCGGATAGTCTGATTTCAAATCGGATAGTCTGATGTTGCTCAAGTAAAACTGCAATAACTTTTTACTCCAAACTCCGATTTCGAAGATCTTAGACTCTATGGAAAGCTAGTTTCGTGGGCTATCAAACCCAACATAAAACATGGTCCAAAACCTTTAAGAGATGTTGAAAAACTTGCAAAGAAACCCGGTGTAAGTGTTGTGACAAGTGAAACAACTCGGGATTGAAATTTTGACTTAGGTTTTTCAACTCACACAAAGATGAAGCATTTTGAGCACTAGTATTCTACTAATAATATGCATGTGGTATCCCTCTTAATAGTACGACATTCCTACGATACAATGTAAGGTAAAAGATACAATATACCATTTGATCATTGCCGCATTGCATCGTGAAGTCGCATTCATGGGGTATGCATCTCATTACAACATGTCGAGGACATAACAACCTTCACATTTGCTTGAATAAAAGTGTTAGTCCTCTCTAATCGCATTGTAATCAATCATCAAAATTATTAGGGGCTTAGATGCACTTTCAGCAGCGATGGTGGCGATGGCGGTCCGGCGAGGTGGCGCGCGTGCGACAGGGAATCCGTCGTGCGGCTCCAGCTCTTCGTCGGCGGGGGGCTGCCTCTTCCCATCCTGTGCACGACAATGGCATGGGCAGGGACGTAGGGCGCCAATTGGGGATTTGAATCCGCCGAGTGTGTATTGATCTGACGATCAGGTTGTGTCATCTGCCCCCTAGAGGGCCTCCTGCCCACCTTATATAGGATGGGGGGCAGGATTACAAGATAGAAACCTTAACCAATACGGTATCGGTTTCCTAAATCTACTTTACAATATTATCAAACCAGGACTTTAGGCCGTTCCGTAATATACAAGGAAACGTAATACCCGAGTCATGATCTATTACATATTCCATAGATATAAGTTATCCCCTATGACTAGTCGGATAACCATGCCGTATGGGTATGGGGTACCCACAATATCCACATGCATGCAAAAGATCAAGCCACATTCCGAGAATCCAAGATATTTAGTTCACTTCTCAACTCACAAAACCTAGCTTCATCTAGAGGCTTGGTGAAGATATCCGCCAATTGTTTGTCGGTTCTCACATGTTGGATGTCTATGTCGCCTCTTGTGGAATGGTCTCTCAAGAAATGGTGGCAAATATCTATATGTTTGGTTCGGGAATGTTGGACAGGATTATTGGCTATCTTAATGGCGCTCTCATTGTCACATAGGAGTGGGATTTTGGACACATTGAGGCCATAGTCTCTCAAGGTTTGCTTCATCCAAAGAAGTTGAGCACAACAACTCCCCGCCGAAATGTATTCCGCTTCGGCGGTGGATAGGGCGACGAAGTTTTGCTTCTTGGAAGACCAAGAAACAAGGGACCTACCCAAGAATTGGCAAGTACCCGATGTGCTTTTCCTATCCACTTTGCACCTGGCATAATCCGCATCGGCATAACCATTGAGATCAAACCTCGCTCCCTTAGGATACCAAAGACCAAGATTAGGTGTGTGCACTAAATATCTAAGAATTCTCTTCACGGCCACAAGGTGACACTCCTTCGGAGCGGCTTGAAATCTTGCACACATGCACACACTAAGCATAATATTGGGCCTAGATGCACAAAGGTAAAGGAGTGAGCCAATGATGGAACGGTATACCTTTTGGTCGACGCCTTTACCTTGCTCGTTGAGGTCGAGGTGGCCATTTGATGGCATGGGAGTGTGGATTGGCTTCGCATTCTCCATTCCAAACTTCTTGAGCATGTCCTTTAAATACTTTGTTTGGCAAATGAAAGTTCCTTCCTTGAGTTGCTTGATTTGAAGGCCGAGGAAGAACTTCAATTCACCCATCATGGATATCTCAAAACGCTTGGTCATCATCCTACTAAACTCTTCACTAAAAGACTTGTTAGTAGAACCAAATATAATGTCATCGACATATATTTGGCACACAAAAATATCATTATCATGTCTTTTAGTAAAAAGAGTTGAATCGGCTTTTCCCGATCTCAAAGCCGTTTTTCACAAGAAAATTGCGAAGACACTCATACCAAGCTCTAGGGGCTTGCTTAAGCCCGTAGAGTGCCTTGTGGAGCTTGTACACGTGGTTGGGATATTTTGGATCCTCGAAGCCCGGTGTTTGCTCCACGTATACCAACTCGTTGATAGGCCCGTTGAGGAAGGTGCTTTTGACATCCATTTGATATAGCTTAAAATTGAGATTAGTAGCAAAAGCAAGCAATATGCGAATTGACTCAAGTCTAGCTACCGGCGCAAAAGTTTCACCGAAATCTAATCCTTCGATTTGGGTGAACCCTTGCGCCACTAACCTCGCCTTGTTCCTTATCATGACCCCGGCCTCGTCTTGCTTGTTGCGAAAGATCCACTTTGTGCCAATCACATTTTGCCGAGGTCGCTCCACCAAAGTCCACACTTCATTCCAGGTGAAATTGTTCAACTCCTCTTGCATCGCCATCACCCAATCCGGATCATTAAGAGCTTCTTCCACCCTTAGAGGTTCAAGAGAAGACATAAACGAGTAATGCTCACAAAAATTTGCAATATGAGAACGAGTGGATATTTCCTTGTTGATGTCTCCTAAGATGTCGGTGAGGTGATCTCGTTGGATACTTTGGTGGATTCTTGGATGAGCTAGATTTATCGAAGAGGGTGGCACTTGCTCGCCTTCTTCACCTCGATCCAAGCTTGAAGTAGAGGGATCGTCGGCTTGGGTCGATGTAGGTGGCTCCACTTGTGTTGAGGAAGAGGCCCCTTGTTATGGCTCCCTAGGACATACGTCTCCAAGAGCCAACCTTTTGATTGCTTCGCTAGGGTCCTCCTCTTCACCTAACACATGTGAGTCAACTTGCTCTACTTGAGAGCCGTTAGTTTTGTCAAATGTCACATCACGCGCAATCTCAACAATACCAGAGGTTTTGTTGAAAACGCGGTATGCGCACTCATTTGACCCATATCCAAGCAAGAACCCCTCATCCACTTTAGGAGCAAACTTTGAGGATCTAGCCTTCTTATTAAGAATATAGCACTTACTACCGAAAACACGAAAGTAAGAGACATTTGGTTTGTTACCGGTAAGAAGCTCATAGGGAGTCTTCTTAAGAAGGCGGTGAAGATAGAGGCGGTTGATGGCGTGACATGCGGTGTTGACGGCTTCGGCCCAAAAGCGGTTCGATGTCTTGTATTCGTCCAACATTGTCCTCGCCATCTCGATGAGAGTCTGATTCTTCCTCTCGGCTACTCCATTTTGTTGAGGTGAGTATGGAGCCGAGAACTCGTGCTTGATGCCTTCTTCATCAAGGAAACTCTCGATGCACGTGTTCTTGAACTCCTTGCCGTTGTCGCTTCGAATGTTCTTGATCTTGAGGTCAAACTCGTTTTGGGCTCTTCTTGCAAACTTCTTGAAGATTGCTTGTGTCTCACTCTTGTCATGCAAGAAGAACACCCACGTGAAGCGTGAAAAGTCATCAACAATAACAAGACCATATTTGTTACCTCCAATGCTTAGATAAGCAATTGGCCCGAAGAGGTCCATGTGAAGAAGCTCCAACGGTCTTGTAGTAGTCATTACGTTCTTGACCGGGTGATGTGCTCCAATTTGTTTCCCGGCTTGACATGCACTACACACCCTATCTTTCTCAAATTGAACATTTGTTAGTCCAAGGATGTGATCGTGCTTTAGAAGTTTGTGAAGATTCCTCATACCAACATGGGCTAGCCTCCGATGCCAAAGCCACCCCGTGTTGGACTTAGCCACTAAGCATGTCTCATGTTTGGCTTTAGTTGAGGAAAAATCCACAAGATAAAGCTTTCCCTTGAGAACACCCTTAAAGACTACCAAGGAATCATCCCTTCTAAATACGGTCACATCAACATCGGTAAAAAGACAATTGAATCCCATGGAACATAATTGAGAAACAGACAATAGATTGTAATTTAGAGATTTTACCAAGAGGACGTTGGAAATGGAAAGGTCATTTGAAATTGCAATCTTACCCAATCCAATTACCTTTCCCTTTCCATCGTCCCCGAAGATGATGTTCTCTTGAGAAGTGCCATTTGGATCAAGAGATGAAAACATTGATTCTTCTCCGGTCATATGATTAGTGCAACCACTATCAATCACCCAACTTCTTCCACCGGAGACATATTCCTACAAGAGATCAATTTCTAGTTTTAGGTACCCATACTTGCTTGGGTCCTCTCATGTTAGTAACAAGTGCCTTAGGCACCCAAAGCACTCTCTTGATAGAAATATTTTTACCCCTTGGGCCAACATACTTAGCAACAACACGACCACTAGCGTTCTTCCTAAGATCATAAGATGCATCAAAAAAACAATGAGAAGCATTATCATTAGGAAGGATACATTTGGCCTTAATAAAGTTGCTAAGACATTGGGGCTTCTTGATCATCACACTCTTGTCCACCCTTCCTTTAGGTGGAGGAACATACCCAAGACTTTCATGGTTGAAGTTGTCCCTTTGATAGCCTAGGTACTCCTTTAGGGCCTTACTACCCATATGGCACTTAAGTAAGCCATTATGAAGGAGTCCCATAAGCTTCTCGTTTTGCTTTTGCAAAGCACTCAAAGAAGTAGAGTTAGTAGCACAAGCTTCAATATCAATATCTTTGCACCTCACACATGGTTCATTGCTTGGGACAATTTTGGAGCACGATGCCTCGCTAGGGAGAGAGACACTATTCTTTAAGGTTTCGAACTTCTCTTCAAGAGAGAGGTAAACTTTGTCCAATTCATCTACTCTCTCTTGAAGTTGAGCGTTCGCCACCTCAAGATTAGCATGAGACTCTTTGGTTTGCTTGTAAAGCCGTACCAAAGCCTCATTTTTCTCTCTCCTTAGCAAGTTCACTCTTGAGTTCATGAGACCGCTCTTTCTCACGAATGAGCAATTCCTCTTGCCTCTCAAGAGTTGAATATTGATTCTCAATTGTCCCAAGCAACTCACTCAAGTGTGGTATGGATTCCTTGGCTATGGATTTGAACAACTCATCCTCAACATCTTCCTCCTCATCACTAACAAGATCAACATTAAATGACTTGAGGGCAGAGGGTACCTTAGGCTCCTTTGCCATGAGGCAAATGGGAGCATCCTCATCACTTGAGTAGTTGAAGAGTCTCGGTGGTGATGAAGGTTTGACGGCGAACGTGGCAACTCCTTCTTCATCACTTGAGCTTGACTCGGAGTCGGAGCCGAAGATCATCCCAAGGTGAGTTTGGCCATAGCGATCATGCTTGCTATGCTTGTGCTTCTCCTTCTTCTCAAGCTTCTTATTGTCTTTCTTGAAGTGGGGGCAATCCTTGATGTGGGGGCAATCCGCAATGAAGTGCCCGGGCTCTTTGCACACATAGCACAACCTTGCGGAGTGTCTTCCACTTGACTTGTTGGAGGAATGCTTGGACGAACTTCCCTTGAAGAAGCCGCTTTGCTTCATGAACTTGTCGAACTTCTTGACGAAGAGAGCCATCTCTTCATCATCGATCTCCGCCTTGCTCTTGCTTTTGCGACTCTGTTCTTCTTCTTCCTTCGCCTTCAATGCCAAGTTTTCCTTCTTGATGCTTGTGGTTAAGGTTTGGTTGATGTATTGGATGACCTCCTTGGACTCTTGCTCGAGCATGTCATGGGCAAGGATACGTCCGAGCAAGTCATGAGGTGTGAGGGTCTTGTAGTCCGGACGCTCACGAATGATGGTCACCAAGGTAGAGTTCCTTGGAGTGATTGCCTGAACCATCTTCTTGACCACAACCTCATCGGTCATGTCCTTGGAGCCAAGTCCCTTGATCTCATTAACGATCTTGCTCAATCGATCATACATGTCGCTTGGGCTCTCACCATCCAACATCACAAACCGCTCAAATTGCCCCTTGAGAATCTCCACCATGGACTCGCGAACACTATCCGTGCCTTCATGCAAATTCCGAAGCGTGTCCCAAATCACTTTGGCACTCTCAATGCCGTCCACACGGTTGAACTCACTTCCACTCAAGGCGCTAAGAATTGCATTAGCGGCTTGAGCGTTCTTGTGCTCGTTCTCGTCGTTCTCCTTGGTGGGTTCCTCGGGATTCTGCAAAACATAGCCTTTTTCGACTATTCTCCAAATCAAAGGGTTAATAGATTTCAAATGCATCTTCATCTTATGTTTCCAAGCGGCATAGTCCGTACCATTGAAGTACGGAGCTTTGCCGCTATAGGTGCTCACATAAGATGTAGATGTGGAGGGATAGTCATAAGGAAACGTAGCTCCCTTATCACCATCCTTGCCATTCCCCGTTTGACCCGACATGATCTCTCCAAGCGGTTAAGCCTAATTAGGAGATTAGGCTCTGATACCAATTGAAAGGGTCAATTAGGCCTAGAGGGGGGGGGGGTGAATAGGCTAATTTAAAACTTTATGCGGAAGCTAAAACTGAAATAAGGTCAGAAAGTCTGATCCACAGTCAGACTATCCGAAAATATCAGATAGTCTGATGTTGGATCAGACTGTCTGATGTTGGATCAGACCACCAATGAAGCACAACAAGTAGACCTATCACACAAACAAGAGTAAAGCACAAACAACGACTAGATCTATAGCGGCACAATTAAGCAAAGCTAAAAGGAGGATGAAGGGAGATCACCAATGATGAAGTTCACGAAGTTGTTCCTGGAGTTCAAGTACTTGAGGGGATTCTACTCTCCGTTGAGGAGCTCACTAAGAGCCGGGTCTTTGCTAACCCTTTCCTCAAGAGGTTGCACTAAGCACTCCTCCTTCCACTAAGTGACGCAGGAGGCGAGATCCGGCCTTCACCTAGACTGCTAGGTGTCACTCCCGAGCCATCGATTTACGTGTGGTTAGCCGAGAGAAGTTTGTGAAGGCCGGATCTCGCCTTCGCAAGAAAAGAGATCGGATAGTCCGATATTTTAAACCTCCAAGGCAATGAGAAACAGAGAACAAAGTTCCATGAAATTTCGGACTTTCCGTGACATCAGACTATCTGATGTTAAATCGGAATATCTGATATTTTAGAAGCAAAAATTTCGTCCTCAAACAGAGACTCAAGTTCTATGAAATTTCGGAGTCTCTGTATCATCGGACTATCTGATCCGACATCGGATACTCCGATACTTAGAAAAACTCACTCGATAGGATTTTTTCAAATCAAGACAGAGAGTGAAGTTCTGTGAAAAATCGGATAGTTCGATACATCGGATAGTCTGATTTCAAATCGGATAGTCTGATGTTGCTCAAGTAAAACTGCAATAACTTTTTACTCCAAACTCCGATTTCGAAGATCTTAGACTCTATGGAAAGCTAGTTTCGTGGGCTATCAAACCCAACATAAAACATGGTCCAAAACCTTTAAGAGATGTTGAAAAACTTGCAAAGAAACCCGGTGTAAGTGTTGTGACAAGTGAAACAACTCGGGATTGAAATTTTGACTTAGGTTTTTCAACTCACACAAAGATGAAGCATTTTGAGCACTAGTATTCTACTAATAATATGCATGTGGTATCCCTCTTAATAGTACGACATTCCTACGATACAATGTAAGGTAAAAGATACAATATACCATTTGATCATTGCCGCATTGCATCGTGAAGTCGCATTCATGGGGTATGCATCTCATTACAACATGTCGAGGACATAACAACCTTCACATTTGCTTGAATAAAAGTGTTAGTCCTCTCTAATCGCATTGTAATCAATCATCAAAATTATTAGGGGCTTAGATGCACTTTCAGCAGCGATGGTGGCGATGGCGGTCCGGCGAGGTGGCGCGCGTGCGACAGGGAATCCGTCGTGCGGCTCCAGCTCTTCGTCGGCGGGGGGCTGCCTCTTCCCATCCTGTGCACGACAATGGCATGGGCAGGGACGTAGGGCGCCAATTGGTATACAGACAAAAAATTTTCGTGTAACAATTGGAAAATTATGTATTTTTTAAGTAGTTAAGATATTTAAAAATAAAATAATGAGCAAGTTAGACAGTAGTTGGACAAGTTTGTCTCGTTTTTCACGTGCACGCTTCCCAAACTACTAAACGGAATGTTTTTTTAAAAGATTTTCTATAAAAAATTGCTTTAAAAAATCATATTAATTCTTTTTTAATTTAAAATAGTTAATACTCAATTAAATATGCGCTAATGCCTCATCTCGTTTTGTGTATTTTTTTAATCTTCTCTTTTCCTCCCCTCTTTTATTCACCGCTTCTTTTCTCGATATCTCTCCCCCACTATAGTTATTTTATTTTTTCTCTTCCCCTGTCGATCTCTCCAAAGGCTCGGTCCAGAAAGTTCCCTCTTTTTCTCGTCTTCTCCGCCCTCTTCCGATCCCCTTCTGTCTCCTGCCTCCTTCCTCTCGATCCCCTTCTTTGTCTCCTTCCCCTTCACAAATTCCATCACAAGCAGCAAGATCTTGACCTAGCACTCATGGATCAAGTGAGCAGCTGTATCGTGAGCCTCAGATCCAGTGCTAGCAGTAGGAATAGATCAGTATTACGGCGGTATTGGCGGTGGAGCTCACGAATGGCCAACGGAATGGCGAGCCTGTAGGAGGGGCGGAGGCGGCCGGCCAGACCTCGCCTCCGCCAGATCCGGCGGCGTGGAGGCGGCTACGGCCCAGTGGGGGCGGGAGGGGAGGCGGCCGACTGGACCTCGCCACTGCCAAATCCGGTGGCGTGGAGGCGGCTGCAGCCCGGATGGCGTGGAGGAGGTGGGCCAGGCCTCGCCTCCGCGATATCCGGCGGTATGGAGGCGGCTGCGGCCCGATGCGGGCGGGAGAGGCGGCGGCGTCGTCCCTCTCTCTCTCTCTTTCTTCGGCGGATGGCATGGTGGTGGCGAAGGTTCATGTGTGTTCATGTGTGGTTCCCCTCCCATGGTGACGTCGTCGTCTCTCCCCCTCCGCCGCGGCAGCGCTGCTCCCCCTCCCCCTCCCACGGTGGCTGGCTGCGGCAAGCGGCAAGAGGGGAGGCGGCGGGCAGGGGCGGCGCCCTCCCCTCCATAGGATCTAGTGGAGGAGAGGCAGCGGTGGCGCGGCGTCCCAGCAGGCGGCGCCTCTCTCCCTCAGCCGCGGCGGCGCTGCTTGTCACGCCCGAAAATTCACTAGTAATTTCCGAACTTATTTGTGTATAAAATCCTCGTCCAGGAATCAGCCGAGGTACACAAACTGACAATTTAATATACAGATTCATCAAATTAACTAAAACGATAAATACTTACTTATGAGGCACTTAGTCCTCATCAAGAAGAAAATTGCAGCGGAAAATAAAATCTAGCGAAGCTCCGGCTCCACTCCCACAGGCAGCTCAACTGGGGTATAAGCCAAATGTCGTCTCCTTCTGGATCCTTTTTCTTCAACTGAGGTTGATTGATTATTGCAAGAATGAGCATATGACATACTCAACAAGCCACACAGCAAATATGCAAGTGCACAAGGATACCAAAGGATGGCATAATATAGGCTCATTTGCAAAAGCAGCATTTAGCAAAACATTTAAGAGAAGTAAAACAGTGGAGTAATTAATCAGAAATTTTAATCAACACTGAACAACACACCCATGCTGCACAGGCCCAACCATCCTGAACAACCATACCCGGCTGTACAGATCTAACTCCAAACCAGGAGCTAAGCAAATTATTACCAGGTATAACATCCATAATTATTGTGAGAGGTGTGGGACTAATCACGAAAAACATTGTTCAACCCGCCCATAACCGCGGGCACGGCTATTCGAATAGTTTTACTCTAGCCAGAGGTGTACCACTGTACCCACAAGACACACCCCACATCATGTCACCATGTGCCTCAATACCACCACGGTACCTCGGAAAGGAGTTGTGACAATACCCCTTGCACAACATAACCCATTACAGCGTACCTTTCCTGGATCATAATCACCCCCTTATAAACAAGGCATGGACTCCCCAGCGACCCCCGTGGACTTCTCGCCACTTCTCAGTCTGGCGCACTATAATGAATCACGCTACACAAAAGATAAAGCCGTTGCCCACGCTGGCTTGTGGTTGGCACGATAAATGTTTCACAACAGTAGCTCGCGAACCGGTCCTTAATTGTCATGAGCACGACTCTCAAAACCATGTGCTCACAACCCACCATTATCAAGTTTTAGTTGGCAAGTAATTAATTAACCAATCACGATTAACCATCGTGAACTATCATTAAACCATCCTTAAATAATAGTGAATAATAAGTTATCCCAATAGTGTGCTAATGTTTCTAGTCATGGCTAAGCAATCATATCTAATATCTAGCTGAACCAATATATATAGCTCAACTAGTCAAGTTATAATAACCCAAGGTATCAAGGAATAAAGTAATCAATGCAAACAGGCCATAACAAAGGAATAGATTCACACCACTCAGTGACATTCGAAAATAAATGCACAGTTGAAATAAATAGAGAATTTAAATATAGGATCAACATGCTCAAAGGATTGTGTTTAGGATCTGTGTGACTTGCCTTGCAATAATCAGTCTTCAATTAATCTTCTGAACACTCCTGACGCACTCACGAACCTTCGCAACGACGGAAACGACAAGCTAACACGCAAAACGAAGAAAAAGACTAATAAAAACCAAATAAACAGTACATATAAAGTAAACAAACATGTAGATCATGATTTTAGATGAATTTAGCAACTTGAACCACTCAAAACCGAGTTACGATGATTTAGTTATGAATTTCCGAAGATTTAATCTATTAGAAAAACAGGAAAAAGAAAAACGATGATGACGTCATGATGACCTCATCACTGGCCGGACCAAGATGGCGACCTCGCCGGAGATTGGATGGTCGGCTGCGACTTTGGAGGACATGTACACGTAGAGGACGACGAGACGAACCCAACGGTACTCACCCTCGAACCAAACGACGAACGACGACGACCGGCGACGAGGTCAAGCGGCGGCGCGGCTTCGGTCGACGGCGGCGACGGGGCTCCGGTGACCGGCGGCGAAGAAGGACGGGCGGCCGGGCTTCCTCACTCCTCGGCGCACCTCTTGGCGGCGGCGGCAAGACGCGGATGGAGCTCGGCCGGCGACGACGGTGGGGCGGAGCACGTGGCGGCGGCGCTACGAGGCACGGGAGACCACGGGAGAGGGGGCAAACGAAAGAGGACTAGGGGTCCTATTTATAGCCTTGGATTGAAGAGATCGGACTCCTCCCGCAAGAAATCGATCCGGGAAATCAAAAACTCGGTTTTGGAGATAAACTCGAAAACGAGTTCGATTCGGATAAGATACTCAACGATTAGCTCCGATTTTTGGGGTAAAGATAGAGGAGGATAAGAGGATTATTTCCCCTCAAAAAAATTGGAAAAAAGGAGCAACGGGGAGGCGAGATTTGGAAGGAAGAGGCGGCGGCACTGTGCATGGCACGGCTGGCTCGGGCTCTGCCTGAGTTGGAAGATGAACAGTAGCGCAGGGAGGAAAAGTAGACTTTTCTGGCTGGGCTGAGAGGAGAGGAGGCGGCTCAGGTTGGGCCGGCGGAAGAGAGAGGAAGGAAAGGAAGGAATGGGCCGAAAATGGCCTAAGCTGAGGAGGAGGATTTTATTACTTTCCCAATTAAAATAATCACTTAAATGATCTTTAAATTATTAAAAATACTTCCAATGCTCAATTAATTTCAAGAAAAATCCTGAAAATACTTGGACACTCAAAGTACTTAACAAAATTACAATTAGACCATTTAATGATTAATTTAATATGTGAGTAATTACTGAAATGCTCTTTGTATGATTAAAAATTAGGAATTGAGCTCCGAAAAATCCGAGAAAATTTCAGAGAGTTGACTTAATCATGGAGAATTTAATAAAAATTAAATCCATCCATGCTTTATATTTAGGAAATTTTATTTCCCACATTTAACTTCACTTGTAAATTAAAGATCATTTAATATAAATTCTATTATTAATTTATTAAATAATTTATAAATCCTGAAACAAAAATCAGGATGTGACACCGCTCCCCCTCCCCCACCGGCGGCGGAGCCGTTCCCCCTCCTGTGGTGGCGGGCAGGGACGGCGCCCTCCTCTCCTCCGGATCTAGCGGGAGGGGAGGCAGCGGCGGCCTGGTGTCCCTGCGACCACGGCGGTGACGGCGGCACCCTCCCCTTCCAACGTCGGTGTTTTTGTGCTTGTGATGTTCCTGTGTTGTCGTTGTTGTTGATGAAATATGTTCTTGTGATCCTGTAGTAGTGTTTTCTCTAGGATTTTGTGATGATTCCGATTTGTATTTGGATTGAGATTAAAATTTTGTTTTTGGATTGGATTGGATTGGAATTGGATGTGGGATTTGGAGAGGAGGTGCGCGTGGGGTTATGGAGGGACGGAAAATCGGTGTGATGACCGGAAAAATCCAAATATTTATATTAGTTATAGATTAACAGATCGCTTTTAATGCAATATACTCCCTCCGTCCTAAAATATAAGGGATTTTGGTTAGATGAGATCTGTCCTGATTCGTACTATTCGGATGTGTCCCATCCAACCAAAATCCCTTATATTTCGGGACGGAGGGGTAGGTAATAACATATGGCCGTTTTAGTGAATGTTATAGGAAAATTATACATTTCTCCATTTTTTATGTACACGCTTTAAGGAGCACCGAAGAAACTTCTAAATTGTAATTATCAGTTGTACATTTATTTCTTGCCATCCCTTCTAATATAGTGAAAAGTAGTACAGAGAGTCAGGGATGATCCGATCAGTCAGGCTAATTATGTTTTTCTATTAAACATCTTTCTATGTTTGTGATTTTGATGCCCTATAAGATTAGGTCTCTTGTTAAGCGTTTTTCAATGGTGTTTTCATTCAGGTGCCCTACAAGATTAAACCATGTTATTTCCTTCACCTAGCACAAAACTGAGCAACAAAACCTTCCGTTGTACTTCCTCCGTCCCAAAATATAACAACTTTCAGCACTTAGAATTTGTTCCAAAATTTAACAACTTCTTCACCAACATTCCCTTTCCAACCAATCACAACTCTCCACCATTCAATTTCCCCACCTACCTCCACTTCTCAACCAATCACAACCCCTTCCATTTAATTTTACCTACTTTTTTAATAACCACGTCGAACTCTAAAACTTCTTATATTCTAGAACAGAGGTATTTGAATTGACTTTTGTCTAGATAAAATATGATATGCATGTAAATTTAATAAATATACTACTGATATGAACCATATTATCACAGAGATACTTATTTGTTTTGGTTCTTTTGGATATGCTGCAGTTATCTTGATATTTATAACTTTATTTTGAAATCACCCCATTTGTAACAATGTAATGTGTCATCTTTAATTTCAGAACAGCATATAAATTCTTTTCTATGTTAGATACTTTTTGGAGATGAGATTTTTCATGATCATGTACGATATTGAAGTTGAAGCTGTGAACACTGCTGCTGTTGGAAAGAATGCTTGCACTACTTATGATTAGCTGTTCTCAATTCTTCGTGGCTTAACGTTGTCAGATAGAATTGTAGCCAGAATCAGCTAGTTTTATTGTCAATAAAAAAAATTACATAGTAGAAAAATACTTTCGAATTAGGAGTACCTATGTGGACTTTTGTGGCCCTCCATGTGAGACATGTTTGTCATTTATTGATATATATACATATGCATATATGTATATGTATATATATACGTATATGCGTATATATGCGTGTATAGACGTATATATGCGTTTATACGAGCGTACATGCACGTACACGCATGTATACGCGTATATATTTATTTAACTACATAGAGATCTGATTTTGGGGTCAACTGGTACATTGAAACAAAACGAGGATTCAAGAGTATTAACAAATTACCTTTTAGAGCATGTTTGTTCTTTATGCAGCTATATTAGTGAGTTGCTGAAGCCTTGTAGACTATTATGTTGTTATGTAATGCTTTTATCCTTTCATACAAGCAGCGTTTTGCTGGAAACTTATCTGATTTTTATAACAATTTAGTCTGTTTTCAGATCTTATTTCACAAATGGACCCCTGAGAAAACTAATTGCAGGAATGGACCCTTGGCTCTGCGCCAACCTCATACGTGCTGACTGCTGTGCTATAATGTCCCAGGCTCCAAGCGGCACTAACATTGCCCCTGAGCTCTTGTTTTTTCCATGTCATCAGAGGTCACTGCCAACATTCTTGGGCACTGACACCCAGTAAAAACAATGGAAATGTCATGTGGGGATGCCATTATCAGATGCGTGCAAGGAGGCTGGATGCACAGGAGTTGGAGCAGGAGTTTAGCTACAGATTGGTTTCCTGTGTTAGGCATATCTAAATATAGTTTGTTAGAGTTAAAATGTTAAATTCCAAAGTTGGAATACTTTTATGTCCTTTAGGATTGAGTCAAATCTATGGAGTCAGGCTATTTAGTCTTGTGTTGAAAAGTTTTGGGCAATCAGAAATAATACAATCTATGTCTCATCTCTATTTTTCACCTCCTTACAGTTAGCACGTCCCTACATGATAGGAAGTTCTAACACAAAAGCAATGATACAAAACAAAAGCAATGATAAAAAGTAGTAAGGGATTTTGTCTCTCACGTAAGGAACCGGGGTTCGAACCTTGGTCTCCTGGTTGAGAGGCAAATCGCTTACCACATTCCTAGCGTAGTCTTTATTTCACGTAGCTCAGCACATCTTTTAAGTGGTGCAGAGGTGACCTCCAATGACATGGCAAACTCCAAGGGTCCACCTCAGTCCTCAGATAATAGCTCAGCACAAATGTTTGTAGAGTTGAGACATTATGGGCCTGTTTGGGGAGCTTCTAGCTGGGGCAGCTTCTGCTAGAATCAGAAGCTCCACCAAATAGTCCAGCTTTTGGTCCAGATTCTGAGAAGCTATAGTTGTAGAATGCAGAAAATGAACTTGGTACCTTCATGGTTGGCTCTGAGGCAAGGGCCCTTTTCTGTAATTAGTTCTCCGAAAGGTTGGTTTATGAAATAGTAAATTGAAACTTCATTGGAACTTATTATCGAAGTTATTTTAATTTTTGGTCTGATTGGGGACACTTCTCTGCAATCATATTCATGTCACTTTTTGTTTCAGAAAACATTTATGTTGCTTGAACAATATGCTGTCTAAGAATTATTTAGTAGTACTTTTCCTATCACAAAGATCATGTACTCAGATAATTTTAACTCTATTTGTTTTCCCCTTTGTGACGTTAGTGAAACACTGAAATCTATGGTCTATGGATGATAATCTTATCTGAAGTTAATAAGTTATACATTGGTTCATATATAAATTTTTTAGCGGAATTGGGGATCATGTGTTGACAACGGAATTTTGCATCATACTCGGAGAAGGAAGAGTCGAGGCGGATTTGGTGCGAAATTGAGTAGGATTGGGAGTCGACTGTGCATCGGCTGAATACAGAGTTGGAAACAGACTTGGGGCCTGTTTGGGAGCTTAAGATTCTGAGAAGTAGCTGCTGAGAAGCTAGCTGGTGAGAATCTAGATAAGCTGGGAAACTCAGCTTCTGGCTTCTAGTTCATTTTCCAGATTCTTGGATAAAAATCTGGAATGTTTAGGGGAGCTTCTGGCAGCTGGAGATTATAGGAGAAGCTGCAGCTGCTACAAGCTCCCCCAAACAGGGCCTAGCCGATATGGCAGGTAGCTGATACAACTCGACTTGGGCTCGGTTTGGGCATAGATTGGAATAACTGATATTTCCATAAAGAGATTGAGCTCGTTTGGCAATTGTATATAATTATGATATTTATGTCGGTTTGAATTAGAGATATGGCAAAGTCTGCCGTATGTATTTGTTTGTATTTTATATTTAGGAAAGTTTTGAGATGTGTCCGTGATGGACAAGTTTTGTAATCAGGGTATAAATATAAACCCCAGAGCATTGTAATAAGGGATCGAATCCAATCAATATAACTTTTGGCGCATCGTCACCTTTTTGTACTTTTACTTTTTGGCGAGTTCTTGCTTGTGGTAACTATTGGGGCAATTATATTGTTTTAGATGTATTATTATTTTATCGTAGTCATTGTTATCATATATCTTAGTTAATCTAGTCTTAGTATCTCGATTTAGTCCTATCAGCTAACACTCGTTTTAGAGTTTATGCCAATATCAACTAATCGTCTTACTAGATTATATTAGTAAGGTATCTATCATCATGCAAAGTGTTTAATTTATTGATTATTTAGACTTTATGCTTTTCTTTCCATACTTTGCGATGCCTTGTCCCTAGCCATGCTTAGAATCATCAAAATTAACTTGGAATTAATCATATGTAAGGGTAGTATCGGGGTTTCAGCCGATCTTACATGATAGCGCGGTTTTATGATCTGTTTATGTATATTTGCCACTTATATGATTTGATTGCTTTATATAGATGCATCAAATTAGATTGATCTCGCTCAAACTTCATATCTGGTGATCGGTTGCTATTTGATATATTTATGTAGATTGATTTATTTATATAAGTCTATATTGGAGTATTAGCTAGTATAATATCTATCTTTACTCTAAATAATGATCTATTGGCTATTTCTACAATATTATCTTGAAATGATTTATAAAAGCTAAAAATGCAATATTGCAGTCGATAGGGTATATTTAGGGTTTTGCTTTTTATCGACTACCATAAAGCCGCAGCCGATTAGGTTTACCTGTATCGGCTGGGTCTCGACGATACGTCATCGGCTCTATTGGCTGATTGGCTATCATTCATCTAATTATGTTTTCTGTTTCTCTTGCTGGTTGCAGATCAAACCAGCTGGCACGCACTTAACACTAAAGGCAAGCCTTGGACATACACTGGAGTGAAGCAAATCTCCTAGGCCACCATGTTTTGTGTCAATAGCCCCAGAAAGAATATTCCTTCGAAATATTCTTTCCAATAAAAGAAATCATTTTTCATTGGTTTCTAAATACATTTAAACTTCAGAAATCCATATCTTGCAAACAGTAACTCCGTTTGACTCCGTTCAACCTCCATAATTTTTCTAAAATCAAGATCTATCAAATGGCACTACTAGTTTACGATGGTTAGTACTTTCTTTGTAGGGTTTTTGGGTGGTTCTCTTTTATCGGTTGCATAGTGGATATTTCGGATATTCCTCGGATGTGGATTTCTCAAAGATATAGGATTCTAAAAGCATGGCAAGCCACTATGCTTCCCTCCTTGAGCATGTTGAACCCATTTTATAAATGTTTTGTTTATAAATAAAATTGCATGCTAATTATTAAATGCGTACCTAAATGTCACGACCGGAAATAACCCAACGGGCATTCCTTACGTGCGTGCATTATTCCTTGTCCCAGGAGGCAAGGTACACCAAAAGTTGATATAATTCGGAGTTTAACAAGCGGAAGTGTAAATAGTTAATTTATTACATGGGCGGCGAAGGCCCAGCACACACAAAGACAAACGGGAAACAACGGAAGACTAGGGCAACGACCACAGGTACTTGACGGCAGGCACGAGCTAGACACCAAAGCCTTCATCTTCCAGGGGCTCCTCTTCTGGGTTTGGGAAAAATTGAGCAAGACTGAGTACAACCACCGTACTCAACAAGACACACCCACAAGTGCAGAATAATTGCAAGGGAGTACAAGGGAGTTATAATATAAAGGGTTAGGGTTTGCAGTAAACAGCATTTAAAAGGCACTTAGTTGCTCAAAGCTATTTTGTCAGTATGGTCCTAGAGCTATACAATATTATTAAACAAGGCCGTGAACCCACACGAACCTGCCTTAACCCAAGGCCTACGATGATTCAGACAGAACTGGCAACCCGACCCTAGGTCCCAGCTCGTCCCAAGCCAACCCAGGCCAACCATTCCACATTTTAGTTGTTAAACAGGTTTTAAGAATTAAAACACTAACTTGGGTACATTGCTCGGCTTGCCCATAACCGAGGGCGCGGCTATTCGAATAGATTATACTCTGATCAGAGGTGTACATCTTTACCCACAAGACACATCTTCCTCACGTGTAGCCACGTGCCACATACCACCACGGTATACGGACGGAAGACGTGACATAGTTTCCAACCCATCCTAGCCATAGACAAGAGTACCGACCCAATCCCACCTACGGCCGGAACCCCCGGGACAGGTAGGCAGGACTGAGCCCCTAGCAGCAGGACACCGGCCCTGTGCCATGACATCTCGACTACCGGGCCGCAGCTCGTGTAGCCTTCATTTGCCCTAGAGATGTCCATCGACCCCCGACTTCGTCCATCTCCATCCGTGTACTTTTGTTTATAACTAGATTGAGCCACAAACTAAGCCTTACCCACTAGACATGTGGAAGTACGGTAGTGCTTTGCAACAGAGGCCCGAAGACCGGTCCTTATACGGCCGAGGTGCTACTATCAAAACCATGCACCCCGAGCCCAGCCTAAAACCATTTTGGGGATTTTGAATAGAGGGGGCGGTGTGAATCCAATTCCACAATAATCAAACCATTCCATAGTGTCCAGGTGATGAGAAAATTCCAAAGTCTAGAGTTGTAAAACCACCTAATGTTGCCTAATTAATCAGCGAAGCATCTACCTAAAATCATACTAGTGGTACCATGAGTAGAATGTCCACTAGTTGGGGTTTTGTTTATTCCAGGGTGAACAAGGAAATAATAACAATAACAATAATAAGGTCATAACAAAGGTAAATAGGCATGGCTAGATAAAACAGTGATAACGCGGGAATTTAAATAAAGCGATAATGCAATAATTTGAATCAAAATAATTTTATAAACTGGGTTTCAATATGTTCAAGGATGATGTGACTTGCCTTGCTCGCTTTCCCAAACGTCGGCTTCAACTTCCACGAAGAGCGGATCTTCCGAAGCTGCAGCGTCTACACGACCAACGAAAAAAAGAAAAGGCTTTTACTCTAATAAACTCCATATAACAAGTAGTAACAAAGCACAAAAATGGGTTCTTGACTTCTTAAGGAAAAATTAGAGACTTGAACGGTCCAATTCTGAGTTCAAATGGCCAAGATATGGCCATTTGAAGTTTATATGCTCTTTAAATGAATATTTGTGAATTTCTTCATTTAAATTTTAATTAAAAAAAAGGTTTATTGCGTCAGCCGAGGGGAGGGGCGCGCGGACCGGGTCCACGGGAGTGGGGCCCACGCGGCAGCCTCACGGTCCACGGTGGACCGGGCGCACCCGGGCTCACACCGGCCGGCGCCGTGGGTCCCACGCGTTAGCTGCACCCGAGGACGCGGGCGGCCGACGGCCGGGCCCCACTCGGCAGCCGCACGGTGCGCCCGAAAGCGGCCACGCCGGCGCAGCGGCGGGAGGCGGCGCGCCCGCGCCCCTATGGTCGCCGGCGGCCGCCATAGGCACGGCGGAGCGGCGGCCGAGAGAGGGGAGGGAAAGGGGGAAACGAAGCGGTGGTCCACGGCTCACCCCGGGTCGACGGCGACGGCGGAAATGGCGACCGGAGCGGAAGAAGGCGGCGGCGCGGCTCGGGTGGACGGGGGCGACGGTGCTCCGGCGGTCGGCGACCGAAACGGAGAGGTGGACGAGGTCGGCGAGGATGCGGCGAAGCCGAAGGAGGCGGCGCCGAGGTGGGAGGTGGTCCGGGGCGACGACGGCGGCGGACCGGAGCTCGGCGGCGACGGCGGAGAGAGAGAGCGACGGCGCGAGCTCGATTCCGGTGAGGAGACGGTGCGGCAAGGGCGGAAACGGGCGAGGGAGGCGCGGGGAGGGTTTATATAGGGTTGGGAGTGAGAGAGGGCGGCCGGAAGAGGGGGAACGGGCGCGGGAGACCCGGCCGCCATTAATGGCGCCGGCGAGGTTAGGGGAGGGGTTTCCAAACGAATCCGAGGGAGAGAGGGAGGGAAAAATGGGGGGAAAGGGGGAGGGAATCCCGGGGAATAATTCCCCCCTATTGATTGCACGCGGGGACGGCGGGAGGCGGCGGGATTCGCGGCGGCGGCGGCGCTAGGGCGCGGGCGAGGCGGCGGGAGCGGCGGGAGGAAGGGGATGACGGGTGGGCCCCACCCGTCAGCGAGGGTGGCGGGCGGGCCCGCCCGTCAGCGGCGCGCGCGGGGAGGAGGCCGAATGGGCCGCGGGGAGAGGAGAGGGAGGGGGAAGGAGATGGGCCGAGCCGGCCCAAGAGGGAGAGGGAGGGAAAAGGGACTTTTTAGAGCTTTTCTTTTTATAAAACCATTTTAACTTTGTTTATTTCTTAATAATTATTATTTGTGCTCTGAAAATTCCACTAAAATTTATTTACGCATTTTAGGCTTTTAGGAAATATACAAAAATCCTCCAAGCCTTATTTGACTTTTAACTTTGCACATTTTAATTGTTGGAGGCTTTCACACGGATTTTAATTATTCTAGGCATAATTTAGAGGATGTGTTTTAGAGTCGTTTTGGGACGTGACAAACCTACCCCCTTAAACGGAATCTCGACCCCGAGATTCGGAAGAACTGGCGAAGAGATCGGGATGGGCTGCCTTCAGCTCGTCTTCACGCTCCCAAGTAGCTTCTTCCTCAGCGTGGTTGCTCCATTGGACCTTGCAAAAACGGATTACCCGGTTCCTGGTCCTGCGCTCCATGGTGTCCAGGATTTTCACTGGTCTCTCCACGTAGGTCAGGTCTTCGCGAACTTCAATCTGCTCTGAGTCGGCCTGCTCGGACGGCACTCGAAGGCATTTCTTGAGTTGCGACACATGGAACACATCATGCACGTTGCCCAAGGAGGCGGGCAGCTCCAACTGGTAAGCGACTTCTCCGCGTCGAGCAATGATACGGAAAGGACCCACGAACCGATGTGCGAGCTTCCCTTTCGTCTGAAAACTGTGTACACCCTGCAATGGCGTGACCCGAAGGTACACAAAATCATCCACTGCGAATTCCAGATTACGGCGTCGGTTATCTGCATAACTCTTCTGCCGGGACTGTGCCACCTTTAGATTATCCCGAATGGTTCTGACTTTAGCTTCAGCTTCTCTCAGGATATCAGTCCCGAACACTTGGCTTTCCCCAACTTGGTCCCATAATAGCGGTGTCCGGCATTTGCGTCCATACAACGCTTCATAGGGTGCCATTTGTATGCTGGCTTGGTAGCTGTTATTGTAGGAGAACTCGGCATAGGGGAGGCTCTTATCCCAGGTCTTCCCGAAATCTAGGACACATGCACGAAGCATATCTTCTAGGATCTGATTTAGACGCTCGGTCTGTCCATCTGTCTGCGGGTGATACGCGGTGCTGAAATTTAATCAGGTACCCAGCTCTTCTTGGAGCTTCTTCCAAAAGTGAGAGGTGAATTGGCTTCCCCTATCAGATACAATTTTCTTAGGAACGCCATGGAGACTCACGATCCTAGCGAAGTAGAGCTCGGCTAGTTTGTTCCCTCCATAGGTGGTCTTCACAGGAATAAACCGAGCTACCTTGGTTAGTCGGTCCACAACTACCCATATAGAATCATATCCCCCTTGGGTTTTTGGAAGTCCGGTGATGAAATCCATCCCAATTTCATCCCATTTCCATTCTGGTACTTGGAGAGGTTGGAGAAGTCCGGCCGGTCGTTGGTGCTCTGCCTTGACACGCTGACACACATCACAAAGGGCCACGAACTCTGCAATTTCCCGCTTCATACTAACCCACCAGTATTTCTCTTTCAAGTCTAAATACATCTTCGTACTGCCAGGGTGGATGGAATAGGGACTTTCGTGAGCTTCCTGAAGTATCAGCTGTTTAAGTTTTCTGTCATCTGGAACGCATACCCGATTTCTGTTCCATAGGGTTCCTTGTTCATCCTCTGTGAAACCAGCGGCTTTACCCTGTTTCATATTCTTGAGGAGTCCACGCATATCCGGATCGTTCTTCTAAGCCTCGCGGATTTGATCGAGCGGGTAGGCTTGGCTTCCAGCGTAGCCAAGAATCCACGACCAACTATGCTTAGGTTCAAGGCTTCCATCTGTTGATTAAGTTCGGGTGGAATACCACGGACGTCAAGAGTGTTGCAATGGCTTTTTCGACTTAGAGCGTCGGCGACCACGTTGGCCTTACCAGGATGATAGTGAATTCCTACATCATAATCCTTGATGAGTTCTAACCATCTCCTCTGCCGAAGATTCAGATCCGACTGGGTGAAAATGTATTTCAAACTCTTATGATCAGTATATATTTCACAGCGATTCCCAATGAGATAATGCCGCCAGATTTTTAGAGCATGAACCACAGCGGCCAACTCCAAATCATGGGTAGGGTAGTTGCCTTCATGGGGCCGTAGCTGGCGTGAGGCATAGGCTACCACATGACCTTCCTGCATGAGCACGCACCCCAGTCCTTGGCGCGAAGCGTCACAATACACCATGAAGTCCTTGCGAGTATCCGGTAAGATTAACACTGGCGAGGAAACCAGCTTTTCTTTGAGAGTTTGGAACGCTTTCTCGCATTGCGGGCTCCACACAAATTTCTCTTCTTTCTTCAACAACTGTGTCATGGGTCGAGCGATTTTGGAGAAGTTCTCGATAAACCTCCGGTAGTATCCTGCCAAACCCAAGAAACTGCGAATTTGAGTGACTGTCTTGGGTTGCTTCCAATCGGTGACGGCGGTCACTGTTTCGGGGTCCATAGCAACTCCTTTAGCAGATATCACGTTCCCTAAGAATTTGACTTCGGACAACCAGAACTCACACTTGCTAAGTTTGGCATACAATTGATGTTCCCGCAACTTTCCCAACACCAGACGGAGATGGTGCTGATGGTCTTCCTCTGATTGTGAGTATACCAGAATGTCATCAATGAAAACCACAACAAACTTATCCAAGTATTCCATGAACACTTTATTCATTAAGTTCATGAAGAAGGCAGGAGCATTGGTTAAACCGAACGACATCACCGTGATTTCATACAGTCCGTATCGCGTGGTGAATGCGGTCTTCGGAATATCTTCTTCACGGATGCGCAACTGGTGATATCCGGAACGAAGATCAATCTTGGAGAATACCGTGACACCTTTAAGCTGATCGAACAGATCATCGATCCGGGGAAGAGGGTACTTGTTTTTGATAGTGACTTCATTGAGAGCTCTGTAGTCAACGCACATCCTCTTCGTCTTGTCTTTCTTCTCCACAAAAATCACAGGAGCACCCCAGGGGGAAGTACTCGGCCGTATATACCCCTTTTCTTTCAACTCTTCCAACTGTTTCTTGACTTCGGCCAGTTCATTTGCTGCCATACGGTAGGGTCGCTTGTACTGGGGAGTGGTTCCTGGAGCAAGATCTATCCGGAACTCAATCTCTCGCTTCGGCGGCATACCGGGTAGTTCTTCCGGAAACACGTCTCCGAACTCTCTGACGATGGGGATTTCTGACAGTCCTATCTGATGAAGTTCTGAACTGCTAACAGAAGTTGGGGGGTGCAAAGAAAACAACCGGTTGTTCTGGCCCTCGGTACAGAGTGACAGTGCGTCTTGCGCAATCCACTACTCCTTGGAATTGTGCCAACCAATTCATCCCAAGGATCACATCCAAGTTCTTGGTGTCTAGAATAATCAGATCCGAGGGAAAAGGAATTCCCTGAATTTCTATAGGAACGGCAGGGCTATAATACTTCGCTGTCATAACCCCTCCAGGGGTGGTGATGAGCAGAGGGTTCCTAAGCCTTTCTACCCCCAACTGATTTCTCCCCACGAATGGCACAGATATAAACGAGTGGGAAGCTCCAAAGTCGAACAAAATGGTAGCAGGGATGGAATGAATGAGGAACGTACCAACGATGACGTCTGGAGTTGTCAGCACATCCTCGGCCGTCACGTGGTTCACACGACCCCGAATGACATCCTTACCACCGTTGTTGGAGCGGGGAGGCGCTTGGCCTTGCTGGCGCCTCGGCTTTGGGCATTTATCCGCAAAGTGCCCGGGCTCGAAGCAGTTGAAGCACAGACGCTGCGGACCTTGAACGTCCCTGCGGCCTTGACCAGGCTGCACGGCTGGCATAGGAGGACGGGGCGCACGGGTCCCTTGCTGACTCTGCTGTTGTTGCGACTGTGGGACGCGCACCACGAATTGAGGTCGGGGCGCGGAGCGAGGTTGCTGCTGCTGGTGCTGCTGCTGTGAGGAGGATCCCCCTGGATAGGGATTGGTGTAGCGGACCCTTTGGTTAGCCCCCTGTTGGTTGCGGAAATTCGCCAAGCGACGCTTGTGCGACTCCAGTTGGTGGTAGCGGTAGGGCGAGTGCTGCAACTCGTCCGGGTAGCGTTGGTGAAGAGTGCCGATGGTGAGGAGAGCGGCGTTCTAGCAAGCGGCGGAGAAAGAATCTCCACCCGCGGTGACCGCCAACGAAGTCCTCTCGGGTGAGCCAGTGAGGATCACTGCAGTAACCTCCCAAGCAGCGCGGGGCTCTGCATCGTCACCCTCCTGCTCCGGGAGCTGCTTGCCCTGGTAATCCACTCCATGCGGATACCCCAGGACAACGCACATGGCCCGCAGCTCCAAAACGAAGCCAGTCAGGTCCAGACCACGACGGTTGATGCTGCCGGCCATCTACAAACAAAAACAAAGAAAAGAAAAGCAACATTTTAAAGGTCAGATTTTGACGATAAATGAAGCAGCAGGACAGAGAGAGACTAGAGGATTTTCACAAATAAGAAAGGATTTTTATTTTGAAAATATTGCTAAGGCTTGGGATCTACGGCTCGTCCTAGGGTCAAGGGGGCTCTGATACCAACTTGTCACGACCGGAAATAACCCAACGGGCATTCCTTACGTGCGTGCATTATTCCTTGTCCTAGGAGGCAAGGTACACCAAAAGTTGATACAATTCAGAGTTTAACAAGCGGAAGCGTAAATAGTTAATTTATTACATGGGCGGCGAAGGCCCAGCACACACAAAGACAAACGGGAAACAGCGGAAGACTAGGGCGACGACCACAGGCACTTGACGGCAGGCACGAGCTAGACACCAAAGCCTTCATCTTCCAGGGGCTCCTCTTCTGGGTTTGGGAAAAATTGAGCAAGACTGAGTACAACCACCGTACTCAACAAGACACACCCACAAGTGCAGAATAATTGCAAGGGTGTACAAGGGAGTTATAATATAAAGGGTTAGGGTTTGCAGTAAACAGCATTTAAAAGGCACTTAGTTGCTCAAAGCTATTTTGTAAGTACGGTCCTAGAGCTATACAATATTATTAAACAAGGCCGTGAACCCACACGAACCTGCCTTAACCCAAGGCCTATGATGATTCAGACCGAACTGGCAACCCGACCCTGGGTCCCAGCTCGTCCCAAGCCAACCCAGGCCAACCATTCCACATTTTAGTTGTTAAGCAGGTTTTAAGAATTAAAACACTAACTTGGGTACATTGCTCGGCTTGCCCATAACTGAGGGCGCAGCTATTGGAATAGGTTAAGTCGAGATATATAGTAAAGTACTGATTATATAGATGTTTATAGCATAGTCGATCAGATAGATCTAGCATGTATCGAGTAATACTCCGATATCACTCTATATCAAGATATCGAAACAAACAAGATATATCAAATAAGAAACTTGATATAACTTTAAAGCAACAAAATCTTCATATAAAGGGCAGATTTAGCATGACAAGAAAGCATACGAGATAAAAATAGCTAAATCAAGTAAGATCGGCTAAAACCCCGATACTATCTCTGTCGATAATCATAAAACAAGCTAGATATCACAATTATAAGTAAAACTCAATAGATCGAACTCAATTGATGCAGCATTAAGCATAAAAATAATTGTGGGATCTAAACAAGATGATGAAAACCTCTAAAAGATGGTAGATACATGATAAAATCTAACTTAATAATGAAATATAACACTATCAGTCACTTCCTGACAATAAGAACTAGCCGATAACAAGTTATATAACGCAACTAACAAAGATTGCAACGTGTATATGATAACTCGATGAATTACATAAATAAGATTAGAGTGTCATAAAGATGGAAGCACTAATCCCGAGAACACAAGCCGCCATGACAAGTTTAGCTCTAGTTGAAGATCGAATCGATGCAGCTCAACCCGAAAGCAAGAACTCGTCGAAATAGAAGGAAAGTAAAAAGGGTGGCGATGCGCCGAAAGTGTATTGAATGTGTGTTAATTGATTACATGGGTTTGGGTTCTATTTATACCCGAGAGTACAAAATATGTCCTTGCCGGACACGACTCTTATCTCTAACGAACTCTAAGATACCATAAGTCTTTGCGGCAGACTTTTGCCCAAACATATCTCAAAGGAAATTATAAAATATCCTAATTAATAGATACAATTCCCTTTTCGAGAGCATTATCTCCATCGTGGCAATCCTTGTGAAGCACGTTGATAGATTCTAGAAACAGCCTTGAAGCCATCACCATTAGAATCGGCTGTATCAACCCCATCGGCTGTATCGGCCGTCCTCCAGCTGATTCAGACTTCAGCCGATGCCTTCGCAGCCGATGCGCACGCTGTTCTTTGAATCTAACTCTTTGCCGAATCCGCTTTGATCCTGTTGATGTAAAAACACGAGACCTGGGAGATCTGCTTAACTCCAGTGTAGGTCCAGAAGCTTGCCTTTAAGTGTATGAGCGTGCCAGTTGATTTGATCCTACAATCATCAAGAAACAAAGACAAAGAAACCGCGGTTAAATCCATAAATGATAGCCGATCGGCTAATTGCCGATGACGTATCATTTATCTTGGAGCCGATGTCATATGTGGATCGATCGGCAATCATGAATAAGTAAGAAAGAACTAAATCAACTCGATCGGCTGTAGATATTAACAATATATAATCCTTATGTCGATATATACTTAAATCAAGTGATTGGAATAGATCGGTCGCCATGCCGAGACAGTATAAATAACTTAGATCGAAGTATATGTTAACAACGAGACTATATATATTCATAGCATAGCCGATCAGATAGATCTAGCATGTATCGGCTAATACTCCGATACCACTCTATATCAAGATATTAAGGCAAGTAGAATACACCAAACAAAAGCCTAACATACTTAAATGCAACAAGATCTTAATATAAAGGGCAGATTTAGCATGTCAATTAAGCATATGAGAAAAAGGTAGTTAAAACACGTAAGATCGGCTGAAACCCCGACGCTACCCTAATCGGCAACCAAAGGCAGGCTAGAGATTGAGATTCTAATCAAGACTCATAAGATCAAACTCAACTGATGCAGCTATAAGTATGAAAAGAAGGACAATATCTAGACAATCAAGCTGTTGAATGTTTCATAGAGTGGTAGATATCCTATATAATCTAAGTCAGCATCGATATTTAACCTAATCGGCTGCCTTCTAGTAACAGACGAATATAAGATATATGATAACTCGACGAATTACATAAACAATATTAGAGTATCATAAAGATGGAAGCACTAATCCCGAGAACGCAAGCCGCCATAACAAGTTTTACCTCTAGTTGAAGATCGAAACCGATGCAGCTCAACCCGAAAGCAAGAACTCGTCGAAACAAAATGAAAGTAAAAAGGATGGCGATTCACCGAGATTGTATGGAATGTGTGTTAGTTTGATTACATGGGGCTCAAGTCTTATTTATACCCAAAAATTACAAAATATGTCCATATTGTACACGTTTCTTATCTCTAACAAACTCTAAGATACCATAAGTCTTTGCAGCAGACTTTTGCCCAAACATATCTCTAAGAAAATTATATAAAATATCCTACTTAATAGATACAATTGCCTTCTCAGGACTCTATCCATGTGTGGCCATCATCATGAAGCACGTCATCCTAACCCGATAACATATGCCGTGTCATATTGTTGGATTCGGCTCAAATGGCTAACCCTGTCCGACTCGAACTCTACCGATCATAGTCATAGCCAATTCGAACTCTAGCCGATCCTCACTCTGTTTCCGGGACAATCTCTATCTCGAACTCCGTCTCAATTCCTCCTTCACATCCGATCCTTGAATTACCAAATTTGGTCGTTAACACATGCCCCCCAAGTCCGGAATATTGGATAATGTTTCGGATTTGCCATACGTCGCCTCCGAGAGAATGTCGCACTTGCCGTTTTCCGACCGTTATTCCAACGCTTTAAATACTAACCATTGTCCCCGAGAAATCTCACGCCGCATCTTCAACCAAGTACGCGGAGGTAAGTTTCCATCGGCTAGATCCTTTCTTTTCACATCAGATTGGTTTTCCCTTTCCTTATCTTGTTTTCTTCTTCTCTGTTCTTTTGGATCCGTAGCACCTCTCCAATCTGATCGCAGTTCCGAGTTTGTCGCATGAAAACCACTACTTTCTTGGTCCAATCGGCAATCCCGATCATTGGTGAAACCAATAGGATCCCTTTCAGATTAGCCAACCCGAATCTAGGTCACTGGAAGAATACTTTTAAATCTTGGCCATCCCTCGAGAAAACTTCACCCGAGAAAAGTTGGACCACATGGTACAAGCGTGTATCGGCTAGCAAGCAAACACACTGTGATGAGATTGGAATCGGCCAAGCACTTGCTCTTACCATAGCGAATTCGGCTAAGAATGAACCCCTAATAGCTGCCACCACCTATTTCTGGTCCAATACCATCAATGCCTTTTTGTTCAACCAAGGGCCGATGACACCAACCCTGATAGATATCACCATGATTACTGGTCTAGATGTGACCTCATCGGCTAACCCTATGAGTCTGAACCATAGTTATTGGGACCGGACCGGCCATCGAACCGGCTAAACCATTGGTTCGATGGTTCATTGGTTTGACCGGTTAGACCGTTGGTTCAAAGCGGTTCAATAGGGTTAAGTATATAACTGATTCAATACAGAAACAAGCATCGGCATGGCTCAGTGGTTGGTGCGCCATGCATCCTTTCAACCCATCGTGGGTTCGAATCCCACTCAACACCCATTTTTCCTATATTTTCTCCTCCTCCATGCATTCACGTGCTAACTACGGAGTAGCAGCCACCGTGAGCGGTTCAGAGGTGGTTTTTTAGCCGGTTTTAAGCGGTTTTCAGAAAAAACCGGGTGGCTCGACCGGTTTATACCGGCCTAGTTGCATAGACAGTCTTTTAACTGAACCGGACCGGTGGAGGCCCTGGTTCCGGTTTTTTCCGGTCCAACCGCCGGTCCGGTCCGATCCTAATAACTATGGTCATCTAAGAGCATAGGCGGTTGGTCTGGTTACGTGGCAGCATATATGGGCCAAGGATCTGTTACTGCTCGGGAACACGTGGCTTTTTTGCTCATGTGGCTAGAAAAGTTCCTTTTCTGTGGATCCAGTTGTGGTCCTACAACCAACTGACAATTTCCTCTAGGCAAAATCCTCCTCGGCTACCTATACCAAATGCTGAACAATGCATCGGCTAAGATAGCCGTCGGCTCAGTAGTTGGAGCAGGTGGACCAATGTGGCTGCTGCAGACTTGGCTGAATCTGGTAGTCATGAAAGCTGTCAATCGGCCATCCGTGACAAAAGCCGAATTCCAAGACTGGAGCCGATTGTAGAAGATGATGGAGAAGAATGCACCCATCGTAGATGCATGTCATATGGAGAATATGTATCCACACCAGCCGATGCTGGAGCAAAGTTATTAGCTGAGCTGCTCAAAGATTGGTTCTGCAGCTTCTATGAGGGTTTTCCAAAAGATGCTCGAGTTTGGTTTCCTTATGAAGATTCAGTGCATCTTGATCTCCCATCAGACTTCAGATTCGAAGATATCAACCATGAAAAATATCAAAAATCTAGAGAAGTCTTCTCAGCTGCGATTAGCCCATGCATTCTTCCTATCGGCATACATCAAGGGAGGAACGTTCAGGTTTCCTATGAATTTTATCACCCGATGAGCTCTGCCAGACAACTTGGGATGGGTCAACTACCAATCGGCTTGTTCTTTGCCGATAAAATTCAATGCCGAGGAGAAATCTCATCAACCTTGATGATGGATCGGCTGCTGAATATCCAAGGACCTTCTTTGGGCAGCATTGAAAATATAGTGCTGGCAAATTTCAGGAGCAAGAACTTTGACAGATGGTAGGGTGAATGGAAGCTACATCTGTTCCACCAACCGGCCTCAATGTATATGAGAGTTCTCTTTCCTGATGTTATCCCTCAGGTAAACCTTGACTTCATTAATTTCTTTTGAACAATTGTCAGCCGATTCATAACTTGACTAATCTTCTCTTCTGTTTTGCAGACAACAGAATCTTCCCCTCCACACCAAAGCTATAGTGGCAGAGATATGGAGTATGCCCCAGACCACTTGCCAAATGGTGGTGGACCAACCCTTCCAGTTATCGGCTATCATGCCCCCAAGAACGCAAGTCTGCTTCAAGGGCAGATGAGAGAGCCAGCTGATACCGGCAGGAAGAGGAAACCTAGGGCACCAACAATCGATCCATCAGTTCTGGCTCCTAAGAAGAAGACTAAGAAACAAAAACCCAAGCCAGCTGATGATCTGCCTGCCCTAGATCCATCCATTGAGCAAACCTTGGATGAACAAGAGATTGAAGAGGATGTTGACGAAGTTGCAGCCGAGGTAAGTGATACATAAAGAATTCCATCGGCTTCAGCTAATGTCACACCCTAAAAATCCTAAATATATAAATTGTTGTTTAATTAGAATTATTAGAATTTATTTTAAAAGCCTAGAAGAGAAGATCTAATTTTAATTAATAAATTCCAATATAAAATGGGGCCAGATAAAATTTTATTAAATACTTTGCTTAATTCTATAATTCCTAGATTTTTCTGGGATTTATTTGAGCTAAGGAAGTATTTTTAATAAATGGAATTGCATTTCATGAATAATTTTAATTGAAAAAGGTTTTTAAAAGTCTCTTTTGGCTTTGGGCCGAAAGTCGGCCCAAAACCCTCTCTCTCTCTCCACGGCCCAAGTCGGCCCAGTCCGCAGCTGCGCGCGTGCCCGGTCGCTGACAGGTGGGGCCCATCTGTCGGACCCGTCGTCTTCCTCGCGTCGCCGCCGCCCGAAACCCTAGTGCCGCGCCACCGCCGTTTCCTTCCAAATCCGGCCGCTCCTTTCCCGATCCGGTGAAATCGATTCAGGGGAAACAATCTTCGGGATTTCCTCTACCTTTTCTCTTATGGAATCATCGGCTAAAATCGCTTGGAAAGTGTTCGATTCGAGGTCGATTCGGATCGGTCTCTCTCTCTCCGAGCCCGAGCTTTCCATCCCGTCGCCGGTCGCCGTGGGCCTTCGCCGCCGCCTCCTAGCCCCTTTAAAAGGATCCCCGGTGTCTCCTCTACCCGTCGCCACCCTCGCCTTCGTCTCTCGCCGTCAGAAGAGCCTTAGCGCCGTGGGACCTCGCGCCGCCGTCGTTGCCGCCTCTCCAGCCGTGCGCCGCCGTCGCTCCAGTTGCCGCCGTCGCTCGGGGAGGTCGCCTTCGTGGTCGCCGTCGCGTTGCCGTCCTCGTCCGCCCCTTCGCCGTCGCTGAAGACCGCCGGAGCACCGTCGCCGTCGTCAAGCCGAAGGTCTCCGCCGCTTCAACCTCGTCGCTGTCACCGTCCGCTGCTCCTCCGCCGTTTCTTTGGTCACCGGTGAGTTCGCCGCGCCGTCCGCTACCCGTGGGTGCTCTCCGTTCGTGCCGCCGCGCCGTCGTTCGCCGGCAAGCTTGCGCGCCCGAGCCGCCAAGCCGCCGAGCCGCTGCCGCCGCCGGCGATGACGTCACCGCTGACGTCATCGTGGCCGTCTGCTGTGAGCCGGACGTGGACCGATCGATCTCGGCCGTCCGTTTTGGATAGGATCGATCTCGGCCGTCCGTTCCCGTGAACCGCTGTCGTGCGCCCGGTCCACCGCAAACCCTAGCCGCTGACGCAATAAATCTCTTTTTCCTTTTCAAAAATAATTCATTATTGCGTCATAATTCAATTAAAATCCATAAAAGTGATTTAAATCGATTTAATCTTTAAAAATTCATAACTAATTCATCTTAGCTCGGTTTTAGTTGGTTCAAGTCTCTAATTTTTTCTAAAATTGAGATCTACATGTTAAAAATATCTACATGTACTGTTCATGCTTGTTTATGTGCTGTTTTGGTGTTTTTGCTCTTTTCTGTTTAGATTCCGACGTTTCCGGAGAGTCCGTTCTCGCAGGAGAAGAATTTGAAGAGTTCCAAGGCCAGCAAGGCAAGTCACACAGATCCTAAACACAATCCTTTGAGCATGTTGATCCTATATTTAAATTCTCTATTTAATTCAACTGTGCATTTATTTTCGAATGTCACTGGGTGGTGTGAAACTATTCCTTTGTTATGGCCTGTTTGCATTGATTACTTTATTCCTTGATACCTTGGGTTATTTTAACTTGACTAGTTGGGCTATATATATATTGGTTCGACTAGATATTAGATGTGATTGCTTAGCCATGCCTAGAAACATTAGCACACTATTGGGATAACTTATGATTTACTATTAATTATTTAATGATGGCTTAATGATAGCTCACGATGGTCAATCGTGATTGGTTAATTAATTTATGTGCCAACTAAAACTTGATAATGGTGGGTTGTGAGCACATGGTTTTGAGAGTCGTGCTCATGGCAATTAAGGACCGGTTCGCGAGCTTCTGTTGTGAAACATTAACCGTGCCAACCACAAGCCAGCGTGGGCAACGGCTTTACCTTTTGTATAGCATGGTTCATTGCGGGGCACTAGACTGAGAAGTGGCAGAGATAAGCCCACGGGGGTCGCTGGGGAGTCCATGCCTTGTTTATAAGGGGGTGATTATGATCCAGGAAAGGTGCGCTGTAGTGGATTGTGTTGTGCGAGGGGTATTGTCACAGCTCCTTTCCGAGGTACCATGGTGGTATTGAGGCACATGGTGACATGATGTGGGGCTGTGTCTTGTGGGTACAGTTGTACACCTCTGATCAGAGTAAAACTATTCGAATAGCCGTGCCCGCGGTTATGGGCGGGTCTAACAATGTTTTTCGTGATTAGTCTCATACCTCTCATCATAATAAAAGATGCTTTAACTGGTAATAATTTGTTTAGCTCCTGGTTTGGAATGGTATATTCCTGGTTTGGAGATAGAACTGTGCAGCCGGGATGGTTGTTCAGAATGGTTGGGCCTATGCAACAGGGTATGTTGTATAGCGTTGGATTAATATTGATTAATTATTACTTAACTGTTTTATTAAAATCTTAAATGTTTGCTAAATGCTGCTTTTGCAAATGAAACCCTACTATGCCATCCTTTGGTATCCTTGTGCACTTGCATATTTGCTGCGTGGCTTGCTGAGTATGTCATATACTCACCTTGCAATCATTCATCAGAGGAGGAGTTCTACAGTGAAGCTGATGGTGTGGAGGATTAGGTGTAGCCCTGGTCAAGCTGCCTGTGGAGTGGAGTCATCTGCGCCGTTTATCTTATTTTCCGCTGCTTAGATCTTTATTGATTGAGAGGAACTATCTACCTCTGTAATGACATTTTATTCGCTTATTAATTAGAGTAATAATTGTACTCTATTATCAATTTGTTATTGTGTGCCTCGGCTGATTCCTGGACGAGGGTTCACACACATGTAAGCGTTTGGAATTTTGGATAGAAATTCTGGGCGTGACAAGTTGGTATCAGAGCCAGGTTGACCCTAGGTTATGCCAAATGGTTACCCATAGAAGCCCTCTAAAAATATTGGAAAAGTGGAACTGTTCTCCTCTCCTTCTCTTTTAATTAAACCAAACTAATGGCACATGCATTTCCTAATATTTTTTTAGTGGTTCCCGTTCAAAATTTATTTTAGCGTTGTTAGTACTGTACATCTATTACTGTACTAATGGCACATTTACCAGCAAAAGTTCTACAATATGGTTTTATTTAATCTTGCTGCAAGGAAATAAATTTAGCATGTTGATTTTATAACTTTCTTTTATTTCTTTTAGAATCTGTTGTTCAAAAGTACAGAATTTATGACCTTGTTTCCAACTATTTCAACTTATCTTGCAAGATTGGTTTACTTTATTTACTTACCTTTTACTTTGATTTTCTAACTTTATTCAAATTAATCCAAAAACTTGTGCTATTAATTAGATAAATATCTTAACTCCCTCCTTTCACTTGCCTTTAGATGCCGCGCTACAAGCCTGAGTACTTGTTTGGTGTTGAGGGATTTGTCCAGGAGTTGCGTACGATGTCCTTTGCCATAGGATTTGGGACTGCCCCTTTTTATGCCCAGATTCCTCATGATCGTCACGAAGAAAAGTGCCGAGTCAAAGTCACCTTGAATAGTAATAGTGAAGATATCCCCTCGGTGATGTTCGAAGCTGGAAGAAGAAACTACATTCATGCATGTCAGGAGGTGGCAAGAATCGCCATAGGAGAGCTCCGCGATCGCTATAGTGATCAGTTGGCCGACACTGAGTATCGCTACCATCCTCGCCAACCACAGGGGAGTGACCGTGGCAGCTACCTTGAGACTGAAGGAATTGAGAATGATGCTACCACAAGGTATTTGGTTGAGATGCTGTGGGCTATGGATGAAACCCGTGCGGAGACTGTGTTAGCGGCTCAAGATCGTGAAGACCGGAATCGTGGTAAGATTTGCAAGCTAGAAGACAAGGTGGATCGTTTGGAGAAGGAACTAGCCGCGTTGAAGGGAGAAGCCCCACCGCAGAAGGCCAGGGTTCGCCTTACCGCAAGGAAGAGAGCTCTATTTGTCCCTCGTTACCAATTGGCGCCAAAGGTCCGTGTGGTGGGGAAAGAAGTTACCCCAGCCCTAGCGGATCCTCCGGTCGTCAATGTAAGTGATGATGAAGGAGAAGAATCGAAGCGCACCCATTCCAAGATCGAGTGGGGAGCAACTCAAGATGATGAAGACGAGCCGAACGAGCCTTCAATCAACTCCGATGCCCGGAAGACCTAGAGTGCCTTGTCAAGCCGTTATCTTAGATCATTGTGTTAGCTTGTTTGTTTAAGTTTGGTTGTGTGGGTCTCGCATGTGATTTACATCAGTGGTGGGATGTAAGTGCGTGCGTTTGTTTGCTTTCGAGTGTTAGGTAGTTGGTGAGTTTAGTGGTGTGAGAGTCTTCAGTTTGTAATAATGAAACTCACTTAAGATCAATAAAAGTTAGAGTAATTCTCGGTCCTAAGTAGTTTTCCCCGGTTTCTCTTCTTGTGTCCTGTCCATGCCAGATGGTGCTCACTCGCAGCAACGGGAATGGCCCCAACAACAACAATAACAATAACAACAACAATGGAGAGAATCCCACACTTGCCCAAGTCCTGGCTCAACAGGCACAGCTTATGAACATGATGATGTAGCAACTCCAGAACCAGCAGAACCAGCTCAACCAAGGGAACAACAATGCTCCACCGCCGCAGAACAAGTTAGCAGAATTTCTTCGTGTGAGGCCGCCTATTTTCTCTAGCACCACTAATCCTGTTGAAGCTGGTGATTGGCTGCATGCCATAGAGAAGAAATTGGATTTGCTCCAATGCACTGATCAGGAGAAGGTCTCATTTGCATCACACCAGCTGCATGGCCCTGCCTCTGAATGGTGGGATCACTTCCGCCTTAATAGGACTACTGCTGAACCTATCACTTGGCTTGAGTTCACCGCTGCTTTCCGGAAGACGCATATACCATCGGGAGTGGTGTCTCTCAAGAAGAAGGAATTCAGGTCGCTCACCCAGGGATCTCGCTCTGTCACCGAGTATCTGCACGAGTTCAATCGTCTGGCTCGTTATGCTCCAGAAGATGTGCGCAATGATGAAGAGCGCCAGGAGAAGTTCTTGGAAGGACTTAATGATGAGCTTTCTTACCCCCTCATGACTGGAGATTATCCTGATTTCCAGAAGTTGGTGGATAAGGCTATTCGTCAGGAGGACAAGTACAATCGCATGGAACAAAAGAAACTCCGGATTGCTCACTTCAAGGCACAACAGGGGAATAGTCAGAGGCCGCGTCTTACTTTAGGACCCCAGTCCATGCCACAGGGAGGTTCTTCGTCTGTTGTTCGTCCGCAGCGTCAGTTCTTCAACAACAATGCTGGCAACAACATCCGTAATCAAGCTCCACGCCCTGTTGCAGCTTCGACACAGCAACAACCTGCCAAGAAGGAGCAAGGCAGCAAGCCCGTAGTGTGTTTCAACTGTGGAGACCCAGGACATTATGCTAACAAGTGTCCGAAGCCCCGACGCGTGAAAGTTGTCCCTGCCCAGAGCAACTCTACCGCACCAGCATCCAAGGCTCGTGTCAATCATGTTGCTGCTGCAGAAGCTAAAGATGCTCCAGATGTGATTTTGGGTACGTTCTTTGTTAACTCAGTTCCTGCAACAGTGCTTTTCGATTCTGGTGCTACACATTCATTCTTATCTATGAGTTTTGCGGGAAATCATGGGATGGAAGTAGAAGATCTTAGACGTCCTTTGATGGTTAGTACCCCAAGTAATCAAGCACTCTCTTTGCAACGTAGCCCCTCTGTCAGAATAGAAATTCAAGAAGTACCATTTCTGGCCAATCTTATCCTGTTAGAATCCAAAGACCTTGATGTCATCCTAGGGATGGACTGGTTAGCCAGACATAAAGGTGTGATAGACTGTGCCAACAGAAAAGTAACTCTCACCAGCAATGATGGTCGAGTTGTAACTGTTCATGCATTGTCATCTGAGTCTTTAAGGCCAAGTCTGAACCAAATAACTTTGGAAGAGATTCCTATAGTCCGGGATTATCCCGATGTGTTCCCAGACGATTTACCTGGAATGCCGCCTAAAAGAGATATAGAGTTCAGAATAGATTTGGTACCAGGAACAACTCCGATCCATAAGAGACCTTATAGAATGGCAGCCAATGAATTGGCAGAAGTCAAGAGGCAAGTAGACGATTTGCTTCAGAAAGGATACATCAGACCGAGTTCATCTCCATAGGGAGCTCCGGTTATTTTTGTGGAAAAGAAAGATCATACCCAGAGGATGTGTGTGGACTATCATGCACTAAATGATGTGACTATCAAGAATAAGTATCCGCTACCCAGAATTGATGATTTGTTTGATCAGCTTAAAGGTGCCACCGTTTTCTCCAAGATAGATCTTCGATCAGGATATCACCAGTTGAGAATCAAAGAGGAAGATATACCTAAGACAGCTTTTACCACTAGGTATGGGTTGTTTGAATGTACTGTTATGTCTTTTGGACTTACCAATGCCCCTGCTTTCTTCATGAATTTGATGAATAAGGTGTTTATGGAATACCTAGACAAGTTCGTGGTGGTCTTTATTGATGACATTCTTATCTACTCCCGAACCAAAGAAGAGCATGAAGAACATCTTCGCCTTGCACTAGAGAAGCTATGAGAACATCAACTGTATGCTAAGTTTAGCAAGTGTGAATTTTGGTTGTCTGAAGTGAAGTTTCTTGGTCACGTCATCTCAGCAGGAGGAGTTGCCGTCGATCCTAGTAATGTGGAATCCGTAACCAACTGGAAACAACCAAAGACAGTTTCAGAGATTCGCAGTTTCTTAGGCCTCGCAGGATATTATCAGAGGTTTATAGAGAATTTTTCCAAGATTGCTAAGCCCATGACACGGCTGCTTCAGAAAGATGTGAAGTACAAGTGGTCAGAAGAATGTGAGCAGAGTTTTCAAGAGTTGAAGAATCGCTTAATATCAGCTCCTATTTTGATTTTGCCTGATCCAAAGAAGGGTTTCCAAGTGTATTGTGATGCATCCAAACTTGGGTTAGGATGTGTTCTGATGCAAGATGGGAAGGTGGTTGCCTATGCATCTCGTCAGTTACATCCGCATGAGAAGAACTACCCTACTCATGATCTTGAGTTAGCTGCAGTGGTTCATGCGTTGAAAATTTGGCGTCATTATCTTTTTGGTACTCGTAGAGAGGTATATACCGATCACAAGAGTTTAAAGTATATCTTTACTCAGCCAGATCTGAACATGAGACAACGGAGATGGTTGGAATTAATTAAGGATTATGACATGGGAATTCATTATCACCCAGGAAAGGCTAATGTTGTAGCAGACGCTCTTAGTAGGAAAGGCTATTGCAATGCTACGGAAGGACGACAGTTGCCATTGGAGTTATGCAAGGAATTTGAAAGATTAAATTTGGGAATTGTCAGTAGTGGTTTCGTTGCAGCCTTAGAAGCGAAGCCCACTTTAATTGATCAAGTTAGAGAAGCCCAAATTAATGATCCGGATATTCAAGAAATTAAGAAGAATATGAGAAGAGGAAAGGCTATCGGTTTCTTGGAAGATGAGCAAGGAACTGTATGGTTGGGCGAGAGAATCTGCGTTCCCGACAACAAAGATTTAAAAGATGCAATTCTAAAAGAAACTCATGATACTTTATACTCCATTCACCCTGGTAGTACCAAAATGTACCAGGATCTCAAGGAAAGGTTTTGGTGGGCAAGTATGAAGCGTGAAATCGCAGAATACGTAGTAGTATGTGATGTTTGTCAGCGAGTCAAGGCAGAACATCAGAAACCCGCCGGTTTGTTGCAGCCTTTGAAGATTCCTGAATGGAAATGGGAGGAAATCGGTATGGATTTCATCACTGGTCTACCCAGAACGTCATCAGGCCATGACTCTATTTGGGTGATAGTCGACAGACTTACCAAAGTGGCTCATTTCATCCCAGTAAAGACAACTTATTCTGGAAGTCGGTTGGCGGAATTGTACATGGCAGGGATTGTGTGTTTGCATGGCGTCCCTAAGAAAATAGTGTCTGATCGAGGCAGTCAGTTTACTTCAAATTTTTGGAAGAAGCTTCAGGAAGAGATGGGTTCTAAGCTGAACTTTAGTACTGCTTATCATCCGCAGACAGACGGACAAACCGAAAGGGTGAACCAGATTTTGGAAGACATGTTGAGAGCTTGTGCTTTAGATTTCGGTGGAAGTTGGGATAAGAATCTACCTTATGCAGAATTTTCGTACAACAACAGTTATCAAGCTAGTCTTCAGATGGCTCCTTACGAAGCATTGTATGGTCGGAAGTGCCGCACTCTGCTTTTGTGGGATCAAACGGGAGAACGTCAGGTTTTCGGGACGGATATCCTGAGGGAAGCAGAAGAAAAGGTGAAAATCATTCGAGAAAGATTGCGTGTGGCCCAGTCTCGTCATAAGAGTTATGCCGATAATCGCCGCAGAGATTTGAGTTTTGACGAAGGAGATTATGTGTATCTTCGTGTCACGCCTCTTCGAGGAGTTCATCGTTTTCACACTAAAGGAAAGTTGGCACCGCGTTTTGTGGGACCTTATAAGATTGTTAGTAGAAGAGGAGAGGTTGCTTATCAGTTAGAGTTACCTCAATCTTTGGCAGGAGTCCATAATGTGTTCCATGTGTCGCAATTGAAAAAGTGTTTAAGGGTACCTACCGAAGAAGCTAATCTTGAACAAATAGAAGTCCAAGAGGATCTGACCTATGTTGAGAGACAAATCCGTATCTTGGAAATAGATGAGAGAAGAACCAGAAATCGAGTTATCCGTTTTTGCAAAGTCCGATGGAGTAATCATTCGGAAGAAGAATCAACTTGGGAACGAGAAGATGAATTGAAGTCAGCTCATCCGCATTTGTTCGCCAGTTCTTCCGAATCTCGAGGACGAGATTCTGTTTAAGGGGGGTAGGTTTGTCACAATTGGAATTATTAGAATTTATTTTAAAAGCCTAGAAGAGAAGATCTAATTTTAATTAATAAATTCCAATATAAAATGGGGCCAGATAAAATTTCATTAAATACTTTGCTTAATTCTATAATTCCTAGATTTTTCTGGGATTTATTTGAGCTAAGGAAGTATTTTTAATAAATGGAATTGCATTTCATGAATAATTTTAATTGAAAAAGGTTTTTAAAAGTCTCTTTTGGCTTTGGGCCGAAAGTCGGCCCAAAACCCTCTCTCTCTCTCCCCGGCCCAAGTCGGCCCAGTCCGCAGCCGCGCGCGTGCCCGGTCGCTGACAGGTGGGGCCCATCTGTCGGACCCGTCGTCTTCCTCGCGTCGCCGCCGCCCGAAACCCTAGTGCCGCGCCGCCGCCGTTTCCTTCCAAATCCGGCCGCTCCTTTCCCGATCCGGTGAAATCGATTGAGGGGAAACAATCTTCGGGATCTCCTCTACCTTTTCTCTTATGGAATCATCGGCTAAAATCGCTTGGAAAGTGTTCGATTCGAGGTCGATTCGGATCGGTCTCTCTCTCTCTCCGAGCCCGAGCTTTCCATCCCGTCGCCGGTCGCCGTGGGCCTTCGCCGCCGCCTCCTAGCCCCTTTAAAAGGATCCCCGGTGTCTCCTCTACCCGTCGCCACCCTCGCCTTCGTCTCTCGCCGTCGGAAGAGCCTTAGCGCCGTGGGACCTCGCGCCGCCGTCGTTGCCGCCGCTCCAGCCGTGCGCCGCCGTCGCTCCAGTTGCCGCCGTCGCTCGGGGAGGTCGCCTTCGTGGTCGCCGTCGCGTCGCCGTCCTCGTCCGCCCCTTCGCCGTCGCTGAAGACCGCCGGAGCACCGTCGCCGTCGTCAAGCCGAAGGTCTCCGCCGCTTCAACCTTGTCGCCGTCACCGTCCGCTGCTCCTCCGCCGTTTCTTTGGTCACCGGTGAGTTCGCCGCGCCGTCCGCTACCCGTGGGTGCTCTCCGTTCGTGCCGCCGCGCCGTCGTTCGCCGGCAAGCTTGCGCGCCCGAGCCGCCAAGCCGCCGAGCCGCTGCCGCCGCCGGCGATGACGTCACCGCTGACGTCATCGTGGCCTTCTGCTGTGAGCCGGACGTGGACCGATCGATCTCGGCCGTCCGTTTTGGATAGGATCGATCTCGGCCGTCCGTTCCCGTGAACCGCTGTCGTGCGCCCGGTCCACCGCAAACCCTAGCCGCTGACGCAATAAATCTCTTTTTCCTTTTCAAAAATAATTCATTATTGCGTCATAATTCAATTAAAATCCATAAAAGTGATTTAAATCGATTTAATCTTTAAAAATTCATAACTAATTCATCTTAGCTCGGTTTTAGTTGGTTCAAGTCTCTAATTTTTTCTAAAATTGAGATCTATATGTTAAAAATATCTACATGTACTGTTCATGCTTGTTTATGTGCTGTTTTGGTGTTTTTGCTCTTTTCTGTTTAGATTCCGACGTTTCCAGAGAGTCCGTTCTCGCTGGAGAAGAATTTGAAGAGTTCCAAGGCCAGCAAGGCAAGTCACACAGATCCTAAACACAATCCTTTGAGCGTGTTGATCCTATATTTAAATTCTCTATTTAATTCAACTGTGCATTTATTTTCGAATGTCACTGGGTGGTGTGAAACTATTCCTTTGTTATGGCCTGTTTGCATTGATTGCTTTATTCCTTGATACCTTGGGTTATTTTAACTTGACTAGTTGGGCTATATATATATTGGTTCGACTATATATTAGATGTGATTGCTTAGCCATGTCTAGAAACATTAGCACACTATTGGGATAACTTATGATTTACTATTAATTATTTAATGATGGCTTAATGATAGCTCACGATGGTCAATCGTGATTGGTTAATTAATTTATGTGCCAACTAAAACTTGATAATGGTGGGTTGTGAGCACATGGTTTTGAGAGTCGTGCTCATGGCAATTAAGGACCGGTTCGCGAGCTTCTGTTGTGAAACATTAACCGTGCCAACCACAAGCCAGCGTGGGCAACGGCTTTACCTTTTGTATAGCATGGTTCATTGCGGGGCACCAGACTGAGAAGTGGCTGAGATAAGCCCACGGGGGTCGCTGGGGAGTCCATGCCTTGTTTATAAGGGGGTGATTATGATCCAGGAAAGGTGCGCTGTAGTGGATTGTGTTGTGCGAGGGGTATTGTCACAGCTCCTTTCCGAGGTACCGTGGTGGTATTGAGGCACATGGTGACATGATGTGGGGCTGTGTCTTGTGGGTACAGTGGTACACCTCTGATCAGAGTAAAACTATTCGAATAGCCGTGCCCGCAGTTATGGGCGGGTCTAACAATGTTTTTCGTGATTAGTCTCACACCTCTCATCATAATAAAAGATGCTTTAACTGGTAATAATTTGTTTAGCTCCTGGTTTGGAATGGTATATTCCTGGTTTGGAGATAGAACTGTGCAGCCGGGATGGTTGTTCAGAATGGTTGGGCCTATGCAACAGGGTATGTTGTATAGCGTTGGATTAATATTGATTAATTATTACTTAACTGTTTTATTAAAATCTTAAATGTTTGCTAAATGCTGCTTTTGCAAATGAAACCCTACTATGCCATCCTTTGGTATCCTTGTGCACTTGCATATTTGTTGCGTGGCTTGCTGAGTATGTCATATACTCACCTTGCAATCATTCATCAGAGGAGGAGTTCTACAGTGAAGCTGATGGTGTGGAGGATTAGGTGTAGCCCTGGTCAAGCTGCCTGTGGAGTGGAGTCATCTGCGCCGTTTATCTTATTTTCCGCTGCTTAGATCTTTATTGATTGAGAGGAACTATCTACCTCTGTAATGACATTTTATTCGCTTATTAATTAGAGTAATAATTGTACTCTATTATCAATTTGTTATTGTGTGCCTCGGCTGATTCCTGGACGAGGGTTCACACACATGTAAGCGTTTGGAATTTTGGATAGAAATTCCGGGCGTTACAGCTAAACAAACTCCTCCGACTCCTTCTGCTCCAGCTCACTTCTCTAGGGTAAACAGCTCTGTTTAATTCCTTCTTCCAATTGTTTTATTCATAGACGATTACTCATAAATCTTGTCTTTTGCAGAAGAAGAAGTTCGCTGTGAAGAAGAAATCGGCAGCAACCGAATCCAAACCAGCTCCACTGGTAAGATTCTTCTGAAAATATTTCAGTTCCAATCATACTCCATGTGGACTAACATCTATTTTCTTTAGCCTCCTCCTCCTCCTTCATCTTCTGTACATCATATGTCAAGTGAACGAACTCCATCAGCTGTAGGAAGCCACAATATTGAGGAAGCAGAACAACCAGCCGCTCCTGCTATCCCAGTAAGTTTCCTTTTGACACAAGGATTTAGATCGGCTATATCTATTTGGCATCTAATTCTCTTTGAATTATTTTTGCAGGCCTTAGCCGATTTGTTCTCTTTTGATATCAAGGACTACTTTGATGAGACAGAAGAGGACACCACAAGCAAAGCCTTAGCTCCCTTATCCGATGATGTGAAGAAGACTCTTGAAGATATTTCTCATCGGCTAGAGGCATCTTCTCTAGACAGCTTGGTGGTAGATTGTGGATCAATTAGGACTCGGCTACACTAAGTTCAAGTTCAAGCTCTGATTCCTAAAGAACTAGCCGATGTCCTCACTCCAGCTGCTTATCTTAAACATCATCAATTCAAACTGGAGAAAGCCAAGCAAAGACTAGTCGAACGCCAAGAACGCAAAGAGATTGAAGCTACCATCCAGGCCAATCGACAACTCGTGCATGAAGAAAAGTCCAAGCTTGATAAGCTATCTGAGGGCACAATCAAGTCTAATATTGATCAGCTCGAAGCTCGCAAGATTGAACTCTTGGCACAACTTCAAGAATGCAACGCCGAGCTAGATCTGGAACACAAAAAGTTAGCTGATCTCCCACAAGCTGTCGAAGAACAAAAGGCAATGCTGAAATCGGCCATCAAAAATGTTGCTGATATGACCAAGTCCCTAAAAATCATCTCTGGGACCGATGCTCAAGATGCCCAAGCCATCGAAGAAATAGAACAAATTAGGCAAAGAGCTATATCAGCTATCCAGCACTACTTGTCTCAGTGACATTTTGTGTAATAGACTCTAGGAATTTTTGTAATCGGCTAAGAAACTCTGGCTCTTTGTTTAACTCGTCTTAATGTGCCAATTAATATAACTCCATGTTTTTGCTCAAAAATTTTACAACATTTGCACATATATGCCCCCCTAATTTTACAATGACGAAGACATTGCTAAAATTATAAGTTGAACTAAGGGCGATATCACAATATCGGCCGCCGTACATCAGAAAACCATAACCGATTACAATATGAAAAACAACTAAGGGCGATAGAACAATATCGGCCATCTCAAGGCGATGTGAACACATCGGCTATCATGCATCGGCAACACCAGCCGATCATGCATTAACCCAAACACTTGGGTAATATTTCTTCAAGTATTTGCCATTTAGCGCTCGTCCATAAACTTCTCCATCGAGTCCTTGCAACACGTAAGCTCCCTTAGACACAACCTTATAGATTTGAAATGGTCCTTCCCAATTCGGGCGACCACTTGCCAATTTTGTTATCCCGAGTTTCAATCGGCAAAATCAATTTCCATACAAGTTCTCCTTCCGAAAAGGACTTGGGCACCACTTTCTTGTTGTAATGTCGAGCAACTCGTTCCTTATCCTCAGTAACCTTTGCAAGGGCTCTTAATCTTGATTGAACCAAATCTTCCCTTTCATCGGCCATGAGATTATAATACTCATCGGCTGTCAAATCATTTTGCAACTCCGTTCTTCTTGAGCCGATTCTAACTTCCATGGTAAAACAGCCTCATGTCCATAAGCAAGCTTATAAGGAGGGACTTGGATCGATCCATGACAAGCCATCCGATAAGACCATAATGCTTCGGCCAATCGAGTATGCCATTGCCGAGGATAATCGGAAATCTTTCGCTTAATCAATTTGATCAAACTCTTGTTAGATGCCTCGGCTTGCCCATTAGCCTGTGCATAATATGGTGAAGAATTCAACAATTTGAGACCCATGCTATCGGCAAACTGAACAAACTCATCGGACATGAAGATTGAACCTTGATCGGTTGTAATAGTTTGAGGAATACCAAATCGATAGATTATATCCTCTTGAACAAATTGTATAGCATCCCCAGAATCAACTTTCTTCAAAGGAATTGCTTCTACCCACTTGGTAAAATAATCGGTTGCCACCAATATAAACTTATGCCCTTTGATTGATGGTGGATTAATCATACCGATCATATCAATTCCCAAACCTCTAAATGGCCATGTTTAATGATAGGATTCATAGCCGACGCCGGTGCCCTTTGAATCGCTCCAAATTTTTGACAATCTTGACATCCCATGTAATATTTGAAACAATCCTCCAGCATTGTTGGCCAAAAATATCCTGCACGTCGAAGCAACCACTTCATCTTATGAGCCTATTGATGAGTGCCACAAATTCCTTCATGTACCTCACCGATTGCAACCTTAGCCTGATTAGTACTCAAACACTTGAGCAACACCCCATCAATCGTCCGATAATATAGCTCATCATCCAACAAGGTGTAGTTCAAAGCTTTATAGCGCAATTTCCTAGAAGCCGATTGAGATGGATTCTGTAAATATTGATGTACATCATATCTCCGATCATCGGCTGTTAATGCGGCAACCTCAACCTTGACATCTTTGATCATTGGCTTATATCCCGACGCCCCTTGGGCCAAATCATTAGCTTCAATATTCTGCTCTCGAGATACATGCTTCAAGGTTACCAGCCTAAACTCTTTCATTAACTCTCGGCACTTCTCATTGTAAACTATTAATGTATCATTTTTGCACTCATACTCTCTTGCCAATTGACTGATCACTAGCAAAGAATTCCCCATAATCTCAATAGCATCGGCTTCAACTTCCTTGAGTAATTGCAACCCTTTGAGAACTGCCTCATACTCAGCTTGATTGTTAGTTGCATAAGGTTTAATAGTATAGGCAAACTCAAAACATGCCCCCAGAGGAGAAATTATAACTAAGCCGATACCACAACCATGAGTGCATACTGATCTATCAAAGAACAAAGTCCATGGTACAATCTCAACCGAACCGATTGAATCATCACGATGATCAACAATAAAATCGGCTATAGCTTGCCCCTTGATTGCCTTCGGTGACTCGTACCGAAGATCAAATTCTGTTAAGGAAAATATCCACTTTCCAACCCTTCCTTTCAAAATTGGAGCCGATAACATGTACTTAACGACATCGGCCTTGCATATAATAGTACATTCGTTGGACAATAGATAATGCCTTAACCTTGTACAGGAAAAATACAAGCACAAGCATAACTTCTCCACAGGGGAATATCTTGTTTCTGCATCCAAGAGCCGACGACTTAGGTAAAATACAACTCTTTCTTTCCCTTCAAGCTCCTGAATCAAGACTGAGCCGATTGACTTCTCACCGGCCGATAGATATAATCTAAAAGGTATCCCCTTTTGTGGAGGAAGCCCTTCAAGCTCCTGAATCAAGACTGAGCCGATTGACTTCTCACCGGCCGATAGATATAATCTAAAAGGTATCCCCTTTTGTGGAGGAATCAAAACTGGAGGAGAGCTAAGATATTCCTTAATACTATGCAAAGCCTTCTGTTGCTCTGCCCCCCAAGTAAACTTTTGATCAGCTTTCAATCTTAACAATGGCGTAAAAGGCTCTAATCTTCCAGACAAATTAGATATAAATCTTCTAACAAAATTTATCTTGCCGATCATCTCCTGTAACTCTGTCTTGTTCTCTGGAGGCTGAATTTTCTTGATTGCATTAACACTCCTTTAAGTTATCTCAATTCCCCTCTCATGAACAAGAAATCCCAAAAACTGGCCAGCCGATACACTGAAAGCACACTTTGTTGGGTTCATATTTAGGCCATATTTCCTAGTTCTCTCGAAAACCTTCCTCAAATCGGCTATGTGGTCCTCTATTTGTTTAGACTTAACAACCACATCGTCAATGTAGACCTCAACCATCCAGCCGATCAGATCATGGTATATATAATTCGTAGCCCGTTAATATGTAGCTCCAGCACTTTTCAAGCCAAAAGTCATTAAAACCCACTTAAACAAGCCGATTGCACCAGGACACCTAAAAGCTGTCTTATGGATATCTTCTTCGGCCATGAAGATCTGATTGTATCGTGCATTTCCATCCATGAAACTCAATATCTTATGCCCTGAAGCAGCATCAACCAGTTGATCGGCTACTTGCATTGGATACTCATCCTTTGGGGTAGCCTTGTTTTAATCCCTGAAATCAATGCATACGCTAACCTTGCCATTTTTCTTGATAACAGGAACTATACTAGAAACCCACTCAGCATATCGGCAAGGACGAATAAAACCAGCATCATATAAATGTTTAATCTTGGCCTTGACAGGTTCGAACATATTGGCTTTACGTCTTCTCGGAGGTTGTTGATGTGGTCTAACCCCTGGTTTGATAGGTAGCCGATGTTCAACAATCGATCGGCTAAGTCCTGGTATCTTATAATACTCCCAAGCAAAGCAATCTCTGAATTCCTTCAAGAGCTCTATCAACTTGGTTCTAAATTCTGGAGATATGTTCTTACTGATAAATGTCGGCCTTGGTCGATCACCTGGACCAATATCAACTTCTTCCAAATCATTAGCCAACATGAAACCCGGTCCTTGCTTGTCATCGAGATCATCTACTGTGTCCTTGGTTTAGACATTTGAACCCTCGACGATGCCCTCAAAATAATAACTTGGGCTCTCCATCTTCAATTGGTTGTATATCACAATTGGACACTTTTAGAAAATCTCCATCCCAAACTTTTCCAGATAAGCAATCGAGACCATCCATCTCCCAAAGAGCTAAATCGGCACTGGCAACGTTGACTGACCTATCGGCTGGCACGATTTCAATCTTGTCGCCTTGCCATTGAATCAAGCATTGATGCATGGTTGAAGGAATACAACAATTGGCATGAATCCTATCCCTTCCAAGCAACAAGCTGTAGGAACCCTTCCCATCGATGACAAAAAATGTTGTAGGGATAGTCTTGTTGCCGACCGTCAGCTCTACATTCAAAACTCCTTTGGTTTCTAATGGATTGTCACCAAAGTCTTTGAGCACCATGTTTGTCTTGATGAGATCCTCAGCATTCCTGCCTAGCTTCCTAAATGTAGCATAAAGCATCAAATTCACTACAGCCCCACCATCGACCATCATTTTAGACATCGGCTTCCCATTGACATAGCCGTTTACATACAATGGCTTAAGATGCCGATTCTCTGTCCCTTCCGATTTCTCAAAGACTGCTTATTCTGGTGATAAAATCAATCTAGCCGATTCTTCCTCAATTTCATCAACATCGGCTTGCTTGATCCCAAATTCCGCAAGTAGTGTAAAAACCATGTTAACCGAGGTAGTCACAACACTTTTTCCTCTAGCCAATCTCTTTACTTCATCGGCTATGGCTTCATCGGTTGTAGGAACTTGATTCTTAATGCGCCATTCCTACTTCGGCTTCGTTTAATTCAGCCGATGGTTGATCTCTTGCTCAACCTCCTGCAAGCGTTCCACGTTCCTCAACCTTTGAACCCTTCTCTTCTGATTCTTTGTAAAAATACCAGAAGGACACCATTGAGTCTTTTGTCTTCACTGTCCTCTTTGTCACTGTCTTGGTGCACTGGGCCCAATCTTTGATGAATAGGAACTCTTGTTTGCCTTAGCCGATTGCCTCTATTATACGATCGGCTTGAACTTTCTGCAACATTGCTGCACCCAGGACAGTCTTCAATAGATGGCAGCCTCATACCTTCATTCCAGCAAAATCTAAAGAACTCACAACCCCAATGAGGATCAAAACCGCCATCATCTTCTTAATAACGCCTCTCCTGCTGCTTGTCATATTTCTTCTGACACTTATCGATAATCTTAGCCGAATTCACCTGAAAACATCAAGCTCTTCCTCCGTCGGCTGTTCGGCCAGCAGTGTGTACCATATTGACGAGAAAAGGATTGACATCGACCTTCATCGGCCTCTTGGTGTCATCAAACTTGATTTTGCCTCCTTCAATAGCCACCTGGATCTACTGTCTGAAGACTTTACACTCATTGGTAGAATGAGACCCAGAATTATGCCACTTGCAATACCTCCTCTTGCCTAACTCCTCAGCCGATGGGGTTGTGTGCCCAGCAGGAAGCTGAATCTGTTTCTCCCGAAGTAGCAAATCAAATATCTTATCAGCCTTGGTGATATCAAAGTCATACATCTGTTCTTTTCCAGAACTCTTCACCCATTGGCATGGTATAACCTTCTTGCTTCTAACCCATTCGGCTGCTGCTATCTCAGAATCATCATCATCATTGTCTTCAGATCCATACATGTAGGGACAAACATGATTGACCTTCTTAAAGCTTTTCCTAGCTACTGCAAACCTCTGCTCATGCAAGGTTACCTTCTGTGCAAGACGTGACAAACTATCAAAGTCCTGGGATGAGAACTTTTCCCTGATTGGAGCTATCACGCCCTGAAAATCCAAATCGGCTAACTGAGCATCAGTTAAGCTCAAGCTGTAGCACTTATTCCTCATCTCTCTGAACCTCTAAATGTAGTCCTGCACAGGCTCATCATGCCTTTGCCGAATCACTATTAAATCAAACAATTTCATCTCATGAACCCCACTATAAAAATAGCTATAAAAATGCTTCTCCAAATTGGCCCAACTATTGATTGATCCACATGGCAAAGAATAAAACCAAGTAAAAGCCGATCCAGACAAAGATAATGGAAACAACCTAACCCTCAGAGCATCCATAGCCGATGCTTCACCACACTGAGCTAAGAATCGGCTAAAGTGCTCATAGGTTGAAACGTTGTCCTGTCCTGAGAATTTTGAAAAATCTGGAACCTTGAATTGGTTAGGCAATGGAACCCTCTCAAACCACTCAGGATACGGATGCTGATACAGGTTTCCAGCATCCTTCGGCTTGAGCTCAAACTGCTCTCTCATCACATCTACAGTCATATCGGCCCATGGTCTTTGCTGAGGCACTCCCTGCGCTTGTTGTGGCATTGGCTCGAATTGATTGTATTGAGGAGCGAACTGGGGCTGAGCCGATCCCCCTTGCTGATATTGAACTTGCGGTAATGTAGGCTGATACTGATAATTCAAATTGCCCCCTTGATAATTCTGAAAGTTTGGCCATATATTGCGCACCAAATGTTCGGAAATAACTTGAGGTACCACCATTTGATCTGGTTGCACATTATTAACCAAATGCTCTGGGACAACTTGATTCGCAGCGTGCTGCCTTAGCTGATTGTCAGGTGTTCCGAACCTAGCCGATGCATTCATCAAACCTAGCTGCTGAATCGGCTGAACAACCTGTTGCCTCGGTGGCGTCTGCTGAATCGGCTGCACAACCTGCTGTCTTGGTGGCATTAGCTGAATCGGCTGTTGCTGGATTGGGTCAATAGTAGGCTGAGCTGGTAAGAACGTAGCTGCAACTTGGTCTTGAGTTAGCCTATTCACATTTTGTCCACTATGTTGTGGCTATTCTCTCACCAACAACCGAGGATTAATTAGTTGACCTGGTGCCAATGACAATGCAGCCGGTGCAGGAGCCGAGACTGGTGCTGTCGGTTGAGCCGATGGTGCACTGGGAGGAATTGGCTGAACAGCTGGCTGATTATTAGTGATCAAGGGCCGATAGTTTGGGAAAACACCTCCTGGAAAATAAACCAGTCCTGTAGCCTGATACTCAGCTATCGAGCCATCAACCATCGACTTCACCATGTTTGACAAAGTATTGACTAACACCCCAGATTGATTAATTAAAGCATGTTGCACGGCATAGTCATTCCGATCCTGGAAGTTGTTAAACTGTAGCTGTGCCATGTTACCATCTTGATTAAGATTCTCACCTTGAAATCCCTGAGAACCATCACCTTGAGCTCTTTGAGAACCATCACATTGAACTCCTTGAGAACCATCTACAGCACCTTTATCACCTGATTGAGTCATGCTATCTGAGACCTGTTGTACTTCTCCATCCTTGGAAGAACTTGTCCCAGGAACATCAGCAACAAGTTTCATCTTGTACCTCTGAACGATTGTTCCTTGGCGAGTATACATAAATGAGTTCAAGAATTGGCTCTGTGTCTGCTACATCATTACCTCAAGATCGTTCTTCTGTTCGGGTGTCATCTTGTCCAAAGTGAAGGGCACGATGTTGCTCTCATTAACTTCAGACCCACCAAGCTTAGGGATCCTAGATTTGGGAGGACCCTCTTTGCCAGCTGAGGACGGTGATGCTGGTAGTTTCTCAACCATGAGAGAACGCTGTTGTGATTCTGATTTTTAATCAATCCCACTGGGCGTGCCAAAAGCGTGTTGATGTAAAAACACGAGGCCTGGGAGATCTGCTTAACTCCAGTGCCGGTCCAGAAGCTTGCCTTTAGGTGTATGAGCGTGCCAGTTGATTTGATCCTGCAATCAACAAGAAACAAAGACAAAGAAACCACGGTTAAATCCATAAACGATAGCCGATCGGCTAATTGCCGATGACGTATCATTTATCTCGGAGCCGATGTCATATGTGGATCGATCGGCAATCATGAATATATAAGAAAGAACTAAATCTACTCGATCGGCTGTAGATATTAACAATATATAATCCTTATGTCGATATATACTTAAATCAAGTGATCGGGATAGATCGGTCGCCATGCCGAGATAGTATAAATCACTTAGAACAAAGTATATGTTAACAGCGAGACTATATATGTTCATAGCATAGCCGATCAGATAGATCTAGCATGTATCGGCTAATACTCCGATACCACTCTATATCAAGATATTAAGGCAAGTAGAATACACCAAACAAAAGCCTAATATACTTAAATGCAACAAGATCTTAATATAAAGGGCAGATTTAACATGTCATTTAAGCATATGAGAAAAAGGTAGTTAAATCATGTAAGATCGGCTGAAACCCCGACTCTACCCTAATCGGCAACCAAAGGCAGGCTAGAGATTGAGATTCTAATCACGACTCATAAGATCAAACTCAACTGATGCAGCTATAAGTATGAAAAGAAGGACAATATCTAGGCAATCAAGCCGTTGATTGTTTCATAGAGTGGTAGATATCCTATATAATCAAAGTCAGCATTGATATTTAACCTAATCGGCTGCCTTCTAGTTACAGACGTTAGCCGATTAGAGGTTAGATAGCGATATTGCCAGAGATTATATAAGATATATGATAACTCAATGAATTACATAAACAAGATTAGAGTATCATAAAGATGGAAGCACTAATCCCGAGAACGCAAGCCGCCATAACAAGTTTTACCTCTAGTTGAAGATCGAATCCGATGCAGCTCAACCCGAAAGTAAGAACTCGTCGAAACAAAACGAAAGTAAAAAGGGTGGCGATGCGCCGAGATTGTCTTGAACGTGTGTTAGTTTGATTACATGGGGCTCAGGTCTTATTTATACCCAAAAATTACAAAATATGTCCATATCGGACGCGTTTCTTATCTCTAACAAACTCTAAGAAACCATAAGTCTTTGGGGCAGACTTTTGCCCAAAAATATCTCTAAGGAAATTACATAAAATATCCTACTTAATAGATACAATTGCCTTCTCAGAACTCTATCCATGTGTGGCAATCATCATGAAGCACGTCATCCTAACCCGACAACATATGCCGTGTCATATTGTCGGATTCGGCTCAATCGGCTAACCCTGTCCGACTCGAACTCTGCCGATCTTAGTCATAGCCGATTCGGACTCCAACCGATCCTCACTCTGTTTCCGGGACAATCTCTATCTCGAACTCCGTCTCGATTTGTCGCGTCCCAAATCGACTCTAAAATTCATCCTCAAAATTGTGCAAAAGAATAAGTAAAATTCAATGTGAAAGCCTCCAACAATTAAAATGTGCAAAGATAAAAGTCAAATGAGGCTTGGAGGATTTTTGTATATTTCCTAAAAGCCTAAAATGCTTAAACAAATTTTAGTGGAATTTTCAGAGCACAAATAATAAGTGAAAAGAAATAAACAAAGTGGAAAAGGTTTTATAAAAAGAAAAATCCTAAAAGAAGTCTTTTCCCCCTCCTCCTCCCTTCTTGGGCCGGCTCGGCCCACTTCTCCCTCCCTCTCTCTCTCTCCTCCCCGCGGCCCATCGGCTCCCCGCGCGCGCGCGCCGCTGACAGGCGGGCCCGCCCGCCGCTCTCGCTGACGGGTGGGACCCACCTGTCATCGCCCTCCTCCCGCCGCGCCCGCCGCCGCGTCCGTGCCCTAGCGCCGCCGCCGCCGCGAATCCCGCCGCTCCCGTCCGCCCCGCATGCAATCAAGAGGGGGGAATTAATCCCCGCGATCCCCTCCCCCGTTTCCCCCTCTTTCCCCTCTCTCTCTCCCTCGGATTCGCTCGGAATCAATCCCGCAAACCTCGCCGGCGTATTCAATGGAGCCGAGATCCCCGCGCCCGTTTCCTCTCTCTCCGGCCGCTCTTTCCTTCCCCCGGCGCTATTTAAACGTTGCCCGAGCTCCGCTCTTTCGTTTCCGCCGCTCACCGCTCGCTCTCGCCGTCGGAATCGTGCTAGCGCCGTGCTCCTCTCTCTCCGCCGTCGCCGTCGACCTTCGGTTCGCCGCCGCCGTCGCTCCGGTCTTCCTCCCGGCTCGGCGCCACCTCCCTCGGCATCGCCGCATCGCCGCCGACCCCGTCCGCCGCTCCGCTTCGCCCGCCGACCGCCGGAGCACCGTCGTCATCGTCTTCCCGAACCGCGCCGCCGTCTTCCTCCGCTCCGTCCGCCGTTTCCGCCGCCTTCGCTCTCTCGGGGTGAGCCGAAGACCGCCGTTCGCCTTCCCCCTTTCCTCCTCTCTCTCGGGTGCCACTTCGCCGCGCCGTTGGTCGCCGGCGGCGACCATCGGGGCGCGGGTGCGCGTCCTCCTCCCGTCGGCCGCGCCGGCGAGGCCGCCCTCGGGCGCGCCCTCGCGGCTGCCAAGTGGGCCCGGCCGTCAGCCGCCCGCGCCCGCGGGTGCGGCTGACGCGCGGGACCCACGGCGCCGACCGCCGCCAGCCGCGTGCGCCCGGTCCACCGTGGACCGAGCGGCTGACGCGTGGGCCCCACTTCCCGTGGACCCGGTCCGCGCGCCCGCCCCTCGGCTGACGCAATAATCCGATTTTTTAATTGAAAATTAAATGAAGAAATTCGCAAATATCCATTTAAAGAGCATATAAACTTCAAATGGCCATATCTTGGCCATTTGAACTCGGAATTGGACCGTTCAAGTCTCTAATTTTTCCTTAAGATGTAAAGAACCCATTTTTGTGCTTTGTTTCTGCTGTTATGTGGAGTTATTTAGTGTTAAAGCCTTTTTCTTTTCCGTTGGTCGTGTAGACGCTGCAGCTTCGGAAGATCCGCTCTTCGTTGAAGTCGAAGCCGTCGATTGGGAAAATGAGCAAGGCAAGACACATCATCTTGATCATATTGAATCCCAGTTTATAAAATTATGTTGATTTAAATTATTGCATTATCGCTTTATTTAAATTCCCGCGTTATCACTGTTTTACTTAGCCATGCCTATTTACCTTTGTTATGACCATATTATTATTGTTATTGTTATTATTATTACCTTGTTCACCCTAGACAAACAAAACCCCAACTAGTGGACACTTTACTCATGGTATCCCTAGTATAATTTTAGGTAGATGCTTCGCTTTAATTAGGTAACATTAGGTGGTTTTACAACTTTAGACTTGGGAATTATTTCATATCACCTGGATACTCTGGAATTGCTGGTTTATTGTGGAATTGGCTTCACACCGCCCCCTCTATTCAAAATCCCCTAAAATGGTTTTAGGCTGGGCTCGGGGTGCGTGGTTTTGATGGTAGCACCTCGGCCGTTTAAGGACCGGTCTTCGGGCCTCTGTTGCAAAGCACTACCGTACTTCCACATGTCTAGTGGGTAAGGCTTAGTTTGTGGCTCAGTCTAGTCATAAACAAAAGTACACGGATTGGAGATGGATGAAGTCGGGGTCGGTGGACATTCTCCAGGGCAAATGAAGGCTACACGAGCTGCGGCCCGGTAGTCGAGATGTCAAAAAGCACAGGGTTGGTGCCCTGCTGCGAGGGGCTCAGTTCCGTCTGCCTGTCCCGGGGGTTCCGGCCGTAGGCGGAATTGGGTCGGTACTCTTGTCTAAGGCTAGGATGGGTTGGAAACTGTGTCACGTCTTTCGTCTGTATACCGTGGTGGTATGTGGCACGTGGTTACACGTGAGAAAGATGTGTCTTGTGGGTAAAGATGTACACCTCTGATCAGAGTATAATCTATTCGAATAGCCGAGCCCTCGGATATGGGCAAGCCGAGCAATGTACCCAAGTTAGTGTTTTAATTCTTAAAACCTGCTTAACAACTAAAATATGGAATGGTTGGCCTGGGTTGGCTTAGGACGAGCTGGGACCCAGGGTCGGGTTGCCAGTTCGGTCTGAATCATCATAGGCCTTGGGTTAAGGCAGGTTCGTGTGGGTTCACGGCCTTGATTAATAATATTGGATAGTTCTAGGATCGTGTTTACAAAATGGCCTTGAGCAACTAAATGTCTTTAAATGCTGTTTACTGCAACCCTAACCCTTTATATTATAATTCCCTTGTACTCCCTTGCATTTATTCTGCATCTGTGGGTGTGTCTTGTTGAGTACGGTGGTTGTACTCAGTCTTGCTTAATTTTCCCAAGCCCAGATGAGGAGTTCCCTGAAGATGAAGGCTTTGGTGTCTAGCTCGTGCCTGCCGTCAAGTGCCTGTGGTCTTCGCCCTAGTCTTCCGCTGTTTTTCGTTGTCTTTGAGTGTGCTGGGCCTTCGTTGCCCGTGTAATAATTCTATTTACGCTTCCGCTTGTTAAACTCTGATTTGTATCAACTTTTGGTGTACCTTGCCTCCTGGGACAAGGATTAATGCACGCACGTAAGGAATGCCCGTTGGGTTATTTCCGGTCGTGACACGATTCCTCCTTCACATCCGATCCTTGGATTACCAAATTTGGTCGTTAACAGATCCCAATGCCGAACCTTGTTCATATCTTACCAAATTTGGTCGTCAACACACCGTCAATATAATCAAAATAAAGGAGAACTAGCTATGCTTTCAATGTAGAGATTTCTTGTACTTGGAATTATATTCGTTCGTAGAGATTTCTACACAAATGGAGGAGAATCGATGGAAAATAATCAAATGATCAATCATCGTCCGTCGAGTGGCAACATTTTGGATTGATGGGCTTACAAAACCAAGTTAACATGTGTAAACAAGCCCAACTACCAAGCCACGAGGAATAAAGCCCAACAAGGAGGAACTAGGCCAAGTATGGAGGTCGGCTGGGCCAGCCTAGGTTCGGCCGAACCCTGGCTGCGTCGGCTCAGCTCGGCTCTCCACGTGGGCGTCCAGGATTGCTCCTCAATGACGGTTACGGGGCATTTCCGACCATTCCATCTACCATCATCGTCATACTCAAGCTATAAATAGGCTTCACCTCCTCCACTCCTTCACACACTCAAGCAAGAAGCTTTTGATCTCTCTCTCAAGTTTAGTTTAGTAGTCTAGAGCTAGTGGAGTAGAATAGAAAAGTTTGCTTAGTCCTCGAGTCTTCAGGAGATTTCGGGTATGGCTCTAGCAGCTTTTCTCTCTTCTTTTGTAAGACTTATCAAATTAATAGAATATTATTCTTTATACATCTTCGGTATTTTACTTCATTTATATTATTTGAGTACCGGCATTACTTTATATTTGTCTCTATATAATTGTGTTCCTAACTTACCAGAGAGGTGCAATGGTGTGGATTTAATGTTCATGCAAATGATTGCTCTATGTCATGTAAGCATGTAGTATTTAATCATGTAAGCATGGTGCTTAGATTATCAAGTATCATTATCTGGGCATATATGCTGCAGGACAGTAGAGGTGGGCCGCTGATGGTGACAGCTCAGTACGGGTATTCCTCCACGTTATTATATATTCCTAAGACGCTTTCGTGGTGTGGGTACTCCTCCGTATTCATTCCCGGTTGGATGCCCATGACAGGTTGTCATAATTAAGGAACTCGGCAATCAGGGGTGGTATCTCGAAACACCAAGAGGGCACTGTTAGGGGGTATTGGTTGCATAGCTGTATACTAGCAAGTGCAAACTAAAGATGCATGTATATTAGCAAGTGTAAACTAAAGATACATGTATACTAGAAGTATTGGAATAAATTCTTTTCTTATTCTTTCCCCCACATAGCCTATGTTTATTTATTGAGAGAATCTGAGTTCTTCTTACTTCATATCATTCTACCCCATATAAATGAATTAACCCCTGCTTAGAATTTAATATATACAAGTAATATATAAATTATTAGCATGGTTCTCTCTTGCCAATCTTCCCTTGGGATTAAATAAATACGATACCTTGGGATACTTCTGGGTGAAATGCTATAATTGTATATTCGTACTCTTGCAGATTACATCTGTAACCATAATATACCAGGATTATTTATGCGCCATTGTTGGAAATTATATTTCTAGTATTGTCGTTAAGAAATACCAACACTGGACAGGGATTTATTATACACATTATGCCTTAAATTTGGGTTAGGTAATTGCTAGGCGTGACAGTAGGGTTGGTGTGCTGAGGTGCAATGGTGATCCATAGTCCTTGGAGCATGTGCCGCAATGCGATGGTGACTGAAAAACCAGGTCGTGGCAGGTCTCACGTGTTGAGTACGCCACGGAGTGCGGGATTAAAAGCGTATATCCACTGTAGTGTGAGTAAAACTAATCTATTCGAATAGTCGTGCTCGCAGCTAATGAGCACCAGGACTTGTACTACTGATGTGACCATGGCTACTACGGATACATCCGTTGCTCACATCATGGATGAACAACAAGATATCAAGTTCGAGTCCTCCAAGTGCCAAAATCCAATTCGGCCACCTGCTACACTGCTGACTTCAAACGGCCGCCGAAGCTCCATACGACCTCCGTTTTCAGCCCGTGAGTACTTGATGGAAAGCTCTCGGAGTCCTCTTTCCAATGCATCAAGCCTCATTGCCAAATTCCATCTCAGTCGGCAGCAACTGAAGAAAAAAGGTGCTGCGACACCTGTAATGGGCCTGTGGGCTTGTAACTTCATTTGGGACCCCGGCCCAGGTGGGGCCCATGTGGGGTGCGCCCCAAGCTGGTGGAGCACGACCCTAGGCACCCCTAGGTCGTCCTCCCACCCCTATATATAGCTAGTTACCCCTTCAGGGTTTCTCGGGGGTTTTGTTAGATTAAAGTTTAGCCATTGCTACTTGCTTGCAGCGCGCGTGTCGGCTAGACCGTCCGTCTGCTTGTTCTTCGGAACCCCAACTTATCATTTGTATTAAATTCCTATTTGCAATATCAGATTGCTTTTATCTTGTTCTTGCTTGTTTCTTCGATTTGCTTGCAGGAATAGGGTTGATCTGCACCGGCAAGATCAGCAACCCACGGAGAGGTGTATCGATCGCTAAGGCGCAACACAACGTCTCGTACGGTTGTAGTCGGATCGTCAACGTTTCTCCTAAATCGTAGTTATCACAACTCACCGAAAGATCGGGCCAACAACAGCCTTGAGTGTCGAGAGGAACTCAGGGTTCATCAGGTGGTATCAGAGCTTTCGTTGCTCGGTGAGTTTTTTATCTTCCTATAACCAGAAAATAGCCATACAAAAAAATTCGTATCATTTACCTAGCCATATTGTGCCATTGCATTGTTCTTTTCAGTTTTTGCTTTGTTGAATTTTGTGTTGCATCGTCATGTCGTGTTGCTGGTCTTAGCGGCTAGTTCGTTTAGAGTTTCGAGTTCTGGTAACGTTTTGTACCACAGTCGTCGCTGCCACCGTGTCTCTGTTGTTGTCGGGACCTACGAAAACGGAATCGGCTCGCTGCCACGGTTCTATTTTTGTAGTTTTCAGAAGTTTCTGTCGATTAGTTTTGGAGTTCTTGAGTTGCATCTAGAGTTTGCCGATCCTTGTGTGTGTTTGTTTTGGCCGTGCCTGTGTCGTGCTGTAACATACCCGAAATTTTAGGACTTAAAATTTCTTGTCAAAATAGTTAGAGGTTAACTTCTCCAATTTTGAGAGAGAGCCAAAAATTTCCATTTTAATTTAGGTGAAGATCAACTTAAACCATTGCATGATTAAAATTTGAGAACAAAATAAAATCTTTTCATTCCCAACATTAGACTAGAAATGTCACCAAGCATACATGTACATAATGCATGCCTAGGCTCGAGTTCTTTGTGCATTTGGAGTTTTGGTCTTGCATTCCATAATAGATCCCATGAGCATAATCTAAAAGAATTACTTCACTAAACAAACCTATAGTTAATCTGTTAATCTTGGGTGATAACATGTGGACTTAATATTAAACTCAAATATCATCTTCTCAGTCTAAAAGAAATTTAATGTAATCCCTATAATAATATTAGATGCAATTATGAAGTGGGAATACATATACAAACAAAGGTCATCCTAATTCTCTAAAATATTTTGTGCAAGATAAAATCATGGAAAAATTTATGTGGACAGTGATTAGCACAAACTTATCCTCTGTAATTTTGGTAACATGTTAACACTCAAGTTGAAATCTCAAATTAATCGGTCGAAGCAGACAACTAAAAGAAATCAAATTAAATTTAATCGGCTAAAACCATATTTCATCCAAAAGTACATTTAACTGCACATAAGTGAACATGGGAAATAATTTATTCAAATACTAGATTAGTTATCATGAATAAATGTATTTTTTCTAGATTTTTCCTCCTCTGTTTATGCCTCCTAAAAATTCAATCTAACTTTCTAATAGCCCATCTTTGTTTAATTTCTGTGAGCAGTCCACCCATTATTTTTGAGTGCAACCAAAGAAAATGGAATCTAGGTGTAATCATCTACCACCAGTAAAATCTACACTAATTCTTCTGGTCTACACATTAAGTTATGTAGTTACAAAGTTAGAGGAGAAAATAATTCCGAAAATTAATCTAAAAATCAAGTTTACCAGTCTTCTACCCATATCTCTCTCCCTGGCCTAGTTTCCATCGAGTTGGCCCCACTTGTCAGTGCCTTAGGCTAGGTTCAGCCCTGTCCAACACTTCCTCCTTCTACACCTCTCTCTTGCCTAGTGGGACCCCATTGTCAGCCTCACATCCCTCTCCACACGGGCCCACGACTCAGACCCCGCGCGCCACGCGTGTGAGCACGCGTTGAGCGCGGAAGAGGGCGAGCTCCTCCTCCCCATCTCCGCCGGCGACCGTACTTAACCCGACCGGCCGACCAACTCTCACTCTCTCTCGCCCCTGTCTCGTTTCGCGGAAGAACCGAGGTACCCCGCCTCGGATTCGCCGGGAACGGGGGTGCCAACTCTGGCGCCGGTGAGAGAAGTCCTCGACGCCGTCGCAATCCGGTGAGCTCCATTTCCGTTCAATAAGCGTTCTGTATTTCCCTCTCAATGCCGTCTCTAACGCCACCAAGAACGCCTCTTTTGGTGCAGCCAATCTCCGGGAACGCGACCGCATCAACTCGGAACACCGTCGCGCTCTGGACGCCGCTGCTTCGCCTTTGCTCGTCGCCCAGCTTCCACGGTTCGTGACAAGCTGAGCCACTTCGCCACGAGCTTCATCAACCTCTGTAGATCAAGAATCCCGAAGGAATCGACGCGAGGTGGACCACGGTGGGAGATCCTCTTCTTTTTCTTCCAACTCTGGCCGCCGACGCCATTCCTTTCTTTCTCCTTCTCTGGTGAGCTTCGGCGCAATCTTTTTCGCCTAGAGCTACCTTGTGCTGATCTAAACCGAAGCATGCACCCTCTATATGCAGTAGAAGCCCGGGAGTACACCGTCGACGACGACCGTAGCAGTTGCGCCGTCGCCGAACCAGTACACCGTCGCCAAGACTTCGCCGAGCCGCGTTTGATTCTTGGTGAGCCTCCTAGTAGTCCCTAGAGTCCTTATCGTACGCATGCACGATTAAATCGAGCCTCAAAACCCACATGCATGTGCAAGCCGAGCTGAGCCACCGCCTCTAACACCCTAACAGCCGCTATAGAGCACCAAATCTTGCCAGAAAGCCACCAATAGGTTCGCACGGTTGTTCTCTACACTTTTTGTTTTGGGAGCTTAAGCTGAATCGCCGTTGTTCGCCACTGGTGATGCTGTGAAGCTCGCGGCTGTGCTGCTGCTCTGCTCTGTCCAAAGCAAGGGCATGGCTTTTGAAATTTAAAGACTCCCAGGGATGTATTAACAACTGGAATAGTCACTTACAAGTAGGACCAGTAATAATCTGTAAATAAACTAAAACTCAAGCATCGTTTTGCATACAAACCTAAAACTAGGGGACTACGGGATCTATTTCCCGAGAAACCAGGGGTTTTTGCGCAAAATGTTAGTAACTGACATATGGGCCTAGGACTGCGGGTTGATTCCTAGAAAACTCAAGGGCCTTTGTGCATATTGGTCCCTCACAGCCATGTGGACCCATCCTTTAAAATCTGAAGAAAAATTAGGAAAATGCCCAAACAAATATATGTTTAACAGAAAAATGCACAAAGTTGTAAAATCTATATAAAATCAAATATAGCTCATTTTGAAGTGATTCCAGTTGCTGTAGATTCTTGAAGTTATGAACTTTATTCCAGGAATATAAAACTTGACACTCACTGTACAAATAATGTCTCTAAGATTTATCTAAGATAAGTCATGCATAAAACATGTACAAACTTATAAAATACATAGAAAATTCATTTCAACTCATTTTGAAACAAACTCAAAAACTGCAGATTCATCATCAGACACTCTCTGATTAGGTTAAATAAAAGTAATGACTTACTTTGCATCAAATGCCTCTAAAACTATTATCTCTATAATGATTAGTTTTAGATAAGCTAAACTTTAGAAATTCATGTAGAACCCAATTTAGCTTCAATTTGAATAAACTTAAGTTATGTAGGATCACTAAAACATGTATTTCCAAGTTATGAAATAAGATTATATACTTGCTGTGTAGTAAAAGTCTCTAAATATTCATATAAGGATTTACTAACATAGAGCAGCCATTAATTTGTAAAACTTGTAGAAAATTTATTTTTAGTCCAAATGAAATGAACAAAGTTTCTATAGAACCAGCAAATAGTTATCTTCAACATAGTAAAATAAAATTTGTCACCTTTTGTAGAGAACATTGATCAAAACCTTAACTTAGTGAAATAAGAATTTAAACACATAGGGTTGTTTAAGTAATACATAAACATGTATAAGTATATATATACACTTTAGGTCTAATTAAACCTAAATAAAAACTTGATTGACCAGTGAAGCCATAGTTCCATTCCCATCCACTAAAATTAGAAGAACTTAGCTCATATAACAATTTCTAGGTTAATATAATATATTGCTAGTTTAGATTAGAGCATCTCTAGTTTATAAAATATGAACCATAGTAGTAAAGACCATAAACATGTGAACTAAAAATATTTTAGTTAAGCGAATTATTCCTTTTATTCAACTTAAACAGGAAGTAGCATGTTCTGAACCTATAACTCAAAAGTCATGAACATATAAAACACTATATGCCTAAAACACGTTGTAACTTGTAAAATCTATAAGAAAATCATTATAATTCCAAAAATTGTGAAACCAAATGTGTTAGTCTTAGAAAACACATCTCCACACCCCTGTGAAGTCTAATCTAATAAAAATCACTTTACAAAAGTATTTCATAACACTACCTAAGACTATACTATTGTAAACCGATAAAACTTCTAAAATTCATAACTCCCAAATGGAATAAAATAAAATAGGAATTATTTCACCTAAATTCATTTTAGATCATTTCCAACCCACTGTGCATAAATCATGCATTTTAGAGCATTTTGGATTTTCAGCTCTTTCGGTGTTTAATTGCATATCGTGTCCTTTATCTAGATAATTGCATAATCGGTGAAGAAGTGGATTAGGTGCTAACAATTCTCTAATCAAGGCAAGTTTTCTCCTCCCATCCTTTGAACACATTGAATCCCATGATTTGAGGAATGAAAATATTTGTTTGCAAAGTTGCATGTGAACTTAGACTATATCGGTATTTGAAATTGGGTTAAGGTAGTTATGACCTATTTGCTGCATATTCCACCTTGAATAATTGATCCTCTTGCTGTTTGAACCCCTAGAAATGATTAGAGTACATTCATTGTGCTCAAATGGGTTTATATATGCTCTATGTGCAACTACTTGCTTAGCCATGCTTAGAAATATGCAAATGCTCATTCCATCTATAATTAAAATGTGAATTTTGATACATGAACCCTTGCTGGAATAAAATGAATATGATGGGTATTTGCGAACTAAAATGTGTAAAATGTGATTTTATACTTGGGCGGCAAGTGGTGTGCATATGGTGTTAGTTGCATACCGATAGGGGAAGTGTTTGCCCAAGCCCATAAGGACCGAACTTGTGTCACCCATTTAAAGTTATCCGTACATCCACATGTGCTAGTATGGGATGGCCTAAGCTGATTAATCTATTTAGGACTAGCCTTACATTCTGGTAGGCCGGTGTGTATGAGTTAGTCGATAATTCTGAGGAATTAGTCGATGATTCAGAGGAACTTCCTATTTGCCCCGACGTGGTAGTTTAGGTGACTAAGTCTGTCCAATACAACGGTATTGTGCCACGTGGTGGGTTCCCATCGTGTCCGCCACCACGGCGTTAAGTTTAAGGCGTGGGCCCGCCACTTAACGGTTCTAGGTATATTCCAAGTATGCCTAGGATGGAGGAACACGTATCGTGCTGGTGCAAGGCTAGGCTCTAAGTAGTGTAAAGGCTTCGTTATGACCTCTAGATCACATGCAACATGAAGAGTGTGGTGGAGTCTTGCAAACTCAAAACAAACTAGAGAGTTCATATCATGTGGGTAAAGCTGTACAAACTCTGCAGAGTTCTTTAAACTAATCGATTAGCCGTGCTCACGGTCATGAGCGCTTTGGTGATGTGTCATGAGTATAGACTATGTTTTAAAAATGTGATCATGTGACATTGGTTTGAAATTGATAAATGTGTTGAGTTGTGTATGTGGTGATACATTATGACTTATTGTTAAGTATGGCAATAAGAGATTGTTTATGATGGAATTATGAAGAAGTTAATAATGAAACTTAAAACTTGTCTTTGTTAATTGAAGCATCAACTCCTTTACAAAAGAATTGCAAAACAAAACTTGCTTTATGCTGAAATTGAACTACATATTGCCTTCCTTTGAATATATGCTTTACATGTAGTATAGTAGGATTGACTTGTGCTTGCCAGTACATTAACTTGTTTAATGTACTGACTCTTGCTGTTGATATAACCTTTTGTTTGCAGGTTTAGTCTTAGTCTTTGAGTGATGCGGGTTCCGATTGCTTCTTCTAGGATGAGAACTTAATGGGGTATACCCCTAGTCGGTGTGCTTGTGATTGGGTAGTCAAGCTTCCGCTGTTCTCTAATAAGTCTATTTGGCCGGTCGGCCATGTAATTATTAAGTTGTTGTAAGTCTTAAGTTTCTTTCATCTTAGTTGTGTTTGCTATGTGTAATCATGCTTGAGATGAAAGTGTGAATCTAGTGCACATCCTGGGAACTAGATTCACATGAGTATGAGTTAGGAATATTTGAGAGGTTGTAGATCTTTAGCCATTTTTGTCAAGTCTCCTGAATGTGTAACACATCTGGTCGCCGCCTTCGAGTGGTTTGACGGGCACATCTCAGGCTGAAGTTGACTGGCAGGCTAAGGGACCAGCAATGTCTCCAATATTCCTCTCTCGAGGCGTCGGATGTTTCATTATGCTTGTTTGATGACTTGAATTATTCACTTCATCTCAAATATAATGGAAGGTCCGGAGAGTCTACGACAGCATGGTATCAGAGCAAATACCGACTACAGGAGCCCCTTAAGTTGTCACTTAGAATTGCTTCTTAAAAATTATTTTGAGTGCTATGCTCTCAGTTACAAATTATTTGCAAAAATCATGTTCAATCTTATATCTCATCCCTCTTTAGAGATTATTTTACTTTATGTCTCATGTTTTGATTTTAAAACTCTTATCTTGCTCTATAGGACCGAAACATTTTGGAAATACTACTCTTGTTGAATTTTATTTGAAATCACTTAATAATCACAGCAAAACAGTAACATAGTGTTTTGAAAAGTTTTGAAATCCTTTTGCAAACTACTCCTATGTATTAGCATGGATTTCTAAAATATCGGGTTAAACATAGCCCCTAGAAAATGGGTTTTGAAAGTGAGTCGATAAAACTTAAAACTTGCTAGACAATATAGGAATTCCATCTCCCTATGTTATCTCTGAACCAAAATGAATTTGGTGGGATTTTGTACTTTCCTCTCCCGATATTTCAAAATTTTACCGGTATGACCTAAAGCGTGCAGTTGGGTATAGAATAGAATTTGCTGTGCTTAACCCTCTAGATTGTTTGCTTAGATGGACCACCCAAAATTTATCTAGCCTCTGGACCACCCTAACATAATATGACTAAAATGGTGATAAAATTTATACAACCTAAAACTTGATTAAAGTTTCATTTTGTGCCGGTTGTTCTTTTTCTGGAATCTTGAGTCAGTCTGCTTGTTAATTTTGTCTAGACTAAACCGTAGGTGATAAACCTGAGAATTTTTACATGCATCATGTAGACTAACCCAGTAAGCATCATGAATTTTGGCATAATTTTTAGACCCCTGCATCATAGTGAAACAATCTAGATAGTTAGTATAATCATATTCTGGAAATTGGTAGTAGCTGCATTCATCTTTTCATGTAGCCCAAACCATAATTGATTAAATATGCATCTTTTTACAGTAGTTTTCATACATAACCTGTAGGCTCCACGAATTTTGGTTGAATTTTTGAGTCATTGCATCATGGCATAAAAATTCATATAATACTGTATAGTTCTGTCCTGAAATCTGTAGGTTGTCAGTTTCACAAATTTGTGTAGCCTAAACTACAAATGATAAAGTCATGATTCCTTCAGGGTAGTTCCTAATCTAACCCATCTATCTCTCTGATTTTTGTCAAAATTTTTGTATCTTTAGAGCTAGACCTAAAAATTTGATTAAGACAGTAAAGTGATGAATTCCAGCACCTAGCACTCATGTCAGATTAGCTCCTACCTTCTGAAATTTGTTAAAAAAAAAAAACCTAGTGCAAAAAAATTTTTTTTATTTTAATTTAAGGGGGATAGTAAGCCATATTTGTATCAAAACCAAAGATAAAATTTTTAACCTTGCATAATTCTTCTTAGACCTAAAATAGAAATCCCATTCTAGTAAGCCCTGTACCGTTAATATGACCAGAATTAATGATTAGAGGTCTATATAACCATAGGTTGTTAAAAAATGTGTGTCGACCTTAATAATAACAGTAAGGAAAACCTTTAATTTGTAAGTGCTTAATTTTTAGAGGTTTTTTTGGCTAATCCCTGTTCAAAATTTTATTCTTATAGATGCCTACCATGTACACACCGTACTGCTATTGCCGTGGGTTCACCTGGAACTCAACTCAGCATGTGCTATGGCTTATGCTTCAGTACGCCCGATTCACCTATCCACCTGAGTATCATATCCTCAAGAAACCTATTGGAACATCCCAAACCGCAGTCATGGTTCGTGTAAGCATTCGGGGTAGAACTCCACTAGAGAAAGACCTTCAATATACTGGTTATGGGTGGGATATTAAGTCCGCTTTGCAAAACTGTGCTTATGTTGCTATCATCCGCCTTCGCTATGAGCTACCTGAGATAGAAGAATTTTACTGCTACGTTCCATCCTTAACTGAGGGAGCTCAACACACTACCTACCCAGGGTTAGCTGAAATAGGTGTAGGACTACATACCCCATACCTCCAACTTGCAAACTTTGTGCGCTCACTAGATATGCTTTATCACTCAACCTTTGCTGAGCTGCAACGCGTCCGCACCAGGGTAGCCACTTTAGAAAGAAGCATTATGCCAAGGTATCGCCAGGGACATTATACACCGGAGTTCATGTTTGGTGAGGATGCCATGCTTGCACCAGCAGAAGATATTCCACCACCTGTTGGAATGTATATTGAAAGAAACCCACCTTCGCGCGTCGATGTCAGGACTGCTTATCCTCCACTTGGAACTACTGGACCGTATGGACCGCCAGAGTATGTTCAATGGTATGGTCGAGTCTTCAAGCTGAGGATGAGAGACTAAGCAATAGTCCTATCTAACCTCTACTGCCACGATGGTATGACTTAAGGACAAGCTTAAGGAATACGCTAGGTATATGGTGGCCCATTTTGGAAGAAAATCATGGTATGTAATATATGTAATATGGCTGCCATGTACTCCATTTATATAAGAACTTGTTGGATGGATGTAATAGTAACTAAGAACTCGTTTGTCCTTAATTTAGTAACCTCTGTGCTTGCTGTTCAGAACTTTGGAAAATCTGTAAACATAAGTTCATCTAAGTTAGAAATCTGGTTATAAGCTCCTGTTAATATGAACCAACATTTATCTTGTTAGAACTAACTTATCTAGTGTCATTTTTAACTAACTATCTAAGCTTCCATAAACCCACAACTGAGTAGAACTTGCCACTCACCCGCGAAATAAAAGTTTCCAAATGTTTTATGGTAGAAAGTCTATCATACAACTTAAAGAAAGACACTAACAAAGACACTAACAGTTGTCAATCTGTCAATCCTCAGGAGATAGTCATAACTTAAGCCAACCCTACCCAAATCTCGGGGACGAGATTTATTTTAAGGGGGATAGACTGTAACATACCCGAAATTTTAGGACTTAAAATTTCTTGTCAAAATAGTTAGAGGTTAACTTCTCCAATTTTGAGAGAGAGCCAAAAATTTCCATTTTAATTTAGGTGAAGATCAACTTAAACCATTGCATGATTAAAATTTGAGAACAAAATAAAATCTTTTCATTCCCAACATTAGACTAGAAATGTCACCAAGCATACATGTACATAATGCATGCCTAGGCTCGAGTTCTTTGTGCATTTGGAGTTTTGGTCTTGCATTCCATAATAGATCCCATGAGCATAATCTAAAAGAATTACTTCACTAAACAAACCTATAGTTAATCTGTTAATCTTGGGTGATAACATGTGGACTTAATATTAAACTCAAATATCATCTTCTCAGTCTAAAAGAAATTTAATGTAATCCCTATAATAATATTAGATGCAATTATGAAGTGGGAATACATATACAAACAAAGGTCATCCTAATTCTCTAAAATATTTTGTGCAAGATAAAATCATGGAAAAATTTATGTGGACAGTGATTAGCACAAACTTATCCTCTGTAATTTTGGTAACATGTTAACACTCAAGTTGAAATCTCAAATTAATCGGTCGAAGCAGACAACTAAAAGAAATCAAATTAAATTTAATCGGCTAAAACCATATTTCATCCAAAAGTACATTTAACTGCACATAAGTGAACATGGGAAATAATTTATTCAAATACTAGATTAGTTATCATGAATAAATGTAATTTTTCTAGATTTTTCCTCCTCTGTTTAAGCCTCCTAAAAATTCAATCTAGCTTTCTAATAGCCCATCTTTGTTTAATTTCTGTGAGCAGTCCACCCATTATTTTTGAGTGCAACCAAAGAAAATGGAATCTAGGTGTAATCATCTACCACCAGTAAAATCTACACTAATTCTTCTGGTCTACACATTAAGTTATGTAGTTACAAAGTTAGAGGAGAAAATAATTCCGAAAATTAATCTAAAAATCAAGTTTACCAGTCTTCTACCCATATCTCTCTCCCTGGCCTAGTTTCCATCGAGTTGGCCCCACTTGTCAGTGCCTTAGGCTAGGTTCAGCCCTGTCCAACACTTCCTCCTTCTACACCTCTCTCTTGCCTAGTGGGACCCCATTGTCAGCCTCACATCCCTCTCCACACGGGCCCACGACTCAGACCCCGCGCGCCACGCGTGTGAGCACGCGTTGAGCGCGGAAGAGGGCGAGCTCCTCCTCCCCATCTCCGCCGGCGACCGTACTTAACCCGACCGGCCGACCAACTCTCACTCTCTCTCGCCCCTGTCTCGTTTCGCGGAAGAACCGAGGTACCCCGCCTCGGATTCGCCGGGAACGGGGGTGCCAACTCCGGCGCCGGTGAGAGAAGTCCTCGACGCCGTCGCAATCCGGTGAGCTCCATTTCCGTTCAATAAGCGTTCTGTATTTCCCTCTCAATGCCGTCTCTAACGCCACCAAGAACGCCTCTTTTGGTGCAGCCAATCTCCGGGAACGCGACCGCATCAACTCGGAACACCGTCGCGCTCTGGACGCCGCTGCTTCGCCTTTGCTCGTCGCCCAGCTTCCACGGTTCGTGACAAGCTGAGCCACTTCGCCACGAGCTTCATCAACCTCTGTAGATCAAGAATCCCGAAGGAATCGACGCGAGGTGGACCACGGTGGGAGATCCTCTTCTTTTTCTTCCAACTCTGGCCGCCGACGCCATTCCTTTCTTTCTCCTTCTCTGGTGAGCTTCGGCGCAATCTTTTTCGCCTAGAGCTACCTTGTGCTGATCTAAACCGAAGCATGCACCCTCTATATGCAGTAGAAGCCCGGGAGTACACCGTCGACGACGACCGTAGCAGTTGCGCCGTCGCCGAACCAGTACACCGTCGCCAAGACTTCGCCGAGCCGCGTTTGATTCTTGGTGAGCCTCCTAGTAGTCCCTAGAGTCCTTATCGTACGCATGCACGATTAAATCGAGCCTCAAAACCCACATGCATGTGCAAGCCGAGCTGAGCCACCGCCTCTAACACCCTAACAGCCGCTATAGAGCACCAAATCTTGCCAGAAAGCCACCAATAGGTTCGCACGGTTGTTCTCTACACTTTTTGTTTTGGGAGCTTAAGCTGAATCGCCGTTGTTCGCCACTGGTGATGCTGTGAAGCTCGCGGCTGTGCTGCTGCTCTGCTCTGTCCAGAGCAAGGGCATGGCTTTTGAAATTTAAAGACTCCCAGGGATGTATTAACAACTGGAACAGTCACTTACAAGTAGGACCAGTAATAATCTGTAAATAAACTAAAACTCAAGCATCGTTTTGCATACAAACCTAAAACTAGGGGACTACGGGATCTATTTCCCGAGAAACCAGGGGTTTTTGCGCAAAATGTTAGTAACTGACATATGGGCCTAGGACTGCGGGTTGATTCCTAGAAAACTCAAGGGCCTTTGTGCATATTGGTCCCTCACAGCCATGTGGACCCATCCTTTAAAATCTGAAGAAAAATTAGGAAAATGCCCAAACAAATATATGTTTAACAGAAAAATGCACAAAGTTGTAAAATCTATATAAAATCAAATATAGCTCATTTTGAAGTGATTCCAGTTGCTGTAGATTCTTGAAGTTATGAACTTTATTCCAGGAATATAAAACTTGACACTCACTGTACAAATAATGTCTCTAAGATTTATCTAAGATAAGTCATGCATAAAACATGTACAAACTTATAAAATACATAGAAAATTCATTTCAACTCATTTTGAAACAAACTCAAAAACTGCAGATTCATCATCAGACACTCTCTGATTAGGTTAAATAAAAGTAATGACTTACTTTGCATCAAATGCCTCTAAAACTATTATCTCTATAATGATTAGTTTTAGATAAGCTAAACTTTAGAAATTCATGTAGAACCCAATTTAGCTTCAATTTGAATAAACTTAAGTTATGTAGGATCACTAAAACATGTATTTCCAAGTTATGAAATAAGATTATATACTTGCTGTGTAGTAAAAGTCTCTAAATATTCATATAAGGATTTACTAACATAGAGCAGCCATTAATTTGTAAAACTTGTAGAAAATTTATTTTTAGTCCAAATGAAATGAACAAAGTTTCTATAGAACCAGCAAATAGTTATCTTCAACATAGTAAAATAAAATTTGTCACCTTTTGTAGAGAACATTGATCAAAACCTTAACTTAGTGAAATAAGAATTTAAACACATAGGGTTGTTTAAGTAATACATAAACATGTATAAGTATATATATACACTTTAGGTCTAATTAAACCTAAATAAAAACTTGATTGACCAGTGAAGCCATAGTTCCATTCCCATCCACTAAAATTAGAAGAACTTAGCTCATATAACAATTTCTAGGTTAATATAATATATTGCTAGTTTAGATTAGAGCATCTCTAGTTTATAAAATATGAACCATAGTAGTAAAGACCATAAACATGTGAACTAAAAATATTTTAGTTAAGCGAATTATTCCTTTTATTCAACTTAAACAGGAAGTAGCATGTTCTGAACCTATAACTCAAAAGTCATGAACATATAAAACACTATATGCCTAAAACACGTTGTAACTTGTAAAATCTATAAGAAAATCATTATAATTCCAAAAATTGTGAAACCAAATGTGTTAGTCTTAGAAAACACATCTCCACACCCCTGTGAAGTCTAATCTAATAAAAATCACTTTACAAAAGTATTTCATAACACTACCTAAGACTATACTATTGTAAACCGATAAAACTTCTAAAATTCATAACTCCCAAATGGAATAAAATAAAATAGGAATTATTTCACCTAAATTCATTTTAGATCATTTCCAACCCACTGTGCATAAATCATGCATTTTAGAGCATTTTGGATTTTCAGCTCTTTCGGTGTTTAATTGCATATCGTGTCCTTTATCTAGATAATTGCATAATCGGTGAAGAAGTGGATTAGGTGCTAACAATTCTCTAATCAAGGCAAGTTTTCTCCTCCCATCCTTTGAACACATTGAATCCCATGATTTGAGGAATGAAAATATTTGTTTGCAAAGTTGCATGTGAACTTAGACTATATCGGTATTTGAAATTGGGTTAAGGTAGTTATGACCTATTTGCTGCATATTCCACCTTGAATAATTGATCCTCTTGCTGTTTGAACCCCTAGAAATGATTAGAGTACATTCATTGTGCTCAAATGGGTTTATATATGCTCTATGTGCAACTACTTGCTTAGCCATGCTTAGAAATATGCAAATGCTCATTCCATCTATAATTAAAATGTGAATTTTGATACATGAACCCTTGCTGGAATAAAATGAATATGATGGGTATTTGCGAACTAAAATGTGTAAAATGTGATTTTATACTTGGGCGGCAAGTGGTGTGCATATGGTGTTAGTTGCATACCGATAGGGGAAGTGTTTGCCCAAGCCCATAAGGACCGAACTTGTGTCACCCATTTAAAGTTATCCGTACATCCACATGTGCTAGTATGGGATGGCCTAAGCTGATTAATCTATTTAGGACTAGCCTTGCATTCTGGTAGGCCGGTGTGTATGAGTTAGTCGATAATTCTGAGGAATTAGTCGATGATTCAGAGGAACTTCCTATTTGCCTCGACGTGGTAGTTTAGGTGACTAAGTCTGTCCAATACAACGGTATTGTGCCACGTGGTGGGTTCCCATCGTGTCCGCCACCACGGCGTTAAGTTTAAGGCGTGGGCCCGCCACTTAACGGTTCTAGGTATATTCCAAGTATGCCTAGGATGGAGGAACACGTATCGTGCTGGTGCAAGGCTAGGCTCTAAGTAGTGTAAAGGCTTCGTTATGACCTCTAGATCACATTCAACATGAAGAGTGTGGTGGAGTCTTGCAAACTCAAAACAAACTAGAGAGTTCATATCATGTGGGTAAAGCTGTACAAACTCTGCAGAGTTCTTTAAACTAATCGATTAGCCGTGCTCACGGTCATGAGCGCTTTGGTGATGTGTCATGAGTATAGACTATGTTTTAAAAATGTGATCATGTGACATTGGTTTGAAATTGATAAATGTGTTGAGTTGTGTATGTGGTGATACATTATGACTTATTGTTAAGTATGGCAATAAGAGATTGTTTATGATGGAATTATGAAGAAGTTAATAATGAAACTTAAAACTTGTCTTTGTTAATTGAAGCATCAACTCCTTTACAAAAGAATTGCAAAACAAAACTTGCTTTATGCTGAAATTGAACTACATATTGCCTTCCTTTGAATATATGCCTTACATGTAGTATAGTAGGATTGACTTGTGCTTGCCAGTACATTAACTTGTTTAATGTACCGACTCTTGCTGTTGATATAACCTTTTGTTTGCAGGTTTAGTCTTAGTCTTTGAGTGATGCGGGTTCCGATTGCTTCTTCTAGGATGAGAACTTAATGGGGTATACCCCTAGTCGGTGTGCTTGTGATTGGGTAGTCAAGCTTCCGCTGTTCTCTAATAAGTCTATTTGGCCGGTCGGCCATGTAATTATTAAGTTGTTGTAAGTCTTAAGTTTCTTTCATCTTAGTTGTGTTTGCTATGTGTAATCATGCTTGAGATGAAAGTGTGAATCTAGTGCACATCCTGGGAACTAGATTCACATGAGTATGAGTTAGGAATATTTGAGAGGTTGTAGATCTTTAGCCATTTTTGTCAAGTCTCCTGAATGTGTAACACATCTGGTCGCCGCCTTCGAGTGGTTTGACGGGCACATCTCAGGCTGAAGTTGACTGGCAGGCTAAGGGCCCAGCAATGTCTCCAATATTCCTCTCTCGAGGCGTCGGATGTTTCATTATGCTTGTTTGATGACTTGAATTATTCACTTCATCTCAAATATAATGGAAGGTCCGGAGAGTCTACGACACGTGCACGAGAGGAGGAAGGTGAATTACCATATCTGATTTTGGAAGTAGTCAAGTTTGTTTTGGAAAGATGTAGTAGATTGGATTGGTTAAAAATCAGTTTCCTTTTTATCCCATACACCAAATTCGGCTGCCATCCACTCCACCTCCTTGCCGAGTCCCACTCGCCCCTTTGGCCGAGTCCGGCTCCCTCCCTCTCTTCCACGGTTCCGAGTTGTGTCAAACACCTTGGCGAATTTTTGTTTGGTGTCGGTTTCGAGATCTGTTTGGAAAAACGGAACCGGCATAAATTCAGCATTCCATTTTTTGTATAATTTTCATTTTGGGTTTAGACTTTTACATTTGAGTCCCTGTAAAATTTATATTTATGTTTGAGTCCCTGTAATCTTACATTAAGGTCCTTGAGTCAGTTTTTGTTAAAAAAAATCAAGAAAAAAAGTGAGAAAAAAAAAGGCATAAAGGTGCAAAAAAAAAAGAGAAAAAAAAAGCCGTACAAAAAAAAACAGAAAAGAAAAGGAAAGAAAAAAAAAGAAAAGAAGAAAGAAGAAAGAAAGAAAAGAGAAAATACTGTTATGTTTGAGCTGAACTTCATATATCAGAGTTGTGCATGAGTTGTTCCTAGTGCTATCTTGTGGTATCGTTTGTGTCTAGGCTCGCGTCTCTAGTACGTTCTAGCCTAGGACCAGCACGGTACTTGACTTTGAACAATTATTCAACTTTGCATTATCTGATTTGAGCATTTGCTATTCCTTTGCTACATATTTAAGCCTACCCAGAGCTCCACATATTTGATTACAGCCGTACCGCAAGTGTTTGCCAAGGCATCGATACATCCAACCTTCATTGGGGTGCTTGGTTGAGTCGGTGTATGTCACCATTCCACTTGCATTGGTAAGATCTTGTAAGAGCTTGGTTAAAAGCTTGAGTGTGTGCGATTTTTGAGCTGCCACTACCTAGTAGTTAATAGGAACGCGCATATTTTTTGTGTATGTTTCTTGTTTTCTACTAACAATGGCAGGGATACGCAAGATAATTAGGGATAGCTGTGCTCAACATCGACATCTTTGTCGAGACATGAGGAGGGATCAACATGACCATTATGAGGTAAGTGATGATGTTCTAGGTAAGATCAAATCTGCACTGCCTTATTTCGAGGGAAACTATGATCCTCGTGCTTACATTAATTGGGAGCTAGCGGTTGATAGTGAATTTCAAAAGCATGTCTTGTCGGAGAAACAAAAGGTTATGTGTGCCTGTAGTGTTTTAATTAAACATGCTTCTAATGATTGGAAACATCTTTGTAGGTATAACAAAATATCACAATCTTGGAAAGACCTGAAACGATATTTCAGAGATGTTCATGTTCCCATGTATTATGCTGACATTTTGTTCAACAAACTGCAATGTTTAAAACAAGATACCAGAACTGTTACTTCATACTATCATGATATGCAAGCTTGTTTATTACGTTGTGGTTTAGATGAATGCGAAGAAGCTAAAGAATTGAGGTTTTTATGTGGGCTTAACAAAGAAATTCAGGACATGCTTGATTGTCAAAGATATACATCTCTTTCTCATTTGTTACAACTTGCTTGCAATGCTGAAAGTAAAATAGAGGAGGATATGAAAAAGAAACACGCTATGTCTTTGCCTCCAATTACTAACTATTTGCAGGAAGTGCGTAATCACGAAAAGGAGGAGAGAGACATGAAAGAGCCACCAATTCCATTGTTCACACTCAAGTTCGAGACACCTCCATCATCTAAAGAGGACATCCAAGGTAAAGTAAATGGTACTGAAATTAATCAAGGTGAGTGCATTGTTAACGAAGTAAATTTGTCCACTTTTCATGCAAAAGTAGAGCAACCGTTAGTGGAACCAAATGCTGGAATTCCTTTGTCACAAGTTGATTTACTCGCTGTTCCTTGTGATAAAGAAGAGTTGTGTGATAATGCTTCACTTATATCCATGCCACAACTAGTGAATGAACATGCTATTCCTAGTGTTTCTTTGTGTGCTGATTTTAAGCATGCTGTTCACATTGCTAATGAAGTTGAGGAACGTAAATTGCTATCTTCTTTAAATACTTTGGGCTATGTTCAGTTTGATGATTTTTGTGAGCTTGATAATTTGAAGGAGAAATTATTTGCTAAGTCTGATTTGCTATGTCCAATTAATGCTATTTTTCATATCTTTGGCAAATATAATGATAGAGGAATATATTTGGTGCATAGAGTTTTCATTTGTTCGGATTTAGAGAAACATGTTATTGCTAATCACACTACTTCGAGTTTCTCTAGTTTTGATTGGATGAAACAGGTTATTTTGAATGGACTATGTGAAGAACACCATATGGAAAAACCGAGGACGGTTTTCCGTGAAGAAGGGGAGGATGATGTGACCATGGCTACTACGGATACATCCGTTGCTCACATCATGGATGAACAACAAGATATCAAGTTCGAGTCCTCCAAGTGCCAAAATCCAATTCGGCCACCTGCTACACTGCTGACTTCAAACGGCCGCCGAAGCTCCATACGACCTCCGTTTTCAGCCCGTGAGTACTTGATGGAAAGCTCTCGGAGTCCTCTTTCCAATGCATCAAGCCTCATTGCCAAATTCCATCTCAGTCGGCAGCAACTGAAGAAAAAAGGTGCTGCGACACCTGTAATGGGCCTATGGGCTTGTAACTTCATTTGGGACCCCGGCCCAGGTGGGGCCCATGTGGGGTTTCGCCCCAAGCTGGTGGAGCACGACCCTAGGCACCCCTAGGTCGTCCTCCCACCCCTATATATAGCTAGTTACCCCTTCAGGGTTTCTCGGGGGTTTTGTTAGATTAAAGTTTAGCCATTGCTACTTGCTTGCAGCGCGCGTGTCGGCTAGACCGTCCGTCTGCTTGTTCTTCGGAACCCCAACTTATCATTTGTATTAAATTCCTATTTGCAATATCAGATTGCTTTTATCTTGTTCTTGCTTGTTTCTTCGATTTGCTTGCAGGAATAGGGTTGATCTGCACCGGCAAGATCAGCAACCCACGGAGAGGTGTATCGATCGCTAAGGCGCAACACAACGTCTCGTACGGTTGTAGTCGGATCGTCAACGTTTCTCCCAAATCGTAGTTATCACAACTCACCGAAAGATCGGGCCAACAACAGCCTTGAGTGTCGAGAGGAACTCAGGGTTCATCAACTACTCTTGACTAGCCTTATAGATTTTAATCCTGCTTAGATTAGGAAAAGAGGTCTGACCAAGCCCGATGAGCGAGAATGTCATAATGATGGAAGTTGTGGAAAACTAGTTGTGAGGGTAAATCGGACCAAGCAAGGGTTGGGGAAGGTGGATGAACCCTCGCAGATTAATGACAACTTCAACAATAACACTGTTTCAAGTTAAAACCGCTAAGTCATAGGTTTGTAAAATCTAGCTTTATGCAAATGAACCAAGCCATCCTTAAACCCCTATGAGCACTATATGCATTATGTAGTGGTGGCTTACTGAGTACAGTTCGTACTCACCCATGCTTAATTAAATCTTTTAGAAGGAGAAGTTGGAGCCGACCCGTACGTGTGCGATGCTGATGAAGAGGTGTCGAAGATGGTGGAGTAGTGTTAAATGTGAAATTTGGTAAACCCCGAAGTCATCATCGGCCTAGAGTCAGTATCGGCTTCAGAGTTCTAGAATCGGTCGATGGTAGTTATCAAGTTGCCAGCAGTTGGATTCATGGAGGATTCGGTTAAGGAAATCAATCTATTCAAGGAAGCTTATCTAGAAGAGACCGAGTTCAAGGAGGATGCGGCATGGCAAGTTAACTATTAATTAGGAGTAGTTTGTTAGTTTCCTTTTATCTTTGGAAAAGCATGTTTTGTGTCCGATAAGTACTTTATGTTTTCCTTTTATCTTTAGGAAAGTTTTTTCCTTACCCGACAAGGACTAGAATCTACCCATGCGTATAAATATGTACACCCGGGGTCATTGTAAATTATCTCCACGATCAATACAAATTCGGTGCATCGCCACCCTTTTTACTTTTCTACTTTTTTCGACGAGTTTATGCTGTACTACTTTTTTGATCCAGTACAGCAATTGTCGATTCAGCAGACGCCACCAAGGCAGCAGATTACTCAGCCGATTTAATAGCAAAGTTTGCTAAATGCATCGGCTAGGTGGAGGACACCTGATAATCAGCCAAGGCAGCATGTCGCAACTCAAGTTGTCCCTGAGCATTTGGTTCATAATGTGCGACCAGATCAATCGGTGATACCTCAAGTTATTCCCAAACATTTAATGCGCAACATACAGACAATCTTTTAGAATTATCAAGGGGGCAATTTGAATTACCAATAACAGCCTCCATCGCCACATGTTCAGTATCAGGGGGATCAGCTCAGCCTCAGTTTGCTGCTCAGTTCAATCAATTCGAGCCTGTTCCACAACAAGTGCAAGGGGTGCCTCAGCAGAGACCATGGGCCGATAGGATTGCAGATGTGATGAGAGAGCAATTTGGGCTTAAACCAAAGGACACTGGAAACTTGTATCGGCATCCGTACCTTGAGTGGTTCGAGAGATTTCAATTGCCTAACTGATATAAAGTTCCAGATTTTTCAAAATTCTCAGGACAAGACAATGTCTCAACCTATGAACATGTCAGCCGATTCTTAGCTCAATGTGGTGAGGCATCGGCTGTTGACGCCTTGAGGGTTAGGTTGTTTCCTTTGTCTTTATCCGGATCGACATTTACTTGGTTTTCTTCTTTACCATACAATTGAATCAATAGTTGGGCCGATTTGGAGAAACAATTCCATAGCTACTTTTATAGTGGAGTTCATGAGATGAAATTGTCTGATCTAACAGCGATTAGATAAAGGCATGATGAATCTGTGCATGATTATATTAAGAGATTCAGAGAGATGTAACAGTGATTAGACAAAGGCATGATGAATCTGTGCAGGATTATATTCAGAGATTTAGAGAGATGAGGAATAGGTGCTACAGTTTGAGTTTGACTGATTCCCAGTTAGCCGATTTGGCTTTTCAGGGTTTGATAGCTCCAATCATGGAGAAATTCTCATCCCAAGAGTTTGATAGTTTATCGCATCTTGCACAGAAGGTAACTCTGCATCAATAGAGTTTTGGAGAGGCTAAGAAGAATTTCAAGAAGATCAATCATGTGTATCCTTACATGTATGATTCTGACGACGAAGATGATTCTGAGGTAGCAGCATCCGAGTGGGTCAGAAGCAAGAAAGTTATACAATGCTAATGGGTGAAAAGTTCTGGAAAAGAAGAGAGGTATGACTTTGACATCACCAAGGCTGATAAGATTTTTGATTTGTTACTTCGAAAGAAGCATATTCAACTTCCTGCCGGTCATACAGTCCCATCGGCTCAAGAGCTAGGAAAGAGAAGGTATTGCAAGTGGCATAAGTCTGGGTCTCATACTACTAACAATTGCAAAGTCTTCAGACAGCAGATTCAGGCGGCTATTGAGGGAGGAAAAATAAAGTTTGACGACTCCAAGAAGCCGACGAAGGTCGATGGCAATCCTTTTCCTATCAATATGGTACATACAGCTGGCCGAACAGCTGATGGAGGAAAAGCTCGAGGCTTTCAAATAAATTCGGCTAAGATTATTAACAAATAACAGAGAAAGTATGATAAGCAATAGGAAAGGCATTATGAAGAAGATGATGGTGGTTTTGATCCTCAATGGGACTGTGAGTTTTTCAGATTTTGCTGGAACGAAGGTATGAGGCTGCCATCTATGGAAGATTGTCCTGGATGTAGTGGTGTTGCAGAAAGTTCAAGCCGATCTTACAATAGAAGCAATCGGCTGAGGCAAACAAGGGTTCCTGTTCATCAAAGATTGGGCCCAGTAAACCAAGATCATGACCAAGAGGACGATGAGGGCAGGAAAACTCAATGGTGTCCTTCTGGTATTTTTACAAAGAATCAGAAGAGAAGAGTTCAAAGGTTGAGGAACAGGGAGCGCTTTCAGGAGGTTGAGCAAGAGATCAACCATCGGCTGAAGAAGGCAAAGCTGAGGCAAGAGTGGCGTATTAAGAACAAAGATGCCATAGCCGATGAAGCCAAAGCCCATGAAGCAAAAAGGTTGGCTAAGGGGAAGAGTGTTGTGACTGCATCGGTTAACATGGTTTTCGCGTTACCTGCGGAATTTGGAGCTAAACAAGCTGATGTTGATGAAGTTGAGGAAGCTTCGGCAAGATTGGTTTTGTCACCAGAACAAGCAATTTTTGAGAAGCCAGAAGGGATAGAGAATCAACATCTTAAGCCATTGTACATTAATGGCTATGTCAATAGGAAGCCGATGTCCAAAATGATGGTTGATGGTGGGGCTGCTGTGAATTTGATGCCATATGCTACATTCAGGAAGCTGGGCAAAAATGCTGAAGATCTCATCAAGAAAAATATGGTTCTCAAGGACTTTGGTGGCAATCCATCAGAAACAAAAGGAGTTTTGAACGTGGAGCTGACAGTCGGCAGCAAAACCGTCCCTACAACATTTTTTATCATCGATGGGAAGGGTTCCTACAGCTTGTTGCTTGGAAGGGATTGGATTCATGCTAATTGTTGTATTCCTTCAACCATGCATCAATGCTTGTTTCAATGGCAAGGCGACAAGATTGAGATCGTGCCAGCCTACAGGTCAGTTAATGTTGCCAGTGCCGATTTAGCTTTTTGGGAGATGGACGGTATTGATTGCTTGTCTGGAAAGATTTGGGATGGAGATTTTCTAAAAGTGTCCGATTATGATATACAACCAATTGAAGATGGAGAGCCCAAGTTATTATTTTGAGGGCGTCATGGAGGGTTCAAACGTCTACACCAAGGACACAGTAGATAATCTCGATGACAAGCAAGGACAGGGTTTCATGTCGGCTGATGATTTGGAAGAAGTTGATATAGGTCTAGGTGATAGACCAAGGCCGACATTCATCAGTAAGAACTAATCTCCTGAATTCAGAACCAAGTTGATAGAGCTTTTAAAAGAATATAGAGATTGCTTTGCTTGGGAGTATTATAAGATGCTAGGACTCAGCCGATCGATTATTGAACATCGGTTACCTATCAAACTGGGGGTTAGACCATACCAGCAGCCGCCGAGGAGATGCAAAGCCGATATGCTCGAGCCCATCAAGGTTGAGGTCAAACGTTTATATGATGATATGCTGAGTGGGTTTCCAACATAGTTCCAGTTATCAAGAAAAATGGTAAAGTCAAAGTGTGTATTGATTTCCGAGACTTAAACAAGGCTACCCCAAAGGACAAGTACCCAATGCCGGTTGCCGATCAGTTGGTCGATGCTGCCTCAGGACATAAGATATTGAGTTTTGTGGATGGTAATGCTGGTTACAATCAAATCTTTATGGCAGAGGAAGATATTCATAAAACAGCTTTTAGATGTCCTAGAGCAATCGGTTTGTTTGAGTGGGTTGTGATGACTTTCGGCTTGAAAAGTGCTGGAGCTACATATCAACGGGCTATGAACTACATATATCATGATCTAATCGGCTGGTTGGTGGAAGTCTATATTGATGATGTGGTTGTTAAGTCAAAGGAAATAGAGGACCACTTAGCCGATTTGCGGAAGGTTTTTGAGAGAACTAGGAAATATGGCCTGAAGATGAATCCAACAAAGTGTGCTTTTGGTGTAACGGCTTGTCAGTCTGTAGGATTTCTTGTTCATGAAAGGGGGATTGAGATAACTCAGAGAAGTATTAATGCAATCAAGATGATTCAACCTCCGGAGGACAAGACAGAGTTGCAGGAGATGATCAGCAAGATAAATTTTGTTAGAAGGTTTATCTCTAATTTGTCTGGAAGATTAGGACCTTTTACACCATTGTTGAGATTGAAAGCCGATCAAAAATTTACTTGGGGGGCAGAGCAGCAGAAAGCCTTGGATAATATTAAAAAATATCTTAGCTCTCCTCTAGTTTTGATTCCTCCACAAAAGGGAATACCTTTTAGATTATATCTATCGACCGGTGAGAAGTCAATCGGTTCAGTCTTGATTCAAGAGCTTGAGGGGAAAGAAAGAGTTGTGTTCTATTTGAGTCGTCGGCTTTTTTGGATGCAGAAACAAGGTATTCTCCTGTGGAAAAGTTGTGTTTGTGCTTATATTTCTCTTGCACAAGGTTGCGGCATTATCTATTGTCCAATGAATGCACTGTGATATGTAAAGCCGATGTAGTTAAGTATATGCTATCGGCTCCAATTCTGAAAGGAAGGGTTGGAAAGTGGATATTTGCCTTGACGGAATTTGATCTTCGGTATGAATCATCGAAGGCGATTAAGGGGCAAGCTATAGCCGATTTTATTGTTGATTATCGTGATGATTCAATCGGCTCGGTTGACATTGTGCCTTGGACTTTGTTTTTTGATGGATCAGTGTGCACTCATGGTTGCGGTATCGGCTTGCTTATAATTTCTCCTAGGGGGGCAAGTTTCGAGTTTGCCTACACTATTAAGCCCTATGCAACCAATAATCAGGCTGAGTACGAAGCGGTTCTCAAAGGGTTGCAATTATTCAAGGAAGTTGAAGCCGATGCTATTGAGATTATGGGCGATTCCTTGTTGGTGATCAGCCAATTGGCAGGGGAATTTGAGTGCAAAGATGATACATTGATCGTCTACAATGAGAAGTGCCGAGAGTTAATGAAAGGATATCTGCTGGTGACTTTGAAGCATGTATCTCGAGAACAGAATGTCGAAGCTATTGACTTGGCCCAAGGGGCATCAGGGTACAAGCCGATGGTGAAGGATGTCAATGTAGAAATTGCTACGGTAACAGCCGATGATTGGAGATATGATGTTTTTCAATATTTGCAGAATCCATCTCAATCGGCTTCACGAAAATTGCGCTATAAAACTTTGAAATACACCTTGTTGGATAATGAGTTGTATTATCGGACGATTGAGGCTTCACGAAAATTGCGCTATGAAGCTTTGAAATACACCTTGTTGGATAATGAGTTGTATTATCGGACGATTGATGGGGTATTGCTTAAATGTTTGAGTGCCGATCACGCTAAGGTTGTGATAGAAGAGGTACATGAAGGAATTTGTGGAACTCATCAATCGGCTCATAAGATGAAGTGGTTGCTTAGACGTGCAGGGTGCTTTTGGCTGACAATGTTGGAGGTTTGCTTTAAATATTACAAGGGCTGTCAGGATTGTCAAAAGTTTGGAGCAATTGAAAGAGCACTAGCATCAGCTATGAATCCTATCATCAAGCCATGGCCATTCAAAGGTTGGGGAATTGATATGATCGGTATGATTAATCCACCATCGAGCAAAGGACATAAGATTATATTGGTGGCAACCGATTACTTTACCAAGTGGGTAGAGGTGATTTCTTTGAAGAAGGTTGATTCTGGGGATGCTATACAATTTGTTCAAGAGCATATTATATATCGATTTGGTATTCCTCAAACCATTACAACCGATCAAGGCTTGATCTTTGGGTCCGATGAGTTTGTTCAGTTTGCCAATAGCATGGGTATCAAATTGTTGAATTCTTCACCATATTATGCACAAGCTAATGGGCAGGCCGAGGCATCTAACAAGAGTTTGATCAAATTGATTAAGAGGAATATTTCCGATTATCCTCAGCAATGGCATACTAGATTGGCCGTAGCATTGTGGTCCTATCGGATGGCTTGTCATGGTTCGATCCAAGTTCCTCCTTATAAACTTGTTTATGGACATGAGGCTGTTTTACCATGGGAAGTTAGAATCGGCTCAAGGAGAACGGAGTTGCAAAATGAGTTGACAGCCGATGAGTATTATAATCTCATGGCCGATGAAAGGGAAGACTTGGTTCAATCAAGATTGAGAGCCCTTGCAAAAGTTACTAAGGATAAGGAACACGTTGCTCGACATTACAACAAGAAAGTGGTGCCCAAGACTTTTTCTGAAGGTGAGCTCGTGTGGAAATTGATTTTGCCGATAGGGACTCGAGATAACAAATTCGGCAAGTGGTCACCGAATTGGGAAGGACCATTTCAAATCCATAAAGTTGTATCTAAAGAAGCTTACATGTTGCAAGGACTTGATGGAGAAGTTTATGGACGAGCGCTAAATGGCAAATATTTGAAGAAATATTACCCAAGCGTTTGGGTTAATGCATGATCGGCTGGTGTTGCCGATACATGATAGCCGATGTGTTTACATCGCCTTGAAATGGCCGTTGTTATATCGCCCTTAGTTGTTTTTGTATTGTAATCGGTTGAGTTTTGCCGATGTACAATGGCCGATATGATTATATCACCCTTAGTTCGAATTATAATTTTTTCAATGCCTTCGTCATTGTAAAATTAGGGGGGCACATATATATGAAAAAGATGCAAAAGTTGCACATTTTTGAGCAACTTAGTAAATTAAGAAGATCTATTAATCGGCATAGTAGTTCAATAACAAAAGGAGTATCAAAGTATCTTAGCCGATTACAAAATGAGCTATCCTATTACAAGACCAATCATCCAGACAAGTAACGCTGGATAGCCGACACAGCCCATTGTCTAATTTGATCTACTTCTTCGATGGCTTGGATGTCTTGGGCGTCGGTTCAAGAGATGACTTTGAGGGACTTGATCATGTTAGCCACATTTTTGATAGCCGATCTCAATCTAGACTTATGTTCTTCAATAGCACTTCGAAGATTGGCTAGCTTTTGCTTTTCAAGATCCAACTCGGCATTGCATTCTTCAAGTTGAGCTATAAGATCAATCTTGCGAGCTTAAAGCCGATCTATGTTCGACTGAATCGGCCCAACAGAGAGTTGATCAAGCTTGGCTTTCTCCTCATGCATGAGTTGCGAATTGGCTTGCATGGTGGCTTCAATGTCTTTCCGTTTTTGCCGATCGGCTATCTGTTGCTTAGCCTTTTCCAGCTTGAATTGGTATTGCTCGAGGAATACTGGTGGAGTAATGGTGTTTGCCAGATCGTCTGGGATTAGGGCTTGGATTTCTGCAAATCGTGCTCGAATTGAACCACAATCGGCCACCAGATTATCCAATGATGACTCTAGTTTCATCCAGAGGGGCTAGAGCCTTGCTTGTGGTTTCTTCCTCTGTCTCATCAAAGTAATCCTTGATATTAGATCGGCTAAGGCCTGCAAGAGAGAAATTCGAAGACAGTTAAATATCAAATAGATATAGCCGATCTAAGACCTTGTGTTAAAGAGAGACTTACTGGGATAGCAGGAACAGCTGGTTGTTCTTCTTCCTCGATGTTATGACTTCCTGTAGCTGATGGAGTTCGATCGCTTAATGTTTGTTGTACAGGAGGTGAAGGAGGAGGAGGAGGCTGCAAAAAGACAAGTGTTGAGTAAATATTAGCTATGATCAGATTAATGAAAGAATTTGTATAGGAAAATCTTACCGGTGGAGCTGGTTTAAATGTTGTTGCTGCCGATTTCTTTCTCACAGCAGTCTTCTTTTTCTACAAAAACAAGATTTACAAGTGATCGGCTGTAAATAAAATAACTACAGAAGGGAATCAAGGAGAAATGTTTACCCTTGAAAAATGAGCTGGAGCAGCAGGAGTTGGGGAAGTTTGCTTGGGCGAAGCCGACGGTGTTTTTTCTCCTATATCACTCAATTCGGCTGCTGCTTGATCGACATCTTCTTCGATTTCTTCTTCATCCAGAGCTTGCTCGATGGATGGATCTAAGGTGGGCAAGTCATCGGCTGGCTTGGGTTTCTGCTTCTTGGCCTTCTTCTTGGGAGCCAGAGTCGATGGATCAATTGCCGGTGCCTTGGTCTTTCTCTTCCTACCAACATCGGCCGGTTCTCTCATCTGCCCTTGGATCAGACTTGAGGTCTTGGGGGCATGGTAGCCGATGACAGGAGGAGTTAATACACCACCGTTTGGCAGAAGGCCCGGAGCATATTCTATGTCTCTGCCATTGTTGGTCTTGCATGGAGGAGAAGATTCTGTTGTCTACAAGGTAAAGAGAGAAATTAGTCAAGATTCAAGTTGGCTAACAATTAGTCAATCAAAATTGACAAAGTAAAGATGTACCTGAGGGACAACATCAGGAAATAGATCTGTCATATACATAGAAGCCGACTGATGGAAAATATGTTGGTTCCATTCTCCCCACCATTTGTCCAAGTTTCTGCTCCTAGGTCTTGCCAGCTCTATGCTCTCGATACTGCCCAAAGGAGGTCCTGGGATGTTGAGTAGCCGATCCATCATCAGGGCTGATGAAATCTCTCCTTGGCATTGGATTTTATCAGCAAAGAACAAGCCGATTGGTAGCTGTCCCATTCCAAACTGTCTGGCAGAGCTCATTGGGTGGTAAAACTCATAAGAAACTTGTATGTTTCCTCCTTGATGAATGCCGACAGGAAGGATGCACGGACTAATAGCAGCCGAGAAGACTTCTCTAGACTTATCAAATTTTTCGGAGTTGAGATCTTCAAATCTGAAGTCTGCTGGGAGATCCAAATTTACTGAATCCTCATAAGGGAACCAAACGCGAGCATCTTTCTGAAATTCATCATAAAAACTGAAGAACCAATCCTTCAGTAACTCAGCCGATATTTTGCTCCAGCATCGGCTGGTGTGGATGCATATTCCCCATTGGACATACACCTGCGATGGGTGCGTTCTTCTCCATCGTCATCTGTAATCGGCTCTAATCTTGGAAACTCAGCTTCTGCTACAGTTGGCCGATTGACAGCTTTCATGGCTACCAGGTTTAGCCAAGTTTGCAGCAACCACCATGGCCCGCCAGCACTAACGACTGAGCCGACAACAATCTTGGCCGATGCATTGTTCAGCATCTGATACAAGTAGCCGAGGAGGCTCTTGCCTAAAGGAAATTGCCTCTTTGTTTCTAGGGCTTCAGCTAAGAACTACCAGTTGGTTGTGGGGTCGTAACTTGATCCACAAAAAAGGAATTTCTCGAGCCACATTAGTAGGAAGGCCACATGTTCTCGGGAAGTGACAGGTCCTTTACCCATATATGCTTCTACATAGCTAGACCAGCCACCTATGCGCTTAGTTCTGAAGTCAAATTGGTTCTTGGTGTTCAAACTCATGGGGTTAGCCGATGAGGTCACATCCAAACCAGTGATCATGGTTGAACAAGAAAGCGTTGATGGTGTTGGACCAAAAATATGTGGCAGCAGCTATCAGGGGTTCATCTTTAGCTGAATTTGCTATGGTAAGGGCGAGTGCCTGGCTGATGCCGATTTTGTCCCAGTGAACCTGCTTGCTAGCTGATACGCACTTATACCACACAGCCCAACTTTTTCTCAGGGGAGGTTTTCTCAAGAGATGGCCAAGACTTGAAGGTGTTTTCCAGTGACCTAGATTAGGGTTGGCCAATGTAAAGGGGATTCTATTGGTTTCAACGATGATGAATTCAGTGGGGTCGAGATTGCCGATCAAATTGAGGAAATAGTGATGCTCATGTGACAGACTCGGGATCACCACCAGATTGGACAAGTGCTACAGATAGAGAAGAAAAAAACAAAGATGAGGCAAAGAAGAACCAATCTATTGCGAAAGAAGAGGATCTAGCCGATGGGTACTTACCTCTGCGTATTCGGCTGATGGCGTGATGGATGGGCTGGCGGAGGACGACATCTTTGCGGGTGGAAGCTTGGTCGGAGAGGAAATCGTCTTGGGGTCGCCTGGTGCGCCGAGGGGATCACCGGAGAGAGAGAGGATAGAGTTGGCTTAAGCGGTGAAAAAGGAGCTAACGGTGTGAAATTTTTCGGGGACGACAGTTAGTATTTAAAGTAGAGCGATAATGGTCGGAAAAGTGGCAAGTGCGATATTCTCTCGGAGATGAGATAAGGCAAATCCGGAACATTATCAAATATTCCGGACTTGGGGGGCATGTGTTAGCGACCAAATTTGGTAATCGTCATTGGAGATGGAGATTAGACTGAATCGGAATCCAAAACAAAGATCGTCCTGGAAACAGAGCAGGAATTGGCTAAGTCCGAATCGGCTGTGGCTTTAATTGGCATAGTTCGAGTCGGACAAGGTTAGCCGATTGAGCCGAATCCGACAATGTGACATGGTATACGTTGTCAGGTTGAGTTAATGTGCTTCGTGAAGATTGCCGTGCACCGATTGAGTCTTGAGAAGGCAATTGTAAGTTAATGTGCTTCGTGAAGATTGCCGTGCACCGATTGAGTCTTGAGAAGGCAATTGTATCTGTTAATTAGGATATTTTATGTAATTTCCTTAGAGATATGTTTGGGCAAAAGTCTGCCACAAAGACTTATGGTATCTTAGAGTTTGTTAGAGATAAGAGTCGTGTCCGACATGGACTTGTTTTGTAATCTCGGGTATAAATAGACCCCGAGCTCTATGTAATACAACAACACACGTTCAATATAATCTCGGCGCATCGCCACCCTTTTACTTTTGTTTTGTTTCGACGAGTTCTTGCTTTCGGGTTGAGCTGCATCGGTTTCGATCTTCAACTAAGAGGTAAAACTTGTTATGGCGGCTTGCGTTATCGGGATTAGTGCTTCCATCTTTATGATAATCTAATATTGTTTATGTAATTCGTCGAGTTATCATATATTCTATATAATCTTTGGCAATATTGTTATCTAACCTACAATCAGCTAACATCTATTGCTAGAAGGCAACCGATCAAGTTAAATATCAACGTTGACCTAGACTATATGGGGTATCTACCACTATGAAGCATCCAACGGCTTCATTGTCTAGATATTGTCTTTCTTTTCGTACTTATAGCTGCATCAGTTCGGTTTGATCTTATAAGTCGTGATTAGAATCTCAATCTCTAGCCTGCTTCTTGGTTGCCGAGTAGGGTTGTGTCGGGGTTTCAGCCGATCTTACCTGATTTAGCTTTATATTTCATGTGCTTAATTGACATGCTAGATCTGCCCTTTATGTTAAGATCTCATTACAATAAAGTATGTTAGGCTTCTGGTTGATATATTTTACTTGCTTTAATATTTTAATATAGAGTAGTATCGGAGTACTAGCCGATACATGCTAGATCTATCTGATCGGCTATGCTATGAACATCTATTATCTTGTTGTTAATATATATTTCGATCTAAGTGATTTATACTGTCTCGGCATGGCGACCAATTTATCCCAATCACTTGATTTAAGTATATATTGACATAAGGATTTTATATTGTTAATATCTACAGCCGATCGAGTAGATTTAGTTCTTTCTTACTCATTCCTGACTGCCGATCGATCTACGTATGACATCGGCTCAGAGATAAATGATATGTCATCGACAACTAGCCGATCGGCTATCGTTTATGGATTTAACCACGGTTCCTTTGTCTTCATTTCTTGTTGATTGCAGGATCAAATCAACTGGCACGCTCACACTCCTAAAGACAAGCTTTTGGACCTGCACTGGAGTTAAGCAGATCTCCCAGGCCTCGTGTTTTCGCATCAACACACACGTACACCATGATCCATCTCTCTTTGGTACCAAAATTACCGGAACCGCACTTGGACTAAGAGACTCGCGTACATACCCTTTATCAAGTAATTCCTGAACTTGACGCTGAATCCCTTAGTTTCCTCTGGGTTGGTTCGGTATGGCGCACGGTTTGGTAGGGAAGCACCTAGGATCAAGTCGATTTGATGCTCAATTCCACGCACCAGTGGCAGCCCCGGTGGTACTTCCTTGGGAAACACATCAGAGTACTCCTGCAAAATGTTAGCAACAGCAGGGGGGCAAAGAGTGCTGCATATCGTGAAGTGAAATCAAAGCATCTTTGCATACCAAAGCATAGGCGACCTTTGCCTTACCACTGTTGTTCAGCCATTGGATGTAGTATGGATGTGGGTGTGGTTTGGTTGTAAGTGCAAGCTTCTGCACTATCTCGCTGCTAGCCAAGTTGTTGTAGCTACCTCCCTCAATGATCATGCGGCAAGAACGCTCTTTGATGACACACTTTGTTTGGAACAAAATGTGTCGCTGATTTTGCTCAGCCTTTTCTATTTGTGCGCTAAGGACACGCTGCACAATGAGGCCCTCATAGCGATCCGCATCTTCAGCCCCAATATGCTCTTCCAGTGGCTCATTATCTGCATGGTCAACCGCAAGCAAAGCAAGTGTATCCTCATAGAAACCACTAGCAGAGGAGTACTCACCATCATTTTTACCAAAACTCACTTGCTAGGGTAGTCACGCTACACATGCCCAAAGCCCTTGCAACGGTGGCACCGAACATCTCTTGTTCTGCCGTGGATGCCATTGAAGAAGCACTCGCTGCTGGCTGAGCAGCCTTTGACGCTGAGGTAACAGCAGGGCCACGTGACTTGTCATAGGATGGAGGAGGTGCTGCTCGACTAGATGTGGGTGTGGAAGATGGGGAAGCAGTACGGCCGGCCGGAGGAGAAGTGCGTGTATGCCATGATGTAGTTTTACCTGCAGAAAAATTAGCCTTGGCACTAGCACGTCGTCCCTGCACTTCCCTTTCGGCCTTACAAGCAAGATAAAACAATCGGGTCATATTATTGTAATCTTTGTAGTCTACGATGTCATAAATCTCGCGGTTTAAACCACCCAAAAATCTAGCTATGGCAGCGTCCTCAGTTTCCTCTAAATTACAACGAAGCAAGCCCATTTTGTAATTCCTGATAATATTCCTCTACACTTTTTGCACCCTGTCTCAATTGTTGCAACCTATTCAGCAAGTCACATGCATTGTAAGAAGGAACAAATCTAGCCCGCATGACCCGTTTCAAAGCATCCCAAGTTTGTGGCATGTTCTATCCACCAAACCGAAGTAAAAATTAGTGAACTCACTAGTAACAGCTCTAACTCTAGTGTTCTCAGGAAACTCATGGCATGCAAACTTTTGGTCAACAACAATCTCCCAAGAAAGGTACGCATCAGGATCATATTTTCCATCAAAAGGAGGAATCTTAAATTTAATTTTAGAAAAAGCATCATCATTGTTGCATACCTCGCGTCGGGGTGACCACCCATACCTCTACGATTGTTATGTAGCCGTCGTCGATCACGAGCATCTCGATCATCTTGTTCAGTGTCAGCAATATATTCATCCTCCAAATTATCCTCGACGTACTCTCCGTCAATGTCATCTTCATTACGCCCACCATTGCCTCTGTTGGTATTTCTTAACAACATTACTAGAAATATAATTCCCAGCAATGGCGCAGAAATACTCCTGGTATATTATGGTTATAGAGTCATCCGCAAGCGCACGGATATACCATTATAGCATTTAACCTAAGAGTATTCCAAGGGTATCGTATTTATTTTATCCCGTGGTAAGATCATGTAGAGAGAACTTGACTAATAATTTATATATTACTTGTGATAATCATATCCTAAGTAGGGGTTAAGATATTCCAGGGTAGAGTGACACACAAGTAGCTACTCATTCTCATAATATAATATCTAAGCTAAATAGAAAAAAAAGAGAAAGACAATCTATTCCAATACTTCTAATATACATAGTATACATACATTCTAGTTAACCGACATACCAGCTAATACCCTCTATCCGATGCCCTCCTGGTACTTCGAGAAGCCACCCCTGACTACCGAGTTTCTTACGATAGCTCGTCATGACCATACAACCGAGGCTAAATACGGAGGAGCACCCTCCCCAGGGAATTAAGTTAGAACTATATACACGCGCTGAGGAATACCCGTACTGAGCTGTCACCATCAGCGGCCCACCTCTCATCCACAGCATATAACCCCAAATAATGATATCCCGTAATCTAGACACCATGTCTAAACTACCAGATACTACTCTAATATCATCGTCATGACATAGAGTAATTGCACAAGCAAATAATATACCTACACCAAAGCATCTCCCAAATAAGCTAGCAGCATATTCAGTATAACATGAACATAATGTAAAGTAGGCATTCATATGCTCGGAAAGTATTTCAATACCATAAATGTATAAAGAAGAGTATTCTAATAAAAGTACAAAGCTTACAAAAGAGTAAAGGAAAGCTACTAGAGCCATATCCAAACTCTTCCGAAGGCTTCCGGACTCCCGATTTCTACTATATTCCTATTCCACTAGCTTGATACTACTAAACTAAACTTGAGAGAATATGAGAGAGCTTTGCTTGAGGTGTGTGTGTGAAGTGAGAAGAGGAGCTCCTTTTATAGGCAGGTAATGACGGTTGTGATGGTTGGAATGGTCGGTAATACCCTCCAACCATCATTGGGGATCAATCCCAGCCGTCCATCCAAACCCTGCATCCATCGGTGCCACGGGAGGTTCGGCCGAACCCCCTAGTTCGGCCAAACCAGGGGCCGGCCCAACCAGCCCACCTTTCGGCTGGTAGCCTCCTCTATTGCTCCTTTATGTAGACTTGTGAATTTTGGCCCAGTTTGTTGTGTCAATTCTGATTTCTTGGCCCATTCATACATAAGTCTGATTCTCGACATCGCCCGATTGATTTATCGTTTGTGTTGATGTCGATTCTCCTCCACTTTATGGTCATTCTCTGCAAAAGATTAGTATACCTGATAATAGTTCTCCTCTATTTTGGTAATATTGATGGTCGAAACTGATCGATAACGACCATCAACCATGTAAGCTTGGTGTTGGTGGCGATCTGCATGGACTCCAATTGTCCAATCTTCTTGTTTGTCACCTACAAATTTGTATCAAGTCTTTTCTGTGTGCTGCTTCACTTGCCTTGTAAAATATTGGATGATGCCTTTGGTGTGTGGTTAATGAGATGCACCCTCCTCGTCTTTATCCTCTAGACCTGCCATGGTTTAGAAAACAAGGACAACAAAACAATAGATGATGTAATATAAGCCCTACAACTATTAGGATGTAGCATTTGCAAGACGCTCACTCTCAGTTCACTCGCAGCCTGTCTCACAAGCTCTTTCCAACTCTTACCTTGCCCACAAGAGGGGACGGCAACCCACAAGTTAGCAACCGCTCAAGGGTATAGTGTACAGTGTTTGTCCTAGGCTAGTCGAAGTAGAGACGCGAGTGTCACGTCCCAAAACGACTCTAAAATACATCCTCTAAATTATGCCTAGAATAATTAAAATCCGTGTGAAAGCCTCCAACAATTAAAATGTGCAAAGTTAAAAGTCAAATAAGGCTTGGAGGATTTTTGTATATTTCCTAAAAGCCTAAAATGCGTAAATAAATTTTAGTGGAATTTTCAGAGCACAAATAATAATTATTAAGAAATAAACAAAGTTAAAATGGTTTTATAAAAAGAAAAACTCTAAAAAGTCCCCTTTCCCTCCCTCTCCTTCTTGGGCCGGCTCGGCCCATCTCCCTCCCCCTCCCTCTCCTCGACCCACGGCCCATCCGGCCTCTCCCCGCGCGCGCGCCACTGACGGGCGGGCCCGCCCGCCACCCTCGCTGACGGGTGGGGCCCACCCGTCATCCCCTTCCTCCCGCCGCTCCCGCCGCCTCGCCCGCGCCCTAGCGCTGCCGCCGCCGCGAATCCCGCCGCCTCCCGCCGTCTCTGCGTGCAATAAAGAGGGGGAAATCACTCCCTGTGATCCCCTCTCCCTTTCCCCCCATTTTTCTCTCTCTCTCTCTCGCGTTCAAACGGGCGGATTTGCCCCCGCAAATCTCGCCGGCGCCATTGATGGCGGCCGGACCTCCCGCGCCGGTTTCCTCCCTTCCCCGGCCACCCTCTCTCGACCCGGCTCTATTTAAATGAAGAAATTCGCAAATATTCATTTAAAGAGCATATAAACTTCAAATGACCATAACTTGGCCATTTGAACTCGGAATTGGACTGTTCAAGTCTCTAATTTTTCCTTAAGAAGTCAAGAACCCATTTTTATGCTTTGTTCCTGCTTGTTATATGGAGTTTATTAGAGTAAAAGCCTTTTCTTTTCCGTTGGTCGTGTAGACGCTGCAGCTTCGGAAGATCCGCTCTTCGTGGAGGTTGAAGCCGACGTTTGGGAAAGCGAGCAAGGCAAGTCACATCATCCTTGAACATATTAAATCCCAGTTTATAAAATTATTTTGATTTAAATTATTGCATTACCGCTTTATTTAAATTCCCGCGTTATCACTATTTTATTTAGCCATGCCTATTTACCTTTGTTATGACCTTATTATTATTGTTATTGATATTATTACCTTGTTCACCCTAGATTAAACAAAACCCCAACTAGTGGACACTCTACTCATGGTACCACTAGTATGATTTTAGGTAGATGCTTCGCTGGTTAATTAGGCAACATTAGGTGGTTTTACAACTCTAGACCTTGGGGATATTCTCATCACCTGGACACTATGGAATTGTTGGATTATTGTGGAATTGGATTCACACCTCCCCCTCTATTCAAAATCCTCAAAATGGTTTTAGGCTGGGCTCAAGGTGCATGGTTTTGATAGTAGCACCTCGGCCATATAAGGACCGGTCTTCGGGCCTCTGTTGCAAAGCACTACCGTACTTCCACATGTCTAGTGGGTAAGGCTTAGTTTGTGGCTTAGTCTGGTTATAAACAAAAGTACACGGATGGAGATGGACGAAGTCGGGGGTCGATGGACATCTCTAGGGCAAATGAAGGCTACACGAGCTGCGGCCCGGTAGTCGAGATGTCATGGCACAGGGCCGGTGTCCTGCTGCTAGGGGCTCAGTCCTGCCTACCTGTCCCGGAGGTTCCGGCCGTAGGTGGGGTTGGGTCGGTACTCTTGTCTATGGCTAGGATGGGTTGGAAACTATGTCACGTCTTCCGTCCGTATACCGTGGTGGTATGTGGCACGTGGTTACACGTGAGGAAGATGTGTCTTGTGGGTAAAGATGTACACCTCTGATCAGAGTATAATCTATTCGAATAGCCGCGCCCTCGGTTATGGGCAAGCCGAGCAATGTACCCAAGTTAATGTTTTAATTCTTAAAACCTGCTTAACAACTAAAATGTGGAATGGTTGGCCTGGGTTGGCTTGGGACGAGCTGGGACCCAGGGTCGGGTTGCCAGTTCGGTCTGAATCATCGTAGGCCTTGGGTTAAGGCAGGTTCGTGTGGGTTCACGGCCTTGATTAATAATATTGTATAGCCCTAGGACCGTGTTTACAAAATAGCTTTGAGCAACTAAGTGACTTTTAATGCTGTTTATTGCAAACCCTAACCCTTTATATTATAACTCCCTTGTACTCCCTTGCATTTATTCTGCACTTGTGGGTGTGTCTTGTTGAGTACGGTGGTTGTACTCAGTCTTGCTCAATTTTTCCCAACCTCAGAAGAGGAGTTCCTGGAAGATGAAGGCTTTGGTGTCTAGCTCGTGCCTGCCGTCAAGCGCCTGTGGTCGTCGCCCTAGTCTTCCGCTGTTTCCCGTTTGTCTTTGTGTGTGCTGGGCCTTCGCCGCCCATGTAATAAATTAATTAATTATGCTTCCGCTTGTTAAACTCTGAATTATTATGCACGCACGTAAGGAACGCCCGTTGGGTTATTTCCGGTCGTGACAGCGAGCCTAACCACAAAGGATGCCACAAAACACAAACGCAAACAGCAACGATAACAAGAAAAAGGTGGTGATAACACGGAACGGTGGAAGGTGGTGACAAAGGGGAATGGTGGGGTGTGTTTACAAGTCGGCTCCTTTTTTTTGCTTTCTCTCTCTAGTGCTGAGGAGAGAGATGCGACTTTTTTTATTTTTATTTTATTTTATTTTATTTTATTTTCACAACCAGGAGCACACTAGAACCAAGCACAGAAAATCTTAGCTCAAACAGACACAATATGAAGCATACAAAATTTTTTTCCAAGGTTCTATCCGAATAGGTCCTGAAGCTTCTCGCCATGAAAATAGAATTTTGCAAGCGGAATTTGGTGATTTTAAATTTTGCAATCGGATGTAACATTTTCTATAGATGTCCATGGATATATTGTATGACTTTTAAGGAATGTCACTCGAATCAGGGTTCTATTTCCTTTCTAGTGGCGGCAGGATCAAAGGCAACTCACAAACGCTATCGGCCACAAATCAAACATAAATGGAAAGTGATTTGGTGGGTGACTGTGATGGTGGTGATGGATGGCAAAAGTGATGAGGATGGCGATATGCGGTGGCAAGAACTCGAAACTCCAATCGCCTACACACTAAGTCTAGCAAATTAACACAACCGATGCAATCGAAAACTCAACAAGCTTTAACTAAGCAGTAGTACCAAAAAGGCTCAAGGGTTTATAGGATCATGGAAAACTAATGTACTATTTTTTTGGCTTTTTCAGGACTTTAGGAAAAAAAATTAATAACGAAGGGAAGGGTAAAATCTCTCACTGATCAACCACGCTTTGATACCACCTTATGTGAACCCGCTAGGGTTTGTGCCCGATCTTTCGGTGAGAGGTAGGGGATAACTCGATTGGATAAAGACGACGTTCACGGCCCGACTATAACCGTCCAAAGACACTACACCTTAGCAACCGATACACCGTCTCCAATGGTCGCCGCAAACTTGTGGTGCGCGTCAACCTGGCCATGAGGGCACTTGTCCCATAAGCAATCGAAGAACAAGCAAGAACAAGTAGAACAAGCACTGAATTGCCAGATGAATATGAAATTTTCACTATCAAAAACACAATATGGCGGGGTTCCGATTATAGGCAGACGAGCGATTTAGCCAACATGCGCGATGCGAGACGGTAGCAAGTAGCTAACTCTATCATCAAAACCCGAGTGTTCTTGGCGGCGACTAGAGGTATAAGAAGAGGGGAAGAACGACCACAGGGTTGTGCTCCAACCCTAGGACGCGCCCCTAATGGCCCCAACTTAATACACAGCCCATTGGGCCAAAACAGGTGATGCAGCATCATGGACAGAAAACAGTCGGGAGTAAAACAACAACAGAGGCCGCTCAAGAACAGATATGAACATGTGGCTAGATCCATTTGAATGTAGACTTTATAACCTTTCCATGAAGTACTTGCGCACCCAAATTAGAGTTCGCTTGAACTCGTGGCGGCCCTTAGAAGTTGGCGCTGTCATGCAGTCCAAATCCACCCCCGCGCGAATCCTCTCCCCTTTGGATCCTCTCCATCATTCCTGAGTAAAACAAGAGTGCACGCGCCTCCGGGGTATAAAGAAGAGGAACATGAACTCAAGAAAGAACTTACCTGATAGTTGAGTTGACGTGCACGAGTGCGGGTTATAGGACCATCAAGTTGTACTTGTAGGGACGTGGATGTATCGATGGTGTTGATGTCCTTATCAGGATTGGCTAGGAGATGGGGTCATCAAGCCCTCTCATCCCAGCCTTCCACGTAGATGTCCAGGATTGCTTCTCAATGATGGTTGCGGGGCATTTCCGATAATTCCAACTGCCATAACCGTCATTGGAAGGCTATTTAAGGACCTCTCCCTCTCCATTTCAACACTCACCAAGGAGGATCAATTAAGAAGCTCTCTAGTTTATTTTTGTTCCACTGCTAGTCGAATAGAATTAGAATAGTTCTATTAGTTCTTCATGCCTTCTGGAGATTTCGAGTATGGCTCTAGTAGCTCATCTCTCTCTTGTAAGACTTTATTCAGTAATGAAATATTTTTCTTTATATAGTTTTGATACTTTACTTCACTTATATAATTTTTTGAGTGCCGACTTTAGTTCATATTTGTATCGTAATAATTATGTAACTAGCTTACTAGAGATATGCAATGGTATTGGTTTGGTGTTGAATAATTTGATTGCTCTATGCCATCTGCAGAGTGTACAATAGTATTTAGTAATATAAGCACGGTGCTTAGATTATTAGACACCATTAAATGGTGCTATATGCAACGGATCTGTAGAGGTAGGCCGCTAATGGTGATAGCTCAGTACGTGTATTCCTCCACGTGTGTATATTGGGCTAAGAGATTTTCATGATGTGGGTACTCCTCCGTATCTATTACCGGTTGGATGGCCATGATGGATTGTCGTAAGGAACTCGGCAATCAGCGGTGGTTTCTCAATATACCAGGAGTGCATAGTTAGGGTGTTGGCTGTACAATAGCAAGTGTATGCTAAAATGACTATATACTAGAAGAACATAAATGCTGCTTTTCTTATTCTTTCTCCATATAGCTTAGATTATTATTTTAGTGAGAGTATTATGGTTAGTTCCTTCTATGTCAACCCATTCTTATCCATGAAATGATTAACCCCTACATTAGGCTTTGATCTATATAAGTGACATAAATTATTAGCATAGTAATCTCTTATCATATCTTCCTTTGAGATTAAATAAATACGATACCTTGGAAATATTTCCAGGTGAAATGTTATAGCGGTATATCCGTGCGCTTGTGTATTATATCTGTAACCGTAAAGAATAACGAGTAATATTTCGGGCGTCATCGCTGGGAATTATATTTCTAGTAATGTCGTTAATAAATATTAACACTAGCTTCTCCACATTGTGCTAAGAATTGGCCTATATGTTCCCATGTAGTTCTACTATTGTCACCATTGATCTTAGTAAACTTAGGAACTCTAAAACTATGAGGATATGGGATATTGTCGAAATGATAGGGATATGGCTTTTGGTAAACCTTAGCCCGATTCCTTGGCTCAATTCCGAGTGCTTCTCTAATTATATTCCTCACATGTTCTTCCATATTCTCATGCCTTGGTTGTGTATTTTGTGGCCTAAGAGGGAGTGACGACACAATATGATTATATTTGCCATATCAAATATCTTGTGGATACACACCATAAACATGATTATGATCATTGTACATATTAGGAACAAATGGAGGAATAGGTGGATTAGCATAAACAAAGGGGGTATTGGCGGATTAGGTACTGGATCAACTTTATGCACAGGGACAATTGCACCAGTTCGACCGACCCAGGACCCGATTGGACCGAAGGCCAAAGGTGCAGTCGGACCGGGCATGGCCGATCCGACTAGTGGCAGGCGGCAGAGTCAGACCAGCTTGGAGCCCGGTCTGACCAGAAGCAAGATGGCCAGTCTAACTGGCTACAGAGCTAGGGCTTGCCTCACTCCCGACATATTGCGCAGCCACTCTATCGGTTTTGTTGTGATGAACAAGGGCTTGGCTACTACTTAGAATAGAACTAAATGATGACAAACCGGCCGTAAGAGAGCCGATTTTGGTATCCATAACAGATTCAACCCTCCAATAAAAAAAAGGAACTCAGAACAGCCTCAAGTTTATTATTAAAAGTAGCACTGATAGTTTCATCTATAGTACTCACTACGAGCTTTTAAATAGGGAGAGCAACATCATCGCAATTTACCTCATCGAAGATGATTCGGGGAAGAGAACCAGTGTTTTCAAAAACACCTTGGCGGGTCTTCTTGTATGTTAACAAAATCACATCCTTAGAGATAACCTCCATGGTGAAGGATATGATGTTGCTTCAGGCTACCTCGTGCTTGGTCATGATGTCGGTGTAGTCGATCCCTAATGGAGTCACCAAAAATCGTGTTGACAACATTTTCAACAAGAAGACAGTCACTATCAGGACACCTAATGCTTTGCAGTGATATGGAGTCTCCAACTGTCAGGGTTATGGATACTACATACCTAATAGTAGTTGACTAAATCTCGGCAGGACCCAGCACATACCATGTTTTATATGGAAACAACCTTCGGGTATAGAAGGAATTCCGGATAAGGTAAGATAAATAGAGTTCTACATGAAAACGACAAGGATTACTCTGATTGTATCCATTTTGGTTTCCCTAGTTTTACTTGGAAAAGGTAATGAGGGATGTTAGATCCCGATCTTCCGATAGGTATTGATAAACAGTCGATTTGGGCGGAGTCCCGACACAACTCGATCCGGCTTCTGAACGAACACGCTACTGAGCCCCGCAATCGCAGCACCACGTCTCCTCTGGTTATCAACCGTGCCGAAACCCGGTTGACCTCGCCGAGAAGGCTAATCCCTGCATGCGAATCGAATAACACAAGCAAGAACAAGATAGATTGCAACCAAATTGCATATGAATGATTAAGCACTCGAATTTGGGGTTACACAAACCGATCTCGCGGTGAAACTGTTCTTGACAGAATAATATAAGCAAAACCCGACTCTAAACGAGAACGGCTACAGAATAAATATGATTAAGGACGTCCTAGGGTTGCCCTAGGGCGCACACCCCCTTGGGCTAAGCCCACGACACAATTACAAGGCCCAAAATGCAAATCAGATTCGGACTGGATGAGATAAGTGGCTTGTTTTGCAGTTTCCTGGCAGCTCGGTAGGAATTTTGACGTGGAACCAAATCCATCTGAAATTAGACTCCATAAGCTTTCCAAAAAGTACTCATGGGCCCCGAAATTCCTTCTAGAACGGCGGCTAGGTCCGTTTGAAGTTGATGCTGTTAGTGTACAACTTGAATCCGAATCCGAATCCATAACGTGTACAACTTGATCTCTTGTCTTCTATGGGCCAAAAGTGACGTGCTGAGGTAGAAGTAGACTTGGAGAAGGTATTGGTTTGGTCCCCAATCAACTTCTTTAGTCATCCATGCATTAGTTACGCTCGGTCTCTTTTCCTTCGCCCAAGAAAGTACCTCTGCAAACGAAAACACATAAAACTCATTGTGTAGCAACGTTTGTTCAAATATATGACAAGTAAATCTAATGTAGAACATATGCACCTTTATTTGATTAATACATAAAGTAGTCATGGTTATATCCGAGCTAGTTATGTCCTCATCATCCTCCCCTTCTTGATTGGAAACCGTCCTCGGTTTCACCTTGTCATAGAGCGTATTGTACTTATCTTTATCTATCACAACATCCTGTGCGGAACATTTCTTGGTGGCAATATGATTGGATCCTAAAATCTATGTAGTCAAAAAACCACAACACTCCCCTTCTTGCAAACCAACCTGTAACTCATTTAAACAACTAGAGGAACTAGATAGATGATTACTTATATGCATGCGGTCCTCTAGACAATACATTTCATCATGAAAAGGAGGTATAGTCAAATTTGAACAAATATATACTTGATGCACATTATATTCTCCTTTACTATCATAATTGCCAATAATATGAAAAATCACATCAGAAGGGCATGGCAATTCCAATCTAGCAAATAGTTTTTTTCTCTAAACAGTTGAGTGGACAAAGATCATCAAATTGAATATAACCCCAAGTATTTAAAGAAGATAGCAATTTAAGCTCTTCATTCTCGCTAGCAATGTGAATAACATGTTTAAACTCAACACATGGTGGCTCAACTATAGAACTAACATGTTCATTCACTAGTTGTGGCATCGATATAAGTGAAGCATCGCACAACTATTCTTTATAACAAGAGACATCAAGCAATTTGTTTTGTGACAAAGGTATTTCAACAATTGTTTCCACTATGGGTTGCTCTAACGTAGTATAAGTAGTAGACATAGTTGGCACATCATAACTATGCATACCTTGAGTAGTTGTAGCACCATTATCTTTACCTTTTTTCTCATCTTCAGAAATTATCGGCGCTTGGTCAATTGAACATTCTTCAAGCATGCATGGAGCTATAGATAGGTCTTTTTCCTCTTCGTCTTTCTTCTCTTTCTCATTACCTTCGTTATTCTCAGATGCTTGCAAAACATTAGTATCCAAAACAATACGCACAACATTACATTCATTTTGTAATAACTCAGACTTAGTTGAAGACATCGCAATATTATGTTTCCTGGTATCTCTGAAAATCTCATCGATTCTATTTTTCGTCCTTTCAATACTATCTTTGAAAATTTCAGTAAAACTCATGGGTACCAATTTCATTTTCCGACCATTATGTCTAAAAGTGTATGTATTAGCAACAAAATTATGCGATCCATTATTAGTATATACCCATGGTTGACCAAACAACAAAGAACATGCTTGCATAGGAACAAGATCAAAATTGCCAGTATTATGGTAATTTCCAATCGAAAAGTTTATTCTCACAATTCTATTTACCTTGAACTTACCACAAGAGTTGAACCATTTGATATAATATGGATGAGAATGCAGTTGTGTAGGCAACTCAAGTTTCTCAACCAAATCTGAACTCACAAAGTTATTGCAACTCTCACTATCGTTTATAGTACGACATGCTCTATCCTTAACCACAAACTTTGTTTCAAATAATTCATGGTACTGCCATTGCTCCGCTTTCTCCATTTGAGAACTTAGCACTTGTTGCACCAAAGTACTGTCAGCACGTGCACCTTGTTGGTATCACTGATTTTGAGCGCCACTCATACCTGTTATTGCAAACACAAAAACAACCGCAAACAATGAAGGTTATGCCTAATAATCTACTACGCGGTGTAGTGGTGCTCCTCAACAACTCAGCCAAATGGAGCACCTTACCAAGCTCTTACAAGTGTCTTACCAGCAAAGCTAAGGATGGAACAACTGGTGGCTAGTTCATGACACCTTGAAGGACGTGATGTGGCGATTGCAAGGATCAAAGCGGCGCTGACCAGAAGTATTTATGTGAACCTTGGGAGGCACAATATATAGTAGCAAAGGGACGCAATTGTGCTAATTAGAAAATGCAAAGTTGAATAATAGTTCAAAGTACTAGTCAATGTGCTGGCCTAGCCTAGACTCAACTCTAGCTCAAGCAAGCACCCGACAACACTAAGGACTAGATATGAATCAATGCACAAATCTGCACTCTCAAAACATACTCAAAGGATGAATGATTTTTTTTTCTTTCTTGGTGCAGCTTTTTTTAAGCACCTTTCTGCCTTTTTTTTCTTTTTGTTAGGTGCGGCATTTTTTTCTTTCTTTTTTTTTGCACCTTTCTGCCTTTTCTATCTTTTTTTTTACTTTTTTTTCAACAAGAACTGAACCACTGGCCTCGAAGGACTCAAATGTAAATATGAATATTACAGGGACTCAAATGCGAAGTGTAAAACTTGAATTAGATCACCTCAAAAATGGAATGCTCACATCATGTAGGTTCCGTTTTTTGCAAAAATATCTCCAATCCACATAAATATTTGATATATGGATGACTACTATCGGTGATATGGGTCCGGTGGTATCATGTTTAGAGGGACTCCCCGAGGGGAGTCAGGCCCGAGGTGGGGTGGCAGCCACTCCGTCAGAGGAGGCTGCCCCCCAATGCCACGTGGCCCTCCCCGAGCGGAGTCGGGCCCGAGGTAGGGCAGCGGCCACTCCCTGGCCGAGAGTAGATGGAGAAGGTTGCCCAGGCGCCACGTGGCCCTCCCCCGAGGAGGGATCGAGCCCGAGGTCGGGCGGCGACCATCCCCTCCTGTGACTAGGGGTCGGGCTCCCCCGATCCCCTCTCTAGGTCACCACGTACGGTGGGTTAGGTGTCCGCCTACAGGTGCCCACCTACCCGCATTTATGGCGACCCGAGCGGTCGCGCCACGCCGCATTTAATGCGGTGTGCAGTGTACTCAACCGGTCTGTGACCGGTCGAATGACCGATGGGACTGGGTAGTGCGCCTGTGCGCTGCTCGTGTGTTAGGCGGCGTGCAGCCTGACATGTCCCCTCAAATAATGATGGTAAGAGGTTCTCATCCTCTTATCCCAGCCGGAGTCGGTCATCCCGCTATAGTCAAAGCTAGGCTCCCGTTTCCTGGTGTAATAGGAGCCCAGAAGTCTTCACCCATTAAATGTTGAATGACATGGGTGTCACACCCTGAAGTTCTTTCCCAACCTAAATTGAATTTATAAATCACCTAAAGAAAATATCAGCGTAAAAGCAAGAGAGAAACCCTAATAAATTAATGCATATAATAATCGGATTTGGCATGTGGAATTTTTCTTGAGTTCTACATGTCGAAATATGCTAACAAGATTATAGTGGAATTTTCAGAGCTCTAGAACTAATTTTAACCAATTAAAAATGAGCAAAAGCAATATTTAATCCTAGGAAAATCCATTTCCTACCTTTTCTTTTTCTTTTTCCCCTTTTTCTTTTTCGAATGGGCCGCCGGCCCATTCCCTTCCTCCTCCCCCTCCTTGCTGGGACGGCCGAAGGCCAAGGCCCAGCCGCCCGCCTGAGCCCCTCCTCTCTCCGGGGGTCGCCGACAGGTGGAGCCCACCTGTCGATAGGTGTTTTATAATGTTACTATGGGATGTTTACCTACTGTTATAGCCATGCTATTTTGTAATATGCTCCGTTGTTAGCTTGGGTTATAACATGACTAGAGATTGGACTAGGGTTTGCTTAGCCTTGCTTAGTTCAACTAGCACACAATGGGGGGGGGGGGAAATCACATTAATGCTTAGACTTCAGGTTCTAGTGTTGGTGTTGGAGTAAAGCCACCGTCCTGGTGTTAGTCAATTAAAATATACCATATGGCGGGCTGTGGGTGCATGGTTTTGATGATCGCGCCCATGGCACTTAAGGACCGGTTCGTGGGAAACCCTGGAAGAATTCCTCGTACTTGCCACAAGCCAGCGTGGGCAACGGCTGGGCTTGTAGTGTAGCTTTCCTCTAGCTGACGCATCCAGGCAAGGGTGGGCGTGATGGAGTTTGGATGGGCCCTGCGATGGCCTATGCGGCTTCCGAATTCACCTAGGCACGAGAGGGGACTGCCCGCTGCCTTGCGAGGAGTGGGGGTGAAACCTGAGGTGTGGTGTGCTTGGTTAGAGGGGATTATGCGAAGGGTCCTGTCGCGGCCTCTATCCGGTATGTCGTGGTGGCATGTCGGCGCATGGGAACTTGTCGTGGGGCTGTGTCTTGTGGGTACAGTTGTACACCTCTGATCAGAGTAAAACTATTCGAATAGCCGTGCCCGCGGTTATGGGTGGTCAACCAGATTCACCGTGATTAGTCTCACCCTAGTCTAGTCTAATGGAATTGATTAGTTCAGGTGGATGGTTGGGCCTGTTGCAACGTGGTGTTGCGTTAGATTGTGGATGGATAATATTGGGTAATTAATACAACTGTTTTACTGCTTTCAACTACTGTTTATAAATGCTCGCTTTATGCAAAAGAACCTCTCTAGCTATCCTTTGATTATATCCTGCATCATACCGTCTATTCAGGTATGACTTGCTGAGTACGGTGGTTGTACTCAGTCTTGCTCTATTTTCCCCAAAACCCCAGAGTTTGAGTACGTGTCAGATGGTGGTTTCTCCAAGGAGTAGGCTTCGTCCGTGTCGTCGAGGATGCCTGTGGAGTGGTGTTCCCGTTGCGGTCCAAGTCAAGGCTTAGCTCCAGTTATCTTTTAATTTTCCGCTGCATTTATGTAAGACTTTTATAATGTTTGAACGGGGGTTTTAATGCACATTCTGCTTGGAATTCTATTCGGGAATTTCTAGGCGTGACAAGTTGGTATCAGAGCCGACCTTGACCGTAGGACAAGCCAAATGGAAACCTAAGAGCCCTCTGAATCCTTTTCATTGCATATGATCTTTGCAATTGGATTTGTTCCGGGAAAATTGGGATTTGTTCTTGTGGTTCAAGTGAAAAATCTTGGTCGCTCGTTTAAGTGGGATTTGTCAAATTAGGTCAGTCTAGGGTTTTAGTAAAATTATTTGAGATTTATTCGACAGTCAGTCGGGATTTGATGGGAGGAATGCATTAGGTCCTAACTCAGGGATATGGGTTGCAAGGTATTTATGCTCTTATTATTATTGTTAGTATGTATCTAATTTCTCATTATTTTGTCGCTATGTAAGTCCGTCTTATTTATTCGCTCTCATGCAAAAATGATCTATGCACAAAATTCTGCTTTCATTTGTTCATTTTAATTGAGTCCTTTATTGCTTTATTTAAATTGGATTTGAGCATGCATTGATCCTACCGCTTTGTCTTCTCTAGATGGCCGACCACCCTCCTAACCACCGCGGAATAGGCATGGACGATTTTGTGGCAAAGTTGGCTCGCATGACCCTGGTGGTGGGCTACCCCAACGCGACGGAGTACTCGACCGTTCCGCCACTCAGTGGCGAGCTTACCCACCATGTTCGTCTGGAGGTTCATGGCTATGTGGGCACCTGCCTCGCTAACATGGTGGTTGAGGCATCTGGAGGCACCGCGATCGCCACAACTACATCTTCTGCAACACGGCGTACCACTTCCACCCTTGTCGAGCAAGTGGCAACGATGCCAGCACCTTCCGCCCTACAGCCGGCGAGAACGACACCACCTTCGGCCACATGTGCGCCGTGATGAGGGGAATGGACAGAATGCACTCTGACCTGCACAAGGCATCCAAGGCCTTGAATGATGGGAAGCTTGTGAGGATCATAGCTCTGAAGGATGAGATAGCACGCCTGAAGAAGGAGAACGCTCAGTTGAAGGGTCTCCCAGCGCCAGGAGGAGTTCGGATCCGCACCACGCCCCGCAAGGCTACGACTACTCCCGTGCGCATTCAGCTTGCGCCCAGGAACCCAGCTCCTCCCGCAGCTCCTCCAGCATCTCCCGCAGTTCCCGCAGCACCCGCAGCTCCAGCTCCAGTGCCAGCTCCTGTTCCAGTGTCAGCTCGCGCGTCTGCTCTCTCCTTTGCTCCAGCGTCAGCCGCCAAGGGTTCAGCCAGTGGCAACGAAGGTTGGTTGCCTGCTACTCCCAGTGGCAGCCGCGACCACAGCAATAGCAGTTCCAGTGGCTCAGAGCCGGGCAGCGGTGAGACGTATCTGCCAGACTCCAGCAGCCGCTCAGAGGGACCTAGCGACGAGCAGGAGGACGCCTTCGACTCCACCGACCGTAGGAGCCATTCCGAGCATTAGGCTCGTTTTCCCTTAGTTTATCGACTGCTTACTATTCGCCTGTTAGTTTGTGTGTCTAGGTTTGTTCGCTTGAGGGTCAGTCGACGGTTGACATCATGTGCCTATGATGTGGCTGTCTTAATAAGGATATGTTTGATGTTTTAAGTGTTTTATTTCAGATCAGAACAATTGCAGTTTAAATTCCTATATAATAAAGCTTAGTTCCTGAGCATCTGTTTTTCTTCTTTTCCACCCCCTCCGTCTGCTCTTCCTTCAGATGGTCAACACCAGGAACGGCAGCCGCACAGCAGGTGAGGGCAGCAACGGCGAAGAACGTACCGATGGTGGATTTCCCAACAACGCCTCTGGCAATGGTCTGCCACTGCTCCCCGAGAACCCGACTCTTGCACAAGTGATGGCCCATCAGACTCAGATGATGGTGGCCATGATGCAGCAGATGCAGCAGCAGCACCAGCAGATGCACCAGAGGATGCAATAGCAAGCCGAGCAGCAGCAGCAGCATTTTGGTCCCCCTCCCCCTCAGTCCAAGCTGCCGGAATTTCTACGCGTCAGGCCACCCACCTTCTCTAGCACCACCAACCCCATGGAGGCAAATGACTGGCTCCATGCCATAGAGAAGAAGCTCAATATTCTACAGTGTAATGATCAGGAGAAGGTCGCCTTCGCCACACACCAGCTCCAGGGTCCCGCGTCAGCTTGGTGGGACAATCACATGGCTACCCATCCGCCAGGTATGGAGGTCACTTGGGCGGAGTTCTGTCGCAGCTTCAGGAAGGCGCAGGTGCCAGACGGGGTCATGGCACAAAAGAAGAGAGAATTCCGAGCACTCCACCAGGGCAACCGGACAGTAACTGAGTACCTGCATGAGTTCAATCGCCTAGCGCGATATGCACCGGAGGATGTCCGCACTGGCGCAGAGAAACAGGAGAAGTTCCTAGCCGGCCTGGATGACGAGCTTACCAACCAGCTGATCTCTAGAGACTACACCGACTTTAAGAAGCTAGTTGACAAGGCCATCCGTCAGGAGGATCAGCAAAACAAAATGGACAGGAAGAGAAAGGCAGCTAAGTTCCGGTCCAACCAAGGAAGTCACCCGCGACCGCGCTTCACTCCCAGACAGCAGGGTGGACCTACTACATGATTGTCCGCCAGGGCGCTAGTGGCAGCCAGAACCACCCGGGAGGTCATTACAAACCGCAGTGCAGCTCCGCGCCTACCAATGGCACCAGCACAGTCAGCTCCATCAGCCCAAGCCAAGAAGGAGACTGGGACAAAGCCATGGTCCTGCTTCAACTGTGGCGAGCATGGCCACTTTGCTGACAAGTGCCCGAAGCCCAGGCGTGCCGGGCCAAGGTTTGCCCAAGCCCGTGTTAACCACGCGTCCGTAGGTTGTACTGGGTACGTTTCCTGTTAACTCAATCCCTGCAACAGTACTTTTCAATTCGGGTGCAACGCATTCTTTCATTTCCAAGAGGTTTGTTGGGATGCATGGGTTAAGAAAAGAAGAGCTTAGTACACCAATGAGGGTTCATACCCCGGGAAATAGTTCAACCTCGGTCAGTTATAGCCCTTTCGTGCTAATAGAAATCCAAATATCACCATTCCTAGCCAACGTCATCCTTCTCGAATCCAAAGACCTAGAGGTCATTCTTAGGATGGATTGGCTGACCAAGTTCAAGGGTGTCATTGATTGTGCGAATCGCATGGTCACCTTGACCAATGAGAAAGGGGAAACAGTGGTGTACAAGTCACCAATCGCACTGAAGCAGAGAATCTCCTTAAATCAGATTGAGGTGGAAAATCCGGTGGTCACCGAGGAGAAGAGTTCGAGGAAATTGGAAGATATCCCCATAGTCTGCGAGTATCCAGAGGTGTTCCTTGAGGACTTCACTACCATGCCACCCAAGAGAGAGATTGAATTCCGGATTGATTTGGCACCGGGGACTGCCCCAATTTACAAGAGACCGTACAGAATGGCAGCCAACGAGCTAGCAGAGGTCAAGAAGCAGGTTGATGAGCAGCTGCAGAAAGGGTACATTCAACCAAGTACTTCACCTTGGGGTGCTCCGGTCATTTTTGTCGAGAAGAAGGACAAGACGAAGAGAATGTGCGTCGATTATCACACACTCAATGAGGTCACAATCAAGAACAAATACCCTTTGCTGTGGATTGATGATCTGTTTGATCAGCTAAAAGGAGCCAAGGTGTTTTCCAAAATAGACCTGCGATCAGGCTACCACCATTTGAGGATTTGAGAAGAGGATATTCCCAAGACAGCCTTCACCACTTGGTATGGGTTGTATGAGTGCACGGTTATGTCTTTTGGACTTACTAATGCACCTGCATTCTTCAGGAACCTGATGAACAAAGTGTTCATGGAATTTCTGGATAAGTTTGTTGTGGTATTCATTGATGACATTCTAATCTATTCCAAGTCGGAAGAAGAGCATGAGCAACATCTTCATCAGGTACTCGAGAAGTTGAAGGAGCACCAGCTTTATGCCAAGTTCAACAAATGCGACTTTTGGTTATCAGAGGTCAAATTCTTGGGTCACATCATTACAGCTCAGGGTGTGGCAGTTGATCCATCGAATGTGGAGTCAGTTACCAAGTGGACCCCACCTAAGACAGTGTCACAGATTCGGAGTTTCCTTGGACTTGCGGGTTATTACCGTCGGTTCATTGAAAATTTCTCCAGGATTGCCAGACCTATGACTCAGTTGCTTAAGAAAGACGAGAAATTCAACTGGACAGCTGAGTGTGACAAGAGTTTTGAGGAGCTCAAGAAGAAATTAGTATCTGCTCCAGTTCTGATTCTGCCCGATCAGACGAAAGACTTCCAAGTCTATTGCGACGCATCCCGTCACGGGCTTGGATGCGTTCTAATGCAAGAGGGTAGAGTGGTCGCTTATGCCTCGCGGCAGTTGTGTCCACATGAAGGAAACTATCCAACACATGACCTGGAATTGGCAGCGGTGGTTCACGCCTTGAAAATCTGGAGGCATTACCTGATTGGCAATCACTGTGAAGTGTATACGGATCACAAGAGTTTGAAATATATCTTCACCCAACCTGACCTGAATCTCCGACAGCAAAGATGGTTGAAGTTAATCAAAGATTATGACATGAGCATTCACTACCATCTGGGCAAAGCCAACGTGGTGGCAGATGCGTTAAGCAGGAAGAGCTACTGCAACGCTTTGTGCACCGAAGGCATGTGTAAGGAATTGCAGCAGGAGTTTGAACATCTCAACTTGGGAATCGTAGAACACGGGTTCGTGGCTGCTCTAGAGGCACAGCCTACGCTCGTGGATCAAGTCAGAGCAGCTCAAGTAATTGATCCTGAAATAGCTGAACTGAAAAAGAATATGAGGGTCGGAAAAGCCCGGGATTTCCTTGAGGATGAGCATGACACAATCTGGCTGGGAGAAAGATTGTGCGTACCTGATGACAAAGAGCTGAAAGATCTGATACTCACCGAGGCTCATCAGACTCAGTACTCCATTCATCTAGGCAGAGCCGCTCCTTCCCCGATCCGTGGACCCGGTCCACCGTGGACCACCCCCCTTCCCCCCCGAGATACTGCTGTGTGGGGCCCGCATGTCGGCGCTGCCCTCTCTCTCCCTGGGATTTTAATTATTGCGAAATAAATCAATTTAGGATTTTTCTGTTTATAGTAAAAACACAGTGAATCTTCTAAAATTCATAGAAAATTCATCCGAGCTCCGTTTAAGCCCATTCAAGTCTCAGAAAATCAAGAAAAATGCATAGCATCCATTAAAAATGGTTTTGATTTCTGTTTCGGTAGTATTATAGCCTGTTTGTATTGTTTGCTTTGTATGTCGCTTAGATTCCGGCTCTCCCGACGCTCCGATGTACTTTGAAATAGTCGCCGAGGTTCCTCCAGTAGCAGAGCAAGGCAAGTCATGCTTGACACTTGAACATGTTGATCCTATATTACAAATGCTCTACCGTTTTCCTTTAAATACTACATTGGTTTATAATGTTACTATGCGATGTTTACCTACTGTTACAGCCATGCTATTTTGTACCATGCTCCTTTGTTAGCTTGGGATATAACATGACTAGAGATTGGACTAGGGTTTCCTTAGCCTTGCTTAGTTCAACTAGCACACAATGGGGGGGGAATCACATTAATGCTTAGACTTCAGGTTCTAATGTTGGTGTTGGAGTAAAGCCACCGTCCTGGTGTTAGTCAATTAAAATATACCATATGGCGGGCTGTGGGTGCATGGTTTTGATGGTCGCACCCATGGCACTTAAGGACCGGTTTGCGGGAAACCCTGGAAGAATTCCTCGTACTTGCACAAGCCAGCGTGGGCAACGGCTGGGCTTGTAGTGTAGCTTTCCTCTAGCTGACGCATCTAGGCAAGGGTGGGCGTGATGGAGTTTGGATGGGCCCTGCGACGGCCTATGCAGCTTCCGGATTCACCTAGGCACGAGAGGGTACTGCCTGCTGCCTTGCGAGGAGTGGGGGTGAAACCTGAGGTGTGGTGTGCTGGGTTAGAGGGGGTTATGCGAAGGGTCCTGTCACAGCCTCTATCTGGTATGTCGTGGTGGCATGTCGTTCCACAGGAACGTGTCGTGGGGCTGTGTCTTGTGGGTATAGTTGTACACCTCTGATCAGAGTAAAACTATTCGAATAGCCATGACCGTGGTTAGTCTCACCCTAGTCTAGTCTAATGGAATTGATTAGTTCAGGTGGATGGTTGGGCTTGTTACAACGTGGTGTAGCGTTGGACAGTGGATGGATAATATTGGGTAATTAATACAACTGTTTTACTGCTTTCAACTACTGTTCATAAATGCTCGCTTTATGCAAAAGAACCTCTCTAGCTATCCTTTGATTATATCCTGCATTATACCCTCTATTCCGGTATGACTTGCTGAGTACGGTGGTTGTACTCAGTCTTGCTCTATTTTCCCAAAACCCCAGAGTTTGTGTACGTGTCAGATGGCGGTTTCTCCGAGTAGGTTTCGTCCGTGCCGTCGAGGATGCCTGTGGAGTGGTGTTCCCACTGCGTTCCAAGTCAAGTCTTAACTCCAGTTATCTTTTAATTTTCCGCTGCATTTATGTAAGACTTTTATAATGTTTGTAAGACGTGGATCTGTATGTCAACTTTGTCGTTTGTGTACCCCGGCCGGTCCTGGACGGGGGTTTTAATGCACATTCTGCTTGGAATTCTATTCGCCTAGAAATTCACGAACCAGAATTTCTAAGCTGAATGTGCTATAAATCCCTGTCCAGGACCAGCCAGGGTACACAAACGACAATTGTTGGCATACAGATCCACGTCTTACAAAAAAATAGAAAAGATTACAAATGCAGCGGAAGAGATAAAATGAACTAAACTTGGACGCTTGACTTCTGCAGCGGGGCGACTCCACTCCACAGGCATCCCTTGACGGCAACGACGAAACCAACCCTAACAAGACAACTCCAACTTGGAAGATTTTCAGCTCTGGTGTGGGGGAAAAGAGAGCAAGAAGGAGTACTACCCACTGTACTCAGCAAGTCATACCGGACGAGGAGGTATGATGCAGGATATAACTAAAGGAGGCTAAGGGTTCTTTTGCAATAAAGCAGGCTTTTAAAAACAGAAGTTGAAAGCAGTAAAACAATTGTAGTAGATTAAGCAATATTAACCAATCATTGTCCAACGCTACACCACGTTGCAACAGGCCCAACCAACCACCAGAACTACACCAGTTCATTAAGCTAAACTAGGGTGAGACTAATCACGGTGAATCTGGTTGATCGCCCATAACCGCAGGCACGGCTATTCGAATAGTTTTACTCTAGCCAGAGGTGTACAACTGTACCCACAAGACATGATTCCACACATGTCGCCATGCCCCGAAGTATCACCATGATACTGCAAAGGGGAAAATCGTGACAAGACCCTCCACATAACCCTCCCCTAACCATCCACACCACGCTAAGGTTTCACCCCCACCCCCAACGGGCAGTGGGCGGTATCCTCTTGCACCGCGATGAATCCGGCAGCTGGACAACCGGACACCCCAGCCGACCCAACTCCATCACGCCCACCCTCGCTACCGGTGCCTAGGAAAGGGTCGAGCTATACTTCAGATCAAGCAGTTACCCACTCCCGCTTGTGGTAAGCACGGTAAGTCTCCCAGGGTTTCCCGTGAACCGCTCCTTAATTGCCATGTGTGCGACCAGCAAAACCATGCACCCACAGCCCACCATTCAGTGTATTTTAATTAACTAACACCATTGCGGTGGCACCAATCCAAAACTATGCTAATAGTCAAAGTCTATGTAATAATGTGATCCCCATTTGTGTACTAGTTGAACTAGGCATGGCTAAGCATTTCCTAAACCAACATCTAATCATTTTGATACCCAAGTTATCAATGGCATAAGGTAAACAATATATGGCTGAGTAAGGGGACCCATCCCACATGACATTGTAAAAGAATGCAACATTTAATAGAAATGCGGGATATTTGTAAATTGGGTACAATATGGTCAATTGTAATGCATGACTTGCCTTGCTCTCGCACTGATGAAACCACAGCAACGTCTTCGAGAAACCGCGGATCGACGAAACGGCCAAAAACTAGGCGACAAACAAAGCACACAAGCAAAACATGCTATAAGACTACTGAAACAGGTAACAAAACCATTTTTAATTTATTCTTTGCATTTTTATGAATTTACTGAGACTTGAATGGACTTAAACGGAGCTCGGATGAATTACTTATGAATTTTAGAAGATAAATTATGTTTTTACTAATAAAGAAAAGGCTTTAATTAATTATTGCGCAATAAATCCTAGGCTGACGTCAGCAAGGGGGGGAGAAGCGCCGACAGGCGGGCCCTGCATGTCAATGGCACAAGGCGGCTGGTCCATCGTGGACCGGGACCACGCGGGTGGTCCACAACCGGTCCACGGGAGCGGTGGCTTGGCATGGCTCGGCTCGGCACAAAGCCCGCCGGCCGGCCATGAGGGTGCGACGGCGGCGCGGGAGGCGGCGGCGGATGGCGCACAGGACGGCGGCGGCGGCCGAAGGCGATGACGAGCGCGCAGAGAGCGGCGGCGCGCGTGGGAGAGAGGGAAGGAGGGAGGAGAGGGGCTCCTCACCGGAGGGGCGCGGCGACCAGAGCGGAGGATGGAAGCAGCGGCGATGGTCGGCGAACGGACGGCTCGACGAGCGGCGACGACACCCTAGGAGAAAAAGAGAGGGGTTAGGAATAGAGGGAGGAAGCCCACGGCGATCGCCAATGTCGGCCGGAGTCGGAGGGGAGGGAATTCTCATCGGCAACACGAGGGAAAAGGGGCTCCGGCAGCGATTTGCGGCGACTGAGCGGCAGACGAGGAGCGGCCGGCACTGGGGATCACGAAGGCGGCGGTGGCGAGGCTATACGACGGCCCTAGCGGCGGCTAGCGGCTGCCGGAGGCGGCGGTAGGAGGCGACGCGTGGGGGGAGCGGTACGGCGATGGCCCATGGCAAGCGAGCGGTGGCTGATGTAGCTCTTGCGGCGGCGGAGCTAGCGGCGGCGGTGGCTTGGCGTGGCGGCGGCCGAAGATGAGCTCGGCGAGCGCAGCGCGACGACGGTAGGGGGTGTGGGAGAGGACGGTGAATGGGGCAAACAAGAGAGAGAGCTCGGGGGAGGATTTTTATGGGCGCTTGAGGGGCGGAAACGGCCGGGGATGGCCCCTATTTGGCCGGTGACGTTGGGAGAGGAGGTGTTGGGGGATTTCAAATCCCCCACCACTTGTGGGCGCGCGCGCGCGGGAGATGCGGGGGAGGGGCGGCGACGTGGGTGCGAGGTGAGGGCGGAGAGGGGGCGTGGAGAAGGGCGGGAAACGGCGGCGGCGGTGGTTTCGGCGGCAGTGGCGGTTGCCGCTGGGGCGAGGGCGGCGGGAGGTTAGGGATGACCGACAGGTGGGGCCCACCTGTCGACGCCCGAGAGAGAGAGAGAGGGAGGGAAGGAGGGGGCCGGCCCAGCAAGGAGGGCGCGTGGGAGGAGGAAACCAAGAGAAAAAAGGAAGGAAAAGAAAAGAGAAAAAGGAAAAGGATTTTCCTAGGATTAAATATATTGCACTAGCTCATTTTTAATTGGTTAAAATTACTTATAGGGCTCTGAAAATTCCACTAAAAATCCTGTTAATGTATTGTGACATGTGCAACCCAAGAAAAATTCCACAGTGCCATTTCTAGTTATTAATTGCATTTATTTATTAGGTAATTAGATCTAGATTAATTAGAATAATTTCTCCGGACGATTTATTTAACCCAAATTTTAAAGAGAGAAGAAGGGGGAAACTTCAAGGCGTGACATTCCCGAATAGAAATTCCTGAATAAATTCCCGAATAAAATTTATTTAACCCAAATTTTAAAGAGGGAAGAAGGGGAATTTCAGCTTAGAGGATGCTTGGAAGTCTTCACCCATTAAATGGTGAATGACATGGGCGCCCCCTGTGTCAGGCGGCATGGTTTGGTAGGCCCCACGACTGAGGCAACGTGTATGCGGCTTCCAAGTTAAGGAACAAGACATGCATTTAATGCAAAGATTGTAATACTTCTCGACGAAGTTAGGTTGTTGGGCCTATGTGGTAACCCCTTGAGGTATAAAAGGAGGTCCAGGCCCAGTGAGAGAGGGGGGACTTCCGAGCGAACTGGTGCTTGGGTCTCGCAACCCCGAGCACTTGTGTTCTACACTCAATCAATCAAGCACAGGAGTAGGGTATTACGCTTCTTAGTGGCCTAAACCTGTATAAACCCCTTTTGTCTCATTGTCTTTGGGGGATTGAACCCCCTCAAGATCACACAGCTTCGCTCACCAAGCCCTCGAATCTCACCCGCTGCCCCCCGCTGAACTCACAAAGGGGGGCCTCACAGTTCCCTGGTGGAGTAGTTCATTCTCCGACAACTACGGACTCATACCCAGAGACCTGGAGGTGGAGAAGCTCCGTACTTGGAGGTTCGGACATGGAGGGTGGGAGTCAGCTCGGTCAGGTGGGGAGAGAGACGCACATATGTGACACAGGAAACCCTAACAACCGAGCAACTTCTAAACCACTCGATGAAAACTTCTCCAAACCACAAAAAGAAAACCCGACGATGAGTAGATCCGATTTTTCAAGGTCCCGACGACAACCGACAGATGAAAAACTGGACCCAAAACTGACGTACAACTCACAGACTTGAGTGATGAACCCTAAACCTAAGTGATGAACAGACGCAATACTCAAAACTAAAAATTAAATCTAAAACTAAACCAGCACTCGACACGACGATGCAACCTAGAATTCAACAACGCAAAATCTAATAGAGCAATGCAACGGCTTAAATTGTCTAGGTAAAGAATAAATATTTTTGTGTGGCAATTTTCTGGTTATGGGAAGATAAATTATCTAATGGGCAACCGTGCTCTGATACCAACTGATGAGGGAGTTAGGTCCCGATCTTCCGATAGGTATTGATAAACAGTCGATTTGGGCGGAGTCGCGATACAACTCGATCCGGCTTCTGAAAGAACACGCTACTGAGCCCCACAATCGCAGCACCAAGTCTCCTCTGGTTATCAACCGTGGCGAAACCCGGTTGACCTTGCCGAGAAGGCTAATCCCTGCATGCGAATCGATGAACACAAGCAAGAACAAGATAGATTGCAATCAAATTGCATATGAATGATTAAGCACTCGAATTTGGGGTTCCACAAACCGATCTAGCGGCGAAACTGTTCTTGACAGAATAATCTAAGCAAAACCCGACTCTAAACGATGATGGCTACTGAATAAATATGATTAAGAACATCCTAGGGTTGCCCTAGGGCGCACACCCCATTGGGCTAAGCCCACGACCCAAAACTCAAATCAGATTCGGACTGGATGAGATACGTGGCTTGTTTTGCAGTTTCCTGGCAGCTCGGTAGGAATTTTGACGTGGGACCAAATCCATCTGAAATTAGACTCCATAAGCTTTTCAAAAAGTACTCATGGGCCCCGAAATTCCTTCTAGAACAGCGGCTAGGTCCAATTGAAGTTGATGCTGTCAGGAGGCCCGAATCCGAATCCAAAACGTGTACAACTTGATCTCTTGTCTTCTATGGGCCAAAAGTGACATGCTGAGGTAGAAGTAAACTTGGAGAAGGTCTTGGTTTGGTCCCCAATCAACTTTTTTAATCATCCATGCATTAGTTACGCTCGGTCTCTTTTCCTTCGCCCAAGAAAGTACCTCTGCAAACGAAAACACACAAAACTCAATGTGTAGCAACGTTTGTTCAAATATATAACAAGTAAATCTAATGTAGAACATATGCACCTTTATTTGATTAATACATAAGGTAGTTATGGTTATATCCGAGCTAGTTATGTCCTCATCAAAAGGGAACACCTATGGGTATAAATACAAGACCCCCTAGGAGGAGAGGGGGGACGGAACAATAGATCAAGACACAAGATCAACATACAAGCCAACATACGCCAACACAAGACGCCGGATATCGACATCGGAGATAAGCCTAGTTAGTCCCCATACGGTTCCTACGACTACCGTCAGAAGGGATCTAACGCTGTCTCTGATCTCGCTGGACATGGATTCGAGGAGGAAGACTACTCTGTTGTCAACGACAGGATGGTTTTATGGCCGCCAAGTCGACAACAGATAGATAGACTACCCCAAATATTATACTGGTGTGATTATGGTGAATAAGAGCAATGACCGGCTTCGGCCAACAGGAGTAGGGTTATTATCTGACAATTCAGGGGCCCGAACCTGTATAAAAATCCTCGTCCCCATCTCTTTTACTACAATCTCGCATATATCCTAGTACCAACGATCTCCATACTATGCAAATATCGGAATCACGATATCAAACGTCGACACCAACCACCTCGATCTAGCAAAAAATATATCAAGATGGGTTTTGTAGGATAAAACTGGCTAGCAGAGCTGATTGAGAGATCAAATCGGCCTCAAGGCCGATTTAGATCCATTAGAAGATAACTACCTCTCTCGTGGACGAACGGGAGATTTACGGGACACACCTACAGTTGAGTTCTTTCCCCAACTTTCCGAACTCATATCCCTCGATTTCCACGCACACGCTTTTCAAATTGCTAAACGGCGTGTTTTTTGCAAAAAAAAAAAATCTATACAAACGTTGCTTTAAAAAATCATATTAATCTATTTTTCAAAAATGTATAATAAATACTTAATTGATCATATGAAAATGTGTCGCTCTATTTTGCGTGTGCGGGAGGTGAGTTTACAAAGGGATAATCACACTCTCGTAGCGAAGGTGGATGATTTACAGCACAAATCAACAAAGATGGACAAACCTAGGCTAGAACTAGATGAAAAAGTAGATGAATATTGATAAAATGATTCAATTGGCTAATTTTGTTGAAAGGTAGATTTTTTCTTTCAATTGAACCGGTCTTGGCTCTTATATTGGTGTTAGTCTTACCTCCTACAAGTCCTCCTCTACATCAAATTCAGGGTAGATATCAACTAGAACTCGAAAAACACCTTCCCATTCAAGGAAATCGGAGACCCCACAAAATTCGACCCAGACTCGGACTCTGCTGCTCTAATCAGTCACATACCACCGATCAGACCGGCCCCACACGCCGGTCAGACTAGCCCATACCGGTCAGACTAGCCCATAGGTGACGGTCAGACCAGCCCCATGACGGAAACATGGCGCCTTCTGAATTTCGATAATATTTTCCAATTGCGACTCTATGTGCCAAATTTGATTGTAAATACTCATCTCACAAATACTCAAACAATAACTCATCTTAAGGTGTGCATAACATGATGCGCATGTGAACCATATGGGTAAGCCAACCTTACGTCTTTAAGGTCAAAAGTACTAATGCAGATTAGGCTCCATATTATTTTACATCTGCCTTTGCTTGCATGGTCAACACTGTGCTCAAAAGAACTCAACAGGGTATCCAACTTAATAGTGAATAATTTATATGATTTGCACGCTCGAAACAGAATGAATGACCTATTTGATCAATTTACAAGATGAATGTTGAATTGCTAATTTTATGTGATTTGCACCTCCAAAACAAAATGAATGATAAAAAAACCCTCTCCAAAACAGATAGAAATAATTTTTGCACTGTTCTTCAGCAAGATATCACGTTTTTACAGTGTCAAAGCCATGTTCGAGTCCTAAAGTTATAGTACTGTTGGTGTTCTTTTTTCTCCATTTAAAAGAGGCTTTGAAAAGTTTCTTTTTATGAATTCATAAAAAACTTCTATTATCTCCGAAGGTTTGCATATATGCGTGACATCTTTATGAGTGCACTTCAGTATATAAGTCGAATATTTTCGTTTGCTCAACAAAATCTCCATTATCTCAATCTAAAACTGTATATAAATGGAAACTTCAGTAACCACATTTGCAGTTGCAAGTTGGCAATACGCGTTATGTTCTTCAAACCTTTGTCTTTTTTGTTGTTCCTTTCGTTTGCTGTATATATCTGGGCAAGAAAGAAAAAGGTTTGGGAATCTCCCAAGGTGTATCTCTAGCAGCCATACATCAACGTACGAGACGTATTGCCATTGCTGTCCAGTTAATCTTGCTGCGATATTTCCAGCAGAATGCATGAAGGGTGTGGTGGATAATGTGATTAGCAAGTTACATCCTGCTTTATCTGCATGTACACGTGAACACCTCCAATAATTGAATTTCGAAAGCGAAATTGCAGGGTTGAAACAGGAAAGGAATTTGCCAGCAGCAAAGACAGCATGCCGACAGCTTCCAAGCTCAGTTGTGCCTTTCAGGCTCTTAGTTCACGTGTACATCCGCGTGAAATTAATGTACCAACGGAGGCAATGTGTAGCACGGTTTGCTCATGGCATGCCTAATGCTCTGATTAGGTTATCGTGAAAATATTTGCACCACATGAGTTAGTAGCGGATGAACCTCTAAATAAAGATATTACTGATATGCTCGATGAAGATAACCAAACGCAACACACTTACTATATTTTCAAGAGCAATTACTAAAATATAAAGTACCATCAATAATAAATCGAGACACAAAAGAACATCCAATAAACAAAACAAGAGTACAATTTTGAAGTCACCTACTCTACCCGGAAGTTGACTATGGCACTAGGCAAGCGGGCACCACATCGCAGTTCACAGGGCAGACCACGGGCCTGCGCAACAGCGTGTACTGTGTTGGCACATGCGGGACTTACGCTTGCGGCTTGCATAGTCACTGGCGTGATAAAGGAGACAATTAAGACGAACAGTCGGGAGGCTCAAAGAGAAGGGACGCAGAACCACGAAATTAGAAATGAAACAATGATTGGTTTTCTTATATCTGCCTTTGAATACATCATCATTGATAGTCCTCTTATCTGATGGGTGATGACTAGTGTGAGTGGCTCAATACAGGAGAGAGTGTGGGCCGATCGACCTATCTATCATGTTAAGTCTGCCCTTGACATGAACTTAACATTAATGCAGATTTTTTATAATAGGATTTGCGCAAAATGAGAATTTGTCATATAATGAAACGGAACGAATTTCGGTGTTATAATACTGTTCATTAGTATATTGAAGCGCTAGCTAGCAAATTGGATTTTCACATGTAATCAATAATTCGGGCTTACCATATGTAAGTACTGTGTTCTCGATAACGATAAAACAGAGTCCGAAAAACAGAGCCTTCATAACATAAGCACCGGATGGCTGTTGTCTTGTAATTTCTAGTTGATCTAGGATCATCACCGATCCATACATACTAAAATGTTCTTCAGCTTTCCCTTCCCTTCTTCTTCAGCTTTTTTTCCTTTTTTTTTTCCTTCTTCTCATTTTTCCTCTGTAATCCTGTTTTCCTTTTTAGGTTATTCTCTGTGCTTATCTTACAACCCACCATTAATACAATGCTCTATTTTTTTACTTAAAACCATTAATACATTGGTTACAAGACAACAGTCTCTACTTAAAAACCATGAAACTACTGGATCTTTTGGGCCCAAAAAACAATATTGAGGCACTCACATCAGCCATCAATTAGGGTGCGTCCGTAGAGTTTAAACAGTTCTTCCGAAGGTTCAATTAGGGCGGCTCCATAGACTGGCAGGCCAACATTATTTGATATGTTTGGTTCAGGTTTTCCATTTCCAGTTCGAAATTTCTGAAATGTCGTATAGGAAGTGCCCCCCGTAAAAAGGTTACGAATTTATATGAATTTATTAAAATTATCTGAATCCAGCAAAAATATATGAAAATTCCAAAATTTGTCTAACGTTCACCCCGAATTTTTTCATCCAAATACAAGTCCTTGATTTGACCTACTGTAATTTACCCAATAATACCCTGTGAACACGTACAGTATAGGATATATCGAAATGGGACACCCAGTGGCTAGGTCGTCGCGGTGCGTGATAAGGTGTGCCCCCTATGTGCACACGGCTCTCTCTGGCTCCTCTTACTACTGCGCCTTGATAAATTTCAAACCAACTAAAAAATGAGCTAAAAAGTGAAAGAAACTAGAAAAAAAATCTAATGTATATTCTTGTGTGTAGACTTTATACCTATAAATATGTACATTATAAACTATTATAAACTTTATGCATTATGTATATAATATTCTACATAAAATTATTTGAATCCAAATTTGACTTTGAATCAGGTATATAAACTTTCAACATATTAATTTTAGGTGCATAAACTTTTTTTTCGTAAACTTTAAATTTATATACTTTAGCTATATAAACTTACCTAAAAAGAAAAACTACGGAAAACGGTTAAAGAAACGATCACGTGGGACGAACGGCTGCTTATTAGTGATTTCGCATTGGAATAGCCAAATCACTCGAGTGCGGCGGCCAGCCGCCTCAACTGACGCCGAGGCACTACCATGCAAGCTCCTAGGTGGCACAAGCCAGCGCAGATAGAGGCGCTACCACTGCTAGCTCATCGGAAAATATTTTCAACACATAGCACCTAGGTATATACATGTGGTGGCTTAAATAGTTATAAGAATTTTATACAATTTGAAAAGATAAATTATGATGATATAAGACGCCACACATGCATGTAAGTCTAAATTCAATCTACACATAAAGAAACATAAATAAGAAAAATTATTTCCACTGTAAAGGTACTACTTTCATTTTTTTCTCTAATTGTAAATTGAATTTAGCCTTGCATGCTTGCTATAGCCTTAGAGCATCCCCAATAACATGTCAATATCATTCCCTGTCGAGTAATTTTATTTTACTTTTCAAAAATCGGTTCCAATAGATTTCTACTGGCTCTACCAATAGATTGAGTTCCTAAGTGCTGATTTTTCATTCTCCACTTCTATTATTGGAACCGATTTCGATCCCCATGCATCGCTCGCCACTCTCTCGCGCACTTGGCCGAGTGATGAGGGTGATCAGGGTCATGCACATGACTATTGGTTTTTGTTACGCACACAAATAAATCCACAAGCACACGGATACCACTGTAGTACTCCACTTCAGAGTATTCCAAGTGTATCAAATAATAAGGAACGTGTGTGTATATCTAAGAACGGGATTCTATCCAAGGACAAAAATTGATGATTGGATATGCTAGAGAAGACTCCTATGGATTTAACTGGATAACTTAAATTAAAGGTAAAACTCTATCGAATGCTTCAGGCACCGTCCCTCTCTTGGTCTGTCAGGGTGAGTCCATGTCCAGCCTTGAGCTCTATGATGTACTCAGACGTGGAGGGATGCAAAGGATGGATAGGACTACCACCACCTGCCACCTACCTTACTTTCTCAGCACACAACAAACAAAAGTAAACGCTAACCTAGACACCACGCCTAAGTTATTGATTACTACTCTAGCCCCATGCCCGAACTTCCTTCTTTATGTAGAGTCCTAGTACTAGAGCACTTAATTATAAACTAAGCGATGAACCGCACCATTTAGGATATATCTCACTTAAGTAAACTAATTAAATAAAAACTGCGGCGCTTCTCCGGAACTCCGATGGAAGAATGCTGACAAACCCTACACTCCTCCGGAAATTCGGTGCACTCATTCCGGAGCTTCTCCTCACTCTCTTACAAATCCAACATACTAAAGTAAAGCCTAAAATATGAAACTGAGTTGTACTCTATTTTGTTGTGCTGTGTATTTTCCAAGTGAATGAGCTCCTCCTTTTATAGTACGAAATGACTTTTGTAATGGCAGTTAGGGAGGTCGGTGCACCCATAACCGCCATTAGCATCCAATCGGGAGCTGCCATGTGAAAGTAGATGGGGGAGGCCAACCGCCATTCTCACCGACCTTTCTCCAGTGTATGACAGGATGACGGTTAAGAAAGGTTTGGTCCCACCTTAAGTTGGTTTTGATAGTTAAGTCGGCCCTCCACTCTTTGTACTCGCGAATGATCGGTGAGAGGTGCATTCCGTCGCATGATGGGTGTGTTTTCTCTCAAAAATCACCTACATACTCATATTCACCAACACTAGTGGAAATCGTTAGTAATAAACCCCTAAAACTAAGTTTGCTATTATATTTTGTATCCTTTTATGCAAGAGTTGACGGTTAAAGTTTACACTTAACAGCTGCCAACAATAACCATGATCTTGTGGGAGGGAGGGGCGGAAATATATCCTATTGGAAGTTTCATTTCTGGGGCCACCTTTTAGTTTTTAGGAAGGAAATTTAGCCAATCCATTGGCGGGAAATATTTTTTTGCATGTGTTTGGTTGGATGCATGGTTGGGTCGAACCCATTTTTCGAGGTGTTAGGTTTGAAGATAGGTGGAATGGATTGATTCCCTTAGAGGAATATTCCTCTCACATCTAGATTTAACCCATCTGGTAAAAATGAGCGGATGAGCTTGACCCACTTGGGTGCTCTCGCGTGCTCCCACTTGCTCGCTCGCACGTCGGCTTGCTGGCCTGCCGTCACCGACATCTGCACCTGCTCACTTCCCTCGACGCTCCTCACTGGCTTGCCACACCCGCCTACTGGCTCACCCAACCGTTCCTCCTTCTGCCCACTCGCTTACCGGGTGTGTCACTCCTCCTTCCGCCCACTTGCTGGCCGCGCCACTTGCTGGCACCCCCGTTTACTCACCGGCCGGTTGCCATCGAGCTCAAGCATGTCACGGAGATCGGACATGGGCTAACAGTAGCCGCAAACGACGTTCATCCCATCCCTCCCTTATCCCTTCTACTACCAAACAAAAACGGGCACGTCTCATCCTGATACGAAGGATGGTATATATATCGTACCATCTGTCCCACCAAGTACGAGAACCAATACTTAACATCTCATCCCAAAATTTAGGATTCCCATAACCAAAATTTTGGCATAGAATTTGGAGATGCTATCGGTGATTCTCCTATATCAATCCTACTGACATTACTAACTTTTTTAAAAAATTCTATAACCATTTACACATGCAAATAACGGTGTACAAAACTTGCACTATCTTATAGGGCGCAAGGCTTGGCACACGCGGTGGGGGATGGCTGATGTGGTGCGCGATCACCCCCCCCCCCCCCCGGTCTGCTCTTTCGTTCCTCTCTATGCGTATGTATCTACTTTTATACATACGTATAAACTTTGTATGTATACGAAGTTTATACGTATATATACAATATATATAATTTTTAATATCTATATATTTTTTATGTATATGTATGCAAAGTTTGTACACGTGCATATTAGAAAAGAGAAAAAAAATTGGGAGAAAAACCGTCACTTGCCCTCTCTCCCGCCACCCCCTCTCCGCACATGCTACGTGACCGCGCCGCGCGGATGAGGGGCCGCGCAACTAGCGCAGTGCGGGAAGACCCATACATAGACCGCAGGCGCCCGGGACGGTGCAAGTTGGTTCGGCGAGCGAGAGAGAGCACCGTCGTCCGTTGCGGTCAGCGGTCAGCACACGCGTGTGCCCGCTCCCATCCATCCACCCACCCATTCATCGATTGATCGATAGACATACGCACACATCGCCCGGTCGATCCATCCATCCATCCATCGCAATTGTGCGTGTGGCATAAAGCACCAAACACCTCCGTGGCGTCGCTCCGGCCGGCACACGCATCATCTCCCTGTGAATATTCCGGCCACTTTCTTGCCTTAGTCCGCCGGCCGGTCACGCCCCCCACGTGACCAAGATTCCGCTTTCCCAGCGACTTGCAACCTACTAGCTAGCTACTCGATCTATCGCTCGCCGTCGCTACAGGACTACGTCGTCACAGGAGAACGTCCGTCCACGCATACATATATATATTTGCCTCATCTTTACTGTCAAGATCACACATGCATCGATCATTCATGGATGCCGAATTGCCGCGATCCGGGCATCATTTCGCGCCAGGAGACCCAAGATCATCGTGTCGCCCACGCTATAAATAGCTAGCTAGCTTGCCTTTATGTTGCATATGCCAACTGCTACATGCAGGACGTCTGAAACTATCATTAGTGACCTGCAGCGCCTGCAGTATATATATACAAGTAGTAGTGAGCATGGAGGACGACAAGAAGGAGGCGGCGAGCAAGTACCGCGGCGTACGGAGGCGGCCGTGGGGCAAATTCGCGGCGGAGATCCGCGACCCGGAGCGCGGCGGCTCACGCGTCTGGCTTGGCACGTTCGACACCGCCGAGGAGGCCGCGCGAGCGTACGACCGCGCCGCATTCGCCATGAAGGGCGCTATGGCCGTGCTCAACTTCCCAGGCAGGACGAGCAGCACCGGCTCTTCGTCGTCATCGTCATCCACGCCGCCAGCTCCGGTGACGACGAGCCGCCACTGCGCCGACACGACGGAGAAGGTGGAGCTTGTGTACCTTGACGACAAGGTGCTCGACGAGCTCCTTGCGGAGGACTACAGCTACCGCAACAACAACAACTACTGATCCGGCCGTCGATGAACTGAGACGGATCGACATGGGGCCGGTCGTCGGTACGCTCGCTGAAACGAGACCCGGATTGCTATCAATAAGCAAGCAGAAGAAAACCGTCTCCTATATATAGCTTCTTCTGTTGGCACAAGCATATATGGGCATGCATGACACATGCTACTGTGAATTGACGGGTGTGTGCTGTGTGCAGACTACTAAACCACGCTTGCAAGTTGCACGTACGACGTGGTTGTCAAGAGCATGCAGTCCACGAAGCAGAGAAAAACACCTGGTTCATCAGTCTCATGCATCACCCATCATCTGCTTAGCAGCTAGTGTATTTATCAGTCATGCATGGGCCGGCATGAGCCAAACCCTCCTTCGATATCTTTGTTTCAAAATAGAGTGAAATCTTGTTAATTATTCGTTAATGGATGTACCAAAATTAACATGTAAAATATAGTGAATTTCCCCCTTTCGAGTTGAAAGTACTTCGATATATAGCGCAGCTCACTAGTAACAAGTAGAGGGGGATGTCCCTCGAGGAACATCCCTGACATCCCTCTTTTCTTACGTGCCATCCAAATAACTCTTAAAAACTTTTCAAAAAATTGATAAGATAAATTAATGAGATATATTACTTCACAAACATACACGTCAAATTCAATTTCTATAAGTTGCAACAAAAAGAATAAATTAAACCGAAGCTAATTAACGTAAATTCAAATTTATATTTGTTACTTTTTTACATCTTGTAGAAGCTGACTTTAGATTTGTACGTTTGTGGAGTAATATGTCTAATGCTAATCTAATTTGTCGATTTGTTTTAATTTTTTTTAATAAATATTTTGATGACATACAAGAAATGAGGACATATCTATTTTGTTCAAAACTTCTTAAATTCGTCCATTTCGGCAGTGGGTGTCTAAGTACCTGATGATGAAATATATATAAATATATATATATATATATATATATATAGGGCACTCATATGGGGCACCATGGTGCCCGGGCACCATGGTATCTAATGCACAAAATCACTCAAATTTTTCAAAATTTTCAAATTGTGAGTATATACCTAGTTATAATAATTCGATTCATACCTATACTTATCAACAAAACAACTCAAATTTAACTTTATTTCACAATCCATGATTACATACCTAACTAATTATATGTATGGATGCTATATACCTAGAATCAAAATCTAACAAAAACAAGTTCAAATTCAGTTCAAACTTGCTTTGAACTAGTTAGTAAAGTAGTTAATGTTAATACCTAAGTAATTGAAAAAGTTTCATACTCATTTGAATTGGGTATATACTCAATTTCAACAATGGTGCCCGGGCACCATGGAGCACCAAACAAATTTACTATATATATATATATATAGTAAATTTGTTTGGTGCTCCATGGTGCCCGGGCACCATTGTTGAAATTGAGTATATACCCAATTCAAATGAGTATGAAACTTTTTCAATTACTTAGGTATTAACATTAACTACTTTACTAACTAGTTCAAAGCAAGTTTGAACTGAATTTGAACTTGTTTTTGTTAGATTTTGATTATAGGTATATAGCATCCATACATATAATTAGTTAGGTATGTAATCATGGATTGTGAAATAAAGTTAAATTTGAGTTGTTTTGTTGATAAGTATAGGTATGAATCAAATTATTATAACTAGGTATATACTCACAATTTAAAAATTTTGAAAAATTTGAGTAATTTTGTGCATTAGATACCATGGTGCCCGGGCACCATGGTGCCCCATATGAGTGTCCTATATAGTAAATTTACTATATATATATATATATATGTTGAAAACTGAATATACCATATATCGGTGTCCAAGATATGGGATACCTTATACTTATGTATTTACCACAGTGGGCCACACACCATACACCAAGTCTTTATACAGAATCATGGCTCAAACATTGGAGGTGTTCCGGATAAGAAAAGAGGAGCAGAATCCTATTTGGGCAATACAAGATCTATTCAGATCATATCCATAACTGCTTCCTTAGTTCTACTTGGACAAGGGGTATCCGAGGGTATAAAAACAATACCCCTCGGGAGGAGAGGAGATAATCCAATTGACGCCAACACAAGCAAAGGCAAGCCTAGACAAGCCCAATATGAAGTCACGAAAGCTGGCAAGAGGGACCCAGTGCTCCTTTCAATATCACCGAATTTTTATTCGAGGAAGTGGACTATTACTAGCCGTCAACCAAATGTGAGAGCTTTAAATCGCTAGTCTGACAGAGATTAGATTAGGTTGTCCTAAATATTATACTCGTGTGATATTAATATATAATGGTGTTGATGAAAAATCTGCTTTGACGCGAACTGTGTGTCGACACACACACGAAGGTCTGGGAGATATGCTTAGCTCCAGTGCAGATCCTAAAATTGATGAGATACGGGCGTGCCAGTCATCTTGATCCTGCAACTAACAAGAATAACAGATCAAAGAGCCGATCGGCTGACGAGACGATAGAGAGATACTAGCCGATGTCGATACCAGCCGATGACAATCGGGTTTTGGGCAATCGGCTATATGTCCAATGTAGAGTCTGACTCTTGAATGAATAATCATATAAAGACAGTTGGTTGATGATAATGTAATGAAACAACAATGTAATCTAGTAGAAACCAATCGGTTAATAATCATATGGTAGAATAAACGATAATCCGAAGGTTAAAGCATATATTGGCTAGATGCCCGATGTCATAAAATCCAAACGATTAGATAATCAATGAAACCTTTGTTACAATCGGCTAAAACTAACTTGTACGGAATCCTTATAAGGCGATGCAACATCCAGATAACTCATCGGCTGAAACCCTAATGAAACCCTTATTGGCAATCAAAAAGCAAGCTGAAGATTATGGTTCTAAGCATGACTAAGGCTGATGTAGCGCAAAGTATGAAAAGAAACATAATATCTAGACAATCAAGCATTTGACTGATTTTCAGGGTGGTAGATACCTTAACTAATCTAGATCGACAAAACAATTTAGATTAACTAAGTAAATTCAATAATCGACTTAGATTAACTAAGATATATGACAAATAGGTAGGCAAATATATCAACCGAACCAGAGTAATCCAAGAGATCGAAGCAAAGCAGCCTTGAACAACACCAATATAGCTGATACAATTGCTAGGGCCGGTGGAACATACTACTTACCCCTTCACCGGAGATCGAAAGGCGATGCAGCACCACGTCAAGTCCAAGTTCTTCCGGTTGATAACTAAAAACCTCGGAAAAGAGGGTAGCGATACGCCAAGAGTAGTTGTATTGATTGAGAGATAGTTTAAAATGATCCAGGGTGTACATGTTTATACCCATAGGCTGTTAAGAGTCTTAATCGAACACTAAACACACTTTCCTCAAGATAAAAGGAAAATTGCACGTCCTGATCGATCACTAGATAAATACTTCCAAAAGATAAAAGGAAAGTTACTAAATCTTGCCTAATTAATAGATAGAATTAAACTATCATGCCGTGGACTTCATGATTCTTCCTTGAACTCCGTCTCTTCTAGATGAGTTTCCATCGGCTGATCGACTTCTTTAATTTCCTTAACCGAATCGACTGAAGAATCTTACCAAATTTTAGATTTAACAAATGGCAACACCGGTTTTGGCAAATAGGAGTAGGGTTATATCCATAAACAAGTGGCCCGAACTTGTATAAAAATCCCTGTCTCCTATCAGTTTTACCATAATCTCATGTATAACTTTGGACACACGATCCCTATACTTTACAAATACCATTCTCAGGTACAACCCATCGACACCATACACTAGCACTACTAAAAAAACCTAATGGATGCCAGTTGGTAACCCCATATGATTTGAACATGCGAGGGTTTGTTCCCGATCTTTCGATGAGAGGTGGGGAATAACTCAATCGGTGGATTTAGGCAATGTTCACGACTTGACTAAAACGGCCCAAGGACGCTGCACCTTAGCACCCAATACATCGTCTGCAATGGTCCTCGCGATTTTGCATTGTGAGATAACCAACCAACAAGAGCACTCGTCCTGCAAGCAATTTAAGAACAAGCAAGAACAAGTATAACAAGCAATGAATTGCAAGATGGATATGAAGGTTTTGCTCTATAAATCAAAATATGGCGGGGTTCCAAAGAGAAACCGACTGGCGGTTTAGTCAACACACGTGTTGCAGGCAACTAGCAAGTTGCTAACTCTAATCAACGATAAAACCTAAATGTCCTTGGCGGCGGCTAAGGGTATAAGAAGGAGTGGACACCAACCACAGGGGTGTTGGGGTCGTGCTCTAACCCTAGTACGTGTCCCTAATGGACCTAACTTGATACACAGTCCATTGGGCCCAAATAAGGTGACACAGCACCGTAGACAAATAATGGTTTGGATAGTAAAACAATGATTGCGGCCTCTCCAGAATAGATATGGAAATCAGGCTAGATCGATTTGAAAGTAGACTTGGTAAGCTTTCCATGAAGTAATTGCTTGCCCAAAACGGAATTCATATGAAGTCGTGGCGGTCATCACAAGTTGGTACTGTCTTGCAGTCCGAATCCAGCCCGTGTATTTCTTAACAACATTACTAGAAATATAATTCCCAGCAATGGCGCATAAATTCTTCTGGTATATTATGGTTACAGAGTTTATCCGCAAGAGCACAGATATAGCATTGTAGCATTTCAGCCGAGAGTATTCCAAGGGTATCGTATATATTTAATCCCGTGGGAATATTATAATAGATAGAACCACACTAATAATTTATATGTTAGTTGTAATAACCAAAGTCTAGGCAGGGGTTAATATAATCCAAAGGGTAGAGTGACACTAAGCAGAAGGATTAATACTCTCATACATTTTTATCTAAGCTAAGTGGAAAGAAAGTAGAAAGAACCTATTCCTATACTTCTAGTATACATACATATTAGATACACATATTATACATACATCCTAGTTATATGATTACTTAATTAATACCCTCTTTCCAATGCCCTCCTGGTGCTTCGAGAAGCCACCCCTGATTACAACAACCCATCATGACCATCCAACCGGGGCTAAATACGGAGGAGTGCCCTCCCCAGGAAATTTACTTAGGACTATATATACGCGCGGAGGAATACCCGTACTGAGCTATCAGCATCAGCAGCCCACCTCGCTTCCGCAGCATATAACCCCAAATAATGATATCCAGTAATCTAAACATCACGCTTAAATTACCAAATACTACTCTAATATCATCGTCATGACATAGAGTCATTGTATGCACGATCATTATACCCACACCATTGCATTTCCCAGATAAGCTAGCATCATAATTAATACAACTCGGATATATAGTAAAGCTGGTATTCATATACTCGGAAAGTACTACAATACCAGAGTAGTATAAGGAAGAATATTCTAAATAAAGTACAAGTCTAGCAAAAGAAGGAAAAGCTACTAGTGTAACAGCCCTAGGTTCATAACCAGGTAGTTAGAAGTGCTTTTGTTGTCCTTTAGATTTCATATTTACTGTATTGCAATTTGGTCATAGGCGATGACAAAGTTAACTCTAATCGGTAAAATTGAAACCACTTCTATTTGAATAATAACTTGAACAGAAGTGTACATGTATAATAATTTATTCAAATACTAGTTTATTTATCACCAACAAATGTAAATTTTGTGGAATTTTTACTCTCTGTTTTGGCCTCTAAAAATTCAAACCAACTTTCAGCCTAACCAATTTCATCTTTTCACCAGAATTAAAATATTTCGAATTTTTTAGTGAAAGTTTTAAAAATGGAAACTAGGTATCCAGGTCTATCTCCACACCAAAGGATAAAATTCTATCACTATTATTTCTTGAACTAACTGAGTGTCATGGTGGAAGAGGTGTAAAATTGCTGAAAATTCCTTAAATCTGCCCAAATTCATGTTCCACCTCTATTCCAGCCCTTACCTCTTAGGCCACCACGACTTGGGCCCACTTGTCACTAACCTTGGGTGCCTCTTTAGCCCAGAACCCACCCTTGGGCGTTCACCCCACCTCAGGACATAAGGTGGGCAGAGAAAAAAAACCCGTTCTTCTTCCTCCCCTTTCACTTCCCTTGCTTGTTCTTTCTTTTCCTCCTCAAGCTGAGCCCCCAGCTCACTTCTCCTCCCCAAATCCTATCTAAGAACCCAAACTCAAGCTCTGCATGTTAGACCACAACAATCCCCATCATCCAAGCTTTCCATCCATCCCAACATCTTGCACATGCATGGAGAGTTGAGAGAGATCGAGAAGGAATAAAAGAGTGGTGGTTTCAGCCTGCAGGGCTGCAGCAGGAGCATTTTGTTTTCCTACATTTGGTGAGCTTCCTTTTCATCCATGGTACCTCTTTTGAATTCCCTCCATGTTGAACATCTATTGCAACGTTCTATAAGTTGTCCACTCCATTGCTGCAGCTAGAAGGTGGCTGCAACTCACCCCGAGTTTATCTCTTTTGATTTCGGTTGAAGCAGCCCTAGGCAACGTCTCTTGCCGTCAGCCCAAGACCTTGCTCCATCTCTTGCCATCAGCCCGAGGCCTTAGCCTCGCACGACCCTACGTCCAGGTTGCTGCCATGTGAGCGAAGTCCGGTGGAATTTGGAGAAAAGGGGAGTGAAAATAGAAATCGATTTCTGAGATAGCTTTTGGGCTGAAAGAGGTTTGCGCTTTAAAAATTCATAACTAATTCATATGAACTCCGAATTCAGTGCACCAAATTTCTGTGGATTAAGAAAAATGTGATCTTCAATGTTGTAAAATAAAAATGACCAACTTTTGTACTGGTTTTCCCAGTAAAAATATAAATAGCTATATGTATCCCTTGTGTGGTCTAGCTCTTAATAAATTCGTAAGAAATTATTGGTAAAAGCTAAAATTGTGAAACCAATTTTGTTGAGCTTATATTTTAGTACTCTTTGCTGTTGTGGTGTTGTTTTTGGCAAAACTACCTCTTAAATCATGTTTAGGAGTTTATTTAGCATTCCTATGTTTTTAACTTGTAAAATCCATAAATAAATAATGACAACACATATATCTGTGAAATAATTTTTCTTAGGACCTGTGAGTGATGTACTTTACTCTAAAAATAATCATTATTATGAAATCTTGGTTTGAAATGCATGTTACTTGTAATGTACTAAAGGAAATGCTAATATTTACAGAACTGCCATTTTCAGCACCTGTGAGCTTGTCATTTTCATATCTCCAAACCATAAGTGATAATCTGGTGATTCTTTCACCTAAATTCAATTTAAAATATGATCTACCCACTGTATTTATTACATAATTTATTGATCATTTTGCATGTGCATGTTTATTTGGCTCTTATTCGCATATTGCTTCTTTTCGATAGATTCGGAGATTCCGGAGAGTAACGAGCCATATCCCGAGGAGGATAGTGACTACCCTCAGCAACAAGGCAAGCACCTAAGCATATAGAACCTATGCTTTCTCTAAAAATGATTTGGTTGCAATCTATACGTATATATATGCATGCATTGCCTAGATATTAATATCGTCGGTTTATGGTGTATGGGAAGAACCTATTTATGCATTTAGTTCTTGTAATATTGCTTTCCTTATACCCTATTACCACTGGTTGGGATTACTTGGGATGTCTTATTCATTAATGCTTAGCCATGCTTAATGCTAATAGAACTATACGGATGGACAGTGCTATTAATTGTGGTATATAGACAACTTGCATTATTGGGCATAAAACTTGAGCACTTACGCTAAATAATGGTTGATGAAATATGTTGGACTTGGACGGGTGATAGGGCAATGAAGGGAGGTTGGTTTTCCTCTGATGCAAGTAGCCCGGTCTGAGTCGTTAAGGACCGAACATTTTGACATCTATTCAAGCACCCTTCGTACCCCTTCGTACTTACCACATGCCTTATTTGGGACCGGCTTGTCCTTTACTAGTTCTACTGTGATCATTTATACCACGTTGGAGAGACGTGAGGGCAGGTAGCCCTTTGGAGGGCCTCAGGTGCCTATGTTGGCTGGGGGTGCCTCCCGCGTGGCGTGCCCGCCTTGGTCACATCACGCACGCACGTGACTGAGTCGTTGGGAACCCCAGCGTGGTATAGGTGGTTGGGGTGGGGCTAAGAAAGGGCATGTAATGAGCTTGAATCACTTGTGTACCGCACTCGACGGGGTGTGTAGCTTTTGATCCTTGTTCATTTCCTGTGGGTCCAGTTGTACACCTCTGATCAGAGTATAACCTTTTCGGATAGCCGCGTCCTCAGTTATGGACATTGCTTGATGTGTATCTCACTCATGTTAGCATCAAATGTGGATTATTCTGGATGGGATTATGTTTGATGGTGGTGTTGGCATGTTGTGCCATGTTGGTATGGACTTTGGTGGTCCATGGTTGATGATGAGAGCGCCGTTTGGGCTCATTTGCTTATACATTTCAGAATTATATACTTGCTGTCCATAAATTAAAATGATGCTAGATTTACTTGTCCTTGCTTATTTTACTCATTAATTGCTCAATAAAATTATCCTTATGCAAATGTTGAACCTAGAGACCCACTATAGGCTAGAAAGCTTGCATACTTCTCTCTCTCATATGTATATATAATTTTGGGTAAGACTTGCGAGTACATTCTTGTACTTAACCTGGCGTCTGCAATTTCAGGAGAGGATTCCGGTTATGAGATATGCTTCTTGTGTGGTCATTGCTCTGCTGAGGGCGGCGAGGGCAATGAGTGATCTCTTGCAGCTTGGCTCTTGCCCGGTTGTTTTGCCCTAGTGGGGTTGTGGCATCACCGGTTTTATCTTTGGCTTATGAACTCTAATTGAGACTTCCGCTGCTATATTTATGTGTTGTATGCTGGGACCTCGGACCCTATTATGTGTCATGTACCTCGCTGCACTTTAACCCTATTATGGTACTTGCTATGTTTATTAATTGCTTGCGATGAAAGTGTGAGGCTAGTCGCATTCCTAGGGACTAGCTAAGCATGAGTAACGGATTTTGATCGCTTGAGATAATCGGGGATAGCACTTTGGATCGAGTCACTGGGGTATGCTTTTGGTCGCCACCTTCGAGTGGTTGACGGGCATATGACGGAGTGGATTGGCGAGCAATCTTACGGTTATGTCTTGCGCTCACTACTCGACATTCCGGTTATTATAACAGAAGGTTGTCAACCGCGATCATGTACACATTGAGGACGAGTGGCTATTTATGCATGTATGGATCCCACTTCTCCAATAATATGTGGTGATCGCGTTGGACACTGGATGGTATAATACTCGGGGTGTCCACAACTAGAGCCATACCAGAACTCTTCCGAATACTCCGAGGACTGAAGATTCTATTATATTTCTATTCCACTATACTCTAGAGACTATACTAAGCTTGAGAGATGTATGAAGCTTCTTGCTTGAGGTATTTGTTGAAATGGAGAGAGTGATGCCCTTAAATGACGGTTGTGATGGTTGGAATGGTCGGAAATACCCTCCAACCGTCATTGGGGGTTAATCCACACTGTCCAGGCAAAGCCTTGGATCGGATGGCGCTGAGGAGGGAACCAGGGGCCCGCCCAATCCAGCCCATTTTTGGCTGGTGGTCTCTTTGACTTCTTCTCTCCATAGACTTGTGAATTTTGTGCTATTTTGGTCATGTCAACTTGGCGTTTTCAGCCCACTTGTCCGCAAGTCTGGTTCTCGACAGCGTCCGATTTATTGATCGTCCGTATTGCTGTCGATTCTTCTCCATTTTGTATTTATTCTCTGCAAGAGGGTAGTAATCCTAGTGCTAGTGGAATATATATTATTTTGACTCAAATATGCATTGCAAGCATAACTAGTTCTCCTTTATTTAGGTAACATTGACAGGCTATTAACGACCAAATTTGGTAATATCAATATCGGAAAAGAGGATTAGATCGAAGTGGAGTCGAAGGCGGAGATCGATTCGAGAACAGAGCAAGAGTCGGCTAAAGTCCGGATCAGCTACGATTGGATCGGCTAAGTCCAAGTCAGACTGGGTTAAGTGATACAGCCGATTCCGGCAATATGACTTGTGTATGACATCGAGTTGAGTTGATATGCTTCAAGATGATTGCCACGCATGGATAGAGTCCTGATAAGGCAATTGTATCTATTAATTAGGATATTTTATGTAAATTCCTTAGAGATATGTTTGGGCAAAAGTCTGCCGCAAAGACTTATGGTATCTTAGAGTTTGTTAGAGATAAGAGTCGTATCCGATATGGACATAGTTTGTAATTTTCGGGTATAAATAGACCACGAACCCCATGTAATCAATTAACACACAAGTTCAATATAATCTCGGCGCATCGCCACCCTTTTGCTTTTGTTTTATTTCGACGAGTTCTTGCATTCGGGTTGAGCTGCATCGGTTTCAATCTTCAACAAGAGGTAAAACTTGTTATGATGGTTTGCGTTCTCGGGATTAGTGCTTCCATCTTTATGATACTCTAATCTTGTTTATGTGATTCGTCGAGTTATCATATATCTTACATAATCTCTGGCAATATCGCTATCTAACCTACAATTAGCTAACATCTGCTAGTAGAGGGTGGCCGACCAGGTTAGATTTTGACGTTGATTTAGATTATGCAAGATATCTACCACCCTATGAAACTCCCAGCGGCTTGATTGTCTAGATATTGTTCTTCTTTTCATACTTAATGCTGCATCAGTTGAGTTTGATCTATTAAGTCGTGCTTAGAATATCAATCTTGAGCCTGCCTTCTGGTTGCCGATTAGGGTAGTATCGGAGTTTCAGCCGATCTTATCTGATTTAACTATATTCGCTCTATATGCTTCATTGATATGTTAAATCCACCCTTTATGTTAAGATCTTGTTGCATTTAAGTATATTGGACTTTTGTTTGGTATATTCTACTTGCTTTAATATCTTAGTATAGAGTAGTATCGGAGTATTAGCCGATACATGCTAGATCTATCTGATCGGCTATGCTATGAACATATATAATCCCGTTATTAATATATATTTCAATCTAAGTGATTTATACTGTCTCGGCATGGCGACCGATCTATCCCAATCACTTGATTTAAGTATATATCGATATAAGATTTATATATTGTTAATATCTACAGCCAAACAAATAGATTTAGTTCTTTATTATCTATTCATAACAGCGGATCGATTTACACATGATATCGGCTCAAAGATAAATGATATGTCATCGGCACTTAGCCGATCGGCTATCGTTTATAGGTTTAACCGCTGTTTCTTTGTCTTTATTTCTTGTTGATTGTAGGATCAAATCAACTGGCACGCTAGCATACCCGAAGGCGAGTTTTGGACCTGCACTGGAGTTAAGCAGATCTCCCAGGCCTCGTGTTTTACGTCAACACGCTTTTGGCACGTCCGATGGGACAGATTAGAAGTCAGACGAGCAGTTTTCTTCACGGCCGAGAAACTACCGCCATCACCGTCCTCTTCTAGCCCAGGTTCTGTTAAAGAAAAGATCGAGAAGTTAGATTTGACAGACGTTAATGAAGGGAACATCGTGACCATCGACCCAGAAAAGTTCACACCTGATCAAAAGAAAGATTTTGAAGCGATGATGCAGCAAGCACGGGATCAATTCTTGAACTCATTCATGCAGACTCGCAAGGGAACACTTGTTCAGAAGTATAAAATAAAGGTAGTAGCTGATGATCCCGGGACCAGTTCTTCTAAGGATGGAAAAAGGAAACAAGCTCCAGATGGCTCGGCTCAACCGAGTGACAAATGTGCTACAGATGGTTTTCCAGCAAATCAAGGTGACAACTCTCAAGGAGTACACGGGGTTCAAGGTGATGGTTCTCAGGGGGTTCAAGGTGGAGGTGTTAATCAAGACGGCAATGCAGCACAGTTGTAGTTCAACAACTTTCAAGATCAAGTTGACTATGCTGTACACCATGCTTTGATCAACCAATCTGGAATATTAACCAACACTTTGGCAAACATGGTCAAGTCAATGGTTGATGATTCAATGGCCGAGTATCAAGCTACAGGACCGGTGTACCTACCAGGAGGAGTATTCCCCAATTATCAGCCGTTAATCACTGATAATCAACCAGTCATCCAGCAGTCAATTCCTCTTAATGCACCATTGGCTCAGCCGACGGCGCCAATATCGGCTCCTGCAACTGCTCCACCACCTTCGGCTCCAGGCCAAATAATTAATCCCCGACTGTTGGTGAGAGAACAACCACAGTACGCTGGACAGAATGTGAATCGGCTAACGCAAGACCAGATTGCATCTATGTTCTTACATCCTCAACACACCATTGATCCAACCCAGCAGCAGCCGATTCAGCAAACACTGCCAAGGCAGCAAGTTGTGCAACCAGTGCAGCAGGCACCCCCAATCCAACAGGTTGTGCAGCCGTCTCAGCAGACGCCACCTAGACGACAGATCTTACAGCCAATGCAGCAAACGCCATTAAGGCAGCAGGTTGTTCAGCCGATTCAGCAGCAAGGTTTAATGAATGCATCGGCTGGGTTTGCAACACCTGGTGATCAGCCCGTGCAACATGCTGTGAATCAGGTTGTTCCAGAGCACTTGGTCCATCACGTACAACCAGATGGTACAGTGATTCCTCAAGTTATTCCTGAACATTTGGTGCGCAATATTCAGCCAGACCTTCAGAATTACCAGGGGGGCAATTTGAACTATCAGTATCAGCCACCATCACCTCAAGTTCAGTACCAGCAGGCAGGATCGGCTCAATCCCAATTTGTTCCTCAATACAACCAATTCGAGCCTATGCCACAACAACCTCAAGAAGCACCTCAACAACGACCATGGGCCGATTTGATTGCGGATGTCATGAAGGAGCAGTTTGGGCTTAGGCCGAAAGATACTGGAAATTTGTACCGACAACCCTTTCCTGAATGGTTTGAGAGGGTTCCTCTACCCAATCATTTTAAGGTACCAGACTTTTCAAAATTTTTAGGGCAAGATAGTACATCGACTTATGAGCACATTAGCCAATTTTTAGCCCAGTGTGGTGAAGCATCGGTTGTGGATGCCTTGAAGGTTAGGTTGTTCCGGTTATCTTTGTCGGGATCGGCCTTTACTTGGTTTTCTTCTTTACCATATGGATCAATTAACAGTTGGGCCGATTTAGAAAAATAGTTTCATAGCTATTTTTATAGTGCGTTTCATGAGATGAAATTGTCTGATCTGACATCCATCAAGCAAAGACATGATGATCCCGTGCATGAGTACATTCAGAGAGATGAGGAATAAGTGCTACAGCTTAAGCTTGACTGATGCCCAGTTGGCCGATTTGGCTTTTTAGGGTATGATTGCTCCAATCAGGGAGAAATTCTCATATGAGGATATTGAAAGCTTGTCTCATCTCACACAGAAGATAATCTTGCATGAACAAAGGTTTCCAGAGGCGAGGAAGAATTCTAGGAAAGTTAACCATGTCTGTCCTTACATGTATGGGTCGGACGATGAGGATGATGATTCTGAAATAGCTGCAGCCGAGTGGGTAAGTAGCAAAAAGGTTATACCATGCCAATGGGTAAAGAGTTCAGGAAAAGAGGAAAGGTATGACTTTGATATCACTAAGGCTGACAAGATTTTCGACTTGCTACTCCGAGAGATGCAGATTCAACTTCCAACTGGCCACACAATTCCGTCGGCTGAAGAGTTGAGCAAGAAAAGGTATTGCAAGTGGCATAATTCCGGGTCTCATACGACTAATGATTGCAAGGTATTCAGGCAGCAGATCCAAGCGGCTATTGAAGGAGGCAAGATCAAAATTGATGACTCTAAGAGGCCGATGAAGGTCGATGGCAATCCTTTTCCTGTTAATATGGTGCATACAGCTGGCCGAATAGCCGATGGGGGCCGTGCAAGAGGTTTTTAGGTAAATTCGGCTAAGATTATCAACAAATATCAGAGGAAGTATGACAAGCAGCAGGAGAAGCATTATGAAGAAGATGACGATGGCTTTGATCCTCATTGGGGCTGTGAGTTCTTTAGATTCTATTGGAATGAAGGTATGAGGGTGCCATCTATTGAAGACTGTCCTGGGTGCAGTGATATTGCCGAGAGCTCAAGCCGATCAGATAGTAGGGGCAATCGGCTAAAGCAGACAAGAGTTCTTGTTCATCAAAGATTGGGTCCAGTGAATCAAGATTGTGGCCAAGAAAACAATGAGAACATGAAAAATCAATGGTGTCCTTCTGGTATCTTTACGAAGAATCAAAAGAGATGGGTTCAATGATTGAGGAACAGGGAGCGTTTTCAGGAGGTCGAGCAGGAAATTAACCATCGGTTGTAGAAAACAAAGCTGAGGCAGGAGTGGCGTGTTAAGAATCAGGTTCCTATAGCCGATGAAGCCACAGCTGATGAAGCAAAAACGTTGGCTAAAGGAAAATGTGTTGTAACTGCTTCGGTCAACATGGTTTTCAGGTTGCCTGCCGAGTTTGGGATCAAGCAAGCCGATATCGATGAGGTTGAAGGAGAATCGGCTAAAACATGAAGTTTTCGTGAAGCCAGAGGAAACGGAGAATCGGCATCTTAAGCCGTTGAACATAAATGGTTATGTCAATGGGAAGCCGATGTCCAAGATGATGGTCGATGGTGGTACTGCGGTAAACTTGATGCCTTACGCTACATTCAGGAAGTTGGGCAGAAACGCTGAAGATCTCATCAAGACAAACATGGTTCTCAAAGATTTTGGCGGCAATCCATTAGAGACCAAAGGAGTTTTGAATGTGGAACTGACAGTCGGCAACAAAACTATCACTACAACGTTTTTTGTCATCGATGGGAAGGGTTCTTATAGCTTGTTGCTTGGAAGGGATTGGATTAATGCTAATTGTTGCATTCCTTCAATCATGCATCAATGCTTGATTCAGTGGCAAGGTGACAAGATCGAAATTGTGCCAGCCGACAGGTCAGTCAATGTTGCCAGTGCCGATTTAGCTCTTTGGGAGATGGATGGTCTTGATTGTTTATGTGGAAAAGTTTGGGATGGAGATTTTCTAAAAGTGTCCGATTTTGATATACAACCAATTGAAGATGGAGAACCCAAGCTATTATTTTGAGGGCGTCGTGGAGGGTTCAGATGTCTACAACAAGGACATAGTAGATGATCTCGATGACAAACAAGGACAGGGTTTTATGTCGGCCGATGATTTGGAAGAAATTGATAGGTCCAGGTGATCGACCAAGGCCGACATTTATTAGTAAAAATTTGTCTGTAGAGTTTAGAACCAAGTTGATAGAGCTGTTGAAAGAATTCAGAGATTGCTTCGCTTGGGAGTATTATGAGATGCCTGGACTCAGCCGATCGATTGTTGAACATCGGTTACCTATCAAACAAGGGGTTAGGCCACATTAACAAGCTGACATGCTTGAACCTGTCAAGGCTGAGATTAAACGATCATATGATGCTGGTTTTATTCGTCCTTGCCGGTATGCCGAGTGGGTTTCCAGTATAGTTCCTGTTATTAAGAAAAATGGCAAGGTCAGGGTGTGCATTGATTTCCGAGACCTGAATAAAGCTACCCCGAAGGACGAATATCCAATGCCGATAGCCGATCAGCTGGTTGATGCTGCGTTAGGGAGCAATATTTTGTGTTTTATGGATGGAAACGCAGGATATAATCAGATTTTTATGGCTGAAGAAGATATTCATAAGACAGCTTTTAGGTGTCCTGGTGCAATCGGCTTGTTTGAATGGGTCGTGATGACTTTCGGCTTGAAGAGTGCTGGAGCTACATATCAAAGAGCTATGAATTATATATACCATGATCTGATCGGCTGGTTGGTTGAAGTTTGTATTGATGATGTGGTTGTTAAGTCTAAAGAGATAGAGGATGGTGTATCGGCTGGCCAGTTTTTGGGATTTCTTGTTCATGAGAGAGGGATCGAGGTGACTCAAAGGAGTGTTAATGCGATCAAGAAGATTTAGCCTCCAGAGAATAAGACGGAACTACAAGAGATGATCGGCAAGACAAATTTTGTTAGAAGGTTTATTTCTAATTTGGCTGGGAGGTTAGAACCTTTCACACCATTGTTGAGATTGAAAGCCGATTAGCAGTTCACTTGGGGGGCAAAGCAGCAAAAGGCTTTGGACAATATTAAGGAATATCTTAGCTCTCCTCCTGTTTTTATTCCTCCACAGAAAGGAATACCTTTTAGATTGTATCTATCAGCTGATGAGAAGTCGATCGGCTCAGTCTTGATTCAGGAGTTGGATGGAAAAGAACGAGTTGTATTCTATCTGATGTGACCATGGCTACTACGGATACATCCGTTGCTCACATCATGGATGAACAACAAGATATCAAGTTCGAGTCCTCCAAGTGCCAAAATCCAATTCGGCCACCTGCTACACTGCTGACTTCAAACGGCCGCCGAAGCTCCATACGACCTCCGTTTTCAGCCCGTGAGTACTTGATGGAAAGCTCTCGGAGTCCTCTTTCCAATGCATCAAGCCTCATTGCCAAATTCCATCTCAGTCGGCAGCAACTGAAGAAAAAATGTGCTGCGACACCTGTAATGGGCCTATGGGCTTGTAACTTCATTTGGGACCCCGGCCCAGGTGGGGCCCATGTGGGGCTGGTGGAGCACGACCCTAGGCACCCCTAGGTCGTCCTCCCACCCCTATATATAGCTAGTTACCCCTTCAGGGTTTCTCGGGTTTTTGTTAGATTAAAGTTTAGCCATTGCTACTTGCTTGCAGCGCGCGTGTCGGCTAGACCGTCCGTCTGCTTGTTCTTCGGAACCCCAACTTATCATTTGTATTAAATTCCTATTTGCAATATCAGATTGCTTTTATCTTGTTCTTGCTTGTTTCTTCGATTTGCTTGCAGGAATAGGGTTGATCTGCACCGGCAAGATCAGCAACCCACGGAGAGGTGTATCGATCGCTAAGGCGCAACACAACGTCTCGTACGGTTGTAGTCGGATCGTCAACGTTTCTCCCAAATCGTAGTTATCACAAACTCACCGAAAGATCGGGCCAACAACAGCCTTGAGTGTCGAGAGGAACTCAGGGTTCATCAGGTGGTATCAGAGCTTTCGTTGCTCGGTGAGTTTTTATCTTCCTATAACCAGAAAATAGCCATACAAAAAAATTCGTATCATTTACCTAGCCATATTGTGCCATTGCATTGTTCTTTTCAGTTTTTGCTTTGTTGAATTTTGTGTTGCATCGTCACGTCGTGTTGCTGGTCTTAGCGTCTAGTTCGTTTAGAGTTTCGAGTTCTGGTCACGTTTTGTACCACAGTCGTCGCTGCCACCGTGTCTCTGTTGTTGTCGGGACCTACGAAAACGGAATCGGCTCGCTGCCACAGTTCTATTTTTGTAGTTTTCAGAAGTTTCTGTCGGTTAGTTTTAGAGTTCTTGAGTTGCATCTAGAGTTTGCCGATCCTTGTGTGTGTTTGTTTTGGCTGTGCCTGTGTCGTGCACGAGAGGAGGAAGGTGAATTACCATATCTGATTTTGGAAGTAGTCAAGATTGTTTTGGAAAGATATAGTAGATTGGACTGGTTAAAAATCAGTTTCCTTTTTATCCCATACACCAAATTCGGCTGCCATCCACTCCACCTCCTGTCCGAGTCCCACTCGCCCCTTTGGCCGAGTCCGACTCCCTCCCTCTCTTCCACGGTTCCGAGTTGTGTCAAACACCTTGGCGAATTTTTGTTTGGTGTCGGTTTCGAGATCTGTTTGGAAAAACGGAACCGGCATAAATTCAGCATTCCATTTTTTGTATAATTTTAATTTTGGGTTTAGACTTTTACATTTGAGTCCCTGTAAATTTTATATTTATGTTTGAGTCCCTGTAATCTTACATTAAGGTCCTTGAGTCAGTTTTTGTTAAAAAAAATCAAGAAAAAAAGTGAGAAAAAAAAGGCAGAAAGGTGCAAAAAAAAAAGAGAAAAAAAAAGCCGCACAAAAAAAAACAGAAAAGAAAAGGAAAGAAAAAAAAAGAAAAGAAGAAAGAAGAAAGAAAGAAAAGAGAAAATACTGTTATGTTTGAGCTGAACTTCATATATCAGAGTTGTGCATGAGTTGTTCCTAGTGTTATCTTGTGGTATCGTTTGTGTCTAGGCTCGCGTCTCTAGTACGTTCTAGCCTAGGACCAGCACGGTACTTGACTTTGAACAATTATTCAACTTTGCATTATCTGATTTGAGCATTTGCTATTCCTTTGCTACATATTTAAGCCTACCCAGAGCTCCACATATTTGATTACAGTCGTACCGCAAGTGTTTGCCAAGGCATCGATACATCCAACCTTCATTGGGGTGCTTGGTTGAGTCGGTGTATGTCACCATTCCACTTGCATTGGTAAGATCTTGTAAGAGCTTGGTTAAAAGCTTGAGTGTGTGCGATTTTTGAGCTGCCACTACCTAGTAGTTAATAGGAACGCGCATATTTTTTGTGTATGTTTCTTGTTTTCTACTAACAATGGCAGGGATACGCAAGATAATTGGGGATAGCTGTGCTCAACATCGACATCTTTGTCGAGACATGAGGAGGGATCAACATGACCATTATGAGGTAAGTGATGATGTTCTAGGTAAGATCAAATCTGCACTGCCTTATTTCGAGGGAAACTATGATCCTCGTGCTTACATTAATTGGCAGCTAGCGGTTGATAGTGAATTTCAAAAGCATGTCTTGTCGGAGAAACAAAAGGTTATGTGTGCCTGTAGTGTTTTAATTAAACATGCTTCTAATGATTGGAAACATCTTTGTAGGTATAACAAAATACCACAATCTTGGAAAGACCTGAAACGATATTTCAGAGATGTTCATGTTCCCATGTATTATGCTGACATTTTGTTCAACAAACTGCAATGTTTAAAACAAGATACCAGAACTGTTACTTCATACTATCATGATATGCAAGCTTGTTTATTACGTTGTGGTTTAGATGAATGCGAAGAAGCTAAAGAATTGAGGTTTTTATGTGGGCTTAACAAAGAAATTCAGGACATGCTTGATTGTCAAAGATATACATCTCTTTCTCATTTGTTACAACTTGCTTGCAATGCTGAAAGTAAAATAGAGGAGGATATGAAAAAGAAACACGCTATGTCTTTGCCTCCAATTACTAACTATTTGCAGGAAGTGCGTAATCACGAAAAGGAGGAGAGAGACATGAAAGAGCCACCAATTCCATTGTTCACACTCAAGTTCGAGACACCTCCATCATCTAAAGAGGACATCCAAGGTAAAGTAAATGGTACTGAAATTAATCAAGGTGAGTGCATTGTTAACGAAGTAAATTTGTCCACTTTTCATGCAAAAGTAGAGCAACCGTTAGTGGAACCAAATGCTGGAATTCCTTTGTCACAAGTTGATTTACTCGCTGTTCCTTGTGATAAAGAAGAGTTGTGTGATAATGCTTCACTTATATCCATGCCACAACTAGTGAATGAACATGCTATTCCTAGTGTTTCTTTGTGTGCTGATTTTAAGCATGCTGTTCACATTGCTAATGAAGTTGAGGAACGTAAATTGCTATCTTCTTTAAATACTTTGGGCTATGTTCAGTTTGATGATTTTTGTGAGCTTGATAATTTGAAGGAGAAATTATTTGCTAAGTCTGATTTGCTATGTCCAATTAATGCTATTTTTCATATCTTTGACAAATATAATGATAGAGGAATATATTTGGTGCATAGAGTTTTCATTTGTTCGGATTTAGAGAAACATGTTATTGCTAATCACACTACTTCGAGTTTCTCTAGTTTTGATTGGATGAAACAGGTTATTTTGAATGGACTATGTGAAGAACACCATATGGAAAAACCGAGGACGGTTTTCCGTGAAGAAAGGGAGGATGATGTGACCATGGCTACTACGGATACATCCGTTGCTCACATCATGGATGAACAACAAGATATCAAGTTCGAGTCCTCCAAGTGCCGAAATCCAATTCGGCCACCTGCTACACTGCTGACTTCAAACGGCCGCCGAAGCTCCATACGACCTCCGTTTTCAGCCCGTGAGTACTTGATGGAAAGCTCTCGGAGTCCTCTTTCCAATGCATCAAGCCTCATTGCCAAATTCCATCTCAGTCGGCAGCAACTGAAGAAAAAATGTGCTGCGACACCTGTAATGGGCCTATGGGCTTGTAACTTCATTTGGGACCCCGGCCCAGGTGGGGCCCATGTGGGGTGCGCCCCAAGCTGGTGGAGCACGACCCTAGGCACCCCTAGGTCGTCCTCCCACCCCTATATATAGCTAGTTACCCCTTCAGGGTTTCTCGGGTTTTTGTTAGATTAAAGTTTAGCCATTGCTACTTGCTTGCAGCGCGCGTGTCGGCTAGACCGTCCGTCTGCTTGTTCTTCGGAACCCCAACTTATCATTTGTATTAAATTCCTATTTGCAATATCAGATTGCTTTTATCTTGTTCTTGCTTGTTTCTTCGATTTGCTTGCAGGAATAGGGTTGATCTGCACCGGCAAGATCAGCAACCCACGGAGAGGTGTATCGATCGCTAAGGCGCAACACAACGTCTCGTACGGTTGTAGTCGGATCGTCAACGTTTCTCCCAAATCGTAGTTATCACAACTCACCGAAAGATCGGGCCAACAACAGCCTTGAGTGTCGAGAGGAACTCAGGGTTCATCACTATCTCAGTCGTCAGCTCTTGGATGTTGAAACTAGATATTCCCCTGTGGAGAAGTTATGCTTGTGCTTATATTTTTCATGTACAAGGTTGAGGCATTATCTATTATCAAATGAGTGCACTGTTATATGCAAGGCCAATGTTGTCAAATACATGTTATCGGCTTCGATTTTGAAAGGAAGGGTTGGAAAGTGGATATTTTCCTTAACTGAGTTTGATCTTCGGTATGAGTCGCCCAAGGCAATTAAGGGATAAGCTATAGCCGATTTTATTGTGGAACATCGTGATGATTCACTCGGCTCGGTCGAGATTGTGCCATGGACTTTATTCTTTGATGGGTCGGTGTGTACTCATGGTTGTGGTATCGGCTTAGTTATAATTTCTCCTCGGGGGCATGTTTCGAATTTGCTTATGCTATTAAACCTTATGCAACTAATAATCAAGCTAAGTATGAGGCAGTGCTCAAAGGGTTGCAATTACTCAAGAAAGTTGAAGCCGATGCTATTGAAATCATGGGGAATTCTTTGCTGGTAATCAGTCAGTTGGCAGGAGAACATGAATGCAAGAATGATACGTTAATGGTTTATAATGAGAAGTGCCAAGAATTGATGAAAGAATTTCGGCTGGTTACTTTGAAGCATGTATCTCGAGAACAAAATATTGAAGCTAATGATTTAACCCAAGGAGCATCGGGGTATAAGCCGATGATTAAAGATGTTAAGGTCGAAGTCGCAGAAATAATAGCCGATGATTGGAGGTATGATGTGCATCAGTTTTTGCAGAATTCGTCTCAATCGACTTCTAGGAAATTGAGATATAAGGTGTTAAAGTACACTTTATTGGATGATGAGTTTTATTATCGGACGATTGATGGGGTGTTGCTTAAGTGTTTGAGTGCCGATCAGGCTAAAGTTGCAATCGGCGAGGTTCATGAAGGGATTTGTGGTACTCATCAATCGGCTCATAAGATGAAGTGGTTACTTCGGCATGCAGGGTATTTTTGGCCGACAATGCTGGAGGATTGTTTCAGATATTACAAAGGGTGTCAAGATTGTCAGAAATTTGGAGCAATTCAATGAGCACCGACGTCGGCTATGAATCCTATCATTAAGCCTTGGCCATTTAGAGGTTGGGGAATTGATATGATCGGCATGATAAATCCACCATCGAGTAAAGGACATAAGTTTATATTGGTGGCGACCGATTATTTCACCAAGTGGGTAGAGGCGATTCCTTTGAAGAAGGTTGATTCTTGGGATGCAATACAGTTTGTTCAAGAGCATATAATCTACCGATTTAGTATTCCTCAAACTATTACAACCGATCAAGGTTCAATTTTCGTGTCCGATGAGTTTGTTCAGTTTGCCGATAGCATGGGTATCAAATTATTGAATTTCTTCGCCGTATTATGCACAAGCTAATGGGCAGGCCGAGGCATCTAACAAGAGCTTGATCAAATTGATTAAGCGAAAAATTTCTGATTATCCTCGGCAATGGCATACTCGGTTGGCCGAATCTTTGTGGTCTTATCGGATGGCTTGTCATGGATCGATCCAAGTCCCTTCTTATAAACTTGTTTATGGACATGAGGCGGTTTTGCCATGGGAAGTTAGAATCGACTCCAGAAGAACGGAATTGCAAAATGATTTAACAGCCGATGAGTATTACAACCTTATGGCCGATGAGAGGGAAGATCTGGTTCAGTCAAGATTGCGAGCCCTTGCAAAAGTTACCAAGGATTTGGAACGTGTTGCTCGGCATTACAATAAGAAAGTAGTACCCAAAGATTTTGCCGATTGGAACTCGAGATAGCAAATTTGGCAAGTGGTCGCCGAATTGGGAAGGACCGTTTCAAATTTATAAAGTTGTATCTAAAGGGGCTTACATGTTGCAAGGACCCGATGGAGAAGTTTATGGCAGAGCACTAAATGGCAAATACTTGAAGAAATATTACCCAAGTGTTTGGGTTAATGCATGATCGGCTGATGTTGCCGATGCGTGATAGCCGATGTATTTGCATCGTCTTGAGATGGCCGATATAGTTATATCGCCCTTAGTTGTTTTTCCGTATTGTAATCGGTTGTGGTTTGCCGATATACAATGGCCGATATTATTATATCGCCCTTAATTGTTTTTCTAATTTTATAAATGCTTTTGACATTGTAAAATTAGGGCGGCACATATGTACAAAAAATGAAAATGAAAATTTTTGAGCGAAGTTAGAAGTTGTATTGATCGGCAAGTTGCACAAAGGCCTTGTTAAGACAGTAAAGTATTAAAGTATTTTAGCCGATTACAAAAATTTCTAAGGCCTATTACACAGAAAGTCATCGAGACAAGTATTGCTGGATAGCCAAAATAGCCGTTTGCCTAATTTGTTCAACGTCTTCAATGGCTTGGGCATCTTGAGCATCGGTTCCAGGGATGATTTTCAAGGACTTGGTCAGATTAGTAACATTCTTTATAACCGATTTGAGTCTTGCTTTCTGCTCTTCGATAGACTTTGGGAGATCGGCCAGCTTTTTATGCTCCATATCCAACTTGGCGTTGCATTCTTCAAGTTGTGCCAAGAGTTCAATCTTTCGAGCTTCGAGCCGACCAATATTGGACTTAATCGGATCCTCAGATAGCTGATCGAGTTTGGTCTTCTCTTCATGAACAAGCTGCCGATTGGTTTGGATTGTAGCTTCGATATCCTTGCGTTCCTGATATTCGGCTAGTCTCAGCTTGGCCTTCTCTAGCTTGAATTGATGTTGCTCAAGATAGACTGCTGGAGTAAGGATATCGGCTAGCTCATCTGGGATTAGAGCTTGGATCTCATGTAGCTGAGTCCTAATTGGCCCATAGTTTACCACCAAACTATCTTCCAGCCGATGAGATATGTCTTCAAGGGTGTTCTTCTCATCATCGGACAAGGGAATCAGAGATTTTCTAGTGGTATCTTCTTCTGTTTCTTCGTCAAGATAATCTTTAATGTCGAAAGAAAACAGATCGGCTAAGGCCTGCAAGGGAAACTTAATGTTAGACAGATACAGTCGATCTGAGATTTGATGTTTCAAAGAAAACTTACTGGGATAGCAGGAGCAGCTGGTTGTTCTTCTTCCTCAATATGATGACTCCCTAGAGCCGATGGAGTCCGGTCACTTGATGATTGCTGTATAGGAGGAGAAGGAGGAGGAGGAGGCTGTAAAATAGACAAGTGTTATATAGAGTCGGCTGAGATTGACAAGTAAAAGAATTAAAGATATCTTACTGGTGGAGTTGACTTGACAATTGTTGCTGCTGGTTTCTTTTTCATAGCAGTTTTCTTCTTCTGCAGCTACAAAGTCTATGAGTAATCGGCCGAAAGGTGAGATAATTACAAAAGAGATTGAAGGGAGTTGCTTACTCTTAAGAAATGAGTGGGGGCAGAAGGAGTCGGAGGTGTCTGCTTGGGAGAAGCCGATGGTGTTTCCTCGATGTCACTTACATTAGCTGCAGCTTGGTCAACATCCTCACCAATTTCTTCTTCATCCAGAGCTTGTTCGATGGATGGATCCAAGGCAGGCAGATCATCAGTCGTCTTATCAGTCGGCTTAGTTTTCTTGGACTCGGGTTTTTTCTTTGGAGCTAGAGCTAGAGTGCCTACAGCCGATGATCTAGTTTTTCTTTTCTTGCCTGCATCGGCTGGTTCCCTGATTAGGCCTTGAAGGAGAGTTGAAGTCTTGGGGGCATTATAGCCGATGACAGGGGGAGATGGTCCACCTCCATTTGGAATTAAACCTGGGGCATATTGGATATTTCTACCGCTGTTGCTTTGACGTGGAGGGGAAGAGTCGATTATCTGCAAAACAAGAACAAGAGATTAGTCATGTAATGAATCGGCTGACAATCATTCAAGTTAATAATGACAAGGTTTACCTGGGGTATGACATCATGGAATAGATCTGTCATATATATTGAAGCTGATTGATGAAATAAATGCAGCTTCCATTCACCCCACCATCTGTCAAAGGTTCTGCTCTTGAATCCTGCCAACTCGATATTGTCAATGCTGCCCAGAGGGGGCCCTGGGAGGTTAAGCAGCCGATCCATCATCAGAGTTGATGTGATTTCTCCTCGGCACTGGATTTTATCGGCAAAGAATAAGCCGATTGGGAGTTGGCCCAGTCCAAGTTGTCTAGCCAAGCTCATTGTGTGGTAAAACTCATAAGAGACTTGGATGTTTCTTCCCTGATGAATGCCGATAGGAAGGATGCATGGGTTGATTGCAGCTGTAAGAACTTCTCTAGATTTTTGGAATTTTTCATGATTGATGTCTTCAAATCTAAAGTCTGATGGAAGTTCAAGATCTGCTGAATCCTCATAAGGGAACTAAACCCGTGCATCTTTCTGAAAGCCTTCATAGAAGCTGCAGAACCAGTCCTTGAGCAGCTCAACCGATAGCTTTGCTCCAGCATCGGTTGGTGTGGATGCATATTCTCCGTTTGACATGCATCTGCGATGAGTGCGTTCTTCTCCATCATCTTCCACAATCGGCTCTGGCAATGGAAATTCAGCTTCTGTCATAGATGGTCGATTGACAACTTTCATGACCATCAGGTTTAACCAGGTCTGCAGCAGCCACCATGGCCCACCTGCCCCAACTATTGAGCTGACGGCTATCTTGGCCGATGCATTGTTCAATGTTTGGTATAGATAGCCGAGGAGAATTTTGCCCAAGGGAAATTGTTTCTTTGATTTTAGGGCTTCAGCTACAAATTGCCAATTTGTTGTAGGGCCACAGCTGGATCCACAAGAGGAATTTTTCTAGTCACATGAGTAAGAAAGCCACATGTTTGTCACGACCGGAAATAACCCAACGGGCGTTTCTTACGTGCGTGCATTATTCCTTGTCCCAGGAGGCAAGGTACACCAAAAGTTGATACAATTCAGAGTTTAACAAGCGGAAGCGTAATTAATTAATTTATTACATGGGCAGTGAAGACCCAGCACACAAGAAGACAAACGAAAAACAGCGGAAGACTAGGGCGACGACCACAGGCGCTTGACGGCAGGCACGAGCTAGACACCAAAGCCTTCATCATCCAGGGGCTCCTCTTCTGGGTTTGGGAAAAATTGAGCAAGACTGAGTACAACCACCGTACTCAACAAGACACACCCACAAGTGCAGAATAAATGCAAGGGAGTACAAGGGAGCCATAATATAGGGGGTTAGGGTTTGCAGTAAACAGCATTAAAAGTCACTTAGTTGCTCAAAGCTACTTTGTAAACACGGTCCTAGAGCTATACAATATTATTAACCAAGGCCGTGAACCCACACGAACCTGCCTTAACCCAAGGCCTACGATGATTCAGACCGAACTGGCAACCCGACCCTGGGTCCCAGCTCGTCCCAAGCCAACCCAGGCCAACCATTCCACATTTTAGCTGTTAGGCAGGTTTTAAGAATTAAAACACTAACTTGGGTACATTGCTCGGCTTGCCCATAACCGAGGGCGCGGCTATTCGAATAGGTTATACTCTGATCAGAGGTGTACATCTTTACCCACAAGACACATCTTTCTCACGTGTAACCACGTGCCACATACCACCACGGTATACGGACGGAAGACGTGACATAGTTTCCAACCCATCCTAGCCATAGACAAGAGTATCGACCCAACCCCACCTACGGCCGGAACCCCCGGGACAGGTAGGCAGGACTGAGCCTCTAGCAGCAGGACACCGGCTTCATCCATCTCCATCCGTGTACTTTTGTTTATAACCAGACTGAGCCACAAACTAAGTCTTACCCACTAGACATGTGGAAGTACGGTAGTGCTTTGCAACAGAGGCCCGAAGACCGGTCCTTATATGGCCGAGGTGCTACTATCAAAACCATGCACCCCGAGACCAGCCTAAAACCATTTTGAGGGTTTTGAATAGAGGGGGAGGTGTGAATCTAATTCCACAATAATCCAACCATTCCATAGTGTCCAGGTGATATGAATATTCCCAAAGTCTAGAGTTGTAAAACCACCTAATGTTGCCTAATTAACCAGCGAAGCATCTACCTAAAATCATACTAGTGGTACCATGAGTAGAGTGTCCACTAGTTGGGGTTTTGTTTATTCTAGGGTGAACAAGGAAATAATACAATAACAATAATAAGGTCATAACAAAGGTAAATAGGCATGGCTAGATAAAACAGTGATAACGCGGGAATTTAAATAAAGTGATAATGCAATAATTTAAATCAAAATAATGTTATAAACTGGGATTCAATATGTTCAAGGATGATGTGACTTGCCTTGCTCACTTTCCCAAACGTCGGCTTCAACCTCCACGAAGAGCGGATCTTCCGAAGCTGCAACGTCTACACGACCAACGGAAAATAAAAGGGCTTTTACTCTAATAAACTCTATATAACAAGCAGGAACAAAGCACAAAAATAGGTTCTTGACTTCTTAAGGAAAAAAAAGAGACTTGAACGGTCCAATTCCGAGTTCAAATGGCCAAGTTATGGCCATTTGAAGTTTATATGCTCTTTAAATGAATATTTGTGAATTTCTTCATTTAAATTTTAATTTAAAAAGGGTTTATTGCGTCCGCCGAGGGGAGGGGGCACGCGGACCGGGTCCACCGGAGTGGGGCCCACGCGGCAGCCTCACGGTCCACGGTGGACCGGGCGCACCCGGGCTCGCACCGGCCGGCGCCGTGGGCCCCACGCGTCAGCCGCACCCGAGGGCGTGGGCGGCTGACGGCCGGGCCCCACGCGGCGGCCACTCGGCGCGGCCGGCGGGAGGCGGCGCCCACGCCCCTATGGTCGCCGGCGGCGGCCATAGGCACGGAGGAGCGGCGGCCGAGAGAGGGGAAGGGAAGGGGGAAAAGAGGCGGCGGTCCACGGCTCACCCTAGGTCGACGGCCACGACGAAAAAAGGCGGCGGCACGGCTCGGGTCGACGGGGTCGACGGCGTTCCGGCGGTCGGCGGAGTGGGCGAGGGGGTGGACGGGGTCGACGGCGGTGCGGCGAAGCCGGAGAAGGCGACGCCGGGGCGGGAGACGGTCCCGGCGAGCGGAGTAGGCCGGCCAGAGGTCGTCGGCGACGGAGGAGAGAGAGGGCGATGGCGCGAGCTCGATTCCGGCGGGGAGACGGTGCGGCAAGGGGTGGAAACTGGCGAGGGAGGCGCGGGGAGGGTTTAAATAGGGTTGGAAGGGGGAGAGAGCGGCCGGAGGGGAAGGAAACCGGCGCGGGAGGTCCGGCCGCCATCAATGGCGCCGGCGAGATTTGCGGGGGCAAATCCGCCCGTTTGAACGCGACAGAGAGAGGGAAAATTGGGGGGAAAGGGAGTGGGGATCACGGGGATCGATTCCCCCCACTTTATTGCACGCGGGGACGGCGGGAGGCGGCGGGATTCGCGGCGGCAGCGGCTCTAGGGCGCGGGGGAGGCGGCGGGAGCGGCGGGAGGAAGGGGATGACGGGTGGGCCCCACCCGTCAACGAGGGTGGCGGGCGGGCCCGCCCGTCAGCGGCGCGGGCGCGGGGAGAGGCCGAGTGGGCCGCGGGGAGAGGAGAGAGAGAGAGGGGGGGAGGAGAGATGGGCCGGGCCGGCCCAAGGGAGGGAAGGGTGTCACGCCCGGAAATTCACTAGTAATTTCCGAACTTATTTGTGCATAAAATCCTCGTGCAGGAATCAGCCGAGGTACACAAACTGACAATTTAATATACAGATTCATCAAATTAACTAAAACGATAAATACTTACTTATGAGGCACTTAGTCCTCTTCATGAAGAAAACTGCAGCGGAAAATAAAATCTAGCGAAGCTCCGGCTCCACTCCCACAGGCAGCTCAACTGGGGTATAAGCCAAACGTCTTCTCCTTCTGGATCCTTTTTCTTCAACTGAGGTTGATTGATTATTGCAAGAATGAGCATATGACATACTCAACAAGCCACACAGCAAATATGCAAGTGCACAAGGATACCAAAGGATGGCATAATATAGGCTCATTTGCAAAAGTAGCATTTAGCAAAACATTTAAGAGAAGTAAAACAGTGGAGTAATTAATCAGAAATTTTAATCAACACTGAGCAACACACCCATGCTGCACAGGCCCAACCATCCTGAATAACCATACCCGGCTGTACAGATCTAACTCCAATCCAGGAGCTAAGCAAATTATTACCAGGTATAACATCTATAATTATTGTGAGAGGTGTGAGACTAATCACGAAAAACATTGCTCAACCCGCCCATAACCGCGGGCACGGCTATTCGAATAGTTTTACTCTGGCCAGAGGTGTACCACTGTACCCACAAGACACAGCCTCAACATCATGTCTACCATGCGTCGCGATACTGGAAAGTACCCGAATAGAGGCTGTGACAATACCCTCTGCACAACACAACTCACCACAGTGCACCATTCCTGGATCATAATCACCCCCTTATAAAACAAGGCATGGACTCCCCAGCGACCCCCGTGGGCTTATCTCCGCCACTTCTCAGTCTGGTGCTCCGCAATGAATCATGTTATACAAAAGATAAAGCCGTTGCCCACGCTGGCTTGTGGTTAGCACGGTTAATGTTTCACAACAGTAGCTCGCGAACCGGTCCTTAATTGTCATGAGCACGACTCTCAAAACCATGTGCTCACAACCCACCATTATCAAGTTTTTAGTTGGCAAGTAATTAATTAACCAATCACGATTGACCATCGTGAACTATCATTAAAGCATCATTAAATAATGAGTCATAAGTTATCCCAATAGTGTGCTAATGTTTCTAAGCATGGCTAAGCAATCATATTTAATATCTAGCTGAACCAATATATAAAGCTCAACTAGTCAAGTTATAATAACCCAAGGTATCAAGGAATAAAGTAATCAATGCAAACAGGCCATAACAAAGGAATAGATTCACACCACCCAGTGACATTCGAAAATAAATGCACAGTTGAAATAAATAGAGAATTTAAATATAGGATCAACATGCTCAAAGGATTGTGTTTAGGATCTGTGTGACTTGCCTTGCAATAATCGGTCTTCAATTAATCTTCTTGAATACTTCCGGCGCACTCACGAACCTTCGCAACGACGGAAACGACAAGCTAACACGCAAAACGAGGAAAAAGACTAATAAAAATCAAATAAACAATACATATAAAGTAAACAAACATGTAGATCATAATTTTAGATGAATTATGAGACTTGAACGGCCTCATTCTGACTTCAAATGAATTTATTATGAATTTTACAAGATTAAATCTATTTAAAGCCCATTTAAAAAGAATTAAATAAATTTAATTCAATTTATGGATAATTTTAATATGTACATCTTTATTTTATATAATTTTTGCAACTTGAACCACATTAAACTGAGTTACAAAGAATTAGTTATGAATTTTTAAAGATTAAATCGAATTAAAACACTTATATAGATTTTAATTGAATTATGACGCAATAATGAATTATTTTTGAAAAGGAAAAGGGAATTATTGCGTCAGCGGCTAGGGTTTGCGGTGGACCGGGTGCACGGCAGCGGCTCACGGAAACGAACGGCCGAGATCGACCCTATCCAAAATGGACGGCCGAGATCGATCGGTTCACGACGGGTCTACGGGGACAGCGACGATGACGTCAGCGACAACGTCAACGATGACGTCAGCACCGGCGGCGGCTCGGCAACGCATGCTCGCCGGCAAACGACGGCGCGAGGACGCGAACGGACGGCACCAACGGGTAGAGGGCGACGCGGCGAACTCACCGGTGACCAAAACCACGGCGGAAGAGCAACGGACGGCGGCGGCGACGAGGAAGAAGCGGCGGCAGTCTTCGGGTCGACGACGACGGCGGTGCTCCGGCGGTCTTCGGCGGCAGCGAAGCGGTGGACGGGGACGGCGACGACCACGCGAACCCGATGGTGGCGACGGCGACCGACGACGGCTGCTGCAACGGCGGCGCGGCGCGGCTGAACCGACGGCAACAACGGCGACGGCTAGGGCTACGCGGAGGCGGCGCTAGACGCGACGGCGGGCTAAGGCAAAGGTGGCGGCGGATAGAGGAGAGCTCGGGGGTGCTTATAAAGGGGCTAGCGAGCGGCGACGGAGGCCCACGGTGACCGGTGGCGAGAAGGAAAGGTTAGGGTTCGGAGGAAAGAGATGAATCCGATTCGAGGTCGAATCCACAAGTTTCCAAACCGAATTAGGCGATGATTCCAAAAGAGAAAAGGAAGAGGAGATCGAGATGATCATTTCCCCTCTATTGATTTCATCGGATCGGGAAAGGGGCGAGCGAATTGGAAAGGAGACGGCGGCACGGCTCAACTAGGGTTCGGGCGGCGGCGGCGGCGCGAGGAAGACGAACCTGACAGGTGGGACCCACCTGTCAGCGGCCGAGAGAGAGGAGGAAGGGGCGCGGCGGACTGGGCCGACTGGGCCGGGGAGGGAGAGAGAAGGTTTTGGGCCGACTTTCGGCCCAAAGCCAAAAGAGGTTTTAAAAACATTTTTCTATTTAAATTATTCATGAAATGCAATTCCATTGATTAAAAATACTTCCTTGGCTCAAATAAATCCTAGAAAAAATCTAGGAACTATAGAATCAAGCAAAGTATTTAATGAAATTTTATCTGGCCCCATTTTATATTGAGATTTAGCAAATTAAAATTAGATCTTCTCTTTTAGGCTTTTAAGATCATTTCTAATAATTCCTTTTAAACAACAATTTATAATTTAAGGATTTTTAAACAAGAAAAGCTCTTAACAATTATAATTAGATTATTAATGATCAAATAATTACTGAACTGTTCTTTGTATCATTTAGGAATTGAGCTCCGAAAAATCCGAGAAAATTTCAGAGAGTTGACTTAATCATGGAGAATTTAATAAAAATTAAATCCATCCATGCTTTATATTTAGGAAATTTCATTTCCCACATTTAACTTCACTTGTAAATTAAAGAACATTTAATATAAATTCTAATAATAATTTATTAGATAATTTATAAATCCTAAAACGAAAATCAGGATGTGACAAAGGGGGACTTTTAGGGTTTTTCTTTTTATAAAATCATTTTAAATTTGTTTATTTCTTAATAATTATTATTTGTGCTCTCAAAATTCCACTAAAATTTATTTACGTATTTTAGGCTTTTAGGAAATTTACAAAAATCCTCTAAGCCTTATTTGGCTTTTAACCTTGCACATTTTAATTATTGGAGGCTTTCACACGGATTTTAATTATTCTAGGCATCATTTAAGGGATATATTTTAGAGTCGTTTTGGGACGTGACAATGTTCTCGAGGAGTAACAGATCCTTGGCCCATATATGCTGCCACATAACCAGACCAGCCACCTATGCTTTTGGTTCTAAAATCAAACTGGTTTTTGGCGTTCATACTCATAGGATTAGCCGATGAAATTACATCTAAACCGGTGATCATGGTAATATCGATCAAAGTTGGAGTCATCGGCCCTTGGTTGAACAAGAAGGCATTGATGGTGTTGGACCAGAAATAGGTGGCGACAGCTATCAGCGGTTCGTCCTTAGTAGAATTGGCTATGGTGAGAGCAAGCGCTTGGCCAATCCCAATCTTATCCCAGTGAACTTTTTTACTAGCTGATACACGCTGGTACCATGTGGTCCAACTCTTCTCAGGGGTGGTTTTCTCAAGAGATGGCCAAGACTTGAAAGTATTCTTCTAGTGACCCAGATTAGGGTTGGCTAATCTAAAGGGGATTCTGTTGGTTTCACCGATGATAAAATCAGTGGGGTCAAGATTGCCAATTGGGCCAAGAAAATAGTGGTTTTCGTGCGACAGGCTAGGAATCGCAACTAGCTTGGAAAGGTGCTACAAATCCAAAGGAATCGGGAAGAAGAAAACACGATGAGAACAGAGGAAATCGATTTCATGCGAGGAAAAGGGATCTAGCCGATGAGAACTTACCTCAGCATACTCGGCCGATGGTGTAGGATCGAGATGTCGACTAGAGGGGGGTGAATAGGCTATTTAAAACTAAATGACACCTAATCAAAACTAACCTAAGTTGCTAGGCTTGGAGTGGGTCAACTCTAACTAAGCAACTAAGTTATGTTTTGCAAACCTAGGGTGAAAGTGGCTCAATTATATCTCTACGAAAGTAAATCACACTCCTATGTCAATGTTTAGCAATCCTAGGGTGATATGATCTCAAGTTTGTCTCTAGAAATGTACATTGCACAAATGTAAATGCGACAATCAAATGAGACAAGGAGACAAGAGATTTTTCACCGAGGTTCGGAAACTTGCCGGTTTCCTACTCCACTCCACCGCTCAACCACGAAGCCACCGCACGCCCCCTTCGTCAAGGGGTGGGCAAGGCGGGAGCCGGCCCACGGAGAGGACTACCCAAGCCTCGATCACTAGGGTAGTTCTTCCTTCACTCCGAAGGTGGTGAACTCCAAACCACTCACAAACCGGTACCGGGCCTCCTCCACAATCTTTTCGGAGAGGTCACCGGGCAACTTCTCCACAAGCCGTCTAGGAGGCGGCAACCTCCAAGAGTAACAAGCAATGACCCGGCGTGGAGATGAGCAAGTGCCACACTAGCTCTACAATGGAAGCAAATGCACTTGACTCTTGCTAATCAACCCTCTAACACACTAGATGGATGAACACAAAGCTCAAGTGAGTGTGAGAGAGGTGCAAGGGGTGTATGCAATTGAATTGGGTGCCAAGAGAGCCCCCTTGCTGCTGGTGGGGGAGTATTTATACTCCCACCCACCAAAACTAGCCGTTGGGGGCGAAATCCCCCAACTTTGTGCTCTGCCGGTCTAACCGGAGGTATGTGGCCGGTCAGACCGTGCTACTCTGCAACGGCTAGAAAACTAGCCGTTGAAGTGCTGTCAGAGGGCCCCATCGCCCTGGTCGGTCAGACCAGCGTTGAGTGGGCGTTCAGACCGGCCTCGGCTCGGTCAAACCGCCATCGGCTCGGTCCGACCGACTACGACTGCGTCGGCTCTGTATCGGCCACCCCGAGCAGCACCATCTCGGCCTCCAGGGGGCCGGTCTGACCGCGTATGTGCCGCCGGTCAAACCGGCCTTATGCGCTGGTCAGACCGCCCACTTGTGGCCGGTCAGACTGGCCAGGGCACGCCGGTCAGGCCGAACCCAGTGAAGTGTGTGTGTGTGAAATGTGAGCACAATTCTAAATGCATAATGACCTAATGTGGCAATTAAAATCATCTCTTTGCTAGGTCATTACCCCTCTTAATAGTACGGCGAAACTAAAAATAAACTAGCAAATTTGATCGCCCTACACCTCGATCAATTCTAAGTTAAAGCGCTAGTTTTACCATCTTCTTTCCCTTTGCTTTGCGCCGTCAATTTTAATCCATCGATAATCATCCATGCGCACATATAACGTGGACCTAACTTAAAATGTATAGCTCAAAGACAACGGTTAGTCCACAATTAGCGCTTGTCATTAATTACCAAAATCAACACCGGGGGCCTAGATGCTTTAGATGGCGCGGTAGACGGGCTGGCGGAAGACGACATCACCGCAGGCAGAGATCCGGCCGGAGATGGAATCGCCTTGGAATCGCCTTTTGCGTCGGAGGAATCGCCGGAGAGAGAGAGGGCAAGGTTTGCTTCAGCGGTGAAAACGGAAGAGGACGGTGTGAGATTTCTCGAGGGTGATGGTTAGTATTTAAAGCACGGGAGTAACGGTCGGAAAACGACAAAGTGCGAAACTTGCTCGGAGTTGATATACAGCAAATCTGAAACATTACCAAATATTCCGGACTTGGGGGGTATGTGTTAATGACCAAATTTGGTAATATCAGTATCGGAAAAGAGGATTAGATCGAAGTGGAGTCGAACGCGGAGATCGATTCAAGAACAGAGCAAGAGTCGGCTGGAGTCTAGATGGGCTACGATTGGATCGGCTAAGTCCAAGTCAGACTGGGTTAAGTGATACAGCCGATTCCGGCACTATGACTTGTGTATGACATCAAGTTGAGTTGATATGCTTCAAGATGATTGCCACGCATGGATAGAGTCCTGATAAGGCAATTGTATCTGTTAATTAGGATATTTTATGTAAATTCCTTAGAGATATGTTTGGGCAAAAGTCTGCCGCAAAGACTTATGGTATCTTAGAGTTTGTTAGAGATAAGAGTTGTGTCCGATATGGACATAGTTTGTAATTTTTGGGTATAAATAGACCCTGAACCCCATGTAATCAATTAACACACACGTTCAATATAATTTCGGCGCATCGCTACCCTTTTGCTTTTGTTTTATTTCGACGAGTTCTTGCTTTCGGGTTGAGCTGCATTGGTTTCGATCTTCAACAAGAGGTAAAACTTGTTATTACGGTTTGCGTTCTTGGGATTAGTGCTTCCATCTTTATGATACTCTAATTGTCACGCCCGGAATTTCTATCCAAAATTCCAAACGCTTACATGTGTGTGAACCCTCGTCCAGGAATCAGCCGAGGCACACAATAACAAATTGATAATAGAGTACAAATATTACTCTAATTAATAAGCGAATAAAATGTCATTACAGAGGTAGATAGTTCCTCTCAATCAATAAAGTTCTAAGCAGCGGAAATTAAATAAACGGCGCAGACGGCTCCACTCCACAGGCAGCTTGACCAAGGCTACACCTAATCCTCCACACCATCAGCCTCATTGTAGAACTCTTCCTCTGATGAATGATTGCAAGGTGAGTATATGACATACTCAGCAAGCCACGCAGCAAATATGCAAGTGCACAGGATAACAAAGGATGGCATAATAGGGTTCCATTTGCAAAAGCAGCATTTAGCAAACATTTGAGAATTTAACAAAACAGTTAAGTAATTAAACAATATTAATCCAACGCTATACAACATACCCTGTTGTATAGGCCCAACCATTCTGAACAACCACCCCGGCTGCACAGTTCTATCTCCAAACCAGGAATGTACCATTCCAAACCAGGAGCTAATCAAATTATTACTAGTTATAGCATCTTTTACTATGATGAGAGGTGTGAGACTAATCACGAAAGACATTGTTAGACCCGCCCATAACCGCGGGCACGGCTATTCGAATAGTTTTACTCTGATCAGAGGTGTACCACTGTACCCACAAGACACAACCCCACATCATGTCACCATGTGCCTCAATACCACCACGGTATCTCGGAAAGGAGTTGTGACAATACCCCTCGCATAACACAATCCACTGCAGCGCACCTTCCTGGATCATAATCACCCCCTTATAAACAAGGCATGGACTCCCCAGCGACCCCCGTGGGCTTATCTCCGCCACTTCTCAGTCTGGTGCCCCGCAATGAACCATGCTATACAAAAGATAAAGCCGTTGCCCATGCTGGCTTGTGGTTGGCACGATAAATGTTTCACAACCGAAACTCGTGAACCGGTCCTTAATTGTCATGAGCACGACCATCAAAACCATGTGCTCACAACCCACCATTACCAGGTTTTAGTTGGCACATTAATTAATTAACTAATCACGATTGACCATCGTGAACTATCAATAAGCCATCATGAAATAATAGTGAGTCATTAGTTATCCCATAAATGTACTAATGTTTCTAAGCAGGGCTAAGCAATTATATCTAATATCTAGTTGAACCAATATAAATAAAGCTCAACTAGTCAAATTGTAATAACCCAAGGTATCAAGGAATAAGGTAATCAATGTACAAAAGGGCCATAACAAAGAATAGGTCAATTCCACCCAATGACATTCGAAAATAGATGCAATAGTTGAATAGAAACAATAGCTTTAAATAGGATCAACATGCTCAAAGGGTTGTTTGGGATCTGTGTGACTTGCCTTGCTGGCCTTGGAACTCTTCAAACTCTTCTTCCGCGAAAACGGACTCTCCGAAAACGACGGAATCTAAGCAGAAAAGAGCAAAATCACCAAAACAGCACATAAACAAGCATGAACAGTACATGTGGATATTTTTAATGTGTAGATCTCAATTTTAGAAAAATTTAGAGACTTGAACCAACTAAATCGGAGCTAAGATGAATTAGTTATGAATTTTTAAAGATTAAATCGGATTAAAACACTTAAATCGGTTTAAATTGAATTATGACGCAATAATGAATTATTTTTGAAAAGGAAAAGAAGGTTTATTGCGTCAGCGGGCTAGGGTTTGGTGGACCGGCGCATGGGCGGAGGTTCACACGAACGGACGGCCGAGATTGATCCGATCCAAATCGGACGGCCGAGATCGATCGGGTCCACGGCGGCTCACGGGAGAGGATCCCGATGACGTCAGCGGTGACGTCACCGACGGCGGCGGCGGCTCGGCGGGCGGGGACGGCTCGGGCGGCGCATGCTCGCCGGCGAACGGCGACGCGAGGACGCACACGGAGGGCACCAACGGGTAGCGGACGGCACGGCGAACACACCGGCGACCAAAACGACGGCGGAGAGGCAACGGACGACGACGGCGACGAGGAAGGGGCGGCGGCTACCTTCGGGTTGTCGACGGCGACGATGCTCCGGCGGTCTCCGACGGCAGCGAAGGGGCGGACGAGGACGGCGGCGACTTGGCGATGACGACGGCGGCCTTCCCGAGTGACGGCGACGGCTGGAACGACGGCGGCGCACGGCTGGAGCGGCGGCGGCGAAGGCAAAGCTAGGGCACACGGCGCTAGGGCTACTCCGGCGACGAGAGGCGAAGGCGAGGGTGGCGGCGGAAAGAGAAGAGCACGGGGATCCTTTTAAAGGGGCTCGGAGGCGACGGCGGAGGCCCACGGCGACGGCAACGGCGAAGGAAACTCGCGGCTTGGAAAGAGGGAACCCGATCCGAATCGAACTTGATTCCAACACTTTCCAAAGCGATTTAGCCGATGATTCCAAAGGAGAAAAGGTAGAGGAGATCCCGGAGATTGTTTCCCCTCAACCAATTCGGCCGGAGAAGGAAAGAGGCGGCCGGATTTGGAAGGGAAACGGCGGCGGCGCGAACTAGGGTTTCGGCAGCGGCGGCGGCTCGGGGAAGACGAACCTGACAGGTGGACCCCACCTGTCAGCGGCAGCGGGCGCGCGCGCGGCAGCGGACTGGGCCGGCTGGGCCGAGGAGAGAGAGAAGAGAGGTTTTGGGCCGACTTTCGGCCCAAAGCCAAAAGAAGACTTTTTAAAACTTTTTCAATTAAAATTATTTCTTAAATGCAATTCCATTTATTAAAAATACTTCCTTAGCTCAAATAAATCCCAGAAAAATATAGGAATTATAGAATTAAGCAAAGTATTTAATGAAATTTTATCTGGCCCAATTTTATATTGGAATTTATTAATTAAACTTAGATTTTCTTTTCAAGACTTTTAAAATTATTTCTAAAAATTCCATTTAAACAACAATTTATATATTTTGAATTTTCAGGGTGTGACAAACCTACCCCCTTAAACAGAATCTCGTCCTCGAGATTCGGAAGAACTGGCAAACAGGTGCGGATGAGCTGACTTCAATTCATCTTCTCGTTCCCAAGTTGATTCTTCTTCCGAGTGATTACTCCATTGAACTTTGCAGAAACGGATAACTCGATTCCTGGTTCTTCTCTCATTTGATTCCAGGATACGGATCGGTTTCTCCACATAAGTCAAATCCTCTTGGACTTCTATCTGGTCAAGATTAGCTTCTTCGGTAGGTACCCTTAAACACTTTTTCAATTGCGACAAATGGAACACATTATGGACTCCTGCCAAAGATTGAGGTAACTCCAACTGATAAGCGACCTCTCCTCTTCTACTGACAATCTTATAAGGTCCCACAAAACGCGGTGCCAATTTTCCCTTGGTGTGAAAACGATGAACTCCTCGAAAAGGCGTGACACGAAGATACACATAGTCTCCTTCTTCAAAACTCAAATCTCTGCGGCGATTGTCGGCATAACTCTTATGTCGAGACTGAGCCACTCGCAATCTTTCTTGAATGATCTTTACCTTTTCTTCTGCTTCCCTCAGGATATCCGTTCCGAAAACCTGACGTTCTCCCGTTTGATCCCACAAAAGCGGAGTGCGGCACTTCCGACCATACAGTGCTTCGTACGGAGCCATCTGTAGACTAGCTTGATAACTGTTGTTGTACGAAAATTCTGCATAGGGTAGATTCTTATCCCAACTTCCACCGAAGTCTAAAGCACAAGCTCTCAACATGTCTTCCAAAATTTGATTCACCCTTTCGGTTTGTCCGTCTGTCTGCGGATGATAAGCAGTACTAAAGTTCAGCTTAGAACCCATCTCTTCCTGAAGTTTCTTCCAAAAATTTGAAGTAAACTGACTGCCTCGATCAGACACTATCTTCTTAGGGACGCCATGCAAACACACAATCCTTGCCATATACAATTCCGCTAAGCGACTTCCGGAATAAGTTGTCTTTACCGGAATGAAATGAGCCACTTTGGTAAGTCTGTCGACTATCACCCAAATAGAGTCATGGCCTGATGACGTTCTGGGTAAACCAGTAATAAAATCCATACCAATTTCTTCCCATTTCCATTCAGGAATCTTCAAAGGTTGCAACAAACCGGCGGGTTTCTGATGTTCTGCCTTGACTCGCTGACAAACATCACATACTGCTACGTATTCTGCGATTTCACGCTTCATACTTGCCCACCAAAATCTTTCCTTAAGATCCTGGTACATCTTAGTACTACCAGGGTGAATGGAGTATAAAGTATCATGAGCTTCTTTCAGAATTGCATCCTTTAAATCTTTGTTGTCGGGGACACAGATTCTCTCACCCAACCATACAGTTCCGTGCTCATCCTCCAAGAAACCAATAGCTTTTCCTCTTCTCATATTCTTCTTGATCTCTTGAATATCAGGATCATTAATTTGGGCTTCTCTAACTTGATCAATTAGAGTGGGCTTCGCTTCTAAGGCTGCAACGAAACCTCTACCGACAATTCCCAAATTTAATCTTTCAAATTCCTTGCATAATTCCAATGGCAACTGTCGTCCTTCCGTAGCATTACAATAGCCTTTCCTGCTAAGAGCGTCTGCTACAACATTAGCCTTTCCCGGATGATAATGAATTCCCATGTCATAATCCTTAATTAATTCCAACCATCTCCGTTGTCTCATGTTCAGATCCGGCTGAGTAAAGATATACTTTAAACTCTTGTGATCGGTGTACACTTCTGTACGAGTACCGAAAAGATAATGACGCCAAATCTTCAATGCATGAACGACTGCAGCTAACTCAATATCATGAGTAGGGTAGTTCTTCTCATGCGGACGTAACTGTCGAGAGGCATAGGCAACCACCTTCCCATCTTGCATCAGAACACAACCTAACCCAAGTTTGGATGCATCACAATACACTTGAAAACCCTTCTTTGGATCAGGCAAAATCAAAATAGGAGCTGATATTAAGCGACTTTTCAATTCTTGAAAACTCTGTTCACATTCTTCCGACCACTTGTACTTCACATCTTTCTGAAGCAGTCGTGTCATGGGCTTAGCAATCTTGGAAAAATTCTCTATAAACCTCCGATAATATCCTGCGAGGCCTAGGAAACTGCGAATCTCTGAAACTGTCTTTGGTTGCTTCCAATTGGTTACGGATTCCACGTTACTAGGATCGACGGCAACTCCTCCGGCTGAGATGACGTGACCAAGGAATTTCACTTCGGACAACCAAAATTCACGCTTGCTAAACTTAGCATACAGTTGATGTTCTCGTAGCTTCTCCAATGCAAGGCGAAGATGTTCCTCATGCTCTTCTTTGGTTCGAGAGTAGATAAGAATGTCATCAATAAAGACCACCACGAACTTGTCTAAGTATTCCATAAACACCTTATTCATCAAGTTCATGAAGAAAGCAGGGGCATTGGTAAGTCCAAAAGACATAACAGTACATTCGAACAACCCATACCTAGTGGTAAAAGCTGTCTTAGGTATATCTTCCTCTTTGATTCTCAGCTGATGATACCCTGATCGAAGATCTATCTTGGAGAAAACAGTGGCACCTTTAAGCTGATCAAACAAATCGTCAATCCTGGGTAGTGGATACTTATTCTTAATAGTCACATCGTTTAGTGCACGATAGTCCACACACATTCTCTGAGTATGGTCTTTCTTTTCCACAAAAATAACCGGAGCTCCCCATGGTGATGAACTCGGTCTGATGTATCCTTTCTGTAGCAAATCATCTACTTGCCTCTTAACTTCTGCCAACTCATTGGCTGCCATTCGATAAGGTCTCTTATGGATCGGAGTTGTTCCAGGTACCAAATCTATTCTGAACTCTATATCCCTTTTAGGCGGCATACCAGGTAAATCATCTGGGAACACATCAGGATACTCCCGAACTATAGGAATCTCTTCCAAAGTTATCTGGTTCAGTCTTGACCTTAAAGACTCAGATGACAATGCAGGAACAGTTACAACTCGACCATCATAGCTGTTGAGAGTTACTTTTCTGTTGGCACAGTCTATCACACCTTTATGTCTGGCTAACCAGTCCATCCCTAGGATGACATCAAGGTCTTTGGATTCTAACAAGATAAGATTGGCCAGAAATGGTACTCCTTGAATTTCTATTCTGACAGAGGGGCTACGTTGCAAAGAGAGTGCTTGATTACTTGGGGTACTAACCATCAAAGGACGTCTAAGATCTTCTACTTCCATCCCATGATTTCCCACAAAACTCATAGATAAGAATGAATGTGTAGCACCAGAATCGAAAAGTACTATTGCAGGAACTGAGTTAACAAGGAACGTACCCAAAATCACATCTGGAGCATCTTGAGCTTCTGCAGCAGCGACATGATTTACACGAGCCTTGGATGCTGGTACAGCAGAGTTATTCTCGGCAGGGACAACCTTCACGCGTCGGGGCTTCGGACACTTGTCAGCATAATGTCCTGGATCTCCACAGTTGAAACACACCACGGGCTTGTTGCCTTGCTCCCTCTTGGCAGGTTGTTGCTGTGTTGGAGCTGCAATAGGACGTGGAGCTTGATTACGGATGTTGTTGCCAGCATTGTTGTTGAAGAACTGACGTTGCGGACGAACAACAGACGAAGAACCTCCCTGTGGCATGGGCTGGGGTCCTAAAGTAAGACGCGGCTTCTGATTATTTCCCTGTTGTGTCTTGAATTGAGCAATCCGACGTTTCTTCTGCTCCATGCGATTGTACTTGTCCTCCTGACGAATAGCCTTATCCACTAATTTCTGAAAATCAGGATAATCTCCAACCATGAGTGGGTAAGAAAGCTCATCATTAAGTCCTCCCAAAAACTTCTCCTGGCGCTCTTCATCATTGCGCACATCTTCCGGAGCATAACGAGCAAGACGATTGAACTCGTGCAGATACTCCGTAACAGAGCGAGTTCCCTGGGAAAGCGACCTGAACTCCTTCTTCTTGAGAGACACTACTCCCGATGGTATATGCGTCTTCCGGAAAGCAGCGGTGAATTCAAGCCAAGTGATAGGTTCAGCAGTAGTCCTGTTAAGGCGGAAGTGATCCCACCATTCAGAGGCAGGGCCATGCAACTGATGTGATGCAAATGAGACCTTCTCCTGATCAGTACACTGAAGTAAATCCAACTTCTTCTCTATGGCATGCAGCCAATCACTAGCTTCAACAGGATTAGTGGTACTAGAGAAAACAGGCGGCCTCACACGAAGAAATTCTGCTAACTTGTTTTGGGGAGGTGCATGATTATTTCCTTGGTTTTGCTGATTCTGAAATTGCTGCATCATCATGTTCATAAGCTGTGTCTGTTGAGCAAGAACTTGGGCCAGAGTGGGATTCTCTCCATTGTTGTTGATATTGGGGTTGTTGGGACCATTCCCATTGCTACGAGTGTTCACCATCTGGCATGGACTGGGCACAAGAAGAGAAAACGGGGAAAACTACTTAGGACAGAGAATTACTTTAACTTTTATTGATCTTAACTGAGTTTCATTATTACAAACTGAAGACTCTCACACCACTAAACTCACCAACTTCCTAACACTCAAAAGCAAACAAACGCATGCACTTACATCCCACCACTGATGTAAATCACATGCAAGACCCACACACACAAGCAAACTTTAAGCAAGCAAACTAACACAACGATCTAAGACAACGACTTAACAAGTCACTCTAGTTCTTCCGAGCATAGGAGGTCGATTGAAGGCTCGTTTGGCTCATCTTCCTCATCTTTGATAGCTACCCACTCAAACTTGGAATGGTTGCGCTTGGATTCTTCTTCTTCATCACTACTTATGATGATGACCGGAGGATCCGCTTGTGCTGGGGCAACTTCTTTCTCCACCACACGAACCTTTGGCGCCAGTTGATAGCGAGGGACAAATAGAGCTCTCTTCCTTGCGGTAAGACGAATCCTGGCCTTCTGCGGCGGTGCTTCTCCCTTCAATGCGGCTAATTCCTTCTCCAAACGATCCACCTTGTCTTCTAACTTGCAAATCTTACCACGATTCCGGTCTTCACGATCTTGAGCTGCTAACACAGTCTCCGCACGACTTTCATCCATAGCCCACAACATCTCAACCAAATGTTTCGTGGTAGCATCATTCTCAATTCCTTCAGTCTCAAGGTAACTGCCACGGTCACTTCCCTGGGGTTGGCGAGGATGGTAACGATACTCAGTGTCGGCCAATTGATCACTGTAGCGATCACGGAGCTCTCCTATGGCGATCCTTGCCACTTCCTGACATGCATGGATGTAGTTTCTTCCTCCAGCTTCAAACATCACTGAGGGGACCTCTTCACTATTGCTGTTCAAGGTGACTTTGACTCGGCACTTCTCTTCATGACGATCATGAGGAATCTGGGCATAAAAAGGGGCAGTCCCAAATCCAATGACAAAGGACATCGTACGCAACTCCTGGACAAAACCCTCAACACCAAACAGGTACTCAGGCTTGTAACGCGGCATCTAAAGACAAGTGAAAGGAGGGAGTTAAGACCTTTATCCAATTAATAGCACAAGTTTTTGGATTAATTTGAATAAAGTTAGAAAATCAGAGTAAAAAGGTAAGTAAATAAAGTAAACCAAGCTTTGCGAAATAAATTAAAACATTTGGAAACGAGGTCACAAATTTTGTAATTTTGAATAACTGGTTTCAAAAGAAATGAAAGAAAATGATAAAATCAACATGATAAATTTATTTTATTGCAGCAAGATTAAATAAAACAGTATTGTAAAACTTTTGCTGGTAAATGAGCCATTAGTACAGTAATAGATGTACAGTACTAATAACACTGGAATAAATTTTTAATGAGAACCATTAAAAGAGATTATGAAGTGCATGTGGCATTAGTTTGGTTTAATTAAAAGAGAAAGGGAGGAGAACAGTTCTACTTTTCCAATATTTTTCAGAGGGCTTCTATGGGTAACCATTTGGCATAACCTAGGGTCAAAGAGGCTCTGATACCAACTTGTCACGCCCGGAATTTCTATCCAAAATTCCAAACGCTTACATGTGTGTGAACCCTCGTCCAGGAATCAGCCGAGGCACACAATAACAAATTGATAATAGAGTACAAATATTACTCTAATTAATAAGCGAATAAAATGTCATTACAGAGGTAGATAGTTCCTCTCAATCAATAAAGTTCTAAGCAGCGGAAATTAAATAAACGGCGCAGACGGCTCCACTCCACAGGCAGCTTGACCAAGGCTACACCTAATCCTCCACACCATCAGCCTCATTGTAGAACTCTTCCTCTGATGAATGATTGCAAGGTGAGTATATGACATACTCAGCAAGCCACGCAGCAAATATGCAAGTGCACAGGATAACAAAGGATGGCATAATAGGGTTCCATTTGCAAAAGCAGCATTTAGCAAACATTTGAGAATTTAACAAAACAGTTAAGTAATTAAACAATATTAATCCAACGCTATACAACATACCCTGTTGTATAGGCCCAACCATTCTGAACAACCACCCCGGCTGCACAGTTCTATCTCCAAACCAGGAATGTACCATTCCAAACCAGGAGCTAATCAAATTATTACTAGTTATAGCATCTTTTACTATGATGAGAGGTGTGAGACTAATCACGAAAGACATTGTTAGACCCGCCCATAACCGCGGGCACGGCTATTCGAATAGTTTTACTCTGATCAGAGGTGTACCACTGTACCCACAAGACACAACCCCACATCATGTCACCATGTGCCTCAATACCACCACGGTATCTCGGAAAGGAGTTGTGACAATACCCCTCGCATAACACAATCCACTGCAGCGCACCTTCCTGGATCATAATCACCCCCTTATAAACAAGGCATGGACTCCCCAGCGACCCCCGTGGGCTTATCTCCGCCACTTCTCAGTCTGGTGCCCCGCAATGAACCATGCTATACAAAAGATAAAGCCGTTGCCCATGCTGGCTTGTGGTTGGCACGATAAATGTTTCACAACCGAAACTCGTGAACCGGTCCTTAATTGTCATGAGCACGACCATCAAAACCATGTGCTCACAACCCACCATTACCAGGTTTTAGTTGGCACATTAATTAATTAACTAATCACGATTGACCATCGTGAACTATCAATAAGCCATCATGAAATAATAGTGAGTCATTAGTTATCCCATAAATGTACTAATGTTTCTAAGCAGGGCTAAGCAATTATATCTAATATCTAGTTGAACCAATATAAATAAAGCTCAACTAGTCAAATTGTAATAACCCAAGGTATCAAGGAATAAGGTAATCAATGTACAAAAGGGCCATAACAAAGAATAGGTCAATTCCACCCAATGACATTCGAAAATAGATGCAATAGTTGAATAGAAACAATAGCTTTAAATAGGATCAACATGCTCAAAGGGTTGTTTGGGATCTGTGTGACTTGCCTTGCTGGCCTTGAAACTCTTCAAACTCTTCTTCCGCGAAAACGGACTCTCCGAAAACGACGGAATCTAAGCAGAAAAGAGCAAAATCACCAAAACAGCACATAAACAAGCATGAACAGTACATGTGGATATTTTTAATGTGTAGATCTCAATTTTAGAAAAATTTAGAGACTTGAACCAACTAAATCGGAGCTAAGATGAATTAGTTATGAATTTTTAAAGATTAAATCGGATTAAAACACTTAAATCGGTTTAAATTGAATTATGACGCAATAATGAATTATTTTTGAAAAGGAAAAGAAGGTTTATTGCGTCAGCGGGCTAGGGTTTGGTGGACCGGCGCATGGGCGGCGGTTCACACGAACGGACGGCCGAGATTGATCCGATCCAAATCGGACGGCCGAGATCGATCGGGTCCACGGCGGCTCACGGGAGAGGATCCCGATGACGTCAGCGGTGACGTCACCGACGGCGGCGGCGGCTCGGCGGGCGGGGACGGCTCGGGCGGCGCATGCTCGCCGGCGAACGGCGACGCGAGGACGCACACGGAGGGCACCAACGGGTAGCGGACGGCACGGCGAACACACCGGCGACCAAAACGACGGCGGAGAGGCAACGGACGACGACGGCGACGAGGAAGGGGCGGCGGCTACCTTCGGGTTGTCGACGGCGACGATGCTCCGGCGGTCTCCGACGGCAGTGAAGGGGCGGACGAGGACGGCGGCGACTTGGCGATGACGACGGCGGCCTTCCCGAGTGACGGCGACGGTTGGAACGACGGCGGCGCACGGCTGGAGCGGCGGCGGCGAAGGCAAAGCTAGGGCACACGGCGCTAGGGCTACTCCGGCGACGAGAGGCGAAGGCGAGGGTGGCGGCGGAAAGAGAAGAGCACGGGGATCCTTTTAAAGGGGCTCGGAGGCGACGGCGGAGGCCCACGGCGACGGCAACGGCGAAGGAAACTCGCGGCTTGGAAAGAGGGAACCCGATCCGAATCGAACTCGATTCCAACACTTTCCAAAGCGATTTAGCCGATGATTCCAAAGGAGAAAAGGTAGAGGAGATCCCGGAGATTGTTTCCCCTCAACCAATTCGGCCGGAGAAGGAAAGAGGCGGCCGGATTTGGAAGGGAAACGGCGGCGGCGCGAACTAGGGTTTCGGCAGCGGCGGCGGCTCGGGGAAGACGAACCTGACAGGTGGACCCCACCTGTCAGCGGCAGCGGGCGCGCGCGCGGCAGCGGACTGGGCCGGCTGGGCCGAGGAGAGAGAGAAGAGAGGTTTTGGGCCGACTTTCGGCCCAAAGCCAAAAGAAGACTTTTTAAAACTTTTTCAATTAAAATTATTTCTTAAATGCAATTCCATTTATTAAAAATACTTCCTTAGCTCAAATAAATCCCAGAAAAATCTAGGAATTATAGAATTAAGCAAAGTATTTAATGAAATTTTATCTGGCCCAATTTTATATTGGAATTTATTAATTAAACTTAGATTTTCTTTTCAAGACTTTTAAAATTATTTCTAAAAATTTCATTTAAACAACAATTTATATATTTTGAATTTTTAGGGTGTGACACTAATCTTGTTTATGTGATTCGTCGAGTTATCATATATCTTACATAATCTCTGGCAATATCGCTATCTAACCTACAATCGGCTAACATCTGCTAGTAGAGGGCGGCTGACCAAGTTAGATTTTGACGTTTATTTAGATTATGTAAGATATTGACCACCCTTTGAAACTCCCAGCGGCTTGATTGTCTAGATATTGTTCTTCTTTTCATACTTAATGCTGCATCAGTTGAGTTTGATCTATTAAGTCGTGCTTAGAATATCAATCTTGAGCCTGCCTTCTGGTTGCCGATTAGGGTAGCATCGGAGTTTCAGCCGGTCTTATCTAATTTAACTATATTCGCTCTATATGCTTCATTGATATGTTAAATCCGCCCTTTATGTTAAGATCTTGTCGCATTTAAGTATATTGGACTTTTGTTTGGTTTATTATACTTTCTTTAATATCTTAGTATAGAGTAGTATCGGAGTATTAGCCGATACATGCTAGATCTATCTGATCGGCTATGCTATGAACATATATAATCCCGTTATTAATATATATTTCGATCTAAGTGATTTATACTGTCTTGGCATGGCGACCGATCTATCCCAATCACTTGATTTAAGTATATATCGATATAAGAATTATATATTGTTAATATCTACAGCTGATTGAATAGATTTAGTTCTTTATTATCTATTCATAACCGCCGATCGATTTACACATGACATCGGCTCAAAGATAAATCATACGTCATCGGCACTTAGTCGATCGGCTATCGTTTATAGGTTTAACTGCGGTTTCTTTGTCTTTATTTTTTGTTGATTGCAGGATCAAAGCAACTGGCACGCTAGCATACCCGAAGGCGAGTTTTGGTCCTACACTGGAACTGGAGTTAAGCAGATCTCCCAGGCCTCGTGTTTTATGTCAACACAGGCAAAACTAATCGCTAACGACCGTCAACACAACCCCCCCAAGCTTGAACCTTTGCTCGTCCCGAGTAAAGGACTCATAAAAATTTGTTGATCAGGAGTTGCTACCATGCTGTATATCTCAAATGTACAAGTGCAAGGTATAAGTACTCTCTTTCAAATTAAATAAATTTTGCATTGTGGCTTACCCTTACCCCTGATTCCTACAAGACACTGCCTTTCGTTGTCTTTAGCGGTTGAGAGACAGAACAGCTATTAGAGCACTAATCACCCCATCTTTATTCAACTTTCACTTCGGGAGTATTCAAATGATTTTTCAAATGAAATCCAAGTTCCTCAAATAATTCACTCGATCACTCCAAGTATATGAATTCCTCACCAAATTGCCTTTTTGATTCCTACTCTAAAGTTAATATGTGGAGTTCGGTAGGGATCAAACATGGCATACTTGCATTCAAATTTATTACAAAGTCAAAAACATAGACTAAAATAGATGACTAGACATACTCAAGATCAAGATTGTGCAAAGTGTGTGTGTGATATATGGTGGAAATGAAATGTGGAAAATAAAGAAAATGCTTCTCCTTTGCGCTTACTTTCTTCTCGAAAATCTACAAGGAGAGGGCATGGCTATATATTTTTTTTGATAATCATGCTCAAAATTGAGAGAGCATAAGTTTATTATTTTCATAACCATGCCTTTCCCTCCTTTTTTTTCAGAAAGGATTGCCTTTTCTAGGAGAAGAAAGTACATTAAGCATGGAGAATTTATTTGGATGGTGGTATGGAAATGGAATGGATAGATGCTACCTTCCAGTGTAGAAGTTTAGCATGTGCATATATATATGGGTGTATGATCTTGATCATAGATCATGAAAAGTATCTACACAAGTCACAAGGATTTGTCAAAGTACAATGTAATTACAAGCAACCAAAATGTCTAAGGTTTATCCAATATAGATATTTTTGGCTTTGGTAGGAATTTATATCAAATGAGAAAACTTCATGAGTTTATCATTTTGGAAAATAAAATATCTGGAATTTGCAACGCCCCGATTTTCGGTCGAGATTAAAAATCATTAAATAATGCATTTTCTAGAAATTAAATAAAAGTTAAAGCAATTTAACCAAGTGAATAATCGAGGGAATTAAAAATTTCCTTTAAAAATCATTGGCCGAGAATATTTTGTAATATTCTTTGTGCCCTAATATACTCTCTGGATTTTTCCGTGAATTTTCAGAGCACCAGAAATAATTTTAAAAGCACAAAGTTCTTTAAACCAATTTAAATAAAAAGAAATGCAATTCAAAATTCGCCCTCTTTGTTTTTGGGCTGCGCCGGCCAAATCCCCCTCCTCCTTCCCTTGGCCCGCTCACCCCTCCCTCCTTCCCTTCTTCCTTCTTGTGGGTCAGCCTAGCTCGGCTCCCCTCTCCCCCCCGGTCTCCTCCCTCTCACCGGCCGATAGATGGGACCGAGGGCCCCACCTATCAGCTTCGTCTCATAGCCCCAGCCACCCGCCGGCAATCGCCGACACCACCCCATGTCGCCGCCAATCCTGCACCGTCTAGTGTGCCCCCGCGTTCGAATCCTCGCGAGATCAGTTCCCCACCACCTCCTCCACATCCTCCCCCACTTTTCCCCAATTTTTGGCACCGTTTCGTGCCCCACTCACCCACGTCACCGGAACCCCCTCGCCGGCCGTTGTCGCATCGATTCCGCCTCGTTCGGCCACGATCTCGCCTCTCCAAGCCCATATAAACACTCTCCGCAGCCTCCTCTCTTGTTTCCCCGATTTTCTCGAGCTCCCCGCGCGTGCTCCCGCTCCCCCCACGCCGAGCCCGTGTGCCACTGCTTTCCGGCGAGCTCCGGTCATCGCTCCTCGCCGCCCTAGTTGCCGCCGACTGCGCCGCCACAACCATCGGCATCGCCATGCTGTGCCGCACCACCACACCCGAGCCGCTTCACCTCCACAGCCTCCGGCCGCTCGCCGTCGGCGTTCGGAGCCACGTCCGGCCGCACCGACACCCCCTCCGTTTCCACGGTGTCAAGCCACACATTGGCCACCCCTCCGTCTTCGTGAATCGCCGCCGAAAATCCCTCCACTCTGCTCAAGGTGAGTTCGGCCTTTCCCGTCGGGTTCGGGCCGCCTTTTGCCGTTGTTCCGTGCCACCTCCCTCACTCTAGCTCCCTTATATACCTTCCCCAGGTCCTGCCGGTCCTTGGCCGCGCCGGGGTCTTCGCCGGGAATCGCCGGAGCGCCGTCCCACCGTCATCCCGAGGCGCCCGCCGTCACCTTGCTCAGGCCGGCCGCCTCGCTCCGCCGTTTGGCCTCTCGGTGAGCACTCCCCTCCGTCTCCCTCTTCCACCCCTTCGCCGGCCGCCTCCCGAGCCTGCTCGTGACGTGCCGCCGCCGCCGGTGGCTGTCCGGCCGGTTCGTCGCCGCCACGCTCCGTGCCCGCGTCGCTGCCGACTGTGCCGGGCAGCCGGCTGCCGCCTCCCCTTGCCGCGCCGCGCTGCCGCCGTCCGTGCGCACCGCCGCTCCCTGCGCTGCCCGCCAGTAGCTGCCGCCGTGCCTTGGCTCGGGCGGGTCGGCTTTGTGTGTCTCGGCCGTGCTGTGCCCAGCCGCCTCCCCACCTCAGCTATTCGAACGGCCCGTTTCCGTCTGTTTGGTCGCCACGTCGGTGCGACATGTGCACCACGTGGTGCACTCGCACGAGCTGCGCGTGGACTGTTTGTTTACTTTTTATGTACTGTTTGCTTGGTTTTGCGTGCTAGCGTGTAGTTTCCGCCGTTTCAGAAGGTCGCGGTCGCAAGGATAAGAGTTCGGAAGATTGTTTGAAGAAGCAAGGTAAGACACATTCCCCTTGAGCATGTTGATCCCAATTTATAAATGTTTTATCGTTTGCAAATAAATATGCATGTTTTGCTACTTACATCAGATCAGGGTTTACCTATCTACTTGCTTCTGCCATATTATTTGATATCTATCCTTTGTCAATCTTGGGTGATAAATCGACTAGCTTGTGTTACTTATGTTGACCTAGCTAGAACTTTGTGCTTAGCCATCTTAATTACCACTAGCTCAGTTGATGGGATAATTACAGTATCAGACCTTTTAGTATCATGATGAGCTACATGCTCGAGCCATCCAACCATGTTTCATTGGTCGTAATTATCCAACAAAAATGCGACTGAAAGGTGGGTTGTGGGTGCATGGTTTTGCTGGTTGCGCCCATGGCAAAAACCCTGGAAGACATACAACGCTTGCCACAAGCGGGAATGGGTAACTGCCTGACTTGAAGTATAGCTTTTCTCTGGCTGACGCATCCAGGCAAGGGTGGGCGGGATGGAGCGCGATGGGCCTTGTGACAGCCTTTGTCGCTTCCAGATTCACCTAGGCATGAGAGGGGACTGCCCGCTGCCTGTGGGAGTGGGGGTGAAACCTGAGCTGTGGTGTGTTTGGTCAGAGGGGGTTATATGAAGGGTCTTGTCACAATCACTCAACATGGTGATGTGTCTAGCCAGGCGCGGTGACATGCTGGTGGATTGTGTCTTGCGGATACAGTTGTGCACCTCTGGCCGGAGTAAAACTATTCGAATAGCCGTGCCCACGGTTATGGGCGATTGACAAGATTCACCGTGATTAGTCTCACCCTTAATAAATCGACCCAATGCACTAGTTAGTTAAGGTGGGTTGGTTGGGCCTGTTCAACGTGGTGTAGTGTTAATCAGTGGAGATTTAATATTACTTTAATTACTTAATTGTTTTACCGTTTTGCTCAATAAAATGTTTTACAACTGCCTTTATGCAAATAGCCACAAACCATCCTTGTATTCCCTTGCATGTCTGTATCATTGGTGTGGCTTGCTGAGTACGGTGGTTGTACTCAGCCTTGCTATTGTAAAATCAAAGGTGTTTTTGATTGTTATTCTGTGATGAACAATTGGCATTGGAGTTTATTGGTTTTGATATTTGGAATTTATTTGCGAAGTGGTTTTGGATATGATTGGAATTTACAGGTGATTGACAGGGACTTCTGTTTGTCGGGACCGATCAGACCGGAGCTATGCGTGCGGTCGCGGTCGGACAGGTCAGCCCGCGGTCTGACCGGCCGACTTTGTGTCGGTTTCGGTTTCAGGTTGTTTATTTGGATAACCGTGATTGTTTTATTTTTATGGCTTCTAGATGGATACTATACGTATGTGATACTGTTGTTTGCTAACAATGAGTCAAGTTGAGGATAGCTTGGTCTCGGAATATGGTTTCTTTGTTTGATTCATGTGTATGTGACTTGATGCCTCGGGAGAGTATTGCCGGTGATGGATCGGGAGTCGGCTTGGGGAAAAAGAGGTTTCTTATTTGAAAAGTTCTTTTCAAAGATTTTCTGATGGTAAGAAACAACTTAACATGATTTTAGATCAATCTAAAGTGACTAGTTACAATAGGGGTGTTAGTTTTGATGTTCATGACTATTGCACCAAAACTCAACCTAATGTTTTGACAAAACCTAGTGCTAAGAAAACAGTTTTCAAATCTGTTGGAATTGTGCCTTCTCTCTTTGCAACATTAAAAGAAATGAAAACAAATCTTTCAAAACCATCTTCTTTTAAAGAAAAGTATACTTGTTCTTTTTGTGGTAAAGATGCACATCTGGTTGGTTTTTGTTTCAGATTAGCTCGTAAACATAAAAAGGAGAGAAAAATTGCTTTTGCAAAATCAAAGTGGCAAAAATCTGGTTTTTCCTTGAGGAAACCGGTTAGACCGTAGCTGGTCCCGCGGTCAGACCAGCGACTGGTCAGACCGGCTACAGAGTGGTGGTCAGACCGGCCCCCGATCAGACCTGCTACCGAGAGATTTTTCTAAAAATTCTCAAACTATTTTTGCACGTGGATACATGCCTATTTTATCTACTGGTCGTGTGTCTCAGTACTGTATTCCTAAATTTTTATTATCTTACCCCAGTACTGAGGCCTCGATGTCTTCTTGTGTGTAGGCTTTGGTGGCGAGGAAGGAGAACATGTGGATCGTGGATTCCGGTTGTTCGTGGCACATGACCGGTGATAAAAATTGGTTCTCCTCCCTCAAACAGGCATCCAAGACTGAATCGTTTATCTTTGGTGGTTCTTCTACTAGTGCCATTCTCGCTACATATTTGGTCAAGGTAAATGACAAATTTGAATTGAAAAATGAAGCTTTGGTTGAGGACTTAAAGTACAATTTGCTTTCAGTTTCACAAATTGTTGATGAAAATTTTGAGGTTCACTTTGAGAAAACTGGAAGTAAAGTATTTCTGTGGTGATTCTGTGCTGAATATTTCTCTTTATGGAAGAGTGTTTAAAGCTGATTTTGAAAATCCTGTTTCACCTGTGATAATATGTTTGGTTGCTAAGTTTGATAAGGATGTGATGTTTTGGCATCGTAGACTTGGACATGTTGGTTTTGATCATCTCATGAGGTTAAGTGGTTTGGATCTTTTTCGTGGTTTGCCTAAACTTAAGAAAGATCTTGATTTGGTTTGTACACCATGTCGTCATGCTAAGATGGTTGCTTCTTCACATGCTCCTATTGTTTCTGTGATGACGGATATCACTACAATGTTTTCGGACTAATGCCACGAAAATTTGGGCAACAATGTGATTTTCGCTGCAATACATAGGGGTTATTGCTACCGAAGTCTAGTTTGGTTGCAATAGGAGGGCATATTACCACTAATTGCGTAGTGTTGCGATTGTAATTTTTTTTGTTGCAATATGTAGGAAGTATCGCAACGAGTAAATTTGCGTTGTAATTAGGGTGACGATATTGCCACGCTTTTTGTTATCGTTGCAATAGTGATCCATGTCGCAACGAATTTAGAGCGTTGTTATTAGAGTCATGTATATAGCAACGTGAAACTACTTTGTTGCAAATGAGTCTGTAGGTATTGCAACGCAAACCTAAATCGTTGCAAATTAGTCTATAGGTATTGCAATGCAAACCTGAATCGTTGCAATCATTCTTAGATATTGCAACAAACACCGGAAATCGTTGCAACTAACAAGGTTCTCTCGCAACAATATTTCGTCATTGCTATAGTTTAACAAATCGTTGCAATAGGTGAGATTGGTGGTGCCACCTGCAGATTGTTCATGGGCCTTTGTATTGTTAAACTTTAACTTGTTTGCATTATTGTGGCCCGGGTCAGGATAATTAAGTCGGCCTAGCCAACTAGCTGGGCTGTATCGTGTAAAAAAATAGGTACGATTAACCCTACCCTTAGCAGTCAATACATAGATAACCCTGATCATAGACTAGCTGGCGCCGGTGACAAATTTATATCTTGCACATCGCCGGCGATGTCGAAGCACTCGACGCTGGCGAGACCACACCTTGTCCTTGTCCCCCAACTCGATATCTCGACGCCGTCCGAATCGATCCCTAAATATTCAGGTACCTCTTCGATCACGAGTGCAATGAAAACTGTTGATTCTTTATTTTCTATATATCTATGTAATTAAAATTTTGTTTATTTCATTGCATACCATCCCTTAGGCAAATTTGGTAACGGATTTTCTCAAATTGAATATGGCACGTGATGATGATCATAGTTGGATGCTATTGTCTCAGTCAGATGATGCGTGGCAAGTTGGATTTGAAAAATTCATTGAACATACATTTGAAGGTACCTATCCAGGAGAGACTGCGGCCTGTGCATGTACTAGGTGTCGTTGCATGGCATACATAATGAAAATTGAGGGTTTGATAAGGATTTCATAAAACAGAAACGTTCTGTTAGTAAACCTATGGTTGTGGATGATTAGGAAATTAGTGAAGCTGAAGTTGATGATGGCAGCTCTGTCGATAATCTTCTTTCTTCGCTAATTAGTGGTGCTATACATGGGGATATCAGAGATAATAATATTGAGGTGCCAAATGAGTCAGCAAAGAATTTTTTCAGATTAATGGAAGAAGCTCGGAAAGAATTATACCCAGGGTGCAAGGAGGCTACCAAGGTATCTTTCATTGTCAGGCTATTTCAAATAAAGTGCAGGTACGGTATCAGCAACCATGCCATGGAGCAAATACTTCACTTATTCTGTCTTTTGCTCCCTAAGGGACATTGTGTCCCAAATACTTTAGATAAAGTTCGTAAGGTAGTCCGAGATCTTGGGTTGGACTACCAAATGATTCATGCTTGTGTCAATGATTGTGTGTTATTTCGTGGAGAGTATGATAAGATGAACACATGTCCAACATGTGGGGAGACTAGGTGGAAAAATCTAGATTCTGGAGAACTCGGGGAAGGCAGTGGCATTGGAGGAGTAAAGAAAAAGGTCCTTCGTCCTCGTAAAATACTTAGGTATTTTCCACTTATTCCTCAACTTCAAAGATTATATATGAATGACACCACATCGACCTATATGCGTTGGCACAAGGAAGAATTGGTTGATGATGGGAAAGTGCAGCACCCAGCAAACTCTTTGGCATGGAAGCACGTAGATGAAAAGTACAGGGATCGGTTTGCATCTGATCCACGCAATGTTAGGCTTGGACTTGCATCAGATGGCTTCAATCTATTTGGGATGTTGAATGTGACTTACACTACATGGCCGGTGATCCTAATTCCTTATAACCTGCCTCCTTGGTTGTGCTTGAAGCAATCTTATTGGATGCTGTCGATGTTGATTCCTGGGCCTAGATCTCCAGGAATGAACATTGACGTATATTTGCAGCCACTGATCGATGAGCTTAAACAGCTGTGGATTGAAGGAGTTGAAACATGGGATGCCAAGGTGAAAAGGAATTTTACGCTACGTGCAATTCTGCTTTGGACAATAAACTATTTTCCTGCGTATGCCATGTTATCAGGTGGGAGCACAAAAGGCAAGTTTGCGTGTCCTTATTGTCACAAGGATACTGAATACTTGTGATTAAAATACGGCAAGAAGCATTGCTATATGGGCCATCGCCACTTTTTGGCTTCAAACCACAGGTGGCGAAAGAACAAGGTTAGCTTCAATGGTGGCGAAAGAACAAGGTTGAAATAAGGGGGCCTCCAGTGGCACTCAGTGGTGACGAAGTATTGAAGCAGTACGAGAGTTTTGAGCAAGTAAAATTTGGCATGACGTCAAGGAAGAGAAAGCAACGAGTTGAAGATACTAGATGGCACAACTGGAGGAAGAAGAGTTTTTTTACTGGAAATCATTGCTTATACGCCATAATCTAGATGTGATGCATATTGAGAAGAACATATGTGAGAGCTTGCTAGGTACTTTGCTTGATTTAACAGGTAAATCTATTGACAGTGAGAAGGCTCGGCTTGATTTGCAAGATTTGGGTATTAGGAAGGATCAACATATATTGGTCCATAAAGGAAAATACACTTTGCCGGCAGCCTTGTACATGTTAAGTCCAAGTCAGAAGGAAATTCTGTGCATATTTCTACAACATGTCAAGATGCCAGATGGTTATGCCTCAAATATCAGGAGATGTGTTGATGAAAATGGTTGGAAGGTTAGTGGACTTAAAAGTCATGACTACCATTTTTTATTACAAAAACTTTCACCATTGGTGCTACGCCATATTTTGTCTAAAGATGTTGTGATCCCATTGATCGAGCTCAGCAGGTTTTTTAATGAACTATGTTCAAAGGAGCTTGAGGTGACTGAAATTGAAAAACTTTGCAATTCGATTGGAGAGACGCTTTGTCGGCTTGAGATGATATTCCCTCCATCATTTTTTTGATATTATGATGCACTTACCAATTCATATTGCTTCGGAGGCTATAATTGGAGGCCCTATTTGTTATAGATGGATGTATCCCGTTGAGAGGTACCTACGTACCCTTAAAGGCTATGTGAGGAACAAAGCGTGCCCAGAAGGTTCAATAGCAGAGGGATATATCTCGGAGGAGTGCCTTACTTTCTGTGCTCGATTCTTTGAAGAAGTCAATACAAAGGTGAATAGACCAAAACGTCAAGAAAATAGCCAAGTCAGTGTACCACCTGCTGGTCCAAGTATTTTTGGGAGCATGGAGTACAGTAAGAACAAATTTCATATCGAGACTGCATCTTATTCAGACTTGCATAGGATGAGGCACTACATAATATCCAACTGTGATGAGGCCATGCCATGGTTAAAGTAAGATTTATTTATGTCTGTTATGAATGCAGAGTGACTAAGGAACCCATCATTCTGCTAATCTTTTCATTATGTTGCGGTGAGCATATGGAGGAATTGAAAAAAACCAACAGGGGTAATGTTGATAAAAGGCACAAGGAACTGTAATGGTTTGAGCGTAAAGTGAGTGTTTTTTTATCAATTTCATCAAACTAATGAAAATGTGACTGATCGTATGTTCGAAATTTTTCTGAGTGCAGATGAACATTCTTCATGTAAATGGAAAAACAGATGAAGATATATATTCTCTATCTCGTGGTCCAGATCATCGAGTTCGTGTAGCTAACAGTTGCTCCATCAATGGATTTTTCTTCCGCACAACCAATGTAGAGAAAAACCTAACCACACAGAACAGTGGTGTTGTTGTTCAGGGCGAAGGCATGGACTGTACGAAGTGATTAAAAAAATCATCGCCCTTGATTTCCCCAACGACAAAAAAGCCTTGTTATTTGAGTGCGACTGGTTTGATGTTCCGAGAGCAACCACGAACAAATCCAGAGGGCACAGTAAAGATCAATATGGAATTATTGATATTGACACCACTCGGTTTCGCTTTAAACACGAGCCTTACATACTGGCGTCACAAGCTCAGTAGGTGTGTTGCGTGAAATGCGCAAAGAAAAATAATTGGTGCAGTGTTATTAGAATGAAACCTTGGAACATGTTTACCATGCCTGAAGGGAAAGACGATGATAATAATGTTGACCATGCTGATGTTGACTCACTTGTCGTAGGAGTGGAACAGATGAATGTACAACACTGACATGACGATTTCACAAACTGGAGAAGGTCTAACATTGAAGGTATTAGTGGTGATTCTACTGTAATTGAGGAGGCGCGTGCTGCATCCATGCCTGAACCTGATGACGATGACATACCTGACGAAGATGACGAATCGGACGACACCTACATTGTTGATGGAGTTGTTGCTCCAGTCGAATCCCATGGAGGAGACGACGACGATGATTTTTTTGTGTAATGTTGGGTTGGAATCTTGCATCGCAGAATGTAATAAAAATAATTAAATGGATATATGTTTTAATTACAGCATTTACATTTGCAAATCTAACTATTGTTCTAACTATAGTACTGTTCCAGCAAAATTTATAAAAGAAATTTTTGTGAGCATTGATCCATTCATAAAACTTAATTCGTCTGCAACGATCATCAACTGCAATCATCCAAACAAAGCCCCAGTCAATATTTATCATCATCATGCAAGAACAATCAGTTGTGCTGAATGATCAGCAACAATGCAACATCACTCATAACTTTAATTCATCCCAATACCAGACAAGACATCCATTAGCAGACAAGAAATATATACCACAAAAGGAAATGTTTAACTCTAAGTGCATTCAGTTCATAAACATATCCAAACTAGTCGCCAACCCATGCGTTGGATGGCTATTTATTTATACATAGCATGAATATAAAATATTTGACATACATATTGGACATAGAAAAAAACTTCAAGTTAATAACAACGTGATGATGACCTTATTTTGGATTAAAATTAATATGGATATAACTTCATACTTCTTACTTCATATTTAATTTCAACTTATTAATTGTGACATACTGGTAAACAAAAAATGGGAGACCCAACGTTCTTTACATTTTTATACTATTGTTGAATGTTGATATTATATATAAACATCAACATTTTTTATTGTGTTTATCATTCAACTTTTATAAAAATAAAACTATCTACAAATTATATTGCTAAATTATATTTGCTCGTGGAATCATGTAGTCACTAAGACAATGAATATTAATTAAGTGATAAATTATTTGACTAAACTAATAGTGTAGAATGATGTAAAAAACTATTAATTATCATATAAAATTGGCATAAAGACTCAAAGTCTCACCACCTATACATCAATAGTAAACATATACTATATACCAAACTCAGATTAGTTTGTTGGGGCAAATGAGCATTTTAAATTGTCCTACGCCTGTGGATACCATAAAGGATTCTTAACTTTAGTTGTTTGACCCCATATTAATTATAATATTGCTTAGAATTTAAAAATTGGAGTATTAGATGTATTATTGTGAGATAGGTGTAGGACACCCTGTATAGTTCTTATTTTGGATTTGCATCTCTGAAATATGTTGTAATCCAAAAATGTTTTGGATGCATATCAATTCCCTTTTTTTACTTTCCATTCATTGTCAGGAATAATTTAATTCATTCTTCATGCCACTTATTATAACTCAAATATGAAAACTTAAACCTAATAATTACGACTTTATATTTATTTAGAAAAGTATTCTACAACAAACCTTAAGAACCATAAAGTTAATTAGAGTATCTAAATATTATTAAGACTATACAAATCGATGGATAGGAATACCTATGTGCATTGTAGGTACGCAGAGAAGACATTCCCCAGAGCAAATTGACAGGATACCTTCACAGATGTGGCGAACATGGATGGACTTCTTAGGTACAAACGAACTCGATGATCTGTGGATAAATATCTGAGCACCTAGATGGTTTGCAAGGGCTACAAAATAATGTTGAACTCTAAACCTGTAAATTCGAAAATACGCAAAAATATATTTAAAATTGACTAACATTTACTATGTAGAAATTTAAATATCCACATCATTGAATGCGCAAAATTTTCATTCAATTTGCTATGATCTATGTAAAATATAACGAAATGACTTACAAAATTTGTGAAAGAGAAATCAAGACTCAATGTTTCACATGCTCTACGGTAACCGAAGCAATACGTACCCTCCCCAAAAAAAACATTGGTGGATAATATGTATCAAACATATTAGAACTGTCATACTACACCAAGTGCATTGTACTAATTCAAACCTCTTCATGTTTGACTAACTTTATAAAAAATATAGCAACATTTTCAACACGAAATAAATATACTATAGAAATATATTTAAGGACTGATTTAGTGATATTAATTTGGTGTTGTAGGTGTTAGCATGTTTTCTTTAAAAACTTGGTTAGATGAGAAAAGTTTGACTTAGCACAAACGAAAAGTGAAGAAACGAAGTTTTATATCTTATACAATGTCTGTGTACAATATGTGCATAAACTTTTTTTTCTAACCGTGTGTTTTGTGAACTGGTGTGCATCATATATTATAGCACGCAATACGCATGATTTACCTATGTTGTGTACTTAGGAAAGACATTTATCGGCATCTAATTAATTTTTATATAATTTGACTACATATTTCTAAATATGTTTATTTTGCACAAAAATTTAACAAATAATAACAACCAAGTTCAGTGCAAACCTGAAAGCATGCTATTTCCCTTTCTTCAGTCATTCCCATATCGAGTTGTGGCCGGCCATTGCTTTTGCCCATCTACTTTCTTAGGAGATCGATATACACTAAGCTGCTATTTCCCTTTCTACAGTCATTGATTTGCTCCATCGAATTAATCTGATACCAGCCTTTCCTTCTTATCTCTGCAAATTGGTGTACAAACTCCCTGCATCCATCAAATCATGTGTACTGAAGATATAATCTCTCGTTAAATCTCAGTTTTGAATCAAATTGGCATTGTCAAATATATGAGTTCAATCCCTGTTCTTCGCGGCATGCATCATATGCATGTATGATTTGATCAAATTTGCTTGATACCTTGTTAACTGCTACTTATATCTCCGATGACTCTCAGTCCGTTGCCTGGGTACATGCATGTATACACAATCACATGGTTTAACTGGATTGCTCAAGCTAGATGGGATTCGACTGATCTTTACCTGAAAAAGAAAACGTGGCTGCTGCATCGCCGTCACCGGCCATCTGACTCGATCCGTTCGCACGCATGCTGTTGCCTTTGCCGATGGGAATTGATGTCGTCGTTGGATTGCTCGCTGAAGTTCCGTATGTTCGCGGACGACTACGGCGTGGTAGGTAGCGTCAATGTTGCTGTTGCCACAGCCCGAAAAATACGAACGCTAGCTTGATGATACGGCGTGGTAATCGATTGATTAATTGTATAACTAACGGGTGCAGCCGTCAGTGTGAGATATAGTGAGAAAATTGGAAGGAATTTGAGAGGAATCGGTAGTTGCTTGTATTGAAAGGAAGAAACACGATACAAGTTCTCGATCCAACAGGATCAAGCCTCCGCCGCCATCGCCACCAACCGTGTTCTACCAGCCTACCGAAACCTTCTCCTCTTGTTTTATTTGTTACAGAGTTTAGCCAAAATTCAGCCCGCTCACGCAACGCCAACTCACACACGCCTCTGCCTGTCGATCACGTACGCGCGCCCTCCCTCGTTGTCCCATTCTGGGCCACAATACTTGAGGTTCTTCTTCCTGGGCCGAACTGGGCCCGATCGTCCCTGCCTCGGTTGAGTCTGGCTTGGCTCCCTGCCCTGTAGCTCATCCAGCAACGTCTTGTCTTCAGTGTTCTTCATAGAGGGTTCGTTAGCCTTTACCAAAGGATGGCTGACAAGCCCCCAGTCTTGAAAGCTGGCTTGACCCCAAGCCAGAGCCTTCGGGAAGCGGTGTTGAAGGTCTTCCATATCTTCCCATGTGGCATCAACAGTTGCACATCCAGTCCACTGAGTAAGAGTAGTGTTACCTTTGCGAACGATACGATGATCCAGAAATGTTTCAGGGACTTGAAGGTGCTTTAGGGAAGGAGGTAACTGTGAGAGTACATCTGGTTGAAAACCCTGGGCTTTGCGCAGCTGAGAGACATGAAAAACAGGGTGAATACTGCTATGAGCTAGTAACTGTAACTCATATGCAACCTTCCCAACTCGAGCAATGACAGGAAAGGGACCAAAGAATTTATAAGTGAGCTTATGATTAGCTCGAGCAGCCACTGAAGTCTGAACATATGGTTGAAGTTTCAGATAAACAAAATCCCCCACAGCAAACTCACGAAAACTTCTGTGTTTGTCAGCATAGAGTTTCATCTGCTGTTGAGCACGGTGGAGCTGTTGTTGCAATAACTGTAGGATCACTTTTCGATCTTCCAACCAAGTAGCTAGTTTAGGAACAGGGCAGTCATTGCAAGAAGTGCCAAAATGATTAGGTTCATGACCATATAAAACAGAGAAAGGGGTTGCCCTGATGGCTGAGTGATAAGAGCAATTATACCAAAATTCAGCCAAATAAAGCCAATAGAACCACTTAGAGGGCACAGCATGGACAAAACATCTCAAATAAGTTTCCAAGCATTGATTTACCCGTTCGGTTTGACCATCGGTTTGAGGGTGATAAGCTGAACTCTTGTGTAGCTTGGTACCAGATTTAGTGAATAAGAATTCCCACAGTTGACTAGTGAATATTCTATCACGGTCTGAAATAATAGTCCTTGGTAAACCATGTAACTTGTAAACATGTGTCATGAATTCTTGAGCAACACTAGCAGTAGTGAATGGGTGATACAAGGGAATGAAATGAGCATACTTGGAAAACTTATCAACCACAACCAAAATGCAATTGAATCCATGAGATTTAGGCAATCCCTCAATAAAATCAAGGGAGACAACTTGCCAAGCACCCTCTGGGACTGGAAGGGGTTGTAACAAACCTGGATACTTAGCACGGTCAGGTTTAGATTGGAGACATACTTGACATTGTTTCAACAAAGAAAGAATCATTTTTTTCATGCTTGGCCAAGCAAACAGGGCTTTTGCTCTTCGGTATGTAACAGGTATACCAGAGTGTCCTCCCATAAAACTGGAGTGAAGTTCATCAATTATTATATGTTGTAACTGTGTATTGTTTCCAATCCAGATTCTTCCCTTGTATCTCAGTAGTCCCTGGGACAAAGTGAAATGCTTGCGAGCAGTGGGGTGAACGACCAATTCAGCCAATATCTGGGAAGTGTAGGTATCCGGTTCATAACCTTTCACCACTTCTTGAAGCCATAGGGGAGTACAGACAGAGACAGCCAGAACTTCACTTGAAGGTATAGTATCATTTCTAGAAAGTGCATCAGCTGCAGCATTGGATATTCCCTTCCTGTATCTGACTTTATATTGTAGGCCCATCAATTTAGTGAAAGCTTTTTGTTGCCAGCTAGTATGTAATCTTTGGTCAGTGACAGGGACTGGGTACTTACTTTTAATGGTATTACTATTGAGTTGTCTGTAATCAATACACAATCTCCAAGTACCATCTTTCTTCTTGACTAAGAGAGCTGGAGAAGAGAATTCACTTTGATTGTGTTGGATAACACCAGATTGGAGCATTTATGTGATTTGCTTCTCAATTTCATCTTTAAGTGTAGGCTTATACCTGTAAGGCCTCAAGTTAACAGGTTTAGTTCCTTCCACTAGTGGGATATGATGATCACAATTCCTTTTTGGATGTAAAGCAGTAGGTTCTATGAAGATATGTTGGAATTCCAGCAACAGAGGTTGTACTGATTCTGGAATAATATTGGCTGGTGCTTGCTCGATGGTCTGTAGTTGAACCATATAGAGAACTGAACCCTGTTTAACCATTCCCTGAAGTTGATTTGATGTAATAAGACTGCAGTGATCCTTTTTGTTCACTATGCCCTGCAGCCTGATTTCTTTGCCCAGGTGCTGAAATTCCAACCATTTGTTGTCCCAATCGATTTGCATTGGACTAAATTGTTCTAACCAGTCCATGCCTAAAATGATGTCATAGGTGCCCAAGGGAATTAATCTGAAATCACCCTTGAAACTGTGTCCTTGTACACACCAATTACATTGAGAGAGAATCTTATCACAAGTAATCTAGCCCCCATCAGCAATCTGTACTTTCAGAGGAGATGATAAGCATTTAACTCCCTGAATCTTTTGCCCCACTTGCTCATCAATGAAAGAATGAGTACTTCCTGAATCAATCAACATCAAGAGCTCTGACTTCTGAACCCACCCCTGCAACCTAATTGATTTGGATGATTCAGAACCAGTTAGTGCTTGGTAAGAAATAGACATCAACATATCCTCTTCAGTTTCAACAGAATTCTCCTCACTACCTTGACTTTCTGTTGAATTCTCCAGTACTTCCAATAATTCTTGTACCACATGTAATTGTACAGATGAGCACATTTGTGGTCCTTGCCCCATCTTTCTCCACAAACAAAGCACAAACCCTTGGATCTTCTGTATTACCTGAGAGCAGACAGTCTGTCCTCTCTAGCCTTAACAGATTCTGCTTCTTTCCTGGCATCTTCAGTAACTGCAACTGACTTGATAACAGGAGTATATGAACTAGAAGAGTGAATCTGTCTAGCAGATGTTCTGATGTAAGAACTACCATCTACCTTTTTGTACCCCCCCAGTATTAGTACCCCCAAGTGCCTCCTCTTGCAACAGGGCCAAAGAACAAGCTGTATCCAGGTCCTATGGTCTCTGAAGCAGAATGGCTGATCTGATTTCATCCTTAAGGCCCTCAACAAATTTTGTCACAAAATAGATTGGTTCAAGATTTCTGTTATAAGCAGTTAACTGGTGCATTAATGTATCAAACTTCTCCACATAATCAGACACAGAAGCAGTTCGAACAATATGAATCCATTGTCTTATCAATGCCTGGTGATGGTCCCTGGTGAACCTAGAGCACACTTGCTCACAAAATTCCACCCAAGTAACACCCAACAAAGTCTGGCGAACTGACTGTAACCAAAAAGCGGCGTTCCCAGAAAAATTCAGAGTGGCTACTTTAACCCAATTGCGGGGATGAATTCCATAGACATCAAAATACTGTTCACAGTTTGCCTTCCACATTTGAGGATTCTCCCCGGTGAACTGAGGGCAAGTTATGGGTGGCACCGACCCACTCAATTCACTCCAACCATACCTATCCCCAAACTCTGGTGAAGCGGAATCAGGAGAACCATCAGGAGAATTAAATTGGGGATCACGTTTACCTTGCAAGAATTGGGTCGATGTCGAGCGATTGATGCTGAATTGCTCATCCTTGACCTTGCGAGAGACACCTCCCCTGGCCTGCTGCATCACCGTGTCCTCTAGGTGCTCAACCTTGTCACTCAACGAGATGAGTGCCGTGTTAAGATCCTCAACTTTCTTCTCCACCTCCGGGATCTTGGCTTCCACGACCTTCTTCAGCTCCAAGTACTCGGCCCTTGTCCTCTCATCCGCCGCCTCCCTCTTCTTCTCATTCTCCGCGATCGTCTTCATCAACAACTCGAACTGGTTGGATTGCGCCATGCTTCCAGTGTATCTCTCACGCTGGCGGATCGAACCACTAAAACTCTCCCCAAATCTAGCGAACCAGAAGAAGGCAAGTTTCCTTTTCGCGGGCCGATCTGAAGATCACCCAATCCTTCTCTGGAATTTTACCGCCTGATCAAGGGATTGCGAGTTTAGTGCGGCTCTGATACCAAGTTGTGAGATCTAGTGAGAAAATTGGAAGGAATTTGAGAGGAATCGGTAGTTGCTTGTATTGAAAGGAAGAAACACGATACAAGTTCTCGATCCAACAGGATCAAGCCTCCGCCGCCATCGCCACCAACCGTGTTCTACCAGCCTACCGAAACCTTCTCCTCGTTGTTCTATTTATTACAGAGTTTAGCCAGAATTCAGCCAGCTCACGCAATGCCAACTCACGCACGCCTCTGCCTGTCGATCACGTACGCACGCCCTCCCTCGTTGTCTCATTCTGGGCCACAATACTTGAGGTTCTTCTTCCTGGGCCGAACTGGGCCTGATCGTCCCTGCCTCGGTTGAGTCTAGCCTGGCTCCCTGCCCTGTAGCTCATCCGGCAACGTCTTGTCTTCAGTGTTCTTCACAGAGGGTTCGTCAGCCTTTACCAAAGGATGGCTGACAGTCAGCTATATGCAAGCTAGGCCAAGGTGCTAAATATATCACCTGAGATCATGTTAGATTGGTTCGACATCAAGATAGATTTGGTGGTGGCCCAAACTAGGATTAATAATCCACGGTTGTTATATTAATTAATCTACGGTTATGATCTTATAATCCATCAAATCAACGGTTAGTTCTTTCTGATTAAGATGAGAGCTCCTAAAAAGTGCCCGATTAGTATAGGTATAGATAGATGTCAACTTATTACATCCATAGATATAATTACATCAAGCTTTAATTCTTCATACTAAGTAATATAATGAAGCAGTCCCCAAAGTCACTTCTTGAATTCCTACTTCGTCTTCCGCTAGAGAGCAACCCCAAGCTCCTTGACCTTAACACGCAACTGACATTTGACAAAAAGGGGATAAATTATCATTTGGAATTCATGGAATATATATATAATACCTAAGAGAATGATCTCCACCTCCATGTAAGATATAACCTCCCCCTTGAGATCCTTATCGTCGTTGTCAAAGTCTTTCAAACATATTTTCATACGTGGATATACGAACTCATAAAGGTATTCATTATCCTTCATTTAACAGCAAAGCAGGGTCACAATAAAAAAGATATAAATGCATCCCATAGCACATTAAATTCATAACAATTAACTTGTATGCATTGATCATCAATCATCCATGAATATAAACTTTTCAACACTGATCATGGTTATTCACTCATCTGTGAAATTGAATGTACTTGTGCAGATTGATGAACGACATCACACATTGAAACAATAATTACTTGTTGATATACTCTAAACCATAATAAGAAATACATGAATGAACATTATCTAGGGCGATGTGTGCTTGATATGACTAACCTTGTTGATGTGGGCCACATCTGCAATGTCGGCCTTGTCGTCGTCGTCGACATCGACGTCGGTCGGCATCACCTTCGCCTTGGTGGCTGACGACCCAGGCGTGGACGAGATGCGGCGGGTGAAACCCGGTGTTGGTGAGTTGGGCTAGTACCGGCGTGTGGACGCCGACCCCGGCGTGGTCGAGGGGAAGTGAGGTATGGTTTCCGTCGTCGTCGCCCTGGTCAACGGGCGGGCGGCGGGTGGACGCGGTCGATGACCCCTGGGTGGTCGAGGGGAAGCGAGGTAGGGTTGACCCATTTGTCGCCCTTGTCGTCGTCCTGGCTGAGCTCGGGGTGTTGGAGTTCCGGCGTGTGGACGCCGACCCCTCCGTGCTTGAGTGGAGGCGGCCTAGTTTGGCCGACGGCCCTGACGGTGCAGGACTCCTCGAGAATCGGCCAAACGCATCGCGCTCCTGACGCTGGGAGTTCCGGGCGACCCATCAGTTCGAGTTCGTTGGAAGTGGGGTTTTGGGGGAAGATGAAGCAGCGAGGAAGATGCGTTGAAGGTTGATGGGACGGTTTGGGTGAGGATAGCCTGGGGCCGTGAAGAGTGCAGAGCAGACGAAGGGGCGAAGTGGCGTGAAGGACGAGGGGCGGGCATCTACAAATACAAATATTTGAGAACCGGTCTCATTTACCTATGGGGCCACCGAGGTATGGGACCTACTGATGTGTCCATGGCTACTATGGATACAACCGTTGGTCACATCATGAATCAACAAGAAGACATCAAGATCAAGTCCTATATGTGCTGCAATCTGATTCGGCCACGTGCTACATTGCTGACTTCAAAAGGCCGCCAAATCTACATACGTGCTTCGTTTTGGGCCAATGAGTACTTGATGGAAAGCTCTCAAAGTCCTATTTCCAACGGATCCAGCCTCGTCTTGGAATTCCATCCCGTTTGGCCACAATCATAGAAGCAAAGTGCTACGTCACCAGTAATGGGCCTATGGGCTTGTAACTACGTCTGGGACCCCGGCCCATGTGGGGCCCATGTGGGGTGTGCCCCAATCTCGTGGAGCACGACCCTTGGACCATTTTGGTCGTCCTCCCACCTCTATAAATAGTTAGGTACCCCTTCAGGGTTTCTGGGGTTTTGTTAGATTAAAGTTTAACCATTGCTACTTGCTTGCAGCGCGCGTGTCGGCTAGACCGTTCGTCTGCTTGTTCTTCGGAACCCCAACTTATCAATTGTACTCAACTCCTATTTGCAATTCAAATTGCTTTTATCTTGTTCTTGCTTGTTTCTTCGATTTTCTTGCAGGAATAAGGTTGATCTGCACCGGCAAGATCAACAACCCACGGAGAGGTGTATTGATCGCTAAGGCGCAACACAACAACGTCTCGTATGGTTGTAGTCGGGTCGTCAATGTTTCTCCCAAATAGTAGTTATCTACAACTCACCGAAAGATCGGGCCAACAACAGCCTTGAGTGTCTCGAGTGGAACTCAAGGTTTATCAGGAATGAAAACAATCTGGCCCAGGTAGGGTCGGCCGAGGCCCAATAACTTAAGGTTGCCTGGACCCCAACAGTTCTTAGGCACACCCACTCGGGGAAATGCCCAATCTCCTTAAAAGACTAGTCCAATAGGGGAAGGGTGGCTCTCCCTTTTAAGGTGGCTTCCGCCTCCCTAGCTAAGCAAGGTGGGATTATTCAGAGGCTCACACGGTCGCTGCCCGACTTTTGCGTCTTTGCCGATGGGTAATAGTGGAGGATGTCCTCATCATTCCCACCCCCTTAAACAAGGGCCCAGCTCTGATACTACCAAATGATAACAATCTGGCCTAGGTGGGGTTGGCCAAGGCCAAGAAATTAAGGTTGCCCAGACCCCAGCAGTTCTTAGGCACACCCACTAGGGGAAATGCCCAATCTCCCTAAAAGACTAGTCCGATAGGGGGCTCTCCCTTTTAAGGTGGCTTCCTCCTCCCTAGCTAAGCAAGGTGAGATTATTCAGAGGCTCACACGTACGGTCACCGCCCGACTTTTGCGTCTTTGCCAGTGGGTAATAGTGGATGATGTCCTCATCACCTACTAGACCTAATATCATCAGGTTTCTTTCCTACTTACAATTGATTTCTTGCAAATATTCTTATGTTGTATTTTGAGTCATAACATAAACATTTAATTCTTTTTTTGAGTCCCAATTAGGTGGTTCTTTTTTTTCGTTCTCTTAAATTCGGTGAACATAATTCTTATTAATAGGACATATGGTAAATGCGTGTCTCAGTTTAGTTTGGCAGCAAGTTTATAGGTTACATGTATTTTTGCAATTTTACAACTCCACATAATATAATGACAAATTTTCAATCAATGATTTTGCATGTTACAATGTATTTCATTGCCAGTTCAATTACACCAAAATCTCTCAAAACATACCCCAATATGAACATATCATTAGTGTAACCCCCTGGTAAGTTCATATTATCCACATCGCTAATAAAAATGAAATCAATCATGAATATGCAGTTCTGATCAACAATACTATCTCACATGAAATAACCCACACCATAAGGACCATAAATATATTTGGTTGCATCAAATTAACATAAGATAAAAGCAGTACTGAACATATAGTTTCGATAATCGGCCTTATAGCACCAATTGCATAGTGCTGAATAGTACAAAGCATTAAGTTTGTATCGAAAATAAACTTTACAGCCCTATAGAGTCAGGGTAAAAAGGGCTACGCAGAGCCTGAATACTCCACAGGATAGATCTATTCATTATCAGAATCTAAGACTATTACCTTGCTGACATCCTCAGGAAGCACATCACTTACATTGACATGCACATTTTCAACAGAGTTTGGGGAAGCAGGCTGGATGGAATTCTTCATAGCATCATAATGGGCAGTGGGAGGCTCAGGTTGAACTCCAGACCTCTTCTTGGGTGATTCTTGGTTCAAGTCAGACTTCTCTCCCTGGGCCGAGCAGCTTGGGCTCATTGTCAAGTTATCAGTGCCATGAAGAAGTTTGGCCCTGGGCCTTTTGACCACCTCTGTCTGTTCAGCATCAACCCGTCGACGCTTTGCAGGCCTTACAAAAACCACCTGATCTTTACTTGAACCAAAAGCCATATACCACACCCTTCTAGGTATTTGTACATGTAGACAAGGCTTGAAGCCAAGCCACCAGTGATATTCTATAGGTTGTTTCAGCAGTGGTGAATTCCAGCTTATGATGAGAGGCAAGAATACATTTTCAGCCACAGATGTGCACACTTCTGATGGAAGACTCTTGAAAGGGAAGCAAGGCACTAGGGCCTGGTAAGTGATTATCTGCAGATTATTTTGGATCAACTGAATTTCATGACCCATGTTGTTCACTGAAGCTGTTTCATGCATAGAGAAATCACTAATAGATGCAGAGTCATGTTGCATCTCTTCATGAACATCTGCTTGCTGATGATGCTGGATTTGTTCAATCTGAACTTCCAAAGCATTGTTCTCATCCTACAGTAGTTCAATCTGGACTTGCAGAGTATTATTTTGATGCTGGATTTGTTCAATCTGCATTTGCAGATCTTGATTCTCCTGCCACGTAGCTAGCAAGTTCTCATCCATAGTCTGCAGAGTCCAAGATTCCCCATAACCCCCCTTGTTAGGTGGGTTTTCCATTACAATTTTCCTCAGGATAGCACTGGGATCAATGTACAAGCACCTAGCTAGAACCCTTCCTAGGACCCGATCACGATGATCCCAGCAAACAAGTTTGCCAAAAGTGTTTACTACCCTTTCAATGTGGGATTCATTTCTAAAATCAGGGGGAACACCAAGAATAATGATCCAACCTTCCTTCTGAATGGACAGTTACGCCTATTATCCAGATTATCAGGACGCACAAACCGAGCATTAAAATCACCATTGTTCAAGACCATGGGGTCTCCAGCAAGCAAAGCATCTCTACGCACTTCTGAAGTAAGTAGGACTAGGCAGAGCGCAAGAGGGAACCTCATAGTTCTTACCACTTGAAAGTGGTACTGATGATTGATGATGTGAACAACCTGATGGATCAGGTCTTGGATGTTCCCTTCTAGAGGCTATGGTTCCACTAGCACCGCTAGGAAATCTTCGTGACGCTTCGTGGGAGGGTTTTGAACAGTAACATCCGCTCTTGAGGCACGGAACAAATGTTCCTCAATCTGTAGGCCAGGTGGGAGAAAGTATTGTGGGTAGTAAAGTTCCTCGGGAAGGTCCGCCATGATCAATTCGCCAGCAATGGAGGTGTCTAGGGTTGTGGTTCGTGAGGACGAAGGGCTTGAGGAAGAAGATGGAGTAGTTTTGGCGTTAGGGCTATGAGGGCGTGAGTTTCGCTGAGAGAGAAGGAAACAAAAATCAGAGATTAGGAAGGAGTAGATATGGCCACCCAGCGCCCTTTCGCTTGGCGGTTTGAACAGTGCTGGGCCGAACGTGTCAACCTTAGTACTACATATTTCCTTTCATCAGAATATATTTTTCTTTGCAATTTCCATTCCTTCCATCACGTTCCTTTTAATTAAGTTTATACTAGTAATTTGTCTGTGCTAACGCTACGGTATCATAATACTTATTTTCAACGAATTACATGCTAGTAAAAATATTTTTCCTACAATCCGTCCGATTGAGCTTTAATTCGATCTAGGTTACATTAAGGCGAAGTATAATAATTACATTGCCTAAAAATATTAATTGAAGACCGTCAATAATTATATCAAATCACTTCAATACCAATATATATATAAGACAATATACATCCACACAAAAAAAATTGAGGATAAATTACATATTCCAAGCAATTCCACAGCCTCTCAATCATGGTACCGATAATACCCAGTATTTAACACATGGATCTAGTCTCATGGAGGTGGCAAAATCTAGAATTACTAACACACTGACACACCACTATAACCACTACAGTGAAATGAACACACTGAGTTATCGAAACAACAGTGAAATGAACACATTGAGTTATCGAAACAACAGTCAACACTTCTTTTTTCCATCTCTTATTCAGTCAAGCATATTTGACACCTGCAGTAAGCTATGTGCATCTTTACAAGATCAGTAAAGATCGGTGCTCTCAGGGTCAATTGCGTTCGTAAGACGTAATTTGTCTACACACGTCTTGTAATTATCAAAATAAATCAGTTCAGTAAAAAAATAATTAGTTTTGTAAAGAAAAATAATTTTCTTATAGAGTAACTCACCTGCTTCATCCTCAAAATGACTTTTAAGAAGCTACATGGATATAAATATATTTGTATTACCTAGCAAGTAGCAGTGCAAAACATGATCAAGAGAATCAGGGATCCTAAGCCACTGGTTCAAAATGTGCCATCAATGGGGCTCTCCTACATTTGAAACAATCATCCACTGTTTCTCCTTTTTGATACCAGTCAATGACACAACAATAAAAATGCTCAATGTGATAAAGAGAGAATTCCATTCGCACCATTCACGTCTACACAAGCCTGCTACAGAGTAAACATATATTTTTCGTAGGTAAAAAGTTCCATCAAGCAGCTGTCCATAATGAGAAAGAGCATCCAATCAAGCTGTGTGACATTGTCGAAGAGGGAGGAAATGTCAAGCACCTCTGTGTGATTAACCCCATAAAACACAGCTTTGAACAAAACTCTATTCAGTAAAGGAAGCATATGAAGAACCAGCAAAGTTAAAAACAAGAAATATATTAGCTTCATGCTAGGGAATTTCTGTACAAGTGTGGTGCACTGTCAGGACGATAGCAAAGAATAAAGAAGTATGTCGGTGAAGCTGCCGTGCTTGATGTCAGGCCACTCCAACCATTTAATCCAACTTTAATCAAATCATTCCAAATTATCTATCAAATTAATCAATTCAAACCAATCATGTCGCCTCCCACTTCAGCTATTTGTTAACTCTATCAATGCTAGAATGTACTGAGTTTGTCATGCATATTGTGAAATGTTTTGCAAAGGAAGTGCTACATGCTATTCTAGAAGAAATTGGGCATGATGTTTTTTGCTTGCTAGTTGATGAATCAAGAGATGTTTCTTGCAAAGAACAAATGGCAGTGGTCTTGGGATATATGTTGATAAATATGGAATTGTGAGAGAGAGATTTGTTGGTCTTGTCCATGTGACTGAAACAACTTCTGCCTATCTCAAGTCTTCTATTGATGCTCTATTTGCAGAACTGAAGCTAAGTCTAAAGCAAGTTAGAGGGCAAGGATATGACGGTGCTAGCAATATGCGAGGTGAGTTCAATGGTTTGCAATCATTGATCATGAGGGAAAATAGTTCAGCTTATTATGTTCACTGTTTTGCTCTCCAACTCCAATTGGTTCTTGTGGGTATTGTGAGAAAACATAAAGGCGTTAGTGATTTTTTTACTAAGATTTCCATCTTACTGAATGTGGTGGGTGGATCATCTAAGAGAAGGGATTTGATTAGAGATATTAATGTTAAAGAAATGAGTAAGGCATTGGGTTGTGGGCAACTTCAAACTGGAACCGGGTTGAATCAAGAGCAATGTCTTAAGAGACCTGGGGATACTCGATGGAGTTCCCACTATAAAACTCTCAAAAGTTTGGTTGGCATGTTTGCTACAATAGTCAAAGTGCTAGAAATTGTGGAAAAAGACAAAAATGATTGGAAAATTAGAGATCAAGCATCGAATCTTTTGGAGTACTTCCAATCTTTTGATTTTGTCTTCTATTTGCACCTCATGTTAGACTATATTAACAATCACAAACAGCTTGTCACTAGCATTGCAACGGAAGGATCAAGACATACATAGTGAATGCTATGAAATGTGTAAAGTCAACTAGGCTCAATTTGGATGAGCTTAGAAGAGAAAAGTGGGAGAAAGTTCTAGATGAAGTCTCTGACTTTTGTGATAAGTATGATATTGTCAAATTGGAAATGGAAGATACATATATTGATCCCAAGAAGCATAGGCACAAATCTGGAATTACAAACAAGCATTACTATCAAGTGGATTGTTTTAATGATGTTATTGATTGGATACTTCAAGAGCTTGACAATCGCTTCAGTGAGACAAGCTCTCAACTGCTTATTTGCTCATCGGCTTTTAGTCCAAGAGACTCATTTCATGATTTCAATATAGAGAATTTGATGAGTTTAGCAAAATTGTATCCTAGTGATTTTAATTCTAGAAATTTGAGGGACCTTAGCCACCAACTTGGTCTCTACATCGCTGATGTGAGGGATGATGATAGATTCTCCAATATATAAACTATTGCCGAGCTTTCTCAAATAATGGTGGAGACAAGAAAACATCTTTGTTATAACTTTTAAAACTTGTACTTGTATTGCCCATCGCTACTGCCACAGTCGAGAGGTGCTTTTCAGCTATGAAGAATGTGAAAACATATTTGCGCAATAAAATTGGTGATGAGTACTTAAGTGATAGCCTTATTTGTTATGTGGAGAAAGAAGAAATGAAGAAAGTCACCAATGAGGCCGTTGTTCGTTGCTTCATGAAAATGCAAGGACGCAGATTTGATGATGATTGAAGGTAATGATTGTATCTAAGTGCGCTGGATTCTACTTTTTATTTGAAAAATGAGAACTGATTTTGATGTTAACTTGTTTTAGGTTATCAAATCATCGTCGAGGATGTTGAGATAATGAAATAGAACGGTGTTTGCTTATGTTTGCATATGCAGATCATCTTTTGCTCATGGGTTAGTAACCAATTCTCAATTATCAATGTTATTAGTGGATTTCTTAATTTTGAAAAACAATGTTTGTCACTTTTTTTATTTTATTGATGCATGTGTGTCTCTACTGTTGATGTAAAAAATTATTAATCAACAGTTCTATCGAAAATGTAGCTTGAAGTTATATATATTGATATACTTGTGGCAAAATCTCGAACCCCCCTCCATTTTGCTCTAGCTTCGCCACTGATGTTGTGCATATTTACAATCTGAAACTAAACTAAGATACATATTCAGATTCTGGAATATATATCATGTGCTGAATCTGAAATAGCATATGATGGGCAACACAGTGCACCATTTGTTTTCATGGCAGATGATAACATCTACACCATTTGGTTTCATGGCAGGTGAATATACATGCACTATGATACTCTAGAGCATCCCTTAATCCAACAGTTCAAAATAAGAAAAATGATCCATTTACTGAACCTCTTCGTCTTATTCCATCACACAAATAGAGAACAGGAAGAGGAAAAGAAAACCTTGATGGGGCTACCAGGCTGAGAGGCAGTAGGTGGTAGGGTCAATGACATACAGTAAGACGAAGCCGACGGGTTAGAGCCGACGATCATCTGGGTCAGCTGGGAGGAGAGGACGGCTGTAAACAAATGCTATGTGATCAATGTCATGCTTTCAATTAAAAGTATACCAAAACTCAGAAGATTTACTATAAATTTGCCATGCTGTAAAGTGGTTTCGTAGCTTGTAAGTAGTGCCATCCCATCAAATCCCGTCATGCCTTAGGACATGTAAGTATGTAACTCTTGAATCATATCATCGAGCAGTAGGAAGCATATACACAAAGCATACAACCCATAAACTTATAACAATACAAGCCCAACCAGATCCATTTTAATGCCAACTTCAAAGTTGGGACTCAGTTGCAAATAAAAAAATTCGTATATTATCCCTGTATAAGTGTATCATGTTAATCATGTGAAGAAGCTGGCTGTACCTTCAATTCAGAGAATGAGATTGTGAGGGACAGTAGCAGCTGTTCGCAGTGATACTGGGATGGATAATCACCGGCGATGCCGTAGTCTGAAATGACAGCGAGGCGACGCCCTTGACAGCAGTTGTTCTCAGTAATTGTGCTCCACTAAGAGTCAACTAAAAAAAAAGCATTACATCTATTTGAAGCATGATTCACAGTCTCTGAAGTCACAACTTGTAAAATGTGACAGTAAAAATTGCAACCAGTTGCTATAGAAAAATATAAATGTTCGCTTCAAAGATCTTAAACTAATAAACTCCAAACAAAGATACAGTTGATCAACTCCAAGAGATAGTGTATACAGAACAATAAAATCGCATTAAAAAGAATTCAGTAATCTGAGGAAACATGCAAAGTTCAGATAAGTTCATAAACCCCTTCAGACAACTTCATATATAACCACAGTTGCTTGCATTTCAAGTTCTGCATTTCAGACAAGTTCTGCATCTGCATTTGCATAAACTTAAACACATTGATTGACTATCTTTATTGAGCGATATAATCCAAAAAAAAGGCACAACAAATGGGTTTATAGCCTATCCAATATTACACAAGTAACCCAAACATGGACGTGCAATTGTCAAATTGTGAGCAGAACCATTAGATAAATTGTGACGAGGCAACACATATGGCAATTGTCAAATTGTGAGCAGAACCATTAGATAACTATATCATATAATGCCTATAAGTGCTACTTTCAGATTCAGCATATGCAGAGACTTAAAACAGTTAGGCAAGTATTGCTCTTAAATAAGTACAAATGGAACCCTGTAAAAACACACATGCATGCCAAGTCCGGCATTACTGGAAAACCAGAGCTCTCTTTCTTGTAATATAAATTAACTTTGAACCTAAACATGTAAGCCACATTGCTGGGAAAAAATGTGAGCACCAATAACATTAGTTAATGTACAAGATATAAATAGCTGCATGAATTTACTCCGCTAGCTGCAAAAAAACAACTTTGCAAGATAACATTTTATTTTACTGAAACCATATTCTTGTTTACTTATTGAAGGGAAACCATAATTCCCTGTACGGGCAAGCTCTAGTGGCACAAAACATGAAATTTAGATGGGGTTGGGGGTGAATACCTGAGATGGGGTCGATCAGCAGGATTTGCACCCGCTCAGAGAAGGGGAGTCGGTGACGGTGGACACTGAAGGATGGGCTACGACGCCACGCTACGGCGATAATTGATAATGCGAATCAATAAAGAGAAGATAAGTTATATGTATTAACAATCACTCATATAATATGGTATTTTTATGATTCACATATAGAATTAAAAGGATGTCACACATATAATATGATATTTTTAAGATTGACACGTAGAATTAAAAGGTAAAATATTTAGAGACGGAGGGAGTATATGAGTACAACCCCTTTAATTCACACTCAAAGAAAGAGATAAGTGCCGCACTTGAATTACTAAATAACATATGTTTTGAGGTAATACACTCCAAAACAGTGTCCATCATCACATAGGAATAGAAATCACATTTTCGTGGCCAAAGTAGGAAAATAGGAATTAATGTAGTCCATCGGATCAGCTGAACCAATCCATGTTCATATGACAGATCCATGAGAAGGTGCAGATATCATGCAATACAGTGCATCGCATTTTGCAATAACTGATCTAACGTAGTGTTGTTCAATTGAGAATCATACACATGTTGTTTGAAAAGAATCAAAATCCAAACCCTAGCTAGCTGCACAAAATATGAAATTTAGATGGGGTTGGGGGTAAATACCTGAGATGGGGTTGATTGGAGAAGAGGATCCGGCGAAGGATGGGCGCGACGCGGGTTGTGGAGGCGGAGCGGGATGGCCACGGTGAAGTCAGCGACGGTGGCGACGGTTGGCTGTGGAGGCGGCGCGGGTGTCCAGAGATGCCAGTTGAGGCGGAGGCCGAGGAGACGCGAGGGGACGAGAGAGCGCGAGGAGATGCGGCGGGAGACCGGATCGGCGGCGGCGGGCGATGCCGGTTGAGGCGAAGGGCGAGGAGACGCAAGGGGGAGGCGCACGGCGGCGAGGGGGCGAGAGAGCACGAGGAGATAGCGGCGCTGATGGTGGCGGATGCGGAGAGAGCGCGAGGAGAGGAGATGCGGCGCTAGGCGGTGGGAGATGCGGGAGAGGGAGCATCGGATGGACCTCGTCTGTTGATAGGATGAATGAGTAATGAGTAAAACGAGGGTAATAGATATGAAATTGTTGATGTAAAAACACGAGGACTAGAAGATCTGCTTAACTCCAGTGTAGGTCCAAAAGTTTGTCTTTAGGTGTATGAGCATACCAGTTGATATGATCCTGCAATCAACAAGAGATAAAGACAAAGAAACCGCGGTTAAATCCATAAACTATAGCCGATCGGCTAGTTGCCGATGACGTACCATTTATCTTTGAGCCGATGTCATATGTAGATCGATCGGCGGTCATGAATAAATAAAAAGGAACTAAATCTACTCGATCGGCTGCAGATATTAACAGTATATAATCCTTATGACGATATATACTTAAATCAAGTGATTGGGACAGATCGGACGCCATGCCGAGACAGTATAAATCACTTAGATCGAAATATATACTAACAATAAGACTATATATATTCATAGCATAGCCGATCAGATAGATCTAGCATGTATCGGCTAATACTCCGATACCACTCTATATTAAGATATTAAAGCAAGTAGAATATACCAAACGAAAGCTTAATATACTTAAATACAACAAGATCTTAACATAAAGGGAAGATTTGACATGTCAATCAAGCACATAAGATAAATGCAGTCAAATCAGGTAAGATCGGCTGAAACCCCGATGCTACCCTAATCAGCAACCAAAGGCAGGCTAGAGATTGAGATTCTAATCACAACTCATAAGATCAACTGATGCAGCTATAAGTATAAGAAGAAGGACAATATCTAGACAATCAAAACGTTGGATGTTTCAAAGAGTGGTTGATATCCTATGTAATCTAAGTCAATGTTGGTATTTAACCTAATCGGCTACCTTCTAATAACAGACGTTAGCCGATTTAAGGTTAGATAGCGATATTGCCGGAGATTATATAAGATATATGATAACTTCGACGAATTACATAAACAAGATTAAAGTATCATAAAGATGGAAGCACTAACACCGAGAATGCAAGCCGCCATAACAAGTTTTACCTCTGTCACGCCCGGAATTTCTATCCAAAATTCCAAACGCTTACATGTGTGTGAACCCTCGTCCAGGAATCAGCCGAGGCACACAATAACAAATTGATAATAGAGTACAAATATTACTCTAATTAATAAGCGAATAAAATGTCATTACAGAGGTAGATAGTTCCTCTCAATCAATAAAGTTCTAAGCAGCGGAAATTAAATAAACGGCGCAGACGGCTCCACTCCACAGGCAGCTTGACCAAGGCTACACCTAATCCTCCACACCATCAGCCTCATTGTAGAACTCTTCCTCTGATGAATGATTGCAAGGTGAGTATATGACATACTCAGCAAGCCACGCAGCAAATATGCAAGTGCACAGGATAACAAAGGATGGCATAATAGGGTTCCATTTGCAAAAGCAGCATTTAGCAAACGTTTGAGAATTTAACAAAACAGTTAAGTAATTAAACAATATTAATCCAACGCTATACAACATACCCTGTTGTATAGGCCCAACCATTCTGAACAACCACCCCGGCTGCACAGTTCTATCTCCAAACCAGGAATGTACCATTCCAAACCAGGAGCTAATCAAATTATTACTAGTTATAGCATCTTTTACTATGATGAGAGGTGTGAGACTAATCACGAAAGACATTGTTAGACCCGCCCATAACCGCGGGCACGGCTATTCGAATAGTTTTACTCTGATCAGAGGTGTACCACTGTACCCACAAGACACAACCCCACATCATGTCACCATGTGCCTCAATACCACCACGGTATCTCGGAAAGGAGTTGTGACAATACCCCTCGCATAACACAATCCACTGCAGCGCACCTTCCTGGATCATAATCACCCCCTTATAAACAAGGCATGGACTCCCCAGCGACCCCCGTGGGCTTATCTCCGCCACTTCTCAGTCTGGTGCCCCGCAATGAACCATGCTATACAAAAGATAAAGCCGTTGCCCATGCTGGCTTGTGGTTGGCACGATAAATGTTTCACAACCGAAACTCGTGAACCGGTCCTTAATTGTCATGAGCACGACCATCAAAACCATGTGCTCACAACCCACCATTACCAGGTTTTAGTTGGCACATTAATTAATTAACTAATCACGATTGACCATCGTGAACTATCAATAAGCCATCATGAAATAATAGTGAGTCATTAGTTATCCCATAAATGTACTAATGTTTCTAAGCAGGGCTAAGCAATTATATCTAATATCTAGTTGAACCAATATAAATAAAGCTCAACTAGTCAAATTGTAATAACCCAAGGTATCAAGGAATAAGGTAATCAATGTACAAAAGGGCCATAACAAAGAATAGGTCAATTCCACCCAATGACATTCGAAAATAGATGCAATAGTTGAATAGAAACAATAGCTTTAAATAGGATCAACATGCTCAAAGGGTTGTTTGGGATCTGTGTGACTTGCCTTGCTGGCCTTGGAACTCTTCAAACTCTTCTTCCGCGAAAACGGACTCTCCGAAAACGACGGAATCTAAGCAGAAAAGAGCAAAATCACCAAAACAGCACATAAACAAGCATGAACAGTACATGTGGATATTTTTAATGTGTAGATCTCAATTTTAGAAAAATTTAGAGACTTGAACCAACTAAATCGGAGCTAAGATGAATTAGTTATGAATTTTTAAAGATTAAATCGGATTAAAACACTTAAATCGGTTTAAATTGAATTATGACGCAATAATGAATTATTTTTGAAAAGGAAAAGAAGGTTTATTGCGTCAGCGGCTAGGGTTTGGGTGGACCGGCGCATGGGCGGCGGTTCACACGAACGGACGGCCGAGATTGATCCGATCCAAATCGGACGGCCGAGATCGATCGGGTCCACGGCGGCTCACGGGAGAGGATCCCGATGACGTCAGCGGTGACGTCACCGACGGCGGCGGCGGCTCGGCGGGCGGGGACGGCTCGGGCGGCGCATGCTCGCCGGCGAACGGCGACGCGAGGACGCACACGGAGGGCACCAACGGGTAGCGGACGGCACGGCGAACACACCGGCGACCAAAACGACGGCGGAGAGGCAACGGACGACGACGGCGACGAGGAAGGGGCGGCGGCTACCTTCGGGTTGTCAACGGCGACGATGCTCCGGCGGTCTCCGACGGCAGCGAAGGGGCGGACGAGGACGGCGGCGACTTGGCGATGACAACGGCGGCCTTCCCGAGTGACGGCGACGGCTGGAACGACGGCGGCGCACGGCTGGAGCGGCGGCGACGACAGCGAAGCTAGGGCGCACGGCGCTAGGACGACTCCGGCGACGAGAGGCGAAGGCGAGGGTGGCGGCGAGAAGAGAAGAGCACGGGGATCCTTTTAAAGGGGCTCGGAGGCGACGGCGGAGGCCCACGGCGACGGCAACGGCGAAGGAAACTCGCGGCTTGGAAAGAGGGAACCCGATCCGAATCGAACTTGATTCCAACGCTTTCCAAAGCGATTTAGCCGATGATTCCAAAGGAGAAAAGGTAGAGGAGATCCCGGAGATTGTTTCCCCTCAACCAATTCGGCCGGAGAAGGAAAGAGGCGGCCGGATTTGGAAGGGAAACGGCGGCGGCGCGAACTAGGGTTTCGGCAGCGGCGGCGGCTCGGGGAAGACGAACCTGACAGGTGGACCCCACCTGTCAGCGGCAGCGGGCGCGCGCGCGGCAGCGGACTGGGCCGGCTGGGCCGAGGAGAGAGAGAAGAGAGGTTTTGGGCCGACTTTCGGCCCAAAGCCAAAAGAAGACTTTTTAAAACTTTTTCAATTTAAATTATTTCTTAAATGCAATTCCATTTATTAAAAATACTTCCTTAGCTCAAATAAATCCCAGAAAAATCTAGGAATTATAGAATTAAGCAAAGTATTTAATGAAATTTTATCTGGCCCAATTTTATATTGGAATTTATTAATTAAACTTAGATTTTCTTTTCAAGACTTTTAAAATTATTTCTAAAAATTCCATTTAAACAACAATTTATATATTTTGAATTTTCAGGGTGTGACAACCTCTTAGTTGAAGATCAAAACCGATGCAGCTCAACCCGAAAGCAAGAACTCGTCAAAACAAAACGAAGTAAAAGGGTGGCGATGCGCCGAGATTGTATTGAACGCGTGTTAGATTGATTACATGGGGCTCGGGGTCTTTTTATACCTGAGATTACAAAATATGTCCATATCGGACATGACTTTTATCTCTAACAAACTCTAAGATACCATAAGTCTTTACGGCAGACTTTTGCCCAAACATATCTCTAAGGAAATTACATGAAATATCCTAATTAATATATACAATTACCTTCTCAGAACTCTATCCATGCATGGCAATCGTCATGAAGCATATTAACTCAACCCGACAATGTACGCCGTGTCGCGGTGATGTCGTCTTCCGCCAGCCCGTCGACTGCGCCATCGGCCGAGTATGCAGAGGTAAGTATCCATCGGCTGGATCCCCTTATCTCGTGCTGTAGATCAGTTTTTCCTTGTTCTCATCTTGTTTTCTTCTTCTCTATTCTCATCTGCATCTATAGCACTTGTCCAATCTGGTAGCAATTCCAGGTTTGTCACACGAGAACCACTATTTTCTTGGTCCGACCGGCAATCTCGACCCCACTGAATTCATCATCGCTGAAACCAATAGAATCCCCTTTAGATTGGCCAACCCTAACCTAGGGCACTGGAAAAATACCTTCAAGTCTTGGCCATCTCTTGAGAAAACCTCCCCTGAGAAAAGCCGGGCTACGTGCTACAAGTGCGTATCGGCTAGCAAGCAGGTTCACTGGGACGAAATTGGAATCAGCCAAGCACTCGCTCTCACCATAGTGAATTCGGCTAAAGATGAACCCTTGATGGCTGCCGCCACCTATTTCTGGTACAACACCATCAATGCCTTCCTTTTCAACAAAGTCACATCAATGCCTTCCTTTTCAACACCATCAACACCACCCAACTATAATCTACATCACCATGATTACTGGATTAGATGTGACTTCATCGGCTAGTCCTATGAGCCTAAACACCAAGAACCAATTTGACTTCAGGACCAAGAGCATAGGTGGTTGGTCTAGTTATGTGGTAGCATATATGGGCAAAGGACCTGTCACTCCCCGAGAACATGTAGCCTTCCTACTGATGTGGCTTGAGAAATTCCTTTTCTGTGGATCAAGTTGCGGCCCCACAACCAACTGGCAATTTTTTGCCGAAGCCCTAGAATCCAAAAGGCAATTTCCTCTGGGCAAGATCCTTCTCGGCTACCTATATCAAACACTGAACAATGCATCAGCCAAGATTGCTGTTGGCTCAATTGTTGGTGCGGGAGGACCATGGTGGCTACTGCAAACTTGGCTAAATCTGGGAGCCATGAAAGCTGTCAATCGACCATCTGTGACGGAAGCTGAATTTTCAAGATTAGAGCCGATTACAGATGATGATGGAGAAGAGCGTACCCATCGCAGATGTATGACCTATGGAAAGTATGCCTCCACATCAGCCGATGCTGGAGCAAAGTTATTAGCCGAATTGCTCAAGGACTGGTTCTGTAGCTTTTATGAAGGCTTTCAAAAAGATGCTCGGGTTTGGTTCCCTTACGACGACTCAGTAAATCTTGAACTCCCATCAGATTTTAGATTCGAAGATATCAATCATGAGAGATACCAAACGTCCAGAGAAGTTTTCTCAGCTGCTATTAGCCCATGCATCCTTCCTGTCGGCATTCATCAAGGGAGAAACATACAGGTTTCTTATGAATTTTATCACCCAATGAGCTCTGCCAGACAGTTTGGGATGGGACAGCTACCAATCGGCTTGTTCTTTGCCGATACAATCCAATGCCGAGGAGAAATTTCATCAACCCTGATGATGGATCGGCTACTCAACATCCCAGGACCTCCTTTGGGTAGCATTGAGAACATAGAGCTGGCAAAGTTCAGGAACAAAAGCTTCGACACATGGTGGGGAGAATGGAAACAACACATATTCCATCAGTCGGCTTCTATGTACATGACAGATCTGTTTCCTAATGTTGTCCCTCAGGGACATCTTTGCTTTGCCAATTTCGTTTGCATAATTGTTAGCTGACTTAAATCTTGACTGACTTCTCTTTGTCTTGTAGACAACAGAATCTTCTCCTTCACACAAAAGCAATAGTGGCGGGGATATAGAGTATGCTCCAGGCCTCTTGCCAAATGTTGGTGGATTAACTCCTCCAGTCATCGGCTACCATGCCCCCAAGACTTCAAGTCTGCTTCAAGGGCAAATGAGAGAACCAACCGATGTTGGCAGGAAAAGAAAGATCAAGACACCGGCAATTGATCCATCGGCCCTAGATCCCAAGAAGAAGGCCAAGAAGCACAAACCCAAGCCAGCCGATGACTTGCCCACCTTGGATCCATCCATCGAGCAAGCTCTGGATAAAGAAGAGATTGAAGAGGATGTTGATCAAGCTGCAGCCGAAGTAAGTGATATAGAAAAAACTCCATCGGCTTCACCCAAGCGAACTCCTCCAACTCCTTCTGCCCCAGCTCATTTCTCAAGGGTAAACAACTCTCCTTGATTTCCTTTTACAACTATTTTATTCATAGCCGATTGCACATAGATTTTATACTTGCAGAAAATGAAGACTATTGTGAGGAAGAAATCAGCAGCAACAACTCTTAAACCAGCTGTCACGCCCGGAATTTCTATCCAAAATTCCAAACGCTTACATGTGTGTGAACCCTCGTCCAGGAATCAGCCGAGGCACACAATAACAAATTGATAATAGAGTACAATTATTACTCTAATTAATACGCGAATAAAATGTCATTACAGAGGTAGATAGTTCCTCTCAATCAATAAAGATCTAAGCAGCGGAAAATAAAATAAACGGCGCAGACGGCTCCACTCCACAAGCAGCTTGACCAGGGCTACACCTAATCCTCCACACCATCAGCTTCACTATAGAACTCTTCCTCTGATGAATGATTGCAAGGTGATTATATGACATACTCAGCAAGCCACGCAGCAAATATGCAAGTGCACAGGATAACAAAGGATGGCATAATAGGGTTCCATTTGCAAAAGCAGCATTTAGCAAACATTTGAGAATTTAATAAAACAGTTAAGTATTAAACAATATTAATCCAACGCTATACAACATACCCTGTTGTATAGGCCCAACCATTCTGAACAACCATCCCGGCTGCACAGTTCTATCTCCAAATCAGGAATATACCATTCCAAACCAGGAGCTAATCAAATTATTACTAGTTATAGCATCTTCTATTATGGTGAGAAGTGTGAGACTAATCACGAAAGACATTGTTAGACCCGCCCATAACCGCGGGCACGGCTATTTGAATAGTTTTACTCTGATCAGAGGTGTACCACTATACCCACAAGACACAACCCCACATCATGTCACCATGTGCCTCAATACCACCACGGTACCTCGGAAAGGAGTTGTGACATTACCTCTCGTACAACACAATCCACTGCAGCGCACTTTTCCTGGATCATAATCACCCCCTTATAAACAAGGCATGGACTACCCAGCGACCCCCCGTGGGCTTATCTCCGCCACTTCTCAGTCTGGTGCCCCGCAATGAACCATGCTATACAAAAGATAAAGCCGTTGCCCATGCTGGCTTGTGGTTGGCACGGTTAATGTTTCACAACCGAAACTCGTGAACCGGTCCTTAATTGTCATGAGCACGACCATCAAAACCATGTGCTCACAACCCACCATTATCAGGTTTTAGTTGGCACATTAATTAATTAATCAATCACGATTGACCATCGTGAACTATCATTAAGCCATCATTAAATAACAGTGAGTCATAAGTTATCCCAATAGTATGCTAATGTTTCTAAGCATAGCTAAGCAATTATATCTAATATCTAGTTGAACCAATATAAATAAAGCTCAACTAGTCAAATTGTAATAACCCAAGGTATCAAGGAATAAAGTAATCAAGAACAAAAGGGCTATAGCAAACAATAGGTTAATTCCACCCAATGACATTCGAAAATAAATGCAATAGTTGAATAAAAGCAATAGCTTTAAATAGGATCAACATACTCAAAGGGTTGTTTGGGATCTGTGTGACTTGCCTTGCTGGCCTTGGAACTCTTCAAACTCTTCTCCGGCGAAAACGGACTCTCCGGAAACGACGGGATCTAAACAGAAAAGAGCAAAAACACCAAAACAGCACATAAACAAGCATGAACAGTACATGTGGATATTTTTAACATGTAGATCTCATTTTTATAAAAATTTAGAGACTTGAACCAACTAAATCCGAGCTAAGATGAATTAGTTATGAATTTTTGAAGATTAAATCGGATTAAAACACTTATATGGATTTTAATTGAATTATGACGCAATAATGAATTATTTTTGAAAAGAAAAAGGGGAATTATTGCGTCAGCGGCTAGGGTTTCGGTGGACCGGGCGCACGGGCGACGGTTCACGCGAACGGACGGCCGAGATCGATCCATCCAAAACGGACGGCCGAGATCGATCGGGTCCACGGCGGCTCACGGGAGAGGGCGACGATGACGTCGGCGATGACGTCACCATCGGCGGCGGCGGCTCGGCGGCTCGGGCTTGCATGCTCGCCGGCGAACGGCGGCGCGAACGGAAGGCACCAACGGGTAGAGCGCGACGCGGCGAACTCACCGGTGACCAAAGGAGCGGCGGAAGACCAACGGACGGCGACGGCGGCGGTCTTCGGGTCGACGGTGACGGCGGTGCTCCGACGATCTTCGTCGACGGCGAAGCGGCGGACGAGGACGGCGGCGACTTGGCGACCACGACGGCGGTCTTCCCGAGCGACGGCGATGACCGGAACGGCGGCGGCGCACGGCTGGAGCGACGGCGACGACGGCGGCTCAAAGCTACACGGCGCTAGGGCACTACGGACGACGAGAGGCGAAGGCGAAGGTGGCGGCGGGTAGAGGAGAGCTCGGGGGTCCTTTTAAAGGGGCTAGGAGGCGACGGCGAAGGCCCACGGCGACCGGCGACGCGAAGGAAACTTCGGGGTTCGAAGGAAAGAGGCCGATCCGAATCGAACTCGATTCCACGAACTTCCAAAACGAATTAGCCGATGTTTCCAAAGGGGAAAAGGTAGAGGAGATCCCGAGGATCATTTCCCCTCTATCAATTTCACCGGAAACAGAAAGGAACGGCCGGATTTGGAAAGGAACGGCGGCGGCGCGAAACTAGGGTTTCGGGCGGCGGCGGCCGGAGGTTGACGACGACCCTGACAGGTGGGCCCCACCTGTCAGCGGGCGGACGCGCGCGCGCGCGGCGGCGGACTGGGCCGGACTGGGCCAAGGAGAGAGAGAGCGGTTTTGGGCCGACTTTCGCCCCAAAGCCAAAAGAGACTTTTTAAAACCTTTTTCAATTTAAATTATTCATGAAATGCAATTCCATTTATTAAAAATACTTCCTTAGCTCAAATAAATCCCAGAAAAATCTAGGAATTATAGAATTAAGCAAAGTATTTAATGAAATTTTATCTGGCCCCATTTTATATTGGAATTTATTAATTAAAAATTAGATCTTCTCTTCCAGGCTTTTAAAATAAATTCTAAAAATTCCATTTAAACAACAATTTATATATTTTAAATTTTCAGGGTGTGACAAACCTACCCCCCTTAAACAGAATCTCGTCCTCGAGATTCGGAAGAACTGGCGAACAGATGCGGATGAGCTGACTTCAATTCCTCTTCTCGTTCCCAAGTTGATTCTTCTTCAGAGTGATTACTCCATTGGACTTTGCAAAAACGGATAACTCGATTCCTGGTTCTTCTCTCATCTATTTCCAAAATATGGATTGGTTTCTCAACATAGGTCAGATCCTCTTGGACTTCTATCTGTTCAAGATTAGCTTCTTCGGTAGGTACCCTTAAACACTTCTTCAGTTGCGACACATGGAACACATTATGAACTCCTGCCAAAGATTGAGGTAACTCCAACTGATAAGCAACCTCTCCTCTTCTACTGACGATCTTATAAGGTCCCACAAAACGCGGTGCCAATTTTCCTTTGGTGTGAAAACGATGAACTCCTCGAAGAGGCGTGACACGAAGATACACATAATCTCCTTCTTCAAAACTCAAATCTCTGCGGCGATTGTCGGCATAACTCTTATGACGAGACTGAGCCACTCGCAATCTTTCTTGAATGATCTTTACCTTTTCTTCTGCTTCCCTTAGGATATCCGTCCCGAAAACCTGACGTTCTCCCGTTTGATCCCACAAAAGCGGAGTGCGGCACTTCCGACCATACAGTGCTTCGTAAGGAGCCATCTGAAGACTAGCTTGATAACTGTTGTTGTACGAAAATTCTGCATAAGGTAGATTCTTATCCCAACTTCCACCGAAGTCTAAAGCACAGGCTCTCAACATGTCTTCCAAAATCTGATTCACCCTTTCGGTTTGTCCGTCTGTCTGCGGATGATAAGCAGTACTAAAGTTCAGCTTAGAACCCATCTCTTCCTGAAGCTTCTTCCAAAAATTTGAAGTAAACTGACTGCCTCGATCAGACACTATTTTCTTAGGGACGCCATGCAAACACACAATCCTTGCCATGTACAATTCCGCCAACCGACTTCCGGAATAAGTTGTCTTTACTGGGATGAAATGAGCCACTTTGGTAAGTCTGTCGACTATCACCCAAATAGAGTCATGGCCTGATGACGTTCTGGGTAAACCAGTGATGAAATCCATACCGATTTCCTCCCATTTCCATTCAGGAATCTTCAAAGGCTGCAACAAACCGGCGGGTTTCTGATGTTCTGCCTTGACTCGCTGACAAACATCACATACTGCTACGTACTCTGCGATTTCACGCTTCATACTTGCCCACCAAAATCTTTCCTTGAGATCCTGGTACATCTTAGTACTACCAGGGTGAATGGAGTATAAAGTATCATGAGTTTCCTTTAGAATTGCATCTTTTAAATCTTTGTTGTCGGGAACGCAGATTCTCTCACCCAACCATACAGTTCCCTGCTCATCCTCCAAGAAACCGATAGCTTTTCCTCTTCTCATATTCTTCTTGATTTCTAGAATATCAGGATCATTAATTTGAGCTTCTCTAACTTGATCAATTAGAGTGGGCTTCGCTTCTAAGGCTGCAACGAAACCTCTACTGACAATTCCCAAATTTAATCTTTCAAATTCCTTGCATAATTCCAATGGCAACTGTCGTCCTTCCGTAGCATTGCAATAGCCTTTCCTGCTAAGAGCGTCTGCTACAACGTTAGCCTTTCCCGGGTGATAATGAATTCCCATGTCATAATCCTTAATTAATTCCAACCATCTCCGTTGTCTCATGTTCAGATCCGGCTGAGTAAAGATATACTTTAAACTCTTGTGATCGGTGTACACCTCTGTACGAGTACCGAAAAGATAATAACGCCAAATTTTCAACGCATGAACTACTGCAGCTAACTCAAGATCATGAGTAGGGTAGTTCTTCTCATGTGGACGTAACTGACGAGATGCATAGGCAACCACCTTCCCATCTTGCATCAGAACACAACCTAACCCAAGTTTGGATGCATCGCAATACACTTGAAAACCCTTCTTTGGATCAGGTAAAATCAAAATAGGAGCTGATATTAAGCGATTCTTCAACTCTTGAAAACTCTGCTCACATTCTTCTGACCACTTGTACTTCACATCTTTCTGAAGCAGTCGTGTCATGGGCTTAGCAATCTTGGAAAAATTCTCTATAAACCTCCGATAATAACCTGCGAGGCCTAGGAAACTGCGTATCTCTGAAGCTGTCTTTGGTTGTTTCCAGTTGGTTACGGATTCCACATTACTAGGATCGACGGCAACTCCTGCTGAGATGACGTGACCAAGGAACTTCACTTCAGACAACCAAAATTCACACTTGCTAAACTTAGCATACAGTTGATGTTCTCGTAGCTTCTCTAGTGCAAGGCGAAGATGTTCTTCATGCTCTTCTTTGGTTCGAGAGTAGATAAGAATGTCATCAATAAAGACCACCACGAACTTGTCTAGGTATTCCATAAACACCTTATTCATCAAGTTCATGAAGAAAGCAGGGGCATTGGTAAGTCCAAAAGACATAACAGTACATTCAAACAACCCATACCTAGTGGTAAAAGCTGTCTTAGGTATATCTTCCTCTTTGATTCTCAACTGGTGATACCCTGATCGAAGATCTATCTTGGAGAAAACAGTGGCACCTTTAAGCTGATCAAACAAATCATCAATTCTGGGTAGCGGATACTTATTCTTGATAGTCACATCGTTTAATGTACGATAATCCACACACATCCTCTGGGTATGGTCTTTCTTTTCCACAAAAATAACTGGAGCTCCCCATGGTGATGAACTTGGTCTGATGTATCCTTTCTGGAGCAAATCGTCTACTTGCCTCTTGACTTCTGCCAACTCATTGGCTGCCATTCTATAAGGTCTCTTATGGATCGGAGTTGTTCCTGGTACCAAATCTATTCTGAACTCTATATCCCTTTTAGGCGGCATACCAGGTAAATCATCTGGGAACACATCGGGATACTCCCGAACTACAGGAATCTCTTCCAAAGTTATTTGGTTCAGCCTTGACCTTAATGACTCAGAAGACAATGCATGAACAGTTACAACTCGTCCATCATTGCTGGTGAGAGTTACTTTTCTGTTAGCACAGTCTATCACACCTTTATGTCTGGCTAACCAGTCCATCCCTAGGATGACATCAAGATCTTTGGATTCTAACAAGATAAGATTGGCCAGAAATGGTACTCCTTGAATTTCTATTCTGACAGAGGGACTACGTTGCAGAGAGAGTGCTTGATTACTTGGGGTACTAACCATCAAAGGACGTCTAAGATCTTCTACTTCCATCCCATGATTTCCCGCAAAACTCATAGATAAGAATGAATGTGTAGCACCAGAATCGAAAAGCACTGTTGCAGGAACTGAGTTAACAAGGAACGTACCCAAAATCACATCTGGAGCATCCTGAGCTTCTGCAGCAGCGACATGATTGACACGAGCCTTTGGCGCTGGTACGGTAGAGTTGCTCTGGGCAGGGACAACCTTCACGCGTCGGGGCTTCGGACACTTGTCAGCATAATGTCCTGGGTCTCCACAGTTGAAGCACACTACGGGCTTGCTGCCTTGCTCCCTCTTGACAGGCTGTTGCTGTGTTGGAGCTGCAACAGGACGTGGAGCTTGATTGCGGATGTTGTTGCCAGCATTGTTGTTGAAGAACTGACGCTGCGGATGAACAACGGATGAAGAACCTCCCTGTGGCATGGGCTGGGGTCCTAAAGTAAGACGCGGCCTCTGATTATTCCCCTGTCGTACCTTGAATTGAGCAATCCGGCGTTTCTTCTGCTCCATGCGATTGTACTTGTCCTCCTGACGAATAGCCTTATCCACTAACTTCTGGAAATCATGATAATCTCCAGTCATGAGTGGGTAAGAAAGCTCATCATTAAGTCCTTCCAAGAACTTTTCCTGGCGCTCTTCATCATTGCGCACATCTTCCGGAGCATAACGAGCCAGACGATTGAACTCGTGCAGATACTCCGTAACAGAGCGAGATCCCTGAGTGAGCGACCTGAACTCCTTCTTCTTGAGAGACACCACTCCCGATGGTATATGCGTCTTCCGGAAAGCAGCGGTGAATTCAAGCCAAGTGATAGGTTCCGCAGTAGTCCTATTCAGGCGGAAATGATCCCACCATTCAGAGGCAGGGCCATGCAGCTGGTGTGATGCAAATGAGACCTTCTCCTGATCGGTGCACTGAAGCAAATCCAACTTCTTCTCTATGGTATGCAGCCAATCACCAGCTTCAACAGGATTAGTGGTACTAGAGAAAATAGGCGGCCTCACACGAAGAAATTCTGCTAACTTGTTCTGGGGAGGTGCATGGTTATTTCCTTGGTTCTGCTGGTTCTGGAGTTGCTGCATCATCATGTTCATAAGCTGTGCCTGTTGAGCCAGGACTTGGGCAAGAGTTGGGTTCCCTTCACTGTTATTGTTGTTATTGGGGCCATTCTCGTTGCTGCGAGTGTTCACCATCTGGCATGGACAGGGCACAAGAAGAGAAACCGGGGGAAACTACTTAGGACAGAGAATTACTTTAACTTTTATTGATCTTAACTGAGTTTCATTATTACAAAACTGAAGACTCTCACACCACTAAACTCACCAACTCCCTAACACTCAAAAGCAAACAAACGCATGCACTTACATCCCACCACTGATGTAAATCACATGCAAGACCCACACACACAACCAAACTTAAAACAAGCAAACTAACACAACGATCTAAAACAACGACTTAACAAGTCACTCTAATTCTTCCGAGCATCGGAGGTCGATTGAAGGCTCATTCGGCTCGTCTTCATCATCTTGAGTAGCTCCCCACTCAATCTTGGAATGGGTGCGCTTGGATTCTTCCTCTTCATCATCACTTATGTTGACGACCGGAGGATCCGCTAGGGCTGGGGTAACTTCTTTCTCCACCACACGGACCTTTGGCGCCAATTGGTAGCGAGGGACAAATAGGGCTCTCTTCCTTGCGGTAAGACGAATCCTGGCCTTTTGCGGCGGTGTTTCTCCCTTCAATGCGGCTAGTTCCTTCTCCAAACGATCCACCTTGTCCTCTAGCTTGCAAATCTTACCACGATTCCAGTCTTCACGATCTTGACCTGCTAACACAGTCTCCGCACGACTTTCATCCATAGCCCACAGCATCTCAACCAAATGCCTTGTGGTAGCATCATTCTCAATTCCTTCAGTCTCTAGGTAGCTGCCACGGTCACTTCCCTGTGGTTGACGAGGATGGTAGCGATACTCCGTGTCGGCCAACTGATCACTGTAGTGATCGCGGAGCTCTCCTATGGCGATCCTTGCCACCTCCTGACATGCATGGATGTAGTTTCTTCCTCCAGCTTCGAACATCACTGAGAGGATATCTTCACTATTACTGTTCAAAGTGACTTTGACTCGGCACTTCTCTTCATGGCGATCATGAGGAATCTGGGCATAAAAAGGGGCAGTCCCAAATCCTATGACAAAGGACATCGTACGCAACTCCTGAACAAAACCCTCAACACCAAACAGGTACTCAGGCTTGTAGCGCGGCATCTAAAGACAAGTGAAAGGAGGGAGTTAAGACATTTATCCAATTAATAGCACAAGTTTTTGGATTAATTTGAATAAAGTTTAGAAAATCAAAGTAAAAAGGTAAGTAAATAAAATAAACCAAGCTTGCAAGATAAGTTGAAACAGTTGGAAACAAGGTCACAAAATTTGTACTTTTGAATAACAGGTTTCAAAAGAAATAAAAGAAAGTTATAAAATCAACATGCTAACTTTATTTTATTGCAGCAAGATTAAATGAAACAATATTGTAAAACTTTTGCTGATAAAATGAGCCATTAGTACAGTAATAGATGTACAGTACTAATAACACTGGAATAAATTTTGAACGAGAACCAATAAAATAGATTATGAAGTGCAAGTGCCATTAGTTTGGTTTAATTAAAAGAGAAAGGGAGGAGAACAGTTCTACTTTTCCAATATTTTTAGAGGGCTTCTATGGGTAACCATTTGGCATAACCTAGGGTCAAGGAAGCTCTGATACCAACTTGTCACGCCCGGAATTTCTATCCAAAATTCCAAACGCTTACATGTGTGTGAACCCTCGTCCAGGAATCAGCCGAGGCACACAATAACAAATTGATAATAGAGTACAATTATTACTCTAATTAATACGCGAATAAAATGTCATTACAGAGGTAGATAGTTCCTCTCAATCAATAAAGATCTAAGCAGCGGAAAATAAAATAAACGGCGCAGACGGCTCCACTCCACAGGCAGCTTGACCAGGGCTACACCTAATCCTCCACACCATCAGCTTCACTGTAGAACTCTTCCTCTGATGAATGATTGCAAGGTGAGTATATGACATACTCAGCAAGCCACGCAGCAAATATGCAAGTGCACAGGATAACAAAGGATGGCATAATAGGGTTCCATTTGCAAAAGCAGCATTTAGCAAACATTTGAGAATTTAATAAAACAGTTAAGTATTAAACAATATTAATCCAACGCTATACAACATACCCTGTTGTATAGGCCCAACCATTCTGAACAACCATCCCGGCTGCACAGTTCTATCTCCAAACCAGGAATATACCATTCCAAACCAGTAGCTAATCAAATTATTACCAGTTATAGCATCTTCTATTATGGTGAGAAGTGTGAGACTAATCACGAAAGACATTGTTAGACCCGCCCATAACCGCGGGCACGGCTATTCGAATAGTTTTACTCTGATCAGAGGTGTACCACTGTACCCACAAGACACAACCCCACATCATGTCACCATGTGCCTCAATACCACCACGGTACCTCGTACAACACAATCCACTGCAGCGCACCTTTCCTGGATCATAATCACCCCCTTATAAACAAGGCATGGACTCCCCAGCGACCCCCGTGGTCTTATCTCCGCCACTTCTCAGTCTGGTGCCCCGCAATGAACCATGCTATACAAAAGATAAAGCCGTTGCCCACGCTGGCTTGTGGTTGGCACGGTTAATGTTTCACAACCGAAACACGTGAACCGGTCCTTAATTGTCATGAGCACGACCATCAAAACCATGTGCTCACAACCCACCATTATCAGGTTTTAGTTGGCACATTAATTAATTAATCAATCACGATTGACCATCGTGAACTATCGTTAAGCCATCATTAAATAACAGTGAGTCATAAGTTATCCCAATAGTGTGCTAATGTTTCTAAGCATAGCTAAGCAATTATATCTAATATCTAGTTGAACCAATATAAATAAAGCTCAACTAGTCAAATTGTAATAACCCAAGGTATCAAGGAATAAAGTAATCAAGAACAAAAGGGCTATAGCAAACAATAGGTTAATTCCACCCAATGACATTCGAAAATAAATGCAATAGTTGAATAAAAGCAATAGCTTTAAATAGGATCAACATGCTCAAAGGGTTGTTTGGGATCTGTGTGACTTGCCTTGCTGGCCTTGGAACTCTTCAAACTCTTCTCCGGCGAAAACGGACTCTCCGGAAACGACGGGATCTAAACAGAAAAGAGCAAAAACACCAAAACAGCACATAAACAAGCATGAACAGTACATGTGGATATTTTTAACATGTAGATCTCAATTTTAGAAAAATTTAGAGACTTGAACCAACTAAATCCGAGCTAAGATGAATTAGTTATGAATTTTTGAAGATTAAATCGGATTAAAACACTTATATGGATTTTAATTGAATTATGACGCAATAATGAATTATTTTTGAAAAGAAAAAGGGGAATTATTGCGTCAGCGGCTAGGGTTTCGGTGGACCGGGCGCACGGGCGACGGTTCACGCGAACGGACGGCCGAGATCGATCCATCCAAAACGGACGGCCGAGATCGATCGGGTCCACGGCGGCTCACGGGAGAGGGCGACGATGACGTCGGCGATGACGTCACCATCGGCAGCGGCGTCTCGGCGGCTCGGGCTTGCATGCTCGCCGGCGAACGGCGGCGCGAACGGAAGGCACCAACGGGTAGAGCGCGACGCGGCGAACTCACCGGTGACCAAAGGAGCGGCGGAAGACCAACGGACGGCGACGGCGACGAGGTTGAAGCGGCGGCGGTCCTCAGGTCGACGGTGACGGCGGTGCTCTGACGATCTTCGGCGACGGTGAAGCGGCGGACGAGGACGGCGGCGACTTGGCGACCACGACGGCGGTCTTCCCGAGCGACGGCGATGACCGGAACGGCGGTGGCGCACGGCTAGAGCGACGGCGACGACGGCGGCTCAATGCTACACGGCGCTAGGGCACTACGGACGACGAGAGGCGAAGGCGAAGGTGGCGGCGGGTAGAGGAGAGCTCGGGGGTCCTTTTAAAGGGGCTAGCAGGCGACGGCGAAGGCCCACGGCGACCGGCGACGCGAAGGAAACTTCGGGGTTCGAAGGAAAGAGGCCGATCCGAATCGAACTCGATTCCACGAACTTCCAAAACGAATTAGCCGATGTTTCCAAGGGGAAAAAGTAGAGGAGATCCCGAGGATCATTTCCCCTCTATCAATTTCACCGGAAACGGAAAAGAACGGCCGGATTTGGAAAGGAACGGCGGCGGCGCGAAACTAGGGTTTCGGGCGGCGGCGGCCGGAGGTTGACGACGACCCTGACAGGTGGGCCCCACCTGTCAGCGGGCGGACGCGCGCGCGCGTGGCGGCGGACTGGGCCGGACTGGGCCGAGGAGAGAGAGAGCGGTTTTGGGCCGACTTTCGGCCCAAAGCCAAAAGAGACTTTTTAAAACCTTTTTCAATTTAAATTATTCATGAAATGCAATTCCATTTATTAAAAATACTTCCTTAGCTCAAATAAATCCTAGAAAAATCTAGGAATTATAGAATTAAGCAAAGTATTTAATGAAATTTTATCTGGCCCCATTTTATATTGGAATTTATTAATTAAAAATTAGATCTTCTCTTCCAGGCTTTTAAAATAAATTCTAAAAATTCCATTTAAACAACAATTTATATATTTTAAATTTTCAGGGTGTGAAACTCTAATTATAGCCCATATGAACTAACACTTGCTTGTCCTTTCAGCCTCCTCCTCCCCCTTCACCTCCTATACAACAAACATCAAGCGATCGAACTCCATTGGCTACAGGAAGTCATGGTGTTGAGGAAGAAAGGCATCATCACTAGACAATCTAGTGGTCAACTGCGGGTCAATCAGGACTCGGCTACATGAGATCCAATTTCAAATCCCGGATGAGCTAGCCGATGTCGTTACTCCAGCCGTTTATCTCGAGCAACACCAATTCAAGCTGGAGAAAGTCAAGCAAAGATTAGCCGATCGTCGGGAGCGGAAAGATATTGAACCTACAATCCAAATCAATCGGCAGTTAGTGCATGAAGAAAAGTCCAAGCTTGATCTCCTGTTTGAAGGTCCGATCATGTCCAACATCGATCGACTTGAAGAATGTAACGCCGAGCTAGATCTGGAGCAAAAGAAACTAGCCGATCTCCCGAAGGCTATTGAAGAACAGAAGTCAAGATTAAAATCGGCTATCAGAAATGTTGCCGATATGACTAAGTCCTTGAAAATCATCCCTGGAACCGATGCACATGATGCTCAAGCAATCGATGAAGTAGAACAAATCAGACAACGTGCTGTATCGGCAATCCAACGATACTTATCTCAGTGACTTTCTATGTAATAGGACTTAGGAAAATTTTTTTGTAATCGGCTAAGAAATTCTGATACTAATGTGCCGATTAATATGACTTCTTATATTTTTCCCAAAAACTTGTTTAAAAAATTTGCAACTTTTGCGTGTATGTGCCCCCCTAATTTTACAATGACGAAGTGTCACGCCCGGAATTTCTATCCAAAATTCCAAACGCTTACATGTGTGTGAACCCTCGTCCAGGAATCAGCCGAGGCACACAATAACAAATTGATAATAGAGTACAAATATTACTCTAATTAATAAGCGAATAAAATGTCATTACAGAGGTAGATAGTTCCTCTCAATCAATAAAGTTCTAAGCAGCGGAAATTAAATAAACGGCGCAGACGGCTCCACTCCACAGGCAGCTTGACCAAGGCTACACCTAATCCTCCACACCATCAGCCTCATTGTAGAACTCTTCCTCTGATGAATGATTGCAAGGTGAGTATATGACATACTCAGCAAGCCACGCAGCAAATATGCAAGTGCACAGGATAACAAAGGATGGCATAATAGGGTTCCATTTGCAAAAGCAGCATTTGGCAAACATTTGAGAATTTAACAAAACAGTTAAGTAATAATTAAACAATATTAATCCAACGCTATACAACATACCCTGTTGTATAGGCCCAACCATTCTGAACAACCACCCCGGCTGCACAGTTCTATCTCCAAACCAGGAATGTACCATTCCAAACCAGGAGCTAATCAAATTATTACCAGTTATAGCATCTTTTACAATGATGAGAGGTGTGAGACTAATCACGAAAGACATTGTTAGACCCGCCCATAACCGCGGGCACGGCTATTCGAATTGTTTTACTCTGGCCAGAGGTGTACCACTGTACCCACAAGACACAACCCCACATCATGTCACCATGTGCCTCAATACCACCACGGTATCTCGGAAAGGAGTTGTGACAATACCCCTCGCATAACACAATCCACTGCAGCGCACCTTCCTGGATCATAATCACCCCCTTATAAAACAAGGCATGGACTCCCCAGCGACCCCCGTGGGCTTATCTCCGCCACTTCTCAGTCTGGTGCCCCGCAATGAACCATGCTATACAAAAGATAAAGCCGTTGCCCATGCTGGCTTGTGGTTGGCACGATAAATGTTTCACAACCGAAACTCGTGAACCGGTCCTTAATTGTCATGAGCACGACCATCAAAACCATGTGCTCACAACCCACCATTACCAGGTTTTAGTTGGCACATTAATTAATTAACTAATCACGATTGACCATCGTGAACTATCAATAAGCCATCATGAAATAATAGTGAGTCATTAGTTATCCCATAAGTGTACTAATGTTTCTAAGCAGGGCTAAGCAATTATATCTAATATCTAGTTGAACCAATATAAATAAAGCTCAACTAGTCAAATTAATATAACCCAAGGTATCAAGGAATAAGGTAATCAAGTACGAAAGGGCCATAACAAAGAATAGGTCAATTCCACCCAATGACATTCGAAAATAGATGCAATAGTTGAATAGAAACAATAGCTTTAAAGAGGATCAACATGCTCAAAGGGTTGTTTGGGATCTGTGTGACTTGCCTTGCTGGCCTTGGAACTCTTCAAACTCTTCTCCGGCGAAAACGGACTCTCCGGAAACGACGGAATCTAAGCAGAAAAGAGCAAAATCACCAAAACAGCACATAAACAAGCATGAACAGTACATGTAGATATTTTTAATGTGTAGATCTCAATTTTAGAAAAATTTAGAGACTTGAACCAACTAAATCGGAGCTAAGATGAATTTGTTATGAATTTTTAAAGATTAAATCGGATTAAAACACTTAAATCGGTTTAAATTGAATTATGACGCAATAATGAATTATTTTTGAAAAGGAAAAGAAGGATTATTGCGTCAGCGGGCTAGGGTTTGGGTGGACCGGCGCATGGGCGGCGGTTCACACGAACGGACGCCCGAGATTGATCCGATCCAAATCGGATGGCCGAGATCGATCGGTCCACGACCGGCTCACGGGAGAGGATCCCGATGACGTCAACGATGACATCACCGACGACGGCGGCGGCTCGGCGAAGAAGACGGCTCGGGCGGCGGACACTCGCCGGCGAACGGCGGCACCACGGCACCAACGGAGGGCACCAGCACGTAGAGGACAACGCGGCGAACACACCGGTGACCAAAACGGCGGCGGAAAAGGAACGGACGACGACGGCGACGAGAAGGAAGCGGCGGCTACCTTCGGGTTGTCGACGGCGACGAAGCTCCGGCGGTCTCCGACGGCAGCGAAAGAGCGGACGAGAACGGCGACGACTTGGCGACGACGACGGCGGCCTTCCCGAGCGACGGCGACGGCTGGAACGACGGCGGCGCACGGCTGGAGCGGCGGCGGCGAAGGCAAAGCTAGGGCACACGGCGCTAGGGCTACTCCGGCGACGAGAGGCGAAGGCGAGGGCTGCGACGGGTAGAGGAGACACCGGGGATCATTTTAAAGGGGCTTGGAGGCGGCGGCGAAGGCCCACGGCGACGGCAACGGCGAAGGAAACCTTCGGCTTGGAGAGAGGGAAAACCGATCCGAATCGAACTCGATTCCAAAGCTTTCCAAAGCGATTTAACCAAAGATTCCAAAGGAGAAAAGGTAGAGGAGATCTCGGAGATCATTTCCCCTCTATTGATTCGGCCGGAGAAGGAAAGGAGCGGCCGGATTGGAAGGAAACAGCGACGGCGCGAAACTAGGGTTTCGGGCGGCGGCGGCCGAAGGTAGACGACGACTGACGGGTGGGCCCCACCTGTCAGCGACAGCGCGCTCGCGCGGGCGGCTGCGGACTGGGCCGGACTGGGCCGAGGAGAGAGAGAACGGTTTTGGGCCAACTTTCGGCCCAAAGCCAAAAGAAGACTTTTTAAAACCTTTTTCAATTTAAATTATTTCTTAAATGCAATTCCATTTATTACAAATACTTTCTTAGCTCAAATAAATCCCAGAAAAATCTAGGAATTATAGAATTAAGCAAAGTATTTAATGAAATTTTATCTGGCCCAATTTTATATTGGAATTTATTAATTAAAACTAGATCTTCTCTTCAAGACTTTTTAAAATAAATTCTAGAAATTCCATTTAAACAACAATTTATATATTTTGAATTTTCAGGGTGTGACACGAAGGCATTGATAAAATTATAAGTTGAACTAAGGGCGATATAACCATATCGGCCATTGTACATCGGCAAAACACAACCGATTACAATATGAAAACAACTAAGGGCGATATAACCATATCGGCCATTGTACAGCGACAAAACACAATCGATTACAACATAAAAATAGCTAAGGGCGATATAACTATATCGGCCATCTCAAGGCGATGTGAACACATCGGCTATCATGCATCGGCAACACCAGCCGATCATGCATTAACCCAAACTCTTGGGTAATATTTCTTCAAATATTTGCCATTTAATGCTCATCCATAAACTTTCCCATCAAGTCCTTGCAACATGTAAGCTCCTTTGGACACAACTTTATGGATTTGAAATGGCCCTTCCCAATTTGGTGACCACTTACCGAATTTGTTATCTCGAGTTCCTATCGGCAAAATCAATTTCCACACAAGTTCACCTTCCGAAAAAGACTTGGGCACCACTTTCTTGTTGTAATGTCGAGCAACGCATTCCTTATCTTCAGTAACTTTTGCAAGGGCTTTCAATCTTGATTGAACCAAGTCTTCCCTTTCATCGGCCATGAGATTATAATACTCATCGGCTGTCAACTCATTCTGCAACTCCATTCTTCTTGAGCCGATTCTAACTTTCCATGGTAAAACAACCTCATGTCCATAAACAAGCTTATAAGAGGGAACTTGGATCGAACCATGACAAGCCATTCGATAGGACCACAACGCTTTAGCCAATCTAGTATGCCATTGCCGACGATAATCATAAATCTTTCTCTTAATCAACTTGATCAAACTTTTGTTAGATGCCTCGGTCTGCCCATTAGCTTGTGCATAATACGGCGAAGAATTCAACAACTTGATACCCATGCTATCAGCAAACTGAACAAACTCATCGGACACAAAGATTGCGCCTTGATCGGTTGTAATAGTTTGAGGAATGCCAAATCGATATATAATATGCTCCTGAACAAATTGTATAGCATCCCTAGAGTCAACTTTCTTCAAAGGAATCGTCTCTACCCACTTGGTAAAATAATCGGTTGCCACCAATATAATCTTGTGTCCTTTGCTCGATGGTGGATTAATCATACCAATCATATCAATTCCCCAACCTCTGAATGGCCATGGCTTGATAATAGGGTTCATAGCCGATGCTGGTGCCCTTTGAATTGCTCCAAACTTTTGACAATATTGACATCCTTTGTAATATTTGAAACAATCTTCCAACATCGTCGGCCAAAAATATCCTGCACGCTGAAGCAACTACTTCATCTTGTGAGCCGATTGATGAGTTCCACAAATTCCTTCATGTACCTCACCGATTGCAACCTTAGCTTGATCGGCACTCAAACATTTAAGCAACACCTCATCAATCGTCCAATAATAGAGCTCATCATCCAACAAGGTATACTTCAAAGCCTTATAGCGCAATTTCTGAGAAGCCGATTGAGATGGATTCTGCAAATAATGATGCACATCATACCTCCAATCATCGGCTATTATTCTGGCAATTTCTATTTTGACATCCTTGATCATCGACTTATAACCCGATGCCCCTTGGGCCAAATCATTAGCTTCAACATTCTATTCTCGGGACACATGCTTCAAAGTCACCAGCTGAAATTCTTTCATCAACTCTCGGCACTTCTCATTGTAAACCATTAATGTATCATTTTTGCACTCATATTCTCCCGCCAATTGACTGATCACTAGCAAGGAATCACCCATAATTTCAACAGCATCGGCTTCAACTTCCTTGAGTAATTGCAACCCTTTGAGAACTGCTTCATACTCAGCCTGATTGTTGGTCGCATAGGGTTTAATAGTGTGAGCAAACTCAAAACTTGCCCCCTCAGGGGAAATTATAACCAAGCCGATACCACAACCATGAGTGCATATTGACCCATCGAAAAACAAAGTCCAGGACACAATCTCAACCGAGCCGATTGAGTCATTACGATGATCAACAATAAAATCGGCTATAGCTTGCCCCTTAATCGCCTTCGGTGACTCATACCAAAGATCAAATTCCATTGAGGAAAATATCCACTTTCCAACCCTTCCTTTCAAAATCGGAGCCGATAACATGTACTTAACCACATCGGCCTTGCATATTACAGTGCATTCATTGGACAATAGATAATGCCTTAACCTTGTACAGGAAAAATACAAGCACAAGCACAATTTCTCCACAAGAGAATATCTCGTTTCTGCATCCAAGAGCCGACGACTTAAATAGAACACAAGTCTCAATTTCCTCTCGAGCTCCTGAATCAAGACCTAGCCGATTGACTTCTCACCGGCTGATAGATATAATCGAAAATGTATCCCCTTTTGTGGAGGAATCAAAACTGGAGGAGAGCTAAGATATTCTTTAATACTATCCAAAGCCTTTTGCTGTTCTGCCCCCCAAGTAAATTTTTGATCGGCTTTCAATCTCAACAATGGTGTAAAAGGTTCTAATCTCCCAGACAAATTAGAGATAAACCTTCGAACAAAATTTATCTTGCCGATCATCTTCTGTAATTCTGTCTTGTCTTCCGGAGGTTGAATCTTCTTGATCGCATTAATACTCCTCTGAGTTATTTCAATTCCCCTTTCATGTACAAGAAATCCTCCTACTCCTCTCAAAAACCTTCCTTAAATCGGCTATGTGGTCCTCTATTTCCTTGGACATAACAACCACATCATCAATATAGACTTCAACCAACCAGCCAATTAGATCATGGTATATATAATTCATAGCCCGTTGATATGTAGCTCCAGCACTTTTTAGGCCGAAAGTCATCACAACCCACTCAAACAAGCCGATTGCACCAGGACACCTAAAAGCTGTCTTATGAATATCTTCTTCGGCCATAAAGATCTGATTGTACCCTGCATTACTATCCATAAAACTCAATATCTTGTGCCCTGAAGCAGCATCAACCAGCTGATCGGCTACTGGCATTGGATACTCATCCTTTGGGGTAGCTTTGTTTAAATCTCGGAAATCGATGCACACCCTGACCTTGCCGTTTTTCTTGATAACTGGAACTATGTTGGAAACCTATTCAGCATATCGGCAAGGACGAATAAAACCAGCATCATACAAACGTTTAACCTCAGCCTTAATAGGTTCGAGCATATCGGCTTTGCATCTTCTCGTGGCTGCTGGTACGGTCTAACCCCCGGTTTGATAGGTAGCCGATGTTCAACAATTGATCGGCTGAGTCCTGGCATCTCATAATACTCCCAAGCAAAGCAATCTCTGTATTCTTTTAAGAGCTCTATCATCTTGATTCTAAATTCCGGAGACAAGTTCTTACCGATAAATGTCGGCCTTGGTCTATCACCCGGACCTATATCAACTTCTTCCAAATCATCGGCCGACATGAAACCCTGTCTTTGCTTGTCATCGAGATCATCTACTGTGTCCTTGGTGTAGACGTTTGAACCCTCCACGACGCCCTCAAAATAATAACTTGGGCTCTCCATCTTCAATCGGTTGTATATCACAATCGGACACTTTCTAGACAAGCAATCAATACCGTCCATCTCCCAAAGAGCTAAATCGGCACTGGCAACATTAACTGACCTGTCGGCTGGCACGATCTCAATCTTGTCACCTTGCCATTGAATCAAGCATTGATGCATGGTTGAAGGAATGCAACAATTAGCATGAATCCAATCCCTTCCAAGCAACAAGCTGTAAGAACCCTTCCCATCGATGACAAAAAACGTTGTAGGGACGGTTTTGCTGCCGACTGACAACTCCACATTTAAAACCCCTTTGGTTTCTGATGGATTGCCACCAAAGTCCTTGAGAGCCATGTTCATCTTGATGAGATCTTCAGCATTTCTGCCCAGCTTCCTAAATGTAGCATATGGCATCAAATTCACAACAGCCCCACCATCAACCATCATCTTGGACATCGGCTTCCCATTGACATAGCCGTTAATGTATAACGGCTTAAGGTGCCAATTCTCTGTCTCTTCTGGCTTATCAAAAACCGCTTGCTCTGGTGACAAAACCAACCTAGCAGAAGCTTCTTCAACTTCATCAACATCGGCTTGTTTGGCTCCGAATTCCGCAGGTAACATCAAAACCATGTTAACCGATGTAGTCACAACACTCTTCCCCTTAGCCAATCTTTTTGCTTCATCGGCCATAGCAGCTGGATTCTTAACACGCCACTTCTGCCTTAGCTTTGTCTTCTTCAGCCGATGGTTGATCTCTTGCTCAACCTCCTGAAAGTGCTCCCTGTTCCTCAACCTTTGAACCCTTCTCTTCTGATTCTTTGTAAAAATACCAGAAGGACACCATTGAGTTTTCCTGCCCTCATCGTCCTCTTGGTCACGATCTTGGTTCACTGGGCCCAATCTTTGATGAACAGGAACCCTTGTTTTCTTCAGCCGATTGCTTCTATTGTATGATCGGCTTGAACTTTCTGCAACATTGCTGCATCCAGGACAATCTTCGATAGATGGCAGCCTCATACCTTCTTTCCAGCAAAATCTGAAAAACTCATAGTCCCAATGAGGGTCAAAACCGCCATCATCTTCTTCATAATACCTCTCCTGTTGCTGCTTGTCATATTTCCTCTGATACTTGTTAATAATTCTAGCTGAATTCATCTGAAAACCTCGAGTTTTCCCTCCATCAGCTATTCGACCAGCTGTATGTACCATATTGACGGGAAATGGATTGCCATCAACCTTCACCGGCTTCTTGGAATCGTCAAATTTTATTTTTGCTCCCTCAACAGCCGCCTGAATCTGCTGTCTAAAGACTTTGCAATCGTTAGTAGAATGAGACCCAGAGTTGTGCCACTTGCAATACCTTCTCTTGCCCAATTCCTCAGCCGATGGTATGATGTGACCAACAGGAAGTTGAATTTGTTTTTCCCGAAGTAACAGATCAAAAATCTTATCAGCCTTGGTAATGTCAAAGTCATACCTCTCTTCTTTTCCAGAATTCTTTATCCATTGGCATGGTATAACTGTCGACGTTTGATGTCGTGATTCCGGTATTTGCATAGTGTGGGGATCGTTGGTACTAGGATATATGCGAGACTAAGGTAAAAGAGACGGAGACAGGGATTTTTATACAGGTTCGGCCCCCTGAGATGTCAAGTAATAACCCTACATCCTGTTGGCCGAAGCCGGTATTGCTCTTATTCACCATAATCACACCAGTACAATATTTGGTGTAGCCTATCTAACTGTTGTCGACATGGCGGTCTGAAGGTCTGATTCGTAGTCGACAACAGGGTAGTCTTCCTCCTTGAATTCGTGCCCGGCGAGATCAGAGATAGCGCTTTCGTCTCTCCTGACAATATCCGGAGACACCGTAGGGGACTAGCCGTGCTTATCCTTGAAGTCAATATCCGGCGTCTTGTCTTGGCGTATGTTGGCTTGTATGTTATTCTGTCTATGTTGATTGTGGTGGGTCTCGATTGTCCTCCTAGGGGGCCTTATATTTATACCCATAGGTGTTCCCTTGTCCAAGTAGATCTAGGGAAACCAATATGGATACAATCCGAGTAGTCCTTATCGTTTCCATGTAGAACTCTGGTTGTCCTTCCTTATCCGGAACTCCTCCTATATTCGAAGTCAGTTTCCGTATAAGACATGGTATGTGGTGAGTCCTGCCAAGATTTAATCAACTACTATTAGGTATATGGTATCCATAACCCTGACAATAACCTTCTTGCCTCTGACCCACTAGGCTGCTACTACTTCAGGATCATCATCATCATCATCGGATCCATACATGTAAGGATAGACATGATTGATCTTCTTAAAATTCTTCTTAGCCTCTGCAAACCTCTGTTCATGTAGAGTGACCTTCTATGCAAGATGTGATAGACTATCAAACTCCTGGGATGACAATTTCTCCTTGATTGGAGCTATCAGACCCTGAAAAGCCAAATCGGCTAACTGGGGCATCAGTCAAACTCAAGCTATAGCACCTATTCCTCATCTCTCTGAACCTCTGAATATAATCTTGCACAGGTTCATCATGCCTTTGTCTAATCGCTGTTAGATTGGACAATTTTATCTCATGAACCCCACTACAAAAGTAGCTATGAAATCGTTTCTCCAAATCGGCCCAACTGTTGATTGAATTGTACGGCAAAGAAGAAAACCAAGTAAAAGCCGATCCGAATAAAGACAAAGGAAACAGCCTGACCCTCAAGGCGTCAACAGCCGATGCCTCACCACAGTGAGCTAAGAATCGGCTGACATGTTCATAAGTTGAGACATTATCTTGCCCTGAGAATTTTGAAAAATCTGGAACTTGTATCGGTTAGGCAGCTGAACCCTCTCAAACCACTCAGGGTATGGATGCCGATATAAGTTTCCAGTGTCCTTCGGCTTAAGCCCGAATTGCTTCCTCATCACATCTGCAATCAAATCGACCCTTGGTCTCTGCTGAGGCACCCCCTACGTTTGTTGTGGTACATGCTCGAATTGATTGAACTGAGGAGCAAACTAGGGCTGAGCTGATCCTCGTTGCTGATACTGAACCTGTGGCAATGGAGGCTGTTATTGGTAATTCAAATTGCCCCCTTGATAATTCTGAAAGTTTGGCTATATGCTGCGCACCAAATGTTCGGGGATAATTTGAGGTATCACCGATTGATCTGGTTGCACATTTTGAACCAAATGCTCAGAGACAACTTGAGTTGTGACATGCCGCCTCGGCTGATTATAAGGCGTCCTCAACCGAGCCGATGCATTTAGCAAACTTTGCTGCTGAATCGGCTGAGCAATCTGCTGCCTTGGTGGCGTATGCTGAATCGGCTGTTGCTGTACTGGGTCGACAGTAGGCTGAGTCGGTAAAAACATAGCAGCACCCTATTCCTGAGTCAGCCGATTAACATTTTGACTGGCATGCTGCGGCTGCTCTCTTGTCAACAACCGAGGGTTGGTCAGTTGTCTTGATGCCGATGATGGTGCAGCAGGTGCAGGAACTGACACTGGTGCTGTCGATTGAGGTGGTGGCATATTGGAGGTACTCGGCTGATTGTCTGTGACCAAGGGCCTATAATTTGGGAACATGCCCCCTAGTAAATAGACTGGTCCTGTGGCCTGATACTTAGCTATCGAACCATCAACCATTGACTTCACCATGTTTGATAAGTTATTGACTAACACTCCAGATTGATTGATCAAAGCATGTTGCACGGCGTAGTCAATCCGATCTTGGAAATTATTAAACTACAGTTGTGCTGTATTGCCATCTGGACCAAGATCCTCAACTTGCACCCCCTGAGAACGGTCACCGTTATCTCCTGAGCCCTCTACAGCGCCTTTACCGCCTGATTCAGTTGTACCAGCTGAAACTTGTTGTACTTCTCCATCCTTAGAAGAACCTGTCCCAGGAACATCAGCAACTAGTTTTACCTTATACTTCTGAACAACTGTTCCCTTGCGGGTCTCCATGAATGAGTTCAATAACTGGTGTTGTGTTTGCTGCCTCATTAGATCGAGCTCCTTCTTTTGTTCCGGTGTTAGTTTGTCTATAGTGACAGGAACAATGTTTCCCTCATGAACTTCAAACCCACCAGGCTTTGGAATATTAGTCTTGGTGATGCGAACCCGCTAGGGTTTGTGGCCCGATCTTTCGATGAGAGGTAAGGGATAACTCGATTAGATGAAGACGACGTTCACGGCCCGAGTACAACTGTCCAAAGACGCTGCGCCTTAGCAACCGATACACCGTCTCCAATGGTCGCCGCGAACTTGTGGTGCGCGTCAACCCGGCCACGAGGGCACTCGTCCTGCAAGCAATCGAAGAACAAGCAAGAACAAGTAGGACAAGCACTGAAATTGCTAGCTAAAGATGAAAGTTTCACTATCAAACACAATATGGTGGGGTTCCGATTACAGGCAGACGGGCGGTTTAGCCAACACGCGCGCTGCGAGCTGGTAGCAAGAAGCTATCTCTATCATCAAAACCCGCCTGTTCTTGGCGGCGACTAGAGGTATAAAAAGAGGGGAAGAACAACCATAGGGTCGTGCTCCAACCCTAGGACGCGCCCCTAATGGGCCCAACTTGGATACACAGCCCATTGGGCCAAAAGAGGTGACGCAGCACCATGGACAGAAAATAGTCGGGAGTAAAATGACAATTGCGGCCGCTCCAGAACAGATATGGACATGTGGCTGGATCCATTTGAAAGTAGACTTGATAAGCTTTCCATGAAGTACTTGCACGCCCAAATCGGAGTTCGCATGAAGTCGTGGCGGCCGTCAGAAGTTGGCGCTGCCCTGCAGTCCGAATCCACCCCGCGCGAATCCTCTTCCCTTTGGATCCTCTCCATCGTTCCTGAGTAAAACACGAGTGCACGCGTCTCCGGGGTATAAAGACGAGGAATATGAACTCAAGAAAGAACTCACCTGATAATTTAGTTGACGTGCACGAGCGCGGGTAATAGGACCATCATGCTGTACATGGGGGGACGTGGATGTATCGATGGTGTTGATGTCCTCATCACTTGGGAGGGACCTCCGACTTGCCAGCCGAAGATGGTGACGGTGGTGGTTTTTCAGCCATGAGAGAATGTTGTTACAACTACGAATTATGAGTCGTCGCAGACGCTAGGATATAGCAACGAAGCGAAATATATTGTAACACTGATTTATTTGGTCACTACAACAGAAATATTCCGCAGCAACAATTGGTGCAACGCGCATGCATATTGAAATTTTTGAGGTAGCAAACAATCATTAGTCTTGTAGCCCATTGAAATAACGAGTACATAATTATGACGATACATTGTAACTTGTCGATTCATCCATTCAACAATAAAATGTCCATAAACCCTATATTGTTCTATAAACCCTCTATTCTTTGTTCCCATGTCCACCAATCTTTGAGTCTTAATGTGCCGCCCGAGATTGAATGTCCTGCTGAAGACAAACATGGTTTGAACTGCATGATAGCAATAGGTTGGGCTGGATTGTGAAATGTCAATGCAAAAATTAACTTTCATACTAGTTGCTTCCTTTTGCTTGCTCGCGTTAAAGCACCAGATAGTAGTTGTTTAGAGGAAATATATTTCGCTGCTGTCCCTTTCCCAGCATTTTCAGTAAACGAACTCTTTGTAACCTTGGAAACTCTATATTTGCATGTAGTAGGGTCCATATTTTCTTTGTTTGCAGTGACATTGCTTGTTGGGATATTCTGATTTTTAAAGTTTGTTAAACAATGACAGATGTAATTCAATATTATTACTTGTATGATTGGTCTAGTTCGTTACCTGCTTCGTAGGTGGCCGATTTTCTTTCTCTGATGTGATAACACTTTTTGGGTCAATCTGTGTTATGGAGTATGTCGAACATTGTTAGATGTAGTCATGTAATTCAATGTTAGATGTAGTTAAATGCACAAAACCGTGATGACTGAATTATTTGTTCAATTCTTTACCTCATTCGTTGTTTCTGGTGTGTGCACTGGTCTTTCTTGAGTGTGCAAGGCTGTTGCATCAGAATTATTCACATTGCTCCGATCTGCTTCTTCGTTGGAAGTGTTTGAATCAAGGTTAGCCTAGGTATTAAAAAAATGTCTGGTCAGAGATTAGCAGTAATATATATATCATCAATCACTAAGGATACGTGTTCACCAAACTCTCAAGAAGCTTGATATAACCATTAAATTCATTACCAATTCTCTATGATTTTATACTAAAATCCACATTTTCAATTGTAATAGCCATTTTTTCAAGTGCAAATAATGTATTATGAACAGAGCATGTACACATATTCACCTTATGCACACAATATGAATGTATTACCCCCGGTGTCAATGGTTTTTTACTCTGCTCCAACATCATTGTTTGAATCTCCTTCATCAATTCATCCTTGAGAGAGGCTTTAAGTTCTTCCTGATTTTTCGTGTTCCTTGCAAGTTGATCCTTTAATCTCTGAACCTCACGAGCTTGTTCTTCCACAGTCTCCTGAAGTTGGTGTTTTGTTGGTTTCCCAAAGTATCCATAGCCACGTTTCTGTGTTGATTTTGTTGCTGTTGTTTCCTTGTATGCTTAAGATTATGGCCTTGCACTAGATAATTCTCATCAACATAGGAACGAGGGGTTGAAATATAAGCAATTTGATCATTAGAAATAGCCCCAAGAACTTTTGCTATGCGAGTAACCAGAGAAGTACACTCAACAGGAGCAGTGAATCTTATACTCTTTAACCATTGCCTAATTATACATTTCACTGGGGCAACGTTAATCTTCCTAACCATGGCAAACATGATAATTAATTCATCCTCTCTTATAGGTCTAAGATTACCTCTAGGAAACAAAGTCATAGCAATCCATTTGTGCATAAACCTAAGTGTAGGATTATGGATATCATTCGTTCTAGGTTTCTTGGAAATTGGAGCACCAGAAATGTCTTCCCAAAATCTGTTTTTCTCGAACCCGGAAATTCCATTCCGAAGATCGATTTTACAGGAATCGTGAAAACAAAGAAGTGTACTTAATCCTTTCCATGTAAGTGTGTATTCTTTACAGAAAAAGTGAAAAGAAATTCCATCTTCTATTTCTTTCAAAGTACACAGGAATTGCAAAGTGAGCAAATGAGAACCAGGCTCATCTACTACAGCAAATCTCTGCCATCCAACAGCTTTCCAAATAGTACAAAAATCAGTATGCATACCTATCTTTTTCAGCAGCTCCGGATCATAAGCCCGCGTGTAAGCAAACACCCGGTCTTTCAGCATGAAGTAGGGTTGCCATTCACGGTCACCGACAAGGTCGAGGTTGGCGTCGTTCAAGAGGCGTGGTGGGACGTCAGCATTCTCCACGAGACGTCGGCAGATGAACGAGTGCTAGATTTGTCATGATGACATGATGGAGAGTCGGACCCCTTCTTGAACAAGCGGGACAGTCGTCTCTTCATTCTGCACAAATGAGCAAGAACATACTAACTCGGCGGGGGTTAGAATAGCAAGATTTTTACCCGCCGGTTAGCTTCACCAAGGCAGCTTGTGTATGCAACTAAATGCTAGAATTTTGAGGCAAACTTGCAAAGCTTGAATGAATTTTGAGAGCAAAGTTTTAGGGAGGGGAGAAAATGAGTTGAAATGGGGTGGATTTCCCTCTCCCGGTCAGCTGGCTTATATAGGGCAACCACAACGGTCAAAATTGACATGTGAGCCCCATTAGCTGTTGCACTACCAAAAGTGGCATGTGACCGTTGCCTGGCCGGTTGGTTCGGCCGAACCCCTGGTGAGCCCAACCGACCCCACTTTTGGCCATTGGAATCCAATGGCAGTATGGTTATGGCACAACGAATTTTCGATGAAAATTTTATTTTATTTTGCTCAAAATCCAAATCTAAATGCAACTTTAGAAATTTGAACATGCATTGATGCAAAAAATATCAAATTGATAGAAATAAATATGAAGATACATACCAATTTACCTGTTGGCGAGGGCCACATGTTTTTGGATCTGACGAGCAAGACTATACCTCCTTCGGTTTAGTTTGCGGCTTTTCCACCCATCTCCGGAGGTGATGAAGCGGGCGTCTTTTGCTTCACTCGCCACACCTTCTTCATCTTTGGTGTGGACAATGGCTTTCCCTGAGTCGTTTCCTCTGACTTCTTAGCATGTGTACTGGATTTTGCTAGTGTCTTCCAATAACGGGTCCTGGGAACGGGTGCTCCCTTTTCCAGCAAGTTTTGCATGAACCTTACCAGGTTATCTGTCTTGGGTGGCTCCACTTCGACCACTTGGATATTCTGCGGGTTTGGCCCATATTTTATCCTCACCATGGAGCATTGCTCTGTCCTCGGTTGAAACTCAAACTTCTCCTTCCCGTTGATACGGAGACCGATACTTCCCGCCTCCACATAAATGTTGGCGTCTGCGGTGCTAAGGAACGAAGCCCCAAGATGGTGTTTCCTTATCGGAATTCATGTCCAACACCACGAAGTCAACCGGAATGAAGAAGTCCTGTATCTTCACCGGTACATCTTCCACTATCCCAGCTGGGTAATGAACCGTTGAATCGGCCAGTTGTAGGCGCATCGGTGTTGGTGCCAATACCGTGAAGTAGAGTTTATCGAAGACATCCTTGGGCATGACGCTCATGCTTGCTCCAAGGACACAGAGAGCTTGGTCGAATCTTTGTGTCCCGATCAAGCAGGTGATCGTGGGACACCCCGGATCATTCTTCTTTTCCGGGAGTTTGTGGAGTATGACATTGTTGCACTCCTCTGTTAGCTTGACTACCTCAGTTGTTGGTAGTGGCCTTTTGTTGTTGAGGATATCCTTCAGATACCATGCATATGTAGGCACATGCATTGCATCCAACAACGGCACGTTGATATGGATTTTATGGATCACCTCGAGCAAACTGCTCGTCCATCGATGGTTTCTTGTATCTCTGAGGGAATGGCAGCAGTCTTGTGTCGCAATATTCCTGCAGCGCAGTCCTCTCCGGCTGAACCTCTTCATCAGGCGTGTTGTTAGATGGTGCTTCCTGAGTGTTACTGTTGTTGCCAGCTCCTGCAAGGTTAGGATACGGCGGATCGCAAGTGCACTTACCTCCCCTCGTCGTGATCGCCTTAACATTTTCAACAGAGGGTTCGGTTGCCCCGGAATCCTCCCAGATTCATTAGCAGGTCCTAGAGCAGCTAATTGTGATAGCTGGGTTTCAATCATTTTATTAAAACTAAGCTAGTTTTGAAATGCAGAAGCGAAGCCATCTAGCTTGACATTTATATTTTCCAAGGTCTTGTCATTGGCAGCCAGCTTTTTGCTAAGAGCATCTGTGGTTTTGGCTTGCGCGAAAAATCCTTCAAGGTAGGGTGGTTAGAAAAATTACCGTTATTTTTACCTCCATGGAAATATGGGCATGGCTGGTTCCACCCCTAACCTCCTTGTGGACGGAACCCGTTGTTGTTGTTGTTGCCCATGTACATCGCCTCTTCACGGGTTTCTGGGCAGTCGTTTCCAGAATGACCCATGCCACCGCAGACTTCACATGTAACGTGTGAGTCTAAGGCCTTGACGGTGCCTTGGGGTCTTTTCTCATGATCGTCCAAGCATTTCATGAGGTGGTCTAGCTTTGCAGTGAGCACTTTTGTCTCCTTGACGGTGTGCATTCCTCGCTAACAGGTCTGGAGTCGTTCTTCGCTCCAGCCCATTTTGGATACCATCTTCTCGATCAGATCGACAGTTCCTCTGACCGTCTTAGAGAAGAAGGCTCCTCCAGCTGCCGCGTCTAGGTGATCGCGGGACGTGGGAGTGAGTCCATTATAGAAATTCTGCAGGATCAGCTAGTCGTCCATCCCATGATGAGGATAGGCAGCCACATACTCATGTAGTCGTTCCCACGCCTCGGGAATAGACTCGTCTCTCGTCTGCTGGAAGCTTCAAATTAATCCGCCTAGGGTGTTTCTTCTTGCCCACTGGGAAGAACTTAGATAGAAATGTCGTTGAGCATTTGTCCCAGGTGTTGATTGTAGCACGATTGGCATAGAACCACTATTCGCTTCCCCAAGGAGAGAAAATGGAAATAGTCGGAGCCTGACAGTGTCAGGACTGATGCCCTTCATCATGTACGTGCTGCAGATCTCTAGGAACTATTGCAGGTGTGCACTGGCATCCTCAATTGGCTTGCCACGGAACGGGCTAGACTGCGCCATCGTGATGAGGCTGGACACCAAATCGTTCCACGTCTCCCATGTTGATCTGTGGCCCAATAGCCACTTTGTCAGCGGAGGGAGCAGCGAACTCTTAGAGGGTCTTGTCAGCCATAGTCTTGAAAGTTGGTGGCGCGGGAATGGCTGGTATACATAGTATACATACATTCTAGTTAACTGATATACTACCTAATACCCTCTATTCGATGCCCTCCTGGTACTTCGAGAAGCCATCCCTGATTGCCGAGTTTCTTACGACAACCTGTCATGACCATCCAACCGGGGCTAAATACAGAGGAGTACCATCCCTAGGAAATTAACTTAGGACTATATACATGTGCGGAGGAATACCTGTACTGAGCTATCACCATCAGCGACCAACCTCGCTCCCACATCATATAACCCCAAATAATGATATCCAGTAATCTAAACACCATACTTAAATTACCAAATACTACTCTAATATCATCGTCATGGCATTAGAGTCATCGTATGCACGATCATTATAGCCACACCATTGCATTTACTAGATAAGCTAGCATCATAATTAATATAACTCGGATATATAGTAAAGCTGGTATTCATATACTCGGAAAGTAATAGTAGCATAAAGAAGAATATTCTAAATAAAGTACAAGTCTTGCAAAAGAAGGAAAAGCTATTAGAGCCATACCAGAACTCTTCCGAAGACTCCGAGGACTGAAGATTCTATTCTATTTCTATTCCACTATACTCTAGAGACTATACTAAGCTTGAGAGATGTAAGAAGCTTCTTGCTTGAGGTGTGTGTTGAAATGGAGAGAGTGATGCCCTTATATAGCCTCCCAATGACGGTTGTGATGGTTGGAATGGTTGGAATGGTTTTGAAAACATTGTACCCTCTGTTCCCTCTTGGAGAGTTCTCTTTAGGAATGATCTCTCCCTTTTAGTTCATAGAGTTAAAAATTCTGAGAGAGATACTTTGTTGCAGTGGTTAAATTGTTTGTAATTTCTTTATTTGTTGTAATATAAAAACGAGCTTTCATTTTTGCGGGTTATATTTAAATAATCAATCGATTCATAACCGCCTTTCGAGCACAACCAATATATATTAGAACCCCGTGGGGGCTTCCCCTACCGTGGATCTTTCAAAAAAAAAAACCCCTCCAACTGTCATTGGGGACTAATCCACACCGTCTAGGCAAAGCCCTAGATCGGATGGTGCTAAGGAGGGTTCGGCTGAACCCGAGATTCGGCCGAACCAGGGGCCGGCCCAATCCAGCCCATTTTCGGCTGGTGGCCTCCTTGACTTCTTCTCTCCGCAAACTTGTGATTTTTGGGTTGTTTTGGTCATGTCAACTTGGTGCTTTCAGCCCACTTGTGAAAATGTACGAATTACCCCCCAAACTATCGCAGTCGTCCGAATTACGCCCCTAAACCACAAAACCGGACATTCTTCACCCCCAACCATGCAAACGGGACGAATTACCCCCTTTGACTCAATCCACGGTGGTTTTGGTCTACGTGGTGTACGCGTGGCAGTCCAGTCAGCATTGTATTTATAAAAAATTATGGGACCCACCTGTCATACCCTCTTCCACTATTCCTCTCTCTCTCTTCCTCTCTCTTCTCTCTCTCACTCTTTGTCTCAGTCTTCTCCTCTCTCTCTCTCTCATGTGCACCTCAGTCTTCCCCTCTCTCTCACGCGCACGGCAGCAGGGGCGGGCGGCGCGGCGGCGGCGCACACCCACGCGGACGAGGGCCGAAGGCAGCTGCGAGGATGGCGGCATGGCCGAGACGCGCACCGCGGTGAGGACTGTAGCACACACAGCACGGTGGGGCGAGGCGTGAGGAGGCGATGCGACAGCTGCAGCACACGGGCACGCGGAGTGACGGCGTGCGGACGGGGCTCGAGGCGCCGCCGCCGCCGACCTGCTTGTGCTTGTACATGTCGCGTCCCAAATCGACTCTAAAATACATCCTCGAAATTGTGCATAGAATAAGTAAAATCCATGTGAAAGCCTCCAACAATTAAAATGTGCAAAGTTAAAAGTCAAATAAGGCTTGGAGGATTTTTGTATATTTCCTAAAAGCCTAAAATGCGTAAATAAATTTTAGTGGAATTTTCAGAGCACAAATAATAATTAAGAAGAAATAAACAAAGTTAAAAAGGTTTTATAAAAAGAAAAATCCCTAAAAGTCCTTTCCCCCCCCCCCTTCCTCTCTTGGGCCGGCTCGGCCCAGCTCCCTCCCTCTCTCTCTCCTCTCCCCCGCGGCCCATCGGCCTTCCCCCGCGCGCGCGTCGCTGACGGGCGGGCCCGCCCGCCACCCTCGCTGACGGGTGGGGCCCACCCGTCATCCCCTACCTCGCGCCGCGCCCGCCGCGTCGCCCGTGCCCTAGCGCCGCCGCCGCCGCGGATTCCGCCGCATCCCGCCGCCCCCGCGCGCAATAAAGAGGGGGAAATCACTCCCCGTGATTCCCTCCCTCTTTCCCCCCACTTTTCCCTCTCTCTCTCTCTCGGATTCGTTTGGAAATCCTCCCGCAAACTTCGCCGGCGTCATTGATGGAGCCGAGATCGCCGCGCCGGTTTCCTTCCCCTCCGGCCGCCCTCTCTCACTCCCAACACTATTTAAGCACTCCCCGTGCCTCCCTCCTCCGTTTCCGACCCTTGCCGCTTTCTCTCCCCGTCGGAATCGAGCTCGCGCCGTCGTCCTCTCTCTCCGCCGTCGCCGCCGAGCTTCGGTTCGCCGCCGTCGTCGCCCCGGACCTCCTCCCGCTTCGGCATCGCCTCCTTCGGCTTCGCCGCGTCCCCGTCAACCTCGTCCACCCCTTCGTTTCGCCCGCCGACCGCCGGAACGCCGCCGTCCTCGTCGACCCGAGCCGCGCCGCTGCCTCTCTCCGCTTCGGTCGCCGTTCCCGTCGTCGCCGTCGACCCGGGGTGAGCCGAGGACCGCCATTTCGTTTCCCCCTTCCCTCCCCTCTCTCGGGCGCCGCTCCGCCGCGCCGATGGCCGCCGCCGGCGACCATCGGGGCGCGGGCGCGCCGCCTCCCGTCGGTCGTGCCGGCGAGGCCGCCTTCGGGCGCGCCCCGCGGCTGCCATGTGGGAGCTGGCCGTCAGCCGCCCGCGTCCTCGGGTGCGGCTGACGCGTGGGACCCACGGCGCCGGCCGGCGCAAGCCGCGTGCACCCGGTCCACCGTGGACCGTGAGGCTGCCGCGTGGGCCCCACTCCCGTGGACCCGGTCCGCGCGCCCCTCCCCTCGGCTGACGCAATAAATCCGATTTTAAATTAAAATTTAAATGAAGAAATTCGTAAATATCCATTTAAAGAGCATATAAACTTCAAATGGCCATATCTTGGCCATTTGAACTCGGAATTGGACCGTTCAAGTCTCTAATTTTTCCTTAAGAAGTCAAGAACCCATTTTTGTGCTTTGTTTCTGCTTGTTATATGGAGTTTATTAGAGTAAAAGCCTTTTCTTTTCCGTTGGTCGTGTAGACGCTGCAGCTTCGGAAGATCCGCTCTTCGTGGAAGTTGAAGCCGGCGTTTGGGAAAGCGAGCAAGGCAAGTCACATCATCTTTGAACATATTGAATCCCAGTTTATAAAATTATGTTGATTTAAATTATTGCATTATCGCTTTATTTAAATTCCCGCGTTATCACTGTTTTATTTAGCCATGCCTATTTACCTTTGTTATGACCTTAATATTGTTATTGTTATTATTTCCTTGTTCACCCTAGAATAAACAAAACCCCAACTAGTGGACACTCTACTCACGGTACCACTAGTATGATTTTAGGTAGATGCTTCGCTATTTAATTAGGTAACATTAGGCGGTTTTACAACTCTAGACTTTGGGATATTCATATCACCTGGACACTCTGGAATTGTTGGATCATTATGGAATTGGATTCACACCTCCCCCCCTCTATTCAAAATCCCCAAAAATGGTTTTAGGCTGGGCTCGGGGTGCATGGTTTTGATAGTAGCACCTCGGCCATATAAGGACCGGTCTTCGGGCCTCTGTTGCAAAGCACTACCGTACTTCCACATGTCTAGTGGGTAAGGCTTAGTTTGTGGCTCAGTATAGTTATAAACAAAAGTACACGGATGGAGGTGGATGAAGTCGGGGGTCCCTTTTCTTTTCCGTTGGTCGTGTAGACGCTGCAGCTTCGGAAGATCCGCTCTTCGTGGAAGTTGAAGCCGGCGTTTGGGAAAGCGAGCAAGGCAAGTCACATCATCTTTGAACATATTGAATCCCAGTTTATAAAATTATGTTGATTTAAATTATTGCATTATCGCTTTATTTAAATTCCCGCGTTATCACTGTTTTATTTAGCCATGCCTATTTACCTTTGTTATGACCTTAATATTGTTATTGTTATTATTTCCTTGTTCACCCTAGAATAAACAAAACCCCAACTAGTGGACACTCTACTCATGGTACCACTAGTATGATTTTAGGTAGATGCTTCGCTATTTAATTAGGTAACATTAGGCGGTTTTACAACTCTAGACTTTGGGATATTCATATCACCTGGACACTCTGGAATTGTTGGATCATTGTGGAATTGGATTCACACCTCCCCCCCTCTATTCAAAATCCCCAAAAATGGTTTTAGGCTGGGCTCGGGGTGCATGGTTTTGATAGTAGCACCTCGGCCATATAAGGACCGGTCTTCGGGCCTCTGTTGCAAAGCACTACCGTACTTCCACATGTCTAGTGGGTAAGGCTTAGTTTGTGGCTCAGTCTAGTTATAAACAAAAGTACACGGATGGAGGTGGATGAAGTCGGGGGTCGATGGACATTCTCCAGGGCAAATGAAGGCTACACGAGCTGCGGCCCGGTAGTCGAGATGTCATGGCACAGGGCCGGTGTCCTGCTGCTAGGGGCTCAGTCCTGCCTGCCTGTCCCGGGTGTTCCGGCCGTAGGTGGGATTGGGTCGGTACTCTTGTCTATGGCTAGGATGGGTTGGAAACTATGTCACGTCTTCCGTCTGTATACCGTGGTGGTATGTGGCACGTGGTTACACGTGAGGAAGATGTGTCTTGTGGGTAAAGATGTACACCTCTGATCGTGAGGAAGATGACTGGTTTCGTCTTGGAGCTGCGGGGCATGTGCGTTGCCCTGGGGTATCCACATGGAGTGGACTACCAGGCCAGGCCGCTTCCGGAGCAGGAGGGTGACGATGCAGAGCCCCACGCTGCTTGGGAGGTCACTGCAGTGATCCTCGCTGGCTCTCCCGAGCGGACTTCGCTGACAGTCACCGCGGGTGGAGACTCCTTCCCCGCCGCTTGCCAGAGCGCCGCTCTCCTCGCCATCGGCACTCTTCACCAGCGCTACCCGGACGAGTTGCAGCACTCGCCCTACCGCTACCACCCTCGTCGCGGAGGAGCCCGCGACCACGCCACCTTCCGGGATGCTAGCTCGGAGGATGACGCTACCATCGTGCACTTGGCGCGCATGGTGGAGGCGTACGACGCGGCTCGTATCGACTTCCATCAGATGGTGCGCCGTGGGATGGTCGAGAACAACCTGAAGATCCTGGAGCTGCGTCAGGAGAACCTGCAGCTCAAGAAGGACCTGGACGCAGTGGAGGCGCAGCTGCATCAGCTCAAGATCGCCCAGGGAGAGATCTGCCGCCCCAAGCGTCGCCGCGTCTGCCGCAGCCAGAAGATCACCGCCCGCAAGAGCACCTCCAGGCCCGAGCTGGTTCGTCAGTCCCTGGCGTGGACCTGCTTTGTCGAGACCCCTCGTGCCGAGCCCGCGCCCGTGGTTCCCCAGGAGGGGGAAGCCTCCGGCGTTGGTAGCACGGAGGATGCGCTGTTGCTCACCTTCCGTCCTGGCCCGTCGCAGCAGTAGACGAGCAGTTAGTAGGCTTGCGCGTGTGTTCTTTCTCGTTTGTCTTCTTGTTGGGTTGTGTGGGGCACGGTTATGCCGGTGTGTGGTGTAACTGTGTCGGAGCCTGTCTTTATTTTATTCGCCTAAGCAACTTGAACTTTAATGAACCCATTTAATAGCAGTAATAAATTTAAGAATTATGGTAGTCGTGGGTGGTTAGCTTTAATTGTCAGCTCTCTCTGTTTGCTGGTTCTGTGTGGGGTTTTCAGATGGTGATGACCAGGAGAAGTGCTAACACCGGTGATGGCAACCAACCTGAAGGCAGCAACCACAACCATCAGGGCAACCCACCTCCACCTCCTCCTCCGCCTCCACCACCACCACCAGATACCAACGCCATTCTCACCCAAATCCTCGCACAGCAGGCCAACATGATGACTGCTTTCCTCCACAACCTCCAAAATCCACCACAACAGAATGCTCCACCACCACCTCCCCAACACTCTAAACTCGCCGAGTTCCTCCGCATCCGCCCACCTACCTTCTCTAGCTCCAACAACCCCGTGGATGCGTTGGATTGGTTGCATGCCGTGGGGAAAATATAGACACTGTGCAGTGCAGCGATGAGGAGAAAGTCGTCTTCGCCGCCCACCAGCTGCAGGGGCCCGCATCTCTATGGTGGGACCATTTCCAGGCTACGCAGCCAGAGGGACAGCCTATTACATGGGCTCGCTTCACCGCCGCTTTCCGAAGAACCCATGTGCCCGCCGGAGTCGTGGCCCTTAAGAAAAGGGAATTCCGAGAGTTGAAGCAAGGCAACCGCTCCGTGATGGAGTATTTGCACGAGTTCAACAACCTGGCCCGTTACGCTCCGGAGGATGTACGGGAAGATGAGGAAAAGCAGGAGAAGTTCTTGGCAGGAATGGACCCTGAGCTGTCCGTCCGTCTAGTCTCCGGGGACTATCCGGATTTTCAACGTCTGGTGGACAAGAGCATCCGCTTGGAAGCCAAGCACAAGGAACTGGAGTCGCACAAGCGTCGCTTGGCGAATTTCCGCAATCAGCAGGGTGCTAACCAAATGGTCCGCTACACCAATCCCTATCCAGGGGGATCCTCCTCGCAGCAGCAACAACAGCAGCAGCAACCTCGCTCCGCGCCCCGACCTCAATTCGTGGTGCGCGTCCCACAGCCGCAGCAACAGCAGAGTCAGCAAGGGACTCGTGCGCCCCGTCCTCCTACGCCAACTATGCAACCTGGTCAAGGCCGCAGGGACGCTTCAGGTCCGCAGCGTCTGTGCTTCAATTGCTTCGAGCCCGGGCACTTTGCGGATAAATGCCCGAAGCCGAGGCGACAGCAAGGCCAAGCGCCTCCCCGCTCCAACAACGGTGGTAAGGACGTCATTCGGGGTCGTGTGAACCATGTGACGGCCGAGGACGTGCTGACAACTCCAGACGTCATCGTTGGTACGTTCCTCATTCATTCCATCCCTGCTACCATTTTGTTCGACTCTGGAGCTTCCCACTCGTTTATATCTGTGCCATTCGTGGGGAGAAATCAGTTGGGGGTAGAAAGGCTTAGGAACCCTCTGCTCATCACCACCCCCGGAGGGGTTATGACAGCAAAGTATTATAGCCCTGCCGTCCCTATAGAAATTCAGGGGATTCCTTTTCCCTCGGATCTGATTCTGCTAGACACCAAGAACTTGGATGTGATCCTTGGGATGAATTGGTTGGCTCAATTCCAAGGAGTAGTGGATTGCGCGAGACGCACTGTCACTCTGTACCGAGGGCCGGAACAACCGGTTGTTTTCTTTGCACCCCCAACCTCAGTCAGAAGTTCGGAACTTCATCAGATAGGACTGTCAGAAATCCCCATCGTCAGAGAGTTCGGAGACGTGTTTTCGGAAGAACTACCTGGTATGCCGCCTAAGCGAGAGATTGAGTTCCAGATAGATCTTGCTCCAGGAACCACTCCTCTGTACAAGCGACCCTACCGTATGGCAGCAAATGAACTGGCCGAAGTCAAGAAACAGTTGGAAGAGCTGAAAGAAAAGGGGTATATACGTCCGAGTACTTCCCCCTGGGGTGCTCCTGTGATTTTTGTGGAGAAGAAAGACAAGACGAAGAGGATGTGCGTTGACTACAGAGCTCTCAATGAAGTCACCATCAAAAACAAGTACCCTCTTCCCCGGATCGATGATCTGTTCGATCAGCTTAAAGGTGCCACTGTATTCTCCAAGATCGATCTTCGTTCTGGATATCACCAGTTGCGTATCCGTGAAGAAGATATCCCGAAGACCGCATTCACCACACGATACGGACTGTATGAATTCACGGTGATGTCGTTCGGTTTAACCAATGCTCCTGCCTTCTTCATGAACTTAATGAACAAAGTGTTCATGGAATACTTGGATAAGTTTGTTGTGGTTTTCATTGATGACATTCTGATATACTCACAATCAGAGGAAGACCATCAGCACCATCTCCGTCTGGTATTGGGAAAGCTGCGGGAACATCAATTGTATGCCAAACTTAGCAAGTGTGAGTTCTGGTTGTCCGAAGTCAAATTCTTAGGGCACGTGATATCTGCTAAAGGAGTTGCTGTGGACCCCGAAACAGTGACCGCCGTCACCGATTGGAAGCAACCCAAGACAGTCACTCAAGTTCGCAGTTTCTTAGGTTTGGCAGGATACTACCGAAGGTTCATCGAGAACATCTCCAAAATCGCTCGACCCATGACACAGTTGTTGAAGAAAGAAGAGAAATTTGTGTGGAGCCCGCAATGCGAGAAGGCGTTTCAAACTCTCAAAGAAAAGCTGGTTTCCTCGCCGGTGTTAATCTTGCCGGATACTCGCAAGGATTTCATGGTGTATTGTGACGCTTCGCGCCAAGGATTGGGGTGCGTGCTCATGCAGGATGGTCATGTGGTGGCCTATGCCTCACGCCAGCTACGGCCTCATGAAGGCAACTACCCTACCCATGATTTGGAGTTAGCCGCGGTGGTTCATGCTCTAAAAATCTGGCGGCACTATCTCATTGGGAATCGCTGTGAAATATATACTGATCATAAGAGTTTGAAATACATCTTCACTCAGTCGGACCTGAATCTTCGGCAAAGGAGATGGTTAGAACTCATCAAGGATTATGATGTGGGAATTCACTATCATCCTGGTAAGGCCAACGTGGTTGCCGACGCTCTAAGTCGAAAAAGCCATTGCAACACTCTTAACGTCCGTGGCATTCCACCCGAACTTAATCAACAGATGGAAGCCCTGAACCTAAGCATAGTTAGTCGCGGATTCTTGGCTGCGCTGGAAGCCAAGCCCACCTTGCTCGATCAAATCCGCGAGGCTCAGAAGAATGATCCAGACATGCATGGACTCCTCAAGAATATGAAACAGGGTAAAGCCGCTGGTTTCACAGAGGATGAACACGGAACCCTATGGAACGGAACTCGAGTATGCGTTCCAGATAACAGAGAACTTAAACAGTTGATACTTCAGGAAGCTCACGAAAGTCCTTATTCCATCCACCCTGGCAGCACGAAGATGTACTTAGACTTGAAGGATAAATACTGGTGGGTTAGTATGAAGCGGGAAATTGCAGAGTTCGTGGCCCTTTGTGATGTGTGCCAGCGTGTCAAGGCAGAGCACCAACGACCGGCCGGACTTCTCCAACCTCTCCAAGTACCTGAATGGAAATGGGATGAAATTGGGATGGATTTCATCACCGGACTTCCAAAGACCCAAGGTGGATATGATTCCATATGGGTAGTGGTGGATCGATTAACCAAGGTAGCTCGATTCATTCCTGTGAAGACCACCTATGGAGGGAACAAACTAGCCGAGCTCTACTTCGCTAGGATCGTGAGTCTCCATGGCGTTCCCAAGAAAATCGTATCTGATAGGGGAAGCCAATTCACCTCTCACTTTTGGAAGAAGCTCCAAGAAGAGCTGGGTACCCGATTAAACTTCAGCACCGCGTATCACCCGCAGACAGATGGGCAGACCGAGCGTCTAAATCAGATCCTAGAAGATATGCTTCGCGCATGTGTCCTGGATTTCGGGAAGACCTGGGATAAGAGTCTCCCCTATGCCGAGTTCTCCTACAACAACAGCTATCAAGCCAGCATACAAATGGCACCTTATGAAGCGTTGTATGGGCGCAAATGCCGGACACCGCTAATGTGGGATCAAGTTGGGGAAAGCCAAGTGTTCGGGACTGATATCCTGAGAGAAGCTGAAGCTAAAGTCAGAACCATTCGGGATAATCTAAAGGTGGCACAGTCCCGGCAGAAAAGTTACGCAGATAACCGTCGCCGTGACCTGGAATTCGCAGTGGACGATTTTGTATATCTTCGGGTCACGCCACTGCGAGGTGTACACAGGTTTCGGACAAAAGGGAAGCTCGCACCTCGGTATGTGGGTCCTTTCCGTATCGTTGCTCGACGCGGAGAAGTCGCTTACCAATTGGAGCTGCCCGCCTCCTTGGGCAACGTGCATGATGTGTTCCATGTGTCGCAACTCAAGAAATGTCTTCGGGTGCCGTCCGAGCAGACTGACCCAGAGCAAATTGAAGTTCGCGAAGACTTGACCTACGTGGAGAGGCCAGTGAAAATTCTGGACACCATGGAGCGCAGGACCAGGAACCGGGTAATCCGTTTTTGCAAGGTCCAGTGGAGCAACCACGCCGAAGAAGAAGCTACCTGGGAGCGCGAAGACGAGCTGAAGGCAGCCCATCCTGATCTCTTCGCCTGTTCTTCCGAATCTCGAGGTCGAGATTCCGTTTAAGGGGGGTAGGTTTGTCGCGTCCCAAATCGACTTTAAAATACATCCTCGAAATTGTGCATAGAATAAGTAAAATCCATGTGAAAGCCTCCAACAATTAAAATGTGCAAAGCTAAAAGTCAAATAAGGCTTGGAGGATTTTTGTATATTTCCTAAAAGCCTAAAATGCGTAAATAAATTTTAGTGGAATTTTCAGAGCACAAATAATAATTAAGAAGAAATAAACAAAGTTAAAAAGGTTTTATAAAAAGAAAAATCCCTAAAAGTCCTTTCCCCCCCCCTTCCTCTCTTGGGCCGGCTCGGCCCAGCTCCCTCCCTCTCTCTCTCCTCTCCCCCGCGGCCCATCGGCCTTCCCCCGCACGCGCGTCGCTGACGGGCGGGCCCGCCCGCCACCCTCGCTGACGGGTGGGGCCCACCCGTCATCCCCTACCTCGCGCCGCGCCCGCCGCGTCGCCCGTGCCCTAGCGCCGCCGCCGCCGCGGATTCCGCCGCATCCCGCCGCCCCCGCGCGCAATAAAGAGGGGGAAATCACTCCCCGTGATTCCCTCCCTCTTTCCCCCCACTTTTCCCTCTCTCTCTCTCTCGGATTCGTTTGGAAATACTCCCGCAAACTTCGCCGGCGTCATTGATGGAGCCGAGATCGCCGCGCCGGTTTCCTTCCCCTCCGGCCGCCCTCTCTCACTCCCAACACTATTTAAGCACTCCCCGTGCCTCCCTCCTCCGTTTCCGACCCTTGCCGCTTTCTCTCCCCGTCGGAATCGAGCTCGCGCCGTCGTCCTCTCTCTCCGCCGTCGCCGCCGAGCTTCGGTTCGCCGCCGTCATCGCCCCGGACCTCCTCCCGCTTCGGCATCGCCTCCTTCGGCTTCGCCGCGTCCCCGTCGACCTCGTCCACCCCTTCGTTTCGCCCGCCGACCGCCGGAACGCCGCCGTCCTCGTCGACCCGAGCTGCGCCGCCGCCTCTCTCCACTTCGGTCGCCGTTCCCGTCGTCGCCGTCGACCCGGGGTGAGCCGAGGACCGCCATTTCGTTTCCCCCTTCCCTCCCCTCTCTCGGGCGCCGCTCCGCCACGCCGATGGCCGATGGCGCGCGGTGCGAGCGACAACGACACGCGGTGCGAGCGACGGCACGGGGCGCGAAGTGGCACGGCAGTAGCGATGGCGACGCCTCTCCTCGAGTTCCTCCGCGGGATCGACAAGCCGCCGAGTAAGCTCGAGCTCCTGCATGCGGGATCGACGAGCCACCACCACGAGTTGGGCCCGCTGGAGACGCCGACGACGACGTGGAACTCGGTGTGGATGGGGCGGCGCGTCGAGGAGGATGAGCGCGCGGGGCAGAGGGAGGTCGAGGCCTCGAGCCTACGGCCACGTGCGTGCCGCCGTGCGCACCGCAGCGTCGTGCATGCCACCATCCTTGCCGCTGCCTCCGGCCCCTGTCCGCGTGCGCGCGCATCGTAGAGCCGTGCGTGCCGCCATCCTCGCCGCCGTGTGTGCCTCGGCCACGCCGCAGTCCTCGCTGCCGCCTCCGGCCCCGTCCGCGTGCGTGCACACCGCCGGCAGCCGCCCCGCCTGCTGCTGTGCGCGTGAGAGAGAGAAGAGAGAGAGGAAGTGGAAGAGGATATGATAGGTGGGTCCCATATTTTTTAATAAATAGAATGTTGACTTGACTGCTACGTGTACGTCATGTAGACCAAAACCACCGCGGATTGGGTCGAGGGGGGTAATTCAGCCGGTTTATATAGTTGGGGGTGAAGAATATCTGGTTTTGTGGTTCGGGGGGTAATTCGGACGACCACAATAGTTCAAGGGGGTAATTCGTACTTTTTCCTTTTGTATTTATTCTCTGCAAGAGGTTAGTAATCCTAGTACTAGTGGAATATATATTATTTTGACTCAAATATGCATTGTAAGCACAACTAGTTCTCCTTTATTTAGGTAACATTGACAAGCGAAACTGATCAACACCGTGCGAATCCTCTCCCCTTTTGATCATATCCATCATTTCTAAGTAAAACAATAGTGCATGTGTCTCTAGGGTATAAATAAGATGAACATGGACTCAAGAATGAATAGTTTACTAGATGTGCACGAGTGCAGGTAATAGAACCAAAAAGTTGTACTTGCGTAGACGTGGATGTATCTATGGTGTTGATGTCCTCATCACCAAATAGGTACCGGATTTTCCGGCCAGCACACGTCAATCTGCACAAATGAGGAGAGTAATCGGTGCCAGTTACACAACCGACGCATACAATAACCTATAGGTGCCTGTTATAAACAAGAACTGACACCTATATGCTATTATAGGTGTTGGTTTTTGGACCTAGATGCCATCTGATTGTACTCATAGGAGTTGGTTCTTGTCAACAACCGGCACCAATAATACCATAAAGGTGTCGATTCTCAGTTGACCTCGACACGTGCCAGCCACTATAGGTGACAGTTAGTAACAAGAACCTACACCTATATTGGTATTTATTATGATTACGGAATAATCTGCAAGCACATAGAAACCATTGTAGCTTTCACCCAAGAGTATAAAAGGAATTGTATCCACAGGAAACGTGTGTACATAATCTAAGAACAAGATTCTTTCAAGGACAACTAAATGGTAGGCTTGCGATAGAGATGATTCCTATGGGTTAATGTACTTAATTTAAGTTAACGCAAAACTCTATCAATTGCTTCAGGCACAGGCTTACCCCTGATCTGCCAAATAGACATTGGCCTACAGCTCTATGATGTACCCGAACATGGAGGATTACAAAGAACAGACAAGGCTATCACCACATGTCGCCTACCTATACAACCCATGGAGCACACAACAAACAAAGGTAATCTCCAGCCTAGACACCACATCTATGATATTAATTACTACCCTAATCTCGGATCCACGACTGTAGAAAATTAAGGTACTCTACCTAAGCAGAGCAATGAACCCGCAATGATGAGAATATACCTTGCTGTTGATGAAAAAATCGAACACACCGGCCTAGGAAATCTGCTTAGCTCCTGTGTAGGTCCAAAGATTAATGAGATGCGGGCGTGCCAGTCAGTTTAATCCTGCAACTGACAAGATTTGCATATAATAGATCAAACAGCCGATCGGCTAACAAGCCGATGGAGTAGTTCCAGCCGATAGTTGATAATAGTCGATGCCGATACCAGCCGATAGCGATAGTGTTTAAGCAATCGGCTATATGTCCAATGTAGATAATGATATAAAGGCAATCGGGTGATGATAATATAATATAGCAATATAATCTAGTAGAAACCAATCGGCTAACAATATGAAATAGTAGAACAAATATTGATTCGAAGGTTAAAGCACACATCGGCTGGAGGTCCGATGTCATAAAATCCACAAGATTAGATTAAACAGTGAAACCTTTGTTGCGATCGGCTAAACCCAACTTGTATGTAATCCTTATAAGCCGATGCAATGTCCAGATAACTTATCGGCTAGCACCCCGATAAAACATTAGCATGAACCTATCGGCTTAACAAGACTTATATTATCAACAACAATCTATTAGGTCAAACCTAACCTATGCAGCACGAGATTGTATATGATAATCTAATGCTCGATGAGCTGATAGATCTATCTAATGTGATGGATATAACAAATCTATTTATAACATCATTGTGATTGTAGAGATATATCGGCTATGACAGAAGATCAGACCTAACCGAGACAGTTCCAACTAAACCGATGCGTCTCTAAACAAAATGCAATTAGAGATAGAATTGAGATATCAGGTAGGCAAATATATCAACCAAACCAGAGCGATCCAAGAGATCGAAGCGATGCAGCCTTGAACAACACCAATGTAGCTGACAGAATCACCAGAGCCCGACAGAACGTAGAACTTACCCCTTCGCTGGAGATCGAAAGCCAATGCAACCCTGCGTCAGGTGCCCAAGTTTCGCCGGAAGATAAGTAAAAACCTCCGGGAAGAGGGTGGTGATGCGCCGAGAGTATTATTGATTGAGATTGATAGATTAAAATGACCCTGGGTGTACATATTTATACCCATAGGGAGATACTAGTCCTTGTCGGACAAGAAAGAAACTAAAAAGGAAAAGATAAAGTCCTTATCGGACACTAAACACACTTTCCTAAAGATAAAAGGAAACTAACAAACTATGCCTAATTAATAGATAACTGTCATGTCGCATCCTTCTTGAACTCGAACTCTTCTAGATAAGCTTCCTTTGATTGATCCGACTCCACCAAGAACACGACATCGTGGCGACTTGACTCCCATCGGCTGATTCTAGAGTTTTGAAGCCGATACTGACTCTGAACCGATGGTAACTTTGGGTTTACCAAATTTCACTGTTAACACATGCCCCCCAGTTTTGGAGTATGAGAATTCATGCTTCAAAATTTCTTGTCTTGATAACTCCAAAACCGATCTTCCTTTGCTTCGTGCAATCGGCTTTCATGAGCCGATATTGTTTGCATCAGATAAGCTAGACTGTCAAACTCGTGGCAAAAGAATCTATCTCTGATAGGTGCTGACAATCCTTGGAATGCAAGATCCGCTAGCTGTTCATCTCTTAGGCTCAAACTATAACATCGGCTGCGGACATTACGGAATCTCTGAATATATTCCATAGCCAATTCTCCTTCTTGCAGCTCAACTGATATTAAGTCTGAAAGCTTCAACTCGCTGACTCCAGCAAAGAAGTAGTCATGAAATTGCTTCTCAAGATCGGCCCATCCTTGGATATAATTTGATGGTAGCGATGAAAACCATGTGAAAGCCGATCCAGTCAGGGACAATGGAAAAAATCTAACTTTCAGAGCTTCTTCAGCCGATGCCTCCCCATATTGTGCTAAGAATCGGCTGATGTGTTCCATTGTAGATATATCATCTTGCCCTAAAAATTTAGAGAATATATCATCTTGCCCTAAAAATTTAGAGAAGTCTGGAACCTTGTATCGGTATGGCAATGGAATCCTATCAAACCACTCAGGCTATGGCAGCCGATACACAGAAGTATGTTCCTTAGGTTTGATTCCAAACTGCTCCTCTATTATCTTTGCAATTCTATCGACCCAATCTTCTATATTCTGATATCTTTGAGATTCTTCTGGCCGATACTGTTGATATAGCTCATCATGCTGACATTGATGTGCCTGCCCCCCAAGCCGATGCTGTTGTTGTTCTTCAATCTGCCCCCCGAGCTGGCTTTTCTGACTAATTAACTCATCAACTGTTACCTTGATCAAATGTTGTAATGTAACCGCCACAACTCAGATTGATCAAACAATGCGCGATGAACTACTTCATCAACTGTATCTAGACGTATTTCAACTATCGGCTTGGGGAATCGAGTCTTCTGAGTTGGCCCTTCTGGTGTCACGATGAAACATTGAAGACAACGCATTTGAAAATTAGCTACAAACTTCTCCATCTGTTGCCTTTGTTCCTCCGTTAAATTCTCCACTGTGACCATGATCTTGGCATTGACTTCTTTTTTAGACATGTGGATATAAAATTCGTGGTCCCACTAGGCGTGCCAATCTGTGTTGATGAAAAAATCGAACACACCGGCCTAGGAGATCTGCTTAGCTCCAGTGCAGGCCCAAAGATTGATGACATGCTGGCGTGCCAGTCAGTTTAATCCTGCAACTGACAAGATTTGCAAATAATAGATCAAATAGCCGATCGGCTGACAAGCCGATGGAGTAGTTCCAGCCGATAGTCGATAGTAGCCGATGCCGATACCAGCCGATAGCGATAGGGTTTAAACAATCGGCTATATATCCAATGTAGATAATAATATAAAGGCAATCGGCTGATGATAATATAATATAGCAATATAATCCAGTAGAAACCAATCGGCTAACAATATGAAATAGTAGAACAAATATTGATCCGAAGGTTAAAGCACACATCGGCTGGAGGTTCGATGTCATAAAATCCACAAGATTAGATTAAACAGTGAAACCTTTGTTGTGATCGGCTAAACCCAACTTGTATGTAATCCTTATAAGCCGATGCAACGTCCAGATAACTTATCGGCTAGCACCCTGATAAAACATTAGCATGAACCTATCGGCTTAACAAGACTTATGTTATCAATAACAATCTAGTAGGTCGAAACTAACCGATGCAGCACGAGATTGTATATGATAATCTAATACTCGATGAGCCGATAGATCTATCTAATATGATGGATATAACAAATCTATTTATAAAAGCATTGTGATTGTAGAGATATATCGGCTAAGACAGAAGATCAGACCTAACCGAGACAGTTCCAACTAAACCGATGCGTCTCTAAACACAATGCAATTAGAGATAGAATTGAGATATCAGGTAGGCAAATATATCAACCAAACCAGAGCGATCCAAGAGATCGAAGCGATGCAGCCTTGAACAACACCAATGTAGCCGACAGATTCACCAGAGCTCGACAGAACGTAGGACTTACCCCTTCGCTGGAGATCGAAAGCCGATGCAGCCCTGCGTCAGGTGCCCAAGTTTCACCGGAAGATAAGTAAAAACCTCAAGGAAGAGGGTGGCGTTGCGCCGAGAGTATTATTGATCGAGATTGATAGATTACAATGACCCCGGGTGTACATATTTATACCCATAGGGAGATACTAGTCCTTGTCGGACAAGAAAGAAACTAAAAAGGAAAAGATAAAGTCCTTATCGGACACTAAACACACTTTCCTAAAGATAAAAGGAAACTAACAAACTATGCCTAATTAATAGATAACTGTCATGTCGCATCCTTCTTGAACTCGAACTCTTCTAGATAAGCTTCCTTTGATTGATCCGACTCCACCAAGAACACGACATCGTGGCGACTTGACTCCCATCGGCTGATTCTAGAGCTTTGAAGCCGATACTGACTCTAAACCAATGGTAACTTTGGGCTTACCAAATTTCACTGTTAACACTTGCTTATATAAGAAGAGTAAATAAGCATCCATCAAGGTACAAGATCAGAAAGAGTGTCCGGAGAGAACTCTGACATTTGGGATATTTCTTTCAGACCTTCCCCTCACTCTCTTCCTATATTCTAACTCTAGTATAGAGTAGCCTAAATGTGTAAGTGAGTTGTACTCCACTTGTTGTGTTGTGGTTAGAGTGAGATCTTCTCCACCTATTATAGCCCTCCTATGACAATTTTTTTTTGACTGGAGCCCTCCTATGACAATTGGAAGGTCGGTAACTGCCGGGAATCAAGCATAACCGCCTTTGGGGAGTCATCATGAGCCTACATGTTACAGCAAATATGATGTGACCATGACTACTGTTGATACAACCGTCGCTCACATCAAGATCAAGTTGACCAAGTGCTAGAATCTGATTCGGCCACCTGCGACATTGCTGAATTCAAACGGCCACCAAATCTGTATACGAGCTTCGTTTTTGGCCCGTGAGAACTTGATGGAAAGATCACGGAGTCCTTTTTCCAACGGATCAAGCCTAATCTCCGAATTCCATTTCGTTTGGCCGCAATCACAGAAACAAGGTGTTGCGTCACCTATAATAGGCCTATGGGACCTCGGCCCAAGTGCGGCCGATATGGGGTGGGCCCCAACTAGGTGGAGCACAACCCTAGGCACCCCTATGTCGTCCTCCCACCTCCATAAATAGCTAGGTACCCCTTCAGGGTTTCTTCGGTTTTGTTTAGATTAAAGTTTAGCTTCGCTACTTTGCCGTGTAATCCCATGATCGATTAGACCGCCGGTTTGCTCTTTACAGAACCCCAACTTATCATTTGTATTCAATTCCTATTTGCAATTCAGATTACTTTTATCTTATTCTTGATTGTTTCTTTGATTTGCTTACAGGAATAGAGCTGATCTACATCGGCTAGGTCAACAACCCATGGAGAGGTGTATCGATCGCTAAGGCGCAACACAACAACGTCTAGTAATGTTGTAGTCGGGTCCTCAACGTTTCTCCCAAATCATAGTTATCATCAACTCATCGAAAGATCGGGCCATCAATAGCCTTGAGTGTCTCGAGTGGAGCTCAGGGTTTATCAAGTGGTATCAGAGCTTTCGTTGCTCGATGAGTTTTTATCTACCCATAACGATATAATAGCCATAAAAAAATCCATCCTATACCTAGCCATACTTGCCATTGCATTGTTCTTTTCAGTTTTTGCTTTGTTGAGTTTTCTCTTGCATCGTCGTGTCGTGTTATTTGTCTTAGCGTCTAGTACATTTAGAGTTTTGAGTTCTTGTCATATTAGTACCACGTTGTCGCTGTAGCCATTGTGTCTTTGTTGTCATCGGGAACTAAAAAAGGGAATCAGCTCGCTACCACGGTTCTATTATTTTTCTAGTTTTAAGAAGTTTTTGTCGGTTAATTTTTGAATTGCATCTAGGGTTTATACCGTGTGGTTATGCCATGTTCCATTGTTTTGTATGTGCTCTTGCGGCCGTGCTAATGCGCTCTAGGAAGATGGAAGGTAGAGATTATAGTGGTTTGGTTTTTATTTGGGCCGAGTTTGCTTCTATTCTTTTTCACGTGGGACCTTTCCAAACCAGGGCTGGCTGTCCACCTCGCGCAAACCATCTCCACCAAATCCGATTCCCTCCCCCTCTCTCTCGGTTCCAAACCTACACTGTGGGATCCATACAACTTGGTGAACAAATTTTTTGGAGTGTCAGATTGGAGTTCTGTTTGTAAAAAAACGGAACCTATGTGATGTGAGCATCCCATTTTTGTATAATTTAAATTTTTGGCTCTGCAATTTTGTAGTTGAGTCCATGTAACTTTTATTTTACATTTGAGTCCATGTAACTCGATTGGATGAAGACGACGTTCACGGCCCGACTACAACCGTCCAAAGACCCTGCGCCTTAGCAACCGATACACCGTCTCCAATGGTCGCCGCGAACTTGTGGTGCGCGTCAACCCGGCCACGAGGGCACTCGTCCTGCAAGCAATCGAAGAACAAGCAAGAACAAGTAGAACAAGCACTGAAATTGCTAGATAAAGATAAAAGTTTCACTATCAAACACAATATGGTGGGGTTCCGATTACAGGCAGACGGGCGGTTTAGCCAACACACGCGCTGCGAGCCGGTAGCAAGTAGCTATCTCTATCATCAAAACCCAAATGTTCTTGGCGGCGACTAGAGGTATAAGAAGAGGGGAAGAACGACCATAGGGTTGTGCTCCAACCCTAGGACGCGCCCCTAATGGGCCCAACTTGGATACACAGCCCATTGGGCCAAAAGAGGTGACGCAGCACCATGGACAGAAAACAGTCGGGAGTAAAATGACAATTGCGGCCGCTCCAGAACAGATATTGACATGTGGCTGGATCCATTTTAAAGTAGACTTGATAAGCTTTCCATGAAGTACTTGCACGCCCAAATCGGAGTTCGCATGAAGTCGTGGCGGCCGTCAGAAGTTGGCGCTGCCCTGCAGTCCGAATCCACCCCGCACGAATCCTCTTCCCTTTGGATCCTCTCCATCGTTCCTGAGTAAGTCATGAGTGCATGCATCTCCGGAGTATAAAGAAGAGGAATATGAACTCAAGAAAGAACTCACCTGATAATTTAGTTGACGTGCATGAGCGCGGGTAATTGGACCATCATGCTGTATCGATGGTGTTGATGTCCTCATCATCCTCCCCTTCTTGCATTTGAGTCGTTCTCGACTCAAGCTCATCTTCTTCTCCCAAATACGGCTTCAAATCTGCAACGTTAAATGTGGGACTAACCCCGAAATCTGCAGGCAAATCAAGCTTTTATGCATTCTCATTAATCTTTGCTAACACTTTAAATGGTCCATCAGCTCTAGGCAAATCAAGCTTTTATGCATTCTCATTAATCATCCGAGGAGACTTGATCTGACCCTTCACTATCAGATACTCTGCCACCATGGCTTAGGAGGTGCTGGGTCAACTGTCGTGCACCTCGGAAGGTATTTCCTCTTTGACGTCTAGGAATAGTTATCCCTGCGGGAGGCCATTCGGTGCTGGTAATAGTCATCTTACGTACTTCTTCTTCAGTTCGCATCGGTGCTTTTCTCTTCTGATTCTAACTCTTCTTGCCTTTGGCTTGCTTAGTACGTGACCCCACGTGGTACGAAAGGCTAGGAGGAAAGCAATTCCCGGGATTCAATGGATTCTCTCCATTGGGCTCTCTACTTTGCACACTAGGCTGCAAGCTTGACTTGGTGTGAGGAGGCTGGTTTAGCGATGTCTGCCCTGCTAAACCAAAGGAAGGGGCTTCTTTGGCATATACCCAGGGACAATTCAGGGCATAGTGTCCTTGTTCTCTACAATCATGACAAAAGGGGACATGCTCCTCTGGCATTGGAAGCTCATTGACCTGGGTGGCAAATGCTCGATCAAACACATACTGATTTTGGTCTTGACTTCCAACCAATGGTAGCTGTGAACTAAGCAGTATGCTTGGAATGGACCAAGGGTGTGCCCTTATTAACTCTCTTGAGGCTAGTGGCGGATTGAGTTGAAAACTTGAGTTACTGGAGGCATACCCGCTGACATTCTTTCCTTTTTCTCTGTTAAACATCTGTTACAAGGATTGAGGTGAGAGAGGAAACAAGCCAGGAAAGAATAGACCAGAACTAGAGACAGGACCTTAAAGGAACTAACTCTTCTTGCTGATGTGTTGTTTGTTTCACTTATTCTGCAAGTTGATTAAGCAAACAACCTAGCATGGTTACATCACAACCCACCGATGCAAACCACGCGCTACACACACAAGCAAGGAAACACACGACAAACGAAACACTAGAGGGTGGCTTAGGTTCTGCGACGGGTTCTCCAAGATCTTCACTCCTTCACAGCTGGCTTCACTGCTTCCTGCACTTCTCAAGCGGATCCTCCAGTCTTCCGGAGCTTCGGCAAACAATTGACGACATCTTCTTCTTCGCAAAGCTGACCATCTAGTACTAGTTGAAAATCCGAAGGAGGAAGAAGAGAATAAACATTTTGCAAATAGCATTAGGGAAAGGAGGAAACAGGAACTTTCACAAATAGTTTCATTTATAAAATATGTCCTTAGGTTTTATCCACTTGGCTTATCCTACAGTCGAGATGGCTCTGATACCAGCTTGTCGCGACCGGGAAAATTTCCTTTTCCCGAACGCTAGTGTATTAATCCCCGTCCCAGGAAAAGCCGGGGTACACCATACAAACATGATATAAAAGACACATCTTTATTATATCGATAATATTTACATTATTACAAAGGCACTTAAGGCCTGACAATCAAAAATAAACAGCAGCGGACTAGCGGGCCTACGGCTCCATCTTCACAGGCGCTCAACTGGGGTATAAGCCAGGACTCCACCTAAGACTTCTTCTCCAAAGCTTCTCTTACTGAAGGGGGAGAAAGATAGAGCAAGAATGAGTACAACCACAGTACTCAGCAAGCCACACCGGAGATGCGTAATTAATGCAAGGGAGTACAAGGGGATAATAATATAGGGGTTAAGTTTTGCAGTAAACAGCATTTAAAAGTCACTTAGTTGCCCAAAGCCATTTTATAAGGACGATCCTAGAGCTACACAATATTATTAATCAAGGCCGTGAACCCACACGAACCTGCCTTAACCCAAGGCCTACGATGATTCAGACCGAACTGGCAACCCGACCCTGGGCCCCAGCTCGTCCCAAGCCAACCCAGGCCAACCATTACACATTTTAGTTGTTAAGCAAATTTTAAGAATTTAAAACACTGACTTGGGTACATTGCTCGGCTTGCCCATAACCGAGGGCGCGGCTATTCGAATAGATTATACTCTGATCAGAGGTGTACATCTTTACCCACAAGACACATCTTCCTCACGTGTAACCACGTGCCACATACCACCACGGTATACGGACGGAAGACGTGACATAGTTTCCAACCCATCCTAGCCATAGACAAGAGTACCGACCCAACCCCACCTACGGCCGGAACCTCCGGGACAGGCAGGCAGGACTGAGCCCCTAGCAGCAGGGCACCAACCCTGTGCCATGACATCTCGACTACCGGGCCGCAGCTCGTGTAGCCTTCATTTGTCCTAGAGATGTCCATCGACCCCCGACTTCATCCATCTCCATCCGTGTACTTTTGTTTATGACCAGCCTGAGCCACAAACTAAGCCTTACCCACTAGACATGTGGAAGTACGGTAGTGCTTTGCAACAGAGGCCCGAGCTTAATCCTTATAGTGGCCGGGGTGCTACTTCCCACAACTGGCATGCACCCAAACCCCACCGAAAACAGGTTTTAGGGGTTTTGAAAGAGGAAGAGAGGTGTATGTCCAATTCCACCATAAACCAACGATTCCATAGTGTCCAAATGATATGAGAATTCCCAAAGTCTAAAGTTGTAAAAACCACCTAATGTTGCCTAATTAACCAGCGAAGCATCTACCTAAGTTCATACTAGTGGAACCATAAATAGAGTACCCACTAGTTGGGGTTTTGTTTATTCTAGGGTGAACAAGGTAATAATAACAATAGCAATAATAATAAGGTCATAACAAAGGTAAATAGGCATGGCTAAATAAAACAGTGATAACGCGGGAATTTAAATAAAGCGATAATGCATTAATTTAAATTAAAATAATTTTATAAACTGGGATTCAATATGCTCAAGGATGATGTGACTTGCCTTGCTCAGAGATAACGGCCTTCCGAACCTTCGGCGACGACCGAAAACCACGCTTCGGGAACCTCCGGAACGACGAAGACTACGCGAAGCACACAAGCGAAGCTACAAGCCTATAAAGAAGCAATAACAATACATAAAAAAGAAAGCACACGGTTCTTTAGGGTATAACAAACATTAAGAGACTTGAACGGGTCGATTCGGAGCTCGTATGACCAAGATATGATCATCCGAAGTTTAATGCTGTTATATGGAGATTTGCGGATTATTATAATTAAGCTTTGCAACAATAAAACATGTGTAAGCGCTAGCCTGGAAAAGACAGGAAGGCTGCGCCGTTGACATGCGGACCCCACATGCCAACCTAAAGGACCACGGTAGACCGAGTACACAGAGACGGTCCACGGGTCGACGGAAGCGGACCCCGTGTGTCAACCGAGGCGAGTGGCCGACAAACGGACTCCACTAGACACCACACGGGTTGCACACGTGGAAACCACGCGGCTACCGAGCGGACACACTAACACGGTCACCACGCGCACACATGGACGACTACCGACACCGGTGCACGGGTACCGGGGTCGACAACCGCACAACGGGCACGGGCGACACCGAAAGGACGAGGACGGGGCAGCGAGAGGACGGATCCTTACCACCACGCGACGAGGCGTGGGAACGACAACGACGAACGGGCGCGGCGGAGACAGACGGGCACAACGGAGACGAACGGCGAGGGGACGGCTTCGGCGGCGATCCTTGGACGAAGGCGAGACGCGGCCGGCACGAGGCTTGACGACGCGGAGCCGAGGACGAAGACGAGGACGGGGCTGCTGCGACCTTGACGAAGCGAGGACGACGAACGAGAACGGCTTGACGGAGGGACGAACGCCACGACGATCGGGAACAACGAGAGGGCGAGGACAACGACGACCGGGGCCGGCGAGGAGACGACGAGGGCAGCCGGCAGCGGCTGCACGGAGACGAGGACGGCGTGGAACACGCCGCTGCGATGACGATGACGGTGGCGGCGCAGCGAGACGACGAGCCGGGCGACCGATGGGACGTCGATCGGCGAGGACGAACGGTGACGAGGAAGCGACGATGGCAGCCAGCAGCGGCTGCGCGGAGGAGGGGACGGCGTGGAACACGCCGCTGCGATGTTGGTGAAGGTGGTGGTGCAGCGGGGCGACGAGCCGACGAGGAGGAATGGGTGGTTGGCGCGGCGGCGGCGTTCCGGCAAACTTCGGGCGACGCGGCAGCCGGGCCGGAGAAGAGGATGGCGCTGCAGCACCGACAGAGGTGGTAGCGACGTCAGCCGGCGCTCAGGCGAGGCGGCAGGGATGGCTGGAGCCGGTGGAGTGGTGGCGACACCACTAGTCGTCGGCGAGGACGCGTCTCCGGTGATTTCCCCGCGAAACGGAGGGCTGACCGAGGGAGAGGAGGCGGCTGCGAGGCCGAGGGAGAAGACGGCGCGGCCGGGCGGCGCTCGGGCGAGGAGGGAGAGGCGGCTGGAGGCGGCCGGCGCGAAGGAAAGAGGAGGGCGACGGCGGGAACGCGCCTCCGGCGGTCACCGCGCGAAACGGAGGGTAGGCCGTGGGAGAGGAGGCGGCTGCAATGCTGTAGGAGGCGACGGCGCGACCGGACGGCGCTCCGGCGAGGAGGGAGAGGCGGCTGGAGGCGGCCGGCGGCACGGGAGAGAGAGGAGGACGGCGGGGAGATGGCTAGGGACCACGGGAGAGCTCGGAAGGAGACTAAAACGATAGAACGGAGCGAGGGGGTTGCATTTTATAGCGGAGGGAAGCGAGCCGAGCACGGGAGAGGGCGGAACGGCGACGGGAATGGCGGCCGGCGGCAAAGGAAGGCGGCCGGACTTGGCGCGTCCGTTCCCGGCGATTGGGGGCGCCATTCAAGGGGGAATTAAGGGGGAAAGAGAGAGGAGGGAAAGGGGATTAATTCCCCCTAATCAATTTGGGAATCCCATGCTTGAATCGCGCGGATTTGAGGGAGGAATGGCGCTAGGGTTCACGGGAGAGGGAGAGAGGACGGCCGGGCGGGAGGAGGACGATGACCCGGCGCGTGGGACCCACCGGTCAGGCGCACGGTCAGCGCACGCGCGGCGTGCGCGTGACAGGCGCGTGCGGCGCGGCTTGGGGAGGCTCGGCTGGGCCGGGACACGGCCCAGGCGGGAGGGGGCAGGGCGGCCTGGGCCGGGCAGGCCGGGAGGGGAGGGAGGAACGGCCCGAGAGAGAGAGGGGAGGGGGAGGGGGAGGGAGAGAAAAGGAGGGAGGAGAGAGGGACTTCGGCCGCGGGCCGAGAGGGAGAGAGAGGACTTTGGGCCAAACTTGGCCCAAAAGGGAAAGAGAGGGTTATTTTTAGGTTTTTCTTTTTATTAAACTTTGATAATTGTTTTTGTTGCTTAATAATTATTTCCGGTGCTCTGAAAATTCGAGTAAAATTTGAGGGCTCCTTTTAAACCAAGGAGAATTTAACAAAAATTCTCCGGGCCACATTCGAATTTTTCTTGTACGCATTTTAGTGTTTGCCAATTTCTTTTCGAATTTTAATTAATTCTATTATTCCTTTTAGGGAATGATTTTTATTTCGGGATGAATTTATCAGGACGTGACAATATTGGTCTTTGATTATTTCCAGGCCAAAAATCTTGTAGTCAAGTTGTGTCAACAAAGTGTATCTCCTAGACAAAGCATCAGCAATGATGTTCTCCTTCCCTTTCTTCTATTTGATAACATAAGGAAAAGATTCAATAAATTCAACCCATTTAGCATGTCTACGGTTCAGTTTCCCTTTACTACGAATATGCTTCAAAGACTCATGATCAGAATGTATGACAAATTCCTTGGGCCACAAATAATGCTGCCATGTTTCTAAAGTTCGCACAAGAGCATACAATTCCTTATCAAAAGTAGAATAATTCAGAACAAGCCCACTCAACTTTTCACTAAAATATGCAACAGGTTTTCCTTCTTGTAGCAAAACACCACCCAATCCAATCCCACTAGCATCACATTCAAGTTCAAAAGTCTTATTAAAATCGGGAAGTTGGAGGAGAGGTGTGACGGAGCGTGGGGCTCCTCACCGGGAGACCGCGCTGGCCCCCCTTTGCCGGTTCGGCCGGGGACCCTGGGTGAGACTCTAAGCTCCCAATCTGTGGAAGGTTCGCGAGACAGGAAGCACACAAGACGCCGGCGAAGTATACAGGTTCGGGCCGCTGAGAAGCGTAATACCCTACTCCTGTGTTTTGGAGGATCTGTGTATGAAGGAGCTACAAAGTAAGAGCCAGCCTCTCTCTTGTTTTGGGTTCCCAATCTAGAAAAGTCCAATCCTCCCCCCTCTAAGTGGGCAAGGTCCTCCTTTTATATCTTAAGGGGATACCACATGCACCATCTCCCCCTCTCTTTCTTCCAATTTGACTTCTCTTCATTAACAGACGGAGATTTGCATCGCCGCCGTCCGAATGACCTTCTGACGGGACGGCCCATACCTACCTCCACTTCCGCCGGAGGCAGGCGCGACGTGGGAAGATGGCTGTCTGCTGATGACTTGACCATTGTCAGACCGGTCACAAATCGGTCATTCTTGTCCACCACGTGTCAGTTTAACAATCTGCATGTTCGCCCTTCTTCATACAATATCTTGCCTGTAATGGTTAGGATGAAGCCTGGCATATATCTGACCGGAACCAGCGTGCCATCTCCAGGAGGTAACACGCCGGCTCCAGCTAGGGACGAGTGCTTGGAGGCTCTCGTCCTGACGGGATGGGGCGAAGCGTGCGTCAGACCGCCTGTCGCCACCTAACCCATGATCTGACAGGTCTGTGACTGGTCACAGACCGGATAAACGAGCGTGCTGTACTGCGATACAGGCGGTGTGACGCGCTCGTCAAAACTGCAATAAATGTGGTTAGGTGAGCCCCGCCATGCTCACCTACCCCATATACGTGGCGCAAAACCCACAAGGGGTCGGGGCGCTTCGGCCCTCGGGGCCGAGACAGGAGCGGCCCGACCCCTTGGGGAGACAAAGAGAAGGGCGGCCGTATCACCCTCGGGCCCGACCCCCCCCCTCCCCCGAGGGAGTTAGGCCACGTGGGTGATCGTGTCTGCCCCAAGTCTCTAAGTCATGATACTCCCGGTAAAGAGGAGGGCGAACACATCACCCTCGGGCCCGACGCCCCCTGACGGTGCCAGGCCACGTGGGCGATTGTGTCTGCCTCAAGCCTCTAGTCATGATACTCCCGGTCCCATGTCACCGACAGTAGCCCCCGGCGTTATGCCAGGGCGATCGCCCTCCTCGAGGGAAGCGGTCGGGCGTAACGCCACTTCCTAAGGCCTGGTGACAGGTGGGGACCGGTCTCCACAGTTGGGCAGAAACCCAATGGCCACAAATCACGCACATCGGCAATGGTAACTCGGCTGTCAATAATGAGCGGTCTCTTCAAGACTGCCACATTACTCGAGTAGCACACGAATCTGGACATGGCGATTCGTTTCGTCTGGAGATATGGTAACGTCGCTTCGGTCGGCGAGCGTAATTAACGCGCGCACGATATGATCTATCTCGACTGCCACAACCGCATATCCACCTCATGCGCCGCAAGCGGGCGAATGGGATTAGTGGAAGCGTGGGCGCGAGAAACGAGGGGGCGAAATAGTGGGCGCGAGAAGCGAGGAGCCGGGCACAGCGTTGGCAAGAGTATAAAGGCACTGAGCAAGGGATCTGTTTCCTTCCTTTCGCCATTATTCCCCTTGTCTTCGCCGCTTGCGCCCTAACTCCTTCTTTCCTGTGCCCTACCTTCGCCACACGCGCTCGCTCTTAATCTTCTCTTCCTTCCGGCGCCATGGCACGGGGCTCCGCTCTACTCGATGGTAGCGTGCTGCCGCCTTCCCGCATCGTGAGCGAGAGGCAGGCTGGGCTGCCGCGCCGCTTCATGCCGGAATCTGCCACCGGCCGGGAGATAGTCACGCTGGGCGAGGGACGCCTGGCGCCAGACTACCCGGGGCGGTCCGTCTTCTTTCTCCCCTTTGCAATGGCAGGGCTGGTTCCGCCATTTTCTTCTTTCTTCATGGATGTTCTGGAGTTCTACGATCTCCAGATGGCGCACCTCACCCCCAACGCGGTGATGACATTGGCCATCTTCGCGCATCTGTGCGAGATGTTCATTGGGGTGCGCCCATCTCTTCGGCTGTTCCGGTGGTTCTTCACCGTGCAGTCGGTGTCGCCGCCATCGGTAGTTGGTGGCTGCTACTTCCAGCCACGGGGGCCGGTGCTGAACCGCTACATCCCCTGCGCCCTCCGCAAGAAGTGGGACGACTGGAAGAGCGACTGGTTCTACACCCCCCTCGCCGACGAAGCGCGCCTCCGACTTCCGAGCCAGCCCCCGGCGCAGGCCTCCAGCTGGCGGGCGCCGGTAGATCTGGGGGATGGCTATGACGCCGTCCTCGACCGTCTGGCGGGCCTGCGATCCCAGGGGCTCACAGGGGCCATGGTGTACGGCGACTACCTCCGTCGTCGGATTGCGCCGCTCCAGCGGCGCGCTCGGGGCGCCTGGGAGTACACCGGGTCCGAAGACTTCATGAGGACCCACCAGGGAGTGAGATGGGACTGGGCTCCTGAGGACTTCAAGATATTGGTCCAACGGGTGCTGAATCTCAACTCCGTGGAGGCGTCCCTCATTCCCCAAGGAATCCTCCCCCTCTGCAGCGATCCAGACCGCGCCTCCATCCTAACCATTATGATGGCGGTCGGGGCCTCAGAGGAGCGAGCTCCAAAGGGCCACGACGGCGCAGGCGGGAGCCGCAGGGGGGAACAATCTACCCCGGGAGGGGGTCGTGCTTCTGGGTCCCGCGACAGGTGCCCGGGGAGCAACCGCCCTGCCGACGCCCGGGGGAAGAGGAAGCAGGGAGGAACACCTCCCCCATCTCCTCCCCGAGGGGGCGGGGCGGTGCGCGCCAGCAGCAGGCGCCCGGAGGGGGCCGTGCCGACATCGCAGCCCGAGGGGGAGCGCAAGAAGAAGCGGTTCCGCAAGATGGGGGAGACAGAACCATCTCGGGGAAACCTCATTTCCCCTCCAAAGTGGTCGTTTAACCGACCCCCTCGCAGGTTCGTCTCTCACCCATCGTGGCTGTATTCATTCTCTCAACGCGAGTTTTCACTCACCCATCTTGTTCGTTTTCTGGTCTTTTCTTTTGTTTCAGCGAGATCCCGTCGCGTCCCTCCCGCCATTCCAAGCCCGGCCAGTCTGAGGCCGAGGATCCGGCGGCCGCAGAGGCCCGGAGGCGGGAATCTGACCGGCGAGAGGCCGCGGATCGCCTACGGGAAGCCGAGGAGGCCGCCCAGGAGGCCGCCCGGGCTCGCCAGGCCGAGGAAACCGCTCGGGAGGAGGCCGCCCGGGCCCACCAGGCCGAGGAAGCCGTTCGGGAGGAGGCCGCCCGAGCCCGCCAGGCCGAGGAAGCCGCTCGGGAGAAAGCCGGATTTCGCCAGGACGAGGCGTTGGCGACTTCCGAGGCAGCTCGCGACGAGGCCGCGGGCGCGTCGCTTGGGCCCACTCCCTCGGGCGACGCTCAGGCGACAGCTTCCGGGGCAGCTGGCGACGAGGCTGCGGGCGCGTCGCTTGGGCCCACTCCCTCGGGCGACGCTCAGGACCAACCGCGTCCGGGGGACATCCCCGAGTCCGGCACTTCCATCGGTGGCCCGAGCCGCATGGCATCCTCTCCAAGGCGGCTCTTCCCCACGCCTTCTATCGCCCCACTGAACGCAGAGCCCCTTCTGCAGGCCTTGGCCGCCGCAAACACCACGGTGTTGGACGGGTTAAGTGCCCAGGTGGAGGCCCTGCAGGCAGAGCGGGCGGAGCTCGACGCCGCGTGGGCGCGTGTCGAAGAGGGGCGACGCTCGGTGGAGGCCATGGTGGAGGTGGGCCGCAAGGCTCACCGCCGGCACGTCTCGGAGCTTGAAACCCGTAAGAAGTTGCTGGCGGAGATCGCCAAGGAAGTGGAGGAGGAGCGGGGGGCTGCCCTCATTGCCACCACCGTGATGAACGAGGCGCAGGACACCCTCCGCCTTCAATACGGGACCTGGGAGGCGGAGCTAGGGAAGAAGCTCGACGCCGCCCAGGGGGTGCTTGACGCTGCCGCTGCCCGAGAACAGCGGGCGGCGGAGACCGAAGCGGCGTCCCGGCGGCGCGAAGAGGCCCTTGAGGCGCGCGCCATGGCGCTGGAAGAACGCGCCTGCGTCGTGGAGAGGGATCTGGCGGACCGCGAGGCCGCCGTCACCATCCGGGAAGCAACGCTGGCGGCGCACGAGGCTGCCTGCGCCGAAGAAGAGCTCGCGCTCCGCCTCCGCAAGGACGCGCTCACCGAGCGGGAGCGAGCTCTCGAGGGGGCCGAGGCCGCGGCGCAATAGCTGGCGGACAGCCTGTCCCTCCGCGAGGCAGCGCAGGAGGAGCAGGCGCGCCGTAATCTGGAAGGTGCCCGCGCCGAGAGGGCCGCACTGAACCAACGGGCCGCTGAGCTCGAGGCGCTGGCGAAGGAGCTGGACGCGAGGGCGCGCAGCGGCGGGGCGGCCGCGGGCGAAAGCGACTTAGCCGCCCGCCTCGCAGCTGCCGAACACACCATCGCCGATCTGCAGGGCGCGCTGGACTCGTCCGCCGGGGAGGTCGAAGCCCTCCGCTTGGCAGGCGAGGTTGGGCCCGGCATGCTTTGGGACGCCGTCTCCCGCCTAGATTGCGCCGGTCGGCAAGTGGGCCTCTGGAGAGGGCGGACCGTAAAGTACGCCGCCAACCAGGGAGGTTTCGCCCAGCGCCTCTCGAAGATGGCCGGGGCTCTCCAACGGCTCCCCGAGGAGCTCGAGAAGACAATTAAGTCATCCTCGAGGGACCTCGGCCAAGGAGCGGTGGAGCTCGTCCTAGCGAGTTACCAGGCCAGGGACCCCAATTTCTCTCCATGGATAGCGCTGGATGAGTTCCCTCCTGGGACCGAGGATCGCGCGCGCGCGCAGGTCCGGGATGCCGCCGACCATATCGTCGACAGCTTCGAGGGCTCGGCCCCTCGGCTCGCGTTCGCCCCCAACTCCGACGAGGAGGGCAATGCCGGTGGTGCAGACGACAGTGACGACGAGGCCGGCGACCCGGGCGCATCGGATTGAGCCCCCAGACCCCCGCCATTCTTTAGTTTTTTCTTCTTTTCTTTCTTCTAAGGCCTTCGGGCCTCTTTTTTGTATAGATCAACTTAATCTGTAATCAAAAATGAAGAAATTTTTGTGTCAATTTCATCTTGCTGTGTGTATGAGATGAGGATGATCTGTGCCGTGGTCCTTTTGTGTCTTAGCTTGATTAAGGGTTCGTGCCCAGGTCCCAGTCCTCAAAAGGCGCGGGTCGGGGCTAGTGCCTGGGGAGATCCACATGTCGAGACTGGCCAGGCCGGGAACGTGGTGACCGAGGGTTATGGGTGACCCGATTGTGGGTTTTTGCCGATTCCCCCCCGGAGTTCACCACGCCCCGGGGCACGGCTCGGTTCTGGGCCCCGTTTGGCGATTTTAGCCGACCCGAGCCCCCGAGGGCAGGATTGAGCACGAGTGACCTATTTCAAGTCAAGATTCTTCAAAAGGAAAAAAAAGCACAGATACAGCCTTTAGGAAATTGAAACTGCTTTTATTGAAATACTGAAATAAGAGAAATAAGAATGTGCATGTGTGGCAGCCCCCGGCCAACCCTGCACGCCCGAGGGGGTGCGGGGTTGGCCCGAGCCCGAAACCTGACACCCGACCCCCCCCCCTCAGGGGTAGAAGCGACGAAGGTGTTCGATGTTCCACGGGTTAGGCAGCTCAGTGCCGTCGCCCGTGGCCAGCCGTATGGAGCCCGGCCGGGGGACGCCGACCACTCGATACGGACCCTCCCACATTGGTGAAAGCTTGCTCAATCCAGCACGTGTTTGGACGCGGCGTAGGACGAGGTCGTCGACGCAGAGTGATCGGGCCCGGACGTGACGCTGATGGTAGCGCCGCAGGCTCTGCTGGTAGCGCGCGGCTCGGAGGGCCGCGCGCCGCCTTCGCTCTTCCAAGTAGTCGAGGTCATCTCTGCGAAGCTGATCTTGATCAGCCTCGCAGTACATGGTGGCCCGAGGAGACCTCAGGGTGAGCTCGGATGGGAGAACCGCTTCCGCGCCGTAGACGAGGAAGAAAGGCGTTTCCCTGGTTGCTCGGCTTGGTGTAGTTTGGTTTGCCCAGAGCACCGCTGGCAACTCCTCGATCCATGAATCGCCGTGCTTCTTGAGTATGTTGAAGGTCTTGGTTTTAAGGCCTTTGAGGATTTCCGCATTGGCGCGCTCCACTTGGCCATTGCTTCTGGGGTGGGCAGGTGAGGCGAAGCAGAGCTTGATGCCCATGTCTTCGCAGTAGTCGCCGAAGAGTTCACTAGTGAATTGGGTGCCATTATCCGTAATAATACGGTTAGGCACTCCAAACCGGGCCGTGATGCCCTTAATGAATTTAAGTGCGGAGTGCTTATCGATCTTGATGACCGGATAAGCCTCGGGCCACTTAGTGAACTTGTCGATCGCGACATACAGATACTCAAACCCGCCCGGGGCCCGCCTAAACGGTCCCAGGATGTCGAGTCCCCAGACAGCAAATGGCCACGAAAGTGGTATGGTCTGCAGGGCCTGGGCCGGCTGATGGATTTGCTTGGCGTGGAATTGACACGCTCTACATCGCCGGACCAGGTCGACCGCATCATTGAGAGCTGTCGGCCAATAGAAACCCTGGCGAAAAGCTTTACCAACCAAGGTGCGCGAGGCGGAGTGGGCTCCGCATTCGCCTTCATGGATATCGGCAAGAAGCACAACGCCTTGTTCCCGAGGAATGCACTTCAGGAGGATTCCATTAGCCGCGCGCCGATAGAGGGTCCCTTCTACCAGCACGTAGCGTTTGGAGATGCGATGGACGCGTTCACTCCCTTCGCGGTCCTCGGGTAGAGTCTTATCTGTGAGGTATGCTTGGATCTCGGCGATCCAAGCAATCAATCTAAGGGAGCTGGGAGCACTCCCCTCGGGTCCCGAGGCCTGGACTCCGACGGGCCTTGGGGGCCGGTCAGGCGCATCCGTCTCCCCTAAGGGGTCGGGTCGCGCCGACGGCTGGGCAAGCCTTTCTTCAAAGGCGCCCAGTGGGGTCTGGGCTCGCGAGGACGCGAGCCGTGAGAGTTCGTCGGCAATCATGTTATCCCGTCTGGGCACATGCCGAAGCTCAATCCCGTCAAAATGGCGCTCCATACGCCGTACTTGGCGCACGTAGGCGTCCATCTGCGGGTCAGAGCACCGGTACTCCTTACAGACTTGGTTAACGACCAGCTGGGAGTCGCCTAACACCAGGAGGCGGCGGATCCCCAGTCCAGCTGCCACTCTGAGTCCGGCAAGGAGTCCCTCGTACTCTGCCATATTATTGGTCGCTCGAAAGTCGAGGCGGACCAAGTATCTGAGGACGTCTCCGCTCGGAGAGGTCAACGTGACCCCCGCACCGGCGCCCTGAAGAGACAGGGAGCCGTCGAACTGCATTACCCAGTGGGCGGTGTGAGGCAGCTGCGAGGGGTCCGTGCTGGCCTCGGGGATCGAGACGGGCTCGGGAGCCGGGGTCCACTCTGCCACAAAATCGGCGAGGGCCTGGCTCTTGATAGCGTGGCATGGTTCAAAGTGCAAATCGAACTCAGAAAGTTCGATTGCCCATTTCACCACCCGTCCTGTACCCTCTCGATTATGCAAAATTTGACCGAGGGGGTAAGACGTAACCACAGTGACCCGATGCGCCTGGAAATAATGGCGCAGTTTCCTCGAGGCCATCAGAATAGCGTAAAGCATCTTCTGGGCCTGAGGGTATCGCGTTTTAGCGTCCCGGAGGGCTTCACTAACAAAGTAGACGGGCCGCTGCACCTTTCGGTGGGGCCGATCCTCTTCGCTAGGGGCCGCATCCCTGGGGCACTCTTCGTCCAAGCAGCCTCGCGGGGCGCACTTGTCTTCTGTGCTGATGACCTCGGGGTCGGAGGATAACAGGGGTGGCCTTCCCACAGTGGCTTCGGGGCCGTCCTGGGGGTCGGGGGCTCCTGGCGTCGTCGGACAAGCGGGCAAAGGGCCAACTCCGGTCGTCAGGGGCCTTATGCCTCCGTTCGGCTCAGGGGCCTCTTCTCCCTGCTCTTTCCCGGGTCGAGTCAGCACAGGGTTAGCCTCGGGGTCAAAAGGCGATAGGTGCGGCCTTCCCACAGTGGCCTCAGGGCCTTCCTGGGGGTCGGGGGCTCCTAGCACCGTCTGACAAGCGGGCAGAGGGCCAACTCCGGTCGTCGGGGGCCTTGGGCCACCGTTCGGCTCGGGGGCCTCTCCTCCCTGCTCTCTCCCGGGCCAAGTCTGCACAGGGTGGGGGTGCGCGGAATGAGGATTGTCCTCATCGCGCTCCACGACCAACGCCGCACTAACCACTTGCGGGGTCGCCGCTAAGTAGAGTAGTAAGGGTTCATTTGGCTCCGGGGCGACCAGAACCGGGGGAGAGCTGAGATACGCCTTCAACTGAGTGAGGGCACGCTCAGCTTCCTCCGTCCAAGTAAACGGCCCGGAGCGTTTGAGGAGCTTAAATAAGGGTAGCGCCTTCTCCCCCAGCCTCGATATGAACCGACTTAGGGCGGCCATGCAACCGGTGACGCATTGCACACCCCTAAGCTTGCTGGGGGGGCGCATCCGCTCTATAGCTCGTATCTTCTCGGGGTTGGCTTCGATGCCTCGGGCAGAGACCAAAAACCCGAGAAGCTTGCCCGCAGGTACACCGAACACGCACTTATCGGGGTTCAGTTTTATGCGGGCGGAGCGGAGACTTTCAAAAGTTTCCGCTAGATCCGAGAGTAAGGTTTCTTGGTTGCGCGTCTTTACAACCAAGTCATCGACATAAGCCTCAACATTACGTCCTATTTGGCTACCCAAAGAAATTCGAGTAGTACGTTGAAAAGTAGGACCTGCATTTTTTAACCCGAAGGGCATTGTTGTATAACAATAAGTTCCTATGGGGGTAATGAACGCAGTTTTTTCCTCATCCTCCCTAGCCATGCGAATCTGATGGTAACCAGAGTATGCATCTAGAAAACACAAAAGGTCGCACCCCGCTGTGGAGTCGACAATCTGATCTATGCGAGGCAGGGGGTAAGGATCCTTAGGACATGCCTTGTTAAGGTCGGTGTAGTCGATGCACATCCGAAGCTTGCCGTTCGCCTTGGGAACGACCACCTGGTTCGCCAGCCACTCCGGATGGATGACCTCGCGGATGAATCCGGCCTCTAGAAGTCGCGCCACCTCCTCGCGGATGAAGGCTTGACGTTCCGGGGCCTGGCGCCGCACTTTCTGCCGGACCGGCCTTGCGCCCGGCCGTACGGCGAGACGGTGCTCAATCACCTCCCTGGGGACCCCGGGCATATCCGCCGGTCTCCATGCGAAGACGTCAGCGTTTGCCCGCAGGAAAGAGACGAGCGCGTCTTCCTATTTGCCGTCCAGAAGACCACCGATCCGTGTGGTCTTGGACGGGCCGTCGCCCAGGGCAACCTCCTTGACCGGGACCTCATCGCACGTGACTATCCGCTGCCTCGGGGCGGCGGGGGCGGATGTGCCAAGCCTCTCGTCGCCACCCTCGGGCTTGGACACGACGGCGAGGCAGTCCGCGCGCTGCTCCATACAAGCGAGCGCGACTTTGAGGTCGCTATGGATAGAGATGGGGCCATCGGGGCCCGGCATCTTCATCTGGAGGTAGGCGTAGTGGACCGCCGCCATGAACTTTACCAACGCGGGCCTCCCCAAGACCGCGTTGTAGGGCAGACTGAGGTCCGCCACATCAAAGTTCACCCGCTCCGTGCGGAAGTTGGCGGGTCCACCGAAGGTGACCGGGAGGTCGATATGACCTAGCGGCCAAGTGTGCCCCGGCGTCACACCGATGATCGGCTGGGACGGCCGGAGCATCATCCCCGGGGCCTTGATGGCGTCAAAGGCTGCGGGGGAAAGGATGTTGAGGGCTGCTCCTCCATCAATGAGGACACGCCCCAGCTTCACGTTGCAAACAGTGGGGTAAACCACCATTGCGATCTGTCCTCCCCGGGCAACGCACGGTGGGTGGTCGGTCTGGTCGAAGGTGAGGGCAACCTCCGACCACCGCGCCCGGCGCGTCGCCTCATGAGTAGGGGCCGCGGCCAGAAGCTCTCGCTTCATGGCCTTGAGGCTCCTGCGAGAAACGTGAGCACACGCTCCCCCATCGACAGTGGCAATGGCGGCCCCAGGCTCTTGGAAACCTAGGTCATCATCGCCGTCATCGATGTCCTCGGCGGGGGCCTTCTGCTTGGCCTCACTTCGCCGATTGCCGGAAGGAACCGCCGGGGACTTGCCCTCTCGGCGCTCCTGCCTCCTCTCCTCCTCCCACTTCCTCGTCCGCTCAGCCAAACTTTTGACTGCACGGCAGTCCGCGAGGTCGTGAAGGGAAGTGTTGTGGACGGTGCACCACTTGCCGGTTGGGCGCTCCCTGCTGGGAGCGCCGGCCTCCTTCTTTTTGTCTCCCGCAGGCCTCCCCTTTCGGGTGGCCCGCGGAGCGCCCTCGACGGCGAGGACATGACCCTCGTCGTCGGTATGGGCTGACCTCTTCTTCCTCCTCCTGTCACGCCGCCCTGTCTGAGCGGCGGATCCGGGGGCGGCCGAAGCTGCCACACCGGAACCTGAGGGGTTCCAGGTCCATGCCTCCTCCTTACGAGCCACTCGGTCCGCGAGCTGAAAAAGCTCCGCGGTAGTCTGGGGCTCTTTGGAGGCAATCTTTTCGAGCATGCGGTTGTGCCGCACACCCCCCCTGAACGCGTAAATCACCGCGTGTGCAGGGATGCATGGTATGGTGTTGCGGACTTGACAGAACCGCTGAATGTACGAGCGAAGTGACTCATCATCCCTTCGCTGTACTGCGTGCAAGTCCGCTTCCTCACCTGGGCGCGGATATGTGCCTTGAAAGTTCATGGTGAGCTGTTGGCACAAATCCTCCCAAGAGTGGACAGATGCGGGTGGCAAGTTCATTAGCCAACCCCGCGCCTGTCCTTTCAGGGCCATGGGAAAGAAATTCGCCATGACCCTGTCGTCACCCCCGGCGGCCTCGATCCCGGTCGTGTAGACCTGGAGAAACTCGGCGGGGTTGACGCTCCCGTCATATTTTTCGGCGATGGTGGGCCGGAACCTTGGGGGCCAACGGACATTCCGAAGGCTCGCCACAAAGGCTCTACAGCCGACACCACCAACCGGGGGCACGGAGGGCTGATCCCCGCGTCCGTGGTGAGGTGACACTCCGGACGAGGAGGTGCCCTCCGTTGCGTGGGGAGCACGTCGGCCATTACGCCGGTGCTCGATACTGACGCGGGCATCCGGTTCCCCACGCAGATCATCCCGGGTCGGAGGCGTTGACGAAGGAGTGGCGGCCGAATGGCGAACAGCGGCTGCCGCTCGCCGCACCCTCCGTCTCGACGACGCGGAGCCGGTGGTAGCAGCACCAGAGGCCTTGGTGGCGGAGGACCGCCCACCAGCATCTAGGTGCTGCCGTGCAGTCATGACCAATTTGGCCACATCGTCCAGCCAACGTTGGGCTGGAGACTCCGGGTCATGAGCGACGGGCGGGTGACGTAGGAGCGCGCCTGCAGCTTGGAGCGCGCCCTGGGGCGTGCTGCCGTCGCCGTAGATGAGGAGGCGACGCTCCCCATCTCGCCGCCCTTCTCCACCTCCTGTGGATGTCGAAGTCGCGGATCCTTCAGCCCTCTCGAGCGCCTTCTCCCGCCTAGGACTTTGGCGTGGAGGGGGCGGTGGAGTACGAGCTCGACGGCGTGGGTTTGGTTCCCTGTCGTCACCGCTCATACTCGGGGAGAGGTCGCGCGCCTTTGCTGGCTCGGCCATTGGGCTGAGCAGGAAAAGCTTGGCGCACACGAAGGAGGGCGAGAGCTCAGAAGATCACTCGCAGAGCCCCCTACCTGGCGCGCCAGATGACGGAGCGTGGGGCTCCTCACCGGGAGACCGCGCTGGCCCCCCTTTGCCGGTTCGGCCGGGGACCCTGGGTGAGACTCTAAGCTCCCAATCTGTGGAAGGTTCGCGAGACAGGAAGCACACAAGACGCCGGCGAAGTATACAGGTTCGGGCCGCTGAGAAGCGTAATACCCTACTCCTGTGTTTTGGAGGATCTGTGTATGAAGGAGCTACAAAGTAAGAGCCAGCCTCTCTCTTGTTTTGGGTTCCCAATCTGGAAAAGTCCAATCCTCCCCCCTCTAAGTGGGCAAGGTCCTCCTTTTATATCTTAAGGGGATACCACATGCACCATCTCCCCCTCTCTTTCTTCCAATTTGACTTCTCTTCATTAACTGACGGAGATTTGCATAGCCGCCGTCCGAATGACCTTCTGACGGGACGGCCCATACCTACCTCCACTTCCGCCGGAGGCAGGCGCGACGTGGGAAGATGGCTGTCTGCTGATGACTTGACCATTGTCAGACCGGTCACAAATCGGTCATTCTTGTCCACCACGTGTCAGTTTAACAATCTGCATGTTCGCCCTTCTTCATACAATATCTTGCCTGTAATGGTTAGGATGAAGCCTGGCATATATCTAACCGGAACCAACGTGCCATCTCCAGGAGGTAACACGCCGGCTCCAGCTAGGGACGAGTGCTTGGAGGCTCTCGTCCTAACGGGATGGGGCGAGGCGTGCGTCAGACCGCCTGTCGCCACCTAACCCATGATCTGACCGGTCTGTGACTGGTCACAGACCGGATAAACGAGCGTGCTGTACTGCGATACAGGCGGTGTGACGCGCTCGTCAAAACTGCAATAAATGTGGTTAGGTGAGCCCCGCCATGCTCACCTACCCCATATACGTGGCGCAAAACCCACAAGGGGTCGGGGCGCTTCGGCCCTCGGGGCCGAGACGGGAGCGGCCCGACCCCTTGGGGAGACAAAGAGAAGGGCGGCCGTATCACCCTCGGGCCCGACCCCCCCCGAGGGAGTTAGGCCACGTGGGTGATCGTGTCTGCCCCAAGTCTCTAAGTCATGATACTCCCGGTAAAGAGGAGGGCGAACACATCACCCTCGGGCCCGACGCCCCCTGACGGTGCCAGGCCACGTGGGCGATTGTGTCTGCCTCAAGCCTCTAGTCATGATACTCCCGGTCCCATGTCACCGACAAGGTGCATGGGTCAACTTATCTTTCAACACGTGGAATGCGTTCTCTTGTGATGTGCCCCAAGTGAAAGGCACTCTCTTCTTTGTAAGCGCATTCAATGATGCAGCAATGGTGCTGAAATCCTGCACAAAGCGGTGATAGAACCCCGCGAGTCCTAGAAAGCTCCGCACTTGTGAGACCGTTTTAGGAGTCGGCCAACCTGAATTGCCTCAACCTTGGCTTGATCAACCTCAATCCCCTGCGGAGTTACAACATAGCCAAGAAAAGAAACTCGATCTATGCAAAAGGTGCACTTCTCAAGGTTACCAAATAAACGTGCATCACGAAGAGCATTAAAAACAGCACGTAAATGATTAAAATGTTCACCCATAGACTTGCTGTAAATCAAGATATCATCAAAGTAGACCACCACAAATTTTTCAATGAAAGGACGCAAAACCTCATTCATCAACCTCATGAAAGTGTTGGGTGCATTAGTTAAACCAAAAGGCATCACTAACCACTCATACAACCCAAACTTCGTTTTAAATGCTGTTTTCCATTCATCACCCAACTTCATACGAATCTGGTGGTAACCACTACGCAAATCAACTTTGGAGAACACAATAGAGCCACTCAATTCATCAAGCATATCATCTAACCTAGGAATAGGATGACGATATCGAATGGTAATGTTATTAATAGCTCTACAATCAACACACATACGCCATGAACCATCTTTCTTTGGTACCAAAATTACCGGAACCGCACATGGACTAAGAGACTCGCGTACATACCCTTTATCAAGCAACTCATGAACTTGACGCTGAATCTCCTTGGTTTCCTCAGGGTTGGTTCGGTATGGCGCACGGTTGGGTAGGGAAGCACCTAGGATCAAGTCGATTTGATGCTCAATGCCGTGCACCGGTAGCAGCCCCGGTGGCACTTCCTTGGGAAACACATCAGAGTACTCCTGCAAAATGTTAGCAATAGCAGGGGGCAAAGAATGCTGCATATCGTGAAGTGAAATCAAAGCATCTTTGCATACCAAAGCATAGGCAACTGAAGGTGATGCAATCAACTCATTAATATCAGATTTAGTAGCAAGTAAGCATTTGGGTTTCAAATTGATTGTCTCAGGTTTCTTGCCATCAGATTGGGCTTTTTTATCACTCTCACATTTGGATTTGGCAGCCTTAGCAACATCATCATGCAAAATATCTTCAGAAGACATGGGATGCAACACAATTTTCTTATCATGGTATAGAAAAGAGTACTGGTTTGACCTACCATGATGCAAAGAATCCTTATCAAATTGCCATGGTCTACCTAGCAGAATATTACATGCTTGCATGGGCACAACATCACATTCAACAACATCATGGTAATTTCCAATTGCAAAATTAATGTGCACCAGTTTTGTTACCTTCGCCTTACCACTGTTGTTCAGCCATTGGATGTAGTATGGATGTGGGTGCGGTTTGGTGCTAAGTGCAAGCTTCTCCACCATCTCGCTGCTAGCCAAGTTGTTGCAGCTACCTCCATCAATGATCATGCGGCAACAACGCTCTTTGACGACACACTTTGTTTGGAACAACGTGTGTCGCTGATTTTGTTCCGCCTTCTCCATTTGTGTGCTAAGGACACGCTGCACAATGAGGCTCTCATAGTGATCCGCAAATGCAGCCCCAATGTGCTCTTCCGGTGGCTCATTATCTGCATGGTCAGCCGCAAGCAAAGCAAGTGTATCATCATCGAAATCACTAGCAGAGGAGTACTTACCATCTTTTTTGACTACCAAAACTCGCTTGCTAGGGCAGTCACGCTGCACATGCCCAAAGCCCTTGCAACGGTGGCACTGAACATCTCTCGTTCGGCCTGTGGATGCCATTGAAGAAGCACTCGGTGCTGGCTGAGCAGCCTTTGTCACTGACTTGTCACTAGATAGAGGAGGTGCTGCTCGACTGGTTGTGGGTGTGGAAGATGGAGAAGCAGTACGGCCGGCCGGAGGAGTGGTGCGTGTCTGCCATGATGAAGTTTTACCTGCAGAAAAATTAGCCTTGGCACTAGCACGTCGTCCCTGCACTTCCCTTTCAGCCTTACAAGCAAGATGAAACAATCGGGTCATATTAGTGTAATCTTTATAGTCTACGATGTCATAAATCTCGCGGTTTAACCCACCCAAAAATCTAGCCATGGCAGCGTCCTCAGTTTCCTCTAAAGTACAATGAAGCAAGCCCATTTGTAACTCCTGATAATATTCCTCTACACTTTTTGCACCCTGTCTCAATTGTTGCAACCTATTCAGCAAGTCACGTGCATAGTAAGAAGGAACAAATCTAGCCCGCATGACCCGTTTCAAAGCATCCCAAGTTTGTGACATGTTATTAGGATTTTTCTTGCCATGTTCTATCCACCAAACCGAAGCAAAATCGGTGAATTCACTAGTAGCAGCTCTAACTCTAGTGTTCTCAGGAAACTCATGGCATGCAAATTTTTGGTCAACAGCAATCTCCCAAGAGAGGTACGCATCAGGATCATATTTTCCGTCAAAAGGAGGAATCTTAAATTTAATTTTAGAAAAAGCATCATCATTGTTGCGTTCCTCGCGTCGGCGGCGACCACCCATACCTCGTTGATTGTTGTGTAGCCGTCGACGATCTCGAGCATCTCGATCATCTTGTTCAGTGTCAGCAATATATTCATCCTCTAAATTATCCTCGACGTACTCTCCGTCAATGTCATCGTCATTACCCCCACCATTGCCTCCAGCATTGAGAGCATCAAAATGCCTCACAAGAGCAGCAAGGCTAGTGTCAATGCGGGCGACCGTTGTCTCCAGCCCTGTAAGCTTAGTGTTGGTGGAGATCTGGGTGGACTCCAATTGTCCAATCTTCTCATTTGTCACCTGCAAATCTGTATCAAGTCCTTCTGTGTGCTGCTTCACTTGCCTTGTAAAGTATTGGATGATGCCTTTGGTGCGTGGGGAATGAGATGCACCCTCCTCATCTTTACCCTCTGGACCTGCTATGGTTTAGAAATGAAGGACAACAAAACAATGGAGGATGTAATGTAAGCCCTACACAACTATTGGGATGTAGCTTTTGCAAGACGCTCACTCTCACTTCACTCGCAGCTTGTCTCACAAGCTCTTACCAGTTCTTACCTTGCCCACAGGAGGGGGACAGCAACCAACAAGTTAGCAACCATGGAACGAGGTGTATCGGTGCTGTAGCAACAAGACCTGTCAAGCTGTAGTTAGGTTTGTGGTGGAGCTGTTGGTGGGCTGAAAGCAATGCTTAAGAGAAAACTAGAAACCACGTTAGCCAAAGCAAATTGAATAATCGCTCAAGGGTATAGTGTACAGCGCTGGTCCTAGGCTAGTCGAAGTAGAGACGCGAGCCTAACCACAAAGGACGCCACAAAACACAAACCCAAATAGCAACGAAAACAAGAAACGGTGGTGGAAGGTGGTGACAAAGGGGGAATGGTGGGGTGTGCTCGCTGGATCCTCTTTTTTTTTTTTTGCTTGCTCTCTAGTGCTGAGGAGAGAGACACAACTTTATTATTATTATTTTTATTTTATTTTTTTGATATTTTTTTCACAACCAAGATCACACTAGAACCAACCACAGAAAATCTTATCTCAAACGGACAAAGTATGAAGCTTGTAGAATTTTTCCAAAGTTCTATGCGAATAGGTCCCGAAGCTTCTCGCCACAAAAACAGAATTTTGCAAGAGGAATTTGGCGATTTTAAATTTGATGAACCCGGCAAAGCGGGGGAGAATCGGATGTAACTTTTTTTGTAGATGTCCGTGGATATATTATAAGCCTAATTTCGAGTCCGTATGAAAAAAGATATGACTGTTTTAAGGAAGGTCACTCGAATCAGGGTTCTATTTCCTTTCTAGTGGCGGCAGGATACAAGGCAACTCACAAAAGCTATCGGCAATAGATCAAACACAAATAGAAAGTGATTTGGTGGGTGACTGCGACGGCGGTGACGGTGGTGATGACGGCAAAATTGATGAAGGTGGCGATGTGCGGTGGTGGCAAGAACTCGAAACTCTAATCGCCTAACACTAAGACCAGCAAATTAACACAACCGATGCAATCGAAAACTCAACAAGCCTTAACTAAGCAGTACTAGTAAAAAAGGCACAATGGTCTATAGGATCACGGGAAAACTAATCTACTATTTTTTTTTCTGTTGGCCTTTTCTGGACTATAGGAAAAAAAATTAATGACGAAGGGAAGGGTAAATTCTCTCACCGATGAACCACGCTCTGATACCACCTGATGCGAACCCGCTAGGGTTTGTGGCCCGATCTTTCGATGAGAGGTAAGGGATAACTCGATTGGATGAAGACGACGTTCACGGCCCGATTACAACTGTCCAAAGACCCTGCGCCTTAGCAACCGATACACCGTCTCCAATGGTCGCCGCGAACTTGTGGTGCGCGTCAACCCGGCCACGAGGGCACTCGTCCTGCAAGCAATCGAAGAACAAGCAAGAACAAGTAGAACAAGCACTGAAATTGCTAGATAAAGATAAAAGTTTCACTATCAAACACAATATGGTGGGGTTCCGATTACAGGCAGACGGGCGGTTTAGCCAACACACGCGCTGCGAGCCGGTAGCAAGTAGCTATCTCTATCATCAAAACCCAAATGTTCTTGGCGGCGACTAGAAGTATAAGAAGAGGGGAAGAACGACCATAGGGTCGTGCTCCAACCCTAGGACGCGCCCCTAATGGGCCCAACTTGGATACACAGCCCATTGGGCCAAAAGAGGTGACGCAGCACCATGGACAGAAAATAGTCGGGAGTAAAATGACAATTGCGGCCGCTCCAGAACAGATATGGACATGTAGCTGGATCCATTTTAAAGTAGACTTGATAAGCTTTCCATGAAGTACTTGCACGCCCAAATCGGAGTTCGCATGAAGTCGTGGCGGCCGTCAGAAGTTGGCGCTGCCCTGCAGTCCAAATCCACCCCGCACGAATCCTCTTCCCTTTGGATCCTCTCCATCGTTCCTGAGTAAGTCACGAGTGCATGCATCTCCGGGGTATAAAGAAGAGGAATATGAACTCAAGAAAGAACTCACCTGATAATTTAGTTGATGTGCACGAGCGCGGGTAATAGGACCATCATGCTGTACATGGGGAGACATGGATGTATCGATGGTGTTGGTGTCCTCATCACGATGCGTCTCCTCGACGCCTCCGCCGCCGCCGACGCCGCGTCTCCCCGTCGCCTCCGCCGCCGCTGATGACGCGTCTCCTCGACACCGCCGACGCCAACACCATGTCTCCCCGTCGTCTCCGCCGCCGACGATGCGTCTCCCCGTCGTCTCCGCCGCCGACGACGCGTCTCCTCAATGCCTCCGCCGCCGTCGACGCCGCGTCTCCCCGTGGCCTCCGCCGCCGCCGCCGACGCCGCGTCTCCCCGTCGCCTCCGCAGCTGCCGCCGACGCGTCTCCTCGACGCCTTCGACGCCGCGTCTCACTGTCGCCTCCGCCGACGACGACGCATCTCTTCTTCGCCTCCTCCGCCGCTGCCGACGCCTCGTCTCTTCGCCTTCTCCTCCACCGCCGCCGCCGACACCTCGTCTCCCCATCGCCTCCACCGACGACAACGCGTCTCCTCATCACCTCCACCGACAATGACGCTGCATCTCCCTGTTGCCTCCGCCGCCATCCGCCGGCGCCGCCGCCGCTCTCGCCATCGAGGGATGGGTGGAGTTCATGACGAGAGCGAGGGGATGAGACCGGCGGTGGTGGTTGTTTTTTTTTTCACGCGGTTGTGTGGTGGGCGAGAGGAGAGAGACGGGCATGGATAAGGTGCGTTGAATTTTTCTCGAGCGCAGGAGTTGGTTTTTCGTGGGACAAATGCTCAACCCCAGAAATCGGTTCTTTCTGCGACAGAGGGAGTAGTTGATAGTATGTCTATTTTGTACTGCAAATGTTGCTAAGTATTTTCATAAACTTAATTAAACTTAAAAAAATAGAAAAAAATTAAACACGTATTATAATATGAAATGAAATAAAATCTCTGTTCCAAGGAGGCCCAAAAATACGACGCTAACTTCACTTATTTCCTATAGTGCACTTAGGGGAATTTTTTTTATTTATAATTTTTTTTATTAAAAGTTTTACAAAAATAATTTTCCATTTTGAAAATTGACGGAAGTAGTCGCCTACCGCCCTCTGGGAGGGCGATTTTTAAAAATCGCCCTCTCAGAGGGCGGCGAAAATGACGTGGCAGACGGCCGTTCGCTCTCGGGCGACGGCCGTCAACGAAATTTGCAGGCGGCCCCCTTGCCGCCCTCCGCTAGGGCGATTTTATACTGTGCGGGGGGCCGCCTGCAAATGGGCGGCGAGGGGGGCATGGAATTTTGCAGGCGGCCCCCTTGCCGCCCTCCGCTTGGGCGATTTTGTACTGTGGGGGGGGGGGCCGCCTGCAAATGGGCAGCGAGGGGGCATGGAATTTTGCAGGCGGCCCCCTTGCCGCCCTCCGCGAGGGCGATTTTTGCCCCACCCCCTATAAAGCCCAGTCCCTCCTCTGTAAAATTTCATTATATTCACTAAAAATCCAAAAAAAAAGAAAGAGAGAGAGGGGAGGGCAGCAGAAGGGGAGCGGCGAAGCCCTGCTGGTTCGCTCAATTCATCACAGGTATGCTCCCATACATCTTTTGCATTTGTACTAATATGTTATGTTTGAGTATATATGTTGCGTTTTAGTTTTAGTTCCATATATTTTAGCACATCTGTAGCACACAGCACATATGTGTAGATCCAGAGCATAGAATATAATAGTATGAATTGAGACATAGACAGTAGTGTTAATTATAAGATGTAGTTTAGTTTGATCTGGAGAATGTAACGTAATTTTAGAAATTTAGAGAACAATATTGTAGAGAATGTAACTTAGGGCGTAGTACAGAAATGCGAGGTTAACGCAGTTATTGTTTTCATCAGGCACAATGTCAAGTAAGGTCACATTTCAGATAGTTCACGGTGAAGGAAATATTAGATTTGGTCCAGATGGTGTTGATCTGTCAGATTTTGTAATGACATCTAAGGGCATCGATAGGCCTGCGGAGAGAACATTTCAGTCAATTTATAGTTGGTTGTTGAGAGGATTTAGAATAGACCAAGAAGTCTACACAATGTCAGTGTCAGTTGTAGTGAGTCGTGCAACAGAAGGTTATTTTTGGGAACTAATGCCGATGGACAGCACTGATGCTTGGAGACGGTATGTGGAAATGGCTTTTGAACGGTCATGGCCCCTCGTTATATTTGTGTCGGTACAACAGAAAGATATAAATGTTTCAATGCAAACCGAAGATGTAGAGGGTTCTATCAATGCAGGGGATGTTGTTGGACCATCGATGCAAAATGAGGAAAATCAACCAAGGGAGGAGCAGGCTATGGGCATGGCGGATGAGGGGGAGAGAGTCGGTATAATTGTTGATGAAATGGAGAGGGAAGATTCGGATAATGAGGAAGTGGATGACGACGCATCATCCGATGAGGAAGGTGATGTAATGGCCACTGATTGGGCAAATGAGGACTTCTCTGGACTTGTTATATCAGAGGGTGATCATGTACCCTGGGAGTATAAGGAGAACGAGGTAATTGAGGGTGCAAGGTATGCTCATAAGGATGAGATGAAGGAGGCGGTGAAGCATTGGGCAGTTTCCTTGCAGAGAGAGTTTAGGGTGGTCAAGTCAACAAATTATGTGTATGAAGTGAGGTGCATGAAGGAAGATTGTCCGTGGCGTGTCCATGCATATAAGGGTAAATGGAATGATTATTGGAAAGTTAGCATTGTGACCGAGCACAAGTGCTACTTACAAGGGGTGGAGAAGTATCACCGAAACATCACTTCAGCTTTTGTGGCAAGTGAGATGTACAGCAGTGTTGTTGGTAACATTGGCTTTGAACCAAAATCAATTATTAGGCACATCGAGAACAAATTCAAGTACACCATAAGCTATGCAAAGGCCTGGAGAGCCAAACAAAAGATCATTGAGATGAGGTATGGCACATTTGAAGCTTCTTATGATAATTTGCCTCGTTTGTTAGCCACCATTGCCCAGAGGAATAATAATACGTACTATGACCTACATACATTTACATCGGTTGATGATCGAACAAAGAGTGTGCTGCAAAGAGCCTTTTTCTCATTGGGTGCTTGCATCAATGCTTTTGTGCATTGTCGACCTGTTCTATGCATAGATGGAACTTTTATGACAGGTAAATACCGAGGTCAGATATTGACAGCAATTGGGTGTGATGGGAACAACCAGGTTCTACCTATGGCTTTTGCATTTGTAGAGAGTGAGAACACTGAAAGCTGGTACTGGTTCCTAGAGAGAGTGCACATTGCAGTGGTGCGTATGAGGCCCAACGTTTGCCTTATACATGATCGTCATGCGGGTATGTTGCGGGCTATTGACTACTTGCAGAACGGTTGGGATGAGAAGGGACTTCCAGCTAAGTGGCCTGATGTTCGGAGTCGGTGGTGCATGCGTCACATGGGTGCAAATTTCTACAAGCAATTCAAGAACAAGCATCTTATGGAGCTCTTTAAGAGGCTCTGTGCACAGAACCAAGAGAAGAAATTTAATGAGTTGTGGGACAAGTTGGATGAGTTGACAACGAAGCAAACAGATGAGCAATCTCGCAGACCACTAGTTGAAGGTGACGAGTCTCCCATACCTCTTGGTGCATTACATGATGACCCACCAACAATGAGAAGGAGGTCAGGGTCGTCCATCAGAAATTTCACTCAGTGGATTGAGAATGAGCCTAAGGAGAAGTGGTCTCTATTGTTCGACACCGATGGATCTCGGTATGGCATAATGACAACCAATTTGGCAGAGGTGTACAACTGGGTAATGCGAGGAGTTCGGGTACTTCCATTGGTTGCTATTGTTGAATTCATCATTCACGGCACGCAAGCGTACTTTAGGGATCGATACAAGAAAATTCGTCCGTCCATGGCCGATAACAACATAGTGTTTGGCAACGTAGTGACAAAGTACATGGAAGATAAAATCAAAAAGGCACGGAGACATCGAGTTGTTGCTCAAGGCACACAAGTGCATCGGTATGAAATAATGTGTGTTGATAGGAGCAGGCGTGGTATCTATCGCAAGCAAGCCGTGCAGGAATGTGTCTTGAAGGCGGATGGTGGATGTACCTGCAGTTGTATGAAGCCGAAGCTTCATCACCTTCCTTGCTCACACGTTCTTGCTGCTGCCGGTGATTGTGGCATATCTCCCAATGTGTACGTCTCAAATTATTTCAGGAAAGAAGCAATCTTTCATACATGGAGTGAGGAGATATATGGGTTCGGGATCTCAGGATCTTACACAACGCTGAGTGCCCAAGTTTTTTATATTCCAGATCCATCTAAGTTAAGGGTGACAAAGGGTCGACGCCAAACTAGACGCATCAGAAATGATATGGATGAGTCAGAAGCAGGTGGGAGGACTTTACGCTGCAGCAAGTGTGATCTGCGCGGCCATACTTACAAGAAATGCCCGAAGAATGCAGAAGTTCCAAGCGGCGCAGATGCTAGTCCATCTGGACAGGCAAGTGATGGTAGGCGACCACCTGGTGAAGGAACAACAAGCAGGCGCGCAAGACCAAGGCGTCGTCGCGCAGCAGGCGATTCCATGGTGTAACAATGCTTTCGATTTAGGAAATAAAATGCTGTTGTGATGTAATGAGTGTTCGGACTAAATACTTCTATCGTGTAATTTCAATTCAATGTTGTTGTAATGAGTACCTCCGACTATTGTTGTACTAGTAGTATTGCGAATTATTCGGTGTTGTATCATAATGTTATCGTGATGAGTGTTCGGACTAAACACTTTTGTTTGTTTGTACTCTTGTTTAATATGTGTTAGTAATTCGCTTATGAACATTTATTACTTATGTTGAACTAATTATTTATATGTTTCTGATCAACCTATTTGATGCAGGTATGGCGTACGACACACCGGCGCTGTTGAATCGTGGGATTGACAGGAACCACCGCTCGTTCCTGTCAGCAGTCGAGGGTGCACAGCTCGGCACCTTCCGTCCACGCACATCGCGCGAGTGGTTGCGTGTCGACCCCCGTCACGTTCCTTGGTACGCGTATGTTCACATTTCAACTCAACTTTGCTTTCTGTTGTACTTATGTTTGAAGTTTGCTCTATACAGGTTGCGTGCGGCAGGCCTTCTACCACTTTGTAGGCTTGTTGAGGCGGCGGCGGACGACCGTGACCCAGCGAAGCGGTGGGATGCAGACCGGTCACTCCTTGCCGCTCTTATAGACCGCTGGAGACCTGAGACGCACACGTTCCACCTTCCCTGTGGGGAGATGGCTCCGACACTGCAGGACGTGTCGTACCTGCTCGGGCTACCGCTGGCGGGAGCAGCAGTTGGTCCCGTGGACGGTGTTTTTGGGTGGAAGGAGGATATCACTGCGCGCTTCGAGCAGGTGATGCGCCTTCCACACCTAGGACCGACCACCACCCTTCCTCCGTACTCTACAGTCGGGCCTAGCAAGGCTTGGTTGCTCCAGTTCACTGTAAGTAAATAAGTTGTTATTATCATACGTGCTTATTTGCGACCGAATGAGTGTTTTGTACTAACATTTCATTCTTAATTGTAGGCGGACCTTCTGCACCCTGACGCTGATGATTACTCGGTCCGACGCTCCCTTGAGGCGTACCTGTTGTGGTTGTTCGGGTGGGTGATGTTCACTAGCACCCACGGGCACGCTGTGGACTTCCGGCTGGTCCACTACGCACGGTCCATCGCGGATGCTCAGCCACAGGACGTGCCGCAGTGGAGCTGGGGTTCTGCCGTGCTAGCAGCCACGTACCGTGCCCTCTGTGAGGCGTGCACGAAGACTGACGCGGGAGCGATCATCGCTGGCTGCCCTATGTTGCTTCAGCTTTGGGCAGCCGAGAGGTTTGCCATAGGTCGACCAGTGGTGGACAGCGCACCCTACGGGGTTGGTCGCAGCGCGCAGTGGCCAGAGGACGGTCCCACGATGGGGACTTACTGGTGTCGACGTGGGGTTAGTGCAACTTCGCTGCGTTATAAGTTTATCAGTCGTCTTTTTTTTTCTTCACATAACATGTCTAATTCCGATCATGTTTATTGCAGCGTCGTTACGCTCACGTCCAGGTGAGACGTGGTTACCCGGACTTCGTGTTCGAGTTTGACCGTCTCCAGCCGAGCGACGTCATCTGGGAGCCGTACACAGAAGAGGCCGTCGCTGCGAGAGCACCGCTAGGACTTTCGTCCTTGTGCACACGCGACCAGGCTTACTGGCTCACCATCCTGCCGATGGTGTTCGACATTTTCGTTGAGCCTCACTGCCCGCAGCGTGTGATGAGACAGTTCGGACTTAGGCAGGTGTTTCCGGGCAACGTGCAGCCGACCGTCCTCCCTGCCGACCACTCGTGAGTTCGGATTGTTCATTTCTAAATTTTTATGATAATTACTTCATCGAGCCATATAATTTACCTCTCTTCACAGGTTGACTCGACGGGGACAGCTAGCAGGCGCACTTTGGGCTCCACGTGTACAGCAGTACGTTGACGACTGGGTGTTAGCTACAGAGGAGGTGATCAACGAGCTCTTCCCACACACGGAGGAGAACTACCGTGACTACCTTCGCTGGTACCTTCCTCGCACTCGTGCGCGTGTGACCTTCACTCCAGACGCCCCAGAGCCGCACGTTGCCGCTGTCACGGACGCGTATCCCACGCACCGTGACCGAGACTACTTCGTGGCGGTACGTCCAATTTGTATTACTTCTTACAATTATTTCATTTATCTTGCATAATATAGGACAACTACTGAATTTGTTATTTCCATCTTGCATAGGCTGATGCCGCACGGGATATCAGTGCCGATATCACCGCAGTCCAAGTGAGGTTGAACAGAGGTTTGCACTTGACTGACGTTGAGCAGAGGGTGACCTTCGACCGGATGCAGGAGAAGATGCGTGCGGTCATGCGCGTCTTCTCCTGTCGCAGCGCCGTGGACGTCGTACCTCCAGCTGGTCCGGTACAACCACGGCCTCGCGCGCCTACCGTCGGAGCAGGACCTCGACCTACGGCACCTATTTCGCACGGTACTGCTCAGCCCAGAGGTTTCTTAAGTTTTGTTTCTGTTTTTGTACGAAAACATCACCCCGTCGTAACTTGATGATCCATCCTCGCAGGACCTCGTTTGCCTTCGAGCGCCCCTAGCTTCGGATCAGTGCGACCTACAGCACCGGTTTCGCACGGTACAGTTCAGCCCAGATATTACTTCATTTTTGTTTCAGCTTTTGCACGATTATGTCACCATGTTTTAACTGCACGTTTCCTCATCGCAGGACCTCGTCTGCCTTCGAGCGCGTTCGTAAGCACGACCGGCGCTTCCACGAGCTCCGCAGGGGCGTTCGCCACCTCTTCGGGCGCGTTCGCCAGCTCTTCCTCTCACGGAGCGTCGATCCCTCGCCCACACGGTACTTTACTTTTTATTAATACTGTTAAATACCTGTACGAAACTGATGGTCCTTGTCCAGCAGGATTTGCAGCCGGGATCTTCGGTACTGGGGCCTCTTCGTCTCACGCCGGTAGGACTGGTCCTACTAGCCAGTTCTACGACGACGACTTGCACGGTGCAGACCACCACGACGTACTAGGCTCCTCTCAGCTTGGAGGAGCTCCAGAGGCGCACACTCAGGAGCAGCCAGAGGTCACACCTGTACAGGCAGGACGGGTTGGCCGTGCCGTACCCCCGGACCGACTCACGTACTCCCACGGGCACATTAGGGCGCAGGGTAGGAGGGACAGGGGTAAGAGGCCTCGTCAGTAGTGTTCTACCTCTTCAGTCCTTATGTGACCGTTTCTTTTGGCTTACAAACTTGTAAAGCAGTACTACTTTTGCTATTACTACTGCAGTACTACTTGTGTTTGTCTCGTCTACATAGTTCTTTTCATTCATATGGTGCTAGAACAACTTATGCTCACGACAACACACTTTCGGCGCTGCACGGTAGTGTCAGATCCAGTAGCACGCACAGTCCACAACAGCACACATGAAAAGCGGCAGCTCGAGTTATCACTATCAACTTTCGGCGCTGCCTGTTTACATAAAGTGAATCACGCCCACGCGTGATCGTCTTGTCACATCTAATGAATAATGTATCTCATTGAGTTCACATATATTGCAATGAAAACGACGCTATATAATTGACAATCTGAAGGCAACCTCTTAATATTTTCTTTCCCACTAGCACACAACACACGAAAATGGAAGCCTATTCATTGGTAATACGTAATCTAGATTTGAGATTATGTAGAACATTCTTCACTACAATTTTACATTTTGGCAGCAAACCAAATATGATCAAATGCAATTTTACCTTACCAAATATTTGGTCGTGAAGAAAAATTTGGCACTAACAATCCAAATATGCCCTAAAAATTAATAAAATATTTGTACGGTAACAAAATATTTGTACGGTAACAATCCAAATATGCCCTAAAAAATAATAAAATTGTATTTTACCAGTCTTGGAGATTTTAATCTTGTATAGTTTTCAATATAAAAAGATTTGATAACTATTGATATTTATACAAAAATATAGAGCACAGTATAAAATCGCCCTCGCGGTGGGCGGCAAGGGGGCCGCCTGCAAAATTCCATGCCCCCTCGCCGCCCATTTGCAGGCGGCCCCCCGCACAGTACAAAATCGCCCTCGCGGAGGGCGGCAAGGGGGCCGCCTGCAAAATTCCATGCCCCCCCTCGACGCCCATTTGCAGGCGGCCCCCCGCACAGTACAAAATCGCCCTCGCGGAGGGCGGCAAGGGGGCCGCCTGCAAATTTCGTTGACGGCCATCGCCCGAGAGCGAACGGCCGTCTGCCACGTCATTTTCGCCGCTCTCTGGGAGGGCGATTTGGTAGGCGACTACTTCCGTTAATTTTCAAAATGGAAAATTATTTTTGTAAAACTTTTAATAAAAAAAATTATAAATAAAAAAAATTCCACTTAGGGCTGGCACCATCTCTGGACGAGGCCAATATAAGGCCTCCAAGGGAACAGCCTTGGGCATGGTCAACCCTGACCCTTCAGTCATGTCAACCTCCTCGTCACCGACCCTTCTCCACTCGAAGCACTGCACAAGCGTGGCGAGCGCGAGGCCGACGACCTTCACGGCGAGGCCCTCCCCGGGGCACCGCCGCCGGCCCATCCCGAACGGGAGCATCCACTTCCCCTCGCTCCTCCCGCCTTCGAACCTCTCCGGCGAGAAACTCTCCGGATCCGGCCCCCAGAAGCGCGCGTCCCGGTGCATGGCGTGCACGTTCACCAGCAGCATGGTGCCCGCTGGGACGGCGTAGCGGCCGCCGCCGGCGACGGAGACGGAGCAGTCAGCGGAGGACTCGTGCGGTGCCAGCAGCGGGCCGACGGGGTAGAGGCGGAGGTTCTCCCTGATGATGCACTGGAGGTAGGGGAGGTTCGGCAGGTCGGCCTCCTCCACGACGCGGCCCGTGCCGACGAAGCGGTCGATCTCCGCCCTGGCCTTCGCCATTGCCGCCGGGTGGTTGAGCAGCAGCGCCATGCCCCACTCGATGGTGCTCGACGATGTGTCCGTTCCAGTCTGCAAGATGGACTGATGCAGCACAGGTCAATTGATTGCATCCGTGTGCAATTTACTCATTAAATTATGACTAGAACAGCATAATGTGCTTGTATGTGAATTGAATTACAGCCACCTCTAGAATCTAGCTGAATATACAATTTATAATTATGATTTCAATTGCGTTTCACAGCTTTTATGATGCTTGGTTTGTTCTGGAATGTAAACATCATGATATCAGTATGAGAATATGTCAACTTCAAATAGGAAGATTGTTATTGTTCGGAGCCAATTGTTGTACCAGTTTGACAGAAGTCCCACTGGCAGAATTAGTGCTTTGTTCTTAGCAACAATTTGAACATGAGACAACACGGTCAAAGAAATGGGTAAAATTTCGCCGAAACACCGTGGGATCTCCAAGTTGGGGAGGTTCCTAATGCTTCCTTCAGTTCGCAAAAAAAGAAAAGAAATGACAGAATAAAAGGAAATTATATCTTCCAAATGTAAAAATTCACGTACTTCTGCAGGGTATCCAAATTAACTCTTATTCAGTTCATCACCATAGTTTGATTTTGATGCAACGTCGCTCAAATATTCCAGAGCTCTTTCCTGCAAACCATCCCTAAGGTACTCAATTTTTTGGGTAATCTTTTAATGGATTCTTTTTCGTACATTGCAAAACTAAAAATTTCAAAATTAAAAGTGGCTCTGGTACACTTCAGCCAAACTTGCTTCGAAAAGGCGAAATATGTTAATATAATTTTGTGCAGCAGAAAAAAATATACTACAACACCACGCCCAAATTGCAATGTCCTTGGAGTGCTGCCCTGCATTTTTAAATCAAAAGGACGTTTGTCGACTACTCCGTCCGAAATAAGGCATGGTTTAGTTTCTAAAATTTTTTCCCAAAAACATCATATAAATCATTGGACACGTGTATGAAGCATTGAATACAAATTTAAAAAACTACTTGCACAGTTGGGGGCAAATCACGAGACGAATCTTTTTGAGCCTAATTAGTTCATAATTAGCCATGAGTGCTACAGTAACCCACATGTGCTAATGATGAATTAATTAGGCTCAAAAGATTCGTCTCGCGGTTTCCAGAAGTTATGAAATTAGTTTTTTCTGGTCAAACATCCGATATGACATTCAAAAATTTTCTTTTCGCGAACTAAACAAGCCGTAAGCTACTTACGAGGAAATGTGACCCCTTCTAGTACAGCGAATCTATACTAGTAGGGGTCACATCCCTTCTATGTTGACTCTTTTTAGGCCGAGAGAGTACCATATCTCGATCTCAAAGATACTAATCATTGATCACAAACACAAAGCTGGATTTGCTCCAATATATGATGCAGCTTAATTTGTGTGAGCAGCTAATTAATGGTCAAGGCCATCTGGAATATCACCATTTGCCCGGGGAAAAAAAACTGGTACCAATTGATACTGGAATTCTTCACCCACAAACTTTCATGTAAAGTTATCTGTATTGTAGCCAACAGTTTATTTCCTAGCATGTGCCTTCTTGTGTGTACTACCACCCTGTTCATGAGTAAAAGAAACAAAACAGAGTGAAGTACCCCTTCTCAGAGGCGTTTATTTCTCTAGTTTGGGGTAGTGCCTTTATATTTGCCTATGATGCCCCGTTTGTTTGGAGTAATTTATAGTTTTTTATGAGCAGGGTTATCATGTATGATTTATATATCCTTGCAATTAGTACGCCATTAGCAGTGTAATTATTTATTTTCAGACAGATTTCTCAGTTCCATCAGTGGCATTCGATTCACAGCCGTTGTGACCAAAAGAAATTAATCCAATTAATATCTAAAATTGAGAGATCTGTACACTCTACTCACCAGGCAGAGCGCTGTGATGACCTTATCGCTGTACGCCTCCGGCTCCGACGCCTGCATCTTAAGCAGGTCGCCGACCATCGTCCTCGCCTCCGTCGCGGCGGCTGCGGTGGCGGTGGCGCGGTGCTCGTCGATGAGCCTCTGAGCCCACGTGTTGCGCTCCCTGGACAGCTTCACTGCCCGCCGCTTGGCGCCGCCGATGTCCACGAGACCAAGCAACAGCACGAAGTCCTGCAGGTTTGACGCACCGTGCATCGCGAAGTACTCCCGCACCATCTCCCTGAACCTCGCCGCCTCCTCGGTCTCCGCCTCCGCGTCGCCCTCGCCGCCGTAGTACTGCTTCCCGGCGACCATCCGCGCCACGACGTTCAGCACGAGCTCGAACGCCCGCGCCTTCACGTCGGCGCGCGCTGGCTCGGAAGGCCCGGCCGCGGGGGCAGCCAGGTAAAGCCACCGCGCCATGTGCGGGACCTCGCCACCGCGGACGTCGGCGGAGCGCAGGAGGCGGTGCGCCGAGAATACCTCGACGGTGGCAATGCGGCGGAGGTTGCGCCAGTTGGGCCCGTAGCTGGAAGACCCCAGCGTGGTGTAGCCGTTGGAGAGGTGGCACGAAGAGGGGAGCCGGGGGCGGTTGGCGAAGGTGACGTCGTGGTCAGTCAGGCACTCCTCGGCGACCGCGGGGTCGGTGACGTGGAGCACGGCGCGGGAGCCGAAGTGGAGGAGGAGCACCGGGCCGTGCGTCGCCGCGAGGCCGGACAGAGCGCGGTGGAGCGGCTTCTTGAAGAGGTGGAGGTGGCCGCGATGACGGGGAGGGACGGCGGGCTCGGCGGGAGGCGGAGGCGGCGCTGCTGCTTCTTGCTCCTGAGGATCCGGAGGAGGGTGAGGAGGAAAAGAGCCGATGCCATCGAGAGGAATAGCAAGGAGGAGAGCGTTGTGTTCGCCATTGATGAGTCTTCCGAGCTTGTGGAAAGGAGGAGATGTAAAATCGGATCAGGTCGCTGTTCGCGACAAGCCCACAAGGCCACAATATGGGCAGCTGCTGTTTGACTAACACAGCAACAGTCTGACAGACGGAGACGGATGTACAACATGAATAGCAATTTAAAATTTTAGCGTATCGGTTTGGTGTGATAACTGGTGCGATCTCATCACATGGCTGTTTTTAATATACAAAATCGTGTGCTTCTCCTGTCTCCGTTCCTTTTCCTAATTTTCTCAGCCAATTTGCGCTTGGTCGGAAAGTGAATTCGTGACAGGATCACTGCTCCCATTCTACTTACTCCTTACTTACTAACTAGTAGTAATTTGCTCGTACTAATGCTACGTAATATTTATTATTACAAACCAGATAATTAAAAAAAATTTAATCAAATACTACCATGCGTGCCAGTAGTATATTTTATAAAACAGCAAGAAAATATTTACAGCAAAAATTACAAGAGGCTAAAGCCTTAAAAAAGAATTAAATGTTTTGTAACCAATTAAAAATTATTTATCTAAAAGTTTCATTCATCCTATACATATGGACATATGTAGAGAATTTCATTCCTGAAAGCACACCACCAATTATTGAAAGAAGGATAAATGTTCTGGAAGATCTTCCTATTACGTTGCTTACAAATGTGCCATTAGGCTATAAAGCAGATTTCTAAGAAACCCTTCATCTTAAATCTCAGTCTTGCCGAGACCAGCATCTGAAAGAATTCCAAAAAAAATATTCCGTGATATTCCAAGCTTATGACAGCATCTCCTACCAAGGGGCACTGAAAAAACAGATGAAAAAATATTTCCCTGTGTTGCAAAGAACAGAGCACACAAGTAAGATCAGCATTCAAATGAGCACAATTTTTTTTCTGTCTGGCATGTCCTTGTGTTTAGTCTATCACTGAAAAGCAACCAAATAAAGACTTTGATTTTCAGCACACATCTTATTTTCCAGATCCAACGAAAAGGCCTTGTGGGCTGCATAGATACAAAATTCAGCTTATAAAAGCTCTTTGAGGTGTAAGTATTCATGAAATGAACATTTTTTCAACCATCGCAATATACATAGCTAGCACAATATATAAAGTTATTATATTGTTAAGTATATACGAGAAACGTCCTTGGTCTTCCGACTAGCTTTATAAGATGGTGGACTAAACGACCTGAGTTTAAAATCTCACCCCTTCTAATTATTTAATATTAGGACATTCCCTAATATTCGTGTTAAGTAATACAAATACTTCTAGCTAATCCCAGATTTTTTTTCCTCCAGAAATGACCACCATAATTTCACAGGACCACCTATTGACCTGTTGCCTGCAATTTTTGTTGAGTAAATTTCTCAAAACTACACGTTTTATGGTCCAAGTTGTAGAAAACCACACACACTTTGATTACTTGGCACTTAATTACATATATTTTGGTAGTATAGTTTCACAAAACCACACTATCAATAAATGGATTTACCCGCGAGATTATGTGGCTCTTTCACATAGGACAAGGACATGACATCCTATTACCAGCCATCTCACGAAATTAATAGGATATACCACGTCATCATCCTAGATGGAGCAACCACGTCATCTCACGGGTGAATCCATTCTTCGATAGTGTGGTTCTGTGAAACTAAACTACCAAAATATATGTACTTAAGTGTCAAGTGTCAAAATGTGTGTGGTTTTCTGCAACTTAAACCATAAAACATGTAGTTTTGTGAAATTTACTCATTTTTGTTTCTTTCAGCCGAATGTTATGATCATTGGATTTGTATCCAACGGCAACAACGCACACTACAGCACGACACCGTGAAGCACAAAAAGAAGTTAACGGGCCCGCAATGACCAGAAAGGGAGCAATTCTTGGGTCAGCTTAATGGGCTTGTAATGGATTTGTGAATCTGTTCAGCGTTTTCTCCGAGGAATAAGCTCACCGGAAGTCCCTCAACTTAACAGCGAGAATTTTTTAGTCACTTAACCAAAAAAACAGAAATGTGTACACCTAAACTCACACAAACCGTGCACTCAAAGTCCCATGGTAGTATATATGGGTGGTTTCGCTGACATGGCATCCTAGTCAGAAAAAAAATTAAAAAAAATACGTTGGGCCTACATGTCAGCTGCACATTTTTTTCTCTCTTTTCTTCTCTCTTCTCTTCTTCAGTGAGGGAAGGCCGGTGGTGGTCAAAGCGGCGATGGGAGAGCACAGATGCGGGCAGCGAGCGGAGAGCTGACGGGCCTAGGAGGCTACTGGCAAGTGAGCATGGCAGCGGAGCAGCGGCGGGCTGCGGGCGGAGCGGATTGCAGGCGAGCGTGGCAGCGGGCAGAGCAACGGGGGGCGAGTGCGGCGGCGGCGGACCACATCTCCAAGGCCGGCGCCGGAAACGGAGCCACAGCAATATGGCAGAGGCAGCTGAGGCGCCGATGCGGCCCAGCGTCGGGGCCAGCAACACCAGCACGTATGCCATCATCATCGCCGTCAGCTTGGGAAGAAAAGAGGACAGGGTGCAAGCCGTTGATGGAGTAACCAACCATGTTGATCCCCCTCACCCAGAACGGCTTCCACGACTCCCTCTGCTTTATCCACTCCTCTAGCACCGCGCGCATCGCCGCGTCCTCGCGTTTGCCCGCTGATGCGGTGCCGGCGTCATCGCCGGGATAGCAGCATTGTTGGGAATAGTCCCACATTGAAAGTTTAGGGGGAGTGGCACCAACTTAAAAGGGGAGGGGTCCCTCACCTCATGAGCTAGCTTTTGGGGTGTAGAAAGGCTTTCTCCCGGTTGGGCCAACGTCTCCCGGTTTTGGGCCAACAAGTGGTATCAGAGCTGGGCCCACAATCTCTCTAAGTGCCGTGCACACTCAGGGTGGTGTAAGCCCGAAGCCCAGTGGACCGCGGGTGTGAGGCCCGTATGTGCCCGTGTGTGGGGCCAGTCAGTGGACGCGGGTGTGAGGCCCGTATGTGCCTGTGTGTGGGGCCGGTCAGGGCTAAGGGGCACCAATGTGTGACGGGGGAGATTGTTGGGAATAGTCCCACATTGAAAGTTTAGGGGGAGTGGCACCAACTTAAAAGGGGAGGGGTCCCTCACCTCATGAGCTAGCTTTTGGGGTGTAGAAAGGCTTTCTCCCGGTTGGGCCAACGTCTCCCGGTTTTGGGCCAACAAGCATGACAAGCTCCCACACCAGCGAGGCCAACGCCACATGGTCGAACGCAGCCGTGTTGATCCGGGCGAACAGCGCCGACCCCCCTCTCGCTGGTGGCGGTAGCTCGTAGAGCATGGCGGAGAGCACCGGTGGCTCATCGGGCTCGTGTTCAGATGCGGTTGCGGTTGCAGCGGCGATGGCCCATGGGTTGCGGTTGAAAGAGCATTTATGTCCCTAGTGGATTTTGGTTTATTGATCACAAATGATTAAGGGACTAATGCACTTATTAAGTGTATAAGCAAGTGATTAGTCCGATGAAGAAGCTAGGAAATAGACTTATCGATGGATGAGAATTAAAGAGAAGATATTGAAGATGCAGGTATGAAGTGACTACTTATGGCAAGACGGTGAAGCGCAAGCGACGACTCAGCTGCGATGGACCATGCGGTGGTGAAGGGCAAGCAAGGGGCTTGGCGCCGCCGAATCGAAACCGGTGGTGAAGGGCGAGTGAAGACTGTGTCATGATGAACCGTGCGAGGCCATTTGAAGCCATGAATTATTGTCACGTCCCAAAACGACCCTAAAATATATCCTTTAAATTATGCCTAGAATAATTAAAATCCGTGTGAAAGCCTCCAACAATTAAAATGTGCAGAGTTAAAAGCCAAATAAGGCTTAGAGGATTTTTGTAAATTTTCTAAAAGCCTAAAATGCGTAAATAAATTTTAGTGGAATTTTCAGAGCACAAATAATAATTATTAAGAAATAAACAAAGTTAAGATGATTTTATAAAAAGAAAAACCCTAAAAAGTCCCCCTTCCCTCCCTTGGGCCGAATTCAGCCCATCTCCCTCCCCCTCTCTCTCCTTTCCCCGCGGCCCACTCGGCCTCTCCGGGCGCGCGCGCCGGGGCCGGGCGGGCCCGCCCGCCACCCTCACTGACGGGTGGGGCCCACCCGTCATCCCCTTCCTCCCGCCGCTCCGGCCGCCTCCCCCGCGCCCTAGCGCCGCCGCCGCCGCGAATCCCGCCGCCTCCCGCCGTCCCCGCATGCAATAAAGTAGGGGGAATCACTCCCCGTGATCCCCTCTCCCTTTCCCCCCATTTTTCCCTCTCTCTCTCGCGTTCAAACGGGCGGATTTGCCCCCGCAAATCTCGCCGGCGCCATTGATGGCGGCCGGACCTCCCGCGCTGGTTTCCTTCCCCTCCGGCCGCTCTCTCCCCCTTCCAACCCTATTTAAACCCTCCCCGTGGCTCCCTCGGCCGTTTCCGCCTCTCGCCGCCCTTCCTCCTCGCCGGATTCGAGCTCGCGACGTCGCTCTCTCTCTTCGCCGTCGCCGCCGAGCTCCGGTCCGCCGCCGTCGTTGCCCCGGACCGCCTCCCACCTCGGCGCCGCCTCCATCGGCTTCGTCGCATCCTCGCCGACCTCGTCCACCTCTCCGTTTCGGTCGCCGACCGCCGGAGCACCGTCGACCCCGTCGATCCGAGCCGCGCCGCCGCCTTCCTCCGCTCCGGCCGCCTTTTTCGTCGTCGCCGTCGACCTAGGGTGAGCCGTGGACCACCGCCTCTTTTCCCCCTTCCCTTCCCCTCTCTCGGCCGCCGCTCCGCCGCGCCTATGGCCGCCGCCGGCGACCATAGGGGCGCAGGCGCCGCCTCCCGCCGGCAGTGCCGAGTGGCCGCCTTCGGGCGCGCCGAGTGGCCGCCGCGTGGGGCCCGGCCATCAGCCGCCCGCGCCCTCGGGTGCGGCTGACGCGTGGGGCCCACGACGCTGGCTGGTGCGAGCCCGGGTGCGCCCGGTCCACCGTGGACCGTGAGGCTGCCGCGTGGGCCCCACTCCCGTGGACCCGGTCCGCGCGCCCCCTTCCCCTCGGCTGACGCAATAAACCATTTTTAAATTAAAATTTAAATGAAGAAATTCGCAAATATTCATTTAAAGAGCATATAAACTTCAAATGGCCATAACTTGGCCATTTGAACTCGGAATTGGACCGTTTAAGTCTCTAATTTTTCCTTAAGAAGTCAAGAACCCATTTTTGTGCTTTGTTCCTGCTTGTTATATGGAGTTTATTAGAGTAAAAGCCCTTTTATTTTCTGTTGGTCGTGTAGACGTTGCAGCTTCGGAAGATCCGCTCTTCGTGGAGGTTGAAGCCGACGTTTGGGAAAGTGAGCAAGGCAAGTCACATCATCCTTGAACATATTGAATCCCAGTTTATAAAATTATTTTGATTTAAATTATTGCATTATCGCTTTATTTAAATTCCCGCGTTATCACTGTTTTATCTAGCCATGCCTATTTACCTTTGTTATGACCTTATTATTGTTATTGTTATTATTTCCTTGTTCACCCTAGAATAAACAAAACCCCAACTAGTGGACACTCTACTCATGGTACCACTAGTATGATTTTAGGTAGATGCTTCGCTGGTTAATTAGGCAACATTAGGTGGTTTTACAACTCTAGACTTTGGGAATACTCTTATCACCTGGACACTATGGAATGGTTGGATTATCGTGGAATTGGATTCACACCTCCCTCTCTATTCAAAACCCTCAAAATGGTTTTAGGCTGGGCTCGGGGTGCATGGTTTTGATAGTAGCACCTCGGCCATATAAGGACCGGTCTTCGGGCCTCTGTTGCAAAGCACTACCGTACTTCCACATGTCTAGTGGGTAAGGCTTAGTTTGTGGCTCAGTCTGGTTATAAACAAAAGTACACGGATGGAGATGGACGAAGTCGGGGGTCGATGGACATCTCTAGGGCAAATGAAGGCTACACGAGCAGCGGCCTGGTAGTCGAGATGTCATGGCACAGGGCCGGTGTCCTGCTGCTAGGGGCTCAGTCCTGCCTACCTGTCCCGGGGGTTCCAGCCGTAGGTGGGGTTGGGTCAGTACTCTTGTTTATGGCTAGGATGGGTTGGAAACTATGTCATGTCTTCCGTCCGTATACCGTGGTGGTATGTGGCACGTGGTTACACGTGAGGAAGATGTGTCTTGTGGGTAAAGATGTACACCTCTAATCAGAGTATAATCTATTCGAATAGCCGCGTCCTCGGTTATGGGCAAACCGAGCAATGTACCCAAGTTAGTGTTTTTAATTCTTAAAACCTGCTTAACAACTAAAATGTGAAATGGTAGGCCTGGGTTGGCTTGGGACGAGCTGGGACCCAGGGTCGGGTTGCCAGTTCGGTCTGAATCATCGTAGGCCTTGGGTTAAGGCAGGTTCGTGTGGGTTCACGACCTTGGTTAATAATATTGTATAGCTCTAGGACCGTATTTACAAAGTAGCTTTGAGTAACTAAGTGATTTTTAATGCTGTTTACTGCAAACCCTAACCCCCTATATTATAACCCCCTTGTACTCCCTTGCATTTATTCTGCACTTATGGGTGTGTCTTGTTGAGTATGGTGGTTGTACTCAGTCTTGCTCAATTTTTCCCAAACCCAGAAGAGGAGCCCCTGGATGATGAAGGCTTTGGTGTCTAGCTCGTGCCTGCCGTCAAGCGCCTGTGGTCGTCGCCCTAGTCTTCCGCTGTTTCCCGTTTGTCTTTATGTGTGCTGGGCCTTCGCCGCCCATGTAATAAAGTAACTATTTACGCTTCCGCTTGATAAACTCTGAAATGTATTAACTTTTGGTGTACCTTGCCTCCTGGGACAAGGAATAATACACGCACGTAAGGAACGCCCGTTGGGTTATTTCCGGTCGTGACAATTATCCACATCAATCATTTGAGAAATGGAAGATGAAATGTCAAAGATCAAGAACATGTGATCTTCCCGATGATCAAATGACCTTGATGTTGGTAACCCTCCAAGTGAAGAAACAATATGGTGTGAAGCTACTCCTATTGGTATAACTTTGCTTTTTAAATTTGAGTTTAGGATGCCATACTATCAAGATGGATACCACATGCATATAATTGGTTGAATACTAGTGCTCAAAATGCTTCATCTTTCTGTGAGTTGAAAAACCTAAGCCAAAATTTCAATCCCGAGTTGTTTCACTTGTCACAACACTTACACCAGGTTTCTTTGCAAGTTTTTCATAATCACTTGAAGGTTTTGGACCATGTTTTATGTTGGGTTTGATAGCCCACGAAACTAGCTTTCCATAGAGTCCAAGATCTTCGAAATCGGAGTTTAGAGTAAAAAGTTATTGCATTTTTACTTGAGCAACATCAGACTATCCGATTTGAAACAGACTATCCGATGTATCAGACTATCCGATTTTTCACAGAACTTCACTCTCTGTCTTTGTTTGAAAAATCCTTTCGAGTGAGTTTTTCTAAGTGTCGGAGTATCCGATGTTGGATCAGATAGTCCGATGATACAGAGACTCCAAAATTTCATAGAACTTGTGTCTCTGTTTGAGGACGAAGTTTTTGCTTCTAAAATATCAGATACTCCGATTTAACATCAGATAGTCCGATGTCTCGGAAAGTCTGAAATTTCATGGAACTTCGTTCTCTGTTTCTCGTTGCCTTGGAGGTTTAAAATATCGGACTATCCGACGTGGGCTGAAAGATTCCCCTCCAACGGTCACATTTTAGGGGGATCTATATAAACCCCCCACCAACCCTTTTCTAGGGTTGCCCAAACTGATTTCATTCTAATCTTGCTTTGGGTTGAGCTTTGTGCTAAGTGCTTTGGATTTTTGAGCTCTCTCCCTCTCTATCTCAAATCCCCCTTGTTCTTCGTGACTTGGATCTTTGTGTTTGGATTTAGAGTTTGGGAGCCTAGTTTGTGTTTCTTTTGATCTTGAGTACTAGGATTTGTCCAACAGTTGTGTGGTGTTTATTACTCTTGGAGGTTGAGGACTCCTAGATGGCTAGGTGTCGTTCTTGTGCCACCGATCTACGTGTGGTTGGCCAAGAGAAGTTTGTGAAGGCCGGATCTCGCCTCCGCAAGGAAAGAGATACCCTTAGTGGAAGGAGGAGTGCATTTGTGCAACCTCACGAGGATATGGTTGAAAAGGACCTGGCTCTTTGCGAGCCCCTCAACGGAGACTAGAATCCCCTCAAGGATTTGAACTCCGGGAAATACATCGGCGCGTAAACCTCGGTGATATCCTCACTCTCTTTACCTTCTTGTTCCATTGCTTTGTGCTATACTAATATTGTTGTTGGTTGAGCTCACCTCTTTTGCTTGTGGATTGAATCTAGAGCTCTTAGGTTGTTCTCTTGTTTGTATTGTTGTTGTGCAGGTCAGATAGCCTGATCTCAGTTCAGACTATCCGATCACATAGGACTATCCGACCTGATATCATACAATCTGACCCTATTTTGTTTTAGCTTCCGCATTTATTTTTAAAAACCGCCTATTCACCCCCCCTTCTAGGCGACATCAAGGTCCTTTCAGCGGTTAAGCTCGTGCTCGAGGAGGGAGGGGAAGTCAGGAGGGGGGCAGATTCCAGCATGGGGAGGAGCTCGAGCGCGAGCGGGGGCGAAGGCAGCGCGGCGGCTGAGGGGAAGGCGAGGGTTGGGCTGCCGGAAGCCGACCCGCGGAGGTGCGCGCAGAGGACGGGGTGAATGTCCGAGCGCGGCCTAGACAGTCGCTGCCACTGCCTCCTCCGCGCCGCGCGCGAGGCGAAGCGCGAGCAGTGTCATCCCGGTTCAGCAAGGCACGGCGCGGCACCAGCCAAACTCAATCCCGCCAACCGCGCGGGCGCGCCACTCGGCTGTCGCCTTCTCCCTAGCCTAAATCTACATCCCTTCTCCAGGAGCCGACGCCGCCCGGCAATCTTCCCGGCGATGTTTATCCCGTTACGGCCTCGGGTCATGACAACTTGGTATCAGAGCCAGTCACCATGAATTCCGATGCCGAGCGAGTTCTTCATGTCACGGTGAGCAATCTGCTCTACCTGGTGACGAAGGATCTACTCCATCGGCTCACCGTCGCCGACGCCGACGGGAGCGGGATCCATGGATGAACAAGACTTTTCTTCATAGTCAGCAAAGAGGAGAGGGCAATTGACATGTGGGCCCTATGTCATTTTTGCTGACTACAATGTCACGTTAGCGAAACCACCCATAATATTGGGCATTGAGCCGTAGGCCAAGGCCCATAGCCTGCCCATATCAGTTAAGTTAGAGATAAGATTAGATTGAATCCTTATTTAGGAGTCAAGCTATACCATCTATATAAGGATGGGATTATATCTATTATCAGTAAGCAATGAATACCAATTAGTCTAATCTCTCCCTCCCAAAAATGTTCTTCTCCCTAGCCTAAATCTACATCCCTTCTCCAGGAGCCGACACCGCCCGGTAATCTTCCCGCGGTGTTTATCCCGTTATGGCCTCGGGTCATGACAACTTGGTATCAGAGCCAGTCACCATGAATTCCGATGCCGAGCAAGTTCTTCATGTCACGGCGAGCAATCTGCTCTACCCGGTGACGAAGGATCTACTCCATCGGGTGTTCTATGCTTATGGAGCAAAGAAGATTTGCTTGTACCAGATGGAAACACGTGTGGAAGCTTCAGTTCAATTCCAATCTCGTGAGGATGCAGAGTATGCACGAAAAACCTTCCATGGTCACAACATTTATCATGGCTGTTGTCAGATGGATTTCCAGCGTGAGTTGCCATCGCCAGTTGCAACCAACAGCAGCTCAGCACCAGCAAAGCGTCTCTCCCCGATCATCATGGAGTTGAAAGCGGACATCGAGGAGTTGAGGGTTGTCCCGAAGGAATTGGTGACCATAATTCAGGAGGAATTGGTAGAGGAGAAAGAACAGAGCAGAACCAAGCAGGAGGTAGTAGTGGAGGAGATGCATGCCGAGCAAGAAGTCGCAGGTGGCAGGGTGATGTCATCGATCACCGCGCCACTAACTCAGTCAGTACTGCTGAAGGAAATCGTGCCACATTGTCTTCCCTATCCCCGACAACCCCATCAATAGGCCTTCAAGCAGCGCTTGCGCATCAATGTCTCGAGGGGCAGGTCAATCTGCCAGTCATGGGCAGGTGTTCACTTGACAACATTGTTCAACATGGCATGGTTCGCAGCCATCAGATTGAAGCAACGGTCAGGGAGCTGAGGCTCGGGGCCATTTTCAGGAGGTCGGCGACCTCACCGCTGGCCTTGGCAACGGCATTGTCGTCGGTGAGGAATGCGGCTTTCAGTTGCGGCGCAAATTTTGGAGACAGTTCAACATAGGACTTCCTCTGTGATGCGCACGGTGTCACAACAAATGTGGTGTGAGGAACGGAAGCACGCTCAGGGCGCACGCATCTGGGAACGGAAAAATCGGTTCTGTTGCTACTTCTTCCGGTGGCGGCGTGCTTGCCTGTGGGGTAAGAAATAGGAGGATAAGGTTTTCTCTCGTTCACATGGACTGGTTTGGTGGAGTGGGCTTCACGTACCACAGCCCATGTCTTGGCTGTTGGGCTGGCTAGGTGGACCATTGCTGAAGACAAATGGGATTTCCAAACGAGAAAATGGACATTTGGCCATTCTCAAAACGCAGTTTCGCTGAAATGCCATTCTGAAATCGTTATTCGTTAAAATGCCAATATGAACCGTGTGACCACAACCACTTTGCCATTTTCTCCATTTTCGATTTTAATTTCGCTGAAATGTGCCTTGATGAGAGGGTATTGCCCTTCGGTCGGATGATGAAAACCGTTGTGCATCGAGCGGGTTGAGCCATTTCAGTAGCTGCTGGCTTCTCTGCCCGTCGGTAAGCGCCGCCGCCACCGTCGCATGCAATGCCGGTCCACTGTTGTGTGAAGTACTGTAGTACTAAAATGTGCATGCACGGGTACACTAGCCACAAGAACACTAACACGCATCAGAGCTGAAGATAGAAGTAGGAGAAGTTTTTCATTGTTCATCTACTGAAAGATGTTTAAGTAGCAAGAATTGAACAGAGCAAGACGATGATGTGCAGCCACGAGCAATTACAAAGTTCATGGCAAAGATGGAACAAGTTAGCAGGGAAATCACTCCAAAAAAACGCAAGGGAAGCACAAAGAACAGAAAAAAAACAAATAGAAAGAGAGGAGGAGAAACAAAATGATAGCATTAACATCTCTCGCCCTCGACGGCTCTTGCTCCAGCTAGGTAGCAGCTAAGTGCAGCAATGGCGACGCAGCCGGGAAGATCAAGCTTGGGTGGCAGCCACCGCACCGGCACCGGCACCGGCATGTCGCGCAGCGACGACCCTGGCCCGACCAGCCTTCGCCGCCCTGCCACTGTCACCACCACCGCCGATTCCCAACTGGAGTAGTACACCCCCTCCGCTACCGCACCGCCGTCGTCGCCGCTCCTCTTGCTCGCCGAACTGCACGCCCCTGCTAACTCGACGGCACGTGAGCGCATCAGAACAAGCCTGGAATGTGAAGAAACCAACACCGAGTTTCTCGCACCGGTGTGGCGACCATACCGAGGGAAGCTGAGAGGAGGATGGTGAGGAGGATGAGAAGCGTGATGTGACCATGCCTATGACGGATACAACCATAGATCATGTCATATACCCACAGGTGGTCTCGTTTCATAACAAGTGCCAATTTAATCTAATCAAGAATATGACACTACCTCATAATGTATGTGTTTATATGTTCAGTACCAATCCACTTATTTGGGGCTGCATATGGAAGATAAACACGATGGCCATGGTGCAAGCAGAGATGGAGATGAAGTCCACCACGTTCTGGAATCTAATTTGGCCACCTGAGATAGTGCTGAATTCAAACGGTCGCCAAATCTCCATATGGCCTCCATTTTGGGCCCACGAGTACTTGATGGAAAGCTCTCAGAATCCTCTTTCCAATGCATGCAACCTCATTGTCAAATTCCATCTGAGTCATCGGCAATTGAAAAAACAAGGGGCTGCATTGTCTGTAATGGGCCTATGGGCCTGTAACTTCGTCTGGGACCGCAGCCCAAGTGGGGCCCAAGGGGGGCTGCGCCCCAAACAGAGGGAGGATGCCCTTCTGAACTCCTCCATCCCTTAAATAGCTAGTAACCCCTTCAGGGTTAGTTGGGTTTAGATTAATTGTAAGTTTAGCCATTGCTACTTCGCTTGCAGCGCGCGTGTCGGCTAGACCGTCCGTCTGCTTGTTCGGAACCCCACTTTATCGTGTATCAATTCATCTTTGTGCATCTTGTCTATCTAGCAATTCAATTGCTTTCTATCTTGTTCTTGCTTGTTCTCGATTGCTTGCAGGAATAGGGTTGATCTGCACCAACAAGATCAAAAAAACCCTCGGAGAGGTGTATCGATCGCTAAGGCGCAACACAACAACGTCTCGTACGGTTGTAGTCGGATCGTCAACATTTCTCCCAAATCAAAGTTATCTCAACTCACCAAAAGATCGGGCCACCCCCATGCACATCAGGTGGTATCAGAGCCTTCGTTGCTCGGTGAGTTTTTTTTATCTACCCATAATCAGAAAATAGCCAAACAAAAAAAATTGTGTCATTTACCTAGCCATATTGTGCCGTTGCATTGTTCTTTTCAGTTTTTGCTTTGTTGAATTTTGTGTTGCATCGTCACGTCGTGTTGCTTGTCTTAGCGTCTAGTTCGTTTAGAGTTTCGAGTTCTGGATACGTTTTGTACCACAGTCATTGCCGCCCCCTTGTCTCTCTTGTCGTCGGGACCTACGAAAACGGAATCGGCTCGCTGCCACTGTTCTATTTTTTTAGTTTTCAGAAGTTTTTGTCTGTCAGTTTTGGAGTCGCATCAAGTTTTCCTCGAGTTTGTGGTTTGTATGTGTAGCGAGTTGATTCGGCCGCGCTTGTGACCTTAGCGAGAGGACGAATCGGTTTTTGGAAGTATGCGTTTGATTGGGAAAGAAATAGTAGATTGGTTCGGCTAAAAATAAGTTTCGCATTTTTTCCCCAACAAATCCGGCCGCATCCTTCCTTTCCTCCCCCACCACCACCGCGGGTCCGCAACCAGGCCGAGTCCGAGTATCTCCTCTCGGTCACGGTTCATCTATACCTCATCTCCCATACAACTTGGTAAAATTTTTTTGGAGTATCGGATTGGAATTCTGTTTGCAAAAACAGAACCTATGGGACGGGAGCATTCTATTTTTGTGTATTTTTAATTTTGGGTTTGCACTTTTACATTTCATTCCCTGTAATTTTATATTTACATTTGCGTCCCTGTAATCTTGCATCCGGGTCCTTGAGTTGGTTTTTGAAAAAAAAATAAAAAAAAGGGAAAAAAGGCAGAAAGGTGAAAAAAAAGAAAATAAAAGGCCATACCAAAAAAAAGAAAAGAAAATGAAAGGAAAAAAAAGAGAGAAAGAAAGAAGAAAAAAAAATGGAAAAAATGTGCTCTTATCTTTGATTTTGCTCTCTTGTATCAGAGTGATGCTTGAGTTGATTCTAGTGTTATTTTGTGGTATCGTTTGTGTCTAGGCTCGCGTCTCTAGTTTGTTCTAGCCTAGGACCAGCACGATACTTGACTTTGAACGATTATTCAACTTTGCATTCTCTGATTTGACCATTTGCCATCCTTGCTACATATTTAAGCCTACCCAGAGCTCCACAGATTTGACTGCATCTATACAGACTGTGAACGTCTGTGCCAAAGTGTCGATACATCCAACTCCATCGGGTGTTTGGTTGAGTCGGTGTGGACACCATATTCTAGTTTGCATCAGTAAGAACTTGTAAGAGCTCGATATAAAGCTTGAGTGTGTGTGATTTGTGAGCTTCCACTATCTAGTAGTTGATAGGAACGTATATATTCTTGTATATGTTTCTTGTTTGCTACTAACTATGGCAGGGTTACATAAAGAGTTTGGAACTGTTCGTGCTCAATGTGGACATTTTCACCTTCGACAACACATGGCAAGTGACCAACATGACACAAATAAGGTACATGATCATAATCTTGCAATAGTAGAGTCTGTTTTGCCATCTTTTGATGGAAAGTATGATTCCACTGCATATGTTAATTGGGAGCTAGCAGTAGAAAAACAATTAGATGAGTATGATTTTTCTAATGCTCAAATGATTAAGGCTACTAATAATAAGTGTACCGGTTCTGCATCTTTTGGTGGCATACTGTGGGAAATAAGCTTGAAACTTGGGATGAATGCAAAATACTGATGAGAAAAATATTTGTGTTTCCATACAATAGACGTGCTCTCCTTGAGAAATTTGAACATCTAAAACAAGGTGACAAAACTGTTATGGAGTACTTTCATGATTTTAAAATTTGTATCACTTATAGTGGTTTACAAGAATATAATGAGAACACAATGACTAGATTTTTCAGAGGGCTTAATTCCAATATTCAGGTTGGGCTTGTTAACGTGACATATAATCATATAGGCCAATTGTTCATGCTTGCTTGCAATGTTGAGCGCAAAATTTTGGAGAACCCAACGGAGCAACAAGCCATGCTTGTGCCTCCTATCACTGATGTTTTGCAGGAAGTTCAGAACAGTCCCCAAAATGAGAAGAACGATATGTTTGAGATGTCACTTCAATCACTCGCGAATGAGGAGAAGGCTGATGCACCTACATTATCTGAAGAGGGCATAAAAGGTAAATTAAATGGTGCAGAAATTACTCAAGGTGAGTATGCTTCTGATGAATTACATTTTTCCACTTTCCATGCTGACCTAGAGCAAACTTTAGTGGAACCTACTTCTGAATTGCCTTTGTCACAAGTTGATTTGCATTCTGTTCCTTGTGATAAAGAAGAGTTGTGCGATAGTACTTCACTTATATCCATTCCACAACTAGTGAATGAACATGCTACTTTTAATCTTGATTCTCCATTGTCACGTCCCAAAACGACCCTAAAATATATCCTTTAAAATTATGCCTAGAATTATTAAAATCCTTGTGAAAGCCTCCAAAAATTAAAATGTGCAAAGTAAAAGTCAAATAAGGCTTAGAGGATTTTTGTATATTTCCTAAAAGCCTAAAATGTGTAAATAAATTTTAGTAGAATTTTCAGAGCACAAATAATAATTATTAAGAAATAAACAAAGTTGAAAAAGTTTTATAAAAAGAAAAACCCTAAAAAGTCCCCCTTCCCTCCCTTGGGCCGGCCCGGCCCATCTCTCCTCCCTCTCCCCCCCTCTCTCTCTCCTCTCCCCGCGGCCCACTCGGCCTCTCCCCGCGCGCACGCCGCTGACGGGCGGGCCCGCCCGCCACCCTCGCTGACGGGTGGGGCCCACCCGTCATCCCCGACCTCCCGCCGCTCCGCCTGCGCCCTAGCGCCGCCGCCGCCGCGAATACCGCCGCCTCCCGTCGTCCCCGCGTGCAATAAAGTGGGGGGAAATACTCCCCGTGATCCCCTCTCCCTTTCCCCCCATTTTTCCCTCTCTCTCTCGCGTTCAAACGGGCGGATTTGCCCCCGCATTGATGGCGGCCGGACCTCCCGCGCCGGTTTCCTTCCTCTCCGGCCGCTCTCTCCCCCTTCCAACCCTATTTAAACCCTCCCCGCACCTCCTCCGTCCGTTTCCGCCTCTCGCCGCCCTTCCTCCTCGCCGGATTCGAGCTCGCGACGTCGCTCTCTCTCTCTCCGCTGTCGCCGCCGAGCTCCGGTCCGCCACCGTCGTCGCCCCAGACCGTTTCCCGCCCCGGCGTCGCCTCCTTCGGCTTCGCCGCGCCGTCGCCGTCCCCGTTCACCCCCTCGTCGAGCTGGCCGACCGCCGGAGCGCCGCCGTCCCCGTCGACCCGAGCCGCGCCACCGCCTCCCTCCGCTCCGGCCGCCTCCTCCGTCGCCACCGTCGCCCCGGGGTGAACCGTGGACCGTCGCCTCCTTTCGCTCTTCCCTCCCCTCTCTCGGCCGCCGCTCCGCCGCGCCGGTGGTCGCCGGCGGCGCCCATCGGGCGTGGGCGCGCCGCCTCCCGCCGACCGCGCCGGCGTGGCCCCCCTCGGGCGCGCCGAGTGGCTGCCGCGTGGGGCCCGGCCGTCAGCCACCCGCGCCCTCGGGTGCGGCTGACGCGTGGGGCCCATGGCTCCGGCCGGTGCGAGCCCGGGTTTGGAAGATCCGCTCTTCGTGGAGGTTGAAGCCGACGTTTGAGAAAGCGAGCAAGGCAAGTCACATCATCCTTGAACATATTGAATCCCAGTTTATAACATTATTTTGATTTAAATTATTGCATTATCGCTTTATTTAAATTCCCGCGTTATCACTGTTTTATCTAGCCATGCCTATTTACCTTGGTTATGACCTTATTATTGTTATTGTTATTATTACCTTGTTCACCCTAGAATAAACAAAACCCCAACTAGTGGACACTCTACTCATGGTACCACTAGTATGAATTTAGGTAGATGCTTCGCCGCTTAATTAGGTAACATTAGGTGGTTTTACAACTCTAGACTTTGGGAATATTCATATCACCTGGACACTATGGAATGGATGGATTATTGTGGAATTGGATTCACACCTCCCCCTCTATTCAAAACCCTCAAAATGGTTTTAGGCTGGGCTCGGGGTGCATGGTTTTGATAGTAGCACCTCGGCCATATAAGGACCGGTCTTCGGGCCTCTGTTGCAAAGCACTACCGTACTTCCACATGTCTAGTGGGTAAGGCTTAGTTTGTGGCTCAGTCTGGTTATAAACAAAAGTACACGGATGGAGATGGATGAAGTCGGGGGTCGATGGACATCTCTAGGGCAAATGAAGGCTACACGAGCTGCGGCCCGGTATTCGAGATGTCATGGCACAGGGCCGGTGTCCTGCTGCTAGAGGCTCAGTCCTGCCTACCTGTCCTGGGGGTTCCGGCCGTAGGTGGGGTTGGGTCGATACTCTTGTCTATGGCTAGGATGGGTTGGAAACTATGTCACGTCTTCCGTCCGTATACCGTGGTGGTATGTGGCACGTGGTTACACGTGAGAAAGATGTGTCTTGTGGGTAAAGATGTACACCTCTGATCAGAGTATAACCTATTCGAATAGTCGTGCCCTCGGTTATGGGCAAGCCGAGCAATGTACCCAAGTTAGTGTTTTAATTCTTAAAACCTGCTTAACAACTAAAATGTAGAATGGTTGGCCTGGGTTGGCTTGGGACGAGCTGGGACCCAGGGTCGGGTTGCCAGTTCGGTCTGAATCATCGTAGGCCTTGGGTTAAGGCAGGTTCGTGTAGGTTCACGGCCTTGATTAATAATATTGTATAGCTCTAGAATCGTGTTTACAAAATAGCTTTGAGCAACTAAGTGTCTTTTAATGCTGTTTACTGCAAACCCTAACCCTTTATATTATAACCCCCTTGTACTCCCTTGCATTTATTCTGCACTTGTGGGTGTGTCTTGTTGAGTACGGTGGTTGTACTCAGTCTGGCTCAATCTTTCCCAAACCCAGAAGAGGAGCCCCTGGATAATGAAGGCTTTGGTGTCTAGCTCGTGCCTGCCATCAAGCGCCTATGGTCGTCGCCCTAGTCTTCCGCTGTTTCCCGTTTGTCTTTGTGTGTGCTGGGCCTTCGCCGCCCATGTAATAAAGTAACTATTTACGCTTCCGCTTGATAAACTCTGAAATGTATCAACTTTTGGTGTACCTTGCCTCCTGGGACAAGGAATAATACACGCACGTGAGGAACGCCCGTTGGGTTATTTCCGGTCGTGACATATCAGAGCTTTCGTTGCTCGGTGAGTTTTTATCTACCTATTACCAGAAAATAGGCACAAAAAAATTGCATCCTGTACCTAGCCATCTTTGTGCCATTGCTTTGTTCTATTCAGTTTTTGCTTTGTTGAATGTTGTGTTGCATCGTCTCGTCGTGTTGCTGGTCATAGCGTCTAGTGCGTTTAGAGTTTCGAGTTCTAGTCACGCTTAGTACCACTATCGTCGTGTGCTCTGTTGTTGTCGGGACCTACGAAAACGGAATTGGCTCATTGCCACAGTTCTATTTTTGTAGTTTTCAAAAGTTTCTGTCGATCGGTTTTGGTGTTATTGAGTTGAATATAGGGTTTCTGCAGTGTGGTTGTCCCTATCCCGAGGTTGTGCCGTGCGTGCTGTTCTGTTGTGCGCAAGAGAGGAGGAAGAAAGTTACCAAATCGGTTTTTGGAAGTATGGAAGTTATATCTGGAAAGAAATAGTAGATAAGATTGATTGAATATCAATTTCTCTTTTTCTCTCACCAAATCCGCACTCCAATAGTGCCACACCAGCACCACCGAGAGGAGGCGAGTCCGACTCCCTCCCTCTTTTTTTCTCTCGGTTTAGATCCATACCGTGTCTTCCCACATAGCTTGGTGAAAATTTTTCAAGTGTCGGATTGGTGATCCGTTGGCAAAAACGGAACCTTTGGAACGAGTACATTCCATTTTACCTTTGGGATGAGTACATTCCGTTTTTGTATAATTTTAATTTCAGGGTTTGCACTTTTGCTGTTGAGTCCTTGTAATTTTTAATATTTACATTTGAGTCCCTATGACCTTACATTGAGGTCCTTGAGTCAATTTTTGTTATATAAAAAAGGAAAAAAGGCAAAAAGGTACTAAAAAAAGAGAGAAAACAAAAGCCGCACCCAAAAAATAGAAAGGAAAAAAAGAGAAAAGAAAGTAAAAAAAAGATAGAAAAAAAGAAAGAAAAGAGAAAAATCAGTTGTATCTTTGAGTTTGCTTTCACATATCAGAGTGTGCTTGAGTTGTTTCTAGTGCTATCTTGTGGTATCGTTTGTGTCTAGGCTCGCGACTCTAGTACGTTCTAGCCTAGGACCAGCACGGTACTTGACTTTGAACCATTATTCAACTTTGCATTCTCTGATTTGAGCATTTGCTATCCCTTTGATACATATTTAAGCCTACCTAGAGCTCCATGGATCTGATTGCAGCCGTACAGCAAGTGTTTGCCAAGGCTCGATACATCTAAACTCCATTGGGGTGCTTGGTTGAGTCGGTGTATGTCACTATTCCGCTTGCTTTGGTAAGAACTTGTAAGAGCCTGGTAAAAAGCTTAAGTGTGTGTGATATTTGAGCTGCCACTACCTAGTAGTTGATAGGAGCGTGCATATTCTTGTGTGTGTTTTTCGTTTGCTACTAACCATGGCAGGATTGCACAAGGGGATACGAGACGGTCATGCTCAACATCGGCTTCTTCACCGTCTACAAGATATGACAACGTCTCCACGTGATGCATACGAGGTACATGACTATAATTTTGCGCGAGTTGAATCTAAGTTACCATTTTAGGATGGTAAGTATGATTCTGTTGCATATATTGGTTGGCAACTAGCAGTAGACAATGAATTTGACATATATGATTTTTTTGATGCTCAAATGATTAAGGCTGGTAGTAATAAGTTTACCTCTTCCGCATTATTTTGGTGGACTTAAGTTAGTAACAAACCTGAAACTTGGGATGAATGCAAAAACATGATGAGAAAGTGTTCTGTGAGTTCTTATTACAAATGTACTCTTTGTGAGAAATTCGAACATCTGAATCAAGGTGACAAAACTGTTATGGAGTACATCCATGAATTTAAAGTTTGTGTCATCTATAGTGATCTAAAAGAGTGCAATGAAAACACAATGCGCAAATTTTTCAAGGGGCTTAATTCTAAAATTCAGGTTTTGCTTGCTAATGTGACATATAATCATATTGGACACCTATTCATGCTTGCTCGTAGCATTGAGAGTCAGATCATATCAAATGTGAGGAAGCATGAATAATGTGATTTATCTCCTACTTCTGAATCTCCTATATCCTTATGCAATGATGTTGTGCAAACATGCCAGGAGCAATCTTTTGTGTCTCCTGTTACTAACGTTTTGCAGGGAGTTCAGAACATTCAACAAAAGGAGGAGAATGATGTCACTGAGAAGAAAGAGGAGAAGCATGAAGCACCCGCGATCTCTGAAGATAGTTTGCAAGGTAAATTAAATGGTGTTGAGTTAAATGAAGGAGAGTATACTCAAGGTGAGCTACACATGTCCACTTTTCATGCTATATTAGAGCAACCATTAGTGGAACCAACTGCTGAGATTCCTTTGTCACAAGTTGATTTACTTGCTATTCCTTGTGATAAATAAGAGTTGTGTGATAATGCTTCACTTATATCCATGCCACAACTGGTGAATGAACATGCTATTTCTAGTGTTTCTTTGTGTGCTGATTTTAAGCATGTTGTTCACATTGCTAATGAAGTAGAGGAACATGAATTGCTATCTTCTTTAAATACTTTGCGTGGTGTACTGTTTCATGATTTTTGTGAGCTCGATAATTTGAAGGAGAAATTATTTGCTACGTCTGTGTTGCCATGTCCAACGAATGCTATATTTCATATCTTTGTTAAATATAATGATAGAGATGTGTTTCTGGTGTATAGAGTTTACATATGTTCTGATTCAGAACCTCCTGTAGATGTGGATAAAACATGTAGATGTGGATAAAACATGCAAGCTAGAGAGACATGTTATTGCTAATCATATTATCTTGAGTTTGTCTTGTTTTCATTGGAAGAAACATGTTGTTCTAAATGGACTACGCGAAGAGCACCATATGGAAAAACTGAGGACGGTTTTCCGTGAAGAAGGGGAGGATGATGTGACAATGGCTACTATGGGTACATTCGTTGCTCACATCATGGATGAACAACAAGATATCAAGTTAAAGTCCTCCAAGCGCTGGAATCTGATTCGGCCACCTGCTACACTGCTGACTTCAAACGGCTACCGAATCTGCATACGACCTGCGTTTTCGGCCCATGAGTACTTGATGGAAAGCTCACGGAGTCCTCTTTCAAATGGATGCAGCCTCATCACTAGACTCCATCTCGTTTGGCCGCAAACACAAAAACAAGGTGTTGCGTCACCTGTCATGGGCCTTTGGGCTTGTAACTTCGTTTGGGACCCCCGCCCAAGTGGGGCCCATATGGGGTGCGCCTCAACCAGGAGGAGCACGACCCTAGGGTCCACTTGGTCATCCTCACACCTTTATTTAGATAGTTAGAGTTTCTTGTGTTTTGTTTAGATAAAAGTTTAGCTTCACTACTTTTCCATGTAATCCCGTGGTCGGTTAGATCGCCGGTTTGCTCGTTACAGAACCCCAACTTATCATTTGTACTCAATTCCTATTTGCAATTCAAATTGCTTTTATCTTGTTCTTGCTTGTTTCTTCGATTTGCTTGCAGGAATAGGGTTGATTTGCACCGGCAAGATCAACAACCCACGGAGAGGTGTATCGATCGCTAAGGAGCAACACAGCAACGTCTAGTACGGTTGTAGTCGGGTCGTCAACGTTTCTCCCAAATCGTAGTTATCATCAACTCACGGAAAGATTGGGCCAACAACAGCCTTGAGCGTCTCGAGTGGAGCTCAGGGTTCATCACCTTCCTTATCTTGTTTTCTTCTTCTCTATTCTTTTGGATTCGCAGCATCTTTCCAATCTGGTTACAGTCCCAAGTTTGTCATGAGAGACGCTATTTCCTTGGTCCGATCGGTGATCTTGATCCCACTGAGTTCATCATCGGTGAAACCAATAGGATTCCTTTTGGACTAGCCAACCCTAATCTAGGTCACTGGAAGAATACTTTTAAATCTTGGCCATCTCTTGAGAAAACTTCACCCGAGAAAAGCTGGACCACATGGTACAAGCATGTATCGGCTAGCAAGCAAACACACTGGGACGAAATTGGAATCGGTCAAGCACTTGCCCTCCCCATAGCAAATTCGGCTAAGGACAAACCCTTAATAGCCGCTGCCACCTATTTCTGGTCCAATACCATCAACGTTTTTCTGTTCAACCAAGGGCCGATGAATCCAACTTTAATTGACATCACCATGATCACCGGTCTGGATGTAACCTCATCGGCTAACCCTATGAGTCTGAACACCAAGAATCAATATGATTTCAGGACCAAGAGCATAGGTGGTTGGTCTGGTTATGTGGCAGCATACATGGGCCATGCATCTGTCACTCCACGAGAACATGTGGCTTTCCTGCTCATGTGGCATGAAAAGTTCTTTTTCTGTGGATCAAGTTGTGGCCCTACAACCAACTGGCAATTTGTAGCCGAGGCCCTAGAATTAAAAAGACAATTTCCTCTAGGCAAAATCCTCCTCGGCTACCTATACCAAACGTTGAACAACGCATCGGCCAAGATAGCGGTCGGCTCAGTAGTTGGAGCAGGTGGACCATGGTGGCTACTGTAGACTTGGCTGAATCTAGTAGTCATGAAAGCTGTCAATCGGCCATCGGTGATAGAAGCCGAATTCCCAAGACTGGAGCCCATTATAGAAGATGATGGAGAAGAACGCACCCATCGCAGATGCATGTCATATGGAGAATATGCATCCACACCAGCCGATGCTGGAGCAAAGTTATCGACTGAGCTGCTCAAAGATTGGTTCTGCAGCTTTTATGAAGGCTTTCAAAAAGATGCTCGAGTTTGGTTTCCTTATGAAGATTCAGTGCATCTTGATCTCCCATCAGACTTCAAATTCGAAGATATCAACCATGAAAGATATCAAAAATCTAGAGAAGTCTTCTCAGCTGCGATTAGCCCATGCATTCTTTCTGTCGGCATTCATCAAGGGAGGAACATTCAAGTTTCTTATAAATTTTATAACCCAATGAGCTCTGCCAGACAATTTGGGATGGGTTAACTACCAATCGGCCTGTTCTTTGCCAATAAAATCCAATGCCGAGGATAAATCTCATCAACCTTGATGATGGATCGGCTGCTAAATATCCAAGGACCTCCTCTAGGAAGTATCGAGAACATAGAGCTGGCAAGGTTCAGGAGCAGAAACTTCGACAGATGGTGGGGAGAATGGAAGCAACATATCTTCCATCAATTAGCTTCTATGTACATGACAGATCTCTTCTCTGATGTTATCCCTTAGGTACACCTTGACTTTATTAATTTTTGCTTGAATAATTGCCAGCCGATTCACAACTTGACTTAATCTTCTCTCCTGACTTGCAGACAATAGAATCATCCCCTCCTCACCAGAGCAACAGTGGCAAGGACATAAAATATGCTCCAGGCCTCATTCCAAATGGAGGTGGGCCATCTCCCCCCGTCATCGGCTACCATGCCCCCAAGACTTCAAGTCTGCTTAAAGGGCTTATTAGAGAACCAGCCGATGCCGGCAAGAAGAGAAAAACTAGAGCATCAGCTATAGACCCATCGGCTCCGGCTCTGAAGAAGAAAGCCAAAACAAAGAAGATCAAGCCAACCGATGACTTGCCTGCCCTAGATCCATCCATTGAACAAACTTTGGATGAAGAAGAAATTGAAGAAGATGTTGACAAAGCTGTAGCCAAAGTAAGCGATACAGAAAGAACTCCATTGGCTTCTCCTAAACAAACTCCTCCGACTCCTTCTGCTCCAGCTCATTTCCCTAGGGTAAACAGCTCCCCTTGATTTCTTTTTGCAACCATTTCATTTATAGCCGATTGCTCACAGATTTTATAGTTGCAGAAGAAGAAAATTGCTATGAAATAGAAATCGGTAGCAACGACACTTAAACCGGCTCCACCAGTAAGATCGTTTCATCTGAATCATTTACTAATCAATCATAACCAATTGTACTTAACACTCGTCTTTTTGCAGCTTCCTCCTCCTCCTTCTTCTACTGTACAGCAATCATCAAGTGACCAAACTCCTTCGGCTGTAGGGAGTCACCATGTCGAGGAAGAGGAACAACCAGTCGCTCCTACCATCCCAGTAAGTTTCCCTTTGACACAAGAATTTAGATCGGCTGTATCTATTTGGCATCTAACTCTCTTTGAATTATTCTTGCTGGCCTTAGCCGATCTATTCTCTTTTGACATCAAGGATTATTTTGATGAGACAGAAGAAGATACCACCAGCAAAGCTTTAGCTCCTTTATCCAATGACGTGAAGACAACTCTTGAAGACATCTCTCATCGGCTAGAGGCATAATCTCTAGACAGTTTGGTGGTAGACTGTCGGCCAACTAGGATTCGACTACATGAAGTTCAAGCTCTGATCCCGGAAGAACTAGCCGATGCCCTTACTCCGGCTGTTTATCTCGAACAACATCAATTCAAGCAGGAGAAAGCCAAGCTAAGACTAGCCGAACGTCAAGAACACAAAGACATCTAGGCTACAATCTAGGCCAATCGGCAGCTTGTTCAGGAAGAAAAGGCCAAGCTTGATCAGCTATCTGAGGGCCCGATCAAGTCCAATATTGATCGGCTCGAAGCTCGCAAGATTGAGCTCTTGGCACAACTTCAAGAATGCAATGCCGAGCTGGATCTGGAACACAAAAAGCTATCTGATCTCCCACAAGCTGTCGAAGAACAAAAGGCAAGGCTGGAATCGGCTATCAAGAATGTCGCTGATCTGACCAAGTCATTAAAAGTTATCCTAGAACCGATGCTCAAGATGCCCAAGCCATTGAAGAAGTAGAACAAATTAGGCACAGAGCTATATCGGCTATCCAGCGTTACCTGTCTCAGTGACATTCTGTAATAGGACTTAGTAAATTTTTGTAATCGGCTAAGATACTCTAATACTTATTTAACTAGTCTTAATAAACTTTGTGCCGATTAATATAATTCTCAAAAATTTTGCAACTTTTACATATATGTGCCCTTCGTCTGCGATATAACAATATCGGCCATTGTACATCGACAAAACACAACCGATTACAATATAAAAACAACTAAGGGCGATATAACAATATCGGCCATTGTACTTCGGCAAAACACAACCGATTACAATTTAAAACAACTAAGGGCGATATAACAATATCGGCCATCTCAAGGCGATGTGAATACATCGGCTATCATGCATCGGCAACACTAGCCGATCATGCATTAATCCAAACACTTGGGTAATATTTCTTCAAGTATTTGCCATTTAGCGCTCGTCCATAAACTTCGTCATCAAGTCCTTGCAACATGTAAGCTCCTTTAGACACAACTTTATAGATTTGAAACAGTCATTCCCAATTCAGCGACCACTTGCCAAATTTGCTCTCCTGAGTTCCATTCGGCAAAATCAACTTCCATACAAGTTCTCCCTCAGAAAAAGACTTAGGCACTACTTTCTTGTTATAATGTCGAGCAACCCGTTCCTTATACTTGGTAACCTTTGCAAGGGCTCTTAATCTTGATTGAACCAAGTCTTCCCTTTCATCGGCCATGAGATTATAGTACTCATCGGCTGTCAAATCGTCTTGCAACTCCGATCTTCTTGAGCCGATTCTAACTTCCCATGGTAAAACAGCCTCATGTCCATAAACAAGTTTATAAGGAGGGACTTGGATGGAACCATGACAAGCCATCCGATAGGACCACAATGCTTTGGCTAATCGAATGTGCCACTGCCTAGGATAATTAGAAATCTTTCTCTTAATCAATTTGGTCAAACTCTTGTTAGACGCCTCGGCTTGCCCGTTAGCTTGTGCATAATAAGGTGAAGAATTCAACAATTTGATACCCATGCTATCGGCAACCTGAACAAACTCATCGGACACAAAGATCGAGCCTTGATCGGTTGTAATGGTTTGAGGAATACCAAATCGATCATTAGATTATATGCTCTTGAACAAATTGTATAGCATCCCCAGAATCAATTTTCTTCAAAGGAATCGCTTCTACCCACTTGGTAAAATAATCGGTTGCCACCAATATAAACTTATGCCCTTTGCTCGATGGTGGATTAATCATGCCGATCATATCAATCCCCCAACCTCTAAATGGCCATGGCTTGATGATAGGATTCATAGCCGATGCCGGTGCTTATTGAATTGCTCCAAACTTCTGACAATCTTGACATCCCTTGTAATATTTGAAACAATCCTCTAGCATTGTCGGCCAAAAATATCCTGCTCGCCAGAGCAACCAATTCATCTTATGAGCCGATTGATAAGTGCCACAAATTCCTTCATGTACCTCACCGATTGCAACCTTAGCTTGATTGACACTCAAACATTTAAGCAACACCCCATCAATCGTCCGATAATAGAGCTCATCATCAATAAAGTATCCTTCAAAGCTTTATAGTGCAGTTTCCGAGAAACCGATTGAGATGGATTCTGCAAATAATGATGTACATCATATCTCCAATCATCGGCTGTTAATGCGGCAACCTCTACTTTGACATCTTTGATCATCGGCTTATATCCCGACGCCCCTTGGGCCAAATCATTAGCTTCAATATTATGTTCTCGAGATACATGCTTCAAAGATACCAACCGAAATTCCTTCATCAACTCTCGGCATTTCTCATTGTAAACTATTAATTTATCATGTTTGCACTCATACTCTCCTGCCAATTGACTGATCACCAGTAAAGAATCCCCCATAATCTCAATAGCATTGGCTTCAACTTCCTTGAGTAATTGCAACCCTTTGAGAACTGCTTCATACTCAGCCTAATTGTTATATCGCCCATGGTGATATGAAAACTCGCCCCCCGAGGAGAAATTATAACCAAGCCGATACCACAACCATGAGTGCCTACTGATCCATCAAACAACAAAATCCAGGGCACAACCTCAACCGAGCCGATTGAATAATCACGATGATCAACAATAAAATCAGCTATAGCTTGCCCCTTGATTCCCTTCGGTGACTCGTATCGAAGATCAAATTCGGTCAAGGAAAATATCCACTTTCCAACTCTTCCTTTCAAAATTGGAGCCGATAACATGTACTTAACTACATCAGCTTTGCATATCACAGTGCATTCATTGGACAGTAGATAATGCCTTAACCTTGTACAGGAAAAATACAAACACAAACACAACTTCTACATAGGAGAATATCTTGTTTCCGCATCCAAGAGCCGACGACTTAAATAGAACACAACCCTCTCTTTTCCTTCAAGCTCCTGAATTAAAACCGAGCCGATCGACTTCTCACCGGCTGATAAATATAACCTAAAAGGTATTCCCTTCTGTGGAGGAATCAAAACTAGAGGAGAGCTAAGATATTCCTTAATACTATCGAAAGCTTTCTGCTGCTCTGCCCCCCAAGTAAACTTTTGATCGGCTTTCAATCTTAACAATTGTGCAAAAGGCTCTAATCTTCCAGACAAATTAGAAATAAACCTTCTAACAAAATTTATCTTGCCGATCATCTCCTGCAATTCTGTCTTGTTCTCTGGAGGGTGAATTTTCTTGATCGCATTGACACTTCTTTGAGTTATCTCAATCCCCTTCTCATGAACAAGAAATCTCAAAAACTGGCTAGCCGATACACCGAAAGCACACTTTGTTGGATTCATCTTCAGGCCATATTTCCTAGTCCTCTCAAAAACCTTCCTCAAATCGGCTATGTGGTCCTCTATCTCTTTAGACATAACAACCACATCAGCAATGTAGACCTCAACCAACCAGCCGATCAGATCATGGTATATATAATTCATGGCCCGTTGATATGTAGCTCCAGCACTTTTTAAGCCGAAAGTCATCACAACCCATTCAAACAAGTCGATTGCACTAGGACACCTAAAAGCTGTCTTATGTATATCTTCTTCAGCCATGAAGATCTGATTGTATCCTGCATTTCCATCCATTAAACTCACCCTGAAGCAGCATCAACTAGTTGATCGGCTACTGGCATTGGATACTCGTCCTTTGGGGTAGCTTTGTTTAAATCCCTAAAATCAATGCACACCCTGACTTTGCCATTTTTCTTGATAACTGGAACTATACTAGAAACCCACTCAACATATCGACAAGGACGAATAAAACCAGCATCATATAAACGTTTAATCTCAGCAGCCTTAACAGGTTCGAGTATATCGGCTTTGCATCTCCTCAGAGGTTGTTGGTGCGGTCTAACCCCTAGTTTGATAGGTAGCCGATGTTCAACAATCGATCGGCTGAGTCCTGGGATCTCATAATACTCCCAAGCAAAGCAATCTCTGAATTCTTTTAAAAACTCTATCAACTTGGTTCTAAATTCTGGAGATAAGTTCTTACTGATAAATGTCGGCCTCGGTCGATCACTTGGACCTATGTAAATTTCTTCCAAATCATCGGCCGACACGAAACCATGTCCTTACTTGTCATCGAGATCATCTACTGTGTCCTTGGTGTAGACGTTTGAACCCTCCACGACGCGCTCAAAATAATAACTTGGGCTCTCCATCTTCAATCGGCTATATATCACAATCGGACACCTTTAGAAAATCTCCTTCCCAAACCTTTCCAGACAAGCAATCAAGGCCATCCATCACCCAAAGAGCTAAATCAGCACTGGCAACGTTAACTAACCTGTCGGCTGGTATATTTTCAATCTTGTCGTCTTGCCATTAAATCAAGCATTGCTGCATGGTTGATGGAATATAATAATTAGCATGAATCCAATCCCTTCCAAGCAACAAGCTATATGAACCCTTCCCATCGATGACAAAAATTGTTGTAGGGATACTCTTGTTACCAACTGTCAGCTCCACATTTAAAACTCCTTTGGTTTCTGATGGATTGCCACCAAAGTCTTTGAGCACCATATTTGTCTTGATGAGATCCTCAGCATTCCTGCCTAGCTTCCTAAATGTGGCATAAGGCATCAAATTCACTACGGCCCCACCATCGACCATCATCTTAGACATCGGCTTCCCATTGACATAACCGTTTACATACAATGGCTTAAGATGCTGATTCTCTGCTCCTTCTGGCTTCTCAAAGACTGCTTGTTCTGGTGATAAAACCAACCTAGCCGATGCTACCTCAACTTCATCAACATCGGCTTGCTTGGCCCCAAATTCTGCAGGTAGTGTGAAAACCATGTTAACCGATACAATCACAACACTTTTCCCTTTAGCCAATCTTTTTGCTTCATCGGCTGTGGCTTCATCGGCTGTAGGAACTTGATTCTTAACGCGCCACTCCTGCGTCGGCTTCGTTTTCTTCAGCCGATGGTTGATTTCTTGCTCAACCTCCTGAAAGCGTTCCCTGTTCCTCAACCTTTGAACCCTTCTCTTCTGATTCTTTGTAAAAATGCCAGAAGGACACCATTGAGTCTTTATGCCTTCATTGTCCTCTTGGTCACAATCTTGGTTCACTGGGCCCAATCTTTGATGAACAGGAACTCTTGCTTGCCTTAGCCGATTGCCTCTATTATACGATAGGTTTGAACCTTCTGGAACATTGCTACACCCAGGACAGTCTTCAAAAGATGGCAGCCTCATACCTTCGTTCTAGCAAAATCTATAGAACTCACAACCCCAATGAGGATCAAAACCGCCATCATCTTCCTCATAATACATTTCCTACTACTTATCATATTTCCTCTGATACTTGTTGATAATCTTAGCCGAGTTCACTAGAAAACCCTGAGTTTTCCCTCCATCGGCTATTCGACCAGCTGTATGTACCATATTGTCAGGAAAAGGATTGCCATCAACCTTCATCGGCTTCTTGGAATCATCAAACTTGATTTTGCCTCCCTCAATAGCCGCCTGGATCTGCTGTCTGAAGACTTTACAATAATTGGTAGAATGAGACCCAGAATTATGCCACTTGCAATACCTCCTCTTGCCTAGCTCTTCATCCGATGGAATTGTATGACCAGCAGGAAGTTGAATCTGTTTTTCCCGAAGTAACAAACCAAAGATTTTATCAGCCTTGGTGATGTCGAAGTCATACCTCTCTTCTTTTCCAGAACTTTTTACCCATTGGCATGGTATAACCTTCTTGCTCCTAACCCACTCAGCTGCTGCTACCTCGGAATCATCATCATCATCATCATGATCAGATCCATATATGTAGAGACAGACATGATTGACCTTTTTAAAGTTCTTCCTGGCTTCTGCAAACCTCTGTTCATGCAAGGTTACCTTCTATGCAAGATGTGACAAACTATCAAAGTCCTGGGACGAGAATTTCTCCCTGATCGGAGCTATCATACCCTGAAAAGCCAAATCCGCTAAATGGGCATCCGTCAAGCTCAAGCTGTAGCACTTATTCCTCATCTCTCTAAACCTCTGAATGTAGTCCTGCACAGGCTCATCATGCCTTTGCCTAATCGCTGTTAAATCAGACAATTTCATCTCGTGAACCCCACTATAAAAGTAACTATGGAATTGCTTCTCCAATTCGGCCCAGCTGTTGATTTATCCATATGGCAAAGAAGAAAACCAAGTAAAAGCCGATCCAGACAAAGACAAAGGAAACAACCTAACCCTCAAGGCGTCAACAGCCGATGCTTCACCACACTGAGCTAAGAATCAGCTAATGTGCTCATAGGTCGAAACACTGTCTTGCTCTGAGAATTTTGAGAAATCCGGAACTTTGAACCGGTTAGGCAATGGAACCCTCTCAAACCACTCAGGGTATGGATGCCGATACAAGTTTCCAGTGTCCTTTGGCTTGAGCCCAAATTGCTCTCTCATCACCTCTGCAATCATATCGGCCCATGGTCCCTGTTGAGGCACCACCTACGCTTGCTGTGGCACAGGCTCGAACTGGTTGTACTGAGGAGCAAACTGAGGCTGAGCCGATCCTCCTTGTTGATTCTGAACTTGTGGCAATGGAGGCTAATACTTGTAATTAAAATTGCCCCCTTGATAATTCTTAAAGTTTGGTTGTATGTTGTGCACCAGATGCTCGGGAATAACTTGAGGTATCACCGATTGATCTAGTTGCACATTATGAACCAAATGCTCTGGGACAACTTGATTTGCAGCATGCTGCCTCGAGTGATTATCAGGCGTTCTGAACCCAGCCGATGCATTTAGCAAACCTTGCTGCTGAATCGGTTGAGCAACTTGCTGCCTTGGTGGCGTCTGCTGAATCGGATGAGTTGGTAAGAACATAGCTGCAACTTGCTCTTGAGTTAGTTGATTCACATTTTGTCCACTATGTTGTGGCTGCTCTCTCACCAACAACCGAGGATTGATTAATTGCCCTGGTGCCGATGATGGTGCAGCAGGTGCAGGAGCCGATACTGGTGCTGTCGGTTGAACTAATGGCGCATTGGGAGCAATTGACTGAGCAGTCTGTTGATTATTAGTGATCAAGGGCCGATAATTTGGGAAAACACCTCCTGATAAATAAACCGGTCCTATAGCCTGATACTCAGCTATTGTGCCATCAACCATCGACTTCACCATGTTTGACAAAGTATTGACTAACACCCTAGATTGATTAATCAAAGCATGTTGCACGGCAAAGTCAATCAGATCTTGGAATTTGTTAAACTGTAGTTGTGCCGTGTTACCATCTGGGCTGAGATCCTCACCTTGCACTCCCTGAGAAGCATCACCTTTATCACCTAAGCCATCTGCAGCACCTTTATCACCTGATTGAGATGTACCATCTGAGACCTGTTGTACTTCTCCATCCTTGGAAGAACTTGTCCCAGTGTCACATCCTGATTTTCGTTTTAGGATTTATAAATTATCTAATAAATTATTATTAGAATTTATATTAAATGTTCATTAACTTACAAGTGAAGTTAAATGTGGGAAATAAAATTTCCTAAATTTAAAGCATGGATGGATTTAATTTTTATTAAATTCTCCATGATTAATTGCACTCTCTGAAATTTTCTCGGATTTTTCAGAGCTCAATTCCTAAATGATACAAAGAACAGTTTAGTAATTATTTGATCAATAATGATCTAATTATAATTGTTAAGAGTTTTTCCTTGTTTAAAAAAATCCTTAAATTATAAATTGTTGTTTAAAAGGAATTATTAGAAATGATCTTAAAAGCCTAAAAGAGAAGATCTAATTTTAATTTGTTAAATCTGCTTAATTCTATAATTCCTAGATTTTTCTGGGATTTATTTGAGCTAAGGAAGTATTTTTAATAAATGGAATTACATTTCATGAATAATTTAAATTGAAAAAGGTTTTTAAAAGTCTCTTTTGGCTTTGGGCCGAAAGTCGGCCCAAAACCTTCTCTCTCTCTCTCCCCAGCCCAAGTCGGCCCAGTCCGCCGCAGCCGCGCGCGCGCCCTCGCTCGCTGACAGGTGGGGCCCGCCTGTCAGGTCGTTGTCTTCCTCCGGCCGCCGCCGCCCGAAACCCTAGCGCCGAGCCGCCGCCGTCTCCTTCTAAATTCGGCCGATCCTTTCCGTTTCCGGTGAAATCAATTGAGGGGAAATGATCTTTGGGATCTTCTCTACCTTTTCTCTTTTGGAATCATCCTCTAAATCGCTTTGGAAGTTCGTGGATTCGAGGTCGAATCGGATCGGTCTCTTTCCTCTGAACCCCGAGGTTTCCTTCGCGTCGCCGGTCGCCGTGGGCCTTCGCCGCCGCCTCCTTGCCCCTATAAAAGGATCCCCGGTGTCTCCTCTACCCGCCGCCACCCTCGCCTTCGTCTCTCGCCGTCGGAAGCGCCCTAGCACCGTGTAACCTTGTGCCGTTGTCGTCGCCGTCGCTCCAGCCGTGCTTCGCCGTCGCTCCAGCCGTCGTCGGTCGCCGTCACCACCATCGGGTTCGCGAGGTCGTCGCCGTCCCCGTCCACCGCTTCGCTGCCGCCGAAGACCGCCGGAGCACCGCCGTCGTCGTCGACCCGAAGACTGCCGCCGCTTCTTCCTCGTCGCCGCCGCCGTCCGTTGCTCTTCCACCGTGGTTTTGGTCACCGGTGAGTTCGCCGCGTCGCCCTCTACCCGTTGGTGCCCTCCGTACGCGTCCTCGCGCCGTCGTTCGCCGGCGAGCATGCGTTGCCGAGCCGCCGCCGGTGCTGACGTCATCGCTGACATCGTCGCTGACGTCATCGTCGCTGTCCCCGTAGACCCGTCGTGAACCGATCGATCTCGGCCGTCCGTTTTGGATGGATCGATCTCGGCCGTTCTTTCCCGTGAACCGCTGCCGTGCGCCTGGTCCACCGCAAACCCTAGCCGCTGACGCAATAATTCCCTTTTCCTTTTCAAAAATAATTCATTATTGCGTCATAATTCAATTAAAATCAATATAAGTGTTTTAATCCGATTTAATCTTCAAAAATTCATAACTAATTCATCTTAGCTCGGATTTAGTTGGTTCAAGTCTCTAAATTTTTCTAAAATTGAGATCTACATGTTAAAAATATCCACATGTACTGTTCATGCTTGTCTATGTGCTGTTTTGGTGATTTTGCTCTTTTCTGTTTAGATTCCGACGTTTCCGGAGAGTCCGTTTTCGCAGGAGAAGACTTTGAAGAGTTCCAAGGCCAGCAAGGCAAGTCACACAGATCCCAAACAACCCTTTGAGCATGTTGATCCCATTTAAAGCTATTGTTTCTATTCAACTATTGCATTTATTTTCGAATGTCATTGGGTGGAATTAACCTATTGTTTGTTATAGCCCTTTTGTTCTTGATTACTTTATTCCTTGATACCATGGGTTATTATAATTCGACTAGTTGGATTTATATATTGGTTCAACTAGATGTATTAGATATAATTGCTTAGCCATGCTTAGAAACATTAGCACACAATTGGGATAACTAATGTTTCACTACTACTTAATGATGGACTTGATAATGGTAGCTCACGATGGTCAATCGTGATTGGATAGTTAATTAATGTGCCAACTAAAACTTGATAATGGTGGGTTGTGAGCACCTGGTTTTGATGGTCGTACTCATGACAATTAAGGACCGGTTCACGAGTTTCGGTTGTGAAACATTAACCGTGCCAACCACAAGCCAGCGTGGGCAACGGCTTTACCTTTTGTATAGCATGGTTCATTGCGGGGCAAGTGGAGGAGATAAGCCCACGGGGGTCGCTGGGGAGTCCATGCCTTGTTTATAAGGGGGTGATTATGATCCAGGAAAGGTGCGCTGTAGTGGATTGTGTTGTGCGAGGGGTATTGTCACAGCTCCTTTCCGAGGTACCGTGGTGGTATTGAGGCACATGGTGACATGATGTGGGGCTGTGTCTTGTGGGTACAGTGGTACACCTCTGATCAGAGTAAAACTATTCGAATAGCCGTGCCCGCGGTTATGGGCGGGTCTAACAATGTTTTTCGTGATTAGTCTCACACTTCTCATCATAATAGAAGATGCTATATCTGGTAATAATTTGATTAGCTCCTGGTTTGGAATGGTATATTCCTGGTTTGGAGATAGATCTGTACAGCCGGGTATGGTTGTTCAGAATGGTTGGGCCTATGCAACAGGGTATGTTGTATAGCGTTGATTAATATTGTTTAATTATTACTTAACTGTTTTATTAAATTCTCAAATGTTTGCTAAATGCTGCTTTCGCAAATGAAACCCTACTATGCCATCCTTTGGTATCCTTGTGCACTTGCATATTTGCTGCGTGGCTTGCTGAGTATGTCATATACTCACCTTGCAATCATTCATCAGAGGAAGAGTTCTACAATGATGCTGATGGTGTGGAGGATTAGGTGTAGCCCTGGTCAAGCTGCCTGTGGAGTGGAGCCGTCTGCGCCGTTTATCTTATTTTCCGCTGCTTAGATCTTTATTGATTGAGAGGAACTATCTACCTCTGTAATGACATTTTATTCGCTTATTAATTAGAGTAATAATTGTACTCTATTATCAATTTGTTATTGTGTGCCTCGGCTGATTCCTGGACGAGGGTTCCCACACATGTAAGCGTTTGGAATTTTGGATAGAAATTCCGGGCGTGACACCCAGGAACATCAACAGCTAATTTCATCTTGTACCTCTGAACAATTGTTCCTCCACGGGTCTCCATGAATGAGTTCAAGAACTGGTTCTGTGTTTGCTGCATCATCACCTCGAGATCCTTCTTTTGTTCAGGTGTCAATTTGTCTATAGTGATGAGCACGATGTTGCTCTCATGAACTTCAGACACACCAAGCTTAGGGATCCTAGATTTGGGAGGACCCTCTTTGCCAGCCGAAGACGGCGTTGCTGGTGGTTTCTCAACCATGAGAGAACGCTATTGCGGTTCTGACTTCTAGTCGGTCCCAACGGGCGTGCCAAAAGCGTGTTGATGTAAAAACACGAGGCCTGGGAGATCTGCTTAACTCCATTGCAGGTCCAAAACTTGCCTTTGGGTGTGTGAGCGTGCCAGTTGATTTGATCCTGCAAGCAACAAGAAACTAAGACAAAGAAACCACGGTTAAATCCATAAACGATAGCCGATCGGCTAGTCGCCGATGACATATCATTTATCTTTGAGCCGATGTCATATATGCATCGATCGGCAGTCATTAATAAGTAAGAAAGAACTAAATCTACTCAATCGGCTGTAGATATTAACAATATATAATCCTTATATCGATATATACTTAAATCAAGTGATTGGAATAGATCGGTCGCATGCCAAGACAGTATAAATCACTTAGATCAAAATATATACTAATAATAAGACTATATATGTTCATAGCATAGCCGATCAGATAGATGTAGCATGTATCAGCTAATACTCCAATACCACTCTATATTAAGAGAGTAAAGCAAGTAGAATATACCAAACGAAAGCCTAATATACTTAAATGCGACAAGATCTCAACATAAAGGGCAAATTTAACATGTCAATCGAGCATATAAGATAAATGTAGTTAGATCAGGTAAGATCGGCTGAAACCCTGATGCTACCCTAATCAGCAACCAAAAGCAGGCTAGAGATTGAGATTCTAATCACGACTTATAAGGTCAAACTCAACTGGTAGATATCCTATATAATCTAAGTCAACATCGGTATTTCACCTAATCGGCTACCTTCTATTGACAGATGTTAGCCGATTGTAAGTTAGATGGCGATATTGCCGGAGATTATATAAGATAAATGATAATTCGACGAATTACATAAACAAGATTAGAGTATAATGAAGATGAAAGCACTAATCCCGATAACAAAAGCCGCCATAACAAGTTTTACCTCTTGTTGAAGATCGAAACCGATGCAACTCAACCTGAAAGCAAGAACTCGTCGAAACAAAACGAAAGTAAAAGGGTGGCGATGCGCTGAGATTGTATTAAACGTGTGTTTTTTATTACATGGGGCTCTGGGTCTATTTATACCCAATATTACAAAATATGTCCATATCAAACTCGACTCTTATCTCTAACAAACTCTAAAATACCATAAGTCTTTGCGGAAGACTTTTTCCCAAACATATCTCTAAGGAAATTACATAAAATATCCTAATTAATAGATACAATTGCCTTCTCAGGACTCTATCCATGCATGGCAATCATCATGAAGTAAATCAACCTAACCCGACAACGTATGCCGTGTCATATTGTCGGATTCGGCTCAATCGGCTAACCCTGTCCAACTCGGACTCTGTCGATCCTGGTCACAGCCGATTCGGACTCCAGCCGATCCTTACTCTGTTTCCGGGAAGATCTCCATCTCGAAGTCCATCTCGATTTCTTCTTCATCTCCGATCCTTGGATTACCAAATTTGGTCGTTAACACCTGGGCATCGTTGTTTCCTTCTCCAGGAAATTCTGCATGAATTTCACCAGGCTGTCCGTTTTGGGTGGCTCCACTTCGACCACTTGAATATTCTGCGGTTTTGGCCCGTACTTTATCTTGACCACGGAGCATTGTTCCGTCCTCGGTTGAAACTCAAACTTTTCTTCCTTCCCGTTGATGTGGAAACTGATACTCCCCGTTCCTACGTCAATGTAGGCTCCTGCGGTGCTAAGGAACGGGCGCCCCGGGATGAGCGGCGTCTCTTTTCCCATGTCCATGTCCAGCACTACGAAATCAACCAGGATGAAGAAATCCCATATCTTGACTAGCACATCCTCTGCTATCCCTGCCGGGTAACGAACTGACGAGTCAGCCATTTGAAGTTGATCTTGTCGAAGACGTCTTTTGGCATGACGCTGACACTGGCTCCAAGGTCGCACAAGGCTTGGTCGAACTGTTGTGCCCCGATCGAGCAGGTGATCGTAGGACACCCCGGATCCTTCTTCTTTTTCGGGAGCTTGTGGAGTATTACGTTGCTGCATTGATCCGTCAGCTTGACCACCTCCGTTGTTGGGAGCGGTCTCTTGTTGTTGAGTATGTCCTTGAGATAACGGGCGTATGTTGGCACTTGCATAGCGTCCAACAACGGCACGTTGATGTGGATCTTCTGGATTACTTCAACAAAACGAGCGAATTGCTCGTCCACTAACGGTTTCCTACTCCGTTGGGGAAACGGCAGCAACCGTGTGTTGCAGTACTCCTATGGCACTGTCTTTTCTAGCTGAACTTCCTTGTCAGCCGAGTCACTAGATGGTGCTTCCTTGGTTATCCCATTGGTTCCTGCAGGGTTAGGATACAGCGGATCACGAGTGGACTTACCTCCCCTCGTCGTGATTGCCATAACATTTTCAATGGAGGAGTCGGGTTGCCCCGGAATCCTCCTAGTTTCATTTGCAGGGACTAAGGATGCCAACTGAGCTAGCTGTGATTCTATCATTTTATTAAAGCTCAGCTGATTTTGAAAAGCAGAAGCAAAGCCATCTAACTTGACATTAATGTTCTTTAGGATATTGTCATTGGCAGCAAGCTTTTTGCTTAGCGCATCAGTAGTTTTAGCTTGCGCAAAAACGAGATCCTTCAAGGAGGGCTGGTTAGAAAAGTTACCGTTGTTGTTACCTCCTTGATAATATGGGCGTGGTTGGTTCCACCCCTTACCTCCTTGTGGACGGTACCCATTGTTGCCCATGTACATCGCCTCCTCACGGGTTTTTCGGCAGTCATTCCCAGAATGACCCGTGCCGCCGCAGACCTCACACGTGACGTGTGAGTCCAAGGCCTTGACGGTGCATTGTAGCCGTTTCTCATGATCGTCCAATCGCTTCATGAGATGGTCCAGCTTGGCAGCAAGTAACTCCGTCTCCTTGACGGTGTGCACGCCTCGCTGACGGGTCTGGAGTCGTTCCTCGCTCTAACCCATATTGGAGACCATCTTTTCTATTAGATCAACGGCTCCTTGAACCGTTTTAGAGAAGAAAGCTCCTCCAGCTGCCGCGTCCAGGTGATCGCGGGACATCGGGGTGAGTCCATTATAAAAGTTCTGCAGGATCAGCCAGTCGTCCATCCCATGGTGAGGACAGGCAGCTACGTACTCCTGCAGTAGTTCCCATGCTTCCGGAATATACTCGTCCCTTGTCTGCTGGAAACTGAAATCCTTCCACGAAGGGCATTGGTTTTGCCCATCGGGAAGAATTTCGAGAGGAATGCCGTAGAGCATTTATCCTAGGTATTGACAACATTACGGTTGGCATAGAACCACTGCTTTGCTCTCCCAAGGAGGGAGAACAGAAACAGCCACAGCCTGACAGCGTTGGGACTGACGCCCTGGATGGTGTATGTGCTACAGATCTCCAGGAACTGTTGGAGATGAGCATTGGCATCCTCATTAGGCTTGCCACAGAACGGGCTAGCCTACGCCATCGTGATGAGGCTGGACTTCAAGTCGAAATCCACGTCTCCCATGTTGATATGTGGCCCAATGGCCACATTGTCAGCAGAGGGAGCAGCAAACTCGCGGAGAGACTTGTTAGCCATAGTCTTGAAGGTCGGTGGCGCTGGTACAGCTGGTTTCTCAGTCCGTAGAATTATCTACGGAGCAGCGACTCGCGGCCTGATGCTCCGGAAGAAAGCTTCTGGATTTTCTTTGAAGTTTTCCGGTAAGTTGAAACCAGTCATGCACGACCCTATTTTCACAACAAAAAAAAGTGAAAACAACCAAGGTTAGCCTGCAGAGGAAAATGATTATACAGAGGTAATAGTTCAAGTAATCTCTATTATGAATCATCCCCGGCAACGGCGCCAAAAATGCTTGTTGGTATTTCTTAACGAGATTACTAGAAATATAAATCCCAGCAATGGTACCAGAAATACTTCTGGTATATTATGGTTACAGAGTTCATCCGCAAGCGCACGGATATACCATTGTAGCATTTCACCCGAGAGTATTTCATGGGTATCGTATTTATTTTATCCCATGGGAAGATCATGTAGAGTGAACTTGACTAATAATTTATATATTACTTGTGATAATCATAGTCTAAGCAGGGGTTAAGATAACCCAAGGGTAGAGTGACACACAAGCATTAACTACTCATTCTCATTATATATTATCTAAGTTAAGTGGACAGAAAAGAGAAAGAAAATCTATTCCTATACTTCTAATATACATAGTATACATACATTCTAGTTAACCGATATACTAGCTAATACCCTCTATCCGATGCCCTCCAGGTACTTCGAGAAGCCACCCCTGACTGCCGAGTTCCTTACGACAGCCCGTCATGACCATACAACCGGGGCTAAATACGGAGGAATACCCTCCCCAGGGAATTAACTTAGGATTATATACTGGCGCGGAGGAATACCCGTACTGAGCTGTCACCATCAGCGGCCCACCTTTCCTCTGCAATATATAACCCCGAATAATGATATCCCGTAATCTAGACACCACGTCTAAACTACCAGATACTACTCTAATATCATCGTCATGACATAGAGTAATTTCATATGCAAATATTATACCCACACCAAAGCATCTGCCAGATAAGCTAGCCGTATATTCAGTATAACATGAACATAATGTAAAGTAGGTACTCATATACTTGGAAAGTATTTTAATACCATAAATGTATTTAGAAGAGTATTCTAATAAAAGTACAAAGCTTACAAAAGAGAAGAGAAAAGCTACTAGAGCCATACCCGAACTCTTCCGAAAGCTTCCGGACTCCTGATTTCTACTCTATTCCTATTCCACCAGCTAGATACTACTAAACTAAACTTGAGAGAAATGAGAGAGCTATTGCTTGAGGTGTGTGTGTGAAGTGAGAAGGTGAAGTCCTTTTATAGGCAGGTATGACCATTGTAACCACTGCGAAATGTCTGAAGTACCCCGCAACCGCCATCAGGAGAAGATCTGGAGCGTCCTGCCAAACCCCACATCCAACGGTGGAGAAGGAGGTTCGGCTGAACCAGGGGCCAACCCAACCTGGCCCAAAATCAGCAGGTGGCCTCCTCCGTTGCTTCACTTTGTAGACTTGTGAATTTTGGCCCAATTCATGCATAAGTCTAATTCTCGATATTGTCCGATTGATTTATCGTCTGTGTTGATGTCGATTCTCCTCCACTTTAGTGTCATTCTCAGCAAAAGGTTAGTATACCTAATACTAGTGGAATATGATTATTCTAATAGATATATGCATTGCAAGCATCACTAGTTCTCCTCTATTTTAGTAATATTGACGGTCGAAACTAATCGATAACGACCGTCAACAAAGAGCAAGGAGAAGGGGGCACGGTGCTACAAGTGTCATGAGTTTTGACATATAAGGAGGAATTGCTCGTTATTGAAGAAGAGGAAAACTACGATTGCAAGTTTAGCAGCTCATGGTGATGATTCAGAGAGCACCAGTCATGAGATTCTCACAGTGTCTAACGAGAAGTCTGGAGAAGCGTCAATGTTGGACTCAGCTAGTTCCTATCATGTGGCATTGAAGCGGGAGTGGTTATCTTCATACAAATCTAGTGATTTTGGTGTTGTTTACTTGGGCGATGACATGAGTTATCGTGTTGTTGGAATGGGCGATGTCAAGTTCAAGATGTATGATGGAAACGAGGTGCTACTTTCGGATGTGAGACACGTGCCGGGACTAAGGAAGAGTATGATTTCGCTTGAGAGCCTACATGAGACAGGTTGGTTGTATCAGGTGGATTTTGATAGGAGGACCATGAATATCATGAAGGAAGGCAAGATTGTTATGACTGGTGAGAGGGCAAGCTCATGTTTGTACAAGTTACAAGGGAGTGCTGTTGCAGGTGGAGTCATGGAAGATGGGTATGCTGGTGTTGTTGTGCACAATCCTGAAGGCGGCGAGCCTGGTGGAGGCTCGTTGGGCGGCTCGGCGTGAGCGGCGGAAGAACCAACTCAATTCCTGGTACACGGAGATTCGAGCAAGTAACAGATTCAGGTTGGTGTGGCATATTCGCCAAGGTGGAGTTTGTTAGAGTTTGTGTCGAATATATGTACATAGTAGGTTACAGTTTAGGACTTGAGTTGTAATAGCGAGAGGGAGCGGCTACCGGCGGCGACCGGCCGTGAGTCATTGTAACTCTAATACGATGTATATGCTAGATCGGGGAGGAGCGCCCATAATCAGTGTCTCGGAGATGTAGACCTCGGCTGAACTCCGTTATCAAATATCGTGCCTCGGTGTTGTCATCGTGTTTGGTTCTCCAATGGCGTTTCTTCCCCGTTTGGTTACCGATGTGATTTCTAGGCCTGTTTTCTAAAATTATCTTCCCGACGGTGTTTATCCCGTTATTGATGTGCACTAGGGTTCTCAATCTTCCGAAAGGTTCTGATAAACAACGATTTGGGCGGAGTCGCGACACAAATCGATCCGGCTTCTTGAACGCGCACACTCTTGAGCCCCGCAATCGCAGCACCACGTCTCATCTGGTTATCACCCGTGTCGAAACGCGGATGACCTCGCCGAGAAGGCTAATTCCTGTTTGCCAATCGAAGAATACAAACAAGAACGAGATAGAAAACAACCAAAATTGCAGATGAATGATTAAGCTCACGAGTTGGGGTCTTACAAACTGATCTAGCGGCGAAACTGTTCTCGACAGATTAATCTAAGCAAAACCCAAAAACCTAAAGATGGCGGCGGTACTGATATATAGAGTTTAGGTTCGTGCATCCCCCTCTCGACTCAACCCTAATTGGTTCCAACACGATACACGGGCCAAATCCTTGAACTCACTACTGGCTTGTCTAACTCTATGTTGCTCAGGTACAAGGTGGGCATTAAACTTTTGTTCTACTGTCATCACCCAATCAAGGTATTTCTCAGCATCATAATATCCCGAAAAAGATGGTATTTTAAACTTAACCTTAGCATAAGGATCGTCGGGCACGCGATTATTATTACCTTGTTGGTGGTGAGTGCCACCCATACCTGTGCGGTTTGTGCGTAGGCGACGTCGTAGCCATGCTTGCCTTGTAACTAGTGCATCAATATAGCCACTGGAATCATAAACCGTGTCTTCAGGATGAGCATCGTCGTCACCACTCACCACTTCCTCATTGGAAGGTGTCTCCAACGCGGCAACCCGATCAGTTAGTGTGGATATCCGCTTGTCCAACCTCTCCATGTGGTTCAGGAAGCCGATTTTAGTGAAGGCATCTTGGACAGACTTTGCAACGGCTTCCGTGATGTCCTTTTGAGTATTTTCTTGGAGAGTTCGTAGTTGCTCTTGACTGACACAGTCAGCAAAATCCTGGGGACTCTTCTCACCTTCGTTACCTGCCATTGAAACACCAAAACGGCAACAAACGGTGAAGATTGTCGCGACCGGGAAAATTGCCTTTTCCCGAACGCTAGTGTATTAATCCCCGTCCCAGGAAAAGCCGGGGTACACCACACAAACATGATATAAAAGACACATCTTTATTATATCGATAGTATTTACATTATTACAGAGGCGCTTCAGGCCTGGCAATCAAAAATAAACAGCAGCGGACTAGCAGGCCTACGGCTCCATCTTCACAGGCGCTCAACTGGGGTATAAGCCAGGACTCCACCTAAGACTTCTTCTCCAAAGCTTCTCTTACTGAAGGGGGGGAAAGATTGAGCAAGAATGAGTACAACCACAGTACTCAGCAAGTCACACCGGCAGATGCATGATTAATGCAAGGGGGTACAAGGAGATAATAATAGGGGTTAAGTTTTGCGGTAAACAACATTTAAAAGTCACTTAGTTGCCCAAAGCCATTTTATAAAGACGATCCTAGAGTTACACAGTGTTATTAATCAAGGCCGTGAACCCTCACGAACCTGCCTTAACCCAAGGCCTACGATGATTCAGACCGAACTGGCAACCCGACCCTGGGTCCCAGCTCGTCCCAAGCCAACCCAGGCCAACCATTCCACATTTTAGTTGTTGAGCAAATTTTAAGAATTAAAACACTAACTTGGGTACATTGCTCGGCTTGCCCATAACCGAGGGCGCGGCTATTCGAATAGGTTTTACTCTGATCAGAGGTGTACATCTTTACCCACAAGACACATCTTCCTCACGTGTAACCACGTGCCACATACCACCACGGCATATGGACGGAAGACATGACATAGTTTCCAACCCATCCTAGCCATAGACAAGAGTACCGACCCAACCCCACCTACGGCCGGAACCTCCGGGACAGGTAGGCAGGATTAAGCCCCTAGCAGCAGGACACCAGCCCTGTGCCATGACATCTCGACTACCGGGCCGCAGCTCGTGTAGCCTTCATTTGTCCTAGAGATGTCCATCGACCCCCGACTTCGTCCATCTCCATCCGTGTACTTTTGTTTATAACCAGACTGAGCCACAAACTAAGCCTTACCCACTAGACATGTGGAAGTACGGTAGTGCTTTGCAACAGAGGCCCGAAGACCGGTCCTTATATGGCCGAGGTGCTACTATCAAAACCATGCACCCCGAGCCCAGCCTAAAACCATTTTGGGGATTTTGAATAGAGGGGGCGGTGTGAATCCAATTCCACAATAAACCAACAATTCCAAAGTGTCCAGGTGATATGAATATCCCAAAGTCTAGAGTTGTAAAACCACCTAATGTTACCTAATTAATCAGCGAAGCATCTACCTAAAATTATACTAGTGGTACTATGAGTAGAGTGTCCACTAGTTGGGGTTTTGTTTAATCTAGGGTGAACAAGGTAATAATAACAATAACAATAATAATAAGGCCATAACAAAGGTAGATAGGCATGGTTAAATAAAACAGTGATAACGCGGGAATTTAAATAAAGCGATAATGCAATAATTTAAAGCAACATAATTTTATAAACTGGGATTCAATATGTTCAAGGATGATGTGACTTGCCTTGCTCAGAGAGAACGGCCTTCCGAACCTTCGGCGACGACCACGAACCACGCTTCGGGAACCTCCGGAACGACAGAAGCTACGCGAAGCACACAAGCAAAGCTACAAGCCTATAAAGAAGCAATAACAATACATAAAAAGAAAACACAGGGTTCTTTAGGTTATAACAAACATTAAGAGACTTGAACGGGTCGATTCGGAGCTCGTATGACCAAGATATGATCATCCGAAGTTTAATGCTGTTATATGGAGATTTGCGGATTATTATAATTAAGCTTTGCAACTATAAAACAGGTGTAAGCGCTAGCCTGGAAAAGACAGGAAGGCTGCGCCGTTGACATGCGGACCCCACATGTCAACAAAAAGGACCGCGGTAGACCGAGTACACAGAGACGGTCCACGGGTCGATGGAAGCGGATCCCGTGTGTCAACCGAGGCGAGTGGCCGACAAACGGACTCCACTAGACACCACACGGGTTACACACCTGGAAACCACGTGGCTACCGAGCGGGCACACTAACACGGTCACCACACGCACACATGGACGACTACCGACACCGGTGCACGGGTACCGGGGCCGACAACCGCACAACGAGCACGGGCGACACTGAAAGGACGAGGACGGGGCAGCGAGAGGACGGATCCTTACCACCACGCGACGAGGCGTGGGAACGACAACGACGAACGGGCGCGGCGGAGACAGACGGGCACAACGGAGACGAACGGCGAGGGGACGGCTTCGGCGGCGATCCTTGGACGAAGGCGAGACGCGGCCGGCACGAGGCTTGACGACGCGGAGCCGAGGACGAAGACGAGGACGGGGCTGCAGCGGCTCGCTTGACGAACGCGGACGACGGACGAGAACCGCTCGACGGAGGGACGAACGCCACGACGACCGGGAACGACGAGAGGATGACGACGGCGACGACCGGGGCCGGCGAGGAGGCGACGAGGGCAGCCGGCAGCGGCTGCACGGAGACGAGGACGGCGTGGAACACGCCGCTGCGATGTTGGTGAAGGTGGTGGTGCAGCGGGGCGACGAGCCGACGAGGAGGAATGGGTGGTTGGCGCGGCGGCGGCGTTCCGGCGAACTTCGGGCGACGCCGCAGCCGGGCCGGAGAAGAGGATGGCGCTGCAGCACCGACAGAGGTGGCAGCGACGTCGGCCGGCGCTCAGGCGAGGCGGCAGGGATGGCTGGAGACGGTGGAGTGGTGGCGACACCACTAGTCGTCGGCGAGGACGCTTCTCTGGTGATTTCCCCGCGAAACGGAGGCGAAGCCGGGGAAGAGGAGGCAGCTGCGACGCCGGGAGAGGTGACGGCGCAGCCGGACGGCGCTCGGGCGAGGAGGGAGAGGCGGCTGGAGGCAGCCGGCGCGAAGGAAAGAGAAGGGCGACGGCGGGAACGTAGCTCTGGGGGTCTCCGCGGGAAACGGAGGGCAAGCCGGGGAAGGGGAAGCCACTGCGACGCCGGGAGAGGCGACGGCACGGCCGGACGGTGCACGGGCGAGGTGGCACAGGCGGCTGGAGGCGGCCGGCGGCGTGGGAGAGAGAGGAGGGCGGCGGGGAGAGGTGGTGAGGCCACGGGAGAACGCGGGAGGGGGCTAAAACTGGAGAACGGATCGAGGGGGTTCCATTTTATAGGAGAGGAGAGGGAGCCGGCCACGGGGAAGGTCGGAACGGCGGCGGAAAAGGCGGCCGGCGGCCATGGAAGTTGGCCGGAGTTGGCGCGGGCGTTCCCGGCGATTGGGGGCACGATTCAAGGGGGAAATTGGGGGGAATTGAAGAGGATTCAATGGGGATTAATTCCCCCCAATCAATTTGGAAAGAAGGGCATTGATTCGCGTGGATTTAGGGGAGGAACGGCGCTAGGTTTCCGGGGAGAGAGAGAGAGGAGGCCGGCTGGGGGAGGAAGACGACCGCACGTGCTGCGCGCGTGCGGGGAGCAGCTCGGCGTGGGCCAGGTGGCTGGGTGGCGCAGCTTGGGCCGGGCGGGAAGGAGGGAGGGGAGGGGCGGCCCAGAAGGAGGAGGAGAGGAGGGAGTGGGCCGGGAGAGAGAGGGGAGGGGAGGGAGCTGGGCCGGGAGGGGAGGAGGCCCAAGAGGAGGAGGGAGAGAAGGAGAGGGAGAGAAAGAGAGGGAGGAGAGGGAGACTTTGGGCTGGGCTTGGCCCAAAGGAGGAAGAGGATTTATTTTTAGGTTTTTCTTTTTAATAAACTCTAATAATTGTTTTTGTTGCTTAATAATTATTTCCGGTGCTCTGAAAATTCAAGTAAAATTTGAGGGCTCCTTTTAGACCAAGGAGAATTTAACAAAAATTCTTCGGGCCACATTCGAATTTTTCTTGTACGTATTTTAGTGTTTGCCAATTTCTTTTCGAATTTTAATTAATTCTATTATTCCTTTTAGCGAATGATTTTTAATTCGGGATGAATTTATCAGGACGTGACAAATCCACCCCCCTTACAAGAATCTCGTCCCCGAGATTCGAGGAGGCTAGCATGAAGATAGGTTGGGTGGTCTTCTCTTCTTGTTTGACTTCTTCTGCTCCGTCTTCACAAACTTTCAGCAAAACTTCACCACTCGGAACTGCTTGGCTTGACCTCCTGTTGCGGATGGAATGTTCTCTTCACCTGACTTGAACCAGGGTGCACCTTTTAGCTGACTCAGACTAGGTTGCGGTAGTTTAATGATGCTTCCGTTCCAGAACTTCTCATGATTCATATCTTCGGAGTCAACCTCATACAAGTTACCACTTCATGTCATGCGTCAACACTAGCTTGTCATTACTAGGATACCATGTTTGTCATCATAAGAATATCATGCTTGTCATTTACTTCTAACTTGCCACCAACTGCCTCATATTAGCTTTCCTGGTCTCCGGGTGATAGCTACTTCTGCTATTTGATGCAAGGGTCGATAACTTTGCCTTTGAATTATGCTTCCCAAGAGAACCAACTTATCCCACTTGACATACTTTGACGTCTTCCCAAATGGCTTTACTGCTGGATTTGTTATTGTCTAATCATTATCCTGCCAAATCTGAGGCTTCGTTGTTAGATGTGATTTTAATCTGACCTCTGTAGATTATCTTCGAACATATCACTTGATTCATAACTGGGAATAGCTCTCACGAACAAGCAACTCGGATTCACTTTCTTTATGTTCAGTTTACTTTCCACTATTCTCTTCATGTTGTCATCATTTAGCATTCAACGTATTCCTTTGCACCTTCAGCCTTGATGTGTTCTTTCTCGATGGATCGATTGCTAGGAAAGTGCGTTGAACGATACTAGTGCAAGTGCTTTTATTCTAGTAGCATCTGATACAAAGCCCAAGGTTGAACCGAGCTTTAGATTCCACTGTTCAGGTTTTACTTCTTGACTTCTTGGTCATGTCACAAAAGTTTTCATCCTTGTCCCCATAGAAGTACTTCTACCTGTGGTCATCTCTCTTACTCGTGAATTCACCTTCTTTAATGACAGGGCAACTGTTGTAGGGTTGATTGCTATCGGGAGTCTTCCTCGAGTGACACAAATCATGGTTCTCGTTATCCTTTATCAATCACCTTTCGACCTACTTCTTTTCCCAGTAACCAAACATCTTTTCCGATCTCTTCCATTAATCACCTTTCGACCTTTCTCAACCAGGTACTCTTCGCTCCGGGTGTTGAGGATGCTTCTGGGGCAATGAGGTCCTTGGGCGTGCTGTCTTTCAGAGAAACCTTGAAGTAGTTCGTCAAAAGCTAGACTGACGATTGTTGCCTTTGATCCGAAGAAGACACATCTGAAACTCTTAGTCCAAACAAATGTCTCTTTGGTTGATCACTTGATTTTCTTCGCCATCAATCGCTAGGTTATTTGATTCATAACAGATTATGGGTTTACGGAAATGAGACCCTAGGTCTCCCTAATCAACAACAAAATGTACACAACTCACAGCACTTGCAATCTTAACATGGATCCTTCATAAACTTATCAAACTCATTCATTATCTCATGTTTCTCTGTTATTACATGATTGACGGGGAACAACTATAAAACAAAAGTATTTGAACACTGATATAAGAGTATTATGGTTGCTTCTGACTAGCGCTAGGCTTAACAGGTACCGCATTTGCTCCAGTGACCACTTGGCGATTGGCATGTCTGCTTCCTTAACAGGTACTACAGTTGTAACAGACAATAACTTTCTTACGCTCGGGTTCTTCATCTTGTACTTGATTTCTTGGCTGCTGTGCTGGAACATCCAAAGGTACAATGCCGATACTGGCCTCTGTCTTGTCAACTGATGGCTAGGGCTGAAATTGAGCATTGACACCTTGTGGTAATGCACTCGCTGGAGTTGGAGCTGTTGCAACGCGGGCTATAGGATTGCTTCGGGATGCATGGATGACAATTCGCTGAGGAGCAAGCTTCTGATTGCAGGGAGTTGCGTGGACTGACGTGCTGGCAGCTATGTTTCTCGGTTTTGGGCACTTGTCGGCGAAATGACCCATTCCTTGACAATTGAAGCAACAGATATCTTCCCGGACTCGGCATTTTCTTTTCTCATTTTGATTCCTCTGTCCTGGCACTGGAGTTAGGCTGAAACTGAAATCTTGGCGAGGATTTGTGTTGCCTTGATGCTTCTCTCCATTGGAACTGGCGGGTTGGTTGGCCATCTTCTTCGTCAGCAGAAAACTGAATTGACAATCTTTTGGTACATGATCAGTTCCTTCACAAAAGAAACAAGTGATCCTGCTCGTTGGACACCTGTCGGGTGGATGGTCTTCCTCACAATGAATGCATGTAGTGGCACACGAGCTGGCAACATGACCGATTTCTCCACAACGAGAGCATGCCTTACGTTCCATTTCATCTTCATCATCTGAGGAGACTTGATCTGAATCTTCACTATCAGACACTCTACCTCCATTAGCTAAAAGATGCTCTGTCAACTGTGGTGCACCTCGGAAGGTATTTCTTCTCTGACGTTTTGTCATTCCTGGTGGAGGCCATTCTGTGCTGGTAATGATCATCTTACGGACTTCATCTTCGGTTCGCATTGATGTTTTTCTTTTCTGCTGAGGACACTCCCTTGCATAGTGCCCTTGCTCATCACACATAAAACAAATGATACTTGCTTCTTTTGAGTCAACATGTGGCACGTCACCCTGGGTCCTTCGGGATGCTGGCGGCATGCTGACTTGTGGTGTGAGTGCTTGGACTGCCTCCAACTGCACTTGAGGTTGTATTTGACTCAGGTTCAGAATTGGCGTCTGATGCTGCTGTAGTATCTCTATAAGCAATCGGTTCTGGTTAATCAGGTGTTGGACTAGTGTCACACAACTGGTGTCTGGTGCTTCATTCACTCGGGAGCTTGAGGTACCAATGTCCTGACTTCTGACCTTATTGCCTTTCTCATTGTCAGCCATCTGTTGCAAAGGTTTGGAGAGGGAGAGAGGGAAAACAAAGGGGAGAGACAGATTAGAAACTAAGGATAGGACCTTAACAGATCTAAGTCTTTTGCTGTTATGATGTATGTTAGGCTTATTCTGCAAGTTGATTAAGCAAACAACCTAGCATGGTTACATCACACCCCACTGATGCAAACCACGCGCTACACACACAAGCAAGGAAACACACGACTAACGACTCTACCCTAGAGGGTGGCTTAGGTTCTGTGACGGGTTCTCAAGATCTTCACTCCTGCTTCACAGCTGGCTTCACTGCTTCCTCCACTTCGCTAGCGGATCCTGCAGTCTTCCGGAGCTTCGGCAAACAACTGACGATGTCTTCTTCTTCACTGACCTGACCATCTAGTACTAGTTGAAATCCGAAGAAGGAAGAAGGGAGTAAACCTTTTGCAAATAGCATTAGGGGAAGGAGAAAAAAGGAACTTTCGCAAATAGTTTTATTTACAAAATATGTCCTTAGGTTTTATCCACTTGGCTTATCCTACAGTCGAGATGGCTCTGATACCAGCTTGTCGCGACCGGGAAAATTGCCTTTTCCCGAACGCTAGTGTATTAATCCCCGTCCCAGGAAAAGCCGGGGTACACCACACAAACATGATATAAAAGACACATCTTTATTATATCGATAGTATTTACATTATTACAGAGGCGCTTCAGGCCTGGCAATCAAAAATAAACAGCAGCGGACTAGCGGGCCTACGGCTCCATCTTCACAGGCGCTCAACTGGGGTATAAGCCAGGACTCCACCTAAGACTTCTTCTCCAAAGCTTCTCTTACTGAAGGGGGGGAAAGATTGAGCAAGAATGAGTACAACCACAGTACTCAGCAAGTCACACCGGCAGATGCATGATTAATGCAAGGGGGTACAAGGAGATAATAATAGGGGTTAAGTTTTGCGGTAAACAACATTTAAAAGTCACTTAGTTGCCCAAAGCCATTTTATAAAGACGATCCTAGAGTTACACAGTGTTATTAATCAAGGCCGTGAACCCTCACGAACCTGCCTTAACCCAAGGCCTACGATGATTCCGACCGAACTGGCAACCCGACCCTGGGTCCCAGCTCGTCCCAAGCCAACCCAGGCCAACCATTCCACATTTTAGTTGTTGAGCAAATTTTAAGAATTAAAACACTAACTTAGGTACATTGCTCGGCTTGCCCATAACCGAGGGCGCGGCTATTCGAATAGGTTTTACTCTGATCAGAGGTGTACATCTTTACCCACAAGACACATCTTCCTCACGTGTAACCACGTGCCACATACCACCACGGCATATGGACGGAAGACATGACATAGTTTCCAACCCATCCTAGCCATAGACAAGAGTACCGACCCAACCCCACCTACGGCCGGAACCTCCGGGACAGGTAGGCAGGATTGAGCCCCTAGCAGCAGGACACCAGCCCTGTGCCATGACATCTCGACTACCGGGCCGCAGCTCGTGTAGCCTTCATTTGTCCTAGAGATGTCCATCGACCCCCGACTTCGTCCATCTCCATCCGTGTACTTTTGTTTATAACCAGACTGAGCCACAAACTAAGCCTTACCCACTAGACATGTGGAAGTACGGTAGTGCTTTGCAACAGAGGCCCGAAGACCGGTCCTTATATGGCCGAGGTGCTACTATCAAAACCATGCACCCCGAGCCCAGCCTAAAACCATTTTGGGGATTTTGAATAGAGGGGGCAGTGTGAATCCAATTCCACAATAAACCAACAATTCCAAAGTGTCCAGGTGATATGAATATCCCAAAGTCTAGAGTTGTAAAACCACCTAATGTTACCTAATTAATCAGCGAAGCATCTACCTAAAATTATACTAGTGGTACTATGAGTAGAGTGTCCACTAGTTGGGGTTTTGTTTAATCTAGGGTGAACAAGGTAATAATAACAATAACAATAATAATAAGGCCATAACAAAGGTAGATAGGCATGGTTAAATAAAACAGTGATAACGCGGGAATTTAAATAAAGCGATAATGCAATAATTTAAAGCAACATAATTTTATAAACTGGGATTCAATATGTTCAAGGATGATGTGACTTGCCTTGCTCAGAGAGAACGGCCTTCCGAACCTTCGGCGACGACCACGAACCACGCTTCGGGAACCTCCGGAACGACAGAAGCTACGCGAAGCACACAAGCAAAGCTACAAGCCTATAAAGAAGCAATAACAATACATAAAAAGAAAACACAGGGTTCTTTAGGTTATAACAAACATTAAGAGACTTGAACGGGTCGATTCGGAGCTCGTATGACCAAGATATGATCATCCGAAGTTTAATGCTGTTATATGGAGATTTGCGGATTATTATAATTAAGCTTTGCAACTATAAAACAGGTGTAAGCGCTAGCCTGGAAAAGACAGGAAGGCTGCGCCGTTGACATGCGGACCCCACATGTCAACAAAAAGGACCGCGGTAGTCCGAGTACACAGAGACGGTCCACGGGTCGATGGAAGCGGATCCCGTGTGTCAACCGAGGCGAGTGGCCGACAAACGGACTCCACTAGACACCACACGGGTTACACACGTGGAAACCACGTGGCTACCGAGCGGGCACACTAACACGGTCACCACACGCACACATGGACGACTACCGACACCGGTGCACGGGTACCGGGGCCGACAACCGCACAACGAGCACGGGCGACACTGAAAGGACGAGGACGGGGCAGCGAGAGGACGGATCCTTACCACCACGCGACGAGGCGTGGGAACGACAACGACGAACGGGCGCGGCGGAGACAGACGGGCACAACGGAGACGAACGGCGAGGGGACGGCTTCGGCGGCGATCCTTGGACGAAGGCGAGACGCGGCCGGCACGAGGCTTGACGACGCGGAGCCGAGGACGAAGACGAGGACGGGGCTGCAGCGGCTCGCTTGACGAACGCGGACGACGGACGAGAACGGCTCGACGGAGGGACGAACGCCACGACGACCGGGAACGACGAGAGGACGACGACGGCGACGACCGGGGCCGGCGAGGAGGCGACGAGGGCAGCCGGCAGCGGCTGCACGGAGACGAGGACGGCGTGGAACACGCCGCTGCGATGTTGGTGAAGGTGGTGGTGCAGCGGGGCGACGAGCCGACGAGGAGGAATGGGTGGTTGGCGCGGCGGCGGCGTTCCGGCGAACTTCGGGCGACGCCGCAGCCGGGCCGGAGAAGAGGATGGCGCTACAGCACCGACAGAGGTGGCAGCGACGTCGGCCGGCGCTCAGGCGAGGCGGCAGGGATGGCTGGAGACGGTGGAGTGGTGGCGACACCACTAGTCGTCGGCGAGGACGCTTCTCTGGTGATTTCCCCGCGAAACGGAGGCGAAGCCGGGGAAGAGGAGGCAGCTGCGACGCCGGGAGAGGTGACGGCGCAGCCGGACGGCGCTCGGGCGAGGAGGGAGAGGCGGCTGGAGGCAGCCGGCGCGAAGGAAAGAGAAGGGCGACGGCGGGAACGTAGCTCCGGGGGTCTCCGCGGGAAACGGAGGGCAAGCCGGGGAAGGGGAAGCCACTGCGACGCCGGGAGAGGCGACGGCACGGCCGGACGGTGCACGGGCGAGGTGGCACAGGCGGCTGGAGGCGGCCGGCGGCGTGGGAGAGAGATGAGGGCGGCGGGGAGAGGTGGTGAGGCCACGGGAGAACGCGGGAGGGGGCTAAAACTGGAGAACAGATCGAGGGGGTTCCATTTTATAGGAGAGGAGAGGGAGCCGGCCACGGGGAAGGTCGGAACGGCGGCGGAAAAGGCGGCCGGCGGCCATGGAAGTTGGCCGGAGTTGGCGCGGGCGTTCCCGGCGATTGGGGGCACGATTCAAGGGGGAAATTGGGGGGAATTGAAGAGGATTCAATGGGGATTAATTCCTCCCAATCAATTTGGAAAGAAGGGCATTGATTCGCGTGGATTTAGGGGAGGAACGGCGCTAGGTTTCCGGGGAGAGAGAGAGAGGAGGCCGGCTGGGGGAGGAAGACGACCGCACGTGCTGCGCGCGTGCGGGGAGCAGCTCGGCGTGGGCCAGGTGGCTGGGTGGCGCAGCTTGGGCCGGGCGGGAAGGAGGGAGGGGAGGGGCGGCCCAGAAGGAGGAGGAGAGGAGGGAGTGGGCCGGGAGAGAGAGGGGAGGGGAGGGAGCTGGGCCGGGAGGGGAGGAGGCCCAAGAGGAGGAGGGAGAGAAGGAGAGGGAGAGAAAGAGAGGGAGGAGAGGGAGACTTTGGGCTGGGCTTGGCCCAAAGGAGGAAGAGGATTTATTTTTAGGTTTTTCTTTTTAATAAACTCTAATAATTGTTTTTGTTGCTTAATAATTATTTCCGGTGCTCTGAAAATTCAAGTAAAATTTGAGGGCTCCTTTTAGACCAAGGAGAATTTAACAAAAATTCTCCGGGCCACATTCGAATTTTTCTTGTACGTATTTTAGTGTTTGCCAATTTCTTTTCGAATTTTAATTAATTCTATTATTCCTTTTAGCGAATGATTTTTAATTCGGGATGAATTTATCAGGACGTGACAAAGATTATCCCTAATAATCTAGTACGCATATGTAGTGGTGCCTCTCAACGATTCTCAGCAATATGGAGTACCTAACCAAGCTCTTATAAGGTTCTTACCAGCAAAGCAAAGGATACCGGGAAGACGTAATCAGCGATTGCAGGGATCAAGAACCTGTGCTATCTAGAAGTTATATGTGGAGCTAGGAAGGCCAAATATATGTATATGAGTGGTACACAATCCAATGACAGATAGTAATGCTGAATAAAAATCCCAAGTCACTTGCCCTTAGTTGCTGGTCTACTCGTGTCCTAGACAGTAGTGGTAACAATTATGGCTCAAGGAAAAATGATAGGACTTGCAGGCAAGCTTCGGCGAGTTTCAGCAAAAACAGAAAAACCGAACTGGCAGATAAGCTCAACGGAGCGCATCGTAAGCTCAATGCACTAGTGGAAATCAACTTTTCTTTTTTTTCTTTTATTTTTTTGATATTTTTTTCTTTTTCCAGAACACGAAAATAGGCACACCTCCAAGTTACAGCTCAATCGGAGTTGATATGTGGCCTATGGAATTTTCTGAAACCACTATAAACAAGGTGCGTGAACTTGTGAGCTCGAATAGACAATTTTGCAAACCAAATTTCGGAATTTTGGATTCGCCAAACCCACCAAAGGGGGGAGAAACGGATGTAAAATTTTTTTCTCTTATCCGAAAAGTTAAAATTTGCCTGATTCCGAGTCCGTACGCAAAAGTTATGGCTGTTTAAAGTTTCGGCTTCTGGCTAGTTTTTCCAGAGGGGATATAACCTAGTCTATTTTGCGGTGGAATTGGGATATGGTGGCAGCGGAGTTGTAGCGTGTTCTAGTGATGCGTGGTGATCTGGATGGGTGTTTATGATGGCGGAAACGGCTCTCAAAGGATGAACCCTAACACACGGTGAAAGGTAGCGGCTAGGGTTACAAAGGAAAAACACACGACTAGACTAAAACACGCACTAGACCAGCAACAGGAACTTAAACTAGGACTCAAACTCAACACTACGGACTCTGACAAAGAATCATGCAAAGGCTAAACACGGTCTAGGTTAAGGTAACTAACGACTAAAATTTTTTTTGGCTTTTCTGTAGACTCTAGGATAAATGCGAAAACAAAAACTAATCTAGGGCAAAGAAACTGAGCGAACCTGACGGTGAACCTAGAGCTCTGATACCACTTGATGTGCACTAGGGTTCCCAATCTTCCGAAAGGTTCTGATAAACAACGATTTGGGCGGAGTCGCGACACAAATCGATCCGGCTTTTTGAACGCGCACGCTCTTGAGCCCCGCAATCGCAGCACCACGTCTCCTCTGGTTATCACCCGTGTCTAATCACAGATGACCTCACCGAGAAGGCTAATCCCTGTTTGCCAATCGAAGAACACAAATAAGAACGAGATAGAAAACAACCAAAATTGCATATGAATGATTAAGCTCACGAGTTGGGGTCTTACAAACCGATCTAGCGGCGAAATTGTTCTCTACAGATTAATCTAAGTAAAACCAAAAAAACCTAAAGATGGCGGCGGTACTGATATATAGAGTTTAGGGTCGTGCAACCCCCTCTCGACGCAACCCTAATGGGTTCCAACACGATACACGGGCCAAAAGCCCAAATACGGTGACGCAGCACCGGAACAGATTCTGGACGTTAAATTATTCGGTCAATTCCCATTGACTTGGAAAGAATATGTATGTGGGGCCAAAACCATTGGAAAGATTATCTTCTTAGCTTTCCATCCATATAAAGAACGCCCCAATCCGAGCACGTAGGCGACCTGGGCGCCCGTTTTAGTGCAGACTGGTACTGGACTCCGAATTGCACCCGATGTCGACTTGGTTTGGGCCTCCACCTTGACTTGGATGTCCTCGATGATCCTCCATGGCTCTAAGTCCTTCTCCAAGTGTCTACTTGTCCCCTCCATTGTTCCTAATCATAATATGATCGTTAGGTAGCAATCTATTCTTGAATTCATACAAAGAAGAACATAGGAACGAGCTCACCTCTAAATTTAATTGTCGCACACGAGCTCTTGTTATCGGTCCTTGAATGACCGTTGGAGGATTGTTGTGTGTATCCGAGGTAGTGATGTCCGCATCAGTTATGGCCTCGGGTCATGACAATACACCATCAGAAAGGGATGTTTAACAGGAATTGAATTCGATCTTTACTAACCGAAAAGAATAGGAAGATAGGACATCTTTTGTTCTTCACCAGCGGAGGAACAGCCTGAGGCCATGGAATACCGCGATTAATCAAGCAATCTATCCTACAACCAAATTTGCAAACATCAAAACATATAGAGACTACAGAAGAACCTGTGTTTAGAAATTACCTGACGACTTAAGTATCCCCATCCCTGTTAGGAATAAGTCTAGCTGCTCATTGTAGTTAGTTGTTTGCTTTCCTATTTTCATATTAAGTCTAGCGCATGATCTGGTCTTCCGGGTTGTGCAGATTGTGGGCTTGACGCACGCTGCGTTCGTGCGGAGTCTGTTGGAGCCGTGCGCGGTATGCTCCAGTTCGTGGGATGGCGCGAAGTGGCAAGGGGTGTGACGCGTGCATTTAGGAGGCCACTATGGCCACATTTTTGTTCTTTCTTGTAATCTGCTATTTAAGCTTGAGTCTTAATCCAGAAAAGCTGCTAGTTAACGCAGCGCCAAAATACTCTGTGTTTGCTCTGCTTCCGCTTTGCCGGACTAGCTACAGTTTTCGTTTTGCCGCTAACAATTGGTATCAGAGCCTGCGGCGATCGCCGGGGTTCCTGATGTCGCTACCAACGCCGCGCGTCTCCCACTCACCGCCGTGTCATCGCTGGCGTTTGCCGTCTCCGCGCCGTGGCCGTCATGGCGGCCGCGGCCAAGTCGTGGTGCATCGCGTCGTCCGTGAGGTGACCACGAGCAGCGTCGTCTACCCGACACTCACCCGCACAAATTACCAAGACTGGGTGCTGGTAATGCGGGTGAACATGCAGGCCCAAGGTCTGTGGGGAGCGGTGGAGCCGGAGGGTGATGATCTTGTTGACTACCGGCAGGACCGGCAGGCGCTCACCGCGATACTTCGCGCCGTGCCCGCCGAGATGCTCGCCACGCTCGCTGTCAAGGAGACGGTGCAGGAGGCATGGGAAGCGATCAAGACTCGCCGTATCGGTGTGCAGCACGTGCGTGAGGCGAATGCACAACAGCTGCGCCGAGAATTCGGTGATATCATCTTCAAGGACGGTGAAACCGTCGACGACTTCTCGATGCGGATCGGCGTCCTCGCCAACAACCTTCGCACCTTAGGTGATAATATCACTGATGCTGAGGTCGTTCAGAAATTGTTGCAGGTTGTCCCAGAACATCTCCAGCAAATAGCCATCTCGATTGAGACCTTGCTCGACGTCAATGAGCTGTCTCTCGAGGAAGTTACTGGGAGTCTGCGCTCCGTCGAGCAACGCAAGCAGCGCAAGGCTGTGGCTGCATCGAGTCGGGTCGATGCATACGGCTGTCTCCTCTTCACCGAGGAAGAATGGCTGGCGAAATTCCGTAAGGCAGCCTCTCTCCAAGACGCCGCTCACTCCTCCTCCGGCGGCAACAGCGACCGCCAGGGTCAAGGGCGTGGGAATAAGGACGATGGAGCCTCGAAGGAGACCCAGCCCAAGCCAGCCAACCTGGGAGGCCGTAACCCGGGAAATTGCAAGAATTGTGGCAAGAGGGGACATTGGGCTAAAGACTGTCGCAGCAAGCCCAAGGCTCAGCAGGCTTACGTGGCCCAGGAGGAGGACGACGAGCCTGCTCTGCTCCTGGCCAAGGTGGAGCTGGATCCACCGCGTCCTCGTGTCGTCGCACCGGCAAACCCCGTCTCGCCACCGAGCGCGCCAAGAACGCCGTCGCCGACAAGCGAGCTCGCTGTAGTTAAGGCAAAAGTCTTCACGCAGCTCGACGATGGTGGCGAGCACTATCCGGCGACGTGGATCCTGGATACCGGCGCAACCAACTATATGACCGGGTCCCGCTCCGCTTTCGCCGAGCTCGACACGGCGGTCTCCGGCACAGTCAAGTTTGGCGACGGCTCGGTGGTTCACATTGAGGGCCACGGCACCGTCCTGTTCTCCTGCAGGTCTAGGGAACACCGCGGCATCACCGGGATCTACTACATCCCGTGGCTCACGGTGAACATTGTCAGCCTTGGACAGCTGGATCATTCTGGCAGCAACGTACTGATTCACCACGGCGTCCTACGCGTGTGGGATCCCTGAGGGCACCTGCTCGTCCGCGTCGGACGCTCCGACAACTGCCTCTACACCATCAAGCTGGACATCGACCGTCCGGTCTGCCTCGCGGCAAGGAGCGCCGAGCCGGCGTGGCGGTGGCATGCTAGGTACGGCCACCTCAACTTTCCTGCTCTCCGCAAGCTCGTGCAACAGGAAATGGTTCGTGGGCTGCCGCTGCTGCAACAAGTAACTCAAGTCTGCGACGGCTGTCTGCTCGGGAAGCAGCGGCGAGCGGCGTTCCCGGCGCAGTCCAAGTACTGCACCAACGAACACCTCGTGCTCGTCCACGGCGATCTCTGTAGGCCGATCGAACCTGCAACGCCGGCTGGTAATCGCTATTTTTTGTTGCTTGTTGATGACATGAGCCGCTATATGTGGCTAACCTTGATCAGGAGCAAGGATGAGGCCGCGAACGCCATCAAGCACTTTCAGGCCCGTGCAGTGGTGGAGACCGGGCGCAAACTCCATGCGCTGCGCACGGATCGTGGCGGCGAATTTACCTCAATCGAATTCGGGGAATACTACGCCAATCTTGGAGTTGGCCGGAAGTTGACGGTGCCCTACTCTCCGCAGCAGAACGGAGTAGTGGAGCGTCGAAACCAAACCATCGTCGCCACTGCCCGCAGCATGATGAAGGCGAAGGGTGTTCCTGGGCGGTTCTGGGGTGAGGCCATGTCCACAACGGTCTTTCTCTTGAATCGTTCTCCAAAGAAAAGCTTGGACAACCAGACGCCCTATGAGGCATGGTATGGCCAACGGCCTGCTGTGCATTTCCTGCGCACTTTCGGGTGCATGGGGCATGTCAAGATCACCAAGCCTGGGCTAAAGAAACTCAACGACCGGAGTGTGCCAATGGTGCTCCTCGGCTATGAGGAAGGCTCGAAGGCCTACCGGCTCTATGATCCGGTGAGCGAGCGCGTCCATGTGTCCAGGGACGTGGTGTTTGATGAAGACGCCGCCTGGGACTGGGGATCAGCGACGCCCGACGGTGCTTCCTAGCTCGAGCCATTCACCGTCGAACAGGTGGTGACCACCACCATTGGGACGGCACCCGCTTCGTTGCCGACTCTGCCCTCGCCACCATCGCCGGCCCCGCCAGACCCCACAACGCTAGCACCTCTGTCGCCTCCGTCGCCACCGCCGGAGGCGGTTGAGTTTGTCACGCCGCCTACCTAGGATTCCATCCTGGACGCCGACACAGATGACGACGTCGTGCCTCGCTACCGCCTGGTGGATAACCTGCTGGGGGATGCCTCGCTGCCCAGACAGACTCCGCAGGTGCTGGAACAGCTCGAGCTCTATGCTGTGAGCGCCGACGAACCTGCCTCGCTGGCTGAGGCAGAGGCAGATCCAAATTGGCGTGGCGCCATGCAAGACGAGCTTGACGCAATCGTCGACAATGACACTTGGTCGCTGACTGACCTACCCCATGGCCACCGTGCAATCGGGCTAAAATGGGTCTACAAGCTGAAACGCGACGAACAGGGGGCGATCGTGCGCTACAAGGCGCGCCTCGCCGCTAAGGGGTACGTCCAGCGACAAGGGGGTGGACTTCGACGAGGTCTTCACACCTGTCGCCCGGCTGGAATCGGTGTGCCTCCTTCTCGCCGTCGCCGCGCACCAAGATTGGCAAGTCCACCACATGGACGTCAAGTCAGCATTCCTCAATGGCAAGCTGCTCGAGGAAGTTTATGTCTCACAGCCGCCGGGTTTCGTCGACGACAACCACAAGAACAAGGTGTATCGTCTGCACAAAGCTCTTTACGGCTTGCGCCAGGCGCCTCGCGCGTGGAATGCCAAACTTGATAGCTCCTTGCTGTCATTTGGCTTTCACCGCAGCAGCTCCGAGCATGGTGTGTACACACGCACCAGGGGAGGAAGACGACTGACCGTGGGCGTCTACGTCAACGACCTCATCATCACCGGCGATCACGACGACGAGATTCGTAGCTTCAAGGGAGAGATGATGAAACTCTTCAAGATGAGTGATTTGGGGCACTCAGATACTACCTCGGCATCAAGGTTACCCTGGACAGTGATGGGATCACGCTGGGGCAAGCTGCATATGCCGGCAAGATTCTTGAGAGGGCAGGACTCAAGGACTACAATCCCTGTCAGACTCCCATGGAGGTACGTTTGAAATTGGGAAAGAATTCAGATTTTCCTCTCGTGGATGCTACACTCTATCGCAGCTTGGTTGGAAGTCTGTGGTATCTCGTCAACACACGGCCCGATCTGGCATTCTCTGTGGGGTATGTCAGTCGCTTCATGGAGTCACCCAGGGCGGATCATCTCGCTGCTGTTCGGCGCATACTGCACTATGTGGCAGGCACTCGCTGCTGGGGGATTCGTTTTGGCCCAGGTGCACAGGGCACTTCAAGAAAGCTGTTGTCTATTCTGACAGTGATTTGGCTGGTGATCTAGATGAGCAAAAGAGTACATCAGGCCAGATTTTCTTCGTCAATGGCGGGCCGGTCACTTGGCAATCTTCCAAGCAGAAGGTGGTGGCATTGTCCTCTTGTGAGGCAGAGTACATCGCCGTAGCTGCCGCGACATGTCAAAGCGTATGGCTCGCGTGGCTGTTAGCGGAGGTGATGGGCGACGAGGTCGCCGCACCGCTGCTGAAGGTGGACAATCAGTCCACAATCTCATTGATCAAAAACCCAGTGCATCACGACCGGAGTAAGCATATCGATGTCAAATACCATTATATCCGGGAGTGTGCAGAAAAGAAGCTGATTGAGGTGATGTCCGTGGGAACTGCGGAGCAGCTTGGGGATATATTCACCAAATCTCTGGGCAGAACCAGGTTTCAGGAGCTTCGCTCGAAGATCGGTATGTGTTCTCTTGAATCGGGCAGTCAGACTTAAGGGGGTGATTTGTTAGGAATAAGTCTAGCTGCTCATTGTAGTTAGTTGTTTGCTTTCCTATTTTCATATTCAGTCTAGCGCATGATCTGGTCTTTCGGGTTGTGCGGATTGTGGGCTTGACGCACGCTGCGTTCGTGCAGAGTCTGTTGGAGTCGTGCGCTGTATGCTCCAGTGTCGCGACCGGGAAAATTTCCTTTTCCCGAACGCTAGTGTATTAATCCCCGTCCCAGGAAAAGCCGGGGTACACCATACAAACATGATATAAAAGACACATCTTTATTATATCGATAATATTTACATTATTACAAAGGCACTTAAGGCCTGACAATCAAAAATAAACAGCAGCGGACTAGCGGGCCTACGGCTCCATCTTCACAGGCGCTCAACTGGGGTATAAGCCAGGACTCCACCTAAGACTTCTTCTCCAAAGCTTCTCTTACTGAAGGGGGGAGAAAGATAGAGCAAGAATGAGTACAACCACAGTACTCAGCAAGCCACACCGGCAGATGCATGATTAATGCAGGGGGGGTACAAGGGGTTAATAATAGGGGTTATGTTTTGCAGTAAACAGCATTTAAAAGTCACTTAGTTGCCCAAAGCCATTTTAGAAAGACGATCCTAGAGCTACACAGTATTATTAATCAAGGCCGTGAACCCTCACGAACCTGCCTTAACCCAAGGCCTACGATGATTCAGACCGAACTGGCAACCCGACCCTGGGTCCCAGCTCGTCCCAAGCCAACCCAGGCCAACCATTCCACATTTTAGTTGTTAAGCAAATTTTAAGAATTAAAACACTGACTTGGGTACATTGCTCGGCTTGCCCATAACCGAGGGCGCGGCTATTCGAATAGATTATACTCTGATCAGAGGTGTACATCTTTACCCACAAGACACATCTTCCTCACGTGTAACCACGTGCCACATACCACCACGGTATACGGACGGAAGACGTGACATAGTTCCCAACCCATCCTAGCCATAGACAAGAGTACCGACCCAATCCCACCTACGGCCGGAACCTCCGGGACAGGTAGGCAGGATTGAGCCCCTAGCAGCAGGACACCAGCCCTGTGCCATGACATCTCGACTACCGGGCCGCAGCTCGTGTAGCCTTCATTTGCCCTGGAGAATGTCCATCGACCCCCGACTTCATCCATCTCCATCCGTGTACTTTTGTTTATAACTAGACTGAGCCACAAACTAAGCCTTACCCACTAGACATGTGGAAGTACGGTAGTGCTTTGCAACAGAGGCCCGAAGACCGGTCCTTATATGGCCGAGGTGCTACTATCAAAACCATGCACCCCGAGCCCAGCCTAAAACCATTTTAGGGGATTTTAAATAGAGGGGGCGGTGTGAATCCAATTCCACAATACTCCAACAATTCCACAGTGTCCAGGTGATATGAATATTCCCAAAGTCTAGAGTTGTAAAACCGCCTAATGTTACCTAATTAAAAGCGAAGCATCTACCTAAAATCATACTAGTGGTACCATGAGTAGAGTGTCCACTAGTTGGGGTTTTGTTTATTCTAGGGTGAACAAGGAAATAGTAACAATAACAATAATAATATGGTCATAACAAAGGTAAATAGGCATGGCTAAATAAAACAGTGATAACGCGGGAATTTAAATAAAGCGATAATGCAATAATTTAAATCAACATAATTTTACAAACTGGGATTCAATATGTTCAAAGATGATGTGACTTGCCTTGCTCGCTTTCCCAAACGCCGGCTTCAACTTCCACGAAGAGCGGATCTTCCGAAGCTGCAGCGTCTACACGACCAACGGAAAAGAAAAGGCTTTTACTCTACTAAACTCCATATCACAAGCAGAAACAAAGCACAAAAATGGGTTCTTGACTTTTTAAGGAAAAATTAGAGACTTGAATGGTCCAATTTCGAGTTCAAATGGCCAAGTTATGGCCATTTGAAGTTTATATGCTCTTTAAATGGATATTTACGAATTTCTTGATTTAAATTTTAATTTAAAATCGGATTTATTGCGTCAGCCGAGGGGAGGGGCGCGCGGACCGGGTCCACGGGAGTGGGGCCCACGCGGCAGCCTCACGGTCCACGGTGGACCGGGCGCACGCGGCTTGCGCTGGCCGGCGCCGTGGGTCCCACGCGTCAGCCGCACCGAGGGCGCGGGCGGCTGACGGCCGGGCCCCACATGGCAGCCGCGGGGCGCGCCCAAAGGCGGCCTCGCCGGCACGGCCGACGGGAGGCGGCGCGCCCGCGCCCCTATGGTCGCCGGCGGCGGCCATAGGCACGGCGGAGCGGCGGCCGAGAGAGGGGAGGGAAGGGGGAAACGAAATGGCGGTCCTCGGCTCACACCGGGTCGACGGCGACGACGGGAACGGCGACCGAAGCGGAGAGAGGCGGCGGCGCGGCTCGGGTCGACGAGGACGGCGGTGCTCCGGCGGTCGGCGGGCGAAACGGAGGAGTGGACGAGGTCGACGGGGACGCGGCGAAGCCGAAGGAGGCGATGCCGAAGCGGGAGGAGGTCCGGGGCGACGACGGCGGCGAACCGAAGCTCGGCGGCGACGGCGGAGAGAGAGGACGACGGCGCGAGCTCGATTCCGACGGGGAGAGAGAGCGACGAGTGGCGGAAACGGAGGAGGGAGGCACGGGGAGCGTTTAAATAGAGCCGGGGCGAGGGAGGGTGGCCGGGGAAGGGAGGAAACCGCGGCGCGGGAGGTCGGCCGCCATCAATGGCGCCGGCGAGATTAGGGGAGCGGTTTCCAACCGAATCCGAGGGAGAGAGGGAGGGAAAAATGGGGGGAAAGAGAGAGGGAATCACGGGGAGTGATTTCCCCCTCTTTATTGCGCGCGGGGACGGCGGGAGGCGGCGGGATTCGCGGCGGCGGCGGCGCTAGGGCACGGGCGAGGCGGCGGGAGCGGCGGGAGGATAGGGATGACAGGTGGGCCCCACCCGTCAGCGAGGGTGGCGGGCGGGCCCGCCCGTCAGCGGCGCGCGCGCGGGGAGAGGCTGAGTGGGCCGCGGGGAGGAGGAGAGAGAGGGAGGGAGATGGGCCGAGCCGGCCCAAGAGGGGGAAGGGGGGGGGAAAAGGACTTTTAGGGTTTTTCTTTTTATAAAATCATTTTAACTTTGTTTATTTCTTAATAATTATTATTTGTGCTCTGAAAATTCCACTAAAATTTGAGGGCTCCTTTTAGACCAAGGAGAATTTAACAAAAATTCTCCGGGCCACATTTGAATTTTTCTTGTACGTATTTTAATGTTTGCCAAATTCTTTTCGAATTGTAATTAATTCTATTATTCCTTTTAGAGAATGATTTTTAATTCGGGATGAATTTATCAGGACGTGACATCCAGTTCGTGGGATGGCACGAAGCGGCAAGGGGTGTGACGTGTGCATTTAGGAGGCCACTATGGCCATGTTTTCGTTCTTTCTTGTAATCTGCTATTTAAGCTTGAGTCTTAATCCAGAAAAGCTGCCAATTAACGCAGCGCCAAAATACTCCGTGTTTGCTCCGCTTCCGCTTTGCCGGATTAGCTACAGTTTTCGTTTTGCCGCTAACAATCCCCAAGTGGCTTTGCTCTTCGCCAGCCTTGCCACAGAAACCCTGATTGCTTCTATCCTTCCATGATACATCTTCCTACCATCCATTATGCTTATGACAAGGACTGTGCAAGGAAAGGAGGTGGAGAGGAGAGCGGAGAGCACTCGTGTCTGTTGCAACCAGTGTCCACATCCACCGGGATGGACGCGCCGCGATGGTGCACCAGCTGCGGGTACAAGTCACCGTACCTGACGAGGTAGCTCATCTTTATCACGTTGATGCCCAGCACATAATCAGCCTAGCAAAAACAAAACTCTGATTAGTGATCACATCTAATATTTACACATAAGACAAGGCATTAGAGTTGAGCGCATGACAGAAGCCTGAAGCCTCTACCCCGTGTCACGCCCGAAAATTCACTAGTAATTTCCGAACTTATTTGTGCATAAAATCCTCGTCCAGGAATCAGCCGAGGTACACAAACTGACAATTTAATATACAGATTCATCCAATTAACTAAAACGATAAATACTTACTTAAGAGGCACTTAGTCCTCACCATGAAGAAAACTGCAGCGGAAAATAAAATCTAGCGAAGCTCCGGCTCCACTCCCACAGGCAGCTCAACTGGGGTATAAGCCAAACGTCTTCTCCTTCTGGATCCTTTTTCTTCAACTGAGGTTGATTGATTATTGCAAGAATGAGCATATGACATACTCAACAAGCCACACAGCAAATATGCAATTGCACAAGGATACCAAAGGATGGCATAATATAGTCTCATTTGCGAAAGCAGCATTTAGCAAAGAGTTAAGAGTAGTAAAACAATAGAGTAATTAATCAGAAATTTTAATCAACACTGAACAGCACACCCATGCTGCACAGGCCCAACCATCCTGAACAACCATACCCGGCTGTACAGATCTAACTCCAAACCAGGAGCTAAGCAAATTATTACCAGGTATAACATCCATAAATATTGTGAGAGGTGTGAGACTAATCACGAAAAACATTGCTCAACCCGCCCATAACCGCGGGCACGGCTATTTGAATAGTTTTACTCTGGCCAGAGGTGTACCACTGTACCCACAAGACACAGCCCCACAACATGTCACCATGTGCCTCAATACCACCACGGTACCTCGGAAAGGAGCTGTGACAATACCCCTTGCACAACACAATCCACCACAGCGCACCTTTCCTGGATCATAATCACCCCCTTATAAACAAGGCATGGACTCCCCAGCGACCCCCGTGGGCTTATCTCCGCCACTTCTCAGTCTGGTGCTCCGCAATGAATCATGCTATACAAAAGGTAAAGCCGTTGCCCACGCTGGCTTATGGTTGGCACGGTTAATGTTTCACAATAGTAGCTCGCGAACCGGTCCTTAATTGTCATGAGCACGACTCTCAAAACCATGTGCTCACAACCCACCATTATCAAGTTTTAGTTGGCAAGTAATTAATTTACCAATCACGATTGACCATCGTGAACTATCATTAAGCCATCATTAAATAATAGTGAGTCATAAGTTATCCCAGTAATGTGCTAATGTTTCTAAACATGGCTAAGCAATCATATCTAATATCTAGCTGAACCAATATATATAGCTCAACTAGTCAAGTTATAATAACCCAAGGTATCAAGGGATAAAGTAATCAATGCAAACAGGCCATAACAAAGGAATAGATTCACACCACCTAGTGACATTCGAAAATAAATGCACAGTTGAAATAAATAGAGAATTTAAACATAGGATCAACATGCTCAAAGGATTGTGTTTAGGATCTGTGTGACTTGCCTTGCAATAATCGGTCTTCAATTAATCTTCTTGAATACTTCCGGCGCACTCGCGAACCTTTGCAACGACGGAAACGACAAGCTAACATGCAAAACGAAGAAAAAGACTAATAAAAACCAAATAAACAATACATAAAAAGTAAACAAACATGTAGATCATAATTTTAGATGAATTATGAGACTTGAACGGCCTCATTCTGACTTCAAATGAATTTATTATGAATTTTACTAGATTAAATCTAATTAAAGCCCATTTAAAAAGAATTAAATAAATTTAATTCAATTTATGGATAATTTTAATATGTAGATCTTTATTTTATACAACTTTTGCAACTTGAACCACATAAAACTGAGTTACAATGAATTAGTTATGAATTTTTAAAGATTAAATCGGATTAAAACACTTATATGGATTTTAATTGAATTATGACGCAATAATGAATTATTTTTGAAAATGAAAAGGGAATTATTGCGTCAGTGGCTAGGGTTTGCGGTGGACCGGGTGCACGGCGGCGGCTCACGGGAACGAACGGCCGAGATCGAACCTATCCCAAACGAACGGCCGAGATCAACCGATCCACGACCGGGCCACGACGGACGGTCCCGATGACGTCAGCGGTGACGTCACCACTGGCGGCGGCTCGGGCTTGCAAACTCGCCGGCGAACGACGGCGCGGCGACGCGAACGGAGGGCACCTGCACGTAGAGGGCGACGCGGCGAACTCACCGGTGACCAAAGAAGCGGCGGAGGAGCAACGGACGGCGACGGCGTCGAGGAAAAGGCGGCGGCACTCTTCGGCTTGACGACGGCGACGGTGCTCCAGCGGTCTTCAGCGACGGCGAAGGGGCGGACGAGGACGGCGACGCGATGGCGACCACGATGGCAACCTTCCCGAGCGACGGCGACGACTGGAGCGACGGCGAAGCACGGCTGGAGCGACGGCGACGACTGCGGTACAAGGTCTCACGGTGCTAGGGCGCTTCCGACGACAAGAGACGAAGGCGAGGGTGGCGGCGGGTAGCGGCGACACCGGGGGTCCTTTTAAAGGGGCTAGCGAGCGGCGACGGAGGCCCACGGCAACCGGCGACGAGAAGGAAAGGTTAGGGTTCGGAGGAAAGAGACCGATCCGATTCGACCTCGAATCCACGAACTTCCAAAGCGAAAAAGACGATGATTCCAAAAGACCGAGGACGGTTTTCCGTGAAGAAGGGGAGGATGATGTGACCATGGCTACCACAGATGCAACCATTGCTCACATCATGGATGAACAAGAAGATATCAAGATCAAATCCTCCAAGTGCTGGAATCCGATTCGGCCACCTACTACACTGCTGACTTCAAACGGCTGCCGAATCTGCATACGACCTCCGTTTTCGGCCCGTGAGTACTTGATGGAAAGCTCTTGGAGTCCTCTTTCCAATGGATCCAGCCTCATTGCGAAATTCCATCTTATTGAGCCGCAATTGAAGCAACAAGGTGCTGCGTCACCTATAATGGGCCTATGGGCTTGTAACTTCGTCTGGGACCCCGGCCCAGGTGGGGCCCATGTGGGGTGCGCCCCAGCCAGGTGGAGCACGACCCTAGGCACCCCTAGGTCGTCCTCCCACCCCTATTTATATAGTTAGGTACCCCTTCAGGGTTTCTTGGGTTTTGATAGATTAAAGTTTAGCCATTGCTACTTGCTTGCAGCGCGCGTGTCGGCTAGACCGTCCGTCTGCTTGTTCTTTGGAACCCCAACTTATCATTCGTATTTAACTCCTATTTGCAATTCAGATTGCTTTTATCTTGTTCTTGCTTGTTTCTTCGATTTGCTTGCAGGAATAAGGTTGATTTGCACCGGCAAGATCAACAACCCACGGAGATGTGTATCGATCGCTAAGGCGCAACACAACGTCTCGTACGGTTGTAGTCGGATCGTCAACGTTTCTCCCAAATCGTAGTTATCACAACTCACCGAAAGATCGGGCCAACAACAGCCTTGAGTGTCGAAAGGAACTCAGGGTTCATCAAAACTGACCATCATTTTCTGTCACAACCCGACCATATGCAAATACCATTAATATAATTATCATTAAGGTACACCACTTTCTTTTATACTCCCTCTGTCCCCTAATATAAGGGATTTTAATATTTTGCTTGCACTGTTTCATCACTCGTCTTATTAAAAAAATCGTGCAAATATAAAAAACGATAAGTTGTGCTTAAAGTACTTTGGATAATAAAGTAAGTCACAAATAAAATAAATAATAATTTCAAATTTTTTTCAATAAGACGAATAGTCAAAGAGTGCAAGCAAAATGTCAAAATCCCTTATATTAGGGGACGGAGGAATTACATAATTAACCAATCAACTCTAGACGGGGGCAGATCCAGAACAAGATTTAAGGGCGGAATCATCTCCTTCTTCCTTCTTCAGTCCCCCTACTCTTCATTTTCTCTGATGAAGACATAACTAGCTCGGATATAACCATGACTACCTTATATATTAATCAACCAAAGGTGCATATGTTCTATATTAGATTTACTTGTTATATATTTGAAAAAACGTTGCTACACAATGAGTTTTATGTGATTTCATTTGCAGAGGTACTTGCTTGGGCGAAAGAAAAGAGGCCGAGCGTAAGGAATGCACGCATGATTAAATAAGTTGATTAGGGACCAAACCAAGACCTTCTCTAAGTCTACTTCTACCTTACCACGTCACTTTTGGTCCATAGAAGATAAATGGTCAAGTTTCACACGTTTTGGATTCGGATTCGGGCCTCCTGATAGCATCAACTTCAAACAGACCTAGCCGCTGATCTAGAAGGAATTTCGGGGCCCATAAATACTTGTTGGAAAGGTTATGGAGTCTAATTTCAGATGGTTTTTGTCCCACATCAAAATTCCTACCGAGCTGCCGGGAATCTGCAAAACAAGCCACGTATCTTATCCAGTCCGAATCTGGTTTGGGTTTTGAGCCTTGTAATTGTATCGTGGGCTTAGCCCAAAAGGGTGTGCGCCCAAGGGCAACCTAGGATGTCCCTAATCATATTTATTCAGTAGCCGTCATCGTTTAGAGTCGGGTTTTGCTTAGATTAATCTGTCAAGAACAGTTTCGCCGCTAGATCGGTTTGTAGATCCCCAAATTTGAGTGCTTAATCATTCATATGCAATTGTATCGCAATCTATCTTGTTCTTGCTTGTGTTCTTCGATTCATATGCAGGGATTAGCCTTCTCGACGAGGTCAACCAGGTTTCGGCATGGTTGATAACCAAAGGAGACGTGGTGCTGCGATTGCGGGGCTCAGTAGCGTGTTCGTTCAGAACGGATCGAGTTGTGTCGCGACTCCGTCCAAATCGACTGTTTATCAAAACCTATCGGAAGATCGGGACCTAACATTCCTTATTATTCTCCCTATACATTCTTCCCATTCATCTCCCCTTCTATCAATGAGGATCTAGCGGAGTAGGGGGGACTCGAGTCCCCCCAGCACCCACACTGGATCGTTACAATACAATACTGGGCGCATATGATACTTACAAGTAAGGAGATTACATTGACCATGCTAATTAAAGAAATAAATACCTTCGGTTAATCCCAGGACAATCATTGTATTCCCATCCCATGAATCAGGTGACGGTGCTCGGGATCGGTGGCTTCGTGATGATGATGGGGATTGGGTGAAGGAGTGAGGGCGATGTAGATCTTCATGGCGTCGACCCTCGGGATTGGAGGCAATGGGGACCGGGAAGACATAGAGTTGGGCGGCGCGACGGGCGGAGGGTACCACAAGGAGGCATGATGGTTGGCTCGAGCAGCGCGACGGCGACGTGGCGGTGGTGAATCGGCAACGGCGTTCGGGATCGGCAGGGCCACGAGGATGCCTTCCCGAGCAGTGCTTGACGGAGTCCTTCACGACGGAGGAACAACGGCGACTCTTGAGACGGCTGGGTGGCGGCCCTTGTGGCTGTAGTGATTAGGGTTTGCCCGGGGGAGTGGGCGGCGCTTGTGGTGGCAGGGGATGGAGGAAGAGGTGGCAGCGGCGATTAGGGTTTGCTTGGGGAGTGCGTACGACGGCGCCCTAAAGGTTGGGCGAAGGAGGGGGCAAGCAGGCGATGGAAGGGATAGCGGCACCGCGGGCTGGAGCCTTGGGGGTGGGGCCAAGGAGGGGTCCAATTAAAATATTTGCTACTTTTACTGTAAGATACCGAAATTTTAGGATTAAGGAATTTCCATCAAAACTAGTTAAAAGGAAAGTTCTTCAATTTTGTGAACCATAAAATTTCATTTTTAACCTAGGTGTAGTCAACCTAACTTGAACTAAAATAAAATTTGGGAAAAAATTAAAACCTTTACATTTCTAACCTAGGACAAAAATGCAAACCCGATTGAAAGAATGCATACTCACTAGGGACATTGTATAACTTGAGTCATTTTTGTGCATTTTATTTTTTGTTGGCATTGCATAATAGGTCTCATGAACATGAATAAAAGCTAACTTCTCTAAGCAAAACCTAAATGAAAATAAATACACTTGGTTGTATGTGCATTTTAGTATCTTAGGTTTGTTTTTGGATATTTTTGGTGCATCTCATGATAGGTTTCATATTCATGTCATGCCTAAAGAAAATTCCTAAAAAGCAATTAAGCAACAATAAAATTCACCGAAATTCTCATAAATACTACACAACATCCTAAGTTCATAGTAATTTTAGCTTGAATTTATCACATCAAATGTTGGCTCAAATAATTCCTTCAACTCAGCTAGAAATCTGGAAAACAGCATATCACTTAGACTACTTTGCGCCTTCACCAAAATTTAATCATAACTCATCTAGCTAAACCACTTGGTCAGAATGTTAAACCTGTTGTACTCTACCATCAGTTGCAATGGCTTAATTGAATTCGAAGAGAAACCACATGGAATATGTACTACAAGATGTATAAACAGTATTCCTGACTGCAGTCAATAGTGTAACTAGTCAACTTTACTAAATTACCATGGTAAATCAAAAAGTAATAAAACTTTAGAACTTGGAACATTGAACTATCAAATCCTTGTACACCTTGTAGCAACCTTATCTCTCCAAAATTCTAAAATTAAATGGATTAGAGAAAGAGAGTAATATAGTATAGTGTAATAGTGCCAACACTATCTTACTTATGGGACCAAGTCCTTGTGGAGCCCACTCATCAAACAACCACAGCCACACATCATCTACACCTCTCTTATTTAATTTTTTTTTCATTTTTCTAAAGGTGAGAGAGATGGAGATAAAATACAAATCACACCTAAGCTACTACTCTACCTCTCTCATTCACCTAGAATGTATCTACATGGACCCACTTGACATTCACTCATCAGCCATACACCCTTGGCGAATCACCTCTTTGATCCTAAATTCTACTTAAAAAAAAAAAGAAAGAGAGAGAGAGAGAGTTATGTCCAAATTACACCCAAAACTTCACCATACCTCTTCAATCTTCTGGAAACATCTACATGAGGCCACTAGGCAGCCTCTCTTGCTAAACATGGATGGAGTACAAGTTAGGACATAGCCTCATTAGTTTCTAACTCATAAAAATCGTGTCCATGCCATATCATGCCACCTATCTCTCCCTTGCCAGCACAACAATCACTATTTGGTCAACCATTTCACCAGCAAACTCAACTCTTCTTCCTCATCATGTTTCACTAAGAATTAGACCAAGAACTTTATTGTAGAGCCAAGAACATCCTCCTCAATCCTTTCAACCGAAGATGTTTAATCCATTGCTTGATTTCTCTGGTGAGCTTCGCTGCATTTCAACCATGGCAACGTAATCTACACACCATACCTAATATTTTCATATTCAATATTCTTCATTTTCCATGGATCGAACACCTGCGTCGAGCTCGTCGTCGCTCCCGGTGTCCAGTGCGCAGCCGCGGGTTCGCGTCGCCGTTCCCGTCGACCCAGGCCATCTCAGACTAAGCCACTGCGCCATGATTGTCACCAAGACCCTAGGAGCAAGACCACCGAAGGAAACGAGCTGAGGCACCGTCGTTAAAGAGATCGAGCCTTTCTTCTTCAACTCCGGCCGCCGGCGTCAATCTTCAATTCCCGCTGCTCTGGTGAGCCTCGTGTCGATTCCTCACATATACACCATCCTTGAGACCTCTCTAACCACCTGTACACCTTCTCTTAGCTCTCCATCTACCGGACCGTGCTGTCACCGTGAAGCCGACATCATCCTCCGCCTTCAAGCCGTTCCGCGAGCTGCTGCTGCCGTCCAAGCCTCGCCAACACCGTGCTTCTGACCGGTGAGCACCCTAAACCTCCCAAAGATCGAATGCATGCATTCCTTTAGCCCAAAATCAAGTTCCACCGCAACATGCAAAGCCATCTGAAAACCTTCTCCACTATTCTGCAACATACGGGCGCTATGGTTGACCATTTACAGCATATTCACCTTCTCTAGGATTGCATTGACGTGGGACACACTTTTTATTTTTATTCCGACACCATCCGAGCCTCCGTTTGCCGCCGGCGAGCTTGAGATCGAGCTCGGCCATAGCTTGTCCTGCTTCAGCTCGAACCAGGGACCTCCTTACAAGAATTTAATTTAATGTAGGGTCCTTTCTGCAAAAGCACAGGACACACAGCACTGTTGCAGGACCTACTCATATTTATTGAAAACAGGAAGGACTCTTAATGAAAACAGCTATTCAACATGTGCTGAATTGTTCAAATCTACTTTAAACTTCAAAATTGCATACTCCTAACTAATTCATCTAAACTCTTTTTAGGTGAAACCAATTTCTATAGATTCACAAAATTTAGCACTATAATGTTATAAAATAAGAAGTGACACATAAAGTACAAAAATCTATCTCTAAAATTCATCTAAGAAAAATCAGACATAAAATATGCACAGGATTATAAAATGCATAGAAAACTCATTACAACTCATTTTAGAGCAAACTTAGCTTCAACAGATCCACCAACATGTTCTCTAAAATCAAAGTAAAATAAAACATATACACAATTTACATCAAATGCCTCTAAAACTATTACTTCCAAGTTAAGCTGAAATTTAGAAATTGATATAAAATTCATCTTAGGTCCTTTTTGAGTAAACACAAGTTCTGTAGAATCACCAAAACATATAATTCCAAGTTATAAAATAAAATTATATACTTACTATATGATAAAAGCCTATAAAAAATTATGTAAGTAATAACCAACATAGAGCAGCCTTTAAATTCTAAAATTTGTAGAAATTCATTTTTATTTCAAATGGAATGAACCAAGTTTCTATAGAACCAGCAAACAGTGAGCTTCATCATAGTAAAATAAAATATGACACCTTCTGTACAGATTATAGCTCTAATCTTTAAATAGATAACCTAGGAGTTAATCACCTAGTAATGATTAAGCAAAATATATGTGTAAAGGTATTTAAAATGCACTCTAGCTATGAATAAACCAAAATAAAACTTGTTAGACCAGAGAGGTCATAGTTCCAGCCTTAATTCCCAAAGACTTAGCAAACTTAACTCATATAACAATTTCTAGGTTGGTATGTTAAGTAACTAACATAGACCATCCCTATTTATAAAATGTGTAGTAAAATAATATAAACTCTAAAATTATGAACTAAGATTAGATTAGTTAACTAAAATACTCATTTTATACATCACTGGCTAGATGAGGCAAGTTCTGGACCTAAACCTCTAAAGCCATGAACCTATATAACACTATACACCTATAACATGTTATAACTTGTAAAATACATAAAGAATTCATATTAACTCTAAAAATTATGAAACCAAATATGTTAGTCCTAGAAAACACATATCTTCACCCCAGCAAATATAAACTTAATAAGAATCACCTTACAATAGCATTTCATAATAGTACCTAAGTAAATCCTATATTATACCACGCAAATTTCTAAAATTCATAACTCCCAAATAAAAAGAGATAAAATAGAAATTCTTTCACCTAAATTCATCTTAGACCAATACCTATCCACTGTGCACAAATCATGCATTTTAAAGCATTTTGGATTTTTCGCATATTTCGGTGTTTAATTGCATAACATGTACTTTGTATAGATGATTGCTTAGACGGTGAAGAAGTGATTTAGGTGCTGACATTTTCCAGTTGCAAGGCAAGTCCCACCTCCCTCTCTTTAATCACTTTGAACCTATGTTTTGGAGGTTATTGAAAATGTTTGCAAATCTTGCATGTCAATTGTACAGTAATAAATTAAAATTTTGTTAAACTTGTTAGACAAACTCCTATTATTTGCATTATCACCTTAACCCCACATATATCCATATCCATCATTCCTAAACTTAGGAACAATATGACTATACTGTCGACGTTTGATGTCGCGATTCCGGTATTTGATGTCGTGATTCCGGTATTTGCATAGTATAGGGATCGTTGGTACTAGGATATATGCGAAATTGTAATAAAAGAAATGGGGATGAGGATTTTTATACAGATTCAGGCCCCTGAATTGTTAGGTAATAACCCTACTCTTGTCGGTCGAAGCCAGTCGTTGCTCTTATTCACCATGATCACACCAGTACAATATTTGGGGTAGCCTATCTAACTGTTGCCGACTTGACAGCCATAAAACCATCCCGTAGTCGATAACAGAGTAGTCTTCCTCCTCGAATCCGTGCCCGGCGAGATCAAAGACAGCGCTATGTCTCTCCTGACAGCATCTGTAGACACCGTAGGGGACTAGCCATGCTTATCTCTAAAGTCGATATCCGGCGGCATGTCTTGGCGTATGTTGGCTTGTATGTTGATCTATTGCTCCGTGTCCTCTCTCCTCCTAGGGGGCCTTGTATTTATACCCATAGGTGTCTCCTTGTCCAAGTAGAACTAGGGAAACTAATATGGATACAATCCGAGTAGTCCTTGTCGTTTCCATGTAGAACTCTATTCATCCTTCCTTACGCGGAACTCTTCCTATATCCGAAGGTTGTTTCCATATAAGACATGGTATGTGGTGGGTCCTACCGAGATTTAGTCAACTACTATTAGGTATGTGGTATCCATAACCCTGACATATACCACTTTATATATACGAGTTTTGATGTCACTAGGTTACAATAATGCTTAGCCATGCTTAGAATGGTGTTCCTTGTCATTATGGGCTCATTACAAACATGAAAATTGTTTCTGAAATAATCTAGACAGAACTTGAATACTTATGATTTTGATAAATAAAATGGAGCAAAATATGGATTTTAGGTTTGGGCCTCAAGTGGTGCACATATGGTGATTTGTTGTGTACCGATAGGGGTAGAGTGCGTCCAAACCGACCTAAGGACTTCACTCAATGTCAGTTCATTTCGTATACAGTGCAACCACATCCACATGTGCTAGTACGGGATAGCCCAAGCTTAGAAAATTATTTATGATTTAGCCTTACATTCTGGTAGGCCGGTGTATATGAGTTCGTATAATTCAGAAGAGCTTCCTATTTACCCCGACGTGATACAACAGTATTGTGCCTCGTGGTGGGTTGCCGTTGTGTCCGCCACCACGGCGTTAAGTTTAAGGCGTGGGCCCGCCACTTAACGGTTCTAGGTCATATAACGTGTATGGCTTAAGATGGAGTAACACGTATCGTGCTGGTGTAAGGCTAAATCATGAATTTTGGAACAGCTTTGTTGCGGGTAATAAATCGGGTACTTATGTATCGCGTATCGTGCTGGTGTAAGGCTAAATCATGAATTTTGGAACAGCTTTGTTGCGGGTAATAAATCGGGTACTTATGTATCACGTGCCATGCTCTTGCATGATTATTATTTCGCATCTTGTGGGGAAAGTGTACAAACTCTGCAGACTTATGTTTATTCTTCTAAATGCTGAAATTTAACTTCAAAATGTGATGAGATTTGAGAATGATCTCCTTGCTGCCATGGATAGCAATGAGCTGCATACTTATACATGATTAATGTGCCCATATGCTAAGTACTAGCTTGCTGAAATTTATTTGAAAGCAAAATCTGATTTGAATGTGTTTTATGCAAATAAAACTTGCTTTATGATAAAAAGAGACATATTATGCCTTCCTTGATTATATGTCTTGCAAATAGGGTGTTAGGCTTGTGTTGGTGCTTGCCAGTACATTATTTTTAATAATGTACTGACTCTTGCTATTAAATTAATCTTTTGCTTGCATGTTTTAGATTTAGTTTTTTAGTGATGCTGGTAGTACATTATTTCTAATAATGTACTGACTCTTGCTGTTGAATTAACCTTTTGCTTGCATATTTTAGATTTAGTCTTTGAGTGATGCGGGTAATCGACTGCTTCTTCTAGGACTTGAACTTAATGGGGTAAATCCCTAGTCGGTGTGCTTGAGGATTGGGTAGTCAAGCTTCCGCTATTCTATATATTTATTTGGCTGGTCGGCCTATGTAACTATGAAGTAGTTGTAATTTAGAATCACTTTCGTCTTAAGTGTATTTTTCTATGTATTTCCATGCTTGAGATGAAAGTGTGAATCTAGTGTACATCCTGGGAACTAGATTCACATGAGTATGAGTTAAGAATATTTGAGATGTTGTAGATCTTTAGCCATTTTTGTCAAGTCTCCTGAATGTGTAACACAACTGGTCGCCGCCTTCGAGTGGTTTGACGGGCACATCTCAGGCTAAAGTTGACTGGCAGGCTATAGGCCCAGCAATATCTCCAATATTCCTCTCTCGAGGCGTCAGATATTTCATTATGCTTGTTGTTGACTTGAATTATTTATTTCATCTCTCAATTATAATGGAAGGTCCGGAGAGCCTACGACATTTACGTTTGGTAATTATCCGAATGCCCCTCTTAGGTTCGGAGTTAATTTTTTGCTCTTCTAAAGAGGTAGGCATGGACTCCCCAGCGACCCCCACGAACTTCTCGCTGCTTCTCAGTCTGGCACCCCGCAATGAATCATGCTATACAAAAGGTAAAGCCATTGTCCACGCTGGCTTGTGGTTGGTACGGTTAATGTTTCACAACAGTAGCTCACGAACTGGTCCTTTAATTGCCATGAGCACGACCATCAAAATCACATGCTCACAACCCACCATTAATCAGGTTTTATTTATCAATTAATTATCATAACACGATTAACCATCGTGAGCTACCATTAACCATAAGTAATAATGTAATATGATTCATCCCATAAATAAGCTAATGTTTCTAAGCATGGCTAAGCAATTATATATATAGCATTTAGGTGAACCAAACCAATATATAAGGTTCAAGCTAATCAATTTATTACTCATAGGAAAATAAAGTCATTGTTGGCCATAATTAAATGGGAAAGGCTCACCACCCGATAACATTCGAAAATAATGCATAAGTTAAAATAAAACATTAGCTTTAAACGGGTTCAACATGCTCAAAGAGTTGTTTGGGATCTGTGTGACTTGCCTTGAGCTTCCTCAAACGCTTCTGAACCTTCCTCAACGTAAACGCTCTCCTCCGGAACGTTAGAAACTAAAGCAAATAAACACAATCAATAAAACAGTACAAAAACAAGCATAAACAGTACATGTGGATATTTTTAACATGTAGATCTCGATTTTAGATGAATTTAGAAACTTGAACCACTTAAATCCGAGTTACGATATTTTAGTTATGAATTTCCGAAGTTTTAATCATATTTCATCTAATACAGAAAAACTAATAAAAGGATTTATGACGTCATCGATGACATCATCGCCGGCCATGGCTCTGAACCATGAGATCGCCGGCCATGGCTCTGAACCATGATGTCGCCGGAGCTAGAGGACATGGCCGGGTCTTCCGAGGACACCCATGCGAAGAGGACGACGACGCGAACTCACCGGTGCGAAAAACAACGACGGACGACGACGAACGAAGGCCGGCGACGAACTCCAACGGCGGCTTGGCTCGGGTCAACCTCGGCGACGGCGCTCCGACGGTCTTCGGCGGCTGAAAAGGGGCGGCCGAGGTGCTCCTCCACCGCGCGAACCCGACGGCGACGACGGTAAGCGGCGACGGCGACCACAACCCCAGCGCGACGCGGTTGGAACGACGACAACGAAGGCGGCGGCTAGGGCTACGCGGTGGCGGCGCTACGGGCAACGGTAGAGCTCGGAACTTGAGGCAAACGGAAGAGGACGACTTAGGGATGCTTTATATAGGCACGGGTGAGAGAGATCGAACTCAAAACGAGAGGATTTTAACCGGAAAATCCGAGGGTTAGTTTGGAGAGGTAAACTCAAAAACGAGTTTGACTCGGATAAAATACAAGGAATTAGGTTCCGATTCTTAAGGAAAACGAGAGAGGAAGATAAAGGAAATATTTCCCCTCAACTAATTTTCGGAATACACGAGAGATAAGGCCGGATTTGGATGGGAAAAACCTAGCCCACTCGGTCTCAGTTCGGCTGTCCAGAGGTTGAAGATGAACAGTGCAAAGGACGAAAATTAGACTTTTCGGCTGGGCTTCTACTTCTTGGCCCGATTGAAAGAGGGACACAAAGCAGACTTCGACAGAGGGAGGGAGAGGGCTGCAGGCTGAGAGGAGATTGGGCCAAGAAAGAGAGAGGACTTTTCCTGTTTCGGCCCGAAAAGGAAAAGAGGAATTTTAATTACTTTTCCAATTAAATTAATCACTGAAATGATCTTTGAATTGTTAAAAATACTTCCAATGCTCAAATAATTTCAAGAAAAATCCTGAAAATACTTGGACACTCAAAGTACTTAACAAGATTATAATTAGACCATTTAATGATTAATTTAATATGTGGATAATTACTGAAATGTTGTTTGTATTATTAAAATTAGAAATTGAGCTCCGGAAAATCTGAGAAAATTCCAGAGAGTATAATTAACCATGGAGAATTTAATAAAAATAAATCCAGCCATGCTTTATATTTAGAAAATTTTATTTCCCACATTTAGCTTCACTTGTAAATTAATGAACATTTAATATAAATTCTAATAATAATTTATTAAATAATTTATAAATCCTAAAACGAAAATTAGGATGTGACAGTGGACTCTTAATTATTAGCCACTTTTGCTTATGTAGCATGCCAAAGTGGCAACCCAGGGTGAAAAATTGCGTAGGGACCACACGTCAGTCTCTCCCTCCCCTTCATTTCGACAGTCCCGTCGACGCCGGCGACGCCCCCTGCTACACCGCACGCAACCGTCGACGCCGGCACTGCTACGCTGCTCCATCGCGCGCATCTCTTGCACCACGTCGATGTCGGCGCTCGTGCTCCTCGTCGCCACCCACAGTGCCGTCGCGGTGTACAACCTAGTGCAACGAGCTCGGTGCGCAGCGGCAGTGTTCATGCCAGCGGCGTTGCGGAGGGGCAGCGGCGTTGCGGAGGGGCAGCGGCGCGGCAGTGCTCCTCCAGCTCATCTTTCTCGTCGTCCTCGACTCCCACTCTCCTACTCACATGCGGCGGCGTTGAGGAGGGGCGGCGGCGTGGCGGTGCTCCTCCGGCTCTTCTTCCTCGCCAACCTCCACTCCCGCCGGCGGTGGCGGCGCCGAGCTAGCTGTGGCATGCTGTACACCCCGGCGGCGCTGTGGGTGGCGATGAGGAGCACGAGAGCCGATGTCGATGGGGTGCAGGAGATGCGTCGACAGGGCTGGAGAGATGAAGAGGAGGGAGAGACTGACGAGTGGTCCCCATGCCATTTTTCACCTTGGGTTGCCACTTTGGCATATGACACTTAGGCAAAAGTGGCAAATAGTTAGGCAAAAATGGCAAATAGTTAAGAGACCACCTCTATAAAAGGGCAAAAAAATTAACTCCAAACCTAAGAAGGGTATTTGGATAATTGCCGAATCTAAAAGTGGCAAATAGTTAAATTCCCCGGCAAAGGAGAGTGCGTTGGGAAGGAGGAGCGATATGAGCCGTTGGGTTCGATGATTTTGGGTCGTTGGATTGGTGAATTAAGATGATCCAATATATATACAATTCAAATCAGGCTTTTCAAACACCATTTTAGGGTGTTGGACACGGAATAAGACGAATATTCAAAAGTTGGACACGGAAACCCACAACTACACTTAAAATGAGACGGAGGGAGTATATAGTTTTTTTTCCATCTGATTTAGCAAGTCAAACTCATAGCTAACTCCAGCAACCTCTCAATCTACCCTCTTTATTCTGAGTATACGACACTAAGATCCGTATGTCAATCTCTACCATCCTCCTAACTACGCTACCTTTGATCCTCTATCCTCCTTCCTCCCGTAGCAACAACAGTGACAAGAAGGGGAGAAGTCGGCAATGGTGGCATGCGGTAAGAGGGATGGATAGCCGATGGCAGCGGCTGGTGGCAAGAGGACAAGAAGATGGCGGCAACAACAACACTAGTTGTGATGGCGGTGGATTCACGTGATGGGGGAGGTGGATCTGCATCAGCCAACGGTGGAAGGAGCAATGACCTCAGCCACGGCAGAGGTACGCTCGCACGACGGGGAGGCGGAGGCACGATGGCCGTTGATGTCGGAGCTACAGAGGGCGCCACTAAGCTATCTTGCAGGTGGCACCCTCCCTCCCTCGCCATGTCTCACCCTCGCTTGCCCTTTTTGTCGCCGGTGTTCTCGATCCTCCCTCACTGCACCGCCATCTCACCCTCTCGCCCTCACCCCATCCCCTCCAACCGCGGGCAGAGGCCAACGTAGTGGAGGCCTAGCGCAATGGAGCCCCGTCGGTGACCGCCTATCACCTCGTCTAGAGAGGGAGGGGGGGGGGATAGAGTTGTGGGACCCACGATTGGGAAGTGATGTTGGGTGGCTAAATTTGGCTAGGAGTGAAGAGATTTGGGCAGCCAGATGCCTTGGCCATCCTATTAGAGAGACTATTAGAGCACTTTTTTTTTAATAGAGTAGCCAAATTTTAGTTTGGAGAGGATGTCGCAGTTGCTCTTTAGGATGCATGAAATAAGGGATGGGTAAAGGCATGGGAGCGCCTCTGTTTCTTTCGGCAGACGAGGACGAAGTGTACTATGAATATACCTTGATGGCAGCATGGTTACATCATGGTAACCAGGGAAAATTGCCAATATCTAAATATGTACGTATGTATTGGAAATCTAGACATTCAATGTAGACAAATCTCGCTATCAAGACTAAAAATTTCTCCCGGATTCAACCATGAGTAAAAATTTTACTCACATGAAAAATTTTACTTCGGTGACGTGGATTAATCACAAGCCTCCATTTTTTTATACAACAGTAGTTTTCAGATTTTTCACTGCATATCTAGTTTACAGTACATATTTTCTCTCGTAACCACGATAAATTCACATCCTAAATTTTGTCCAAATTTTTAAACTCCGCACGGTAAACGATGGTATTAACGGTGTGCTGAAGATAAAAAGAAAAAAATACAAAGAACAGCAATAATTCTAAAAAATCCAAAAAAAAATTGAAAGTCTCAGGACTACATACTACTTTTTTTTGCAGAACATTTCTTATGTCTTACTACTCCATCCAAAAAAGAGAGAAACCCTAGCTACGAACCTGAGAGAAACCCTAGCTACGAACCTGGATATATGTGTGTCCAGGTTCGTAGCTAGGATTGGTTTTTTTAAGAACAGATAGGGTATACAATTAAACAAAGTAGCAATCAAATTCCAACCTCTCTCTCGTTTTGTAACATCTTTTCAATTTCTATGGAGCTACAGAATATAAAGTAAACTCTACCATTTTCACAAACTTTGTTCATACTTGTAGATATATTTTTATTTTTTTCCAAAATTGAATTCAAACAAAATTCATTGAACCCTACCGACGGTTTCACCTACCATGTCCCCACAATAAACTCAATTACCACGCAGTAACCGCCGGTAGGCGACACCCTTATCACAACCAGAAACGGGTGCATATACAAATGGTACAAGGGTATAGGGCATTTCCGAATAAGGATAATGTACATGATCTCTTAGCTTATTCTCAATATACCTATCATTTAAGGTACAAATAAGCCCGATTACGATTCCCATTACACTGATAACCGATCAAGCGTGATCAAAAAGTGCTGAAATGTCTACAAGGAAGACTGCAAACTATCATAATGTAACTAAACGATGTTCATCAACGTACATGGGACTTGCATAATTCACTTATTAGTACCTACTGACCAACACAAAATCATCGTCGTCAAGAACCCGTGCCTCGTTCTCACCCACAAAGTTTTCCCGTCCAATAGATTCAACGATTCGGACAAACTCTACCCTCTTTTCAAGAGGAAGAGGTACATATGGTAATCTGAAAACAGGCCTTACCACTCCAAGCTGAGCCAGGGCAGTGTTGAGAGCAATTGGATTTGGCTGGCAAAACAACCATTTCATCAGGGGAAAGAGCTTCTCATTTAGCGTCTTATTCTCCCCTTCATACATGAGATCGTGCATGAGACCAGGAATAAGGTTGCTAGCCACAGAAATAACTCCAGTGGCACCATATTTCCACCTAGAATCATGGCATTCATCATCATTACCACTCCATATGGTTATACCTTTGTCAGTGTAGCACTTAACCCTCTCATGTCCAACACATTCTTTCACACCTGCCAAGTTTGTGAAACTTGAAACAGCCTCAATAACTGCAGGAGGAATATCCTGGCCAGTCCTAGATGGAACATTGTAAATAATGGTTGGACCCATTGGGAGGACAGCCTCAAAATGAGATATCAACCCTTCGATAGAGGTCTTCCCATAGTAAGGATTGATATGGAGAGCCGCATGCATACCTACAGCAAATCCCTGCTCTGTTGCATGAATAGCCTCTCTTGTTGAGTTACTACCTGTGTTGCCTACCACTTTAACTTTAGCACCAAAGCAGTTAACAGTATGTCCAATAAGCATGATGTGTTCATCCCAGCTCATAAGGTGGCCCTCTCCTGTTGTTCCTCCAACTATTACACCTTCAGCACCACCATCTATCTGCATATTTATCAGTGAATCATATGCTTCAAGATCAAATCTTCCATCAGGCAGATATGGGGTTTTGACCGCTGTAATTACTCTGAGACTAGTGATATCAGCTGTTGATGTCCTGCGGATCAGAAAAAGGAAGATCATATCTCAGCAGCAGATAGGTATCAAGCACTGAAATACCCATGTGCAAAAAAGGGATCACATGATTATTAAGTTACAAATTTACCAAGCACAAAATTGGGTTACCATTTACCAAAAGATTATACAGGATTATTTCATTTCACAAAATTGGAAATAGCAAGAACATCTTATTTCTCTTTAACGCGTGAATGATTATTCCTGATAAGACCTGAACTTGATACACATGAAGCATGTCCTCAGTAAGTCAGTATCCAACTTATACCGTTACACATCACCCGAGTGAACAGCACACAAGCAAACGTATGGCTCTAAGTAGCAATTTCGGATTTTGGTACAAGGTATGAAGAGATTTGGTGCTGGCATGGTACACATTGAATTCAGCAGGGGAATAAATGATTTCGGAACATGATAAAGTAAAATTGGTTACAAAAATTCAATTAGAACGGGATGTGGACATGTGAAGTTCTGACTGAAAAGTGGCAATTGAAAGTAGTTTACGGGACATCTTAATGTTCAGCTAAGCTTATGGAAACATAAATAAAACAAGGAACCAATTCTTTCCTTCCAAACTGAGAAGATTACCGATTTTTCACTTCAGTACTTCGCATTGGAAGATAATCATCAAGGGTGATGGCCTGCAATGCAAACTTTCCTCTGCTAATCCTGTATGAAAGTACTTCTTGTGTTAGTGTGTTGCATATGAAAGTAGAAAATGAATATGGGGGAGTTGATGAGCTAAATATCCTTCATCACTCCTTAAAATGACAGAAAAGAAGTTGCACAAATCGTCAGAAGTACAAAATCCTAAATAATTGAGATGGTAGCATATATATTTGGTTGGATAATTCACGCATTACAAAGCATAAGGCATCATGAATAAAAATAAGTGCAATATACCAAGACTAATGTAGCCTTCTTGGACTAACAAGAAATGCACACAGGTTATACCTCATAAAAACAGGTTTGCAATTGCCAAGTAATCCCTCTGTTTCATACTATAGGTCGCTTTGACATTTTTCCAAGTGAAACTTATTTGACCAAGCTTACAGAAAAATTTAGCGGCATCTAAAACACCAAATTAGTTTCATTAAAACTAAAATTTAATATATTTTGATGGTGTGTTTGTTTTGTATTGAAAATGCAGCTATATTTTTCTATAAACTTAGTCAAACTTGAACATATTTGACTAGGGAAAAAGTCAAAAATGACTTATAATATGAAATGGAGGTAGTAGATGCTAATCCAAATTATACTCCCTACCATTTGAAAAACTCTGTGCGGTAAGATTGCAAGACATATTTCAAGCCAACTAGTACTTGCTAGTCTAAAATGTACTTCCTTTAGTGTTTGCTCCCAAATTAAAATAATACCTCTAAAATTGCTACAGAATGCACAATCATATAAAAATCCCCTATTTTCAGTATTGCACAATAACTCTTGAATCTATACTACTCAGCGGTCCAGGTTTAGAATTAGCCCTATGTAGTTGATATTTAACTCATGGATAATCTCTGGGAAACTTAGTCGCAATCCGCGCATCAACGAAAATAACTGCACATTCCGTAAGAACCATACAGACTCTCAAGCTCCAACATCTGTATTGCGCAGCTGAAGCAATCTATATCAAATCAACCAAAAATGGTATTCCATAAGTCCCCAATCAACACTACCAAGCACATCCCATCCGCTGGCATCCCCAGCAGTTTGCCGTGATGGCTTTCAAATAGAAGCCGGGTCTCCGGACCTTCCCTCAAAAAAAAAAAAAAAAGCACATCCCATCCATCCAGGTCTCACCCGGTCGATCATTCCGCGCAGCAGTGAGGAATGGATAAAAATCAAAAGGGAAGGGGCAGCAGTAGCCAAGAGAGATGAAAACGACCTGAGCAGCGGCGCCGGTGCAGCCACGGCGGCGGGCCAAGGTCGCGCCAGCCGCGGAGCGGGTCCCAGGGCGGCGGCGTCCTTCCACGCGAGGCGGTGGGCGCCCCCCGTGCTGGCGATCAGCAGCGACGCCATCCTCGCCTCCGTGGAGAAAGAACGGACTAGGGTTTTGGCGTCTCGCTGTGGGGAGAGGGGAGAGTGCAGAGGGGATGGGGGATGGGGGATGCGCCGCGGCGGCAATAAGCGGTGCGCAAGATTTGTTTAGCAGTTTAGGTCGGACTTGTGATCGTACTGGACTACTGGTGGTGGTAAGGTGGAACTGGAATTTGCAAACCGCGGTCGTCGGTCGGTTCCGGTGGGTCTCGGACTCTCGGTAGGGAAATTCCACGGGAAGCGAGCGGTGCAGAAGCGAGTTTCTATTTTTTTTCTTTAACCTTTTTAATTTTTAAATTTAGAAATAAATCCCTGCAAAACTTAATGGACGCGACTCCGGCTCGGGCACCCGATGGAAGGAGGCTAAAATTGGACACTGACGTTAGCATGACGTTAGCACCCGATTTACATGCAAAACTATTTTAAAAACTGATTTTTCTCTTTAATTACTTATCCAAATTATGATCTGATTGCACCATAAATTCGTTGCAATTAAATCTTCAAAACAAGACCACACATGGATATATTCCGACGAAAAAAATTAGCTTATTATTGAATTATTTTTAAATGTTGCACGATGTTCCACCGGGTATATCGGAATTGTTTCACTAAGTAGATCAAGAATGTTTTACTCGTTTTAATCAGGTGTTGTTTCACCTTATATAAAAACAATGTTTCAGTAAATAGCAAAAAAATGTTTCAGTTCACTGCAACATTTGATCCATACATAGTGAAATATTATAAGTACACTAGGTGAAACATTTTTCGGTGGAACAACAAATGAAACGAATTCCCTTAATACAGGGCGTTTCCAAAATATGTGGGTTTTTTTTGTTACAATGGAATATTTCAGTTCACTGCAGCATTAGATCTATATATAGTGAAATATTGTGAGTACACTAGGTGAAACATTTTTCGTGGAACAAAAATAAACCAAATTCCCTTAATAGAGGGTTTCCAAAATATGTGGGTTTTTTATTGCAAAAAATATTTTAATTCACTGCAACATTAGATCTATAAATAATGAAACATTGTAAATACACTAGATGAAATATTTTTTGTGGAACAAGGGGAGACAACTGGGTGGGTCCAATGGAGGTACGCACGTGGGGGGGCGGGGAGCGACCGATTTGTTAAGAAACTTTAGGCTTCGCCCATGAAGGCCTGGCCCAAATACACTTATTGGGCCCATCACCGAACTTTCTATATATTGGATTGCACTATATAAAGAGAGGAGGAGGCTACTCATTGTACAATTGATTGGAGGATTGAATAGAAAAGAGAATCTCATCCCTAAACTTTGTGTCTCCACTTTTATACGATTACGGGACCCTCTTGGACTACTTCGTGTAGCTGGAGGGTTGTGTAATACGTTATCAGCACGAAGCTCTACCGGAGACCAAGGTTGAAAAAGGGTAAGAACTCAACAATCCTCTTTGCATCTCGTAGATTAAATTGCAAAAATGAAATCCTTGCATCTTGCTCGTTCCGTTTTTGTGACTCCCGACGAAAACCGCCATCGCCGACATGGTGTACAATAAAGTGGGCCCCACTTTATTGTACACCATGTTTTGGCTCAAAATGATTGCTCATTTCTGAGTTCTTGGCCCATCCATCCATAAGTCTCATTCTCACAGTGTCTATTTGATTGATCGATTGTTGTGCTGTCGATTCTCCTCCATTTTGATAGCTTCTCCTGCATGATTAGTTTTCCAAGCACATAGTGGAATAGAATGTTTTATTTGTGAAATAATGCATTGCAAACACAGCTAGTCTTTATATATTGGGTAGTATTCATGGTTGAAACTGGTCGATAACGACCGTCAACAAAACCCCCTAAGCTTGAACCTTTACTCGTCCCGAGTAAAGGACGAAAGGAATAAAGACTTGATTGTTGATAGGAGTTGTTGCAACGCTGTATATCTTAAAGATACAGATGCAAGGTATGTATACTCTCTCTAAAATCAAATAAGTTTGACACGGTGGCTTACCCTTACCCCTGATTCCCATGAGACACTGCCTCTCCTTGTCTTGAGCGGTTGTGAGACAGAACATCAATTAGAGCACTAATCACCCAATCTTTATTCAACTATCATTCCGGAAGTTTTCAAATGATTTTGCAAAAGAAAGCCAAGTTCCTCAAATGATTCTCTCGATCACTCAAAGTGTATGAATATGGATTCCTCACCAAATTTGCCTTTTTGATTCCTACTCTAAGGTTGATATATGGAGCTCGGTAGGGATCAAACATGGCATACTTGTATTCACATTTATTACTAAGTTAAAAACTTTGACTAAAATAGATGATAAATCATACTCAAGATCAAGATCGTGCAAAGTGTGTGTGAATAATATGGTGGAAAACTATGATGGAAAATAAAATGTGGATAAAGAAAATGCTTCTCCTTTCTCCTTTGTGCTTATGCTTTTCCTCCAAAATATGAATTTATTATTTTTCTCATAGCCATACATTTCCCTCTTTTTTTTTCTTTTTTTTTGCAAAGGATTTTTCTTTGGAAAGGAAACATGGATGGAGAGCTTATTCGTGGATAATGATAACATGGATATGGTGGATGATACGGATGCTATCTTCTAGTGTAGAAGCTTAGCATATGTGGGTGTATGATCTTGATCACAGAGCATGAAAAGTATCTACACAAGTCACAAGGATTTGACAAAGTTTAATGGAATTACAAGAAACCAGAATGTATATGGTTTAATCAATATGAATATTTTTGGCTTTGGTAGGAATTTATATCAAATGAGGAACTTTCAAATTTATCATTTTGGAAAATAAAACATACGGAACTCAAGTCAAACTTAGAACATGATCATAGCAACTCTTATTTTACTATCTCATATCTCGCAACAACCTAGACTCAGATCAGCAAAGTGCAGCTCACTTACCTCAGGTTCCCGGATAATTTTTGGCTTCTCTGATTCAAATTTTGAGACAATACTTAACCATGAATCCATATATGAGAGATATCAAACAGAGCAACTATTCATCATTTCAATATGAAGAACTAAGCATGTCTTACCTAGCATATTAAATCTAACCTATCTTTTTGGTATTTTTGGTTTTGCAAATTTTTATGTTGTTTTTAGGTTTATAAATGCAATGCAAAAATTTAAACATGCAGTTTGAAAAGGAAATATGCAATGTGATACAAGTTAACTTAGTGGGGGGAGAGACATCTCCCCCCAAGCTTGCTTCTTGCTATAGCTCATGGCGGGGATCAAATCCCTGGTAGCGGTGAAACGCTTGCCAGTCAGCTTGCTGCTGTTGCACTATTGTGTTGAAGTTTGCGAGCTGTGTATCAACAGACTGCTACCGTTCCAATGATTGTACCACATAATCCTCCAAGGTGTGTTGGACATTTCCCGCTTGCAGTTCAAGTGTATCCATCCTCCGGGTAAGTTCTCCCAGATACCCTTAAGAGGAGACTAAGCAATGCATCCAAGATGATGGAGGTAGACCACTTGAACTGAAGGAGCGCGAGTATTCCCAGTGCAGCTTCTGCGGCTCATGCCACCGGTTGTTGCTAGCATTCTATCAGAACGATCCTCTGGCATCATGTTTTGGGATTTGGATCCAACCGAGGCATCCGTGGTCGGGTCCCAACTGTCCCTGTACATCTGCTGGTGGTGAAGAGGAAGACGCCTCCTGAGGTGCTTCTCTCGCCATCCGTCATGTTACCCTGCGTGAGACATCACGAGGCAACTCCGCTTGGAGTGGAATGGTTAGTTCTCGGCAATTATACAAATGAAACTCCGGGTTAGGTAACAGAATCTCATTTGTATAGCCGGGAAACAAAAATATAAGATAATCATTTGGACCATGTTTGAGTATGTGGCATTGAACCAAATAGGTCTCATCAACATAAGAGCGGGTAATAGGAATACTTGCATATAAAGCAGAGTCCCAACTCTTCATGCTAAACGAGTCACCAAAGAAATACACTAAACAGGACCAGACAACTTCACATTTTCTAACCATTGCTTGATCATGGGTTGAACGGGTGAAACTTTGTTTTTTTTTAACCATGGCATACAAGAGGACTAGTTCGCACTATCCGGATAACAGCTCTATGAAACAACGTGAAACCAAGCAACTTATGCAACAGCCTTAAGGTAGGATTATGGATGTCATTAGTTCTAGGCTTTCTATAGGATGAGAGACCCGAAATACTTTGCCAAAACATGCGCTTGTTAAAATCAAGAAATGTGTCCCTGAAATTAACTTTGCATGTTTTGTCAAAGCCTAGATGCAAGCTAAGGTCTTTCCAAGAAAGGTGATATTCCTTGCGGAATAACCGGAAAGTAACACCATCGCCTACCTCTAGCAAGGCACATAAAAACTGCATGGTAAGCAAACGGGAACCCGGCTCATCTACACATGCAAATTTATCCCATCCTAAAGCACGCCAAATAGTATGAAACTCAGCATCCATCCCTATCCTTTTCAGAAGGTCGAGTCGTATGATCAGGTCTGAGTACACGCTCGGTCTTTCAGCATATGATAGGCTTGCATTTCCCGGTCGCCCACGAGGTCGAGATTGAAGTTGTCGTACTGCCTTGGTGGAACGTAAGCCTCCTCCATGGATGCATCCGCGGAAGAAGGTGCACTCGGCTTATCGTGTCGGCTTGTCCGTGAGCTTGACCGTCTCTTGAATATGCCCGAAAGTCGTTTCTTCATAGCTACAACAAAGAGCAAGAATACAAGATTACTCGGACGGGGGTTAAGCAAGTACCCGCCGATTAACCTTGCACCGAACTAAAGCAAACTTGTATATGCAAAGTGTCTAAACTAAATGCAGCGAATTGTGTGAATTTGAGGTAAGCCTGCAAAACTTTGAATGAATTTTGGAGCAAGATTTTTGAGAGGGAGTGAAAATGAGTTAAAATGGTGTGACTTCCCTCTCCTAGCCGAGCTGCATATATAGTGCATGGATAACTGCTAGTAATGGCATGTGGACCCCACTAGCCGCTACCCTGCAGAAATTTGCAGCCAGCCGGTGCCAGGCCGGTTGGTTCGGCCGAACCCCCGGTGGACCCAATTGTCCCCATATTTTGCTGTTGGATTCCAACGACTAGTGTGGTGGTGGCCGTGCAAACTTTTGCCAAAAAATTTATTTTATTTTGCTCACAAAAATTCATTTGAAGAATTTGCCTCAAATTCGAACCTCAATGCATGCTTTGAGAATTCAAACATTCTTTGATGCAATGGGAAATAAATATGAGATAGCTACCAATTTACCTGTTGGCAAGGGCGACGTCGTTTTAGGTCTGACGAGCACGACCGTACCTCCGATGCATTTAGCTCGATGAGGCACCCTGTTCCGGAAGTACAGGAACAGGTGTCTTCTCCTTAATCCGCCACACCTTCTTTGCCTTAGGTGCAGGCAGCGGCCTCTTCATAACTGGGAACGCAGGTTGACCGACATGTATTCCCGGCTTCTAGGATGCCGGCTTAAGGTACTGACGGTTCCTCGTTTTCTTCCCGCTCCAAGAAGTTCATCATGAAAGTTTTGAGGCTATCCGTCCTTCAGTGTTTTACTTTGACCTCCTTGTGGGTTCGGTCCATTCCTGATCTACCCCATGAAGCAATGCTCCATCCTTGGTCTCCTTGTGGATGATACCCGTTGTTGTTGTTCGTGAGCTTTGACATTCTCACAGGTTTTTGGACAATTCGTCCCAAAGTGGCCGTCATTGCCACAGACCTCACATGCCATGTGAGAGCCCAGGGCCTTAATGGTACCCTGCTTGGCGTCCTTCTCATTGTTGTCCAGTCTCTTCATAAGGAGATCCAACTGGGCGGCAAGCATTTCCGTCTCATTGACGGTGTGCATACCGCATTGACGGGTTTATGTTGTTTCTCGCTCCAACCCATATTTGAGAGCCTCTTCTCAATCAGATCAGTGGTATCTCTGACCATCTTTGAGAAGGGTGCTCCTCCAGCAGCAGCGTCCAGTTGATCCCAGGACGAGAGTGTTAATCCGTTGTTAATCCGTTGAAGAAATTCTGCAGGATGAGCCACTCGTCCATCCCATGATGAGGACGGGCGGTGACGCATTCCTGCAGCCTTTCCCAAGCTTCAAGAATGGTTTCATCCCTCGTTCGCTGCAAACCAAATATTCTTCCATGAAGAGCGTTGGTCTTGCCCATCGGGAAGAATCATGAGAGGAATGCCGTTGAGTGCTTATTCCGGGTTTTCACCGTTGCACGGTTGATGTAGAACCACTATTTTGCTCTCCCGAGGAGGGAGAACGACAACAGTTGGAGTCTGAGTCCTTTGACGGTATACGTGCTACAACTTAACAGGAATTGCTGCAAATAAGCATTTGCATCCTCCTTAGGCTTGCCACAGAACAGGCAAGCCTGCGCCATCGTTAATTTAGCTGGTCTTCAAATTAAAGTCACCATCTCCCCTGCTGACTTGGGTTCCAACTGGCATGTTACCAGCAGAGGGAGCAGCGAACTTGCAAAGGGTCTTCTCAGCCATATCGTGCAATTCTGGTGGCGCGAAATTGGCTGGTCTAGTTGCCGATAGAGTAACCTTGAGGATGAACGATAGGGGTCAGCTTCACTTCATCAGTGACTCCAGATATGAAATTGGTCGGCAGATCAGAACCAATCCTGTACTACCCTATTTTCACATAAAAGAGAAAACAAACAAGGTTTGCCTACAAAGGACAATGACTTATACAGAGGTAAATATAAAATTATTAGAAAGTAGTAAACTCTTAATCATTTATCTTCCCCGGGCAACGGCGCCAGAAATGCTTGTTGGTATTTCTTAGCGACACTACTGGAAATATAATTCCCAGCAGTAGCACTAGAAATAATCCTGGTATATTATAGTTACAGATGTGATCCGCAAGCGCACGGATATACTATTATAGCATTTCAACCGGTGTTGGCGGTTGTTAAATGCCGATTCTATACCGCCAACGGCTACATAAAGATCAGATAATAAAACATCCAACATAGTGATAGGTGTTTAATCTCACGTATTCCACAAGTGTATTTGTATGCAGGTGATAAACCCCGAAGTTGGGAGGAAATCTAGACTAAAGTGAGGAGAATTCTGTATCCATACAAGGATACGTTGTGAACTTCATCGAGGTATCAGTAAATCAGCCCAAAATACCAAGAATTGGATAGAGGAGGACCAGGGGAGGACATGGGCCAAAGGCCAGGCCAGGAGGGCCCAGCCCAGGTTCGCCCGAACCCTGGTAAACGCGGTTGGATCCAGGTTTTGGCGTGGACGGTCCTGATCATCTCCTGATGGCGGTTGCGGGGCATTTCCGACAATTCGCAGAGTACAACCGTCATACCTACCTCTATATAAAGACCTCACTTCACTCACGTCAACACACACTTCCAAGCTTGAGCTAAATTATAAGAGGCTCTATTGTACTATATTTTATACTAGAATAGGAAGAGAGTAGAGTAGAAGGAGTCGGAAGAATTCCGGAGTTGTCGGTAATCTTCTCCTATTTCTTTTATTTTGTTTATTACTCTGAATTCAATATAACATTCTTCTTGAGTAATTTAGATTTATCTTGTGAGAATTATCTCTTGGTTAGTTCGTAATTAGCATACGAGATTATTGTTCACTATAATCAACCAAAATATAGTGATTGCTTTGGTGAGTTATAAACACTAAAGTAGATATTAATTGCTTAGACGTGGTGTTTAGGTAATTATTATCCAGTAATTGCTGCGTATCCCACAGTACGTTTGAGGTGGGTGTAGAGGTGGTGACAGCCCTCGAGATCACTTAAGTCCTCCCTGTCCGGGTACATAATAGAGAGACATCTGGGAACAGCGGGTTGCCAGTGCCTGAAGTATTGCGTTAGGATTAAAATTAAGCTTTCCCTAGACACTATTTCTCACTAGTGAATCCTCTCTATCCTAGTCTATCATTAGCTTCGTGTCCTTGGATGAACCAGAAGAAGATCTGACCACACACGTTCCCTTGGATTCGATACCCTTAGAATACTCCGTAGGGGAAGTACTACATCGGTATATCCGTGCGCTTGCGAATTTTATCTGTAACCGTATCAAATACCAACACCCGGGAGTATTCCAAGGTATCGTATTTATTTTATCCCAAGGGAAGATATGATAAGAGAGTACTATGCTAACAATTCATATATTACTTATATACGTCAAAGTCTACGTATGGGTTAGTTCAGTTCAAAGGGTAGGTTGACACACAAAAGAAAGAACTAAGAACTACTCTCACTAAAATATAGTCTAAGCTAACTGGAGAAAGAATAAGAAAAGTATCATTCATGTACTTCTAGTATACATACATCTTTAGTCTATACTTGCTATTATACTGTCATGTAACCAATACTCCGTACCCAGTGTCCTCCTGGTGTTTTGAGAAGCCACCCCTTACTGCCGAGTTCCTTACGACAGCCTGTCATGACCATACAACCGGGGCTAAATACGGAGGAGTACCCTCCCCAGGAAATTAACTTAGGACTATATACACACGCGGAGGAATACCCGTACTGAGCTGTCACCATCAGCGGCCCACCTCTCATCTGCAGCATATAACCCCAATTAATGGTATATAATAATCTAAGCACCGCGCTTACATTACTAAATACTACTCTACATCCTTTCAACCGACGTACAACAACCGAATAATCGGACACTAAACCCACACCAATACACCTATCTGGAAAGCTAGTTACATGACTATATTGATTCAAGTATAAAGTAAAGTCGGCACTCAAGTAATATGAATGGAATAAATTACCGAACTTGTATAAAGAAGAATATTCTATTAATTCAGTAAGTCTTACAAAAGAAGAAAGGAAAGCTATTAAAGCCATAACCGAAATCTCCTGAAGACTCGAGGACTTATGAAGACTATTCTATTTCCTACTCCACTAGCACTAGAACTACTAAACAGTACTTGAGAGAGCTCTTGATCTTCTTCTTGAGGTGTGTGAGGGAATGAATGAGAAGAGGGGTATTTATAGGCCATGAGGTGCCTTGGGAGAGTGGAAATGCTCCAAGCATCCTATGAGCATCTTTGCTCTCATCATGACAAGTGGCATGGTCAAGCATCCTATGGGCATCTTTGCTCTCCTCATGACAAGTGGCATGGTCAAGCATCCAAAGAGCATCTTTCACCCTTCTCTTAACAAGTGTCCACTTTCATGACGGTTTCTACCGGTAGAATTGCTCCCAACTGTCATAGGATACGTGTAGATAACTGCCGGTGGAAAATGGGCTGGATTGGGCCAGCTAATGGTTCGGCCAAACCACCAGGGGTTCGACCGAACCCTGGCTGGCTCCCCTGGCCCATAGCCTTCTTTAGGATGCTGACATGTGGGCCCCACTTTATTTTACACCATGTTTTGGCTCAGAATGATTGCTCATTTCTGAGTTCTTGGCCCATCCATCCATAAGTCTCATTCTCGACAGTGTCTATTTGATTGATCGATTGTTGTGCTGTCGATTCTCCTCCGTTTTGTTAGCTTCTCCTACATGATTAGTTTCCAAGCACATAGTGGAATAGAATGTTTTATTTGTGAAATAATGCATTGCAAGCATAGCTAGTCTTCATATATTGGGTAGTATTGACGGTCGAAACTGGTAGATAACGACCGTCAACAAGCCTGTCGCGCCACACCGCCGCGACTGGCCGAGCCGCCGCGCCACCCGCAGGCCGCCGCGTCCTGCCGAGCCCGCCGCGCCGCGCTGCCTGCAGGCCGCAGTGCCGCACGAAGGCCACCGCGTGCCGCGAGCCCATCGCCAGCAGCCATACGCCATCAACGGAAAAAAAAGGAAAGAGAAGAAAGATGGAAAGAGATTGGCGATTTTGCAAAAGGGCCCCTGGCTTTTCTGAAAATTATGCGCATATCTCTCAGCATGGAGATTCCTTGGGCACAGACCCTTGAATTTCATAAATTTCCATTTTCATCCCTCCACCGCATGGAAACTTAGTAAAGGGCCCCCTGTATTTGCACATTTCGCATGCATTTCTTATTTAAGCATTTTGTTTATGTCTTATAAATTTTGAAATTGAATTTCATGAAACATTAATTAATGTTAATTGATATTTTGAATTTTTGTTTTCAGTATTTATATGAATATATGCAACCTTTGCACCTTTTTTTATGAATATTTGTATGCATTTTAATATGAAATCTAGTATTTCTTTATTGAAAATTGCATTTACTATGAATAACATTCATTTCTTTGAATAATTAGCAATTCCTTTGCATAAGAAATATTGGAAAATCATGAAAAAAGTTGCATTCATATTTGCAACCATGTTACTAGTAGTAACTTATGAATATTTTGTTACTTTTGCAACAGAACGTCAGGGATCACGTACCAGGAGTTTGCCGAACTGGCCCAGCATGGCCAGAACCATGGCCAGAACTACCTGACCTAGGCATCTGACGTCCAGATCGTCCTTGGAGCCAAGAAACTCCGCCAGACGATCGGGATGGGCACCCCGCAGGACCGTGCGCCTACCCCTGATGAGAACGATCAGGCGCTGCACTTCCTGCGACACCACCTCTACGCCACGCTCAAGAATGAGTACATGGGATTGCGGAGCCCAATCACTCTCTGGACCGCACTCAAGAAGCGGTTCGAGAAGTTGAAGTACACCATCCTACCCCAAGCAGAGCAGGACTGGGCTCGCCTGAGGTTCGCCGACTTCAAGAGCGTCGCCGAGTACAACTCCGCACTGCATCAGATCTGTACCAACCTCTCCCTCTGTGGCAAGGTTGTCACGGACGAGGAGATGATTGAGAAGACGCTCTCCACCTTCCACCCTAGCGCCATGCAAAGCGCTCGTAACTACAGGCAGGCGTCATACAAGGAGTATGACGAGATGATCGATATCATGCAGGTGTCTGAGTCTCATGAAGAGGTTCTCCGCAAGAACTTTGTCTCCCAGCCACCTGGCAAGAGTGTTGGCCTTGAAGTCAATGCTAGCAGTTACAAGGTCCGCAAGCCCGTCCAGAGGAAGAGGGGCAAGTGTGGTGAGAAGAAGGCAACCGAGAAGTCAGAGGGAAAAGCTCCTCCTACCCAGGGAGCACAGGGAGGCAAGGGCAAGAAGGAAGCCAAGCCACCTCGCAATGACAAGCCATATGGCCAGCAGGACCAGACATGCTACAAGTGTGGCATTTGGGGCCACTGGAGTTGTATTTGCGAGGAGCCCCCGCACGTCGTCGACGCATACCAGGCCAGCAGGAAGGCCAAGGCATCCACAGAAGCACACATGGTTGATGCTCACACTACGGCCACTCCCCAACCACTACTCCACTTGACGCCCCTGCAGCTGCAGTAGGCACAGCAAATGAAAAGGACGTCACACAGGAGCAGATCTTTGCAGAGCTCGATACTCTAGTTGATTCCATTTAAGTATTTGATGCCCCTACTTTATTTCATGAACTAAGTTGCTTTAGGAACAATTTGAATAATGGTTTTGTAAGCTCTATGAGAGCATAACATTTATTTCGTGATTCGCCATGCATGGCTAGACTTTATTTCCAATATTATGTTGCATTTTGCTATATGATAAAGTTTTACTTCTTGCCTTGAAGTAGTGATGTTTTACTTTATTCACATAGACAATATGCATAGCCTAAGGTGAAGAGGAACATTCTGGAACAAAGGCACCACAAAGTGTAATCTTGAGAGACATGAGACAAGTTCAGTCTATGCAAAGACGTGAACTACCTTCACAACCGCACGCAATGATTGTAAAGGATATTGTTTTTCTCGTAGAAAAGCGATTACACCTCAAATCTCTTGAGAATTGCAAACTCTCGCACAAAAGTTCCCTTGTAGGAACTAGAAGATGAGAGAAGCATACTCATCACCTAAGCATGTGAGATCAATGTCCTCACTAAGAAATGTAGGCTAAAGTAGACTACTTCATAGTCAATTTTTCTTAGAATTTAGTATCTTGCAAATGAATATTGCACAAATAGTGTCACATCATCTGTTGTATCGCAACGATGAGACATTTGTCACGCGCACTGCCTGAGCGCCTCGCACCAAACTTGCGCCAGACATTGGCGTCCATCCTACAGCATCATGATGCGCACTAAGGCCGCTACTAGCGCCGCGCTCTAAATGCCGTACTATGCACCAAATAGCATCCTCGCTGTACTGGGGGACTGGACAAATCATGCCGCGCTAGCACGCGCCATGCAACTCCTACCATGCGCCACAGTTGCACCGGCTGCATACCCAGTGGTCACTCTGGCCGCACATACCATCGAACATCGGATGCGTGCAAAACGTCGACCACCACATGAATTTCGAGATACCTTGAAAGGTATACCGGAATGAATTCGCACATACCACATGAATTCACATGCATATTTAGCCCTTTAAATGGATCATCCGATACATACTGCGCTTATGAAAAAGTTGCAATTTGTGTCTAATCGACACTACGCTCTTCCCAAACCAACCCTGCAAGATCATGCATGTTGGCATCAGCATATTAAGAAAAACACTAAGTACTGGACGTCCACAAGAATAGGACTAAAAATGTCCACTGCATCATTATTGAAATTCCCGCCACTGGAACAGACTTGTAGATCCAAAGGCAGCGAATTATCAATATTTGGACTATTCGAAATGTGTTGTCCACTTAAAAGAATACTAGTGTTGACTTGACACACGTACATACTCCACGACCATCAGGGCTCCCTTAGAAAAAATTGGAAATTTTTAACAGAGGTACGAACGTAGCCTAAATTCCTTGACGATAAGAAGCATTATTTCAGGGGAGAAATAACCCTTAAAATGATAAATGTCAGGAAAAATGGTCAAATGAAAGGATGGATGCACATTTAATCAAGCATTAACCGCACTAACTACAACACTGAATGGGCAACGGCTTGATCTGTAGTGTAGCATGTCCCAGCAAGAGGTGCCATGGTATGTAGTTGATAGGTGGTAATGTCACTAAATCCATAATGGCTATGTCAATAAGTCCGTATTGGGAGCCAAGGGAACTTGGCTAGAGGTTCGGCCACATCTACTAGGGACTTGGCGGGTGACCATTCTGTTGAGCGTGTTATACAAAGGGGTCTTGTCACAATTCCTTTTCGAGGTACTGTGGTGGTATTGAGGCACATAGTGACATGTTGTGGGGTTGTGTCTTGTGGATAATTTGTACACCTCGGGCTAGAGTAAAACTATTCGAATAATCATGCCCACGGTTATGAACGGGCCTACATATTTTTTCCGTGATTAGTCCCACACTATTCATTAATGATAATAATTGATGGTGATAATTTGTTAGCTCTTGTTATGAAGTTTAGATATGTGAAACTGGGATTGGTTGTTCAGAGATGGTTGGGCCTGTGCAGCATTGATATGTTGTTAAGTGCTGATTAATTACTATACTATTTTACTACTCTCAAATATTTGCTAAATGTTGCTTTTGCAAATGAACCATATATTATGACATACTTTATTATCCCTGTCCACTTGCATATTTGTTATGTGGCTTGCTAAGTTTTCCATGTACTCATCTTGTAATAATCATCAACTTCATTTGGAGAAAAAAAGGATCCAGAAGAAGAAGACCTTTGGCCTAGATCCTAGTTAAGCTGCAAGTGGAAGTGGAGTTGAAGTTTCGCTAGATTTTCTTTTCTGCTGCAGTTTTCTTCATTGTGAGGACTAAGTGCCTCTTCAGTAAGTATTTATCATATTAGTTTATTTAGTATTTTATATTCAAATTGTCGATTTGTGTACCTCGGTTGATTTCTGAACGAGGATTTAATGCACAAATTAGTTTGAAAATTACTTGTGAATTTTCGGGTGTGACATTCACGAATCCAAACTCGATGTCACGATGAGGGACATAAAATGAACTTTTTCCTTCCAAAAAATAGGAAAAAGTACACAGAAGGTCCCTCATCTTGTCACCAAATTACAAAATCGCTTCTCAAACGAAAAACCAGATATATAGCATCCTCAACTTACAAAACCGGATCACTTTAGGTCCTTAGGCGGTTTTGTTCTCGGTGTTGTCCAACGTGGTAGCTGAGCTAGCGTAGAACCCACGTAAGCCTCACATGTCAGCAACAACTTCCCCTCGCTCACCTCCTCTCTTCAAGTGCATGGCCGGCGTCCTCCCCTTCGAGGAGCACAACCGATGGGGGAGGAGTGTGGGCTAAGGTTGGTGGCGTGGATGAGTGAGAAGGCCCCGTCGTCGCACTGCTGAGGCACCGCCTCGCCACCAATGTGAAGGCGAGCTGGATATTGTAACGCCGCGCTTTTTGCGAGACGTTAAAAACTAATTCGGCAAAACCCTATCTGTGAAAATTTCTTTCTTTGAGTGGGAGTCTAAGTCGTGCCATGGATATCAATTCAAATTCCATTGTTCCCTCTCCTTGACATAAAAAAACAACCTCATCAAATTCCCTTTCCAAATCAAGCTTCCGAAATCAAACTCCGACGTCCAATCTATCCCTTCGAATCCTCGCTAAACAACTTGTCTCGATTCCACAAAAATATCCAAATTTCCCCCTTTTGATCTCTTCCAAATGCCCAATTCAATTTCAAATTCCAAATTCCAATCCAAATCCTCTCCAAACCAAACCCCTTCGGCAAAAGTCTAAAAATCCTCCCTCTTCCCTGTGGGCCAAATCTCCCCCGGCCCATTCCTCCCTCTGCCCGTCTCCTTCCCCCACCTCGCGTGCCTCACACTTGCGCCGCTCTGAGCAAGAGAATGAGCGCTCGCTCTCTCTCTCTCTCTATCTCTTCCTCCTCTCTACTCTCTCGCTTCCCGGGGAAATTTAACTATTTGCCACTCTTATGAGTGCCAACTCTCCATATGCCACTATTAGATTTGGTATAACATATCTGCCACTAGAGAGAGATTACGCCCTAATTTTTTGCCACTTTTGTTGAGTTGGAGCACCACATCAGCATGCCAGCATGGACCAGCCTAGTGAAATGACAATTTTACCCCTCCATTCGCAAGTGGTTAATAGCCAACATAATACAATTAAATTAACTACACACATGAATAAATGATAAAACATAATAACTTGAGAACAACTTTGTTCTCAACACATAACATACTGCATCATTAACACACATGCACAACAAAAATCAATTTTTATCCTAGAATAACTTCTTCATCGTTAGAAATAGTACTACCAAGTTCATAACCACTATCAAGTTCAGAGTTACTGTGAAGGCCATACATAACAAGTTTCATGCCATTACGCAAGGCCATACATCATTACAAAAGCACAATAATAGAAATAGCAACATCAGGCCATACACTTAAGTTCGTTAGGCCATACACTTAAGATATTCACACCACATAGCAAAATATGCCATACCAAAGTGCACATATCATCGCACATGACTTGCAATTAGTTTTTCCAAAATATCATGCCATAGTAGACCACAAATAACCAATTTCACTAGCAGGTTGACAAATTTCAATCCAAAAGTCTAGGTGGTGTTGCACTTTTCTTCTTGCTTGCGAGCTTCTTTCTGGGTGTAAGCTTCTTGGGTGGCTCCACTATAGCTGGAGCTACTTGAGAGCTTTGGTCAAGCTCCAATGCGAACCTCCTGGTGTTTGTGATGGTGTAAATAATAAAAGAAGTTTAGTTCAGTGCATAATAAGTAATGAAAGCTAGAGAACAATGAAAAGAGCATAATGGTGCTTACCTCCTTGTGACTGGTCCAGGGCTGCTGCTTGTTTGTGATGGCTGCACTTGAGAGCTTTGGTCAAGCTCCAATGCCAACCTCCTGGTGTTTGTGATGGTGTAAATAATAAAAGAAGTTTAGTTCAGTGCATAATAAGTAATGATAAGTAATGAAAGCCGGAGAAAAATGAAAAGAGCATAATGGTGCTTACCTCCTAGTGACTGGTCCAGGGCTGCTTGTTTGTGATGGCTGCACTTGTGTTTCTGCAGCTCCTTCTCTAGCTGCAACTGCTCTTGTTCTTGGTGTAGTTACTTGTTCATCACTAACACCCTTTGATTTCTTCCTTCCCACCTTTGTTGTTGTTTTCTTGTTCCTCTTCCTGCCAAAAGAAAAACAGTTAGCATATAACAGCAAGAAAATGAATAATAATTGAGATGAAAATGCAGCACACCTCTTTTTGTGCCAGTTAGTTCACATCTAGCACTTCCCTTCCAGTGTCCAAAGACACCACATTCTGGGCACTTAATTTGCCTTGTAGCCTTCCCCTTGCCCTTCTCAAGAGCAGATGGCATCCTATTCTTTCTTTGCCTACCCACTTTTCTTTTCTTGGATGTCACACCCGGAAATTCACTAGTAATTTCCGAACTTATTTGTGCATAAAACCCTCGTCCAGGAATTAGCCGAGGTACACAAACTGATAATTTAATATACAAATCCATCATAATAACATCATTACATACTTACAAAAGAAAAGAAAACAGCAGCGGAATTAACGGTCTAGCGATGGCTTCAGCTCCACTCCCACAGGCAGCTAAACTGGAGTATAAGCCAAACGTCTTATCCTTCTGGATCCTTTTTCTTCAACTGAGGTTGATTGATTATTGCAAGGTGAGCATATGACATACTCAACAAGCCACACATCAAATATGCAAGTGTACAAGGATACCAAAGGATGGCATAATATAGGCTCATTTGCAAAAGCAGCATTTAGCAAATATTTAAGAATAGTAAAACAGTATAGTAATTAATCATCAATTTTAATCAACACTGAACAGCCCACCCATGCTGCTCAGGCCCAACCATTCTGAACAACCATACCCGGCTGTACAGATCTAACTCCAAACCAGGAGCTAAGCAAATTATTACCAGTTATAGCATCAATAATTATTGTGAGAGGTGTGAGACTAATCACGAAAAACATTGCTCAACCCGCCTATGACCGCGGGCACGGCTATTCGAATAGTTTTACTCTGGCCAGAGATGTACCACTGTACCCACAAGACACAGCCTCAACATCATGTCTACCATGCGTCGCGATACTGGAAAGTACCCGAATAGAGGCTGTGACAATACCCTCTGCACAACACAACTCACCACAGTGCACCATTTCTGGATCATAATCACCCCCTCTAAAAATATAACTAGAGGCATGGACTCCCCAGCGACCCCCACGAACTTCTCGCCGCTTCTCAGTCTGGTGCCCCGCAATGAATCATGCTATACAAAAGGTAAAGCCGTTGCCCACGCTGGCTTGTGGTTGGTACGGTTAATGTCTCACAACAGTGGCTCGCGAACTGGTCCTTAATTGTCATGAGCACGACCTTCAAAACCATGTGCTCACAACCCACCATTGTCAAATTTTAATTATCAATTAATTATCATAACACGATTAACCATCGTGAGCTACCATTAAACATAACCATAAATAACAATGTAGTATAATTCATCCCATTAATGAGCTCATGTTTCTAAGCATGGCTAAGCAATTATATATATATAGCTTTTAGCTAAACCAAACCAATATATAAGGTTCAAGCTAATCAATTTATTACCTAAGGTATCAAGGAATAGGGTATTCAATGCAAATTGGCCATAACAAAGGAATAAGTTCACACCACCCGGTGACATTCGAAAATAAATGCACAGTTGAAATAAATAGAGAATTTAAATAAAGGATAACATGCTCAAAGGATTGTGTTTGGGATCTGCGTGACTTGCCTTACAATAATCGGTCTTTAATTATTCTTCTTGAACACTTCCGACGCACTCACGAACCTTTGCAATGACGAAAACGACAAGCTAACACGCAAAACGATGAAAAAAACTAATAAAAACCAAATAAACAGTACATAAAAGTAAACGAACATGTAGATCATGATTTTAGATGAATTTAGAGACTTGAACGGCTTCATTCCGAGTTCATATCAATTAGTTATGAATTTTACAAGATTAAATTGATTTTAGCCTTATACAGAAAAGGATTAACGATGTCACGACGACATCACTGCCGGCGATGGAGAGAGATGGCTAGCGCGGGGAGAGGCGGCTAGGGCACGGGAACTCGAGCTAGGGGATGGAAACGAAAGAGGAGGGCTTGGGGTTCTATTTATAGGGAAAGCTGGAGGAGATCGGCTCGGACCCGAGAGGATTTGGCGGCGGATTGGTTAAGGTTCGCCGGTTTGGGATAAAGTTTATCCGGCCGATTTGAACTCGAATCAAAGGATAAAATCCAATTCCTTAGGAGAAAAGGAAGAGGAAGATAGGAGGAATATTTCCCCTCAACTAATTGGACATGGGGTCGCTCAGGTGCGACGGATTTGGCGGAAAATGGCACCGGATCGGGAAGAACAGGGGCTCTGGACGGCTGGCTCGAGGTTGAAGATGCCACTGTAGCGATAGGGAGATCAAACAGACTTCCGGCTGGGCTTCTTGATGGCCGGATTGAAGGAAGGATAGAAACTGGACTTCGGGAAAGAGAGGGAGATGGGCTGAGGATGACAGATAGACTTTTCTAGTTTCAGCCCGAAAAGGAAAAGGGGAATTTCAATTACTTTTCCAATTAAATTAATCACTGAAATGATCTTTGAATTGGTAAAAATACTTCCAATGCTCAAATAATTTCACGAAAAATCCTGAAAATACTTGGACACTCAAAGTACTTAACAATATTATAATCAGACCATTTAATGATTAATTTAATATGTGGATAATTACTAAAAGGTTGTTTGTATTATTAAAATTAAGAATTGAGCTCCGAAAAATCAAAGAAAATTCCAGAGAGTATAATTAACTATGGCGAATGTCATGCCCAGAAATTCACGAACTAGAATTTCTACGATAAATGTGCATTAAATCCCTGTCCAGGACCAGCCAAGGTACACAAACGACAATTATTAACATACAGATCTACATCTTACAAAAATATAAAAGATTACAAATGCAGCGGAAAGATCGAACGAGCTAGACTTGGACGCTTGACTTTTACAGCGGGGCGACTCCACACCACAGGCAATCCTTGACGGCAGCGACGAAACCAACTTCGACAAGACACCTCCCACTAGGAAGATCTTCAGCTCTGGTGTGGGGGGAAAGAGAGTAAGACTGAGTACTACCCACTGTACTCAGCAAGTCATACCGGAAGAGGAGGTATGATGCAGGATATAACTAAAGGAGGCTAAGGGTTCATTTGCATAAAGCAGGCATTTAAAAGCAGAAGTGGAAAGCAGTAAAACAGTTGTAGTAATTAATCAATATTAACCAATCACTGTCCAACGCTACACCACGTTGCAACAGGCCCAACCAACCACCTGAACTACACCAGTTCATTAAGCTAAACTAGGGGTGAGACTAATCACGGTGAATCTGGTTGATCGCCCATAACCGCGGGCACGGCTATTCGAATAGTTTTACTCTGGCCAGAGGTGTACAACTGTACCCACAAGACACGATTCCACACATGTCGCCATGCCCCGAAGTATCACCATGATACTGCAAAGGGGGAAATCGTGACAAGACCCTCCGCATAACCCTCCCCTAACCATCCACACCATGCTAAGGTTTCACCCCCACCCCCAACGGGCAGTGGGCGGTCCCTTCTTGCACCGCGGTGAATCCGGCAGCTGGACAATCGGACACCCTGGCCGACCCAACTCCATCACGCCCACCCTCCCCACCGGTGCCTAGGAAAGGGTCGAGCTATACTTCAGATCAAGCAGTTACCCACTCCCGCTTGTGGTAAGCACGATAAGTCTCCCAGGGTTTTCCGTGAACCGGTCCTTAACTGCCATGGGTGTTTCAGTGTATTTTAATTAACTAACACCATTGCGGTGGTACAAATCCAAAGCTATGCTAATAGTCAAAATCTATGTAATAATGTGATCCCCATTTGTGTACTAGTTAAACTAAGTATGGCTAAGCATTTCCTAAACCAACATCTAATCATTTTGATACCCAAGTTATCAATGGCATACGGTAAACAATATATGGCTGAGTAAGGGGACCCCTCCCACATGACATTGTAAAAGAATGCAACATTTAATAGAAATACGGGATATTTGTAAATTGGGTACAATATGATCAATTGTAATGCATGACTTGCCTTGCTCTCGCACTGATGAGACCTCAGCAAACGTCTTCGAGAAACCGTGGATCGACGAAACCGCCGAAATCTACGCGACAAACAAAGCACACAAGCAAAACATGCTATAAGACTACTGAAACAGGAAACAAAACCATTTTTAATGGATTCTAGGGATTTTTATGAATTTACTGACACTTGAATGGACTTAAACGGAGCTCGGATGAATTAGTTATGAATTTTAGAAGATAAACTGTGTTTTTCCTAATAAAGAAACAGTCCTTAATTAATTTATTGCGCAATATTGCCCAGGGCTGACATCAGCGAAAGGGGGAGGAGGTGGCACCGGCTAGTGGTGGCCCCACTGGGCAGTGGCTCAAGGGGAGGGGCAGACGCCCGGTCGGCTTGGCTCGGCTTCAAACCGGTCGGCCGGTGAGGCGATGCGGCGGCGGCAATCGGCCACCGACGGCGGCGACCGGCGAGAAGACGACGGCGGCCGGTGACGCGGCGGTGCGACGGCGAAGCGCCGAACGGCGACGGCGGCGCGGCTCGGCGCTAGGAGGGAGAGGAAGGGGAAAAACAGGGAAGGGGGTGCCTCACCGGGGTTCGGCCGGCGCGGGAGGAAGTGACGACGAACGGCGACGGCGAGCGACCGGAGAGCGACGGCGAATGGCGACCGAGCTCCGGGACACCCTAAGAGAGGAAAAGAGAGAGGTTAGAGTGAGAGAGGGAGTCCACGGCGAGCGAAAGCATAGCCGAAGGCGGCGGTAATGGTGGAACCTCACAAGAGCGCGGGGAGAAGTGGGCTCCGGTGGCGGAACTCGACGGAGGGGAGGTGGACGAGGTGGACCTCGGCCGCGCGAACCCGACGGCGGCGGCACTAGCGGCTGCTAGAGGCGGCCGGAGTAGTGGAAGAGGCGGCGGCGGCGGGTGGGTGTACGGTGCGGGAGCGGTGGAGAGCTCTGGAGAGGCCGGCGAGTGAGGGAAACGAGAGAGGGGTTGTGGCGAAGCTTTATACTGGCTCGGGAGGGGCGGACACGACCGGGAAACCCCCCCGATTTGGCCAGTGACATGGTGGAGTGGGGAGAGAGAGTTGGGGACGGGATTCAAATCGAATCCCGCCCATTTTTGGGCGCGCGCGAGAGCGGGAAGTGGTGGGGGAGGGGCGGCGACATGGGCGCAGGTCGCGGAGTGGGGCGGAGTGGGCGCGGGAGACACGGACGGCGACGTGGGAGCGGCGGTTGCCGGCCAGGCGCAGTCGGCTGGAGGAAGGGGATGACCCCGATAGGTGGGCCCCACCTGTCGGCGTCCCCGAGAGGAGGAAGGGCGGCGCGGTTTGGGCCACGGCCTCGGGCCGGCCCAGCAAGGAGGGCGCGCGGGAGGGAGGTTGGGCCGACGGCCCAACAAAGAAAAAGAAGGGAATGAAATGGAGAAAAAGGAAAAAGATTTTCCTGGGATTAAATATTGTGGTTAATGAATTTTAATTGGTTAAAATTACTTATAGGGCTCTGAAAATTCCACTAAAAATCCTATTAATCAATTGTGACATGTGGAACCCAAGAAAAATCCCACAATGCCATTTTCAATTATTGAATGCATTTATTAATTAGGGAATTAGCTCTAGGTTAATTAAACAATTTCTTCGGGCAATTTGTTTAACCATTTTTTCAAAAGCAAGAAAAAGAGGGAAACTTCAGGGCATGGCAAACCTACCCCCCTTAAACGGAATCTCGACCCCGAGATTCGGAAGAGCTGGCGAAGAGGTGCGGATGGGCGGCCTTCAATTCATCTTCTCTTTCCCAAGTGGCCTCTTCCTCTGAGTGGTGGCTCCACTGAACTTTGCAGAATCTGATTACCTTGTTTCTGGTCCTTATCTCGTTGGTTTCAAGGATACGGTCGGCTTCTCCACATACGTCAGATCTTCCTGAATTTCGATGTGATCCGGACTTGCCTGTTCCTCAGGAACTCTCAAACATTTCTTCAACTGAGAGACGTGGAACACATTATGAATGCCAAGCATGTTGGAGGGGAGCTCAAGCTGGTAAGCAACTTCACCCCTGCGTTCCGAAATCCGATATGGTCCCACAAAGCGTGGTGCCAACTTTCCTTTGGTTTGGAAGCGATGTACTCCCTTGAGCGGAGTGACACGGAGATACACATAATCCCCTGCTTCGAAAACGAGCTCCCTTCGGCGGTTGTCTGCATAGCTTTTCTGTCGAGATTGCGCGATTCTCAATCTTTCCCTGACAGCTCTGACTTTCTCTTCTACCTCATTTAAAACTTAAATACCAAACAACTAGCGTTCCCCTGTCTAATCCTAGAAGAGCGGAGTACGACACCTCCGTCCATACAGTGCTTCAAACGGTGCCATTTGCAGACTAGCCTGGTATCTGTTGTTGTAAGAGAACTCGGCATATGGCAAGCTTTTGTCCCATGCTCCACCAAAGTCAAGCACATAGGCTCTCAACATATCCTCCAATATTTGATTAACTTGCTCAGTCTGGCCATCAGTTTGCGGATGGAAGGCTATGCTGAAGTTCAGACGGGTTCCCAATTCTTCTTGCAATTTCTGCCAGAACTTTGAAGTGAATTGGCTCCCTCATTCAGACACGATCTTCTTAGGTACCCCATGTAGACACATAATTCTTGCCAAATAAAGCTCCACTAACTTCTTCCCTGAGTAGGTAGTATGCACCGGAATGAAGTGAGCCACTTTGGTGAGCCGATCAACGACTACCCAAATAGAATCGTGCCCCGATGACGTCCTGGGCAAACCCGTAATGAAATCCATTCCGATTTCTTCCCATTTCCATTCTGGAATCTGAAGGGGTTGTAGCAAACCTGCTGGCCTTTGGTGCTCTGCCTTTACTCGCTGACAGACATCACAGAGTGCGACAAATTCAGCTATTTCCCTTCTCATACTGACCCACCAGAATTTTTCTTTAAGGTCTTGGTACATTTTAGTACTGCCGGGATGAATTGAATATTGAGTTTGATGAGCCTCTGTGAGTATCAGGTCTTTTAATTCCTTGTTTTCAGGTACACACAATCTTTCTCCCATCCAGATTGTTCCTTGTTCGTCCTCAACAAAACCTCAGGCTTTTCCAACTCTCATGTTCTTTTCGAGCTCTGCTATTTCAGGATCACTTGTTTGAGCTATGCGAACCTGCTCCACCAGTGTGGGTTGTGCCTCTAGGGCAGCCACGAATCCGTGCTCAACTATACCAAGGTTTAGATGTTCCAAATCACGTTGAACCTCACAGCATAGTTCCTCTACCCATGCGACGTTGCAGTAACTCTTCCTGCTCAAGGCATTTACAACCACATTAGCCTTGCCGGGATGGTAGTGTATTCCTATATCATAATCTTTGATTAGCTCCAACCATCTTCGCTGTCGGAGATTCAGATCAGGTTGAGTGAATATGTACTTTAGACTTTTGTGGTCCGTATATACCTCACAATGATTACCAATGAGATAGTGCCGCCAGATCTTTAAAGCATGAACAACTGCGGCCAATTCCAGATCATGGGTCGGGTAGTTGCCTTCATGAGGATGCAACTAACGTGAAGCATAAGCAACCACTTTGCCATCTTGCATCAACACACACCCCATCCCTTGGCAGAATGCATCCCAATATACCTGGAAATCTTTCGCCTGATCTGGCAAAATTAAAACTGGTGTAGATACCAACCGTCGCTTGAGTTCTTCAAAACTTCTATTGCATTCAGCAGACTAGACAAACTTTTCTTCCTTCTTCAATAGCTGTGTCATTGGCTTCGCAATTTTAGAGAAGTTCTCAATGAACCGGCGGTAATAGCCCGCTAGCCTTAGAAAACTCCGAATCTGAGTGACTGTCTTTGGTGGGGTCCACTTGGTGACTGACTCCACATTTGCTGGATCCACAGCTACCCCTTGAGCATTCACGATGTGACCGAGAAACTGAACTTCCTTAAGCCAGAAGTCACACTTGCTGAACTTGGCATATAGCTGGTGCTCTTTTAACTTTTCAAGTACCAACCGAAGATGCTACTCATGTTCTTCCTCGGACTTGGAGTAAATCAGTATATCGTCGATGAAAACCACGACAAACTTGTCCAGAAATTTCATAAACACCTTGTTCATCAAATTCATGAAGAAGGCAGGTGCACTAGTGGGTCCGAAAGACATAACTGTGCATTCGAACAACCCATAACGAGTGATGAATGCTATCTTTGGAATATCCTCTTCACGGATCCTCAACTGGTGATAGCCTGATCGCAGGTCTATCTTATAGAACACAGTAGCTCCTTTCAACTGATCAAACAGATCATCGATCCTTGGCAAAGGGTACTTGTTCTTAATAGTAACCTCATTGAGTGCGCGGTAGTCGACACACATCCTCTTGGTTTTGTCTTTCTTTTCCACAAAAATTACCGGAGCACCCCAAGGCGACGTGCTCGGGCGAATGTATCCCTTCGGTAGCTGTTCATCAACTTGCTTCTTGACTTCTGCCAACTCGTTGGCTCCCATTCTGTACGGCCTCTTATGGATCGGTGCAGTTCCCGGTGCCAAGTCAATTCGGAACTCGATATCCCTTTTTGGTGGCATTGTGGTCAGATCCTCCGGAAAAACCTCTGGATACTCTCTGACTATGGGAATATCCTCCAACTTCTTAGTGGTTTTCTCCACTGCTACCTCTTGTTCTTCACCTGTGGCCTGGTTCAGACTGATCCCTGGCTTCTACGGTACTGGAGACTAGAAGGTTACCACTTCTCCCTTCGCACTGGTCAACTTAATGGTGCGGCTAGCGCAATCAATCACTCCTCTGTGCCTTGTCAGCCAATCCATTCCAAGTATGACATCTAGGTCCTTGGATTCGAGAAGAATGAGGTTGGCTGGAAAAATCACCACTTGAATTTCAACTGTCGCTGATGGGCAGTAGTGAGTTGTGGTCATGCCACCTCCAGGAGTATGAACTCGCATTGGTATCTTAAGCTTCACTAAAGATAACCCATGTGCACCAGCAAAACGCTTGGAAATGAAGGAATGAGTTACACCAGAATCAAACAATATTACTGCCGGTGTCGAGTTGACGGGAAATGTGCCCAATATAACCTCTGGTGCTCACTGCGCCTCCTCTACAGATGCATGATTGACACGGGCCTGAATGAACTTGAGTCCGGCATGTCTTGGCTTCGGGCACGTACCAACCATGTGTCCGGGCTCGTTACAATTGAAGCAGAGTTCGGGCCTTTCTCCAAACTCCTTGGGCTGTTCTGGCTGGGCTGGCAGAGCTGGCTGAACTGATTGAGCTGGAATCATTAGTGGACTTGGAGTCGGATTGAGGCTGTGCTGCTCACTGTTGCTGTGACTGCCACTGTTGTTGATACCGTTGAAATTTCCCAGGTGGTAAGGACGATGCTGCCGGATAATCATGGTGGAAGGTCCACCCTAATGTCCCATCATGAAGCGAGGCTTCTGACTGATCCCCTGGGAAGTACTGAGCTGAGCTGCCTTCCTCTTACGGTTCATTTTGTTGCACTGCTCCTCTTGACGGATAGCCTTGTCCACCAGCTTCTCAAAGTCCTCATAATCCTTGGAGATCAGCTGGTTGGTCAATTCATCATCAAGACCAAACAAAAACTTCTCCTGCCTCTCGGCATCAGTGCGCACGTCCTCAGGAGCGTAGCGCGCGAGGCGGTTGAACTCATGCAGATACTCTATAACTGTTCTGGTTCCTTGTTGCAGAGAACGGAACTCTCTCTTCTTTTGTGCTATGATTCCCTCGGGAACCTGTGCCTTATTAAAACTCTGACAAAACTCTGACCAAGTAACTTCCGTCCTAGCTGGACGGGTCACCATGTAGTTGTCCCACCAAACAGAAGCGGGACCTTGCAGCTGGTGTGTAGCAAAAGCAACCTTCTCCTGATCGTTGCATTGCAAAAGATTCAACTTCTTCTCAATCGCATGGAGCCAATCGTTGGCCTCGATTGGGTTGGTGGTGCTTGAGAAAGTGGGTGGCTTGATACGGAGAAACTCTAGCAGTTTGGACTGGGATGGTGGAAGACCAAACCGCAGGTTCTGCTGCTGCTGCTGCTGTGCTTGTTGCTGCACCTGTTGCAACACCTGATGGTACCGTTGCTACATCTGTTGCATCATCATTGTCATCATCTGAGTCTGATTGTCCAACACCTGAGTGATCGTTGGGTTCTCATGCGGTGGAGATGAATTGTCGTTAGATGTATCGCTGGCACGTGCTAAACTGATATGCTCTTCACTGCCACTGACGTTGGTGAAGTCACGAGAACCATTCCTTGTCTTCACCATCTAAAGGGGGATAGGTAGAAATATGAGAAATGGAGGAAAAACAGGGGGCTTAGAAACTAATCTTTCTTATAAATTAAAGTGCAATTATCTTTATCTTCATTAAAACACTGAAAAGGAAGCAAACAACTTCTAATTGAGGCAGCCATACCACTGACATATGATATCGACCGCCGACTAACCCATAAGCAACAAACCTAAGCACGGAAACTAGCAAGCAAACAAAACTAAGAAGACGATAAAGCTAAGGGCGGCGACTCTGAAGCTCGGAGCAGTGCTTGCGATCGAGGGATAGGACTGATATCTAAAGTAGGCAAGGGATAGGAATCAATGCATGCTCAAATCCAAATTAAACAAAGCAACAAAAGACTCAAAAGAATAACCAAGCATGATGATTTTTATGCATAGAACATTTTTCATGAACCCAGATATAGACACTAATGCAACTGACTAAACAATAAATTAATGCATAAAATAGATGCATAGTTAAAATGATGCGCATAAAATTGCCCCATCAAACATAGACACGACTTAGTGCATATCACCCAATAGATTCCCGACTGACTATCGAATAAACTCCAAATAAAATTTCACTAAAACCCTAGACTGTCCCTAGTCGAGAAATCCAATTAAAGTAGCGATTAAAATATCTCCCAAAAATCACAGAACTAACACCAAAGGAATAAGTTCACACCACACGGTGACATTGGAAAATAAATGCACAGTTGAAATAAATAGAGAATTTAAATATATGATCAATATGCTCAAAGGATTGTGTTTGGGATCTGCGTGACTTGGCTTGCAATAATCGGTCTTCAATTAATCTTCTTGAACACTTCCGACGCACTCACGAACCTTCGCAACGACAGAAACGACAAGCTAACACGCAAAATGATGAAAAAAACTAATAAAAACCAAATAAACAGTACATAAAAGTAAACAAACATGTAGATCATGATTTTAGATGAATTTAGAGATTTAAACGGCCTCATTCCGAGTTCATATGAATTAGTTATGAATTTTACAAGATTAAACTGATTTTAGCCTTATACAGAAAAGGATTATCGATGTCATGACGACATCACTGCCGGCGATGGAGAGAGATGGCTAGCGCGGGGAGAGGCGGCTAGGGCACGGGAACTCGAGCTAGGGGATGGAAACGAAAGAGGAGGGCTTGGAGGTTCTATTTATAGGCAAAGCTGGAGGAAGATCGGCTCGGACCCGAGAGGATTTGGCGGCGGATTAGTTAAGGTTCGCCGGTTTGGGATAAAGTTTATCCGGCCGATTTGAACTCGAATCAAAGGGATAAAATCCAATTCCTTAGGAGAAAAGCAAGAGGAAGATAGGTGGAATATTTCCCCTCAACTAATTGGACATGGGGTCGCTCAGGTGCGATGGACATGGCGGAAAATGGCGCCGGATCGGGAAGAACAGGGGCTCTGGATGGCTGGCTGGAGGTTGAAGATGCCACTGTAGCGACAGGGAGGACAAACAGACTTCCGGCTGGGCTTCTTCTTGATGGCCGGATTGAAGGAAGGATAGAAACTGGACTTCGGGAAAGAGAGGGAGATGGGCTGAGGATGACAGATAGACTTTTCCAGTTTCAGCCCGAAAAGGAAAAGGGGAATTTTAATTAATTTTCCAATTAAATTAATCACTAAAATGATCTTTGAATTGTTAAAAATACTTCCAATGCTCAAATAATTTCAAGAAAAATCCTGAAAATACTTGGACACTCAAAGTACTTAACAATATTATAATCAGACCATTTAATGATTAATTTAATATGTGGATAATTACTAAAAGGTTCTTTGTATTATTAAAATTAAGAATTGAGCTCCGAAAAATCAAAAAAAAAAATCCAGAGAGTATAATTAACTATGGCGAATTTAATAAAAATTAAATCCAGCCATACTTTATATTTAGGAAATTTTATTTCCCACATTTAACTTTACTTGTAAATTAATGAACATTTAATATAAATTCTAATAATAATTTATTAAATAATTTATAAATCCTAAAACGAAAATCAAGATATGACATTGGACACAGGAGCAAGAAGCTTGAATTCTTTCTCAACTTGAGGCCATTGCTTCTTGTCTGTAATGTTAGGGATGGTTGATGCATATGCTGCTTGAAATCTGAGCACAGAGAAAGCCTTATCAACATATTTCTCCATATTTGGTTGCCTCACGGTTGTGATTACTGCCAATGCATGTTGGCAAGGTTTCTCAGTAACTTGCCATTCCCTGCAGGTGCAAGTGCACTTGTCAAGGTGCACCACATGCCTTGTTAGCTCCTCATCATTATGTATCTCTGTAACCTCAGCTTGGTAAGGATCACCCTTAGTGACCTTTAGATGGCCTAACCCCTTTGAGGCTGCATTCAACTGGTGAATCACCACAGGAAGAATCACTCCATTGAGGGCTGTAGAGATCCTACTCTTCTAAAAAAGAATCAAGGTTTTCTCCCTAATTGCATCAGCAAGAGCATCGATTGGCAAGTCCTTCAAACCTTTGATCCAAGCATTCCATGACTCTGCCATGTTATTGTTGATATATTCACACTTGCTCTGACATGAAAACTTGTTTCTAGCCCACAGTAGGTTGTGATGTTCGTCAAGCCATGGCTTGACATCTGAGCTATATTCAAACACTTCATCCATCCACATTTGATGCTTCTGAAGCATGTATGTCCTAGCTGCAGGCCACATCTTTTTCCCATACTAGTAGCATGTCCGTGGTAACGCTACGGTAATATTTATATTAAGCAACCAAAAGACAATATATAAAATGAGATTAATTTTAAGAAATAAAAAAATGCCAGATCAAGAGAAGTATAACACCAGCGTTCAAATCCAAGTTCTCTTTGCTACTCTTATATACATAATGAAAATTTTCATCTCGCAGCAGTCATGGTTCCTTGGCGACGCGGATTGACTAAATAATAAGAAAATGGATGCACAAAGACTAAATGAATCCTTTCCAAGATCAGGTGTTGGCTTATCTGAAACTGAAATCATGTAACCAAGAGATGTGAACTGGAATTGTCTTCTGTATGCCATTATTAAAAAAAGAAAAGAAAATTGTTGATGTCCAGCTAAACACATATATTGCCAACAGCTGCTGAACATCCATGAAAGCTTTTTCCTCAGACTTTGTGTAATATCAGTATCACAAAGAAAAAGATGCATGGGGTTGTAGTGTTATATGGAAAAATACAGCATCAAATCTATTGTAGCTAGATCAGCCACCCTCCTACATGAAAATACACTTTTATATTCGCATGGATGACTTGTACATATTTGAAAGGTTATCTAACCTGCGGAGATATTTCAGGACAGTAAAGTATAGCATTTGTAGATAAACATTCCATGTATTGTGAGATTAGTGTTTCAGTTATCTAATGAAATCAGAGAGATTCAAACAAAAGACCTGCCACCGGTAGTTGCAAACAGATGTAAAAGGATTATCCGTAAAAGAAAAGGTAGGCAAGTAGTAATTACAGTCACTTTATGATATTCAAATCTACCCAGAAATCTGTAATGACAGAACTATTTCCTAAAAATGATCAGTAGGCTGCATCTGTACACTTTGTAAGTCAATCTCAAATTGTCCTGAGCAATTTATACTTGTTAGACAAATGGTTCATGAGGAATTGAGGCACCAACAGCAGATGAATCGCAAACTCAGCATAGCAACAGCAGCAGAGGAAGCCAAACAGTTGTCCATCCCATGCAGTGGAATGAAATGCCCACATGAACAACGTTTCCATGTTAATCTATTTTTGTATGTCCTAGTATGATCGATCACTGTTGTCATTCTTTCAACTCCTAACCAACAAAAAAAAAATATAGAACTGTAGCTAACATAAAAGATCAGGTGATAGAGAAAATAAAAGACTTCCGCTCTCTGCATATATGTTACATTGTAGCATACACCAAAACACAAATCAGAAAATTCTTACTAAACAGTAAGATTTTCTTGTATGCTTCACTTTTCTAGAGTAAAATATTAGAAGTACATCAACAAACATCACTAATCCCATGCAGATTTCTGTTTCAAGTAACATGGATATTTTGAATGAATAAGCAGTCAAAATCATATATGCAGTTTATATAGGACACATACACAGCTTAACACAGTTCTCTTTTGCCTAAAAGTCCAAAGTAGAAAGAAAGTACACAAACTAAATCAACTTAACTCTCACATCAGAAAAGTTCTATCTATTACTTAACAGAGTGATAGGTGCACCAAAATTCCATCTATTACTATAATGCTTATGCGCATTTTCACAAGCACGTACAGTGCAAAGGGCTAATACAGTAACCTATTCAGGAGGATATATAGCAGAGCAATGTCTGCTCTGGGTCTCTGTGTTGCTACATTCGACCGCAGCATGTCCACATGGACAATGTCGACGCGTAAATCATTCGTTACCTGGCAATATAGATGACAGTTGTTTGGGCAGCACTGCAGCAGCAGATCCATATTCAAGGTGTGAAGTCATCCGTACACGGTGGCCGGACGTGGTCGTCAGTAATTCTAGGTGTGAAGTCATTCGTACAAGCGTGCAGGATCACCGCCGCCAATGTCCCCTCAGAGGATATCCTCTCCCTACAACGCCGGACGCGCGGACCGCAGAGTATCAGCCGCCGGGGCGCGAGGAGCCGAGGAGGATCTCCGTTGCCTAGATCATAGGCGGTCACGCAGAGTCGCGGATGATTGATGGCGTGGCTCGAGGTGGCGGCGGCGTGGATCGAGGAGGCGGCTGCGGTTGAGGGGAGCGACCGAGAGGAGGGTGAGAGAGAGAGAGAGAGAGAGAGAGAGAGAGAGGGGAGAGGGGTGCGTACGGAGGGGAGACGTGGGACGATCTCGAGCCATTGGATTCGATGATTCTGGATCGTCGGATTTGATGAATGAGGAGTGTAGGAGTGTAGTTGGTGAATTATAGGGTAGATATGTTCCCATGAAACAATTTATTCATATTCTCCATCAAGTGCCTAAAGCACTCTCTTTGTTCAGCCCATGGGAAAACTTTTTTTACAGCAGTTTCTAGGCCTTTGCAAGCATCAGTATGCACAACTAAATTCTCTACTGGCCCTATTGCATTACCTAATTGCTCCATGAACCAAACCCAATTATCTTTGGTCTCTGAATCAAAAAGACCAAAAGCCAATGGAAACATCCAATTATGCCCATCTATTGCATTGGCTGCAGGCATGTGTCCATTCCACATTCCATTGAGAGCAGTAGAATCTATACTAATGTATGGCCTACAGCCCTCTAAGAATCCATCTATGCAAGCTTTGAAAGCACAAAAGAATCTGTTAAAGTGAACCTTATCTCCAACTCTAACTATGTCAATCTCAACTACACTACCAGGGGATCTCATTTCTATCTCAGCCTTGAACCTATACAACCAATCAAATGAATCATCAAACTTTCCAAATAACTTATCTTTAGCCCTCTGCAAACCATACCACGTTGTCTGATAGCCTATGGTGGTCTTGTATGTCTCCTGTAGCTTACCTTGAAGTTCCTTTGCACCCATGTCTTTCTTCTTCTTCAAAAATGGAATAGCCCTTTCAGCCACCCAAGCTTGAGATGCCATCTTCCCAAGAACCCTGCTTCTTGAAGCACAGTGATGATCCTCCTCATTTATTTGGATCTGCACAAGCAAACCATATTAGCAACTTATTAGGTAAACAAAATCAATGCATACAGCATAATGTACAATTTAACAACAATTAAATAGTTAGTATAATACCCTGACACTTTTATCAGCCTGCGTCTTTGCTCTGATTTTCCATGGGCAACCATTTGCAGAACACTTTCCTCGAAATCTATCTGGATCAGATTTTTCAGTCTCAAGCTCAAACTCACTAACAATTGCATGCTGTTTCACTGCCATTCTGAACTCATTCATTGATGGATACTTTGTCCCTACTTCCATTGGTGGATCATCCCTATCCCAAACAAGTTCTGGGTCAGCAGGTACCTCATCACTAACTACAATGACTGCATCTATCATATCTTGTTGAATCTCAATTGGAATAACAGGGAGTGCAGCTTCTTCTTGTATTGCTGTTGCTGCTGCTCTCTCATCTGTATTTTTGAAACCCATTGCATCAAATAGTTCATCCTCATCCAACAATGCATGAGCATCACCATCTAAGCCATCCAAAATGATTGCCAACTTACTCCAGTCCACAAGAGCAGCTGAGTCTTCTACATTTGGTGCATGGTTACAAGTGTCACCAGTATCTTCTTCATTGGTCATTTGAACTGGAGAGCAAATATCAATTGAATCTGAATTTATCACACCACATCTAGCAATTGACTGACCAGTTGGTTTTGCACTTATCACACCACCTTCAGCAATTGATGGAACATCAAGATCTACACTTAAAACACTAGTGACAACTTGAGTTGTTGACTCAACTCGATCTACATAGCTTTCAGCAGTTTTGTATCCCTTTTTAGTAACCACTTCTACCCCAAGATATACCACTTTCTCTTTCCACCCAGACTGAAACCACTTCTCAAACTGTTCATTGTTGGTTACCTTCCATTCAGTCCCACTATCAAAGTCTAATCCCCACACTACAATTTCCTGGCTAGGGCCCCATATTACCTTGCTAGTCATATCATCACAGAATTTATCTAAACTATAACCTTTGCATTTATCAACCCACCAATCATGCTCTTGCTCTGACATTGATAGCAGTCCATACTCTAAGTTTGCTACATATGAAGCACATTTAACAACAACTCTAACAGCATTGCCAGGATCAATCCTGACAAAAAAAAATGGAGCCAGGATCAATTCTAACAGCATGCTGCACACCTCACACAAAGTCAAGAGAAGGGGAATAAAGAGAAGGGGAATGAATTTACCAAGGAGGACACTCCGAGGGCTTCATCACGACCAGATCCACTTCACCGCCACCAGCTATACGTCCCCGATGACCGGCCGATGCGTTGGCGTCGCGTGCAGGCGCGGGGGAGGGGAGGAGCTAGCGGGGGGACTCGCCCTGCCGCTGCCGGCTAGGGCTGGCGCGAGACGACATCGTGAGAGCCGGCCGCGACGCAGTGGCGTCAGGGCCGGCAGCGGGGCGGCCGCGTGAGGCTCCAGCCGGCCGCGACGGGACTCTGCTCTGCGTCGCGCAGTAGCGGCCTCGCCGGCCGGCCGGCGCGTGTGGGGTTCCAGGCGGCGGCGGCGGTAGGGTTCCAGGCGGCGGCACCGGTAGGGATCCAGGCGGCGGCGGAGGCGGCGGGGGTTTCAGGCGCGGCGGCAGCGGCGGGGGTTTCAGGCGCGGCGGCAGCGGCGGTAGGGTTTCACGGCGGGGGCGGTAGGGTTTGAGGAGCTGTGGTCGAGAGAGAGAGATGGATGCCGATGCGTTTCTGTTTCCCTCTGTTTTCTCGTTTCTACACAAGGGCACAAAGGTAATTTCGCCAGGCCAGTCCACGTTGGCATGCTAATGTGGCGCTCCAACTCAGCGAAAGTGGCAAAAAAATTAGGATGTAATCTCTCTCTAGTGGCAAATATGTTAGGCCAAATCTAATAGTGGCATATGGAGAGTTGGCACTCATAAGAGTGGCAAATAGTTAAATTTTCCCGCTTCTCAGTGCCAAATGTAATACCCCGTATATTAAAATATATTTAGGTTTTTTTAGTTTGGGTTGACTTGTTAAAATAAAGATGTTAATATAAATAAATAGATAAAAACTTTAGAAGTGGGCCAACATGAGAAGGCCCATAAACCCAGCCCATTAGTTCTCCCCTAAAACCTAGAGAGAGGGAACCGAATCCCACTTCCCCCCATAGTGCCGCCACCCCTCTCCCTGGCCGGCGTCTCCTTCCTCCCCTCCTCCTATGCTCGCATCTCTCCCCTCTACAGCAAATTGCTCTACCTAGATCTCTACCTTCATAGCTTGTATCAAGAAGCGTAGCAAAAAAAAAAGGGAATGAGGAGGAGGAGAGGAGTAAAAGGAGGGGTTAGATCGGAGTCTCCCTTATTCTCTCCTCACAAGTTCTCTAAAGAAACCCTAGGTGAGGCTTAGTATCAGTTGTTCTAGCATGGCTTTAGTGCTTTAATTCGTGGTTAGGGAAGGCTAGAGAAGGAGTTTGGGTAGTTGCGGTTTGGTTTGTTGCAGTTCTGCATGTGGGCAGATTTGTAGTGCTTCAGTGTTTCGATGTTTCGGGGCTATAAATGTTATTTTCTGCAAAATTGTATAAATAGGAAGTTGTAGATAATGTTTGGATATATCTTCTGACCAAAGGGCGCAATTTTAACTCAAGTGGTTTAGGAGATATAATGTTTTTTATTATGAGTGTTGTTTTTTGTCATAATCTGGATAGTAGTAGATTGAACCATTTTTGGAGGGGTTAAACAGTGGAATCAGCCACGCCGCCTATAGACAAAGTTGTAGAGGTTTTTCTTAGCTTTCCATACTGGTAAAGTACACCCTGATTGGGCGAGTAAAACTCTAGTTATGGTTGTTTTAGTGTGGTGAAATTCTGGACTGATTCTGAAGCCTGATTTCAAGCGCAAATTAGACCATTTAAATGGTTGAATAAAAATATGCATTCTACATCTAACTTGTAGGTATTGTTTTGTAGATTTTCAAAATGTATACATTTTCAGTCATAGCCTTTTCATATTTCAAGATATAAAGGTTTAAAGCAGCAGTCTGTGTATAGTCCAAGTGGCGTTCCTTGTTATTGAGTTTTGATGGGATGGAGCAGTAGGTTCACCTTTTTCATTGTTTTATATGCATGTTTGAATGTGTTTTCTGAGGTTTTATTTGTGATTAGGTGGTGGTCCATAAGATCGTGCATGATACCAATCCTTCGTTGAAGGCAAGTGCATGACGAACTAATTGTGTGATTCATAGATTATTTACTCTATCTGTTCATTTCCGAAATATTTCTATGTGATAAGTGATTACTTATGTTCAGATTATTGTTCACGATATTTACATTTTGAGTTCATATTATGTTTACGATGTTATTCTTGTTTCAATATTCCGTATTCTGGATCTGGTTAAATAATTCAAGTTCCATGCTTGACATGGATGTGTAATATGGTTTTAATTTGGTTCTTTGTTTCTTGTTTCAATTATTCAGGTGCCATGCGAGTCATGGATGTGCTATCTGGTTTTCTATTCATGATCCTGTGGGTAAGCGCTGATCGCGCTTACTCGGCTTTACCAGCAAATGCTAGGATGTATTCACTATTGTCCGGGATGGAAACTACTATTTCAATTCATGCCTGCCCGAGATGGGAACTACTTCCTCCGTTTCATAATGTAAGTCATTCTAGCCTTACCCATATGCATATAGATGTTAATGAATCTAGATATAGACATATGTTTAGATTCATTACCATCTATATGAATGTGGGCAATGCTAAAATGACTTACATTATGAAACGGAGGGAGTACTATCCTATTTGACTTGGTGTTTGAAAATGTGTTTCCTATCAAAGAAAGAAAGCCTTATGTTCATGCTTTATTGCCAATGATGTGTATATGTGTTTTTTAGTTCCATATTTACTTGCTGAGTATTTTTATACTCACCCTTGTGTTTTATTTGGTTTTAAGTACGCATTGAGACCGATATGCATGGGCGGGAAGTAGCACCCTTATATACACATCTATTTGCACACTATCAAACTATATTTGCTTAGGTCCATAATGACACTTAAATTATATCCTGGTTTGGTCTCGTAATAATCTTTTAGATTTCTAATAGTTTCTTCCCCATGGATTATAAGGATGGATCGTATTGTGGGAATGATATTGTTATTACTTTAATCTTATAACTTGTAACGTCCCGCCTCTCCTAGGCCAAGCCCGCTTACATCTGGCAGCTTCCATAGGTCATAGACTACCCTCACACACAGACCAACACAAGTCTTTTCTGCACACTTTGTCCTCGCAGTCAAGCACGCTTAACCCTGGAGTTCTTTCGAGATCGGCTTCGGGAAAAAAAGTTGCAACTTGTTAATATGAGTATTTTAGTAATCCTATTAAGCCCTGGACCGGGATGTCACAATCCTCACCCCCCTAAGACACCGACATCCTCGTCGGTCAACCCCAGGCCAGGAACGTCCCCTCTTGGCCACGTCCGTGCATCCAATGCCAGCGGCGCATGTGCCATGCTGTGTGACCACTCCGGGTCCACACCATCCATGCACACCATGCCTGCGCAACTGCAATACACGCGCCCGTGAAACCGCGAGAGTCGGCTCTAATACCATTTTGTAACGTCCCGCCTCCCTCACAGACCAACACAAGTCTTTTCTGCACACTTTGTCCTCACAGACCAACACAAGTCTTTTCTGCACACTCTGTCCTCACTTGTGCGCACCCGGGAGAATTTTCCAGTCAGTCACCCATCCCAAATTGCTCCAGGCCAAGCACGCTTAACCCTGGAGTCCTTTCGATATCAGCTTCCGAAAAAGAAGATGCAAATTGTTGATATGAGTAATCTAGTAATCCTATTAAGCCCTGGGCCGGGATGTCACATAACTGCCCGTCGTGGATATTCGTATTTATTGGGGAGAATCTGCTGAAATTTATAGTAATTTCGAGAGTTAGTGGTTTCGAGTGTTTTTTAGTGTGGCACTCTAGGTATGTGGTTACCTAGGGTTTTACACCAAAATTCCACCGCCGCCTCTTGAAACCGTGCTGCCTTCGTCGTTTGAACCCGCGCGCCCGTCGCTTCCCGCGCATGGCCGACCGCCTGGACGTCGCCGTCGTCACCCTCGGTCACTGTTAGCCCTGGCCCCGCCTGTGCCCGCGCTGCCGCCCGCCCCCACCTCTGCGCGTGCGTTCAAGAGACGGACGTAGAGCCTAGGCTCCTCCTTCTCACGCGCTCTCCCTCCTCCCTCTACTCACCCAAAATCGGCAAGGAGCCGAGCTCCTTTCCCCTCCCCTTTTCTGCCTTTTTCCCCCTCAGTCGGCGTCAGCTCCTCTGCTGCTCGTGACCACCATGCCGCCTCGTCCCTTTGACCGCGCCCATGCTCCTTTCCTTATCCTCGAAGCCTCGCCTGGCGCCTATAAATACCGCCTTTCCTCTCATTTTCACCCACCACGCCATTGCCGCCTCTGCCGCCTAGCTGCTCGCCGCCATCGCCGCTCTTTCTGCCGACAAGCGCGAGGAGCCATGGAACTCCATGCCGACTGCCTCGTCCGCGCACTCCCTCTCCTCTTCCCGGCCGCTCTGCCGATGCGCACTCTCGGTGCCGCGCCGTCCCTGGAGCGCCGCCTCTATGAAAGTTGGTCGCGCTCCGCCGCTGGCTCTCCTTTCTCTCCACCACCGCTTGCGTTGTTTCCTCTCACCGGTGAGCTCCCCGCTGTACCCATCCCTCTTGCCGCATGCTGTGTCGCACCCCGCCGCCACTCGCCTAGGCTCGTCAGCCATCTTGCTCTGTCCTAGAGGCCGTCTCTCGTCGCCAGCCATTCTTGGTGCTGCTCCGCCCAATCCGACACCGGAAACGGATTCCTTGAACCCCGGAGATGCTCCCACCCCTTTGAATCGGACCCTCGTCGTCTCTTCGTGTTTTTCCCTTTTTCTCGCCGCCGGTGGCCGCCGTTGGGCTCCTTCCGGTGAATCCGAGCCGTTGGCTCGCTCCCTCTCGTCCCTACCATCGATCCAGTGTGCTCCTCTTTGGCTGTAGTCGCCGCGTCATGCCCCCGTGAAGCCGCCGCCGCCCACCGTTTGTTCTCCTGCCAGCCTCCTTCATTCTCTTCTTGCCAGCCCACGTGGCTGCCACAAAGGCGCCACGTCGGCGCGACCGGGTCAAAATAGCCCAGTCGGCCCCTTCTCGGTGCACCTCACGCCGAACCGCATCCACCAAACCCTAGCGTCGCATCTCGCATGCGTCCTCTCCTCCGTGAGCCTCGCCACTGACCAGTGGGCGCCATCCCGGGATCCTGAGGTCCACCGGCTCCCTCTCGCGCACCACGCCCGGCCTTGGGCCGTCTCGCTCGCGCGCCGGCCCGCTTGCCTCGGCCGCGCCGCGCAAATCAAGTGGGCCGCGCCAAGCCGCCCGAATGGAAGTTTGAATGACATCCCTCCTTCCTATTCTTTACCAAAGGAATTAATAAATCCTGTTTCCCTTTTCCATAAATCAATTCCTTATTTCAAAATTCCATGAATTATTTCCCTTGGTCCCGCACGTTAGTGACTGTAAATAATATTCTTGGGAATATTATTTCTATAAATTCCATAAACCATTTCTCGTATTCCAGATATATCCGATAAATCATTTCCTTGTCCAAAAAATTCAAATAAACTTCCAAAATTCATATCTATCGATCCGTAGCTCCGATTGACCTCGTTCCACTTCTAGTAATTCCGCAAAATTGAGATCTATCAAATGTCACTATTAATTAGCCTAATTCTGGCTACCGGATTTTTCGTCAATCAAGAATTTCTCGAAGATTCGTGAAGCTTTGTGAAGACCTTGAGCAAGGCAAGTCACCATTTGACCAATTTCTCCTATAATTGGAAAATCATTATTATTTTGTCTGCAACTTGCATTATTAGAATCACACACATAACTTGCTTGGCCTCGGTTTGCGTGCCAAACCGACGGACCTACCCAGTAGTCGCACTATTCATGTAGGCCGACATAACCTGATTCCTTGTCGCTCCACCCTTGTGGTACCTAGGTATTCGTGCTCTCTAAGCGCGTATACCCAATATCCCACATACACCGTTGGTTGTCGAAAACTTGGGAAATGGGTTTGAGAAGCCTTGAAAAACCCGACACGTGGTGTCGGCGTGTTTGAAAATAAAATAGTTTGTGAAAACTCGCGATGCGGGTGCTGTGCCTGCGTGGCGCCTACACACATTCGCATGTAAGGACCGATTCATATGGAAAATTCATCGAGCATAACAAAGTGCAACCACAAGGTGGAATGGGACACCCTAGCTAGGTAACTAGTCGGTTTAGGGAAATCTCGCATGCCATTGGTTGGGGAACGTCGGGGCGGGGTCGGTTGGAGCCAAACCGGGTTCCTAGTAAGGCAAGGACGAGAAACTTGCTAAATTACCGATCGAGGTGGTTGGAGTTGATTTGTGAAAGCCTAAAATGGCCTATATTTATGTGAGGATTTGATCCTTCTATGTGGCATGAGGTAACCCTGGGTCGGCTTGGGAAAGGCTTTGTTGCAAACCTCCGATACCGACGGGTGTTTGGAATAAGTTCGTATCTTGTGGATAAAGTGTACCCCTCTGCAAATGTTAACTAACTGTTCGAACAGTCGTGCCCATGGACATGGGCGAACGTGAGGTGTTTCCCGTTGCATAGATTTGTTTGCCTGTGCTTTGTGAAAAGTTGTTGTGGATTGGGAATCGTAACCAGAAACAGCCTATGTGGTAGATGGACGACCTGAGTGGTCAGAAACGGATCTGTGTGATTCGGGATGTCTGCAGGCATCATAGATTAGGCTTCCCGGGTGGAAGCAGATTGTTGTGTTGCTGGGCAGCTGGACTCTAGGAGTCCGAGAAAATGAACAAAGCTCTAATCAAGTGAAATGGCTCTAGGAGCCGAGAAGTAATGATCTGACCCGGGAGGTCGGTACATTACCATTTGAGTTGTTGAAAATCATCTCTTAAAATCGAATCGAGACACAAGTCCCTTTTCGACCTAAACCTGAAAAGAAATAAATCACTTAGAGCAAGTTTAATAGTATAGCCCACTACTAGCTCCAATTTATCTATAGCCAATCTAATAGGCAATTCATACAATAGTTGTTTACTATACTATTAATATATGGTCCCACCTGTCATACACACACTGCGTCTTCAAATCCGTGCTGCAGCTGGCTACAGATCTGTAGCCCGCTCCTCTTCTCTCTCATCTTTTATCTCATTAAAATATGTTTACAGCTAGCTAATAGCCTGTTATTGTACCTGCTCTTAGTGATTCCAAAATGATTTCAAACAAAGGATTCAAAACAACCTTGCCTCTCTTCCAAGCTTGCATTAAACACCTAAATTCCCGTGACTTGCTGAGTACAAAAGTACTCACCCTTATTCTATATAAATATATATAGTTCCTCCCCCCTGAAGTTGAAGATGAAGTGAAGTAAAGATTAGGGTTTCGTCCTGGTTCCCAGCTGTCGCCTGAGGTGTTGGGTGTTAGTCCGTTGGTTCCGCTCCTACTGCTGTTGTTGGTGTTTGCCTCGTCCGTGTCATCGGTTGCATTCTCGGGCTGTTCTGAGCTGCAACCTAAATTAAGGTAAATAAGTCCTCTATTTATTTTAAGGATTGCGATGATTCATGTTTGTCACCGTGGGTACCAGCGCTATGTCCTGGGACTGCTACTGAGATCGCGATTTCATAGGAAGCAGTTCGCGCCCTTTTTCCTACGACACGCTCCTGTCAGGTGCCGTTGTACGGCGGTACCAGATTGGGGTGTGACAGATACCTCTAGGTGTCGCCGAGGCATGACGCGCCATGTAGGCCCCCAGTTTTGTACACCAAAAACCTCATGTGATTACAATACCATTCCCTGTATCAGTAGATGGCATACACATGGCCACGTTGTATATCACAAAGCTGACATCATTATACAGGCTTTACAATACATCAATAGTACAAGGGTCGCCCGAGTGGCACCCAAATAGACCAAGCATGGTCATCTACAAGACCACAAATCCTAAGAAGTAGACACAGTAGTCGAATCGAAGCAGCGACGGTCCATCTTATTCCACAGGCAGCGACTGGTGAACCTAGGTCCCTACTCCACCGTCTTCGACATCTCTTCACCAGCATGGCACACATACAGATCGGCTCCGACTTCTCCTTCTAAATAAGCAAGGGTGAGTACCAATCGTTCTCAGCAAGCCACCACTGCACAATGCATATAGTGCTCACAGGGATTCAAGGATGGCTTGGTTCTTTTGAATAAAGCTAGATTTCACAAATCATTTCACAAACCTATGACTTAGCAGCTTTAACTGAAAACAACATTATTGTTGAAGTTGTCATTAATCTGCGAGGGTTCATCCACCTTCCCCAAGCCCCGCTTGGTCCGGTTTACCCTCGCAACCAGTTTTCCCACATTTTCCTTCACTACGACCTTCCCACTCATTGGGCAAGGTCACACCTCATTTCCTAATCTAAGCAAGATTAAAATCTATGAGGCTAGCCAAGAGTAGTATAAGTCCCGGCGCTCATTAATCGCGAGCACGGCTATTCGAATAGATTTGTTTTACTCACACTGCAGTGGTTGTACGCTTTTAATCCTGCACTCCGCGACTTGCCCAACACATGAGCCTAGTCCCAACACATGAGACTTGTCGCGGCCCGGTTTTTCAGTCATCCTCGCATTGCGGCACCCGCTCCAAGAACTATGAATCCCCATTGCACTCCTGGCACAACACACCACCTCAAGCTGGCAGTGAGGGGAGTCCTGGCGCTCCCGAGATTCTAGGGGCTTATATAATATATGATAATATACTTAGGTGCATTTTAGGTTTTTGCCGCGGCATCCAAACGATCGATCCAATCGATCCATCACACTTCCGACACAATCGTCACCACTTCAGAACCACCACGACTGCGGTGCTGCCCCACAAGGATTTCTTAGTCCGTCGGGTCTATACCTATTCGAGAAATGCAGTCGTACTCGTTTCGTTTCCTGCATAGCTTCTTGACTCGGTCCTTAATTGATCGGGGTCGGTGACTTGCCATTTCTAGAACTACCCATATTCTATTCATGCCGCCCCAGTTGAAATCATTTTGTTTTATTAGGTTTTCGGTTTTCGCAAAGGTTTTATTTTACGGGTGGCGCTAATGTCTCCACCCGTCTTCCGACATTCACTCATGAGTGATCACCTCCATCACATCCATATAATAAGCATGGAGTGTATAATCGTTTATACAAGCAATGCTAAGCAATGCCAATAATTCACCACGCATAAATAATAGATTTAGGCAAACTAGTTATTGTCTTGGCGCTTGTGGACCGGCTGCGGGGATAATTATGGAGAGAGCGGGTCCACATGTAAGAGCATCTCAACCAGTCTCTCCAAATTTGACTCTCCAAATGTCCATTTGGCCAACTCTCCATTTCATTTAGCAAGTCAAACTGTCTTTTACTCCAACAGCCTCTCCATTCGTCCTCTCTATTCTATGACAATTGGGCCCACATGTCAGCCTCTACACCTCATCCTTCTCCCTCATCTTTCTCCCCTTCTCTCCAAACCCCCCTTTCCTCTCCCATCCGCCACCGCTGCCCTATCCCCATCCCCACCGCATCTCGGGCTGCGTCCCCATCCACCGCCGCCGCCGCAGCTCGGGCTCCGCCCGCCGGTGCCGCTCTCTTCGCCGGCGGTGGTGCGGCGACGCGAGGAGGCGGGCGGCCGCGCGCGGTGGTGCAGCAACGCGGGGAGGCGGGGGAGGCGAGACGCCGGCGGCTCGCGACGACGACCTCGACGCCGCTCGGGGTGGAGCTCGGCGGCGGCAGCTCGCGACGACCTCGACGGCGGATCTAGAGGGGGGTGGCAGCGGAGCTCGGCGGTGGCGGTGGCGGTGGCCGGCCACGCGAAGACGAGGCGGCGGTGGCCGGCCGCGCGACGACGGGACGGCGGGGGCCGGCCGCGACAATGACGGGGCAACGACGCCCTCGTCGCAGGTGCGAGCCGCACTGCCGTGTGGAGAGAGGGGGAAACAGGCGTGGGTCCCACATATGGCTAGCCGGCTTTGGCTAGCTAACTTTGGCTAGTCTGATGGGGAATTTAGCCAGCCGGATGACATGGAGAGGCATTTGGCTAGTCTGTTGGAGTAAATTTTTTTGTGCAAGTTAGCCAAATTTTAATTTGGAGACATTTGGCTAGGCGCTGGGCATCTCCAACAGAGGCCCAAACAAGTTTCTAAATATTAGTTTTTGGGATTTTGATTAAAACTAGGCCTCCAACAGACTGTCAATCACAGTCCTAAAATTTACCCCTCCTAAAATCGGTGCCAATCTCATCGGAATTTGGGAAGCGGTACGCCTTCCCAATCCCACTAATCGCGCCAATTTTTTTTACGGTCCGCGCCAATTTTTTTTACGCCTGCTTCCTTTTCCTTCTCACGCCTCCCTCGCGGCGTTTTCTTTCTCGCAAGAAACAGTGCCCACGCCGCCAGGCTAGGGTTCTGGGGGCTCCTCGCGCCAGCTCCGTCCCGAGCGCCGTCGGCTGCCTATCCAGGTGCCGTCCGTCCAGGGCTCCGCCGGCTACCTATCCGGGAGACCGCCGGCCTGCCAGCTATCCATCCAGGGGCAGCGCCGCCGGCCGCCCGTCCAGGGCACCACCACCTCGCCGTCGACCGTCCATCCAGGTTGCCTCGACGATGACATGCGCTTTTACTGATTCACTTCGAGGTATTTTCAGAGAAACAACTTTATTCTTTTCTTCTCCATGGATCTTCCCAATCCAGGGTGCCGCGCGCCACATTGTTTTCAAGCTTGAAGTTCCTGTACTGATTTTCCTACACTGGCAATCCCCCACACAGCCATCACTTGGTATAGTTCATAGGGATATCTCCCAATTTTTTGATGGAGATGCAAAGCTCCTCCCTTAAATCATCACGCCCGATAAGAAAAAAAATTGTTTCCCAAATCACTGCCACATACCTCAATTGCAGCACTTATCTTCTGAATAATGCGATCGTGTTCGCGAAAAAACTTTGTGTTCACGAACGCGATCAAAAACTATTGTCCTGTCCTCTTCAAATGATTTCTAGTGGATCAGGCAACGGTAGATGAGGTATGCAGCAATAGACCTTCCAATAGAGAAACCCAGATCTTCAGATATGCACTTGATCAACAGCTCCTGGATATTCGGAAAAATACAGAAAAAAAATGTTAAGGCGTGACACCTGAATGAATTGTGATACTACTTGAAAAGAAGTTCAACGAATTGTGATACTGCTTGAAAAGAAGTTCAGAATTACTAAGCATCATAGCTGTTGCTGCTTCTCAGCTTCAGGATCATTCAGGCCAGGCAGTTGAGAATTGTTCTCCTAGATTGAAATTAACTTTTGTCAAATCAGATACTCATTCTACGAATATACTGATCAAATATAATTTGAGGATTATACTTACATGGATGTCACAAAAGTTACTGGCCTATACCAATTGTTAATTCAACTGCATTTGCTTGCATTTGTGTTCAGTCAGATGCATTTTTCTTCAGATTGTAGCAGCGCCCTAAATTAACTAAACAATGAGCTTCTATATGTGCAGGGTTTTGTTTGCTTGCAGCAGTATTTGATGAAAATTGTACGGCACCTCGTGCTACAAAGCATGGACGGCCGACGACGGGAGTGGCGAAGTGCATGCATGCAGCAACATGGCGGAGACGACTCGATCAATCACTGACAAATATTATTTTGACATAGTTTTCACATAAGCAGAGCATTAATGAAATTGTCGAAACATGAATTCGGCAATAATAAAACGGGGTAGCGCACGAGACCTAAAAGTGGATGGATGTGGAGACAAAGGATTTAGACAGGTTCAGGCCCTCTCAATGAGAGGTAATACCCTACTCCTGTTTGGGGATTTGAATCCACCGAGTGTGTATTGATCTGACGATCAGGTTGTCTCATCTGTCCCCTAGAGGGCCTCCTGCCCACCTTATATAGGACGGGGAGCAGGATTACAAGATAGAAACCTTAACCAATACGGTATCGGTTTCCTAAATCTACTTTACAATATTATCAAACCAGGACTTTAGGCCGTTCCGTAATATACAAGGAAACATAACACCCAAGTCATGATCTGTTACATATTACATAGATATAAGTTATCCCCTATAACTAGTCGGATAACCATACCGTGTGGGTATGGGGTACCCATAATCTCCACAGTAGCCCCTGAGACCTTCGCAGTCGAAAAGATAATCTTCTCTCGAACCAGATTACTCCAAAGCCGAGTGCTTCAATCATCTTTGTCATGGTCTCCCGAGTACTTTTACCAAATCTGAAGACTGTGGAGGGCTGGAAAATAAAGTCAGGTGCACCGACTAGATGCACCTAATAGGTGTAGCCCCCGACAATGTGGTTAATTGAACAAACCAAGCATATAGTCAAGGAATAAATAATCCAACCAACCGAGTGGTTTTGATAATCGTAATCAACCAAGTGACTTGATATCAATATATAGCATATGCGGTGTGAACCCTCCAAATAACATGATCCGAGTGATATACCAACTGCTTTGTAAAATATGATGCGTACAACCTAAAGTTGACAACATCTTTGAAAGTTCACATAGCAAAACAACTATAAAGAAGCTTGAATGCTGTGAATAAAGAAATTTCCAAAGTATTGGGCATACGCCATGCGCACACTGCTTCAACAGATGTGCTTAAGTCCCTAAAAGACACATGGTTTCACCACACCTGGAAATATATGGCATATGTGGTATAACATCCGAGTAAGTAAACTCATAAAGGATTTACCAACCGCCTGAAAAATGACCATAATATATAATCAGCCTAAGCCATAATATTGGTCAATAAAAATGCACACTTACGTGGCAAAAAGCAATGATATTGTATCCAATCAATTGCTTGATAAACCCAAACAGCACCTTGACTATATAAAAAAGTCAGCGGGACAGCTATATAAAGCTTTACTGTTTGACACCTTTTAAGATGCATTGTACCAACTCCTAAAAAGTTAAGTAACTGCGGTATAAAAGGATTTTAAGGTATTGGGCACTTGATCACGCGCACTTTGGCCTAAGCAAAAAGTGCCTAAGTCCCTAAAAGAACGTGACAGGCCACACCTGAAAATATGGGCTGCAGACATATTAGGCCTAGGCCAAAAAATATGCCTTCGACACCCTTTAAAGGATGACGCATGTAACATGCTCCCGAGTAATAAATCTTCTGGGTAATATAGACCAAGTGTAGCTCATATGAATAGCTTCTGATCTGAATGATTATCCCTTATGGGATACTCCAAAATAAATATAATAATTGAATCCCGACTGGCGCAAGTATTCAGTTGATAGCCCTTACGGGGAATAATAATTGGTCCAGTCTTTGAGCATAGAAAATAGACTCATGACTATGAATCCATGTGGAATGTATCCGGAACAAGTCCAAATTGGAGATATAATCCTCACGCTTGAGTTGATGAGCCCCTGAGCATATAGCTTGTCCTTCTGTCATAGTCAAAATTGTCTATTGGCAATAGCTGACGCAGTCGGCATGGAGATGAAATGACCAACATGAAGACGAAATTGCTCATCAGAAGTAACGGAAGATGTCAGTGGTAGTAAAGATGCCACCAATCAAATGTAATGAAGTTGCATAACCATGGAGGCGAAGAAACCAGTCGGCAACAGTCAGGTCAGCTAGCAGTGAAGATGTAGGCGCCCAACAACAACGAAAGAACAGTCGGTGGTGACAAAAGCAAACCGACGATGAAGACGTAGACGCGCATCAACGGTGATGGCGAAATCCACCAATCATGAAGATGAAGAAAATAATCGGCGGCGACAAACGCATCCGACGGTAATGATGATTAGCAGCAACAGAGATAGCCGACTATGATGACGAAGTTTCCCATCAACGGCAGCAGAGTAGGCTATGTTGAAGAGGCTTGACAAGATGTTGATGAAGATGACGATGTCGGTGATCCAGTCAATAGCGATGTAGCAGCCGATGATAACGATGAGATCCTCTATCGGCAGTTGCGTAGTAGGCCAACCGTGAAGACAAATAATTGGAGGAGAGTTGATGTTGTTGCCCAACTCGTCTAAACCGAAATATTTGAAGTTGTTGAAGTAGAATGTCTGTTCCGAAGCAAAGATGAAGATAATGACTCCTGGAGTTGACTCATTGGCTGATTAATTGATTTCTTCAGCTTGACATAAAATTTGTCAAATTTTGAGCCTTATATTTGTGTAGCCCCCGACTCTTTGGTTAGTTGGGAAACAACTGAACATAGAGTCGAGAATTATAGCTTCTTGTCGTCGAGTAGTCATTGCTTGATTGAAGATATGTGTTGAAGATGTCCAAGTAGAAATCCTGAATATTGGAGAGTCACTTGTTGTAGTAAAATAACATGGCATTGCATGCCGAGATGTCGAGGTTCACAAAGACGTCGTGGTTGGTGAAGTAGTAAAACTTGCGAAGTAGCAGCAATAGAGTTTGCCAGTGCCGAAGATAATAAAGATGAAGTCGCTCCACCATGATGACAAAGTTGCATCGCCGTGATGAAGTGAACACGAGTCGGCGGCAACAGAAGCAAACTGGTAGCGAAGACGCGCAGTTGTGAAGATAAAAGCACTAGTCGGCGGCGGCATAACCAGTCGGCAACGGAAGACGATGATGTCCATCAGTAGTGGTAGCTGTATAAACCAGATGTAGAGGCGAGGGCACTAGTCAGCAGCAGACGAGACGACCGGCGATGAAGATGGTAAGGCCAATCAACACTGGCAGAATCATGCAGCCATGGAAGTGAAGAAACCAGTCGGCAGCCATGGCAAACGTAGGCAGCTTGTGTTGAAGATACTGATGCCTATTAGTAGTGACAGCGATGTAGCCAGTCGTGAAGAAGATAGCATCAGTTGGCGTTATAACAGGCCAGCCGTGCAGGCGGTGACACCAGTCAGCGGCGGATGCGGCGGCCGGTCGGTGAAGACGTAGACGCCCAACAACGGCGGCCTAATAGGCCAGCCGTGCAGGCGGAAACACCAGTCGGCGGCTGACGAGGCGGCCGGTCGGTGAAGACGTAGACGCCCAACAACGGCAGCATAATAGGCCAGCCGTGCAGGCGGAAACACCAGTCGGCGGCGGTCGAGGCGGCCGGTGGGTGAAGATGTAGACGCCCAACAACGGCGGCATAATAAGTCAGCCGTGCAGGCGGAAGCACCAGTCGGCGGCGGACGAGGCGGCCGGTCGGTGAAGACGTAGACGCCCAACAACGGCGGCATAAAGGCCAGCCGTGCAGGCGGAAACACCAGTAGGCGGCGGCGAAGGCAAGCCGGTCGGTGAAGACGTAGACGCCCAACAACGGCGGCATAATAGGCCAGCCGTGCAGGCGGAAACACCAGTCGGCGGCGGCGAAGGCAAGGTCGGCGGCGGTCGAGGCGGCCGGTCGGTGAAGATGTAGACGCCCAACAACGGCGGCATAATAAGTCAGCCGTGCAGGCGGAAGCACCAGTCGGCGGCGGACGAGGCGGCCGGTCGGTGAAGACGTAGACGCCCAACAACGGCGGCATAAAGGCCAGCCGTGCAGGCGGAAACACCAGTCGGCGGCGGCGAAGGCAAGCCGGTCGGTGAAGACGTAGACGCCCAACAACGGCGGCATAATAGGCCAGCCGTGCAGGCGGAAACACCAGTCGGCGGCGGCGAAGGCAAGCCGGTCGGTGAAGACGTAGACGCCCAACAACGGCGGCATAATAGGCCGGCCGTGCAGGCGGAAACACCAGTTGGCGGCGGCGAAGGCAAGCCGGTCGGTGAAGACGTAGACGCCCAACAACGGCGGCATAATAGGCCAGCCGTGCAGGCGGAAACACCAGTCGGCGGCGGTCGAGGCGAGCCGGTGGTGGTGTTCTGACTGATCCATTCCTGGAGCGTAAGAGATAAGCTTAAAGCCATGAATCCCTTTTATGCATATCTGGATCTGGATCCTGCAGAACAAACATATAGGATGAGTAGTATCTGATATAAATATAATACTCGAAAAAAAATCAGGTATTTTAAAATATTTATAAATATATATTTCTCCTCTTGTCAATTTTGATTTCCCCGAGCAGATGACTCTGTACGTTTAAACACTCTGTCCGACTAGTCATAGCCCCCAAGCATCGGGAGTCGGCCTAGGCATTTCCCAAACATGCATATGAGTGACATGAGTTCGTCATTAATGGAACAAAGTTTCACGGATCAGAATTTACTACTCAGGTACTTTTGCAATTATTAAGAGCAGAAAATAAATTATATTATCTCTATGCTTTTGATTTCTTCCGAGTAATACTTAGCACCTTGCGTTACTCGGTCCATCCAACGAGCCCCCGGGTGCTAGGAATCGGCCCAAAGGCAACCATCCATTGGCAAACCAAACGGAAAGCATAGGAAGATAGAACTCCATAACTCGATAGGTACTTTTGTACTCAGATTATGTCGCAAGCAATCAAGATAAATATTATGAAAATTGTTTAAAAAATACGATATAACATCTATAGCCCCCGACTCACTAGTCAACGGCGAACCAGTTGAGGTAGTGAGGCAAAGGAAAAGGCAAAATATCATATAAAGAATAAAATAAATGATGACTTAGCTTTGTCGTATTCCCTCGATGACAGCAAAAGTAGCCGATGTGGGAATAAAGCAGTCCATCAATGGTAACAAAAACACCAGTCGGCGCCAGCGGAACCAAGCCAGTGGTGTAGATGATGAAGCCCATTAACAGCGGCGGAGTGACCAATCAACCATATAGGCGAAGACACCAGTCGGCGGCGACGGAGGCAGGCCGGCGGTGAAGTCGTAGACGCCCAACAGCGGCGGCATAATAGGCCAGCCGTGTAGGCAGAGACACCAGTCGGCGGCGGCGAAGGCCAGCCGGTCGGCGAAGACGTGGACGCCCATGAACGGTGGTGTGACCAACCAACCGTATAGGCGAGGACACCAGTCGGCGGCGACGGAGGCAAGCCGGCGGTGAAGTCGTAGACGCCCAACAGCGGCGGCATAATAGGCCAGCCGTGTAGGCGGAGGCACCACTCGGCGGCGACGGAGGCAGGCCGGCGGTGAAGTCGTAGACGCCCAACAGCGGCGGCATAATAGGCCAGCCGTGTAGGCGGAGGCACCACTCGGCGGCGACGGAGGCAGGCCGGCGGTGAAGTCGTAGACGCCCAACAGCGGCGGCATAATAGGCCAGCCGTGTAGGCGGAGGCACCACTCGGCGGCGACGGAGGCAGGCCGGCGGTGAAGTCGTAGACGCCCAACAGCGGCGGCTTAATAGGCCAGCCGTGTAGGCGGAGGCACCACTCGGCGGCGACGGAGGCAGGCCGGCGGTGAAGTCGTAGACGCCCAACAGCGGCGGCATAATAGGCCAGCCGTGTAGGCGGAGGCACCACTCGGCGGCGACGGAGGCAGGCCGGCGGTGAAGTCGTAGACGCCCAACAGCGGCGGCATAATAGGCCAGCCGTGTAGGCGGAGGCACCACTCGGCGGCGACGGAGGCAGGCCGGCGGTGAAGTCGTAGACGCCCAACAGCGGCGGCTTAATAGGCCAGCCGTGTAGGCGGAGGCACCACTCGGCGGCGACGGAGGCAGGCCGGCGGTGAAGTCGTAGACGCCCAACAGCGGCGGCATAATAGGCCAGCCGTGTAGGCGGAGGCACCACTCGGCGGCGACGGAGGCAGGCCGGCGGTGAAGTCGTAGACGCCCAACAGCGACGGCTTAATAGGCCAGCCGTGCAGACGGAAACACCAGTCGGCAAGAGTAGTGCCGCGGCGTTACATGCAAACAGCAGAAAATACCAAGAGAGATTAATCTGACATTTAGAGATCAATCTAATAAACAACAATAAGTTGAAAAGGAAAAAATCCTGTGCCAATCTAGCAGCACGTCCATCTGCATGGAAGGGAAGAGAGGAGCACTCGGACACGGCAAGAGGCACCCGAGTGGCCGAGTAGGCGACGATGGCGGCCGTGTCGTGATCTCAACCAGCATGTGAAAAACAACAAAAATTGCCAGGAAATCAAAACGGCCGGTGATTAGAGATTAATTAATAATCAATCTAATAGAAATTAAATTGGAACAGCCAACCCAAATTGTACGGCGTGGCATGCATCGTTAATGATGGCCAGTGATACGTCGTGCGCGTCGATCAGCTTGGTTCACAATGCCGCAATCAGCAATAGCCGGGCGGAACTCATCATCAGCCCTGCTACCTCGGAGAGTCGGCGGCATGTAGATGACCGACTGGGGCAGCGATAAAGCCTAATGGCAACAGCTCGGAGGCCACCAACTACGGAGACGGTGAAGCCGGTCGGCGCTGACGGATATAGCTAGCCGGCAGTAGATACGGCCGGCGGTGTACATGCAAGATAGATAGCAACAAAATAATTGCTGGTTAGACTCAACTAGTAAACAGATTAACTCTGTAGATGTAATGTGCATGTTGGTTGGATCGTGCATGTATGTTGATCAGTTGAGTCAACTCATGCAGTGTTTTCTCCTGGTAAGCTGTGACCACCGATAGCCACCACATGTCCGCCGGCAAAGCACGAAGAAAGTCTCGATGCGTGAGGGCGTCGTCGACAGCTTCGGCTTGATCTCCGCCGACCGACACAAGATCGACACAAGAAAATATACCAGAAGATTGATCTATGATAGAAAAAAAATTAATCTAATAAAAAATAGATTGGAACGACAAACCCGGTTCAAAGTTCGAGCCATCGAACTCGGTGAGATTGATCTCGCCGTTTCTTCTGAAGTGGATTCCATCTCACTTTTCGACGGGTAATTCGACGCAGCCCCTACCTGGCGCGCCAACTGTCGAAACATGAATTCGGCAATAATAAAACGGGGTAGCGCACGAGACCTAAAAGTGGATGGATGTGGAGACAAAGGATTTAGACAGGTTCAGGCCCTCTCAATGATAGGTAATACCCTACTCCTGTTTGGGGATTTGAATCCGCCGAGTGTGTATTGATCTGACGATCAGGTTGTCTCATCTGCCCCCTAGAGGGCCTCCTGCCCACCTTATATAGGATGGGGAGCAGGATTACAAGATAGAAACCTTAACCAATACGGTATCGGTTTCCTAAATCTACTTTACAATATTATCAAACCAGGACTTTAGGCCGTTCCGTAATATACAAGGAAACATAACACCCAAGTCATGATCTGTTACATATTACATAGATATAAGTTATCCCCTATAACTAGTCGGATAACCATGCCGTGTGGGTATGGGGTACCCATAATCTCCACAGAAATATTGTGCAATCTTCAGGATCGTCATCATCCGAATTGAACTGATGATTTGCGGTGGCTTGGTCTTTCATGTCATCGTCAACAATTTTCTCCTAAACCTGTATTGATTGGCTTTGTGCTGCATTCAAGCTTTTGCAAACTACAAACAACTCTGAACTTGACAGCGTCCAGTGTAATATCTCCTCCGTGCTCGCACGTCGTAACGCCCCGATTTTCGTTCGGGATTAAAAATCATTAAATAATACATTTTCTAGAAATTAAATAAAAGTTAAATCAATTTAATCAAAGTGAAATAGTGAGGGAATTAAAAATTTCCTTTAAAAATCATTGGCCGAGAATATTTTGTAATATTCTTTGTGCCCTAAATATTCTCTGGAATTTTCCCGTGAATTTTCGGAGCTCAAGAAGTAATTATAATAATACAAAGTTCATTTAATCAATTTAAATAAAAATAAAAGAAAATAATCTTCCCCCTTCCCCTCCAGCCAGGCCGCCCTCCTCCCGTCTTTGGGCCGCTCGGCCTGCTCACTCCCCTCCCCCTCCAAGTCCACTTCGCGTCCCTCCCAGCCTCCCCTCTCCCTCCGGCTGACAGGTGGGACCCATGGGCCCCGCCTGTCATCTCCTACCTCCAGCCACCCCACAGCAACTGCCATGGCCGCCGAAACCATCCCTCTCCGCCGCAAAATCTGCCATCTCCCGTCCCCCGTGCTCGCGTCTAACCGTCGGGACGTGGTCGCTGCCCACTCCTCCATCATTTCCCCCATTTCCCCCAAAAAAAAATGGCGCCGGTTAACCCCACTTGCTTCCCCACGTCGGCATCCCACTCCGCCGCCGGTTGCCGCCTCTCCCGGGCTGCCCCGTCGCCCCGAGCCATATAAAAACCATCCCCGTGCCATCCTCTCTCGTTTCCACTCCTCACCCGGGCTCGTCGCGCTTTCTCCCGCTCTCTCCACGCCGTCCCCATCTCCGCGGCTCTCTGGCGAGCTCCGGCCGCCTCTAGCCGCCGCCGCCACACCGCGTCGAGGCCACCTCCGGCTTCACCACCTCACAATGCACATCGGCCGTCGCTCATTTCCCCTAAACAACCACCGTTACACCGCTTCCTCCGCGAGGTCGAGCCACCGCCGCCTGTACCACCTCCAGCAGCCGCTCCTCGCTGCTTTAGCCACTGCAGCACCGTGCCGCCGCAACCGCCAGCATCTCCCAGCCGAGCTCCACCCCGGCCCCTACTCTTTTTCCCCTATCCGCCTACGAAACGCCACCGCCACGCTCACCACCTCTCTTCGTCGCCATTGCCGACTCCAGCCGCGTCGCGCCGCCTCTCTGGTCGACGCCGACTTGCGCCGCCACCTCCTTCGGCTTCACGCCTTCACAGGGACGAGGGCAAGCCCGGCCACCACTCTTCCTCCACGGATCGCAGTCCGGAACCCGCCCTCTTCGCTCTAGGTGAGCTCCTCCTCATGTGATCGTCATCGGCCGCCGTTCTCGGTCACCCTGCACCAATTCTCCCATTCCTAACCCTCCTACGATCTCTCCCAGGCCGCGCTGCACCTCGGCTGCTCCTCCGCCTTCGCCGGAAGCCGTCGGGCCGCCATCCGTGCCGCCTCCCCGAGGAGCGCCACCGCTAATCCTCGTCGCCGACCGCCTTCCCGTCCTCGCCTCGTCGTCCCGTCCGCTCGGTGAGCATCCCTCCCTCTCCCTCTATCTCCCCTTCACCGGCCATCGGCGACCATCCGGTCGCGCGCCGCCGCCTCTCGGCCGGCTGGCGCTGCTCCGCCGCCCGTGGACCCCCTGTGGTCCGGGTCCACGGCGTCGCCTGGGCCGCGGTGGACTTGGTCCACCATGTGCCAACCCCTTGCAGCCACTGACGTCTGGGGCCCACGTGTCGGCGCCGGCCTCCCCTTCGATGACATCAGCGACCACCTTTTCCCTTTGAAAAATAAATAGTAATTGCGTCATAATTCGATAATAATTCTAGAGATCCATTAAAATGGCTCAAAACTTCTAAAATTCATATCTAATTCATTTGAACTCCGAATTGAGCCATTCAACTTGTAAAATTCATCTAAAATTGAGTTCTACATGTGTTTAGTTTTTATGTACTGTTTCCTTTGTTTTTATTAGATTTTTCCTTGTTTTGCGTGCCAGCGTGTAGACTTCGTCGTTTCAGAAGTCTGCGGTCGCGAGGGAAAGAGTTCAGAAGATCAAAATGAAGAAGCAAGGCAAGTCACACATTCCCCTTGAGCATTTTGATCCTAATTTATAAATGTTTTATCGTTTGCAAATAAAATTGCATGTCTTGCTAATTACATGGGATCTAGGCAGTACCTATTTGCATGCTTGTGCCATGTTTACTTGATATCTGTCCTTTATCAACATTGGGTAATAAATCGACTAGCTCATGTTACTTATGTGACCTAGCTAGAACTATATGCTTAGCCATGCTTAATTACCACTAACTCAGTTGATGGGATAATTGCAGTATTAAACCTCTTAGTATCATGACATGACGAGCTGCGTGCTCGAGACATCAGGCCATGCTTCATGGTCGTAATTATCCAACTAAAATGCGACTGAATGGTGGGCTGTGGGTGCATGGTTTTGCTAGTCGCACCCATGGTAATTAAGGACCGGTTCACTGGAAACCCTGGAAGAATTCCGCGTACTTACCACAAGCCAGCGTGGGCAACGGCTGGGCTTGTAGTGTAGCTTTTCTCTAGCCGACGCTCCTAGGCAAGGGTGGGCGTGATGGAGCGGGGCGGGCCCTGCGACGGCCTCTGTTGCTTTCGGATTCACCTAGGCACGAGAGGGGACTGCCCGTTGCCCGCTGGGGACGGGGGTGAAACCTGAGGTGTGGTGTGCTTGGCTAGAGGGGGTTATGCGAAGGGTCATGTCACGGCCTCTTTCCGATATGTCGTGGTGGCATGTCGGCGCACGGAAGCGTGTCGTGGGGCTATGTCTTGTGGGTACAGTTGTACACCTCTGATCAGAGTAAAACTATTCGAATAGCCGTGCCCGCGGTTATGGGCGGTCGACCAGATTCACCGTGATTAGTCTCACACTTAATAAATCGACCCAATGCACTGTAGTTCAGGTGGGTTGGTTGGGCCTATTCAAGGTGGTGTAGCATTGATCAGTGAAGATTTAATATTACCTTAATTACTCAACTATTTTACTATTTTGCTTAATAAAATGTTTTACAACCGCCTTTATGCAAATAGCCACAAGCCATTCTTGAATCTCCTTGCACGTCTGCATCGTTGGTGTGGCTTGCTGAGTACGGTGGTTGTACTCAGCCTTGCTATTATTCCCCCTTTTCAAAAGTGTGGTGCTTCTGAGCTAAAGACGAAGTTAGAAGACCAAGGCTCAGACTCCAGTTGAGTTTTGCCTGTGGAGTGGAGCTGAAGCCCCGCTAGGATCGCCTTTTCTGCTGCTGCTGCTTTCTTTTCGGTGTGAGGACTAAGTGCCTCTTTTGTAAGTATTTTATGCTTTATTTACGTTTGGAGCTGTATATTACTTGTCGTTTTGTGTACCCTAGCTGGTCCTGGACAGGGATTTAATACACAAAATAGTCTGTAAATTCGGGCTAAATTTCTGGGCGTGACACACGTGATAATAACGAAACCACACAAAATTAGTTGAGAAGGGTCCACCAGTGATGATGTGGCAAATTTTGAAATTTTGGGAACTAAAATTTTAGGCATCTCTTGGAGAAGGTGGTGTTTTTTAGGCCAAACTAGAAAATTAACGCGCCTTATGGCGCGCTCAGCATCTAACCCGTATATATTTTATAGAACACATTTAAAAATAGGACATGTTTCAAATGAAACATGTTAATTTGTTTTACAATATATTTGAATTACTAAGATGGCTTGAAAAAAGTTGTCATTTTCGCTCTGGATGGTACAAATTCCCACATTAGTCACTAAGAAATAAAAAATATTTGGACCATTAGATTCAAACTGTGTACATACAAAATACAACTGTAGCTATAGAAACAAAAGCTAGTAGTTGTACATGAGATCCAATCATATTTTAAAAATCTATTGATTAGAAAATACAATTTTATTTTGAAAATAGAATTTATTGAATATAGTTCTACTTTTAAAATTTAGCATGATGCAATTTACAGAACAATCCCCTAGTTTTTAATAAAACATGAAGTAAATCATATTATTATGGAATCCTTCAAATTCCACTGTTTTTCATCCAAACTGTTTAAGGCTCCTTTGTTTGTGTAAAATTATAATTGAATTGTCTACTGAACTAAATTATATAATACATGATTTTTTAAACACTTAGAAAAATATATCTCAAATGTAATACAAATCACGAATCTATTGTTATCGCACATATTTCTAACCACATCTATACCTAATTAAAAAATAAGTAAGGCTTCCGGTTAATCTTTTCGTCCGTCATTAAGAGTGGGCCCACACGATAATTCGTCGCTAATCCACGATCCGAAAGCGTGGCCACGATCTCTTACGCCTGCAAATAAAGGAGAAAAGAAAAATAAAAAGAGAAAACCTTGTTTGTGGAGCAGCCCATCCAAAGCAGCCCGGATTGGATTAGTGACGAGGCAGCCCATCCAAAGCAGCTGCAGACCGGCCCAGATAGCAGCCGCAGCCCACCAGCGAGCCCACAGAGCGGAGGAGAAGCAGCCCACCAGCCCAGCACAGTACTGCGCAACACTGTAGCAACCGAACACGAATAAAGTTTGGACTCACGCCAAGCAGGAAAAAGAAGAGATCTTATTACTTAAAACATGTAGTCACCAATAAAATGAATTATTTACCGAAAAAATAAATTCTTTTTTAAAAATAAAAATAATCACATGTGTCTTTCTTTTTTTTTAGAAAGAGTAATCACCAACAAATTGAATCATGTTTACATTTGGATTTTTTTCGCTCATCAATTGCTCATTAGCCACAGGACACCTAATCACATCACTTTTTTTTTTCATTCATTGTATAATTTCTTCTATTATTTAGAGTGAAAGTTATTCTGCGATATACCACATTTTTTTCTTTCCTTCTGATTATTTAAGTGAGTGGTTATGCAATTGGAGTGCAGTGAGGTTGATCTGATAGCTAGCAAAAAATATTTCTTATATTATGGCTACTCTTTACAATATGAAAAAAAAGTGCTTATCAATATCGAGTACCAAAAAAAATAACAAAGTACTGCAATTGACTCATAATAATACATGACAAAAAAGTAAATATTTTTTGTGGTTTCAAAGTTTAGTATCCATGTCAGTGGATTTAGAGCAACAAATAATTATATCATGTTAGCGTCTTATTTGCACTACAAAGATTCGATTCGACTATAAAGACCTCAATGAACCTGGTGGTTTTATGCTCTCACACACTAATTACTATTTTTTCTTCCCCCAATGCAACGCATGGGCATTTTGCTAGTTATTTATATTTTAGACCGGGCCATATATTTTGTTGCCTTTTCCTTTTTATGGCCATACCGGTGAACTCTCTCAACCACATCTGCATCCTGCCAGCCTGCAAGTAGTAATACACACACATATGTTTCTTCTAGAAATTGTTATGAAACTATTATCTCCTGCCAGAGATAAATATAGGCTCATACCAAATATATGGAAACATATCCTAATAGGACTCTTCCTATTATAGGTATATATATTGAGAGAGATGGCTTGAGAGGTTGGTTGATGTATTCATACACATATATGAGAAAGCAATAAAACTGTGATGCCTCTCCCTATATCTGTGTTCATTATTCATCTATTGTGTGCATGAGATCGTCGTCTTCTACTCCGGATCAGCGAATAGGCCACTAGTTATTCAACACGTTATCAGCACGAGTTTGCTCCTTCCACTGATCTGGATAAGCGTTTTTACTAGATCAATTTATTTATGTACTAATCAGATTGATCTATTGTGTTTATGCATGTGTCTGCCGTCGGCCGAGACGATCGCCTCCGCATGTAGCCGCGCACCGCGGCAGCCCGGAGCAGCAAACCCGCCGGCGTCCTCACTGGAGCCCCCAAGCCGCTGACACATGCGCATGCACATGCGCAGATTGCAGCTGCAGCAGCCATATGGACCTATCCAATTTCAATTCACTAATGCGTTTGCATATGTATCGATACGTATCTAACCACGATTGATCTATCGTTTTGCATGTACGCCATCGGTCGATTTTCCTCCTGCATCGTGCGAGGCACCGCCACCAGGCGTCCACACGTCTCTCGTGCCGGCAACCGCGCGCCGCACGCCCACGCACGGAGATGTTGTGACCAGGCTGCTCGATCGCAAACTACACGTGCAAGCCGCACGAGGCCGACCAGCGTGTACGTACTGATCTCCATCAAATCAGACTAGCACACATGTATATGTGTGCGATCCGATCTGCATACACGCATATGGAGATCTTCCACGAGCCCGTCATCCTGCCAGTGCTGGTATACGCTATGCAGATGCATATGCGGACCGCTAACTTTACCCGGGTTAAACAAGATAAGTTTTTGTTTTCATCTATATTCTAATACTTTGCAGTAGCAAGAGTAAGAGTAATATGCTAGATCATGCCTCTAGTCGTTTTATTTTCTCGCGTGAATAGATGTATTTGTTCGGCCTTTGCGCCGACTCTTCTCTTGTTATATCGCCGACCACGAAGTTCGGCACCACGCGCCCGAATGCGCGTACCGTGCACACAAGAAAGTGCACATACATAATCCGTTAAATTGAACGCCGGAGTGTTGTCCCGAACGACGACACCTCACACTCGGTAACACACGACACCACCTAGAAGTTGTCGTCTATCTGGCTAACATAGTCGCTGATCTATAAATATATTAACACACTCGTCATCGCTGATCTTATGGATCAGCGCGCTTGGGACACTGTTGGTTGTGACTTGTATGTTAATAATCCGTCATATTGCTATCTGTATGAAGTAGATGGTAATAAATCCGAGTCATCGGCAGCTGCATGCGCCGCCGCCTGCACGTAGCGACATCCTGACGCCACCGCATGACGTCTTCCCATTTGTCAATGGTTGCCGAATCAATCCAGAGACTTTCCCTCGTTGATCCGCCATCTGAAACGCCGACTCGACGGTCTTTCGAGGCCATCCGCAACACAATTGACGGCCGCCGCTCATAGCGATGCCGAGGAGCTTACGCCCGCTTCCCCTCGCCGCCGGTATGCACGGCATGCCTCCCGCTCTACCGCACGCGGCCGGAACGAGGGTCGAAGCCGCCGTGAGCTCCCGCCGTCGATAGCCGTCCGCCATGCCGGCCTGTATGCCGAGCCGAGTTTCGTCGACACATAACATGGAGCTATGATTGTCGGACGCCGGTCACGGCCTGATGCCAACGAATGCCGATGTCGGTGCTACTAGATGTTGCACAGCCGCTCTGCCTCTGACTATGGCAACTTGCCAGTTGCCATAGTCGTCCATCTCTACCGTGGGCTCACTAGCACGTTTGCTATTGGTTCCATCCGTCATCTCCATTGAAGAATGGCAATTGGATCATACCTCACCCACTTCTTGTGGGAGAAGGTCGTAATAGCCCATTGGGCAACATATGAGATGGGCTGGCCAGGTTTTCAAGCTAGCCAGTATAAGGAGGTGGGCCAAGCAGAAATTGGCCTATTAAAAGGAGTCGGGCACGAACCGTGATTTTGGTCCGAAAATGGCATTTTATTTCAAAAGTCCTTGGTTTCCAAGGCATTATGCGGAACTCGGAAATTATGTGGAAAAGTCCTATGGGACATTAGAAACTACGGGGAATATACATTCGCCATTTATATTTTGAACCTTCATGAATTGGGTTTACGCCAAATAGAGAAGAATTAAGGATTTATACCTTAGTCCCGTATTTCTAAGTTTTTGCTTTAACTATTTAGTTAGTTTCTTGAATAACCATAATCAATCCTAGAAACATTGTTTTTAGGCACAAGAGCTTCCATGGACTTGTGAAACCTTTGTTTTAGCACCCCTTTTGGAAGCATCATATTTTATGGTTTATTTCCTGGCAATTGTTTGTTTGGGGTAATTGATTGTTCTGTGGGTTAGTAGTTCTGTAAATTACACATACCTTTAAATAGCAGAAAATCATGTTAATTGCTAGGATTGTAATAAAAGGTGTGTATAGAAAACCATTCTTTACTATTTTGTACTCGTTTTGTGCACTTTATTTACTAGAAGTAAACCGGTAGAAAGTTGCATAAAAGGACATCATGTAAGTAGTTGCATGTAGCAAATACATTTATTGGGCAAATGAGTAATAGAATTATTCATATATCTTCTCTTTGTCTAATTGTCGCCACATTTGTAGAAGGCACAATTATATATTCTCCGTATAGAATAAATGTATACACTCATCATGAAGAGACTATATTATTGACTTAGAGATATTTGTTAGTGCATGACTATCATAGAAGATAAGCTACAACTAATTTATATTAATTGTGTCCAAGTAGATACAATGTCATCAAATTTGCGAATATATAGACAAGAAGTCTATATGCCAATATGCCCTGCACCAAAATTATCTATCAAAAAAACTATGTACCTATGCAGTGTTTATAGTTAATTTGATTGATAATGTTATGTCCATCTTCCACGTATAAATGAATTTACAAATGAAGTATTGTTTTTATGGATGTATGCAAATTATTTTGAGTAAATTGGTCATTTGCATTTGAAGCAATTTTGGCCTAGATGCAACATGTTTAGTTGTTAGAATTGATACACAAGAAGCTGTATTTCTGTCAACATGTGCATTTGCACGCACATATATGATTTATACTATTAGTATGTTCATGAAGAACATGCATACTCAAAATTTGTGGAAGGAAAGTAATTTGGTGTATTTGAATTTGATGTTCAACTCAGGGAGAGATGAAAAGTAATGACAGTAATCTTGCATTCGTTCTTTTGAGATAGTATTTTACAATACACGAGTTACATTATAGTTTAGGTTAAGTTCAATATGAAGAACATGGTTAAGCCCATGTAGAGCATATTTATCTTTTGCTTTAGGCATAGAAGCTTTTGCATTAGATTACTGAATATTTTTTTTATACAGGTCAACTCACCTTACCTATATTGTTTTTTTTTTTACCTGTAGTAATTCTTTAACCTTTTGTGGAATAAAATTGTGAATTGTATGTCTAACATTGAATGTAAATATTTGTCTTGCCTGTTATTTGAAGTATTTTTGGTGAATGTATTCTTATTATCCACTAAGCCTCAATCAACCATGTAGGTTGGTAGTTCTAAGTGCATTGACGCCATATTGGCATACATGTAAAGTTGTTTACTTATGCACATGAACAATTAGAATATTTATGTTTAAGCATTGAAGCTTAAATATATCCACCTGCAACCACATTATTTCTTTTAGAAAAGTTGTACCATGAAGTTACAACAAATATGTGGGTTTCACGACAACTGTTTTGTAAGTTTTCTTATGATTGGCGTGAAAAGGGGGAGGAATATGTGTATTTTGCAAATTAATTCCAGAATATTTGCAATAAAGAAGCATAAGAAATTGTGGATATGTGGCAGACAAATTGATGTGTTATAGGTCAAATGCTAGAAGCAAAAATAGCCCAAACTATTAGCGAATCTTATTTGGGATAATTATGAATTATTGTCATACAACGAAGTGTGTTATTTATTGGCCATTGAAAATTGCATATTTATCAAGGAAGTATGAAATTGCATATAGCTATTTGAAAGCTATAGGTTTACTTGTAGTAAATAATATCCTAAATAATTAATGACCTTTTGGATTCGAATGATTCTGAATGATCAAATGACACCATATTTACTTTGGCGTAATGAATAAAAGTTAGACATGTCACCCAATTAATTTATTGGCATATTCAAGAAGAATAAATATTCTCGTAGAATAATGTTTGGGTGATTTGAAAAGTTCCATGATGGTTAAACTATGTTCATAGATTAATGTTTTAGTGTTATAGTTATGTTCTTGAAGACATCATGAAGTTATATAATACTAACACATCCATCTTATGATCATATCTATGTTGCATAAATATAAACATGAAGTTTATTGATCCAACTTAATTCAAGAATTGAATATAGTATGAGTAATTGGATCAAGTCTTGGGCAAATAAAAAAAGCTAGAAAATAGAGTAATTTTTTCGACTAGTGGATTTTTGTTTGGGCTTCATTGTTGCAGAATAATAACTCTCTATGAATTAGGATAACCTACAGTATCAGGGATGTGCAATTTTTCATGCCATTGCATTAATTTTTATGTTAGCTCACTGCATATAATATCTTTACCCCCTCTATTTTGTATAAGTGCGTGTTCAATGAATGAACATTTCCCTCATATATCACCACCATAGCATACATATATAGGCCTCCACATGAAGTTGGGGATATAAATGGACCGAATTCCATTAATCCAGTGCCTATGATAGGGGATTTTTGTGATATGCTATTAGATAAAGATCGAATATCGGCATCAGGGGGAGAAAAGCCCATGTGTTAAAGATGCCTTATATTTTCAAGAAGAAAAATATCTTTATAAGTAAGAATAACGCACAAGCCAAACTAGACTAGAAGGTTTAGTTTATTCTCCTGTAAGCCAGAAGCGGGAGCTTGCCAGATAATTATGAATTAAAGGAGTAATCAGAAGTTATGTTTACTTGTAGTAAATTTTCTGCTCACAGTGGTATACCCCAGGTTTTGAATAGTATATCCACAAATGCAGAGTGACATGTTAGTCAATGTTCTAAAATCTACGGGGACGCCTGCGGATTCTAAGATCTAACGACTATTGTCAATGTACCCATTAATAACTCCTTACAACTCATGTATAGTAATCACCATGAAGGTGAATTGCCTCATGAAGAGGTTCATCATGAAGATGAAAACCCAGAATTAAAGTGTGCACATCTATCTAATTCTGGGATGCGGAACAACCATACATCTTATGTTTGGGAAATGACTAAGATATGGTTTATAATGAATTAACCTCATGGAATGAGTATGTGGAGAAAAGAATAGTTGAGACAACATCGCCTCTATGATTGCTAATATTTCTCTAATGAGAATCCGGATCCGGAACCAAATTCCATGGCAGAGTTGCATAGTAGCACTCATATCGGGTCTATTGAAGAAAGCAATGAGGTTGAACCATAGTCGCTAAATAAGTTTATGTGAACATGGAAGTTCAGACTTAATAGGAAATGAAGTGGCGAAAAGCGACGGTTCATTTGGTCTTGGAAAAGACCGATATTCTCCTACTATGAATGTATTAAATTCCACTATATATATTGTCGGTGACATGGGACCGGGAGTATCATTACTAGAGGCTTGAGGCAGACACAATCGCCCACGTGGCCTGGCACCGTCAGGGGGCGTCGGGCCCGAGGGTGATGTGTTCGCCCTCCTCTTTACCAGGAGTATCATGACTTAGAGACTTGAGGCAGACACGATCACCCACGTGGCCTAACTCCCACGGGGGGGGGGGGTCGGGCCCGAGGGTGATACGGCCGCCCTTCTCTTTGTCTCCCCGAGGGGTCGGACTGCTCCCGTCTCGGCCCCGAGGGCCAAGGCGCCCCGACCCCTTGTGGGTTTTGCGCTGCGTATATGGGGTAGGTGAGCATGGCGGGGCTCACCTAACCGCATTTATTGCAGTTTTGACGAGCGTGTCACGCCGCATGTAACGCAGTGCAGTGCATTCATTTATCCGGTCTGTGACCAGTCACAGACCGGTCAGATCGCGGGTTAGGTGGCGACAGGCGATCTGACGCACGCCTCGCCCCATCCCGTCAGGACGAGGGCTTCTAGGCGCTCGTCCCCAGCTGGAGCTAGCGTGTTACCTTCCAGAGATGGCACGTTAGTCCTGGTCAAATATATGCCAGGCTTCATCCTAACCATTACAGGCAAGATATTGTGTGAAGAAGGGCGAACATGTAGATTGCTAAGCTGACACGTGGTGGACAAGAATAACCGACGTGACTGGTCTGACTCCGGTCATGTCGTCAGCAGACAGCCACGATTCCACGTCGCATCTGTTCCCGGCGAAAGTGGAGGTAGTTGTGGGCCGTCCCATCAGAAGGTGACTCGGACGGCAACTATACAAATCTCCGTCCATTTATGAAAAGGTGGGGGAAGTCCCCAGAAAAAGGAGGGAAATGGTGCATGTGGTATCCCCTTAAGATATAAAAGGAGGACCTTGCCCACTTAGATGGGGGGACTGGACTTTTCCAGATTGGGAACCCAGAACAAGGGAGAGGCTGGCTCATACTTTGTAGCTCCTTCATACACAGATCTCCCAAAACACAGGAGTAGGGTATTACGCTTCTCAGCGGCCCGAACCTGTATACATCGTCCGTGTCTTGTGTGTTTCCGGTCTCGCGAACCTTCCACATACAGAGAGCTTAGAGTCTCACCCTGAGTCCCCGGCCGAACTGGCAAAGGGGGGCCTGCGCGGTCTCCCGGTGAGGAGCCCCACGCTCCGTCATATATATATATATATATATATATATATATATATATATATATATATATATATATATATATATATATATATATATATATATATATATATATATATATATATATATATATATATATATATATATATATATATATATATATATATATATCGCTGGCAAAAGGCATGAATGAATAAATGATATGCAATTTATGAGTTATGAAAATCCATATGAAGTTTTCACTAGAAAGAAAACAATTTCGCAACATATATGTAAATCTCATACTAATTAGTGTCATGAAGCACACTATATTCTCATGAAGAGAATTGTAAGACTCGCAGAAGAGTTTATGATGACTCACGAAGAGTTTTTCTCCTAAAAGCGAGAATATTTCTCGTATCAGAGAAAATGACTTTCGGAAGAATAAGTTGATCCCTGTAGGACTATGCTAATGTATGAATTACCGGTTAATCTCCATATAACACCGATAACTCGTACTCCCATGAAGTGGACAGACCCGTTCAAACGAATGAATAGGAAAATCATATCCACTAGCATGCAAGCGGATCGGTATTTTTCTACATACTATGAAGGTGTAAGAATTTATATATCATGAAGATATACTTATTGATGGTATTTGGCAATCTTATTAATTCCCCTAATACCAAAATATAGACCGGTTTATGTCACTCTAAGTGGTTTAAGCTAATTGTTAAAGATTAGTGAAACAATCAAATTGATAATGATTGATAAATCCACTAAAAGAAAGTTGCATAATATTTAACCTCTTGTATTGAGCTAATTATTTTCTACATACCGCATATGTGTATCGTTGTAACTTATTTTCCCATAGTCCTCCGTAAGGATAAATTTTTGTTTGTATTGCACATTTGAATAAGTGGTTATACATATTGCTCCTATACGTTGATTTATTTCTCATGTTCATAGTAGAACTTATAAAATAAGTAAACGAAAGATTAAACATTGTGGTAATTTTATTATCATTGTTTTACATATTAATAAAAATGTGGTTTTGACATTGGAACATGAAAGTTTCAACGGATGTCTTATTGAGGGGGAGCATATATGCTAAAACATCGATTATCATACTTAAGACTTGGAAGTCTTATATTTGATTTACCAAGAATTAATCAAATTAATCATTGTTTTGATAATTTACGTTGAAAGTTACTACCACTATATTGTTGTGTTAATCCAAATTGATTAATATAATAAAGCATATAGATCATTAGCTATTTATGAAGAATAGTCGATCTTAAAGATTATGCGATCACGAAGATCGTGTGTTGTACTCTTTTTCCCTTAGTGAGTTTTTCCCTTAGTGAATATTTCTCACGCAAGGTTTTTAACAAGGCAATAAGTACAATATAACTAGCGTGTACGATATACTCTTTTCTCCTATCATTTTCTTCCACTAGGTTTTTGGATGGAGTTCTTAATGAGACATGTGTAGCGCGGTATTCGCCCAAGGGGGAGTGTTATGAAACTATTATCTCCTGCCAGAGATAAATATGGGCTCATACCAAATATATGGAAACATATCCTAATAGGACTCTTCCTATTATGGGTATATATTGAGAGAGAGGGTTTGAGAAGTTGGTTGATGTATTCATACACATATGAGAAAGCAATAAAGCTGTGATGCCTCTCCCTATATCTGTGTTCATTGTTCATCTATTGTGTGCATGAGATCGTCTTCTACTCCGGATCAGCGAATAAGCCCTAGTTATTCAACAGAAATCACCAGGGTCCTCTCAAAAGTTAAAATCATCGCATGGCGTTAATCCACACTGGACTTTTCTGGATTTTTTTTTTTTACTCACCAAAGAGACGTGTCAAATAATTAAAGAGGAACTAAGTACCAATCAGCTGACAATAAAGCTTTAGTTATATATAGAGAGATACGAAGGGTCACCTTTCTATGTTCTCAATCTATGTTCTCAAAGAGAGGTAAATTTCTAGAGATTATACCAGATTGACACGTGGCAAATTTTGGAGATGGTTAGCTAATTTTTTTCAGGCTGCCACATGGCCCAATAACATGCCACTGTCAGCACCCTGCAATCGGTATGTAAGATTAGTTTTTGGCTGTCCCAATATAGGATTTTTGGGGCTTTAATTTTAGCCCTCTGTTGAAGATGCTCTAAGTGACCCAAGTACAAGTATTGATAGGGAGGTTTAAAAGGAGATAAGCATGATGGGGCCCGACTGTCATCGAGGTATTAGGAAGAGATTAGGAGGGAGATTACTGGGCAAGATGGATTAAGGGGTGTGGGCCCACATGGTCCCATTTGTCAGGCTCTCTCTCTCTTCTTATCCCTCCCTTCTCTCGATTCTTCCTCTGCTCTATCTCGTTCCCCTTTCACACGCGTGCACGCCCGATCGGTGGTGGCTGGCGCGCGTCGGCGCGGGCGGTGGCCAGGCGACGGCGGCGCGGCCGTGCTCGGCTGAGCACCGGCCGGCTCGGCGACCGGGTGCGGCGGGGCGGCCGATGGCGGGGAAAGGAGAGGGCCGGCGGTGAGGTCCCACCGGACCGAGGCAAGGCGACGCTAGAAGGACGCCGCGAGTGATGCAGAATTGCAGACAGCGGTGAGGAACAAGGGTGGAAGCGGCGGCGTAGGAAGGAGGCTGCTGCAGGGTTGTCCAGCCGGCGGACGAGGGAAGGCGACATCCGGCGGTTCTTGGCCGGGCACAGAATACAGGGTATTGGAGGAAACCAAGAACAACAAAGAAAACGGCAAAGTTCATTTCATGAGTTAGATGGAAGCGCCTCACATCTCCAGAGACCTAACCATTTCTTATACTACACCATCAAGGGATACATAGAACTTCGCCTACTCAAGAGAACTATCTAAATAGGGAGACATAGCCGAGGCAGCCTTTGTACAGATCCTAAACACCAACCATTTCAACCAAGAGGGGACCTACATAGCTATCAACCAAACTCCCAACTCAAGCTGCAGGTGCCTTGCGGGTCTTCTTCGCGGCCGGCGACCGGACGGTCTTGGGCTTGGCCTTCGCCTTCGCCGCCGGAGACTTCTTGGGCTTGGCGACCACCTTCTTCTCCGGCGCCTTGCGCTTGGTGCCAGCGGCGGGGGCCTTCTTGGGTTTGGCAGCGGCGGCGTCCTTCTTGGGTTTGGCGGCGTCCTTCGCTGGCTTCGGCGCTGCTGCCTTGGGGGCGGGGGCGGCAGGCTTGGCCTTGGGCGAGTCCTTGGCGGCGTCGGAGAGCTTGTAGGAGGCCTTAACCTTGACGAGCTTGCCCTTGGAAGCGAACCCGCGCAGCTGGATGGAGAGCATCTTCTTGTAGTTGGCCGGCAGCGACGCCCCGTGCTTCTCCTCCATGTACTTGGCGATGGCGTGCGCGCTCGAGCCGGTCCTCTCCTTAAGCACCGTGATCGCCTCCTTGATCATCTGCGCACACACCGCCAAACATCAATCACCAATCACCCCCAAATCCCCCGATTCCATCCAATCAAATCGACCGAACCAAAAAAAATCGAACGAAACAAAGATTGATTGTTCACCTCGAAATAAGGCGGGTGGGAGGAGCCACCGGCGGCGGCGGAGGGCTTTGCCTTCTGCTTCTTCGGCGCCGACGCGGGCTTGGCAGCGCGGGAGGCGGGCTTGGCCATGGCAGGCATCGCAACTTCGCAAGCAGACCGCTCTGGAACTACCACTACTCTCTCTTGGGTGTGCTTTTGATTTCGAGACGAGAGCTGGATGGGTCCGTGGGGACTGTGTCGAGGCTTATTTATAGCCTGGAGGAGGACCGATCCGGTGGGATGGAAATGGCGCGCTATGATTGGCCGAGACGGGAGCGTCGCGGATCGTGATCCGTGGGAGGAGGGGTGGGAGAATAATGGCCGTCGGATGGGGATGCGCGCGGATTCGCGAGGTCCCCCGGTGTGCGCCGCCCAGAGCGGGAAATGTGATTTCTATCTGTCAACAAAAACGCAGGGGCACGGGTCGGTGGAACGCGTGCACGGTGGGCCGGTTGCACGGGGGTCTCGGCCGAGGTTGCCAAGAGCGCACCGCTGTTCCGTGGAACTGGTGCAGGAGAGACGGTGTGAGGCTGTAGGTGTTCGCGTGGTTTCTGGCCTTCGGTTTTCGGATCAGGATATGGGTGCAGTAGAATTTTTGGGTTTTTCAAATTGGAAAAAAGCGCGCGGGGTTCCACGTGGCCAGCGCCCCATCTCCTTCCAAATTCCGAGTTTGAGCTGGTTTTAAACTACTCCTCGTACAGTATGTAAGTTTCTAGTCAAATATACTTTATACTACATGGTTTTATCGATAATCATGGTTACCTATCAATTATTATCGGAAACCGATGAAATTTGAATAGATTATGCTATCGTTTTGATATTTTGATTTGACTAGCAAAAGTGCCTTTGTGTTGCAATAGGAAGTGTAAACACTAGAAAATTGAGGAAAAGTTGAGAAAGATTTACACTATATAATTAATTGAAATAAAAATTTCTTGAAAATATTTGGGTATTTTTTAAGTAGGCAGGTGTATAATTAAATTAGTTTACAAGTAAAGTGTGAAAAATAAAATAATATGGTTGGATCTAATTTTATCAAATTCTCCATGATTAATTACGCTCTTTGGAATTTTATTGGAATTTTCATATCTTAATTGTTAATTTTGATAATACAAACATCATTTCAGCATTTGTTTAACTAAAAATTTAAATAAAAATAATCCTTTCTCTGTGGGCCAATTTCAGCCCATTTTATTCTTCAGCCTGCAACCGAGCCAGCCCGCTTTCCTTCCTTCTCCTCTCCTCTGCCTCAGCCCGCGAGAAAGAGTTCGGCCCAATAGGAAGTCCAATTAGGCTCCCCCTACTCCTCTCGCTACCGTATGGGCCCCAACCAAAAGTCTAACGAAGTGTTTTGTTGGACCGGCCGGCCCACGTGCGGCCCAGCAATTATGCGGCCCGACGAGGAGGATGGCTCGACGTAGGATTGATCTGAGCCATTCGTTTTGATGGACGGCTCAGATCGGTTCCGAATCGATCAAAATCATCGGAGCCAAAAAAAAAAAACCTAACCCTTGTTCATTTTTCAACTCCCCTCACCTCACCTCAGATCGCCTCTCTCTCCCTACCACTGGCGCCCCTCCTCTCTCCCCCACCGACGGTGCTTCTCCGAGCCCCTTCCCACCGGCGCAGCCTCTCCACGCCCTTCTCCACGGTGGCGCCCCTCCCCTCTCCTTCCTCCCCCACCATCGGCTCCTTTCCTCCTTGTCAGGGTGCCACCGCCACCTACTTGCCGCCTCGTTCCACGCTAGGTCCGGCAAGTCGGCGGCTCCCCGGCGGCGCAGCAGTTTGGGATTGGCTCCTCCCTCTCCCTTCAGGCATCTCCCCGACACAGTGGCGGGTCAGCGACTTCCCGGCGCAACAGCGCCACGGCTGCTCCCCGGCGCAGCAGCGGCTCGGCTGATCCCAGTGCAATGGCGGGTCGAGAAGGTCCGTTGAGGAGAAGTGGCAGCCTCCTGTTCGCCCCTCCATCTCCTCTTATCATTTCTTGATATTTTGGATGATTTTGTGATGATTCCGATTTGGATTTGGATTGTGATTTTGTTTTTGGGTTGAATTGTGATTGTGATGATGTGGGATTTGGAGAGGAGGTGCGTGGGATGTTATGATCGGATGAAAAATCGGTGTGACAATTGGAAAGTTAAATTTTTTTTAAGTAGTTAAGATAAGATATAGAAAAAATGTTTGTGCATTGCAACGGCAGAGAGGGAGATGGAAGGAGAGGACCCTGGTAAGACGTGGATGCACCGGTAGGTAGGGATGGGATCTGTGGTTTCGTTCGGTAGCATTAGTCTGTATTTTTTTTTGTCGCACTTTGAATATATGATGACGAGCATATGAATATATGATGAAAGTAGACAGACCATCAAGCCAATCGTGACCATTGGATTGGACATGGACAAAATAAAGTAAGGATAAGCGGGTAAAAACCTTGCATGTTTTTTTTAATAATGGAATATAGCATCCCAGCCTTTGCTCAAAACAAGCTACAGCCAATTATTATAAAGTAGCACTCAAAGAAAAAGTGTAGTTCAAATTAAAAAGAACACACCAAACAAAAGCAAAGAAAACGTAGCCAAAATAAGGAGAACATATTTATTCAAGTCTATTTGTGAACCTCCATCCATAATTGGCAAAAAGTTACATAACCATCGACTCCAACTTGCGACATGCAACCTTTAGAGTCTCCCTATCATCATCACACCTTTGTTGCTGTGCCCAAAACCGGAGCCAGCGTGTTGCCCTGGAAATTACCAGCATATAGGAAATAGATAATGATTTGTGAAAAACTATATCATTTCTCCTCAACCATAGAGCCCAGCAAATGGCAGAAGCTCCAACAAGTATCAGTTTACTCTTTTTCTTGTCAAACCCCAAAGCCACTCATCAAAAATATGAGATATACTAGTTGGAAAGTTAAAACCAAAAGAAAACTGAACTGCTCTCCATATGAACTTTGCGTAATGACAATCCATAAAGAGATGTTGAATAGACTCATTTTTCATACAAAAGCAGCACCTCAAACTGCCATTCCAATTCCGTCTCGCCAAATTATCCTTGGTTAATACAACCCCCTTAAGCAATTATCACATAAAGATGTTAATCTTAAGCGGCATCTTAAGCTTCCAAATTGTAACATACCCAAATTCTAGACCTTAAGAATTTATTGTTAAAAAAAATAGTTGGAAGCTAACTTTTCTATTTTTTGAGAGCCAAAAATTTCCATTTTTTTTAACTTAGGTGTGGTCAACCCAACTTGTACTGAAATAAAATTTGAGAACAAATTAAAACCTTTTCATCTTTAACCTATAACGTAGATGCAAGCACAAGTGTAAGCATGCATGCTTGCATAAGACATGTTTTGACTTGAGTCTTCTTTGTGCATTTGGATCTTTGGTTGGCATTGCATATTAGGACTCATGAGCATAAATAGAAGATAAAGTTTCACTAAGCAAACCTATAACCACACTTGAGCAATATTTGTAAAGATATGAGAATGAGGTTAAATAGTATCACCATAGGTCAAGAGTAGTCAAAATAAATTTCTTACAACTATTTAGATGCATCTAAGATTTGGAAATATTCATATAAAGAAAAGACCTTGCTAATTATCTAAAATAATTCGTGCAAGATAAAATTATGGGAAAATTCATGTAGGCTCTACTTAATACATGCAACTCACTGTAATTTTGGTATAATTTAATAACTAAATTTGACACCTAAAACAAATTAGTCAAACCAGTCAAACCAGTCAAACAGTAGGTTAATACATGTAACTCACTGTAATTTTGGTATAATTTAATAACTAAATTTGATACCTAAAACAAATCAGTCAAACCAGTCAAACAGTAGGTTAATTATAATCCTTAATCGGCTAAAAACCTACCCTCAATAAATGTGCATTAAACTGCATGGAAGTGTATAGGGAAAATAATTTATTCAAATATTAGGTTAATTATTATGAATAAATATAAGTTTTCCAGAATTTATCTTTCCTGTTTAGGTCTCCTGAAAATTCAAACTAGTTTCCAAAGAACCCATATTCCTCTAATTTCTGTGAACAATATATCTATAATTTTTTAGTGCAACCAAAGAAAATGGAATCTAGGTATCTTCATCTATCTTCAGAAAAATCCACACTAAATTATTCTACCTACAAATTAAATAATTGAATTACTAAAGTGGGAGAGAGAAATAATCCTGAAAATCATCCAAACCTTCTGTTCACCCACGTTTCTGCCCAACCCTCTCACCCTAGCCTAGTTTGCCACGACCTGGACCCACTTGGCCCAACCCTCTCATCCTAGCCTAGTTTGCCACGACCTGGACCCACTTGGCAGCCACTCTGGCTCGTCCTCACCCTGTGCAAATCCTCCAACTGACCAGAGACAGCCGAGAGAGAGATCGGCGCCGGCTGTGTACGACGCGTGGCCTAGACGTGGCAACGCCGAGCCGAGCCTCCTTCTCTTCCCAGCCACATCGCCCATCCTCACACCTCACTCCAGTGTCGACCAAACCGAGAGAACAAGCTCTAGCTGCTTTCCTCGCCTTCGATCTCACCGCCGGCCGTGATGAAGACGACGCTCGTCCTCGCCGACGAGTCTTCGCCAACCCTATCTCTTCCACGTTCCATACTCACCTCACCATACCGAAGATTTCTCCTTTAGATTTCATCCTCTCTCATGCAGCGGATCGACGGGAACGCCGACGTGCCCACAAGAGCTTCAGAGCGCGCTCCAAGCGTCGCTGTGGTGGCATCGTCGCCGTCGCCATCGATCTGGACCAAGCCGGGCCAGGCCATCGTGCCATCGTCTTCGCCTCGTACTCCTCTCCATTTCCCCTCAAGAAACACGAAGAATGGTGTTACGAGTGTGGAGATCGGCCACCGTCTTCTCCACCTCCGGTTGCCGTCGCCATTGTCGTTTCCGCCTCCTCCGGTGAGCCATTGTTCGATTACTCGCGCACACACCATCTCTCTGGCCTCACTAACCTCATGGACACATTTGCACGATAGTTCTTGGTGCCGATTGAGCCGTCGCCGTTCACCCGGGAGGTTCTTGCCGTCGCCAAGCCGTTCTGCAAGCCACCGCTGCCGCCAAGACCACGACAACCTTCTCTAGACTCTGTTGGAATTAATGAATGGGCCTTAGCCCACTCGAAGATTAATTCTTTGGAAAATCACAAAAGCCCACCTCATGGGATGGCATGCATGTGGAGTTTAGTACCACCTTGCTTATTCTAGGAGAGGGGGACCTCCTTAAAAGGGAGGATGCCCTCCTAGTCACTTGAAGCATGTGTGGTGGAGAGAAGAGGGGAAACACACGCGCGCGCTCGCTCGCCTCGCCGGGCCGGGCCGGGCCGGGCCGGGCCGGCGGCGCGCGTGCACGACGTACGCGTCGAATGGTCCGAAAAATTGGCTCCTCACCCTTGCGCAGATGTAGCCTCCTTTTGCAGTTTTGTTTTGCTGCAAATTCGGATTTGTTTTTGTTTTGGAAACGTTCCGAAAAATCCGGTGCGTGCAAACGGCATGGAGTCCGGATAAGTTACGCGCGACTTATCCGGTTCGGTTACGCGCAGTAGAGATCGTGCGGGCGCCCTGATCAAGCGACCCTTCTCTATATAAACCGACCCGCCGTCTTCACGCAGTACATGCGAAATCAATCTAGGGTTTGCCTCCTACTCTGTACTGCGCCGTCGCTCTTAGACTACTCCATCCCGCTCGCCGGCGTGCACCAGCGATCGGGAGAGCAGGTCTCCGGAACCTCTGCCTTTGACGTCCTGCACCGGGAGAAGGTGGCAATAAGGTTTTTGGGAAGCGCTTCGCGCGACTGCTCCCTGTTCGTTCGCGACGGCTCGCCTTCCTCTTCGCTCGCGTGTTTCGTGCCTTCGTAGACACCTGCGAAAAGTTTCGACCAAGCAGCCGGTCTTTTCGTCACCTCGGTACGTGTTCAATATGTTGCGCATATTTGATCTGTTCATGTTATACTGTGTAGTTTACATGTGTAGATCTAATGATGCGTTCATGCTAGTTTTCATCTGTAATGTCATGATTTATTTATGGAATAAATTAAATCATTATATGCCCATAATCTCAACAATCCAAAAACCTTATTATAGGCACTGTGATTTTACTATGGCTGGTTTTGCCGATGCACTGAGGCCGGATAAATTCACCGGTGTGCATTTTAAGAGATGGCAGATCAGGGTCACTCTGTGGCTGACAGCTATGAAATGCTTCTGGGTGAGTACTGGCAAACCTGAAGGAGTTCTTACTGCTGAACAGCAGAAGCAATTCGAGGAAGCCACTACTCTCTTTGTGGGATGCATTCTTAGCGTTCTTGGCGATCGTCTGGTCGAGGTGTATATGCATATGACCGACGCTAAGGAGTTGTGGGATGCACTGAATACTAAATTCGGTGCTACTGATGCTAGCAATGATCTGTATATCATGGAGCAGTTTCATGACTACAAGATGGCTGACAACCGTTCTGTAGTCGAACAGGCTCATGAGATACAAACCATGGCTAAGGAACTCGAACTCCTTAAGTGTGTCTTACCCGACAAATTTGTGGCTGGGTGCATTATTGCGAAACTACCTCCATCTTGGAGAAGTTTCGGTACTGCACTCAAACACAAGAGACAGGAATACTCCGTTGAGGGGTTGATAGCGTCTCTTGATGTTGAGGAGAAAGCTCGGGAAAAAGATGCCGCGTCTAAGGGCGATGGTGGGCAGTCCAGCGCCAATGTTGTGCACAAGGCCCAGAACAAGAGCAAGGGGAAATACAAAGCTCAGCAGACCACCAACTTCAAGAAGCAGAAGAAGAACAACAACAATCCTAATCAGGATGAGAGGACTTGCTTTGTGTGTGGCCAAATTGGTCATCTGGCTAGGAAGTGTCCACAGCGCAAGGGGATGAAGGCACCTGCAGGGCAGACTTCTAAGTCTGCTAATGTGACCATTGGCAACACTGGAGATGGAAGCGGGTATGGTAATTTACCTACTGTTTTTTCAGTTAATCAATCTACTAATTGGTGGGTTGATACTGGGGCCAATGTACATGTTTGTGCTGACATCTCATTGTTTTCTTCTTATCAGGTCGCACGGGGTTCCACCGTCCTAATGGGAAATGGGTCACATGCTTCTGTTCATGGTGTTGGCACGGTAGATCTGAAGTTTACTTCGGGAAAGATCGTGCAGCTGAAGAACGTGCAGCATGTCCCTTCTATCGACAGGAATCTTGTTAGTGGCTCCCGTCTGACTAGAGACGGATTTAAGTTGGTTTTTGAGTCTAATAAAGTAGTCGTGTCTAAACATGGATATTTTATTGGTAAAGGTTATGAGTGCGGAGGCCTGTTCCGCTTTTCCCTTTCTGATTTCTGCAATAAGTCTGTGAACCATATTTGTGGCAGTGTGGATGATGAGGCTAATGTTTGGCATTCACGTTTATGTCATATTAATTTTGGCTTGATGTCTCGGCTTTCCAGCATGTGTTTAATTCCTAAGTTTTCCATTGTCAAAGGTTCTAAGTGCCATAGTTGTGTGCAATCGAAGCAACCTCGCAAGCCTCACAAGGCTGCCGAGGAGAGAAACTTGGCACCACTAGAACTCCTACATTCAGATCTTTGTGAAATGAATGGGGTGTTGACGAAGGGTGGAAAACGATATTTCATGACATTCATTGATGATGCTACTAGATTTTGCTATGTGTACTTGTTGAAAACGAAAGACGAGGCTCTAGACTATTTTAAAATTTATAAGGCAGAAGTTGAAAATCAACTTGACAGAAAGATAAAAAGGCTTAGGTCTGATCGTGGTGGAGAGTTTTTCTCGAACGAGTTTGACTTATTCTGTGAGGAACATGGCATCATACATGAGAGGACGCCTCCCTATTCTCCCGAGTCTAATGGGATTGCTGAAAGGAAGAACCGCACACTGACTGACTTGGTGAATGCCATGTTGGACACCGCGGGACTGCCTAAGGCATGGTGGGGGGAGGCATTGTTGACCTCAAATCATGTGTTAAACAGAGTTCCTAACAGAAATAAGGACAAAACACCATATGAGATATGGATTGGTAGAAAACCATCACTTTCTTATTTGCGCATATGGGGGTGCTTGGCGAAAGTCAATGTACCAATAACGAAGAAACGCAAACTTGGACCTAAGACTGTGGACTGTGTCTTTCTGGGATATGCTCATCATAGCATTGCCTATAGATTTTTAATAGTTAAATCCGAGGTACTGGACATGCATGTTGGTACAATTATAGAGTCTCGTGATGCTACCTTCTTTGAGAGCTTTTTCCCAATGAAGGATACACATAGTGGTTCGAACCAACCCTCTGAAATAATTCCCAGTTCAATCACACCACCAGAACAAACTGAACATACACATGAACTTGTCTCTGAGGAGGATGTCAGTGAAGCTCCTCGAAGGAGTAAGAGACAAAGGACGGCTAAGTCTTTTGGTGATGATTTCACTGTGTACCTCGTGGATGACACTCCTAAGTCAATTTCAGAAGCATATGCATCTCCTGATGCAGACTACTGGAAGGAGGCTGTCCGTAGTGAAATGGATTCCATTATCGCTAACGGGACTTGGGAGGTGACAGAGCGACCCTATGGGTGTAAACCTGTGGGGTGCAAGTGGGTGTTCAAGAAGAAGCTTAGGCCTGACGGTACTATTGAAAAGTACAAGGCTCGGCTTGTTGCTAAGGGCTATACTCAGAAAGAAGGCGAAGATTTCTTTGACACTTACTCACCTGTTGCTAGATTGACCACAATTCGTGTGCTACTTTCCCTAGCAGCCTCACATGGTCTTCTCGTTCATCAAATGGACGTTAAGACAGCTTTTCTTAATGGAGAGCTGGATGAGGAGATCTATATGGATCAACCTGATGGGTTTGTAGTTGAAGGTCAAGAAGGCAAAGTGTGCAAATTGTTGAAGTCTTTGTATGGTCTGAAACAAGCTCCTAAGCAATGGCATGAGAAATTTGACAAAACATTGATATCTGCAGGCTTTGCAGTTAATGAGGCAGATAAATGTGTGTACTATCGCCATGGTGGGGGTGAGGGAGTTATTTTGTGCTTGTATGTTGACGACATACTGATATTTGGAACAAACCTTGAGGTGATAAATGAGGTTAAATCATTCTTGTCTAAAAATTTTGATATGAAGGATTTGGGAGTAGCTGATGTTATCTTAAACATTAAGCTAATTAGAGGTGAGAATGAGATTACACTCTTGCAGTCCCATTATGTGGAAAAGATCTTGAATCGCTTTGGCTACATTGATAGTAAGCCTTCTCCAACACCTTATGATCCTAGCTTGTTGCTTCGCAAGAACAAGAGAATTGCTAGGAATCAACTGGAATACTCCCAAATCATTGGCTCGTTGATGTACCTGGCTAGTGCAACTAGGCCTGATATCTCCTTTGCTGTGAGCAAGTTGAGCCGATTTACCTCTAATCCGGGAGATGATCACTGGCGTGCGCTTGAGCGAGTAATGCGCTATCTGAAAGGTACTGTGGAATTGGGGCTTCACTATACTGGGTATCCTGCGGTACTGGAGGGTTATAGTGATTCTAACTGGATCTCTGATGTGGATGAGATCAAAGCCACTAGTGGATATGTTTTCACACTGGGTGGTGGTGCTGTTTCATGGAGGTCTTGCAAACAGACCATTTTGACGAGGTCAACCATGGAAGCAGAGCTAACGGCACTGGATACTGCTACAGTTGAGGCAGAATGGCTGCGTGATCTATTAATGGATCTGCCTGTTGTTGAAAAACCGGTGCCGGCTATCCTTATGAACTGTGACAATCAAACGGTAATTGTCAAAGTGAATAGTTCTAAGGACAATATGAAATCGTCTAGACATGTGAAAAGACGATTGAAGTCTGTCAGGAAATTAAGAAACTCCGGAGTTATAACGTTGGATTACATCCAAACAGCGAGAAACCTGGCAGATCCCTTCACGAAGGGACTATCACGAAATGTGATAGACAATGCATCGAAGGAGATGGGTTTGAGACCCATGTGAGTTATACTATGGTGGTAACCCAGTCTATGTGATCGGAGATCCCGTGAATTAGATCCTGGGAAGAACAAACCATTAATAAACTAGAGGAGAGTACCAATATATATACCCTCTCCAAGTGAAGATGCATATACTCTCGTGAGCTGCAAGGCAGGTTGGCTATGCCTTAATGAGTTCTGTTGGCTTTAATTAGCAAAGATGTTGTCCTGCAGAGCATTCTTGAAAGAACTCACCTTTGTGAGCTTGACTGTTGGTCGCAGTCTATGAAGATTTTGGGTGAATCTTCTAGGAAGCTTACTAAAGACCTAGGAGTATGACTTATACGCTCCACCCGAGGGGTAGTCTACAGACGGTCTAGTACCAGATAAGACTTTGAGTGAAACTTGCTTGCACAAGACTTGCAATTCAAGGCGTAGTCCATTGTTCAAGTTGTGAGTAAGTGTAGCTTGGAGTTCTAGGTGGATGTTCAACCTTAATTGGTCTCCATCAAACTGCTGGTATATAAACAGTACATTGGAAAAGGCAAATCTCAGTGGGATTTTGAGATTTGGTGGGGGATTGTTGGAATTAATGAATGGGCCTTAGCCCACTCGAAGATTAATTCTTTGGAAAATCACAAAAGCCCACCTCATGGGATGGCATGCATGTGGAGTTTAGTACCACCTTGCTTATTCTAGGAGAGGGGGACCTCCTTAAAAGGGAGGATGCCCTCCTAGTCACTTGAAGCATGTGTGGTGGAGAGAAGAGGGGAAACACACGCGCGCGCTCGCTCGCCTCGCCTGGCCGGGCCGGGCCCGGGCCGGGCCGGGCAGGCGGCGCGCGTGCACGACGTACGCGTCGAATGGTCCGAAAAATTGGCTCCTCACCCTTGCGCAGATGCAGCCTCCTTTTGCAGTTTTGTTTTGCTGCAAATTCGGATTCGTTTTTGTTTTGGAAACGTTCTGAAAAATCCGGTGCGTGCAAACGGCATGGAGTCCGGATAAGTTACGCGCGACTTATCCGGTTCGGTTACGCGCAGTAGAGATCGTGCGGGCGCCCTGATCAAGCGACCCTTCTCTATATAAACCGACCCGCCGTCTTCACGCAGTACATGCAAAATCAATCAGGGTTTGCCTCCTACTCTGTACTGCGCCGTCGCTCGTAGACTACTCCATCCCGCTCGCCGGCGTGCACCAGCGATCGGGAGAGCAGGTCTCCGGAACCTCTGCCTTTGACGTCCTGCACCGGGAGAAGGCGGCAATAAGGTTTTTGGGAAGCGCTTCGCGCGACTGCTCCCTGTTCGTTCGCGACGGCTCGCCTTCCTCTTCGCTCGCGTGTTTCGTGCCTTCGTAGACACCTGCGAAAAGTTTCGACCAAGCAGCCGGTCTTTTCGTCACCTCGGTACGTGTTCAATATGTTGCGCATATTTGATCTGTTCATGTTATACTGTGTAGTTTACATGTGTAGATCTAATGATGCGTTCATGCTAGTTTTCATCTGTAATGTCATGATTTATTTATGGAATAAATTAAATCATTATATGCCCATAATCTCAACAGACTCATGGTGAGCATTCTTGAGGCTTTAGTGTCGCATGCATGCACTATGTTCATCTAGATCCGCCCCCTAAAGTCACATGCACCACCACCCGAAACCATCTTTCGCTCGGACCCGCCGCCGGCGCTACTCCGATGACCACTAATGGAATCATGAGATAGTTCTCTTCATTTTATCTTTTTACCTCAACCCCAAACGAGCCACCAATCGCCTCCGGTGAACCCGAGATTGAGCTCAGCCATGGCTGCTCTGCCTCTGTAGAAGACGAGGACCTTATTTCGAGAATTTAAACAACTATAAGGTTTATTGTGCAATATTTCCACTCAATGACATATGGGCCTAGGACTGCGGGTTGATTCTTAAAAACTGTAAGGGTCTTTCTGCATATTCGCAAATCACTGGCAGTGGACCCCCTGGAGATAAAATCTGAGACTATACAAGAGAGATACCTAGAATTTGTAAAATCCATATAAAATCAAATATAGCTTATTTTGAGATGATTCAAATTTCTGTGAACTCACTAGATTATGAACTTTAAAGTTATGAAATAAAAACTTGCACTCACAGTACAAATTTAGCCTCTAAAATTCATCTAAGATAAATCATACATAAAGCATATACAAAATTATAAAATGCATAAAAAATTCATTTCAACTCATTTTAGAGCAAACTTAGTTTCTACAGATCCATCAATATGTTCTCTAAAAACAAAGTGAAATAAAACATATACACACTTTACATCAAATACCTCTAAAACTATTACCTTTAAAATGACTAGTTTTAGATTAGCTGAACTTTAGAAGTTTATATAAAATTCATCTTAGATCCTTTTTGAGTAAACTCAGGTTCTATAGGATCATAGAGTTATGCACTTCAATGTTATAAAATAAAAAGACATACTTACAGTATAACAAAAACCCCTAAACATTTGTGTAAGGAATAAGCAACATAGAGCATACCTTAATTTGTAAAATTTGTAGAAAATTCATCTTTAGCCCAAATGGAGTGAACCTAGTTTCTATAGAACCAGAAAATAGTGGGCTTCAACATAGTAAAATAAAATGTGGCACCTTTTGTACAGATTATAGATCTAATCTTTAAATAGATAACCTAGAAGTTAATCACCTAGTAATGGTTAAGCAAAATATATGTGTAGAGGTATTTAAAATGCACTCTAGCTATGAATAAACCAACACAAAACTTGTTGGACCGGAGAAAACATAATGTCGAAACATGAATTCGGCAATAATAAAACGGGGTAGCGCACGAGACCTAAAAGTGGATGGATGTGGAGACAAAGGATTTAGACAGGTTCAGGCCCTCTCAATGAGAGGTAATACCCTACTCCTGTTTGGGGATTTGAATCCGCCGAGTATGTATTGATCTGACGATCAGGTTGTCTCATGCCCCTAGAGGGGGCTCCCTGCCCGCCTTATATAGGTTGGGGGGCAGGGTTACAAGATAGAAACCTTAACCAATACGGTATCGGTTTCCTAAATCTAGTTTACAATCTTATCAAACCAGGACTTTAGGCCGTTTCATAATATACAGGGAAACGTAATACCCAAGTCATGATCTGTTACATATTTTATATATATAAGTTATCCTCTATAACTAGTCGGATAACCATGCCATGTGGGTATGGGGTACCCATAATCTCCACACATAAGTTCCATCCCTAACCACTAAAAATTGGCACACTTAGCTCATATATCAATTTCTAGGTTGATATGTTAAGTCACTAACATAGAACACTCCCTAGTTTATAAAATATGTAGTAGAGTAATATAAACTCTAAAATTTTGAACTAAGATTAAATTGGTTAGCTAAATTATTCATTTTTTATGCATCTCTAGCAAATAGAACATGTTCTGGACATAGAACTTCTAAAGCCAATTATTCGTAGAGACTATATGCCTAGAACACGTTATAACTTGTAAAATACATAAAGAATTTATATTAACTCCAAAAATTGTGAAACCAAATGTGTTAGTCTTAGAAAACACTCCCCTACACCTCTGTGAAGTCGAACTTAATAAACATCACTTTATAAAAATATTTTATAACACTACTTAGGTGATACTACTTTATTCCGAGCAAACTTTTAAAATTCATAACTCCAAAATAAAAAGAGATAAAATAGAAATTCTTTCACCTAAATTCATATTAAACCAGTACCTATTCACTGTGCACAAATCATGCATTTTAGAGCATTTTGGATTTTTCGCAAATTTCGGTGTTTAATTGCATAACGTGTACTTTGTATAGATGATTGCTTAAACGGTGAAGAAGTGAATTAGGTGCTGACATTTTCCAGTTGCAAGGCAAGTCCCACCTCCCTCTCTTTGATCACTTTGAACCTATGTTTTGGAGGTTATTGAACATGTTTACAAATCTTGCATGTCGATTGTACACTAATAAATTAAAATTTTGTTAAACTTGTTAGACATACTCCTATTACTTGCATTATCACCCTAACCCCACATATATCCATATCCCACATTCCTAACCTTAGGAACAATATGACTATGCCACTTTATATATGAGTTTAGATGTCACTAGATTGCTATAATGCTTAGCCATGCTTAGAAATGGTCTTCCTTGTCATTATAGGCTCATTACAAACATGAAAATTGATTTTGAAATAATCTGGACAAAACTTTAATACTTGTGATTTTGATAAATAAAATGATGGAAAACATGGATTTTAGGTTTGGGCCTCAATTGGTGCACATATGGTGATTAGTTGTGTACCGATAGGGGGAGAGTGCGCCCAAATCGACCTAAGGACTTCACTCAATGTCTGTTCATTATGTCTACCGTACATCCACATGTGTCTTTATAGGGGGATCTTGGCCAATTAAGTTAAGCACTTGTCTAACTTTGCATTCAGGAGGCCGTTGTAGTATAGGTAGGGGCTACGAATGTACTGTAGGCTATCTAGAGGAACTACCCATGTGTGTGTTGAACCTTAGGACGATTGTACTATTCCTAAGTGTGTGATTTCCGTGAGGGGACGAGTGTATGTTCCGCCTCACGGCATGGGCGTCTAAGTGTGTCCAATACAACGATATTGTGCCACGTGGTGGGTTCCCGTTGTGTCCGCTACCACGGCGTTAAGTTTAAGGCGTGGGTCCGCCACTTAACGGTTCTAGGTCATATATCGAGTATGATCTAGGATGGAGAAACACGTATCGTGCTCATGCAAGGTTAGACAATACTTAATGTAAAAGCCTCGTTGTGACCTCTAGACCGTACTCAATGTGTAGAGTATGGTGGTATTGACGGGTACCGGACAAACTAGAGTGATTCACATCATGTGGGTAAAGCTGTACAAACTCTGCAGAGTTATAAAAACTAATCGATTAGCCGTGCTCGCGGTTATGAGCGGCATGTGGATATGTGTTGAGTATAGACTTGTGTTTATTCTTCTAAATGCTGAATTTACTTTTAAATTATATTGAGATTTGAGAATGATCTCCTTGCTGCCATGGAGGGCAATGAGGTGTATATTTATACATGATTAATGACTACTTTGATGTCCAATATGTCAAGTACTAGCTTGCTGAAATTTATTTGAAAACAAATCTGATTTGGAAATGTTTTATGCAAACAAAACTTGCTTTATGCTAAAAAGAACCATATTATGCCTTCCTTGATTATATGCCTTGCAAGTAGGGTGTTAGGCTTGTCTTGGTGCTTGCCAGTACATTATTTCTAATAATGTACAGACTCTTACTGTTGAATTAATCTTTTGCTTGCAGGTTTTAGATTCAGTCTTTGAGTGATGCGGGTAATCGTCTGCTTCTTCTAGGACTTGAACTTAATGGGGTAAACCCCTAGTCGGTGTGCTTGTGGATTGGGTAGACAAGCTTTCCGCTGTTCTATATAGTTATTTGGCCAGTGGGCCTATGTATCTCTAAAGTAGTTGTAAATTTTAATCGCTTTCATCTTATTTGTATTTGCTATGTATGTCCATGCTTAAGATGAAAGTGTGAATCTAGTGCACATCCTAGGAACTAGATTCACATGAGTATGAGTTAAGAATAGTTGAGATGTTGTAGATATTTAGCTATTTTTGTCAAGTCTCCTGAATGTGTAACACATCTGGTCGCCGCCTTCGAGTGGTTTGACGGGCACATCTCAGGCTGAAGTTGACTGGCAGGCTAAAGGCCCAGCAATATCTCCAATATTCTTCTCTCGAGGTGTCGGATATTTCATTATGTTTGTTTGATGACTTAAATTATTCACTTCATATCTCAAATATAATGGGAGGTCCGGAGAGCCTATGACACAAATACACTTATTCCTCTCAACATAACCATTGTTAATTAAAGCTAGATACATTAACCTTACTGAGAACCTATCATTCTGATAATAATTCCATCTAAAACAATCAGAAGAAATATTTAATTAAATATGTACAATAGAAGCACACAATTCATGCCAATATACAAGATTCTGACCAACTAAAGTTCTTCTAAAAGAAACATTAAGCGGAACAGATCCCATAACAGTGGCAATAGAGGCTCATTCCCTTCTGACTATAGCATATAAAGATAGATATTTATCTTTGAAAGCTAAGTTACCTAGCCATTTATCTTCCCAAAATCTTATTTGTTCCCCATCATTCACGATCGAAGACCCCATATCTAAGAAAGTACTTTTTACTTTCATGAGCCCTGACCAAAAATGGGAATCACCTTGTTTCTGGTTAACTTGGGTTATAGACTTATTATAAAGATACTTCCTCTTCAATAAGTCCTGCCAAACCCCTTCCTCATTTATTAGCTTATACAACCACTTACTCAAAAGACATTTATTTTGTACTTCCAGATTATGAATCCCAAGGCCCCCCTGATCCTTAGGTTGGCAAATAATATCCCATTTAGTGAGTCTGTACTTTTTCTTATGATCATCCCCTTGCCAAAAAACTGTGATCTATAATAATCAATTTTTTGAAGACCCCTTTCGGTATCTCAAAGAAAGATATCATAAACATAGCTAAACTTGAAAGTACAGAATTAATCAAGACCAACCTTCCCCCAACAGATAAATGTTTCCCTTTCCATTTACTAAGCTTTTTCTCAATTCTTTCTTCGATCAGTTTCCAATCTTTATTAGAAAGTTTCCTAAAATGCATTGGAATTCCTAAATATTTAACAGGAAAAGAACCTATCTTACAACCAAAGATATTAGAATATTGATCATAACACTCCTTTGCCTGACCGAAACAAAATAATCCACTTTTATGAAAATTTATTTTTAAGCCAGAAAGCTTTTCGAAAACTAATAAAATCAATTTCAGATTCTTTGCCTGTTGTAAATCATGTTCCAAAAAAATAATGGTATCATCTGCATATTGCAATATAGACAAACCATCATCCACAAGTGAGGAAAAACCTTGCATGTATAGTACATTTGGTAAAAACCTTGCATGGAGGGTTGCCTATTGACTCGTGTGCTATGTTGCGGTGACCACTATTTTTATTTCAATATATAGAAATATTGAAAGTGCATCTAGGACCCCTCATTTATTTTGGTGTTAATGACAACACAATTAGAGGGTCACTAATACTCTTTGTTGAGATGGATGCAAGGATAAAAAGGAGTGGAACTTGAGTTTAAAAGTTTTGCGGCATCTTTTGTGGTAATTGTCTTCTAATCCATGTATATCTTGTGCTCTTGAGTATTAGGATGCCGTACTATTAAGAGGGATACCACATGCATATAATTGGTAGAACACTAGTGCTCAAAATCCTGTATTTGAAGTGTTCCTGTTTTTCTCCAGTCGGACTATCCGATCTTGATCAGACTATCCGATGCTTAGACTATCCGAAATTTCACAGAACTTTGCTCTCTGTCCTTGGTCTGAGTGTTGGCAAAAATATCGGACTATCCGATATGAGGTCGGATTGTCCGATACATTGGACTGTCTGAAATTTCTCAGAACGTCACTCTGTCTTGAATTGCTTTTTATCTCTCTTAAGTGTTTTTCAGATCAGACTATCCGATGTGATCAGAGTATCCGATGATACAGAGACTCCGAAATTTAATGGAACTTGAGTCTATGTGAGGATGAAGTTCTTGCCTCAAAAATTATCGGACTGTCCGACATGACTTCGGACTTTCCGACATGTCAGACAGTCCGAAATTCTTCAGAAATTTGTCCTCTGTCTCTAGGTTGTTTGGGACTAAAAAAACATTGGACTATTCGATGTCATCTCGGACTTTCCGAGGTGGGATGAAAAGATTCCCTTCCCAACGGCCTCATTTTGGGGGCTTCAATAAATAACCCCCACCTAACCCTTTTATAGGGTCACCCAACTCATTCATTCTCATTCACTTTGAGTTGAGCTTGGTGTTAAGGTGCTTTGAATCTTTGAGTTCTTTCTTCCTCTCTCAAATCCCTCCTTGTTCTTTGTGTGGTGGATCTTGGTGGTTGTGGATTTGGTGTTTGAGGGCCTAGTGTGTGTTTCACTCGATCTTGAGCACTAGGGTTTGACCAAGAGTTGTGTGGTGTTTGTTATTCTTGGAGGTTGAGGATTCCTAGACGGCTAGGTGTTACTCCTGAGCCACTGATCTACGTGTGGTTGGCCGGGAGAAGTTTGTGAAGGCTGGATCTCGCCTCCACAAGAAAAGAGATACCCCTTAGTGGAAGGAGGAGTGCTTAGTGCAACCTCTTGAGGAAAGGGTTAGCAAAGACCCGGCTCCTAGTGAGCTCCTCAACGGAGAGTAGAATCCCCTCAAGGATTTGAACTCTGGGAACAACTCGGTAAACTTCATCGTTGGTGATATCTCTTCATCCTCTCTTTAGCTTTGCTTAATTGTGCCGCTATAGATCTAGTCGCTGTTTGCGCTATACTCTTGTTTGTGCACTAGATCTGCTTGTTGTGATTCTTTAGTGGATCAGACAGTCTGATCCAACATCAGACAGTCTGATATTTTCGGATAGTCTGACTGTGGATCAGACTTTCCGACCCTAACTCAGTTTTAGCTTCCGCGTAAAGTTTTAAATTAGCCTATTCACCCCCCTCTAAACCTAATTGACCCTTTCAAATACTAATAAATATATTGTTTTATTTGTCTCCATATTTTTAAGACAAATATTTTAGATGTTACTAGCAAAGTACCCATGCGTTGCAACAGGAAGAAAAGTGAGGGATCCGACTATCTGAGTGAAATTTAATAGAAAAAAGTGAGGACTGAGGAAGCTGAGTTAAAAAAAAAAAGAGTGTGGGTGATCTGACATAGCCGCTAAGATGAGAGGGTGGTCATAGGACAAATCATATTACCATTTATCCGAAAATGACAAAAACAAATATGATTTTTACAGGTGATCGAGGGAGAAGGTACCGGAACCCCACCTAAGAGGAGATGTCGGTGACGGTGAAGATGGTGGCCGCGGCAACGCCATTGGTCAGCATGGGCCACGCCTCGATTGGTCGATCGATGTTAGCCACTGCATGTTCATAATTTTTCGCTTTTATGACTTTAAAAACCAAAGTTCAGACTTTTAGAGTTACCTTTTGTCGATGAATCCAAAGTCCAGACTTTCAGGATCTTAGCCATGGTAACTTATAACTTGAACTGTCTTATTATGTGCTTCCATGTATGCCTATTTAAATTCTGAAATTTTAACTTAGCTACATACATATTCTGAAATATGTACCATGTGCTGAATCTGAAATAACATATGTTTTCTGGAAGTATTCATTAAAAAAATTATGCAGCAATATTGTATAGCGTACCAGACTACCTAAGCAAAATTAAATGATTTTCCTCGTCAATTTGACTATATCACAAATATACTCCATACATTCATTTTCAGAGCATAGATATGATCGCTTCAAAAAGTAAGCCATAGATAAACACTGTACAGAACCCAAAGCACAAATTAATTCCATCACACATCAAAAGAAAGAATTATATTTTCTCTAAATAGAAAATAGAGGGGAAGGAGGATGACACCTGTACCTTCCAGTGAATCAGGTCGAGGCAGGAGACATTGTGGAAGAGGTCGAGACCAGTGGGCGCGCGGAGGAAAAATAAAGCGAAGAACTTCCTAAACAATTTTTTTTAAAAAATGTAATCAACTGCCTTTCGTTCAATGGGAGGAAAAACCCAACCTCTTCAGATTCCCAGTTGCTGAAACTTAAATATTTCTTAACTTAAATATCTATATCAACACTGGCTACCCCAATCCCATGTAAACACATGAATAACAGGCAACAGGATAATGTAGTTGCAGCTTCAATCCTGTATAAATGTTTACTTGACAGCCTGATGTAAGATTTGCAGTTGCAGTTGGAAAATTCACCTTATCTTGTTGAGGAACAAGGCACAAAGCCCCCTTGAATTGGAGATTTACCTGCTGTTGGAATTAATGGATGGGCCTTAGCCCACTCGAAGATTAATTCTTTGGAAAATCACAAAAGCCCACCTCATGGGATGGCATGCATGTGGAGTTTAATACCACCTTAGTTTACAAGTGTAGATCTAATGATGCTTAGTTTACAAGTGTAGATCTAATGATGCGTTCATACTAGTTTACATCTGCAATGTCATGATTTATTTATGGAATAAATTAAATCATTATGTGCTTATAATTTCAACACTTGCCATGTCAGAAGAAATTCTCATTGATCTTCTTCTATAGAAACAAAAGCCTATATGGGTGTCATAACACATACTAAAGAAAATATAGGTAGTGCAGCTGTAAATTCAATCAAAACAAACAATTAAAATCGCACGGAATGGCCATCGTTTGCAGCTGCTTGTGTAATATTGTATAAAAGTAAATGATCTAACATTGAGGATGAATAAATCATACCCAAACGGAACAAATAGAAACAGAAACTTCACTGAACAGATCTTATAAAATATTCAGAAGCTTGAAAGGATACATGAGATGAATCATGAATATGCATGAGATCAAAAGAGTTGTCACAGTAGACGTGAGTCCTCTCATGCAACATTGTATAAAATGGTTCATTGGGACTTGTTCTCGAATGTTCAATGGAATCAAATACATGAACTGCGGTAAAGAAAGAATGAGCCAGAGTTTTTTTTTTTGGAAGTACAGTTTGCAACAAAACTCAATGGCCTCTGCATATGGCTTTTACCAATTGGTTATCTGTACGGGTTTGGTGTTTCCATTCAGAAGGAAGTAAACCACAAGATAAATTCTAACAAGTCTAGAAGAGAATCCAAAATAAAGGGAATAACAGCAAGTGAGCATATGAATTTGAAAAAAAAATGCATCTGAAAAACGTATCCCAGGTGTACATGTGTAAATGAACAATGTAAATATGGAAGCAAGCATGCATCTTTTGTTTGAGTCGTCTAGTAACTACAATGAACATAGAACCAGGCAAGGTGCAAAACTCCTGCCACAACAATTCTCAAAAGGGTCCAAATCTCATCAGCGGCGACCTGGCGACGGAAGGACCTCGTGTGGCGGGGATCGGTGGAGCAAAATGGCCGCGGCGACCTGGCGACGGGAGGACCTCGTGCGGCGGGGAGGCGGAGGACAAGCGATGGGGATCATGGAGGGCGAGCCGGCGGCGGGGATCGGTGGCAGATCGGCGATGCAGAGGGAGAGTTGCCGGGGGGAAGGGCGTCCGGTGGCGCGGTGATTTGCCGGAGGGAGGGCGCGGTGATCTGGTCCGGCGACACGATGCGAAGGAGGCGCGGCGAGACGGCGAGGTCGAGAGAGTCGCGCGTCGCCCGGATGCGGAGGAGGCGCAGTGCGGGAGAGGATGCGGAGGGAGGGGTGGGCACGCGCGCTAATCTGGGACGTTGGATACAAATTATTCAGATGACTTTTGACCGTTGGATGTGTCACATGATGAATGATGATGATGAATGAGTAAAACAACATGTTGAACTATTGGGTAGATGAGCTTCCTATGATAGATGGTTGTTCACAAGTGAGAAGTGTTAGCAAAGAACAAATAGTATAGATGATTAATCATAGGAAAATTTTATTTGTTGAGAGTTAATGTTTTTAAGTTTCATTTGGAGTCAAAATAAATTCTATTCGAATTTTCCATGCATGTTTGACTCACAAACATGGGAGGATAAGAGAGGAGACGCGCAAACCTGACCACACGGTGAAAGGGTGACAGAGCCGGGCCAGGCAAGGGTCGGGCGAACACTTGGTTCGGCCAACCCAGCCAGGACTTGTTTCTGGCTGCTGAATTTTGTGCACGGCCATGGGCTGGTGTTCATCATATTGATGTGTCAAGTTGATGCTGTTGCATGTCGGGAGTTCCGGAAAGACTCCCCCATACTTGTTTTGTACCTTGCCTTTATTCAACAAAAAACATAAAAATCAAATAGGCTTCCACCGGGGTGTAATACCGGTGAGCCAAATTGTATTCAAATAACTTTAGGCGCATGAAGTGCCTAAATTTATTTTATTTTATTTTTATCTAATTTTTTAAATAGCAACAAGGAGCATGGTGGGTATCTTAGCAGGGCGGATATATGAGGCGACGATACACGGGGTGCTTGGGTTTCTTACCAAATAGATCTTACCAAGCTTAGAACCGAATCGAATGTAACAAAGTGTTGCATTTGCTCTACTTGGTTCCCTGTGCATCTCTCTCATAAACCAAGGAGCGTGGTATGGGTGTTGCAGTTTTTGTACACTGCTCCTTAGTTGTCTTTTTATTTCCTGCAAAAGGTTAGTGGACAACAAATACTCGAGGAACTACAAATATTTGAGAAGATTTTATCGTAGCCTCAAGATTAGTTGTTCACATCCATGCTAAAAAGGAATTGGATTCAAAACTTAAGAAGCGTGGATCCCACAAGTTTGCCAATTATTATTATCATTTTTTCGAGAGACATTTCTTTTATTCTTGAAATCTTTCATTTTTCAAAAAATTTACTGTTCACCAAATTTTCATTAAGCAAAAACTTATACAGAGCTTAAGATAAAATTGCACGATCATAACAAAGAAGCAATTGACAGTATACTTACCGTGCACCTTGAAAGCTGATGTGTTATCCTTTGCATGTTTGCAATTGATTTGTTCCTGGCCCTGACCTACCTCCATTGTGAATTGAACTTGAGGACTTACCCGTCAATTTGAAAACTTTCCTATAGGGGTTAGTCCAAAGAAGATATATATATCCAATGTCCACGAACATATTAACTCTGAGAGTTCATTAATCAAACTCGACTCCATGTCTAATTTGATTAAAGAAGACTACCTTAACCTAAGTACCATGCTTAATTTCAAAAGCCTATAGATGTCTTGCACAAACACCCAAACTAGAGCATACGCAAATAGACACAAGAAACATAACCATGTATGCTCAAGTCTTATTCAAATAAAGATAAGTATGAGTAAAAGATGAGGTGAATCTTTTGTTGCCTTTTGTATACCTAAGTGTACTTACCACCAGCATGATGTATATGTTGAAATCTCTGGAGTGGTGGTATGGTCACATGTGATTATCAATCTTTCCTCTGTCTTGATGCGGATTGTAGCGGAGGAAGACACTTTACAATGCCAACTCATGTAAGTGGTTTGGTTATGCACACACCTCACGTGCAGGAACATTGTGCCTTGAAGGCGTGATCTGTTGGCACAATGCTGCAGAGACGTAGGATGCATATCTTTTTACGCAAATATACAAGTGCCAACTAGAGTGGAGTAGCAAACACCGAGAAAAGAAGAGGGCATCTCCTCTTGCTTGTATGCGTGTAGGTGCTGCGGGAGCGAGAGGTTGTGCACAACTAGGAGTGGATGAAGGCTAAACTAATGCGACACATGAGCTCAAGAGAGGGGTTGAGTGTATCCAGGCAGCATGATCGCTACTAGTTCTCTTCCTCTTCTCCCATCTTTTTCTTCTTTTCCTTCTGTCTCTCTTTTCCCTTTTTTTTTCTTTTTTTAGCAAGGTAGGACTAACACCAACTGCAAACCAGGATGGAATTGGTTGATGGAACTCGTCATGACAAGCTCGTTGACCTCCCCCACACTTGGACTTTTGTGTCGCAAGACATCAAAAACCAAATGTGTGATGTTGGAGTCTCTATAAAGTGTGTTCCAAGTCACACCCAGAAATTTCACTAGTAATTTCTGAACTAATTTGTGCATAAAATCCTTGTCCAGGAATCAGCCGAGGTACACAAACTGACAATTTAATATACAAATCCATCATCATAATAAAGCTACATATTTATAAAAGAAAAGAAAACAACAGCAACGGATTAACGGTCTAGCGATGGCTTCATCTCCACTCACATAGGCAGCTCAACTAGGGTATAAGCCGAACGTTTTCTCCTTCGCATCTTTTCTTCAACTAAGTTTTGATTGATTATTGCAAGGTGATTACATAGAATACTCCGCAAGCCACATAGCAAGTACGCAAGTGCACAAGGATGCCAAAGAATGGCACAATATAGGACTCATGTATAAAAGCAGCATTTAGCAAACATTTGAGAATTGTAAAACAGTAAAGTAATTAATCATCAATATTAATCAACACTGAACAGTACACCAATGCTGCATAGGCCTAACTAAACCTGAACAACCAACCCCGGTCGTACAGATCAAACCTCCAAACCAGGAATTTGCCCTTACAAACCAGGAGTTAAACTAGTATCATCATTAATCATGTTATTAATTGTTGGTATTTCTTACGACCACAGATAAATCCGCAAGCGCACGGAATACCGCTGTAGCACTTCACCTTCGGGTGACCCCTAAAGTATATCGAACTCAGGGAACGTGTGTAATCTACCTAAGGCTAAGACGATCCAAGGACAACAACTAATGATAGGCAGGCTAGGCTAGAGAGGACTTTCTATGTGTTTTTAATTATCTATGCTAAACAAAGGTAATTTCCTATTTGTTGCTTCGGGCATCGACCCCTGCTGGTCTGCCAGCGTGGTTCTGGCTATAGCTCTATGATGTATCTGAACATGGAGGATTACTAGGACGGGACTCAGGGCTAACACCATCTGCCACCTACCTCTAACTCCGTGGGATACACAACAAACAAAGGTAATCTCTAACCTAGACACCACGTCTAAGTTATTAATTACTACTCTAATACTTGCGCAGGAACTTCCTTCTCTATCTAGAGTCCTAGTACTAGAGCACTTAGTATAAATATGATGAACCCTGAGTTCCACTCGAGACACTCAAGGCTGTTGTTGGCCCGATCTTTCGATGAGTTGAAGATAACTACAATTAGGGAGCAACGTTGACGACCCGACTACAACCGTACTAGACGTTGTTGTGTTGTGCCTTAGCGATCGATACACCTCTCCATGGGTTATTGATCTTGCCGGTGCAGATCAACCTTATTCCTGCAAGCAAATCGAAGAAACAAGAAAGAACAAGATAAAAGCAATCTGAATTGCAGATAGGAATTGAATACAAATGATAGGTTTGGGGTTCCGTAACGAGCAAACCAGCGATCTAACCGATCACGGGATTACACGGAAAAGTAGCGAAGCTAAACTTTTATCTAAACAAAACCCAAAAAATCCTGAAGGAGTACCTAACTATTTATAGAGGTGGGAGGACCCTAGGGTCATGCTCCACCTGGTTGGGGCGCACCCCACATGGGCCCCACTTGGGCCGGGGTTCCAAACAAAGTTACAAGTCCAAAGGCCCAAGACAGGTGATGCAGCACCTTGTTTATGTGATTGCGGCCAAACGACACAGAATTTGGTGATGAGGCTGGATCCATTGGAAAGAGGGCTCCGAGAGCTTTCCATCAAGTACTCACGGGCTGAAAACGGAGGTCTCATGCAGATTCGGCGGCCGTTTGAAGTCAGCAATGTAGTAGGTGGCCGAATCGAATTCCAGCACTTGGAGGACTTGATCTTCATATCTGCTTGTTCATCCATGATGTGAGTAATGGTTGTATCCGTAGTAGCCATGGTCACATCATCCTCCCCATCTTTATGGAAAACCGTCCCCGGTTTTTCCATATGGTGCTTTTCACGTAGTCCATTTAAAACAACCTGTTTCTTCCAATCAAAACAAGCCAAACTCGAGATAATTTTGTTAGCAGTAACATTTCTCTCTAGTTTGCTTGTTTTATCCACATGTACAGAAGGTTCTAAATACGAACATATGTAAACTCTATGCCCCAAATATATTCCTCTATCATTATATTCGCCAAAGATATGAGAAATAGCATTAGTTGGACATGGCAAATCAGATTTAGCAAATAATTTCTCCTTCAAATTTTCGAGCTCACAAAAATCATCAAACCAAACATAGCCCAAAGTATTTAATGAAGATAGCAATTCATGTTCCTCTACTTCATTTGCAATGTGAACAACATGCTTAAAATCAGCACACAAATAAACACTAGAAATAGCATGTTCATTCACTAGTTGTGGCATGGATATAAGTGAAGCATTATCACACAACTCTTCTTTATCACAAGGAACAGCAAGTTAATCAACTTGTGACAAAGGCATCTCAGCAATTGGTTCCACTAATGGTTGCTCTACTATAGCATGAAAAGTGGACATGTGTAGCTCAGCTTGAGAATACTCACATTCATTTATCTCAGTACCATTTAATTTACCTTGCAAACTTTCTTCTGAAACCGCAGGTGCTTCATCCCCTTTCTTCTCAAGTACACCATTCTCCTCCTTTTGTTGAATGTTCTGAACTCCCTGCAAAACGTTAGTAACAGGAGAGACAAAATATTGCTCCTCCAATTTTTGCACATCATCATTGCATAAGGATATAGGAGATTCAGAAATGGGAGATAAATCACATTGTTCATGCTTCCTCGCATTTGATATGATCTGACTCTCAATGCTACGAGCAAGCATGAATAGGTACGCAATATGATTATATGTCACATTATCAAGCAAAACCTGAATTTCAGAATTAAGCCCATTGAAAAATCTACGCGTTGTATTTTCATTGCACTCTTTGAGACCCTAGATGATACAGACCTTAAATTCATGAATGTACTCTCTAACAGTTCTATCACCTTGTTTCAGATGTTCTAATTTCTCCCGAAGAGTACATTTGTAATAAGATGTCACAAAGCGTTTTCTCATCATGGTTTTGAATTCATCCCAAGTTTCAGGTTGATTACTAACATAACTCCACCAAAATAATGCAAAAGAGGTAAACTTATTACTAGCAGCCTTAATCATTTGAGCTTCAGAAAAATCATATTTGTCAAATTCATTATCTACTGCTAGTTCCCAATCAATATATGCAACAGAATCATACTTACCATCCTAAAATGGTAACTTAGGTTCAACTCGCGCAAAATTATAGTCATGTACCTCATATGCATCACATGGAGACGTTGTCATATCTTGTAGACGGTGAAGAAGCCAATGTTCTCGTATTCCCTTGCTCAATCCTGCCATGGTTAGTAGCAAACAAGAAACACACACAAGAATATGCACGCTCCTATCAACTACTAGGTAGTGGCAGCTCAAACATCACACACACTCAAGATTTTGACCAAGCTCTTACAAGTTCTTACCAAAGCAAGCGGAACAGTGACATACACTGACTCAACCAAGCACTCCAATGGAGGTTGGATGTATTGATGCCTTGGCAAACACTTGTCGTACGGCTGCAATCAAATCTGTGGAGCTCTGGATAGGCTCAAATATGTAGCAAAGGAATAGCAAATGCTCAAATCAGAGAATGCAAAGTTGAATAATTGTTCAAAGTCAAGTACCGTGTTGGTCCTTGGCTAGTACGTACTAGAGACGCGAGCCTAGACACAAACGATACCACAAGATAACACTAGAAATAACTTAGGCACACTCTGATATATGAAGCAAACTCAAAGATACAACTGATTTTTCTCTTTTCTTTCTTTTTTTCTATCTTTTTTTACTTTCTTTCCTTTTCTTTTGTTTTCTTTTTTTTAGGGTGCGGCTTTTCTTTTCTTTTTTTATGCACTTTTCTGCCTTTTTCTTTCTTTCTTTTTTTGATTTTTTTTTACAAAAACAGATTCAAGGACCTCAATGTAACGTTACAAGGACTTAAACTTAAATAAAAAAAATTACATGGACTCAACTGTAAAAGTCAAAACCCAAATTACAAATTATACAAAAATGGAATGCTGAATTTATACTGGTTCCATTTTTACGAACAGATCTCCAATTCGACACTCCAAAATTTTTTACCAAGGTGTCTAGCCACTCACGGTATGCATTGGAACCGAGACGAGAGGGAGTCGGAGTCAGGGAACAACGCCAACTTCTGTGCGGTGGAAAACTAACTATGCCAAGATGGTAAGTTCGGTCTTAGATGGAAACAAACCGACCCAATCTAATCTAATCCGCAAAACTTCCTCCAATAACCGATCCGTTATCCTTTCTTTCTCCTTCCTCGCGCAACAGATCTTCTTCCTCGCGCACAATAGAACAGCATGCACGGCACAACCTCGGGAGCGAGACAACCACACGGCAGAAACCCTAGATGCAACTCAACAACACCAAAACCGACCGACAGAAACTTCTGAAAACTAGAAAAATGGAACCGTAGCAGCGAGCCGATTCCGTTTTCATAGGTCCCGACGACAACAGAGACACGGTGGCGGCGACGACTGTGGTACAAAACGTGACCAGAACTCGAAACTCTAAACGAACTAGACGCTAAGACCAGCAACACGACGTGACAATGCAACAAAAATTCAACAAAGCAAAAACTGAATAGAACAATGCAATGGCACAAATGTGGCTAGGTAATGTATGAAATTTTTTTTGGCTATTTTCTGGTTATAGGTAAATGAAAACTCACCGAGCAACGAAAGCTCTGATACCACCTGATGAACCCTGAGTTCCACTTGAGACACTCAAGGCTGTTGTTGGCCCGATCTTTCGGTGAGTTGAAGATAACTACGATTTGGGAGAAACGTTGACGACCCGACTACAACCGTACTAGACGTTGTTGTGTTGCGCCTTAGCGATTGATACACCTCTTTGTGGGTTGTTGATCTTGTCGGTGCAGATCAACCTTGTTCCTGCAAGCAAATCGAAGAAACAAGCAAGAACAAGATAAAAGCAATCTGAATTGCAGATAGGAATTGAATACAAATGATAGGTTTGGGGTTCCGTAACGAGTAAACCGGCGATCTAACCGATCACGGGATTACACGGAAAAGTAGCGAAGCTAAACTTTTATCTAAACAAAACCCAAAAAATCCTGAAGGGGTACCTAACTATTTATAGAGGTGGGAGGACCCTAGGGTCGTGCTCCACCTGGTTGGGGCGCACCCCACATGGGCTCCAATTGGTCCGGGGTCCCAAACAAAGTTACAAGCTCAGAGGCCCAAGACAGGTGATGCAGCACCTTGTTTATGTGATTGCTTCCAAACGACATGGAATTTGGTGATGAGGCTAGCTCCGTAAGAAAGAGGGCTCTGAGAGCTTTCCATCAAGTACTCACGGGCCAAAAACGGAGGTCGTATGCAGATTCGGCGGCCGTTTGAAGTCAGCAATGCAGCAGGTGGCCGAATCAGATTCCAGCACTTGGAGGACTTGATCTTCATATCTGCTTGTTCATCCATGATGTGAGTAATGGTTGTATCGGTAGTAGTCATGGTCACATCAAAATACTAAACAATGAACCTGCAAAGATGGAAATCTATCTTACTCAGACAAAGTAATTAAATAACATAAGAAAAGAACACGAATGCTTACTTTATAGAAGAAGTTCTCCGAACCCGAAGCAGAGTGTACCGACAGCTCCGGTACTCCTCCCGAATTCCTCCTAGTAAACTACACTCGTCGAGGTAGAAGTTGGATGAGCGCCAAACTTCCGGGCACTCCTCTAGAGCTTCCCCTCACTCTCTACATTATTCTAATGTACAAAAGATACAATAGAGCCTCTTGTAATTCAGCTCAAGGTTGTGTATGCTTGAAGTGAGATGAATACCTTCTTATATAGGCTCCAAATGACGGTTAGGGGTATAGGAAATGACCAAAACACCCTGCAACCGCCATAGGGGAGGAATCCACGCCGTCCACCTGGAAGCAGATGGCGGGAAGCGACAGGAAGGGTTTGGCCGAATTGGTGGGTTCGGCCGAACCCAAAAACACTCATCCCGGCCTCTCCTTCAGCTGGGAGATTGCTTAATGGGCCCCAACAACCTGGGCTATGTTTTGGTCCAATTCTAAATGGGTTTTATTGACTTATTGGGCCTCCAATCCGTGTAAATGCGTCCCGAATGCGCGGAGGTGCATTTTGTTGCATGACGGATGTGTTTGCTTCTCAAATTACCTGCATACACATATTTCACCAACACTAGTAGAAATGATTACACTAAGTTGGATACCATGTTTTATTTCATTATATGCAAGTATTGACGGTCAGATATTATGATTTAAGGGCCGTCCACAACACCCCCACACTTAACCTTTGCTCGTCCCGAGTGAAGGCTATGGACTCTATAACAGGGTCATGACTTCCTTACTAATAATCATTCAAACAAATTATTCAAAGTAATACCTATACTTTGGATCTTCGTAGTGTCTACCATGCGATCCTGAGCAATTGAGAAATGGAACAATCTTGACTCAAGTCACCCTAACTTTTCATGAAGAACAACTTGGGGTTCTTTTTATGTAACACAAAATTATAACTTTGCTTTGCTCCTCAATTGATTCTCTTAATCACTCAAGGTGTATGATTCCTCACAAAGGCATACGATTGTGCCTTTTCTTTTCCTATCATCTAATAAGGCTTATGTGGAGCTCAAGGTATGGAAAAGAGTAGAGCATTACTTGCATAACACATATTGCAAAGTCAAATAAAGGATATATGGAAATACAAGACATACTTTCTGGTCAAGAATGTGCATGTGTATGTGTATGGTTAATTTGTGGGTGGAAAAAGGAAAAATATGACCAACTCCTTTTGTATACCTCCTCCTCCATTTATTTTTTTTCTTTTGAAAATTTGGGAGAGTGCATGGCTTTCTTTTTTTCTTTTTTTTTTCATCATCATGCTCCATACTTGTATGAGCACTTTTTTTATTTCTTTTTGCATAGCCATGCCTCTCTCTTCCTTTTTTTTGAAAGAGCTTTGGAGGAAGAGGCATAAATGACATGGAGTATTATTTTGTGGATGATGGATGAAATGTTTGACAAATGAAGAATGCTAACTTCCAGTGTAGAAGTCAAGCATATGTTAGTGTATGTGGAGTGCATGTGATCATGACCATGAAAGTATGAAAAGCATTTCACTATGGTCACAAAACTTGACAACGCTCAATGTAATGACAAGCAGCAAGCTAATCATGAATGATCAACCTATGGCTCTAGTGGGAATAAAAGTATCAATGAGGAGTTTAGCATCATTATATTATTTTTTATAAAATTCCCAAGCGTGCAACATGAAGAGCAGAATTTCTATCATCAGACCATATCTCATTCATCAATTACCTAGATAGCATGGGGTCCCTATTGGATATGTCACCACAAGCAACGAGTAATGAGCTAAGAATAATAGGCATGCATGTTATTTTCAGGGAGACCATGAACTCTGGTTGTACCATCCCTAGCTTGGGTTCAATTATCTTCGATATTTTAGAATTGATGATCAAATCGAACTCAAGATACTATCACTTTGTCGGATGAAGAAATGACCAAAATAAAAGTTATAGATATTGATGAGTTATACAACTTTTAATGTATTTTTCTATAAATGCATTATATAAATCTATGACGTTTTCTTTGTGCCCCTTATGACAAATTAATATTCATCACGATGTCCCATCGAAATACTTTATGACGATTTTTAGTTGGTATTAACGATGAACACCTTTTTTCGTCAATAAGCCACCCCACCTCATACTAATCGTTATAAAATGGAATGTGCTAATGACGAATAGCTCCGATGTCATGAGGAATTCGTCACAGAAGGTCATATTTCTTGAAGTAGAACAAATCCTCTCTTTCCTTACTTCAAGGTGAATTTGACACTCAAAACTAGAAATGAATATCTATTCCTTTTCCAATTAAATAACTCATGCATATTATGTCCTTTTCTTCCCTTTTTGCTGCAGAATTACATAGGGGTTATTGATGGCACCCACATTCCTATAAAACTATAGATGGAGAGAAGGTGTCACGCCCGGAATTTCTATTCAAAATTCCAAACGCTTACATGTGTGTGACCCTCGTCCAGGAATCAGCCGAGGCACACAATAACAAATTGATAATAGAGTACAATTATCACTCTAATTAATAAGCGAATAAAATGTCATTACAGAGGTAGATAGTTCCTCTCAATCAATAAAGATCTAAGCAGCGGAAAAAATAAGATAAACGGCGCAGACGACTCCACTCCACAGGCAGCTTGACCAGGGCTACACCTAATCCTCCACACCATCAGCATCACTGTAGAACTCCTCCTCTGATGAATGATTGCAAGGTGAGTATATGACATACTCAGCAAGCCACGCAGCAAATATGCAAGTGCACAGGATAACAAAGGATGGCATAGTAGGGTTTCATTTGCATAAACAGCATTTAATAAACATTTCAGAATTTAATAAAACAGTTAAGTAATAATTAAACAATATTAATCTAACGCTATACAACATACCCTGTTGCATAGGCCCAACCATTCTGAACAACCATCCCGGCTGCATAGTTCTATCTCCAAACCAGGAATATACCATTCCAAACCAGGAGCTAATCAAATTATTACCAGTTATAGCATCTTTTATTATGATGAGAAGTGTGAGACTAATCATGAAAGACATTGTTAGACCCGCCCATAACCGCGGGCACGGCTATTCGAATAGTTTTACTCTGGCCAGAGGTGTACCACTGTACCCACAAGACACAGCCCCACAACATGTCACCATGTGCCTTAATACCACCACGGTACCTCGGAAAGGAGCTGTGACAGTACCCCTTGCACAACACAATCCACTACAGCGCACCTTTCCTGGATCATAATCACCCCCTTATAAACAAGGCATGGACTCCCCAGCGACCCCCGTGGGCTTATCTCCGCCACTTCTCAGTCTGGTGCTCCGCAATGAACCATGCTATACAAAAGGTAAAGCCGTTGCCCACGCTGGCTTGTGGTTGGCACGGTTAATGTTTCACAACCGAAACTCGTGAATCGGTCCTTAATTGTCATGAGCACGACTCTCAAAACCATGTGCTCACAACCCACCATTATCAAGTTTTAGTTGGCAAGTAATTAATTAACCAATCACGATTGACCATCGTGAACTATCATTAAGCCATCATTAAATAATAGTGAGTCATAAGTTATCCCAATAGTGTGCTAATGTTTCTAAGCATGGCTAAGCAATCATATCTAATATCTAGCCGAACCAATATATAAAGCTCAACTAGTCAAGTTATAATAACCCAAGGTATCAAGGAATAAAGTAATCAATGCAAACAGGCCATAACAAAGGAATAGATTCACACCACCCAGTGACATTCGAAAATAAATGCACAGTTGAAATAAATAGAGAATTTAAATATAGGATCAACATGCTCAAAGGATTGTGTTTAGGATCTGTGTGACTTGCCTTGCTGGCCTTGGAACTCCTCAAATTCTTCTCCTGCGAAAACGGACTCTCCGGAAACGTCGGAATCTAAACAGAAAAGAGCAAAAACACCAAAACAGCACATAAACAAGCATGAACAGTACATGTGGATATTTTTAACATGTAGATCTCAATTTTAGAAAAATTTAGAGACTTGAACCAACTAAATCCGAGCTGAGATGAATTAGTTATGAATTTTTAAAGATTAAATCGGATTAAATCACTTATATGGATTTTAATTGAATTATGACGCAATAATGAATTATTTTTGAAAAGGAAAAGAGAATTATTGCGTCAGCGGCTAGGGTTCGCGGTGAACCGGGTGCACGGCGGCGGCTCACGGAAACGAACGGCCGAGATCGATCCTATCCCCAACGAACGGCCAAGATCTAACGGTCTACAACCGGTCTACGACGGACGACAACGATGACGTCGGCGATGACGTCATCACCGGCGGCGGCTCGGGCGGCAAGCTCGCCGGCGAACGACGGCGCGACGACGCGAACGGAGGACACTAACACGTAGAGGGCGAAGCGGCGAACTCACCGGTGACCAAAACAACGGCGGAAGATCAACCGACGGCGACGACGTCGAGGAAGAAGCGGCGGCAACCTTCGGCTTGACGACGACGGCGGTGCTCCGGCGACTTACGGCGTCGGCGAAGGGGTGGACGAGATCGGCGACGGCTTGGTGACCACGACGGCGACCTCCCCGAGCAGCGACAACAACCGGAGCGACGGCGGCGCACGGCTAGAGCTGTGGCGGCGACGGCGGCGCTAGGCTACACGATGCTAGGGCTCTACCGGCGACGAGAGGTGACGACGAGGGTGGCGGCGGTTAGCGGCGGGCTTGGGGGTCCTTTTATAGGAGCAAGGAGGCGGCGGCGAAGGCCCACGGTGACCGGCGACACGAAGGAAAGTCTAGGGTTCGGAGGAGAGAGATCGATCCGAATCGAACTCGAATCCACGGATTTCCAAACGATTTTAGCCGACGATTCCAAAAGAGAAAAGGTAGAGGAGATCCCGAAGATCATTTCCCCTCTATTGATTTCACCGGAGAAGGAAAGGCGCGAGCGAATTTGGAAGGAGACGGCGGCGCGGCTCAGCTAGGGTTCCGGCCGGGCGACGACGCGAGGAGGACGACGAGTCCGACAGGTGGGACCCACCTGTCAGCGGCCGAGCGCGCGCGCGGGCGACTACGGGCGGACTGGGCCGACTTGGGCCAGGGAGAGGGAGAGAGAAGGTTTTGGGCCGACTTTCGGCCCAAAGCCAAAAGAGGATTTTTAAAACCTTTTCCAATTTAAATTATTCATTAAATGTAATTCCATTTATTAAAAATACTTCCTTAGCTCAAATAAATCCCAGAAAAATCTAGGAATTATAGAATTAAGCAAAGTATTTAATGAAATTTTATCTGGCCCCATTTTATATTGGAATTTATTAATTAAAATTAGATCTTCTCTTCTAGGCTTTTTAAAATAAATTCTAATAATTCCAATTAAACAACAATTTATATATTTAGGATTTTTTAGGGTGTGACAGAAGGCAGCTCCTTATAGGAACAAAAAGGGGACTTTGAGCCAAAATGTGATGGTTGCTTGTGATTTTGACCTAAATTTCACTTTTATCTCATGTGGTTGGGAGGGATCTGCAACAGATGCTAGGGTCCTTACATCAGCAATGAATAGTGGCTTTCAAGTCCTAGATGGTAAATTTTCTCTAGTTGGTAGTTATGCCAACACACCACAGTTCATTGCTCCTTATCGTGGTGTTCGGTACCATCTAAAGGAGTTTGGATGTGGTCATCGTCGACCTAGAGACTACAAGGAGTTATTCAATCATCGACATTCCATTCTAAGAAACCATGTAGAGAGAGCTCTAGGGGTTTTAAAGAAGCGATTTCCCATCTTGAAAGTAGGTACTTTCCATCGGATAAAGAACCAAGTGTGGATTCCAGCAGCTGCTGCGGTATTCCACAACATGATCCGATTTCTTAATGGTGATGAGGGCTGGTTGGACAACCCACCTGATAATATAAAGCCTACTAATTTTGTTGATCTACCGGAAGGTGACAGTGAATACCAAAATGATGTGGCATCTCTTAGCAATCAAATGATCAGTGGGAATAGTATTAGATGTGGGAAGATTATGTTTGTAGCTAGCAAGAATAGTATAGATAATATTTTGGTTTTTTATGATTTGTATTTATTTATGTAATCAACATTTATGATATGGGCAATTAATAGTAAGTAATGTAGTTTGTATTTCCTCATTCAATAAAATATTGCAATACAGTTATGATGTTTGGAAGACTATCTCCGAAAGCAAGCCTATTGCAGCAACAACAAAGGCATCTACAAAAGAAGGTATCGCCAAAGAGCTGTAGCACACAGAAGAAGAAGGTTTCTCCCAAAGGTAGTATCTAACTTGGTTTTGTGGAGTATTTTCCTTTCATGTTAATTATTACAAAATTTACTTACTATCATCTAATTTTGTCTAATAGCTCAACAATTAAGAGCTTCATGGAACCCGGGACTAGAAAAGGCTTTAGTTGATTTACTTCATGAGCACAATAACCGACATTACCGGTGCCAAAACGGGTGGACAAGTGAAGCATGGAACAAGGTCGTCAAAGAATTTCGTAACAGACATCCCTATGTCACCATGAATAAGCAACAGATCCAAGATAAGGAGAAGCAGTTAAAACGAGATTATAGGTTGCTTAAGGAGGCAAGGAAACAGAGTGGAGCTTCTTGGGATAATCAACGGTGCAGATTATTGCTGATGATGCTGCTTGGGCAAACATAATTAGGGTATGATATTTTGAGCATAATTGTTTTGTCCTCATTCAAATCACTATTATTTGTATTCATTCCATAATTATCTGTTTTTTATCTTCTGTAGTCAAATATATTCCGCGCACGCTTTTCAAAGTGCTAAACGGTGCGTTTTTCGTAAAAAGTTTCTATATAAAAGTTGCTTAAAAATTTATATTAATCTATTTTTTAAAAAATTAGCTAATGTTTAATTAATCATGTGTTAATGGACCGCTCCATTTTCTGTGCGTACTGTGCATGTTGGGAACCAGATTGCAAACACAGCCTAAGGGCATCACCAATGCGTATCCCCGAGCGTGTCCCTGCTCACGGCCGTCTCCGCTCCGTCGCTTTGCCATCCCAAGTAGAGGGGCGCGTCCCCCAGCTGAGGGACGCGGCTCAACGAGCGCCTCGGCTGGGAGGGCGAGCGAGGAGGTGCTCTGGGCGTGGCGTGGCTAGGGAGTAGCCCAAGGACACCATTGCCTCCTCCTGTTTTTCCCCTTCTACCCTCGCCGGCCGCCGAAGAAAGAGAGAGGCCGACCGCGCGCCACGACGACGGATCCACGACGGGGCCACCGCACGCCGTGGCACCCGTCGGCCGGCCTCACCTTAGCTGTCGGCAGAGGTCTCGAGCTGCGGCCGGAAATAGCAGCGACGAGAGAGAGAGGGAGAGAGCGGCGAGCGGCGGCAGCGACGGATCCGCGGCGGAGGCGGCGGATCCGAGGCGGAGGCGGCAGATCCGCGGCTCTCCTCGTCGCCCTTGCCGACGAAGCTCCGGTGACCGCGGTGGTCCTCCTCGTCGCCCTCGCGGCCGCCGCCGGAGAGAGAGTGCTGGGGTGGATGGCGACGATGGCGTGACGGAGGAGGCCGAGGTAGATGGCGACGATGGCGACGGGAGAGAGAGGGAGAAAGAGGGGTGGCGGTGAACGCCGGCGACGGGAGAGGCGGCCCTCCTCGTCGTCCTCACGGCCGCCGGCGACGGAAGAGGCGAGCGGCAGCGGCGGCGAGAGGGAGAGGCGCCTGTGCGCAGTGAAAAAAAGAGAAGAGGGGGGGGGGCGAGAGAGAGATTAGGGGTAGGGTTGGAAAAATAAATATGGGGCTTTGTGTACTGGGATACCTATTGTGGGTTTGAGTGTCTCTGTTAGTTGCTTCAGATTTTAAGGAGCCCATCTAGAGATGTTCTCCATTGCGAGCTGAGTTTTCCTACGAGGAGAACACTCTAGTAGGAGTAGCTTGCATTGTGGATGCCCTAATGAAGGCCTTACGCATCCTGCTTTCTAGAAAGTGTAATACCAGCCACCTCCATTGACGCGTGGGCCCCAGGAGACTCCTCCCTTCTGGCCCCACCCGCCATAGACCCCTCCAAAACCCATCGGCCAAGTCCCAACGGCTCCATCGGCCGCCCGCCTCGCACGCTTCCTGTAATCCCGTTGGAGGAGGAAGCCAGTTACCACCTCCCGTCTCCCTCTCTTGCGGTGGTGGATTTCTTGCCGACGTTTCCGTCCCCCTCTCTCGCTCTCCCTCTCCGCAGTCCAGAATCCTCTGCTCCGCCCGAATCGCCGCCGCTTCTTCCGAACCGGTGGCGCGGCCGCGGAGCCCTAACCCCTAACGCGTGCTGTGACATCTCCGGCTGTGACAAGGCAGTGGGGGCCTCCGGGGACCTCATTTTCCGCAAGTGGAATCCGCTGCTCCACCCGAATCGCCTCCGCGTCTTCCGAGTCGGTGGCGCGGCCGCGAGCCCTAAACCTACGGCGTGCTGCGACGTCACCGGCGGTCTCGAGGCAGTCGGGGTTCTCCGGGCGGCCATGTCGATGGACTCGGTCATCTCCTCGCGCAGCGGCGCCGACTACAGGAGCTTCCGCCAGATCACCCGGGATCGTGAGTGCCTTCCTGCCCTGCCCCCACGCTTGCCTTCCATTGTCGTTCATCGGATAAAGCTGTATTTGATTTTGGGGGAGATGGACGGGAATGGGGATTGGTTGGCACCTGCTGTATAATGCCGATTTATATATCTTGAATGTGAGATTGAATGATTAACGGGGAGCACGAGGTACTTCATCTGTACTGGGATTTGTGTTGGGCCAATTTAGTTAACGGGGAGTTCATTTATCCAATTTAGATCACAAAGCTGTAGAAACAAGAACAACGTTCTGTTGAGCAATGCTAATAATACAGCCGACCTGCTGGCTATAAGGTTCTTTATAGCCTTCTCTCAGCCTACCTATACAATAGTTAGCTCTTCACAATTAATACAGTGCCCACTTGTCTCTCTCACGGAGTTTCTTGGTTCTTTTGTCCAAGCCGGCTGTAAGTTTACAGCCCGCTTCTCCTCTCTCCTCTCTTCTTTCCTCCAACTCAGCATTTAGCCAGCTTATAGCCTACTATTATACTTGCTAGCAGTTAGCTTCTTCTCTGGTTTATTTACCCTCTGAACTTCAATATAATATTGTTTAGTTTCAGCTCTGAACTATTAAAACTGGCACTAGTTTCATAGATTAATTTGTCCTTTCTGTATTAATTTTTCTGGTAACATGTTTTGAGTTAAAATTATAAAATCAGCGTGTTTTTTTTGGCACGCTTGTGTTATAGCACATGCAAATTGTTTCCATGTGTTACTAAGAAGTATAATTTTTGTAATTTTTTATAGAATTAGTTTAATTTCCTTTAGTTTTAAAAATCCTTAATTATCTTTTCTTGGGTATTATTTAGTGTTCATGTGTTGTGTATAGTTATAATTGGATCGTCTATCAAATGATAAAATAGGTGATGATATTTTTAAAGGTGTATTGGGTTTTGTTTATAAATTTATGCTCGATGAGTGGAATTCATGCCATAAAACCTATGCCCATGACGGAATAAAATCTATGATTGATAGGTACTATGGGATAACCAACTTGCATGTGGGCTTCGTTGATCTATGCTAGATATTTGCTCCTTTGTTCAAAATATTTTTAGAGCCTTCTGGTTTCTTCTAGATTAATTCCTAGTCATTCCTTCTGTGATTTATTTGGAAAGTAAGGGGCACCACATGGCCCAATCAAAACTGGCAGACACTGCTATCATGAGAATATTAGATCTGTATCATCGTGCATATATCATTTTTTTTTCTTTTTACACATGGCATCCACATCATCTCGTTAGTAAAAATCTAACATAGTTTTCTTTTTGTGAATCATTATTGACATCAGTGCACGCATGACATAGGATGCTACATCACCCCAAACAACCTGCAACACCATCATATAATAGATATTTTTTCCTTTAAAAGATTCTCTTTGCATAGGATGGTCTCCAGCATTGAAACAATTTGACTTTTCTTGTTTTTTGTGCATGAAATAGCCTGAATTTCAAGCATAACAAAAAAACTCATTGTATGGAATGGCTATTGAGTTTGACTGGGTAATTAGAAATAACAAAAGCAAGGCACTTGAAAGTCATAGTGCAAGTGAACTGAGGAACATACATACAACATGCTACAGATTAAACATGTTCTTTACTGTGTTCTTTGGTTCTTGTTGACATCCCTGCCGTTTTACTATCTGACTGTTTTATTTGTTTATGATTGTGGCACCTATATAGGTTTATTATTTGAAATGTTGAGATCAACGAAGAAGAGCTCAAAATCGGCATGGAAGGTGTTCTTTGAGATATGGCGTTCAAGTTTTTTATATTGCCAGAAAATAATTTTATAGCACCTTGCAGCAAAAGGGGAGAATGTGATACGCATAAAATTGTTTTGTAACTCCTAGGTTCTTATCATGGACAAACTTACGGTGAAGATTATGTCATTTTCTTGCAAGATGGCAGATGTGATGGAAGAAGGTGTTTCATGTAAGTATGTTTTTTACCTTATTAAGAAGCCATCAGTGTTTTACTGTTTCGTTCCTTACGAAATATTTGATGTGTCCATACTCCATTTGTTCAGTTTCAGTGCATTTGAATTTATGCGGCAATATATGAAGTATGGCTAAGACCCTACAATAGTGGTACACGGTGAAGATTGTACTGCGAAGTTTGTCATACAGCCTAAATCATTTTAGCTTATCAGTCTAGGGACTCTTAAGTGGTCCTGGTGAAGCCACGTGAATATCTATTGGTAGTTTCTTGTCCCGAGATGTCATGAAAATAGCTTATGCCATCCTTAAATAAGCTTTATATTATGCTAGTTGCCTAGTTCTACAACTCTGATTTGAAAGCTCTGTAGCAATGTTTGTAACCCTTGGCACTAGCCAGATTTCTGTTGTAAGTTCAAGTTGGTCATAGCATTTATTTTTCAAAGCTCCTGGGGCCTTTGAATTCCTTAAAATGGAGGCCTTATAGTTTCGAATGTTCTGGTTAGTCTTTGAAAAGAAATGATAATATAGAAGTTTAAAATTGTCAATTACGTACAGAATTAGAGTAAGTTCACAAAACTATAGATACTTCTCCCAAATCATCAAAAACTACAGATTTAAAAAATTCTATCGGAGAACTACAGTTTGCCCTCATGTTATTATTGCATAACTACTTGTTTTAGGCTTCACCGTCACAGTTATCTGACAAATGGGTCCAACCTGCATTCCTGCAATCACACAAAGATTCAAGCACTGGTATTGGTTGTCACTTCGAATCCCAGGTCTGCTGGCATGGTGAGCTAATTTTCATGACCAGGTCACTGCTTGCCTTTGCAGTACCATTATGGGTTACCGTGCCAGATTGAGGGAAGGAATGAAAAGGGTAAAGCAAAGGCAAGCAGCGACTCTGGTCATGGAATTGGAGCCATGACATGGCACTGCATAAGGAATATTTAACTTTATGCCACTCCGGAGGGGCAAATATTTAAATTCCCCTGTATCGTTATGATAATTTATCTTTAGTTTTTTGAAATTTTCCTCGCAGAAATATTGTCTATCTATATACATTTGAGAATTTGCTTCTTTTTTTTTTTTTGCAGTGGTTGAGGACTTATACATGCGGAGGCAACCATTACCATTGATGGATGCAATTTATTTCATTCAACCAACTAAGGAAAAGTAAGTGTGACTAGTTACCACATCCTATTACCATTGTTACTGATTGATCACAGAAATAATTTACTGATTGATAGTAGGCACAAAACCGAATTTTTCCATTTGTTAGTGAATAATTATATATGATGTGTTAAATTTGTTTTTATCCTTTAATTTGTGCTGGAGCTTTCATTTAATTCCACTGAAAAACATATGTGGAAATATAGATAGACAATGGTTTCCTGCTGATATTGATAACTGCCAGTCATATATGTCAATGGTTTGCTGCTGATATTGAAAGTTGTATTGTCCATCAAACTCTCTAACCAATTTATTATGGTGTTGATGCAGCATTCGCATATTCATGTCCGACATGTCAGGGAAAATACCACTGTATAAGAAGTATGTGTCCTGTGCATTTACTTGTTTATGCATGTTGTATCACTTCCAAGTTTAGTTCATGGTTGTTAAGGCAGTAAGGCAACCTAAGGCGACCCTAGACTGCCTTAGCGGCAAGGCATAAGGCGAGGCGACGGCTTAGACACTAGTACACAACTGGATGTAAGTGTGGGAAGGAACAGATGGTGCCTGGGGAGGAAGAGCATAGAAGAGTACAACAGCAGGGGATGTAAGCGTTGGGAAGGAACATAGGGGAAGACAATTAGTACAGGAAGCAATAGATCCGCAAATACAGGAAGGGGAGAGTACACGAGAGAATCAATTGGATCGTGGTAGGATTGTCGCCATAGTTATTAGAACCGGACTGGACTGCCGGTCCGACCAGAATAAACCGGAACCAATGCTCTTACTGGTCTGGTTCGATTAAAAGACCGCTGTGCAATCAAACCGGTAAACAACCGGTTAAACCGGTTTGTCTGATTCCTGGTAACACTGGAGACACCTTAACAACCATGGTTTAGTTTTGACACGATACTCTACCTGTTTCAGAGCCTATGTGTTTTTCAGTTCACCCGTACAAAGAGAGTTGGTGGCCCAAATAAAAAAAGATTCAAATGTTAGAGCACGCATAGGTGCACTCAGTGAGGTCAGTTTAACTATTATCTGTTCCTTGCATGTTCTCATTTTTCAACATTGCAATTACACTTGTTCCTCTTAATTCATTTGTGCTTTATGCTTGCAGATGAATCTGGAATATTTTGCTATCGATAGCCAGGTATATTAGCATAGCCTTTTGATACTGCTGGCTTTAGATTAAAAAAAATTAATGACTTAATTTAAACCATAAAGAAATCAATCCTTTCTCCTTATTGATTTAGTTCATCATAAAATTTTGTATTTGGCTTCAGTGAATCTATTGTTGTTATATACAGGGCTTTACAACTGACCATGACAAGGCCCTAGAAGAGCTATTTAGTGAAAATGCAGAAGGTTCACTCAAGTATAACTCTTGCCTTAACATGATGGCCACTCGTATTGCTACAGTATTCGCATCAATGAGGGTACTGTTTTCCCATTTTATGCTACTTGACATGTCTATATACCTAAATGTTTATTTTCCTGTTCTTATGGTTTAAACATGAAAAGAACAGTTGGTGATAAGTAAGAAATTAATATACTGTTAAAGAATGAGAAAGGAAAAACATATGGTAATTGTAACGCATGTCTTCTGCAAGCCTGGAACTATAAAAAATTAAGCATGCACACTGCAGATGTGGTGGGTTGTTGTTTTTCTGCCAATGGAGGAAACAAACTTAAAGAAATATCAAACAAATAGGTTGTTCCATCCAATTATCCACTGATACACATATGGAAGAATTATTCCTCAAAACAGGATCCAATTTGAGAGTTTTTAAATATATTTTACTATTATTTGTTAAAAGGAGAATTGCTAAAATAGTATAGGGTTTCAAACAAATTTACCAAAATAGCACTGCATGGGTACACATTCATTCACTGTGTTGAAAGGCTAGCAGCTGCCTCGCTATCTGTTGGCATGGGAGGAGGCCAACGGCCTGCTGGTAACCAGGTAGCCCTATCGGCAAATGGTTTGCGGATATGACCTGTCAGCATGTGTTTTTGCCAAGAGGACCTGTCTCGGTGACGGCCACTCCGGACACATGTCCACCTTTTCAGCACGCCACGTGTCGACAGGGCTAGTCGGCATTCTGCTTGGGTATATGGCGTGCTGAGTGAGTGCTATTTTAGCAAAAGAATTTGAAACCCGATACTTACAATTTTCCATTAAAAATATTACTAAAAAAGTAAAAGAACTATTTGACGACTTATCGAGTCATTCAAATTTTATTTTGTTGTGTTTTGCTAATATTTGTTTGGGTGTCTATTTTCTTAAGAAACTTTTGGCTTAAAAAAACTTCTTTGTGCCATACATTTTACTTAAGTTGTTTGCTTTCAATTATTTTAGGAATTTCCTCGTGTGCACTATCGTGTTGCCAGGACGATTGATGCTTCTACTTTGACAACACTACGAGATTTGGCACCCACAAAGCTTGCTGCTGGTGTGTGGAATTGCCTTGCAAGATTTAAGGCTATGATACCTGAATTCCCTCAGACTGAAACATGTGAATTACTTATCGTAGACCGATCAATAGATCAGGTATGAGGTGGAATGTCAAACTTCAAGTCATTTCTGGGGTGATTTTTGCAATTTTCCCTTTTTTAGTGTTTTAGTTTGACTGACTACCACATTGAATGAAGCAATGATTTGTTCTCATGTTTCCTTAATGTTTTCAGATCGCACCAATTATTCACGAATGGACCTATGATGCCATGTGTCATGATCTACTCTGCATGGATGGCAACAAGTATGTACAACAGGTGAGCATGTCAAAATCTTCATTTGTAGTAGCTTGTTTACCAATTTTCAGTTCTGTTGTGCTCTTGAATGCTGACCATGAAACAACAGGTCCCAAGCAAGTCTGGTTCAGGCACTGAGAACAAGGAGGTTTTGTTGGAGGATCATGATCCAATATGGCTTGAGCTTCGGCATGTACATATAGCCAATGTGAGACTGTCACCATTGTCTCCAAACATTATCTATATGCTTCATTAATGCATCATGGAGTCAATATTGCAGGCTAGTGAAAGATTGCATGAGAAGATGACCAATTTTGTATCAAAAAACAAAGCTGCTCAACTACATCAAGCAAGGTTTGTTCAATAAATGTAATTGTCACAAATTAGGGGGATGAATGGAATACTAACTGACCGTGGTCTGCAACTATTACAACAACATATGTTGGAATTTATATTAAATGCATTATTGCATTTATTATTATGCTTACTTTTTTGTGCAAATGATTGCAAAACCTAGGCTCAGGAGCAAACCCAGAACAAAAATAACCGGGTGCCCCATATGTATCACTAATTGTGCGCTATTTTTCGCTTATGGCTTGTGTCTGGTATGCGGCATGTTTCCTAAGTCCCTAAAACAATGTGTTCCCTATAACTTATACATCAATATTGCTTAGGCAATTTTTTGTAGTAGTCATATGGCCCTGTTGGAAACAGATTTTTGTGTGGATTATTTACATGGATTATACCCAAAGGGTTAGTCCTTTTTTTTTCTTTTTTGAGAAGCTTTATTTTTAGAAGGGTGGAGCAAATAATCTGCGACAATAATCCAGACAAAAAGCTAAAAATGAACAGGACCTGACAGTATAGTTTTGCTTTTTTCGATTAACGTGATCATTTATAGGCTTTGAGAGCAAACATAGCTCATTTTAATCTTATTTCTAATAATATGCAGACAGATATTTAGTTATAGAAGTGTTTATCATAAATAAATATTGGTTGTGTAGGACAGATAATTGAACATGGGATAATTCAAAGAAACCAGGAATGCAAAAACGATAGCACCTGGTAGGCTTAAGACACTCCAGACGACAGCATAGCTACGCAGTCTCAGCCTCTCAGTGAGTTGATCCTTGCCCAGGCCTATCTTGCTGAACAGCGATATCTGCTGAACGGAGACATTCCTAGGCTGCGCTCTCAGCTGGTTGGCTTGGACGGGTGTTCCTATGCTTGGCCCATGGGGTGTCCCTCTCTTAGGGCATGCAACGATACTACTGGAAACTGATTAACACTGGGTGTCCCGTGCACCTGGGTAAGTTAATGTAGCTTCGCTCCTGCCTAGGCTGTTTGCCAGAGTGTGTTAGCTTTTGTTGATGACTTGATGTATTATTATCTATTCATTGAAATGATGAGCCATGAATATTCTGGTGGTTATTTAGAAACATTTATAGTGGTCAACAGATGATTACTAAGGTGAATAGCGGGTAAATTTGATATAGCTCAGATTCAGATTGAACCATGGACTACTGCACTGATTCCCAAAGGGTTAGTCCATTTGTGTCAATAAGATTATTTTAAGTTCCTACTATTTGTCATTGAGACACGGTGTTTGCTTGATTGTTCCATTTATTTTGGTTTTTCAATTAGTGAGAATTTAATACTTTCTGCAACGTACAATGACAGCCTAAATATCTGATGCATCTAGTTTCTTGGTATACTTGCCATACTGAATAGTTAATGGTATTCAAAGATTTGTTTTATGTTGAATTAATTATTTCTGTTGATAGGATCCTTTTCTTTTTGTAATGTAAATGCTTGTGTTATATTTGTCAGAAATGGTGGAGATTTATCAACCAAAGAGTTGCAAAAAATGGTTCAAGCTCTTCCGCAGTACAGTGATCAAATTGACAAGCTTGCGCTTCATGTTGAGGTTAGTAGTTACATTCCCTGCCTTGTCCGCCTGTCAATATGCAATGATCACTGCCAATATGTGATCTACCAATGCCTGCTTATTCTTCATTTTAGTTTGGTAGCAAGTAGTGACCATCCATATGTACTGTACCGGCTATTTTTAAGTACATTTTAATCATGGCAAAGCCTATAATAACTAGATTTTTAAGTTTCCATTACTCTTTTTTACTACAGATTGCTGGAAAGCTCAATAGCACAATTAAAGAGCAACAATTGAAAGATGTTGGGCAGCTTGAGCAAGATCTTGTGTTTGGTGATGCTGGGACAAAAGAACTCATAAATTTCTTCAGGACACATTTGGTAATGGCTATTTGGACAAATTATTGGAATATTTTACCTGTATGTATATAATATTAATATTTTCATGGATCTAATGCAGGATATCAGTCGTGAAAATAAGCTGCGTTTGCTTATGGTTTATGCTGCCATCAATCCAGATAAAACTCGAAGTGATAAGGGTGCAAAGTTGATGCAGGTAACTTTACTTTTCTATCATGAAATCTGCTCAGTTATTTTTAAAATAAAACTTTACCAACTTGAATGGTGCCTTGTCACTGAACAAGCACCTCAAGATTCATGCATGCCTGATTGCTAGATGATGCTTATGCGTTGCTGCAGAAAATACTATCATGCGTAAGAAATTTAGGAAAACATCAGTGTTATCTCAACATGACAAATGGGGTTGATTAAAAGGCAACGTAATATTTATGGTACTTGGTCTGTGTATGTACAGTGAACAAAAATTAGGTCTCATGTAATGGTGGACTCTCTGTGTAGAGCAACATTGACCTTGTCCCTAACAGAACATAATTTAAGCATGAAAAATAGGAAGTTGAAGCCCGGCAATTTGACACCATATTCATAGGAAGCTCTGCCTGTGCTTTCATAAGCATAAAAAAAAAAAATTCAATCTGGAGATCTACACATTGGGGACTTCAAAAAACCAAAGTACAATGTAAGCTGTAGAAACAATTAAAAATTGAAAAGATGAACTACCTGTAGCAGCTAGTTCTTTTATTATTTATTTTGATTACATGTTTTCAGTTGGTCCATTCTGCAAAATATCAAATCTTCAGTTGAAGCCCAGGTTGAAGTAGTCACATAAGTATATAGGATAGGCATATATTTATTAATCACATGGATGTATGTCTTTCAGTGTAAACTGCTGTACCGATATAAATTTGATGTAATTATGTGCTATTGATTGGTAATACTCCCTCCGTACTCATAAAGGAAGTCGTTTAGGACAATGTTTAAGTCAAACCTTGAAAATATAAATCATGAATAACTCTCAAGTTGTTGAGTTTGAAAATGCAAAAATTATATGTATAGATTTGTCTTGAAAATACTTTCATAAAAGTATACATATATCACTTTTCAATAAATATTTTTATAGAAACAACAAGTCAAAATTGTGTTTTGGAGACCGTGTCGCTGTCCTAAACGACTTCCTTTACGAGTATGGAGGGAGTACATCAGTATTTCCTACTACCTCCGTCCCATGATAATTATATTTCTAGAATTTAAATTTGTCCAAAAATATTTGTCACGATACAGTATTAATTGTCCCATCAATCACTTCTCATTCAAAATTTTTCCTATTGTACCTCAACTACCCTCCCACTCTTACCTATACACAATTTAATAAGGGGCACCATAGTCTTTCTTCTCAAACCTTAATATATGCTAAACAATCTAAAATTACAATTATTTTGAAACGGAGGTAGTACTAAATAAGTTGAGGTATAAGTATGCTATCAATTGACATGAATTTCATTTGAAGCCAAAATGGCTATACACACCTGCCACACTTTTTTCTCTTCCATTCAGCGCATGCAGCACCAAAAGTAAGGAAATTTTCCTTGAAGTCCAAACATCATGCTAGAAGTCTTCAAAAATTCCCGTTGATTGAACTTAAGAATTTCATAGGATTTCATGGGACCATTCCTTCGATCCAAAGGGGTTCAAAGGGAAAAAAATTAGGATTCTAAACTTGCATTTTTCCTATGTTCTGATGGGGGGCTTGATTTATGTTTTTTTCCCCAAAGGTCTATGTTTCATTCATTTTTTCCACAGTAGATAAATTAGAAATAGTTATTGCAAAAGCTTATAGGTTCAGTTGCTACACTATATACTGACTAATACCACAAGATTCAGCAAGAACCCATTTTCTTTGCAGCTCGCAGGATTATCTGCTGATGACATGATTGCAGTGAGTAATATGCGTTGCCTTTGTGGGCATGATTCTAAAAAGTCTTCGGCAGGTGGCTTTACTCTGAAATTTGATCTACGTAAGGTATCTTGTGTTATTTCATTAGGCTTTTAGTTTTGTTGTCATGTACCTTTTCAACCATAGTAATTTTAATTGTACTTAACTCTACAAATTTTAGAAAAGGCATGGTATCAGAAAGGAGCGGATAGGAGAAGAATCAAAATGGATGTTGTCCCGGTTTTATCCCATCCTGGAGGTACAAGCTTTTCCATGTACTAGCTGAAAACTTTTTGATGTTCATGGATTTAACATTTTGCATATAATACTTTTCCCTTGGGATGTGTTGATAATTTGACATAATCTACATACTTTCCTTGTTTGTGCTCAAATTTCCCTTTCTATTTACGCATTCTTTTCTGTTTATCTAAATTTTTCTGTTTTGTTGCACTTCATTTTTATTGGCTGCTGGTTTGTCTAGAGACCTCAAGTCCTCAACACTAGTTTTTTTTGTCAGTTTTATCTTCATTCTTTGGTGCTATAGTAATTTGCATGATGAGTAACAGGAAGTTCCCAGACTCTTAATTTGTTGATTCAGCCAGTGCATTAATTATGCTACCGCTTTAACACAAACCTTTATTATCATTACATATATACAACTGCAAACTTGTGCTTTTCTGTTTATTATCATCTGATATGTTTGAGTGGTTCTATGCTCGCAGTCTCCAACTAGAATTGTATGCATCTTAAAGCACCTGAAGGGGTAAGTAATACCCATCCACCCTTGAATCATGCCTTAGATTTGGCAAATTTGTTCCAGCCACTAGTCTTCTCTATAGGACAATGCTATTTTGTGACTATTTGCTGCAAGACAAATTTCAGTATTCCCTCTGTTCTGTAATGTAAGATATTTTGGTTTTGTCCTGAGTTAAACTTATTCAAGTTTGACCAAATTTATAGAAAAATGTAGCTACATCTACAACACCAAATTCAAATTTGACCATAACTAAATATATTTTTATAATATATTTGTTTGGTGTTGGAAATATTGCTATGTTTCTTTATAAACTTTGGTCAAGCTTAAATAAATTTGACTTCGGACAAAACCAAAACATCTTACAATATGAAATGGAGGGTGTACATATGATATATCATTTGTTGTCACTAGAGGAGAGTTAATTAGGGTGGAGTGACCAGTGTGCCCTTTGGTGCATTTCAAAAATATTGCTGGACATGAATTTGAAATATCAATCTTAATTCACAATCATGCTAAATGGTGCGCAGAGTAGCAAGCATCCGAGTGCCTCCTTCCCTCTGTTTCCTCGTTTTTCCTTTCTTCCCGTCCTTTACTCATTACATCCGCTTTTCTAGTTTTTTCTGTTCCTCACCTCCTCCCCACATTTCACATTACACTCCAGAGTAAAGGATTTACTCATCCACTCATCTCCTGTCCTTTCAACCATCCACTCATCTCCTGTCCTTTCATCTTTGTCCTAAGTAAAGGATTTACTCATTGACTATCTACTAATCTCATTGTCCAGCTTCATAACTAATTAATCCTGTGTAAAGAATTTACTTATCGATCATCTGGTTCATAAGTAATTCATCTTTGCTAAAGATTTACTTTTATTTACTCATTGACCAATAATACAGCTAGGTTCATCTCCCATTCATCTTAGAGTTCTTTGCTCATGGACTGCTTTCCGGTTCTCTTCATAGAGTAAAAATATTACTACCGCTCATATTAGTCTCTTCCATAATGTTTAACAGTCAATCTACTCCCACATATTTGTTTTTTCCCGTTTTGCCCTACTTTTGGTTTTGTCCTGCTTTTGTGAGTGGAAATGATATCAGTAGAAAACTTATAAAATTGTATGAACATAAAACAATTACACAACTCACACACAAAGAATTACACATTAGTCTTGAACAACGAAAAAAAAGAAAAAAATTCAGTTGATGACTGACGATGAGACGAGAGCACCACGGCGGATGGAAGGGCTCCCTAGAGCTGATGCAGATGATGCATGATGGAGGGGCTGAAGAGGATGGGCATCTCCTTCAATGTCGGTGTGGGCGCCCCTCCCAGCAAAGAAGCACTAAGGCGGATCCACATCCGCCATGACCGTGAGAGGTAGGAATGACAACAACCGAGATTCGGTCGCAACACCAGTAGACAGATGGCGCCAAATCTAGCCGCTTCCATCCTTGAGGCCACCGGATTTGATCAGCTGCTTCCTAGTTCCCATTGTCCACCGTGAGTGGCAGGCATGGAGCATGCTTTGAGCTAACGACCTCACTTTGTTGCTTGTCCGCCGCCTCGTTGGCTAGTCCAACCTACTAGTTGCCAGGTTAAGTTTCGTTGGGGAGGACGATGACCGGAGCTCATCGGTGCGTCGTTGGAGAATAGAAGAGGTCGTGGCTATCGTCGCCACCGCCGCAGCCGCGAGCTTGGGAGGCGCCAGATCCAATGTTCACCAGCAAGGGTTCTAGACATGCCTTTGCTTCCTCCAGCTTCCTCTTCCTGGCTGCCATGTCGCATTGGCACCTCCACTTCCCAATCTGCTTTGCCTCAATCTGCCTAGACTCCACCGCGTCGCCTGCTCTCCGACACCGAGGTACAGACCCTTCCTCACAACACTACCTGTGGCCCCCGCCTTCTGCAACCCCAGGACCAATCTGGACAAGTGCTCCAGCACCGATCCAAGCCACCGATGACGCTCACTACACATTCCCATCTCTCAACTGCCGTGTAGTTAGCAGATCCTTAAAAATAGAATAAGAGATGATAAGAGGGTATAAAGAGTTAGGCTAAATCACGCAGTAAAATAATTACCACGGGATTGGGAATGGGAGAGCGCACAGGGTAACACGGTGGGAGTGCTGTGGGGTTTGATGTGAGGCCTGCTATTTAGTTAAACAACGTGCTACACATTCTATGGTACTTCTTAATTCAAGCCATACATTTCGACATTTAAATTCTCTATTCAGTATTTTAAATATCCAAAATTTAAGATTCTTTTAAAAAAGGAACTTCGAATTTTCATATTCATAAACTTGAAATTTTAATGCCGATATACTATTTAATTCAATGAAAATTTCGTTGAAAACTGAATTTTAATCATTTGTTGATGCTCTGAATTATAGCTTTTCATAATCCTGATAAATTCATTTTAGAGAGAACAGCAAATTGGTCCTGTGAGTTTCCCCCCTGGGGGTCACTTTGTTTTTTAGCATTCAAATTGGCATAAAGCGCCAAATGGGCAAAGCCAACGAAGAAAATGGCTACTATTGGTGAAAAAATACAACACAATGAAAGAAAAAGGGAAGAGAATTGATTGGATCATCCCATTATGCCCTTGTATCTTTGTGGGCCATTGCAGTGGGCGCCCGATATGATATTATATTAGTGTCATAAGGTTTGCCATCTGTTGAGTTGGTTTTACACGCATGGTGTTTTACCTCTCAAGGATCATTTTGAACTAATGGACAAATGGGCAAACTTTGAGGGCTCTGATGAAATCAATTATCAAAGGCTAGTTATTCTGGAGTCATACTTGAGGGACCAAATTGGATATTATGTTTCCTTTAGGGAGAAAGAAGTTAGATTGGCAAAATGATCATTTCTGTTCTTTCAAACACAAAAAAAGAAAAGATATTCATGAACACTTCAATCTTCCTCTCAGTAGGAACTGATTTTTTATTTTCTTAAGGTCACATGGCAAATGGTTACAGAATGGCAACCTTCTATGCCAAAAGTTGGCATTGGTAGTGTGAAAGAGGATGAAATTTTTGCCTTTTAAATTATTGCAAATCATTGAGGGTGGAACACTGAGGCAGCCTCTTATTAAGTATTTGAGCTAACTCATTCTGTGGATATGGCTTTTATTAGTTTATATAAAACTTACAGTAAGACATGTACTAGTAGAGAATCAGTATGACGCATATCTGTTGTTCCTTTTTTCTTTAGATAGTCCTTCACTTTCAGTTATTGAGAAAAGCAAAGCTAGTTCTGTTATGATTTGACAGTTTGTGCTGGCAAAATTAATAAGTGGCCCTGATGTTAGTTAGTAGTATTGAAGCTTTCATTTGTTTTGCTATTATGTTAGCAGATATTAATACCGGCAAGGTGCAACTGTAAAGTTATCATACAATGGAAATATATTTTTGTCCTTCCATTGCTGCAGCTATCATTTCTTTAGGATTAAATTTCAGAAAACTGCAATTATTTGGTCGAGACTATCACTTTGCTACAACTTTAACCGGCTATTTTATAAATTGCAACTTTAGCAGTGGATTTTATCAAATAACTGCAATTTTCCCATATGTGTATGACATGTGGGCCCAACTTATTACTACATGAATATTTCATTTGTGTATGGAAGACATATAAAGTTGTAGCTTTCTGATAAAATTATACACTATTGTTGCAATTCTCTGAAATGCGCAGTTAAAGTTGTAGCAAATGATATGTGCTTTGCTGTAATTTACTTTCTTTTAGGAAGTTTTGTTTTTGCATTTACATGAATATGTTTCTTGCCTTTTTATTGCAGGAGTTGATTGAGAAACTTAGCAAGGGTGAGCTACCAAAAGATGAGTATCACTATTTGAATGACCCTAGTCCTAGTTTCCGGGGAATTCCAAGTGCATCTACCCAAACAAGCCCAGCTCACCAGCCAGCTCAATCCATGAGATCTAGAAGGACAGGTGGCACATGGGCCAGGCCTCGAGACTCTGATGATGGGTATTCAAGGTTTGTGACCTCATACCCCCATTTCTACTATTATAAAAATTGAAGATGTTTTTGTCGGTATTTTGGTACGTCATCCGTGTATGAGTCTGTTTTTAAATTCGTTTGCTTTTGGAAATACATATCCGTATTTGAGTCGGTTTTTAAGATCGTTCACTTTTGCTAATACAGAAGGAATCATATAAGAAATCTGTTTAAAAAAACTCACATGCTAACTTGAGACGATCGGACTCCTAACTGCCGCTCATAATTTTCTAAAAAAATATATATCCAAGCGAACTCCCACAGTAAATTTCATCTTAACCATATAACAGTAATAAGATTAAAATAGATTTCACCCGTTGCAACGCACGGACATTTTTCTAGTCTATTTAAAAATTTGAGTTCATAAAATATTGCCCAAGCTGCCGCACAATTACCACTGGTCACTATCAATTTCGGATTTAGTTTTATATGTCAAATATCAATGCAATTAATGCAATTACTGCTTAGTTGTCTTATTGAGTAGTTCTTTACCTTTAAGAAAGCTGTATTTTGGCCATGAAACTGTCACATTTGCTGCAAATTCCTTTCGCTTTTGTATGAACTTTTTATGAACCTTTTGTGTGGATCGTGAAAGCTCCTCCATTTAGACCACGTGCATTTTACAATAAGCTATCGCATATTATAGTCATGGAAGTGCATTTGCAATAATGGGTTATGATAATAATGATAATACCACTTTTCTCATGACTAATAAGCCTTTTGCAGTGACTCGGTACTGAAGCACACATCAAGTAATAGCAGAAAGTTGGGTCAGCGATTATTTGTTTTTGTTATTGGTGGTGCTACTCGATCTGAGGTATCTTCTCAAGCATCTGAATTTCCTTTCTTCTTTCACCTGTAATGCTTTCTGATTCGAATATGGTGTAAAACTAAGAAAGGATCTAATTCTCACATTCTCAATCTGTACCATTATATGCCAATGGCTATTACAGTTATGTGCTGCTCACAAGCTATCATCAAAACTGAAGAGAGAAATTATCCTTGGCTCCTCTAGTCTTGATGATCCACCCCAGTTCATCACTGTAAGTTTCTTGTTCATGTCTCCTCTCCAATATGCTTGTTGTACCAAGAACTTGTTAACATGTTATTATTTGCAGAAATTAAAAATGTTATCAACCGATGATTTGACACTTGACGATCTACAGATATAACAATATACAAAGGCCTCTTTCTTGACTTTCTCTTTTATAATCATTTGCTGATCTTTTTTCTATTATAGAACTCTATGAGTGCGCATATAACGTTGTGTCGAAAAGTTTACACAGGTTCCCATTAAACTACAGGCTTACAGCCTAGTGTGCCTATAATATAGCAGTGTGCCAGAAACTGTATTATGAGATTGGTGGACAATATGTTCGTTATCGTGTACTTCACTAATTTCTTTCTTCTTTTGGACGCGAATAATTATTCTGAATTGGTTTTACTAGTAAAAGTTGTGATGAAGTGGTGAGCAAAGGTTGCTACTTCCTTTGTTTCACATGGATCTATGTATTTGTTCCATACATATGTCCAAATTTATATTGATGTTAGTGAATCTGGATGAGTAATGAAGGGGCTAGGAGTCTATGGAAAAGACGAGCGAGGAAGAGCTCGTAGTCCCCGACTCCATGGACGCGGCCGGTGAGGAAGTGCTCGTGGTCACCAACTCCATGGATGATGAGGTCCGCGAGGAGGTGCACGTGACCGTTGACTATATAGACGATGAGGCCAGCGAGGAAGGGCATGTGGTTGTCGTGGCCGGCGAGGTGGCCGGCGAGGAAGTGCACGTGGTTGCCGACTCTATGGACGTCGCGGCCGGCAAGGAAGTGCACGGGGTTGCTGACCCCATGGACGACGAGGCCGGAGAGGAAGTGCTCGTGGTCGCCGGCTCCATGGACGAAGATGAGGAGTGTCCTGGCACCGGCGACACCAACATTGAGGTGGTTGAAGTTGAACAAAAAAAGTTGCATTCTGATCACTAATATGATGAGATTAAAACAGAAGAGATTCTACCTTTTTTATTTTGCAAAAGAGGAGTGTGTCGCCGCTGGTGCTGGTGACAACAACGATGAGGAGATTGAAGAACAGGACTTGCATAAGCAAAAGGTGCATTGTTGAAGCTTCTTCTACCTACTTATTTTCCAAAAGAAAAGAAATGAATCGACTTACATATTCATGCATGTCATAGATTCTAATTGCTCTATTGTTCTGAATTTTTGAAAAACTAATTTTACAAATAGATCCCTAGAAAAACTTATCCTAGAAATAGTCCTTTTTGGGGCGTCAGAGTCTCTGGCGCCGTCCCCTGCATCATAGAGTATATTGCATCTTGAGCCACCTTTTCTTACCAATGTTGCAACTTAGACAGGGTAAATTAATCTTTTCACTTTGGGCCGGGTATATTTACAAAATGTTTCAATTTGAGCTCTCTTCTTCCTCCAGCTCCATTTCTCCCATCTCTGCTGCGTACGGCTCAAAATCTCTTCTCAATCAGGAGCAGCGCACGCAGAAGATTAGTGCAAGCCATCCCAGCGCAGCCGCCCATCAAAGCTGAGCTCAAGCTCAAGTGTAGGCAGCGCGCGCGGAGGTGGAGCTTGAGTGCAGGCAGCGTATGCAGAGGCAATGCTAGCACGAGTCATCCGGCACTAGCGTCGAGCTTGAGCTTCTCACCAATGTGCTAGTCGAAAATTAGAAATGCAAACTATCCTTCAAGTTCTTTGGAAGGTTGAGTTGCTTGATCAATAATGTGGAGAAATTTCAAAGATGAGTTCTGCACTTATGATCAGCCTCAATTACATATGAACCAAGCTTTTCCTCTTTGTGTGTTGCTCCTGCTCGAGCTACACTACCGTGCTTTGAGCTATACACAGAGAGGGGAGAGAGAGACTTGGAGGAAGAAAGAAGAGGGTCCAAATTAAATTAACATGTAAAGAAACAAGACCCAAAGTGAAAAGTTTGGTTTACACCTAGTCAAGTTGTAACTACGGTAATAAAGACAGGCCCAAGATGCAATTTACTCTAATATCTCTGTATTCCTATAAACCCTTTAGTTTTTTAAACTAGTACTGCTTAGTTAGGGTTTGTTGAGTTTTTTTTTTTTGGTTACATTCGAGTGTCATTCCTTAATATAGGCAGAACTTTCTTATACGGACTTGGAATCAGGTAAATTATATATCCATGGACATCTACAGAAAAAGCTACATCCAATTCTCCCCATCTTCGCTTGGTTCAGTGAATTTAGAATCTCCAAATTCCGTTTGCAAGATTATGTTTTAGAGACAAGAAGCTTTTCAATATAGCTTTGAAAAATTCTACGTCACATATTTTGTCCGTTTGAGCTTAAATTTTATATTGTTGGTTCTTGTGTGCTCTTTAAGTGTGAAAAAATATAAAAAAACAAAAATAAAAAAGTTACACATCTCTCCTCTATACTAGAGAGGAAGGAAGAAAGTGGTGTGTGGGAAGAGGGGCTGGCACCAACATCATTGGCATGCTCCCTTTGCCACGTCAGCGTTGGCCCGCCATGATGGCAAGGGGATGGTGCCAGAGATGCTGGCGCCGTCCCATTAGACCACGGCGCCAGCGACTTTGGCGTCTCAAAAAAGACCATTTCTGAAATAAGTTTACCTCTTGCTTGTGAATCATATTCCATAGGACCAAATAAAATAACTTTACATGCTCCTCACTGATGTTCCTTTCCTATCAAAGCCATATGTCGAGCTTAAAGATAAAACCTTATACATATGCTCCTTGCTATCATTTTGAGTTTTCTCAAATGGTTGTGACCCTTGTTAGATTCTTTTCATATTCTCATTATCCAAATCTTGTGCACTTAAATACCAAATATATTGCTCTCCCTCTGCACTAGAGGATTAGTAAAATATTCCACCCACCCACCATATGGTATGCTTCTATGCTGGAAGTCAGCATCCACCCTATCCATCCACCAAATAAAGACTCCATACATATAGTCTCTGATGAACCCTGAGTTCCACTCAAGAAACTCAAGGCTAGGATTGGTCTGATCTTTCGATGAGTTGTAGATATTTTATTACGCCTACAAAGATGTTTCCAATCAGAAAAATCATTTTTAATTAGAACTCTAGTAGCACACATAACCATATGTTTCTCAGACAAGTCATGCTTTTGAAATTCTCTATCAACCGCTAGCTCCCAAATAATGTAAGCATGAGGATCATAATTTCCCTCGAAATAAGGCAGTGCGGATTTGATCTTACCTAGAACATCGCCACTTACCTCATAATGGTCATGTTGATCACTCCTCATGTCTCGACGAAGATGTCGATGTTGAGCACAGTTATCCCCAATTATCTTGCGTATCTCTGCCATTGTTAGTAGAAAACAAGAAACATACACAAAATATGCATGTTCCTATTAACTACTAGGTAGTGGAGGCTCCAATGTGACACGCACTCAAGCCTTTAACCAAGCTCTTACAAGTTCTTACCAATGCAAGCTGGATGGTGACGTACACCGACTCAACCAAACACCCCAATTGAGGTTGGATATATCGATGCCTTGGCAAACACTTGCTGTACGGCTGCAATCAAATCCGTGGAGTTTTGGGTAGGCTTAAATATTTAGCATAGGGATAGCAAATGCTTAAATCAGAGAATGCAAAGTTGAATGATCGTTCAAAGTCAAGTACCGTGCTGGTCCTAGGCTAGAACGTACTAGAGACGCGAGCCTAGATACAAATGATACCACAAGATAGCACCAGAAACAACTCAAACACACTCTAATATATGGAAGCAAACTCAAAGATACAACTGATTTTGCTCTTTTCCTTCTTTCTTTTCTTTTTCTTTTCTTTTTTTTGGGTGCGGCTTTTCTTTTCTTCTGTTTTATGCACCTTTTTGCCTTTCTTTCTCTCTTTTTTTTGATTTTTTTACCAAAAACAAACTCAAGGACCTCAATATAAAGTTACAGGGACTCAAATATAAATATAAAAAATACATGGACTCAACTGTCAAAGTCCAAACCAAAATTAAAATTATACAAAAATGGAATGTTGAATTTATGCCGGTTCCGTTTTTCCAAACAGATCTTCAAACCGACACCAAACAAAAATTCACCAAGGTGTTTTACACGCTCAAACGTTAGGATGTACTACGTGGATTGGAGGGGGATAGAGTCGGACTCGCTCGGCCTGGACGGCACACAGCCGAGGAATACAAGGAAACAACATATCTAATCGACCCAATCTACTATTTCTTTCCAAAACCAAATTTCACTACTTCCAAAACAAAACAGATCAACAGATCTTCTTCCTCGAGCGCAACAGAAACAAGAGCAACCACACAACCGCCCTGATGCAACTCCACAACTCCAAAACTAACCGACATAAACTTCTGGAAACTAGAAAAATGGAACCCTGGCAGAAAGACGATTCTGTTTTCGTAAGTTCCGATGACGACAAAGACACGGCGGCGACGATGACATGGTAGTAGACGTCACAAGAACTCAAAACTCTAAACGGACTAAACGCTAAGACCAGCAACACGACTCAACAATGCAACAGAATACTCAACAACAAAAATTGAAAAGAACAATACAATGGCACAAATATGGCTAGGTGATGGGTGCAACTTTTTTATGCCTTTTTTTGTGGATATAGGTAGATAAAAACTCACCGAGCAACGAAACCTCTGATACCACTTGAAAAACGCTGAGTTCCACTCGACACTCAAGGCTGTTATTGGCCCGATGTTTCGGTGAGTTGAAATAGCTACGATTCGGGAGAAACGTTGACGATCAGACTACAATCACACAAGATGTTGCGTTGCGCCTTAGCGATCGACACACCTCTCAGTAGGTTGTTGATCTTGCCGATGCAAATCAACCTTATTCCTACAAGCAAATCAAAGAAACAAGCAAGAACAAGATAAAAGCAATCAGAATTGCAAATAGGAATTGAATATAATTGATAAGTTTGGGTTCCGAAGAACAAGCAGACTGGCGGTCTAGCCGACATGCGCGCTGTAAGGAAGTAGCAATAGCTAAACTTTAATCTAACAAAACTCAAGAAACCCTGAAGGGGTACCTAGCTATTTATAGGAGTGCAAGGATGACCAAGGGTGCTCTAGGGTCGTTCTCCACCAGGTTGGGGCGCACCCCACATGGGCCCCACTTGGGCCGGGGTGCCAAACGAAGTTCTAAGCCCAAAGGCCCACGATAGGTGACGCTGCACCTTGTTTCTTCATCTGCGGATGACTGGGATGGAATTTGGCGATGAGGCTAGATCCATTGGAAAGAGGACTCCGAGAGCTTTCATCAGTACTCATGGGTCAATAACGGAGGTTGTATGCAGATTCGGCGGCCGTTAGAAGTCAACTGTGTAGAGATGGCCGAATAGGATTCCAGCACTTGGAGGACTTGATCTTGAATCTTGTTCATCCATGATGTGATTAACGGTTGTATCCGTAGTAGCCGTGGTCACATCAGTCTCTCCTCCAATGGTTCATAACAAATGACACATGAGCTTAAAAAAGATTGAGAAAAATGAAAACAATGCTCAAAAGGGAATGAGATAAAGCATTCTTGAGCATGAAAAAAATGAGAAAAATATATAGAAAAAAGGCCACGCTCTCTAAAATAAAGTTAAAGGAGGAGGATCATACAAAAATGAGTCACCATCCCATTTTTATTTTTCCACTTTTCCACTCCATCCACATATAGGTGCACAAGCTTGATCATGGTTATATGGTTTGTTATCTTCTTCGATCCCCTATTTGACTTTACAATATATCTAATGCAGGTGTGTCATTTCGTATTCTATACCCTGAGCTTCACATAAGCCTTAGTAGAAAGGTAGGAAAAGAAAAGGCAATATCAATGCCATGGTGAGGAAGGAAACACTTTGAGTGATTCGAGAGAATCAATTGTGGAGTATAGTAAAAGTTATGTTTTTATGAGCATCATTGAAAACACCAAGGTAATTCATCAGAAGGAGTAAAGAGGACCGCTCCATTCTTCAATAGCCCAAGATGACATGGTAGACACATTAAGATTCACAAACACAGGTATGCCTTGTGTCGACGTTTGATGTCGCGATTCCGGTATTTGCATAGTATGGGGATCGTTGGTACTAGGATATATGCGAGACTGAGGTGAAAGAGACAGAGACAAGAATTTTTATACAGGTTCGGGCCCCTGAATTGTCAGGTAATAACCCTACATCCTGTTGGCCGAAGCCGGTATTGCTCTTATTCACCATAATCACACCAGTACAATATTTGGGGTAGCCTATCTAACTGTTTTCGATATGGCGGTCTGAAGGTCTGACTCATAGTCGACAACAGGGTAGTCTTCCTCCTCGAGTTTGTGCCCGGCGAGATCAGAGATAGCGCTTTCTCTCTCCTGACAGTATCCGGAGACACCGTAGGGGACTAGCCGTGCTTATCCTATCCCTGAAGTCGATATCCGATGTCTTGTCTTGGCGTATGTTGGCTTGTATGTTGTAGCTTCTGTTGTTCCGTGTCTTCTATGGTGGGTGTGTATTGTCCCCTCCCCTCCTAGGGGGCCTTGTATTTATACTCATAGGTGTCCCCTTGTCCAAGTAGAACTAGGGAAACCAATATGGATACAATCCGAGTAGTCCTTGTCGTTTCCATGTAGAACTCTGGTTGTCTTTCCTTATCCGGAACTCCTCCTAAATCCGCAGGTTGTTTTCGTACAAGACATGGTACGTGGTGGGTCCTTCCGAGATTTAGTCAACTACCATTAGGTATGTGGTATCCATAACCCTGAAACCTTGGAATATTTTGTGTGTCATATCATTGGGCAGAAAATCAAAATTCTAGTAGATCCCTAAGCTTTACTGAAGGACGGGTAAAGGATAAGTGTGGGGGCAGGGTTGAAACTGGTACGGATAGTTTCCGTCTGTCCGGACAATTTTTCGGATTTCGATAGGTTTGGTTGGAACTATGCGGAAATTCTCGGATTCGGAAACGAATTCGGATTTTTTTTCTCGGAAACGAAAACGAATACAGTAAGGGTACTACCCGTCGGAATCGAAAAATGGTCGGAAACTATCCGGGAATTTTGTTCGAATATCCGCAGACATGGATGAAATTTTAGAAAAAGAACATGTATATATACATAACTTTTTCATACGGAGTCAGATCAAGACAAACTTTGTATCAAAATTATAGAGCTCGATGAGATCTACAACTTTCTTGTTGACTATTTTTTATATGAGATCATTTAAGGGTCTAAATATTCATTATAAAAAACCATATCTATTTTTACAAAATCTTATATCTACAATTCAAACGACATCTGATGGAGATGTGTTCCATATCAAAGTTGTAGAGCTCAATGAGATCTACCATTTTGTAGTTTATAACAGTTGTATTTGAAAATGTTTAAAGTATAAAACAGACACTACGAGTTTTGAAGATGTGAAATAAAATAAATAACATGTCCAATTTATACAGCAAGAACTTGATAAGTGACATGGTAAGTAAGCTCTACATGTAGTAAAAGGTCTTAGGATTAGAAAATGAATAATCATATTTACATGTGGGTCCCTTAGGGGAACGGCCATGAAAATCGATTTTCACATACGGTTGTGGGACCGCCTATAAAATTGACGATATAAATGTTGGAGACGTTGACCTAAATTAACAAGCGATATCTCTTCCTTGATTAAGGAAACTCAATTTGAGGGGATTTTTATATACCAGCAAATCTTCATTGCCATATTCGTTCAGTTTCGTATTCCTTCTGTATCTGTATTCGATAATATTCGATTTCATTTCCGTATCCGGGTTTTCGATTCCAATTCTGATTCCGAAAAAAACAATGAAAACGAATATGATAAAGCTCATTTCCGCCGTTTTCATCCCTATGTGGGGGTGTTGTTGGTGGTCGTTAAGTACAAATTTTAACTGTTAACTCCTGCATAAGAAATACAAAATATGGTATCAAACCTTAGTGGTAGGAGTTTACAACTAACCATTTCCACTAGTTTTGGTAAATCTATGTATTCAGGTCAATTAAGGAGAAAATACACCTGCCATGCGACGAAAACACAACTCCGGATAATCGGACACATTTACACGTATTAGAGGGCCCACGTGTCAATCAAAACCACCTAGAATTTGTCAGGAAACCCCTTATCAATCAGCTTGTGAACACTGGATGAACTCACACGAAAGTGGAAGAACACAAGAACACGTAGAACACAATACTGTAGACGAACAGACAACAGAAACAGAGTTTTTGGTGCTGCCTGAATTGCTTGCAGCTTTTTGGGGTTTTTCTCTCCTTTTATTGTGCAGAACTGAAACATGCAAAGCGACGCCAAAAACTCGGATCGCTACCCACGACTCACGGCTTGATCGCGTCCATCCCCGCGTCCGCTCATCGCGCGCATACGCCCGAAGGCTTAGGCACACCGCGAGCTATTCTCGCTTGACTCCTACACGCACGGCTTCCACACGTTGGGGCTCATGCGCTGACAATACACAAAACAGAATCCAAAGCTTAACTAACTAGCTAAAAACAAGCATGCAAGATTTATCCTCTAACAATTCTCCCCCTAAACCTTGCATGGCTGTAAAACCTCAACAAGGCCGATCTTGGACCGAAGTTCCATGAATCGATCTCGCCCAAGGGCCTTTGTTAAAATGTCTGCAAGCTGCTCCTCAGTATTGATGTATTCGATCTTCGCCCTACCTTCCTCGACACACTCCCGAATGAAATGATACCTAGTGTCAATATGTTTGCTACGATTGTGAAACACAAGTTCTTGCTAAGCAAAATTGCAGACTGGTTGTCAACCTTCAGTGTGATGGCGCTCCCTTCTTCTCCCCTGAGCTCAGCAAGGAGAAGCGCCAGCCACACACCTTGGCACGCAACAGTCGTCGCCGCAATGTACTCCGCTTCATAGGACGATAGAGCGACGACCTTTTGCTTCTGAGACTGCCAGGTGATCAAATTATCCCCGAGAAAGAAGAGAACTCCTGTTGTGCTCTTACGGCTATCAACATCGCCTGCAAGATCACTGTCGCTGTAGCCAACGAGGCACACGGCATCCTTCTTCCTTCGGTATTGACAGCCATAGTTGGTAGTGCCAGCAATGTACCTCAACACACGCTTCACAGCTGCCATGTGCTCGGTGGTGGGCTTCTCCATAAACCGGCTGACATATCCCACCAAGAACGCCAAATCTGACCGCGAATTTACCAAGTATCGCAGTGATCCCACGATCCGCCTATAATCAGTTGCATCAACAGCTGGTGCGGCACTCGACTTACTGAGCTTGAGGCGTGATTCCATGGGGGTGAGGCTGGGATTGGTGCTGCTCATCCCAGCCATCTCCAATATCTTCTCAGCGTATGCCCGTTGGCACACAGTGATGCCATCTTCAGTCTGATTCACCTCCAATCCGAGGTAATATTTCAACAACCCGAGATCGCTCATCTGGAACGTGCCCTTCATCTCGTCCTTGAACTGCTCGAGCTCGGCGGAGTCACCACCGGTGATGACGAGATCATCGACGTACACGCCGACGACCAGCCGGCGTGCGCCCGTGGCTCGGAAGTACACGGCGTGCTCTGACGAGCTTTGATGGAAGCCTAGAGCCAGCAGGGACGCGTCGAGCTTAGCATACCACGCGCGCGGGGCCTGACGAAGACCGTACAACACTTTGTTGAGTCGCAACACCATGTGCTCCTTGCCGGCGACCACGAACCCGGCCGGCTATGTGACATAGACTTCCTCCTGGAGCTGGCCGTTGAGGAAGGCGGACTTGACGTCCATATGATGAACGGCCCAGCTCTCACTCACCGCGTGTGCCAACAGCAGTCGAACAGACTCGAGCCGCGCCACCAGCGCGAACACCTCGTCGAAGTCAATCCCCTGCCGCTGCACGTAGCCTTTCGCCACGAGATACGCCTTGTACCTGGTGATGTTGCCAGCAACGTCTTTCTTCGTCTTGAAGACCCATTTGAGTCCAATCGGGCACTGACGCGACGGCCCGTCGGCGAGACGCCAAGTGTTGTTGGCTTCAATGGACTTGATCTCCTCGATCATTGCATGTCGCCAGCACTGATGTTGCTCTGCTTCATCGAATGACGCCGGCTCTTCCGCAGAGACCATCAGGAGATCCTCATCGAACTCCCGTACCGCCTGTCCTTGTGGTGTTGCTGGGCCAAGCACGTTGTCGATGGTGCGGAACCTGAGTGGCGCATCGTCGTGGTCGACGTCGAGGTTGTCCTCTAGACCTGATGGTAGAGACACGAACTCCACCGCCGGTGTTCCAGCGTGCAGAGGAGTGCTTGGCGACGCCTAGCTTGGTGACGACACGAACGGCGAGCCTGGCGATGGTGGTGCCGCAGCTGGGGAAGGTGGCGCCGCATCTGACTGCTGCACGGTGGTGTACTCGATGACGAAGTCGGTGTCGACGCCCGTTTCAGCCTGGCCGTCCCACCTCCACTGAGCCTCCTCGTCGAACACGATATTGCGGGAGATGTGCACCTGTCGCGTCACGGGGTTGTAGGCGCAGTACGCCTTTGATCCTGGCTCGTAGCCCACGAAAATCATGGGTTTACTCCTGTCATCGAGTTCTTCACATGGCCCACACACCCAAATGTACGAAGATGATGAACCGCCGGCGAACCGCCGTTCCATAGCTCGTATGGAGTTTTTCCGCCGATTCTCTTCGATGATGACCTGTTCAGCAAATAGACGGCTGTATTTACTGCCTCTCCCCAGAACATACCTGGGAGCCCTTTCGCCTTTAACATGCTCCTCGCCGTGCCCACCACCGATTGGTTCCGGCGCTCGACGACGCCGTTCTGCTGTGGCGAATACAGCGCTGTGAGTTCTCGACGCAGTCCGAGCTCGGCCCAATACTCGTTGAAGTGTCCGGCGGTGTACTCGCCTCCTCGGTGCATGCGTAGTGCACGAAGCCGCTTCCCCGACTTCCTCTCGGCAGCCGCTTGTATCTGCTTGATGGTGGCCGGTTCGGCGTCCTTCGAGGGAAGGAGCTTGATCCACATGAAGCGGCTGTAGTCATCGATGAGGAGAAGGAAGTAGCGGTTCCCACTCGGCGTCACTGGTGAGATCGGGCCGCAGAGATCGCCGTGGAGGAGTTGCAGGGGCTTGCTAGAGCGAGACAGCGCCCGTCGTGGGAACGGCGCCCGTCGATGCTTCCCGGCGAGACACGCCTCGCAAACCTGATCGACCTGCGTCAACAATGGCAATCCACGTACCAGGGTCTCCCTACTCATTTTCTTCAGCACAGTAAAGTTGATGTGCCCGAACCGAGCGTGCCAATGCCACGCGTCTTCGCCGGCGCGCGCTGTCAGGCAAACTGGCCGCGCAAGGATGATGTCGAGCACGTACAAGCGCCCTGGGCTCCGAGGGATTCGGGCGAGTAGGCGCCGCTGCTTGTCGCGGACGCGCATGATGCCATCCTCAACCAATACTTGGAAGCTGGTTTCGTCGAGTTGGCCGATGCTGACAATGTTGGCGGCGAGCCGCGGCAGAAAGTACGTGTTGGCGAGGGTGCGGTGTTCTCCATTCTTGCAGGCGAACAACACCATGCCGCACCCCTCGATAGGGATGATCGAGCCATCCCCAAGCCAAACGTTGCCGGTGATGCCAGTGTCGAGGTCGGAGAAGGCCGCTCGGCAACCCGCCATATGGTTTGACACACCGGAGTCCATGATCCAGCTGCGCTGGTCGCGGTCTGCTTCATGATCTAACCCAGCGAACACCTTCTTCTCGACGAGCTCAACGCAGACGCGCTGAGGCGCCGGCGTCGCGCGTGGCGGTGGTGGCGGCAACATGGAGCCTGCGGTTTCGACGTAGCCCCCAGTCAGGAGCATGAGCGTGGGCTTGTCGTCTTGGGCCACATGGGCCTGGTCTTCGTGCTTAGGCTTGCTCCGGCACTCCTTAGCCCAATGGCTGAGCTTGCCGCAGTTACGACATTTGTCATCCCTGCGTGCCGGCGAGGAGGTGGACCCATCCGAGCCACCGCCGATGCACCCCTTTCCGCCGCGGCGCTTGTTACGTCCGCTGGAACCGGCGCCAGAGCGTTTCGCCTCCTGCTCCTTTTTGTGGTGCTCCAGCCATTCTTCTTCGGTTAGGTAGAGCTTGCCATCGGTGTTTTGGGAGGATGGCGGGGTCTGGTAATCCTCGGCCGCCTAGAGTCTCCCGGTGATTTCCTCCAACGACAAGGTAGATATATCGAGAAGAGTTTCAATTGAAAGAACCAGTTGGCTAAACCTCGGTCGGGCGACGTGCAGATACTTCTCGACAACCTTGTCATCGGGCTCGGGATCACCGTGGGTGGCGAGTTGGTTGACGACACTAGTAAGCCACATGGCGAACTCCTCCACCGACTCGCCGTCCCGGAATGCGATCCTCTCGTACTCCGTACGCACCCGTTGTGCGCTGGCCTTGCGGATGCGGTTGTCACCGACGCGCATTGTCTTGATGCAGTCCCATGCCTCCTTCGCCGATGCCTTCGTCGCCAAGATCGAGATCATCTCGGGTGGAACCGCACTATAGATCGCATCAAGCGCCATCTGATCCTCGTGCAGCTCAACGGCAGCGCGGCCACGTTCGACAGCGTCCCACAGGCAACGTGCCTGCAACTTGATCTTCATGAGCAATGCCCAGTCATTGTAATTCGTCTTCGTGAGAACCGGATAGTTCGCAGACGATCCTGACTCCTTGACCACGCGGTGTATAACCAGCCCGCTGTCCTTCCCGCCGCTGCCCGAAGCGCGGCCGCCGGAACCTCCAGGAGTGCGCTCGCTCGGCGACACCGACCAACAGCGCGGGGAGCTCGTGCGACGCCTTGGCATAAGTGCTTCTTCTAGTGCACGATCACGTGTCCAAGCCCTAAACCTTGCTCTGATACCAATTGTCAGGAAACCCTTGATCAATCAGCTTGTGAACACTGGATGAACTCACGCGAAAGTGGAAGAACACAAGAACATGTAGAACACAATACTGTAGACGAACGGACAACAGAAATAGAGTTTTTGGTGCTGCCTGAATTGCTTGCAGCTTTTCGGGGTTTTTCTCTCCTTTTATTGTGCAGAACTGAAACATGCAAAGCGACGCCAAAAACTCGGATCGCTACCCACGACTCGCGGCTTGATCGCGTCCATCCCCGCGTCCGCTCATCGTGCGCATACGCCCGCAGGCTTAGGCACGCCGCGAGCTATTCTCGCTTGACTCCTACACGCACGGCTTCCACATGTTGGGGCTCATGCGCTGACAATGCACAAAACAAAATCCAAAGCTTAACTAACTAGCTAAAAACAAGCATGCAAGATTTATCCTCTAACAAAATTAAGCCCAGCCATAGTATAAGATGTTAGGGGGGGCATCAAGCAGCCTCCCAATCGAAGGAGTGGTTGGGAGGTGGGCTAAAGGGGTCGGCCGAACCACCATTGTGTCCTCTCGCCATCTGCTGACACGTGTAGGTCCCTAATGAAGTCCCGATGGTGGTTGTGCGGGGTTCACGGCTTGGATAAATGTCAAAACCGCCATAGGATGGCTATATAAGGAGGTGCTCATCTCACACTCAAGACACACAACTCAAGTGGAGTACAACTCACTTTGATATCTAGGCTACTCTCTCGTAGAGTTAGAATATGGGAAGAGGGTGAGGGAAAGCTCCAAAAGGAGTGCCCCAAAGTTCGGAGTTCTTTATAAGGAGTTCCGGAGGAGTGTTGGAGTTGTGAGCACTCTTTCCATGGCAGTCCCAGAGGAATGCCAGAGTGTCGGCGCTCTCTCCGATCTTGTACCTTGGTGGATGCTTCTTTTATAAAGTAAGTATTTGAGATTTCTTTATGTTATTTAATTGGTTTACTTAAGTGATATATATTCTCATTTGCGGGTTTGTCGCTTAGGGGCTGTTCAGATTGATGCCAAAATGAACCTTACCAAAATTTAGCAATGTCAAAATTTTGGCAAATTGACAACATTGCCAAAATTTTGATAGGATTGGCTTAATAATGTTGCTAAAATTATATACGCATTGCCAATATTTGGTAACAAACTAAACGTAGCCATATAATTGTCAATTTTACCAAATAATGGTATGGTTGAAAATGTCATCAATCTGAACAGGCCCTTTGTGTGCAATTGAGTGCTCTAGTACAAAGACTCTGGATAAAGAAGGAAGTTCTTGGCCGAGGCTATAATAGTAATCGATAACGTAGACGTAGTGTCTACGTTAGAGGTTACCTTCGTTTGTTGTGTGCTCCAAGGAAAGTGAGGTAGGCGGCAGGTGGTGACAACCTTGTCCATCCTTTGCATTCCTCCACGTTCGGGTACATCATAGAGCTCAAGGTTAGACTCAGTCTGGATGACCAAAGGAGGGCCGGTGTACGAAACATTTGATAGAGTTTTACCTTTAACTTAAGTTAGCTAGTTGAATCCATAGAAATCCTCTCTATCCTAAGCCTACCATTTAGTTGTTGTCTTTGGTTGAATCCTGTTCTTAGACTAGGTGATACCCCACGCTTTCCTACGGGATTCATGGATGAGTATATGTTAAATATTGTCAAAATGATGAAAGTTGATATGTTGAGAAAATAATGAGAGGAAGATGATTTGACACATACTTGTTGATCTCTATAATATAATATTGTAGATGATATGTCATGCTTGCACGGGATTTAAAATAGGCTAGAATAGTAATTGCTAGTGAGTGAAGATGTGGCATGCTTGCATGGGATTTTAAATGAGCTAGAATAGTAATTGCTAGTGGGTGATGATGTATCATGCTTGCATGTTGAGTTTTAGCATCTAATAATTTTTAGTGGGTACCAACTATATAGAAAGTATAAATATACACACACGTTCCTTATGTTCGATACCCTTGGAATACTCTAAGGGGAAGTGCTACAGCGGTATCCGTACACTTGCAGATTTATTTGTGTGCGTAACAAATACCAACATCGGGGATTTCTTCCACCTTTAGTCGGCCCCTCTCTCTCTCCGGTCGGGAAGCCCTTGCGGCTTGCTGCCTCCACTCGCCCACTTGCCATCTTCCCAAATTGATTGACAGGAATCAATCCCCACCTCATCCTCTCCTATTCCCCCATAATTTCCCACTCAATCCCATTTTATTCATGTTGGATTTTGATAGCACCCATCAATGTTGAGCTCCACCATGGCGCGGTCGATCTCTCTCCTAGGTGACCCTCTCTCCCCTCTTCGGCCTATAAAAGGGAGCCCTTGGCCTCCTCCCTTCTCCCCAACTACCGCCCGCACCTCTCTCCCTCCCCGGCCACCACGCCGCTCTCCTTTTGCGCTGCCACCATCACACAGCTCCAGTTGCCCCTCGCTGGCGGTCGAGACCCCCTCGGACACTGGTAACACCACCGACGACTTCGCCTCCTCCACCTCTCCCCCGTCCACCCCTCCGTCGAGCATGAGGACCACAAGAATAACAATGATGCCGATGACCCGAAGCTCCCCGTCGCTTCTCCCTCACCGCCGGCCAACACCAAGGACATCTCGCCCCATGCATTCGCACGGTTAGAACTGTCGTTTCCTTCTCTCTCTCTCTCTGTTTCTCCCATTTGCGCATTCGTCGCATCGCCGCCGCGGCATCAACTACCGCCGGCGAGCCACTTGGCTCGAGCGCTAGTGAGGAAATGCATGGCTAGTCTCCATACTTCCCACTGGCCACTGTGCACATCATTTCACACAAGCATTGGAAATTAAAAAAAAAAACACTATAGTGCAGAAAATCTCCGAAGCAAATGAGCAATGAGAATCAACACCTGGTGTCAATCGATGTCTTGATTAATTATCACGGGATGTGGTTCTGGAAGGGAGGGTGTTGATGCGAAAAACACACACTGGCCTGCGATATCTGCTTAGCTCTAGTGCAGGACCAAGGGTTGGTGAGATGCGGGCATGCTAGTCAGTTTGACCCTGCAACTGACAAGATATGCAAACAAAAGATCAAATAGCCGATCAGCTGACAAGCCGATGGAGTAGTTCCAGCCGATGCCGATACCAGCCGATAGCGATAGGGTTTTGAGCTATCGGCCATATGTCCAATGTAGATAATGATATAAAGACAATCGGCTGATGATAATCAATATAATTAAACAATATAATCCAGTGGAAACCAGTCGGCTAGCAATGATATGATATAATATGCACTGATCCGAAGGTTAAAGCATACATCGGCTGGAGGTCAGATGTTATAAAATCCACAAGATTAGATTAAACAGTAAAATCTTTATTGCGATCGGCTAAATCCAACTTATATATGCAATCCTTATAAGCCGATGCCATGTCCAGATAAGTCATCGGCTGAAACCCTGATGAAACCCTTATTGGCAATCAAAAAACAGGCTAGAGATTATGATTCTAAGTATGACTTAGTAGATCAAACTTAACTGATGTAGCAGTAAGTACGAAAAGAAACACAATATGTAGACAATGAAGCTGTTGACTGATTTTTTGTAACACCCTGAAAATTCGACCGACAAAATCAAAACTCTAAAAATACGGATTTTCAAAAACCTTTTTAAATTAATTGCATCATGCCGATCTTATTCGCCTATTTTATCTGGATTTGATCTCGAAGATTATTAATCGTGAGTAAAGAATAGTTAATCAGGAATAAACCTTAAAAACAAATTGGTAAAATAAATATAAATTAAAAATAAAGATTAGGTGTGGATAATAATAAATAAAATATTATCACGACCATATTTGGATCAATTAAATTTAAATACGATGGAATAAGAATTAACCCTAATAAAAACTCAAATAAATTATATAAAAATAAAATATGAGTAATATTAATCTAGGGTGAATTCATTAGTTAAGATACCACAAATATTGAGTAAAATGCATATATGTAAAATTAGGAATTGTGGAATCAAATTTATATGGAAAATACACTAAAATCGGGATAAATAGGAAAAGTCACTGTTTATTGCCTCATAGGTGTTCGATTTTGGTCCCTAGCCCTAGACCCTTCTCTGCCACGCGCCCGGCCATGCCCGGAGCCCCGCGCCGCCCCTACCGCGCCGTCGCCGTCACCGTCCCGTCGCGCCGTCGCCTGCCGCCGCGCCGACGTCGCCATCGCCGCCTGTCGCCGTCGCCATCGCTGCCGCGCCGCCCTAGCCGGCCTTGCGCCCCGCGCCGCGAGCCGCCCCGTCGCCCCGCGATGCGCCCCGTGCCGCGCTGCCTCGCGCCCCGAGCCGCCCGCCCGTCCCATCGCCGCTCGCCAGTCGTCTCACCCCGTCGCCGTCACGCCGCGCTATCGTCGCATCGCCGCCCGTCGCGTCCCGCCCCGAGCCGCGCGCCGCCACTGTCGCCGCCGCCGTCGACGTCTCGTCACCGCGCGTCCCATCGCCGCCTCGCGCCCCGCGCCGCCGTCGCGTCGCCCCTTCCCTTCTCTTCCTTTCCCCCTCCTCTCCCCTATAAAACTCCACCCCCTCCCCATTTTCCCCACTCCATCTCCCCCTTCCTCTCCCTCTTCCCCTTCTCCATGCGCCGCCGTTGTCGTGCCGCCGTGCCGCCACCTTCGAAGCCGCCGCGTCGTCGCCCTGGAGCCGCCGCGCCGTGCGTCGCCGCCTTGCGCCGCCGTCGCCGTCGCGCCGCTCTCGCGCCGCCACACCGCCGCCTTCGTGCCACCATGTCGTGCGCTGTGCGCCGTCGTCGCGCCGCCGTCGCCGCCACCGCCGTCGGTAAGCCGCCGCCTCCTCCCCTTGCTCGGTCGCCGTCGCCGCCCCGGGTAGCAGGGAGCCGAGAGAGAGAGAAAGGGAGAAGCCAAGGAAGAGAGAAAGAAGCCGGGAGGGAGGAGAGAAAGAAAAGAAAAGGAAAAGAGAGAGAAGGAAGAAGAAAAGAAAGGAGAGAGAGAAAGAAAAAAAAGGAAAAGAAAAAGAAAGGAAGGAAAAAGAAAAAGAAGGGAAGAAAAAGAAAAGGGAAATAAATAGGAAATTAGAGGGAGATTAGGGAAGTTTAGAAAATTTAAAATAATTAGAACTTAGTTATAGATTAGTTATAGTCGTAGAATTGCGAAATTTAATATAAATTATGGATTATTCTTGGTAATTTCTACAAGAAATCAATTTGCGGTAGTAGTTTAAATGTAATTAAGAACTAAACGATTAGATGAATTCTTATAGACTATTATAGATTATTTTGGGTAATCTCTATAAGTAATTGATTCACGGTAGAAATTCGGACTTAATCACTAGGAATTTTAGACGTATATTATATTTAGTCGTTTAGTCCTAGACTAAAATTAAATCCTATAATATTATAAGATAATTTTTGGATTCCGTCCGATATTTAGCTTGCGATAGAAATTTCCAACCTATTATATGGATATAACGCTCGGGTAGATTAAATTAAAAACTTATGATAACAAAATATTTATACCCACAAAATAGTTTAGGATATATAAATCGAAATTGGGTTTGCCCTAGTACGCGAATAGTAAAGTTAATATAAAAGAATCGACTTTCACGTTCGACTTTCATTTGGATTTATTTGGATTTTTATTTGAATTCTAATCGAATCCAAATCAATTTTCGCACGTAACTATAGAGCCCGAGGGAGTTGCGGATCCAAGTGAAGGCCAAGACCCCCAAGACCTTGAGCAAGGCAAGTCATCACTATTCCTTGAACATGTTGATCCCAATTGCGAAATTATTTTGTTTATAAATAAAATTGCATGCAATGATGAACATCCTACTTGTGATTATGCCATGCCTTGATTATTGTTTATCCCTTATTCCTTCGTAACCATGTTTACGTATGAGTCCCTAGTCAATTATGACAATTGCTTAGAAATGCTATTCTAGGATCATGCATACTCATATTTATCAAATGCTAAATGCTTGGGCAATTACCTTTGGGAAGGTAATTGAGATGCGGCATGTGGAGACATGAGCGCCACATTGCCATGAAATTGATAACATGATTTGTGAAAGGAAAATAAAGCGAAAACAACTGTTTTCGACTGGGGCGGACGGATGATTTGGGTGGTATCTGGAAAAGGCTAGTACCGTCCCCAGTCAATTAAGGACTGAGCCATGAAGTTAAGCATGAAACGACCCCCGTACAACCGTACTTCTCGAATGGGTATAGACCTAGCGGATTAGATAGCCGAGCGGAGGCAGTATCCCTGCATAGATGGTTCACCCCTGAGTGAGGCAGGTGCGCTACGATGGGACAGCCGTTGAGGTAGGGCCGAGAAGCGTGCCCTACATCGGTGTCGCCATTGGTAGGACTGCCATGAGTGTGTGAGAGAGAGAACTTAACTTGAACCATAATTTAATATGTGTGTGAGACTTCTCTTTCCCTGGAGCGCCAGAACTCCTCTCACTGCTAGAAACATGGACGCCTAGAGTGCATGAGGATTTAAGTTCATGGAGCGGGTATTGCCAATGCGAGGTTATCGAAAAGCTTTGCCGTGACGCGTCTCATGTGTTGGGACGAGGCTCATGTGTTGGGCAGTCGCGGAGTGCGGGTAAAGTGTACATCCACTATAGTGTGAGTAAACCAAATCTATTCGAATAGCCGTGCTCGCGGTTATTGAGTACCGGGACATGTATTACACTTGGCTAGTCTCTAAATTCTTAACTTGTGTGGGATGGGTTGTTGCATGACTAATTTTTATGCTGTTGGAGCCACTTCCTGAGGAGGGGGAAGGTGGGCGTCCTCAGAAAACTATAACGACTCAATGGCGGGAAGCTATCCTTAGGATCACAATGGATGGTGGACAGAACCGTCGTTGTTTAAATACAAACACTGGTACTAAAATTTGATCAGTCAATGCTAGGTCTTAGGTTTGTGAAAAGAATTACAAAACTGGCTTAGCGCAAAAGAGCCATAGCCATCCTTTGAAATACCCCTTTCATATGCATTGTTGCTGTGGTGACTTGCTGAGTACGGTTGGTACTCACCCTTGCAAATATAAAATTAATCAGAAGCGGGAGATGAAGCTTCGGAGGATCCCTATGCCTACTACCAGGAGGGAGATGAAGACGATGGCGCTCAGTAGGTCTTAGTACGGTCGTTGCCTGTGGCAATGGCGTGCCGCTGCCTTAACTCCGCTGCCTTACCTACTTCTGTTTTTGGAATGTATTCCGGACCGCTCGGTCCGATGATTTAAGACTGTGCCTGCGGGCTTATGATGTAATAATTCATACTAGACTCTCGTGTATGTGCACTTGATATTTTAGCTATGAGTTCGTGTGTACCAGACTCCTTGATCCAGGGAAATGGTACTGTTTACACGATTGATTCCTGTTATAAAAACGGGGGTCCACATTTTTAGGGTGGTAGATGCCTTAGCTAATCTAGTCTAATAAAACAATTTAGCCGATACTGGCAGAAACCGTAAAGCGAGAGACAACCGATAGAGCTAAATTGAGATACTAAGACTAGATTAACTAAGACATATGATAAATAGGCAGGCAAAAATATCATCCAAACCAGAGCAATCCAAGAGGTCGAATGTACTGATGCAGCCTTGAACGACGCTGACGTAGACGAAACAATTGCCTGGGCCAGCGGAACATAGGACTTACCCCTTCGCCGGAGATCGAACTAAACCGATGCAACCCCGCGTCAGGTGCCAAATTCCGCCGGTTGATAAGTAAAAACCTCTGGAAAGAGGGTGGCGATGCGCCGAGAGTAGTTGTATTGATTGAGATATTGTACAATGACCCCGGGTGTACATATTTATACCTGGAGAGATACTAGTCCTTCTAGGACAAGAAAGAAACTTTCCTAAAGATAAAAGGAAAACATAAAGTCCTTATAGGACACTAAACACACTTTCCTAAAGATAAAAAGAAAATAAGAAACTATTCCTAATGAATAGATAACTTGCCATGCTGCATCCTCCTTAAACTCGGTCACTTCTGGATAAGCTTTCTTTAATAGATCAATTTCCTTAACCGAATATAGAAGGAATCTGACTACTGGCGACGTGATAATTCTCTTAGAGGCTTACCAAATTTCACTATTAACAGAGGGATCTATACTTGTGTCACTGGATCGACTCATCGCTGGCAAGCGAAAGGGGATCGATTCTGAATTTTGACTTAGGGTTTAGGGCTTCCAAACTGTCACCACCACTGGGGCTCCCTTGCGGCGGGATCCCATCCCATATTGCTTGGATTGGATTGCTGCCTCCCTAATCTCCATCCCATCCCATTCCATCTACCAGGTAAGACGGCCTTCTTGAACACAAGGCGAGTGCTAGGGGGAGCGGTGGGGCTAGTGTGGCAGACGACAAGGGCTTAGTGTTGGAGGAGGAAGCCGGAGCGGATGGCATGGAGGCATCCTTGCAGACGGAAGGATGGAGGCGACTGAGGCAGGATTTGTGCGGCAGTGGGAAGCGCCAGCGACAGCGTGAGGACGGAGGCGATGAGGACAAGGTCTTACTATGATTGGTGCGATGTGAGGACATGGATTTGCGTGGTAGTGGGGAGCGTGCGACGGCAGCATGAGGATGTGGTGGGTGGAGATAGGGACGGGTGTAATGCGAATATGCGATGGACGAATGAACGGATGAGATTAGTGCGATGTGGATGGACGTGGATGGGTTCGTGGATGATGATTTGACCTAAAGGATCAAATCGGTAAGTCTCTACTATTATAAAAATTGTAGATGATTTTGCTAGAATTTTGATACGTCATCCATGTTTGAAACGGTTTTAATTTTATGTTTTGGTTTTAATCTATATCTCTACTAAAAACAAGAAATTCCTGTCCTCTGCAAAAACGAAAGAAAAAAATCCGACTCAAAAAAGTAAAAAAAGAAAGAAAGAAAAGTCTGACTTAACGAGCGATAAAAAAAAGCTTCCGTCGTCAGTAAAAAAAAGAAAAAAAAACATCTCTTGTCCGATTCCCATAGAAAAAGGAAAAAAAATCTTCCAGTAAAAAAACAAAAAAGTCCGTTTGGTTTTCTTAGCATCAGTATTTTTTTTCCGTTTTTTCTTTGCACGCAAAAGAGTTTTTTATTCGCACACGCTAAGACTTTTGGTTTTTTTGTCCCCTTTTTTTAATCCGACCTGTTCACTGCGCTCCTGGGTGTTTTTAGTTTTTTTTGTTCAATCTTTTTGTCGCCGGTTTTTTCTCTCGTGCGCTTTTTGTTTTTCTCATAGTTTTTTTGGTCAATCTTTTTTGTCGCCGGTTTTTTCTCTCGTGCGCTTTTTGTTTTTCTCATCTAGTTTTATAATCCCATCTGTTCACCGCACGCCTCCCGAGGTGAACCCTAGCGCCGCGCCGCCGCCATATCGATCGTGTATTTTTGTCCTCCAATTTGATTGCAAAAATCGATTCCCCAATCCTCTCTTATCATTTTCTCCATGATTTTCCCTTCGATTCGGCTTTAATTGCCGGATTTAATCTCTGGTTTACAATTACCGATGATGACAGCGATCTTCCCCGGTCATTTTTATCCCGATCGTGTGTTTTCTCCTCCTATTTGATTGCAAAAATCATTTCCCCAATCCTCTCTCATCATTTTCTCCATGATTTTTCCTTCGATTCGGCTTTAATTGCGGGATTTAATCTCTGTTTTACAGTTGCCGATGATGATAGCGATCTTTCCCGGTCATTTTTATCCCGAGTTTTACGCTCTGATTTTAGGGAAAACGGAAAGAGTAGATCGAGTGGATAAAAAACCCTTGACCAATTTTGGCTGATCTAGAAAGATTCGGCCGGATTTGATGGGGAGATTTGCTCCGATAAACGTACGGGTACGGGCACAGGATTATCTTTGGGAGGTTGAAGATGGTAGTCATATTTGGAAAGTTGAAGATGGTAGGTTTGAAGAGAGCAGACCAAATGGAGGAAGGTAGCCTCTCTCTCTTTCTCCCTCTATATTCGTTTAGATCAGAGAAATACATTACCTCTATCCTCCCTCCTGTTTTTACACAAATGAAAAGCACATCACAATGTCTGACCTCCATGTTCCCTCCTTTATCTACAGAAATCAAAGCACACATCATGCTCGCCAACGGAAAACTACCCAATAAAAGCAGTAATCCAAAATTCTAAACTGTATGATGCTTACATCAGAGACTAACAAAAAGAAATGCACACCCAGCGGAACTTTGCTCAGACACCTCCTTGCTAACCAGTGGTCTACATGCTTCCAGGCTTCAGGCGCTGCTGCAATATAATCCACACCCAGCCGCCTAGCCTACTGAGGGCTCCGCTTGGGTACAAAACACAGTCCCGACTCACAGCAAAACAAATCCACAATAAATCCCGCCGGTGAGGAGGCGGGGAGCTGCCAGATCTGGGGGCCTCTGAGCTCGGGACAGCCGATCTAGCGACTCCCCACCTCCTCACCTGGGGGCCTCTGAGCTGTCCCGCCGTCGATCCCAGCCTCGCCGTGGCCTCAGGCACCCTCCACATGGCAGCACCTTACGCCGTCGTCCCCTCCCTCCCTCTCTCTTCTCAGCGCGTAGAGGAGAAGATTGGGAGTGGCCAGTGGCTTAGTGCCTTCAGACTTCAGTGGACATAACCACATAACCACACGACCTTGCATTCGGGTTGAGAAAACAAAACCGGTTTAACCCGATTGTTGGGACGAGCCCAATAACATAACACAAATCTTGGAACGATCTGGCGGCCACGAATTCGGCTGAAAGGAACAAATAAAACAGCAGGCAGCTATATAGTAATTCCCTAAATAAAACGGACCGATTTGTAAAAGAAAACGGCTATATCATTGCGGAAGGTTTTAGGGTTATGTAATAAACACCCTTTGATAACGAAGCCTCCCTCCCTGCACTTCGTCCTCCTTCCCCCTTTTGCCTGTGGCGTTTCTGCTTGAAAAATTTCAGATCGCACCGCGTCCCAAACCCTAGCCCCGCCGGACTGCCGGAGCCGCACGAAGATGAGCTACGCGGCTTACAAGATGATGCACTGGCCCACCGGCGTCGACCACTGCGCCGCCGGCTTCGTCACCCACTCCCCCTCGGACGCCGCCGCCTTCTTCACCGCCGCGACGGTGGGCCCCGGGCCCGAAGGCGACATCGACTCGGCGGCGGCGGCGTCGCGTCCAAGGCGCTTAGGCCCCTCGCCCAACCTGGTCGTGGCGGCCGCGAACGTGCTCGAGGTGTACGCCGTGAGGGCTGAGACGGCGGCCGAGGATGGAGGCGGTGGCACCCAACCGTCCTCTTCGTCCGGTGCCGTGTTGGACGGTATCTCCGGGGCGCGCCTGGAGCTGGTGTGCTATTACAGGTGCGGTGGGCGGTCTCTTGCTTCTTACAATTTACCACTGGTTTTAGATTTCAGAAACGAAAGGATTTGGTCCTAGTTTATTGTGTACTAATTTGTTGATGAATGGCATGTAGGCTCCATGGGAACATTGAGTCCATGACCGTGTTGTCAGATGGAGCGGAGAATAGGCGAGCCACTATTGCACTTGCATTTAAGGATGCAAAAATAACTTGTTTGGAGTTTGATGATGCTATCCATGGCCTGCGTACTAGGTATGCATACTGTTTCCTCATTCTCCTTTTATAATCGTTAAATTATTGATTCTTGATTACTGTGAATATAGTCCCCATTTGCAAAATTGTAGATTTTGTAACAGATGTATGTGGTAACAATGCAACTAATGTATGTCAAACTTTACCACTGGGACATTGGGATGACCTTTGAATCACACGAGCAGCAAGCAAATTGATAGCAACTTAGCAAGTTATTAGGATAAGAGTATCCCCTTGGGACCAGCTTACATGTCAAGTAACGAACCAATGAAGTAAGCTGTAAGGATCTAGGAGTCTTTTCAAAGACCCCTAGCCTTTGGAGTGGAGCTAGTGTGACGAACTAGAGTACATTTAGAATTTTGGCACCAAGGAAACTGCCCTTTAAACTGTTGCTCAGGCTGCATTTATAGGTCTGACCGTCTGAGCAGGATACATAAGAAATTACATGTGGGTGGCCTTAATAAAGGTGTCTATGGCCTGGGTGTACATTAGACATTTTCTTATATTCGGTGCATGGATCGTTCCCACGGGGAGCCATGGACTGTGTCTATAGCGAGGTCGTCCCTGGCTATTGAGCCAGGAATGAAGAACGGACCACTGTGTCTCTTAACTGGACTCAGTGTTTGGTAGTCAAAGGAGTCTTCTCTGTCCTTAATGAATTGCATGTGGGTGAATCCTTCTTCTCTTGGTAGCTTGTCGGATGGCCTTTGATGGTCAATGTGTCTTCAATATCCAAAGGGCTTGGTCATTCATCGATCGTTGAGGGTGCCAGTTGGGACCATCCCGCAAAACCTGCTAATCGGAAAATTTTGAATGATACAGAGGCTGTTTCTAACTAGCGTTATTCACTTTTTCTGCCTTTTTTCTAATGTAGATAAAATTGAAAACTCCATCTCTTTAGTGCAACTATTTTGCTATCTTTTCCTTGCTACAGGCTGATGCGCTATCAGTATTTCATTATCATTCTTGATGTTTCAGTTCAATGCACTGCTTTGAGGGCCCAGAATGGCAGCATCTGAAGAGAGGCAGGGAATCATTTGCTTGGGGTCCTGTTATAAAGGCTGATCCTCTTGGAAGATGTGGTGCTGCACTTGCTTATGGACTTCAGATGATTATTCTAAAAGCTGCCCAGGTGATATTTCCGTGATGTATCACATATTTTTGTCTTGAAATATATATATTTTGTCCCATCTCTATCTCTTATTACATTTCTCATTACCATCAGGTTTTCATTATGCCAACACTTGCTCTAAGAATATGGGCCCATTTAGAAATGCTAGTGCTATGGATAGTGATTACTTGTCTGGATCAGTAGATTACAAATATTTTACTCTCCTCCAACGTTGTGTGTTTGATTGATAATCTTTGGTATTTTTGTACATATTAGGTTGGCCACAGCTTAGTTGGAGAAGATGAACCCACCTGTGCATTGAGTTCTACTGCTGTTTGTATTGAGTCGTCATATTTGATTGACTTACGAGCTTTAGATATGAACCATGTCAAAGATTTTGCTTTTGTACATGGTGAGATAAGATCTGTTTTGCACATACTATATCGCAGACTACACACATTTGTTTTTTCATGTTTTTCTATAATCATGTTGAACTTTTTATGTATGCTGTTGTGTCATGATACTTGTATGCTTATTTTCTATCATCCTTTTAGAGCTTGTCTCTGATTATTTTCATGTCGATTCTGCTGACCTTATGCTTTATGTCTATTACATATTTGCCTCTTTTAAAATATTCTGATATCTTTTATCTTTTTGTTTAATCATTATATATGATTGTTGCTGATGCATTGTACAGCTTACACTTGTATAATTTTGTGTTCCACATCTTACAAGTGGTGTCGCATGTCAACAACAAATAAGAATTAGGTAGCTTGAATTTTCATTTTTGCTCCCTACACATTTTGTTTTTATTTGTATCGAAAATTACACCTTTTGTTTTGCATTCTATATTGAATCTTTTAAATATTTAGCTTGTTAAATACTCCCTCCGTCCCAAAATATGTTGATTCTAGCCCATAATATTTGTTCAACTAAGTTGATTTCTATCCCTTTATCTACCCTCCGTCCACAAATCATGGAGTTTTGTGGCCACTGGCATATATATATTAACTTGGTTGGAATCTATAAGAAGGCAAACTTTGCAATGTAATTTCATATTCCTCGTTAAATCATTGAAATGTTTCGCTTGTGAAGTACTGATGTCTTGTAAGCTGTAAGTTTAGTATTTAATTTACAGTTTGACACATGATTTTGTTGTAGGAGATATTTCCTTCCTGTGACAAAATAAAGTCTCAGACATAGTGGAAATTGATACTGGTGCTGGATCTGCATATCATGAGGAGTCTCCTTTTGCATTCCATTTATATATTCATCACTAGTGCTACAACTATCCAAATGTGAAACCTTGCTATTCATGCTGTTTTCCATTTATGATTTCTTTAGGTTATATTGAGCCTGTGTTGGTCATACTTCATGAGCAAGAGCCTACATGGGCTGGGCGTATCTTATCAAAGCACCATACATGCATGATATCTGCATTTAGCATCAGCATGACTCTAAAGCAACATCCAGTGATATGGTCTGCAGCTGTAAGTGTACAAGATTGCTCCTAAGCATTGTCTTTTCTGTCTTTGGTAGCTTATTCCTATGTTCTTTCGGCAATAAATTTTGGCGTTCAGAGTACTAGAATGTACTAAGGTGGCTTGTGGTATTCACTAAATAATTACTTATTTCTTTTGCATAGAACACGGTAGGTTTATCTGTGATTGGTAAATGTTCCGAATTTAGATAAGTTATCAAATTTTGCTCTATTTCAGGACTAATCCTAGTATTCAAGTCCCTCATTTTAGGTCAGCAATACCGCATTGAGGTGAATGGTATTGATTTTAGTGGTGCTATCATTTCTGTCCATAGATCAAAGTTGACATACTATGATCGCGAATCCTTTTTTTTTTTCTTGTTGATTGCTCAATTGTATTACATATTTTAGGGATTCCATTGCGTTTAAGCACTGGATTTATTTGACTCTATATATAACTTCTTGCCATTACAAAATAATATACTTACCATTACAAAGTGTTTGTTCCTTTCAGAATCTGCCCCACGATGCATACCAACTTCTTGCAGTGCCTCCCCCTATTAGTGGTGTTCTTGTGATCTGTGCAAATTCCATCCATTACCATAGTCAGGTTTGATCCCTTTAAATACTCGTGGTGAAGGCACATACTTTATTTTGATTTGCTGAACGTGGATCATTGATTTGAAGTTCTCTTTGTTATTGTAGTCCACATCGTGTTCTCTTGACCTGAACAATTTCTCATCACACCCTGATGGCAGGTACTGTTTGTATATGTTAAATGCAAAGTACTAATTGGATTACGATAGTTTGTTCTTTTTCTCGGATCACATACAAATGGGCCCTGTTTCTGCTTAACTACTACACGGCTACACACATATCAGTGGTGCAGTACCATCACAATCACATACCAAGATCACCAATGTGGATACCTGATTTAAAAGTGATAAGCTCAAGACGTGTAGTGTGGTCTCTTCTTATATGGTTGTCCATAGAAAATAAGATTAAAATAACCATCTTGAACTTCCCCTAGGTCCTAGCAACCTAATTATTTAATTTTTTTGGAAGATTATGTTTGAAGCTACATACTTTTAAATCCATTATTACTAAAGGTGTTAACTGAGACATTAGCACAGCATTTGAGCCCATCTTGATGTACTGGTAAACATGTGAACTGAGTAATTCGTAAGGTGAAATTACTAGAAGGTGCTTGCTGTTGATTATGGGTGATTGGGTGTGCATAACACACCTCATTGTACTTATTTGGTTGTAAAAAGGTAGTCAAATCTACTGTACTGGCATGCTTTTCTTGCTGAGAGCAAATCTTACATGAAAATAGTGGGTTGATCCAAAAAGATATAGAAAACCTGCGAAATATGGCACATATACTACTCCGGCAGCAGTGTTATACCTATCAATATTGAATAGTTGATTATTCTTAAGTTCTGTAGTCTATACCGTATTGATATTGCTTAGCTTCTTTCTTTTTCAGTAGATTTGTATGCTGGTAACCTTCTGTTCTTTTGCTGGCTTTGCAGCCCAGAAATTTCTAAGTCAAATTTCCAAGTTGAGCTTGATGCAGCTAAAGCAACTTGGTTGTCCAATGACATTGTAATGTTCTCGACAAAGGCTGGAGAGATGCTGTTACTTACAGTGGTTTATGATGGGCGGTATGATAATTCTATGGTTCATTGTCCTATTGTCTGTGCTACTGTTGTTCAGAGTTGATCATTACATGTTCTTTTATTCTTTTTACAGAGTTGTGCAGAGATTAGATCTTATGAAATCAAAAGCATCTGTCCTCAGTTCGGTTGGTTACCTATGTACTTCTGTGCTTATATGCTTCCTTTTTTAGATATTGCTCTTTTTTAAGTTTACTAACCTATTTATGGACAGGCTGTGACATCTATTGGAAACTCATTCTTCTTCCTTGGTAGTCGTCTGGGGGATAGCCTTCTTGTGCAATTTTCCTACTGTGCATCAAAATCTGTTTTGCAAGATTTAACAAATGAGGTGTGTACTGAGATATCTGTGTTGATTTACTTTTTATCTTTGAAGTAAAACATTTCACTACATGTCGGATACCTATATTTTTGGAACAACACCTGAAATGAGTTCTTTTTTACTGTCATTATAGAAAACATGTAACTAGAGATGCAATATTTCTGTACTTGTGGTTTTGAAAATTTGAACCCAATAATTCACCATTGGGCTTGAATGCAATGATTTTTTTGAACTGAGCTTGAATGCAATATTAGTTCTAATTCTTCTCATGGTGTTGAAGCATGACCATGGCAGCATAACCATATGGGTGCTGCTACTTTGTGCCGGTGCCCGGTGATCCATCTGCTAGTGTCCGATTGTTTACACCATTGTTTGCAGCTTGCATTATTGATCCTCCTGTCAAACAGATGATGCCACATCTATGGCACTCACTGTCAAGTCATTCTATTGGCACCTCAATTTTATGTTCCAAATGCCTCTTATCATAGTTATTAAAACCGGACCGGACTGAGGTGTGATCTGATTTGATTAAAAGACTGGGGATGCACATGAATCGGTAGAAACTGGTTATACTGCCCAGTTTTGTATAAAACTGGCTAAAAACCTGGAGCAGTCTCTGGCCGGCTATACTTTTTTCAAGAAAAATCAAACTCCATGCGTGGGAGGAGGGATCGATCCCGTGATCACTGGCTTGCCCATGTACCTAGTAAACCAACTGAGCAAGCCACATTGTTGATTTCACAAGGAGAAGCACTCGATTTTTTTCCTTGGAGTCAACCAAAACAACAAAAAGTAAAAAAATGTTATTTAACCAACGGTCCTGCCAATGAACTGTGAACTGATGGGCTCACTGGTTTGATGGCCGGTCCAGGTTTAACAACTATGCCTCTTATGTTTCTCAACTTGCCATATAGTTTTTCTGTTGGCAGATCAGTAGAAATGGTTATTGGGTTGGTTTTTAGGATTTTTTAGACCAACGTGATACTTGAGAACTGGCAACCAGGGTCATTTTACTGCCTTGTGGTGGCTTGTTTTTGTGGTGGCGTGAGTTCTTGTACTTTTTTCTGTTTTTTTTGCGTGTTTGGACACCTTTCTTCTTCTATTTATGCAATGATACACAGCTCTTGCGTATTTGAGAAAAAAAAAGAACTGGCCACTCGTTAGAGATCATTAAAGGTTATTTCCTCCATTCCCAAATGATCATCATATTAGTAGTATTTATTCCAAGGTCTATTTGTTATGTGTGCATAGGAGTAAATGTACATTGATGCATGCGTCCATGCACACAACCCTTTACAACCAACATGCAATGTCTTGGTTTGTTATTGGCTAGGAAATAGTGGGGATGGTGCATGCATCAGAGTTTGTTACTAGATTAAATGTAGTACATGATAGTTATTAGCTTTTATTGGTTTGGGTGCACTCCTGTAATATGATGATCAATTGGGAACGGAAGGAGTACAAGCCTTGGCAAATTCATCTTCCATCCACTGCCTTTTCTTCTCTTCCTCTGCTACTACCACCTCTCTATGCTTGTTCGATGGTATCATCATTTAGGGCATTCAATGAATATAAGGTTCATTTTCAAGGCTAGACTTTTGACAGAAGTCCAGAAATCAACCCTGAACCTTCGAGTTAAGACATTTTACGATCTTAAACTCTCAAATACATCTGCTTTACCCCCTGGTTCGAAACATTACGTCTTTATGCTGACCTGACACCGTGTGTATATTAGTGGCACATAAGATTTGTTATGAGATGCCCCCCTTCCCCCCTACACACCTCACACCATTGTATATTTTTGTTAAAGCATCTAAAGATACATTTAGTTAATTAACCATAAAATGTACTTCTACACAATATTAAATTATACTTTTAATTAATACTAGTATCGCTATAGAATAATAGTAAAATATGTACATAACATGGATGGTTATTTTTGTTGCATGTAGCGTTGAGCCTTTGAAAAATACCACGTATAAGGTGAGCTATGGCTGTCCCTTGAAAGCATTGGTGACTAATGATATAGCAATCTACTTTTGTAGCGCTCTGCTGATATTGAAGGTGATCTGCCTTTCTCCAAGCGCCTAAAGAGGATTCCTTCTGATGTTCTACAAGATGTGACCAGTGTTGAGGAACTTTCCTTTCAGAATATCATTGCACCAAACAGTTTAGAATCAGCACAGGTCTGAGTATTACTTTCAGGGTTTCAACTGTATGCTAGCTACCTGTGGTTCCAGAATCATATGTTCTAATTATCTGTACTCCTTTAAAAAGAGCAAGTGGTGGTGGTGAATCTGCCACCACCTCATCACCAGTGTCCCCAATTTTGATATGTGGGACCTACTAGCGGAGAAAAGGTTGTGCCAAACATAATCCTTCAAACTTGGTTAGTCAATATTTGCTAATATAAGAAAGTTGAGATAAAAGAAGAAAAGCGCACAATCTTACTCATTTATTGGTTATGTGGATTGATTATACAGTGACGTTTATCCTTCCTGTACAATGCACAATTCCATTATCTTTTTCAATTAACAAAGGGTCTTCATCTTGTATATAGTTGTTTACTATTTCTTTTTGGCTACCATTTCCAATCACGAACTATATTACTTATTCTCTTAAAAAATATCACAGTTGCTTCTCATTATATTCTGACTATATAATTCACTGGCTTTTTCTTTGCAGAAGATATCATACATTGTGAGAGATGCATTGATCAATGTTGGTCCACTGAAAGATTTTTCATATGGTTTAAGAGCCAATGCAGATCCCAATGCAATGGGAAATGCGAAGCAAAGCAATTACGAGTTGGTCAGTGGCATGGCAATCTTTACTTTTGATCTTTTATTACTGTTGGGTCTTTGTCAATCAGTTCTATGGTTGATTTAGCTACTATTGTTGGATGTGCATATGTGGTTTGTTTTTTTTATCTTTAGTATGGCAAACCAAGGTTTCAAATCCTACCTGTAAGCAGCAGGTTACAGCTGGTTGTTGAAAATTCCAAAAGTTTCTGATATTAGTACTAGCTAGGTTTTGAAGATTAGTTGTTCTCAAGTCAAGGAATTAAATACAAGATAATGAAAAGATTAAGACAATAAACTGAATGTTTACCAGAATGGGTAAATTGCTAACTGGAACTCTGATGAGTTTATATTTATACATAGTACATGACTGAATAAACATAATTAGGAACAATGTGCCATCTGTAATCAATTGAGGTGTTAACATCAATGGTCCATAATGTATGCTATTGAATAATCTGCATGAATATGTGCTAATTATTATGTTGACGATATTCGATCTTAACATTTTACTTTTTTTATCACCTTTCACATATCTGTCAATTCAGTGCAACAATTAAAGGAATGCAATAATCTATTTATCCTGATTTAATAAAGGATAGTATATATATATTCCACTTCAAAGCATGCAGTTTACAAAAATGTTGCTGAGAATTGTGGATTGGGAATATGCCATTGCAATATGGAGGCAAATGGACTGATTTAACCCCATTATTCTTTCGTCCTTTCCCATCTCCACCCACTCCATGGCTGCCATTGACCAACTAGTGGTGTTCCAGAGAAGGCGGGTGCCAACTGAATGAGTAACGAGCAGTCATGGCGTCCTTGGCTGCTGATAAGCTCTAGAAAAATCCGTGGAGTTATCTCTTTTGATACCAGGTCCAGCCAGCATCATTGTCCTTCCACTGACCTACTTTTCTTAGTTTCTCCAACGCAGGCCTCCTAGGCACTAGCGCAACCCAACAGCACACTTGACATTGACATAGCCTCCGCAAGGTTCACCAGTGCTAGTGTCAGCATTGTAAACATTGATGAGCATTGGCACTGCCTTCTCACATCTGAACGTTGCAATCCACAATGCACCACCCCATCATTTGTCTTTTCATTGCTTTCCGCAGCAATGTTGGAACCCATTGGTAGCAGCAGTGCACCATCAAGATAGCATCTGTTGGATCTGTGGAGATCATGGGAGTAAGGTGCAGCAGTAGGGAAGGATGAGGCATGCGAATGGCATATTTCTAAACTGTAAACCTTGATTGTGGCATATTATTACCATTTTTTCCTTTAATTAAGTACTGCTGTATGTAATTTATCCTTGATTTGGGCTACTCATTTTTCTAAACAATATAAGCTTATTTCAGGTGTGCTGTTCTGGTCATGGTAAAAATGGTTCACTTTCTGTCCTTCAACAATCTATCCGTCCTGATTTAATTACTGAGGTAAATATTTTTTCATTTACCATTGGTATTTTGAGTACTTGCAATCTTTTTGGGAAGTTGCAAATTCTTTATCAGTTTGTTTTATTATTAGCTTGCTCGTTCATCCGAGATCTTTGATTTTGTTGGCTTTACAATAGCTGATGAGCACACATTAGTTCCATGATGCATGCAGATCATTTGGGTCATAATTACCGTTTCTACTTTAAGCATGGGATGGATCAGATTGGGCCATTCAGTATATTAGTAAGGCTGGGGCAATAAATGTTTCACTTAACATATTAATGCTGGTGGTGAAACATGATTTAGTATGGAACACATGGTGGTTTTTGCTGTGAAAGATTTGCTGTTGTATGCTGAGTCTCGTGTTGTCAGCAATATTGCTGTGAAACCAGTTATCCTGAGTCTAATATGAAAGATTTGCTGTTGTATTTTACATTTTGTTTGTTTATATGGTGCTAGTTTTGCGTGGGCTGTTCATAATTAAGTAAACTTTATGGCCCATGTAAAATAGTAACCACACATGAAATAGAAGGTTGTTGTCACTGGATCATATCTTGATGGCTCAACCAAACTGAAAATGCCATTGATGCCTTTTGAAAATCTCCAACAAAGCAGTCCATCTTTTGCATCTATTGGTCAACACCAAGTATGCATTTATTTTGTCATTACTTTTAGGTACTTCGTGGAATACTTTTATTTTTACTCAGTTACATTGTTCTTAACTTCTGTAGGTGGAATTACCAAGTTGCAGAGGTATTTGGACAGTTTACTATAAGAGTTACCGTGGACAAATGGCAGAAGATAATGAATATCATGCATATCTGATAATAAGTCTGGAGAATCGGACAATGGTAAAACCTTTTTTTTTTTTGTTTTACTGTTTGATGTATGCTCCTTCCCATGGGTATGGTGATGCGTACTCTCATTGGTTGTGGTGAACTGATATGCTTATAATGTTGTCCCAGGAAACCTGCATTGGTTCCTTTTTAGGTATGGTATATGACAATTAAACAATAATAAGATGATCCAAGAAATCCTAAACAATTTAATGAATACTAGCATATTGCCCATGCGTTGCAACTGGATTTTAATTAATTAAAGGAAATTATCATTAACCTGTTATTACCATCTCTTAATTGCTGTATATATTTGTTATTGACATGTGGACCCTTTAGTCCCACACTATCCTTTTTCCTTCCTATAAAAAGTAGAGAGTTGGTGGAAGTGGTTGACATGTGGGTCCTCTAGCCCCACATGCCATTTTTCCTCTAAAAGAAAATTGGGAGTTGGTGGTGGGGTTGGTGGCAGAAGAACATCACCACTACTACCTTTTATAAGGAGTATAGATTGCTATATGTGGGAGGACATAAAAAGGATAAATGGGACCAAAATATATGCTTTCAGCCTCCTATTTCTATCTCATGTCCTAAATGGCTAAATGTCATTCCATACGATTGCAAGTTTTCTGGAAGTACATGTGACTTAACGTGTTCCACACAGAGTTATTTTAGAAACTTTGGAAATTTCTAATGCCCCAACTGTTATAATAATTGAGGATACTGTTATGGGCAGGGATCAAAAGGATTGCCAGGCAGTCTGTCTACTGGCTGCTAGAGATGAGAAATAGGTTGGGGTGTAGGGAAGGTGATGTCAAATAGTAGTGAGGATAATCAGGCAAAGAGTAGTGAACGGCCAAATATATTTTTTCTTGGTACTATTTTTGCCTGTTTATCTCCCCTACATAGTTTGTGGAGTGGTTCTCATGATTTTACTAAATTGATGCTTTTCAGCTAATATTTCCCACAACATTCCCCCATAAAATAATGGTTCAGATTTGTACTGTATATGTTTTCGCTTTATGTGGAGTTGGTTTTGGAACAAAATCATGACACAGGAATAGTTGATTAAGTGCTGAGTGGTTAACTATGGTCCGGTTTGTTGTCTCTTCTAGGAAACTTATTTCTCAGCTTCTTGAAACACAATTGTTGCTTCATGTGAACATTACCTTCCAAATGGATCGGAAAATGGGTGTATACCTGTATGCAAGGTTTTTTTAATAATTTTACACCAAAATGGTTGCATGCAATGTGAATATCAGTATTAAAAGCAAACCTATTTATTCCCTGTCCCAAGCAATATCTGTACTGGTTTGACCTGCATTATGTGTATGTTGTTTCTTTCACTTCTTTTTATTTGTTTGTGCGAGTGTTCCTAAACCATGTCATGCCATGTGGTGTGTTTTTCAATGTTCTGAATATTTTATTCAGCTGACACATGGTTTTGCTATTTAACTTATGATTGGAATCGATCCTCCCCTTTACTTTTGATGGAATGATGGCTAACCATTTGATAATTGTGTTGTGAAAGGTACTTGAGACAGGTGATGACTTAGGAGAGGTTACAGAAACTGTTGATTACTTTGTTCAAGCAAGCACCATTGCTGCTGGCAACTTGTTTGGGAGGTATACAACTGCTAATATTTCTGTAATTTATATCAATTATGTAAATAGTAGTTTGGCATTATCTGCTGTGGAACAGATAGATTTTGCATATGTCTTATAGTTATGACAACTATCTCATGTGGATTGAGCAACCTGGGTTTCAGGGTATGTCTAATTTGTCATGACATTACTCCAACTATCTCTTCTCATGTGTGCGTCTAATGAATGTGTATGTTTAGTGCTCTTCCATAATTTGTTTTCCTACATTTCACATCATCTGACGGCTTTCATAAAACATGAATGAAGATTTGAAGATGTTAAAAATCTAAAGGTTCACTGGTACGCCAGCCAACTGCCTTACCTGTATGTGATACATACATAATGATGCAGCAAGCCAGCAATACAGTGTATTGCCAAAGTGTTGGTTAAATTTCGAAAATAATGAGAACAATTAGTGGTAATTCACTAATACATTGTGTGATACGTTTTTCAATACACATTCCTGTCCTGCTTCTTCCATAGCAAGGGAATCCTCTCCTCGCTGCTTTTCGCGATGTCTTTGCGTCATGCCTGTGAACAGCAGGGGATGAAGCTGATTCTGGGCAGTAATGAGGGGATGTCACACTGGATGGACAGTTGAAGCTGGAGTTTGATGAGTATCCTAAAGTGAAAATCAAGAGGAAGAAGAGAGGTGGTCGTGGTGCTTCATGCACATGAAAGAGGGGTTAGGTCAAGCAGCCTCTATTGCTGTGCTGGTGGGTTGATTGGGCTGCAAGGGCATAACATGCCTGTTGGTCGATACAATGGGCAAAAGTGCCCTATCTCTTTCCTCCTTTACCTTTTCCTTTTCTTATGATGGCATAATGGATCTTCTGCGCCTTCTTGTATGCGGCATAACATATATCATGCTGCAATTATATTTTAACATATATGTACTCAAATCTTGCCCCTCCTTTTATTTTGAAAATTGTGTATCACTGTCTTATGTATCTATATAACTGATATGTGATACTCAGGTTATAATGCAGGAAATTTAGCAATTTCTATTATTTCATTATTGTTGAGTCTTTTTTCTGTTTTTTTTTGCAGGCGGCGTGTCATACAGGTATATGGTAAGGGTGCTCGTGTGCTTGATGGTTCTTTCATGACACAGGAGCTAAACTTTACTACGCATGCTTCAGAATCATCTAGTTCAGAGGCTCTCGGTGTGGCATGCGCTTCCATTGCAGATCCATATGTTCTTTTGAAGATGGTTGATGGATCTGTTCAACTTCTTATAGGAGGTAATGCATATCCATTAGTCAAACACGAATTGCTTTCGTTGTTATTTGTTTTTTATTTGTCCAAACTTCGGTCAAACTTCAAAATTCTAGTCCACCAGTATATACTTATCGCATGCAATTTGTCATATTGTCAAGTAGTTTGGAGGAAGTAATGCTAGAAAAAAAAAGAATCCTTTTGAGGAAGTAGAGATCAAATAAGCATATGATGGTGAAGTGCAATACCTATTTTGCTTTCATATGGCTTTAGAGGACACAGACATGTGATGATTTCCTGATAGATGAAGATAGAAGTTAGCAATCTGGTGCTTTGTATGTTTAGGACTAAGCTGGTGCATAGAACTGTGTTTTAACTATTGGGACTGATTCTTATTTCAGTTCTAGCCTATGAACTTGTGTGAGATTTGGATGGATTAGGTTTAGGAAAGGCTTTTGGAAGTAAATTTGATATGGCCAGCTAGACGAGTTGTATATGTCATCTTAATTGCACATCACCAATTACTGAAATAATTAAATACATGTCTTTTTTGTTTCGTCGTGCAGATTATTGTACTTGTACTCTTTCTGTGAATGCTCCCAGTATATTTATTAGCTCAAGTGAGCGAATCGCTGCCTGTACACTTTATCGTGACAGAGGTCCTGAACCATGGCTGACAAAGACACGTAGTGATGCATGGTTATCTACTGGTATTGCGGAGGCAATTGATGGCAATGGTACTTCATCTCATGATCAATCTGATATATATTGTATCATTTGCTATGAAAGCGGTAAACTGGAAATTTTTGAAGTGCCTAGTTTCCGATGTGTTTTCTCTGTGGAAAATTTTATTTCTGGCGAGGCTCTTTTGGTTGATAAATTTTCTCAGCTCATATATGAGGATAGCACGAAAGAAAGATATGATTGCACTAAAGCTTCCCTAAAGAAAGAAGCAGGAGATAGCATTCGGATAGTTGAGCTTGCAATGCATAGATGGTCTGGTCAATTCAGTAGACCCTTCCTTTTTGGACTATTGAATGATGGCACATTGTTGTGTTACCATGCCTTCTCTTATGAAGCCTCGGAGAGCAATGTGAAAAGGGTTCCATTGTCACCTCAAGGTTCTGCTGATCATCACAATGCCAGTGATTCCAGGCTCAGAAATCTCAGATTTCACCGGGTTTCTATAGATATAACATCACGAGAAGACATACCAACTCTTGGACGACCAAGAATAACAACCTTTAACAATGTTGGTGGCTATGAGGGATTATTTCTTAGTGGCACGAGGCCAGCTTGGGTTATGGTTTGTCGACAACGATTGCGGGTGCACCCACAGGTATGTAAATGCAATGCTCAAGTTCTCAATGTTCTTGCATTTGACCACTTTTGCTCCTTGTCTTGATTTTTTGATTTTTATTCCAGTTTGACATTTTAAAATGACCAAACTGAAGCATTTACTATTTTGCAGTTATGTGACGGTCCCATTGAAGCCTTTACTGTTCTGCATAATGTAAATTGTTCTCATGGCTTTATATATGTTACATCACAGGTTAGTTGTTTGTGCATTGTTGTCAGATAGTTTTACTAAAAGTTTGAGATTCAGGGATACACTTCTTTTTTGGTTGTAGGGTTTTCTGAAGATATGCCAATTGCCCTCAGCATATAACTATGACAGCTACTGGCCTGTTCAAAAGGTACCTCACTGTAACTCCTGAACAAAAAATGGGTCAGTCAGCATTCTACCCTAGATTCCAAACTTGTAGCAAACAATCCCTCAAGATGTGCACCCAATGTGCCCACTACCTTGCTTCTTACAAGCCTATCACATGCACATTCATATAAGCCAAAACAACTAGTTCTGGAGCTAACAAGTTCTTTCTTATTTGAACACCTTGCAATCCTTCAAATGGTGCTGCTGCAGAATCAACATCTGCTGCACTGATGCCACTATAATTGAGTGACTGTTTGCAATTCATAATGTGGAGGTTGGAGTAGGCGGACCATGTGTGCGGGGTATTAGAATTATGCATTTTAACAACTCAATTTTGTGAGAATCACAAAATCATGTGGGATATGGTTGAGGTTCGGATGGTTGCTCCTCAACCTATCATTATTGATGCTTGGTTCCCCACTCATGCTTGCTACCCCTTGTTGTTGAAAATAGGAGTGTTGCAACCCAGTCATCCTTGTGTGTCCTTGTTGACTATTACAACCTTTGGCTATAGATATTGTTGTGGTTTGTCAGGAGGAGACATCGAGATTTAGTATGCTATTTGTATCTTCGGAAACGTATCCTGTTCCACAACTCTGACTTGGTTTAATTAACTAGATAAATCTCCTTAAAGACATGGTAAAACTTGTCCCTTTGCCCCTGTTCAACAATAGTTTTGACATTGACATTTCTTTCTTTCTTTATTTGTTTGTTCAGTTCAAATTAAAAACCATTCAGGTCCATGCCATCATGTTGAAGTGAATCTGAGCAACACCAATATGCCATTGCCATGGGGGAAAAATCGCCTCAGGAATTACCTCAGTCCTTGCTTAGATGGGACTCAATCCCAATCCATTCACGTGTATAGGGAGGGAATTTGAAACTAAAATCTTGGGCCATCCAAACTGCTCTTATTCCGCAAGTTTAGGGGGTTAGGAACCTGGTTATGTAGTTCAGGATGAGCCAGAGTTCAGGGAATAAACTGAATTACTCTGAAGCCTTCTCATCCTTGAAAACCTGACCATGTTGCATCTTTGCAGGTCCCTTTGCATGGCACCCCACATCAGGTCACGTATTATGCAGAGCAATCTCTTTATCCCCTAATAGTGTCTGTTCCTGTAAGTATTAGTATATGTTATTACTGCAATTCTAACATAATTTATCATTGGCATCTAATTATGTTTTTGAGGCATTTTCGAATATGTTCAACACATAAAGTCCAAATAACACCCTCCGCCACCTAAACTTTGATTGAGAGTCCATCTAGCATATTGAACTTTAAAACCGGACGTTCAAACCCCCAAACTAAACAATACAGTTTATACAACCCCCTAAGGTGATTTTGCAAAGTGGTTTTTCATCTAATTTGCATGTATGTTGGATGAGTTTGATCACATGACATACGTATTAGACATATATATGTTAAAAATCTCCATGCAAAACTTTTTTTTCACTCCCTTATTCGCTGCAACAACATTGTGAAAGTGTCACATCACTATGTAAGAAGAAATTTATGACCTACTATTAATGATATGTAAATATGTTGTATCAGTTATTCAAAGCTGCTCATTTAAGCTTCCAAATGTGCAAACTACCCTAGGGGGTAATACGAATGGTATTGCAAAGTTTTTTTTTTTTTTTTTTTTTTTTGGGGACGGGGGGGGGGGGGGGGGGGTGGATGTCCAGTTATAAAGTTCAGGGTATTTGGACTTCTTCCTATGTACAACTATCTAGTACAATATTCTCATTTTGGTCCTGCAGGTAGTTCGTCCCCTAAATCAAGTTCTTTCTTCTATGGCTGATCAAGAATCAGTTCATCACATGGATAACGATGTTACAAGCACTGATGCCCTTCATAAGACATATACTGTTGATGAATTTGAGGTCCGCATTTTGGAGCTGGAGAAACCTGGTGGACATTGGGAGACGAAGTCCACAATTCCAATGCAATTGTTTGAAAATGCTCTAACCGTGCGCATTGTTACATTACATGTATGCGTCTTTTCTCATTCCCACTTGAAACCAAACTATATGAACTTCTGTGACAAACCAAGTGAACCTGTCTGGTTGAAGACACCATATTTTAGCAACCCACAAGCACATTTTTGCAAACTAAATGCCCTCTATACTCTATATTTGACCCTTTATAATTCAATTATGGAGCTGTTAGCATAAACTGTCAGCTATAATAAAGTCATCATTACTTCCTTTTTCTATCTTCTTTTCTTCCAAATGCATGGTTGCCATGTCATTTCTATGCTTGAGATTTATCTTGTTTGAAAATTTAATGATCAAAGGTACACATGTCTGTAGGTTTAATTATATTATTCACTGAACAGTTATGCATTTTTACTTCAGAATACAACCACCAAGGAAAATGAGACCCTGTTGGCCATTGGGACTGCTTATGTTCTTGGGGAGGATGTAGCTGCTAGAGGACGTGTGCTTCTGTTCTCTTTCACGAAAAGTGAAAATTCTCAAAATCTGGTACTGTGAGGGAGCATTATTGCAATTGGGAAAAAGGTTATTACTTCCGTTACGTATCGATTGATTTGATAACATGTAAACACTAATTGCAGGTCACTGAAGTCTACTCAAAAGAGAGTAAAGGTGCTGTATCAGCTGTTGCGTCTCTTCAAGGTCATCTGCTGATAGCTTCTGGTCCTAAGATCACATTAAACAAGTGGACTGGTGCTGAATTGACTGCTGTTGCATTCTATGATGCCCCTTTGCATGTTGTGAGCCTGAACATTGTGAGTATTGAATAGCTTTTGGTTCAATTAATATGCTTTTAGGTTTTGAGCACGTAACTTTTGGTTTAGTTCCTGTTTTCTGTTCTCTAGGCATCATTTTTCCTCGAAAGTCCATGCATAATGCTGATAGGAACAATTAAATAGAAAGAAATAATGCATTAATTGTTTCTTCATACACAAGGCTATGTAAATAGTGGTTCCCTGAATCTGGCCTTACCTGATGTTTTAGCTTTGGAGTTTTGAGCCAACCCTGACTTCTATTGTGGAGGTTAGTATAATTGGAGCTTAATGCCTATGAGCCAGCTGGGACTTTGGATTTTCCAGTGTTCATGCATTGTACTGACTACAACTTCTTTTCTCATAACAAAGATGTACGACACAGCCACTAACTGTTCTTATTGCATGTTACAAACATAACATTAATTATATAGTGTTCCATCAGGTCATGAAAAGTTGTTTTGGATGTACGTCATGTCATCATCAATATCTTCTATAATATCTAGTTGGGGAACATAAAATTCATGTGTGTATTTGTCTTGAAAATTAGTTTCATAATATTAAAATTTATTGGGGTTATACATTAGTGGTTAAAGTTACATTTTTCTGACTGGATTTTTAAAATGACATGTTTTCCTGACCAGAAAATATTTCCCCAGCCAGAACAGTAAAACAACCAAAAAAATGTGGAGAAAATGATTAAAGTAATATTTTGATATTTTAACAATTGATATTACAGATGAATTTTTTTTTTGTGTATTTAGCTAAATGTTTTTTGCATAGTAAAAACATAGTGTGGAGTTAAAAATAAAGTAGTTACCATACTTTTGAGTTGAAGTGATATCCCTCTTACTGTTTTTTAAAAGGAGTAGGAACTGCATACTCGACCACAGGAATGACATCATCAATAGTACTACACCAAACCAAAATATCCGTCAAATGTGTGCACCATTTGGTTTCTCTCAAACTCAAGTTCTGGGAACCTGAAAACTGTTCCCTTTGATCATAACAAGAAACCTGTGCTAGCCAGTGTTAATATAGACTATAATGTATTTTTTTTATTACTAGCTAATCTGCTCATATGTTGCCATGGAATCTTAAAAAGAGAACCTTTGTCATACTACCTCAGTCCAAACTCTAAAAGTTTAGCTAAATTTAGCTATTATTATCTGGAGGGAGTACATTTTAAAGCATAAAATTGTTTAACTGTTTTAGTCAATTTTTGCCATCAGTTTCTAAATACATGCTGAGCTAGGCAGGGGCACAGAGCACTGTTGCTTCATGATGAAAAACTGACGCAAGTCTTTTTTTCATTCACTTTCTGGATGCCTGCTGAATTAATCATCTTCTCTATTTAATGTGAATTCATGTTATTTAGGTGCAATACAGGTCAGTACAATTCTGCTTGTGAGGGCAAAAAGACACAAACATATGCACATTGCATAATAAGTTATGACAATTCAGTCCTTAATAAATTGATTTCTATCAATACAGCACTGCTGTGATATCAGGCAGGCCGGCTACACTCTCGTACACCAGCAGGAAAGGCCTGGCCCATTTACAACTTGCTAACCTTAACTCCCATTTACACCTGCCAGCGGCCTGCAGCTTGCACCATTCGTTGCGTCCTCTCCTCCCTCTATGAGCTGGACCACGCCATGCTTCCTCCCTTCTCCAACGTTGCCACTCCTATCTCCTCCATTCTCAAGCGCCATCGGCGCCAGCCCCTGGCCCTCTCCAGCACCACCTGCCTCCAGTCCCTTCTTTGGCGAGTCTATCTAGCAGGGTCACGTCTGCAATTCTGTCCCCTTCCCCTAGTACGATTTATTCCCGTCCCCTTCCTCTCCCTCTAGCAAGTGAACCGGCAGCGCCGAGCCCGGGACCACCAGATCCGCTCAACCTGAGCGCTATGGTGCTCTTTGAGCAGCAGCAGCAACAAAACAGCCAACAAGCGGTGCGTTGTGGTGGAATTGACCATGGCGGAAGGATTCAAGCATTGGCGAAGCACGCTCAGCTACCGTGCTGCCCCGCCAAATTGACAAACAGTGGTGAGTCTCTGCACTGCTGTACAAATACAGTGGCATCAGAAGCTGGCGCCCTGCCAGATCCAAGCATGGGCGGCACAATTCCTGTTGCGAGTTCCATGGGCAATGTCCAAGGCAAGGAGGTGAACGGGGGAGTAGGCGAGGATTCCCGTTCCCCTCCTATGGATCTGTGGTCCCCACATGTCAGAAGGTTGGTGGCAGAACCACCACCACCACCACTAACATTTAAAGTAGTATAGATTTCTTGTACTTGGTGGGTGCATTTCCAATGCTACCTTTTGCATATTTAAATTAAGAGAAAATCTATTCTATGCCATTGAGTTTGTCCTGGTTCAACAATTTGCCATTGACTACCTCTTTCTATAACATACCACTGAGCATATCAATTGTTCTACAATATTTCTTAGAAAAATGCCTTTATAGACATAAGATTAACAATCGATTTATCCCATCCGAAATTTCAAAAAATAATGATGTTGTTTTGTGTAGCCTCGTTACGCAGCATAATAGTTTGTTTATAAGTTTCAAATTTTTGCATTACTATTATTTTATAAGATATAATTTATGTGTTATATGCTACTTCCTCCGTTTCACAATGTAAGACTTTCTAGCATTGCTCACATTCATTTAGATGTTAATGAATCTAGACATATGTATGTGTTTAGATTCATTAACATCTACATATATGTGGGCAATGCTAGAAAGTCTTACATTGTGAAACGGAGGGAGTACATAGAATACTTTTTTGCTGCTGTTTTTGATGTAAATCATCTACCATGTGTTACACAAAATATTTTTATAGTATTATCTTTTGTTTAAGCAATTACTCATGTACCACACAAAAGTAACTTTTTAAAAGGACGCGACTACAGGGAGCGCATGCACTCGTTAGTGCTAACCAGCGACCATCTTTTTTACCAAAATAGTACAGTGGGTATCAACTCGTTACCCTTCTTAATAGCACCTGCCACTTGCATCCTCATTGCCCATCTAAATTCCAAATAAAATTTTTCTCTTAAATTATTTGTCGGATCTACGATCCGATTACACCATTGTGCTCGTTGCAATTAAATCTGTACAACAAGATCTTACATGATTATATTATGATGAAAAAATTATTTATGTTTGTAAACTACTTTTATTATATACTAAGTTACTTTTATCATATATATAAATTACTTTTAGATTTGATTAAATTACTTCCTATACATTCATAATGCTATGAGGTGATTACTTTTATTATTATTTTAGTCAATTCCATAATTTGTGCTGATTAATTTAGTTTCTAGATAGAGTTATGTTTTTATCACTACAACGGATTTACTTCTAATGTCATGACAAAATTACTTTCTTTTTGTCTCAAGTTACTTCTATAATATATGTAAATTACTTTTAGACTTTATTGAATTTACTTTTATATGTCTAAGAAGTAATTTAGTGAAATCTAAAAGTAATTTAGATATATTATAAAAGTAATTTGTAAATTTTCATCGTAATATAATCATGTGAGATCTTATTGTAAAGATTTAATTGCAAGTTGCAACGAACACAATGGTGTAATTGGATTGTAGATCAGATAAGTAATTTGAGAGAATTTTATAAGAAGGGAAAAAAGACATGGATGCCTAACACTCCGATGCTTCTCTCAAATTGTAAACTCTGATGCTTCTCGACTAAATCGGATGGCCGCGCCAGTCGTCGCTGTGTAAGACCAGATCGAGAGGCCTCTCGTTATAGATTTTACGTTTTTAAAAATATTAAAAAAGAAAAAAGTCTTAAAACATTTACCCAAACTTCTTTGTCATGCAAGGAGACCAAACGGAAAATTTCATAATTTTTTGGAACTGCTATTGGTGTCAATCAATTGCCAACCCTTGTATGTATATAAGGGCAGTTTGGTTATTCTTTCAAAAATAGCTGGGCACACTGTAGAAACAATTGACGAACTCGGTGGCATATTGTAGAAAGGGATAAAGTCGATGGCAAATTGTTGGACCTAGGAAGTTGATAAACTCAGTGACGTAGAGTAGAGACTCTTAAATTAACTGATAGCCATGAGCCTACGGACAGAAATATTTAGTAAGTTTTTGACCCAATGAATGGTGCAATAAGCTGCAAAGGTTACAGAAAATTTGTATAATTAATTTTTAAATTTGAATTCAATGTCTGCTTGTACATTGTCTTGATTTCATGTGCTTGCAATGTTATGTATTATTTGTACATTTCAATCCATATTTAGGCTATCCTAGATTACAGGAACTCAATTTGTAATACTATTTTGCATTTCAACATGCATAAGCTGGCAATTTGCAATAATGTGCACTGCTTTCTTTAATGGTTGTGGTGTCTGAATAATCCTCTGAGATTGTTTCTGTAACAGGTCAAAAACTTCGTTTTGTTTGGTGATATTCATAAAAGCATTTATTTTCTGAGCTGGAAAGAGCAAGGTTCTCAATTGAGTCTCCTGGCAAAAGATTTTGGATCACTCGATTGCTTTGCAACTGAGTTCTTAATTGATGGAAGCACGCTGAGCCTTGTAGCTTCAGATTCTGATAAGAATGTGCAGGTCATTTTCTTTCTCATAATTCTTTTCATGCATCAGCTCTTTTTATTCGAGTTTCATACTACCTCCATCCCAAAAAGGCTTCATTTTTGCCTATCCCATACAAACCAATACAAAGTGAAAATACTAGAATGTCTCCCACTTAGGTCTCGCTTGAATCTGCTGAAAAAGGGGATAAAAATTTGGATACTCGTGGAACGCTTTTCAAACTGCTAAACGGTGCATTTCATGCGAAAACTTTCTATATGAAAGTTGCTCTAACTTATCAGATTAATCTATTTTTCAAGTTTGTAATTAATCATACTTTAATACCACCTCATTTTACGTGAAACACTTAATCTTCATTTTCATCTTCATCTTCATCTTTACGTGAAACACTTAAACTCCATGCGTTGATTGCTTCAAAGATAGTCTTTTTGGGACACATGGAAGGCGGCAAAAATGAAGTCTTTGTGGGACGGAGGGAGTACATTATTGGCTTACATTTACGATTTAATCCATCTGGCTAGCTCTCTAGCAATGAGATTTTGTGTTGTCACTTGTGTGTGTTTCATGGGATATTATTATGTTCGTCAGGGTCCAAGATAGCATCCAGTAATTGCTTCTTTTAGAAGTAAACAAAACAACTGGACAAACATTTTCTCCTAGAACTCCTAGTGATAATAATCTGGCCTATATAGTCTGCCATAGACTTGCTATTGAAAAATAAACTGGTGATCCGGAATCTTGGTTTGGATCGTTCCGGTGCATAAAAGTTAAGCTTCCCTGCAGCAAAGATGAGCAATAGATCAGATAGATCTGTTCTCTGGAGCTGCAATCCAAAATAAGTGTTTTGAGTCAATTGGTGAATATTTGCAGCTTTATGCCAGGAGCAGCAGCCAGTGGTGGAGCTAGGATAAAATTATAGTGGGGGCTAAACCAAAGTGACCAATAAAAGTTGAAACATGTCTCATGTAAATTGGCTATATGTCTAATACAAAGTATAAATATATGTCATTAACGAAAAATAACATCATCCATACCAAAGCAATATTTAAATGTCCAATAGATGATGACATGATTTGCGACACTAGTACACCCTATCGCCAATTATTCTTCATCAGGGGTAATCTATACAAAAGAAATGTCAAATTAATGAATAATGACAATTGACAAACAATAGCTTCAAATAATTTAAAGACTTAGGTAGGGAATGGAGGCATGGAGCATATCACTAAATTATTTGTAGGCAGTAACATCCGACGTTTTTTCATATCTTCAAACCTTCGGATGATTTTTTCATTACTAATACTTCTAAAAATATGCTTCTCAGTATAGCATATCATCAAGTCATTCAGCCATTCATCCCCCATTTTGTTTCTCAAATCTGTCTTTATAAGAGACATGGCTGAAAAAATCCTCTCAACTGAAGCCGTTGCCACCGGAAGTATCAATACTAACTCAATGAGCCTATACACTAATGGAAAAGTTCTTTTCTTCCTGTTTGAACATTAATTCTACCCTAGGCCTCTTTGACTGACTTGCAATCTCATTATTGAGTGGAGGATCGCTGGTATTTGTGTTACTTGAACTAGAATAATATGTGAGCAGTGTTCTTTTTGGCATCTTCACAATCTAGCAATATAGCAGAGTAGCAAACTAGGAATCACAAACAAAATTTTCAATTCAATATCTCTATGATTTCTTGAAGACTTGAACTATTAATAACAACTAGACTTGACAATTGAAATTGATTTTAAATAACAAATCAGAAATTTTCTATACCTCAAATCCTCAAGTACTTGGCCTGCTGCTGGCACTGCTTGCCTGCTTGCTGCTGCCACCCTCGGCGGCTTGGCCCTTCGCTGCTTGCCTGCTAGTTGCTGCTGCACGCCTGCCAGTGGCCAGCAACCGGCGTGCCCGCGCGCCGCGTGTTTCTGCAGTGCTATCGCGCCGCGTCCCCCCGCGGCCCCGTCGCCACTCTGCGTCTCTGCCTGGAGGCGCTCGTCTGCCGGCTGCCGCCGCGCCCGCCGCCTGCGGTGCCGTCCCTGCCCCCTTGCGCGTCTCCGCCTCTCTCTACGCGAGCAGCACGACGGCGCCTCTGCAGCAAGAGCCAAGAGCGACCGAGGGAGATGAGATTTACGGTTGGGTAAGGTTTTTTTTGGGTCTTCTCAGCCTTTTGGGCCTTCTAACAATCTCAGACAAAGTCTATCTTAGCTCCCCTTCCTATAGATATATGGATTAGAATTTTAGGGGAGTATTATGGGGGCTCTAAGACCCATTAGTGGGTGGGATTAGAGACAAGTATTTATTGTTCATTTGGTTCTTGCCATGTAATTTTATCTGTCGTGTGATCATGTCCTTTGGGCTCAAATTGATGGATGCTTCTTTGATCCCTCTAGTTTAATAATTGTTCTTCACTCACTTTTGCAAATACAAGTAGCTTGCTGTTATCCTCCCACTAAAAAATATTTAATATACTAATGAGGCCTGATGTGCATAAAACCAACTAGCGAGTTTGGTTTTTTTGAATTTATGTATTTTTCTTTTATCCCTGATAAAATCAGAAAATGGCTATTACCTGGACTAGATGGTTTGGAATTTTGATGTCTCGCTCTTTCTTAACCCAACGTTATCTTCTGTCAATATTGCTTACTGGTTGGTACTTTGGTATCCTTGTTTCTTAAGCAAAGTCGTAGAGATATGTCCAGTAGCAAAACAATGTGAAGAATTGTTATGATCATACTATGCCAAAAAGAAAAAGAAAGAGCAGAGCTTGTGTGCATTGTTGCTAACTTACATTTGTTTCCTTTGTCTTGTTTTTTAATAATTGACAGCATTGAGTCCTATTCGTACTATCCATTTGTTAGATTTATTTTCAATAGTACTATTATAATAGTATAGAGTTCAAATATTCTTAAATTTATTATTATTATTGAAGTAGTGGTTAAAGCTTATATAGCTCAGTCAACGATGTTTAATTATTGAAAAACGAACCCCACTGTCTAGTTAATAATTACAGTATCTGGCACCATTTCATCAACTGAAACAAGTTGTGACATGCAGATCTTCTATTACGCTCCAAAAATGGTTGAGAGCTGGAAGGGGCAGAAGCTCCTCTCCAGAGCAGAATTTCATGTCGGAGCCCATATAACGAAGTTTTTGAGGCTGCAAATGCTTCCTACTCAGGGCTTATCGTCTGAAAAGACAAATCGTTTCGCTCTTCTTTTTGGCAATCTGGATGGTGGCATTGGATGCATTGCGCCTATTGATGAGCTAACATTCCGACGGCTGCAAAGCTTACAGAGGAAGCTTGTAGATGCTGTCCCACATGTGTGTGGCTTGAATCCAAGGTCATTCAGGCAGTTTCATTCTAATGGGAAGGGACATCGTCCTGGACCAGATAACATCATTGACTTCGAACTTCTTGCACAGTAAGTTTACCTTCATATGAGCTTGATTATTTTCCCATTTGCTTTTGGGTTCTTATGTTCGCTGCACAAAATGTTTTGCTAACCATTGCTTTTTATGATTAGTTGCTAATGCAATAATATTTTGGTTATTTTCAAGTAATAAAAGTTCAGGGTACTAAAGTCTCAATGGATAGATATGGTGTGAAGTCTCAGGGTACTAAAGTTCAGGCTGCATATGCTATATTGTAGGAGTTGCCCATGGGAAGACAGTTGTCTCTTGTGTATGGGTTCTGTGATTGGGAGGTACTCCGTAGATGGGTAGTTGATGTGTCTCAGGTTTCTCTCCATGAGAGGTGATAACTTGAACATTAGCTGAGCCTATTTAACTACCACTTCCATGCCTTTGATGAGTCTTCGTCTCTGAATAAAGGGGGAAAACAAATTATCCACTTTATATTCCGTCAATTGCTAAACTAGTCTATGCCATAGACCAGCTGGCGCCCTTGGTTGAGTTGTGCCTTCAGACAAGTTTTAACCCTGTTTTAGAACATAAGAGATTCAGATAAATAATATAAAAGTTACCTTTATGAAACAGATAATTTTGAAGAAGCATGTAATTTAGACCTTTGCAATTGTTAAGTGGTGTAAAATGGATATATTCCTCGGTAATAATGTTTAGTCCCCACAACATGATACACAACTGATGTCTATAAGTAATGGTTTAATCATAATGGTAGCTTAATACCTTGTACGAACTCATACTATTTCTCCGAAAGGACTACACAAACAAGTAGTAATCTGATAGGCTTCTTTGACTGGGGATATTGCTTGAACGGAAATTCTACTGTTGGCCGCGAAGTGAGCAGGCAACTGGTTTTCTGAGGCATTGATGCAAATTGTACTGTGTTGTAGGAAGTTCTTATGGTGGGTTATTTAATCATTGTACGTCATAACATGCCTAGCTAATTGACCGGTTTTTTCTCTTGTAGCTATGAGATGTTGTCATTAGATGAGCAGCTTGATGTTGCACAGCAGATTGGAACTACCCGCTCGCAGATACTGTCCAACTTCAGTGATATTTCACTGGGCACTAGTTTCTTGTAGATTACATTGGAAATAATAGCGTCAATCAGATTTAGAAGCTGGCAGTTAGCCAACTCTGAAGCCACATGAAGTTTCTTCCTAATTTCTGTGATCTCATGGCAATTGGCACCAGCTTTGGTGTAACCTTGCTAGTCCTCAAGGGTTAATAGTTGATGTATGCCATTAAGGGAATTATCTCAGCAAACTGTGACAACCATGCTAGTCTACGATTTTTATTTAAAACCACATGATGCTGGAGAAGCTGGATATTCTTCCAAAATTCAGTGACCTGACCATTTGACACCTTGTGAAGATAGCAGCCACAATGTAAAAGAGATCATTGACACTTGACAGTTGGAAGTGATCAAGATTAATTAGAAAGGCACTGTGTTTGCCATAGTGGTTTATAAGGACGAGACTAATCTACTGCTAATTAGGTCTGCGCCCTCTTTTCAGCAGAAGTCTAGTTGAGCTTACTGGATTTCCTTTTTTTTATAGTAGTGCGACATGGTTGAAGCTGTAAGTTCGTTTTCAAGATCATTGAACTTCTATACTATACGGGCCATGTTTTATGCACATTTTAGCAGAACTCTGTAAGTGCGGTTACTGCATTTGCTCTGAACTTCTTTCCGATCGTCACAAAAAATTTGGAAGAATATATAAATCGAGAGCCCGATTTATCCCAAAAAAAAAAAAAATTGCGCGATCAAAGGTTTTTTCTGTTTCATCATATACAACCTTCGTTGTTTCGGTTGAGCGTTGCAACTGAAATTTAAAAATTTTGTGAAACAATGAGAACGTGTGTTGCAACATGTTGCTGTCACATATAAAACAATGAGCTTTAATGTCCTGAAATGTACATTTTTCTTTTGTCGGAATATAATCATGCGATATCTTGTTCTAAAGATTTAATTACAACAAATACAAATGGTACGATATTGGATCATAGATTTGATAAATAGTTTAGAAGAAAAATCATTGTAAAGCTCACTAAATCCATGCATTGATGGATAGAATGGAGAGAAGCAGGAGAAAGAGAAGAGGGAGGTAGTTGTGTGAATTTTTGGAACACAATGGGAAACATATCTATATGACATAGGAAATATTGAATTATAATGGTTGAACACACATCTTTTTTTTCATTACAATATAACCATGCAATATCTTTGTTGTAAAGATTTAATTACGACAAATACAATGGTGTGATCGGATCGTAGATCTGTTAACGACCAAATTTGGTAATGCCATGGGCCAGATTCAAAGCTAGAATCAAAGTCGATTTGGAGGAATTCTGTTTAAGAAGAGTAGGGTGCATATCGGCCACGAGCGGCATCGGCTGCCATATATAGGTTGGCGCCAAATCCAACGGAGTCAAGCCGATGCAATCAGTCTTGAAAAAGACGGTCCCACATCTATCATCGGGATCTATCAAAGCACTTCATAGCCATTACCACACAAGGATTGGAGTCTTGAAAATGAGTAATTGTATCTATTAATTATGATATTTTTAGTTTTCTTAGAGATATTTTTGGTAATAGTCCGCCTAGGGGACTTGTTCGTGTTTTAAATTGTATTAGACATAAGAGCCGTGTCCAACAAGGATATATTATGTACTTTGGGTATAAATAGGACCCGACACCTTGTGATCAAAGGACGACAGTTCAATAATACTTCGGTGTATCGCCACCCTTTTTTAATTTCATTGTTTCAACGAGTTTTTGCTTTCGAGTTGGGCTGCATCGGGTTCGATCTCTGACGAATAGGTAAAGCTTGTTATGGCGGATTGTATTCTCGGAATTAGTACTTACATCTTTATGATACTCTAATCCTTTCTATGTGTGTTGGTATTTCTTACGACCACAAATAAATCCGCAAGCGCACGGAATACCGCTGTAGCACTTCACCTTCAGATGACCCCAAAAGGATATTGAACTCAGGGAACATATGTAATCTACCTAAGGCTAAGACTATCCAAGGATAACAACTGATGGTAAGCAGGCTAGGCTAGAGAGGACTTTCTATGTGTTTTAATTATCTAAGCTAAGTAAAGGTCATTCCCTATCTGTTGCTTCGGGCACCGACCCCTGCTGGTCTGCCAGCGTGGTTCCGGCTATAGCTCTATGATATGCCTGAATGTGGAGGATTACTAGGACGGGATTCAGGGCTGTCACCACCTGCCACCTACCTCTGACAAATCCGTGGGATACACAACAAACAAAGGTAATCTCTAACCTATACACCACGTCTAAGTTATTAATTACTACTCTAATACTTGCGTAGGAACTTCCTTCTTTATCCGGAGTCCTAGTACTAGAGCACTTAGTATGAATACTAAACAATGAACCCGCAAAGATAGAAATATATCTTACTCAGACTAAATAATTAAATAACATAAGAAAGGAGCACGAATGCTTACTTTATAGAAGAAGTTCTTCGAACCCGGAGCAGAGTGTACCGACAGCTCCAGTACTCCTTCGGAATTCCTCCTAGAAAGCTACACTCGTCGAGGTAGAAGTCGGATGAGCGCCAACTTCCGAGCACTCCTCCAGAGCTTCCCCTCACTCTCTACCTAATTCTAATGTACAAAAGTTACTATAGAGCCTCTTGTAATTCAGCTTAAAGTTGTGTGTTGTGAATGAGTGAGAGGAGCTCTATTTATAGCCTCCATATGACGGTTACAGCTATGGGAAATGACCAAAACACCCTCAACCGTCATTGGGAATGCATCAGAAGCATACACGTGGAAGGCCGGGATGAAAGGAGCTTGTGGTGGTTCGACCGAACCCTGGGCCCCACCTCCTGGATTCTTCTTTGGCAAGGTCACTGACTGGTGGGCCCTGTTGGCGGTTATGGCAATTATGACCCGTTCCATGACGGTTGCACCTGTCTTGTGGGCCCTCCAATCCATGTGCTCGCGTCTAATTGGTCGGAAGTGTGTTTCCTCGCATGATTGTTGTGTTTTCTCCTTAAAATACCTACATACGCATATTTCACCAACATTAGTAGAAATGATTAATAATAATCCCTTCCACTAAGTTGGATACCATGTTTTATTTCATTATATGCAAGTATTGACGGTCAAATATTATGATTTAAGGACCGTCAACAACACCCCCACACTTAACCTTTGCTTGTCCCGAGTGAAGGCTATGGACTCTACAATATGGTTATGACTTCCTTACTAATAATCATGCAAGCAAATTATTCAAAACCATACTTCTACTTGTGGATCTTTGTAGTGTTTACCATGCGATCTTGGGCAATTGAGAAATGGAACAATCTTGACTCAAGTCACCCTAACTTTTTATGAAGAACAACTTGGGAGGTTTTTTTTTCAAGTAACACAAAATTATAACTTTGCTTTGCTCCTCAATTGATTCTCTTGATCACTCAAGGTGTATGATTCCTCACAAAGGTATAAGATTGTGCCCTTTTCTTTTCCTACCATCTAGTAAGGCTTATGTGGAGTTCAGGGTATCAAAAAGAGTAGAGCATTACTTGCATCACATATATTGCAAAGTCAAATAATGGATCCACGGAAATACAAGACATACTTTCTGGTCAAGAATGTGCATGTGTATGTGTAATTTGTGGGTGGAAAATGGAAAATAAGAATAACTCCTTTTGTATACCTCCTCCTCCATTTATTTTCTCTTTTGAAATTTGGGAGAGTGCATGGCTATCTCTTTTTTTTCACTTTTTTTCTTCTTTTTTTTTCCTCATCATCATGCTCCATACTTGTATGAGCTTTTTTTTCTTTCTTTTTCATAGACATGCCTCTCTCTCTCTGTTTTTTTTTTTGAAGAACTTTGGAGGAAGACGTATAAATGATATGGAGTATTTATTTTGTGGAAAATGAATGGAATGAATGGTAAATGAGGAATGCTCACTTCCAGTGTAGAAGTCAAGCATAGGTGGGTGTATGTGGAGTATATGTGATCTCGACCATGAAAGTATGAAAAGCATTTCACTAGGGTCACAAAACTTGACAATGCTCAATGTAATGACAAGCAACGTATGTAGCAAGCTAATCATGAATGATCAACCTATGGCTCTAGTGGGAATAAAAATATCAATGAGGAATTTAGCATTGTTATATTTTTTTTCTTTTTTTTATAAAATTCCCAAGTGCACAACATGAAGAGCAGAATTTCTATCATCAGACCGTATCTCATTCATTAATTACCTAGATAGCATAGGGTCCCTATTGGATATGTCACCACAAGTAACAAGTAATGAGCAAAGAATAATAGGCATGCATATTATTTTCAGGTAGACTATGAACTCTAATTTTACTATCCCTAGCTTGAGTTTAATTATCTTTGATATTTTAGAATTGATAATCAAATTAAACTCAAGATAGAATGGATGTCCAAAGGAAAAATTGTGCAAACCTGCGCTTTGTATAAAACAGAGGATGATTCATGGTAGAGGTGGTTCAGCCGAACTGGAGGTTTGGCTGACCCCTCATTGGTTCTGACTGCATCAATTTTCCTTATGTGGTTCGTCATGGCTCATCACTTCTGGGGTGATCTTGTTTTGGTTATGGCATTGATGTGCAAGATCACCTCCACACTTGTCTTTGTACATGGGACTCTTTATTAGACACAAAAAGAAAAACAAAGACAAAAGTGAAGCAAAAAGGACTCACTTGGTTGGAAGACCAAGGAGCCAACTTTATTTTATTTTATTTTTATCATGATAGGTACATTATAAGGATGGAATGAAATGAAATAAATAAGCTAAACAACCTAGACCTAAGCGTGCCTATCAGGCCTAAGGACTTGGGGCATTAAAAACTAACGGATCAAGGGGGACCTAAAGACTCCGGGTAGAAGCTAAAAGAGACTAGATTCACAACATCTAAGTCACGATCAACTTCTAACGGAGCAAGGAAAACTTTTAAATGATGGCCATTTACCTTGAAAATGTTACCTTCATTGTGGCTCAGCGTGACGGCTCCATGTGATGAAGCGTCAACGACGGTATATGGACCCATCAATTTGCTTTGAAGTTTTCCATGTCCGAAAAGCTTCACCCGTGAGTTGAACAGCAACACCTTCTCCCTTGCTTTGAACTCCTTGTGCTTGATTCGTTTATCATGCCATCTTTTGGTTTTGTCCTTATATATCTTGGCATTGTGGTAGGCCTTGTCCCTCCATTCCTCCAGCTCAGAGAGCTGCATCTTCCTGTGCTGTCCGAATCCCTTTATGTCCATGTTCCAAGTCCGGATAGCCTAGTGCGCCCTGTGTTCCAACTCTACTGAAAGGTGGACAAGTCTTCCCGTAGACAAGTTGGTACGGTGACATGCCGATGGGCGTCTTATAAGCAGTCCTATATGCCCAAAGTGCATCAGGTAGTTTGTTCTTCCATGCCTTCCCCATCTCATTGACAGTTTTCTGCAGAATATTCTTGATTTGTTTATTGCTTGTTTCTGCCTGTCCACTTGTCTGAGGATGATACGGAGTGGCAATGTTGTGCTGATCCCCAAGTTCTTGCAAAAAGTTTCGGAAGGTCTTATCGATGAAATGAGACCCTCCGTCACTTATCACCATTCGCGGAGTTCCAAAACGAGGGAAGATAATCTCGGGGAACATCCGGTGGGCTTGCTTGGCATTGCCTCAACCCACTTGGACACATAGTCAACGGCCACCAGGATATACTTGCAGTCATAGGACTCTGGGAAAGGTCCCATGAAGTCGATGCCCCATACATCAAATAGCTCGACTTGAAGGTTGTATGTCAGTGGCATCGCATCTCGAGCAGTGATCCCTCCATGCTTCTGGCAACTTGTGCATCTCCGAACAAATTCCTTTGTGTCATCATACATTGATGGCCAAAAGAATCCACTCTACTAGATCTTTGCGTGTGTCCTGAATGCTCCATAGTGACCTCCATATGGGGCAGGATGACACTTCTCAATGATCTTCATGCCTTCATCTACCGGAACACATCTTCGTAGTAGACCGTCTGAACAGACTCTGTATAGGTAAGGTGCATCCCACAAGTGCCTGCGGCTCTCGTAGATCAACCTCTTCTTATTTTCTCCCATTGGCACATGCCCCGCAACCATGAAGTTGACAATGGTTGCATGCTACGGGTCAGAGCTATGACTTTCAGCAGCATGTCGTCACGCAGATAATCATTTATTGGTAGCTCCTTCATGTTAGTGATTTGCATATACGACAAATGATCTGCAATAGAATTCTCTACTCCCTTTTATCTTTAATTTCTATGTCAAATTCTTGGAGTAGAAGAATCCACCTAATTAGTCGAGGTTTTGCATCTTTTTTAGTGAGCAGGTATTTTAGTGCAGCATGATCAGTATAAACTATTACCTTAGCTCCCACTAAATAAGACTTGAATTTATCAATGGCAAACACCACGGCCAGGAGCTCTTTTTCAGTTGTGGCATAATTAAGCTGAGCTCCAGTCAAAGTTTTACTAGCATATGCGATAGCTTGGTGTTTTCTATCCTTAGTTTGCCCAAGGACAGCTCCCATAGCAAAATCACTAGCATCGCACATGATTTCAATTGGCAGCGATCAATCAGGGGGTTGAATAATTGGTGCTGAGATGAGCGATTCCTTAAGGATTTTAAAGGACTTTAAACACTCATCATCAAAGTCAAATGGAACATCCTTATCTAGCAAGGCAATTAGGGATCTAGCGATTTTTGAGAAATCCTTTACGAAGCGCCTGTAGAACCCCGCATGACCCACGAAGCTTTGGACTCCCTTGATATATTGACAGGAGGTGGAAGCTGTCGAATTACTTCGATTTTTGCTCTGTCCACCTCAACTCCCCGTTCGGAGATTTGATGTCCCAGACATTTTTCTTCACTATTCCTTCACGAACCATGAATGTGGCATTTTTCCCAATTAAGTATCAGTCCTTTTCTTGACATCTTTCTAAGACCCTATCAAAGTTCTCCAAACAATGATCGAAAGATTTACCATAGACTGAAAAATCGTCCATGAAGACTTCCATGATATCCTCGATCGTGTCAGAGAAAATAGATGTAATGCATCTTTGAAATGACGCGGGTGCATTACACAGCCCAAACGACATTCTTCGGTATGCATACGTTCCGCATGGGCACGTGAACGTGGTCTTACTTTGATTTGGTGATAACCAGAATACCCATCAAGGAAACAAAAGAAGGAATGGTTTGCTAGCCGCTCAAGCATTTCATCAATGAAAGGCAGCGGAAAGTGATCCTTCATTGTAGCCTTGTTGAGTTTCCTATAGTCAATGCACATTCTCCATCCCGTGACGGTTCATTATGGGATCAACTCGTTGTTCGAGTTTTCAACAACCGTCATGCCTCCCTTCTTAGGCACTACTTGAACAGGGCTAACCCACTCACTATATGGCATGGGATAGATAATCCCGACATGTAGGAGTTTCAAGACTTCCTTTTTGACGACCTCCTTCATCACATTATTTAACCTCCTCTGAGGTTCCCTAGATGGTGTGCAAGAAGGTTCTAAGGGAATGTGATGAGTGCAAAGGGTCGGACTGATGCCTTTTAAGTCTTGGAGAGAATAGCCAAAAGCAGCACGATGCTTTTCTAAAACGGCGATAAGTCGGGCTGTCTCCCTCTCAGAGAGTTTGTCACTTATAATGACTGGAGACTCCACATCACCGTTTAGAAAGGCATAGCTTAGGCTTGAAGGTAAGGGCTTTAGGTCAATTGGGGCTCGTGACGGCTGATCCGTTTTTGGCAGATCAATTGTTTCTCCAGATTCATCCTCCCCTTCATTGAATTCTTTGATGGATTCTTCAAAAATAGACTCTGGGGCCTCGAATGGAGAAACGACCATCACTATCTCAATTGGCTCAGGAACAGGAAGAGGCTCTGTCAAAGATTTGGTTGATTGCAACACAGGGACGGAGGTGGCGGTTCTTCCTATTTTCAGGATGAGGACACCGGTTTCAGGCACATCTTAGAGTTTTTCTATGGGATGGCATATGAGTATGTCAAAATCAGAGATGTCGAAAACATGGAAATATAAGATGACCTCAACGTTGTTGTGCCGTGTGGGCACTCCAGAGATAATCCCTAAATATTCGGTAGTAGAGTTTGTGGAAATTCAGAAGGTTTTGACTGTTGGTTCCAACGGTCTGTCCCCTAAGCAATCGAATGCAAAGGTTGTAGACATAATATTGGCACCAACAGAGGGATTATACAGAGCACGGACTAAATTACCTCCAATGAGACAAGTAATGGTTGAGGCAGGGCATCGGATCTGAATCGATTCAGATGAGAGCTCTCCTTCCCTTAACCATTCGTTACTCATGATGATGGTCAACTTCTTCACCGTCTCTTTAAGCATAGCTTTATCGAGAGGATCATTAGAGTTGACCTTGGTCGGTGGTCTCTTCTCACAGGAATAATTCGAGGTGTTCCCATAATCTTCGAAAAGATCTTCCTCAAATTGGAATGGAATTTCCAGAGAATGAATTTCTTCTTCCTCCGACTCCACATGCAGAGATTCCTCATGGATAATCTTGACCTCTGGGACAGCTTCACTTCGGCCGAAGAAATCGTTCACTAAGATTAGATCTAAGAGTTCTCTTCCTTCGGCGGTTGTCTTGTGTGCGAACGATCCTCTAGTGGAAATATCGAGATTTTCGGCAGACTCCTTGTCTAACCCATACCGAAAATTTTGCAACAACACATAATCAATGTTGCAACAACACATAATCAGGTAAAGACAAGTCCCGGAAAACTCATGATTTTGCGGAACGAACGCACCCAATCCACTTTAATATGTTGAAAACTCATGTTTTAGTGCTATTTGAACTTTTTCGTTCCGACGAAAACATCGCACCCACGTGTGCCAATATTGACATTATATGACAAAATGTCGCTGAGCGGGTCACAGAGATATTTTTCAAAAAGAATGCGCCCAATCCATTCTAATATGTCAAAAACTCATGTTTTTATGCTTTTTGAACTTTTTCATTCTGTTAACAGTGAAATTTGATAAGCCCCGAAGTCATCATCGGCTTAGAGTTAGTATTGGTTTCAGAGTCCTGGAATCGGCCGATGGGCATTATCAGTCGCCATTTGTCAGATTCTTGATGGGTTCAGTTAAGGAAATTAATCTATTCAAAGAAGCTTATCTAGAAGAGACCAAGTTTAAGAAGGATGCGGCATGGCTAGTTATCTATTAATTAGCAATAGTCTCTTAGTTTCCTTTTATCTTTAGGAAAGTTTGTTTAGTGTCCAATAAGGACTTTATGTTTCCGTTTTATCTATAGGAAAGTTTCTTTCGTATCCTACAAGGACTAGTATCTACCCATGGGTATAAATATGTACACCCGGGGTCATTGTAAACTATCTCCACGATCAATACAAATTCGACGCATCGTCACCCTTTTTAATTTTCTACTTTTTCGACGAGTTTATACTTGTCATGGCTGTTTGCATTGGCGGGGCTTAGGGCTTCCACACTCTGATCTTGTCAATGTAAACACCTATCTATGATATATCTTAGTTAATCTACTTTGGTAGTTCAATTTACTTGTATCGGCTGAGATTCATTTTAGGGTTTTTGTCGGTATCTACTACATTGCTTTACCAGATTAGATTAGCTATGGTATCCACCATCCTGAAAATCAGTTAAAGGCTTCATTGTCTACATATTATGTTTCTTTTCATACTTTACGCTGCATCAGCCCTAGTCATGCTTAGAACCATAACCTCTAGCCTACTTTTTGATTGCCAATAAGGGTTTCATCGGGGTTTCGGCCGATGAGTTATCTAGACGTTACATCGGCTTATAAGGATTATATACAAGTTGGATTTAGCCTATCACAACAAAGGTTTCACTGTTTATCAAATATTGTGGATTTAATGACATCGGACCTCCAGCCGATGTATGCTTTAACCTTCAGATAAGTGCTAACTCTATCATATAGTTAGCCGATTGGTTTCTACTTGATTATATTGTTGTTTTGTTACATTACCATCAACCAACGTTATTTACATCAAGTATCAGAATCTACATTGGACATATAGCTGATAGGTCAAAACCCTATCGACATCGGCTGGAACTACTCCATCGGTTTGTCAACCGATCGGCTCTTTGATCTGCTATTTGTATATCTTGTCAGTAGCAGGATCAAACTGACTTGCACGCCCGCATCTCATCAAGATTTGGACGTGCCCTGGAGCTAAGCAGATCTCCCAGGCTGTTGTGTTCGTCGACTTAGTTCGCGCCAACACAGTTCCGTCACCATCGGTCAAGCGCTGATTTTTCGTCAACATATTCTGAGGAAAAACATCGCACCCACGCGTATCAATATCGACCAATATTGGAATTAAATGACAAAAGTTCACCACGCGAGTCACGGAGAGATTTTTTGAAACGAACACACTCAATCCACTCGAATATGTCCAAAACTCATGCTTTGGTGCTGTTTAAATCTTTTTGTTCCGGTGAAAAACATTGCACCTGCGTGTGCCAATATTAGGCAATTTAGAATTAAATGACAAAAGTTCGTCGGTGGAGTCACGGAGAAATTTTACAAAACGAACACACCCAATCCACTAAAATATGTTCAAAACTCATGTTTTGGTGTTGTTTAGAGTTTTTTGTTCCGGTGAAAAACATCGCACTCACGTGTGCCAACATTGGAATTAAATGACAATAGTTCGTCGCGCAAGTCACGGAGAGATTTTTTCGAAACGAACGCACCCAATTACCTCCAATATGTCCAAAACTCATGTTTTGGTGTTGTTTGAACTTTTTCGTTCCGGTGAAAAACATCGCACCCACGTGTGCCAATATCAGCTCATATTTTTGGAATTAAATGACAAAAGTTCGTCGTGCGAGTCATGGAGAGATTTTCTGAAACAAGCGCATCCAATCTAGTCAAATATGTCCAAATGTCATGTTTTGGTGCTGTTCAATTTTTTTCGTTCTGATGAAAAACATTGCACCTGCGTGTGCCAATATAAGCAATATTGGAATTAAATGTCAAAAGTTCGCTGCGCGAGTCACAGAGAGATTTTTCGAAAAGAACGCACCCAATTTACTCCAAGATGTCCAAAACTACTGTTTTGGTCCTTTTTGAACTTTTTTGTTCCGGTGAGAAACATTGCACCCACGTACGCCAATATTGGCATTAAATGACAAAAGTTCGTCGTGCGAATCACGGAGAGATTTTTTTTTAATGATCGCACCTAATCCACTCCAATATGTCCAAAACTAATGTTTTGGTACTTTTTGTTCCGTTAAAAACATCCCTCCCACGTGTGCAAATAACGGCCAACATTAGAATTAAATGACAAAAGTTCGCCAGTATGTCACGGAGAGATTTTTTCGTAACGAACGCAGCCAATATATTTACTCCAAGATGTCAAAAAGTGTTGTTCCGGTGAAAAACATCGCATCCACGTGTGGGAATATCGGTCTATATTCGCATTAATTGACAAAAGTTCGCCGCGCGAGTCACAGAGTGATTTTTAGCCACGGACTCATCCAATAAACTCCAATATGTCCAAATAGCATGTTTAGGTGCTTTTTGAACTTTTTCATTCCGGTGTAAAACAACGCACCCACGTGTGCCAATATCGGCATTTATAGACAAGTTCGTCGAGCGAGTTACGAAGTGATATTTTGCCACGGATGCACAAAATACACTCTAATATGTCCAAATAGCATGTTTTGGTGCTTCTTGAACTTTTTCACTCCGATGAAAAAAATCGCACCCACGTGTGCCAATATAGGCATTAATTGACAAAAGTTCGTTGTGCGAGTCACGGAGTGATTTTTCGTCACGGACGAATCCAATACACACCAATATGTCCAAAAATCATGTTTTGGTGCCTTTTGAACTTTTTCATTACAGTGAAAACATCGCACCCACGTATGCCAATATCGACATTAATTGACAAAAGTTCGCTGCGAGTCACGGAGTGAGTTTCAGCCACGGACGGATCCAATACACTCGAATATGTGCAAATAGCATGTTTTGGTACCTTTTTAACTTTTTCATTCGCGTGTAACAGCGCACCCATGTGTGCCAATATCGACATTAACTGACAAAAGTTTGCTGCACGAGTCACTGAGTTATTTTTGGCCACAGACGCACACAATACACTTTAATATGTCCAAAAATCTTATTTTGCTGCTTTTTGAACTTTTTTATTCCGGTGAAAAACATGGCACCCACGTGTGCCAATATATGCCAATATTGGTATTAACTGACAAGTTCGCCGCGCGAATCACGAAGTTATTTTTTTCCACGAACGCACCCAATACACTCCAATATGTCCAAAAATCATGATTTGTTGTTTTTTTTGAACTTTTTCTTTGAAGTGAAAAACATCGCACCCACGTGTTCCAATGTATGCCAATATGGTCATTAATTGACAAAAGTTCGCCGCGCGAATCAGGGATTAATTTTTTGCCATGAACGCACCCAATACACTCCAATATGTCCAAAAATCATGTTTTGGTGCTTTCCGAACTTTTTCATACCGGTGAAAAACATCTCACCCATGCGAGTCACGGAGTGATTTTTTGACACGGACGTACCCAATACACTCCAGTATATCCAAATAGCATGTCTTGATGCTTTTTGAATTTTGAACCTTTTTCATTAATCTCCAATATGTCCAAATATGATGTTTTAGTTGTTTTTGAACTTTTTCATTCTGGTCAAAAACATAGCACCCACGTGTGCCAACAATATTGGCATTAATTAACAAAAGTTCGCCGCCCAAGTCACGAAGTGAATTCTTGCAACGAACGCACCCAATACACTACAATATGTCAAACAATCTTGTTTTCGTGCTTTTTGAACTTTTTCATTCCGGTTAAAAACATTGCACCCACGTGTGCCAATATTGACATTAATTGACAAAAGTTCGCCGCGCGAATCACGAAGTGATTTTTTTGCCACGAACGCACCCAATAATCTCCAATATGTCCAAAAATCATGTTTTGGTGCTTTTTGAACTTTTTCATTCCGGTCAAAAAAAATGCACCCACGTATGCCATTATTGGCATTAATTGACAAAAGTTTGCCGCGCGAGTCACGAAGTGATTTTTTTTCCAGGAACGCACCCAATACACTGCAATATGTCCAAAAATCATGATTTGGTGTTTTTTTTGAACTTTTTCTTTGAAGTGAAAAACATCGCACCCACGTGTTCCAATGTATGCCAATATGGTCATTAATTGACAAAAGTTCGCCGCGCGAATCAGGGAGTAATTTTTTGCCATGAACGCACCCAATATACTCCAATATGTCCAAAAATCATGTTTTGGTGCTTTCTAAACTTTTTCATACCGGTGAAAAACATCTCACCCATGCGAGTCACGGAGTGATTTTTTGACACGGACATACCCAATACACTCCAGTATATCCAAATAGCATGTCTTGATGCTTTTTGAACCTTTTTAATTAATCTCCAATATGTCCAAATATGATGTTTTAGTTGTTTTTGAACTTTTTCATTCCGGTCAAAAACATAGCACCCACGTGTGCTAATATTGGCATTAATTAACAAAAGTTCGCCGCCCAAGTCACGAAGTGAATTCTTGCAACGAACGCACCCAATACACTCCAATATGTCAAACAATCTTGTTTTCGTGCTTTTTGAACTTTTTCATTCCGGTTAAAAACATTGCACCCACGTGTGCCAATATTGACATTAATTGACAAAAGTTCGCCGCGCGAATCACGAAGTGATTTTTTTGCCACGAACGCACCCAATAATCTCCAATATGTCCAAAAATCATGTTTTGGTGCTTTTTGAACTTTTTCATTCCAGTCAAAAACATCGCACCCACGTGTGCCATTATTGGCATTAATTGACAAAAGTTCGCCGCGCGAGTCACGAAGTGATTTTTTTCCACGAACGCACCCAATACACTGCAATATGTCCAAAAATCATGTTTTGGTGTTTTTTGAACTTTTGCATTTTGGTGAAAAACATCGCACCCACGTGTGCCAATATATGCCAATATTGGCATTAATTGACAACAGTTCGCCGCGCGAATCACGACATGATTTTTTTCCACAAACGCACCCAATACACTCCAATATGTCCAAAACAATGTTTTGGTGCTTCTTGAACTTTTTCATTCCGGTGAAAAACATCGCACCCACGTGTGCCAATATTGGCATTAATTGACAAAGGTTCGCCGCACGAATCACGAAGTGATTTTTTGCCACGAACGCACCCAATATACTTTAATATGTCAAAAAATCATGTTTTTCTGCTTTTTAAACTTTTGCATTCCGGTGAAAAACATCACACCCACCTGTGCCAATATTGGCATTAATTGACAAAAGTTCGCCGCGCGAATCACGGGGTGATTTTTTGTCACGAACGCACCCAATACACTCCAATATATCCAAAAATCATGTTTTGGTGCTTTTTGAACTTTTTCATTCCGGTCAAAAACATCACACCCACGTGTGCCATTATTGGCATTAATTGACAAAAGTTCGCCGTGTGAATCACAAAGTGATTTTTTGCTACGAACGCACCCGATAATCGCCAATACGTCCAAAAAATCATGTTTTGGTGCTTATTGAACTTTTTCATTCCAGTGAAAATCTTCGCACCCACGTGTGCCAATATTGGCATTAATTGTCAAAAGTTCGCCGCGCGAGTCACGAAGTGATTTTTTTTCCACGAACGCACCCAATACACTCCAATATGTCCAAAAATCATGTTTTGGTGTTTTTTGAACTTTTGCATTCTGGTGAAAAACATCACACACACGTGTGCCAATATATGCCAATATTGGCATTAATTGACAATAGTTCACCGCGCGAATCACAAAATGATTTTTTTGCCACAAACACACCCAATACACTCCAATATGTCCAAAAACAATGTTTTTGGTGCTTCTTGAACTTTTTCATTCCGGTGAAAAACATCGCACCCACGTGTGCCAATATTGGCATTAATTGACAAAAGTTCGCCGTGCGAATCACGTGGTGATTTTTTGCCATGAACGCACCCAATACACTCCAATATGTCCAAAAATCATGTTTTGGTGCTTTTTGAACTTTTTCATTCCGGTCAAAAACATCGTATCCACGTGTGCTAATGTTGGCATTAATTGACAAAAGTTCGTCGCGCGAATCACGAAGTGATTTTTTGCCACGAATACACCTAACACACTCCAATATTGATGTGACCATGGCTACTACGGATACAACCATTGCTCACATCATGGATGAACAAGGATATATCAGGATCAATTCCTCCGAGTGCTGGAATCCGATTCGGCCACCTGCTACACTGCTGACTTCAAATGGCCGCCGAATCTGCATACGACCTCCGTTTTCGGCCCGTGAGTACTTGGTGGAAAGCTCTCGGAGCCCTCTTTCTAACAGATGCAGCCTCATCGCCAATTTCCATGTAGTTTGGCCGCAATCACATAAACAAGATGCTACGTCACCTGTCTTGGGCCTATGGGCTTGTAACTTTTGTTTGGGACCCCGGCCCAAATGGGGCCCATGTGGGGTGTGCCCCAACCAGGTGGAGGACGACCTAGGGTCCTCCCATCTCCATAAATAGCTTGGTACCCTTTCAGGGTTTCTTGGGTTTTGTTTAGATGAAAGTTTAGCCATTGCTACTTCCTTGCAGCGCGCGTGTCGGCTAGACCATCCGTCTGCTTGTATTCGAAACCCCAACTTATCGTGTGTATTCATTCCTACACCGGTAAGATCAACAACTCACAGAGAGGTGTATCGATCGCTAAGGCGCAACGCAACGTGTTGTACGGTTGTAGTCGGATCGTCAACGTTTCTCCCAAATCGTAGTTACCTACAACTCACCGAAAGATCGGGCCAACAACAACCTTGAGTGTCGAGAGGAACTCAGGGTTCATCAGGTGGTATCAGAGCTTTCGTTGCTCGGTGAGTTTTTATCTACCTATAACCACAAAAAGCAAAAAAAAAAAAAGCATCCATGACCTGCCATATTTGTGCCATTGCATTGTTCTTTTTAGTTTTTGCGTTGTTGAATTTTGTGTTGCATCGTCACGTCGTGTTGTTGGTCTTAGCGTCTAGTTCGTTTAGAGTTTCGAGTTCTGGTCTCGTTTGTACAACAGTCGTCGCCACCCCCGTGTCTCAGTTGTCGTCGAGACCTACGAAAACAGAATCAGCTCGCTGCCACGGTTCTATTTTCGTACTTTGAAGAAGTTTCTATCGGTTAGTTTTTGAGTTCTTGAGTTGTATAGCTTCTGTTTGGTGGCTGTGCCGTGATGGAGTGTGCCATGATGGTGGGCCTGTGATGTTGCGCGTGAGGAAGAAGAGTGAAAGGGGATAGTAGATCGGTTTTTGGATGAAGTGCTACAATTTGTAGATTGGTTTCTATTTGGAGGGCCACGCAGAACTACTAAAAAGTTACTGCCGAGTCTGTTTCAGTTTATTACGTGGTGCCTTTCCAAACCGAGGCCGAGTGGGATCTCTTCCCTTCCAATCTCGTGACCGGGACTTGTGAGTCCGACTCCCTCCCTTCCCTCACGACTCCGTTTCTGTCTAGGTGTGTCAAACACTGGTAAAATTTTCTTTTGGTGTCGGATTCAATGTCCATTTGCAAAAAAAGGGAACCTGTAGGACGAGAGCATTCCATTTTTGTACAATTTTAATTTTGAGTTTGCACTTTTGCATTTGTGTCCCTGTAATTTTTATATTTACATTTGAGTCCCTGTAACCTTACATTGAGGTCCTTGAGTCTGTTTTTGCTAAAAAAATATAAAAAAAAGAAAAGAAAAAAAGCCGCACCAAAAAATAAAGAAAAGAAAAGGAGGGAAAAAAAAGAGAAGAAAGAAGAAGGAAAGAAAAGAGAAATACTGTTGTGTTTGAGCTGAACTTCATATATCAGAGTTGTGCATGAGTTGTTCCTAGTGCTATCTTGTGGTATCGTTTGTGTCTAGGCTCATGTCTCTAGTACTTTCTAGCCTAGGACCAGCACGGTACTGGACTTTGAACGATCATTCAACTTTGCATTATCTGATTTGAGCATTTGCTATCCCTTTGCTACATATTTAAGCCTGCCAAGAGCTCCACAGATCTGATTGCAACCGTACAGCAAGCGTTTGGCCAAGGCATCGATACATCCAACCTCCATTGGGGTGCTTGATTGAGTCAGTGTATGTCACCATTCCGCTTGCTTTGGTAAGAACTTGTAAGAGCTTGGTTAAAAGCTTGAGTGTGTGTGATATTTGAGCTGCCACTACCTAGTAGTTGATAGGAGCGTGCATATTCCTGTGTGTGTTTCTTGTTTGCTACTATCCATGGCAGGATTGTGCAAGGGAATACGAGAACATCGGCTTCTTCACTGTCTACAAGATATGACAACTTCTCCACATGATGCATTCGAGGTACATGACTATAATTTTGCGCGAGTTGAATCTAAGTTACCATTCTATAATGGTAAGTATGATTCTGTTGCATATATTGATTGGGAACTAGCAGTAGACAATGAATTTGACAAATATGATTTTTCTGATGCTCAAATGATTAAGGCTGCTGGTAATAAGTTTACCTCTTCTGCATTGTTTTGGTGGACTTATATTAGTAACAAACCTAAAACTTGGGATGAATACAAAAACATGATGAGAAATCGTTTTGTGAGTTCTTATTACAAATGTACTCTTCATGAGAAATTCGAACATCTGAATCAAGGTGACAGAACTGTTAGGGAGTACATCCATGAATTTAAAGTTTGTGTCATCTACAGTGATCTAAAAGAGTGCAATGAAAACACAATGCGCAAATTTTTCAAGGGGCTTATTTCTAAAATTCAGGTTTTGCTTGCTAATGTGACATATAATCATATTGGACACCTATTCATGCTTGCTCATAGCATTGAGAGTCAGAACATATCAAATGCGAGGAAGCATGAACAATGTGATTTATCTCTTGCTTCTGAATCTCTTATATCCTTATGCAATGATGGTGTGCAAACATGCCAGGAGCAATCTTTTGTGTCTCCTGTTACTAACGTTTTGCAGGGAGTTCAGAACATTCAACAAAAGTAGGAGAATGATGTCACTGAAAAGAAAGAGGAGAAGCATGAAGAACCTGCGATCTCTGAAGATAGTTTGTAAGGTAAATTAAATGGTGCTAAGTTAAATGAAGGTGAGTATACTCAAGGTGAGCTACACATGTCCACTTTTCATGCTATAGTAGAGCAACCATTAGGGGAACCAACTGCTGAGATTCCTTTGTCACAAGTTGATTTACTTGCTGTTCCTTGTGATAAAGAAGAGTTGTGTGATAATGCTTCACTTATATCTATGCCACAACTGGTGAATGAACATGCTATTTCTAGTGTTTCTTTGTGTGCTGATTTTAAGCATGTTGTTCACATTGCTAATGAAGTAGAGGAACATGAATTGCTATCTTCTTTAAATACTTTGGGCTATGTTTAGTTCGATGATTTTTGTGAGCTCGATAATTTGGAGGAGAAATTATTTGCTAAGTCTGGTTTGCCATGTCCAACTAATGCTATTTTTCATATCTTTGGCGAATATGATGATAGAGGAATATGTTTGGTGCGTAGAGTTTATATATGTTCGGATTTAGAACCTCCTGTACATGTGGATAAAACCTGCAAGCTAGAGAGGCATGTTATTTCTAATCATATTACTTCTAGTTTGTCTTGTTATGAAACAAGTTGTTTTAAATCGACCATGTGATGAGCACCATATGGAAAAGCCGAGGACGGTTTTTTTGTGAAGAAGGGGAGGATGATGTGACAATGGCTACTACGGATACAACCATTGCTGACATCATGCATGAACAAGGAGATATCGAGATCAAGTTCTCCAAGTGCTAGAATCCGATTCAGCCACCTGCTACACTGCTGACTTCAAACAGCCGCCGAATCTGTATACGACCTCCGTTTTCGGCTCGTGAGTACTTGATGGAAAGCTCTCGGAGCCCTCTTTCCAACTGATCCAGCCTCATCGCCAATTTCCATGTCGTTTGGCCACAATCACATAAAAAAGGTGTTGCGTCACATGTCTTGGGCCTATGGGCTTGTAACTTTGTTTGGGACCCCGGCCCAAGTTGGGCCCATGTGGCGTGCGCCCCAACTAGGTGGAGAACGACCATTGGCACTCCTTGGTCGTCCTCCCACCCCTATAATTAGGTAGGTACCCTTTCAGGGTTATTCGGGTTTTGTTAGATTAAAGTTTAGCCATTGCTACTTGCTTGCAACGTGCGTGTCGTCTAGACCGTCCGTCTACTTCTTCTTCAGAACCCCAACTTATCATTTGTATTCAATTCCTATTTGCAACATCAGATTGCTTTTATCTTGTTCTTGCTTATTCCTTAGATTTTCTTGCAGGAATAGGGTTGATTTGTACCGACAAGATCAACAACCCACGGAGAGGTGTATCGATCGCTAAGGCACAACGCAATGTCTTGTACGGTTGTAGTCGGATCGTCAACGTTTCTCCCAAATCGTTGTGTTTTGGTGCTTTTTGAACTTTTTCATTCCGGTGAAAAACATCGCACCCACGTGTGCCAATATTGGCATTAACTGACAAGAGTTCGCCGCGCGAATCACAAAGTGATTTTTTGCCACGGACGCACCCAACACACTCCAATATGTCCAAAAATCATGTTTTGGTGCCTTTTGAACGTTTTCATTCCGGTCAAAAACTTCGCCCCCACGTGCGCCAATATATGCCAATATTGGCATTAATTGACAAAAGTTTGTCGCGCGAATCAAGAAGTGATTTTTTTGCCACGAATGCACCCAATACACTCCAATATGTGTTTTGGTGATTTTTGAACTTTTGCATTCCGGTCAAAAACATTGCACCCACGTGTGCCAATATTTGCATTAATTGACAAAAGTTCGCCGCGCGTATCACGAAGTGATTTTTTGCCACGAACGCACCCAATACACTCCAATAAGTCCAAAAATCATGTTTTGGTGTCTTTTGAACTTTTTCATTCCGGTCAAAAACATCGCACCCACGTGTGCCAATATATACCAATATTGACATTAATTGACAAAAGTTCGCCGCGCGAATCACGAAGTGATTTTTTGCTACGAATGCTCCCAACACAGTCCAATATGTCGAAATATCATGTTTTGGTGCTTTTTGAACTTTTTCATTCCGGTCAAATACATCGTACCCACATGTGCCAATATTGGCATTAATTGACAAAAGTTCGTCGCGCGAATATACTCTGATATGTCCAAAAATCATGTTTTGGTGCTTTTTGAACTTTTTCATTCCGGTGAAAAACATCGCACCCACGTGTGCCAATATCGGCATTAATTGACAAAAGTTCACCGCACGGGTCACAGAGTGATTTTCTGCCACGGACACACCCAATATACAAGAATATGTCCAAATAGCATGTTTTGGTGAATTTTAAAGTTCTTCATTCCGGTGAAAAACAACCCACCTACTTGTGCAATTAGCATTAATTGACAAAAGTCCGCTGCTCGAGTCACGGGGGGATTTTCTGCCACGGACGCACCCAATACACTCCAATATGTCCAAATAGCATGTTTTGGTGCTTTTTGAACTTTTTCATTTCAAACATCGCACCCACGTGTGCCAATATTGGCATTAATTGACAAAAGTTTGCAGCGAGAGTCACGAAGTGATTTTTTGTAACGAACGCACCCAATACACTGCAATATGTCCAAAAATCATGATTTGGTGCTTTCTGAACTCTTTCATTCCGGTGAAAAATAACGCACCCACGTGTGCCAATATATGCCAATATCGGCATTAATTGAGAAAAGTTCGCCGTGCGAATCACGGGGTGATTTTTTGTCACAAACGCACCCAATAAACTCGAATATGTCCAAAAATCTTGTTTTGGTGCTTTTTGAACTTTTTCATTCCGGTCAAAAACATCACACCCACGTGTGTATACCAATATTGGCATTAATTGACAAAAGATCGCCGCGCGAATCACGAAGTAACTTTTTGCAACAATTGTACCCAATACACTCCAATATGTGCAAAAATCTTGTTTTGGTGCTTTTTGAACTTTTCCATTCCGGTCAAAGAGATCGCACCCACGTGTGTATCCAAATACTGCCATTAATTGACAAAAGATCGCCGCGCGAATCACGAAGTGACTTTTTGCCACGAACGCACCCAATAAACTCCAATATGTCCAAAAATCATATTTTGGTGGTTTATGAACTTTTGCATTCCGGTGAAAAACTTCGCACCCACGTGTGCCAATATATGCCAATATTGGCATCAATTGACCAAAGTTCGTCGCGCGAATCACGAAGTGATTTTTTGGTAGGAACGCACCCAATACACTCCAATATGTCTAAAAATCATGTTTTGGTGCTTTCTAAACTTTTTCGTTCCGGTCAAAAACATCGCACCCACGTGTGCCAATATTGGCATTAATTGACAAAATATCGCCGCGCGAATCACGAAGTGACTTTTTGCCACGAACGCACCCAATACACTTAGAATATGTCGAAAAATCTTGTTTTGGTGCTTCTTGAACTTTTTCATTCCGGTCAAAAACATCACACCCACGTGTGTATCCCAATATTGGCATTAATTGACAAACGGTCGCCGCGCGAATCACGAAGTGACTTTTTGCAACGATTGCACCCAATACACTCCAATATGTGCTAAAATCTTGTTTTGGTGCTTTTTGAACTTTGCCATTCCAGTCAAAACGATCGCACCCACGTGTGTATCCCAATACTGGCATTAATTGACAAAAGATCGCCGCGCGAATCACGAAGTGACTTTTTGCCACAAATGCACCCAATACACCCGAGTATGTCCAAAAATCATATTTTGGTGGTTTATGAACTTTTGCATTCCGGTGAAAAACTTCGCACCCATGTGTGCCAATATATGCTAATATTGGCATTAATTGACCAAAGTTCGTCGCGCGAATCACGAAGTGATTTTTTGGTAGGAACGAACCCACTACACTCCAATATGTCCAAAAATCATGTTTTGGTGCTTTCTAAACTTTTACAATCCGGTCAAAAACATCGTACCCACGTGTGCCAATATTGGCATTAATTGACAAAAGATCGCCGCGTGATGAGGACATCCCTTCCAACGATACAACCACGCCTATTGCACAGCAAGGACCAATGACTAGAGCTCGAGCTCGTGAACTTAATTATCAGGTAAAGTCATTCCTAGCTAATCATACAAGTTCTTCTCAGAATTGGGTGCTACTAAATGGTTGTTGTGATCTACTTGTTGTTAGGAATATGGGAGAGGAACCAAATCGCAAGCAGCACTAGCAGCGCTGATTTGATGAAGTCAATGCTCTTCACCGAGAAATTCAGGACATTCTAGCCTACAAAGAATATAATTCAATTAATCGTTTGTTTCATCTTGCTTGTAAAGCTGAAAGGGAAGTACAGGGACGAAGAGCTAGCTTCAGGACTAACATTTCTGCAGGTTGTGCTAGCTCTTGGACATCTTCCAACGCTGCTGCACCGTCAACTCGAGCAGCAGCACCATCGTCCTCAAGCAACAAGCTGCGTCCCTCTACAACAAACTCTACACCACGCCCGAGTGAACCAACAAGAGGGGTTGCTGCTACACCTTCCAAGAGCTCATCATCAGTAGCTTCATCAGGAAGGACAAGAGATATTCAGTGCCTACGCTGCAAGGGCTATGGTCACGTGCGCAAGGACTGCCCAAGCACTCGTGTAATGATCGTGAGAGCTGATGGTGGGTACTCCTCCGCTAGTGATTTAGATGAAGAAACCTATGCTTTGCTTGCAACTAACAATGCAGGGGAAGGTGACGCGCCCCACCAAGATGAGGAACACATTAGGGCTGAAGCTGCAGAGCACTATGAGAGCCTCGTGGTGCAGCGAGTGCTAAGCGCACAAATGGAAAGGGCTGAACAGAATCAGCGCCACACCTTGTTTCAAACCAAGTGTGTGATCAAGGAACGCTCTTGCCGCGTGATCATAGATAGAGGAAGCTGCAATAATTTGGCTAGTGCTAAAATGGTGGAGAAACTTGCATTGAGCACACAGCCACATCCGCAGCCCTACTATATTCAATGGCTTAATAGCAGCGGCAAGGTAAAGGTAACACGATTGGTAAGAGTACATTTTGCCATTGGTTCTTATCATGATTCAATCAACTGTGATGTTGTGCCTATGCAAGCATGTTCTATGTTATTAGGTAGGCCATGGCAGTTTGATAAAGATTCTTTACACTTTGGCAAATCCAATCAATACTCCTTTGTGCATAATGGAAAAAAACTTGTGTTACATCCTATGTCTCCTGAAGTTATTTTAAAGGATGAACTTGCTAGAGCTAGCAAACAAAAAAATCAGGAGCATACTAGGAGTGAGCATCTTATTGCGGCTAATGAACTTGAGAAGCATAAGAAGAAACCCACCAACTCTGTTCAAAATAATAAAAATGAGATTAAGCTGAAGGGATCTTGTTTCATTGCAACAAAATCAGATTTGGATGAAGTTGACACTGACACTGTTGTTTGCTATGCTTTGGTTTGCAAAGAAACCTTATTTCCAATTGAGGATACTCCTATTTCTTTGCCTCCTCCGGTCACTAACCTTTTGCAGGAGTATGCTGATATTTTCCCAAAGGAGGTTCCACCGGGGCTGCCACCAATTCGAGGGATTGAGCACCAAATTGACCTCATTCCTGGGGCCTCTCTGCCAAACCGTGCGCCATACAGGACCAACCCGGAGGAAACAAAGGAGATTCAGCGTCAAATGCAAGAGTTACTCGACAAGGGGTATGTACGTGAGTCTCTTAGTCCTTGTTCTGTCCCCGTGCTTTTAGTTCCTAAGAAAGATGGCTCATGGCGCATGTGTGTGGATTGTAGAGCAATTAACAACATCACAATCAGATATCGTCATCCTATCCCTAGGCTAGATGATATGCTTGATGAATTGAGTGGTTCACTTGTGTTCTATAAAATTGATTTGCGTAGTGGTTACCACCAGATTCGCATGAAGTTAGGAGATGAATGGAAAACAGCTTTTAAAACTAAATTCGGCCTATATGAGTGGTTAGTCATGCCCTTTGGTCTCACTAATGCACCCAGTACTTTCATGAGATTAATGAATGAAGTTTTACGTGCTTTCATTGGCAGATTTGTGGTGGTATATTTTGATGACATTCTCATATATAGCAGATCAATAGAGGATCATCATGGTCATTTGCGTGCTGTTTTTGATGCTCTACGAGATGCACGTTTATTTGGTAACCTTGAGAAGTGCACATTTTGCACAGATCGAGTCTCTTTTCTTGGCTATGTTGTGACTCCGCAGGGAATTGAAGTAGATCAAGCCAAGGTTGAAGCCATACATAGCTGGCCGGTTCCAACAACGATCACACAAGTGAGAAGCTTTCTAGGACTTGCTGGGTTCTACCGCCGCTTTGTGAAGGATTTTAGCACCATTGCAGCCCCATTACATGAGCTTACCAAGAGAAATGTCACATTCACTTGGGCTGCAGCACAAAGGAATGCATTCGACACTTTGAAAGATAAGTTAACACACGCTCCTTTACTCCAACTTCCTGATTTCAACAAAACTTTAGAGCTTGAATGTGATGCTAGTGGGATTGGATTGGGTGGTGTGTTGTTACAAGAAGGCAAACCTGTAGCATATTTCAGCGAGAAATTGAGTGGGCCTAGTTTGAATTATTCTACTTATGATAAGGAATTGTTTGCTCTAGTGCGAACATTGGAAACATGGCAGCATTATTTATGGCCCAAAGAATTTGTAATACACTCTGATCATGAATCTTTGAAACACATTCGAAGTCAAGCAAAACTTAACCGTAGGCATGCTAAATGGGTTGAATTTATTGAATCTTTTCCATATGTCATCAAACATAAGAAGGGAAAAGAAAATGTCATTGCTGATGCTTTGTCTAGACGTTACGCAATGCTATCCCAACTTGACTTCAAAATTTTTGGCTTAGAAACAATAAAAGAGCAATATGCGCACGATGATGATTTTAAAGATGTGTTGTTGAATTGCAAGGAGGGAAGGACTTGGAACAAATTCGTTCTCACCAATGGGTTTGTGTTTAGAGCTAATAAGTTATGCATTCCAGCTAGCTCCGTGCGTATGCTATTATTGCAGGAAGCGCATGGTGGAGGGCTGATGGGACACTTTGGTGTGAAGAAGACGGAGGATATCCTTGCTGATCATTTCTTTTGGCCTAAGATGAGGAGAGACGTGGAGAGGTTCGTTGCTCGCTGCACAACATGCCAACAAGCTAAGTCACGCCTTAACCCTCATGGTTTGTATATGCCTTTGCCTGTTCCTAGTGTGCCTTGGGAGGATATTTCTATGGACTTTGTTTTAGGGCTGCCTAGAACAAAGAAGGGGAGGGACAGTATCTTTGTTGTTGTAGATAGATTTTCTAAGATGGCGCATTTCATACCTTGTCATAAGAGTGATGATGCTACACATGTTGCTGATTTGTTCTTTCGTGAGATTGTTCGCTTGCATGGAGTGCCAAACACCATAGTTTCTGATCGCGATACAAAATTCCTTAGTCATTTTTGGAGAACCTTGTGGGCTAAGTTGGGGACTAAACTTTTATTTTCTACTACATGTCACCCCTAAACTGATGGACAAACTGAGGTGGTGAATAGAACATTATCTACAATGCTTAGGGCTGTTTTGAAAAAGAATATTAAAATGTGGGAAGAATGTTTGCCTCATGTTGAGTTTGCTTATAATCGTTCACAACATTCTACTACTAAGAAGTGCCCTTTTGAGATTGTTTATGGCCTTCTACCCCGTGCTCCAATTGATCTTTTGCCCCTCCCAACTTCAGAGAGAGTGAACTTTGATGCAAAATATCGTGCTGAATTGATGTTAAAACTGCATGAGACCACTAAGGAGAACATAGAGCGCATGAATATTAAGTATAAACTTGCTGGGAGCAAAGGAAAGAAACATGTTGCTTTTGAACCTGGTGATTTGGTTTGGTTGCATTTGAGAAAGGATAGGTTCCCTAATTTGAGAAAATCTAAGTTGCTACCTAGAGCTGATGGTCCTTTCAAAGTGCTACAAAAGATTAATGACAATGCATACAAGCTTGAGCTACCTGCCGATTTTGGGGTTAGCCCCACGTTTAACATTGCAGATTTAAAGCCATATTTGGGAGAAGAAGATGAGTTAGAGTCGAGGACGACTCAAATGCAAGAAGGGGAGGATGATGAGGACATCCCTTCCAACGATACAACCACGCCTATTGCACAGCAAGGACCAATGACTAGAGCTCGAGCTCGTGAACTTAATTATCAGGTAAAGTCATTCCTAGCTAATCATACAAGTTCTTCTCAGAATTGGGTGCTACTAAATGGTTGTTGTGATCTACTTGTTGTTAGGAATATGGGAGAGGAACCAAATCGCAAGCAGCACTAGCAGCGCTGATTTGATGAAGTCAATGCTCTTCACTTTGGAGGGCAAACGGGGCAAATGAGTACTTGTTGGAAAGATCTCGTTGTCTACTTTCAGCTATATGTGGCCTCACCATCAAGTTTGACCCAGGCTGCTCAGAATGACGAAAATAGTTCTTTACATCAGAAACTTGGGCTTGGGCCTTGTATCATTACAGCCCATTAGGGGTCCACAAAACCTAGGGTTTGCTCCCACCTCCTCTCCTGGTCATTCCTCCAACTATATAAACTCCTAGCAGCCACCATTTTGCACTTTGGGTTTTGTTTTGATGTAAGTTTAGCTGCAGCTACTTCCTTGTACTCGCGTGTGTCGGCTAGACCACCCGGATACTTGTATTCAGAACCCCATTTTGGTTTGTTTAAGTTTCATCATTTGACAAGTGCCGTGAGCTGTTTCCTTGTCAACTTGTTCTTGCTTGTTCTTCGATTGCTTGCAGGTTCAAGGTTGTTCTTGGCACGGCAAGAACAGCAACAACGTGGAGTCGGTGTACCGGTTGCTAAGGCGCAGCACCCCTGTGGTAGTTGTAGTCGGACCGCCAACGTCGTATCCTTCCCCAAATCGTAGTTTATCCTCCTCTCATCGAAAGATCGGGAACCCCCGTTGCTGCATCACCGCGCGAATCACGAAGTGACTTTTTGCCACGAACGCACCCAATACACTTATAATATGTCCAAAAAATTGTTTTGGTGCTTCTTGAAGTGACAAAAGATCGCCGCGCGAATCACGAAGTGACTTTTTGCAACGATTGCACCCAATACACTCCAATATGTCCAAGAATCATGTTTTGGTGGTTTCTAAACTTTTTCATTCCGGTCAAAAACATCGCACCCACGTGTGCCAATATTGGCATTAATTGACAAAAGATCGCCGCGCGAATCACGAAGTGACTTTTTGCAACCAACGCACCCAATACACTCCAATATGTCCAAAAATCATGTTTTGGTGCTTTTTGAACTTTTTCATTCCGGTCAAAAACATCACACCCACGTGTGTATCCCACCAATATTGGCATTAATTGACAAAAGTTCGCCACGCGAATCACGGAGTGATTTTTTGGAAGGAACGCAACCAATACACTCCAATATGTCCAAAAATCATGTTTTGGTGCTTTTTGAACTTTTTCATTCCGGTTAAAATCTTCGCACCGACGTGTGCAAACATATGCCAATATTGGCATTAATTGACAAAAGTTCGCCGCGCGAATCACGGAGTGATTTTTTGCCACGAACGCACCCAATAGACTCCAATATGTGCAAAAATCATGTTTTGGTGCTTTTTGAGCTTTTTCATTCCGGTCAAAAACACCGCACCCATGTGTGCCAATATTGGCATTAACTGACAAAAGATCGCCGCGCGAATCACGAAGTGACTTTTTGCAACGAACGCACCCAATACACTCCAATATGTCCAAAAATCTTGTTTTGGTGCTTTTTGAACTTTTTCTTTCTGGTTAAAATCTTCGCACCCAGGTCCGCCAATATATACCAATATCGGCATTAATTGACAAAAGTTCGCCATGCGAATCACGGGGTGATTATTTGCCACGAACGCACCCAATACACTGGAATATGTCCAAAAATCTTGTTTTGGTGCTTTTTGATCTTTTTCATTCCGGTCAAAAACATCACACCCACATGTGTATCCTAATATTGGCATTAATTGACAAAAGATGGCTGCGCGAATCAGGAAGTGACTTTGTTCAATGATTGCACCCAATACACTATAATATGTGCGAAAATATTGTTTTAGTGCTTTTTGAACTTTTTCATTCCGGTCAAAAAGATCGCACCCACGTGTGTATCCTAATACTGGCATTAATTGACAAAAGATCGCCGCGCGAATCACGAAGTGACTTTTTGCCACGAACGCATCCAATACACTCCAATATGTCCAAAAATCATACTTCGGTAGTTTTTGAAATTTTTCATTCCGGTCAAAAACATCGCACCCACGTGTGCCAATATTGGCTTTAATTGACAAAAGTTCGCCGCGCGAATCACGAAGTGAGTTGGTCCTCAGTCTGAATCCTCCACTAGCATTAGACCAACAGTCAGTCTAGCTCTCGCTCTTATCCAATTTCCTTATCCTTTTAGGGCAAGGTCGGAGTAGTAGGCAAATACAATTTCTTTTGTTGCATGCGGACCCGCTTGTGAGACTGAAGAAATTGAAGCTAAATGACAATCTGAACCTACTTGCTTACAGGATCTCATTATAGTCCTCCTAGAATCCAAGGCATTTCGAATTGGATTTTTAAATCAGAGGTAGCTTTTGGTACTAATCTGATTTCAAACAATCTAGGAACTTCCATAACATTGGCGTGATTCAGTTTGAGCAACAGATCCTGATGTAATACATCTTCGTAATGAAAATGGCTTTTCCGCTTTTTTTTCAGAACGAGCACTGTGAACTATCCGCTTCAAAAAGGATCCAATACACTCCAATATGTCCGAAAATCATGTTTTGGTGCTTTTTGAACTTTTTTGTTCCGGTCGAAAACATCGCACCCACGTGTGCCAATATTGGCGTTAATTGACAAAAGTTCACCGCGCGAATCACGAAGTGATTTTTTGCCACGAACACACCCAATACACTCCAGTTTCTCCAAGAATCAAGTTTTGGTGCTTTTTGAACTTTTTCATTCCGGTCAAAAACATCGCACCCACGTGTGCCAGTATTGGCATTAATTGACAAATGCTCGCTGCGCGAAACACGAGGCGATTTTTTGCCACGAACGTACCCAATACACTCCAGTATGTGGAAAAATCATGTTTTGGTGCTTTTTTAACTTTTTCATTCCGGTCAAAAATATTGCACCCACGTTTGGTGCTTTTTTAACTTTTTCATTCCGGTCGAAAACATTGCACCCACGTGTGCCAATATTGGCATAAATTGACAAAAGTTCGCCGCGCGAATGACGAAGTGAGTTTTTCCTACGAACGCACCCAACACAGTCCAATATATCCAAAAATTTTGTTTTGGTGGTTTTGAACTATTTCATTCCGGTGAAAAACATCGCACCCACGTGTGCCAATATTAGCAATAATTGACAAAAGTTCGTCGCGCGAATCACGAAGTGAGTTTTTGCTACGAACGCATGCCATACACTGCAATATGTCCAAAAATCATGTTTTGGTGCTTTTTGAACTTTTTCAATCCGGTAAAAACATCGCACCCACGTGTGCCAATATATGCCAATATTTGCATTAATTGACAAAAGTTCGCCGCGCGAATGACGAAGTGAGTTTTTGCTACGAACAAACCCAATACACTCCAATATATCCAAAAATCATGTTTTGGTGCTTTTTGAACTTTTGCATTCCGTTGAAAAACTTCGCACCCACGTGTGCCAATATTGGCATTAATTGACAAAAGTTCACCGCGCGAATCACAAAGTGATTTTTTGCCAGGAACGCTCCCAATACACTCCGATATGTCCAAAAATCATGTTTTGATGCTTTTTGAACTTTTTCATTCCGGTCAAAAACAACGCACCCACATGTGCCAATATTGGCATTAATTGACATAAGTTCGCCGCGGGAATGACGAAGTGATTTTTTGCCACGAACGTAACCAATACACTCCAGTCTGTCCAAAAATCATGTTTTGGTGGTTTTTAACTTTTTCATTCCAGTCAAAAACATCGCACCCACATGTACCACTATTGGCATTAATTGACAAAAGTTCGCCGCACGAATCACAAAGTGATTTTTTGCCACGAACGTACCAAATACACTCCAGTATGTCTAGAAATCATGTGTCGGTGGTTTTTGAAATTTTTCATTCCGGTCAAAAACATCACACCCACGTGTGCCAATGTTGGCTTTAATTGACAAAAGTTCGTCGCGCGAAGGGCGAAGTGAGTTTTTGCTACGAACGTACCGAATACACTCCAATTTGTCCGAAAATCATGTTTTGGTGCTTTTTGAACTTTTTCATTCCGGTCGAAAACATCGGACCAACGTATGCCAATATTGGCATTAATTGACACAAGTTCGCCGCGCGAATCACGAAGTAATTTTTTGCCACAAACATACCCAAGACACTCTAGTATGTCCAAAAATCATGTTTTGGTGCTTTTTTAACTTTTTCATTACGGTCAAAAACATCGCACCCATGTGTGCCAATATTGGCATTAATTGACACAAGTTCGCCGCACGAATCACGAAGTGATTTTGTGCCACAAACGCACCCAATACACTCCAATATGTCCAAAAATCAGGTTTTGGTGCTTTTTGAACTTTTTCATTTCGGTCAAAAACATCGCACCCACATGTGCCACTATTGGCATTAATTGACAAAAGTTCGCCGCGCGAATGACGAAGTTATTTTTTGCCACGAACGTACCCAATACACTCCAGTATGTCCCAAAATCATGTTTTGGTGCTTTTTTAACTTTTTCATTCTGGTAAAAACATCGTACCCACGTGTGCCAATATTGGCATTAATTGACACAAGTTCGCCGCGTGAATCACGAAGTAATTTTTTGCCACAAACGTACCCAAGACACTCCAGTATGTCCAAAAATCTTGTTTTGGTGCTTTTTTAACTTTTTCATTACGGTCAAAAACATCGCACCCACGTGTGCCAATATTGGCATTAATTGACACAAGTTCGCCGCGCGAATCACGAAGTGATTTTGTGCCACAAACGAACCCAACATACTCTAGTATGTCCAAAAATCATGTTTTGGTATTTTTGAACTTTTTCATTCCGGTAAAAACATCGTACCCACGTGTGCCAATATTGGCATAAATTGACAAAAGTTCGCCGCGCGAATGACGAAGTTATTTTTTGCCACGAACGTACCCAACACACTCCAGTATGTCCAAAAATCATGTTTTGGTGCTTTTTTAACTTTTTCATTCCGGTCAAAAACATCGCACCCAGATGTGCCACTATTGGCATTAATTGACAAAAGATCGCCGTGCGAATCACGATGTGATTTTTTGCCACGAACGCACCTAATACACTCCAATATGTCCAAAAATCATGTTTTGGTGCTTTTTGAACTTTTTCGTTCCGGTCAAAAACATCGGACCCACGTGTGCCAATATTGGCATTAATTGACACAAGTTCGCCGCGCGAATCACGAAGTAATTTTTTGCCACAAACCTACCCAAGACACTCCAGTATATCCAAAAATCATGTTTTGGTGCTTTTTTAACTTTTTCATTACGGTAAAAAACATCGCACCCACGGGTGCCAATATTGGCAATTATTGACACAAGTTCGCCGCACGAATCACGAATTGATTTTGTGCCACAAACGCACCCAATACACTCCAATATGTCCAAAAATCAGGTTTTGGTGCTTTTTGAACTTTTTCATTTCGGTCAAAAACATCGCACCCACACGTGCCACTATTGGCATTAATTGACAAAAGTTCGCCGCGCGAATGACGAAGTTATTTTTTGCCACGAACGTACCCAATACACTCCAGTATGTCCCAAAATCATGTTTTGGTGCTTTTTTAATTTTTTCATTCCGGTCAAAAACATCGCACCCACATGTGCCACTATTGGCATTAATTGACAAAAGATCGCCACGCGAATCACGATGTGATTTTTTTCCAAGAACGTACCCAATACACTCCAATATGTCCAAAAATCATGTTTCAGTGGTTTTTGAAATTTTTCATTCCGGTCAAAAACATCACATCCACGTGTTCCAATATTGGCTTTAATTGACAAAAGTTGGCCGCGCGAAGGACGAAGTGAGTTTTTGCTACGAACGTACCGAATACACTCCAATATGTCCGAAAATCATGTTTTGGTGCTTTTTGAACTTTTTCATTCTGGTCGAAAACATCGCACCCATGTGTGCACAGCGAAGGGTAATCCAAGTGATTACAAGGGCTGACCCGCCAAGCCAATTGTCCAAACGGCAGAAGAAGATGCAGATCCGAACGGTCCACAGCATCACTTCGGCGGGTGAAGGGGCACCGCAATATCTTAACCAGCTAATTTCTTTTGGGCCGGAAGACGCTGTAGGATTTATGTTCCCGCATCAAGATCCTCTGGTGATCTCAGCCGAGATAGCTGGCTTCGAAGTCCCTCGAATCCTGGATGACGGAGGGAGTTCGGCCGATGTTATCTTCGCCGAAGCATATACCAAGATGGGGTTGCTCACCCAAGCCCTCACCCCGGCACCAGCATCGCTCCGCGGTTTCGGCGGAGAAGCAGTTCAAGTTCTTGGCCAAGCACTTTTGCTGGTAGCTTTTGGCTCTGGAGAGAACAGACACGAAGAGCAAGTACTGTTCGACGTCGTCGACATCCCGTACAACTACAACGCCATCTTCGGCCGTGCAACCCTGAACAAATTCGACGCCATTTCCCATCACAACTATCTCAAGCTCAAGATGCCTGGCCCAACAGGGGTGATACTAGTCAAGGGGCTCAGACTTCGGCCGCTTCAAAAGGTGATCTAGCCATAATCAACAGAGCAGTGCATAGTGTTGAGGCCGAACCGCATGACTGGCCGAAGCACACGCCAAAGCCCACCCCTTATGGCAAGATAATAAAGGTGCAGATTGATGATGCCGACCCCGCAAAGCTCGTATCACTGGGGGGCGACATGGGCGAAGAAGAAGCTGAGAGCATCCTAGAGGTGCTCAAGAGGAACATTGATATCTTCGCCTGGAGCCCCGATGAGGTGGGAGGTGTTTCGACATATCTCATCATGCATCACCTGGCAGTTAAACCGAATACCAAGCCAAAAAAACAGAAGTTGCGCAAGATGTCCGCCGATCGCCAAGAAGCAGCAAAAGTCGAAGTCCAGAAACTTCTCAGAGCCGGGGTCATTCAAGAGATTGACCATCTGGAGTGGCTGGCGAATCTAGTGCTGGTGCGGAAGTCAAACGGGAATTGCGCATGTTTGTCGACTTCACGGACCTGAACAAGGCATGTCCGAAAGACGATTTCCCTTTGCCGTGGATCGACCAGCTCGTGGATTCAATAGCTGGCTGCGAACTCATGAGTTTCCTGGATGAATATTCCGGCTACCACCAGATCCACATGAACCCACTCGACATCCCCAAAACATCCTTCATCACTCCGTTCGGCACATTTTGTCACCTCAGGATGCCTTCCGGCCTGAGGAATGCAGGAGCAACCTTCGCCAGGCTAGTGTATAAGGTCCTTTGCAAGCAGTTGGGGCGAAACGTGGAAGCCTATGTCGATGACATCGTCGTAAAAAGCCGCAAGGCTTTCGACCATGTGTGCAGCGGGCATAAAACTCAATCCTGACAAGTGCGTTTTCGGCGTTCACGCAGGTAATCTGTTAGGCTTCCTTGTTTCTGAAAGAGGCATCGAGGCGAATCCCGAGAAAATCGATGCCATTCAGCAAATGAATCATCCATCGAGCATACATGAAGTACAAAAGCTCGCGGGCCGAATTGCGGCACTCAGTCAATTCCTCTCAAAAGCAGCCGAAAGAGGTTTGCCCTTCTTCAAGACCCTCCGGGGCACGGGAAAGTTTAATTGGACACCAGACTGCCAAGCAGCGTTCGACGAGCTAAAGTAATACCTGCAAAGCCCGCCAGCTCTGATAAGCCCAACACCAGGAAGCGAACTGCTACTATACTTAGAAGCTTCGCCGGTGGAAGTCAGCGCTACCCTTGTCCAGGAAACAGAGTTCGGCCAAAAACCGGTCTATTTCGTCTCCGAAGCATTGCAAGGAGCGAGGACAAGATACATTGAAATGGAAAAGCTCACTTACGCCCTGGTGATGGCTTCGCGCAAGCTTAAGCACTACTTCCAGGCCCACAAAGTCATAGTGCCATCATAGTACCCTTTGGGCGAAATACTCCGAGGCAAGGAAGTCACCGGCCGGCTCAGCAAGTGGGCGGCAGAGCTATCCCTGTTAGACTTGCATTTTGTTGCACGCACTGCTATCAAGTCTCAAGTGCTAGCTGACTTCGTAGCTGAATGGACACCGGTATTTGCCCCTGAGCCCGAGCTCATCGAATAATTCTGGGTGATGTGCTCCGACGGTTCGTGGTCGCACAAGGCATTGCGTCAGTGCTCATTTCACCGAATGGTGTGCCGATTCGGTACGCTGCAAGGCTGCAGTTCAACACAACCAACAACGCAGCGGAATACGAAGATATTCTCCTGGGTCTAAGAAAGGCGAAAGCACTGGGGTTCCGGCGCTTGCTAATCCGAACCGACTCCAAGTTGGTGGAAGGCTGATGAACCCTGAGTTCCTCTCGACACTCAAGGCTGTTGTTGGCCCGATCTTTCAGTGAGTTGTGATAACTACGATTTGGGAGAAACGTTGACGATCCGACTACAACCGTACGAGACGTTGTGTTGCGCCTTAGCGATCGATACACCTCTCCGTGGGTTGCTGATCTTGCCGGTGCAGATCAACCCTATTCCTGCAAGCAAATCGAAGAAACAAGCAAGAACAAGATAAAAACAATCTGATATTGCAAATAGGAATTTAATACAAATGATAAGTTGGGGTTCCGAAGAACAAGCAGACGGACGGTCTAGCCGACACGCGCGCTGCAAGCAAGTAGCAATGGCTAAACTTTAATCTAACAAAACCCCAGAAACCCTGAAGGGGTAACTAGCTATATATAGGGGTGGGAGGACGACCTAGGGGTGCCTAGGGTCGTGCTCCACCAGCTTGGGGCGCACCCCACATGGGCCCCACCTGGGCCGGGGTCCCAAATGAGGTTACAAGCCCATAGGCCCATTACAGGTGTCACAGCACCTTGTTTCTTCAGTTGCTGCCGACTGAGATGGAATTTGGCAATGAGGCTTGATGCATTGGAAAGAGGACTCCGAGAGCTTTCCATCAAGTACTCACGGGCTGAAAACGGAGGTCGTATGGAGCTTCGGCGGCCGTTTGAAGTCAGCAGTGTAGCAGGTGGCCGAATTGGATTTTGGCACTTGGAGGACTCGAACTTGATATCTTGTTGTTCATCCATGATGTGAGCAACGGATGTATTCGTAGTAGCCATGGTCACATCATCCTCCCCTTCTTCACGGAAAACCGTCCTCGGTTTTTCCATATGGTGTTCTTCATATAGTCCATTCAAAATAACCTGTTTCATCCAATCAAAACTAGAGAAACTCGAAATAGTGTGATTAGCAATAACATGTTTCTCTAAATCCAAACAAATGAAAACTCTATGCACCAAATATATTCCTCTATCAGTATATTTGCCAAAGATATGAAAAATAGCATTAGTTAGACATGGCAAATCAGACTTAGCAAATAATTTCTCCTTCAAATTATCGAGCTCACCAAAATCATCAAACTGAACATAGCCCAAAGTATTTAAAGAAGATAGCAATTTACGTTCCTCAACTTCATTAACAATATGAACAGCATGCTTAAAATCAGCACACAAAGAAACACTAGGAATAGCATGTTCATTCACTAGTTGTGGCATGGATATAATTGAAGCATTATCACACAACTCTTCTTTATCACAAGGAACAGCGAGTAAATCAACTTGTGACAAAGGAATTCCAGCATTTGGTTCCACTAACGGTTGCTCTACTTTTGCATGAAAAGTGGACAAATTTACTTCGTTAACAATGCACTCACCTTGATTAATTTCAGTACCATTTACTTTACCTTGGATGTCCTCTTTAGATGATGGAGGTGTCTCGAACTTGAGTGTGAACAATGGAATTGGTGGCTCTTTCATGTCTCTCTCCTCCTTTTCGTGATTACGCACTTCCTGCAAATAGTTAGTAATTGGAGGCAAAGACATAGCGTGTTTCTTTTTCATATCCTCCTCTATTTTACTTTCAGCATTGCAAGCAAGTTGTAACAAATGAGAAAGAGATGTATATCTTTGACAATCAAGCATGTCCTGAATTTCTTTGTTAAGCCCACATAAAAACCTCAATTCTTTAGCTTCTTCGCATTCATCTAAACCACAACGTAATAAACAAGCTTGCATATCATGATAGTATGAAGTAACAGTTCTGGTATCTTGTTTTAAACATTGTAGTTTGTTGAACAAAATGTCAGCATAATACATGGGAACATAAACATCTCTGAAATATCGTTTCAGGTCTTTCCAAGATTGTGGTATTTTGTTATGCCTACAAAGACGTTTCCAATCATTAGAAGCATGTTTAATTAAAACACTAGAGGCACACATAACCTTTTGTTTCTCTGACAAGACATGCTTTTGAAATTCACTATCAACCGCTAGCTCCCAATTAATGTAAGCACGAGGATCATAGTTTCCCTCGAAATAAGGCAGTGCAGATTTGATCTTACCTAGAACATCATCACTTACCTCATAATGGTCATGTTGATCCCTCCTCATGTCTCGACGAAGATGTCGATGTTGAGCACAGCTATCCCCAATTATCTTGCATATCCCTGCCATTGTTAGTAGAAAACAAGAAACATACACAAAAATATGCGCGTTCCTATTAACTACTAGGTAGTGGCAGCTCAAAAATCGCACACACTCAAGCTTTTAACCAAGCTCTTACAAGATCTTACCAATGCAAGTGGAATGGTGACATACACCGACTCAACCAAGCACCCCAATGAAGGTTGGATGTATCGATGCCTTGGCAAACACTTGCGGTACGGCTGTAATCAAATATGTGGAGCTCTGGGTAGGCTTAAATATGTAGCAAAGGAATAGCAAATGCTCAAATCAGATAATGCAAAGTTGAATAATTGTTCAAAGTCAAGTACCGTGCTGGTCCTAGGCTAGAACGTACTAGAGACGCGAGCCTAGACACAAACGATACCACAAGATAGCACTAGGAACAACTCATGCCCAACTCTGATATATGAAGTTTAGCTCAAACATAACAGTATTTTCTCTTTTCTTTCTTTCTTCTTTCTTCTTTTCTTTTTTTTTTCCTTTTCTTTTCTGATTTTTTTTGGTGCGGCTTTTTTTTTCTTTTTTTTTTTTGCACCTTTCTGCCTTTTTTTTCTCACTTTTTTTCTTATTTTTTTAACAAAAACTGACTCAAGGACCTTAATGTAAGATTACAGGGACTCAAACATAAATATAAAATTTATAGGGACTCAAATGTAAAAGTCTAAACCCAAAATTAACATTATACAAAAAATGGAATGCTGAATTTATGCCGGTTCCGTTTTTCCAAACAGATCTCGAAACCGACACCAAACAAAAATTCGCCAAGGTGTTTGACACAACTCGGAACGGTGGAAGAGAGGGAGGGAGTCGGACTCGGCCAATGGGGCGAGTGGGACTCGGCCAGGAGGTGGAGTGGATGGCAGCCGAATTTTGTGTATGGGATAAAAAGGAAACTGATTTTTAACCAATCCAATCTACTATATCTTTCCAAAACAAACTTGACTACTTCCAAAATCAGATATGGTAATTCACCTTCCTCCTCTCGTGCACGACACAGGCACGGCCAAAACAAACACACACAAGGATCGGCAAACTCTAGATGCAACTCAAGAACTCCAAAACTAACCGACAGAAACTTCTGAAAACTACAAAAATAGAACCGTGGCAGCGAGCCGATTCCGTTTTCGTAGGTCCCGACAACAACAGAGACACGGTGGCAGCGACGACTGTGGTACAAAACGTGACCAGAACTCGAAACTCTAAACGAACTAGACGCTAAGACCAGCAACACGTCGTGACAATGCAACACAAAATTCAACAAAGCAAAAACTGAAAAGAACAATGCAATGGCACAATATGGCTAGGTAAATGATACGAATTTTTTTGTATGGCTATTTTCTGGTTATAGGAAGATAAAAACTCACCGAGCAACGAAAGCTCTGATACCACCTGATGAACCCTGAGTTCCTCTCGACACTCAAGGCTGTTGTTGGCCCGATCTTTCGGTGAGTTGTGATAACTACGATTTGGGAGAAACGTTGACGATCCGACTACAACCGTACGAGACGTTGTGTTGCGCCTTAGCGATCGATACACCTCTCCGTGGGTTGCTGATCTTGCCGGTGCAGATCAACCCTATTCCTGCAAGCAAATCGAAGAAACAAGCAAGAACAAGATAAAAACAATCTGATATTGCAAATAGGAATTTAATACAAATGATAAGTTGGGGTTCCGAAGAACAAGCAGACGGACGGTCTAGCCGACACGCGCGCTGCAAGCAAGTAGCAATGGCTAAACTTTAATCTAACAAAACCCCAGAAACCCTGAAGGGGTAACTAGCTATATATAGGGGTGGGAGGACGACCTAGGGGTGCCTAGGGTCGTGCTCCACCAGCTTGGGGCGCACCCCACATGGGCCCCACCTGGGCCGGGGTCCCAAATGAGGTTACAAGCCCATAGGCCTATTACAGGTGTCACAGCACCTTGTTTCTTCAGTTGCTGCCGACTGAGATGGAATTTGGCAATGAGGCTTGATGCATTGGAAAGAGGACTCCGAGAGCTTTCCATCAAGTACTCACGGGCTGAAAACGGAGGTCGTATGGAGCTTCGGCGGCCGTTTGAAGTCAGCAGTGTAGCAGGTGGCCGAATTGGATTTTGGCACTTGGAGGACTCGAACTTGATATCTTGTTGTTCATCCATGATGTGAGCAACGGATGTATTCGTAGTAGCCATGGTCACATCAAAGGCCATGTGGACAAATCCTTCGAGGCAAAAGAAAAAGGGATGAAGAGGTATTTGGAGGCCGTTCGGTCCATGGAAAAGTGCTTCACCGGCATAACGGTTGAACACTTACCTAGAGGCCAGAACGAGGAAGCAGACGCCTTGGCGAAATCTGCTGCTTGTGGTGGCCCACATTCGCCTGGCATCTTTTTCGAAGTCCTGCATGCACCAAGTGTGCCCACGGACAGCTTGGAGATCATGGCAATCGACCAGGTGAAACTGGGCGAAGACCCATACGACTGGCGAACCCCGTTTGTAAAACACCTTGAAACTGGCTAGCTTCCGGAAGACGAAGCAGAAGCAAAGCGCTTGCAACTTAGAGCCACGAAGTATAAGATGGTCTCGGGCCAGCTCTATCGCTCCGGGGTACTTCAACCCTTACTTCGTTGCATCTCTTTCGCCGAAGGCAAGGAAATGGCAAAGGAGATACACCAGAGGCTATGTGGCGCTCACCAGGCCGCAAGAACAGTGGCCTCCAAAGTGTTTAGACACGGAGTTTATTGGCCCACTGTGTTGAAAGTCTGTGTTGAGCAAATCAAGAAGTGCGAAAGTTGCCAGCGTCATGGTCGAAGCCAAACCGCGCCCCAGTATGATTTGCAGCCCAATGCGCCAGTCTGGCCCTTCGCCAGATGGGGATTGGACATCATTGGGCCATTCCCAGTGGCGCGAAACGGGTATAAGTTCGCAATTGTGGCAGTGGAATATTTCTCTCGATGGATTGAAGCCGAACCCCTCGGGGCAATCACTTCGGCAGCAGTACAGAAGTTTGTGTGGAAAAACATTGTCTGCTGTTTCGGAGTACCAAAAGAGTTCATCACCGACAATGGCAAGCAGTTCAACTCTGACAAGTTCAGAGAAATGTGCGTAGGGCTGAACCTGGAAATCAGGTTCGCATCGGTCGTGCACCCGCAGTCAAATGGGGCGGCCGAACGTACAAATGGCAAGATCCTAGAAGCACTAAAGAAAAGGCTCGAGGGGGCAGCGAAGGGCAAATGGCCAGAGGAAATGCTATCCGTTCTCTGGGCCCTTCGGACGACCCCCACAAGACCAACCAAGTTTAGCCCGTTCATGCTTCTTTATGGCGACGAAGCAATGACCCCAGCAGAGCTAGGGGCTAACTCACCAAGGGTGATGTTCTCTGGAGGCGAAGAGGGGCGCGAAGTGTCGCTCGAACTCTTGGAGGGGGTAAGAGTTGAAGCACTTGAGCACATGCGCAAGTATGCCACAAGCACTTCGGCAACTTACAACAAAAAAGTTCGACCGACGGAACTGATGCCTGGTCATTTTGTCCTAAGGAAGAAAGCGAACCCGATTGCTGTTGGCAAGCTTGAATCAAAGTGGGAAGGACCATACCTCATCAAACACAAGTCTAGGACGGGATCTTTTCGATTGGCGACACTAGAAGGTGACGAGTTCGACCATTCCTGGAACACCGCCTCTCTCAAGCGCTTCTATGTCTAAGAATGGGTGGCACCCAAATCGCCAACTTGTAAAAATGTACATATTGTTATGTAAGCCCTTCGGCACTATGTAAGCCTTTCGGCAGAAAAATAAAAGAAAAGGAAAAAAAACCGGATGTAGGGCTATTATCCATCACGGAGGCCCGAACCAGTATAAAACCTTTGTGTCCTCCGCCTTCTTTTTATTTTTTGTGTGATTGATAATTTGTGGAAAAACACCAAGGCAAACGCCTGATCAGCGAAAAAGGCCAGGGGGGCGAAACGAATCGGCCGAAGCATCGCTCACCGAACGTTGAAACCACAACAGCTTATTTCAAAAAATAACTAGCCGAACGCCGTTATGTTCGATCAACATAAAAACAAAAGCGTTTCTTTCAGCACAGAACGCTACGGATCGAAAACAAGCGACGAAAAGCTGAAAAGTCAGTACACCTATTTCGCTAATATACGCAAAGGGGCCGACATGTTCCGACCTAACAAAAAGCACAAAATGTGACAATGCAAAAAATAGCGAAAAGGAAATAAAACACATCTCTATTAACTTCGAAAAAATAATCGAAGGATAGAAGGTTTACAATACAATACAACCCAGCTTACAGGTAAATTACATCTTCGCCACCATAATCACTATCTCTCCCTAAAGAATAGTTAGGCGAACTAGGTTCGTCATCACTACTAATACCATACACAACCCTAAGAGGAGTAGGGGGCGAAACACAGACTAAACTGTAACGACGCTGAGAGATCGCTTCCTCACGATTAGTCTTCTGATGGTTTCGCCAAAAGCGAGCCATATCCTCCAAACGCCTTGAATGAATAAGGTTCGCCCGGGGTGCACCCGCAGCCAGCCGGCAATCTTAAAAACCTTATAGCTGCGACCGTTTATCTCCATTTCGCGATAAACGGGTCGAAATGGACATCGCACCTTCGGCAGACCCTTCAATGCCACAAATTTCTCGTTTTGACCTCGCCAACTCCCAAAAGGGGGCCGAATGCACGACTTTCGGCTAACACCCTAGTAGACAGTGCAGAAAGGGCAAAACACAATTTACATAATAATAATAGGCGAAAGAAAAGAAAGGTATGGCATAAAGCGAAATGAGCGAAATAATAATACGCCAAAGACTTCGACCATAAAAGGTGGCTAAGATTGTGTCGAGCATTCCAAATATACAAAAGGCCTTTTTCGGCTACAATAAGGAGGGTTAACGGCAGCCTGCCGAATGTACATCGTTTGCCTCTCTAGGCAAACGCAAAAAGAAGGAGGAAAACTACAAAAATCTAAGGAAAGGGCGGAGGGCCTCACACCTCTAGGTGATCCTAGGCATCGCCTCCAACCTCTTCGCCTGCTGCGTCCTCTTCTTTGCACTGGTCTGCCACCTTCGCCTTTGCTAGTTGCTCCCAAAGGCGCGCCTTGGCAGCGGACCGGCCGTCCTTCTGCCAGAACTGTTTTCGCCACGCGCACTAATCTCCTAGTCCCCCTTCGCATAGTTAGGGAACTCGGCGACGTGCTCGCAGCCGAACTGTTGCAAAAGGCCCAAGGTGAAGGCCGCCGATACACGCACGCAGCAATCGCCGTACGCGGTGGCGCAGTCCGAAACAGAATCACCAGCCAGCAGGGACCCCTCACACCTTCGCGCCCATGTCAGTAAGGGCGAGGCGGAGCGTTTGGCAGGCCGTTCTCGCGGATTCGGTAGTTTTCACCATCTCCCGCGAAAACCACTGCGACTCCTCCACAGCACTCGCTTCGGCCTTGCTAACCTTCAGGCGAAGAGCCTCCATCTTCGGCTCAGTGAGGTTATAGTAATCAGTCAGCACGGCGGAATGGGCCTTCTCCTCCTTCAATTCGGTCTGCAGACGATCAACCTCCGCTATGGCTTCTCTCCCCTTCTCCAGTTCGGCCTTGAGGCGATCGACCTCGGCCCTGGCCTCTTTCCCTTTCTCCAACTCGGATTGAAGGCGCTTGACTTCAACTTTCACCTCTTTGAGAGTGTTCGCGAGGGCCTCCACCTCCAAGTTCTTGCGGCTTATTTCGTCGTCCTTGGCCCGAAGACGGTTCTTAAATCCGTCAAGACGGGCCCGCACGGTTCGCTCTGTCGAACAGTGAGCCGCAAGGATCTGGAGGCAAGATAAGAGCGGGCGAAGAGAACAAAATGTTAATTGTGTGATGTAAAAAAAAGGGGGGAGAGGAAAACGAAGAAGGGAGAAAAAGCGTACCTGAACAGCCAAGCTTTTAATAGCAGAACACCCCTCATCGAACTCATTCAGTTCGGTGAACAGGCTCGAGGTACCGGCGGGTAGGACAAGATTGCTTACTCCCTCCACAAAGGGAATAAGGTCCGCCCGGGTCTCGAAATCACCAGGGGCGAAGTGGGGCGCCGCAAGGGAATATTCCGAGGCAGATGCTTCGGCGGCCACACCCTTCCCCTTCGTCTTGACCAACGGCGAAACAGCTGGTTCACGCAGAGGGCTCCCAAAGACCCTCGCTGCAGCCGTCACGATCCGTTTGGCGGAGGCTGAAGCTCCGGCGGCGGCGCTACCGCCTGCCCCAGCAACGCCGAGTGGAAGAAGGGGAGCAGTCGAAAGGTCCAGACTGTGGCCAGCGGGCAAAGTCGAAGTCTCGTCAGAAGACTCGTCGTCGCTGAAAACGCGAGCGATGTCAACGAGTCCTTTCTTTTTAGAGATCTTCTTGACCCGACCTCCTTTCACCGCCTTGCCCGACGAAAATGCAACTAGGGCCTTCGCCCCTTCCAAATCCTTTCGTCGAAGGGGGGAGCTGTTTGACTCCACCCCGGTCTCCTTGTGACCTGGACTGGGAGTAGGAGTATAGCCAGGGGTGTCGACGCGGTCTTTGATCGCCTCGTTCGCGGCCTTTTCGGCCACGGCCTCCACCTCCTCTTCCTCCTCTCTTTCCTCCTCGCCGTCATGCTCTTCGGCATCGTCTTCGTCGTCGGCGTCGGAGTACGACGAAGCAGGAACCATTCGCTTCCTAGGGGCAAGCTTCACTTGTCCGCGCATTCGCTTTCGCGAAGGTCCTGCATTGTCGTCGGCTTTGTGGGGGTTTGCCCGGGGAGGCAATTCGCCGTTGTAGACCCGGTTGGCCCGCCCAGCTGCTTGTCGTGTCAGCAGCTGGCTATACTCGATGACCGACACGTCGCCGATCATCCTGCGGGCTTCGGCTTCAGCCTGGTCGAGAGTCAACACTGCAAAAGTAAAGGGGGTAGCTACATTAAAGGTCAGACAAGGCAAAATAACAAAGCACAGGAGTGTATAGCAAAAGAACAATCTTACTATTCGTTCCCTCAGGGAGAACCAAGTTCGGCAAACTGTCAACTTCTTCGCCTTGATCAACCGTGACTTGCCATGACTGGGAGAGGGGAAAGATGCGGAGCATACAGAATTCCTCCACCAAGTCGCGGCAGCTAAGGCGGGAGCAAACCTTGTGCAGCATAACGAACCGCGCCTCCATAGCGCCCCCCACGGCGATCTAGGGTTTTCGGTTCGGCGCAATCGCCCTACGCCGGCACCGGAGGGCTTTCGTCGAGTCGGAACCAGCCTCGAAGGGGATGGTGTGATAGAACCACCTCGACATGGCAGCATTCACCGGCCAAAGATCGGACCGCTCGGGGCGAACGTTAAAGTTCACGCTCCCGAACACTGTCTTCTTTGTTCAAGCTGGGGTAATCACCGTCTTTGAGTTCACGGTGGCGAAAAATATGGTGCCGAAGAGCTCGACGCTAGGCTCAAACCCGGAGGTCCGGCACGCCCAGTCGAAGATGGAGATCCGGACTAGCGCCGACGGGCTCAACTGTGGAAGCTCCACCTGGAATAGGCGAAGGATCTCCGGCAACAACACGTTGCACGGAAGCCGTAGCCCCGCCTCAAAAAGGACGGCGAACACCACCGTCCGATTGTCGACAGGCTTCGGCACCACGGCTTTCCCTGGGGCGAAAGCCTGCCCCTCAACCAACGCACCAGAGCTGACCAACTTCGCCAGCTCGACGTCATCCACGAGAGAAACCCCCAAGAAGGCGGTGCTGTCGTCATCGACCCGGCCGGGATCCGGCCCTTTCGCCGAAGCAAGGTTTGGCTTGCGAGGGGCCATGGCGAATGGCGTGTATGCGGTGGCGAAGGAAGAGAATGGGCGAAACACCTGAGGGTTCAAGAAATGCTATGGAAGAAAGGAACGGACGAAGAGAGCGCACGCGGTAAAAATGTCAAGTGTGGCGGTGGAAAGGAAAGAGGGGTGGGAATATATAGCTCACCCGAGCGACGGTTCGCCTACCCACCAGTAATAAAGCGCCACGTGTCGCAAGGGTAGGAGAAACGGTAAATTCCCACTGACCGGGCAGCACAGTAAAAAAGCCCACGAAGGGAAAGCCCAATACTGTTCTTTTCGGCCGGGGAAAAGTAAAAAATATATATATGTATGCCACAGACTGCAGGAGGCGAAGAGCGGCAAAATAGTACAGGCCGCGCAAATAACAAACTTTATTCGTAAGAACATTGTAGGTTTCGGCAGGAGCATCGGTCGAAAGGGGGCGCCGCATACCATACCACATGGTTTGCACGGTCGAAGGATGGCATGAGGCCCTTCGACCAAATCTGCCGAAACCCATGGCGAAGACTATGGAGCGAGAACAGCGAGAGGCGAGGGGTCGTGCGAGTACCTTGTCAAGCCAGAGGCGTCTCGGACGAAGGGTGTAAGGCGAAGAGTACCTGCCGAAGGAAGACGACTTTGCCATGGCAAGTTCGCCCCCGCGAGGACCGAAGAAGCCTTTCCAGCCCATCAAGCCTTGGGGCCATAGGGCCGGCGATCGCTCGATGGCCCATCAGGGGCCCATGAGCCTCCATAACATTATGTACCCCTGTAAATGTCCCTTTCGTAAGGGCAACCATGTAAATTCCCCTGTATAACCTAAACCCTAGTGGTAAGAGGGTAAGAACCCATAGCAGGGCTATAAATAGTCCCCTAGAGCCATGTAAGGGGGGATCCGGAGTAAAAAGATTCTAAAATTAATACACTTCGTTTCTTTCCAAACACTGTTGAGTAACCACGTCTTTCGACTTATGCGGTTGTCGTTTCGACAACACACTCCAATATGTCCAAAATTCATGTTTTGGTGCTTTTTGAACTTTTGCATTCTGGTGAAAAACTTCGCACCCACGTATGCCAATATTGGCATAAATTGACAAAAGTTCGCCGCGCGAATCACGCAGTGATTTTTTTTGCCACAAACACACCCAATACACTCCGATATGTCCAAAAATCATGTTTTGGTGCTTTTTGAACTTTTGCATTCCGGTGAAAAACATCGCACCCACGTGTGCCAATATTAGCATTAATTGAAAAAAGTTCGCCGCGCGAATCACGAAGTGATTTTTTTTGCCACGAACGCACTCGAATACACTCCAAATTTTCCAAAAATCTTGTTTTGGTGCTTTTTGAACCTTTTCATTCCGGTCAAAAACATCGCACCCACGTGTGCCAATATATGCCAATATTAGCATTAATTGATAAAGCTTCGCCACGCGAATCACGAAGCGAGTTTTTTCTACGAACGCACCCAATACACTCCAATATGTCCAAAAATAATGTTTTTGTGCTTTTTGAACTTTTGCATTCTGGTGAAAAACTTCGCACCCACGCGTGCCAATATTGGCTTTAAGTGACAAAAGTTCGCCGCGTGAATCACGAAGTTATTTTTTGCCACGAACGTACCCAATACACTCCAATATGTCCAAAATCATGTTTTGTAGCCTTTTGAACTTTTTCTTTCCTGTCGAAAACATCGCACCCACGTGTGACAATATTTGCATTAATTAACAAAAGTTCGCCGCGCGAATCACGAAATTATTTTTTGCCACTAACGCACCCAATACACTCCAATATGTCCAAAAATCATGTTTTGGTGCTTTTTGATATTTTTCATTCCGGTCAAAAACATCGCACCCACGTGTGCCAGTATTAGCATTAATTGACAAATGTTCGCCGCGCGAATCACGAAGTGATTTTTTTTGCCACGAACGCACCCAATACACTCCAATATGTCCAAGAATCATGTTTTGGTGCTTTTTGATATTTTTCATTCCGGTCAAAAACATCGCACCCACGTGTGCCAGTATTAGCATTAATTGACAAATGTTCGCCGCGCGAATCACGAAGTGATTTTTTTTGCCACGAACGCACCCAATACACTCGAATTTGTCCAAAAATCTTTTTTTGGTGCTTTCTGAACTTTTTTATTCCGGTCAAAAACTTCGCACCCACGTGTGCCAATATTGGCATTAATTGACAAAAGTTCGCCGCGCGAATCACGAAGTGATTTTTTGCCACGAAAGCACCAAACACACTACAATTTGTCCAAAAATATTGTTTTGGTGCTTTTTGAAGTTTTTCATTCCGGTGAAAAACTTCGCACCCACGTGTGCCAGTATTGGCATTAATTGATAAATGTTCTACGCGCGAATCGCGAAGTGATTTTTTGCAACGAACGTACCCAATACACTCCAATATGTCCCAAAATCATGTTTTGTTGCTTTTTGAACTTTTTGATTCTGGTCGAAAACTTCGCACCCACGTGTGACATTATTGGCATTAATTGACAAAAGTTCACCGCGCGAATCACGAAGTGATTTTTTTTGCCACGAACACACCCAATACACTATACACTCCTATTTGTCCGAAAATCTTGTTTTGGTGATTTTTGAACTTTTGCATTCCGGTGAAAAACATCGCACCCACGTGTGCCAATTTTGGCATTAATTGAAAAAAGTTCGCCGCGCGAATTGCGAAGTGATTTTTTTTGCCACGAAAGCACCCAATACACTCCAAATTTTCCAAAAATCTTGTTTTGGTGCTTTTTGAACCTTTTCATTCCGGTCAAAAACTTCGCACCCACGTGTGCCAATATATGCCAGTATTGGCATTAATTGACAAATGTTCACCGCGCGAATCACGAAGTTATTTTTTGCCACGAACGCACCCAATTCACTCCAATTTGTCCAAAAATCTTGTTTTGGAGCTTTTGGAACTTTTTTATTCCAGTCAAAAACTTTGCACCCATATGTGCCAATATTGGCATTAATTGACAAATATTCGCCGCGCGAATCACGAAATGATTTTTTGCCACGAACGTACCCAATACACTCCAATATGTCCAAAAATCATGTTTTGTTGCTTTTTGAACTTTTGCATTCCGATGAAAAACTTCGCAACCACGTGTGCCAAGATTGGCATTAATTGACAATAGTTCACCACAAGAATCACGAAGTGAGTTTTTGCCACGAACGCACCCAATACACTCCAATATGTCCAAAAATCAGGTTTTGGTGCTTTTTGAGCTTTTTCAATCCGGTAAAAAACATCGCACCCACGTGTGCCAGTATTGGCATTAATTGACAAAAGTTCGACGCGCGAATCACAAAGTGATTTTTTGCCACGAACGCACCCAATAAACTCCAATATGTCCAAAAATCAGGTTTTGGTGCTTTTTGAACTTTTGCATTCCGATAAAAAACATCGCACCCACGTGTGCCGTGATTTTTTGCCACGAACTCCCCCAATACACTCCAATATGTCCAAAAATCAGGTTTTTGTGCTTTTTGAACTTTTGCATTCCGGTCAAAAACATCGCACCCACGTGTGCCACTATTGGCATTAATTGACAAAAGTACGCCGCGCGAATCACGAAGTGATTTTTTAGCCACCAACGCACCCAATACACTCCAATATGTCCAAAAATCATGTTTTGGTGCTTTTTGAACTTTTGTATTCCAGTGAAAAACTTCGCACCCACGTGTGCCAATATTGGCATTAATTGTCAAAAGTTCGACGCACGAATCACGAAGTAATTTTTTGCAACGAACGTTCCCAATACACTCCAATATGTCCAAAAATCATGTTTTGTTGCTTTTTGAACTTTTTGATTCCGGTCGAAAACATCACACCCACGTGTGACATTATTGGCATTAATTGACAAAAGTTCGTCGCGTGAATCACGAAGTGATTTTTTGCCACGAACGCACCCAATACACTCCAATATGTTCAAAAATCATGTTTTGGTGATTTTTGAACTTTTGCATTCCAGTCAAAAACACCGCAGCCACGTGTGCCAGTATTGGCATTAATTAACAAATGTTTGCCGCGCGTATCACGAAGTGATTTTTTTGCCACGAACGCACCCAATACACTCCAATATGTCCAAAAATCATGTTTTGGCACTTTTTGAACTTTTGCATTCCGGTGAAAAACTTCGCAACCACGTGTGACATTATTGGCATTAATTGACAAAAGTTCGCCGCGCAAATCATGAAGTGATTTTTTGCCACTAACGCACCCAATACACTCCAATATGTCCAAAAATCAGGTTTTGGTGCTTTTCGAACTTTTGCATTCTGGTGAAAAACTTCGCACCCACGTATGCCAATATTGGCATAAATAGACAAAAGTTCGCCGCGGGAATCACGAAGTGATTTTTTTTGCCACGAACACACCCAATACACTATACACTCCTATTTGTCCAAAAATCATGTTTTGGTGCTTTTTAAACTTTTGCATTCCGGTGAAAAACATCGCACCCACGTGTGCCAATTTTGGCATTAATTGAAAAAAGTTCGCCGCGCGAATTGCGAAGTGATTTTTTTTGCCACGAACGCACCCAATACACTCCAAATTTTCCAAAAATCTTATTTTGGTGCTTTTTGAACCTTTTCATTCCGATCAAAAACTTCGCACCCACGTGTGCCAATATATGCCAGTATTGGCATTAATTGACAAATGTTCACCGCGCGGATCACGAAGTTATTTTTTGCCACGAACGCACCCAATTCACTCCAATTTGTCCAAAAATCTTGTTTTGAAGCTTTTGGAACTTTTTTATTCCGGTCAAAAACTTCGCACCCACGTGTGCCAATATTGGCATTAATTGACAAATATTCGCCGCGCGAATCACGATATGATTTTTTGCCACGAACGTACCCAATACACTCCAATATGTCCAAAAATCATGTTTTGTTGCTTTTTGAACTTTTGCATTCCGGTGAAAAACTTCGCAACCACGTGTGCCAAGATTGGCATTAATTGACAATTTTTCACCGGAATGCAAAAGTTCACCGGAATGCCAAAAGTTCACCGGAATGCAAAAGTTCACCAATTTTTCACCGGAATGCAAAAGTTCGAAAAGCACCAAAACCTGATTTTTAGACATAATGGAGTGCATTGGGTGCGTTCGTGGCAAAAAATAAAAAATCACTTCGTGATTCGCGCGGCAAACTTTTATCAATTAATACCAATATTGCCACACGTGGGTGCGATCGTTTTCACCGGAATGCAAAAGTTCGAAAAACACCAAAACATGATTTTTGGACAAATTGGTGTGTATTGGGTGCGTTCGTGGCAAAAAAAATCTCTTCGTGATTCGCGCGGCGAACTTTTGCCAATTAATGCCAATATTGCCACACGTGGGTGCGATGGATTTCACCGGAATGCAAAAGTTCGAACAGCACCAAAACATGATTTTTGGACATATTGGAGTGTATTGGGTGCGTTCGTGGCAAAAAATCACTTCGTGATTCGCGCGGCGAACATTTGTCAATTAATGCTAATACTGGCACACGTGGGTGCGATGTTTTTGACCGGAATGAAAAAGATCAAAAAGCACCAAAACATGGTTTTTGGACATATTGGAGTGTATTGGGTGCGTTCGTGGCAAAAAAAAATCACTTCGTGATTCGCGCGGCGAACTTTTGTCAATTAACGCCAGTATTGGCACACGTGGGTGCGAAGTTTTTCACCAGAATGCAAAAGTTCAAAAAGCACAAAAACATGATTTTTTTGAACATATTGGAGTGTATTGGGTACATTCGTAGCAAAAACTCACTTCGTGATTCGCGTGGCGAACCTTTGTCAATTAATGCCAATATTGGCACACGTGGGTACGAAGTTTTTGACCGGAATGCGAAATTTCAAAAACCACCAAAACATGATTTTTGGACATATTGGAGTGTATTGGGTGCGTTCGTGGCAAAGAAATCACTTCGTGATTCGCGCAGCCAATTTTTGTCAATTAATGCAAAAAATGTTATATATTGACACACGTGGGTGCGAATTTTTCACCGGAATGCAAAAGTTCGAAAAGCACCAAAACCTGCTTTTGGGCATATTGGAGTGTGTTGGGTGCGTTTGTTGCAAAAACTCACTTCGTGTTTCGCGCGTCGAACTTTTGTCAACTAATGCCAAAATTGATATATATTGGCACACGTGGGTGCGAATTTTTCACCGGAATACAAAAGTTCAAAAAGAACCGAAACCTGATTTTTGGACATATTGGAGTGTATTGGGTGCGTTCGTTGCAAAAAATCACTACGTGTTTCGCGCGTCGAACTATTGTCAATTAATGCCAATATTGGCACACTTGTGTGCGAAGTTTTTCACCGGAATAAAAAAGTTCAAAAAGCACCAAAACAAGATTTTTGGGCAAATTGGAGTGTATTGGGTGTGTTCGTGGCAAAAAAAATCACTTCGTGATTCGCGCGGCAAACTTTTGTCAATTAATGCCAATACTGGCACACGTGGCTGCGGTGTTTTTGACTGGAATGCAAAAGTTCAAAAAGCACCAAAACATGATTTTTGAACATATTGGAGTGTATTGGGTGCGTTCGTGGCAAAAAATCACTTTGTGATTCGCGCGGCGAACTTTTGTCAATTAATGCCAATACTGGCACACGTGGCTGCGGTGTTTTTGACTGGAATGCAAAAGTTCAAAAAGCACCAAAACATGATTTTTGAACATATTGGAGTGTATTGGGTGCGTTCGTGGCAAAAAATCACTTCGTGATTCACGCGACGAACTTTTGTCAATTAATGCCAATAATGTCACACGTGGGTGTGATGTTTTCGACAGGAATCAAAAAGTTCAAAAAGCAACAAAACATGATTTTTGGACATATTGGAGTGTATTGGGAACGTTCGTTGCAAAAAATTACTTCGTGATTCGTGCGTCGAACTTTTGACAATTAATGCCAATATTGGCACACGTGGGTGCGAAGTTTTTCACTGGAATACAAAAGTTCAAAAAGCACCAAAACATGATTTTTGGACATATTGGAGTGTATTGGGTGCGTTTGTGGCTAAAAAATCACTTCGTGATTCGCGCGGCGTACTTTTGTCAATTAATGCCAATAGTGGCACACGTGGGTGCGATGTTTTTGACCGGAATGCAAAAGTTCAAAAAGCACCAAAACCTGATTTTTGGACATATTGGAGTGTATTGGGGGAGTTCGTGGCAAAAAATCACGGCACACGTGGGTGCGATGTTTTTGATCGGAATGCAAAAGTTCAAAAAGCACCAAAACCTGATTTTTGGACATATTGGAGTGTATTGGGTGCGTTCGTGGCAAAAAATCACTTCGTGATTCGCGCGTCAAACTTCTGTCAATTAATGCCAATACTTAATTGACAAAAGTTCGCCGCACGAATCACGAAGTGATTTTTTTTGCCACGAACGCACCCAATACACTCCAATATGTCCAAGAATCATGTTTTGGTGCTTTTTGATCTTTTTCAGTCCGGTCAAAAACATCGCACCCACGTGTGCCAGTATTGGCATTAATTGACAAATGTTCGCCGCGCGAATCACGAAGTGATTTTTTGCCACGAACGCACCCAATACACTCCAATATGTCTAAAAATAATGTTTTAGTACATTTCGAACTTTTGCATTCCGGTGAAAACCATCGCACACACGTGTGCCAATATTGGCATTAATTGACAAAAGTTCGCCGCGCGAATCACGAAATGATTTTTTGCCACGAACACACCCAGTACACTCCAATTTGTCCAAAAATCTTGTTTTGGTGCTTTTTGAACTTTTTCATTCCGGTGAAAAACTTCGCACCCATGTGTGCCAATATTGGCATTAATTGACAAAAGTTTGCCGCGCGAATCACGAAGTGATTTTTTTTGCCACGAACACACCCAATACACTCCAATTTGTCCAAAAATCTTGTTTTGGTGCTTTTTGAACTTTTTTATTCCGGTGAAAAACTTCGCACCCACGTGTGCCAATATTGGCATTAATTGACCATAGTTCGACGCGCGAAATACGTAGTGATTTTTTGCAACGAACGCACCCAATACACTCCAATATGTCCAAAAATCAGGTTTTGGTTCTTTTTGAACTTTTGTATTCCGGTGAAAAATTCGCACCCACGTGTGCCAACATATATCAATTTTGGCATTAGTTGACAAAAGTTCGACGCGCGAAACACGAAGTGATTTTTTGCAACGAACGGACCCAACACACTCCAATATGTCCAAAAAGCAGGTTTTGGTGCTTTTCGAACTTTTGCATTCCGGTGAAAAATTCGCACCCACGTGTGCCAATATATAACATTTTTTGCATTAATTGACAAAACTTCGCCGCGCGAATCATGAAGTGATTTCTTTGCCACGAACGCACCCAATACACTCCAGTATGTCCAAAAATCATGTTTTGGTGGTTTCTGAAATTTCGCATTCCGGTCAAAAACTTCGTACCCACGTGTGCCAAGATATGCCAATATTGGCAATAATTGACAAAGGTTCGCCACGCGAATCACGAAGTGAGTTTTTGCTACGAATGTACCCAATACACTCCAATATGTTCAAAAAAATCATGTTTTTGAGCTTTTTGAACTTTTGCATTCTGGTGAAAAACTTCGCACCCACATGTGCCAATATTGGCATTAATTGATAAAAGTTCGCCGCACGAATCACGAAGTGATTTTTTTTGCCACGAATGCACCCAATACACTCCAATATGTCCAAGAATCATGTTTTGGTGCTTTTTGATCTTTTTCAGTCCGGTCAAAAACATCGCACCCACGTGTGCCAGTATTGGCATTAATTGACAAATGTTCGCCGCGCGAATGACGAAGTGATTTTTTGCCACGAACGCACCCAATACACTCCAATATGTCTAAAAATAATGTTTTAGTACGTTTCGAACTTTTGCATTCCGGTGAAAACCATCGCACACACGTGTGCCAATATTGGCATTAATTGACAAAAGTTCGCCGCGCGAATCACGAAGTGATTTTTTGCCACGAACGCACCCAGTACACTCCAATTTGTCCAAAAATCTTGTTTTGGTGCTTTTTGAACTTTTTTATTCCGGTGAAAAATTCGCACCCACGTGTGCCAATTTATATCAATTTTAGCACGAATCATGAAGTCATTTTTGCCACGAACGTACCCAATACACTCCAATACGCAAAAGTTCAAAAACAACCAAAACTTGATTTTCGGACATATTGGAGTGTATTGAGTGCGTTCGTGGCAAAAACTCACTTCGTGATTCGCGCGGCGAACTTTTGTCAAATATTGGCATTTATTGGCACACGTGGGTGTGAAGTTTTTCACTGGAATGCAAAAGTTCAAAAACCACCAAAACATGATTTTTGGACATATTGGAGTGTATTGGGTGTGTTCGTGGCAAGAACTCATTTCGTGATTCGCGCGGCGAACTTTTGTATTGGCATATATTGGCACACGTGGGTGTGAAGTTTTTCACCGGAATGCAAAAGTTCAAAAACCACCAAAACATAATTTTTGGACATATTGGAGTGTATTGGGTGCTTTCGTGGCAAAATCTCACTTCGTGATTCGCGCGGCGAACTTTTGTCAAATATTGGCATATATTGGCACACGTGGGTGTGAAGTTTTTCACCGGAATGCAAAAGTTCAAAAACCACCAAAACATGATTGATGGACATATTGGAGTGTATTGGGTGCGTTCGTGGCAAGAACTCACTTCGTGATTCGCACCGCGAACTTTTGTATTGGCATATATTGGCACACGTGGGTGTGAAGTTTTTCACCGGAATGCAAAAGTTCAAAAACCACCAAAACATAATTTTTGGATATATTGGAGTGTATTGGGTGCTTTCGTGGCAAAAATTCACTTCGTGATTCGCGCGGCGAACTTTTGTCAAATATTGGCATATATTGGCACACGTGGGTGTGAAGTTTTTCACCGGAATGCAAAAGTTCAAAAACCACCAAAACATGATTTTTGGACATATTGGAGTGTAATGGGTGCGTTCGTGGCAAAAACTCACTTCGTGATTCGCGCAGCGAACTTTTGTCAATTAGTGCCAATATTGGCATTTATTGGCACACGTGGGTGTGAAGTATTTCACCGGAATGCAAAAGTTCAGAAACCAGCAAAACATGATTTCGGACATATTGGAGTTTATTGGGTACGTTCGTGGCAAAAACTCACTTCGTGATTCGCGCGGTGAACTTTTTTCAATTAATGCCAATACTGGCACACGTGGGTGTGAAGTTTTTCACCGGAATGCAAAAGTTCAAAAACCACCAAAACATGATTTTTGGACATATTGGACTGTATTGGGTGCGTTCGTGGTAAAAACTCACTTCGTGATTCATGCGGCGAACTTTTGTCAATTAATGCCAATACTGGCATATATTGGCACAGGTGGGTGTGAAGTTTTTTACCGGAACGCAAAAGTTCAAAAACAACCAAAACATGATTTTCGGACATATTGGAGTGTATTGAGTGCGTTCGTGGCAAAAACTCACTTCGTGATTCGCGCGGCGAACTTTTGTCAAATATTGGCATATATTGGCACACGTGGGTGTGAAGTTATTCACCGGAATGCAAAAGTTCATAAACCACCAAAACATGATTTTTGGACATATTGGAGTGTATTGCGTGCGTTCGTGGCAAGAACTCACTTCGTGCTTCGCGCGCAGTGAAGAGCATTGACTTCATCAAATCAGCGCTGCTAGTGCTGCTTGCGATTTGGTTCCTCTCCCATATTCCTAACAACAAGTAGATCACAACAACCATTTAGTAGCACCCAATTCTGAGAAGAACTTGTATGATTAGCTAGGAATGACTTTACCTGATAATTAAGTTCACGAGCTCGAGCTCTAGTCATTGGTCCTTGCTGTGCAATAGGCGTGGTTGTATCGTTGGAAGGGATGTCCTCATCATCCTCCCCTTCTTGCATTTGAGTCGTCCTCGACTCTAACTCATCTTCTTCTCCCAAATATGGCTTTAAATCTGCAATGTTAAACGTGGGGCTAACCCCAAAATCGGCAGGTAGCTCCAGCTTGTATGCATTGTCATTAATCTTTTGTAGCACTTTGAAAGGACCATCAGCTCTAGGTAGCAACTTAGATTTTCTCAAATTAGGGAACCTATCCTTTCTCAAATGCAACCAAACCAAATCACCAGGTTCAAAAGCAACATGTTTCTTTCCTTTGCTCCCAGCAAGTTTATACTTAATATTCATGCGCTCTATGTTCTCCTTAGTGGTCTCATGCAGTTTTAACATCAATTCAGCGCGATATTTTGCATCAAAGTTCACTCTCTCTGAAGTTGGGAGGGGCAAAAGATCAATTGGAGCACGGGGTAGAAGGCCATAAACAATCTCAAAAGGGCACTTCTTAGTAGTAGAATGTTGTGAACGATTATAAGCAAACTCAACATGTTTTGGTGTTTTTTAAACTTTTGCATTCCGGTGAAAAACATCGCACCCACGTGTGCCAATATTGGCATTAATTGACAAAAGTTCGCCGCGCGAATTACGAAGTGATTTTTTGCCACAAACGAACCCAATACACTCCAATATGTCCAAAAATCATGTTTTCGTGCTTTTTGAACTTTTTCATTCCGGTCGAAAACATCGCACCCATGTGTGCCAATATTGGCATCAATTAACAAAAGTTCACCGCGCGAATCACGAAGTGATTTTTTGCCACGAACGCACCCAATACACTCCAATATGTCAAAAAATCATGTTTCGGTGCTTTTTGAACTTTTGCAATCCGGTGAAAAACATCGCATCCACGTGTGCCAATATATGCCAATATTGGCATTAATTGATAAAAGTTCGCCGCGCGAATCATGAAGTGAGTTTTTGCCACGAACGCACCCAATACACTCCAATATGTCCAAAAATCATGTTTTGGTGCTTTTTGAACTTTTTCATTCCGGTCGAAAACATCGCACCCATGTGTGCCAATATTGGCATCAATTAACAAAAGTTCACCGCGCGAATCACGAAGTGATTTTTTGCCACGAACGCACCCAATACACTCCAATATGTCAAAAACTCATGTTTCGGTGCTTTTTGAACTTTTGCAATCCGGTGAAAAACATCGCATCCACGTGTGCCAATATATGCCAATATTGGCATTAATTGATAAAAGTTCGCCGCGCGAATCACGAAGTGAGTTTTTGCCACGAACGCACCTAATACACTCCAATATGTCCAAAAATCATGTTTTGGTGCTTTTTGAACTTTTGCATTCCGGTCGAAAACATCGCACCCATGTGTGCCAATATTGGCATCAATTAACAAAAGTTCACCGCGCGAATCACGAAGTGATTTTTTGCCACGAACGCACCCAATACACTCCATATGTCAAAAAATCATGTTTCGGTGCTTTTTGAACTTTTGCAATCCGGTGAAAAACATCGCATCCACGTGTGCCAATATATGCCAATATTGGCATTAATTGATAAAAGTTCGCCGCGCGAATCACGAAGTGAGTTTTTGCCACGAACGCACCCAATACACTCCAATATGTCCAAAAATCATGTTTTGGTGCTTTTTGAACTTTTTCATTCCGGTCGAAAACATCGCACCCATGTGTGCCAATATTGGCATCAATTAACAAAAGTTCACCGCGCGAATCACGAAGTGATTTTTTGCCACGAACGCACCCAATACACTCCAATATGTCAAAAAATCATGTTTCGGTGCTTTTTGAACTTTTGCAATCCGGTGAAAAACATCGCATCCACGTGTGCCAATATATGCCAAAAGAAATGATCAGCAAGGATATCCTCCGTCTTCTTCACACCAAAGTGTCCCATCAGCCCTCCACCATGCGCTTCCTGCAATAATAGCATACGCACGGAGCTAGCTGGAATGCATAACTTATTAGCTCTAAACACAAACCCATTGGTGAGAACGAATTTGTTCCAAGTCCTTCCCTCCTTGCAATTCAACAACACATCTTTAAAATCATCATCGTGCGCATGTTGCTCTTTTATTGTTTCTAAGCCAAAAATTTTGAAGTCAAGTTGGGATAGCATTGCGTAACGTCTAGACAAAGCATCAGCAATGACATTTTCTTTTCCCTTCTTATGTTTGATGACATATGGAAAAGATTCAATAAATTCAACCCATTTAGCATGCCTACGGTTAAGTTTTGCTTGACTTCGAATGTTTTTCAAAGATTCATGATCAGAGTGTATAACAAATTCTTTGGGCCATAAATAATGCTGCCATGTTTCCAATGTTCGCACTAGAGCAAACAATTCCTTATCATAAGTAGAATAATTCAAACTAGGCCCACTCAATTTCTCGCTGAAATATGCTACAGGTTTGCCTTCTTGTAACAACACACCACCCAATCCAATCCCACTAGCATCACATTCAAGCTCAAAAGTTTTGTTGAAATCAGGAAGTTGGAGTAAAGGAGCGTGTGTTAACTTATCTTTCAAAGTGTCGAATGCATTCCTTTGTGTTGCAGCCCAAGTGAATGTGACATTTCTCTTGGTAAGCTCATGTAATGGGGCTGCAATGGTGCTAAAATCCTTCACAAAGCAGCGGTAGAACCCAGCAAGTCCTAGAAAGCTTCTCACTTGTGTGATCGTTATTGGAACCGGCCAGCTATGTATGGCTTCAACCTTGGCTTGATCTACTTCAATTCCCTGCGGAGTCACAACATAGCCAAGAAAAGAGACTCGATCTGTGCAAAATGTGCACTTCTCAAGGTTACCAAATAAACGTGCATCTCGTAGAGCATCAAAAACAGCACGCAAATGACCATGATGATCCTCTATTGATCTGCTATATATGAGAATGTCATCAAAATATACCACCACAAATCTGCCAATGAAAGCACGTAAAACTTCATTCATTAATCTCATGAAAGTACTGGGTGCATTAGTGAGACCAAAGGGCATGACTAACCACTCATATAGGCCGAATTTAGTTTTAAAAGCTGTTTTCCATTCATCTCCTAACTTCATGCGAATCTGGTGGTAACCACTACGCAAATCAATTTTAGAGAACACAAGTGAACCACTCAATTCATCAAGCATATCATCTAGCCTAGGGATAGGATGACGATATCTGATTGTGATGTTGTTAATTGCTCTACAATCCACACACATGCGCCATGAGCCATATTTCTTACGAACTAAAAGCACGGGGACAGAACAAGGACTAAGAGACTCACGTACATACCCCTTGTCGAGTAACTCTTGCACTTGACGCTGAATCTCCTTTGTTTCCTCCGGGTTGGTCCTGTATGGCGCACGGTTTGGCAGAGAGGCGCCAGGAATGAGGTCAATTTGGTGCTCAATCCCTCGAATTGGTGGCAGCCCCGGTGGAACCTCCTTTGGGAAAATATCAGCATACTCCTGCAAAAGGTTAGTGACCGGAGGAGGCAAAGAAATAGGAGTATCCTCAATTGGAAATAAGGTTTCTTTGCAAACCAAAGCATAGCAAACAACAGTGTCAGTGTCAACTTCATCCAAATCTGATTTTGTTGCAATGAAACAAGATCCCTTCAGCTTAATCTCATTTTTATTATTTTGAACAGAGTTGGTGGGTTTCTTCTTATGCTTCTCAAGTTCATTAGCCGCAATAAGATGCTCACTCCTAGTATGCTCCTGATTTTTTTGTTTGCTAGCTCTAGCAAGTTCATCCTTTAAAATAACTTCAGGAGACATAGGATGTAACACAAGTTTTTTTCCATTATGCACAAAAGAGTATTGATTGGATTTGCCAAAGTGTAAAGAATCTTTATCAAACTGCCATGGCCTACCTAATAACATAGAACATGCTTGCATAGGCACAACATCACAGTTGATTGAATCATGATAAGAACCAATGGCAAAATGTACTCTTACCAATCGTGTTACCTTTACCTTGCCGCTGCTATTAAGCCATTGAATATAGTAGGGCTGCGGATGTGGCTGTGTGCTCAATGCAAGTTTCTCCACCATTTCAGCACTAGCCAAATTATTGCAGCTTCCTCCATCTATGATCACGCGGCAAGAGCGTTCCTTGATCACACACTTGGTTTGAAACAAGGTGTGGCGCTGATTCTGTTCAGCCCTTTCCATTTGTGCGCTTAGCACTCGCTGCACCACGAGGCTCTCATAGTGCTCTGCAGCTTCAGCCCTAATGTGTTCCTCATCTTGGTGGGGCGCGTCACCTTCCCCTGCATTGTTAGTTGCAAGCAAAGCATAGGTTTCTTCATCTAAATCACTAGCGGAGGAGTACCCACCATCAGCTCTCACGATCATTACACGAGTGCTTGGGCAGTCCTTGCGCACGTGACCATAGCCCTTGCAGCGTAGGCACTGAATATCTCTTGTCCTTCCTGATGAAGCTACTGATGATGAGCTCTTGGAAGGTGTAGCAGCAACCCCTCTTGTTGGTTCACTCGGGCGTGGTGTAGAGTTTGTTGTAGAGGGACGCAGCTTGTTGCTTGAGGACGATGGTGCTGCTGCTCGAGTTGACGGTGCAGCAGCGTTGGAAGATGTCCAAGAGCTAGCACAACCTGCAGAAATGTTAGTCCTGAAGCTAGCTCTTCGTCCCTGTACTTCCCTTTCAGCTTTACAAGCAAGATGAAACAAACGATTAATTGAATTATATTCTTTGTAGGCTAGAATGTCCTGAATTTCTCGGTTCAGCCCACCCATGAATCTAGCCATACCAGCATCATCATTTTCTACCAATCCACAACGAAGCATTCCTGTTTGCAAAGCTTGATAATACTCCTCTACAGATTTGTTTCCCTGTCTAAGTTGTTGCAATTTGTGCAGCAAATCACGTGCATGATATGAAGGAACAAATCTAGCTCGCATGACTCTTTTCATTGCATCCCAGGTTTGGGGAGTGTTATTTGGATTGGAACGAACAAATTCACTCCACCAAATGGATGCAAAATCAGTGAACTCACTAGTAGCAGCCCTAACACGTTTATTCTCAGGAAAATCATGGCAAGCAAATTTCTGATCAATGGCTAACTCCCAAGTAAGATATGCATCAGGGTCATATTTTCCATCATAGCAAGGAATGGTAAACTTGATCTTGCCTAAAGAATCATCATTATCACGTACCTCCCGCCGTGGTGGAGCGCCCATGCCATGGCGCTGCCGGCGCTGTTGTCTTTGTGGACGACCAAGTACCTCCTCATCATGCTCAGTGTCAGCAGCGTACTCCAGTTCTTCCCTTGCTGCGATGCTGCTATTAGCATCATGGCCATTGTGGTTGCGCCTAGCCGATCCATCATGACCATCTTGGCCCATTCTCTCCAACGTATTCAAGATACCTGCAAGAGAAGTGTTCACAGCCACAAGGGACCTCTCCAATGAGGAAAGCTTGGAGTTGGTGTCAATTTGAGCAGCCTCCAATTGACCAAGACGATCATTGGCAACCCTAACATCCTCATCAAGGCCTTCAGCATGCTCCCTCACTTGGCGCTCAAAATGTTGTATGATACCCCTCGTACGTGGTGAATGTTGAGGGTGCTCCCCCGATCCTCCTGTCATGGTTAATGGGAAGAAACAATTCACAAGAAATATGTCCTATCAACTATTGGAGCTAGGTGTTGTCCATCTCCACTTCTACCAAACTTGTGCAAACGAGTTCTTACATGTTCTTACTTTGTTATGTAAAAGGCGTTGGCAAACAGCAAGAACAGCAACAACGGTTAGTAGTACCGGAGCCGACAACAAGCACGATCCTGTGATATAGTAGATAAAAATTTGTGGAGCTATAGGTGGCTGCAAGTAATATCAAGTTACAGCTAGAACCACATTAATCAAAGCAAGTTGAATAATCATTCAACGATGGTATTGTGCTGGTCCTAGGCAAAACCCTTTAGAGACGTGAGCCTAGTCACAAGCGTAGCCACTCAAAATAGCACGAAAATAACACAAACAAAACAGCAACAACAACAACTTCCTCTCTTCCCTTCCTTTTTTTTTCTTCTCTTCACTTCTGATTTTTTTTCTTTCTTTTTTTTTGTTTTCTTTCTTTTTTTTTTTGTACAGCAAGCTCAAAGCTTCAGCCAACAAGTCAAAACAAGCCTTAGCAAAATAACCTTTTCTCAAACATTTTCGAAATTTCACAAGCTTCAGCCAACAAATCAAAACAAGAAGTAATGATGGGTTGGTTGGCTAGTTACATGATTCAGCCAACAAGTCAAAAGTGAGAGCACTTAAATGCTTTCTTGGGAAGGGCTGATTCACTTCAAAAAGTTGCAAAAGGGTTGGCTGTTGGTGGAGGCAGCAATAAATGCATTTGGGGGTGGCTGATGTGGTGATGAGGGTGCTGCTGGTTGTGGTGGACGAAATTTGGTGGGGTTGGAGGTGGATTTCGTGGTGAATATGGTGGTGATGGTGGCAGCGGGATGAAGATAAATGAAGTGATGGTGGAAGTGTTTGCGGTGACGAAATCGTGAGCAGAACTCGAAACTCTAAAGGACTAAATTACTAGAACCAGCAACTCAACCAATCGATGCAATCGAAAACTCAGCAAGCAAAGACTAAGTAGAACAGCAAGGGCTCAACATGTTTTGGTGATTTCGGGTCTGACCTATTTTAGTGGTTTTTCTTTTGGGCTGTAGGTAAAAACAAAGAAGTGATAAAATCTCTCACCGAGCAACTTGAGCTCTGATACCACTTGATGCAGCAACGGGGGTTCCCGATCTTTCGATGAGAGGAGGATAAACTTCGATTTGGGGAAGGATACGACGTTGGCGGTCCGACTACAACTACCACAGGGGTGCTGCGCCTTAGCAACCGGTACACCGACTCCACGTTGTTGCTGTTCTTGCCGTGCCAAGAACAACCTTGAACCTGCAAGCAATCGAAGAACAAGCAAGAACAAGTTGACAAGGAAACAGCTCACGGCACTTGTCAAATGATGAAACTTAAACAAACCAAAATGGGGTTCTGAATACAAGTATCCGGGTGGTCTAGCCGACACACGCGAGTACAAGGAAGTAGCTGCAGCTAAACTTACATCAAAACAAAACCCAAAGTGCAAAATGGTGGCTGCTAGGAGTTTATATAGGTGGAGGAATGACCAGGAGAGGAGGTGGGAGCAAACCCTAGATTTTGTGGACCCCTAATGGGCTGTAATGATACAAGGCCCAAGCCCAAGTTTCTGATGTAAAGAACTATTTTCGTCATTCTGAGCAGCCTGGGTCAAACTTGATGGTGAGGCCACACATAGCTGAAAGTAGACGACGAGATCTTTCCAACAAGTACTCATTTGCCCCGTTTGCCCTCCGGAGTGAAGAGCATTGACTTCATCAAATCAGCGCTACTAGTGCTGCTTGCGATTTGGTTCCTCTCCCATATTCCTAACAACAAGTAGATCATAACAACCATTTAGTAGCACCCAATTCTGAGAAGAACTTGTATGATTAGCTAGGAATGACTTTACCTGATAATTAAGTTCACGAGCTCGAGCTCTAGTCATTGGTCCTTGCTGTGCAATAGGCGTGGTTGTATCGTTGGAAGGGATGTCCTCATCATCCTCCCCTTCTTGCATTTGAGTCGTCCTCGACTCTAACTCATCTTCTTCTCCCAAATATGGCTTTAAATCTGCAATGTTAAACGTGGGGCTAACCCCAAAATCGGCAGGTAGCTCAAGCTTGTATGCATTGTCATTAATCTTTTGTAGCACTTTGAAAGGACCATCAGCTCTAGGTAGCAACTTAGATTTTCTCAAATTAGGGAACCTATTCTTTCTCAAATGCAACCAAACCAAATCACCAGGTTCAAAAGCAACATGTTTCTTTCCTTTGCTCCCAGCAAGTTTATACTTAATATTCATGCGCTCTATGTTCTCCTTAGTGGTCTCATGCAGTTTTAACATCAATTCAGCGCGATATTTTTGCATCAAAGTTCACTCTCTCTGAAGTTGGGAGGGGCAAAAGATCAATTGGAGCACGGGGTAGAAGGCCATAAACAATCTCAAAAGGGCACTTCTTAGTAGTAGAATGTTGTGAACGATTATAAGCAAACTCAACATGTTTTGGTGTTTTTTAAACTTTTGCATTCCGGTGAAAAACATCGCACCCACGTGTGCCAATATTGGCATTAATTGACAAAAGTTCGCCGCGCGAATCACGAAGTGATTTTTTGCCACAAACGAACCCAATACACTCCAATATGTCCAAAAATGATGTTTTGGTGGTTTTTAAACTTTTGCATTCCGGTGAAAAACTTCGCTCCCACGTGTTGCAATATTGGCATTAATTGACAAAAGTTCGCCGCGCGAATCACGAAGAGATTTTTTGCCACGAACGCACACAATACAGTCCAATATGTCCAAAAATCATGTTTTGGTGGTTTTTGAACTTTTGCATTCCGGTGAAAAACATCGCACCCACGTGTGCCGATATATACCAATATTGGCATTAATTGACAAAAGTTCGCCTCGCGAATCACGAAGTGAGTTTTTGCCATGAATGCACCCAATACACTCCAATATGTCTTAAAATCATGTTTTTGTGGTTTTTGAACTTTTGCATTCCGGTGAAAAATTTCACACCCACGTGAACCAATATATGCCAATATTGGCATTAATTGACAAAAGTTCGCCGCGCGAATCACGAAGTGAGTTTTTGCCACGAACGCACCCAATACACTCCAATATGTCCAAAAATCATGTTTTGGTGGTTTTTGAACTTTTGCATTCCGGTGAAAAACTTCGCTCCCACGTGTTGCAATATTGGCATTAATTGACAAAAGTTCGCCGCGCGAATCACCAAGTGATTTTTTACCACGAACGCACCCAATACACTCCAATATGTCTTAAAATCATGTTTTTATGGTTTTTGAACTTTTGCAATCCGGTGAAAAACATCGCACCAACGTGTGCCGATATATACCAATATTGGCATTAATTGACAAAAGTTCGCCTCGCGAATCACGAAGTGAGTTTTTCCCACGAACGTACCCAATACACTCCAATATGTCTTAAAGTCATGTTTTTATGGTTTTTGAACTTTTGCATTCCGGTGAAAAACATCGCACCAACGTGTGCCAATATATGCCAATATTGGCATTAATTGACAAAAGTTCGCCGCGCGAATCACGGAGTGATTTTTTGCCACGAACGCACCCAATACACTCCAATATGTTTTAAAACCATGTTTTTGTGGTTTTTGAACTTTTGCATTCCGGTGAAAAATTTGACACCCACGTGCACCAATATATGCCAATATATGCCGCGCGAATCACGAAGTGAGTTTTTGCCACGAACGCACCCAATACACTCCAATATGTCTTAAAATCATGTTTGGTGGTTTTTGAACTTTTGCATTCCGGTGAAAAACTTCGCACCAACGTGTGCCGATATATACCAATCTTGGCATTAATTGACAAAAGTTCGCCTCGCGAATCATGAAGTGAGTTTTTTCCACGAACGTACCCAATACACTCCAATATGTCTTAAAATCATGTTTTCATAGTTTTTGAACTTTTGCATTCCGGTGAAAAACTTCGCACCAACGTGTGCCAATATATACCAATATTGGCATTAATTGACAAAAGTTCGCCGCGCGAATCACGGAGTGATTTTTTGCCACGAACGCACCCAATACACTCCAATATGTCCGAAAATCATGTTTTGGTGGTTTTTGAACTTTTGCATTCCGGTGAAAAACTTCGCACCAACGTGTTCCAATGTATGCCAATATTGGCATTAATTGACAAAAGTTCGCCGCGCGAATCACGGAGTGATTTTTTGCCACGAACGCACCCAATACCCTCCAATATGTCTTAAAATCATGTTTTTATGGTTTTTGAACTTTTGCATTCCGGTGAAAAATTTCACACCCACGTGCACCAATATATGCCAATATTGGCATTAATTGACAAAAGTTCGCCGCGCGAATCTCGAAGTGATTTTTTGCCACGAACGCACCCAATACACTCCAATATGTCTTAAAATCATGTTTTGTTGTTTTTGAACTTTTGCATTCCGGTGAAAAACTTCGCTCCCACGTGACCTAATATTGGCATTAATTGACAAAAGTTCGCCGCGCGATTCACGAAGTGATTTTTTGCCACAAACGCACCCAATACACTCCAATATGTCTTAAAATCATGTTTTTGTTGTTTTTGAACTTTTGCATTCCGGTGAAAAACTTCGCTCCCACGTGACCTAATATTGGCATTAATTGGCAAAAGTTCGCCGCGCGATTCACGAAGTGATTTTTTGCCACAAACGCACCCAATACACTCCAATATGTCTTAAAATCATGTTTTTGTTGTTTTTGAACTTTTGCATTCCGGTGAAAAACTTCGCTCCCACGTGACCTAATATTGGCATTAATTGACAAAAGTTCGCCGCGCGAATCACGAAGAGAGTTTTTGCCACGAACGCACCCAATACACTCCAATATGTCCAAAAATCATGTTTTGGTGGTTTTTGAACTTTTGTATTCCGGTGAAAAACTTCGCACCAACGTGTGCCAATATATGCCAATATTGGCATTAATTGACAAAAGTTCGCCGCGCGAATCACGAAGTGATTTTTTGCCACGAACGCACCCAATACACTCCAATATGTCCAAAAATCATGTTTTGGTGGTTTTTGAACTTTTGTATTCCGGTGAAAAACTTCGCACCAGCGTGTGCCAATAGATGCCAATATTGGCATTAATTGACAAAAGTTCGCCGCGCTGATGAACCCTGAGTTCCTCTCGACACTCAAGGCTGTTGTTGGCCCGTTCTTTCGGTGAGTTGTGATAACTACGATTTGGGAGAAACGTTGACGGTCCGACTACAACCGTACGAGACGTTGTGTTGCGGCTTAGCGATCGATACACCTCTCCGTGGGTTGTTGATCTTGCCGGTGCAGATCAACCCTATTCTTGCAAGCAAATTGAAGAAACAAGCAAGAACAAGATAAAAGCAATCTGATATTGCAAATAGGAATTTAAAACAAATGATAAGTTGGGGTTCCAAAGAACAAGCAGACGGACGGTCTAGCCGACACGCGCGTTGCAAGCAAGTAGCAATGGCTAAACTTTAATCTAACAAAACCCAAGAAACCCTGAAGGGGTACCTAACTATTTATAGAGGTGGGAGGACGACCAAGAGGGTCCAAGGGTCGTGCTCCACCAGATTGGGGCGCACCCCACATGGGCCCCAAATAGGCCAGGGTCCAAAACAAAGTTACAAGCCCATTGGCCCAATACAGGAGACGCAGCACGTTGCTTCTGTGATTGCGGCCAAACGAGATAGATTTCCGAGATGAGGCTGGATCCGTTGGAAGGAGGACTTCGAGGGCTTTCCATCAAGTACTCACGGGCCCAAAACGGAGCACGTATGTAGATTTGGCGGCCGTTTGAAGTCAGCAATGTAGCACGTGGCCGAATCAGATTGCAGCACATGGAGGACTTGATCTTGATGTCTTCCTTTTGATTCATGATGTGAGCAATGGTCGTCTCCATAGTAGCCATAGTCACATCACGCGCGAATCACGAAGTGATTTTTTGCCACGAACGCACCCAATACACTCCAATATGCCCAAAAATCATGTTTTGGGGGGTTTTTGAACTTTTGCATTCCGGTGAAAAACTTCGCACCAACGTGTGCCAATATATGCCAATATATGCCAATATTGGCATTAATTGACAAAAGTTCGCCGCGCGAATCACGAAGTGATTTTTTGCCACGAACGCACACAATACACTCCAATATGTCCAAAAATCATGTTTTGGTGGTTTTTGAACTTTTGCATTCCGGTGAAAAACTTCGCACCAACGTGTGCCCATATATGCCAATATTGGCATTAATTGACAAAAGTTCACCGCGCGAATCACGAAGTGATTTTTTGCCACAAACGCACCCAATACACTCCAATATGTCTTAAAATCATGTTTTTGTGGTTTTTGAACTTTTGCATTCCGGTAAAAAAATTTCACACCCACGTGCACCAATATATGCCAATATTGGCATTAATTGACAAAAGTTCGCCGCGTGAATCACGAAGTTATTTTTTGCCACGAACGCACCCAATACAGTCCAATATGTCTAAAAATCATGTTTTGGTGGTTTTTGAACTTTTGTATTCCGGTGAAAAACTTCGCACCAACGTGTGCCAATATATGCCAATATTGGCATTAATTGACAAAAGTTCGCCGCGCGAATCTCGAAGTGATTTTTTGCCACGAACGCACCCAATACACTCCAATATGTCTTAAAATCATGTTTTTGTACCAATATTGGCATTAATTGACAAAAGTTCACCGCGCGAATCACGAAGTGATTTTTTGCCACGAACGCACCCAATACAGTCCAATATGTCCAAAAATCATGATTTGGTGGTTCTTGAACTTTTGCATTCCGGTGAAAAACTTCGCACCAACGTGTGCCGATATATACCAATATTGGCATTAATTGACAAAAGTTCGCCTCGCGAATCACGAAGTGAGTTTTTGCCACGAACGTACCCAATACACTCCAATATGTCTTAAAATCATGTTTTTATGGTTTTTGAACTTTTGCATTCCGTTGAAAAACATCGCACCCACGTGTGCCAATATATGCTTATATTGGCATTAATTGACAAAAGTTCGCCGCGCGAATCTCGAAGTGATTTTTTGCCACGAACGCACCCAATACCCTCCAATATGTCTTAAAATCATGTTTTTGTGGTTTTTGAACTTTTGCATTCCGGTGAAAAACTTCGCTCCCACGTGTCCTAATATTGGCATTAATTGACAAAAGTTCGCCGCGCGAATCACGAAGTGATTTTTTGCCACGAACGCACACAATACAGTCCAATATGTCCAAAAATCATGTTTTGGTTGTTTTTGAACTTTTGCATTCCGGTGAAAAACTTCGCACCAACGTGTGCCAATATATGCCAATATTGGCATTAATTGACGAAAGTTCGCCGCGCGAATCACGAAGTGAGTTTTTGCCACGAACGCACCCAATACACTCCAATTTGTCCGAAAATCATGTTTTGCTGGTTTTTGAACTTTTGCATTCCCGTGAAAAACTTGGCACCCACGTGTGCCATTATATGCCAATATTGGCATCGATTGACAAAAGTTCGCCGCGCGAATCACGAAGTGAGTTTTTGCCACCAACGCACCCAATACACTCCAATATGTCCAAAAATCATGTTTTGGTGGTTTTTGAACTTTTGCATTCCGGTGAAAAACTTCGCACCCACGTGTTGCAATATTGGCATTAATTGACAAAAGTTCGCCGCGCGAATCACGAAGTGATTTTTTGCCACGAACGCACCCAATACACTCCAATATGTCCAAAAATCATGTTTTGGTGGTTTTTAAACTTTTGCATTCCGGTGAAAAACTTCGCACCCACGTGTTGCAATATTGGCATTAATTGACAAAAGTTCGCCGTGCGAATCACGAAGTGAGTTTTTGCCACGAACGCACCCAATACACTCCAATATGTCCAAAAATCATTTTTTGGTGGTTTTTGAACTTTTGCATTCCGGTGAAAAACTTCGCACCCACGTGTGCCAATATATGCCAATATTGGCATTAATTGACAAAAGTTCGCCGCACTGATGAGGACATCAACACCATCGATACATCCACGTCCCCCCATGTACAGCATGATGGTCCTATTACCCGCGCTCGTGCACGTCAACTAAATTATCAGGTGAGTTATTTCTTGAGTTCATATTCCTCGTCTTTATACCCCGGAGACGCATGCACTCGTGTTTTACTCAGGAACGATGGAGAGGATCCAAAGGGAAGAGGATTCGCGCGGGGTGGATTCGGACTGCAGGGCAGCGCCAACTTCTGACGGCCGCCACGACTTCATGCGAACTCCAATTTGAGCGTGCAAGTACTTCATAGAAAGCTTATCAAGTCTACTTTCAAATGGATCCAGCCACATGTCCATATCTGTTCTGGAGCGGCCGCAATTGTCATTTTACTCCCGACTGTTTTCTGTCCATGGTGCTGCGTCACCTCTTTTGACCCAATGGGCTGTGTATCCAAGTTGGGCCCAGTAGGGGCGCGTCCTAGGGTTGGAGCACGACCCTATGGTCGTTCTTTCCCTCTTCTTATACCTCTAGTCGCCACCAAGAACAGGCGGGTTTTGATGATAGAGATAGCTTCTTGCTACCGGCTCGCAGCGCGCGTGTTGGCTAAACCGCCCGTCTGCCTATAATCAGAACCCCACCATATTGTGTTTGATAGTGAAACTTTCATCTTTATCTAGCAATTTCAGTGCTTGTCCTACTTGTTCTTGCTTGTTCTTCGATTGCTTGCAGGACGAGTGCCCTCGTGGCCGGGTTGACGCGCACCACAAGTTCGCGACGACCATTGGAGACGGTGTATCGGTTGCTAAGGCGCAGCAGCGTCTTTGGACAGTTGTAGTCGGGCCGTGAATGTCGTCTTCATCCAATCGAGTTATCCCTTACCTCTCATCGAAAGATCGGGCCACAAACCCTAGCGGGTTCTCATCAGGTGGTATCAGATCGTGGTTCATCGGTGAGAGAATTTACCCTTCCCTTCGTCATTAATTTTTTTTCCTATAGTCCAGAAAAGACCAACAAAAAAATAGTAGATTAGTTTTCCCGTGATCCTATAGACCATTGTGCCTTTTTACTAGTACTGCTTAGTTAAGGCTTGTTGAGTTTTCGATTGCATCGGTTGTGTTAATTTGCTGGTCTTAGTGTTAGGCGATTAGAGTTTCGAGTTCTTGCCACCACCGCACATCGCCACCTTCATCAATTTTGCCGTCACCACCGTCGCAGTCACCCACCAAATCACTTTCTATTTGTGTGTGATCTGTTGCCGATAGCTTTTGTGAGTTGCCTTGTATCCTGCCGCCACTAGAAAGGAAATAGACCCTGATTCGAGTGACCTTCCTTAAAACAGTCATATCTTTTTCATACGGACTCGAAATTAGGCTTATAATATATCCACGGACATCTACAAAAAAAGTTACATCCGATTCTCCCCGGCTTTGCCGGGTTCGGCAAATTTAAAATCGCCAAATTCCTCTTGCAAAATTCTGTTTTTGTGGCGAGAAGCTTCGGGACCTATTCGCATAGAACTTTGAAAAAATTCTACAAGCTTCATACTTTGTCCGTTTGAGATAAGATTTTCTGTGGTTGGTTCTAGTGTGCTCCTGGTTGTGAAAAAAATATCAAAAAAATAAAAAAAAAGTTGTGTCTCTCTCCTCAGCACTAGAGAGAGCAAGCAAAAAAAAAAAAAAAGAGAGGATCCAGCGAGCACACCCCACCATTCCCCCTTTGTCACCACCTTCCACCACCGGTTCTTGTTTTCGTTGCTGTTTGGGTTTTGTGTTTTGTGGCGTCCTTTGTGGTTAGGCTCGCGTCTCTACTTCGACTAGCCTAGGACCAGCACTGTACACTATACCCTTGAGCGATTATTCAATTTGCTTTGACTAACGTGGTTTCTAGTTTTCTCTTGAGCATTGCTTTCAGCCCACCAACAGCTCCACCACAAACCCGACTACAGCTTGACAGGTCTTGTTGCTACAGCACCGATACACCTCGCTCCACAGTTGCTAACTTGTGGGTTGCTGTCCCCCTCCTGTGGGCAAGGTAAGAACTGGTAAGAGCTTGTGAGACAAGCTGCAAGTGAAGTGAGAGTGAGCGTCTTGCAAAAGCTACATCCCAATAGTTGTGTAGGGCTTACATTACATCCTCCATTGTTTTGTTGTCCTTCATTTCTAAACCATGGCAGGTCCAGAGGATAAAGATGAGGAGGGTGCATCTCATTCCCCACGCACCAAAGGCATCATCCAATACTTTACAAGGCAAGTGAAGCAGCACACAGAAGGACTTGATACAGATTTGCAGGTGACAAATGAGAAGATTGGACAATTGGAGTCCACGCAGATCTCCACCAGCACTAAGCTTACAGGGCTGGAGACAGCGGTCGCCCGCATTGACACTAGCCTTGCTGCTCTTGTGAGGCATTTTGATGCTCTCAATGCTGGAGGCAATGGTGGGAGTAATGACGATGACATTGACGGAGAGTACGTCGAGGATAATTTGGAGGATGAATATATTGCTGACACTGAACAAGATGATCGAGATGCTCGAGATCATCGACGGCTACACAACAATCGACGAGGTATGGGTGGTCGCCGCCGACGCGAGGTACGCAACAATGATGATGCTTTTTCTAAAATTAAATTTAAGATTCCTCCTTTTGATGGAAAATATGATCCTGATGCGTACCTCTCTTGGGAGATTGCTGTTGACCAAAAATTTGCATGCCATGAGTTTCCTGAGAACACTAGAGTTAGAGCTGCTACGAGTGAGTTCACCGATTTTGCTTCGGTTTGGTGGATAGAACATGGCAAGAAAAATCCTAATAACATGCCACAAACTTGGGATGCTTTGAAACGGGTCATGCGGGCTAGATTTGTTCCTTCTTACTATGCACGTGACTTGCTGAATAGGTTGCAACAATTGAGACAGGGTGCGAAAAGTGTAGAGGAATATTATCAGGAGTTACAAATGGGCTTGCTTCGTTGTAATTTAGAGGAAACTGAGGACGCTGCCATGGCTAGATTTTTGGGTGGGTTAAACCGCGAGATTTATGACATCGTAGACTATAAAGATTACACTAATATGACCCGATTGTTTCATCTTGCTTGTAAGGCTGAAAGGGAAGTGCAGGGACGACGTGCTAGTGCCAAGGCTAATTTTTCTGCAGGTAAAACTTCATCATGGCAGACACGCACCACTCCTCCGGGCGGCCGTACTGCTTCTCCATCTTCCACACCCACAACCAGTCGAGCAGCACCTCCTCCATCTAGTGACAAGTCAGCGACAAAGGCTGCTCAGCCAGCACCGAGTGCTTCTTCAATGGCATCCACAGGCCGAATGAGAGATGTTCAGTGCCACCGTTGCAAGGGTTTTGGGCATGTACAGCGTGACAGCCCTAGCAAGCGAGTTTTGGTAGTCAAAAACGATGGTGAGTACTCCTCTGCTAGTGATTTCGATGATGATACACTTGCTTTGCTTGCGGCTAACCATGCAGATAATGAGCCACCGGAAGAGCACATTGGGGCTGCATTTGCGGATCACTATGAGAGCCTCATTGTGCAGCGTGTCCTTAGCGCACAAATGGAGAAGGCGGAGCAAAATCAGCGACACACGTTGTTCCAAACAAAGTGTGTCGTCAAAGAGCGTTGTTGCCGCATGATCATTGATGGAGGTAGATGCAACAACTTGGCTAGCAGCGAGATGGTGGAGAAGCTTGCACTTAGCACCAAACCGCACCCACATCCATACTACATCCAATGGCTGAACAACAGTGGTAAGGCGAAGGTAACAAAACTGGTGCACATTAATTTTGCAATTGGAAATTACCATGATGTTGTTGAATGTGATGTTGTGCCCATGCAAGCATGTAATATTCTGCTAGGTAGACATGGCAATTTGATAGGGATTCTATGCATCATGGTAGGTCAAACCAGTACTCTTTTCTGTACCATGATAAGAAAATTGTGTTGCATCCCATGTCTCCTGAAGATATTTTGCGTGATGATGTTGCTAAGGCTGCCAAATCCAAATGTGAGAGTGATAAAAAAGCCCAATCTGATGGCAAGAAACCTGAGACAATCAATTTGAAACCCAAATGCTTACTTGCTACTAAATCTGATATTAATGAGTTGATTGCATCATCTTCAGTTGCCTATGCTTTGGTATGCAAAGATGCTTTGATTTCACTTCACGATATGCAGCATTCTTTGCCCCCTGCTGTTGCTAACATTTTGCAGGAGTACTCTGATGTGTTTCCCAAGGAAGTGCCACCGGGGCTGCCACCGGTGCGCGGCATTGAGCATCAAATCTACTTGATCCCAGGTGCTTCCCTACCGAACCGTGCGCCATACCGAACCAACCCTGAGGAAACCAAGGAGATTCAGCGTCAAGTTCATGAGTTGCTTGATAAAGGGTATGTACGCGAGTCTCTTAGTCCATGTGCGGTTCCGGTAATCTTGGTACCAAAGAAAGATGGTTCATGGCGTATGTGTGTTGATTGTAGAGCTATTAATAACATTACCATTCGATATCGTCATCCTATTCCTAGTTTAGATGATATGCTTGATGAATTGAGTGGCTCTGTTGTGTTCTCCAAAGTTGATTTGCTTAGTGGTTACCACCAGATTCGTATGAAGTTGGGTGATGAATGGAAAACAGCATTTAAAACAAAGTTTGGGTTGTATGAGTGGTTAGTGATGCCTTTTGGTTTAACTAATGCACCCAGCAGTTTCATGAGGTTGATGAATGAGGTTTTGCGTCCTTTCATTGGAAAATTTGTGGTGGTCTACTTTGATGATATCTTGATTTACAGCAAGTCTATGGGTGAACATTTTAATCATTTACGTGTTGTTTTTAATGCTCTTCGTGATGCACGTTTATTTGGTAACCTTGAGAAGTGCACCTTTTGCACAGATCGAGTTTCTTTTCTTGGCTATGTTGTAACTCCGCAGGGGATTGAGGTTAATCAAGCCAAGGTTGAGGCAATTCAGAGTTGGCCGACTCCTAAAACGGTCTCACAACTGCGGAGCTTTCTAGGACTCGCGGGGTTCTATCGCCGCTTTGTGCAGGATTTCAGCACCATTGCTGCACCATTGAATGCGCTTACAAAGAAGGGAGTGCCTTTCACTTGGGGCACATCACAAGAGAACGCCTTCCACATGTTGAAAGATAAGTTGACCCATGCACCTCTCCTCCAACTTCCCGATTTTAATAAGACTTTTGAACTTGAATGTGATGCTAGTGGGATTGGATTGGGTGGTGTTTTGCTACAAGAAGGAAAACCTGTTGCATATTTTAGTGAAAAATTGAGTGGGCCTATTCTGAATTATTCTACTTATGATAAGGAATTATATGCTCTTGTGCGAACTTTAGAAACATGGCAGCATTATTTGTGGCCCAAGGAATTTGTCATACATTCTGATCATGAGTCTTTGAAGCATATTCGTAGTCAAGGGAAGCTGAACCGTAGACATGCTAAATGGGTTGAATTTATTGAATCTTTTCCTTATGTTATCAAACACAAGAAAGGGAAGGAGAACATCATTGCTGATGCTTTGTCTAGGAGATACACTTTGTTGACACAACTTGACTACAAGATTTTTGGCCTGGAAACAATCAAAGACCAATATGCGCATGATGCTGATTTTAATGATGTGTTGCTGCATTGTAAGGATGGAAGAACATGGAACAAATTCGTCATCAATGATGGGTTTGTTTTCAGAGCTAACAAGCTATGCATTCCAGCTAGCTCCGTTCGCTTGTTGTTGTTGCAGGAAGCGCATGGAGGCGGTTTGATGGGACATTTTGGTGCCAAGAAGACACATGACATCCTTGCTAGTCATTTCTTTTGGCCACAGATGCGAAGAGATGTTGGCAGGTTCGTTGCTCGCTGCGCTACATGTCAAAAGGCTAAGTCACGCTTACATCCACATGGTTTGTATATGCCTCTTCCTGTTCCTACTGTTCCTTGGGAAGATATTTCAATGGATTTTGTGTTAGGATTGCCTAGGACCAAGAGGGGGCGTGATAGCATTTTTGTGGTTGTGGATAGATTTTCTAAAATGGCACATTTCATACCATGTCATAAAACTGATGATGCTTCTCATATCGCTGATTTGTTCTTTCAAGAAATTGTTCGCTTGCATGGTGTGCCAAACACAATTGTTTCTGATCGTGACACAAAATTTCTTAGCCATTTTTGGAGAACTTTGTGGGCTAAATTGGGGACTAAACTTTTGTTTTCTACTACTTGTCATCCCCAAACTGATGGACAAACTGAAGTGGTGAATAGAACCTTGTCTACTATGCTTAGGGCTGTTTTGAAGAAAAATATCAAGATGTGGGAAGAATGCTTGCCTCATATTGAATTTGCTTATAATCGTTCCTTGCATTCTACTACAAAAATGTGCCTATTTCAGATTGTGTATGGTTTGTTGCCTCGTGCTCCAATTGATTTGATGCCTTTACCATCTTCTGAAAAACTGAATTTTGATACTAAGCAACGTGCTGAGTTGATGTTAAAACTGCATGAGACAACTAAAGAAAACATAGAGCGCATGAATGCTAAGTATAAGTTTGCTGGTGACAAAGGTAGAAGGGAATTGAATTTTGAACCTGGAGATTTGGTTTGGTTGCATTTGCGAAAAGAACGATTTCCTGATTTGAGAAAGTCTAAATTGATGCCTAGAGCTGATGGACCATTTAAAGTGTTAGCAAAGATTAATGAGAATGTATATAAGCTTGATTTGCCTGCAGATTTCGGGGTTAGTCCCACATTTAACGTTGCAGATTTGAAGCCGCATTTGGGAGAAGAAGATGAGCTTGAGTCGAGAACGACTCAAATGCAAGAAGGGGAGGATGATGAGGACATCAACACCATCGATACATCCACGTCCCCCCATGTACAGCATGATGGTCCTATTACCCGCGCTCGTGCACGTCAACTAAATTATCAGGTGAGTTCTTTCTTGAGTTCATATTCCTCGTCTTTATACCCCGGAGACGCGTGCACTCGTGTTTTACTCAGGAACGATGGAGAGGATCCAAAGGGAAGAGGATTCGCGCGGGGTGGATTCGGACTGCAGGGCAGCGCCAACTTCTGACGGCCGCCACGACTTCAAGCGAACTCCGATTTGGGCGTGCCAGTACTTCATGGAAAGCTTATCAAGTCTAGTTTCAAATGGATCCAGCCACATGTCCATATCTGTTCTGGAGAGGCCGCAATTGTCATTTTACTCCCGACTGTTTTCTGTCCATGGTGCTGCGTCACCTCTTTTGGTCCAATAGGCTGTGTATCCAAGTTGGGCCCATTAGGGGCGCGTCCTAGGGTTGGAGCACGACCCTATGGTCGTTCTTCCCCTCTTCTTATACCTCTAGTCGCCGCCAAGAACATTCGGGTTTTGATGATAGAGATAGCTACTTGCTACCGGCTCGCAGCGCGCGTGTTGGCTAAACCGCCCGTCTGCCTGTAATCGGAACCCCACCATATTGAGTTTGATAGTGAAACTTTCATCTTTATCTAGCAATTTCAGTGCTTGTTCTCTACTTGTTCTTGCTTGTTCTTCGATTGCTTGCAGGACGAGTGCCCTCATGGCCGGGTTGACGCGCACCACAAGTTCGCGGCGACCATTCCAGACGGTGTATCGGTTGCTAAGGCGCAGCGTCTTTGGATAGTTGTAGTCGGGCCGTGAACGTCGTCTTCATCCAATCGAGTTATCCCTTACCTCTCATCGAAAGATCGGGCCACAAACCCTAGCGGGATCGCATCACGCACGAATCACGATGTGATTTTTTTCCACGAACGCACCCAATACACTCCAATATGTCCAAAAATCATGTTTTGGTGGTTTTTAAACTTTTGCATTCCGGTGAAAAACTTCGCACTCACGTGTGCCAATATTGGCATTAATTGACAAAAGTTCGCCGCGCGAATCACGAAGTGAGTTTTTACCACGAACGCACCCAATACACTCCAATATGTCTAAAAATCATGTTTTGGTGGTTTTTGAACTTTTGCATTCCGGTGAAAAATTTCACACCAACGTGTTCCAATATATGCCAATATTGGCATTAATTGACAAAAGTTCGCCGCGCGAATCACGAAGTGAGTTTTTGCCATGAACGCACCCAATACACTCCAATATGTCTAAAAATCATGTTTTGGTGGTTTTTGAACTTTTGCATTCCGGTGAAAAACTTCACACCCACGTATACCAATATATGCCAATATTGGCATTAATTGACAAAATTTCGCCGCGCGAATCACGAAGTAAGTTTTTGCTACGAACGCACCCAATACACTCAATATGTCTAAATATTATGTTTTGGTGGTTTTTGAACTTTTGCATTCCGCTGAAAAACTTCGCACCCACGTGTGCCAATATATGCCAATATTGGCATTAATTGACAAAATTTCGCCGCACGAATCACGAAGTGAGTTTTTGCCACGAACGCACCCAATACACTCCAATATGACCAAAAATCATGTTTTGGTGGTTTTTGAACTTTTGCATTCCGGTGAAAAACTTCGCACTCACGTGTGCCAATATTGGCATTAATTGACAAAAGTTCGCCGTGCGAATCACGAAGTGAGTTTTTGCCACGAACGCACCCAATACACTCCAATATGTCCAAATATCATGTTTTTGTGGTTTTTGAAGTTTTGCATTCCGGTGAAAAACTTCACACCCACGTGTGCCAATATTGGCATTAATTGACAAAAGTTCGCGCGCGAGTCACGAAGTGAGTTTTTGCCACGAACGCGCAAAATACACTCCAGTATGTCCAAAAATCATGTTTTGGTAGTTTTTGAACTTTTGAATTCCGGTGAAAAACTTCGCACCCACGTGTGCCACTATTGGCATTAATTGACAAAAATTCACCGCGCGAATCACGTAGTGAGTTTTTGCCACGAACGCACTCAATACACTCCAATATGTCCAAAAATCATGTTTTGGTGGTTTTTGAACTTTTGCATTCCGATGAAAAACTTCACACCCACGTACGCCAATATATGCCAATATTGGCATTAATTGACAAAATTTCGCCGCGCGAATCACGAAGTGAGTTTTTGCCACAAACGCACCCAATAAACTCCAATATGTCTAAAAATTATGTTTTGGTGGTTTTTGAACTTTTGCATTCCGGTGAAAAACTTCACACCCACGTATGCCAATATATGCCAATATTGGCATTAATTGACAAAATTTCGCCGCGCGAATCACGAAGTGAGTTTTTGCCACGAACGCACCCAATACACTCCAATATGTCCAAAAATCATGTTTTGGTGGTTTTTGAACTTTTGCATTCCGATGAAAAACTTCACACCCACGTGTGCTAATATGGGCATTAATTGACAAAAGTTCGCCGCGCGAATCACGAAGTGAGTTTTTGCCACGAAAGCACCCAATACACTCCAATATGACCAAAAATCATGTTTTGGTGGTTTTTGAACTTTTGCATTCCGGTGAAAAACTACACACCCACGTGTGCCATTATTGGCATTAATTGACAAAAGTTCGCCGCGCAAACCACGAAGTGAGTTTTTGCCACGAACGCACCAATACACTCCAATATATCCGAAAATCATGTTTTGGTGGTTTCTGAACTTTTGCATTCCAGTGAAAAACTTCGCACCCACGTGTGCCAATATATGCCAATATTGGCATTAATTGACAAAAGTTCGCCGCGCGAATCACGAAGTGAGTTCTTGCCACAAACGCATCCAATACACTCCAATATGTCCAAAAACCTTGTTTTTGTGGTTTTTGAACTTTTGCATTCCGGTGAAAAACTACACACCCACGTGTGCCATTATTGGCACTAATTGACGAAAGATCGCCGCGCAAATCACGAAGAGAGTTTTTACCACGAGCGTACCCAATACACTCCAATATGTCCAAAAATCATGTTTTTGTGGTTTTTGAACTTTTGCATTCCGGTGAAAAACATCGCACCCACGTGTGCCAATATATGCCAATATTGGTATTAATTGACAAAAGTTCGCCGTGCGAATTACGAAGTGAGTTCTTGCCACAAACGCATCCAATACACTCCAATATGTCCAAAAATCACGTTTTCGTGGTTTTTGAACTTTTGCATTCCGGTGAAAAACTTCGCACCCACGTGTGCCAATATATGCCAATATTGCATTAATTGACAATAGTTCACAGCGCGAATCACGAAGTCACTTTTTGCCACGAACGCACGCAATACACACCAATATTTCCAAAAATCATGTTTTGCTTCTATTTGAACTTTTTCATTCCCGTCAAAAACATCGCACCCATGTGTGCCAATATACACCAATATTGGCATTAATTGACGAAAGTTCGCCGCATGAATCACGCACGTGTGCCAATATATCCCAATATTGGCATTAATTAACAACAGTTCACCGAGCGAATCACGAAGTGTTTTTCTTGCCACGGACGCACCCAATACACTCCAATATGTCCAAAAATCTTTGTTGGTGCTTTTTCAACTTTTTCATTCTGGTCAAAAGCATCGCAACTACGTGGGCCAATATATGCCAATATTGGCATTAATTGACAAAAGATCGCAGCGCGAATCGCCAAGTGTTTTTTTTTTTGCCACGAACGGACCCAATCCACTCCAACATGTTCAAAAATCATGTTTTGGTGTTTTTTGAACTTTTTCTTTCCTGTCAAAAACATCGCACCCACGTGTGACAATATATGCCAATATTGGCATTAATTGACAATAGTTCACCGCGCGAATCACGAAGTCACTTTTTGCCACGAACGCACGCAATACACACCAATATTTCCAAAAATCATGTTTTGCTTCGTTTTGAACTTTTTCATTCCCGTCAAAAACATCGCACCCATGTGTGCCAATATATACCAATATTGGCATTAATTGACAAAAGTTCGCCGCATGAATCACGCAGTGATTTTTTGCGATGAACGCACCCAATGCACTCCAATATGTTCAAAAATCATGTTTTTTTGCCAATATTGCATTAATTGACAAAAGATCGCAGCGCGAATCACTAAGTGATTTTTTTGCCTCGAACGCACCCAATACACTCCAATATGTCCAAAAATCATGTTTTGGTGCTTTTTGAACTTTTTCATTCCCGTGAAAAACATATCACCCACGTGTGCCAATATATCCCAATATTGGCATTAATTAACAACAGTTCGCCGACCGAATCACGAAGTGTTTTTCTTGCCACGGACGCACCCAATACACTCCAATATGTCCAAAAATCTTGTTTTGGTCCTTTTTCAACTTTTTCATTCTGGTCAAAAGCATCGCAACTACGTGGGCCAATATATGCCAATATTGGCATTAATTGACAAAAGAACGCAGCGCGAATGACCAAGTGTTTTTTTTTTTTGCCACGAACGGACCCAATGCACTCCAACATGTTCAAAAATCATGTTTTGGTGCTTTTTGAACTTTTTCTTTCCTGTCAAAAACATCGCACCCACGTGTGACAATATATGCCAATATTGGCATTAATTGACAATAGTTCACCGCGCGAATCACGAAGTCACTTTTTGCCACGAACGCACGCAATACACACCAATATTTCCAAAAATCATGTTTTGCTTCTTTTTGAACTTTTTCATTCCGGTCAAAAACATCGCACCCATGTGTGCCAATATACACCAATATTGGCATTAATTGACAAAAGTTCGCCGCACGAATCACGCAGTGATTTTTTGCGATGAACGCACCCAATGCACTCCAATATGTTCAAAAATCATGTTTTTTTTGCCAATATTGCATTAATTGACAAAAGATCGCAGCACGAATCACTAAGTGATTTTTTTGCCACGAACGCACCCAATACACTCCAATATGTCCAAAAATCATGTTTTGGTGCTTTTTGAACTTTTTCATTCCGGTCGAAAACATCGCACCCATGTGTGCCAATATTGGCATCAATTAACAAAAGTTCACCGCGCGAATCACGAAGTGATTTTTTGCCACGAACGCACCCAATACACTCCAATATGTCAAAAAATCATGTTTCGGTGCTTTTTGAACTTTTGCAATCCGGTGAAAAACATCGCATCCACGTGTGCCAATATATGCCAATATATGCCAAAAGAAATGATCAGCAAGGATATCCTCCGTCTTCTTCACACCAAAGTGTCCCATCAGCCCTCCACCATGCGCTTCCTGCAATAATAGCATACGCACGGAGCTAGCTGGAATGCATAACTTATTAGCTCTGAACACAAACCCATTGGTGAGAACGAATTTGTTCCAAGTCCTTCCCTCCTTGCAATTCAACAACACATCTTTAAAATCATCATCGTGCGCATACTGCTCTTTTATTGTTTCTAAGCCAAAAATTTTGAAGTCAAGTTGGGATAGCATTGCGTAACGTCTAGACAAAGCATCAGCAATGACATTTTCTTTTCCCTTCTTATGTTTGATGACATATGGAAAAGATTCAATAAATTCAACCCATTTAGCATGCCTACGGTTAAGTTTTGCTTGACTTTGAATGTGTTTCAAAGATTCATGATCAGAGTGTATAACAAATTCTTTGGGCCATAAATAATGCTGCCATGTTTCCAATGTTCGCACTAGAGCAAACAATTCCTTATCATAAGTAGAATAATTCAAACTAGGCCCACTCAATTTCTCGCTGAAATATGCTACAGGTTTGCCTTCTTGTAACAACACACCACCCAATCCAATCCCACTAGCATCACATTCAAGCTCAAAAGTTTTGTTGAAATCAGGAAGTTGGAGTAAAGGAGCGTGTGTTAACTTATCTTTCAAAGTGTCGAATGCATTCCTTTGTGTTGCAGCCCAAGTGAATGTGACATTTCTCTTGGTAAGCTCATGTAATGGGGCTGCAATGGTGCTAAAATCCTTCACAAAGCGGCGGTAGAACCCAGCAAGTCCTAGAAAGCTTCTCACTTGTGTGATCGTTGTTGGAACCGGCCAGCTATGTATGGCTTCAACCTTGGCTTGATCTACTTCAATTCCCTGCGGAGTCACAACATAGCCAAGAAAAGAGACTCGATCTGTGCAAAATGTGCACTTCTCAAGGTTACCAAATAAACGTGCATCTCGTAGAGCATCAAAAACAGCACGCAAATGACCATGATGATCCTCTATTGATCTGCTATATATGAGAATGTCATCAAAATATACCACCACAAATCTGCCAATGAAAGCACGTAAAACTTCATTCATTAATCTCATGAAAGTACTGGGTGCATTAGTGAGACCAAAGGGCATGACTAACCACTCATATAGGCCGAATTTAGTTTTAAAAGCTGTTTTCCATTCATCTCCTAACTTCATGCGAATCTGGTGGTAACCACTACGCAAATCAATTTTAGAGAACACAAGTGAACCACTCAATTCATCAAGCATATCATCTAGCCTAGGGATAGGATGACGATATCTGATTGTGATGTTGTTAATTGCTCTACAATCCACACACATGCGCCATGAGCCATCTTTCTTACGAACTAAAAGCACGGGGACAGAACAAGGACTAAGAGACTCACGTACATACCCCTTGTCGAGTAACTCTTGCACTTGACGCTGAATCTCCTTTGTTTCCTCCGGGTTGGTCCTGTATGGCGCACGGTTTGGCAGAGAGGCCCCAGGAATGAGGTCAATTTGGTGCTCAATCCCTCGAATTGGTGGCAGCCCCGGTGGAACCTCCTTTGGGAAAATATCAGCATACTCCTGCAAAAGGTTAGTGACCGGAGGAGGCAAAGAAATAGGAGTATCCTCAATTGGAAATAAGGTTTCTTTGCAAACCAAAGCATAGCAAACAACAGTGTCAGTGTCAACTTCATCCAAATCTGATTTTGTTGCAATGAAACAAGATCCCTTCAGCTTAATCTCATTTTTATTATTTTGAACAGAGTTGGTGGGTTTCTTCTTATGCTTCTCAAGTTCATTAGCCGCAATAAGATGCTCACTCCTAGTATGCTCCTGATTTTTTTGTTTGCTAGCTCTAGCAAGTTCATCCTTTAAAATAACTTCAGGAGACATAGGATGTAACACAAGTTTTTTTCCATTATGCACAAAAGAGTATTGATTGGATTTGCCAAAGTGTAAAGAATCTTTATCAAACTGCCATGGCCTACCTAATAACATAGAACATGCTTGCATAGGCACAACATCACAGTTGATTGAATCATGATAAGAACCAGTGGCAAAATGTACTCTTACCAATCGTGTTACCTTTACCTTGCCGCTGCTATTAAGCCATTGAATATAGTAGGGCTGCGGATGTGGCTGTGTGCTCAATGCAAGTTTCTCCACCATTTCAGCACTAGCCAAATTATTGCAGCTTCCTCCATCTATGATCACGCGGCAAGAGCGTTCCTTGATCACACACTTGGTTTGAAACAAGGTGTGGCGCTGATTCTGTTCAGCCCTTTCCATTTGTGCGCTTAGCACTCGCTGCACCACGAGGCTCTCATAGTGCTCTGCAGCTTCAGCCCTAATGTGTTCCTCATCTTGGTGGGGCGCGTCACCTTCCCCTGCATTGTTAGTTGCAAGCAAAGCATAGGTTTCTTCATCTAAATCACTAGCGGAGGAGTACCCACCATCAGCTCTCACGATCATTACACGAGTGCTTGGGCAGTCCTTGCGCACGTGACCATAGCCCTTGCAGCGTAGGCACTGAATATCTCTTGTCCTTCCTGATGAAGCTACTGATGATGAGCTCTTGGAAGGTGTAGCAGCAACCCCTCTTGTTGGTTCACTCGGGCGTGGTGTAGAGTTTGTTGTAGAGGGACGCAGCTTGTTGCTTGAGGACGATGGTGCTGCTGCTCGAGTTGACGGTGCAGCAGCGTTGGAAGATGTCCAAGAGCTAGCACAACCTGCAGAAATGTTAGTCCTGAAGCTAGCTCTTCGTCCCTGTACTTCCCTTTCAGCTTTACAAGCAAGATGAAACAAACGATTAATTGAATTATATTCTTTGTAGGCTAGAATGTCCTGAATTTCTCGGTTCAGCCCACCCATGAATCTAGCCATACCAGCATCATCATTTTCTACCAATCCACAACGAAGCATTCCTGTTTGCAAAGCTTGATAATACTCCTCTACAGATTTGTTTCCCTGTCTAAGTTGTTGCAATTTGTGCAGCAAATCACGTGCATGATATGAAGGAACAAATCTAGCTCGCATGACTCTTTTCATTGCATCCCAGGTTTGGGGAGTGTTATTTGGATTGGAACGAACAAATTCACTCCACCAAATGGATGCAAAATCAGTGAACTCACTAGTAGCAGCCCTAACACGTTTATTCTCAGGAAAATCATGGCAAGCAAATTTCTGATCAATGGCTAACTCCCAAGTAAGATATGCATCAGGGTCATATTTTCCATCAAAGCAAGGAATGGTAAACTTGATCTTGCCTAAAGAATCATCATTATCACGTACCTCCCGCCGTGGTGGAGCGCCCATGCCATGGCGCTGCCGGCGCTGTTGTCTTTGTGGACGACCAAGTACCTCCTCATCATGCTCAGTGTCAGCAGCGTACTCCAGTTCTTCCCTTGCTGCGATGCTGCTATTAGCATCATGGCCATTGTGGTTGTGCCTAGCCGATCCATCATGACCATCTTGGCCCATTCTCTCCAACGTATTCAAGATACCTGCAAGAGAAGTGTTCACAGCCACAAGGGACCTCTCCAATGAGGAAAGCTTGGAGTTGGTGTCAATTTGAGCAGCCTCCAATTGACCAAGACGATCATTGGCAACCCTAACATCCTCATCAAGGCCTTCAGCATGCTCCCTCACTTGGCGCTCAAAATGTTGTATGATACCCCTCGTACGTGGTGAATGTTGAGGGTGCTCCCCCGATCCTCCTGTCATGGTTAATGGGAAGAAACAATTCACAAGAAATATGTCCTATCAACTATTGGAGCTAGGTGTTGTCCATCTCCACTTCTACCAAACTTGTGCAAACGAGTTCTTACATGTTCTTACTTTGTTATGTAAAAGGCGTTGGCAAACAGCAAGAACAGCAACAACGGTTAGTAGTACCGGAGCCGACAACAAGCACGATCCTGTGATATAGTAGATAAAAATTTGTGGAGCTATAGGTGGCTGCAAGTAATATCAAGTTACAGCTAGAACCACATTAATCAAAGCAAGTTGAATAATCATTCAACGATGGTATTGTGCTGGTCCTAGGCAAAACCCTTTAGAGACGTGAGCCTAGTCACAAGCGTAGCCACTCAAAATAGCACGAAAATAACACAAACAAAACAGCAACAACAACAACTTCCTCTCTTCCCTTCCTTTTTTTTTCTTCTCTTCACTTCTGATTTTTTTTCTTTCTTTTTTTTTGTTTTCTTTCTTTTTTTTTTTTTGTACAGCAAGCTCAAAGCTTCAGCCAACAAGTCAAAACAAGCCTTAGCAAAATAACCTTTTCTCAAACATTTTCGAAATTTCACAAGCTTCAGCCAACAAATCAAAACAAGAAGTAATGATGGGTTGGTTGGCTAGTTACATGATTCAGCCAACAAGTCAAAAGTGAGAGCACTTAAATGCTTTCTTGGGAAGGGCTGATTCACTTCAAAAAGTTGCAAAAGGGTTGGCTGTTGGTGGAGGCAGCAATAAATGCATTTGGGGGTGGCTGATGTGGTGATGAGGGTGCTGCTGGTTGTGGTGGACGAAATTTGGTGGGGTTGGAGGTGGATTTCGTGGTGAATATGGTGGTGATGGTGGCAGCGGGATGAAGATAAATGAAGTGATGGTGGAAGTGTTTGCGGTGACGAAATCGTGAGCAGAACTCGAAACTCTAAAGGACTAAATTACTAGAACCAGCAACTCAACCAATCGATGCAATCGAAAACTCAGCAAGCAAAGACTAAGTAGAACAGCAAGGGCTCAACATGTTTTGGTGATTTCGGGTCTGACCTATTTTAGTGGTTTTTCTTTTGGGCTGTAGGTAAAAACAAAGAAGTGATAAAATCTCTCACCGAGCAACTTGAGCTCTGATACCACTTGATGCAGCAACGGGGGTTCCCGATCTTTCGATGAGAGGAGGATAAACTTCGATTTGGGGAAGGATACGACGTTGGCGGTCCGACTACAACTACCACAGGGGTGCTGCGCCTTAGCAACCGGTACACCGACTCCACGTTGTTGCTGTTCTTGCCGTGCCAAGAACAACCTTGAACCTGCAAGCAATCGAAGAACAAGCAAGAACAAGTTGACAAGGAAACAGCTCACGGCACTTGTCAAATGATGAAACTTAAACAAACCAAAATGGGGTTCTGAATACAAGTATCCGGGTGGTCTAGCCGACACACGCGAGTACAAGGAAGTAGCTGCAGCTAAACTTACATCAAAACAAAACCCAAAGTGCAAAATGGTGGCTGCTAGGAGTTTATATAGGTGGAGGAATGACCAGGAGAGGAGGTGGGAGCAAACCCTAGGTTTTGTGGACCCCTAATGGGCTGTAATGATACAAGGCCCAAGCCCAAGTTTCTGATGTAAAGAACTATTTTCGTCATTCTGAGCAGCCTGGGTCAAACTTGATGGTGAGGCCACACATAGCTGAAAGTAGACGACGAGATCTTTCCAACAAGTACTCATTTGCCCCGTTTGCCCTCCGGAGTGAAGAGCATTGACTTCATCAAATCAGCGCTACTAGTGCTGCTTGCGATTTGGTTCCTCTCCCATATTCCTAACAACAAGTAGATCATAACAACCATTTAGTAGCACCCAATTCTGAGAAGAACTTGTATGATTAGCTAGGAATGACTTTACCTGATAATTAAGTTCACGAGCTCGAGCTCTAGTCATTGGTCCTTGCTGTGCAATAGGCGTGGTTGTATCGTTGGAAGGGATGTCCTCATCATCCTCCCCTTCTTGCATTTGAGTCGTCCTCGACTCTAACTCATCTTCTTCTCCCAAATATGGCTTTAAATCTGCAATGTTAAACATGGGGCTAACCCCAAAATCGGCAGGTAGCTCAAGCTTGTATGCATTGTCATTAATCTTTTGTAGCACTTTGAAAGGACCATCAGCTCTAGGTAGCAACTTAGATTTTCTCAAATTAGGGAACCTATTCTTTCTCAAATGCAACCAAACCAAATCACCAGGTTCAAAAGCAACATGTTTCTTTCCTTTGCTCCCAGCAAGTTTATACTTAATATTCATGCGCTCTATGTTCTCCTTAGTGGTCTCATGCAGTTTTAACATCAATTCAGCGCGATATTTTTGCATCAAAGTTCACTCTCTCTGAAGTTGGGAGGGGCAAAAGATCAGTTGGAGCACGGGGTAGAAGGCCATAAACAATCTCAAAAGGGCACTTCTTAGTAGTAGAATGTTGTGAACGATTATAAGCAAACTCAACATGTTTTGGTGTTTTTTAAACTTTTGCATTCCGGTGAAAAACATCGCACCCACGTGTGCCAATATTGGCATTAATTGACAAAAGTTCGCCGCGCGAATCACGAAGTGATTTTTTGCCACAAACGAACCCAATACACTCCAATATGTCCAAAAATGATGTTTTGGTGGTTTTTAAACTTTTGCATTCCGGTGAAAAACTTCGCTCCCACGTGTTGCAATATTGGCATTAATTGACAAAAGTTCGCCGCGCGAATCACGAAGTGATTTTTTGCCACGAACGCACCCAATACACTCCAATATGTCTTAAAATCATGTTTTTATGGTTTTTGAGCTTTTGCATTCCGGTGAAAAACATCGCACCCACGTGTGCCAATATATGCCAATATTGGCATTAATTGACAAAAGTTCGCCGCGCGAATCACGAAGAGATTTTTTGCCACGAACGCACACAATACAGTCCAATATGTCCAAAAATCATGTTTTGGTGGTTTTTTAACTTTTGCATTCCGGTGAAAAACATCGCACCCACGTGTGCCGATATATACCAATATTGGCATTAATTGACAAAAGTTCGCCTCGCGAATCACGAAGTGAGTTTTTGCCACGAATGCACCCAATACACTCCAATATGTCTTAAAATCATGTTTTTGTGGTTTTTGAACTTTTGCATTCCGGTGAAAAATTTCACACCCACGTGAACCAATATATGCCAATATTGGCATTAATTGACAAAAGTTCGCCGCGCGAATCACGAAGTGAGTTTTTGCCACGAACGCACCCAATACAGTCCAATATGTCCAAAAATCATGTTTTGGTGGTTTTTGAACTTTTGCATTCCGGTGAAAAACTTCGCTCCCACGTGTTGCAATATTGGCATTAATTGACAAAAGTTCGCCGCGCGAATCACCAAGTGATTTTTTACCACGAACGCACCCAATACACTCCAATATGTCTTAAAATCATGTTTTTATGGTTTTTGAACTTTTGCAATCCGGTGAAAAACATCGCACCAACGTGTGCAGATATATACCAATATTGGCATTAATTGACAAAAGTTCGCCTCGCGAATCACGAAGTGAGTTTTTCCCACGAACGTACCCAATACACTCCAATATGTCTTAAAGTCATGTTTTTATGGTTTTTGAACTTTTGCATTCCGGTGAAAAACATCGCACCAACGTGTGCCAATATATGCCAATATTGGCATTAATTGACAAAAGTTCGCCGCGCGAATCACGGAGTGATTTTTTGCCACGAACGCACCCAATACACTCCAATATGTCTTAAAACCATGTTTTTGTGGTTTTTGAACTTTTGCATTCCGGTGAAAAATTTGACACCCACGTGCACCAATATATGCCAATATATGCCGCGCGAATCACGAAGTGAGTTTTTGCCACGAACGCACCCAATACACTCCAATATGTCTTAAAATCATGTTTGGTGGTTTTTGAACTTTTGCATTCCGGTGAAAAACTTCGCACCAACGTGTGCCGATATATACCAATATTGGCATTAATTGACAAAAGTTCGCCTCGCGAATCATGAAGTGAGTTTTTTCCACGAACGTACCCAATACACTCCAATATGTCTTAAAATCATGTTTTCATAGTTTTTGAACTTTTGCATTCCGGTGAAAAACTTCGCACCAACGTGTGCCAATATATACCAATATTGGCATTAATTGACAAAAGTTCGCCGCGCGAATCACGGAGTGATTTTTTGCCACGAACGCACCCAATACACTCCAATATGTCCGAAAATCATGTTTTGGTGGTTTTTGAACTTTTGCATTCCGGTGAAAAACTTCGCACCAACGTGTTCCAATGTATGCCAATATTGGCATTAATTGACAAAAGTTCGCCGCGCGAATCACGGAGTGATTTTTTGCCACGAACGCACCCAATACCCTCCAATATGTCTTAAAATCATGTTTTTATGGTTTTTGAACTTTTGCATTCCGGTGAAAAATTTCACACCCACGTGCACCAATATATGCCAATATTGGCATTAATTGACAAAAGTTCGCCGCGCGAATCTCGAAGTGATTTTTTGCCACGAACGCACCCAATACACTCCAATATGTCTTAAAATCATGTTTTGTTGTTTTTGAACTTTTGCATTCCGGTGAAAAACTTCGCTCCCACGTGACCTAATATTGGCATTAATTGACAAAAGTTCGCCGCGCGATTCACGAAGTGATTTTTTGCCACAAACGCACCCAATACACTCCAATATGTCTTAAAATCATGTTTTTGTTGTTTTTGAACTTTTGCATTCCGGTGAAAAACTTCGCTCCCACGTGACCTAATATTGGCATTAATTGACAAAAGTTCGCCGCGCGATTCACGAAGTGATTTTTTGCCACAAACGCACCCAATACACTCCAATATGTCTTAAAATCATGTTTTTGTTGTTTTTGAACTTTTGCATTCCGGTGAAAAACTTCGCTCCCACGTGACCTAATATTGGCATTAATTGACAAAAGTTCGCTGCGCGAATCACGAAGAGAGTTTTTGCCACGAACGCACCCAATACACTCCAATATGTCCAAAAATCATGTTTTGGTGGTTTTTGAACTTTTGTATTCCGGTGAAAAACTTCGCACCAACGTGTGCCAATATATGCCAATATTGGCATTAATTGACAAAAGTTCGCCGCGCGAATCACGAAGTGATTTTTTGCCACGAACGCACCCAATACACTCCAATATGTCCAAAAATCATGTTTTGGTGGTTTTTGAACTTTTGTATTCCGGTGAAAAACTTCGCACCAGCGTGTGCCAATAGATGCCAATATTGGCATTAATTGACAAAAGTTCGCCGCGCTGATGAACCCTGAGTTCCTCTCGACACTCAAGGCTGTTGTTGGCCCGTTCTTTCGGTGAGTTGTGATAACTACGATTTGGGAGAAACGTTGACGGTCCGACTACAACCGTACGAGACGTTGTGTTGCGGCTTAGCGATCGATACACCTCTCCGTGGGTTGTTGATCTTGCCGGTGCAGATCAACCCTATTCTTGCAAGCAAATTGAAGAAACAAGCAAGAACAAGATAAAAGCAATCTGATATTGCAAATAGGAATTTAAAACAAATGATAAGTTGGGGTTCCAAAGAACAAGCAGACGGACGGTCTAGCCGACACGCGCGTTGCAAGCAAGTAGCAATGGCTAAACTTTAATCTAACAAAACCCAAGAAACCCTGAAGGGGTACCTAACTATTTATAGAGGTGGGAGGACGACCAAGAGGGTCCAAGGGTCGTGCTCCACCAGATTGGGGCGCACCCCACATGGGCCCCAAATAGGCCAGGGTCCAAAACAAAGTTACAAGCCCATTGGCCCAATACAGGAGACGCAGCACGTTGCTTCTGTGATTGCGGCCAAACGAGATAGATTTCCGAGATGAGGCTGGATCCGTTGGAAGGAGGACTTCGAGGGCTTTCCATCAAGTACTCACGGGCCCAAAACGGAGCACGTATGTAGATTTGGCGGCCGTTCGAAGTCAGCAATGTAGCACGTGGCCGAATCAGATTGCAGCACATGGAGGACTTGATCTTGATGTCTTCCTTTTGATTCATGATGTGAGCAATGGTCGTCTCCATAGTAGCCATAGTCACATCACGCGCGAATCACGAAGTGATTTTTTGCCACGAACGCACCCAATACACTCCAATATGCCCAAAAATCATGTTTTGGGGGGTTTTTGAACTTTTGCATTCCGGTGAAAAACTTCGCACCAACATGTGCCAATATATGCCAATATATGCCAATATTGGCATTAATTGACAAAAGTTCGCCGCGCGAATCACGAAGTGATTTTTTGCCACGAACGCACACAATACACTCCAATATGTCCAAAAATCATGTTTTGGTGGTTTTTGAACTTTTGCATTCCGGTGAAAAACTTCGCACCAACGTGTGCCCATATATGCCAATATTGGCATTAATTGACAAAAGTTCACCGCGCGAATCACGAAGTGATTTTTTGCCACAAACGCACCCAATACACTCCAATATGTCTTAAAATCATGTTTTTGTGGTTTTTGAACTTTTGCATTCCGGTAAAAAAATTTCACACCCACGTGCACCAATATATGCCAATATTGGCATTAATTGACAAAAGTTCGCCGCGTGAATCACGAAGTTATTTTTTGCCACGAACGCACCCAATACAGTCCAATATGTCCAAAAATCATGTTTTGGTGGTTTTTGAACTTTTGTATTCCGGTGAAAAACTTCGCACCAACGTGTGCCAATATATGCCAATATTGGCATTAATTGACAAAAGTTCGCCGCGCGAATCTCGAAGTGATTTTTTGCCACGAACGCACCCAATACACTCCAATATGTCTTAAAATCATGTTTTTGTACCAATATTGGCATTAATTGACAAAATTTCACCGCGCGAATCACGAAGTGATTTTTTGCCACGAACGCACCCAATACAGTCCAATATGTCCAAAAATCATGTTTTGGTGGTTCTTGAACTTTTGCATTCCGGTGAAAAACTTCGCACCAACGTGTGCCGATATATACCAATATTGGCATTAATTGACAAAAGTTCGCCTCGCGAATCACGAAGTGAGTTTTTGCCACGAACGTACCCAATACACTCCAATATGTCTTAAAATCATGTTTTTATGGTTTTTGAACTTTTGCATTCCGTTGAAAAACATCGCACCCACGTGTGCCAATATATGCTTATATTGGCATTAATTGACAAAAGTTCGCCGCGCGAATCTCGAAGTGATTTTTTGCCACGAACGCACCCAATACACTCCAATATGTCTTAAAATCATGTTTTTGTGGTTTTTGAACTTTTGCATTCCGGTGAAAAACTTCGCTCCCACGTGTCCTAATATTGGCATTAATTGACAAAAGTTCGCCGCGCGAATCACGAAGTGATTTTTTGCCACGAACGCACACAATACAGTCCAATATGTCCAAAAATCATGTTTTGGTTGTTTTTGAACTTTTGCATTCCGGTGAAAAACTTCGCACCAACGTGTGCCAATATATGCCAATATTGGCATTAATTGACGAAAGTTCGCCGCGCGAATCACGAAGTGAGTTTTTGCCACGAACGCACCCAATACACTCCAATTTGTCCGAAAATCATGTTTTGCTGGTTTTTGAACTTTTGCATTCCCGTGAAAAACTTGGCACCCACGTGTGCCATTATATGCCAATATTAGCATCGATTGACAAAAGTTCGCCGCGCGAATCACGAAGTGAGTTTTTGCTACGAACGCACCCAATACACTCCAATATGTCCAAAAATCATGTTTTGGTGGTTTTTGAACTTTTGCATGCCGTTGAAAAACTTCACACCCACGTGTGCCAGTATTGGCACTAATTGACAAAAGTTCGCCGCGCGAATCACGAAGTGAGTTTTTGCCCCGAACGCACCCAATACACTCCAATATGTCTTAAAATCATGTTTTTGTGGTTTTTGAACTTTTGCATTCCGGTGAAAAATTTCACACCCACGTGTGCCATTATATGCCAATATTGGCATCGATTGACAAAAGTTCGCCGCGCGAATCACGAAGTGAGTTTTTGCCACCAACGCACCCAATACACTCCAATATGTCCAAAAATCATGTTTTGGTGGTTTTTGAACTTTTGCATTCCGGTGAAAAACTTCGCACCCACGTGTTGCAATATTGGCATTAATTGACAAAAGTTCGCCGCGCGAATCACGAAGTGATTTTTTGCCACGAACGCACCCAATACACTCCAATATGTCCAAAAATCATGTTTTGGTGGTTTTTGAACTTTTGCATTCCGGTGAAAAATTTCACACCCACGTGTGCCAATATTTGCCAATATTGGCATTAATTGACAAAAGTTCGCCGCGCGAATCACGAAGTGAGTTTTTGCCCCAAACGCACCCAATACACTCCAATATGTCTTAAAATCATGTTTCTGTGGTTTTTGAACTTTTGCAGTCCGGTGAAAAACTTCGCACCCACATGTGCCAATATATGCCAATATTGGCATTAATTGACAAAAGTTCGCCGCGCGAATCACGAAGTGAGTTTTTGCCCAGAACGCACCCAATACACTCCAATATGTCTTAAAATCATGTTTTTGTGGTTTTTGAACTTTTGCATTCCGGTGAAAAATTTCACACACACGTGTGCTATTATATGCCAATATTGGCATCGATTGACAAAAGTTCGCCGCGCGAATCACGAAGTGAGTTTTTGCCACCAACGCACCCAATACACTCCAATATGTCCAAAAATCATGTTTTGGTGGTTTTTGAACTTTTGCATTCCGGTGAAAAACTTCGCACCCACGTGTTGCAATATTGGCATTAATTGACAAAAGTTCGCCGCGCGAATCACGAAGTGATTTTTTGCCACGAACGCACCCAATACACTCCAATATGTGCAAAAATCATGTTTTGGTGGTTTTTAAACTTTTGCATTCCGGTGAAAAACTTCGCACCCACGTGTTGCAATATTGGCATTAATTGACAAAAGTTCGCCGTGCGAATCACGAAGTGAGTTTTTGCCACGAACGCACCCAATACACTCCAATATGTCCAAAAATCATGTTTTGGTGGTTTTTGAACTTTTGCATTCCGGTGAAAAACTTCGCACCCACGTGTGCCAATATATGCCAATATTGGCATTAATTGACAAAAGTTCGCCGCACTGATGAGGACATCAACACCATCGATACATCCACGTCCCCCCATGTACAGCATGATGGTCCTATTACCCGCGCTCGTGCACGTCAACTAAATTATCAGGTGAGTTCTTTCTTGAGTTCATATTCCTCGTCTTTATACCCCGGAGACGCATGCACTCGTGTTTTACTCAGGAACGATGGAGAGGATCCAAAGGGAAGAGGATTCGCGCGGGGTGGATTCGGACTGCAGGGCAGCGCCAACTTCTGACGGCCGCCACGACTTCATGCGAACTCCAATTTGAGCGTGCAAGTACTTCATAGAAAGCTTATCAAGTCTACTTTCAAATGGATCCAGCCACATGTCCATATCTGTTCTGGAGCGGCCGCAATTGTCATTTTACTCCCGACTGTTTTCTGTCCATGGTGCTGCGTCACCTCTTTTGACCCAATGGGCTGTGTATCCAAGTTGGGCCCAGTAGGGGCGCGTCCTAGGGTTGGAGCACGACCCTATGGTCGTTCTTTCCCTCTTCTTATACCTCTAGTCGCCACCAAGAACAGGCGGGTTTTGATGATAGAGATAGCTTCTTGCTACCGGCTCGCAGCGCGCGTGTTGGCTAAACCGCCCGTCTGCCTATAATCAGAACCCCACCATATTGTGTTTGATAGTGAAACTTTCATCTTTATCTAGCAATTTCAGTGCTTGTCCTACTTGTTCTTGCTTGTTCTTCGATTGCTTGCAGGACGAGTGCCCTCGTGGCCGGGTTGACGCGCACCACAAGTTCGCGACGACCATTGGAGACGGTGTATCGGTTGCTAAGGCGCAGCAGCGTCTTTGGACAGTTGTAGTCGGGCCGTGAATGTCGTCTTCATCCAATCGAGTTATCCCTTACCTCTCATCGAAAGATCGGGCCACAAACCCTAGCGGGTTCTCATCAGGTGGTATCAGATCGTGGTTCGTCGGTGAGAGAATTTACCCTTCCCTTCGTCATTAATTTTTTTTCCTATAGTCCAGAAAAGACCAACAAAAAAATAGTAGATTAGTTTTCCCGTGATCCTATAGACCATTGTGCCTTTTTACTAGTACTGCTTAGTTAAGGCTTGTTGAGTTTTCGATTGCATCGGTTGTGTTAATTTGCTGGTCTTAGTGTTAGGCGATTAGAGTTTCGAGTTCTTGCCACCACCGCACATCGCCACCTTCATCAATTTTGCCGTCACCACCGTCGCAGTCACCCACCAAATCACTTTCTATTTGTGTGTGATCTGTTGCCGATAGCTTTTGTGAGTTGCCTTGTATCCTGCCGCCACTAGAAAGGAAATAGACCCTGATTCGAGTGACCTTCCTTAAAACAGTCATATCTTTTTCATACGGACTCGAAATTAGGCTTATAATATATCCACGGACATCTACAAAAAAAGTTACATCCGATTCTCCCCGGCTCTGCCGGGTTCGGCAAATTTAAAATTGCCAAATTCCTCTTGCAAAATTCTGTTTTTGTGGCGAGAAGCTTCGGGACCTATTCGCATAGAACTTTGAAAAAATTCTACAAGCTTCATACTTTGTCCGTTTGAGATAAGATTTTCTGTGGTTGGTTCTAGTGTGCTCCTGGTTGTGAAAAAAATATCAAAAAAATAAAAAAAAAGTTGTGTCTCTCTCCTCAGCACTAGAGAGAGCAAGCAAAAAAAAAAAAAAAGAGAGGATCCAGCGAGCACACCCCACCATTCCCCCTTTGTCACCACCTTCCACCACCGGTTCTTGTTTTCGTTGCTGTTTGGGTTTTGTGTTTTGTGGCGTCCTTTGTGGTTAGGCTCGCGTCTCTACTTCGACTAGCCTAGGACCAGCACTGTACACTATACCCTTGAGCGATTATTCAATTTGCTTTGACTAACGTGGTTTCTAGTTTTCTCTTGAGCATTGCTTTCAGCCCACCAACAGCTCCACCACAAACCCGACTACAGCTTGACAGGTCTTGTTGCTACAGCACCGATACACCTCGCTCCACAGTTGCTAACTTGTGGGTTGCTGTCCCCCTCCTGTGGGCAAGGTAAGAACTGGTAAGAGCTTGTGAGACAAGCTGCAAGTGAAGTGAGAGTGAGCGTCTTGCAAAAGCTACATCCCAATAGTTGTGTAGGGCTTACATTACATCCTCCATTGTTTTGTTGTCCTTCATTTCTAAACCATGGCAGGTCCAGAGGATAAAGATGAGGAGGGTGCATCTCATTCCCCACGCACCAAAGGCATCATCCAATACTTTACAAGGCAAGTGAAGCAGCACACAGAAGGACTTGATACAGATTTGCAGGTGACAAATGAGAAGATTGGACAATTGGAGTCCACGCAGATCTCCACCAGCACTAAGCTTACAGGGCTGGAGACAGCGGTCGCCCGCATTGACACTAGCCTTGCTGCTCTTGTGAGGCATTTTGATGCTCTCAATGCTGGAGGCAATGGTGGGAGTAATGACGATGACATTGACGGAGAGTACGTCGAGGATAATTTGGAGGATGAATATATTGCTGACACTGAACAAGATGATCGAGATGCTCGAGATCATCGACGGCTACACAACAATCGACGAGGTATGGGTGGTCGCCGCCGACGCGAGGTACGCAACAATGATGATGCTTTTTCTAAAATTAAATTTAAGATTCCTCCTTTTGATGGAAAATATGATCCTGATGCGTACCTCTCTTGGGAGATTGCTGTTGACCAAAAATTTGCATGCCATGAGTTTCCTGAGAACACTAGAGTTAGAGCTGCTACGAGTGAGTTCACCGATTTTGCTTCGGTTTGGTGGATAGAACATGGCAAGAAAAATCCTAATAACATGCCACAAACTTGGGATGCTTTGAAACGGGTCATGCAGGCTAGATTTGTTCCTTCTTACTATGCACGTGACTTGCTGAATAGGTTGCAACAATTGAGACAGGGTGCGAAAAGTGTAGAGGAATATTATCAGGAGTTACAAATGGGCTTGCTTCGTTGTAATTTAGAGGAAACTGAGGACGCTGCCATGGCTAGATTTTTGGGTGGGTTAAACCGCGAGATTTATGACATCGTAGACTATAAAGATTACACTAATATGACCCGATTGTTTCATCTTGCTTGTAAGGCTGAAAGGGAAGTGCAGGGACGACGTGCTAGTGCCAAGGCTAATTTTTCTGCAGGTAAAACTTCATCATGGCAGACACGCACCACTCCTCCGGGCGGCCGTACTGCTTCTCCATCTTCCACACCCACAACCAGTCGAGCAGCACCTCCTCCATCTAGTGACAAGTCAGCGACAAAGGCTGCTCAGCCAGCACCGAGTGCTTCTTCAATGGCATCCACAGGCCGAATGAGAGATGTTCAGTGCCACCGTTGCAAGGGTTTTGGGCATGTACAGCGTGACTGCCCTAGCAAGCGAGTTTTGGTAGTCAAAAACGATGGTGAGTACTCCTCTGCTAGTGATTTCGATGATGATACACTTGCTTTGCTTGCGGCTAACCATGCAGATAATGAGCCACCGGAAGAGCACATTGGGGCTGCATTTGCGGATCACTATGAGAGCCTCATTGTGCAGCGTGTCCTTAGCGCACAAATGGAGAAGGCGGAGCAAAATCAGCGACACACGTTGTTCCAAACAAAGTGTGTCGTCAAAGAGCGTTGTTGCCGCATGATCATTGATGGAGGTAGATGCAACAACTTGGCTAGCAGCGAGATGGTGGAGAAGCTTGCACTTAGCACCAAACCGCACCCACATCCATACTACATCCAATGGCTGAACAACAGTGGTAAGGCGAAGGTAACAAAACTGGTGCACATTAATTTTGCAATTGGAAATTACCATGATGTTGTTGAATGTGATGTTGTGCCCATGCAAGCATGTAATATTCTGCTAGGTAGACCATGGCAATTTGATAGGGATTCTATGCATCATGGTAGGTCAAACCAGTACTCTTTTCTGTACCATGATAAGAAAATTGTGTTGCATCCCATGTCTCCTGAAGATATTTTGCGTGATGATGTTGCTAAGGCTGCCAAATCCAAATGTGAGAGTGATAAAAAAGCCCAATCTGATGGCAAGAAACCTGAGACAATCAATTTGAAACCCAAATGCTTACTTGCTACTAAATCTGATATTAATGAGTTGATTGCATCATCTTCAGTTGCCTATGCTTTGGTATGCAAAGATGCTTTGATTTCACTTCACGATATGCAGCATTCTTTGCCCCCTGCTGTTGCTAACATTTTGCAGGAGTACTCTGATGTGTTTCCCAAGGAAGTGCCACCGGGGCTGCCACCGGTGCACGGCATTGAGCATCAAATCGACTTGATCCCAGGTGCTTCCCTACCGAACCGTGCGCCATACCGAACCAACCCTGAGGAAACCAAGGAGATTCAGCGTCAAGTTCATGAGTTGCTTGATAAAGGGTATGTACGCGAGTCTTTTAGTCCATGTGCGGTTCCGGTAATCTTGGTACCAAAGAAAGATGGTTCATGGCGTATGTGTGTTGATTGTAGAGCTATTAATAACATTACCATTCGATATCGTCATCCTATTCCTAGTTTAGATTATATGCTTGATGAATTGAGTGGCTCTGTTGTGTTCTCCAAAGTTGATTTGCGTAGTGGTTACCACCAGATTCGTATGAAGTTGGGTGATGAATGGAAAACAGCATTTAAAACAAAGTTTGGGTTGTATGAGTGGTTAGTGATGCCTTTTGGTTTAACTAATGCACCCAGCAGTTTCATGAGGTTGATGAATGAGGTTTTGCGTCCTTTCATTGGAAAATTTGTGGTGGTCTACTTTGATGATATCTTGATTTACAGCAAGTCTATGGGTGAACATTTTAATCATTTACGTGTTGTTTTTAATGCTCTTCGTGATGCACGTTTATTTGGTAACCTTGAGAAGTGCACCTTTTGCACAGATCGAGTTTCTTTTCTTGGCTATGTTGTAACTCCGCAGGGGATTGAGGTTAATCAAGCCAAGGTTGAGGCAATTCAGAGTTGGCCGACTCCTAAAACGGTCTCACAACTGCGGAGCTTTCTAGGACTCGCGGGGTTCTATCGCCGCTTTGTGCAGGATTTCAGCACCATTGCTGCACCATTGAATGCGCTTACAAAGAAGGGAGTGCCTTTCACTTGGGGCACATCACAAGAGAACGCCTTCCACATGTTGAAAGATAAGTTGACCCATGCACCTCTCCTCCAACTTCCCGATTTTAATAAGACTTTTGAACTTGAATGTGATGCTAGTGGGATTGGATTGGGTGGTGTTTTGCTACAAGAAGGAAAACCTGTTGCATATTTTAGTGAAAAGTTGAGTGGGCCTGTTCTGAATTATTCTACTTATGATAAGGAATTATATGCTCTTGTGCGAACTTTAGAAACATGGCAGCATTATTTGTGGCCCAAGGAATTTGTCATACATTCTGATCATGAGTCTTTGAAGCATATTCGTAGTCAAGGGAAGCTGAACCGTAGACATGCTAAATGGGTTGAATTTATTGAATCTTTTCCTTATGTTATGAAACACAAGAAAGGGAAGGAGAACATCATTGCTGATGCTTTGTCTAGGAGATACACTTTGTTGACACAACTTGACTACAAGATTTTTGGCCTGGAAACAATCAAAGACCAATATGCGCATGATGCTGATTTTAATGATGTGTTGCTGCATTGTAAGGATGGAAGAACATGGAACAAATTCGTCATCAATGATGGGTTTGTTTTCAGAGCTAACAAGCTATGCATTCCAGCTAGCTCCGTTCGCTTGTTGTTGTTGCAGGAAGCGCATGGAGGTGGTTTGATGGGACATTTTGGTGCCAAGAAGACACATGACATCCTTGCTAGTCATTTCTTTTGGCCACAGATGCGAAGAGATGTTGGCAGGTTCGTTGCTCACTGCGCTACATGTCAAAAGGCTAAGTCACGCTTACATCCACATGGTTTGTATATGCCTCTTCCTGTTCCTACTGTTCCTTGGGAAGATATTTCAATGGATTTTGTGTTAGGATTGCCTAGGACCAAGAGGGGGCGTGATAGCATTTTTGTGGTTGTGGATATATTTTCTAAAATGGCACATTTCATACCATGTCATAAAACTGATGATGCTTCTCATATCGCTAATTTGTTCTTTCAAGAAATTGTTCGCTTGCATGGTGTGCCAAACACAATTGTTTCTGATCGTGACACAAAATTTCTTAGCCATTTTTGGAGAACTTTGTGGGCTAAATTGGGGACTAAACTTTTGTTTTCTACTACTTGTCATCCCCAAACTGATGGACAAACTGAAGTGGTGAATAGAACCTTGTCTACTATGCTTAGGGCTGTTTTGAAGAAAAATATCAAGATGTGGGAAGAATGCTTGCCTCATATTGAATTTGCTTATAATCGTTCCTTGCATTCTACTACAAAAATGTGCCTATTTCAGATTGTGTATGGTTTGTTGCCTCGTGCTCCAATTGATTTGATGCCTTTACCATCTTCTGAAAAACTGAATTTTGATACTAAGCAACGTGCTGAGTTGATGTTAAAACTGCATGAGACAACTAAAGAAAACATAGAGCGCATGAATGCTAAGTATAAGTTTGCTGGTGACAAAGGTAGAAGGGAATTGAATTTTGAACCTGGAGATTTGGTTTGGTTGCATTTGCGAAAAGAACGATTTCCTGATTTGAGAAAGTCTAAATTGATGCCTAGAGCTGATGGACCATTTAAAGTGTTAGCAAAGATTAATGAGAATGTATATAAGCTTGATTTGCCTGCAGATTTCAGGGTTAGTCCCACATTTAACGTTGCAGATTTGAAGCCGCATTATGGAGAAGAAGATGAGCTTGAGTCGAGAACGACTCAAATGCAAGAAGGGGAGGATGATGAGGACATCAACACCATCGATACATCCAAGTCCCCCCATGTACAGCATGATGGTCCTATTACCCGCGCTCGTGCACGTCAACTAAATTATCAGGTGAGTTCTTTCTTGAGTTCATATTCCTCGTCTCTATACCCCGGAGACGCGTGCACTCGTGTTTTACTCAGGAACGATGGAGAGGATCCAAAGGGAAGAGGATTCGCGCGGGGTGGATTCGGACTGCAGGGCAGCGCCAACTTCTGACGGCCGCCACGACTTCATGCGAACTCCGATTTAGGCGTGCAAGTACTTCATGCAAAGCTTATCAAGTCTACTTTCAAATGGATCCAGCCACATGTCCATATCTGTTCTGGAGCGGCCGCAATTGTCATTTTACTCCCGACTGTTTTCTGTCCATGGTGCTGCGTCACCTCTTTTGACCCAATGGGCTGTGTATCCAAGTTGGGCCCATTAGGGGCGCGTCCTAGGGTTGGAGCACGACCCTATGGTCGTTCTTTCCCTCTTCTTATACCTCTAGTCGCCACCAAGAACAGGCGGGTTTTGATGATAGAGATAGCATCTTGTTACCGGCTCGCAGCGCGCGTGTTGGCTAAACCGCCCGTCTGCCTATAATCGGAACCCCACCATATTGTGTTTGATAGTGAAACTTTCATCTTTATCTATCAATTTCAGTGCTTGTCCTACTTGTTCTTGCTTGTTCTTCGATTGATTGCAGGACGAGTGCCCTCGTGGCCGGGTTGACGCGCACCACAAGTTCGCGGCGACCATTCGAGACGGTGTATCGGTTGCTAAGGCGCAGCGTCTTTGGACAGTTGTAGTCGGGCCGTGAACGTCGTCTTCATCCAATCGAGTTATCCCTTACCTCTCATCGAAAGATCGGGCCACAAACCCTAGCGGGATCGCATCACGCACGAATCACGATGTGATTTTTTGCCACGAACGCACCCAATACACTCCAATATGTCCAAAAATCATGTTTTGGTGGTTTTTAAACTTTTGCATTCCGGTGAAAAACTTCGCACTCACGTGTGCCAATATTGGCATTAATTGACAAAAGTTCGCCGCGCGAATCACGAAGTGAGTTTTTACCACGAACGCACCCAATACACTCCAATATGTCTAAAAATGATGTTTTGGTGGTTTTTGAACTTTTGCATTCCGGTGAAAAACTTCACACCCACGTATACCAATATATGCCAATATTGGCATTAATTGACAAAATTTCGCCGCGCGAATCACGAAGTGAGTTTTTGCCACGAACGCACCCAATACACTCCAATATGTCTAAAAATCATGTTTTGGTGGTTTTTGAACTTTTGCATTCCGGTGAAAACCTTCGCACCCACGTGTGCCAATATTGGCATTAATTGACAAAAGTTCGCCGTGCGAATCACGAAGTGAGTTTTTGCCACGAACGCGCCCAATACACTCCAATATGTCCAAATATAATGTTTTTGTGGTTTTTGAACTTTTGCATTCCGGTGAAAAACTTCACACCCACGTGTGCCAATATTGGCATTAATTGACAAAAGTTCGCGCGCGAGTCACGAAGTGAGTTTTTGCCACGAACGCGCAAAATACACTCCAGTATGTCCAAAAATCATGTTTTGGTAGTTTTTGAACTTTTGCATTCCGGTGAAAAACTTCGCACCCACGTGTGCCACTATTGGCATTAATTGACAAAAATTCACCGCGCGAATCACGTAGTGAGTTTTTGCCACGAACGCACTCAATACACTCCAATATGTCCAAAAATCATGTTTTGGGGGTTTTTGAACTTTTGCATTCCGATGAAAAACTTCACACCCACGTACGCCAATATATGCCAATATTGGCATTAATTGACAAAATTTCGCCGCGCGAATCACGAAGTGAGTTTTTGCCACAAACGCACCCAATAAACTCCAATATGTCTAAAAATTATGTTTTGGTGGTTTTTGAACTTTTGCATTCCGGTGAAAAACTTCACACCCACGTATGCCAATATATGCCATTATTGGCATTAATTGACAAAATTTCGCCGCGCGAATCACGAAGTGAGTTTTTGCCACGAACGCACCCAATACACTCCAATATGACCAAAAATCATGTTTTGGTGGTTTTTGAACTTTTGCATTCCGGTGAAAAACTTCGCACCCACGTGTGCCAATATTGGTATTAATTGACAAAAGTTCGCCGCGCAAATCACGAAGTGAGATTTTGCCACGAACGCACCCAATACACTCCAATATGTCCAAAAATCATGTTTTGGTGGTTTTTGAACTTTTGCATTCCGATGAAAAACTTCACACCCACGTGTGCTAATATGGGCATTAATTGACAAAAGTTCGCCGCGCGAATCACGAAGTGAGTTTTTGCCACGAAAGCACCCAACACACTCCAATATGACCAAAAATCATGTTTTGGTGGTTTTTGAACTTTTGCATTCCGGTGAAAAACTACACACCCACGTGTGCCATTATTGGCATTAATTGACAAAAGTTCGCCGCGCAAACCACGAAGTGAGTTTTTGCCACGAACGCACCAATACACTCCAATATATCCGAAAATCATGTTTTGGTGGTTTCTGAACTTTTCCATTCCAGTGAAAAACTTCGCACCCACGTGTGCCAATATATGCCAATATTGGCATTAATTGACAAAAGTTCGCCGCGCGAATCACGAAGTGAGTTCTTGCCACAAACGCATCCAATACACTCCAATATGTCCAAAAATCTTTTTTTTGTGGTTTTTGAACTTTTGCATTCCAGTGAAAAACTACACACCCACGTCTGCCATTATTGGCATTAATTGACGAAAGATCGCCGCGCGAATCACGAAGAGAGTTTTTGCCACAAGCGTACCCAATACACTCCAATATGTCCAAAAATCATGTTTTTGTGGTTTTTGAACTTTTGCATTCCGGTGAAAAACATCGCACCCACGTGTGCCAATATATGCCAATATTGGTATTAATTGACAAAAGTTCGCCGTGCTAATTACGAAGTGAGTTCTTGCCACAAACGCACCCAATACACTCCAATATGTCCAAAAATCACGTTTTCGTGGTTTTTGAACTTTTGCATTCCGGTGAAAAACTTCGCACCCACGTGTGCCAATATATGCCAATATTGCATTAATTGACAACAGTTCGCCGCGCGAATCACGAAGTGAGTTTCTGCCACGAACGCACCCAATACACTCCAATATGTCCAACAATGATGTTTTGGTGGTTTTTGAACTTTTGCATTCAGGTGAAAAACTTCGCACCCACGTGTGCCAATATTGGCATTAATTGCCAATATGTCCGCGCGAATCACGAAGTGATTTTTTGCCACGAACGCACCCAATACACTCCAATATGTCCAAAAATCATGTTTTGCTGGTTTTTGAACTTTTGCATTCCGGAGAAAAACTTCGCACTGACGTGTGCCAATATTGGCATTAATTGACAAAAGTTCGCCGCGCGAATCACGAAGTGAGTTTGTGCCTCGAACGCACCCAATACACACCAATATGTCCAAAAATCATGTTTTTGTTGTTTTTGAACTTTTACATTCCAGTGAAAAACTTCCACCCGCGTGTGCCAATATATGCCAATATTGGCATTAATTGACAAAAGTTCGCCGCACGAATCGCGAAGTGATTTTTTGCCACGAACGCACCCAATACACTCCAATATGTCCGAAAATTATGTTTGGTGGTTTTTGAACTTTTGCATTCCGGTGAAAAACTTCACACCCACGTGTGCCAAGATATGTCAATATTGGCATTAATTGACAAAAGTTCGCCGCACGAATCACGAAGTAAGTTTTTGCCACGAACGCACCCAATACACTCCAATATGTCCAAAAATCATGTTTTGGTGGTTTTTGAACTTTTGCATTCCGATGAAAAACTTCACACCCACGTGTGCCAATATTGGCATTAATTGACAAAAGTTCGCCGCGCGAATCACGAAGTGATTTTTTGCCACGAACGCACCCAATACACTCCAATATGTCCAAAAATCATGTTTTGGTGGTTTTTGAACTTTTGCATTCCGGTGAAAAACTTCGCACCCACGTGTGCCAATATATGCCAATATTGGCATTAATTGACAAAAGTTCGCCGCACGAATCGCGAAGTGATTTTTTGCCACGAACGCACCCAATACACTCCAATATGTCCGAAAATCATGTTTGGGGGTTTTTGAACTTTTGCATTCCGGTGAAAAACTTCACAGCCACGTGTGCCAATATATCTCAATATTGGCATTAATTGACAAAAGTTCGCCGCACGAATCACGAAGTGAGTTTTTGCCACGAACGCACCCAATACACTCCAATATGTCCAAAAATCATGTTTTGGTGGTTTTTGAACTTTTGCATTCCGATGAAAAACTTCACACCCACGTGTGCCAATATTGGCATTAATTGACAAAAGTTCGCCGCGCGAATCACGAAGTGATTTTTTGCCACGAACGCACCCAACACACTCCAATATGTCCAAAAATCATGTTTTGGTGGTTTTTAAACTTTTGCATTCAGGTGAAAAACTTCGCACCCACGTGTGGCAATATATGCCAATATTGGCATTAATTGACAAAAGTTCGCCGCACGAATCGCGAAGTGATTTTTTGCCACGAACGCACCCAATACACTCCAATATGTCCGAAAATCATGTTTGGGGGTTTTTGAACTTTTGCATTCCGGTGAAAAACTTCACAGCCACGTGTGCCAATATATGTCAATATTGGCATTAATTGACAAAAGTTCGCCGCGCGAATCACGAAGTGAGTTTTTGCCACGAACTCACTCAATAAACTCCAATATGTCCGAAAATCATGTTTTGGTGGTTTTTGAACTTTTGCATTCCGGTGAAAAACTTCATAGTCACGTGTGCCAATATATGTCAATATTGGCATTAATTGACAAAAGTTCGCCGCGCGAATCACGAAGTGATTTTTTGCCACGAACGCACCCAATACACTCCAATATGTCCAAAAATCTTGTTTTGGTGGTTTTTGCTCTTTTGCATTCCGGTGAAAAACTTCACACCCACGTGTGACAACGATGCGAACCCGCTAGGGTTTGTGGCCCGATCTTTCGATGAGAGGTAAGGGATAACTCGATTGGATGAAGACGACGTTCACGGCCCGACTACAACCGTCCGAAGACGCTGTGCCTTAGCAACCGATACACCGTCTCCAATGGTCGCCGCGAACTTGTGGTGCGCGTCAACCCGACCACGAGGGCACTCGTCCTGCAAGCAATCGAAGAACAAGCAAGAACAAGTAGGACAAGCACTGAAATTGCTAGATAAAGATGAAAGTTTCACTATCAAACTCAATATGGTGGGGTTCCGATTACAGGCAGACGGGCGGTTTAGCCAACACGCGCGCTGCGAGCCGGTAGCAAGTAGCTATCTCTATCATCAAAACCCGAATGTTCTTGGCGGCGACTAGAGGTATAAGAAGAGGGGAAGAACGACCATAGGGTCGTGCTCCAACCCTAGGACGCGCCCCTAATGGGCCCAACTTGGATACACAGCCTATTGGACCAAAAGAGGTGACGCAGCACCATGGACAGAAAACAGTCGGGAGTAAAATGACAATTGCGGCCTCTCCAGAACAGATATGGACATGTGGCTGGATCCATTTGAAACTAGACTTGATAAGCTTTCCATGAAGTACTGGCACGCCCAAATCGGAGTTCGCTTGAAGTCGTGGCGGCCGTCAGAAGTTGGCGCTGCCCTGCAGTCCGAATCCACCCCGCGCGAATCCTCTTCCCTTTGGATCCTCTCCATCGTTCCTGAGTAAAACACGAGTGCACGCGTCTCCGGGGTATAAAGACGAGGAATATGAACTCAAGAAAGAACTCACCTGATAATTTAGTTGACGTGCACGAGCGCGGGTAATAGGACCATCATGCTGTACATGGGGGGACGTGGATGTATCGATGGTGTTGATGTCCTCATCATCCTCCCCTTCTTGCATTTGAGTCGTTCTCGACTCAAGCTCATCTTCTTCTCCCAAATGCGGCTTCAAATCTGCAACGTTAAATGTGGGACTAACCCCGAAATCTGCAGGCAAATCAAGCTTATATACATTCTCATTAATCTTTGCTAACACTTTAAATGGTCCATCAGCTCTAGGCATCAATTTAGACTTTCTCAAATCAGGAAATCGTTCTTTTCGCAAATGCAACCAAACCAAATCTCCAGGTTCAAAATTCAATTCCCTTCTACCTTTGTCACCAGCAAACTTATACTTAGCATTCATGCGCTCTATGTTTTCTTTAGTTGTCTCATGCAGTTTGAACATCAACTCAGCACGTTGCTTAGCATCAAAATTCAGTTTTTCAGAAGATGGTAAAGGCATCAAATCAATTGGAGCACGAGGCAACAAACCATACACAATCTGAAATGGGCACATTTTTGTAGTAGAATACAAGGAACGATTATAAGAAAATTCAATATGAGGCATGCATTCTTCCCACATCTTGATATTTTTCTTCAAAACAGCCCTAAGAATAGTAGACAAGGTTCTATTCACCACTTCAGTTTGTCCATCAGTTTGGGGATGACAAGTAGTAGAAAACAAAAGTTTAGTCCCCAATTTAGCCCACAAAGTTCTCCAAAAATGGCTAAGAAATTTTGTGTCACGATCAGAAACAATTGTGTTAGGCACACCATGCAAGCGAACAATTTCTCGAAAGAACAAATCAGCGATATGAGAAGCATCATCAGTTTTTGCCACGAACACACCCAATACACCCCAATATGTCCAAAAATCATGTTTTTGTTGTTGTTGAACTTTTACATTCCGGTGAAAAACTTCCACCCACGTGTGCCAATATATGCCAATATTGGCATTAATTGACAAAAGTTCGCCACGCGAATCACGATATGATTTTTTGCCACAAACGCACCCAATACACTCCAATATGTCCAAAAATCATCTTTTGGTGGTTTTTGAACTTTTGCATTTTGGTGAAAAACATCGCACCCACGTGTGCCAATATATGCCAACATTGGCATTAATAGACAAAAGTTCGCCGCGCGAATCTCGAAGTGAGTTTTTGCCCCGAACGCACCCAATACACTCCAATATGTCCAAAAATCATGTTTTTGTTGTTTTTGAACCTTTACATTCCAGTGAAAAACTTCCACCCACGTGTGCCAATATATGCCAATATTGGCATTAATTGACAAAACTTCGCCGCACGAATCACGAAGTGATTTTTTGCCACGAACACACCCAATACACTCCAATATGTCCGAAAATCATGTTTTGGTGGTTTTTGAACTTTTGCATTCCGGTGAAAAACTTCGCACTCACGTGTGCCAATATTGGCATTAATCGACAAAAGTTCGCCGTGCGAATCACGAAGTGAGTTTTTGCCACGAACAGACCCAATACACTCCAATATTGGAATTAATTGACAAAAGTTCGCCGCGCGAATCACGAAGTGATTTTTTGCCACGAACGCACCCAATACACTTCAATATGTCCAAAAATCATGTTTTGGTGGTTTTTAAACTTTTGCATTCAGGTGAAAAACTTCGCACCCACGTGTGCCAATATATGCCAATATTGGCATTAATTGACAAAAGTTCGCCGCACGAATCGCGAAGTGATTTTTTGCCACGAACGCACCCAATACACTCCAATATGTCCGAAAATCATGTTTTGGTGGTTTTTTAACTTTTGCATTCCGGTGAAAACTTCACACCCACGTGTTCCAATATGTGCCAATATTGGCATTAATTGACAAAAGTTCGCCGCGCGAATCACGAAGTGTGTTTTTGCCACGAACGCACCCAATACACACCAATATGTCCAAAAATCATGTTTTTGTGGTTTTTGAACTTTTGCATTCCGGTGAAAAACTTCACACCCACGTGTGCCAATATGTGCCAATATTGGCATTAATTGACAAAAATTCGCCGCGCGAATCACGTAGTGTGTTTTTGCCACGAACGCACCCAATACACTCCAATATGTCCAAAAATCATGTTTTGGTGGTTTTTGAACTTTTGCATTCCGGTGAAAAACTTCACACCCACATGTGCCAATATGTGCCAATATTGGCATTAATTGACAAAAGCTCGCCGCACGAATCACGAAGTGATTTTTTGCCACGAACGCACCCAATATACTCCAATATGTCCGAATATCATTTTTTGGTGGTTTTTGAACTTTTGCATTCCGGTGAAAAACTTCACACCCACGTGTGCCAATATTGGCATTAATTGACAAAAGTTCGCCGCACGATTCACGAAGTGAGTTTTTGCCACGAACGCACCCAATATACCCCAATATGTCCGAATATCATTTTTTGGTGGTTTTTGAACTTTTGCATTCCGGTGAAAAACTTCACACCCACGTGTGCCAATATATGTCAATATTGGCATTAATTGACAAAAGTTCGCCGCGCGAATCACGAAGTGATTTTTTGCCACGAACGCACCCAATACACTCCAATATGTCCAAAAATCATGTTTTGGTGGTTTTTGAACTTTTGCATTCAGGTGAAAAACTTCGCACCCACATGTGCCAATATATGCCAATATTGGCATTAATTGACAAAAGTTCGCCGCACGAATCACGAAGTGTGTTTTTGCCACGAACGAACCCAATACACTCCAATATGTCCAACAATCATGTTTTTGTTGTTTTTGAACTTTTGCATTGCGGTGAAAAACTTTGCACGCACGTGTGCCAATATTGGCATTAATTGACAAAAGTTCGCCGGGCGAATCACGAAGTGAGTTTTTGCCACGAACGCACCCAATACACTCTAATATGTCCAGAAATCATGTTTTTGTGGTTTTTGAACTTTTGCATTCCGGTGAAAATCTTCACACCCACGTGTGCCAATATTGGCATTAATTGACAAAACTTCGCCGCGCGAATCACGAAGTGAGTTTTTGCCACGAACGCACCGCATACACTCCAATATGTCCAAAAATTATGTTTTGGGGGTTTTTGAACTTTTGCATTCTGGTGAAAAACTTCTACCCACGTGTGCCAATATATGCCAATATTGGCATTAATTGACAAAAGTTCGCAACACGAATCACGATGTGATTTTTTGCCACAAACGCACCCAATACACTCCAATATGTCCAGAAATCATGTTTTGGTGGTTTTTGAACTTTTGCATTCCGGTGAAAAACTTCACACCCACGTCTGCCAATATATGCCAATATTGGCATTGATTGACAAAAGTTCGCCGCGCGAATAACGAAGTGATTTTTTGCCACGAACGCACCCAATACACTCCAATATGTCCAAAAATCATGTTTTGGTGGTTTTTGAACTTTTGCATTCAGGTGAAAAACTTCGCACCCACGTGTGCCAATATATGCCAATATTGGCATTAATTGACAAAAGTTCGCCGCACGAATCGCGAAGTGTGTTTTTGCCACGAACGAACCCAATACACTCCAATATGTCCAACAATCATGTTTTTGTTGTTTTTGAACTTTTGCATTGCGGTGAAAAACTTTGCACGCACGTGTGCCAATATTGGCATTAATTGACAAAAGTTCGCCGGGCGAATCACGAAGTGAGTTTTTGCCACGAACGCACCCAATACACTCTAATATGTCCAGAAATCATGTTTTTGTGGTTTTTGAACTTTTGCATTCCGGTGAAAAACTTCACACCCACGTGTGCCAATATTGGCATTAATTGACAAAACTTCGCCGCGCGAATCACGAAGTGAGTTTTTGCCACGAACGCACCGCATACACTCCAATATGTCCAAAAATTATGTTTTGGGGGTTTTTGAACTTTTGCATTCTGGTGAAAAACTTCCACCCACGTGTGCCAATATATGCCAATATTGGCATTAATTGACAAAAGTTCGCCGCGCGAATCACGAAGTGAGTTTTTGCCACGAACGCACCCAATACACTCCAATATGTCCAAAAATCAGGTTTTTGTCGTTTTTGAACTTTTGCATTCCGGCGAAAAACTTCACACTCACGTGTGCCAATATTGGCATTAATTGACAAAAGTTCGCTGTGCGATTCACGAAGTGAGTTTTTGCCACGAACGCACCCAATACACTCCAATATGTCCAGAAATCATGTTTTTGTGGTTTTTGAACTTTTGCATTCCGGTGAAAAACTTCACACCCACGTGTGCCAATATATGCCAATATTGGCATTAATTGACAAAAGTTCGCCGCACGAATCACGAAGTGATTTTTTGCCACGAACGCACCCAATACAGTCCAATATGTCCGAAAATCATGTTTTGGTGCTTTTTGAACTTTTGCATTCCGGTGAAAAACTTCACACCCACGTGTGCCAATATTGGCATTAATTGACAAAAGTTCGCCGCACGATTCACGAATTGAGTATTTGCCACGAACGCACCCAATAAACTCCAATATGTCCGAAAATCATGTCTTGGTGGTTTTTGAACTTTTGCATTCCGGTGAAAAACTTCACACCCACGTGTGCCAATATGTGCCAATATTGGCATTAATTGACAAAAGCTCGCCGCACGAATCACGAAGTGATTTTTTGCCACGAACGCACCCAATATACTCCAATATGTCCGAATATCATTTTTTGGTGGTTTTTGAACTTTTGCATTCCGGTGAAAAACTTCACACCCACGTGTGCCAATATTGGCATTAATTGACAAAAGTTCGCCGCACGATTCACGAAGTGAGTTTTTGCCACGAACGCACCCAATATACTCCAATATGTCCGAATATCATTTTTTGGTGGTTTTTGAACTTTTGCATTCCGGTGAAAAACTTCACACCCACGTGTGCCAATATATGTCAATATTGGCATTAATTGACAAAAGTTCGCCGCGCGAATCATTAAGTGAGTTTTTGCCACGAACGCACCCAATACACTCCAATATGTCCAGAAATCATGTTTTGGTGGTTTTTGAACTTTTGCATTCCGGTGAAAAACTTCACACCCACGTGTGCCAATATATGCCAATATTGGCATTAATTGACAAAAGTTCGCCGCACGAATCACAAAGTGATTTTTTGCCACGAACGCACCCAATACTGATGAACCCTGAGTTCCTCTCGACACTCATGGCTGTTGTTGGCCCGATCTTTTGGTGAGTTGTGATAACTACGATTTGGGAGAAACGTTGACGATCCGACTACAACCGTACGAGACGTTGTGTTGCGCTTTAGCGATCGATACACCTCTCCGTTGGTTGTTGATCTTGCCGGTGCAGATCAACCCTATTACTGCAAGCAAATCGAAGAAACAAGCAAGAACAAGATAAAAGCAATCTGATATTGCAAATAGGAATTTAATACAAATGATAAGTTGGGGTTCCGAAGAACAAGCAGACGGACGGTCTAGCCGACACGCGCGCTGCCAGCAAGTAGCAATGGCTAAACTTCAATCTATCAAAACCCAAGAAACCCTGAAGGGGTACCTAGCTATATAAATAGGGGTGGGAGGACGACCTAGGGGTGCCTAGGGTCGTGCTCCACCTGGCTGGGGCGTACCCCACATGGGCCCCACCTAGGCCGGGATCCCAAATGAAGTTTCAAGCCCATAGGCCCATTATAGGTGACGCAGCACCTTGTGCGTGTGATTCTGACCACACGAGATGGAATTCGGCGATGAGGCTGGATCCGTTGGAAAGAGGGCTCTGAAAGCTTTCCATCAAGTACTCACGGGCCGAAAATGGAGGTCGTATGCAGATTCGGCAGCCGTTTGAAGTCAGCAGTGTAGCAGGTGGCCGAATCGGATTCCGGCACTTGGAGGACTCGAACTTGATATCTTGTGTTCATCCATGATGTGAGCAACGGATGTATCCGTAGTAGCCATGGTCACATCATCCTCCCCTTTTTCACGGAAAACCGTCCTCGGTTTTTCCATATGGTGTTCTTCACATAGTCCATTCAAATTAACCTGTTTCATCCAATCAAAACTAGAGAAACTCGAAGTAGTGTGATTAGCAATAACATGTTTCTCTAAATCCGAACAAATGAAAACTCTATGCACCAAATATATTCCCCTATCATTATATTTGCCAAAGATATGAAAAATAGCATTAGTTGGACATGGCAAATCAGACTTAGCAAATAATTTCTCCTTCAAATTATCGAGCTCACAAAAATCATCAAACTGAACATAGCCCAAAGTATTTAAAGAAGATAGCAATTTACGTTCCTCAACTTCATTAGCAATGTGAACAGCATGCTTAAAATCAGCACATAAAGAAACACTAGAAATAGCATGTTCATTCACTAGTTGTGGCATGGATATAAGTGAAGCATTATCACACAACTCTTCTTTATCACAAGGAATAGCGAGTAAATCAACTTGTGACAAAGGAATTCCAGCATTTGATTCCACTAACGGTTGCTCTACTTTAGTATGAAAAGTGGACAAATTTACTTCGTTAACAACGCACTCACCATGATTAATTTCAGTACCATTTACTTTACCTTTGATGTCCTCTTCAGATGATGGAGGTGCCTCGACTTTGAGTGTGAACAATGGGATTGGCGGCTCTTTCATGTCTCTCTCCTCTATTTTACTTTCAGCATTGCAAGCAAGTTGTAACAAATGAGAAAGAGATGTATATCTTTGACAATCAAGCATGTCCTGAAATTCTTTGTTTAGCCCACGTAAAAACCTCAATTCTTTAGCTTCTTCGCATTCATCTAAACCATAACGTAATAAACAAGCTTGCATATCATGATAGTATGAAGTAACAGTTCTTGTATCTTGTTTTAAACATTGCAGTTTGTTGAACAAAATGTCAGCATAATACATGGGAACATAAACATCTCTGAAATATCGTTTCAGGTCTTTCCAAGATTGTGGTATTTTGTTATGCCTACAAAGATGTTTCCAATCATTAGAAGCATGTTTAATTAAAACACTAGAAGCACACATAACCTTTTGTTTCTCAGACAAGACATGCTTTATAAATTCTCTATCAACCGCTAGCTCCCAATTAATGTAAGCATGAGGATCATAATTTCCCTCGAAATAAGGTAGTGCAGATTTGATATTACATAGAACATTGTCACTTACCTTATAATGGTCGTGTTGATCACTCCTCATGTCTCGACGAAGATGTCGATGTTGAGCACAGTTCTCCTCAATTATCTTGCGTATCGCTGCCATTGTTAGTAGAAAACAAGAAACATACACAAAAATATGCGCGTTCCTATTAACTACTAGGTAGTGGTAGCTGAAATTTCACACACACTCAAGCTTTTCACCAAGCTCTTACAAGTTCTTACCAAAGCAAGCGGAATGGTGACGTACACCGACTCAACCAAGCACCCCAATGGAGGTTGGATGTATCGATGCCTTGGCAAACACTTGCTGTACGGCTGCAATTAAATCTGTGGAGCTCTGGGTAGGCTTAAATATGTAACAAAGGAATAGCAAATGCCAAATCAGAGAACGCAAAGTTGAATAATTGTTCAAAGTCAAGTACCGTGCTGGTCCTAGGCTAGAACGTACTAGAGACGCGAGCCTAGACACAAACGGTACCACAAAATAGCACCAGAAACAACTCAAGCACACTCTGATGTATGAAAGCAAACTCAAAGATACAACTAATTTTTCCTTTTGCTTCTTTCTTTCCTTTTCTTTCTTTTCTATTTTCTTTTCTTTTTCTTTTCTCTTTTCTTTTCTTGGTGCGGCTTTTCTTCTCTTTTTTTTATGCACCTTTCTGCCTTTTTTTTCATTCTTTTTTTTTTTGATTATTTTTTTACCAAAAACAGACTCAAGGACCTCAATGTAAGATCATAGGGACTCAAATGTAAATATGAAAATTACAGGGACTCAACTGTAAAGTCCACACCAAAATTAAAAATTATAAAAAATGGAATGCTGAATTTATGCCGGTTCCGTTTTTCCAAATAGATCTCGAAATCGACACCAAACGAAATTTCACCAAGGTGTTTGACACAACTTGGAACTAAGATAACGTGATTTGGAGAGGGAGGAGGGAGTCGGACTGTCACGGTGGTGGTGGGTACGGTAGGTAGGAGGGTTCGGCCTGGCCCTCCACAAGTGGAAACCAAATCCAATCAAAAAAAAAACTTTCCTTTTCTTTTCTTTCCTTTTTTTTTTCTTTCCTTCCACCCCACCGAATCCAAACTGATCTTCTATATTCCTCTATTCTTCCTCGCACACATGCACGGCACAGCCACCGAACAGAAGCTATGCAACTCAAGAACTCAAAAACTAACCGACAAAAACTTCTGAAAACTACGAAAATAGAATCGTGGCAGCGAACCGATTCCGTTTTCGTAGGTCCCGACGACAACAGAGACACGGAGGCGACGACGACTGTGGTATAAAACGTGACCAGAACTCGAAATTCTAAACGGACTAAACGCTAAGACCAGCAACACGACTCGACGATGCAACATAGATTCAACAAAGCAAAAACTGAAAAGAACAATGCAATGGCACAATATGGCTAGGTAAATGATACAATTTTTTTTTGTCTGGCTATTTTCTGGTTATAGGTAGAAGAAAACTCACCGAGAAACGAAAGCTCTGATACCACCTGATGAACCCTGAGTTCCTCTCGACACTCAAGGCTGTTGTTGGCCCGATCTTTCGGTGAGTTGTGATAACTACGATTTGGGAGAAACGTTGACGATCCGACTACAACCGTACGAGACGTTGTGTTGCGCCTTAGCGATCGATACACCTCTCCGTTGGTTGTTGATCTTGCCGGTGCAGATCAACCCTATTCCTGCAAGCAAATCGAAGAAACAAGCAAAAACAAGATAAAAGCAATCTGATATTGCAAATAGGAATTTAATACAAATGATAAGTTGGGGTTCCGAAGAACAAGCAGACGGACGGTCTAGCCGACACGCGCGCTGCCAGCAAGTAGCAATGGCTAAACTTCAATCTATTAAAACCCAAGAAACACTGAAGGGGTACCTAGCTATATAAATAGGGGTGGGAGGACGACCTAGGGGTGCCTAGGGTCGTGCTCCACCTGGCTGGGGCGTACCCCACATGGGCCCCACCTAGGCCGGGATCCCAAATGAAGTTTCAAGCCCATAGGCCCATTATAGGTGACGCAGCACATTGTGCGTCTGATTCTGACCACACGAGATGGAATTCGGCGATGAGGCTGGATCCGTTGGAAAGAGGGCTCTGAAAGCTTTCCATCAAGTACTCACGGGCCGAAAATGGAGGTCGTATGCAGATTCGGCAGCCGTTTGAAGTCAGCAGTGTAGCAGGTGGCCGAATCGGATTCCGGCACTTGGAGGACTCGAACTTGATATCTTGTTGTTCATCCATGATGTGAGCAACGGATGTATCCGTAGTAGCCATGGTCACATCAAATACACTCCAATATGTCCGAAAATCATGTTTTGGTGGTTTTTAAACTTTTGCATTCCGGTGAATAACTTCGCACTCACGTGTGCCAATATTGGCATTAATTTAGAAAAGTTCGCCGTGCGAATCACGAAGTGAGTTTTTTTGCCACGAACGCACCCAGTACACTCCAATATGTCCAAAAATCATGTTTTTGTGGTTTTTGAATTTTTGCATTCCGGTGAAAAACGTCACACCCACGTGTGCCAATATTGGCATTAATTGACAAAAGTTCGCGCGCGAGTCACGAAGTGAGTTTTTGCCACGAACGCGCAAAATACACTCCAGTATGTCCAAAAATCATGTTTTGGTAGTTTTTGAACTTTTGCATTCCGGTGAAAAACTTCGCACCCACGTGTGCCACTATTGGCACTAATTGACAAAAATTCACCGCGCGAATCACGTAGTGAGTTTTTGCCACGAACACACTCAATACACTCCAATATGTCCAAAAATCATGTCTTGGTGGTTTTTGAACTTTTGCATTCCGGTGAAAAACTTCACACCCACGTGTGCCAATATGTGCCAATATTGGCATTAATTGACAAAAGCTCGCCGCACGAATCACGAAGTGATTTTTTGCCACGAACGCACCCAATATACTCCAATATGTCCGAATATCATTTTTTGGTGGTTTTTGAACTTTTGCATTCCGGTGAAAAACTTCACACCCACGTGTGCCAATATTGGCATTAATTGACAAAAGTTCGCCGCACGATTCACGAAGTGAGTTTTTGCCACGAACGCACCCAATATACTCCAATATGTCCGAATATCATTTTTTGGTGGTTTTTGAACTTTTGCATTCCGGTGAAAAACTTCACACCCACGTGTGCCAATATATGTCAATATTGGCATTAATTGACAAAAGTTCGCCGCGCGAATCACGAAGTGAGTTTTTGCCACGAACGCACCCAATACACTGCAATATGTCCAGAAATCATGTTTTGGTGGTTTATTAACTTTTGCATTCCGGTGAAAAACATCGCACCCATGTGTGCCAATATATGCCAATATTGGCATTAATTGATAAAAGTTCGCCGCACGAATCACAAAGTGATTTTTTGCCACGAACGCACCCAATACTGATGAACCCTGAGTTCCTCTCGACACTCATGGCTGTTGTTGGCCCGATCTTTTCGTGAGTTGTGATAACTACGATTTGGGAGAAACGTTGACGATCCGACTACAACCGTACGAGACGTTGTGTTGCGCTTTAGCGATCGATACACCTCTCCGTTGGTTGTTGATCTTGCCGGTGCAGATCAACCCTATTACTGCAAGCAAATCGAAGAAACAAGCAAGAACAAGATAAAAGCAATCTGATATTGCAAATAGGAATTTAATACAAATGATAAGTTGGGGTTCCGAAGAACAAGCAGACGGACGGTCTAGCCGACACGCGCGCTGCCAGCAAGTAGCAATGGCTAAACTTCAATCTATCAAAACCCAAGAAACCCTGAAGGGGTACCTAGCTATATAAATAGGGGTGGGAGGACGACCTAGGGGTGCCTAGGGTCGTGCTCCACCTGGCTGGGGCGTACCCCACATGGGCCCCACCTAGGCCGGGATCCCAAATGAAGTTTCAAGCCCATAGGCCCATTATAGGTGACGCAGCACCTTGTGCGTGTGATTCTGACCACACGAGATGGAATTCGGAGATGAGGCTGGATCCGTTGGAAAGAGGGCTCTGAAAGCTTTCCATCTAGTACTCACGGGCCGAAAATGGAGGTCGTATGCAGATTCGGCAGCCGTTTGAAGTCAGCAGTGTAGCAGGTGGCCGAATCGGATTCCGGCACTTGGAGGACTCGAACTTGATATCTTGTTGTTCATCCATGATGTGAGCAACGGATGTATCCGTAGTAGCCATGGTCACATCAAATACACTCCAATATGTCCGAAAATCATGTTTTGGTGGTTTTTAAACTTTTGCATTCCGGTGAATAACTTCGCACTCACGTGTGCCAATATTGGCATTAATTTAGAAAAGTTCGCCGTGCGAATCACGAAGTGAGTTTTTTTGCCACGAACGCACCCAGTACACTCCAATATGTCCAAAAATCATGTTTTTGTGGTTTTTGAATTTTTGCATTCCGGTGAAAAACGTCACACCCACGTGTGCCAATATTGGCATTAATTGACAAAAGTTCGCGCGCGAGTCACGAAGTGAGTTTTTGCCACGAACGCGCAAAATACACTCCAGTATGTCCAAAAATCATGTTTTGGTAGTTTTTGAACTTTTGCATTCCGGTGAAAAACTTCGCACCCACGTGTGCCACTATTGGCACTAATTGACAAAAATTCACCGCGCGAATCACGTAGTGAGTTTTTGCCACGAACACACTCAATACACTCCAATATGTCCAAAAATCATGTCTTGGTGGTTTTTGAACTTTTGCATTCCGGTGAAAAACTTCACACCCACGTGTGCCAATATGTGCCAATATTGGCATTAATTGACAAAAGCTCGCCGCACGAATCACGAAGTGATTTTTTGCCACGAACGCACCCAATATACTCCAATATGTCCGAATATCATTTTTTGGTGGTTTTTGAACTTTTGCATTCCGGTGAAAAACTTCACACCCACGTGTGCCAATATTGGCATTAATTGACAAAAGTTCGCCGCACGATTCACGAAGTGAGTTTTTGCCACGAACGCACCCAATATACTCCAATATGTCCGAATATCATTTTTTGGTGGTTTTTGAACTTTTGCATTCCGGTGAAAAACTTCACACCCACGTGTGCCAATATATGTCAATATTGGCATTAATTGACAAAAGTTCGCCGCGCGAATCACGAAGTGAGTTTTTGCCACGAACGCACCCAATACACTGCAATATGTCCAGAAATCATGTTTTGGTGGTTTATTAACTTTTGCATTCCGGTGAAAAACATCGCACCCATGTGTGCCAATATATGCCAATATTGGCATTAATTGATAAAAGTTCGCCGCACGAATCACAAAGTGATTTTTTGCCACGAACGCACCCAATACTGATGAACCCTGAGTTCCTCTCGACACTCATGGCTGTTGTTGGCCCGATCTTTTCGTGAGTTGTGATAACTACGATTTGGGAGAAACGTTGACGATCCGACTACAACCGTACGAGACGTTGTGTTGCGCTTTAGCGATCGATACACCTCTCCGTTGGTTGTTGATCTTGCCGGTGCAGATCAACCCTATTACTGCAAGCAAATCGAAGAAACAAGCAAGAACAAGATAAAAGCAATCTGATATTGCAAATAGGAATTTAATACAAATGATAAGTTGGGGTTCCGAAGAACAAGCAGACGGACGGTCTAGCCGACACGCGCGCTGCCAGCAAGTAGCAATGGCTAAACTTCAATCTATCAAAACCCAAGAAACCCTGAAGGGGTACCTAGCTATATAAATAGGGGTGGGAGGACGACCTAGGGGTGCCTAGGGTCGTGCTCCACCTGGCTGGGGCGTACCCCACATGGGCCCCACCTAGGCCGGGATCCCAAATGAAGTTTCAAGCCCATAGGCCCATTATAGGTGACGCAGCACCTTGTGCGTGTGATTCTGACCACACGAGATGGAATTCGGAGATGAGGCTGGATCCGTTGGAAAGAGGGCTCTGAAAGCTTTCCATCTAGTACTCACGGGCCGAAAATGGAGGTCGTATGCAGATTCGGCAGCCGTTTGAAGTCAGCAGTGTAGCAGGTGGCCGAATCGGATTCCGGCACTTGGAGGACTCGAACTTGATATCTTGTTGTTCATCCATGATGTGAGCAACGGATGTATCCGTAGTAGCCATGGTCACATCAAATACACTCCAATATGTCCGAAAATCATGTTTTGGTGGTTTTTGAACTTTTGCATTCCGGTGAATAACTTCGCACTCACGTGTGCCAATATTGGCATTAATTGAGAAAAGTTCGCCGTGCGAATCACGAAGTGAGTTTTTTTGCCACGAACGCACCCAGTACACTCCAATATGTCCAAAAATCATGTTTTTGTGGTTTTTGAATTTTTGCATTCCGGTGAAAAACGTCACACCCACGTGTGCCAATATTGGCATTAATTGACAAAAGTTCGCCGCGCGATTCACGAAGTGAATTTTTGCCACGGACGCACCCCATACACTCCAATATGTCCAAAAATTATGTTTTGGGGGCTTTTGAACTTTTGCATTCCGGTGAAAAACTTCCACCCACGTGTGCCAATATATGCCAATATTGGCATTAATTGACAAAAGTTCGCAACGCGAATCACGATGTGATTTTTTGCCACAAACGCACCCAATACACTCCAATATGTCCAGAAATCATGTTTTGGTGGTTTTTGAACTTTTGCATTCCGGTGAAAAACTTCACACCCACGTGTGCCAATATAAGACAATATTGGCATTAATTGACAAAAGTTCGCCGCACGAATAACGAAGTGATTTTTTGCCACGAACGCACCCAATACACTCCAATATGTCCGAAAATCTTGTTTTGGTGGTTTTTGAACTTTTGCATTCCGGTGAAAAACGTCACACCCACGTGTGCCAATATTGGCATTAATTGACAAAAGTTCGCCGTGCGAATCACGAAGTGAGTTTTTGCCACGAACGTACCTAATACACTCCAATATGTCTAGAAATCATGTTTTGGTGGTTTTTGAACTTTTGCATTCCGGTGAAAAACTTCGCACCCACGTGTGCCAATATATGCCAATATTGGCATTAATTGACAAAAGTTCGCCGCACGAATCACGAAGTGAGTTTTTGCCACGAACGCACCCAATACACTCCAATATGTCTTAAAATCATGTTTTGGTGGTTTTTGAACTTTTGCATTCCGATGAAAAACTTCACACCCACGGGTGCCAATATATGTCAATATTGGCATTAATTGACAAAACTTCGCTGCGCGAATCACGAAGTGAGTTTTTGCCACGAACGTACCCAATACACTCCAATATGTCCAAAAATCATGTTTTGGTGCTTTTTGAACTTTTTCATTCCGGTCGAAAACATCGCACCCATGTGTGCCAATATTGGCATCAATTAACAAAAGTTCACCGCGCAAATCACGAAGTGATTTTTTGCCACGAACGCACCCAATACACTCCAATATGTCAAAAAATCATGTTTCGGTGCTTTTTGAACTTTTGCAATCCGGTGAAAAACATCGCATCCACGTGTGCCAATATATGCCAATATTGGCATTAATTGATAAAAGTTCGCCGCGCGAATCACGAAGTGAGTTTTTGCCACGAACGCACCCAATACACTCCAATATGTCCAAAAATCTTGTTTTGGTGCTTTTTCAACTTTTTCATTCTGGTCAAAAGCATCGCACCTACGTGGGCCAATATATGCCAATATTGGCATTAATTGACAAAAGATCGCAGCGCGAATCACCAAGTGTTTTTTTTTTGCCACGAACGGACCCAATGCACTCCAACATGTTCAAAAATCATGTTTTGGTGCTTTTTGAACTTTTTCTTTCCTGTCAAAAACATCGCACCCACGTGTGACAATATATGCCAATATTGGCATTAATTGACAATAGTTCACCGCGCGAATCACGAAGTGAGTTTTTGCCACGAACGGACCCAATACACTCCAATATGTCCGAAAATCATGTTTTTGTGGTTTTTGAACTTTTGCATTCCGGTGAAAAACTTCACACCCACGTGTGCCAATATTGGCATTAATTTACAAAAGTTCGCCGCGCTATTCACGAAGTGAGTTTTTGCCACGAACGCACCCCATACACTCCAATATGTCCAAAAATTATGTTTTGGGGGTTTTTGAACTTTTGCATTCCGGTGAAAAACTTCCACCCACGTGTGCCAATATATGCCAATATTGGCATTAATTGACAAAAGTTCGCAACGCGAATCACGATGTGATTTTTTGCCACAAACGCACCCAATACACTCCAATATGTCCAGAAATCTTGTTTTGGTGCTTTTTGAACTTTTTCTTTCCTGTCAAAAACATCGCACCCACGTGTGACAATATATGCCAATATTGGCATTAATTGACAATAGTTCACCGCGCGAATCACGAAGTCACTTTTTGCCACGAACGCACGCAATACACACCAATATTTCCAAAAATCATGTTTTGCTTCTTTTTGAACTTTTTCATTCCCGTCAAAAACATCGCACCCATGTGTGCCAATATACACCAATATTAGCATTAATTGACAAAAGTTCGCCGCATGAATCACGCAGTGATTTTTTGCGATGAACGCACCCAATGCACTCCAATATGTTCAAAAATCATGTTTTTTTGCCAATATTGCATTAATTGACAAAAGATCGCAGCGCGAATCACTAAGTGATTTTTTTGCCACGAACGCACCTAATACACTCCAATATGTCCAAAAATCATGTTTTGGTGCTTTTTGAACTTTTTCATTCCCGTGAAAAACATATCACCCACGTGTGCCAATATATCCCAATATTGGCATTAATTAACAACAGTTCACCGAGCGAATCACGAAGTGTTTTTCTTGCCACGGACGCACCCAATACACTCCAATATGTCAAAAACTCATGTTTCGGTGCTTTTTGAACTTTTGCAATCCGGTGAAAAACATCGCATCCACGTGTGCCAATATATGCCAATATTGGCATTAATTGATAAAAGTTCGCCGCGCGAATCACGAAGTGAGTTTTTGCCACGAACGCACCCAATACACTCCAATATGTCCGAAAATCATGTTTTGGTGGTTTTTGAACTTTTGCATTCCGGTGAAAAACTTCACACCCACGTGTGCCAATATTGGCATTAATTTACAAAAGTTCGCCGCGCTATTCACGAAGTGAGTTTTTGCCACGAACGCACCCCATACACTACAATATGTCCAAAAATTATGTTTTGGGGGTTTTTGAACTTTTGCATTCCGGTGAAAAACTTCCACCCACGTGTGCCAATATATGCCAATATTGGCATTAATTGACAAAAGTTCGCAACGCGAATCACGATGTGATTTTTTGCCACAAACGCACCCAATACACTCCAATATGTCCAGAAATCATGTTTTGGTGCTTTTTGAACTTTTTCTTTCCTGTCAAAAACATCGCACCCACGTGTGACAATATATGCCAATATTGGCATTAATTGACAATAGTTCACCGCGCGAATCACGAAGTCACTTTTTGCCACGAACGCACGCAATACACACCAATATTTCCAAAAATCATGTTTTGCTTCTTTTTGAACTTTTTCATTCCCGTCAAAAACATCGCACCCATGTGTGCCAATATACACCAATATTGGCATTAATTGACAAAAGTTCGCCGCATGAATCACGCAGTGATTTTTTGCGATGAACGCACCCAATGCACTCCAATATGTTCAAAAATCAAGTTTTTTTTCCCAATATTGCATTAATTGACAAAAGATCGCAGCGCGAATCACTAAGTGATTTTTTTGCCACGAACGCACCTAATACACTCCAATATGTCCAAAAATCATGTTTTGGTGCTTTTTGAACTTTTTCATTCCCGTGAAAAACATATCACCCACGTGTGCCAATATATCCCAATATTGGCATTAATTAACAACAGTTCACCGAGCGAATCACGAAGTGTTTTTCTTGCCACGGACGCACCCAATACACTCCAATATGTCCAAAAATCTTTGTTGATGCTTTTTCAACTTTTTCATTCTGGTCAAAAGCATCGCAACTACGTGGGCCAATATATGCCAATATTGGCATTAATTGACAAAAGATCGCAGCGCGAATCGCCAAGTGTTTTTTTTTTGCCACGAACGGACCCAATGCACTCCAACATGTTCAAAAATCATGTTTTGGTGTTTTTTGAACTTTTTCTTTCCTGTCAAAAACATCGCACCCACGTGTGACAATATATGCCAATATTGGCATTAATTGACAATAGTTCACCGCGCGAATCACGAAGTCACTTTTTGCCACGAACGCACGCAATACACACCAATATTTCCAAAAATCATGTTTTGCTTCGTTTTGAACTTTTTCATTCCCGTCAAAAACATCGCACCCATGTGTGCCAATATACACCAATATTGGCATTAATTGACAAAAGTTCGCCGCATGAATCACGCAGTGATTTTTTGCGATGAACGCACCCAATGCTCTCCAATATGTTCAAATATCATGTTTTTTTGCCAATATTGCATTAATTGACAAAAGATCGCAGCGTGAATCACTAAGTGATTTGTTTGCCTCGAACGCACCCAATACACTCCAATATGTCCAAAAATCATGTTTTGGTGCTTTTTGAACTTTTTCATTCCCGTGAAAAACATATCACCCTCGTGTGCCAATATATCCCAATATTGGCATTAATTAACAACACTTCGCCGAGCGAATCACGAAGTGTTTTTCTTGCCACAGACGCACCCAATACACTCCAATATGTCCAAAAATCTTGTTTTGGTGCTTTTTCAACTTTTTCATTCTGGTCAAAAGCATCGCAACTACGTGGGCCAATATATGCCAATATTGGCATTAATTGACAAAAGAACGCAGCGCGAATGACCAAGTGTTTTTTGTTTTTTTTGCCACGAACGGACCCAATGCACTCCAACAGGTTCAAAAATCATGTTTTGGTGCTTTTTGAACTTTTTCTTTCCTGTCAAAAACATCGCACCCACGTGTGACAATATATGCCAATATTGGCATTAATTGACAATAGTTCACCGCGCGAATCACGAAGTCACATTTTGCCACGAACGCACGCAATACACACCAATATTTCCAAAAATCATGTTTTGCTTCTTTTTGAACTTTTTCATTCCGGTCAAAAACATCGCACCCATGTGTGCCAATATACACCAATATTGGCATTAATTGACAAAAGTTCGCCGCACGAATCACGCAGTGATTTTTTGCGATGAACGCACCCAATGCACTCCAATATGTTCAAAAATCATGTTTTTTTGCCAATATTGCATTAACTGACAAAAGATCGCAGCACGAATCACTAAGTGATTTTTTTGCCACGAACGCACCCAATACACTCCAATATGTCCAAAAATCATGTTTTGGTGCTTTTTGAACTTTTTCATTCCGGTCGAAAACATCGCACCCATGTGTGCCAATATTGGCATCAATTAACAAAAGTTCACCGCGCGAATCACGAAGTGATTTTTTGCCACGAACGCACCCAATACACTCCAATATGTCAAAAAATCATGTTTCGGTGCTTTTTGAACTTTTGCAATCCGGTGAAAAACATCGCATCCACGTGTGCCAATATATGCCAATATTGGCATTAATTGATAAAAGTTCGCCGCGCGAATCACGAAGTGAGTTTTTGCCACGAACGCACCCAATACACTCCAATATGTCCAAAAATCATGTCTTGGTGCTTTTTGAACTTTTTCATTCCGGTCGAAAACATCGCACCCATGTGTGCCAATATTGGCATCAATTAACAAGAGTTCACCGCGCGAATCACGAAGTGATTTTTTGCCACGAACGCACCCAATACACTCCAATATGTCAAAAACTCATGTTTCGGTGCTTTTTGAACTTTTGCAATCCGGTGAAAAACATCGCATCCACGTGTGCCAATATATGCCAATATTGGCATTAATTGATAAAAGTTCGCCGCGCGAATCACGAAGTGAGTTTTTGCCACGAACGCACCCAATACACTCCAATATGTCCAAAAATCATGTTTTGGTGCTTTTTGAACTTTTTCATTCCGGTCGAAAACATCGCACCCATGTGTGCCAATATTGGCATCAATTAACAAAAGTTCACCGCGCGAATCACGAAGTGATTTTTTGCCACGAACGAACCCAATACACTCCAATATGTCAAAAAATCATGTTTCGGTGCTTTTTGAACTTTTGCAATCCGGTGAAAAACATCGCATCCACGTGTGCCAATATATGCCAATATTGGCATTAATTGATAAAAGTTCGCCGCGCGAATCACGAAGTGATTTTTTGCCACGAACACACCTAATACACTCCAATATGTCGAAAAATCATGTTTCGGTGCTTTTTGCACTTTTGCAATCCGGTGAAAAACATCGCATCCACGTGTGCCAATATATGCCAATATTGGCATTAATTGATAAAAGTTCGCCGCGCGAATCACGAAGTGAGTTTTTGCCATGAACGCACCCAATACACTCCAATATGTCCAAAAGTCATGTTTTGGTGCTTTTTGAACTTTTTCATTCCCGTGAAAAACATATCACCCACGTGCCAATATATCCCAATATTGGCATTAATTAACAACAGTTCGCCGAGCGAATCACGAAGTGTTTTTCTTGCCACGGACGCACCCAATACACTCCAATATGTCCAAAAATCTTGTTTTGGTGGTTTTTCAACTTTTTCACTCTGGTCAAAAGCATCGCAACTACGTGGGCCAATATATGCCAATATTGGCATTAATTGACAAAAGAACGCAGCGCGAATCACCAAGTGTTTTTTATTGCCACGAACAGACCCAATGCACTCCAACATGTTCAAAAATCATGTTTTGGTGCTTTTTGAACTTTTTCTTTCCTGTCAAAAACATCGCACCCACGTGTGCCAATATATGCCATTACAGGCATTAATTGACAAAAGTTCGCTGCGCGAATCACGTAATGATTTTTTGCCACCAGTGCACCCAATAAACTTCAATATGTCCAGAAATCATGTTTTGGTGGTTTTTGAACTTTTGCATTCCGGTCAAAAACTTCGCACCCACGTGCGGCAATATATGGCAATATTGGCATTAATTGACAAAATTTCGCCGCGCGAATCACGAAGTGAGTTTTTGCCCCGAACGCACCCAATACACTCCAATATGTCCAAAATCTTGTTTTGGTGCTTTTTGAACTTTTTCATTCTGGTCAAAAGCATCGCAACCACGTGGGCCAATATTTGCTATTAGTGGCATTAATTGACAAAAGATCGCAGCGCTAATCAGTAAGTGATTTTTTGCCACCAAAGCACCCAATACACTCCAATATATCCAAAAATCATGTTTTGGTGCTTTTTGAACTTTTTCATTCCGGTGAAAAACATAGCACCCACGTGTGCCAATATATGCCAATATTGGCATTAATTGACAAAAGTTCGCCGCACGAATCACGAAGTGTGTTTTTGCCACGAATGAACCCAATACACTCCAATATGTCCAACAATCATGTTTTTGTTGTTTTTGAACTTTTGCATTGCGGTGAAAAACTTTGCACGCACGTGTGCCAATATTGGCATTAATTGACAAAATTTCGCCGCGCAAATCACGAAGTGATTTTTTGCCACGAACGCACCCAATGCACTCCATTATGTTCAAAAATCATGTTTTGGTGCTTTTTGAACTTTTTCTTTCCGGTCAAAAACATCGCACCCACGTGAGCCAATATTTGCCAATACTGGCATTAATTGACAATTGTTCGCCGCACGAAGAACGAAGTAACTTTTTGCCACGAACGCACGCAATACACACCAATATGTCCAAATATCATGTTTTGGTGCTTTTTAAACTTTCTCATTCCCGTGAAAAACATTGCGCCCCCGTGTGCCAATATTGGCATTAATTGAAAAAAGATAGCTGCTCGAATCACGGAGTGATTTTTCGCCACGAACACACCCAATACACTCCAATATATCCAATAATCATGTTTATGGTGCTTTTTGATCTTTTTCATTCCGGTCAAAAACATCACAACCACGTAAGCCAACATTGGCATTAATTGACAAAAGTTCACGGCGCGAATCATGGAGTTATTTTGAACTTTTTCATTCCGGTGAAAAACATATCACCCACGTGTGCCAATATATGCCAATATTGGCATTAATTGACAAAAGTTCGCCGCACGAATCACGTAGTGAGTTTTTGCCACGAACGCACCCAATACACTCCAATATATCCAAAAATCATATTTTGGTGCTTTTTGAACTTTTTCATTACGGTGAAAAACATCGCACCCACGTGTGCCAATATTGGCATTAATTGACGAAAGTTCGCTGCGCGAATCACAGAGTGTGTTTTTGCCATGAACGCACCTAATACACTACAATATTTCCAAAAATGATGTTTTGGTGCTTTTTGAACAGTTTATTCCGATGAAAAACAACGCACCCACGTGTGCCAATATATTCCAATATTGGCATTAATTGACAGAAGTTCGCCGCGCGAATCACAGTGTGATTTTTTGCCACGAACGCACCCAATGCACTCCAATATGTCCAAAAATCTGCTTTTTGAACTTTTTCATTCCCGTGAAAAACATCGCACCCACGTGTGCCAATATTGGCATTAATTGAAAAAAGTTCATCGCGCGAATCACGAAGTGATTTTTTGCCACGAACGCACCCAATACAGTCCAATATGTCCAAAATTCATGTTTTCGTGCCTTTTGAACTTTTTTATTACGGTGAAAAACATCGCACCCACGAGTTCAAAAAGTTAGTGGAAGAGAAAATTCCTCCTTGAGGTGTGTGTTCTAAGTGAAGACAGTGTGCTCCTTTAATAGGCTCAATGGTGGTTGTATGGCGGTTGGAGGCCGTTATCCTCGCAAAACCGCCATCTAGAGTGCAGGAGATGGCGCTACGTGGAAGGGGGGCGTGCCGGCCGTGCCAGGCATTGTTTGGCCGAACCCATGCCACCGCCTTTGCCCACCGACTTTGTTGGGGGACTGCCATGTGGGCCCCTATGAATGTTCCCAGGTGTTTGGACCCACTTTGATTCGGTTTAAGTTGACTTGTGGGCACCTCAATCCATGTGCTCACACATGGTTCGCCGGAAGTGTGTTTCCTTGAATGCCGGCTTCGTTTCTCTTTCACTTTGATGTATATTCTCTGCATCCACATTAGTTCTCCAATCCTAATACAACTGCATTATTTATTATTCATATACATGTAAGAAATGCTAATTTCCCCTTTATTTATTTTGCTAGTTTGCGGTTAAAATTAGTACTTAACGACCGTCAACATTTTCTATGTTGTAGCGGTAATTGTAGGGGACCGCTACTGCTATAGCACCCGCTACAAATGCTGTTTATTAGCTTGCATGGGACAGGGGGAACTATTAGGCCATTGTCGGAGATATGGGCCCGGGGGTATGCGAAGTGAGGGGAATTTACCTTCCCATCCAGCCGTATGGCCCTACAGCCTGGCCCTACCCCCGCACCTCGCGAATCGCGGAAGCGGCTGGGGGGCCTCGGGGTGCCACGTCATGCCCCTCGGGCCCTCGTGCCGCCTTGCCCCGAGGCCCTCGCCCAGCTGCCACGTGGCGGGAAAGCGAGCTGGGAGGGAACCCAGGTTGAACTGCTATCAATGCGTGGGCGCCCCAACTGCCCCTCGCCGCATTTAATGCGGTAGGGGCAGACGTGCGGTGCCGCCCGACTGACGCACATCAGTCAGGGATGACCGGTCTATGACCGGCCTGTTGCCGGTCACCACCGATTGGACGGGCGGTCGTGCCCCCACGTCGCCTCTGTATCCGACGGAGTGGAGGTAGGTATGACCCATCCCATCGGAGTGTCATTCGGATCTCCCTCCATGAGAGGACGACCTCCACAAGTCTCCACCCATTTATGAGGGAATGACAGGGCTGTCCCCCGTGTCAGGCGGGGGGGCGGCGCTAGGTCCCGCTCAAGGACGAGCTGCGGCTTAGCTTCCGGGCGAAGGCACGGATCGTGATCCGGTCAAGGTAGGGTGGGTCCCCACCCTGTAGAAGAGTAGATAGAGGCAGTGCATGTGGTATCCCCTTGAGCTATAAAAGGAGGACCTTGCCAACAGAGAAAGGGGACGACTCTCAGCAGACCTGAGCTGTAGGAGAAGAGAAGCGGGAATGCTCTCCGGAGTTTAGGAACCCATGTAACTCTCAACCTTAATCCCACACACAGGAGTAGGGTATTATGCTCTGTAGCGGCCCGAACCTGTATAATCTTCTCGCCCACACGCGATTAGCAACACTCAGGGCAGACACGCGATCCCTAGAGGCGAGCCCTTTCCCCCGGCCGAACTCACAAAAGGGGGATCTCACGATCTCCCGCTAGAGAGGATCACTCCTCGACAGCCATGTACAATGGGTAGCCATGGCTTGTGCCTTTTGATGTGACCATGGCTACTATGGATACGACCATTGCTCACATCATGAATCAACAAGAAGACATCAAGATCAAGTCCTCCATGTGCTGCAATCTGATTCGGCCACGTGTTACATTGCTGACTTCAAACGGCCGCCAAATCTACATACGTGCTCCGTTTTGGGCCCGTGAGTACTTGATGGAAAGCTCTCGAAGTCCTCCTTCCAACGGATCCAGCCTCATCTCGGAAATCTATCTCGTTTGGCCGCAATCACAAAAGCAAGGTGCTGCGTCTCCTGTATTGGGCCAATGGGCTTGTAACTTTGTTTGGGACCCTGGCCCATGTGGGGCCCATGTGGGGTGCGCCCCAATCTGGTGGAGCATGACCCTTGGACCCTCTTGGTCGTCCTCCCACCTCTATAAATAGTTAGGTACCCCTTCAGGGTTTCTGGGGTTTTGTTAGATTAAAGTTTAGCCATTGCTACTTGCTTGCAGCGCGCGTTTCGGCTAGACCGTCCGTCTGCTTGTTCTTCGGAACCCCAACTTATCATTCGTATTTAACTCCTATTTGCAATTCAGATTGCTTTTATCTTGTTCTTGCTTGTTTCTTCGATTTGCTTGCAGGAATAGGGTTGATCTGCACCGGCAAGATCAGCAACCCACGGAGAGGTGTATCGATCGCTAAGGCGCAACACAACGTCTCGTACGGTTGTAGTCGGATCGTCAACGTTTCTCCCAAATCGTAGTTATCACAACTCACCGAAAGATCGGGCCAACAACAGCCTTGAGTGTCGAGAGGAACTCAGGGTTCATCAGGTGGTATCAGAGCTTTCGTTGCTCGGTGAGTTTTTATCTTCCTATAACCAGAAAATAGCCATACAAAAAAATTCGTATCATTTACCTAGCCATATTGTGCCATTGCATTGTTCTTTTCAGTTTTTGCTTTGTTGAATTTTGTGTTGCATCGTCACGTCGTGTTGCTGGTCTTAGCGTCTAGTTCGTTTAGAGTTTCGAGTTCTGGTCACGTTTTGTACCACAGTCGTTGCTGCCACCGTGTCTCTGTTGTTGTCGGGACCTACGAAAACAGAATCGGCTCGCTGCCACGGTTCTATTTTTGTAGTTTTCAAAAGTTTCTGTCGGTTAGTTTTGGAGTTCTTGAGTTGCATCTAGAGTTTGCCGATCCTTGTGTGTGTTTGTTTTGGCCGTGCCTGTGTCGTGCACGAGAGGAGGAAGGTGAATTACCATATCTGATTTTGGAAGTAGTCAAGATTGTTTTGGAAAGATATAGTAGATTGGATTGGTTAAAAATCAGTTTCCTTTTTATCCCATACACCAAATTCGGCTGCCATCCACTCCACCTCCTGGCCGAGTCCCACTCGCCCCTTTGGCCGAGTCCGACTCCCTCCCTCTCTTCCACCGTTCCGAGTTGTGTCAAACACCTTGGCGAATTTTTGTTTGGTGTCGGTTTCGAGATCTGTTTGGAAAAACGGAACCGGCATAAATTCAGCATTCCATTTTTTGTATAATTTTAATTTTATGTTTAGACTTTTACATTTGAGTCCCTATAAATTTTATATTTATGTTTGAGTCCCTGTAATCTTACATTAAGGTCCTTGAGTCAGTTTTTGTTAAAAAAATAAGAAAAAAAGTGAGAAAAAAAAAGGCAGAAAGGTGCAAAAAAAAAAGAAAAAAAAAAGCCGCACCAAAAAAAATCAGAAAAGAAAAGGAAAAAAAAAGAAAAGAAGAAAGAAGAAAGAAAGAAAAGAGAAAATATTGTTTTGTTTGAGCTGAACTTCATACATCAGAGTGTGCTTGAGTTGTTTCTGGTGCTATTTTGTGGTACCGTTTGTGTCTAGGCTCGCGTCTCTAGTACGTTCTAGCCTAGGACCAGCACGGTACTTGACTTTGAACAATTATTCAACTTTGCGTTCTCTGATTTGAGCATTTGCTATTCCTTTGCTACATATTTAAGCCTACCCAGAGCTCCACAGATTTGATTGCAGCCGTACAGCAAGTGTTTGCCGAGGCATCGATATATCCAACCTCTATTGGGGTGCTTGGTTGAGTCGGTGTACATCACCATTCCACTTGCATTGGTAAGATCTTGTAAGAGCTTGGTTAAAAGCTTGAGTGTGTGTGAGATTTGAGCTGCCAGTACCTAGTAGTTGATAGGAGCGTGTATATTCTTGTGTATGTTTCTTGTTTGCTGCTAACCATGGCAGGATTGCGCAAGGGGAAACAAGATGGTCATGCTCAACGTCAACATCTACACCTTCGACGAGATATGACGACTTCTTCACGTGATGCATATGAGGTACATGACTATAATTTTGCACAAGTTGCATGTAAGTTACCAGTCTATGATGGAAAGTATGATTCCGCTGCATACATTAATTGGGAGCTAGCAGTAGAAAAACAATTTGATGAGTATGATTTTTCTAATGCTCAAATGATTAAGGCTACTAGTAATAAGTGTACCGGTTCTGCATCTTTTTGGTGGCATACTGTGGGGAATAAGCTTGAAACTTGGGATGAATGCAAAATACTGATGAGAAAAAGATTTGTGTTTTCATACTATAGACGTGCTCTCCTTGAGAAATGGGAACATCTAAAACAAGGTGACAAAACTGTTAGGGAGTACTTTTATGATTTTAAAATTTGTATCACTTATAGTGGTTTACAAGAATCTAATGAGAACACAATGACTAGATTTTTTAGAGGGCTTAATTTCAATATTCAGGCTGGGCTTGTTAATGTGACATATAATCATATAGGCCAATTGTTCATGCTTGCTTGCATTGTTGAGCGCAAAATTTTGGAGAATCCAATGGAGCAACAAGATATGCTTGTGCCTCCTATCACTGATGTTTTGCAGGAAGTTCAGAAAAGTCTCCAAAATGAGAAGAACGATATGTTTGAGATGTCACTTCCATCACTCGCGAATGAGGAGAAGGCTGATGCAGCTACATTATTTGAAGAAAGTTCGCAAGGTAAATTAAATGGTGCTGAGAGAAATGAAGGTGAGTATTCTCAAGGTGAGCTACACTTGTCCACTTTTCATGCTATAGTAGAGCAACCATTAGTGGAATCAATTACTAAGTTGCCTTTGTCACAAGTTGATTTACTTGCTGTTCCTTGTGATAAAGAAGAGTTGTGTGATAATGTTTCACTTATATCCATGCCACAACTAGTGAATGAACATGTTAGTTCTACTATTTCTTTGTGTGCTGATTCTAAGCATGTTGTTCACATTGCTAATGAAGTAGAGGAACGCGAATTGCTATCTTCTTTAAATACTTTGGGCTATGTTCAGTTTGATGATTTTTGTGAGCTCGATAATTTGAAGGAGAAATTATTTGCTAAATCTGATTTGCCATGTCCAACTAATGCTATTTTTCATATCTTTGGCGAATATAATGATAGAGGAATATTTTTGGTGCATAGAGTTTACATTTGTTCAGATTTAGAACATCTTGTAGTTCCGGATAAAATATGCAAGCTAGAGAGACATGTTACTGCTAATAATATTGTCTCGAGTTTGTCTTGTTTTGATTGCAAGAAACAGGTTGTTTTCAGTGGACTGCGCGAAGAGCACCATATGGAAAAACCGAGGACGGTTTTCTGTGAAGAAGGGGAGGATGATGTGACCATGGCTACTATGGATACGACCATTGCTCACATCATGAATCAACAAGAAGACATCAAGATCAAGTCCTCCATGTGCTGCAATCTGATTCGGCCACGTGTTACATTGCTGACTTCAAACGGCCGCCAAATCTACATACGTGCTCCGTTTTGGGCCCGTGAGTACTTGATGGAAAGCTCTCGAAGTCCTCCTTCCAACGGATCCAGCCTCATCTCGGAAATCTATCTCGTTTGGCCGCAATCACAAAAGCAAGGTGCTGCGTCTCCTGTATTGGGCCAATGGGCTTGTAACTTTGTTTGGGACCCTGGCCCATGTGGGGCCCATGTGGGGTGCGCCCCAATCTGGTGGAGCATGACCCTTGGACCCTCTTGGTCGTCCTCCCACCTCTATAAATAGTTAGGTACCCCTTCAGGGTTTCTGGGGTTTTGTTAGATTAAAGTTTAGCCATTGCTACTTGCTTGCAGCGCGCGTTTCGGCTAGACCGTCCGTCTGCTTGTTCTTCGGAACCCCAACTTATCATTCGTATTTAACTCCTATTTGCAATTCAGATTGCTTTTATCTTGTTCTTGCTTGTTTCTTCGATTTGCTTGCAGGAATAGGGTTGATCTGCACCGGCAAGATCAGCAACCCACGGAGAGGTGTATCGATCGCTAAGGCGCAACACAACGTCTCGTACGGTTGTAGTCGGATCGTCAACGTTTCTCCCAAATCGTAGTTATCACAACTCACCGAAAGATCGGGCCAACAACAGCCTTGAGTGTCGAGAGGAACTCAGGGTTCATCACTTTGCTCACGCTGTCGGTCTCCCGTCCCTGAGCCACGTCCATAGAGGGAGGCGTGACCCCAAGGAGAGGAACGCGCGCCTCTGGGTTCCTCAATTCCTCTTCGCTGAGCCACAGCTCGTGGCTATGCGTTGTGCGACCCAAGTGCCCCAACCCGGTGTCGTGGTCCCATTCCCCTCTTCATATTTTCCCTTCTCGCCCCTATCTCGCCTCGGATGCCGACGAGGAGTCCTTCCTCCGCGTACACCTCGCCGATGCTGAGGCAGCCACACTACAAGCCCACGTTGACCGCCGCATGCAGACTCGCATCCAAATCCAGATCGGGAAGGAAGAAAGAAGAGCAAGCAAATCCAAATCGAAGAGGAAGAAAATTGAATAGGACGAAGAAAGAAAGGCAAGCAACGGCAGGTACCATCGAATCCGACCACCACATGCTCTCTCCATCCGCCGTCTTCCGGTTTGGGCACAGTGGTCGCGCCCCTACTCAAGGATGTGGATGGCGAGGAGGGAGGGGAGGCAGCGTAGGGTTGTGTCATCGGGGCCGGCTGCCGCAATCTCGCGACGAGTGAGAATGATATTAGAGTAGTATCTGGTAGTTTAGATGTGGTGTCTAGATTACGGGATATCATTATTTGGGGTATCATTTACTAGATTTCGACTTGAAGTCCATCCTCTTCACGATGGCACAGGCTAGCCCGTTCTGTGGCAAGCCTAATGAGGATGCCAATGCTCATCTGCAACAGTTCATGGAGATCTGTAGCACGTACACCATCGAGGGCATCATTTCAGATGTCGTCAGGCTAAGACTATTTCCGTTCTCCCTTCCTCTCGAAGTTCTTCCCAATGGGAACAACCAATGCCCTTCGAGAATGAATTTCTAGTTTCCAGCAGACAAGGGACGAGTCTATTCCTGAAGCGTGGGAACGTCTGCAAGAGTATGTGGCCGCCTATCCTCATCATGGGATGGACGACTAGCTAATCCTGCAGAATTTTTACAACGGACTCACCCCGATGTCCCGCGATCACCTGGACGCGGCAGCTGAAGGAGCCTTCTTCTCTAAAATGGTCCAAGGAGCCGTTGAATTAATAGAGAAGATGGTCTCCAACATGGGTTGGAGCGAGGAACGACTCCAGACCCGTCAACGAGGCATGCACACCGTCAAGCGGGGTATCATTTGTACAACTGCCATGAACTAACCATTCCCCTGCAGACCATAGAGGAATCTCGTGCAGGTGGAACATACAGGGAGACGCACAACATGACAAGGAACGAACAAGAAAGTTCATCATCCTCGACACCCAAGCAGATATATGAGGCAGGTTGGGCATCAACTGGGGATACACCCGGATGGATCCAAGCTCCACGCCATAGCATCAGAGTCTCAACCTGGGCAAGCGCCAGTAAGGACCGGTGGCATGCGCCTCATGATATCCATTGAGGGGACAACCAACCTCCCAAGTCAAGTGGTGTGACTCCATCTCCAAGTGAATGGTGCTCGAGTTCCTCTCGTTGGGACTTGGGTGAAATCACTAGGAGAATGGACACTCTTGATATGTAGACAGGGGAGATCCAGTACAACCTCACGGAACACATGGCTCAAACGCAAGAATGGCAATAATCTGCTGATGCTCAATTCGCCAACATCAACAACATGATGCAGCAATAGCACGATGACCTTCAAGCGTACTTTCATTTTCAAGGGTTCAATCCGCATCAAGGACCCTAAGCGAAAGCCAAGCTTGGGGGGAGAGATACTCCCCACACTGAGGTAACTTGTATCACATTGCATATTTCCCTTTTCCAATTGCATATTTTCTTTCTAATTGCATCTTACAAAACTTGAAAACAACATAAAAGTTTGCAAAATAGAAAAAATACCAAAAAGATAGGATAGGTTTGAGTCATGCTAAGTAAGACATGCTAGTTCTCTTTGTTGAAATGATGAATAGTTGCTCTGTTTTATATCTCTGATAAATGGGTTCTTGGTAAGTGCTCTTTCAAAGGTTAAATATAAGTAGCCAACAATTATCCGGGAACCTGAGGTAAATGGGCTGCACTTGCTGATCTAAGTCTAAGTTGTTGCGAGATACGAGATAGTAATATGAGTTGCTATGATCCAAATACTAGTTTGATTTGAATTCCGGATGTTTTGTTTTTCAAACTGATAAATTGAAAGTTCCTCATTTGATACAAAATTCCTACCGGAGCCAAAAATATGCTATCATGGTTAAACCATATACATTTTGGTTACTTGTCATTCCATTGAACTTTGTCAAACTCTTGTGACTTGTGTAGATACTTCTCATGCTCTATGATCAAGATCATACACCCACATTTATGCACATGCTAAACTCCTACACTGGGAGCTAAGCAAAATTCCATTCCATTTCCATATTACCACCAGAATAAGTTCTCCATGCTTTCATGTGCTTTCTTCTCCTAAAGAAAAAAAGAAAAAAAACGAAGGGAGGGAAAAGCATGGTTATGAGAAATAAAGTTATGCTCTATCAAGCATGAGCATGATATAAAAAAATAATGTAACCATGCGCTCTCCTAAGCAATAAAAGAAGGGTTTTTGGGAGAAGAAAGTAAGCACAAAGGAGAAGCATTTTCTTTATTTTTCTTCATATACTATTTCCATCATATACCACACACACATTTTGCACGATCTTGATCTTGAGTATGTTTAGTTATCTGCTCTAATCTAAGTTTTTGACTCAGTAATAAATGTGAATGCAAGTATGCCACGTTTGATCCCTGCCGAGCTCCACATATCAAACTTTAGAGTAGGTATCAAAAAGGCAACATTTGGTGAGGAATTCATATTGATACACTTGGAGAGACTGAGTGAATCAATTGAGGAACTTGGTTTTCTTTTTCAAAATCATTTGAAAACTTCCGGATTGAGAGTTAAATAAAGATTGGGTTATTGGTACTCTAAATTGTTGTTCTATCTTTCAACCACCCAAGACAAGGAGAAGCAGTGACTCGTGGGAATCAGGGGTAAGGGTAAGTGATGTGACCATGGCCACTACAGATACAACCATTGCTCACATCATAGAAGAACAAGATGATATCAAGATCAAGTCCTCCATGTGCTGGAATCAGATTCGGCCACCTGTTACACTGCTGACTTCAAATGGCCGCCGAATCTGCATACGACCTCCGTTTTCAGCCCATGAGTACTTGATGGAAAGCTCTCAGAGTCCTCTTTCCAACGGATCCAACCTCATCGCCAAATTCCATCCAAGTCATCCACAGATGAAGAAACAAGGTGTTCCATCACCTGTCATGGGCCTTTGGGCTTGTAACTTCGTTTGGGACCCCGGCCCAAGTGGGGCCCATGTGGGGTGCGCCCCAATCTGGTGGAGCACGACCCTAGGATCCTCTTGGTCGTTCTCCCACCCCTATAAGTAGCTAGATACCCCTTCAGGGTTGTTTGGGTTTTGTTTAGATTAAAGTTTAGCTTTGCTACTTTGCCGTGTAATCCCGTGATCAGTTAGATCGCCGGTTTACTCGTTATGGAACCCCAACCTATCATTTGTATTCAATTCCTATCTGCAATCCAGATTGCTTTTCTCTTGTTCTTGCTTGTTTCTTCGATTTGCTTGTAGGAATAAGGTTGATCTGCACCGGCAAGATCAACAACCCACAGAGAGGTGTATCGATCGCTAAGGTGCAACACAACAACGTCTCGTACGGTTGTAGTCGGGTCGTCAACGTTTCTCCCAAATCGTAACTATCTACAACTCACCGAAAGATCGGGCCAACAATAGCTTTGAGTGCCGAGTGGAGCTCAGGGTTCATTAGGTGGTATCAGAGCTTTCGTTGCTCAGTGAGTTTTATCTACCCATAACCAGAAAATAACCACAAAAAAAATGTATCATTTACCTAGCCATATTGTGCCATTGTATTGTTCATTTCAGTTTTTGCTTTTTGTTGAGTTTGCGTTGCATCGTCTAGTCGTGTTACTGGTCTTAGAGTTTAGTCCGTTTAGAGTTTCGAGTTCTGGTCATGTTTTGTACCACAGTCGTCGCCCCCGCCGTGTCTTTGTTGTCATCGGGACCTAGGAAAACGGAATCGTCTTGTTGTCGGGGTTTCGTTTTTCTAGTTTCTAGAAGTCTTTGTCAGTCGGTTTTGGAGTTGTTGAGTTGCATATAAGGTTGCTGAGTTGGTTGTGTTTCTGTTCGGCCGTGCTTGTGTTCGTGCACGAGAGGAGGAAGAAAAGTTACCAAATCATTTTTTGGAAGTATGCAAGTTAGATCTGGAAAGAAATAGTAGATTGGTTTGGTTTCTATTTGGGGCCACGCAGAAAAGGTAAAAAGGAATCGGTTTCCTTCTTTCAGAATTTTCACCGAGTCCCACCCCCATGCGGCATTCCTTCCTCGAGTCCGACTCCCTCCTCCAAATCAGGTACATCACAAAGTGTGAGTCGTGTCAAACACCTTGGTGAATTTTCGTTTGGTGCCAGTTTCGAGATCCGTTTGGAAAAACGGAACAGGTATAAACTCATTATTCCGTTTTTGTATAATTTTAATTCAGGGTTTGCACTTTTGCAGTTGAGTCCTTGTAATTTTTATATTTACATTCGAGTCCCTGTAATCTTACATTAAGGTCCTTGAGGTTGTTTTTGTTGAAAAAAATCAAAAAAAAAGAAAAAAGGTAGAAAGGTGCATAAAAAAAGAAAAGAAAAGCCGCACATAAAAAGAGAAAAAAAAAAGAAACGAAAGAAAGAAAGAGAAAAAAAAAGAAAGAAAGAAAAGAGAAAATCAACTGTATCTATCAGTTTGCTTTCACATATCAGAGTGTGCTTGAGTTGTTTCTGGAGCTATCTTGTGGTATCGTTTGTGTCTAGGCTCGCGTCTCTAGTACGTTCTAGCCTAGGACCAGCACGGTACTTGACATTGAACCATTATTCAACTTTGCATTCTCTGATTTGAACCATTGCTTTCCTTTGCTACATATTTAAGCCTACCCAGAGCTCCACAGACTTGATTGCAGCCGTATAGCAAGTGTTTGCCGACGCATCGATACATCCAACCTCCATTGGGGTGCTTGGTTGAGTCGGTGTATGTCACCATTCCGCTTGCTTTGGTAAGAACTTGTAAGAGCTTGGTTAAAAGCTAGAGTGTGTGTGATATTTGAGCTGCCACTACCTAGTAGTTGATAGGAGCGTGCATATTATTGTGTGTGTTTCTTGTTTGCTACTAACCATGGCAGGATCGTGCAAGGGAATACGAAAACATCAGCTTCTTCACCGTCTACAAGATATGACAACTTCTCCACGTGATGCATACGAGGTACATGACTATAATTTTGCGCGAGTTGAATCTAAGTTACCATTCTATGATGGTAAATATGATTCTGTTGCATAAATTGATTGGGAACTAGCAGTAGACAATGAATTTGACAAATATGATTTTTCTGATGCTCAAATGATTAAAGCTGCTAGTAATAAGTTTACCTCTTCTGCATTATTTTGGTGGAGTTATGTTAGTAATAAACCTGAAACTTGGGATGAATTCAAAACCATGATGAGAAAACGCTTTGTCACATCTTATTACAAATGTACTCTTCGGGAGAAATTAGAACATCTGAAACAAGATGATAGAACTGTTAGAGAGTACATTCATTTATTTAAGGTCTGTATCATCTACAGTGGTCTCAAAGAGTGCAATGAAAATACAATGCGTAGATTTTTCGATGGGCTTAATTCTGAAATTCAGGTTTTGCTTGATAATGTCACATATAATCATATTGGGCACCTATTCATGCATGCTCGTAGCATTGAGACTCAGATCATATCAAATGCGAGGAAGCATGAACAATGTGATTTATCTCCTATTTCTGAATCTCCTATATCCTTATGCAATGATGATATGCAAACATTGGAGGAGCAATCTTTTGTCTCTCCTGTTACTAACGTTTTGCAGGGAGTTCAGTTCATTCAACGAAAGGAGGAGAATGGTGTACTTGAGAAGGAGGATGAAGCACCTGCGATGTCTGAAGAAAGTTTGTAAGGTAAATTAAATGGTGCTGAGGTAAATGAATGTGAGTATTCTCAAGCTGAGCTACATATGTCCACCTTTCATGCCATAGTAGAGCAACCATTAGTGGAACCAACTACTGAGATTCCTTTGTCGCAAGTTGATTTGTTTGTTGTTCCTTGTGATAAAGAAGAGTTGTGCGAAAATGCTTCACTTATATCCATGCCACAACTAGTGAATGAACATGCTATTCCTACTGTTAATTCTTACTGCATTGATTTTAAGCATGCTGTTCACATTGCTAATGAAGTAGAGCGTGAATTGAGATCTTCTTTAAATTCTTTTGGCTATGTTCGGTTTGATGATTTTTGTGAGCTCAAAAATTTGAAGGAGAAATTATTTGCTAAATCTGATTTGCCATGTCCAACTAATGCTATTTCTCATATCTTTGGCGAATATAATGATAGAGGAATATATTTGGTGCATAGAGTTTACATATGTTCGGATTTAGAACCTCCTGTACATGTGGATAAAACATGCAAGCTAGAGAGAAATGTTATTGCTAACAAAATTATCTCGAGCTTGTCTTGTTTTGATTGGAAGAAACATGTTCTTTTAAATGGACTACGCGAAGAGCACCATATGGAAAAACCGAGGACGGTTTTCCGTGAAGAAGGGGAGGATGATGTGACCATGGCCACTACAGATACAACCATTGCTCACATCATGGAAGAACAAGATGATATCAAGATCAAGTCCTCCATGTGCTGGAATCAGATTTGGCGACCTGCTACACTACTGACTTCAAATGGCCGTCGAATCTGCATACGACCTCCGTTTTCGGCCCATGAGTACTTGATGGAAAACTCTCGGAGTCCTCTGTCCAATGGATCTGACCTCATCGCCAAATTCCATCCAAGCCATCCGCAGATGAAGAAACAAGGTGTTGCGTCACCTATCATGGGCCTTTGGGCTTGTAACTTCGTTTGGGACCCCGGACCAAGTGGGGCCCATGTGGGGTGCGCCCCAATCTGGTGGAGCATGACCCTAGGATCCTCTTGGTCGTTCTCCCACCCCTATAAGTAGCTAGATACCCCTTCAGGGTTGTTTGGGTTTTGTTTAGATTAAAGTTTAGCTTTGCTACTTTGCCGTGTAATCCCGTGATCGGTTAGATCGCCGGTTTACTCGTTACGGAACCCCAACCTATCATTTGTATTCAATTCCTATCTGCAATCCAGATTGCTTTTATCTTGTTCTTGCTTGTTTCTTCGATTTGCTTGCAGGAATAAGGTTGATCTGCACCGGCAAGATCAACAACCCACGGAGAGGTGTATCGATCGCTGAGACGCAACACAACAACGTCTCGTACTGTTGTAGTCGGGTCGTCAATGTTTCTCCCAAATCGTAACTATCTACAACTCACCGAAAGATCGGGCCAACAACAGCCTTGAGTGCCGAGTGGAGCTCAGGGTTCATCAGTAAGCCATCGTGCCAAAGATTAATTAATCTAAGAGAGAGTACATATACCTTGCAACTGTATCTTTGAGATATGCAGCATAGTTGCAACTCCTGATCAACAACCAAGTCTTTGTTTCCTTTCGTCCTTCACTCGGGACGAGCAAAGGTTCAAGCTTGGGGGGTTTTGTTGACGGTCGTTATCGATCAGTTTCGACCGTCAATATTACCAAAATAGAGGAGAACTAGTGATGTTTGCAATGCATATATCTGTTAGAATAATAAACTTCCACTAGTATTAGGTATACTAACCTCTTGCAGGGAATGACACTAAAGTGGAGAAGAATCGACATCAACTCAGACGATAAATCAATCGGACGATGTCGAGAATCAGACTTATGAATGAATAGGTCAAGAACGCAGAATTGACACGATGAATTAGGCAAAAATTCACAAGTCTACGAAGTGAAGCAGCGGAGAAGGCTTCCAGCCAAAATTGGGCAGGATTAGGCCGACCCCAGGTTTGGCTGAACCCTCCTCAGCGCCATCTGCTCCAGGGCTTCGTCTGGACGGTGTGGATTAGCCCCCAATGACGGTTGGAGGGTATTACCGACCATTCCAACCATCAAAACCGTCATTGGGAGGCTATATAAGGAGTTCTCATCCTCACTTCACTCACACAACTCAAGCAACAGCTCTCTCATTTCTCTCAAATTTAGTTTAGTAGTATCTAGCTGGTGGAATAGGAATAGAGTAGAAATCAGGAGTCCGCAAGCCTTCGGAAGAGTTCGGGTATGGCTCTAGTAGCTTTTCTCTTCTCTTTTGTAAGCTTTGTAGTTTTATTAGAATACTCTTCTATATACATGTATGGTATTGAAATACTTTCCGAGTATATAAATGCCTACTTTACATTATGTTCATGTTATACTGAATATACGGCTAGCTTATCTGGGAGATGCTTTGGTGCGGGTATAATGTTTGCTTATGCAATTACTCTATGTCATGACGATGATATTAGAGTACTATCTGGTAGTTTAGACGTGGTGTCTAGATTACGGGATATCATTATTTGGGGTTATATATTGCGGATGAGAGGTGAGCCGCTGATGGTGACAGCTCAGTACGGGTATTCCTCAGCGCCGGTATATAATCCTAAGTTAATTTCCTGGGGAGGGTATTCCTCCGTATTTAGCCCCGGTTGTATGGTGATGACGGGCTGTCGTAAGGAACTCGGCAGTCAGGGGTGGCTTCTCGAAGTACCAGGAGGGCATCGGATAGAGGGTATTAGCTAGTATATCATTTAAATAGAATGTATGTATACTATGTATATTAGAGGTATAGGAATAGATTTTCTTTCTCTTTTCTATCCACTAAGCTTAGATGATTTATTATGAGAATGAGTAGTTCATGCTTGTGTGTCACTCTACCCTTGGATTATCTTAACCCCTGTTTAGAATATGATTATCACAAGTAATATATAAATTATTAGTCAAGCTCTCTCTACATGATCTTCCCACGGGATAAAATAAATACGATACCCTTGGAGTACTCTCGGGTGAAATGTTACAATGGTATATCTATGCGCTTGCGGATGAACTCTGTAACCATAATATACTAGAAGTATTTCTGCGCCATTGCTGGGAATTATATTTCTAGTAATGTCGTTAAGAAATACCAACAGTGGGCATATCTCGATCACCTGGAGATGAATTTTTAATTGGTGAGAGATCGCTATGATCTACTGGTCGAGGACCAGGCATAGGCGTATCTTGATCACCTGGAGATGAATTTTTAGGTGGTGAGATATCACTACAATCTACTGGTCGAGGAACAGGTGTAGGCGTATCTCGATCACCTAGAAATGAACTTTTAGGTGGTGAGAGATTGCTACAATCTACTGGTCGAGGACTAGATTGTGGTGAGAGATTGCTACGATCTACTGGTCGAGGACTAGATTGTGGTGAGAGATTGCTACGATCTACTGGTCGAAGTCCAGGTGTAGGCGTATCCCAATCACTTGAAGATGAATTTTTAGGTGGTGAGAGATCGCTATGATCTACTAGTAGGCGTATCTCGATCACCTATAGTCAACTGATAGGCATACGGAAACAAACCGTATTCGCGAAAGCATATATGTTGCTATCGGTGACTCCCCTTATCAATATTTGCCGCACTCACTTGGTTGATCCCGGTGTAAGACCGTAGAGACATGGAGTCTTCGACAACGATATATGGAGTTCAACAGTCCACAAGTGAATTTAAATTGATAGGCGGCGAGATGTCGCTACAACTGTCTGGTCGATAACTAGGAGTCGGTGTCACATCCTGATTTTAGTTTTAGGATTTATAAATTATTTAATAAATAATTATTAGAATTTATATTAAATGTTCATTAATTTACAAGTGAAGTTAAATGTGGGAAATAAAATTTCCTAAATAAAAAGCATGGCTGGATTTAATTTTTATTAAATTCTCCATGATTAAAATACTCTCTGGAATTTTCTCGGGTTTTTCGGAGCTCAATTCCTAATTTTGAGCATTTCAGAAATTATTCACATATTAAATTAATCATTAAATGGTCTGTTTATAATTTTTTTAAATACTTATAGTGTTAAAGTATTTTCAGGATTTTTCTTGAAATTATTCGAGCATTGGAAGTATTTTTAACAATTCAAAGAGCATTTCAGTGATTAATTTAATTAGTAAAGTAATTAAAATCCCATTTTCATTTTCGGGCCGAATTTGGAAAAAGTCTTCTCTCTCTCTCTCGGCCTGCAGCCCCTCTCCCTCTCTTTTCCGGAGTCTAAAGCATGTCCCTCCTTCAATCGGGGAATTTTTTTCGTTTTTAGATTTTTTTTTTAATATTTACAGAAATAATCTATCGACCAAAAAAATTGCAGAAATAGCCCCTGCCGCCCAAATTGTGGGCGGCAAGCTGACGTGGCAGACGGTGGGTCGACCGTGCCGTCTGCCGCCGTCGGCCAAAATTGCGATTAGGCCCTTGCCGCCCATACAGAGGGCGGCAAGGGGCTAATTGCAATTTTGGCCGCCCATTCAGAGCTTGCGGCTGTACATTTTCATCTAGGTCCCTTGCCGCCCCGATAGAGGGCGGCAAGGGACCCAGATGAAAAAGGTACGGGCAAAAGATTTTTCTATGTTATGTTAATAATAAATAAAGAAGTATTTATTGTTAAAACTTGTTAATATTGTTATAAAAATGTATTGAAGTTGGTTGTTGCGCAATTTCATATGTTAAGTGAGGTATTATTTTGTACCTTATTCGACGTATTAGTACTCGGATAATTTATATAGGCCTATCGCAGTCTAGGTCGTAGAAACATTATATGGACTTAAACAAGGAGAATTATGTAACATGAAGAAATAGTAGTACAATTTGAACGAGATACAACTATTTGCATTGCGGTTACATAGATGATATTAGATTCGAACTAGGAGGGAGGTAGTGCAATAGTTGAACACAACGACGATGTAGTAATGGGACAAGGAAGCATGACAGTAGAAATTTCAATATGCCAAGTTGTCCGATAATAGCTAACCCCTACGTGAGGATCCCTCTCCTCTCTCAAACCGCGCTTTAGTAACCCTGTATTGCTCTGGTAGTTCAAGCTGCACAACACGGCTAGGTGGAGTTAGAACCCTTCTGGTGTCTATCCATTCTCTGTATTGACATCTCCTTGGTGGTTCCTGGGAGGAAAGAATAGATGTAAAGCAAGCAAAGTTAGTAAATGTTGTGAGAAAATAAGGAATCATGTAATCAAAATATTCTTACCATGAAATCGTCGTCAAGAATATTTGGACAAACAAAGAACCTTCGACCCAATGTTGTAGGATTTATGGAACGAAGAACCTGACAACGATCACCACACCTGCATCTTGGACGGGCTTCCCATGGAGGGAGTGCCGTAGTTAGCACCCGCCAGTCGCTCTGTTGTTCACGACATTGTCGTTCATAAGCCGCTTTTCTCTGTAAGTATTGCTCAGTACTTTCGGATGCGAAATACCAGCGACCTTCTTGTAAACAAGTGGTTAGGTCGAGAACGGGATTTTCTGTATCAACCCACTCGATGTATGCGCAAGCCGTAGTGCGGGTCTGCCGAATAGAGTAGTGTTACGAAGAATAAAGCGATTGCCCATACGGAATGAATAAGCATATGCAGATAATAAAATACCTCACGGTCATAGTTAGGGCACCTAAAAAAGCGCCTTCCTCGAATATCAGGATTCCTCGAAGCCATTAGTTGGCATCGATCACCGCATAGGCAGAGAGGACGCTGGCACCAAGGTGGTAGTAGGTATACACAAGGATCGCTACGCCAGTTTGGATCCTCAACACCCCGACGTCTAGCCATTGACGAAAGCCGGTCGGATTTGTAATGAAGCAAGTGGGGAAGAGAGTACTGAATGTGACTGAGTTCTGAAAGATTGTGAGGCCTCACTCGTTAAGGCGACTTATATAGGCGCAAAAAATCGAGTGACACCCCTGACATGTGAACGTGGTGGGGTATGGTGGGTACGCCTGATTGGCGCCGAAAGATACATGCATGATCGGCGCCGAAAGTTACATTGGTCGTATGCGCCAAATGGCGGGCAAATACTCGTATCACACGCGAATAAAGGAGGCTGCATCGGTGCGGCAGAAAGTAGTCGTGCATGCGCCGAAAGGTATCGTGCACATATAACAACAACGTAGTCATTACACAAGCATACAGTACTGGAAAGTGAAGCAAGTAAACAAAAAGAAGACTGCTCTACTGGCCCTGCCCCGCGCCGCGACCACGCTTGGTCCTCCGGGCCTGTGCTCGCACGTGGTCCTGGGAGTAGGTGAAACGATCCGGTGGCACAGCACGGGTAGCACGAGTGTCCCGCGGAGGAGTGGCCTGCGCCTGGTCCTGCGTCTGCACCGGCGGTGCGCCTCCCAGCTGTGAGGGGCCGATGACGTCCTCTGTCGAGCCTGAAGCGAAGTCGAAGTCAGTGATGTCGAAGAGCACGGTGGAAGACAGGAAGGGGTCCGACGAGGTCCCAGCATGGTCCAGTGGTGGACCCTGACTCGACGTGCCGGCTGCCTGTGACGCTGACCCTGCAGCCTGGGAGAAGTGGGCGGCCTGCGTCATAGCGAACTGGGCGAAACCTACACATCGACAACGGGACCCTTGTAAGCTAAGACATAAAATGTATGTAAATTGATTGTGGAAGTAATGTTGTTTTTTTAAGTACCTGTGGGGGGCACAACAAAAGGCCTAGCCGAGGAAGGCGGGGTGCTGAACGGTGCACGAAACCCTGAAGCAATCGGCAAGTAAAACGGCTCACTTATATGTGCGAGGCATGTACAGAAGTAGTAATAAAAATACTTACCTCCGTGCGGAGGGGGAGTCGGCCTAGGAACGTGCGCAGCTGGACGGGGACCAGTCGGTACGGGTGGCCGCTGTACAGCTGCGTCTGCCCGAGCAACGTCGTCTGCACGACAGGTGAGCACTCGGAGAATCGAGCGCATCGACTCCACCATCCGCGTGTACGTCGTCGGGTGCTCCTCTACGGGTACCGGAATCCCCGCGTCTAAACGTTGGATCGTCGTTGAACCGTCAACGACGACCCGGTTGATGTCGTCGACCTGCATGGTTAATTTGTTCGTAAATATTCGTAAAATTTGACGAAGAGAAAGACATGAAAACATAAAGGAATGGTGCGATGCAGGGTACTCACAACACGAGCGAAGTCCTGGTCGCGGTGCCTGTCGTAGAGGTCTCTAGTGCTCGCAACGTGGGGCTGCTGCTCCAAGGGAGCGAAGGTGACCCTAGTACGGGTGCGTGGCTGGTACCAGCGTAGGTAGGCCTGGTACGACTCCTCAGTGTGTGGCTCTCCCTCGTGGTCCACGACCTCCTCGGTTGCGAGCAACCAGTCCTCAACAAAAGTCGCCAACAAGTACGATACGTCCTGTAGGGTAGGGGCTACTTCACCGCACGGCAAGTGAAAAGTGTGCGTCTCTGGCCTCCATCGATCGACCAAAGCTGCTACGAGGGACCTGTCCACAGTCCATCGTCTGGCCGGGTCCGCGTTGCCGGCCGCAGCCTCCACCAGCCGACACATCGGTAGGAGGCCGGCCTCACGTAGCCTGCAATAACAAATTAATATGTCATTATAAAAAATATTACAGTGCAACTAACTTATAGTAAAACACTGTTCGTACCTCTCGACAAAGGAGTCGTGAACCGTGAGTAGCTCACCGCACGTCCGTGCCCGGAACGTCCCAAGCTGAGCCCCCTGCACCGCAGTAAGGTGAGACCGGTGTCGGTGATCTATCGCCGGGTCCAACAACTGAGGTGTATCCTAACGTGCCATCTCTGAAAAATATAGTGTTTCGTGTTAGAACAATTCAAAAAATAGTAATGTAAAATAAAAGATAACTTGCAAAATTATGAAATAGTAATAAAATCATACGCGTTAATTATGTACAACAAGAGTACAGGCTATTTAAATATAGCAAATGTTACTAATGGTACATAACGATGACGTGCAATTTAACATATATGTAGAGTTCAATAATATAACATAACATTACGTGTCGAAGTCTGACATACATCAGCATACATAAAGACGTTAGGCGCCTTAGTCCGACGTTACATCACGAGACCTAAAGACATGACATGCCGAAGTCTGACATTACACGACGAAACATAAACACATCGATAAGTTCGAAACGAATTACAAGCAAATCCACATGCCGACATAGAACATAAGAACTACACCACGTAGCCAGACGTGGCACGACGACGCCTAGGACGTGGTCGAGTGGAGGTAGTGCCTTCACCCGTAGGGCGAGCTCCATCTGCTGCTGATCCTGATAGTCCTGCCTCCGCCGCACTTGGTTTCTCCTTGTCTTTAGGACAATGCTTGTAGGTGTGCCCATGTTCATCGCATTTGCTGCAACGCTTCACCCTGCCAGCCTCCGACTCGTCCATATCGTTGCGGATGCGACGAGTCCTCCTCCTTCCAGCCTTGCCTCGGAGCTTCGATGGGTCAGGAATATTGAGTACTTCATCGTTAGTCTCTGTGAACTCCCCAGCTATGCCGAACCCATAAATCTCGCCGCTCCATGTATGATATATTGCTTGCTTACTGAAGTACTGTGACACATATACTGTATCTGGTATGCCACACTCCGCTGCGGCAGCAATGACATGGGTGCATGGCCTGTGGAGCAGCTTCGGCTTTGCACAAGAGCAATGACATGTGCCGTCGTCTTTGAGAACACACTCTTGCTTCACTCTCTTGCGGTAGATACCCCTGCCTGCCTTATCTTGACATAGTATCTCAAACCTGTGTTGTTGGGTACCTTGCACTAGAGCTCGATGTTTCATGGCCTTTTTACGCAACTCCTCTAGCTTTTTCTGCATGAAAGCTCCAAACAAAATGCTGTTGTTCGGCATAGAGGGAAGAACTGCCTGGAACCGATCCCTAAAATACCTGCATGTCCCATGTAAAATGAACTCCACTATGCCAACTAGTGGCAGTCCACGGACAGCGCGCATCACCCAGTTGTAAACTTCTGCCAAATTTGTTGTCATTATTCCATATCTAGCACCACCTGTGTCATACGCCTTGGCCCATTTCTCTATTGGTTCATGCAAAATCCACTGAGAAAATTTCCGAATCTCCAATCCAGTTCTTCTAACCAATGTTGGACTATCCGTTGGGAGAGGTCCAAGAGCTTGAGGAGGGTCAGCAACGGCGGTCGATGGAGCCGCTGCACGCTGATCACTGCATTTGGCTGTCAACTCATCTAATCTCTTCCAAAGCTCATTGAATTTTTTCTCCTGGTTCTGATTGCACAGCCTCTTGAACATGTTCATGAGCTCCTTGTTCTTGAATTGCTTGAAGAAATTAGCTCCCATATGACGCATGCACCACCTACTCTGTACATCTTCCCAAACACCGGGGTATCCTCGTTCCATACTACCAAACTGCAACTCTCCTATCGCTCGCAGAATGCCAGCGTGCCTATCATGTATCAGGCATACATTTGGCCTCATACCAACAACTTTTGTTTTAACCAATTTCAGGAACCAGTACCAGCTGTCGGTATTCTCACTCTCAACAAAAGCAAATGCCAAGGGCAATACCTGATTGTTCCCATCTACCCCTATTGCTGTTAGTATCTGGCCCCGATACTTTCCTGTCAAGAATGTCCCATCAATGCAGAGAACAGGACGACAGTTCACGAATGCCATCTTGCATGCATGTAGAGCTAAGAACGCCCTTTGCAGCACACTCTTGCCAGGATGTTCAATTGAGGGGGATTTCTTCACTTCGTAAGAGCTCCCAGGGTTTCTTTCCTCGATAACACCAAGCAGGCGTGGCAAATTGTCATACGAGGCTTCGTAAGTTCCAAATCTCATCTCTATTATTTTCTGTTTGGCCCTCCAGGCCTTGGCATAGCTAATAGTATACTTGTATATCTCTTCAATGTGTCGGATTATTGACCTTGGTTCATATCTGAGATTATCGATGACATGCGCATACATCTCAGATGCAACAAATGCACATGTAATGTTCCTGTGGTATTTCTGAACACCAGGTAGAAAACATGTATGCTTGGTAACAACTGACACTGTCCAATAATCCTTCTATTTCCCCTTATACGCGTGCACTCTCCAGGGACAACCATCTTTTTCCTTAACACACCGAACTTCATATTGCGACCTGTCGGTGACATGGGACTGGGAGTATCATGACTTAGAGACTTGAGGCAGACACGATCACCCACGTGGCCTAACCCCCTCGGGGGGGGGTCGGGCCCGAGGGTGATACGGCCGCCCTTCTCTTTGTCTCCCCGAGGGGTCGGACCGCTACCGCCTCGGCCCCGAGGGCCGAGGCGCCCCGACCCCTTGTGGGTTTTCCGCCGCGTATATGGGGTAGGTGAGCATAGCGGGGCTCACCTAACCACATTTATTGCGGTTTGGACGAGCGCGTCACGCCGCATGTAACGCAGTGCAGCGCGCTCGTTTATCCGGTCTGTGACCGGTCACAGACCGGTCAGATCGTGGGTTAGGTGGCGACAGGCGGTCTGACACACGCCTCGCCCCATCCCGTCAGGACGAGAGCCTCCAAGCACTCGTCCCTAGCCGGAACCGGCGTGTTAGCTCCTGGAGATGGCACGTTGGTTCCGGTCAGATATATGCCAGGCTTCATCCTAACCATTACAGGCAAGATATTGTATGAAGAAGGGCGAACATGCAGATTGTTAAACTGACACGTGGTGGACAAGAATGACCGATTTGTGACCGGTCTGACAATGGTCATGTCGTCAGCAGACAGCCATGTTCACACGTCGCACCTGCTTCCGGCGGAAATGGAGGTAGGTATGGGCCGTCCCATCAGAAGGTCATTCGGACGGCAGCCATACAAATCTCCGTCCATTAATGAAGAGAAGTCAAGTAAGAAAGAGAGGGAGAGATGGTGCATGTGGTATCCCCTTGAGATATAAAAGGAGGACCTTGCCCACTTAGAGGAAAAAAAAAAGGATCCCAGAAGGATCGGGGGCTGGCTCGCACTTTGTAGCTTCTTCATACACAGATCCACCAAAACACAGGAGTAGGGTATTACGCTTCTCAGCGGCCCGAACCTGTATACATCGCCCGTGTCTTGTGTTTTTCCACTCTCGCGAACTTTCCACAGACCAAGAGCTTAGAACCTCACCCAGAGCCCCCGGCCGAACCGGCAAAGGGGGGCCTGCGCGGTCTCCCGGTGAGGAGCCCCAAGCTCCGTCATCTGGCGCGCCAGGTAGGGGCTCTGCGAGTGATCTTCTGAGCTCTCGCACTCTTTCGTGTGCGCCAAGCTTTTCCTGTTCAGCCCAATGGCCGAACAAGCAAAGGCGCACAACCTCTCTCCGAGTGTTAGCGGTGACGACGGGGAGCCAAACCCACGCCGTCGAGCTCGTACTCCACCGCCCCCTCCACGCCAAAGTCCTAGGCGGGAGGAGGCGCTCGAGAGGGTCGAAGGATCCGCGACTTCGACATCCACGGGTGATGGGGAAGGGCGGCGAGATGGGGAGCGTCGCCTCCTCGTCTACGGCGACGGCAGCACGCCCCAGGGCGCGCTCCAAGCTGCGGGCGCGCTCCTACGTCACCCGCCCATTGTCCCTGACCCGGAGTCTCCAGCCCAACGTTGGTTGGACGACGTGGCCAACTTGGTCATGACGGCACGGCAGCGCCTAGATGCTGGTGGGCGGTCCTCCGCCACCAAGACCTCTGGCGCTGCTACCACCGGCTCCGTATCGTCAAGGCGGAGGGCGCGGCGAGCGGTGGCTGTTGCTCGCCATTCGGCCGCCACTCCTTCGTCAGCGCCTCCGACCCAGGAAGATCAGCGTGGGGGGCCAGATGCCCGCATCGATATCGAGCGCCGGCGTAATGGTCGGCGTGCTCCCCACGCAACGGAGGGCGCCTCCTCGTCCGGAGTGTCACCTCAACACGGACGCGGGGATCAGCCCTCCGTGCCCCCGGTTGGTGGTGTCGGCTGTAGAGCCTTTGTGGCGAGCCTTCGGAACGTCCGTTGGCCCCCAAGGTTCCGGCCCACCATCGCCGAAAAATATGATGGGAGCATCAACCCTGCCGAGTTTCTCCAGGTCTATACGACCGGGATCGAAGCCGCCGGGGGTGATGACAGGGCCATGGCGAATTTCTTTCCCATGGCCCTGAAGGGACAGGCGCGGGGTTGGCTAATGAACTTGCCACCCGCGTCGGTCCACTCCTGGGAGGATTTGTGCCAACAGTTCACCATGAACTTTCAAGGCACATATCCGCGCCCAGGTGAAGAAGCGGACCTGCACGCAGTACAGCGAAGGGATGATGAGTCACTTCGCTCGTACATTCAGCGGTTCTGTCAAGTCCGCAACACCATACCATGCATCCCTGCACACGCGGTGATCTACGCGTTCAGGGGGGGTGTGCGGCACAACCGCATGCTCGAAAAGATCGCCTCCAAAGAGCCCCAGACTACCGCGGAGCTTTTTCAGCTCGCGGACCGAGTGGCTCGTAAGGAGGAGGCATGGACCTGGAACCCCTCCGGTTCCGGTGTGGCAGCTTCGGCCGCCCCCTGATCCGCTGCTCAGACAGGGTGGCGTGACAGGAGGAGGAAGAAGAGGTCAGCCTATACCGACGACGAGGGTCATGTCCTCGCCGTCGAGGGCGCTTCGCGGGCCACCCGAAAGGGGAGGCCTGCGGGCGACAAAAAGAAGGAGGCCGGCGCTCCTAGCAGGGAGCGCCCAACCGGCAAGTGGTGCATCGTCCACAACACTTCCCTTCACGACCTCGCTGACTGCCGCGCAGTCAAAGGTTTGGCTGAGCGGACGAGGAAGTGGGAGGAGGAGAGGAGGCAGGAGCGCCGAGAGGGCAAGTCCCCGGCGGTTCCTTCCGGCAATCGGCGAAGTGAGGCCAAACAGAAGGCCCCCGCCGAGGACATCGATGACGGCGATGATGACCTAGGTTTCCAAGAGCCTGGGGCCACCATTGCCACTGTCGATGGGGGAGCGTGTGCTCACGTTTCTCGCCGGAGCCTCAAGACCATGAAGCGAGAGCTTCTGGCCGCGGCCCCTACTCATGAGGCGACGCGCCGGGCGCGGTGGTCGGAGGTTGCCCTCACCTTCGACCAGACCGACCACCCACCGTGCGTTGCCCGGGGAGGACAGATCGCAATGGTGGTTTCCCCCACTGTTTGCAACGTGAAGCTGGGGCGTGTCCTCATTGATGGAGGAGCAGCCCTCAACATCCTTTCCCCCGCAGCCTTTGACGCCATCAAGGCCCCGGGGATGGTGCTCCGGCCGTCCCAGCCGATTATCGGTGTGACGCCGGGTCACACTTGGCCGCTAGGTCATATCGACCTCCCGGTCACCTTCGGTGGATCCGCCAACTTCCGCACGGAGCGGGTGAACTTTGATGTGGCGGACCTCAGTCTGCCCTACAACGCGGTCCTAGGGAGGCCCGCGTTGGTGAAGTTCATGGCGGCGGTCCACTACGCCTACCTCCAGATGAAGATGCCGGGCCCCGGTGGCCCCATCTCTGTCCATGGCGACCTCAAAGTCGCGCTTGCTTGTATGGAGCAGCGCGCGGACCACCTCGCCGCCGCGTCCAAGCCCGAGGGTGGCGACGAAAGGCTTGACACCTCCGTCCCCGCTGCCCCGAGGCAGCGGATGATCACATGCGACGAGGTCCCGGTCAAGGAGGTTGCCCTGGGCGACGGCCCGTCCAAGACCACACGGATCGGTGGTCTTCTGGACGGCAAATAGGAAGACGCGCTCGTCTCCTTCCTGCGGGCAAACGCTGACGTCTTCGCATGGAGACCGGCGGATATGCCCGGGGTCCCCAGGGAGGTGATTGAGCACCGTCTCGCCGTGCGGCCGGGCGCAAGGCCGGTCCGGCAGAAAGTGCGGCGCCAGGCCCCGGAACGTCAAGCCTTCATCCGCGAGGAGGTGGCGCGACTTCTGGAGGCCGGATTCATCCGCGAGGTCATCCATCCGGAGTGGCTGGCGAACCCGGTGGTCGTTCCCAAGGCGAACGGCAAGCTTCGGATGTGCATCGACTACACCGACCTTAACAAGGCATGTCCTAAGGACCCTTACCCCCTGCCTCGCATAGATCAGATTGTCGACTCCACAGCGGGGTGCGACCTTTTGTGTTTTTTAGATGCATACTCTGGTTACCATCAGATTCGCATGGCTAGGGAGGATGAGGAAAAAACTGCATTCATTACCCCCATAGGAACTTATTGTTATACGACAATGCCCTTCGGGTTAAAGAATGCAGGTCCTACTTTTCAACGTACTACTCGAATTTCTTTGGGTAGCCAAATAGGACGTAATGTTGAGGCTTATGTCGATGACTTGGTTGTAAAGACGCGCAACCAAGAGACCTTACTCTCGGATCTAGCGGAAACTTTTGAGAGTCTCCGCTCCGCCCGCATAAAACTGAACCCCGATAAGTGCGTGTTCGGTGTACCTGCTGGCAAGCTTCTCGGGTTTTTGGTCTCTGCCCGAGGCATCGAGGCCAACCCCGAGAAGATACGAGCTATAGAGCGGATGCGCCCCCCCAGCAAGCTTAGGGATGTGCAATGCGTCACCGGTTGCATGGCCGCCCTAAGTCGGTTCATATCGAGGCTGGGAGAGAAGGCGCTACCCTTATTTAAGCTCCTCAAACGCTCCGGGCCGTTTACTTGGACGGAGGAAGCTGAACGTGCCCTCACTCAGTTGAAGGTGTATCTCAGCTCTCCCCCAGTTCTGGTTGCCCCAGAGCCAAATGAACCCTTGCTACTCTACTTAGCGGCGACCCCGCAAGTGGTTAGTGCGGCGTTGGTTGTGGAGCGCGATGAGGACAATCCTCATTCCGCGCACCCCCACCCTGTGCTGGCTTGGCCCGGGAAAGAGCAGGGAGGAGAGGCCCCCGAGTCGAACGGTGGCCCAAGGCCCCCGACGACCGGAGCTGGCCCTCTGCCCGCTTATCAGACGGTGCCAGGTGCCCCCGACCCCCAGGACGGCCCCGAGGCCACTGCGGGAAGGCCGCACCTATCGCCCTCTGACCCCGAGGCTAACCCTGTGCCGATTCGACCCAGGAGAGAGCAGGGAGAAGAGGCCCCCGAGCCGAACGGTGGCCTAAGGCCCCTGACGACCGGAGTTGGCCCTTTGCCCGCTTGTCCGACGACGCCAGGAGCCCCCGACCCCCAGGACGGCCCCGAGGCCACTGTGGGAAGGCCGCCCCTGTCGTCCTCCGACCCTGAGGTCGTCGGCACAGAAGACGAGTGCACCCCGCGAGGCCGCTTGGACAAAGAGCGCCCCAGGGATGTGGCCCCTAGCGAAGAGGATCGGCCCCACCGAAAGGTGCAGCGGCCCGTCTACTTTGTTAGTGAGGCCCTCCGGGATGCCAAGACCCGATACCCTCAGGCCCAGAAAATGCTTTACGCTATTCTGATGGCCTCGAGGAAACTGTGCCATTATTTCCAGGCGCATCGGGTTACGGTGGTCACGTCTTACCCCCTCGGCCAAATCTTGCATAATCGAGAGGGTACTGGACGGGTGGTGAAATGGGCAATCGAACTTTCTGAGTTCGATTTGCACTTTCAACCACGCCACGCTATCAAGAGCCAGGCCCTCGCCGACTTTGTGGCAGAGTGGACCCCGGCTCCTGAGCCCGTCTCAGTCCCCGAGGCCAGCTCGGGCCCCTCGCAGCTGCCTCACACCGCCCACTGGGTGATGCAGTTCGACGGCTCCCTGTCTCTTCAGGGCGCCGGTGCGGGGGTCACGTTGACCTCGCCGAGCGGAGACGTCCTCAGATATTTGGTTCGCCTTGACTTTCGGGCGACCAATAATATGGCAGAGTACGAGGGACTCCTTGCGGGACTCAGGGTGGCAGCTGGACTGGGGATCCGCCGCCTCCTGGTGTTAGGCGACTCCCAGCTGGTCGTTAACCAGGTCTGTAAGGAGTACCGGTGCTCTGACCCGCAGATGGACGCTTACGTGCGCCAAGTACGGCGTATGGAGCGCCATTTTGACGGGATAGAGCTTCGACACGTGCCCAGACGGGATAACACGGTTGCCGACGAACTCTCACGGCTCGCTTCCTCGCGAGCCCAGACCCCACCGGGCGCCTTTGAAGAAAGGCTTGCCCAGCCGTCGGCGCGACCCGACCCCTTAGGGGAGACGGACGCGCCTGACAGGCCCCCGATGCCCGTCGGAGTCCAGGCCTCGGGACCCGAGGGGAGCGCTCACAGCTCCCTTAGATTGATTGCTTGGATCGCTGAGATCCAAGCATACCTCACAGATAAGACTCCACCCGAGGACCGCGAAGGGAGTGAACGCGTCCAGCGCATCTCCAAACGCTACGTGCTGGTAGAAGGGGCCCTCTATCGGCGCGCGGCTAACGGAATCCTCCTTAAGTGCATTCCTCGGGAACAAGGTGTCGAGCTTCTTGCCGATATCCATGAAGGCGAATGCGGAGCCCACTCCGCCTCGCGCACCTTGGTTGGCAAAGCCTTTCGACAAGGTTTCTATTGGCCGATAGCTCTCAATGATGCGGTCGACCTGGTCCGGCGATGCAGAGCGTGTCAATTCCACGCCAAGCAAATCCATCAGCCGGCCCAGGCCCTGCAGATCATACCACTTTCATGGCCATTTGCTGTCTGGGGGCTCGATATCCTGGGACCGTTTAGGCGGGCCCCGGGCGGGTTTGAGTATCTGTATGTCGCGATCGACAAGTTCACTAAGTGGCCCGAGGCTTATCCGGTCGTCAAGATCGATAAGCACTCCGCACTTAAATTCATTAAGGGCATCACAGCCCGGTATGGAGTGCCTAACCGTATTATTACGGATAATGGCACCCAATTCACTAGTGAACTTTTCGGCGATTACTGCGAAGACATGGGCATCAAGCTCTGTTTCGCCTCACCCGCTCACCCCAGAAGCAATGGCCAAGTGGAGCGCGCCAATGCAGAAATCCTCAGAGGCCTTAAAACCAAGACCTTCAACATCCTCAAGAAGCACGGCGATTCGTGGATCGAGGAGTTGCCAGCGGTGCTCTGGGCGAACCGAACCACACCAAGCCGAGCAACCGGGGAAACGCCTTTCTTCCTCGTCTACGGCGCGGAAGCGGTTCTCCCATCCGAGCTCACCCTGAGGTCCCCTCGGGCTACCATGTACTGTGAGGCTGATCAAGATCAGCTTCGCAGAGATGACCTCGACTACCTGGAGGAGCGAAGGCGGCGCGCGGCCCTCCGAGCCGCACGCTACCAGCAGAGCCTGCGGCGCTACCATCAGCGCCACGTCCGGGCCCGATCACTCTGCGTCGACGACCTCGTCCAAACGCGTGCTGGATTGAGCAAGCTCTCACCAATGTGGGAGGGTCCGTATCGAGTGATCGGTGTCCCCCAGCCGGGCTCCGTTCGGCTGGCCACGAGCGACGGCACAGAGCTGCCTAACCCGTGGAACATCGAACACCTTCATCGCTTCTACCCCTAAGGGGGATCGGGTGTCAGGTTTCGGGCTCGGGCCAACCCCGCACCCCCCTCGGGCGTGCAGGGTTGGCCGGGGGCTACCACATATGCATATTCTTATTTCTCTTATATCTGTATTTCAATAAAAGCATTTTCGATTTCCTAAAGGCTGTATCTGTGCTGTTGTTTCCTTTTGAAGGATCTTGACTTGAAATAGGTCACTCGTGTTCAATCCTGCCCTCGGGGGCTCGGGTCGGCTAAAATTGCCAAACGGGGCTCAGAACCGAGCCGTGCCCCGGGACGTGGTGAACTCCGGGGGGGAATCGGCAAAAACCCACAATCGGGTCACCCATAACCCTCGGTCATCACGCTCCCGGCCTGGCCAGTCTCGACATGTGGATCTCCCCAGATTAAATTAGTCTATACAAGAAGGGGGCCCGAAGGCCTCGGAAGAAGAAAAGAAGAAACTATTTAAAGATTGGCGGGGGCCTGGGGGCTCACTCCGATGCACCCGGGTCGCCAGCCTCGTCGCCACTGTCGCCCACTCCGCCGTCATCGTCCTCCTCGTCGGAGTTGAGGGCGAACGCGAGCCGAGGGGCCGAACCCTCGAAGCTGTGGACGATATGGTCGGCGGCGTCCCGGACCTGCGCGCGCGCGCCGTCCTCGGTCCCGGGAGGGAACTCATCCAGCGCCGTCCATGGGGAGAAGTCGGGATCCCTGGCTTGGTAACTCGCCAGTACGAGCTCCACCGCTCCTCGGGCGAGGTCCCTCGAGGATGACTTAATCGTCCTCTCGAGCTCCTCGAGGAGCCGTTGGAGAGTCCCGGCTATCTCCGAGTGGCGCTGGGCGAGGCCCCCCTGGTTGGCGGCGTACTTCACAGTCCGCCCGCCCCAGAGGCCTGCCTGCCGGCCGGCGTGATCTAGACGGGAGACGGCGTCCCGAAGCATGCCGGGCCCTACCTCGCCTGCCAAGCGGAGGGCCTCGACCTCCCCGGCGGACGAGTCTAGCGCGCCCTGCAGATCGGCGATGGTGTGTTCGGCAGCTGCGAGGCGGGCGGCTAAGTCGCTTTCGCCCGTGGCCGCCCCGCCGCTGCGCGCCCTCGCGTCCAGCTCCTTTGCCTGCGCCTCGAGTTCAGCGGCCCGCTGGTTCAGTGCGGCCTTCTCAGCGCGGGCACCTTCCAAATTGCGGCGCGCTTGTTCCTCTAGCACAGCCTCACGGAGGGACGCGCTCTCCGCCAGCCGTTGCGCCGCGGCCTCGGCCTCCTCAAGAGCTCGCTCCCGCTCGGTGAGCGCGTCCTCGCGGAGGCAGAGTGCGCACTCCTCTTCGGCGCAGGCGGCCTCGTGCGCCGCCAGCGTTGCCTCCCGGATGGCAACGGCGGCCTCGCGGTCCGCCAGGTCCCTCTCCACGACACAGGCACGCTCTTCCAGCGCCATGGCACGGGCCTCAAGGGCTTCTTCGCGCCGCCGGGTTGCCACCTCGGTCTCCGCCGCCCGCCGTTCTCGGGCAGCGGCAGCGTCAAGGACCCCCCGGGCGGCGTCGAGCTTTTTCCCTAGCTCCGCCTCCCAGCTCCCGTATTGAAGGCGGAGGGTGTCCTGCGCCTCGTTCATCACGGTGGTGGCAATGAGGGCAGCCCCCCGCTCCTCCTCCACCTCCTTGGCGATCTCCCCCAGCACCTTCCGACGGGCTTCGAGCTCTGAGACGTGCCGGCGGTGTGCCTTGCGGCCCACCTCCACCATGGCCTCGACCGAGCGTCGCCCCTCTTCGACACGCACCCATGCGGCGTCAAGCTCCGCCCGCTCTGCTTGCAGGGCCTCCACCTGGGCACTTAACCCGTCCAACACCGTGGTGTTTGCGACGGCCAAGGCCTGCAGAAGGGGTTCTGCGCTCAGTGGAGCAACGGAAGGCGTGGGGAAGAGCCGCCTCGGTGAGGATGCCGCGCGGCTCGGCCCGCCGATGGACGTGCCGGACTCAGGGATGTCCCCCGGACCTGGCTTGTCCTGAGCGTCGCCCGAGGGAGTGGGCCCAAGCGATGCGCCCGCGGCCTCGTCGCGAGCTGCCTCGGAAGTCGTCGCCGCTTCGGCCTGGCGAAGTCTGGCCTCCTCCCGAGCGGTTTCTTCAGCTTGGCGAGCTCGGACGGCCACCTGGGCGGCCTCCTCGGCTTCCCGTAGGCGATCCGCGGCTTCTCGCCGGTCAGATTCCCGCCTCCGAGCCTCTGTGGTCGCCGGGTCCTCGGCCTCAGACTGGCCGGACTTGGAATGGCGAGAGGGACGCGACGGGATCTCGCTGAAACAGAAGAAAGACCAGAAGACAAACAAGATGGATGAGTGAAAACTCGCGTTGAGGGATTGAATACGGCCACGATGGGCGTGGGACGAACCTGCGAGGGGGTCGGTTAAACGACCACCTTGGAGGGGAAATAAGGTTTCCCCGGGATGGTTCTGTCCCCCCCGTCTTGCGGAGCCGTTTCTTCTTCCGCTCCCCCTCGGGCTGCGACGTCGGCGTGGCCCCCTCCGGGCGCCTGCTGCTGGCACGCGCCGCCCCGCCCCCTCGGGGAGGAGATGGGGGAGGGGTTCCTTCCTGCTTCCTCTTCCCCCGGGCGTCGGCAGGGCGGCCGCTCCCCGGGCCCCCGTCGCGGGGCCCAGAAGCACGACCCCCTCCCGGGGTAGATTGTTCCCCCCTGCGGCTCCCGCCCGCGCCATCGTGGCCTCGAGGAGCCCGCTCCTCCGACGCCCCGACCGCCTGCATGATGGTCAGGATGGAGGCGCGGTCTGGATCGCTGCAGAGGGGGAGGACTCCTTGAGGAATGAGGGATGCCTCCACGGAGCTGAGATTCAGCACCCGTTGGACCACTATCTTGAAGTCCTCAGGAGCCCAGTCCCATCTGACCCCCTGGTGGGTCCTCATACAGTCCTCGGACCCGGTGTACTCCCAGGCGCCCCGGGGGCGCCGCTGGAGTGGCGCGATCCGGCGACGAAGATAGTCGCCGAACACCATGGCCCCTGTGAGCCCCTGGGATCGCAGGCCCGCCAGGCGGTCGAGGACGGCGTCGTAGCCATCTCCCAGATCTACCGGCGCCCGCCAGTTGGAGGCCTGCGCTGGAGGCTGGCTCGGAAGTCGGAGGCGCGCTTCGTCGGCGAGGGGGGTGTAGAACCAGTCGCTCTTCCAGTCATCCCACTTCTTGCGGAGGACGCAGGGAATGTAGCGGTTCAGCACCGGCCCCCGCGGCTGGAAGTAGCAACCACCAACCACCGACGGCGGCGACACCGGCTGTACGGTGAAGAACCACCAGAACAGCCGAAGGGATGGGCGCACCCCGATGAACATCTCGCACAGGTGCGCGAAGATGACCAATGTCATTACCGCGTTGGGGGTGAGGTGCGCCATCTGGAGATCGTAAAACTCCAGAACATCCATGAAGAAAGAAGAAAATGGCGGAACCAGCCCTGCCATAGCAAAAGGGAGGAAGAAGACGGACCGCCCCGGGTAGCGTGGCGCCGGGCATCCCTTGCCCAGCGAGACTATCTCCCAGCCGGTGGCAGATTCCGGCATGAAGCGGCGCGGCAGCCCTGCCTGTCTCTCGCTCACGATGCGGGAAGGCGGCAGCACGCTACCGTCAAGCGGAGCGGAGCCCCGTGCCATGACGCCGGAAGAAGAGATGTTTGAGAGCGAGTGCGTGTGGCGAAGGTAGGGCACAGGAAACAAGGAGTTAGGGCGCAAGCGGCGAAGACAAGGGGAATAATGGCGAGAGGAAGGAAGCAAATCTCTTCCTCGGCGACTTTATACCCTTGCCAACGCTGTGCCCGGCTCCTCGTTTCTCGCGCCCACTATCTTGCCCCCTCGTTTCTCGCGCCCACGCTTCCACTAATCCCATTCGCCCGTTTGCGGTGCATGAGGTGGATATGCGGCTGTGGCAGTCGAGATGGAACATCTCGTGCGCGCGTTAATTACGCTCGCCGACCGAAGCGCCGTCATCATATCTCCAGGAAAAACGAACCGGCTTGTCCCGATTTTTAGACCGGCCCCACCTGTCACCAGGCCTTAGGAAGTGGCGTCACGCCCGACCGCTTCCCTCGAGGAGGGCGATCGCCCTGGCATAACGCCGGGGGCAACTGTCGGTGACATGGGACCGGGAGTATCATGACTTAGAGACTTGAGGCAGACACGATCACCCACGTGGCCTAACCCCCTCGGGGGGGGGGGGTCGGGCCCGAGGGTGATACGGCCGCCCTTCTCTTTGTCTCCCCGAGGGGTCGGACCGCTACCGCCTCGGCCCCGAGGGCCGAGGCGCCCCGACCCCTTGTGGGTTTTCCGCCGCGTATATGGGGTAGGTGAGCATAGCGGGGCTCACCTAACCACATTTATTGCGGTTTGGACGAGCGCGTCACGCCGCATGTAACGCAGTGCAGCGCGCTCGTTTATCCGGTCTGTGACCGGTCACAGACCGGTCAGATCGTGGGTTAGGTGGCGACAGGCAGTCTGACACACGCCTCGCCCCATCCCGTCAGGACGAGAGCCTCCAAGCACTCGTCCCTAGCCGGAACCGGCGTGTTAGCTCCTGGAGATGGCACGTTGGTTCTGGTCAGATATATGCCAGGCTTCATCCTAACCATTACAGGCAAGATATTGTATGAAGAAGGGCGAACATGCAGATTGTTAAACTGACACGTGGTGGACAAGAATGACCGATTTGTGACCGGTCTGACAATGGTCATGTCGTCAGCAGACAGCCATGTTCACACGTCGCGCCTGCTTCCGGCGGAAGTGGAGGTAGGTATGGGCCGTCCCATCAGAAGGTCATTCGGACGGCAGCCATACAAATCTCCGTCCATTAATGAAGAGAAGTCAAGTAAGAAAGAGAGGGAGAGATGGTGCATGTGGTATCCCCTTGAGATATAAAAGGAGGACCTTGCCCACTTAGAGGAAAAAAAAAAGGATCCTAGAAGGATCGGGGGCTGGCTCGCACTTTGTAGCTTCTTCATACACAGATCCACCAAAACACAGGAGTAGGGTATTACGCTTCTCAGCGGCCCGAACCTGTATACATCGCCCGTGTCTTGTGTTTTTCCACTCTCGCGAACTTTCCACAGACCAAGAGCTTAGAACCTCACCCAGAGCCCCCGGCCGAACCGGCAAAGAGGGGCCTGCGCGGTCTCCCGGTGAAGAGCCCCAAGCTCCGTCACGACCGGTTCGACTTGGCAACCCAAAACTCTCTATGAAGTGACACTGCAAAATGTTTTACCGCCTCCTTCATATCTTATGCTCTACTATAAATCGCTCCCTGAATAACCTCATTTTCTTTGTACTCCCATCTCACACTATCCTCTTCAGAGACGATCAGCCCAGAAAAATCCTCACTAGCCCATTCTGCTGGATTAATATCCGTCTCATCATCTGACGAATCACCTTCCTCTACACGCTCGTTGTCAGAATCCTCCCTCTCCATTTCATCCACAATGGCGTCCCAAGTCTCCCCCTCGTCAGCCACTCCACCTGGTTGAATGCCCACTGGAGCTACTACGCCACCGTCCTCTCGTGCGTTGACCTCCTCCACAGAAGTCTCGTTTACTTCAGCACTTAGTCCCTCGCCATCATCCATGTTCGTCTGCACACCTGGATCCTTCGGGTGAACAAACGGAACCAAAGCTAGAGGCCACCCGCGTTGCAATGCATTTTCCAAATACCATCTCCACACTCGAGAGTTTTGAACTGGCATTAGTTCCCAATAAAAACCCTCAGTTGCCCGACTTACTATAACATTGATTGTTATGTCACTTGTCTGTGGATCAACTCTCAAGCCCCTCATTAACCATCCTTTTATAGAAGGTACACTCCTCTCAGCCGGTCTCTCAATTCCCCTTTCTGATACAATAAAATCTGACAGATCTACCCCAGTTGGCCCGTAACGGACTTTTCCTGGTCCATGGTAAACTTGGAATATTTGTTTGTTCGACATATCTGTCAACGAAATAACTAGATCATATTACTCTTTCATGCAATAAACATCTACAACGTAATATCTTCTTGTGTAAGCCAATGCAACGGTAATGTATTAATTCCAAACTAGCAGATCTACGTAGTTACCGATATCTACAATACGCACTTCTAGATTAGTACAACTAAAACCCTAAAAATATAATGCATTTATTCAAACAAATTTTTAAAGAATACACACTATTTAACTCAGTCACATATAGGATCTATGAATATTACCTGAAATCGGCGTCTGAATCCGGCAGGGCTTCGCCCCTTCTTCTCTTCTCCTCCCCTCTCTTCTTTTTTTTTCACTGGAATTGAGGAGAGAAGAATGAGGGCTGGGGGCTGGGCAGCAGGCCTTTTATAGGAAGGGGCCGCCTGCAAAATAGCCGGCCTCGACTGGCTTTTTTGCATTCGGGCCCCTTGCCGCCCCACCAGAGGGCGGCAAGGGTTTTCCTGCAAAAAACCCTCCCTCCGTCACCGCCCGTTCCTCCCCCGTTTGCCACGTCAGCTTGCCGCCCCAGAGGTGGGCGGCAGGGGCTATTTCTGTAATTTTTTTGGTCGATAGATTATTTCTGTAAATATTAAAAAAAAATCTAAATCCGAAAAAAATTCTTCAATCGGGCTGAGTCCTGAGTAAAAGAAGCCCAGCCGGAAGTCTTCTTGACCTCCCCGGGTACTGTTCATCTTCCAGCTCCAGACAGAGCCCGTGCAATGCTTCTGCACTGAAGCCGACGCCGTTTTCTCCTACAAATCCGGCCTCCTCTCTCGTGTATTTCCAAAATTAGTTGAGGGAAAATATTTCCCTTAACCTCCTCTATCTCTTGCCCCAAAAATCTGGTTTTATCCCTTTGAATTCGACGCAAATTTGGATTCGATTTCGAGTTTATCTCTCCTCCAAACCCTAGGTTTTCCCGGCGCGATTCCTTGCGTTCCAAGCCCGATCTCTCTCCCGTGGCTATAAATAGAACCCCCAATCCCTCCTCTCTCGTTTCCAATTCCTAGCTCGAGCTCCCGTGCCCTAGCCGTCTCTCCCCGCAGCCGCCTTCTCTCTCCAAGCGTCGGCTGCCGCTCCAGTCGCCCTTACTCGCCGCCTCGACGTCCTCCCGCGCCGCCACCACCATCGGCTTCGCAAAGTCGAGCTCTACCCCGGCCGCCGGTTCTTTTGTGCCGAGTTCCACCGGAGGTTGCCCGTCGCCGTGAACCAGTGGGTTGCCACTGTGTTTTGATCTCCAGCCGCTCCGTCCGTCGCCGTCCATCGTCGTATTCGGTCGCCGTTGCCGCCGTTGGGTTCGCAAGAAGGAGAAGAAGACCGGCCTCCACTTCCCAGAGGCCGAAATCCACCGGAGCTCCATCGTCGCCGTTAACCCGAAGTTCGCCGTCACGTTTTGATCTCCGGCGAGGCCCTGCTGCACCTCCCGTCGTCGCCTTCGGCCGCCGTCACCTTCAATGGATTCGCAGCAGCGAGGAGAACCCCGTACACCCCTCTGTTGCCGCCGCTCGTTGCCGGAAAGTAGTCGTCACTGTCGACCACGACCAGTACCTCGCCGCCTTCAGAGCTCGTTGCTGGTCGTCTCCCGTCGTCGTTCGCCGTCGTGCTGCTCCTCAGTGAGTTCCCCGCGTCGTGCTCGTCGCGTTGGTGCCCTCGATTTGCGCCGTCGTACCCTAGTTCGCCGGCGACCAAAGGAGCCCAAGCCGCCGGCGATGATGTCATCAGTGACGTCATAAAGCCTTTTTCTTTTCTAAAATAATTCGTAATCCTTTTCTGTATAATGCAAAAATCAGTTTAATCTTGTAAAATTTATAACTAATTCATATGAAGTGTTCAAGTTGCTAAATTCATCTAAAATCATGATCTACATGTTTGTTTACTTTTTATGTACTGTTTATTTGGTTTTTATTAGTCTTTTTTTTCGTTTTGCTTGTTAGTTTGTCGTTTCAAAGGTTCGTGAGTGCGTCGGAAGTGTTCAAGAAGATTAATTGAAGACCGATTATTGCAAGGCAAGTCACACAGATCCCAAACATAATCCTTTGAGCATGTTGATCCTATATTTAAATTTTCTATTCATTTCAACTGTGCATTTATTTTCAAATGTCACCGGATCGTGTGAACATATTCATTTGTTATGGCCAATTTGCATTGAATACTCTATTCCTTGATACCTCGGGTAATAAACTGATTAGCTTGAACCTTATATATTGGTTTGGTTCAGCTAAATGCTATATACATATAATTGTTTAGCCATACTTAGAAACATTAATGGGATGAATCATACTACATTATTATTTATGGTTATATTTATTAGTGGTAGTTCACGATGGTCAATCGTGATTGGTTAATTAACTATTTGCCAACTAAAATTTGACGATGGTGTGTTGTGAGCAGATGGTTTTGAAGGTCGTGCTCATCAATCTAGACTAATATAAAAAGCGTTGTTTACTGTAATTAACACCGCGATTGCAATTAGCGCCGGATCCAATTTTCGCGTGGGACCCACCTGTCATCCGCCACGAAGAAACCACGCCCGCGATCCGCCTCCTCTCGTCCCACACCGCGCCGCCCCGCCGCCCCATCACCGCGCCCCCTCTTCTTTGTCGCGGTGCATCGCCGCCGACCGCCGCTCCTGCTCGCCCTCATCGCCGCTGTTCGTCGCCCATCGCCTCCCTGTCTCCATCACGTCGGCTCGCCCTCCACCGATCCCCGCCGCCAGAAGCCCTCCCATCGCTAGGTCCGAGCCGATCTGCTCCTTGCCGCCTCCACTGCCAGCGCACACATCCACGCCGCCGCCGTCATCCACGCCGGAGCTCCGCCGATCGGATACTGGAAGAAAACCTGCGTCGACACCTCTCGACCCCGATCCCTCGACAAATCACACCGCCGCATCGTCGATCCGTCGCGTCTCCCGGTCTTCATCACGTCGGAGCCCTCCTCCTCAGCCGCCGGGTCCGGCAGCAACTCCGCCGCCACTAGAACCACCGTTGTCGGACAATGATGGATAGAAGCCTCTCTTGCAGGGCTTTGGTTGCCTCCCTTGCCATGTCATGCTCATCGGGTGGTTTGATTTGGGCATCGCTCCGGGCGTGGAGGACCGATTAGAGCACTGCTGCTGCGCGGCTGCCCACTGTGCAGTCATGCCTCGCCGTACCCATTACCCATCACTCTGTCTCTACCGCCTGTTGTCATGCTCCTCCACTGCAACCTGATTTTCCTTATGTGATGGATGACAATGCAGATCGTGCTCCATATCAGCAGCTTCATCAAAGAACATGTACTTGTGAGCATCAGTTCCAGGACATGCTTACCATGTGTTTGTGAATATGCCTTCAAACAATTTGTTCCATCTGTTATTTTAATCATTGTGCATATTTTGGTAGGAACACCCATTATATGCAACACATAATATTTTCTTCATAGGTCAGATGTTGATCGTGGCTAATTATATGCAATCAAAATATTTTCTGGATAGGTCAGATGTTGATTTGGAGAGCAAGCATATATAATTGGCTAGGAGTCAGTAATTTTGTTATAGTGCTTATGTCCATCAACATTACAACATATATATCTTTATGATGCAAATTTTCTATATGTTTTTCATTATATTGATATCTTCATGTTTATCGTACTAAGGTTGTTTCCAAGTTTACGTAAGTGTTTCATAACCCTGATTCTGCAATGTGACCCACCGTGTACTTATTAGAAGATCAAAGTAACTCATAGTTTATTTACTCCAGTGCATTGTTCCTTCAGGTAGTAGTCGATTTCAGCTTTTTAATAATTCCACAAACAGGGATCATTTCATTTGCTCTGTACAGAGAGTTAGAGAACAATACATCATATGTGCAAGTGTAACATTTTCATGGACCATCTCTTCTTCCATTTTTCTTCAATGCACATCCTAGATATATCTGAACATAAAGTCAAGCATTGCATGATTGTTTTTGTCTTACGTTTCTATTAGATAGCCAATTCTAATGATGAAAACTCTATTTTTTATTTTGCAACTCCAGTCTGTTCCATCATGAATATATGTAGAAGGTAGATTTGTATTCAAGACAACCTACTTCTGAATTCTGATGTTAAGTTTTTGACAGCAATTGAGAGGTGTTTAAAGAGTATGATTTGTGACATTCATTTTAGTGAAGATCAGCAGATCAGCAATGCTCTTAATCTGAGGTACAAATGCACACCTACTTATTGCAGTATTCTCTGTTGCAAATAATGGGGGTGCTTGTGGTTAAATTCTTTTGTTTAATCAGTAGAGGTTAGCATGCACTGTTATAGACCCTTTGTAGAATGGTAGTTATGTTTAGTTGTTGCACTTACGTGTCATATTCACCTTTTTAACGGAATTATTATGTTTAGTTGTTGCAGTTGCCAGTTATGATGCCACTGCTCGGTAATTAAATTTATACATAGTTCATATTTTGTTGAATTAAATTCTAGACTATGAAATATTCCATGTTTTGGACGGTAAACCTTTATTATAAATTGATGGATCCTCTAAAAGGTTGATGGCTTAGGTTGGCATGATATTTAGAAAATAGGTTTTCCCTTGAATGCACATTCTATTAGTTAATTTAAATGAACAAAATCTTTATGCATTTTTTTCATTACTTTCGATATACTTGATTTTTTTTTTGGAGGAGAGAAGAGGACACTGTAACAAAGGCCAATATCGAGGTAACTTTTCGATTGTTATATACATGGTGATCCTGGTAGCGACTATCCTACCCATGACAAGGCTACCCAGGCAGCGCTGATCCTCCTCACGCAAGACATCCCCTACTGCGGTGATCCTCCATGTAATGAGGCGACCGGGCCAGTGAGGTGGCGTCAGCTGAACCGATTTGGAAGCACATCTGACAGTGCAGAAATGTTGTTGAAATTTTGCCTGACTCCCTGATTGATTCAGGTTCTTGTTGCCAAACCATTCTCCTTCGGGGTATAAGGGCTACTCCAGCGAGGAGCAGCAGCTACCTTACAATTACCTTGCCGTCGCGCAATCGCCACCACCACGAGGATGATGACTGCTGCCTTCGCGTCCTCGGAAGATGGTAATGCAAGCTTTTTGTTCTTTTCATCTTGGCCAGTTTTGGGTGAATCCCTTCGATGCTGATATACATTGTTAATCATGGATGGGCTGCGAACTACTATCAAATTCAGCATATGATGATGCTCTCTGGTAATTTTTGTTTCACAGAACGAAAATCTAACTAGCTAGGACCCTCGGGATGGTGGCTCCTCTAGCCATAGGTTTGGAGGGCAACAAGCAGATGCACCAAAGGGAGCTCAAATATGAGGAATTATGTGGCAAAAATGAGCTTGCTGGATCGGAATCCTGGTAAGATGACATAAGTTTAGAATAATCACTGCTGCAACCATCTCTGGTGAGTCTTTATGAGAAAGACCACATAGGAAAGGGACGAGATTAGCACTTCTAGCTACAAAGGAAATGTATTTAACTTCTCAAGAATATATTGGCAAATATAATGCTGTTTAACTTCTGTTGTATGAATTGTACATGCACTAAAAAGCATATAAATATGCTCTCTTATTCGTGCTTCCCAAGTTTGATAAATTGCCCAATTGGTTCTATAACTGCAGGATGACATGATCCAACTATACATTTATTTTTCTATATGGATGCTGATATTTTGTAGGTAAATCTAGATCATTATACTGTGTTTATTTTTCCTAAAAACACCAGGAATCATGATGATCATAATGACAATAGCATCGTAAGTCTAAAGCAAATGTTGATACTGACTTTTTCCCTTTTGAAAAAAAAATCATAAGTTACATATATTTGCGACATTTTCAAGAACTGGAATGTGCATCAGGATTTGCTTTAGGCAGCAAAAAGATACCATTTTGAAGTATAGGACACTGAATTTAACAAGGTGAAAGCCCATAAGGATCAAATCTGATTTTGTTTTCCTTTTGTTTTTTATGAAAGAAATCTTACATAATCTTGTATGATCAAATGAGAGTATAGGACACTGAATTTGACAAGATGAAAGCTCATAAAGATCAAATCTGATTTCTTTTCCCTTGTGTTGTTTATGAAAGAAACCCTACATGCTTTTACTTCACATATCTAGCTAGGGGCTAGGGATCTCACATGTATCCAATAGAGTCATGAAACATTAATTTGTTGGTTGCAGAATGCTAAGGCGACAACATTGTTCTACAATTGCATTTTTTTTATAGAAGGGATAAGTTATTTTGTAACTATCACTTAATAATTGATATTTTTTTATTTGCAATAATACATATTACGATAACGTGCCTTGCACGTGCACGTTCACTAGTGACAATTAAGGACCGGTTCGCGAGCTACTGTTGTGAGACATTAACCGTGCCAACCACAAGCCAGCGTGGGCAACGGCTATATCTTCTGTACAACATGGTTTATTACGGGGTGCCAGACTGAGAAGCGGCGAGAAGTCCATAGGGGTCGCTGGGGAGTCCATGCCTCTAGTTATTAAGGGGGTGATTATGATCCAGGAACGGTGCACTGTGGTGAGTTGTGTTGTGCAGAGGGTATTGTTACAGCCTCTATTCGGGTACTTTCCAGTATCGTGACGCATGGTAGACATGATGTTGAGGCTGTGTCTTGTGGGTACAGTGGTACACCTCTGGCCAGAGTAAAACTATTCGAATAGCCGTGCCAGCGGTCATGGGCGGGTTGAGCAATGTTTTTTGTGATTAGTCTCACACCTCTCACAATAATTATTGATGCTGTAATTGGTAATAATTTTCTTAGCTCCTGGTTTGGAGTTAAATCTGTATAGCTGGGTATGATTGTTCAGGATGGTTGGGCCTGTGCAGCATTGGGGTGTTGTGCAGTGTTGATTAAAATTGATGATTAATTACTCTATTGTTTTACTACTCTTAAATGTTTGCTAAATGCTACTTTTGCAAATGAGCCTATATTATGCCATCTTTTGGTATCCTTGTGCACTTGCATATTTGATGTGTGGCTTGCGGAGTATTCCATATACCCACCTTGCAATAATCAATCAAACCTCAGTTGAAGAAAAAGGATCCAGAAGGAGAAGACGTTTGGCTTATACGCCAGTTGAGCTGCCTGTGGGAGTGGAGCCGGAGCTTCGCTAGATTTTATTTTCCGTTGCAGTTTTCTTCGTTGTGAGGACTAAGTGCCTCTTCAGTAAGTGTTAATTGCTTTAGTTATTTTGATGAATCTGTATATTAAATTGTCAGTTTGTGTACCTCGGCTAATTCCTGGACGAGGATTTTATGCACAAATATGTTCGGAAATTACTAGTGAATTTCTGGGCGTGACACTAGGCATCTCTTAATTACCTATAGGGGTGCTAGAGTTCGTTATTACATGTGCATCTCATGTGGCCAGCATGACTCACATACCCAACTTATAGCATATCCGGATGTCTGTTCACAATCATATCGGGTGATCAAGTTGAGAAAGTTTGCGAGGAATTATCTGTTAAAACCCTATTCTCAAATAGTCGAGCCGTGGCCGTCGCTATACATGAGGTAGGTCGTCGAGCTTCGTTGGCAGGTTGGGTGCGACAACTCTGCATTTGTCGATAACATTCTCGATAATGGGTGTACTCGACCACAACCTACTCGAGTGCTAAATTGTCCCTGAAAAACGTTATCTAGAAGACAAGATATATACAGCAGAGAATATCGAGTATGTACTCAAAATACTGCGTGAATCATCTAGTATTATAAGGATATAACGAGCAGACTAAATATCAGACATCATGTAAATTGTAAACAAGCATGATTTATATAGAAGAAAATAGAGCGAGCGCCCAGCATTAAACCAGCATTAAACCATAGTCGGCCAAACATCAGGCACACTCGCACAATAGATATTGTATAAAAAACATGCTCTAGGTAAAGATAATAAATTATGGATCTGACAATATTGTATAAATCTGAACAATAGGTACAGTAAATTGTATATAGAATATTGCGTATCTTTGTAAATACATGCTGGATGTATCTATGAAATTAGTAGATTAATTTAAAAAACCAATCTGCCAATTACCTTGTTGCGTACTCGTTTGATATCATATAATCTGACATATGTAGGTACGCCCCGTATCTTGAGGCTTGGATGATCTTGATAGATCAAATTGTTGACGACGATGGTTCCGATCTCGTCGGAAGACATATTCCGGTCGAGGTAGACTCCCCACAGCCGAAGTCGTCGAGTAGCTTGTTGTTGGAGAATCCATCTCTTAAACCCATCTCGTCGAAACCTTGAAGCACCAAAACTCCTCTAGTTGGTGCGCCACTGTCGACGTTTGAGATCATGACTACGGTATTTTGCATAGTATGGGATCATTGGTACTAGGGTATACGTGAGATTGAGGTAAAAGAGATGGAGATAAGGATTTTTATATAGGTTCGGGCCCCTTAACTGATAGGTAATAGCCCTACTCCTGTTGGCCGAAGCCGGTGTTGCTCTTATTCATCATAATCACACCAGTACAATAATTGGAATAACTTATCTAGTTGTCGTCGACTTGGCGGCATGGATAACCAACTCGTAGTCGACAAAAGGGTAGTCTTCCTCCTTGAATCCGCACTAGGCGAGATCAGAGATAGCACTAGATCCCTCTTGTTGGCCTCCACAGACATCATATTTGGTTTGTCTAGGCTTATCTCTGATATCGATATCCGGCGGCTTGTCTTGGCGTGTGTTGGCTTATATTGATCAGTATGTCTTGTGGCTTGTTGGTATGTCCCCTCTCCTCCTAGGGGGGCTTGTATTTATACCCATAGATGCCCCCTTGTCCAAGTAGAACTAGGGAGACCAATATGGATACAATCCGGGTAGTCCTTGTCGTTTCCATATGGAACTCTATTTGTCCTTCCTTACCTGGAACTCCTTCTATATACGAGGTATGATTCCATATAAGACATGGTATATGGTGGGCCCTGCCGAGCTTAGTCAACTACTATTAGGTATGTGGTATCCATAACCCTGTCAGTGAGTATATTCACTCGCTACGGCTCAGTTCAGATTCATATAGAACAGACAATAATACAAGATGTTTATTTTTTCACAGCTAAAGATGGCTATTATAGTACGGAGGGAATATATGTATAAAAATAATCCTGCTTGGTTCTCTCATTTAAGGATGAATTTCAGGAGGTTTTTCGCCACCATTCTTTGCCAAGCTAGATTAAGATACTCAAGATTTAAATTCGACTGAAATTCCATTATTCAAATTCAAAGTTGGCATTTGCTGCCTCACAACAGTGATTCCAGTTCATTTATGACAAGAGGTCTATACAAAATTAGTACATATGCTTTTTATGTTGGTTATAAATATGGAAACGAGTAGCTAAGAAAGAACCATCCAGATGAAAAACTTCAAACCGAATTGAGATATATCCAAATCAGATGTTATAATTCAGATAGCCTTTTAATCCCATCCACACACGGTCCTACCCACCACCATCAGACATCAGTTGGCGCAACAGATGGGCCGTGGTGTTGGCTATGGCCTACAGCGTATAAGCTAGAAAATAACTATGATTCTAGTTCATTTACGAGAAAAGGTTTATGCAAAATTAGAAGGATGATTTTTATGTTGGTTACAAATATGGAAACGAGTAGCGAAGAAAGAACAGTCCAGATGGCATCTGGCATCAGATGGACCAACATGCACTCCGTGACGTTGGCTATGGCCTATGGCGTGTACGCTAGAAAATAACAATTATTCCAGTTCATTTATAACGAAAGGTCTTTGCAAAATTAGCACCTATGCTTTTTGCCATGGTTACAAATATGGAAATGAGTAGAGAAGAAAAAACCATCCAGATGGATAACTTCAAACCGAATTCAGATATATCCAAATCAAATGTCATTATAATTCAGATAGCCTTTTAATCCCATCCCCCGCAGTCCTAACCACTACAATCAAGCATCAGTTGGCGCAGCGTGCACTTCGTGGCGTTGGCTATGACCTATGGCGTATATGCTAGAAAATAAACTGCAAGCAAGGACATTTGATTCTACACGTCAACACAAGGATGAAAGATCCTTTCTTTCTCTCTCCTTGCTTGAACAGTGCAAGAGAGCTCTCCAGTTCTTTCTTTCCTTTGCTCATCGGACCCTTTGTCCTCTCCGTCTCTGGAGTCACCATCACCAGTTAGGGGATGGGGGTCCGACGAGCGGTCGGGCTTGTCCCACTGTCAAGTTTTACCCACAGTTTGTGCAATTCAGTAGAAGAAGTTGTGTCATGCTCCTTTGTCCTAGAGGTGCTTAGCCATGGATGGAGTTGCTGAAACCTGTTTCAGTACTCCCTATTCCACCAGTACTCATCGGGTAAGTACTAGACACCCTACTCAAGTTTCAGTACTCCCTATTCCACCGGTACTCATCGGGAAAGTACTAGACGCCCTACTCTTTAGTGTGTTCAGCTTCCAATTCTCCAAATTTGCATGCGAAGAGGTTGTGCCGGCTTGTCCAACTCTTCTTGGGCAACTACATTCAGAAGAATGGTGTTCTTTTCCTTGGTCTTCAGGTTCAAGTCTTCTAGGGAAAGCTATGGTTTACTTGTTTGGCCAAGGTAGCTTCAACCTCCACTACGAAGGCCCTGACTTGCAACTAGCCATGGAATCATCCTCCCCACCATCGTCGGCACAAGATGGCTTGCCGTTCCAATGGAAGAAGCAGAAGGACCCGATTGCTTTTTAAGCTTCTTTTTAGGTCCTCTTGTGCATACTTTGCGTTTGTCGAAACAATATTTCGGCAATACTAAAAGAGGGTGGCTATCAAGCAGGAAAAGTGGATGGGTTAGGAGACACAAGGTTTATACAGGTTCAAGCCTTCTCGATGAGAAATAATAACCTACTCCTGTCCGGGCATTGATCCGCTGAGTGTGTTATTGCTCGTATGATCTGGGTGAAAAGTTATGCCCCTAGAGTCACCCGGGCCCCTCCTTATATAGGGGAAGAAGTCGGGATTACAAGATACAATCCATGTTCCTTACAGACCAGGTATGTAGAGATAAATTACAATTGTAACCGACTAGGACTTCTAGGTATTTCCTTGGTATACAAGTTAATATAACAACCAAGTCCATTACTAAAGATATTCTATCCATATATGGTACCCCCATACCCAGTCGGATATACATGCCGTGTGGGTATGAGGTATCCATAATCTCCACATAATCTCCACAGTAGCCCCTGAGACCTTCATAGTCGACGAAATAATCTTCTCTTGAGCCTTTACACGAAAATCCCGAGTGCTTCGATTATCTCTGCCTTGGTCTCCCGTGTACTTGAATCATTAGGCTGTGAAGGGCTAAAAAATAAAAAATTAGGTGCATCAACTAGATGCACCTAATTAGGTGTAGCCCCCGACTATGTGATTAGTTAAGCCAAACTAAACATATAGTCAAGGTCAAAATAAGTAACCAGCTGAGTGGTTTTATGAATAATATTACCGAAGTAATTAAATATTAAAGCATATGCGACTTCTGTCCGAAGATTTAGCCTACTGCTTTTAGATAAATTATTAAGCTCACTATGAAATATAGAGGATATATAAAGATCCGAGTAATAAAAGCACTCTTAGGATCCATCATCTATTCTAGAGCTAAACACAAAATTTTTGATAAAACACCCGAGTAAAAACTCATAAAGGATTTATCAACTGCTAAATAAATAACGACTAATAAGTTTAACCAGCCTAAGCTGTAACTTTAGTCTGTTATTAAAAAATACAGCATATAATGCTCAAAAGGAACAACAGCTTTATAAACCAGTCGTCCAGATTTAACCTAACAGCCTTGTGACCTTATAAAAAGGATCAACAAAAATAACATGACGTTTTTGACTGCTGGGCACCTTTTTGTACGCATCGTAGTAATTCCAAGGAATTTGCTAACAGAATAAAAAGGATTTTAATGGTATCGGGCTTTATCTATTGTGGACAATTTTGCCTAAGCAAAAATACGAGTAAGTCCTATGATACCACAATCAGCCACACCGAAAGTGTACTTGGGCTGAAAATACCGTACAGGCCCAGGCCCATTAGCATTTTCCGATACCCGACGATAAAATCGCGCCGAAGGAATCCCTTCGTCTTCTTCGCCGTAACAGTTGCTTCATTCCCCATTTTGTGCTATAGTAACAAACTTGCACTGCCAAAAAACTAGGGTTCGCAGCTGCGCCACAATTCGCCTCCTCCAGATTATCTCCCTTCGACCACAAATCCTCCACACAACCTCCGCTCCTAATTTCCCCGTCCATTCTCGCAACCCACACCCTAAATCTCCCCGGACCATTTTCATCCATGGTGGAAGAAAGAGAAAATTTCCAGAGCCAATGGGCGTCATCCGATGTCACAGAGGAAACACTCAAGGAGATGCTAGCGCATGGGGTATACTCATGAGATTGTGGTTTTCACCCATTTCTTCTACGGCGACTTTGCTCTTCCAACCACTAAGTTCTTTAGGGGAATCCTTGAATTTTACGGGATTAATATTTATCATCTCAACCCCAACTCCATTGTTCACATTGCAAATTTTGTTCATCTTTTTGAAGCTTTTCTAGGCATTCGGCCACACTTCGCCTTGATTCGCCGAATCTTCTTCTTGAAGCCCCAACCTAACAAAAATAAGCCTTGCATCGTTGGGGGATCTAGCTTTCAGCTTCGTGGCACCCTATGCCAGAAGTATTTTACTCTTCCTTTTAAAACCTCCAACAAGGGCTGGCATGCTAGCTGGTTTTACATCCAGAACCTAGATCCTGCCTTACCTGAATATTCATGTTGCCCACACAAATACCAAGATATATGGAATTCCCTTCCTATGGGCGAGGAATCTGCTCAAGCCCTTGAATTACTGGATAGACTACTGAAGTTGAAGGAACAAGGTCTTCAGGGAGAGCAAATCACTCAGCATTTTATAAAATGCCGACTGGCTCTTATTAAAGAGTGGTCTCGCACGGCCTTTGAATATGATGGAAAGAATGACCCGAACCGAGAAGACCCCGACTCCATCGAATACAAGATCATGAAGGAGAGGATGTATAAAGTCTTCTCATATGGTATTGTGCTCAGCTTCTCACATCTTCTTCTAGTCGTGCCATACAACGCCTTTAATCCTCCCCCAGCGGTAAGCAGCTGAATGCTTGATTCTTTGTCATGTTTGTTGTTCCTGGAAATAAACTCAAAATTGTTGTTCCTTAGGAAAATGCTTTGATGAAATCCGATCCTCCGACTGCTCAACGTCGTTCTCCTTGGCGACAACAAAGCCAGGCTACCGGGGGCCCAAAAATCCAGCTCGATGCCCGAGGAAGCACTGCCGGCCCGACTGGTCAAACAGGTTCTCGAAAGAGGAAGATGATCTTAAGCGATGATGATGACAGTGACCATGAGTCAGCCGGCAAACAACCTAAAAGGGCTGCTCCCGCGAAGAAGAAGAAGACATCCAGCGCCCAATGCCGAAGATCCAAAGGTCTTTCAGGTATAAACTTGTCATAATATTCATAATCATGTTTACTGAAATCAATTAATAATATCATCTTGTACATCTGGAAACCATCGGACATTGATCCGACCGGTAAGGGCACTGACCCAGCTGCTAATTCAGAAACGGCTGGGGAAGAAAAGACTGGCTCTACTGATGCTACCGAGGCTGATACCTCCAAGGAAAAACCTCCGACTGGCAGTCAGTCGGCTACTGGTGAAGCTGATGCTGACAACGAGCCCCCAACTGGAAACCAGTCGGCATCTGCCGAGACAAGCACAAACCAAGAGCCCCTGACTGGAAACCAGCCGGGTGAAGGTACGGAGGACCCTCAGCAGCCACATTGGGATGAGGATAAAGATATCCCTGAGACAGAGGAGCATGCAAGCAGTCCTCCTTTGAATCAAAATATAGATGCTGGACCTGAAGCCAGCACTTTTGACAAAGTAGAAGGACCTGCGTGGCCACCACCAAAAATTATCACAGGTAATGCCCTTCCTAGTAAATTTATATCAAGATAAACTCCTCTTGCTGTTTCATTGCTTTTCATATAAATGAAGGCCCAATGATTGGCGACGAAGAAGAAATTCTTCGAATTAAGTCAACTGAAGATTCTCAGGCACCTATTTTAGTTAAATGGTGGGACGACGAGATGCAGCCGCAGGGCATTGTAATTAACAAGAAGAAAGAATACGAAGAAGTGGCTTTACTGACAAAAACTCTCAACCAGGCCACTCGTCTTGTAAATGTAAGTACTCCACCTTAGTCACACTTGATCATTCATTGAACTTGTTGAGGTGAATTATAATATTGTGCAGAGAATTCATCATCGGAATGAAGCAAAAACCGCTACCCTTGAGAGACTGGTTCCTCATCTTGATACTCTGGAGGAAACTAGAGCTAAACTGCATGCAACCAAAGAAGAGGCCAGAAGAACAGAACATACGCTCAGGGATCAGATTGCCGAGCTCCAGGATGCCAACTTTGAATTCAGTGTTTCCTCGAAAGGTAAACATTATTCTTGCTCAACTTGTTCAGTCTTAATCTCAGTGACGGTATAAGCTTTGTGTGCACTGCAGTTCAAGCTGCCAAAATCTCCGAGCTGGAAAGGCGAATCAAAGTCTTAGAAAATGACAAAGCCGCTTTATCCAAGGAGAGAGATTTGGCAGTCAAAGAATTTGAAGGTAGCTCTTCTGACTAATCATAAATGGAGTTCAGCCAATTTCGTTGCAGCTAAATTCCTTGACTTGTACTGTACGCAGATCATAAGGGGAAAACAAAGGCACAGTTCAACTTCTTGATCAACAAAGTCGAAGTTGCTGAAAAAGCTAGAGACGAAGTCGCCAACACTACAACCCCAATTATTCAAGCCATGTATCTGAGCAGTAGTGGTACGAGCTCCTTAGATGTAGTAGAAATCTTTAATAAGTTAAGAACTGCTCCAGATGTGTACTTCAAGAATATCAAAGAGGCTAGGAATATGGGAGCAAGCATGGCATTGGCTATGACCAAGTCTCTGTACCCCAAAATTGATGTTGACGCCATTGACGGCTTTGCAGCAAGGACAAGTGAAGAAGATGCACTTTATCTGATTAATGATGCCTAGAAAACTGCGGAGAAAATTGCTGTAGATGTGCTGGATAGGTTTCAGAGTACTAGCCTTAGTCCTGCTGCGTGAATTGCGAGACCGTAGACGGTGAGCAACGATTCGGGGTTTGTCTTTCCGTCATACTTCTCGATACCAGTCGGTTTAAAGCCGGCCGGCCAATCCACTCGACGCAGGTCGCTTGTGAAAGCTGCCACTCCATCTTCATCATCGTCGTAGCGGTCCAGTGTACGGTGTCATTGATTGCCTCTTTCTGCTCGGCGGTGATTGATTGTGTCACGTAGGTCGACGGGCTGTCGGTGACGTGGCGATCGAGGCTGTTCAGCGCGGCGCTCTCTGTTCATGCGTTCTTCATGATCCCTGCCCTCGCGATTAGATCTTGATCCCGCTATGCTAAGGCTCGGTTGGTGATAATCTTGAGATCGGAGAGGTGGAACTCAGCTGCCAGTTGGCGTCCGGATGCTCTCCGAGTTGACAGGAACTGACGCTGCAATCATTGTCTTTGTCTGGTTGATTATGTTAAGAACATGGTTGGGTGGATCTTCTATGAGGAGGATATCCAAGAGTGTGATCGCCGCAACTGCGTTTTGTTGTGGAGTGCGAAAAACTGACGTGGCTTCAACATCTTGCTGTCCAATTAGATCTCGTGCTCGACGTCCTGATGCCAAGGCGCACTGTCGTCGCTCCTCAGCTTCCCGTGCCAATCGCTCGCGCTCCTGCTGCTCACGCTGCAGTCGGGCTTGCTCTTGGGCTTGTCGCTCTTGCTCCAGCCGAAGGCGCTCGGCTTCCTGTCGTGCACGCTGCTCAGCAGCTTCTCGTTATCGGCCATAAAAACACCGAAAAAGAGAGGAGTGCAGTTGTCTTCATAGTCTTCATCAAGGTCGTCGAAATCGTCGAGGTTGTTGAAGTCATAGTAGTAGCCGAAGTAGTCGTAGTCGAGGATCTCGGTGGGTTGACGAGAGTCGACACCGAGAGAGCTGAGGTAGCCATCTAATTCTTCCGTGGAAACTGTCCCAAGTGGTTGAAGTATCACGCCGACTTCCCTAGAGCCAGATTGAATTGAGGTCGAGGTCGGATTCAATCTGGACCTATGGGGAGAAGACGCTCTTGTAGTAAAGACAGCAGCCAAATCGTCGGGCAGCTTCATTAGGATCGATGGATAAGTCGCCTTGTCTTGATCTGGTTGTGAAGAAGTAGATGAGATCTCGTCCGAGTGGTTTGAATCCAACTCGGACAAGATAGTCTTGGAGTAGATCTCGGCCGAGTCCGGGAGGCCGAACGGGGTGGAGATGGCATCTACTCCCGACTAGTTTAAATCCAAGTCGAGAAGAGAAATCTTGCCGAAGTTGTCGGTGATGAAGTTGAGGCTACCGAATCGGTATGCCTGCCCGGGAGGGAAGGCGAAGTCATCGATGCCTGAAACGGATCCCATCGCGCTTGTCGATGAAAAGCTTGACGCAACCCCTACCTGGCGTGCCTGGCGTGCCAACTGTCGAAACAATATTTCGGCAATACTAAAAGAGGGTGGCTACCCGATCAAAAAAAAGAGGGTGGCTATCAAGCAGGAAAAGTGGATGGGTTAGGAGACATAAGGTTTATACAAGTTCAGGCCTTCTCGATGAGAAGTAATACCCTACTCCTGTATGATCTAGATGAAAAGTTATTCCCCTAGAGGCACCCGGACCCCTCCTTATATAGGGGAAGGAGCCGGGATTACAAGATACAATCCATGTCACTCGGACCCCTCCTTATATAGGGGAAGGAGCCGGGATTACAAGATACAATCCATGTTCCTTACGGACTAGGTATGTAGAGATAAATTACAATCGCAACCGACTAGGACTTCCGGATATTTCCTTGGTATATAAGTTAATATAACAACTGATTCCTTTACTAAATATATTCTATCCATATATGGAACCCTAGGGATGAAAACGGTCGGAAATGGTCGGAAACGGTACAGTATTTTATTTTTTTTTTGAAAACGAACGGAAACGGTAAGGAAATTTCCATATTTAGGAATTTATCTATTTAGTGCCAACTTCAATGCAACGCTAACAGAAATTAAAAAAAAAACTACATTTTGAAAACGGTAACATCGGTAAAAAAATATTATTATTATATTAGTTTTGCGGAAACGGTATCGGTACAGTCGGGAACTTTCCATACCATTTTCACCCCAACCCCATACCCAGTCGGATATACATGCCGTGTGGGTATGGGATATCAATAATCTCTACAGCGTTGTAAGGTTAATTTGCCCATTTCTTAGGTGCTTTTCTGCAATATGGTAATTCTTCATGTTAACTTCCCCTCTGACATACACAGTGCGCCCTTACTTTAAATAAAGTACATGAGTCTAAAAAAAAGCAGGGCCATTTGGGCCAATATTTCTACAACTGAATAACAAAGCATTTTAGAACCATCTAGAAGAGAAGTGAGTAAATCTATGATTTGACGTATGCCTCCTTAGCAATGGAGCGAAGGAAGCACAAAAGTTGTTTCTTTGCTCCCAAAAGCTTCATGGTAGATTCCTCTTCATGTTCATTTTCTATATTATCTTGGACCATGTGGACTGTCCTCACGAGCTTCCGCAGTTCCTGTTAACATAACATCAGTTAATTTCTTCAACTAATATATACTCCCTCCATTCTCCAAAATATAAGAGATTTTGGGTTGATGTGACATATCCTAGTACTATGAATCTGGACAGGTTCGCTGTACAGATTTGTAGTGTTAGAATGTGTCACATCCATCTAGAATCCCTTATATTTTGGGACAGATAGAGTATATAGTGTGGATGGTACATATATAAGGTTGAGCATTCAATGTTTAACATGAATGCAATAGGGCTTATTAACACAGCCGTGAAACATTACATATATAACCACCTGCTCCTTGATTGCTCTTAAGGTTTAATATGTACTGAAGAGAAATCTAAGATGCAGTGGCTTATTATTAGCAGGCACTGAAAAATTATCAATTAGGCAATTCAGAAAAAGAAAACAAAAAGGATGGCCTGATCTCTTTTATTTTAGTCAGTTTGTGTTGGTACTAATTCAGTTTACTGATCTCCTTTACAACTATGCAATTGCCTTCCACTAACTAGCAGACCTATGGCTGCCCTACAATGGGGTTCCAACTTGCTACATTCCAGTGAAGCTTTTCTAGATATTACAGGCAAAATTTTAGTTTATTTAGAAAACACCAATTATGCATGTATTCTAAAAAAAACACTATTAAGGTGATTATACAAGAGTATTATGTGATGCCAAACGGATCATCACCATCTTATCTAACTGTTGACTAAGCAAATATCTTATATGTCGAGTAAAATAGTACAATGAAAAGTTTAAACAAGTGTAGAGAATACCTGACGATCAAACTCAACATTATGTATCGCATAAATTTCATTAGTAACTGAAATGTCTTTGGAAAGGAGGCCCTCAAACCATCTATCTGCAATTTCAATATGCTCTTTGTCACCCTGTTCAAAATTTCAAATCGTTAGCATGTAATATTAAACTATAGCAAAGAAGTCTATTTCTAGTCGCTCCACTTTCGAAGTGGTCTTGTTTTTTGACCAGAACTATAAAAAAGGATAAAACTCATCCCAATACCAAAACCAAAGAGAATGTCCCTGCTTCCTCAAAAAAACTCACTTGGTTTTAACCAATTAGGCATCTACTAGTACTCCCTCTGTCCCATTTTTGTCCCATTTTAAGTGCAGTCATGAGTTTATGTATCCAAGTGTCCAACGTTTGATCATCTATTTTATTTGAAAATTTTATGAACTTTTTTTTAAAAAAAAGTCCTACATAAAGTACTATTCATGCTTTATCATCTAATAACAATAAAATTACTAATCATAAAATAATTTCAAATAAAACGGACGGTCAAATGTTGAATACAAAAACCCACAGCTGCGCTTAAAATGGGACTGAGGGAGTATCTAACTATGCTCTTGTGTTTCCAGGACAGCAATGGAATCCTATCAGTCAGCCTCCTTTTCCTTCTCAGTGTTCTTTCTGCTGTTCTTAATCTAGTTGGCCAATACGCCACTAAAAGGGACATCATCCATACCAAGGAGATGTGCCCTGCTACTCAATTCATACAGCTGATAGAAGCAAGACCTGTGACACTTGTCACATGCCTTAACCACAATAGGACGCGATGCTGCTCTAAAGTGACGATCACTTCCCTGCAATTGGAGAACCTACAAGATCAGGTGGCACAGATAGAGCAGAACTGCTGTGCAATGCTGCATACAAGGCAAACCAAAACCGCTTGGAGATCCTCCTACTGCACAGTGCCATCAAATTATCAGGTTTCCTATGGAATCCATCCTATCGGTGTCAGGGTGGCATGGTCGCATCAGTATTGTATGGATTTTATTTTGGGTCCGGTTCAGCTGAAACGATGTGAAATGCGCATCACAAAGAATGAGGAGATTGTTGAAGTCCTGTCCAACTTCCTAGAGTGAGCTTGCCTGGACATAGTGGGACCACACAATCTGGGCCTGCCATGGCTAGATCTGGGCGTCCTAACTGGTCACTTGGGCAAGGAAGAACAGGATGCTTGCTGAAGATAGCAAGAGCAAGAAAGAGGAACGAGCAAGAAACAGTGAGTTAGGTTAACCATATAAGTAGGATCCAAGGTGGACTCATGTGATACAAAACAAGGTTTATTGGTTAGACGGACATGTTTTTCTTGGTTTTCAGATTTGAGGGACGAAATTTAGCTGGTTTTGGAACTGAGGCACAAAAATAAACAGGTCTAAAGTTGAGGGACAAGAAATAAGATGCACCTCTTCTTCATTGCAAGGCAAGTCCTCTATTTCCTCATCTTCCATCAAGAATGTATTTTCACTCATTAATGCAAGTAACCTGTTATCATCGCCATCCTTCGAATACTGGATTAGAGTGTCCATCAATTCGGGTTGTGCACCACGCAGAAGTCTTCCTGAAAGAAATAATAACATAAAATAAATATCAAATATATGAATCCAAGGGTTACTTGATCTAGGTGAATACATGAATGCAAAAACATAACATTCAGAAAAGGTTGGTTCTTTACAGAGTTTCCCTTTTTGAAGAAGTCTGGAGCTTATTACTATGGGCCTACATGCATGTGAGTTTGGAGATAGGAAGACCTAAGGCATTGAGTTAGAGTAATTGAAGAGATGTTCTCAAGCCCAAGCTTTGGTGATGAAATCTGCAACATCAAGCTTGGATGGCACATATTGAGATCAATAGTAAACTCTTGACTTAGACATTACAAACAATGCACCAACAGCAATTTCCTTCAATTGCTCAAGCTTAGATGGATCGCTAGTAGTCCAAATGACACAAGTGCTGCCATAGAATAAAGGTTTCAGCCTAAGCACTAGAGCAGGGAAGACGTGGCCTTCTAGGCAATCAGTGACGCTAGAAAAATGCAAAAGCCGATCAATAGGATATTATATCATCACTAACCCAAATATAGTGTGGCAGTCTGAATGATATGATGATGCTAGAACCTATCCCGTTGTTTCTTTTCGACGACAACCTTATATCGTAAAAATCATATTATTTGTAGGCAAATCAATATCAAGTTCAATGAAATCCCTTTGCTTAGGTACAATTTGACATGTTGAAATTTCAGAAAGCAGAAGCACCATTTTTAGGGGCTAATGCAATAACAAGAACCAGGTTTAGTGGACTTTTAATTTAAACACCATGGTTTGGAACTAACATAACACAGAACACCTTTTAGCAGCTGCCAAAAAGACCATGCAGACTACGGGCCTGTTTGGCACAACTCCAGCTCCAGCTCCACCCCTCCTAGAGCTGGAGCTCAGCCAAATAGTTTCAACTCCACTAAAAATGGGAGTGGAGCTGGGTGGGGCTCTCTCACAAAATAAACTACAGTTGTGGAGCTGGGTTTAGGTAGCTCCACAACTCCACTCCAGACCCAACTCATGGAGCTAAATGTAGGAGTTGGACTGTACCAAACAAGCCCTATAAAAGACTAGCTTGGTTGTTTTGGAGGACATCGGCAAGTCACCTTCCTGGAATCAAGAGTGGTGCTTATTCTTGAGGAAATTTCTGGTTTTTGGCTTCCTGGAATCAAGAGTGGTGCTTATTTTCTTGATTTTCCTTCAGTTTATAAGAGACCAGCTTGGTTGTTTTGGTGGGAGTTTTTTGTAAGACTTGCTATTTAATTTGTTGGTTGATTGCTGTGAATAGCAGGAGCTGAACTTGAGAGCAGTCAGAGAAAAAGCTCATATGTGCAGCCTGGTCATGACAACTTCCAATGCTAGGATGATAATATCAGCAAGGATATTTAAAAAAAAAAGGAAGTCCTATTCAAGAATAAGTTCTTGTGTATTCAGAAACTCAGGATAAGTATAATTTGACCAAAGAATGTGTGCATGTCCTTATGCCAAAACCTGAGCATGTGTAAAAGGCTGGTTATTTGGCAACAGTCTGAGCACATATATTTTTAGTTATATTTTTAACAATCTTTCTAAAATAATGATGTTAGTAGTCGCAGTGTCCATCCCCACACCACCCCTACTACTGACATCTGGGGGCCCACAATTTATACTATTTACACCACTTTTCAACATGTCCTCCATTTCACTATTGGCTCCCCCAAATTTTAAAAATCACCTACTCGTTCAATAAGAAAAATTACTAGAACTAAATAAATGCTTATTAATTGATTAAATAAGCTATAAATTCAATTTGTTTTCTGTTGCAACACCCGGTGTCCAAGTCAGTACTGTTGCAAAAGCACTAAAGAAATCACTCCCTAATATCATAGGACATTAATGCAGTACACAGCAAATATAGATCAAGCAGTGTACAAAAGCACTTGAGATCTGAAACAAACCATCAAATAAATTTGATCCCTTTTAGACTTCGGACATATTAGGGGAAAGTTTGGTTTTGCCACTAACGAATGTCCATTCTCATATATGCCACTAATTTTTCCAACTTACACTACCAGAAGACATTACATATGTATTACAAGATGACAAAATCTCATAAATAATTCATTTAAAAAAGATAACAATGTCTAGTTGGCAACTAAAAGAATGGATGGGAATAACTGTAGCATCAACGAAAGAAGTAAGGGTTAATTGGATCTATGCCACTGCAAATATGACAATTAGAAAAAATACCACTACTATTCAGCATATCGGCTACCCTGAGTTATTGTTCACTGACTATATCTTAGACCATTGCGATCTCTTTCTTTCACTTGGTAGGCATTTCTTCCCGTTATCGGGACTTGCACTTGCCCGGCCTTAGTGGTTTTTTAATGATTTTCTTCCCCAGCAAATCAAGTAAATAGAAGTAATAATTCAAGTCCCTCCACAAAGGTAGAAGATCTTGATTCTCTGCAATTCGGCTTCAACCCGATGGAGCTCTCTTCAAAACATATCTTTCGGCGTTAGTCTTTCTGTTTGTTTGGAGGTTGTAAAGAAGATAAGTTGACTCAGGCTATTTCTTCAGCTTAGAACTATAAACTTGAGGTACCCAGTTTTGAACTACCGCAGACTTGTTTCATAGCTTTCAACTGAGCGGCAGACCCGACGCGACTGACGGATAAGCCAACGTTAATAGCAGGTCTAATTCCGCGATAAAAGAGCTCTGTTTCCAAACAGATTTGTCCATCTGTAATGGAGATCACATTGGTGGGGATATAGGTCGCCTCGGGGAATACCACCAGTAGAGTCTGCAGAAGGTGTCGTTCAGGCCATCGGCTGTGGTTCAGAAGTGGGCTCGACCTGCTTTGGGATGGATGAAACTGAACACTGATGGAGCACTGAACTTGCAGGATGGAGTTGCGGGTGCAGGAATTGTTGCACGTTCGTTTGTCGTTGGGGATTCATTGCTCGTTCTGCGGTTATAAGTAACGTAGCCAGCCAAATTTCTAGGACCTATATCATTACCAACTCCAGACATCACAGTTTTTCCAAAAATATGGACCTGAAGACTGGCTTCTCCGACCTTCCACCCGATCCTGGGCGATCCCTTATCGCCACTAGAAATTTGAAAATTTTGAACCGTGCCACTCCATCACGTTTTCCGTCACCCTCCTGGACGTGGGACCCACATGTCAGTTCTATCTTCCTCCATTATTCCTCTTCTTTCTTCCCCATCTCTTCCTTCATCCCCGAGATGGGAGCACCGGTGGTGGTGAATGCAGAGGAGCTCGCGGGGGCGCCGGTGGGAGCGCCGGTCGGTGCAGACTGCAGAGGCGGTGGGGGTGACCGCAGACGAGGCAAGGGCGGAGGGAGCATTGGTGTCTGGGGCATCAGTGGGCGGAGTCGGAGGAGACTGCTGCCATTTCTGTACATTCAATGTACTCTACTGATAGAGGAATACATAAAGTTGAACATAATAAAATAAGAAATTGAAAGATTTCGTTGAAATTGTTCGTTTGGAAATTTCCCGAAAAGCTAATTATAGGTTCTTCTCTCCATTGGAACAATAGGGCCGTTATGCTTATTACTAAACTTGTTGAAGAGATGAAATAGAACCAAGGTCTATCTTTTTGATCAGAGGTTAAATCGATCATCAGAATTAGGCCAAAAATTAGGATACATTCTGGGAAAATGAAACTTCCCTGGAAGAGAAGCAATCCTTTTTTTTTTTTGTCTGAATATTCAGTTAAGACCATTCCAAGGCTCCTTTTCGCCATGCATAAACTAAACCAACAACTAGGATAAGCACGAAAATGAAAGCTTCGATAAAAACGGATATACCCAATACGTCGAAACTCATTGCCCAAGGGTAGAGAAAGACCGTTTCCACATCAAAAACAACAAAAACTAGCGCAAACATGTAATAGCGTATTCGGAATTGTAACCAAGCCCCCCCCCCCCATGGGTTCTATACCCGATTCATAACTAGAAAGCTTCTCTGGTCCTTCACAAACCGGAGCTTAAAAGTGCTGAAATCCAAAATGCTAAAATAGGAATAAGGCTTGCTATTATTAGAAATGCCCAAAAAATATCATATTCGTGAAGCAGAAACATAAATGTACTCCCATTAATGTGGAATAGTTGGAACTGAATTAGTCAATTCAAGTCAGCATTGTCAATTTATACAGAATTTCTCTCTTTTCCTCGGTGAAACAAGGATCGGTTTTTCTCAAACCAAAGGGCTTAGTTTAGCCCACCATGCCGACGAGGTCCCCGATCGTTATTGTGACGGCTGCTTGTCCACCATGCCGACTGATGCAGTGTTGCTTGTCCCATCAAGCCAAAAATGACGATGGACTGAGACCTCGCCACTATCACGATGAGCTTTTGCCACCGCCACCGAAATTGCTCGTGCCGCGACTACTGTTGCTTGCTCTGCCATTGTTGTGACTGTTGCACCATGGACTCTTGTCCTTTGCCGGGATGGAGGAAGCGGTGGCCGGGGACCTCGTCGGGGGAGCAGGCAGCGGGGCCATCTTGGGTGCCGGGATGGGGGCCGCTCCCGGGGCCTGCACAGCGGCCGTGACGGCGAGGAGGGTGACGATGATGGCGACGACGGCGAAGCGAGCCATCAGAGCAGCGTACTAGCGATGGATTAATTGAGGAGAGGGTCCTTGCTGATAGCGCACCCCTCTAGCTGCCGCTGCCTTAGCCGCGCATCATGGAGGTCCTCGGCAACGGTGGCGAGGATGGGTACTCAGTCGTCGGTGATGCCTCCTCCACCACCACCTCCTCCTCCCTTGAACGGTGACAGAGACCGCGTGGCTCACCAGCTCCGAGACGAGGTGCTCGACAACAACGACAACGCAGGCGCAGCCTGGCCCGACCTCTCTGAGACAACGATGGAGACGACGGAGACGACACCTCCTGCCGCATCTACGGTGGTGGAGAGAGAGGAAGAGGAAAGAGAAGAGAGGGAAGGGAGGTGGGGGCCCACGTGCAGCTGGGGGCTAATAAAGATTTTTGACGGAAAACGTGATGGAGTGGCATGGATCCAATTTCCACAATTTTCAGTGCCACGTAGCCGATATACTGAATAGTAGTGACATTTTTTTGAATTGACATATTTGCAGTGGCATGGATCCAATTAACCCAGTAAGTAAAGATACCGATATAGTTGAACTGCCTCCTTTTTCCTTCCCGCACATCTGATCCAAATCTCTACAAAACAAGAAAACAGACAAAAACGTGATTTGCAATCAAATATACAAGCTATTACAAGAACAACGGATATACAAGCTATTACCAGAACAAAGGATGTACCTTCACGAGCATGAGAGCGTCGAACACCTCGCGATCTAGCGACGCAGCCCTGAGAAACAAGAATCACATACTAGGTGCCCTCCAACGAAGAAGTACTACCAAGAATCGGATGTGAAGGTAGGCTGGATAGGCACCTGAGGATGCGCTTGATCTGGAGAGGGGAGAACTTAGCGAGGTCCATACCCCACTGCACGGCGCGACGAGCCTCCCGCTTCAGGTCGTTGCGGCTCTTCCTGAGGGCCTCGCCGGCGCCGTCTCCGGCATTCGAATCGTCCGAGTCTTCGACATCGGAGGGCAAAGGGCCCGCGGGGCGGAGGGCGCGCGGTAGAGATAGGCGGTGCGAGGAGGACGCGAGGGAGGAGAAGAGACAGCTCGGGTTGAGGGAGGGAAGGAGCGAACGCCGCAGCGGCGCGGCCGCGGCGGCAACGGCGGCGGACGCCATAGGGTAGGGTGGTGAGGACTGCTGATTTTCTGCGGTTTTGGACGGGTTGGTAGTGGGCTTATCTACTTGGTAGAAGGCCTACGACGGGGGAAATAAGTTCATCCGAGGTCCCTCAACTTGTCAACAAATCCGACTTTCGTCCTTCTACCGAAAAACCAGATACAACAGGTCCCTCAACTATCAAAACCAGTGCAAACCAGGTCCATTGGCGGTTTGGAAGGCGGTTTTGGCTGACGTGGCGCCAACGTGGCTAGTTTAACTTAGTCTTTGTCCCACGTGGCATTTGACGTGGAGCTTATGTGGCAATTTGAATCCAAAAATAATAAACCCGTGGCCCCACATATCAGCAACAAACACAAAATAATTAAAAATGGTGGGGCTCACGTGGGCCCCATATGTCAGCCTCACCTCCCTTCTTCCCTATCCCCTCTCTCTTTCCTCTCTCTTCTTCCCTCTCCCTTTTCTTCAACTTCCCTTCCCGGCTTCCCGCAGGCGAGCGAGGAGGCGCCCTCGGCGACCTCGCGCGCCACCGTCGCACTCCACCTTCAAGCCGCCGCGTTCCTCCGGTGGTCAATCCCCATCGGCGAGGTCCCCGTCATGCAGTGACTCATCAAGGCGGCAAGCAACGTCGTCACAGGTCCTCGTCGTCGCCGGTCACCTACCAGCCGCTCGACCCCTGGCTCCAATCCTCCGCCGCCCCATCATCACCTCCCTCTCCCGCATCCTCCCCACCTCCACCTTCCTCCTACCCAGTCAGGCCGTCATGGCTGGGGGCTCGGCGGCAAGTGAGGACGACATGTCAGAGCTGGGCAGCCTGGGCTAGGAGATACAGCGGCGTTGGGCGTCGTAGTGGCGGCGACCGGCGTGAGCGTCGGGGTGGCGGCAGCCTTGGGCGCGGGCACCGGCGTGACAATCTTGGGGGCCAACGCAACTAGTGGCGGCGTCAAGGAGGGCGTCGGCGGCGCGCGGGGCCACAGGGCGCAAGCGGCACCGTGGAGGAGGGCGTCGGCGTCGGGTGCCCTTGATCTGGTTGGGCGCCAACTTCCAGAAGCGGACGGTGAGCACGCCGTTGTCGAGGGAGGTGGCAATGGAGTCGAGGTCGGCCGCCGCCCACATGACAAAAAGGGAAGGGAGAGAGGACAAAGGAGTAGAGAGCGGTTGCCGCCGCTCCACCCGTCCCGCTCCGCACCGCCGGCCTACTCTGCCCGCCGCCGCTGCTTCGGCCTCACGCCCCGTTCCGCTGCCAGCTGTCCAGCCCCGCCGCTCCGTCCTTCGCCGCCCACATGCCGAAAAGGGGAAGGGAGCGATGAGTCGGGAGCGGTCGCTGGTCGCCGCCGCTCAACCCGTCGCCCGCTCCGGCCACCCCGCTCCGCTTTGTAGCTTGCTCTGGCGGTCGGAGCTGCCGTCCGCTCAGCTCCGGTCGCCGCCTGCCTTTGCTGTGAGCCTCTGACTCCAGCGAGAGGAGAAAGAGAGATATTGAGGATGACGTATGGGGCCAATGGGCCCCACCATTTATTATTATTGTTGTGCGTAGCTGACATGTGGGCCCTATGAGCTTTTTCTAGATCTAATTGCCACGTAAGCGCCATGTCAATGCCACGTCAGTCAAAACCAGAGACCAATACTGCCGAGGGATCTCATTTGCATGGTTTTGTAAGATGAGGGATGTTTTGTATCTGGTTTTGCGGACTGAGGACAAAAATCAGATTGGGCGACAAATTGAGGGACCTAGAGTGAACTTATTCCACGACGGGGGCACTGGTAGTTCCGACCGTTTAGCAAAAAGTTCACTTTGTGTCCTTCGACGGGTTGGGTTTTGTCCGCGTACCTCAACCGTAAAACCAAATATACAAATCCCAACTTGATGCACATGCACGTGGAGTGGGTCGGGGTCGACCCATCTACCAATTGACCCAGCTCATATAACATATGGGGGACTGCTTAGGAATCTTCACAGGAACCGTGCAGTAACAGAATGATCATCGTGTAATAATAGGATCAATTCCTTGCAGTAACGTCATTAGAATATAGTGATAACGAATTTAGTTTTGTAAAGTTCTTTTTTAAAAGCATTATGGTGCGTATGGTTCGAAAATTTAATATGTGATGTGAGAGATATCATTATTTAAATATTTGAATTCCAAACGGATCTACTTAGCTTGCTACCATGTATATTTGTGTGCAAAGAGAAGTACTTTTAGCACTTGTGTCAATTTGTGGCCATGCATCTCTAATAGTACTATAATATCACAAGTACATGATTACCATTTTTAAAATTTAGTTCTTGACAAACGATAGTTTTAGTTTTATAGCAGTACCGTTACTAATAATATTACGATTTCACGATGATGTTACTGCCAAAAATATGTTCTGCAGTAACATGACATATTACCGCACTTCTACGACGTTAATAAATATTGTAACGACGTTAAAATATATTCATGATAGATCTAGTTTTGTTAGATTTTTTTTTACGAACATTGTGGTGCGAATGGTCAAGAAAAACAATATATAATGATAGTTTTCTCTTAAGATTGCAAATTTCAAATTTTAGCTCTACATAAGCAGAAGTACAATAGCAGTATTATTTCCACCATATGTTCTCTGCTACTGCCATTTCTATCCTGATGTTACTAAAAATCTGCAGTAAGAACGTATTTTCTATAGTTACTACACTTCCGTGATATATATGTTCTCAATGTTACTGCACTCCCTCATCGCCATCCTTCATATCCGTCGGACCTGCATATTCTCAGTGTCCTCGTCGCCGCCGTCCAGCCCTCATGTAGCCGGAGGAGCTTGTGGTCGCTTTCTCCCGTAGCCTCACCAATTTATGCCGGAAATCTCCTCGATTATTGATGCTACTGTGCATCCGGAAAAAACTGAGTAAGGAAGAGAGGAATGGTAGGATACGGTCAGACGAATGCTTATGGACGGTATAAACACTCACACCAAGGCTCTGTTCACAAGTTTAGGTTACCAATCCAATCAGTATTTACGGAAAATGGATAGTGCTCGTATAGCAGTAAAAAAAAGTTACTATAGTAGCACGCTGGATTATAGATGCTACTTAACTAGGTGACATGCAGGGTGTCATGTAGCAATTATATATATAACTTAACCGCTCCCCTCGTGTACCCTCCTCCCCCCACCCCATCCCACCCCCAAGTTTTTCCTTTTTTTTCTTCAACCGTCCGTGCTCCTTCCGTTCCCTCTTTTTTTTTTCTCGTGCACTCGTGTTGTCTTGCTTCCCTCACATAACCATTGATAAAACAAATATATTAACAGTTTACTTTCGTGTTGTTTTGCTTCGCTCACATAACCATTGATAAAAAAATTATTAACAGATTACTTCTGCACCCAACCAACCTTCATTTAGTAAATGAATTATTGGATTTTAGTTACGTTGGAGGCTCTGTCAGAAAATCAGTTACTTGCAAATATATCATTTGATTAGTTCCTTAATATTAGTAATGATTTTACTATTTAGTTAAATAAACCCTTCTACTTTAGTAATATTTTTATTACCTAGTCACCTGTAATAATATCTTTATTTTTTTAAGTTATTTTCAGTAGCTCGGTGCCTTATTTGTCGTAGTACTACCAAGTGTTCTTTTTATTTTTAATGCTATGTATCGATCTATTAGTATTTTTTTCACGAACGCTTATTAGCGCATAGTAAATGTTTTATTGGACAATGACATGAGAAGAGTATTTTTCTTTTTCCAAATTAGCCTCCACAGCATGAATACAATATTACAGTGTGAGTAAACATTTTACTCCATGAAAATTGTAGGCTGGTTATATACTCCATAAACATGATAATTTGCCAGTGGAGACCGTGTCGATTAAAATAATAATTTTCGGTTGAAGAGGAGAGAGAAATCATGTGAAAGTTCTAAAAAGCCCTTGGGCCCACATGTCATATCTTCCATCTCTCTTCCACCAGGAGCGCCGTTGTCCACAAAGTGGAGCGTCGGGAGTCGTGCAGCGGCGGTGGTGGAGTGCAACAACCGGGAGTGCTCGGAGACGTGCGGCGGCGACAGTGGCGGAAGCGGTGGCGGCGGTGACGGTCCCGGTTGCGGGGGCGGCGACGCCGACGATGACCACGACAACGCGCAGCGATGGTGGCTACGGCAACTAGCGGCGCGGCGGTGAGTACGCCTTCACCGCGTGGGGTGGCGGTGGCGGAGGGTGAGGACTACGACTGGGAGGCGGCGGTGGACGGCCCCGAGATCAAGATCCTGGCGTGCGGCGGCGACAGTGGTGGCGGCGGCGGCAGTGGCGGCAGTGGCGCTGCGTGCAGGTGACGGCCACAGTCGGCCATGGCGGCCGCGTCAGCATGGCGACGGCGAATGTGGCAGCGGCGGCGGCGACGACGACGGAGCGAAGACGGACGACGGTGGCAGCCGGCCGAAGGAGATCGTGAGAGATCAGAAAGGGGGGAGAGGTTGTGATGGGGATTGACCAGAGATGAAAGAGCTGGCATATGGCCCAAGGGCATTTTTGACATTTCACATGATTTCTCTCTCCTCTTCAACCGGAAAATATTATTTTAATCGACGCAGTGTCCACCGGCAAATTATCATGTTTATAGAGTGTTTTCCCCCAAAAGTGAGTTTAGGCGGTGTCCTAGGGCTAAAATCACACAATAGCAGTGTCCTGTAGCAAAATTTGCGATAACAATTACAAACAGGAGACAGACGTACACATATTCATTTTGATAAAAAAAATCAAGAAAATTGCAACCAACATGAGACACTGCAAGAGCCATATATGTTCTGTCATCAGTGATCTCATTGAGTGTTGCTGTTGAATCCTTATACCTGAGATTATCATGGTTATCAACATGTGTAGTAGCTTACTTAGGGACTGCTAAACGCTACTCCGTAATTGGGTAGTTATAAAAGTAGTTTTCGGGTATGATATGAAACATGTAGTGGGATATGAATAATCAAGATGGGATTTGCCCCTCCTATGGAGAGATATCTCTGAGCCCCTCGATGTTGTAGATTATAGAAGTGCATGGCCATGCCAAAGGTGATTGAGGAGTCAATCACAAGTTATATAATCTATCAACAGGTTCGAGTGAATGATTGAGCTATTAGAGGATGGCACATATCTAACCTTGAGCTTAATCGATATTGTGAGACAAAGGGGTTCATACAAGTATACACTAGAGGTTCAGCCGATATGATCTTTATGTATGCTCGGTGGGTCAATACGTTCTGCTAGGGGCCGCTGTTGACGCGTGGACTGAAAAGGAGTTTTCGGGTTACAGCCGAGTATATATGAACCTACAGGGTCGCACGCTTAATGGGCCGGAATAAAGGGATTGGATAGAGATCTAATATGAGCTTAATTCGGATAGGGATCCGAATAGGAGTCCTACGGGCCTTAGAGGCCCAAGTGATAGATCCTATATATTCGTGAGGGGTGTGACCGGCGGAGGCATTACATCACGTGAGAAACCCTAGCCGTCACTTCCCTCCCCAAGAAAAGCCCTAGCCGCGCGCGGGTGCTAGCACATCTGCACGTGGCGTTCCGTCCCTGTATGTGTGGACACCGGTAGAGGCGCCGCTGGTTTGCGGTGATGATCGGCGTGGGAGTACGGCGAGGAGAACGCACGAGGAGGAGAAGGTCGAGTCGGTGCGATCGACTACTTCCTCTACATCGACGTGCACTACTTCGCGAGAGTTCCTTCGACTTCCCAGGGTCTTCTTCCGCTGCACAGCGCGTCGAATGGTAACGATATATGATCTAATACTTGCATGGTTCCTGGTTTACGCGATAGAAAATTTTGATTTATGCTATCGTAGCCTACGCGTATCCCAACAGATATTGGCAGTTGTCCGAACATTAGACACGTGAATGAGTGAACAAATGAAAATTCAGATGGGAGCATATTTCTGAGAATACTGCACACATGCAAAATTGCAAATGGCATATTTCTAATTGACATTTAGAGCATGATGTCTATAAGCACCATAATTTTCGTAACGTTTCAGAGCTTTTGACACAACTGTAAGTATCAAATTGTCCAGCCGATCAAACTAAAAAAATATGAAAAGGGCTGCACATGCAAATCGAGAGAACATGACACTCAGGGCTCTGAATATAATTTCTCTGAACGAAAATTCTCGGTCCATCTTTTATTCCGCTGAGGACGCAGAAATCAAGTGGGTGCGTACCTCTCGTCACCGTCAGGTATTGTAGATCGTATCTGTCCCGCACCTTGTGCTCAAGTGTATCCGCTTCCTTGCTGCGACCATGTCGGCGAGAAGGTGCTGCAGAGAGGCGTGAGTCGTGACACAGGGCACAACAGGGTATTTTGCGCATTTCACCATCGTACAGTAAAAATATTAGAAAAAGACAATCACAAATAAAAAGACAATGGAAAAAAATCTACTGATATGAGCCCAGCCCCTTGCACAGGCTAATTACATAATTGCTGTTAGTTCCTTTAACTAACTAGAGTGCATCGCCACTGGAAAAGCATCTGAATCAGACCGCCCACCTACAGTTCAGTTCATGCATTTCAGGCCAGATTAAGGACGGCGAACAAGACAGCATTCCTGTGGCGCCATCACCACTGGCATCCATTAGGACCTCGATCACTTAACTGTATGCAATATATCCTCCTGTTCCTTTTCCCAGCTTCCTGAACATAATAAAGTGAATTCACGAATCAAAAGAAAATTCAGATGGGAGCAAAGAAGGGGGTGCTGATTGCATCGTGAAAACAACACTATCAATAGACCTGATCATGCAACCATGGTTTTGATCACTGCGAAAACCATGGGCGTGAAAGAAGTGTAGAAAAGAAAGAAGAACTGGAGAAAGGGAGCAGAACATATCGAAGCTGGAGGTGATGCCGGGCGAATGGAATCGCTCATGGTGTTGTTTGTCTAGAACTTGCACACAAGCAACTACACAGCACCAACAAGCGTTATCAAAATGAGGAAAAAGGGCTTGAGCAAGGTGACCTTGTCCTCGGTGAACATGGAACGGGGAAGGAGTATCTTGAAGGATTCGGCATCCACCAAGAACCGACATGGCGCTGCATCAATAAAACGAGAACCTCCCAGGCGGCCATTAGTTCAGATGTGAGGAAGGAAGGAGGTGCAAGCTGACCACATGATTAAGATCTAGTCCACCACCATCGATACCAAGAACGCCTCGCTGCCTCGACCATGCCGGCGGCGACGCCTGGATCCGGCGGCGGGGGATCACAGGCACGCGATGAGGTGGTCGCCCCCCTGCCGCGCCGCCGCCTAGGCTGCCGCCTCCTGTTCGACGAAGCTGATGCCGAAGGTGGACGGCCGGGCGGACAATGGAGAGGCCTCCTGATCCAGTTGTTGCCGCTATCGCTTAGAGAGGAGCTGCATTGATGTGCGCTCGATCCGCCGCCGAGGATGTAGCCCAATCCACGTTGCCGTCGAGGTCGATGCCGCCGCTCGATCTGTTGAGGCAGACCTCCGCGTCGGCACTGCCGAGGTCCTCGTCACATCCGGCGATGAGGAGCGGAGGATGATGCAACAGGAAGGGGGCAAGGGTGGCGCCTGATGGTTGGATGGCAGCCACCGTCCTATTGCCAACTCACAACTGGACGACGCGCCGCCACACCTCCAACGCCGACAACCAGCCCGGATCTCGCCCGCCATTCGCCGATCCTAAAAAAAAGGGGTGGACAGCGACGGGAGTAGGGGGCGATGGTGGCGGCGCTGCGTGGACGGGGGAGGTGGCGGCACAAGGGGGACGCCGATGTGGACGGGGAGGGTCATCTCGGCGGCGTCGAAGCCAGCTCTACCTCAAACCCCCGCCGCTGGATCCAGGCGGAGGACGACCGCCGTCGCCGGATCGGGCGAGGGACAGCCCCGCCGAGCCCGTCGCCCGCCGTTGGCGCAGGCCATCGTCGTCGCTCGCTGCTGGCGCAGGCCGTCGCCGTCGCCCGTCGTTGGAGGAAGCTGGAGGGACCCCGCCGCCTGCCGCCCGGCACACCGAGGAGGCCCAAGCCGGCGACCGCCCGCCGCCGACCTGCAATCGCCGCTCAACCGCCTGTCGCACCCGCAGGCCTTCATCGTCGCTGCCGATCCGTAAAAAGTGGAGATGGAGGGGAAAGTGGGTGAACGGTTTCTACGAGGGAGAGGGAGGGAGTAAATATAGGCCTTGTTTGGATACTCCGGGCTATTAACTAATCCATAATTAGCGGCTCCGGGCTATTAACTAATCCATAATTAGCGGCTGATTACTATAGCATCACTGTAGCAAATTATGGATTAATATTAGATTCGTCTCGTAAAATAGCCTAGAAATTATGGAATAGGTTTTATCAGTAATCTACGTTTAATACTCTTAAATAGCAAGATTCCGAAAGCCTCCGGATCCAAACATTGCCATAGTTAGCAGATAGAGTTGATAGTAAAAAATTGACTCCGTTAAGCGTGGGAGGAGGGGATGCGGGACGGGAGGATGGGTGCACGGGAGGGGGGGTGGGGTGTATGGGGGTGGGTGTGAGGGGGAGCATTTTAGCTATTACGCATCCTAAGTCTAGTGAGTCTAGTATGTATGTATGTATGTATGTGTGTGTATATATATATATATATATATATATATATATATATATATAGAGAGAGAGAGAGAGAGAGGTGTATATACTCCCCTCGATTATCCATTAGCATCTGATAGGGCCACGGTGAGTCAGATTTTTTTAAAGAATGTATTTTCCTTGTTTTTTGTTTTAGTACACATCTGACGGAGTGCATGTGTTTCAAATTTTAAATGCACGTAACTGATCGATCTAAACACGTGGAGGCGGTGGAGCGCACGCTTCTCTGGTTCAAAATGATTATACCATATACTTATTTTTCTTCTTCAGAAAGTAGTACTAGTACTAGTATGTACTTACTTTTTGAATATCACGTCCTTTGCTAGGGAATGGTATATGCTTCTTTATCTTGTAGAAGTATATACTATTTCTTAAGAATGGTATCTCTCCTTTTTTTTTACACGGGTATTTACTGCCTTTTCTCTAATTGTATATACTAAATCCATAGTTTAAATCCATAGTTGAAGGAGTATGTACTGTTTTTTAAGTATCCGATAGGTAAGGATTTTTTAGTATTCAGTATATTAGTCGATATACTATTTTTCATCCGGTATATATATACTAAATCTCATCTCTAGCCGTATATACTAGATCATCGTTGAAGGAGTATGTACTGTTTTTTAAGTATTCGATAGGTAAGGATTTTTTAGTATTCAGTATATTAGTCGATATACTATTTTTCATCCGGTATATATATATACTAAATCTCATCTCTAGCCGTATATACTAAATCCATCGTTGAAGGAGTATGTAATGTTTTGTTTTTTTAAGCATCCGGTATGTAAGGATTTTTTTAGTATTCGGTATATTAGTCGATATACTATTTTTCATCCAGTATATACTAAATCTCATCTATAGCCGTATATACTAAATTCATCGTTGGAGTATGTACTGTTTTTTAAGTATCCGGTATGTAAGGATTTTTTAGTATTCAGTATATTAGTCGATATACTATTTTTCATCCGAGAACTGCTATAAAACGGGATCTCGTTGCAACGGGATAGACATATTATCTGTTCTCTTGCACGAGTATCACATGTATCAGGTCCTAGGTATCACAGATACCGGGTACCAGGTATCACAAGTATCATAGAAGGGTATCCTGTTCCAACGGAATCGATTGGTTAAGGAATATGTACTGAATTTTCAAGTACCAGTATATATTAATTCTCTCGGTTAGGTAGTATTTACTGCATTTTTCAAGTATATCGATCCAGTATACTGAATCACTTGTTGAAGCAGTATATACTACTTTTCTTATGGGATTCGGTATGTAGTATAGCCATAATTGATATATAATGTATATATATGTATGCATGTACCTCGTAGATTTGCTAAATAATTAACGAACTATACTAAATAATTGATTGAGTAGATAGATACCACTTTGTTTCACCGAATGGTATATACCAAAGCATCAAAAGAAGTATACTTGATGACAAATTGATAGTTTATTCAAAACAAAAGTAGTATATGTTATGATACTACTAAGTATATCATCAATATGCACAAAAAAATATCAATCCCAACTAGCTAGAGAAAATAGTGCATCGTCTTCATCGGCATGGAAACGGTAGTAATTAGCAGCTGGAACCGGCGCCTGGCAACGAGGAACGCCCGATGATGGTGGCCGCCATCATCTCCGCTTCTCCGATGGGTGGATGTGCTAACACGCTGCCATGCCGTCGCCGATTTTGAAAACACCCGGCCGCAGTAGTCGTACTCGTACATCCATGGGGCTCGCATCGCATCTGGGCCTAACTAATCATTCAATGGATGACTGCGTCCTGTTCTGAAATCAATAGAAAACAGAAGATTGCAAGTTCGATCTGCTGCATGCCATACAGAGATGGGAAAAAAAACATCCGTTCTGCAAGAAGTAAAGGGGGAAAAGGAGAAGGATACACCATTGATGGATCGCTGATTCGCTGCCATCGTCCGGGAGACGCCGCCGCCTCGGTCAGCCCCCATCGCCTGGACATGCATCGCCTCGGTCAGTCCATATGGATTACGTGTTCTTCTACAAGCTGCAGATGTAATTAGAAAAATGAACGAGATTCTACGGTTTACCGTCTACAAGCAAAGCAAATAAATTAGAAAGGTGATTAGGCACCTACGATGGCATCCTCATTCTCGACATAACTAGCTAGGAGCGCGTTGGCCCCTCGATCTGCTTGTGGCTCTTACCGTCGATTAGAAACTCCTTGGCCATACGCTATCGTCGGGAGGACGATGACCTCATCTATGAATCTGATCAGTGACGTCGCCTTCGCCTATGCACAGGACATACACCGGCCGCTTTTCGATCGATGGGACGGCCTGCCGACTTACGCTAGCGAATGACTTCGCCGCCTGGCTGGATGATGGGCAGCGCTGTGAGCCACCGTCGCATCCTGCGTACGCTTGCCGATGACGCGCCTGGGGACGACCATGACGCTGTGGACTATATGGTTGGCGCTGTGAGATACCCGCCGCCGTCGCCTCCTCCTCCGCCTGAGACCCGCCTAGCGATGACGATTTGGTATGGGACAGCCGTAAGCGAGCCGGCGCCGCTCGAGTACGTCGAATGGCAATGGATTTGTGCGGATGGTTTGCGAGATCCTAAAAGCATGGGATTATTAAGAACTGTTATGGGTTTTTTTTTCAAAAAAACAAAACGGGTTCGATCGGTAGTATGATCCGATAGGACGATTGATCGGAAATGGGTTTGATGGACGGTGGATCAGAGAGGGAGTACCATTTTCATATATATATATATATATATATATATATACACACGTATATGTATATAGACACATACATATACTAGCAGTGATACCCGTGCGTTGCAACGGATTCTAAATAACATTCATTGACATAAATTAAATTAAAATCCTAAACCATATATCACAATTGGACTAAATAAAATATAATCATAAAAATAACAACATAAAACAACAAAAATAAATTCTACTGGAACTATAATTCAATATCATAAAAGTAATATAACAAAATCCCTATTTTTTTCATTCAGCTATAAATAATTCAATATTATAAGTAATTACAACAATTTTTCATGGATCAAATAGTGCTAAAATTAATAATGTAAATGAAAAACAACTGAAATTAGCTAGACATTTTAAAACTTATTTTAGCTCATAGATGAAAATCCGATCCATTAATTTTGAACATGTAGTTATTTCATTGGTGAAAGGACCTTAATGTCGCCTAGAGGGGGAGTGAATAGGCGTTCCTAAAAATTATCACAACTTCATAGCATATTAGAATGATGAGAACTTTCGGTTCAAATAGGAACTTCCGATATGAGATTGGAAGTTCCGGTCTCAACCGAAAAATTCGGCGGATAATGGAATAAAACACTAGCTATGAACTTGTAGCTCAAATAAAGAAAATGTATATGAATCAAAAGGTGACAAATAAGGTATCTAAACAAGATATAAGGTCACCAACTAAATCAATTAAGCATGCAAGTAGATCGGGTAAAAATAAGCTCAAGCACAATATAAGAGAATGCACAAATGGGCAAACCAAGAGAGGAGACGCGTGATTTGTTTCCCGAAGTTCGGATCCACGGATCCTACGTCTCCGTTGAGGAGCCACAAGGGCCGGGCCTATTTCAACCCTTTCCTCACGAGATTGCACAAATGCACTCCTCGGTTTCACTCTTGATTTATTCCCTTGCGGAGGCGAAATCGAAGCCTTTCACAAACTTTCCGTGGCACACCACAACCTTGGGTGCTCACCGGCGACGTCTAGCCGTCTAGGAGACCTTAGTCCCCAAGAGTAACAAACACAATCGAAGATTTGCTTGCTATGAACTCGAGTGCTCAAAGTATGCAGTGAAGCTCACTAGCTCTCAACTTCTCAATCACTCAATCTAACTCTTTCCCCTTCTCAAATCCCTCTCACAAAGAGGCACCACAAAGGATGGAGTGAAGCTCACTAGCTCTCAACTCCTCACTCTCTCAATCCAACTCTCTCCCCTTCTCAAATCCCCCTCACAAAGAGGCACCACAAAGGTAGGGAAATAGGCATGGCTATTTGACTTTGGATGTGTCTAATATTCCCCAAGAGCAGCCGCAACTCAAAGGAGGGGTAGAGGAGTTTATATACCCGAGCCTCTCAAAAACTAGCCGTTGGAGGCTAAGACTGTAATTTTCGGATTTTCCGAAAAGCATTTTCAGACAAGTCCGAAAATCTACAGAAGCAAATCTCATATTCGCAGCCATTTTCGGAATGTCCGAAAATTTTCGGAGTTTCCGATAATTTTTCGGACTTTCCGAAAAGCGCAGAGTAAAACGACTATAACTTTTCTCTCGGGAGCCCGTTTTTTATGAACTTGGATTCTATGGAAAGCTCACTCAGAGGACTACCCAACTCAACAAAAAAAGGTCTAAAACCACTCAAAGGATAGGTTAAAGCTTGGGTTTCTCTCAAGGTAGCACTATGATAGATCCTTTGAGCACCGAGACATACACAAACACCTCGACGTTGCATCCCTCTTAATAGTACGGCATTCCTAAACTCAAATGTAAATAAGAAGAGAATTATACCATTAGGAATGCCTTTTTTTCATCTTTCTTTCATCGTCTTGAGGGACGCCAATGCCGATACCGTTTCACCATATATTCTTCAAATGATTGATGCGGTTACTTGTAGCTTCAAATGGTCTCGCATGGTCCATCATGACAAACCCATCACTCGCCCTTCACCACCGGATTTGGTTCTTCGGCGCCAAGCCCCTTGCTTGCCCTTCACCGCCGCATGGTCCATCGCGACTGAGCATCGCTTGCCCTTCACCGTCTTGCCATAATAGCCACTTTGTATCACACATCTTCAATATCTTCACTGTCATTCTTGGTATTGTTAGGTGTAATGATATCACTTGAGCATCAACACCTTTGTAATCCTTGGGACCTATTTCTTTCATTCAACTCAATAAAATTATTAGTCCCAATGATCCAGTTGTCAACCTCCACATGTTGACCAACCGATCGCATGTATAAAAGAATATGAATAAATGATGAGTATTAATCAACACCACAAGTGTCATATACTCAAATATATGTTAAAATGTAAAGATCCCAATTAAATGATGGTGAATAACTTGGATCGATTACATGCATAACTAAAGTATAGGATTTGCTCCCTCTAAATGTATGCATACAAAATATTTGTGTGAAGGAAGAGTATGCATAACAAGATATTAAATATTGAGAGCTTATCCTATACAAGAATAGAAGGCATTTATCAAATATAGACAATAAAATAAAAACATACCTTTATCACCTCCATGTTCTCAATGTAAAGAGACTAAACAAGATATGGCTCAAACAAAACATTAGTCTCACATGCTTATGTAATCACATGAAAATATTATACATTAATATATATCAATATGTGCACGGGTAGAAAGAGTGATACATATAGCTTGATCTCCATGCATTTCATCCCTGTGATTTAGGTACACCATCAATGAACGTTTCTCTCTCAACTCATATGAAGTCCAAAAATCACCTCTCACATATTCCACTTTCATATCCATATGAGACTAGTAGACAAAGAAATGCTTATAACAATGTTAGTCTCATATAATTGGATTTGTCATTAATCATCAAAACCAAATTAATGGCACTTGAACTTTCAATTGACATAAAATATAATTCTTTTGTTCTATTCATATTCCTATTGTCTCAATATTATGTGAGTGTAGCCCATGAACTGGCTAAATCTGTCATGCGTACATTCGGCTGTTTGGCGTATGCAGGCTCCCTCTTGCGTAACTAAGACACTAGCAAATGATTTTGTAATTAGATGAGTAATAAATAAAGCATTATCTTCCCCCAAAAAAATGTGAGTGGTCCAAGAGCAAGATTAGGTTACACCAAGAAGGAATAGTGTCTTCATCCATAGATGGTGAAGGTTGGCAACGAAGAAAATTAGAACAACATGAATACGACTGGCAACGATGTGGTACCAATAGAGATAGAAATGGCAACTACGAGCTCTGATGGTGAACACAACTGAATGAGTGCGTCAAAACGCGTTCCCAAACGAGGGATTTTCATTTTCCTTGAACGCGCAGGAAAAACGAAAGATGGATAAAAAACGAGTAACACTCTTTTCATCATCTTCCCTAGCCGAAACAAGAAAAATTAAAATTGTATTAAACTTTGGGTAATTAGGATTTTATATTCATATTTGAGCATAGACAAGTAGTAGTAAACAAATCGACACAAAGGAGAGACGCAAGGAACATATGTGGAGGCCCCACGTGAGCTCTCGTGTGGGTACCAGTGGTAAAAACCGGTATATTTATGAAGAAATAGGTACCGATGCCTTTAATTTTTAATTTGAAATAGGTATCAGTTAATTAAAAAACCAACACCTATAATATTATTTGTATATTCCTCTGTAACTCTGTAAATATTTCTATTTATACAATTTTAAACTGCTGGGCAAAGCTCTGGTAGTATTCCTGGTTAAAAAAAACTATAATATTATAGGTAAAACCGACAACCCTGAGAACCAAGCCTAGCCGAGCCGGGCTACTCGACCCACTCACGAGTGGATATGGAGAGGGAGGGGTGGAGTGGGCATCCTTATCCACTCCACTCACCTCCTCTCTCTCTCGACAACGTCGGCAAGCGAGCGGCGCCCTCCCTCACCGTGAGCGACGGCGCCCTCCCCACCGTGAGCGACGGCGCTCTCCCCACCGCGAGTAGTAGTGATGACGCCCTCCCACACCATGAGCGGAAGCGGCGGTGTCCTCCCCCATCGCTTGTAGCAGCAGCGAAAGCGCCCCCCTCTCACCCCTCAAGATCCGACGCCGCCCTCCCAACAACGGCGGCGGCAGTGACTTCCCTCGGGCGGATCCAGCGACGATTACGGCGTCAGCGGTTTCCCATGGTGGATCCGATGGCGATGGCGGCGTCAGCGGCTTCCTGCCCGTGGATTCGGTAGCAACGACGACGCTATCAACTTCCCGCGGGTGGATCCGCCGCGGGAAGCCGGCGATCCACTGGGGATGACAGCATCGCCGGCTTCCCACGACGGATCTGACAGTGATGGAGCCGCCGCGTATACAGCGGCGACGACGGCGCCTTCCCGCGGGCGGATCCAACGGTGACGATAGCGTCGGTGGCTTCTCAGCAATGTTTTTTAGTTATTCTTCTGGTTCCTTTTCTCTTTTCCTGGATTGTCAGATTGGATTTTGTATATATATATTTTATTTTTGTTTTATCTGTGCATGTGGGAACGCAGACGATTTGTATTAGTAGAAAATCGGACGTGCTTGTATGGACGAAAAATTAGCGCGGAATTGACGGACGAAAATGCGGTGACGATCAAAAAGTTATAACTTTTTTTTAAGTAGTGACGATTGAAAAGATAAGATATTTCCAATTTATGATTATATATAAACAATGGCCCTGTTTGAATCCGGAGGGCTATTAAATAGCCCTCCGGAATCTTGCTATTTAGGAGTATTAAACGTAGATTACTGTTAAAACCCATTCCATAACCCCTATGTTATTTTGCGAGACGAATCTAACGAGGTATATTAATCCATGATTTGCTACAGTGATGCTACAGTAAACAGTCGCTAATCATAGATCAATATACATCATTAGATTCGTCTCGCAAAATAATTTAGGGGTTATGGAATCAGTTTTGTCGGTAACCTACGTTTAATACTCCTAAATAGCAAGATTCCGGAGGACTATTTAATAGCTCGTAGGATCCAACCAAGCCAAACAAGGCTAATGTTGTGGCAGCAGTGATACGTGTAGGAGTCATGACGAATCCTTCTAGGTCCAAGAAAAAAAAGAGCAACAGAAAGAAGCTTTAAAAAAAAAAGAAGAAAACCTTATCCCTAATCCCCTCCAACCCTTCGACTTATCCTCCCAGCCGCTACCAACCACCCAGGCCACCGAGCACCACCCGTCCATCCCAATCTCGCTTCCACCGACCAAGCGAGTCGCCACCGGCTCGTTCCTCAGCCTCCGCTTCCGTCTTCTCTACTCCTCCTCCCATCCTCCATCCTGAGCGTGTCCTCTCCATCAAGCTCTACGGCGTCGTCGTTGGTCTCCGTGGCGGCGTCGAGCCCGCTGGTGTCGCCGAATGCGAAGCCCCGCGTGCAGCCGAAGCTCCCGCCGAAGACGAAGCTGACCACCATCACCTTTAGCCCCCACCACAAGCGTGACTACCAGGTCACCTGCACCAACACCGGCTGCCGCCCCTGCGTCGTCTCCTGCCCTTCCAACTGCCCCAACATGTGCCTCGTCGCTTGCGCCTACTGCCTCACCTTCTGCCCGCCTCGCGCTAGCCGCCCACGGTGCCTGTTGTCTGCACCGATGCCGGGAACACCGCAACGACGACGGTGAAGACGAGGAGAACACAGGCGACGGTGGCCATGGCAACTATGGATCTAGCACGGGGTGGCCAGCAAGGCGGAAGTTGGCGATGGGTGAACGGCAGCAAGCAAGATAAAGGCCAGAGACAACCCAATATTGAGGTCCCCCAGTAGCAGCAAGCCTAGGTAAATCGATCTTGGATGGATTGGAGTTCCCCGTTGATCCCTCTGGTGATTTTATTTTGGTGGATTAGAGTTCGATTCCGGAGTTCTTCCGTGCATCGCTCTGTTTGATTTTATTAGGATAGATTAGAGTGTAATTCTATCTACTTTATCTTTGCGAGTTTGGAAATTTGGAATCTATTTTATCTGGAATCTGGAACCATCGCTAGCTGCTGGTGTTAACGCCAAAAATTTGGTAAACCCGAAGTCATCATCATCGACCTTCAGAGGCTTGGAATCGACCGATGGGAGTTATAAAATCGCCAGCAGTTGTGTTCTTGGTGGAGTTGGATCAATTAAAGGAAATTTATTTAGATGAGTCCGAATTCAAAAGACGATGCAGCTTTGTCTGTTTTCTTTTATCTTTAGGAATGTATGTTTAGTATCCGATAAGCATTTTATGTTTTTCTTTTATCCTTAGTAAAGTCTTTTTCTTGTTCTACAAGGACTAGTATCTCCCCATTAGTATAAATATATACACCCGGGGTCATTATAAAATATCTCTTGATCAATACAACTACTCTGGGGGCATCGCCACCCTCTTTTCTGAGGTTTTTACTAATCATCCGGTGGAATTTGGCACCTGACGTGGGGTTGCATCGGTTTAGTTTGATCTCCGGCGAATGGGTAAGTCCTATGTTCCGCCGGGGTTGGTGAATTTATCGTCTACATCAGCGTCGTTCAAGGCTGCATCGCTCCGATCTCTTGGATCGCTCTGGTTTGGTTGATATATTTGCCTACCTGATATTTCAATTCTATCTCTAATTGCATTGTGTTTAGAGACGCATCGGTTTAGTTGGAACTGTCTCGGTTAGGTCTGATCCTCTATCTTAGCCGATATATCTCTACAATCACAATGTTATTCTGAATAGATTTGTTATATCCATCACATTAGACAGACCTATCGGCTCATCGAGTATTAGATTATCATATACAATCTCGTGCTGCATCGGTTAGGTTCGACCTACTAGATTGTTGTTGATAATATAAATCTTGTTAAGCCGATAGGTTCATGCTAATGTTTTATCGGGGTGCTAGCCGATAAGTTATCTGGACGTTGCATCGTCTTATAAGGATTGCATATACATATAAATTGGATTTAGCCAATGGCAACAAAGGTTTCATCGATCTATCTAATCTTATGGATTTTATAACATCATGCCTCCAGCCGATGTATGCTTTAACATTCGGATCAATATTTGTTCTCTCATATCATTGTTAGCCGATTGGTTTCCATTGGATTATATTGTTGTTATTTATCATCATCAACCGATCGCCTTTATATCATTATCTACATTGGACATATAGCCGATTGCTTAAAACCCTATCGCTATCGGCTGGTATCGACATCGGCTAGGATTGCTCCATCGCTTGTCAGCCGATCGGTTATTTGATCTACTATTTATATATCTTTTCAGTTGCAGGATTAAACTGATTGGCACGCTCGTATCTCATCAAGTCTTGGACCTGCACTGGAGCTAAGCAGATCTCCCAGGCCAGTGTGTATTTTTGGCGTCAACAGCGGGTTATGCACGCGAGACCGAGAAGACGCACCACGACGGACAAAACGGATTGTGATGATTGTAAAAATATGAATATATATATATATATATATATATATATATATATATATATATATATATATATATATATATATATATATATATATATATATATATATATATATATATATATATATATATATATATATATATATATATATATATATATATATATATATATATATATATTACACCCGTGCGTTGCACCGGGTGAAGTCTATTTTGATCCTATTATTGTTATATGGTTTAGTTAAGATGAAATTTACTGCGGGAGTTCACTTGGATATATATATTTTTAGAAAATCATGAGCTACAGTTAGGAGTCCGATCGTCTCAAGTTAGCATACGAGTTTTGTAAATATAAATAGATTTCTTATATGATTCCTTCTGAATTCCTAAAAGTGAACGATGTTAGAACCAAATCAAATACGGATATGTATTTTCAAAAGCAAACGAACTTAAAAACCGACTCATACACAGATGATGCACCAAAATACCGGTAAAAATATTTTTAATTTTTATAATAGTAGAGAAGAGATAGAGATAGAGAAGAGATACAGATTAAAATCAAAACATAGAATTAAAACTAACTCAAACACGAATGACGAACCGCGAAAACATCTTCAATTTGTATTTCCAAAAGCAAACAAATTTAAAAACCGACTCATACATGGATGACATACCAAAATACCGATAAAAACATCTTAAATTTTTATAATAGTAGAGATAGAGAAGATATATATATATATATATATATATATATATATATATATATATATATATATATATATATATATATATATATATATATATATATATATATATATATATATATATATATATATATATATATATATATATATATATATATATATATATATATATATATATATATATATATATATATTATAAAACCCAAGCTGAAAGATGCTAATAAAATTGGATGGAACCTCGTGCTTTGTCTTGTGGAATATATACATGTTAATCTTTTCTACTGACTTTTTTACATGCATGTTAATTTTTGCGATGCACTAGTATTTAGGGGTGAAAACGGATCAGATTCGGACGGATAATAGCTATACCATATCCTAAACCATTTTTTTTAAATGGATGCGGAGTGGGTGCGGATGATGTGCGGATACGGATGTGGAGTGGATTATTTCGGACGCCGGATTCGGTGCGGACTCGGTTCGGAAACAAACATAAAGTTGTCGGATGGCAAGTTTGTATTCAGTCCATATAATAAGAGGGCGCCAATACAATTAGCCATAATACGATGGCAAAATAACATCTAAACATGATCTCAGCTCTCTAGGAAAAACCAACCAAAACACATCAATAATATAATTTTGCTTAATATAACACATCCATAAAAATAATCCAACATACATCCATCACTGGTCATTGTCACTGCATTGCTTAAAATTTAAGGGCTTATTCGGATCACAGGATTGTAAAAACGTAGGAATAGAAAAATCATATAAATATGATAGGAATGCATATGTAAAACAGAGGATTGAAAAACACAGGAATTCTGTAGATAGGATTGATAAACATGTGTTCGGATAGACAGAGGAAAAACGCAGGAAATGGAAAAAATGAGGTAGGAGTGGATGTAAATTTTCTTTTGTTTCTCTATTGATTGCACAGGAAAGGAATGTTTCCTCTGATTTTCCTTTAGATTGATTCATATGAACCGAACGATAAGGAAAGGAAATATTTCCTATCTACAGTATTCCTCTGAAAATCCTCTAAAAATCCCTCAATCCGAAAAGGCCCTAAGAATGTAAGTCATCACTCAGTACGACATGCATGTAGCATACAACCTACAGGCATACAGAAGTACAGCACAACACACAACATAGTTTTTCCATAGGCATACAGGAGCACATCACACAGCATAGTTGTTCCATAGGCATACAGGCATACGGCAGATAGCAGTCAACAATGCACACAGGCACACACAGCCACACACCAACATGCCCTTCAGGTCTTCACACTTCTGGCGGTAGCGCTAGCAGCCTGCTGCCGGCGGCGGCGCCACCAGCCGAGCGGCCGGCGCGTGTTGGGGAGAGCAGAAGACCGAGGAGGAGCGGCCGCCGCGCTGGGTCGCCGTCGCGCCGTCACTCCCCTACGACTGAGGGCTGACAAGAGAGAGAGGGATCTGGGGGAGGAGAGGAAATATTAGGCTACGGTTAGAATAGATGGGCCTGAAAGTTGTTGTGTGGCCTGAAAGTTGCGGATTATCCGCCAAATACTATATCGGATAATCCGATTAAAAAATTGGATAATCCGTATCCGTCGGATATCGTTGATACCATATCCGCATCCGTATCCGGCCGAATATCTAACAACCCTTACCATATCCTCACATCGGATGGATTCGGAGCAGATCGGATCGGATAATATCCGCTCTGTTTTCACCCCTACTGGTATTTACTACGCTTACATGTTGAGCTATCAGATTATAAACCCGTGCTAGCATGCCCACAGACTTATCAGGTATAGAACGGTCGCCCTGAAAGTCTGAAACCATGGGAGCTGTGGTTTTTTGGCCGATCCCAGACCAGCATCAATACTCCCAAAGTCCCATACTCCAGAGGAGGCAGGCACCCACAGAACTTTCGTTGCCGACTGCGGCTGCAACCGGAATGTAGCCGGCCTGTGTGCTACTTCCAGCCACAAGCAGAGGCCGCGACATTAATCTCACAGGAAATCTAGTCGTCTAGTAACTCTACTGCCAAATCTTGATATCTTGAAAGCTTTCAATTCAGCTTGCAATATATCAATACCTGTTCCCCTTTCCTAATTCCTACCCTTCCTCCTCGTGCTACAGCCCTGCCGTTCTTTGGGATGATGATGATGGTGAGATTGCCTGCTATGTTCGTGATCTGCATCTTGGCTGTTCCGCTGCTGCCAGCGCTCGGCTCGGAGCCGCCGTCGACACCGGTGCCGACCGTTGGCGTGACGGCGGCGAGCCACCTCGTCGGCTCCGGTGGCCACAGCTACTTGGACGTCAGGTTGTTGCTCTATGCCTCTATGCATCATTATTAGTATTATTCCATTCTCGGTGTGTCCATAAGTAAGTTAATTGATTAGCTAATGGCGCATTGCGACCCACCAATCTCGAAATGGACCTGCAAGCCAAGCGAATCTTGAACCCTTCGCCATAAGCTTCTGTTATTTTTTCGTCCCAAATTTCCAGTTCAGGCTTCTGCACATGCGGATTTCGTTTGCGGTTACCTTGATTCTGACATAACCCAGTAATAGGATCTGCTGCCAAGCTAGATTACAACCAGTTTCTTGATTTGACCACACTAGAATTAATCATCTCGTAAGGAATGCAGACGATTTGCCGCCTATGATGAATATGTTACCCTTCTCAACCCATCCACCGATTTTTCTTAAAAAAAATGGTATATCCACTGATTTCTATGAATTGAAGGACTATCTAGACCGTTTTATTTTTTAACCAACTGCCGTTCAACAGGACAGAAGAGGAATTCAAGAAGGGACATGTGGAGAATTCTCTTAATGTGCCATTCCTCTTCTTTACCCCTCAAGGCAAGATTCCTTAACTTGCTTCCCTAGTTTTGTCCTGCCCTTCATTATACATATTTTCTAAGAAAAAAAGATATATCAAGAATTCTTCTTCCAGGAAAAGAAAACTGCACACTTTAAGAGTGATATGCCATTGTTAGCCTGAATTGTATTACTGATTTAACCTGTTATTGAATCATCAGGGAAGGAAAAGAACACAAAGTTCATAGAGCAGGTGGCATTGCATTATGATAAGGAGGACAACATAATTGTGGTATTACTTATGATTTGTCTATACATATTTAACTAGTAATATATAAGACAAAATATCTGGTTTTATATTTATGGACCTTCATTTAGTTTGTGATTACGTTTGTCCATTTTTTCAAGGGTTGCCTAAGTGGAGTAAGATCTGAACTAGCATCTGCCGATCTCATAGCAGCCGTAAGACCTCTCCCCCCTTGAGCGCTCCTGTTGTTTCTAAATCTGATTTATATATTTTAACTTAGGACTTTGATATTCATAAAATTTTGTAGTAACTTTTTTTAGATAATGGGAAATTGTTAGAGCAAGTAAGTACGATACTTTTTCTCCTGTGTCCCTCAATTTAAGTAGGTTAAACATTGTCTGACGGGTGAAAGACTTGAATAGGTGAACATAGCATTGAATTTGGTGGATAATAATAGTGTTTTATATGCATGAAAAAGATAGAATTTGTATGTCAGGCGATTTGCCTAATGCAATCCTAATTTTACTCCTAAAATTACATTTGAGCAATTTGTGTACTGAATATTAGAATTTTGCTCCCAACTAAACTTTAATTCCGGTATTGTTCTTATTTTGTTATGTACAGGTTCTTGGATACTGTGACTGTGACCATCGTACAATCAAATCGATATAAAAACACTAATGTTAATAGTAAATTAGAATTGAACGAAATGCACGCGAAGTTAGCGTAGGCCATGAGAGATGGATTGTGGTTTCTCACATAATAAAGAGTTAATTTAATCCATGCCATTATAATCAGCAGCACCTCTTAAACAGTTTGGTAAAGGAATAAGTTCATTTTACACCCAGCTTTAAAATGGCTTATTTAACATATTTGTGTTATGTAGTACTCCCTCTGATCAAGATTACATGACGTTTCCGACAGCCAAAACCTATTAAGCGCAATTCATTTTGTTTGTTCAAAGCATCAAATAATATCGTCCGGAGGTAGTACTATGACAAACATACCTTGGAGAAAATTTCCTACTTGTATTAATAAAGGAGGAACTTGAGTGTGTATTTACAAGGTATGCCCAGGACACGTGCACAAAAATACTGTTCTCACAAAGTCTGCTTCTTGGTCGCTGCCACTACTCTCTCTGTGATATCCACATTTTTTTTCTGAAAGAATAAATTAGGGTGCACATAAGCTTTCATATTTAACAGTCCCCTTTTTCAGATTCAGTATCTCGATCATTCCCTTGTTAGTTTCCTTTGTTTATGTCTCAAACATTTGATATGGAAACAGGGATTCAAAAATGTAAAGAACATGGAAGGAGGTTACATGGCATGGGTGGAAAATGGCCTTGCGGTGAATAAACCTCTAGTGCAAGAAGAGCTCTAGTTTCAGTTATTGTATTTTTAGATAATGACTTTCAGTTATTGTATGACTGGGTGTTAATTTGATTTGTAGAAAGGAAAGGTATAAGAAAACAATGTTATATTATTCCCCAAGTAGAATATTTTATTTAGTTTGATATAAAGCAATTGTTACTATGACTCTTGCTACTCCTAGTCCTATGAGTTTGAATTCTTTCTCTATAATATTAGCCAGCACATGCATCGACTGCAATAAACCTTTCTTCAGAGCCAAAACCATGTGACATGTTCCATGCATTGCATTTTAGGGTACTATTTAAAGATAATACGTTGATATTTGAGTAATTCAGAAATCTGATAGCAAGAGAAAACAGTTGAAATACCCTCGTTTTATCTTAGAGTCCCAGTCCGGTGTTCTTTACCTATAGTAGAAAAAAAATCTGAACCATTAATCTCATTTGATCGAAAGGTTTGATCGAAAGGTTTAGATCTATTTCTAGTACCATCACACTTAAGAATTGTGGAGGTGTATTTTTATTCAGAGAAAGAGAAAATTATTTGCGGAGGGGTATTTTCGTCCTATCCACCAAATCGCGCATCTAGAGCCAACGCGGAGAGAACCCCGTGGCCCTGCCTCGCGACTCCTCCCTACCGCCGCCATCACTGCCTTGGACGACCTCATCTGCTCCACCGCCCTCGGGGCCTCCTACTCCCTTGCCTCCGCTGCACTCGCCGCCTCAGCCGTCCTCGACGACCTTGCATCTCCGTCCGGGATCGCTAGAGCTCCGCCCTCTCCCGCCGCTCCCCCGCGTCGGCCCACCTTCCGGCGAGTTCGCCTCTCGGATCTTCGCCTCCGACCCCAGCACCACGCCACCCGTCGCCGTTGAGGCCTCGTCCTCCTCGCTATCCCCTTCCTCGCCGTCGGCCTCCTCCCCCACGCTTGGCTCCGGCTAGTGGCGGAGGCAGCGTGGGGGCAGGGGAGCCCCCAAATAAAATATTAGAGCCTCATTAAGACCCCCCTAAAATTTAAATCCATATGGGCTAAAATAGACTTTGTCTAAAATTGTTATAAGGCCTAAAAGGCTGAAGAGCCTCCACTATAATTTTATCCTTGCTCCGCCACTGGCTGCAGCCCCGTCTATCTCCACGTGCCGTTGATCCCGCAGGCCACAGCCGCGTGGGCGAGCCCCCAATCCATCGCCCCCCAAGCGGAGCCCGCAGCCTCCGAAGCCAATGGCTACCAATCTCTCGACCTCCGAATCATCATCCAAGACTCCTCTTGCTGGCTATAGTGCTACTCTTCGACGGATTAGCTGACACAAGAAGACTCTTGTTCTTCTTTGCAGGTCAGATTTGATTTGTTTTTCTTGCTGCTTGCAGGTTTGGAACTCGAACATATGTACTTAATCTTCTTTTTTGTTGGCCTCTAGTTCTCGAATAGTTTTTATGCTTGTCTGCTTAAGTTCTGCAGTTCTTGGTCATAATTTTTCCTCCTAGAAGAAGGGACTATTAGTTTTCTTTTGCTTGAAAATATTGGCGATTTTGTAAGTATGAGTCTGAATTTGAGCGAGCATCACATAAAACAGCAGTGAATCCTTTGAAGGATGTTTATTAATCTCCAGAGACACCCCTGTTCATATACTAGGGTATTTAGCAGAACAATATCAGTATATTACCATCTTCTTTGCTGCTCAGTTTTTATGGTACATTGCTGGCCACCTAATCTACCCTCGCCAGCAGATCTGCAGGTGGCAGATGCTCACAACTTATCTGAGTTCGTTGTAGTTGCCTAAAAATTTGATCACATGAAAATCTACCCCTTTTGTAGATCACCAATCAATTGCTAAAGAGAGGTGTAGCTCAAGATGGCATTGGTATAATAATTGTTTCTTCTCGGTCTTGATTATCATTATCACCTGTTTCAATGATCTGAATACTTCAAGAATTTCTTGGACACCATGAATCAATTCGTGGGTTGTGGCTCCTCTTTCAGTTCAGAACACTTACAATTTTGACTGTAATTTGTGTAAGGTTTATTACTAAATCTGTCCTGATCACAGCGGGAGTCAAGTTCAAGGCCAGTAAACTGAATTCGGAGCAAGTGAGCTTGTTCAGAATGGCTGAGCGTGACAAGGTGGACAAGCTATTAGAGCAAGTTTAATAGTATAGCCAACTATTAGCTCTAAATCATTTATAGTTAATATAATAGCCAATTTATACAATAATTGCTTACTACACTATTAATACATGGTCCCACCTGTCATATACACATTACGTTTTGGAGTTTGTGCTGCAGCTAGCTATAGATCTATAGCCCGCTGCTCTTCTCTCTATTTTTTTATCTCTTTAAAATATCTTTATAGCTGACTTATAGTCTATTATTGTACCTGCTCTTAGATCACTACGTCATAAATGCTTGAGAGATTCCAAGTGTGCTATGTTCTGTAATCCTGTGAATTCATTATCTCAAGATGGCTTTGGCTTGTTACAGACAGCCGTTTTTTTTCAGAACTATAGCTATCAACAGTTTTTTTTTCTTTAGAACTACAGCTTATTAACAGCTTATGGTTTTGAAAGTGTCCATCTGTGTATATCATCGTTTTTTTCAATGTATATTACTTGTTGTGATTGCAATTGTAAAGTCTACAAGAAAAACATACCGGATTATTCTTCCATTGCCTTGTATCAGTCCTTACTAGATTGGAGTGTTTCGATTTGTCCATCGTGTGTAATATATTCAGATATATAACTAGTGTATTTAAAATTTATATGAATCAAGCTGAATGGAAACCAAATACCTACAGCAAGAAACAGTACATCTTGGAACGTGATGCACAAGCGCCGGCGGCGGCCGGACTCACGATCTGCTTTTCTTCTTTTTTTTTTCCTGTGCTCTCCTTTTTGATTGATGAGGAAGTGGCAACTCTGCTGTTCGATAGAGAGGGAGCAAGCGACGCTGACCGTAGGACTCACAATGAGAAAAAATTAAAGTGTCTAATTCACCACAATGAGAAAAAAATTTAAGTGTCTAATTTACCCCTATTCTGTCTAAGGCTATGTTTAGTTCCCACTAAAATTGGAAGTTTGGCTGAAATTGAAACGATATGACGGAAAAATTTGAAGTTTGTGTGTATAGAAAAGTTTTGATGTGATGGAAAAATTAGAAGTTTGAAGAAAAAATTTGCAACTAAACACGGCCTAAGTACTTTATTAATCTATCCTTAGAAATAAACGGTTCAGATTAATTCTACTAGTAGCATAATACTACCGGTAGATATCACCGGAGCGTCTCTCTTTTATCTTAAAACATCCTTTTTGTTTTATTTATAAAATATTGAACAATATTATAATATTAACTTGTGTAACAGATCTTCCTATACGATTTTCATACATCCAACCTAAATATTTTTAAATAAATACTACATGTTTAAAAATTTCAAAAGTTTGAGTTAGGAGATGTTAAAGAGCTTTGCCGTTTGCCACTGTTAAGGGCGTGGCAACAATATTTGAACACTCAGGTAGTGTTCTTATCTCATTTTATCTCGGTTTTTGTTAACTTGTTTTTTGAAACTAATTTAAGCTGCTCGTGTTGTAAAAAGAAAAATCTATTTGAAAGTTACTTTAAAATATCAAATATATCTAATTTTTAAGTTTATAGTAATTGAAACTTAATTAACTATACGTTACTAGTTTCTCGTTTTACATGCAGCTTTTAAACGAACATGACCTCAGTAGCGAAATCTCTGCCACACCATGGTCTTTTGACTTGCTTGGTAATCCTGCCACATCAATGAGATTGTTGATTCTGGGTATGAGAATAAACTTCGTGAGGATTTATTCTGAAAATTTTATTAACAAAGGTATTAAAAAATTCGCCGTGCTATAATTCAAGCTATCTCAGAGGTCGCCCAAGTCCCCAGAGCCATCGTCCTATCCAAATTTTACATTGGTTTTCCAATTTTGTTAACAACGCATAATCGTACTAAGTCAAAAGATACTACATCGTCCTCAGGGACCTTGCTCCGTCCAGTCCAGTGCAAAAAGAAAAGCTATAGTTTTCAAGGAATTCAAAGGGTAGAGAACACAGGTAGCTCAAGCTAGCTAGGTCACATTATTTTCCGAAAAAAAAAGTTGCAAGTTCACGAAGGGTGGAAGAAAGGAATCTTACAGTGGTATGATGGTGTTCATGCCTTTCTTGCCTTCCATGTTTCTTAAGCATAACTTCTCCCTGGCAAATGTTCTTTCTCCTCTATTTTCCATCTCCAACTATGTCAGCAAAAGAAATCTTTGTCCGTGGAGGCAAGCTTATGTTCTCATCTATAAATTCATGTTCATCAACACCCAGCCATTCACAACTTCACAAGCATTCTTTCCTAATTTTCTTTCCCTGCTTTGTTCTTGTGTCTTCTCCATCTACTTCCAAGTCTGGTGGTCTCTTTTGCCATGGCATCCAAGCTGAGTTTCAAGCGAATGGACAGCATTGCCGAGACAATGCCAGATGCCCTACGACAAAGCCGGTACCAGATGAAGAGATGCTTCCAAAGGTACCGTAAATTGTGAATTAAATCTTTGATGGAATGCATTTCAGTTTTTTGTCCGTGTCAGCCAAAGCCTGGCAGAGGAATTTTATTCCTGTGGTTGAGACTTGCTTTTTTATTTTCAATGGAAATAGGTTGATGCATCAGTCCATACCAGCATATTCTAATAAGGGGGTACTTAATTAATGGCCCTTATGCATTTCCATTATAAGAACTAATAAGAAAGAACATTCATACATTTGTAATTAGGACGATGCTGCATAAAAACATGTAAAGCATATCTAAATTAGCTAGAGACTAATCAAATAGTGTAAGCACCTGAACGTAGTCTGAATCGATGTTTTAAAAAGCGGTAAGCGGTTTGGGGTGGCCACCTCACCTTGTAGTGCTTATGTGGCATTATCGGCCGCTTATGCGATATAATCAGCTGCTTATGCGGCATAGGCAGGACAAGGTTGGTACACATGTTCCTCTTGTATATGGCCTTGTAGACCCTTTTTAAAACACTGGTTTGAATATCTTGCACATGATTCTCAAGTCTAGGATAAAAATGTTCTAGGTATGTATCAAAGGGTAAGAGGCTCTTGAAGAACCAGCAGCTCATGGAAGAGCTGGAAAAGTCACTAGATGACAAAGTTGAGAACGAGAAGCTTGTCGAAGGCTTTCTCGGTTACATCATTTGTTCGACACAGGTGATTTCACTTTAAAATCATAATCTGTTTTCAGACAAAGTAAACGGTGATAAACTGGAGCTCATTACATTAAGCAACGATTTTGTTTGCAGGAAGCAGTAGTACTCCCACCGTTTGTGGCATTCGCTGTCAGAATGAATCCTGGTATCTGGGAGTACGTCAAAGTTCACTCTGATGATCTTTCTGTCGAAGGAATCACACCGTCGGAGTATCTCAAGTTCAAGGAGACCTTATACGATGAAAAATGGTATGCATATCCATGATCCACTAATCCAGTACGTAGTAGCTAATGCGAACATTTCCATATATAGATTGAAGAAGAACAGGAGCCTGAAACTTGAAAAAAAAATGGTCGATCTGACCATGTGCATTTCAGGGCCAAGGATGACAACTCACTGGAAGTTGATTTCGGTGCCCTTGACCTCTCAACACCCCATTTGACACTGCCCTCGTCAATAGGGAATGGGCTTCAGTTTGTCTCCAAATTCATGTCCTCAAAGCTGGGTGGCAAACCTGAAAGCATGAAGCCTCTGTTGGACTATTTACTTACCTTGAATTACCGTGGCGAGGTACCGCGAGATCATTCAGCTGTGCCATTATTATCAGGTGGCCAACGTACACCGCTGAATGATACTTTTTATCTTATGATCATGTAGAAGTTGATGATTAATGACACCATCGACACTGTGAGCAAGCTTCAGACAGCACTGCTACTTGCAGAGGTTTTCGTTAGTGGGCTGCCAAAATACACGCCTTACTTGAAGTTTGAACAAAGGTGAAGTACTTTAATCTGAAGTTGTAGATAGACAAAAAAAAAATTGTAATCATGCTTAAGTTTTCTCTATTATGTGTTCTTGCAGATTTCAGGAGTGGGGGTTAGAGAAGGGATGGGGTGACACTGCGGAGAGGTGCAAAGAAACACTAAATTGTCTGTCTGAAGTGCTACAGGCACCAGATCCTACAAACATGGAGAAGTTCTTCAGCAGGGTTCCATCCATATTCAACATTGTCATCTTCTCTATTCATGGTTACTTCGGCCAAGAAAAGGTTCTTGGATTGCCGGATACCGGTGGTCAGGTACCCAACTTACCGGTTTTCTGGAATCTCTCGCGCATAATCATTATAACTCTTAAAAAAATGGTCACAACTTAATTATCGGTTAACAAAACTCTAAAGAATGGTTTCGTGAAATATATAGGTTGTCTACATATTGGATCAAGTCAGAGCCATGGAAGAGGAGCTGCTTCAAAGAATCAAGCAGCAGGGTCTGCACGTAACACCGAAGATTCTTGTGGTAAATTTCATTGATTTCACGATATATATATTCCTGTACAATGAAATATAGTGAATGACGAATAGGTATATATATATAAATGAGATGATATGAATGACGAATAGATTAGCTAAACCAGTGGGCACTATATATATTCCTGCAGCTTACAAGACTGATACCAGATGCCAAAGGCACAAAATGCAATGTGGAGCTTGAACCAGTTGAAAATACAAAATACTCACATATACTACGTGTGCCATTCAAGACTGAAGATGGCAAGGATTTGCGCCAGTGGGTGTCCCGGTTTGACATCTATCCTTATCTAGAGAGATATGCGCAGGTTTGTCAGCTATGAATTACTATGAGTTACTGATACCCTTTGCGCGGGCCTGTGATCTTTATAGTAAGTTTCCATCCAACGTAATTTCAGAACTCTTGTGCCAAAATTCTCGACATTTTGGAGGGCAAACCGGACTTGATAATTGGCAACTACACCGATGGCAACTTGGTGGCATCCCTCTTGTCTAACAAACTATGTGTCACTCAGGTGAAACCGGCTTGTCAAATGGCTGCACGTACGGTGGTTATCCCTTTTTAGGACCAACGTTACCATGATTTGGTATGACATGAAAAATGCATGATCTTGATGACAGGGAACAATTGCACACGCTCTGGAGAAGACAAAGTACGAGGATTCAGATGTTAAGTGGAGAGAGATGGACCAGAAGTACCATTTCTCTTGCCAATTTACCGCCGATATGATTTCCATGAACACCAGCGACTTCATCATCACTAGCACTTACCAAGAAATTGCTGGGAGGTCGGTAGCTAAGGCTGAAATAGTCTCTCTATAAATCTAGTGCTTCAAGGACACTCAAATTATTAAGTGTTAATTGCTTAGCCTAGAAATTAACAAGATCGAACATCTGATGCAGCAAAGAGAAGCCTGGCCAATATGAGCACCACTACGCATTCACAATGCCGGGACTATGCCGCTACGCCACAGGCATTAATGTATTCGACCCAAAGTTCAACATTGCTGCGCCTGGTGCAGACCAGTCCATCTACTTCCCCTTCACGCAGAAGCAGAAGCGGCTGACAGATTTACACCCACAGATAGACGAACTGCTGTACAGCAAGGATGACACTGATGAACACATGTAAGCTACTACCCGGACGGCCAGGCTCCTTGGAAACGTACCTAGCTACAAATTAACTTCTCTTTTACTGTTAGATCAGATCAGACAACTTAAGTTGGTTAATTAAGTGCTAATTGCTGCTCTTCACCTTTTTTTAATTTAAACCAGAGGGTATCTGGCAGACAGGAACAAACCAATCATCTTCTCGATGGCAAGGCTTGATAAGGTAAAAAACATAACTGGGCTTGTGGAGTGGTATGGCCAGAACAAGAAGCTGAGGGACCTCGTCAATCTCGTCGTCGTCGCGGGGCTCCTGGATGCTTCGCAGTCCAAGGATCGAGAGGAGATCGAGGAGATAAACAAGATGCACAACCTGATGGACAGGTACCAGCTCAAAGGACAGATCCGCTGGATCAAGGCACAGACTGACCGTGTCCGCAACGGTGAGCTGTACCGTTGCATTGCAGATACAAAGGGTGCATTTGTTCAGGTACATACCAGGGTTTTAAATCTCCCGCTATAGTTGTTTGAGAAGGGTTTTAGCTATTTGCTCTAATGTACAATTTAGCCGCTATAGCTTTATTTAGCCCGCTAATACTATTTGGGAAGCTAACCGCTAAATGTCTTAGCCCGCTATTTAAAACATTGGTACTTACACAACAGAAGTAGTAACAGTTTAATTAATTGGATCAACAGAAGTAACTCAACTCTAACCTTGACCTTGCATTCGTTGACTGCAGCCTGCACTGTATGAAGCATTCGGGCTAACGGTCATCGAGGCGATGAACTGCGGGTTGCCAACCTTCGCAACGAACCAGGGCGGACCAGCTGAGATAATCATCGACGGTGTCTCTGGTTTCCACGTAAACCCCATCAACGGCAGGGAGGCAGGAATCAAGATTGCAGATTTCTTCCAGAAATGCAAGGAAGACCCAAGTTACTGGAACAAGGTGTCCACTGCTGGGCTTCAGCGGATCTACGAGTGGTGAGTGAGGGTCCTATATCCTTGCATGCGTCCTGTTCTTTTTTTTTGTTTTTGTTTTTGTGCACAACTTAGATCAATCCTCCTATATATATGGCACTAACTAAATCCATGATGGCAGCTACACATGGAAGATTTATGCAACTAGAGTGCTAAACATGGGATCTACATATTCCTTCTGGAAGACACTAAACAAGGAGGAAAGACAAGCCAAACAACGTTACCTGCAGATATTCTACAATGTTCAGTATAGGAACCTGGTTAGTATGAATATATACATGCATCAATCTGAGTAGTATAGTATATTCTTTATCGAAAGGATGTCAGTCTGATCAAGTGTACAATGTCTAATATCACAGGCAAAGGCTGTGGCAAGAGCAGGGGATCAACAGGCTCGGCAAACCACAACAGGCGTGGCGCCTAGTGAGATCGTAGTTAGACCCAAAGAAAGGCAAGTGTGCCCGCTATTACGAAATTTACTGAAGAAAGACCGGGCAAGCAACTGACTGACCCGTTAATTTGTTGTTTGGAATTTGGATGCTGCAGAAAGCCGCAGACTCGGATGCAAAGGTGAATGCATGCGTCTTCTTATTTTTCGCAATATCTCTATCGATTTAGTACTTAATTAATTAGCTGTGAAGAAATGAACAAAATAACTAATCCACTTGAATGCTCTGCTCCGTGTGTGCTCAGGATCTTAACCAGGTTAGCCGGGCAGAAGCCTCCAGTTTCTGAGTAGAGAGCATCTTCCGACCAAGACAACACCGAAACCAGCCCACATCGCAGCTCAATTTATTCCATTGATACCGATGTATGAAATACTAACTACTACTTGCGTGAGATTTGTGTACAATGTGTAATCATATATATGGTGTGTTTATTATTGATTGGCAATATGTACATACGATTGTTTATTGATTTACAATGCAACATCCTTTCAAGCACATAGGTTGAAAAATAATATATATATATATATATATATATATATATATATATATATATATATATATATATATATATATATATATATATATATATATATATATATATATATATATATATATATATATATATATATATATATATGGACGTACCCGGAATAATTGAGGGAAAAAATGAGCAAAGAGGCTCAAATAAAATCTAAAAATTCTCTCAATTATTTTGTGTTAGAGCTAATTTGAGAAAGAGTGATAAATGCAATATTAAGCCTCATAAAAGGACTAGAATACATATAAGCTATGTTAGAGATAAAGAAACTTTCATAGTATTGCTAGCATGCATAAGAATATACCATATGTATTAAACAAAGCTCTCTTTTCTCAATTTTTTTAATTATCAAATGTTGCTCGATAAAACCAAGAGTACAAAACTCCCCCTCAAATCATGCCAAAAGGAGGAATATTCCGAACTCTCAAGAAAAGCAAAGCGAGAAGAATCTAATTGTTTGGTGAAAATATCAGCAAGTTGCAATTTTGTATCAAAAATGTTAATTTAACATCTCTCTTCTCAACATGATCCCTCAAAAAGTGAAAGCGAATATCAATGCGCTTTGTGTGTGAGTGTTGTACATGATTCTTAGCAATGTTAATAGCACTAGTATTCCTAGAAAATAGAGGCACTTTCTCAAAAGTAAGACCATAATCTTTTAAAGTTGATATTAGCCAAAGAATCTAAGAACAACAACTACCAGCAACAACATATTCTGATTCAGGAGTTGATTGAGCTACACTAGACTATTTCCTAGAAGACTATGTAATCAATGATGTAGCAAGAAAATAACATGTTCCAATAGTACTTTTCCTATCAATTCTACAACCAGCAAAATCAGCATCGGAATATCCATTCAAGCATATAGAAGATGAAGTAAAATACCAAATTCCAAACTCAAGTGTTTGATTCAAATACCTCATTATTCACTTGATCGCTTGACGATGTGAAGCACGAGGAGATGCTTGAAAGCGTGCACACAAACATACAACAAATTGTATGTCTGGCCTTGAAGCAGTTAGATACAACAAAGATCCAATCATATTTCTGTACTCCTTTTGATCAACAGCTTCACCATCTTCAACAGGATCCAACACACCTATAGAACCAATTGGTGTTGATATCGGCTTTGCAATTCTCCAGCTTGAACCGTCTCAAAAGATCCTTCGTATACTTCATTTGATGCACAAATGTGCATTGAGGTATTTGCTTAATTTGCAATCCCAAAAAGTACGATAACTCACACATCATGCTCATTTCAAATTCCCTGTGCATAGTCTCAGCAAACTGCACAACCAAAGCGTGAGTTTAACAACCAAAGATGATATCATCCACATAAATCTGAACGAAAAGTTGATTATCAGCATGCTTAAGAACAAAAAGCGCTTTATAAATCTTTCCCATTTGAAAACCTTTCACAAGTAAAAAGTTCTTGAGCCTATCATACCATGCTCTAGGTGCTTGTTTCAATTCATACAAAGCTTTAGACAATTTTAAAATATGGTTACAAAAATCAGGATTTTCAAAACCTGGTGGTTGTTTGACATAAACTTTCTCCTGTATAAAACCATTTAGAAAAGCACTTTTCACATCCATTTGATACAATTTAAAACCTTTTGAAGCAGTAAAAGCTAACAAAAGTCTAATTGCCTCAATTCTATCAACAGGAGCAAAAGTTTCATTAAAATCCAAACCTTCCACCTGAGTAAAACCTTGAGCAACAAGTCTAGCTTTATTTCTCACAATTAAACCATCCTCATCTTGTTTATTTTTGAAAACCTTCTTGGTTCCAATAATATTATGTCTAGAAGGTGGTTCAACTAAAGTCCAAACTTTGTTTCTCTCAAAATTTTCAAGTTCTTAATGCATGACATTAATCCACGATTCATCAGTTAATGCATGAGTAACATCTTTGGGTTCAATAGAAGCAACAAATGCAGAATTTGTACAAACATCATGAGTCATTACCATAGACCTTGTAGTCCCCTCACCTATATTACCAATGATTTCTTTCAGCAGATGTTGTCGTTGAATATGCAAAGGAGTGGCGACTTCTAAAGTTGTTTCACGTTTTGTACCCTCACTGGTCGAAGTTGTAGCCTCTGGAGGACCATCCCGATCAGCATGAACAGAATCGTAACCCGACGACCCTAGCCGGTCTAACCAGACATCCTGTGCTGATCTGACCGGAGGTGTGTCGGTGGTCTGATCGGCCTGGCGCCCGGTCTGACCGGTCAAGCCGACCTCGTCGTCACTCTCATCTTCGAAAATACGACCATCCTCCCCTTGAACCTGTGACAATGTACCTGCAGTTTCTGGTCTAGTACCTGGACTAGCCTCATCAAAAGTAACTTCACAAGTTTCAATAATTTTGTTAGTTTCCAAAACAAGTACACGATAGCCACGAGAATGTGCGGGGTAACCAAGAAACATTCCATCGGTAGAGCGTGCCTCAAACTTATCTAAATTTCCAAATTTCAAGACAAAGCACTTGCAACAAAAAAAAAACACAAATGTGAAACTTTGGGTTGGCGTCCAAATCGAAGCTCATAGGAAGTTTTTCCAAGTTTTGATCTCAAGAAAACCCTTTGAAATATAGCATGCAGTGTTAACCGCTTCAGCCCAAAATTTTTTAGGAGTGTGATAATCATCCAACATCATTCTAGCCATCTCAACCAAAGACCGATTCTTTCTTTCAACAACACCGTTTTGTTGAGGAATACAAGGAGAAGAAAATTCATGCTCAAGACATTTTTCATTGCAAAATTGTTTAAAAGAAGCATTGAAAATGGGAGCTGTACCTGGTACAAAATCAATACAAAACTCGATGTCTCTCTTAGGCGGCATAGCTTTTAACTCTTCCGGAAAAACTTCAGGTTACTCACAGACTACGGGAATGTCCTCCAAATTCGGAACATCTTTCATGACCTTATCCTGTTGTTCACTTTCCACATGATTCAAACTTACTCCTTTCTTCTGAGTTAATGGAGACTGAATTACCACCACTTGCGCAATCAATAACTGCTTTATGTCTTGTCAACCAATCCATTCCAAGTATGACATCTAGGTCTTTACACTCCAGAAGGATAAGATAGGCTAGAAAAGGTGACCCTTGGATCTCTATCCTCATTGAGGGACAAAAACTAACTGATGTTGAGATATTACCAGGTGTATTAACTTTCATGGGAGTACTCAGTTCCACTTTTCTGAACCCGTGTACCCCAACAAATCTTTTGGATGTAAATGAATGCGTAGCACTAGAATCCAATAAAACTGTAGCAGGAATTGAGTTCATAGGGAACGTACCCAAAACCACTTCTGGTGCTGCTTGAACTTCTTCCGTAGACACGTGATTAACACGAGCTTGAACAATCTTGGGTCCATTGCGCTTTGGCTTAGGACACTTATCTGCAAAATGTCTGGGTTCTCCACAATTGAAACATGTGAGGGGCTTTCATCCTGACTCCTTCTTTGGCTGTTGGGGCTGCGAAGCTTGAGACTGTGCCATTGGCGGGCGCGGAACGGGATTACGGTTGTTCTGGTTTCCACAATTGCCTTGGCTGAAATTTCCTGGCTAATACGGCCTGTGCTGTCGAACAATCATCATTGTAGGACCACTGCGTTGTTCTGGACCGAAGCGGGGCTTCTACTGTCCACCTTGCTGACTCCTGAACTGTATAGTTTTCCTCTTGCGATCCATCTTATTGCGCTAGTCTTCCTGACGAATGGCTTTGCCCACAAGTCTCTCAAAATCAGCATAATCTCCAGAAATTAACTGGTTAGTTAACTCGTCATCCAAACCTGCTAAGAATTTCTCCCGTCTCTCGGCATCGGTACGCACATTCTCAGGGGCATAACGTGCTAGACGACTAAACTCATGCAGATACTCAGTAACAATCCTGTTTCCTTGATGTAGAGTCCTAAACTCTCACTTCTTCTATGCAACAATTCCATTGGGAACCTGGGCTTTCCTGAAAACACGACAAAACTCATCCCAAGTAACCTCTGTTCCGGCTGGACGGGTAACCATGTAATTATCCAACCAAGCTGAAGCTGGACCTTGCAACTAATGTGTGGCAAACGCTACCTTCTCCTGATCAATGCACTGAAGTAGGTTAAGTCTCTTCTCAATGGCGTACAACCAATCGTTAGCCTCCATTGGGTTAGTTGTGCTTGAGAAAGTCGGTGGACGAACATGTAGAAACTCTGGCAATTTAGACTGAGGGGGACCATTGTGCTGCTGGTTTTGCTGCTGTTGATTCTGTTGCTGTTGTTGCACCATATGCTGCATCATCTGCTGATACTGCTGTTGCATCTGATTCATCATGGCTGTCATCATCTGAGTCTGTCTTGCTATTGCCTGGCAAGCGTAGGATTCTCTGGCAAATCTTTTTTTTTTGAAAAGGAAAGCGGTAAGAGCATTGCCGAATATATTAGAGGGAGGGAAAAAGTATGGTTTACATGATTAGGATTACACGAATCAATGTAAAAAACAACTTAGAAACGTTCCAGGACCATACATCTTGATTTTGTAAGAGAAGGGATACACTCTTGGCGGTTGAAATTGAAAGCTACTTTCTTGGATATCTTGGATGATCTGGTGTGAAGTCCTTTGCACATCCGGTTCTTCTCCTCTAAAGATCTTTGCGTTCCTTTGTAGCCAAATATGCCACCAAGTTTTGACAAGAACACCCGCCTTTCTCCTCACTTCCGTTTTGCTTTCGTTCTGCATGATGTATGTCATACAATCTTTCAGAGAGGAGAAAGTCTGGTTATTTTGAATACCTTGTACAGCAGAGACACGATTCCATGTTTCTTTAAAGAAATCACATTGTCGAAATAAGTGATCAGTATCCTTGAAGACTCCTCTACATAAGGGGCAAATCCAGTTGCACTCCCAGTGTTGAATCAACATGTTTTCGGCTATTAGAATCTTTTGGTGCAGAATGAGCCATCCTAAGAATTTTTGCTTTGGAAGTGCCAACGCCTTCCAATTCAATAGAAAAACCTTGTCTTGCTGAGAGCCGATGAATTGAAAGAGATAGGCACTCTTTGCCGAATATGTGGTCACATTGCTCCTTTTCCATAAGACTATGTCTTCTATTTCATTTAGCAACGTGACCCGGCTCAAGAGTCCTCCTAGTTGAATGAGCTCCTGGATCTCTTCGAAGCTTGTAATTTGTCTTAGAGAGTGTAACCATTCATCATTTGTGAGCTCAGTTCCAACATTTCGGTTCTTTCTCTTTGCCAGCTTGAAGAGGTTTGGTGCTATGTCCTTTGAGCAAAACCCATAGAGCCAGTTGTCCTTCCAAAAGAATGTTTTTTTTCCATTTCTGACTTGAATTTCAGTACATGCTTGGAAGAGCCGAATGTCGTTTTCATTGCATGGCAAGTCCATTCTCTGGCAAATCTCCTGAACCATTTCCTGACGGTTGTTCCTAATTGACATTGCTTCCAGAACGGGTAGTCCTCGTTGTCACCATCTGAAGCAGAAGACGGGAGGAGAAATAGGGAAGGAGAAAAACAGTTACTAAGGAACCTCTTTACTCTTGCTTTTATTAATCAACTGTAATTGTTCTGCTCTTGCTTAAAACACACTTAAAAACACACTCAAAGATCCTTAAATAGACCGTCATACCATCGGCACATGGTATCGACCGTGAGCTAAACCCCACAAGCAAACAAACTTGAACACAAAAATCTACCAAGCAACGACTAAACAAAACGGGAAACTAGGGCAACAAGTCTAATGCTCGGAACGGCTCCTATGAACGGCAGAGACGGCATCGTCTTCTTCATCACCACCTCTTCATCCTTGGCATCACACAGACTCTGACCCTGCTTGGTGCTGGACAACCCTGGAGTATTGTATTCTCGACCTTGAGACGATCAACCTCATCTTGCAAACGAGCTATTTGAATGAGCTTCTTGTCGTTCAGCGTCTTCGAGGCTCGGTGAAGATCCGCGTGCATCTTATCAAGCGCTCCCATCATAGTCCTCATGCGACCAAAAGTAGAACCATTCTCCCTTGAAGCTGAACTAAAAGAACTGGTAGTGCCTCCTGCTGAACGGCTGGGATGATAACGATAAGCTGTTCCATCGAAGAAATGATAGAAGGATAAAAAACTGACTTCGATCAGAAACGAGATGCTGGCATTAAACTGGAAACAAAAAGAAAGAAAAGACACTAAATAAAACCAAAAGACTAGAGCAAAATATTTTTTTTACGATACTATTTTTGGCCAAAATTTTTTTAATACCGAAAACCCCCCTTTTTTTATGATACCGAAACTCCTTTTCTTTTTGAAATCCCGAAAACACCTTTTTTACCAAAACTCTTTTTTTTTTCAATGCCGAAAACAAAATTTTTCTTTTTTTTGAAAGTCAAAGAGGCACAAAGAAAAATATATTTTTTTTGACGAAACTCAGAAACTTGAGAGCAAACTCATTTATCTGGACTCACTAGACCACTTGAAAAAGGGGAAAGAAGAGATTTTCGGGAGTAAGAAAAGAATTTCAGAGGGCTCTATGGGTTTTCCGTTTGGCTTGTCCTACGGTCAAGGTCGGCTCTGATAACAACTTGTCGCGCCCGGGGATTCGACAACCCAAATCACCGGCTACCTGTGCATTTAACCTCTGTCCAGGCATCAACCAGAGTACATAGATGACAATTTAATATAGTTCCACGACTTACAAAAATAACAAAATAAAACTCAAACGCAGCGGAAAAACTAAAGAACTAGACTTTATCTTCTCAGCAAAGTGAAGCTTCCTCCACAACTCCACAGGCAAACTCTTGTCGGCTGGCACAAGACTAATCTTCATAGAACTCACTATCTGAACCAACTTCTGCTTCTGGGGGATTAGGAAAAATGAAGCAAGACTAAGTACAACCACCGTACTCAACAAGTCATACCAAGGGGAAGGTATGATGCAAGGATAATCAAAGGATTGGCTCATAGGATATTTTGCAGTAAAAGCAACATTTGCAAATCATAAGTTGAAAGTAGTAAGACATTAGATAATTAAGAAGTATTATCATCATCACTGTCCAACGCAAAACCACGTTGCGACAGGCCCAACCCAAAACCAACTGAACTACACCAGTTCATTAAGGCAGATTATTAAGGTGAGACTAATCACAGTGAGCTGGTTGACCGCCCAATAACCGCGGGCACGGCTATTCGAATAGTTTTACTTTGATCAGAGGTGTACAATTTTACCGACAAGACATGATTCCACACATGAAACCATGCCCCGAAGTACTGCTGATGAGGACACAACTAGTTCGGATATAACCATGACCACCTTATGTATTGAGCAACCAAAGGTGCATATGTTCTATATTAGATTTACTTGTTATATATTTGAACAAACATTGCTACACATTGAGTTTTGTGTGTTTTCGTTCGCAGAGGTACTTGCTTGGGTGAAAGAAAAGAGACCGAGCGTAAGGAATGCATGGATGATTGAAGAAGTTGATTGGGGACCAAACCAAGACCTCCAAGTATACTTCTAGCTCACCATATCACTTTTGGCCCATAGAAGACAAGAGATCAAGTTGTACACGTTTTGGATTCAGATTCGGGCCTCCTGACAGCATCAACGTCAAACGGACCTAGCCGCTGATCTAGAAGGAATTTCGGGGCCCATGAGTACTTGATGGAAAGCTTATGGAGTCTACTTTCAGATGGTTTTGGTCCCATGTCAAAATTCCTACCGAGCTGCCGGGAATCTGCAAAACAAGCCACGTACCTCATCCAGTCCGAATCTAATTTGGGTTTTGGGCCTTGTAATTGTGTCGTGGGCTTAGCCCAAGGGGGTGTGTGCCCTAGGGCAACCCTAGGATGTCCCTAATCACATTTATTCAGTAGCCGTCATCGTTTAGAGTCGGGTTTTGCTTAGATTAATCTGTCGAGAACAGTTTCGCCGCTAGATCGGTTTGTAAGACCCCAACTCGTGAGCTTAATCATTCATCTGCAATTTTGGTTGTTTTTCTATCTCGTTCTTGTTTGTGTTCTTCGATTGGCAAACAGGGATTAGCCTTCTCGGCGAGGTCATCTGCGTTTCGACACGGGTGATAACCAGAGGAGACGTGGTGCTGCGATTGCGGGGCTCAAGAGCGTGCGCGTTCAAGAAGCCGGATCGATTTGTGTCGCGACTGCGTCCAAATCGTTGTTTATCAGAACCTTTTGGAAGATCGGGAACCCTAGTACACATCAACTGCCACGATACTGCAAAGGAGGAAATCGTGACAAAACCCTCCATATAACCACCCCTAACCAGCACACCCACCTCTGGTTTCGCCCCCACTCCAAAATCCAGGAGCAGGCAGCCCTCACTCGTGCCTAGGTAAATCCGGAAGCAGCATAGAGTGCCTCCCGGTCCATCCATACTCCATCACGCTTACCCTTCCCAATGGTGCGCTAGTTAGAAAAGATTATACTTAAGATTCAGCCTGGAGCCCATCTGGCTTGGTTACTACGAGTACAGCATGGAGCCCATTTGGCTTGGTTAGTATGAGTATATCTTCCAGGGATTCCTGAGAACTGGTCCTTAATTATCATGGGCACGACCACCAAATAAATCATCATGCATGTGCTCAGGACCCACCAAGTAAATCATATTTTAATTAATTAACCATATGCCAAGATGGCATAGCATCATCATAAAAATAAGGACTATAAAATTGTGAATCCCATTGTGAGCTAGTTGATCTAAGCATGGCTAAGCAATCCTAGACCAATTATCTAGTCAAATTATTAACTCAGGCTATCAATGAAGCAGGGTAAACAAAGGCTGAGTACAGGTAAATTCCATCTCACATGACATTAACAAATAATGCAATTTTGAGAGAAAAAGCAAGGGTTTTGCAAATAGGCTCAATATGATCAATGATATTTGTATGACTTGCCTTGCTCTTCGGCTGACGGGACCTCGGCAACCACTTCAAAATAAACTGGAGTGACAGAACTGCTGGAGTCTAACGACAGACAAGGCACACAATAAATACAAGCTAAAAAGCTACTGAAGCAGCAAAAGAAACCAATTTTAATGGATTCTTGGCATTCTAACAAATTTACTGCAATTTGAATGGGTTAAAACGGAGCTCAGATTATTTAGTTATGAATTTTACAAGGTGCTCTGTGTTAATTACTATTGACGGAAAAAACCTTAATCAATTGACAGGGATTTAAGCCCAAAAGGAACATAGGATCAAAGGACGGATTGACTGGCAAGCAAGCCTCACAAGATACCGACTCAATGAGTCAATTTAACGTGACATGGGATCACCCAAATGATCAACCGAAACCGGCGAACGGAACTAGCGGCTCTGAACGGCTCTAAACCAAAGGACGACTCGGGACGGACGAACGAACGAACCACAGGGGAGCACCTTGTTCGAACGACTCAACAACGACTGCTACTAAACCGGCAGGCTTGACACGGTTCATTGTAAAGCCCCGGTACGACAAACGATAGGCCGGTAGGAACCTAGGGTTGCACCTACGGCTAGACAACTCGAGTAGGTTTAAGTGGCACACGGCTGCGACACGGCGACACAAAGCGGCGGCTAGGCTCGGCAGCAAGCAGCGGCACACGGCATCGGCTCGGTAAGCGGTGGCGGCACACGACAGCTGCTTGGCAAGCAGCGGCGCGCACGACAGCGGATCGGCAAGCGGCGGCACGGCTCGGCAGCAAGCAGCGGCAGCAATGGCGTGGCGGCGAGCAGCGGCGCGGCAACGACGGCGGCCACGCGGCAGCATAGCAGCTTCTAGGGCGGCGCGGGCTACGACGACGACACGGCTAACAACGGAAACAAAACCCTAAAACAGGAGGGAGGTTCTCACCGGGAAGCATAACCGGCGAGGGAACACAACGACGGCAGCGGCGGTCCGGCAAGATCGACAACGACGGCAGTACTAGAGAGGACACAACGGCCAGGTTAGACGGGAGATAGTTGACATTGGATTAACCAATTCATTTAAGAGGGAAAACAGATTACCGGTGACGTGACGGTGACGACGGCGGGGACGATGATAGCTACGGGGCGGCAGTTAGGGCGGCTGGCGCGGCTAGGACTCGGGGAAAACGTAAAAAACTAGGGGAGGAACACTTCTAAAGGGGTGGACAGGATTAGGAAAGGAGGAGTCCTAGAAGGAGTAGAACTAGGAGGGAGGGGAGGGAGTCGGACTCCAGGGGGAAGAGGGGCGCGCGCGCGAGGGGAGGGGGAGGGCGCGGCCGGCTAGGGAGAGAGGGAGGGAAAAGGAAAACTAGGGAACTAGGACTTCCCAAAAAGGAAAACAATGCGGTGCCGCTTTAGGAATGGAAAGAAAACGGTCCCGCAAACTGACACGGGTACGGTTCGTCATGCAAAACAAAACCGCGGACTGAGAGGGGAGTGAATTGGGCATCACGACCAAAGGCGAAGGAAGGAGATTAACCTGACACTTTTAACTTAGCAACATTGCCTCCAGTGATCTGATATTTACTCTTTAAGTCCTGTTAGTGATTTTCTAGAGCAAAGAGAATTTGTAAAAAAATTCTCCCTGACAATTTCGATTATTAAATACATTGTTAACTGGGGTTTTCTCCTGGTTAACCAAAGCAAATTCTTGAAGTCATTTATTAATGATTTGAAACCTAAGGGAAGGGAAAACTCCAGTGTGACAGGAGATGATCTTCAGGCTCTTGATGCAATCTGGTGCAGCTAACGCTCGAGCTGAACGGACTTTAACATTCTACTAAGCGGGGAGAGTGAGAGATTGAATTTGGGGGCGATCGGGCTTCGCACCGGTTTGGTCGAACCCATGTGGGCCTAGGTCACCTCCAAATTTCAGATATGCTATACAGGGAAATAAAATGCGATTAAAACTAAGGCTAAGCAAATTTTAGGTGAGGTTATCTTGGTTCATAGTCAATTAGCTCAATAACATCTACCTCTTCATCTAAAATTTCATCAGGCTCAAGGAAAATTTTTAACCGTTGACCGTTTACCTTGAAAATGTTACCTGAGTCATCACGGAGTGTGATTGCTCCGTGTGACGAGGTGTCGATGACGTTGAACGGTCCTTCCCATTTGCTTTTCAATTTTCCGTGCCCGAACAGCTTTACTCTTGAGTTGAACATCAACACTTTATCCCCTGGCTTGAATTTATTCACTTTGATCCGTTTGTCGTGCCAGCATTTAGTTCTCTCCTTGTAGATCTTGGAGTTGTGATATGCTTTATCTCTCCACTCCTCTAGCTATGCCAGTTGCATCCTTCTCCATTCTCCAGCCTCTTCAAAGTCCATATTTCAATTCTGGATTGCCCAGTACGCCCGGTGTTCAAGTTCTACAGGAAGACGACATGTCTTCCCGTAGACTATTTGGTATGGTGACATTCCAATAGTGTTTTGTGGGCCGTTCGGTATGCCAGAGAGCGTCGGGTAACTTGTCCTTCCATCCTGTTCCCATCTCGTGGACCGTTTTCTGCAGAATGTTCTTGATTTGCTTATTCGACATTTCTGCTTGGCCATTGGTCTGAGGGTGGTAGGGTGTAGCGATGTTGTGCTTGGCGTTCATCTTGCGTAGGAGTTCTCGGAAGGTCCTGTCAATAAAGTGCGATCCCCCATCACTTATAATCATCATTGGGGTGCTGAATCGCGGAAATATGATTTCCGTGAACATCCTTTTCGCATGCTTGGCGTCTGCAGCTCTGCATGTCATTGCTTCCACCCATTTAGACACGTAGTCGACTACCACTAGGATATACTCACATTTTTGAGACTTAGGGAAAGGTCCCGTGAAGTCAATCCCGCATACATCAAAGATCTCTACTTGCAAGTTGTATTTAAGGGGCATCGCATCTCGAGCAGTGATCCCTCCTTGCCTCTAGCAGCTCTGGCAATGTCTGATGAATCCCTTTGAATCTTCATACATTGTTGGCCAGAAGAATCTGCTTTGCCAAATCTTGGCCTGTGTGCGGAATGCACCATAGTGCCCACGATAAGGCGCTGCGTGGCATCTCTCTATTATCTTAAATCCTTCCTCTTTTGGTACGCATCTCCTCAAGAGTCCATTTGAGCATACCCGGTATAGATATGGCTCATCCCAGATGTGGCAATGACTCTCGTACTTCAGTTTCCTTTGGTTTTCTCCTTGTGGTACGTATTTGGAGACCATGTAATTGACGATGTTGGCATACCATGGGTCGGAGTTGCGTACTGCCATCAGCATGTCGTCTTGTAGGAAATAATTTATCGGGGGTTCCTGCATGTTAGTGAGCTGCAACCGTGACAAATGATCTGCTACTGAATTCTCTACTCCCTTCTTGTCCTTAATTTCTAAGTCAAACTCTTGGAGTAGGGGAATCCATCTCAAGAGACGGGGCTTGGCATCTTTCTTAGTGAGGAGATATTTCAGAGCAGCGTGTTCCGTATAAACAATCACTTTGGCCCCCACTAAGTCAGATCTTCTGAATTTGTCGATAGCAAAAACAACCGCAAGAAGCTCTTTTTCAGTAGTTGCATAATTCGACTGAGCTCCGGCTAGAGTTTCGCTAGCATAACAAATTGCATGAAGCTTTTTATCTTTGGTTTGGCCCAAGACCGCACCAACAATGAAATCGCTGGCATCACACATAATTTCGAAGGGAAGCATCCCATCAGGAGGTTGGATGATTAGAGCTGAAACGAGTGCCTTCTTGAGAGTTTTAAAGGATTTGAGGCACACATCGTCAAATTCAAAGGGTGCATCCTTAGCTAGCAAGTTAGTCAGTGGTCTGGCGATTGTAGAAAATTCCTTAATGAACCTTCTATGAAAGCCAGCATGACCAAGGAAGTTACGGATCCCCTTGATATTAACGGGAGGTGGAAGTTGATCTATGACTTCAATTTTTGCACGATCAACTTCGATACCTCTCTCAGAAACTCGATGACCAAGAACAATCCCTTCGTGGACCATGAAATGGCACTTTTCCCAATTAAGCACCAGGTCCTTTTCTTGGCATCGTTGGAAGACCTTGTCCAAATTCTGGAGGCAGTGATCAAAGGTCTTTCCATAGAGTGAGAAGTCATCCATGAAGACTTCCATAATTGCTTCGATCATATCCGAGAAGATAGACATCATGCACCTCTGAAAAGAGGCGGGAGCGTTGCACAGTCCAAAAGACATTCTACGGTACGCATAGGTTCCGTATGGGCATGTGAATGTGGTTTTGCATTGGTCTTTGGGATGGATGGGAATTTGATGATACCCGGAGTACCCATCAAGGAAACAGAACAATGAGTGATTTGCCAGCCGTTCCAACATTTCATCAATGACGGGTAACGGAAAATTGTCCTTCTTTGTGGCCTTGTTAAGTTTCTGATAATCTATACACATTCTCCATCCTGTGACGGTTCGTTGAGGAATTAGCTCATTATTGACGTTTGCAACTACCGTCATTCTTCCTTTCTTGGGTACTACTAGTACTGGGCTAACCCACTCGCTGTACGGCACGTAGGGCTGGATACCGAGCCAGCTCGGCTCGGCTCGGCTCGGTCTAGATTGTTAGGATAACGAGCTGGCTCGGCTCGGCTCATTATCCTAACGAGCTAAAATGCTGGCTTGGCTCGGCTCGTTAGAAAGCTCGAGTCGGCTCGTTAAGCTCGCGAGCCAGAGCGATAAAATTGCAACACTGCATTTCAGTAGGCAGCTAGCACATATCAAGCCAGCGAGCAAGATGGCAGAAACATATAAAGCAAATTCATATCCATATGATGTTCCAATCCATAGCCTATCAGCGATTCACCCAAAGAAGTACCAAAACATCAATTAGCAACTATGCAAAATTGAAAATGTAACAAGCCAATAAAGCAAAAAAAAAATCAAGTCCTCAGTATTGAAGACAATGGAAGAAGGAACAGAACGCCAGAAAAACAGGCTCACTCCATGTTGACAATCTCAATACTGACGCCAACGACAGCGATGATATAGGAGGCACAGGGTCTTCAACCATTCGCTACTGCAACTTGATTAAAAACTTGATGGCACTGGCGGACAGCTTGCACTCGTGTTTGACCGGCCAACATCATTCGTTATGCTAGGGTGGTTGGCGCTGCTACGGATGAGACGGAAAGATGGTGACAGGCGACGGGTGACAGCGAGATGCGGAAGGCAGCCCATGGCCGGCCACGACCCTGTCGGCGGCGGCGCGAGATTGGCGAGATGGGGAAGCGCGAGACGGCGCTGGGTGCTTCGGAGGCTCGAAGCGAGATGGGGAAAGCAAGAATGCGGCGCTAGGACCTGAGATGGGGATTTAGGGTTTGTATGCATATATACCTAGTGCCTAGTTGGGCCGGGCCTCCAAATATTTTTTGTTTGGCTGCCTTTTGACTTGAGCTCGTTTAGCTCGTGAGCTGCTCGCGAGCCAGCTCGAGCTGGCTCGTTATGACTAACGAGCTAAAACATTGGCTCGGCTTGTTTGGAATTTAGAACGAGCCGAGACGAGCTGAGCCAAGCTAGTGACGAGCCGAGCGAGCTAACGAGCCACGAGTTTTTCGTCCAGCCCTAACGACACGGGGTAAATTATCCCGGCATGCAGGTGTGTGCAAAGAGCGGGATTAATTCCCTTGAGGTCTTGAAGGGAATAACCAAGAACGGAGTGATGCTTTTCAAGCACGGCTAGAAGACGATTGGTTTCATCTTCGGAAAGCTTGTACTGATGACAACAGGAGCTTCCTTATCGCCATGGAGAAAAGCATTGTGTAGTCCCTGAGGAAGGGGTTTTAATTCTAGCGGAGGTTGTGGTGGCGGTTCTAGGACAGGAAGATCAAGAGTCTCGCCGGAGTCATCTTCATCGTTGAGAAGTGATTCGGGGGGCTCTAGAGGTAGAACTGCCATAACTTCCTCAGCACAATCTTCTTCAGGCGAGGAGTCAGTTAGGGCAAACCTAGACTCCTCAAAGGAGACTGAAAATTCAGACCCGCCTATAGAAAAGTTGAGGTTACCTAATCGGAGTGTGTTGATGAGAAGCTTCTCAATCGGGTGCTAGATCAGGACATCGATATCTGGGACTTCAAAGACATGGAAGTCCAGGATTGCCTCCATCCCGTCATGAATGACAGGCACGTCCTGTACAACCCCAAATCCCTCAATAATGTTTCCATTGGGATGCTTGAAGAATTTGTCGGTCGGTGTAATTGTCTTATCGCTTAGGTATGCGAACGCAAAGGATTCTAAGACAATATTAGCACCGACTGTAGGGCTGTAGAAAATTCCGACATTACTCCCTTCCAGGCGACACGGAATGGTTCTAGGAGCCGTATTTATCCGAATTACTTCGGAAGAAAGCTCTGCCTCCTTTAACCATTCGTCGCTCATGATGGAAGTCAGCTCCTGGACTGTTTCCTTTAGATATTGATACTCTATTGGATCGGGAGGTGGCAAGGGAGCAGGTGGTTTTCTCTTGATAAAATAGTTCATTGTTCCCATAGTCTTCATCGAATCTATCCCTGAACAAGGGAGCACATTCCGGAGTTCGAATTTCTTCGGTCTCAACGGGTGATGGCTCGGGAAGAGGGTGTCTAGTCAAATCGGGAGAAGTAGAAACTCCAGGCTCGGATTCGGGAACCAGAGGCTCCTCTATTCTAGAAACTAATTGATGAACCCTGAGTTCCTTTCAACACTCAAGGCTGTTGTTGGCCCGATCTTTTGGTGAGTTGTGATAACTACGATTTGGGAGAAACATTGACGATCCGACTACAACCGTACGAGACGTTGTGTTGCGCCTTAGCGATCGATACACATCTCCGTGGGTTGTTGATCTTGCCGGTGCAAATCAACCTTATTCCTGCAAGCAAATCGAAGAAACAAGCAAGAACAAGATAAAAGCAATCTGAATTGCAAATAGGAGTTAAATACGAATGATAAGTTGGGGTTCCAAAGAACAAGCAGACGGACGGTCTAGCCGACACGCGCGCTGCAAGCAAGTAGCAATGGCTAAACTTTAATCTATCAAAACCCAAGAAACCCTGAAGGGGTACCTAACTATATAAATAGGGGTGGGAGGATGACCTAGGGGTGCCTAGGGTCGTGCTCCACCTGGCTGGGGCGCACCCCACATGGGCCCCACCTGGGCCGGGGTCCCAGACGAAGTTACAAGCCCATAGGCCCATTATAGGTGATGCAGCACCTTGTTGCTTCAATTGCGGCTCAATAAGATGGAATTTCGCAATGAGGCTGGATCCATTGGAAAGAGGACTCCAAGAGCTTTCCATCAAGTACTCACGGGCCGAAAACGGAGGTCGTATGCAGATTCGGCAGCCGTTTGAAGTCAGCAGTGTAGTAGGTGGCCGAATCGGATTCCAGCACTTGGAGGACTTGATCTTGATATCTTCTTGTTCATCCATGATGTGAGCAATGGTTGCATCTGTGGTAGCCATGGTCACATCATCCTCCCCTTCTTCACGGAAAACCGTCCTCGGTTTTTCCATATGGTGCTCTTTGCGTAGTCCATTTACAACAACCTGTTTCTTCCAGTCAAAACAAGGCAAACTCGAGACAATTTGGTTAGCAATAACATTTCGCTCTAGCTTGCATGTTTTATCCACATGTATAGGAGGTTCTAAATCTGAACATATGTAAACTCTATGCACCAAATATATTCCTCTATCATCAGATTCGCCAAATATATGAAAAATAGCAGTAGTTGGACAAGGCAAATCAGACTTAGCAAATAATTTCTTCTTCAAATTATCGAGCTCACAAAAATCATCAAACTGAACATAGCCCAAAGTATTTAAAGAAGATAGCAATTCACGTTCCTGTACTTCATTAGCAATATGAACAACATGCTTAAAATCAGCACATAAAGAAACACTAGAAATAGCATGTTCATTCACTAGTTGTGGCATGGATATAAGTGAAGCATTATCACACAACTCTTCTTTATCACAAAGAACAGCGAGTAAATCAACTTGTGACAAAGGAATTCCAGCAGTTGGTTCCACTAATGGTTGCTCTGCTATAGCATAAAAAGTGGACGAATGCAATTCATTAACAAAACACTCACCTCCATTAAGTTTACCTTTGATGCCCTCTTCAGATAATGGAGGTGCCTCGACTTTGAGTGTGATCAATGGGACTGGCGGCTCTTTCATGTCTCTCTCCTCCTTTTCATGATTATGCACTTCCTGCAAATGGTTAGTAATAGAAGACAAAAACATAGCATGTTGCTTCTTCATGTCCTCCTCTATTTTACTTTCAGCATTGCAAGCAAGTTGTAACAAATGAGAAAGAGATGTATATCTTTGACAATCAAGCATGTCCTGGATTTTTTTGTTAAGCCCAAATAAAAACCTCAATTCTTTAGCTTCTTCGCATTCATCTAAACCACAACGTAATAAACAAGCTTGCATATCATGATAGTATGAAGTAACAGTTCTGGTATCTTGTTTTAAACATTGCAGTTTGTTGAACAAAATGTCAGCATAATACATGGGAACATAAACATCTCTGAAATATCGTTTCAGGTCTTTCCAAGATTGTGGTATTTTGTTATGCCTACAAAGATGTTTCCAATCATTAGAAGCATGTTTAATTAAAACACTAGAGGCACACATAACCTTTTGTTTCTCCGACAAGACATGATTTTGAAATTCACTATCAACCGCTAGCTCCCAATTAATGTAAGCACGAGGATCATAATTTCCCTCGAAATAAGGCAGTGCAGATTTGATCTTACCTAGAACATCATCACTTACCTCATAATGGTCATGTTGATCCCTCCTCATGTCTCGACGAAGATGTCGATGTTGAGCACAGCTATCCCCAATTATCTTGCGTATCCCTGCAATTGTTAGTAGAAAACAAGAAACATACACAAAAATATGCGCGTTCCTATTAACTACTAGGTAGTGGCAGCTCAAAAATCGCACACACTCAAGCTTTTAACCAAGCTCTTACAAGATCTTACCAATGCAAGTGGAATGGTGACATACACCGACTCAACCAAGCACCCCAATGAAGGTTGGATGTATCAATGCCTTGGCAAACACTTGCGGTACGGCTGTAATCAAATATGTGGAGCTCTGGGTAGGCTTAAATATGTAGCAAAGGAATAGCAAATGCTCAAATCAGATAATGCAAAGTTGAATAATTGTTCAAAGTCGAGTACCGTGCTGGTCCTAGGCTAGAACGTACTAGAGACGCGAGCCTAGACACAAACGATACCACAAGATAGCACTAGGAACAACTCATGCACAACTCTGATATATGAAGTTCAGCTCAAACATAACAGTATTTTCTCTTTTCTTTCTTTCTTCTTTCTTCTTTTCTTTTTTTTTCCTTTTCTTTTCTGTTTTTTTTTGGTGCGGCTTTTTTTTTTCTTTTTTTTTTGCACCTTTCTGCCTTTTTTTTTCTCACTTTTTTCTTGATTTTTTTTAACAAAAACTGACTCAAGGACCTTAATGTAAGATTACAGGGACTCAAACATAAATATAAAATTTACAGGGACTCAAATGTAAAAGTCTAAACCCAAAATTAAAATTATACAAAAAATGGAATGCTGAATTTATGCCGGTTCCGTTTTTCCAAACAGATCTCGAAACCGACACCAAACAAAAATTCGCCAAGGTGTTTGACACAACTCGGAACCGTGGAAGAGAGGGAGGGAGTCGGACTCGGCCAAAGGGGCGAGTGGGACTCGGCCAGGAGGTGGAGTGGATGGCAGCCGAATTTGGTGTATGGGATAAAAAGGAAACTGATTTTTTAACCAATCCAATCTACTATATCTTTCCAAAACAAACTTGACTACTTCCAAAATCAGATATGGTAATTCACCTTCCTCCTCTCGTGCACGACACAGGCACGGCCAAAACAAACACACACAAGGATCGGCAAACTCTAGATGCAACTCAAGAACTCCAAAACTAACCGACAGAAACTTCTGAAAACTACAAAAATAGAACCTTGGCAGCGAGCCGATTCCGTTTTCGTAGGTCCCGACAACAACAGAGACACGGTGGCAGCGACGACTGTGGTACAAAACGTGACCAGAACTCGAAACTCTAAACGAACTAGACGCTAAGACCAGCAACACGACGTGACGATGCAACACAAAATTCAACAAAGCAAAGACTGAAAAGAACAATGCAATGGCACAATATGGCTAGGTAAATGATACAATTTTTTTTGTATGGCTATTTTCTGGTTATAGGAAGATAAAAAACTCACCGAGCAACGAAAGCTCTGATACCACCTGATGAACCCTGAGTTCCTTTCGACACTCAAGGCTGTTGTTGGCCCGATCTTTCGGTGAGTTGTGATAACTACGATTTGGGAGAAACGTTGACGATCCGACTACAACCGTACGAGACGTTGTGTTGCGCCTTAGCGATCGATACACATCTCCGTGGGTTGTTGATCTTGCCGGTGCAAATCAACCTTATTCCTGCAAGCAAATCGAAGAAACAAGCAAGAACAAGATAAAAGCAATCTGAATTGCAAATAGGAGTTAAATACGAATGATAAGTTGGGGTTCCAAAGAACAAGCAGACGGACGGTCTAGCCGACACGCGCGCTGCAAGCAAGTAGCAATGGCTAAACTTTAATCTATCAAAACCCAAGAAACCCTGAAGGGGTACCTAACTATATAAATAGGGGTGGGAGGACGACCTAGGGGTGCCTAGGGTCGTGCTCCACCTGGCTGGGGCGCACCCCACATGGGCCCCACCTGGGCCGGGGTCCCAGACGAAGTTACAAGCCTATAGGCCCATTATAGGTGACGCAGCACCTTGTTGCTTCAATTGCGGCTCAATAAGATGGAATTTCACAATGAGGCTGGATCCATTGGAAAGAGGACTCCAAGAGCTTTCCATCAAGTACTCACGGGCCGAAAACGGAGGTCGTATGCAGATTCGGCAGCCGTTTGAAGTCAGCAGTGTAGTAGGTGGCCGAATCGGATTCCAGCACTTGGAGGACTTGATCTTGATATCTTCTTGTTCATCCATGATGTGAGCAATGGTTGCATCTGTGGTAGCCATGGTCACATCACTAATGACTCGGGGAGGGGCTCATTATATTGATCTATGAAGGAGGTGTTTTCCAGAATTCGATCTATAATCACCTTTGTTTCAGGTGGAGTTTTGTGCATGAATGATCCTCCGGTAGTGACGTCTAGATAAAATGCAGATTCTTTATCTAAACCCAAATGAAAATGCTGCAATAGCACATGGTTGGGTATGGACAAAGTTGGGTCAGATTGCACTAAATTAGTGAACCTAAACCAGGCTGCACCGATTGATTCTTTTTCCATCTGCTGGAAGCTCAGGATTTCTACTCGCAGAGTGGTGATACGGGTTACCGGAAAGAAGGAAAGACAGAATCTGTCTCGCAACTTTTCCCAGTTACCGTTCACACATCTGACGGTAGATGTGTACCATTGCTTCACTCTCTCTTAAAGAGAGAATGGAAACAATTTCCACCGAACAGTATTTTGCTTCATGCCTCGAATCTTAAGGCATGAACATAGTTGTTCGAACTCCCGCAGATTATGGTAAGGATTTACTCGGTCAAGACCATAGAAAGGATTTTCCTTAACCATGATTATTAATTCGGGACGAATCTCGTAGCCAGTTGTAAATAATGGCTCCGATGATGGAGGTGGCTTGTAAGATTCGCCCTGTGGAGTGGAGAGTTGGAAGATTGATGACGGCTCCATCGGTTGAGAAGAATTTACAGGAATGCTTCTCGGGGATAGCAGGGGTAAAGGAAGAAGAAAGAAAAATAATAAGGATACGAGGATGAACAAGGTTCGAAGATAGACAGCAACCGTTCCCCGGCAACGGCGCCAGAAATGCTTGTTGGTACTTCTTAACCTCACAGATAAAACCCGCAAGCGCACAGAAAATACCGATGTTGCACTTCACCCGGGAGTATTCTCAGGTATCGATTTCCACATGAACGTGTGTGTCAACTCCGGTTTAGGTTCATCCAAGGACACGAAGCTATAGATAGGCAAAGGATAGAGAGGTTTCACCGGTAAAGAACACTATCTACAGAAAGCTTAACTTTAATCCTAATGAGGTACTTCGGGCTCTGGCCAGCTCACTGCTCCCAGATATCGCTCTACTGCGCACCCGGACAGGGAGGACTTTAGTGTCGTGAGGGCTGTCGCCACCTCACACCTACTGTGTGATGCAGGCAAACACCGGAAATTATCTACCTAGACACCGCGTCGAAGCAAATTAATTATTTACTATATTTTAGTTGGTTACAGTGAACGATGGTCCCGTACTCTAAATAGGAACTAACCAAGAAATAATTCTCACCGAGCAAAACTAAATTACTCAAAAGATAATTCTATTATAATCAGAGTAATTAACAGAGCAGAAAGAAATAGGGAGAGGATTACCGATAACTCCGGAATTCCTCCGACTTCTTCTACTCTACTCTCTTCCTATTCTAAGATACAATATAGTACAATAGAGCCTCTTATAATTCAGCTCAAGCTTGAAGTGTGTGTGTGAAGTGAAATTAGCTCCTCTATTTATAGGACAGGTATGATGGTTATGGCTATGCGAAATGACGTTTTTGCCCTGCAACCGCCATCAAGAGAGGATCTGGACCGTCCACGCCAAAACCTGGATTAGATGGTGATCACCAGGGTTCGGCCGAACCTAGGCTGGGCCAGACGGCCTCCTGGCTTGGCCCATTTGATGGAGTTTCAATGTAGTTCTTGGCCCACTCTTATATGGATAGGAGTCCATCTCCACTTTAAGTCTATTTTTCATCCAACTTTAGCGGATTATTAAATGCATACAAATATGCACCAACACTTGTGGAATATTGTTGACGGTCGTTAGCGATCAGCTTCGACCGTCAATATTACAAAAATAGAGGAGAACTAGTGTCACGACCGGAAATAACCCAACGGACGTTCCTTATATGCGTGCATTATTCCTTGTCCCAGGAGGCAAGGTACACCAAAACTTGATACAGTTCAGAGTTTAACAAGCGGAAGCGTAAATAGCTAATTTATTACATGGGCGGCAAAGGCCCAGCACACACAAAGACAAACGGGAAACAGGGAAGACTAGGGCGACGACCACAGGCGCTTGACGGCAGGCACGAGCTAGACACCAAAGCCTTCATCTTCCAGGAAGTCCTCTTCTGAGATTGGGAAAAATTGAGCAAGACTGAGTACAACCACCGTACTCAACAAGACACACCCACAAGTGCAGAATAAATGCAAGGGAGTACAAGGGAGTCATAATATAAAGGGTTAGGGTTTGCAGTAAACAGCATTAAAAGTCACTTAGTTGCTCAAAGCTATTTTGTAAACACGGTCCTAGAGCTATACAATATTATTAATCAAGGCCGTGAACCCACACGAACCTGCCTTAACCCAAGGCCTACGATGATTCAGACCGAACTGGCAACCCGACCCTGGGTCCCAGCTCGTCCCAAGCCAACCCAGGCCAACCATTCCACATTTTAGTTGTTAAGCAGGTTTTAAGAATTAAAACACTAACTTGGGTACATTGCTCGGCTTGCCCATAACCGAGGGCGCGGCTATTCGAATAGATTATACTCTGATCAGAGGTGTACATCTTTACCCACAAGACACATCTTCCTCACGTGTAACCACGTGCCACATACCACCACGGTATACGGACGAAAGACGTGACATAGTTTCCAACCCATCCTAGCCATAGACAAGAGTACCGACCCAACCCCACCTATGGCCGGAACCCCCGGGACAGGTAGGCAGGACTGAGCCCCTAGCAGCAGGACACCAGCCCTGTGCCATGACATCTCGACTACCGGGCCGCAGCTCGTGTAGCCTTCATTTGTCCTAGAGATGTCCATCGACCCCCGACTTCGTCCATCTCCATCCGTGTACTTTTGTTTATGACCAGACTGAGCCACAAACTAAGCCTTACCCACTAGACATGTGGAAGTACGGTAGTGCTTTGCAATAGAGGCCCGAAGACCGGTCCTTATATGGCCGAGGTGCTACTATCAAAACCATGCACCCCGAGCCCAGCCTAAAACCATTTTGAGGATTTTGAATAGAGGGGAGGTGTGAATCCAATTCCACAATAATCCAACAATTCCATAGTGTCCAGGTGATGAGAATATCCCCAAGGTCTAGAGTTGTAAAACCACCTAATGTTGCCTAATTAACCAGCAAAGCATCTACCTAAAATCATACTAGTGGTACCATGAGTAGAGTATCCACTAGTTGGGGTTTTGTTTAATCTAGGGTGAACAAGGTAATAATATCAATAACAATAATAATAAGGTCATAACAAAGGTAAATAGGCATGGCCAAATAAAACAGTGATAACGCGGGAATTTAAATAAAGCGGTAATGCAATAATTTAAATCAAAATAATTTTATAAACTGGGATTCAATATGTTCAAGGATGATGTGACTTGCCTTGCTCGCTTTCCCAAACGTCGGCTTCAACCTCCACGAAGAACGGATCTTCCGAAGCTGCAGCGTCTACACGACCAACGGAAAAGAAAAGGCTTTTACTCTAATAAACTCCATATAACAAGCAGGAACAAAGCACAAAAATGGGTTCTTGACTTCTTAAGGAAAAATTAGAGACTTGAACGGTCCAATTCCGAGTTCAAATGGCCAAGTTATGGTCATTTGAAGTTTATATGCTCTTTAAATGAATATTTGCAAATTTCTTCATTTAAATTTTAATTTTAAAAGGGTTTATTGCGTCAGCCGAGGGGAGGGGGCGCGCGGACCGGGTCCACGGGAGTGGGGCCCACGCGGCAGCCTCACGGTCCACGGTGGACCGGGTGCACCCGGGCTCACACCGGCCGGCGCCGTGGGTCCCACGCGTCAGCCGCACCTAAGGGCGCGGGCGGCTGACGGCCGGGCCCCACGCGGCAGCCCCTCGGCGCGCCCGAGGGCGGCCAAGCCGGCACGGCCGGCGGGAGGTGGCTCCCGCGCCCCTATGGTCGCCGGCGGCGGCCATAGGCACGGCGGAGCGGCGGCCGAGAGATGGGAAGGGAAGGGGGAAAAGAAGCGGCGGTCCACGGCTCACCCTAGGTCGACGGCGACGACGAAAAAGGCGGCCGGAGCTGAGGAAGGCGGCGGCACGGCTCGGGTCGACGGGGTCGACGGCGTTCCGGCCGTCGGCGACCGAAACGGAGGGGTGGACGAGGTCGGCGAGGATGCGGCGAAGCCGAAGGAGGCGGCGCCAAGGTGGGAGGTGATCCGGGGCGACGGCGGCGGCGGACCGGAGCTCGACGGCGACGGCGGAGGGAGAGAGCGACGGCGCGAGCTTGATTCCGGCGAGGAGGAAGGACGGCGAGAGGCGGAAACGGACGGAGGAGGAGCGGGGAGGGTTTAAATAGAGCCGAGTCGAGAGAGGGTGGCCGGGGAAGGGAGGAAACCGGCGCGGGAGGTCCGGCCGCCATCAATGGCGCCGGCGAGATTTGCGGGGGCAAATCCGCCCGTTTGAACGCGAGAGAGAGAGAGAAAAATGGGGGGAAAGGGAGAGGGGATCACGGGGAGTGATTTCCCCCTCTTTATTGCACGCGGAGACGGCGGGAGACGGCGGGATTCGCGGCGGCGGCGGCGCTAGGGCGCGGGTGAGGCGGCTGGAGCGGCGGGAGGAAGGGGATGACGGGTGGGCCCCACCCGTCAGCGAGGCTGGCGGGCGGGCCTGCCCGTCAGTGGCGCGCGCGCGGGGAGAGGCCGGATGGGCCGCGGGGAGAGGAGAGGGAGGGGGAGGGAGATGGGCCGAGCCGGCCCAAGAGGGAGAGGGAGGGAAAGGGGACTTTTTAGAGTTTTTCTTTTTATAAAACCATTTTAACTTTGTTTATTTCTTAATAATTATTATTTGTGCTCTGAAAATTCCACTAAAATTTATTTACGCATTTTAGGCTTTTAGGAAATATACAAAAATCCTCCAAGCCTTATTTGACTTTTAACTTTGCACATTTTAATTGTTGGAGGCTTTCACACGGATTTTAATTATTCTAGGCATAATTTAGAGGATGTATTTTAGAGTCGTTTTGGGACGTGACAACTAGTTATGCTTGCAATGCATATTTATGTCAGAATAATAATATTCCACTGGTATTAGGATTACTAACTTTTTTGCAGAGGATAACCATAAAGTGGAGAAGAATCGACATCAAATCAGACGATAAATCAATCGGACGATGTCCAGAATCAGACTTATGTATGAATGGGCCAAGAACTCAGAATTGACATGATGAACTGGGCCAAAATTCACAAGTCTACAACAAGGATCATGAGAGGAGGCCGCTAGCCGAAATGTGGGCTGGTTGGGCCAGCCCCTGGTTCGAGGTTCGGCCGAACCCCTCTCGTGGCCGTTTGATCCGAGCTTTGGATGTACAGAAGAGATGGCTCCCCAATGACGGTTGCAGGGTATTACCGACCTTTCCAACCGTCATAACTGTCATTATCAAGCTATAAAAGGAGCTCTCATCCTTCACTTCTACACACACTTCAAGCAAAGTTCTCTCACATTCTCTCAAGTTTAGTTTAGTGTTCTTAAGCTAGTGGAGTAGGAATAGAATAGAAATCGGAGTCCAAAAGCCTTCGGAAGAGTTCGGGTATGGCTCTAGTAGCTCTCCTTTCCTCTTTTGTAATTTATACATTTCTGGTATTGAAATATTTTTCGAGTATATGAATGCAAACTTTATATTATGTTCATGTTATACTGATTATACTGCTAGCTTATCTGGGAGATGCATCGGTACGGGTATTGTCATGACAATGATATTAGAGTAGTATCTGGTAGTTTAGGCGTGGTGTCTAGATTATGGGATATCATTATTTGGGGTTATATGCTCGGATAGAATGTATGTATACTAGAAGTGTCACTCTACCCCTTTGATTTTTCTTAACCCTTGCTTAAACTAATTATTACAAGTAATATATAAATTATTAGAGATTACGGGATATCATTATTTGGGGTTATAAGCTCGGATACAATGTATGTATACTAGAAGTGTCACTCTACCCCTTTGATTTTTCTACTAGAAGTGTCACTCTACCCATTTGATTTTTCTTAACCCTTGCTAAAACTAATTATTACCCCTTTGATTTTTCTTAACCCTTGCTTAAACTAATTATTACAAGTAACATATAAATTATTAGAGATTACGGGATATCATTATTTGGGGTTATATGCTCGGATAGAATGTATGTATACTAGAAGTGTCACTCTACCCCTTTGATTTTTCTTAACCCCTGCTTAGACTAATTATTACAAGTAACATATAAATATAAATTATTAGTACGGTTGTAACGTCCCGTAGCAGCCGGCCTCGCTTACATCTAGCAGCTTTTGTAGGTCATAGGCTGCCCTCACAGACCAACACAAGTCTTTTCTGCACACTTTGTCCTCACTCGTGTGCACCTAGGAAGAATTTCCCGGTTGGTCACCCATCCCAAAATTGCTTCAGGCTCCTCACTCGTGTGCACCTGAGAAGAACTTCCCGGTTGGTCACCCATCCCAAAATTGCTTCAGGCTCCTCACTCGTGTGCACCTGAGAAGAACTTCCCAGTTGGTCACCCATCCCAAAATTGCTCCAGGCCAAGCACGGTTAACCTTAGAGCTCTTTCGAGATTGGCTTCCGGAAAATAAGTTGCAACTTGTTGATATGAGTATTCTATTAATCCTATTAAGCCCTGGACCGGGATGTCACATCCTCACCCCCTTAAGACACCGACGTCCTCGTCGGTCAACCCCAGGCCAGGAATGTCCCCTCTTGGCCACGTCTATGTGTGCAGTGCTAGCGCATGTGCCATGCTTAGTGACGACTGCGGGTCCACACTAGCCAGGCGCACCATGCCTGCGCAACTGCGACACACGCGCCCGTGAAACCGCAAGAATCGGCTCTGATACCATTTTGTAACGTCCAGCCTCTTCGAGGGTCTCGGAGGCCGGGCCTGCTTTTAACGACCAAATTTGGTAATTCAAGGATCGGAGATGAAGAAGAAACCGAGATGGAATTCGAGATGGAAATCGTCCCGGAAACAGAGTAAAGATCGGCTAAAGTCCGAATCGGCTGCGATTAGGGTCGGCAGAGATCGAGTCGAACAGGGTTAGCCGATTGAGCCGAATCCGACAATATGACACGGCAAACGTTGTCAGGTTAGGTTGACGTGCTTCATGATGATTGCCGCGCATGGATAGAGTCCTGAGAAGGCAATTATATCTATTAATTAGGATATTTTATGTAATTTCCTTAGAGATATGTTTGGGCAAAAGTTTGCCGCAAAGACTTATGGTATCTTAGAGTTTGTTAGAGATAAGAGTCATGTCCGATATGGACATATCTTGTAATTCTCAGGTATAAATAGACCCGAGCCCCATGTAGTCAAACTAACACACGTTCAATACAATCACGGCGCATCGTTACCTTTTTACTTTCATTTTGTTTCGATAAGTTCTTGCTTTAAGGTTGAGCTGCATCGGTTTCGATCTTCAACAAGTGGTAAAACTTGTTATGGTGCCTTGCGTTCTCGGGATTAGTGCTTCCATCTTTATGATACTTTAGCCGATTGTAGGTTAGATAGCGATATTGCCAGAGATTATGTAAGATATATGATAACTCGACGAATTACATAATAGAACGTAGTTGCAAAATGATTTGACAGCCGATGAGTATTATAATCTCATGGCCGATGAAAGGGAAGTCTTGGTTCAATCTAGATTAAGGGCCATTGCAAAGGTTACCAAGGATAAGGAACGGGTCGCTTGGCATTACAATAAGAAAGTGGTGCCTAAACTTTTTTGGAAGGTGAACTTGTATGGAAGTTGATTTGGCCGATTGGGACTTGGGATAACAAGTTCGGCAAGTGGTCACCTAATTGGGAAGGACCGTTTCAAATCTATAAGGTTGTGTCTAAAGGAGCTTACATGTTGCAAGGACTCGATGGAGAGGTTTATGGACGAGAGCTAAATGGCAAGTACTTGAAGAAATATTACCCAAGTGTTTGGGTTAATGCATGATCGGCTAATATTGCCGATACATGATAGCCGATATTTACATCACCTTGAGATGGCAGATATTGTTATATCGCCCTTTTGTAATCGGTTGTGTTTTGCCGATGTACAATGGTCGATATGGTTATATCGCCCTTAGTTGTTTTTCATATTATAATCGGTTGTGTTTTGCCAATGTACAATGGCCGATATGGTTATATCGCCCTTAGTTGTTTTCTATTGTAATCGGTTGTATTTTGCCGATGTACAATGGCCGATATTGTTATACCGCCCTTAGTTCAAATTATAATTTCATCAATGCTTTTGACATTGTAAAATTAGGGGGGCACATATATGAGTTGCAAATTGCAAATTTTTGAGCAAAATATGGAGTATTGGCATACAGATTATCAAGATAACAAAGAGTTAGAGTTGGAGTTTGATCGCGTGATGGTTGCTGAACAGGAGAAGTAGGAGGAGGAGGAGGCTGCAAAGGGAGATAAGTGTTAAGATAAGATTGGCTATGATGGACTAATGAGAAATTAAGAACATCTTACTGGTGGAGCCGGTTTGAGAGTTGTTGTTGCCGATTTCTTCTTCACAGCAATTCTCTTTTTCTACAAAGACAAGATTAGTAAGTAATCGGCTGAGGATAAAATAGTTACAAAAGGGAATCAAGGAAAGATATTTACCCTAGAGAAGTGAGCTGGAGCAGAGGGAGTCGGAGGAGTTTGTTTAGATGAAGCCGATGGAGTTCTTTCAGTATCACTTACTTCATCTGCGGCTTGATGAACATCTTCTCCGATCTCTTCTTCATCCAGAGCTTGTTCAATAGATGGATCCAGGGCAGGCAGATCATCGGTTAGCTTAGTCTTCTTTAGTTTGTCCTTCTTCTTTGGGGCTGGAGCCGATGTATCCACAGCCGATGACCTGGTTCTTCTCTTTTTACCGGTATCAGCTGGTTCTCTGATGAGCCCTTGGAGAAGTGTTGAAGTCTTGGGGGCATGATAACCGATGACAGGGGGAGAGGGCCCACCATTTGGAATAAGGCCTGGAGCATACTCTATGTCCATACCACTATTGCTCTGGTTAGGAGGGGAGAATTCTATCGTCTATAAGTCAAAAAGAAAATCAGTTAAGTTATAAATCGGCTAAGCAATTATTCAAGCATAGTTAATTAAATCAAGGTGTACCTGAAGGATAACGTCTGGAAAGAGATCTTTCATGTACATAGAAGCCGATTGATGGAACAGATGCAGTTTCCATTCACCCCACCATCTGTCAAATGATCTGCTCCTGAACCTTGCCAGTTCTATATTTTCAATACTGCCTAGAGGAGGCCCTTGGAGATTAAGCAGTCGATCCATCATCAAGGTTGATGAAATTTCCCCTTGGCATTAAATTTTATTGGCAAAGAATAAGCCGATTGGTAGTTGTCCCATCCCAAGTTGTCTGGCAGCACTCATGGATGATAGAACTCATAAGAAATTTGAATGTTCCTCCCTTGATGAATGCCAACAGGAAGGATGCATGGACTGATTGCAGCCGAGAAAACTTCTTTGGACTTTTGGTATCTTTCATGGTTGATGTCCTCAAATCTAAAGTCCGATGGATTCTCCATAAGTGCTGAGTCTTCGTAGGGGAACCAAATTTGAGAATCTTTATGAAAGCTATCATAAAAGCTACAGAACCAGTCCTTAAGCAATTCAGCTGATAGCTTTGCTCCTGCATCGGCTGGTGTGGAAGCATATTCTCCATAGGATGTACATCTACGATGGGTGCGTTCTTCTCCGTTATCTTCTATAATCGGCACTAGTCTTGGGAATTCGGCTTCTGTCACAGATGGCCGATTGATGAATTTCATGACCATCAGATTCAACCAAGATTGTAATAATCACCATGGTCCACCTGCTCCAACTACTGAGCCGACGGCTATCTTAGCCGATGCATTGTTCAGCATTTGGTACAAATAGCCGAGGAGGATCTTGCCTAAGGGGAATTGTCTCTTTGATTCCAAGGCCTCGGCTACAAACTGCCAGTTGGTTGTAGGGCCGCAGCTTGATCCACAGAAGAGGAATTTCTCTAGCCACATCAGTAGAAAGGCTACATGCTCTCGAGGAGTGACAGAGCCTTGGCCCATATATGCTGCTACGTAACCTGACCAGCCGCCTATGCTCTTGGTCCTGAAGTCATACTGATTCTTCGTGTTCAGACTCATAGGGTTAGCCGATGAGGTGACATCCAGAACGGTGATCATGGTGATATCTATTAGAGTCGGGGTCATCGGCCCTTGGTTGAACAAGAAAGCATTGATGGTGTTGGACCAGAAATAGGAGGCGGCGGCCATTAAAGGTTCATCTTTGGCTGAATTAGCTATGGTAAGGTCGAGCGCTTGGCCAATTCCGATTTCGTCCCAATGAATCCTCTTGCTAGCCGACATACGCATGAACCATGTAATCCAGCTCTTCTCGGGTGGAGTTTTCTCGAGAGATGGCCAAGATTTAAAGGTATTCTTCCAGTGACCTAGATCTGGGTTGGCTAACCTGAAAGGAATCCTATTGGTTTCGCTGATGATGAACTTGGTAGGATCAGGGTTGCCAACTGGGCCGAGGAAGTAATAATTTTCATGCGATATGCTTGGAATTGCAACTAGGTTGGAGAGATGCTACAAATCCAAAAGAACCGAGAAGGGGAAAGCAAGATAAGGAGCAGGAAAATCAATCTGCTGCAACAAAAGGAGATCTAGCCGATGAGAACTTATCTCAGCGTACTCGGCTGATGGCGCGGCAGACGGGCTGGCGGAGGACGACATCACTGCAGGCGGAGATCTGGCCGGAGAAGGGATCGCTTGGGAATCGCTTCACGCACCGAGGGGATCGCCGGAGAGAGAGAGGACGGAGTTTGCTTCGGCGGTGAAAACGGAGGAAAACGGTGTGAGATTTCTCGGGGACAACGCTTAGTATTTAAAGTGTTGGAATAACTGTCGGAAAACGGCAAGGGCGGATTTCTCTCGGAGTCGATGTATGGCAAATCCGAAACATTATCTAATATTCCGGACTTGGGGGGCATGTGTTAACGACCAAATTTGGTAATCCAAGGATCGAAGATGAAGAAGAAACCGAGATGGAATTCGAGATGGAAATTGTCTCGGAAACAGAGTAAGGATCGGCTGAAGTCCGAATCGACTGCGATTAGGGTCAGCAGAGATCGAGTCGGACAGGGTTAGCTGATTGTGCCGAATCCGACAATATGACACGACAAACGTTGTCGGGTTAGGTTGACGTGCTTCATGATGATTGCCGCGCATGGATAGAGTCCTGAGAAGGCAATTATATCTATTAGTTAGGATATTTTATGTAATTTCCTTAGAGATATGTTTGGGCAAAAGTCTGCCGCAAAGACTTATGGTATCTTAGAGTTTGTTAGAGATAAGAGTCGTGTCCGATATGGACATATCTTGTAATTCTCGGGTATAAATAGACCCTAGCCCCATGTAATCAAACTAACACACGTTCAATACAATCTCGGCGCATCGCCACCTTTTTACTTTCGTTTTGTTTCGACGAGTTATTGCTTTCGGGTTGAGCTGCATCGGTTTCGATCTTCAACAAGAGGTAAAACTTGTTACGGCGGCTTGCGTTCTCAGGATTAGTGCTTCCATCTTTATGATACTCTAATCTTGTTTATGTAATTCGTCGATTTATCATATATCATACATAATCTCTGGCAATATCGCTATCTAATCTACAATCGGCTAAAATCTGTCAGTAGAAGGCAGCCGATTAGGTTAAATATCGATGTTGGCTTACATTATATAAGATATCCACTACTCTATGACACATCCAACGGCTTGATTGTCTAGATATTGTCCTTCTTTTCATACTTAGAGCTGCATCAGTTGATTTTGATCTTATGAGTCATGATTGGAATCACAATCTCTAGCCTGTCTTTGGTTGCCGATTAGGGTAGTATCGGAGTTTCAGCTGATCTAACCTAATTTAACTACATTTATCTCATATGCTTGATTGACATGTTAAATCTGCCCTTTATATTAAGATCTTGACGCATTTAAGTATATTAGGCTTTCGTTTGGTGTATGACATCGGCTCAAAGATAAATGATATGTCATCGGCATCTAGCCGATCGGCTATTGTTTATGGATTTAACGGCGGTTTCTTTGTATTTGTTTCTTGTTGATTGCAGGATCAAATCAACTGGCATGCTAGCATACCCAAAGGCAAGTTTTGGACCTGCACTGGAGTTAAGCAGATCTCCCAGGCCTCGTGTTTTCACATCAACACCCGCTTACATCTAGCCGTTTTTATAGGTCATAGACTACCCTCACAGACAAGCACAAGTCTTTTCTGCACACTTTGTCCTCACTCGTGTGCACCCGGGAAGAATTTCCCGGTCGGTCACCCATCCCAAAATTGCTCCAGGCCAAGCATGCTTAACATAAGGTTCTTTCGAGATCGGCTTCCTTTGCAACTTGTTGATATGAGTATTCTATTAATACTATTAAGCCTTGGGCCGGGATGTCACAACGGTTCTCTCTACTATGATCTTCCCACGGGATTAAATAAATACGATACCCTTGGAATACTCTCGGGCGAAATGCTACAATGGTATATCCGTGCGCTTGCGGATGAACTCTGTAACCATAATATACTAGGAGTATTTCTGCGACATTGCTGGAAATTATACTTCTAGTAATGTCGTTAAGAAATACCAACAAATATGTCAGAATTAAACCCTATCACTATGTTGGATGTTTTATTTCTTTGATTTATGCAGGTATTGGCGGCATAAAATTTGTCAATAATAGCCGCCAACACCTATCGTTTGCTGTACCGAGGCTTTAAGCGTGAATCGTGTCTAGCCTACCGGTTTAGCTGCAACCGTTGTTGACTTGCTCGCTCGTTTGTTCGAACGAGGTGTCACCCTGTGTTTCGTTTGTTCGTCCGTTTTGAGTCGTTCCTTAGTTTAGAGCCATTCAGAGCCAGTTACGGGTGATCATTTGGATGGTCCCGTGTCACATAGATTTGACTTATTGAGTCAGTATCTCATGAGGTTCGCTCACCAATGTTAATTTATCCTCTGATCTTATTTCCTTTTGGGCAATAATCTGTGACAAATGATTAAGCTGGTTTTTCGGTTATTAGTAATAACATAGTTCATCTTTTAAAATTCATATCTAATTCATCCGAGCTCCGTTTTAACCCATTCAAATTGCAGTAAATTCGTTAAAATGTCAAGAATCTATTAAAATTGGTTTCTTTTGCTGCTTAAGTAGCTTTTTGGCTTGTATTTATTGTGTGCCTTGTTTGTCGTTTAGACTCTGGCAGTTCCGACTCTCCAGTTTATTTTGAAGTGGTTGCCGAGGTTCCGTCAACTCAAGAGCAAGGCAACTCATACGGATATCATTGATCATATTGTGCCTACTTGCAAAATCCCTGCTTTTCTCTTCAAATTTGCATTATTTTATAATGTCATGTGGGATGGAATTTACCCGTACTCAGCCCTTTTGAATGCCCTGATTGGTTTAGGAATGCTTAGCCATGCTTAGATCAACTAGCTCACAATGGGATTCACTATATTTTAGTCCTTAATTTTTATGATGATGATTATACCACCTTGGTATATAATTAATTAACTAAAATATGTTATATTGGTGGGTCGTGGGTAAATGCATGATTGATTGGTGGTCGTGCCCATGACAATGAAGGACCGGTTCTCGGGAATCCCTGGAAGATATACTCGTACTAACCACAGGCCATATGGGCTCCAGGCTGAATCTTAAGTATAATCTTTTCTAGGTAAAACACCGTTGGCAAGGGTGGGTGTGATGGAGTATGGATGGACCTCGATTTTGGTCTATGCTGCTTCCTGATTTACCTAGGCATGAGCGGGGACTGCCCATCGCCTGTATAAGGACGGGGGTGAAACCAAAGGTGGGTGTGTTGGTTAGGGGAGGCTATATGGAGGGTTTTGTCACAATTCCCCCCTTTGGAGTATCTCAGTGGTACTTCGGAGCATGGTAACATGTGTGCAATCGTGTCTTGTGGGTAAAGTTGTACACCTCGGATCAGAGTAAAACTATTCGAATAGCCGTGCCCGCAGTTATTGGGCGGTCAACCAGCTCATCGAAATTAGTCTCACCTTAATAATTTGACCTAATGAACTGGTATAGTTTAGGTGGTTTGGGTTGGGCCTGTCGCAACGTGGTTTTAGTGTTGGACAGTGATGATGTTAATACTACTTAATTATCTACTGTTTTACTGCTTTCAACTTATGATTTAGAAATGCTGCTTTTTACTTCAAATATCCTATCAACCATTCCTTAATATCCTAGCATCGTACCTTCCCCTTGGTATGACTTATTGAGTACGGTGGTGGTACTCAGTCTTGCTTTATATTTCCCAATCCCCAGAGGCAGAGAATTTGTTGGATGGTGAGTTCTATGAAGATTAGGCTTGTGCCAGACGTCGAGGTTTTTCCTATGGATTATGGAGGAAGCTTCGCTTTACTGAGAAGATTAAGTTTTTTCGCTGCTTTTCTGAGTTTATTTTGTATTTTTGTAAGACATGAAACTGTATCAAATTGTCATATGTATACTCTGGTTGATGCCTGGACAGAGGTTAAATGCACAAATAGCCGGTGATTCGGGTTGTCGAATCTCTAGGCGCGACAAGTTGGTATCAGAGCCGACCTTGACCATTGGACAAGCCAAATGGAAACCCATAGAGCCCTCTAAAATTCACTTCTTCCCTCCTTTTCTAATGGTCCAATGAGTCCTTTAATGGTCCAATGAGTCCAAGAGAGTGAGTCTGCATTTCAAGCTTCTCACTTTATTTTTTAAAAAAAGAGAGATGCTTTTTCGGAAAAAAAGAAAAAATGTTTTCGGCATTTACTAAAAAAAAGTGTTTTGGCTTTTTTTTAAAAGAAAATATTTTGGTCTGAAAATAAAAGGTTTTAAAAAATGCTGCATGTGGGTCTTTTGATTTTATTTTGGTGTATTTTCTTTCTTTTAGTGTCAAGTTTTAATATCAGCATTCCGTTTCTGATCAGAGTTAGTTTTGTTCCCTCTATCTTTTCTTTAGATGGCCGATTATCCCCGTACGCACCGTGGTGAAAGCATGGAAGGATTTGTTGCTGAGCTCGCGAATATGACATTGGTTGCCGGTTACCTTGAAGCTCCGGAGTACATAGTTATTGAGCCCCCAGTGGAGAGTTGCCACATAGAGTTCGCTTGGAAGTTCATAGTATTTTGGGTACCCCTCTCGTTATTATGGTAGTTGAGACTTCTGGAGGAATAGCAGAGCATGCTTGCCAGGAAGCTTCTTATTTGGTGATGACCAGGATTTGAGAGAAGTTTGCTTTCATCTTCGATGGAACAGCTTACCGTTATCGTCCCAACCGTTCAGCCGGAGGCACTACCAGTACTTTCAGTTCAGCTTCAAGTGATAATGACACTACTTCTGGTCACATAAGGACGGTGATGAGAGCGCTTGACAAGATGCACGTGGATCTTCACCGAGCTTCGAAGACGTTGAATGACAGGAAGCTTGTGCAAATAGCTCGTCTGCAAGGTCGTCCAGTGCCAAGAAGAGCCAGAATCCGTACGATGCCAAGGAAGAGGTCTACAACTCTCGTTCTCTTGAAGTTGGCATCCAAAGATGTTCCAGCCACCTTTGCCCCAATCGCCGTCCCAGCCGTCGATCCCGTTCCCACCCCATTTCGTGCATGTTCGCCATTGCCGATGCTCTCCACCGCCGAAGCCACAGTTGTTTGTGATGCAGTGAAGTGGATCGTGTCAATCTCCAGTAGCAACAGTTTGAGTAATGATGAAGAGGACGATGCCGTCTCTGCTGATCATAGGAGCCGTTCCTTAGTGGTTGCTTGGTAGATTTCTGTGTTTAGGAGTGTTTTCTTGTGGGGTTTAGTCGACAGACGATACCATGTGCCTATGGTATGGTGGTCTATTTAACGATTTTTGAGTGTGTTTTGAAGTGTGTTTTAAATCAGAGCAGAACAATTACAGTTGAATAAAAAATAAAAGATGGTGAACACAAGGACTAACCGTTTTAGAAACAACACCAATGAGGAACATCAGTCAGGAACATCTGTAAGGAAGTGGTTCAGGAGCTATGCCAGAGAACCCTACGCTTGCCCAGGCGACAGCAGGTCAGACTCGGATGATGACAGCTATGATGAATCAAATGCAACAACAGTACCATCAGATGATGCAACATATGATGCAGCAGCAGCAGTAGACTCAGCAGAACAATGGTACCTCTCTGTCCAAGTTGCCAGGATTTATACGTGTTCGTCCGCCGACTTTCTCGAGCACAACTAACCCAATGGAGACTAGCAATTGGTTGTACACCATTGAGAAGAAACTTAATCTACTTTAGTGCACTAATCAGGTGAAGGTTGCATACGCCACACATTAGTTGCAAGGTCTAGCTTTAGCTTGGTGGGATAATGTCACACCCTGAAGTTCTTTTCCCAAGCCTAAATTGAATTTATAATTGGTCTCGAGAAAATACCGGTGTAAAAGCAAGAGTGAAACCCTAATAAATTAATGCAAATAATAATCGGAATTGGCATGTGGAATTTTTCTTGAGTTCTACATGTCGAAATGTGCTAACAAGCTTTTTAGTGGAATTTTCAGAGCTCTAGAAATAATTTTAACCAATTAAAATTGAGCACAAGCAATATTTAATCCCTGGAAATTCATTTCTTTCATTTTCTTTTTCTTTTTTCCCCCTTTTCTTTTCGAATGGGCCGCCGGCCCATTCTCCTCCCCCTCCACCTCCCCGCTGGGCCGGCCGAAGGCCAAGGCCCAGCAGCCGGCCGCCTCCTCCCTCCTCCCTTCGGGTCGCCGACATGTGGGGCCCACCCGTCGGGCCCGTCTCCCACCTCCAGCCGGCGCCGCCACATCCCGCAACCGCCGCCCCGCTCGCTCCCGCGTCTCCCAGGCCACGTCGCCCACGTCGCCGCCCGCGCCCGCCTTCCCCGCGCGCACTCCGTCTCTCTCCCGCCCGCGCCCGCGCTCGAGACGGCCGGGATTCAATTTTTGAATCCCGCCTCTCTCTCCTCCCCACCTCTCCCCACTAAGCCGGCGAAATCGCGGTCACCCCGGCCATGATCGACCCTCGTGAGTCTATATAAAGCACCCCGTTCCCTCCTCTCTCTTTTTCGTTTTGCAATGGCCCGCTCCCGTGCACTCCACCACCCTAGCGCCGTCGCTAGCCGCTGCGCCGAGCCGTGCCGTCGATGCCGTCGCATTCGCCATCGTGCGGGCCACCCCGTCCACCCTTCTCCTGTCGGATTCCGCCGTCAGAACCCACTCCGCACCGTGTGCCGCTAAGCACCGCCATGGCCGCCGCCTTCAGTCGGCGTCCTCGCCCCCTTCCATCTTCCTCTCTCTCTCTCTAACCCCTTTCATCGTGTTCACTAGGTGGTTCCGGAGCTCGTCCCGTTGCCGTAATCACCCTCCGTCGCTCGCCGTCGTCAATCGCCGTCGGTGAGACACCTCCTCCCCTTCCTCTTTCTCTCCCGCGCCACTTAGCCGTCGCGCCGCCGCCCTCCGCCGCGCGCTGCCGGTCGCCGCCGCTGTGTCGAGCCGCGCGACCGCGCGCCATGAGCGCCGGGCCGGCTTGAGCCGTGCCCGTGCGCGCTGGCCGCGAGCCGCCTCCGCCGTCCGATCTACCGGGTGGTAGATCGGGGCCATCCAATCCCGCCGGCCGCGTGGCTGCCACGTCGGCGCCACGTGTGCACCACGTGGTGCGCCGCCCCTTTCCCAGTCCGTGGACCCAGTCCACCACGGACCGCCACCCGAGTCACTGCCATGTGGGGCCCGTATGTCGGCGCCGCCCCCTCTCTCTAGCCGGGAATTTAATTATTGCGCAATAAATCAATTAAGGATTTTTCTGTTTATAGTAAAAACACAGTGAATCTTCTAAAATTCATATCTAATTCATCCGAGCTCCGTTTAAGCTCATTCAAGTCTCAGTAAATCAAGAAAAATGCATAGAATCCATTAAAAATGGTTTTGTTCTCTCTTTCAGTAGTCTTATAGCCTGTTTGTATTGGTTGCTTTGTATGTCGCTTAGATTCCGGCTCTCCTGACGCTCCGGTGTACTTTGAAATAGTCGCCGATGTTCCTCCTGCAGCAGAGCAAGGCAAGTCATGCTTGTCACTTGAACATGTTGATCCTATATTGCAAATGCTCTATCGTTTTCCTTTAAATACTGCATTGTTTTATAATGTTACTATGGGATGTTTACCTACTGTTACAGCCATCCTATTTTTGTACCATGCTCCTTTGCTAGCTTGGGATATAACATGACTAGATATTGAACTAGGGATTTCTTAGCCATGCTTAGTTCAACTAGCACACAATGGGGGAATCACATTAATGCATAGACTTCAGGTTCTAGTGTTGGTGTTGGATTAAAGCCACCATCCTGGTGTTAGTCAATTAAAATATACCATATGGTGGGCTGTGGGTGCATGGTTTTGATGGTCGCGCCCATGGCATTTAAGGACCGGTTCGCGGGATGCCCTGGAAGAACTTATCGTACTTACCACAAGCCAACGTGGGCAACGGCTGGGCTTGTAGTGTAGCTTTCCTCTAGCTAACGCATCCAGGCAAGGGTGGGCATGATGGAGTTTGGATGGGCCCTGCGACGGCCTATGCGGCTTCCGGATTCACCTAGGCACGAGAGGGAACTGCCCGCTGCCTTGCGAGGAGTGGGGGTGAAACCTGAGGTGTGGTGTGCTTGGTTAGAGGGGGTTATGCGAAGGGTCCTGTCACGGCCTCTATCCGGTATGTCGTGGTGGCATGTCGGCGCACGGAAACGTGTCGTGGGGCTGTGTCTTGTGGGTACAGTTGTACATCTCTGATCAGAGTAAAACTATTCGAATAGTCGTGCCCGCGGTTACGGGCGGTCAACCAAATTCACCGTGATTAGACTCACCCTAGCTTAGTCTAATGGAATTGATTAGTTCAGGTGGATGGTTGGGCTTGTTGCAACGAGGGGTAGCGTTGAACAGTGGATGGTTAATATTGATGAATTATTACAACTGTTTTACTGCTTTCAACTACCGTCTTTAAATGCTCGCTTTATGCAAATGAACCGCTCTAGCTATCCTTTGATTATACCTTGCATCATACCCCTATTCCGGTATGACTTGCTGAGTACGGTGGTTGTACTCAGTCTTGCTCCATTTTCCCCAAAACCCCCAGAGTTTGAGTACGTGTCAGATGGTGGCTTCTCCGAGGAGTAGGCTTCGTCTGTGCCGTCGAGGATGCCTGTGGAGTGGCGTTCCCGCTGCAGTTCAAGTCAAGGCTTAGCTCCATTTATCTTTTATTTTTTCCGCTGCATTTATGTAAGATTTTTATGATGTTTATAAGACGTGGATCTGTATGTCAACTTTGTCGTTTGTGTACCCTGGTCGGTCCTGGACGGGGGTTTTAATGCACATTCTGCTTGGAATTCTATTCGGGAATTTCTGGGCGTGACAGATAATTACATGGTTACCCGTTCAGCCGGAACAGAAGACTTGGGATGAGTTTTAGCGTGTTTTCGGGAAAGCATAGGTTCCTGATGGAATTGTTGCACAGAAGAAGCGAGATTTTAGGTCTCTACATCAAGGAAACAAGACTGTTACTGAGTATCTGCATGAGTTTAATCATCTGGCACATTATGCCCCTGAGGATGTGTGTACTGATGCTGAGAGACAGGAGAAGTTCATAGCAGGTTTGGATGATGAGTTGACTATTGGTATTTCTTACGACCATAGATAAATCTCGAAGCGCACAGAATACCGCTGTAACACTTCACCTTAGGGTGACCCCAAAAGATGTCGAACTCAGGGAGCATGTGTAATCTACCTAAAGCTAAGATTATCCAAGGACAACAACTGATGGTTGGTAGGCTAGGCTAGAGAGGACTTTTTATGTGTTTTAAATATCTAAGCTAAGCAAAGGTAATATTTTATCTATTGCTTCGGGCACTGACCCCTACTCGTTTGCCAGCGTGGTTCCGGCTATAGCTCTATGATGTATCCGAACGTGGAGGATTACTAGGACGGGATTCAGGGCTGTCACCACCTGCCGCCTACCTCTAACAAATCCGTGGGATACACAACAAACAAAGGTAATCTCTAACCTAGACACCACGCCTAAGTTATTAATTAGAACTCTAATACTTGCGTAGGAACTTCCTTCTCTATCCGGAGTCCTAGTACTAGAGCACTCAGTACGAATACTAAACAATGAACCCGCAAAGGTGGAAATATATCTTACTCAAACTAAGTAATTAAATAACATAAGAAAGGAACACATATGCTTACTTAATAGAAGAAATTCTCCGAAGCTGGAGCAGAGTATACCGACAGCTCCGGTACTCCTCCATAATTTCTCCTAGGAAGCTACACTCGTCGAGATAGAAGTCGGATGAGCACTAAACTTCCTGGCACTCCTCCAGAGCTTCTCCTCACTCTCTACCTTATTCTAATGTACAAAAGATACAATAGAGGCTCTTGTAATTCAGCTCAAAGTTGTGTGTTCATCAAGTGAGAAGGAGACCTCCTTATATAGGCTCCAAATGACGGCTAGGGGCTTGGGAAATGACCAAAACACCCTACAACCGCCATAGGGGAGAAATCTGAGCCGTCCACGTGAAGCCAGATGGCGGGAGGCGCCAAGATTGGTTCAGCCAAACTGATGGTTCGGCCGAATCAGAAAAACATCCTCTCGGCCCCTCCTTCGGCCAGTAGGTTGCTTAATGGGCCCCCAACATCCTTCACTATGTTTTGGCCCAATCCTAGATGGTTTTTATTGACTTATGGGACCTCCAATCCATGTAAACGCGTCCTGAATGCGCGGAGGTGCATTATGTCGCATGACGGATGTGTTTTCTCCTCAAAATACCTGCACACACATATTTCACCAATACTAGTAGAAATGATTAGTAAAAAACCCTACCACTAAGTTAGATACCATATTTTATTTCATTTATATGCAAGTATTGATGGTCAAATATTATGATTTAAGGACCGTCAACAATACCCCCACACTTAACCTTTGCTCGTCCCGAGTGAAGGCTATGGACTCTACCATAAAGTCATGACTTCCTTACTAATAATCATGTAAACAAATTATTCAAAGCCATACATGTACTTGTGGATCTTTGTAGTGTCTACCATGCGATCTTGAGCAATTGAGAAATGGAACAATCTTGACTCAAGTCACCCCTAATTTTCATGAAGAACAACTTGGGGTTTTTCAAGTAACACAAAATTATAACTTTGCTTTGCTCCTCAATTGATTCTATCAATCACTCAAGGTGTATGATTCCTCACAAAGGCATATGGTTGTGCCTTTTATTTTCCTACCATCTAATAAGGCTTTTGTGGAGTTCAGGGTATGGAAAAGAGTAGAGCCTTACTTGCATCAAATATATTGCAAAGTCAAATAATGGACCCACGGAAATACAAGACATACTTTCTAGTCAAATAATGGCTATCTCGTTTTCTTTTCTTTTCTTGTCTTTTCTTTTTCTTTCGTTTTTTTTCATCATCATGCTCCATACTTGTATGAGCAAGACCTTTTTTTTCTTTCTTTTTGCATAGCCATGCCTCTTTCCTTTTTTTTGAAAGAACTTTGGAGGTAGAGGCATAAATGACATGGAGTATTTTTTTTGTGGATGATGAATAAAATGAATGACAAATGAAGAATGCTAACTTCTAGTGTAGAAGTCAAGCATATGTGCGTGTATGTGGAGTGTATGTGATCTTGGCCATGAAAGTATGAAAAGCATTTCGCTAGAGTCACAAAACTTTACAATGCTCAATGTAATGACAAGCAGTGTATGTAGCAAGCTAATCATGATTGATCAACCTATGGCTCTAGTGGGAATAAAAATATCAATGAGGAGTTTAGCATTGTTATATATATATTTCTTGTTATAAAATTCCCAAGTGTGCAACATGAAGAGTAAGATTTCTATCATCAGACGATATCTCATTCATCAATTACCTAGATAGCATGGGGTCCCTATTGGATATATCACCACAAGCAACAAGCAATGAGCTAAGAATAATAGGCATGCATGTTATTTTCAGGGAGATCATGAACTCTAATTGTACCATCCTTAGCTTGAGTTTAATTATCTTCAATATTTTAGAATTGATAATCAAATTGAACTCAAGATATAATGGATGTCCAAAGGAAAAATTGTGCAAACCTGTGCTCTGTATAAAACAGAGGACGATTCTTTGGGTCTGACTACATCAATTCCACTTGTGTGGTTCGTCATGACTCATCACTTCTGGCGTGATCTTGCTTTGGTTATGGCGTTGATGTGCAAGATCACCCCCACACTTGTTTTTGTACATGGAGTACTTTATTGGCCACAAAAAGAAAAACAAAGACAAAAGTGAAGCAAAAATGACTCACTTGGTTGGAAGACCAAGGAGCCAATATTATTTTATTTTAACTTTTTTATTTTATTCATGAAAGCTAGACCTAAGATAACTAGAGGGGGGCCTAAGGACTTGGGGCATTGAAAATTAACGGATCAAGGGGGACCTAAAGACTCCGGGTAGAAGCTAAAAGAAACTAGATTCACAACATCCAAGTCACGATCAACTTCTATCGGATCAAGGAAAACTTTTAATCGTTGGCCATTTACTTTAAAGATGTTACCTTCGTTGTCGAGCAACATGAAAGCTCCATGTGATTGTAACACCCCCAGGTATCCTCATACCTAGAGTGCTACACAAAAAAACTCAAAAATCACTAACTCCCAAAATTATTAGAAATTTCGGCAGAGTCACCTAAAATACGGACATCCACGATAGGCAGTTATAAGATAACTCAATAACGATATAAACCACACAATCCAACCCATCCTAGCTCCACATATTCCACGTGAAAATAAGGATCAGAACTTTAAATGACTTTCACAAGTTCTACGCAAAACTTATGCTAAGTAGAAACATAGTCTAAAACTAAATTTCAATAGTGTGCAATAATAATGTGTAGTTCAACGGTGCTACTCCCGTCCCATGCCGATCAATATCATTAGGTACCTAAAAACCAAATTAAACACAAGAGTGAGTAAAAATACTCAGCAAGTACAATATTGAACTAGTAAAACATATACAGGTTTAATGCAATAAGAAAACCAATTTAAAACGGAGAAGGCAAAAAGTAGTAGTTCCCTCCCGGGCAGGTGTGAATATCCTCTTAGCATAACTGGTATGCCGAGCAAGCGTGATCAGCGCTTCTCAAGGATCAGGAATGAAGATCCAAATTGCACTCCCATGACTACGCATGGTGCTTGAATAATGTAAACAAAAACTTTTGGAAGAATGAAACAAGAATAACGTCGTGAAATTGAACATGAAGTGAAATATGAATACGTAGCATAATACCAAAACCACACAATTGATAATAGGAAGCTTCGGATAATAATTGGATAAATGAAACCAAACAAAGTAACACAGTTTATCCATCACAAAAGTCCGTCTTGTACTTGCCTTAACTCCTTCGATACTCCGACTCAACTCCTCCAACGTTGGAACCCTCCATACCTGTGGAGCAAAACTATGCATAAACCACTATATTCAACTAATGATAGTTACAAGGATATTTACTAAAATCGAAACCCAGTTCATATAATTTTTTACCGATTTGTATTAAATAGCCTATAGCTGTTCCATTACTGTTTTATGCGTAACTCACAAACCGTCTAACGGAACCTAGCAAATAATACAACTTCGGACATCTAGATAAAATTGTCTACAACTTTCATGTTTCATGTAGGGCGAAAAATAACATTATGCCTCTGTAAATCCCAGATTAAGAAAAACGAATTGCTCTCCTGATTTCCGGACCCGGTCAGTAACACTGTTTTTGCTGTTTCTCCTAAACAGTTTATCGGAATGGAGCGAAACCAGTGGCGTTAGAAAGATATCGACGATTACTACAAACTTTATTTAGGACAACTAATCTGAATCCCGATGGTTTAATACCAGATTTGAAAATACGGTTTCAGCCTAGCGTTCAATAAAAAATGAATTCGAACTACCAGAAATGGATCGTCTTAAATATAAATTAGAAATAACTAGAACTAAAAAGGATTACTTAGTAGTACTAATTTGTAAGAAAAACAAATATTTTGGAAATATTCACCAAATTCCCGAAATTTCATTTCTTCTATCAAATTTCCCCTTCTCTTCTCTGATCGCTGCAACAGCTACCAGCAGCAGCAGCCAGCAGCAGCAGCAACAGCCCTAGCAGTAGCAGCAGCAGCCAGCAGCGGCAGCAGCAGCAGCCAGCAGCGGCAGCAGCAATTGCATGCGGCAGCAACAACCACCAGCAGCAACCAAGGTCGGCGGCAGGAACTCACCAAGAATGAGCCGAGCAGGAGGAAACAAGTGGCCGCGATGGACGACAACGAAGGACGACGATGGCCGAACAGCCGTCGTCGGCGGCGCCAGCGGTGACAGAACAGCAGCGGCGGTGGTAGGACGCAGGAGGTGTGGCGGCTAGGGCTTGCAGGAGCGATCCCTCCTGCTTTTTTTCTCTTTTTTTTTTTCGTTTTTCTTTTGGTTGGTTATATAAAGACACTGAAAAGATCTAACGGCCCATATTGTTTTAATCCCCGGGACTTCGTTCAGACACCGATTACTATAAACTTATAGTCTATTTTACACTACTCGGCGAGCTCTACGCATCCACGGCTCCTGATCGCCTATTCGAACAACGGTTTAAAAATTGAACTGTTGCGTGTCTGAGCTAATATTCCCTGAAATATACTATTTCGAAACTCGGGGCATTACAGTGATGAAGTGTCGATGACGGTATATGGACCCATTCATTTACTCCGAAGTTTTCCATGTCCGAAAAGCTTCACCCGTGAGTTGAACAGCATCACCTTGTCCCCTGCTTTGAACTCCTTGTGCTTGATTCGTTTATCATGCCATCTTTTGGTTCTGTCATTGTAGATCTTGGCATTGTGATAGGCCTTGTCCCTCCATTCCTCTAGCTCAGAGAGCTGCATCTTCCTATGCTGTCCAGCTCCCTTTAAATCCATGTTTTAAGTCCGAATAGCCCAGTGCGCCTTGTGTTCCAACTCTACCGGAAGGTGACAAGTCTTCCCGTAGACAAGTTGGTATGGTGACATGCCGATGGGCATATTATAAGTAGTCCTATATGCCCAAAGTGCATTGGGTAGCTTGTTCTTCCATGCCTTCCCCATCTCGTTGACAGTCTTCTGCAGAATATTCATGATTTGTTTGTTGCGTGTTTCTGCCTGTCCACCTGTCTTGGGATGATACGGAGTGACAATGTTGTGCTGAGCCCCAAGCTCTTGCAAAAAGTTTTGGAAGGTCTTATCGATGAAATGAGACCCTCCGTCACTTATCACCGTTCGTGGAGTTCCAAAACAAGGGAAGATAATCTCGTCGAACATTCGGTGGGCGTGCTTGGTGTTTGCGGCCCTGCATGGCATTGCCTCTACCCACTTGGACACATAGTCAACGGCCACCAGGATATACTCGCAGTCATAGAACTTTGGGAAAGGTCCCATGAAGTCGATGCCCCATACATCAAATAGCTCGACTTGAAGGTTGTATGTCAGTGGCATCGCATCTTGAGCAGTGATCCCTCCATGCTTTTGGCAACTTGTGCATCTCCGAATGAATTCCTTTGTGTCACCATACATTGTTGGCCAGAAGAATCCACTCTGCCAGATCTTTGCGTGTGTTCTAAATGCTCCATAGTGACTTCCATATGGGGCAACACGACACTTCTCAATGATCTCCATGCCTTCATCTGCCGGAACGCATCTTCGTAGTAGACTGTCTGAACAGACTCTGTACAGGTAAGGTGCATCCCACAAGCGCTTGCGGCTCTCGTAGCTCAACCTCTTCTTATTTTCTCCCGGTGGTACATGCCACGCGACCATGAAGTTAACGATGGGTGCATACCATGGGTCAGAGTCTGTGACTTTCAACAACATGTCATCTCGCAGATAATCATTTATCGATAGCTCCTGCATGTTAGTGATTTGCATACGCGACAAATGATCTGCAACAGAATTCTCTATTCCCTTTTTATTATTAATTTCTATGTCAAATTCTTGGAGTATAAGAATCCACCTAATTAGCCGAGGTTTTGCATCTTTTTTAGTGAGCAGGTATTTTAGTGCAGCATGATCAGTGTAAACAACTACCTTAGCTCCCACTACGGCTAGGAGCTCTTTCTCAGTTGTGGAATAATTAAGCTGAGCTCCAGTCAACGTTTTACTAGCATATGCGATAGCATGTTGTTTTCTATCCTTAGTTTGTCCAAGAACAGCTCCCACAGCAAAATTACTAGCATCGCACATGATTTCAAACAGCAGCAACCAATCAGGGGGTTGGATGATTGGTGCTGAGATGAGTGATTCCTTAAGGATTTTAAAGGATTTAATACACTCATCATCAAAGTCAACCGGAACATTCTTAGCTAGCAAGGCAGTTAGGGGTCTAGCGATTTTGGAGAAATCATCTACACCTTTGCGGGTCCTTTACACCTTACATATGCGTGATAAGGTTTATCAAAGATACTCTTGCATATGGCCTTGGTAGATATAACATGAAGTCAATTAGAGGGTTGAGCTTTTAACACAATTTTATTTTAAAAATAAATTCGCAAGAGTCATAACAAGAGTTGCAAGAATTCCTTTCATCTTAAATCATCTCACATGAAGCAATTACTTAGATGCATAAGGTTCTCTAAACATGGATGGTTATTCACAAGCACAAGTTCAGCTGAGAATAATGAATAAACAAGATCAATCATATAAAGAATTTCATTAGTTGGAAATTTTATCTTTCCCTTATGCTTGAACCAATTGTTTCCTTAATTTTCAGCTCTAGTACTATATCATGGTGGAGATATACAGATAATAGACGTGCTCACCTGCTTACCTGTGAAAGTTGAGAGGGATTGGGGCCAGCTTTGGTTCGGCCGAACCCCCTGGTTCGGCCGAACCACTCTGGCACCTGATCTCTCTGCAACTTTCTGTAGAGTTCAGTGCTTCCAGGTGTTCAGTTATTGCATCAATTCTCAGAGTATATGCATGTCAGAAGCTGGGATATCTCCCCCACACTTATTCAAAACCTGAACTTTATTAAACATGGAACAAAAACAAATTTTGGCAACCATTGGGGTTAACACAAATGAGCCACATTATTCATAGCAAGTGCTTACATGATTGGAAAAATAAAAACCAAGCACCTACTACCATTTTATTTATGGGAAAGGAAACATCTAATTAGCATAATATTTATTTTCCTTCCCCATCTCTATGAATGCACACTTGATCTTAGTGCACAATCCGCGACTAAGGGTATCAAAATTATTTCTAATTTCAGCGAGTTCTACCCCTAGCTCCGTGTTGCTATCTCTAAGCTCAATGTTCTCCTTGCGGACTTTCTTCACTTGCACGGCCGTTGACGGTCGTTATCGATCAGTTTCGACCGACAATATTACCAAAATAGAGAACTAGTGGTGCTTGCAATGCATATATCTGTTAGAATAATAATATTCCACTAGTATTAGTTATACTAACCTTTTGCAGAGAATGACAATAAAGTGGAGGAGAATCGACATCAACACAGACGATAAATCAATCGGACAATGTCGAGAACCAGACTTATGTATGAATGGGCCAAGAACTCAGAAATTACACGACACACTGGGCCAAAATTCACAAGTCTACAGAGAGGAACACCAAAGGAGGCCACCAGCCAACTTGTGGGCTGGTTGGGCTAGCCCAGGGTTTGGCCGAACCAATGCCAGCGCCGATGTATTGTCACAGCATGATTTCCGTTTCAGGATTTATAAATTATTATTAGAATTTATATTAAAAGTTCATTAATTTACAAGTGAAGTTAAATGTGGGAAATAAAATTTCCTAAATATGAAGCATGGCTGGATTTAATTTTTATTAAATTCTCCATGATTAATTATACTCTCTGGAATTTTCTCGGATTTTTCAGAGCTCAATTATTAATTTTAATAATACAAAGAATATTTCAGTAATTATTCACATATTAAATTAATCATTAAATGAGCTGGTTTCATTTATTCAAATACTTAGAATGTCCAAGTATGTTCAAGATTTTTCTTGGAATTAATTGAGCATTGAAAGTATTTTTAACAATTCAAAGATCATTTTAGTGATTAATTTAATTGGGAAAAGTAATAAAAATCAACTTTTCCTTTTCGGGCCGAATTAGAAAAAGTCCTCTCTCTCTCTCGGCCCAATCTCCTCTCGGTCTGCAGCCCTCTTCCTCTCTTTCTTTCCCGAAGTCCAGTTTTTATCCCTCCTTCAATCGGGCTGTGCAATAGAGCCCAGCCAAAAGTATGTTTTCTCTCCCCCAGCACTGTTCATCTTCCAGCTCAGGCAGAGCTCGAGCCAGCCGTGCTCGTGCACAGTTGCCGCCGCCTCTCCTTCCAAATCCGACCTCCTCGTTGCTCCTCTTTCCAAATTAGTTGCGGGAATGGAATACTCTCAATCTCCTCTTCCTTTTCCCCAAGAAATCCCAAAATTTTCTATGGAAATCCTTTCCAATTTCGCGGATCAATCTTTCCTTTTTCCGGCGAAGATCCTTAACTTTCCCGAGTTTTTCCCGTCGACGTGGGATCGATCCCTGGGCTCCCATGGCTATATATAGAGCCCCCTCCTTCTCCACTTTCGGCCGCCACCTCTCCCTCTCTCCGCCGTCGCCGGAAACACTCTCCCCGCGAGCTTCCTCTCTCTCCACCTCCGGCCGCCGCTCCAGCCTCCGTGCACCGTCGCCTCAGCCGTCGCCGGTCAGCGCCGCCACCTCACTCGGCTCCGCAAAGTCGAGCTCTACCCCGGCCATTGGTTCCTTTGTGCCAAATCCCGCCGGAAGCCACTTGCCGACGCGAACCAGAAGGTTTCGGCCTTTGCCGCGCCTCCAGCCGCAACTAGCAGCCGCCTTAGCCGCCGCTTTCGGTCGCCGTCGACTCCATTGGGTTCGCAGGAGCAAGGTGAAGCCCGGCCACCGGTTTTTCTTCGCCGAAGATCGCTGAAACGTCGCCACCATCGCTGAGCGTACCCCGTCGCCGCCTCTACCTCGCTGCCGGCCGTCTGCCGTCATCATCCATCGTCGCCGCCGTGGACAGTACCTCACCTCCCTTTGAAGCTCGTTGCCGGCCATCTTCCGTCGCTGTCCGTCATCGCGTAAGTGTTGGTAAGAATCGCCGTTGTCTCCTCTTTCTCCCGGTGCCCTCCGTTTGCATTATTGTGCCGTGGTTTGCCGGCAACCGCCGCTCCCATGCCGTTCACCGGAGTAGGTTTTTCCCTAGGGTCTTAATCCAATTTAATCTAATCCGTGGTTTGTCTAGCGTTGTCGTCTCCGTGTGTTGCCGTTGGAACGTTGTCATCATCCCTCCCTCTCCGATCGTTTTGGATCGGTGAGACGTCTATTCGTGTCTCCTTGGTTTAGATTTCAACCCATCGGCCGCGCTTGCCAAGCCGCTTTGTTGCAGCCGCAGCCGTGCCTGTTGCGTTGCTGTTCGCCGCGCTGCTGCCCTAGCCTGTGCACCGTCGCTATCGGTGGTGTCGCTGTTGCTTGCCGTCGCCGCTACGCTAGTCACCTAGCCGCCGTTGTGCCGCTCCATGCCACAGTCGTGTTGCTGCTGCTTTGCGTTACTGCTTGCCGCTTGCTGCTGTTTGGCCGCTGCTCGTGTGTGCCAAGTTGTTGCCGTCTCGCTACTGCAACCACCGAGCCACTTGCCGCCGTGCCGTGCTGTGCCGTGCCGTGCAGTTGGTGCTATACCGTGTCGCAGCCGTGCGTCGCTTAAACCTAGCCGCCGCTATCCCGCGTTGTCGTTGTTGTGGTTTGTTCGCTGCCGTTGCCTGGTAGCCGAGTTGCAAAGCCTAAGGTGCATCCCTTAATTCCTACCGGCCTATCGTTTGCCGTACCGGGGCTTTATCGTGAATCGTTTCTAGCCCACCAGTTTAGCCGCAGCCGTTGTTGAGTCGTTCGCTCGTTCGTTCGAACGAGGTGTCCCCATTCTTTGTTCGTTCGTCCGTGTGGAGTCATCCTTTAGTTTAGAGCCGTTCAGAGCCACCGGTTCCGTTCGCCGGTTTCGGTTGATCATTTGGGTGATCCCGTGTCACGTAGAATTGACTCGTTGAGTTGGTATCTCGTGAGGCCCGCTTGCCAGATTAATCTTGGTCAACTCTATGTCAAGATTAATCTTAGCCGTCCAAAATCGATATAAATCCGTTCCCTCTTTTCAATGGCATATTATTTCTTTTTAATATATGTCATCTACCAAATATAATTTAATCTATTTCCGGAGGTTGTTTTAATCTTTTATCTCAGTTATAAATCATTTGTAAATGGTTTAATTAATTTGGAATAGTTTTTTCTTTAAAAGGTTTAATTGGAATTAAATCTTGTAAAATTCGTAATTAATTTATATGAAATCGAATGAGGCCGTTCAAGTCTCATAATTCATCTAAAATCATGATCTACATGTTTGTTTAGTATATATGTACTGTTTATTTGGTTTTTATCAGTCTTTTTCCTCGTTTTGCGTGTTAGCTTGTCGTTTCCGTCGTTTCGAAGATTCGTGAGTGCGCCGGAAGTACTCAAGAAGACATATTGAAGACCGATTATTGCAAGGCAAGTCACACAGATCCCAAACACAATACCTTTGAGCATGTTGATCCTATATTTAAATTCTCTATTTATTTCAACTATGCATTTATTTTCGAATGTCACCGGGTGGTGTGAACCTGTTTCTTTGTTATGGCCAATTTGCATTGATTATCCTATTTGTTGATTACCTCGAGTTATAATTTGACTAGTCGGATTTATATATTGGTTCAACTAGATATATTATATATAATTGCTTAGCCATGCTTAGAAACATTAGCACACTATTGGGATAACTAATGTTTCACTATTACTTAATGATGTACATGGTAAAGTAGCTCACGATGGTCAATCGTGATTGGTTAATTAATTAATGTGCCAACTAAAACTTGATAATGATGGGTTGTGAGCACATGGTTTTGATGGTCGTGCTCATGACAATTAAGGACCGGTTCACGAGTTTCGGTTGTGAAACATTAACCGTGCCAACCACAAACCAGCATGGGCAACGGCTGGACACTTTGTATAGCAAGGCTCATTGTGGTGTGCCAGATTGAGAAGTGGCGGAGATAAGCCCACGGGGGTCGCTGGGGAGTCCATGCCTCTGGTTTTTGAGGGGGTGACTACGATCCAGGAAAGGTGCGCTGTTTTGAGTTGAGCTATGCGAGGGGTCTTGTCACAACTACACAAATGGTGACATGTTTAGCATGGGCACATGATGATATAGTGACATATTGTGGAGTTGTGTCTTGTGGGTACAGTGGTACACCTCTGGCCAGAGTAAAACTATTCGAATAGCCGTGCCCGCGGTTATGGGCGGGTCTAACAATGTCTTTCGTGATTAGTCTCACACTTCTCACCATAATAAATGATGCTATAACTGGTAATAATTTGATTAGCTCCTGGTTTGGAATGGTATATTCCTGGTTTGGAGATAGATCTGTACAGCCGAGTATGGTTGTTCAGGATAGTTGGGCCTGAGCAGCATGGGTGTGCTGTTCAGTGTTGATTAAAATTGATGATTAATTACTCTACTGTTTAATAATTCTCAAATGTTTGCTAAATGCTGCTTTTGCAAATGAGCCCTATATTATGCTATTCTTTGGTATCCTTGTGCACTTGCATATTTGTTGTGTGGCTTGTTGAGTATGTCATATGCTCACCTTGCAATAATCAATCAAACCTCAGTTGAAGAAAAGTTGCGAAGGAGCAGACGTTTGGCTTATACCCCAGTTGAGCTGCCTGTGGGAGTGGAGCCGGAGCTTCGCTAGACCGTAATTCCGCTGCTGTTTTCTCTTTTCTTTTGTAAGTATGTAACGTTATTATTGTGATGAATCTGTATATTAAATTGTCAGTTTGTGTACCTCGGCTGGTTCCAGGACGAGGATTTTATGCTCAAATTAGTTCGGAAATTACTAGTGAATTTCTGGGCATGACATGGATGCAGGGTTTTGAGGGAACGGTGGAGATTCACTCCCTATGGCGGTTGGAGGGTATTACCGACCTTTCCAACCGTCATAACCATCATTACCTGCCTATTTAAGGAGTACCAACTTTACATTATGTTCATGTTATACTGAATATGCTGCTAGCTTATCTGGGAGATGCTTTGGTGCGGGTATAGTGTTTGCTTATGCAATTACTCTATGTCATGACGATGATATTAGAGTAGTATCTAGTAGTTTAGACGTGGTGTCTAGATTACGGGATATCATTATTTGGGGTTATATATTGTGGATGAGAGGTGGGCCGCTGATGGTGACAGCTCAGTACGGGTATTCCTCCGCGCCTATATATAATCCTAAGTTAATTTCCTGGGGAGGGTATTCCTCCATATTTAGCCCCGGTTGGATGGTTATGACGGGCTGTCGTAAGGAACTCGACAGTTAGGGGTGGCATCTCGAAGTACCAGGAGGGCATCGGATAGAGGATATTAGCTAGTATATCAGTTAACTAGTATGTATGTATACTATGTATATTAGAAGTATAGTAATAGATTCTCTTTCTCTTTTCTTTCCACCTAGCTTAGATTATTTATTATGAGAATAAGTAGCTAATGCTTGTGTGTTACTCTACCCTTGGATTATCTTAACCCCTGCTTAGAATATGATTATCACAAGTAATATATAAATTATTAGTCAAGTTCTCTCTACATGATTTTCCCACGAGATAAAATAAATACGATACCCTTGGAATACTCTCTGGGGAAATGCTACAATGGTATATCCGTGCGCTTGCGGATGAACTCTGTAACCATAATATACCAGAAGTATTTATGCGCCATTGCTGGGAATTATATTTGTAGTAATGACGTTAAGAAATACCAACAACGGCGAGCTGATGGATCGAGGGCTCCGGCGACTTTACTTCGTCTTCTTGAAATTGGCCGGCTGCCTTACAATTGGTGGGGGCGTCAAATGACGCTTCACCTTCATAGGTGCAGGGCTACAGGATTCCGCGACCCCCTCCTTCTCCGATGCCGTCAAAGGCCAGAGTAAACCTTTGCCATACCCACCATCGGGAGTTCGCACTCCCTGAATGCGAAATCGCTCCTCCTTCGGAGTGGATGGAGTTGCGGTGGGTGTGACATACTTGTGGAGCACCTCATCCCCTACCTTGGTGGCCTTCTCATCGTCTTGGAAAAGGCGCCGCACCTTCAACAGACTGAGTTCACCCGTTGTTAGCCGTCGCGCTGGCGAATCCCCCCGGATTTTGGTCTTCGTAAAATGGCGAGGGGAGATGGATCGCGTTGCCGAACGGGGGCCGAACGGGACCGAGGAGGGTTCGGCCGAACCCCTGGTTCGGCCAAACCAGGGAGCTCGCCGATGGGTTCCAGATTTGCTAGGAAGCCCGACACTGTTGCAAGGGGTTGTGCCCACAGTGCTTTCACCCCCTCCATCGTGTAGTGTTCCACCAGGATGAGTTGATTCACCTGTGTTGGCTCTCCGTCGAGATTGTACGTGGAGTTGGAGGAAGAGCCGATGAATGGGATCAATGATTTTCTAGCCATTGGTGATTTGGAGGTGATGGAACAATGGAATTGAGGTGAGGATGAGAGGAGGCTTGCAAAAGTGGGAGAGAGGAGGAAGAACAAGGTTCTGGGTCTAATACGGCTGTTCTACCACTAAATGCACATCACAAAGGATTATAGACGAACAGGGGAGACTGGGTTCAAAATTAGGGCCGATCGGGCTCCGCCCTGGTTCGGCCGAACCAGCAGGTTCACCCGAACCCTGATGGGTTCGGATGGCCGTCAATTTTTTTCCTAGGCCCACTTAATCCTAAGCTAAGCACGAGAATGACAACTATACATGGTTCTTAGCATGCAAAAGATGAGATCATCATGGTTCATAATCGATTAATTCAATAACATCAACTTCTTCATCTAAATTTTCATTTGGCTCAAGGAAAATCTTTAAGCGTTGACCGTTTACCTTGAATATATTACCTGATTCGTTGCGGAGTGTGATTGCCCCGTGCGAAGAGGTGTCTATGACGTCGAACGGTCCTACCCATTTACTGCACAATTTTCCATGGCCGAAAAGCTTAACCCTGGAGTTGAACATTAGTACTTTGTCTCCTGGCTTGAATTTCTTGATTTTTATCATTTTATCATGCCAGTGCTTCGTCCTTTCTTTGTATATCTTCGCGTTGTGGTAAGCATTCTATCTCCATTCTTCAAGTCCAGCAATTTGCACTTTTCTCCATTCTCCTGCTCCCTCAAAGTCCATGTTCCAGTTCCTGATGGCCCAGTATGCTCTGTGCTCGAGTTCTACAGGGAGTCGACATGACTTCCTGTAGACTATCTGATAGGGGGACATTCCAATGGGTGTCTTGTATGTTGTCCGGTATGCCCACGGTGCGTGCGGCAATCTATCCTTCCATCCTGTTCCCATTTTGTTGACTGTCTTCTGCATAACATTCTTGATCTGTTTATTTGATGTTTCTGCTTTACCGCTGGTCTGTGGATGGTAAGGAGTAGTCACATTGTGTTTGGCTCCCATCTCTCATAGGTCTCAGAAGGTTTTGTCCATGAAGTGGGAACCTCTGTCAGTTATGACCATCCTAGGGGTACCAATACTTGGGAAGATGATTTCTGTGAACATCTTTTTGGCATGCTTCACATCCGCGACGCTGCACGGCATAGCCTCAACCCATTTGGAGACATAGTCGACTGCCACCAGGATGTACTAGAAGTTGTGGGACTTAGGGAAAGGTCCAATAAAGTCTATACCCCAAACATCAAATATCTCGACTTGCAAATTGTATGTGACGGGCATTGCATCACGAGCAGTGATTCCTCTTTGCCTATGGTAGCTTGTGCATCCTCTGACGAATTCTTTTGAGTCTTCATACATTGTTGGCCAGAAGAAGCCGCTTTGCCAAATCTTGGCCTGGGTGCGGAATGCACCGTAATGGCCACCATAGGGTGAGGCATGGCATCGTTCTATGATCTTAACTCCTTCATCAGCCGGCACACATCTTTGTAGTAAGCCATCGGAGCAGACCCGATATAAGTATGGCTCATCCCATATATGATGGCGACTTTCGTACTTTATTTTTCGTTCGTTTTCCCCTGATGGTATGTACTTGGATACCATGTAGTTCATTATGTTGGCATACCACGGGTTGGAGTCGCGAACCATCATCAGCATGTCATCTCTCAAGAAGTCATTTATCGGCTATTCCTGCGTGTCAGTGATCTGCAACCTAGACAAATGATCTGCTACGGAATTTTCTACTCCCTTTTTATCCTTATTTTCTAAGTCAAATTCTTGGAGCAGCAAAATCCATCTTAAGAGACGCGGTTTAGCATCTTTCTTAGTGGGCAGGTATTTTAAAGAAGCATGATTAGTATAAATTATCACCTTAGCTCCCACCAAGTAAGACCTAAACTTATCGATAGCAAAAACAACCGCGAGCAGCTCCTTTTCAGTAATCGGATAATTTAACTGAGCTCCGGTTAGAGGTTTGATAGCATAGCAGATTGCATGATGCCTTTTATCCTTGGTTTGGCCCAAGACCGCACCAACGGCGAAATCGCTTGCATCACACATGATCTCGAAGGGCAGAGTCCAATCAGGCGGTTGAATGATTGGAGCAGAGACAAGTGCCTTTTTGAGGATTTCAAAAGATTTCAGAAGCGCGTCATCGAACTCAAAAGGCACATCCTTGGCTAGCAGATTGGTTAGAGGTCGGGCGATTGTAGAAAAGTCCTTGATGAACATTCTATAAAAGCCAGCATGTCCCAAGAAGCTGCGGATTCCTTTGATGTTCATAGGAGGAGGAAGTTGATCTATAACATCGATTTTAGCACGATCAACTTCGATTCCTCGTTCGCACAGTTGATGACCAAGAATTATCCCTTCACGGATCATGAAATGACACTTTTCCCAATTGAGTACCAGGTCCTTCAATTGGCATCGTTGTAAGACCTTGTCTAAATTCTGCAGACAATGACCGAAGGTCTTTCCATAGATAGTCATCCATGAAGACTTCCATAATGTCCTCGATCATGTCTGAGAAAATAGACATCATACACCTTTAGAAAGATGCAAGAGCGTTGCACAGTCCGAAAGTCATTCTGCGGTATGCATAGGTGCCGTACGAGCATGTGAACGTAGTCTTACTTTGGTCCTCCGGATGGATAGGAATTTGGTGATACCCAGAATACCCATCAATGAAATAGAAGAAGGAATGATTTGCCAGTCATTCCAACATTTCATCAATGAAGGGTAGCGGGAAATGATCCTTTTTCATAGCCTTGTTAAGCTTCCTATAGTCAATGCACATCCTCCATCCGGTTATGGTTCGTTGTGGGATAAGTTCTTTTTGAGCGTTTGCAATGACCGTCATTCCTCCCTTCTTAGGCACAACCTGGACTAGGCTAACCCACTCACTGTATGGTACGGGATAAATAATCCTGGCATACAGAAGTTTCAAGACTTCTTTCTTTACAACCTCTCGCATCGCATTATTGAGCCATCGTTGAGGTTCCCTAGAGGGAGTACTCTTGGGGTCAATAGGGATACGATGGTTGCAAAGTGCGGGATTAATCCCCCTGAGATCTTGAAGCAAATAGAGAAGAATAGAACGATGCTTTTCCAACACAGTGAGAAGACGTTGAGTCTCGTCCTCAGAGAGCTTGTCACTGATTATGACAGAGGCTTCTCTATCATTGTGTAGGAAACCATAGCGTAGGCCTTGAGGTAGAGGTTTTAGCTCAAGCGGAGGTCGAGGTGGCGGTTCCATGATTGGCAGATTGAGAGTCTCGCCGGGATCCGCTTCTTCCTTGATGAAATCGGGGACTTCATCTTCCAGAAGGGCCCCGGGAGACTCGTGAGGGGGAACTGCGGTAACCTCCTCTGCTGACTCAATTTCTGGGAGAGGGTCGGTCAAATCAATCCTTGCCCGTGAGAATGGAACTGAAAATTTATTCCCTCCCAGTGTTATTTTGAGGCTGTTTAATCAGGGTGTGTTAATAAGAAGTTGTTCAATAGGTAGCCCGATTAGGATGTCAAAGTCTTGAATTTCAAAGACGTGGAAATCCAAGATCGCCTCCCTGTCTTCAAAGCACACAGGCACATCTTGTACAATCACAAATCCTTCAATGATATTTCCGTTCAGATGCTTGAAGAATTTGTTCGTCGGGGTCACTGCCTTATCGCTTAAATAAGCGAATGCAAAAGACTCGGAGATGAGGTTGGCCCCGACGGTCGGACTGTAGAGAATACCGACGTCATTCCCTTCCAGATGGCAAGGAATGATTCGGGGAGCGGTATTTATCCGAATTACTTCGGATGAAAGCTCTGCCTCCCTCAGCCATTCGTCGCTCATTATGGATGTCAATTCCCGAACGGTTTCCCTTAGGAAGCCAAGTTCCATAGGATCGGGAGGTGGCAAAGGAATGAGTGGTTTCTTCTTACTGAAATAGTTCGGAGTGTTGCCATAGTCTTCGTCAAAACCGTCCCTAAAAAGAATTGCGGCACGGTCCGGAGTCTGAATTTCTTCATTCTCGACGGACGGCTGCTTAGGAACCTTCTCATCAATCGAGCTAGCAAAAGTGGATGGTTCAGAGAGTGGCTCAATCGTTAGTGGTTCCTCTATCTTGGACACAGATGCCTTCGGCTGGGGTTCATCAGATTGCGTCATGAAGGAAGTATTTTCTAGAATGCGATCCAGAATTATTCTTCCTTCCGACGGAGTTTTGTGCATGAATGATCCTCCGGTGGTTATGTCCACAAGTAGAGTGAGATAATCTAAGGGTAGAGTGACACACAAGTATTGACAACTCATTCTCATAATAAATTATCTAAGCTTGGTGGAAAGAAAAGAGAAAGGAAATCTATTCCTATACTTCTAATATAAATAGTATACACACATTCTAGTTAACTGATATACTAGCTAATACCCTCTATCCGATGCCCTCCTAGTACTTCGAGAAGCCACCCCTGACTGCCGAGTTCCTTATGACAGCCCGACATGACCATACAACCGGGGCTAAATACGGAGGAATACCCTCCCCAGGAAATTAACTTAGGATTATATACCAGCGCGGAGGAATACCCGTACTGAGCTATCACCATCAGCGGCCCACCTCTCATCCGAAATATATAACCCCAGATAATGATATCCCGTAATCTAGGCACCACGTCTAAACTACCAGATACTACTCTAATATCATCGTCATGACATAGAGTAATTGCATAAGCAAACATTATACCCGCACCAAAGTATCTCCTAGATAAGCTAGCTGTATATTCAGTATAACATGAACATAATGTAAAGTAGGTACTCATATGCTCGGAAAGTATTTCAATACCATAAATGTATATAGAAGAGTATTCTAATAAAAGTACAAAGCTTACAAAAGAGAAGAGGAAAGCTGCTAAAGCCATACCTGAACTCTTCCGAAGGCTTCCGGACTCCTGACTCCTATTCTATTTCTATTCCACCAGCTAGATACTACTAAACTAAACTTGAGAGAAATGAGAGAGCTATTGCTTGAGGTGTGTGTTGAAGTGAAGAGAGTGAGCTCCTTATATAGAGATAGTTATGACGGTTGTGGAAGGGGAATTGTCCGAAGTACCCTGCAACCGCCATTAGGAGAAGATCTGCAGCGTCCCTGCGAAACCCCACATCCAACGGTGGAGAGATGGGTTCGGCAAAACCTGGGGCCGGCCCAACCAGCCCACAATTTGGCTGGTGGCCTCCTGAACTTCTCTTCTCCGCAGACTTGTGAATTTTGGCCCAATTCATCGTGTCAATTCTGAGTTCTTGGCCCATTCATACATAAGTCTGGTTCTCGACATCGTCCGATTGATTTATCGTCTAAGTTGATGTTGATTCTCCTCCACTTTATTGTCATTCTCTGCAAAAGGTTAGTATACCTAATACTAGTGGAATATTATAATTCTAACAAACATATGAATTGCAAGCATCACTAGTTCTCCTCTATTTTGGTAATATTGACGGTCGAAACTGATTGATAACGACCGTCAACACTTGTTCAAAGTCTCGCAGATGATGGTAGGGATTTTCTGGATCAAAGCCAGAAAAAGGATTTTCCCTAACCATACTGATTAGTTCGGGGCGAATTTCATAACCAGTTGTATAAATGGGCTCCGATGAAGGAAGTGGCTCATAGAATTCACTCGGAGGAGCAGACAGCTCAAAAAGAGGTAGCTGCCTGGTCGAGAAGAGTTTAACAGGAATACTTCTCTAGGGTAGCAGGGGTAGAGGTAGAATAAAAAGTAAAAGGATACGAGGATGAACTAGGTTAAAAAATGATCGGCAACCGTTCCCCGGCAACGGTGCCAGAAATGCTTGTTGGTATTTCTTACGGTCACAGATAAAATCCGCAAGCGCGCGGATATACCGATGTAGCACTTCCCCAACAAAGTGTTCCAAGGGTATCGAATCCAAGGGAAGGTGTGCGGTCAGATCTTCCTCCGGTTCATCCAAGGACACCAAGCAGATGATAGGCCAGGATAGAGAGGATTTACTAGTGAGAAACAGTGTCTAGGGAAAGCTTAACTCTAATCATAATGCAATACTTCGGGCACTGGCAACCCGCTGTTCCCAGATGTCGCTCTACCACGTACTCGGACAGGGAGGACTTAAGTGATCTTAAGGGTTGTCACCACCTCTACACCGACCTCGAATGTAGTGTGGGATATGCAGCAATTACTGGAAAACAATCACCTAAACACCACGTCTAAGCAATTAATGTCTACTTTAGTGTTTATAACTCACCAAAGCAATCACTATATTTTAGTTGATTATAGTGAACAATAATTCCGTATGCTATTTAGGAACTAACCAAGAGATAATTCTCACAAGATAATACTAAATTACTCAGGAAGAATATTATATTGAATTCAGAGTAATAAACAGAATAAAAGAAATAGGAGAAGATTACCAAGAACTCCGGAATTCTTCCGACTTCGTCTACTCTACTCTCTTCCTTTTCTAGTATACAATATAGTAAAATAAAGCCTCTTGTAATTCAGCTCAAGCTTGGAAGTGTGTGTGAGAGTGAAGGAGTGAAGCTCCTTTTTTTTTTGAGGGAAGGCACTGTAGGGGAAGCCCCCACAGTTAAATAGCTTTATTATAGAAAATAAATTACAAAAGATATAACCAATTCAAAAGGGACTGTCTCTCAGAAACATTTAATCTAAAAACTAAAAGGGAAAGATCACTCTTAAAGAGAGCTTTCCAAGAAGAAATTGAGGGTGCTAAATTCTGGAAAATCAGGGAGTTCCTCTGTTTCCAAATATTCCAGGCTGCATAAAGAATTTTCTCCACAAAGTGCGTAGACCTATAAGAATTCATTGCCTGATGCAGCATATCTGTGAAGGCAAGAGAAATATCCCAGACAATTCCAAACTGTGCCCAGCAATCAGCACTAAAAGGACATTGAAAAAATAGATGAAAGGTGGTTTCTCTTGCACAGGTTGAGCAAAGGACACAAGTTAGATCTGAATTATTGGGAGGGCAATGCCTTCTGTCAAGCATGTCATAAGTATTGAGTCGATCAATTAACAGGAGCCATCCAAAAACTTTAACCTTCATAGCGCACTTACTCTTCCAGATCCAAGCTAGATAACTAGGCGCATGTATATGCATGAAATTAATGTCATATATTTTCTTGGAAGAGAACAAACCATTTCCCCAAACATAAGACCAGACATCATTCTCATCAGATGATTGATCTAAAGGATCAGCTGCAGACATTGTATCATACTCATGGAAGGCTTGCTCAGACAGAGGGAGATTAAAACGCTGCGAAATACTCTTGGAAGAGGTTAAACTCACTGAATCCTTCAAAGAAACAGCATAAGAGTGAATCCTTGGGTACATTACTGACCTGACTTTATTATTCCAAAAATCATCCCAAAACAGACAAGTCTTTCCATCCCCAACCTTACAGGTGGACAATCCCCTAAAAATGTCTGCAAATTGTAGAACATCTTTCCACCAAAAAGACCCTCTAGGGCGATCAGCATGAGGAACTTTGTTAATATAATAAGTGGACCAGATCAAGCTAACCCAAGGTATTGAGAGCCTATTATAAAATTTGTGCAGATTTTTCATTAAAAGAGCATTATTATGCAGCCTCAGGTTAATGACTCCCAGACCTCCTCTACTTTTAGGTTGACAAACCCTTTCCCAAAGAACCAAAGATTTCCTGCTAGAATTAATATCAGTTCCTCTCCATAAACAATTTCTTCTAGCTCTATCAATGTTTTCAATTATTGACTTTGGAAGGGAAAGAGAGCACATATAGTAAGTTGGGAGGGAAGATAAAACTGAATTGACCATAGTTAATCTATCTCCATAAGACAGAAGAGCAGAAGTAGCAGACAATCTTCTCTCAACCCTATCAACTAAGGAGGCAAAATCAATTATCTTTGGCCTAGTTGTTCCCAAAGGCAGACCTAAATAGGTGAAAGGTAAAGTGCCCACTGAGCAACCAAACATCTTGGACAAATGCTACACCTTTTCTATGTCCACATTCAGAGGAATCATGCATGACTTACTGTAGTTAATCTTCAAACCGGTAGAATCTACATAAGTGTTGAGAATAGCCTTCAAACAGAAAAGCTCTTTTGAGGAAGCTGTCAAGAAAAGGAGAGTATCGTCTGCATACTGTACAACTGGAAAGTCATTATCAGGAGTTGGGATTGGAATAGTCAAAACACCCTGAGAATAAGCTTTGTTGACAACAGACTGTAGTAAATCAGCACCTAGCACAAATAAAAGAGGTGATAATGGATCCCCTTGCCTTACACCCCTTTTGCAATAAAAATTCCTTCCAGGAACCCCATTTAGAAGAACTGAAGAAGATGCTGAAGAAAAGATCAAATCAATCCAATTCAACCACTTTGAATCAAAACCTTTTTGTCTCATGATGTCCAAAATAGTAGAGTGCTCTATAGTATCAAAAGCTTTCTCAAAGTCCAACTTCAACAGCACTATCTCCCTTTTTGATTGTTGGCACTGGTGTAAGTACTCAAAAGACCAAGAGAGACAATCCTGTATTGTCCTGGCTTTGATGAAACCATATTGGTTTTGATGGATGAGTTCTGTAATTACAGACTGAAGCCTATCAGCAAGAACCTTTGTTAAAAGCTTGAGAGCCACACTTTGGAGAGAAATCGGTCTGTAGTCATTAACCCTCTCAGGTGTTGATTTCTTGGGAACAAGAGTAATGAAAGATCTATTTAAACTTTCCAAAGCCAAGTTACCTTCACAAAACTGAGCACAAAGGGTGTAAAAATCCTGCCTAATAATAGGCCAACAACTTTTAATAAAGCATCCATTAAAACCATCTGGACCGGGTGCTCTATCAGTAGGCATTCTTTTAACAACCTCATCAATTTCAGAGATGGAGAAGTTTTCAGACAAGTGGGCAAGACTATCATTGTGAGAAACCAAACTCTGCAGGTCAAAGTGCATAACAGGTAGCAAAGACACTCCCATTCTCTGCTGAAAAGTTTGAAAAATTATCTGCGCCTTTTCATTGTGCTGGGTTAAAACTCTTCCATCATCTGTCTGCAAGTGAGTTATTAAGTTCTTTCTGTACCTCTCAGTAGCCGCTGCATGAAAAAATTTAGTATTCTCACCACCAAAAGTTGCCCACCTTATAGTGCATCTTTTCTACCAGTACATTTGCTTATATCTCAGGTACTGCAAAACTTTCCTTTTAACAATGAATCTGAGATTCCATTCAGCCAAGGTCAAATCTCTTATCTCCTCAAGTTTATCAATAAAGGCTATGACTAGATTACAGTTTGCTATGAGTGAGGACAACTTGGACAAGCCTTTACTCCATTTTTTGAGACCTTTTCTAAGAGATTTAAATTTTGATGTTATATTCTTAGCAGCATCCAAACCAGTCCCATGATTAGACCAGATTGAAGAAATCAACTGAAAGAAACCCTCATGCTCTATCCAGAAATTCTCAAACCTAAAGAGATTAGACTTTGGGATTGAAGTTTCTATTTGGACCACACATGGGACATGATCAGAAATAGATCTAGCCAAAGGCTTTACCAAGGTGCTTGGATAGGAAGCAGTCCAAGAAACAGTCGTAAAGAACCAGTCAAGTTGCTCCAAGAGAGGTGAATTCTGCATATTACTCCACGTGTAAGACCTACCTTTCAAAGGCAACTCAAGGAGACCAAGATTACTGATTATATTATTGAAAATCATCATGTCATTCATATCCCCACCTGCCCTATTTCTGTTCTCAACAGATCTGTAAAAGTTAAAGTCACCCAAGAGGATCCAATTTTCATTGTCAGGAATTTGCAAATCAAACAACCACTGGGCAAAGAGGGATCTATCAGGATCAACACACGGGCCATAGACTGAAACAAGAGTCCAGGACTCAGCAGAGTGTTTTGAAAAGAACTTTACAATCACAGCAGACCGGGTGATACAAATAACATTAGCAGCAAAGATTGCCCCAACCCAACAGACCAAGATACCTCCAGAAGCTCCAACGGAAGGAGAGAAAGAGAAAGAATCAAAGCGTTTCGGAGCTAACTTCTTAACATAAGCAGTATCAAAACTTTCCTTCTTGGTTTCCTGTAAACAAAAAACTAATCAACTACTATCATCAACAGCTTGCCTGACAGCTCTGCATTTATCCGCTGAATTTACACCTCTCACATTCCAACACAGAATATTCCAATTTCTTGTAAGATTACTCATAGAAAGTAGATAAGGAACAAGGTAAATAGAACATAATTAAATTACATTCCAAAGCCAAGAGCTGACTGGTCCAAGCAAAAAATAAAGGGGGCAAACTAGAACAGACTACAGAGCAATAGTCTGGAGAGGAAACATAGGACACGAAGGAACAGAACTGAAGATAAACAAAGCCACTAGGGCTAAGGAACATAGAACAGGACAAAGTTCTAGATTTATTCCTAGGAAACCTAAACAGAACCAGACTTAGAAACTCAAGATTCATCATCAACAGACTTTGGAGCAGAAGCCAGGAGGCTTTCTTGTGTCACATCCTGAGGAGCAACACCACAAAGATCAGTGGCCATTTTCTGGAGGAGAGGAATAGGGCAAGAAGCAGGACCTTCCACTTCAGCTGTACCTTCCATGAAGTCAGATTCTTGCAGAGAACTTCCTAAGAAAAGAAGGCCCACCTCATGAGCGACCTGCTTCAGCTTTTTTACAGACTTACCCCTAGGTTTCCCAATTCCTTGATTAGGATCAAGCTCAACAAGAATATCATCCTTAAAACTCAATTTGCGTCCATCAGAAATAGCAAGGAGTCTTGTGCTCCTTCTTAATCCTGTAGCAACAACAGGAGTGGCAGATCCAACTGCTCTCTTCTTGTAAGCCCTTTTTGCTGGTTTAACTGGGGCGTCAGAATCAGTGAGGGCTAAAAAAACATTAGGAGGCGGCGCAACAGCAAGTGGAACAGGATCAAGAATTTCATTAGCCCCAGAAACAACAGGAACATCATTCCCTGAAGCCCAGTTAGAAGAACCAAGAACACTTCTAGAGTTTAAGGCAGACCAAAAGGATGCATCCTTGACAAAATTCTTATCAAACATAATCTGAGGAAACCTCTGGCATAAATTCTTTAAAACATTAGCATCAACAGAAACTTCCTGGACCATCAAGCTGTTGTCAGCCCCAATCTCACTTGCTTCACCACTGGAAATACTGATAATAGAACCAGAGTTACCTGAATTGACAGCTAAAATAGAACTAGCAGAGGAGGAATTAATTTGTAGCACATCAGTAGGCTGTGGAATCTCAGGCAGAAAATCAACATTGTCATTCACATTGTCCTGACCCTCATCCCAATTACCCAACCCTGATTCTCTTCCTGATCAAAATTCTGCACATTACCAAATTGCCAAGCTGGAGCATCCTCAAAATTAACATTAGGATCCACAGGACCTTCACCCATCGGGAGATCATCATCAGGAGGGAAAGCATCAGCAAACTCACCATTTAGGGTATAAACATAGATAGTCCATGACTGGCTGTTTGGAGCATTTGGTTGCTCCCAAACAACATACTGTGGCACAGAGCATTAGTGAAGCTCCTTTTATAGGGTAGTTATGATGGTTGTGAGAAGTGGAAATGTCCGAACTACCCCGCAACCGTCATTGGGAGAGCATCTGGAATGTCCACGCCAAACCCCAGGATCAACGGTGATCAGGGGGGTTCAACCGAACCAGGGGGTTCGGCCGAACCTGGGCTGGGCCCTCCTAGCCTGGCCCTCGGTCGGTGGACTCCCTGAATTCTCCTCTATCCAATTCTCGGAGTTTTGGGCTGATTCACTGATGTTTTGATGAAGTTCACAACACATCCTTGTATGGATACATATTTCTCCTCACTTTAGTCTAGATTTCCTCCCAACATCGGGGTTTATCACCTGCATACAAATATAAACCAACACTCATGGAATTTGTGAGATTAAGCACCTATCACTATGTTGGATGTTTTATTATCTGAACTTTATGCAGATGTTGGTGGTATAAAATTGGCATTTAACAGCTGCCAATAGTCTCCCTCTCAGAGAGTTTGTCACTTATAATGACTAGAGACTCCACATTGCCGTTCAGAAAGGCATAGCGTAGGCCTGAAGGTAAGGGCTTTAGCTCAATTGGGGCTTGTGACGGCTGATCCGTTTTTGGCAGATCAATCGTTTCTCCAGATTCATCCTCCCCTTATTTGAATTCTTCGATGGATTCATCGAAAATAGACTCTGGGAGCTCGAATGGAGAAATGGCCCTCACTTCCTCAATTGGCTCAGGAATAGGAAGAGGCTCCGTCAAAGAATTGGTTGATTGCAACATAGGGACGGAGGTGGCGATTGTAACGACCCGCCTCGCCCAGGCCGGGCCCCCTTACATCTGGTAGCTTTCATAGGTCATAGACTGCCCTCACAGATCAACACAAGTCTTGCTCTAGGCCAAGCATGCTTAACCTCAGAGTTCTTTAGAGATCGGCTTTCGGAAAAGAAGTTGCAACTTGTTGATATGAGTATTCTATTAATCCTATTAAGCCCTAGGCCGGGATGTCACACCCTAACCCCCTTAAGAGAGATTGACGCCCCCGTCGATCAACCCCAGGCCAGGAACGTCCTCTCTTGGCCACGTCCGTGTGTCCAATGCCAGCACATGTGCCATGCTATGTGACCACTCCGGGCCCACACCAGCCATGCGCCTAATGCCTGCGCAACTGCGACACACGCGCCCGTGAAACTGCGAGAGTCGGCTCTGGTACCACTTTGTTACAACCTGCCTCGCCCAGGCCAGGGCCCCTTACATCTGGTAGCTTTCATAGGTCATAGACTGCCCTCACAGATCAACACAAGTCTTTTCTGTGCACTTTGTCCTCACTCATGCGCACTCGGGAAGAATTTCTCGATCGTTCACTCATCCCTAAATTGCTCCATGCCAAGCACGCTTAACCTCAGAGTTCTTTAGAGATCGGCTTCCGGAAAAGAAGTTGCTACTTGTTGATATGAGTATTCTATTAACCCTATTAAGCCCTAGGCCGGGATGTCACAGCGATTCTTCCAGTTTTCAGGTTGAGGACACCGGTTTCAGGCACATCTAAGAGTTTTTCTATGGGATGGCCTATGAGTATGTCGAAATCAGAGATATCGAACACATGGAAATCTAGGATGACCTCAACGTTGTTGTGACATATGGGCACTCCAGAGATAATCCCTAAACCTTCGGTGTAGAGTTTGTGGAAATTCGGAAGGTTTTTATGGTTGGTTCCAATGGTCTGTCCCCTAAGCAATCAAATGCAAAGGTTGCGGACATAATATTGGCACCAACGGAGGGATTATAGAGAGCACGGACAAATTACCTCAAATGAGACACGTAACAGTTGAGGAGGGGCAATGGATATGAATTTCCCTCAACCATTCATTACTCATGATGGTGGTCAACTTCTTCACCGTCTCTTTAAGCATAGCATTATTGAGAGGATCATCAGAATTGACCTTGGTCGGTGGTCTCTTCTCGCAGGAAAATTCGAGGTGTTTCCATAATCTTCGAAAAGTTCCTCCTCAAATTGGAATGGAATTTCCGTAGGATGAATTTCTTCTTCCTTCGGCTCCTGCGACTGGGATGAGGATTCGGCAGTTGAGTCTTGTTCCGACTCCACGTGCAGAGGTTCCACATGGATAATCTCGACCTACGGGACGGCTTCGCTTCGGCCGAAAGAATCGTTCTCTAATATCAGATCTAAGAGTTCTCTTCCTTCGGCAGTTTTCTTGTGTGCGAATGATCCTCCGGCGGAAATATCGAGATTTGCAGCTATTGATGCGAAAAACACACACTGGCCTGGAAGATCTGCTTAACTCCTATGCAGGTTCAAAATCTTGTTCTTGGGTTCAAAGGCGTGCCAGTTGATTTGATCCTACAATCAACAAGAAGAAAAGACAAGAAAAACAAGGTTAAATCCATAAACGCTAGCCGATCGGCTAGGAGCCGATGACGTATCGTCAATCATTGAGCCGATGTTATTGTCATTACACCGGCAAAGAAGAATAAAGCAATGTAAAACTAAATCTTACTCGATCGGTTGTAGATATCAACGATATATAATCCTTCTCTCGATGTATATTTAAACTGAGTGATTGGGATAGATCGAACAGCATGTCGAGACAGTATAAATCACTTAAGTCCGAAGATACATTAAGATAATGATTATACAAATGTTTATAGCATAGCCGATCAGATAGATCTAGCATATATCGGCTAATACTCCGGTACCACTCTATATTAAGATATTAGAACAGACAAGATATATTAAACAGAAAGCCTAATATACTTTAACTCAATAAGATCTCAATATAAAGGGCAGATTTAGCATAAAAATCAAGCATATGAGACAAAAGTAGCTAAATCAGACAAGATCGGCTGAAACTCCGATACTATCTCTATCATCATAAAACAAGCTAGATATTACAGTTATAGATATTACTTAATAGATCAAACTCAACCGATGCAGCATTAAGCGTAAATATAAATGTAAGATATAGGCAAGATAATGAAAACCTCTAAGAGATGGTAGATATGCTATATAATCTAGATTGATAACAAAATCTAACTCTATCGGCTACTCTCTAGCAGTTGAAACCAGCCGATTCCAGGTTAGATGGCGCAACTAATAAAGATTATAGAGCATATATGACAACTCGACGATTTACATAAACAAGATTAGAGTGTCATAAAGATGGAAGCACTAATCACGAGAACGCAAGCCGCCATGACAAGTTTACCTCTTGTTGAAGATCGAAATAGATGCAGCTCAACCCGAAAGCAAGAACTCGTCGAAACAAACGAAAGTAAAAAGGGTGGCGATGCGCCAAAAGTGTTATTGAACTGTTGTTGTTAATTACATTGGTTCGGGTTATATTTATACCCGAGATACATGATAGGTCCTTGCCGGACACAACTCTTATCTCTAACAAACTCTAAGATACACATAAGTCTTTACGGCAAACCCTTGCCCAAACATATCTCTAGGAAACTATTTAAAATATCATAATTAATAGATACAATTGCTTATCTGAGAGCTTATCTCCATCGTGGCAACCCTTGTGTAGCACGTTGATCGATTCCAGAAATGGTTTTATAACCATCTCAATGAAATCCGTTGTATCGGCTGTCTTCTGTCCGATCCATTTCAGCCGATGTAGACTTCAGCCAATGCCTCTATAGCCGATGCACACTCTGTTCTTCAAATACAATTCTTTGCTGAATCCACTTCGATTCCAATGCCGAACCTAGTTCATAAATTTGGTTGTTAACACATGCCCCCCAAGTCCGCTATATTGGTAATGTTGCGGATTTGCTCGATTTTCCTTTCCGGGTATAGCTAGGGTTTCCATCTCCGATTCCGTTTTGGCCGTTACCACGCTTTCTTTTAAATAGTAACCACCGCTTTGCACTTTTCACGGCGCCACCTCCGTTTTAACCGCTCTAGCCAAAAACACTTTCCCCAATCTTCTCCTCGAGCTTTCCGGCGACCCCGAAGGCGATTCCCTGCGACGCCAGCCCCATCGCCAGTAATGTCGTCCTCCGCCGATCCTTCGAGCACACCAACCGCCGAATATGCTGAGGTAAGTGTCGTCGGCTAAATCTCCCTTTTTTCCGCATTGGATCGATTCTTTGTTTGCTCAATCTCTCCTTCTTCTCCTCTATAGCATCTTTCTCATCTATTTGCAATCCCAAGCATAGTCGATGAGCATCAGTTCTTTCTTGGCCCAATCGGCAACTTAGATCCTACTGAGTTCATCAATGCCGAAACCAATCAGATCCCCTTTAGATTTGCCAACCCCAACTTGGGTCTTTGGAAGAACACCTTCAAATCCTGGTCGTCGGCTAAAAAAGTTTGGCCATCTTGGTATATGAGGGTATCGGCTAGCAAACAAACTCATTGGGAAGAAATCGGCATATCCCAAGCTTTAGCTTTGACTGCAGTAGATATGGCTAAGGACGAACCCATGATGTCAGCTGCAACTTACTTCTGGTCCACTACCTTAAATGCTTTTCTTTTTAATCAATGACCGATGACTCCTTTTCTTTTGGATAACATCATCGGCTAATCAAGTTAGTCTGAACACAAAACCCACCTTTGAGTTCAAAACCCGGAGCATAGGTGGTTGGTCAGGGTTTGTTGCAAAGAGCATGGGCACCGGGCCAGTTACCCCAAGAGAACATACAACCTTCCTTCTGATGTGACTGGAGAAATTTTTGTTTTGTGGCCCAAACAGTGGTCCTACTGCCAATTGGCAACATATAGCTGAAAACATAGTGGAGAAGAAACAATTCCCCCTTGGAAAATATCTCCTAGGTTACCTGTATCAGACCCTGAGCACTGCATCGGCTAAGATAGCCTCCGGACTGCTAATCGACACAGGAGGTCCTTGGTGGCTCCTTCAGATCTGGCTTAACTTGCACACCATGAAGGTTGTCGATCGGCCACCATTATCAGAAGCAGAGTTCCCAAGATTTGAGCCGATTATTAATGAGGATGGAGACGAAGTTACTAAATGCCGATGCATGTCCTTTGGAGAAGCAGCATCCACCAATGCCGGATCCAAGCTATCGGCTGAACTTTTCAGGGGTTGGATCACCAACTTCTATGATGGCTTCCCAAGGAATACTAGGATCTAGTTTGCATATGAAGGGTTTGCTAGTTTTGAGCTTCCAACCGATTTCCGATTTGATGATATCAACTCTGAAAAGTTCGACAAATCCAGAGATGTGTTTTCAGCAGCCATCACCCCTTGCATACTCCCTGTCGGCATTCACTAAGGAAAAAACATTCAAATCTCCTATGAATTCTATCATCCAACAAGTGCTGCAAGACATCTAGGGATGGGCCAACTGCTGATCAGTTTGTTTTTTGCTGACAAGATCCAACGTAGGGGAGAGATTACATCGGCACTTATGATGGATCAGCTGCTGAATATACCAAGACCACCTCTAGGCAGCATTGAGAACATTAAGCTGAGAATATTGAGAAGTGCAGTATTTGACCGATGGTGGATAGAGTGTAAGAAGCATCTATTCCATCAATCGGCTTCAATGTACCTGACAGACTTATTCCCTGAAGCTGTCCCTCAAGTAAGTATCCCTTATTCTCTCCAATTTTGTCAATTGTAAGCCAATGCATCAATCTTGACTTATTCAATTTTTCCCTTTTTTGCAGACAACAGAATCATCCCCTCCTCATCATAGTGAGAGCGGCTTGGAGATCCAATATGCTCCAGGAATCCTTCCTAACGGTGGTGGCTTAGCTCCCCCGGTCATCGGCTACCATGCCCCCAAGACTTCAACACTGCTACATGGCCTACCGCGTGTGCCAGTTGTTCCTGATGCTAGCAAGAAGAAAAGGACAAAATCGGCTGCTGCTCCATCGGCTACAAGAAAGAAATCCAAAAAGCAAAAGATCGATGCTGCCGATGATCTACCATCTATAGATCCAGACGTAGAGCAATTCCTGGAAGGTGAAGAATTGGAAGAAGCTGTGGATGAAGCAGCTGAAAATATCAGTGTTGACGGTCATTATCGATCAGTTTCGACCGTCAATATTACCAAAATAGAGGAGAACTAGTGATGCTTGCAATGCATATATCTGTTAGAATAATAATATTCCACTAGTATTAGGTATACCAACCTTTTGCAAAGAATGACAATAAGGTGGAGGAGAATCGACATCAACACAGACGATAAATCAATCGGACGATGTCGAGAAGCAGACTTATGCATGAATGGGCCAAGAACTCAGAAATGACACGACACACTGGGCCAAAATTCACAAGTCTACGGAGAGGAACACCAGAGGAGGCTTGGGCCAGCCCAGGGTTCGGCCGAATCAGGGGGTTCGGTCGAACCAATGCTAGCGCTGATAGATGTAGGGTTTTGAGGGAACGGTGGAGATTCACTCCGTATGGCGGTTGGAGGGTATTACCGACCTTTCCAACCGCCATAACCATCATTACCTGCCTATTTAAGGAGTTCACTCTCTTCACTTCAACACACATCTCAAGCAAGAGCTCTCTCGTTTCTCTCAAGTTTAGTTTAGTAGTATCTATCTGGTGGAATAGGAATAGAGTAGAAATCAGGAGTCCGGAAGCCTTCGGAAGAGTTCGGGTATGGCTCTAGTAGCTTTCCTTTCCTCTTTTGTAAGCTTTGTACTTTTATTAGAATACTCTTCTATATACATTTATGGTATTAAAATACTTAGGATTATATACCAGCGCGGAGGAATACCCGTACTGAGCTGTCACCATTAGCGGCCCACCTCTCATCCACAATACATAACCCCAAATAATGATATCCCGTAATCTAGACACCACGTCTGAACTACCAGATACTACTCTAATATCATCGTCATGACATAGAGTAAATGCATAAGCAAACATTATACCCGCACCAAAGCATCTCCCAGATAAGCTAGCCGTATATTCAGTATAACATGAACATAATGTAAAGTAGGCATTCATATACTCGGAAAGTATTTCAATACCATAAATGCATTTAGAAGAGTATTCTAATAAAAGTACAAAGCTTACAAAAGAGAAGAGAAAAGCTACTAGAGCCATACCAGAACTCTTCCGAAGACTTCCGGACTCCTGATTCCTATTCTATTTCTATTCCACCAGCTAGATACTACTAAACTAAACTTGAGAGAAATGAGAGAGCTAATACTTGAGGTGTGTGAGTGAAGTGAGAAGAGGAGCTCCTTTTATAGGCAGGTATTGACGGTTGTGACGGTTGGAATGGTCGGTAATACCCTCTAACCGCCATTAGGGATCAATCCCAGCCGTCCATCCAAACCCTGCATCCATCAGCGCCACGGGAGGTTCGGCCGAACCATGGGCTGACCCAACCCAGCCCATCTTTGGCTTGCGGCCTCCTTTGTTGTCCTCCTTCGTAGACTTTTGAATTTTGGCACAATGTGTAGTGTTATTTCTGAGTTCTTGGCCCAATCATACATAAGTCTGGTTCTCGACACCGTTCGATTGATTTATCTTCTGAGTTGATGTTGATTCTCCTCCACTTTATTGTCATTCTCTGCAAAAGGTTAGTATACCTAATACTAGTGGAATATTATTATTCTAACAGATTTATGCATTGCAAGCATCACTAGTTCTCCCCTATTTTGGTAATATTGATGGTCGCAACTGATCGATAACGATCGTCAACACGCTTGCGGATGAACTCTGTAACCATAATATATCAGAGGTATTTCTGCGCCATTGCTGGGAATTATATTTCTAGTAATGACGTTAAGAAATACCAACAAGCATTTCTGGCGCCGTTGCCAGGGAAGATTCATAATAGAGATTACCTGAACTAATACTTTATATTTACCTCTGTATAATCATTTTCCTTTGCAGGCTAACCTTGGTTGTTTTCACTTTTGTTGTGAAAACAGGGTAGTGCATGACTGGTTTCAACTTGCCGGAAAACTTCAAAGAAAATCCAGAAGCTTTCTTCCGGAGCGTCAGGCCGCGAGTCGATGCTCCACAGAAAACTCTACCGACAAAGAAACCAGCCGTACCAGCGCCACCGACCTTTAAGACTATGGCTAACAAGACTCTCCGCAAGTTCGCTGCTCCCTCTGCTGACAATGTGGCCATTGGCCCGCAGGTCAACATAGGGGACGTGTATTTCGACTTGAAGTCCAGCCTCAACACGATGGCGCAGGCTAGCCCATTCTGTGGAAAGCCTAATGCGGATGCCAATGCTCATCTGCAACAGTTCCTGGAGATCTGTAGCACATACACCATCAAGGGCATCAGTCCCGACGCCGTCAGGCTAAGGCTGTTTCCATTCTCCCTTCTTGGGAGAGCGAAGCAGTGGTTCTATGCCAACCGTGCTGCTGTCAACACCTGGGACAAATGCTCTACGACATTCCTCTCAAAATTCTTTCCGATAGGCAAAACCAATGCCCTTCGTGGAAGGATTTCAAGTTTCCAGCAGACAAGGGATGAGTCTATTCCTGAAGCATGGGAACGACTGCAGGAGTACATGGCCGCCTGTCCTTATCATGGGATGGAGGACTAGCTAATCCTGCAGAACTTCTACAATGGACTCACCCCGATGTCCCGCGATCACCTGGACTGTAATGCTCTAGAAAAAATAGAATACCATAGAGGATATATTGGAAGTTCGTAAGGTTCTGGTGTTTGAAATTAGAAGAAAAACAATAGTTATTCGCTAGCTGGGCTAGCTTTCAGCCAGCACAAGGCCTAGCTGCCCCCTCCACACCCCAAAACCCTAGGAGGTCCCCCCCACCTCCCCCTAGCCGTCATTTGGTACCCTGGGGCGCCCACCTCCCCCTCTGGTCGACCTCCCCCATGCCTGCCCTGCTGCAGACCTGGGAAGAAGGGAAGGAGAAGAAAGGGAAAGAAGGAAGCAGAGGAAATCGAGGTGAAGATGGAAATGTGGGGTTTGATTACCCGCTGCCCATGGAGGCCTAGGTATCAATGCATGATCTTTTCCCCCTGTTTTGGTTTTCTATCAGGGTTTAGATCAAGTGTTGGAAGCGAGTATGTTTGGGGATCCACCGATTTATTCCTCAACCGGGTTTTTTTGCTGATCTGCCACCCTGCGCAGTTCTGACTTGGCTGCCTTTTTGGCCAAAATAATGGGATTTCCTGCGAAAAGTCTCTATACAAAAGTTTTAGATAACGTGTAGATCTATCTTCGGACCAAATGGCATGAGTTTATTTCAAGTGGTTTAGGAGGTATCGATTTCTGAAGTTGGCTGTCTGAATATCAATGCATTTTTCTGTAGTCGAGGTTCATAGGGTTTTTAGAGGATCTTAATGATAGAATCAGAGAATCTTGTATTTACAAAAGTTGTAGCATATGTTGTGATCTACCTCCTATATAAAAATTGTTAGATGTTATGTTGTTGCTTGTTGTCAGTGCTCTTTTGAATGGTTATTGCACAGTTTTCTGGGCAGATGCAGTTCTCTGTTTTGTGCCGTGTTTTAGGCCAGATAAATGGAAGAATTCAATTTTTTTATCTAAATGAAAGTTGTAACTCTTGTTCTGTAGATGTAAAGAATGGTATATTTTGCCGTGTTATGTGATGTAGAATTGGAGATATCAATTGTTAATCTATGCTGCTTTTATAGGAAGATTATTGGTAATTTGCTTTATGTTGTTTGGGGTGGGTTCCCAGCGTAGAAAGTGAATGTGTGATTCTTGAATGATTATATGTGTTGTTTGAGGCTGAGTCAATGTTTCTTCAGGTGATGCCACTTCGGAATGCAACTAGAGTTCATCTCGCCATCGGTGAAGGCAAGTAAACGTAGCGGTGGTTTGCTACAGCTTTGACTTGTTATTTGATTCTACCTCCACGTTGAAATTATATATCATCAACCAAGATTATTATATGTTACACATAGGATTTACCTATTGATGTGACCATGGCTACCACGGATGCAACCATTGCTCACATCATGGATGAACAAGAAGATATCGAGATCAAGTACTCCAAGTGCTGGAATCCGATTCGGCCACCTACTACACTGCTGACTTCAAACGGCCACCGAATCTGCATACGACCTCCGTTTTTGGCCCGTGAGTACTTGATGGAAAGCTCTCGGAGCCCTCTTTCTAACGGATCCAGCCTCTTCTCTGAATTCTATCTCGTGTGGCCAGAATCACAGGAACAAGGTGTTGCATCACCTATAATGGGCCTATGGGCTTGTAACTTCATTTGGGACCCCGGCCCAGGTGGGGCCCATGTGGGGTGCGCCCCAAGCTGGTGGAGCACGACCCTAGGCACCCCTAGGTCGTCCTCCCACCCCTATATATAGCTAGTTACCCCTTCAGGGTTTCTCGGGTTTTGTTAGATTAAAGTTTAGCCATTGCTACTTGCTTGCAGCGCGCGTGTCGGCTAGACCGTCCGTCTGCTTGTTCTTCGGAACCCCAACTTATCATTTGTATTAAATTCCTATTTGCAATATCAGATTGCTTTTATCTTGTTCTTGCTTGTTTCTTCGATTTGCATGCAGGAATAGGGTTGATCTGCACCGGCAAGATCAGCAACCCACGGAGAGGTGTATCGATCGCTAAGGCGCAACACAACGTCTCGTACGGTTGTAGTCGGATCGTCAACGTTTCTCCCAAATCGTAGTTATCACAACTCACCGAAAGATCGGGCCAACAACAGCCTTGAGTGTTGAGAGGAACTCAGGGTTCGTCAGGTGGTATCAGAGCTTTCGTTGCTCGGTGAGTTTTTATCTTCCTATAACCAGAAAATAGCCATACAAAAAAATTCGTATCATTTACCTAGCCATATTGTGCCATTGCATTGTTCTTTTCAGTTTTTGCTTTGTTGAATTTTGTGTTGCATCGTCACGTCGTGTTGCTGGTCTTAGCGTCTAGTTCGTTTAGAGTTTCGAGTTCTGGTCACGTTTTGTACCACAGTCGTCGCTGCCACCGTGTCTCTGTTGTTGTCGGGACCTACGAAAACGGAATCGGCTCGCTGCCACGGTTCTATTTTTGTAGTTTTCAGAAGTTTCTGTCGGTTAGTTTTGGAGTTCTTGAGTTGCATCTAGAGTTTACCGATCCTTGTGTGTGTTTGTTTTGGCCGTGCCTGTGTCGTGCACGAGAGGAGGAAGGTGAATTACCATATCTGATTTTGGAAGTAGTCAAGTTTGTTTTGGAAAGATATAGTAGATTGGATTGGTTAAAAATCAGTTTCCTTTTTATCCCATACACCAAATTCGGCTGCCATCCACTCCACCTCCTGGCCGAGTCCCACTCGCCCCTTTGGCCGAGTCCGACTCCCTCCCTCTCTTCCACCGTTCCGAGTTGTGTCAAACACCTTGGCGAATTTTTGTTTGGTGTCGGTTTCGAGATCTGTTTGGAAAAACGGAACCGGCATAAATTCAGCATTCCATTTTTTGTATAATTTTAATTTTGGGTTTAGACTTTTACATTTGAGTCCCTATAAATTTTATATTTATGTTTGAGTCCCTGTAATCTTACATTAAGGTCCTTGAGTCAGTTTTTGTTAAAAAAAATCAAGAAAAAAAGTGAAAAAAAAGGCAGAAAGGTGCAAAAAAAAAGAAAAAAAAAGCCGCACCAAAAAAAACAGAAAAGAAAAAAAAAGAAAAGAAGAAAGAAGAAAGAAAGAAAAGAGAAAATACTGTTATGTTTGAGCTGAACTTCATATATCAGAGTTGTGCATGAGTTGTTCCTAGTGCTATCTTGTGGTATTGTTTGTGTCTAGGCTCGCGTCTCTAGTACGTTCTAGCCTAGGACCAGCACGGTACTTGACTTTGAACAATTATTCAACTTTGCATTATCTGATTTGAGCATTTGCTATTCCTTTGCTACATATTTAAGCCTACCCAGAGCTCCACATATTTGATTACAGTTGTACCGCAAGTGTTTGCCAAGGCATCGATACATCCAACCTTCATTGGGGTGCTTGGTTGAGTCGGTGTATGTCACCATTCCACTTGCATTGGTAAGATCTTGTAAGAGCTTGGTTAAAAGCTTGAGTGTGTGCGATTTTTGAGCTGCCACTACCTAGTAGTTAATAGGAACGCGCATATTTTTGTGTATGTTTCTTGTTTTCTACTAACAATGGCAGGGATACGCAAGATAATTGGGGATAGCTGCGCTCAACATCGACATCTTCGTCGAGACATGAGGAGGGATCAACATGACCATTATGAGGTAAGTGATGATGTTCTAGGTAAGATCAAATCTGCACTGCCTTATTTCGAGGGAGACTATGATCCTCGTGCTTACATTAATTGGGAGCTAGCGGTTGATAGTGAATTTCAAAAGCATGTCTTGTCGGAGAAACAAAAGGTTATGTGTGCCTCTAGTGTTTTAATTAAACATGCTTCTAATGATTGGAAACATCTTTGTAGGCATAACAAAATACCACAATCTTGGAAAGACCTGAAACGATATTTCAGAGATGTTTATGTTCCCATGTATTATGCTGACATTTTGTTCAACAAACTGCAATGTTTAAAACAAGATACCAGAACTGTTACTTCATACTATCATGATATGCAAGCTTGTTTATTACGTTGTGGTTTAGATGAATGCGAAGAAGCTAAAGAATTGAGGTTTTTATGTGGGCTTAACAAAGAAATTCAGGACATGCTTGATTGTCAAAGATATACATCTCTTTCTCATTTGTTACAACTTGCTTGCAATGCTGAAAGTAAAATAGAGGAGGACATGAAGAAGCAACATGCTATGTTTTTGTCTTCTATTACTAACCATTTGCAGGAAGTGCATAATCATGAAAAGGAGGAGAGAGACATGAAAGAGCCGCCAGTCCCATTGATCACACTCAAAGTCGAGGCACCTCCATTATCTGAAGAGGGCATCAAAGGTAAACTTAATGGTGCTGAAATTAATAAAGGTGAGTGTGTTGTTAATGAATTGAATTTGTCCACTTTTCATGCTATAGCAGAGCAACCATTAGTGGAACCAACTGCTGAGATTCCTTTGTCACAAATTGATTTGTTTGCTGTTCCTTGTGATAAAGAAGAGTTATGCGATAATGCTTCACTTATATCCATGCCACAACTTGTGAATGAACATGCTATTCCTACTGTTAATTCATACTGCACTGATTTTAAGCATGTTGTTCACATTGCTAATGAAGTAGAGGAGGTTATATTTCACATCTTTGGTGAATATAATGATCTTGGAATATATTTTGTGCATAGAGTTTACATCTGCTCGGATTTAGAACCTCCTGTACATGTGGATAAAATATGCAAGCTAGAGAAAAATGTTATTGCTAACCAAATTGTCTCGAGTTTGCCTTGTTTTGATTGGAAGAAACAGGTTGTTGTAAATGGACTACGCAAAGAGCACCATATGGAAAAACCGAGGACGGTTTTCCGTGAAGAAGGGGAGGATGATGTGACCATGGCTACCACGGATGCAACCATTGCTCACATCATGGATGAACAAGAAGATATCGAGATCAAGTACTCCAAGTGCTGGAATCCGATTCGGCCACCTACTATACTGCTGACTTCAAACGGCCACCGAATCTGCATACGACCTCCGTTTTCGGCCCGTGAGTACTTGATGGAAAGCTCTCGGAGCCATCTTTCTAACGGATCCAGCCTCTTCTCTGAATTCTATCTCGTGTGGCCAGAATCACAGGAACAAGGTGTTGCATCACCTATAATGGGCCTATGGGCTTGTAACTTCATTTGGGACCCCGGCCCAGGTGGGGCCCATGTAGGGTGCGCCCCAAGCTGGTGGAGCACGACCCTAGGCACCCCTAGGTCGTCCTCCCACCCCTATATATAGCTAGTTACCCCTTCAGGGTTTCTCGGGTTTTGTTAGATTAAAGTTTAGCCATTGCTACTTGCTTGCAGCGCGCGTGTCGGCTAGACCGTCCGTCTGCTTGTTCTTCGGAACCCCAACTTATCATTTGTATTAAATTCCTATTTGCAATATCAGATTGCTTTTATCTTGTTCTTGCTTGTTTCTTCGATTTGCATGCAGGAATAGGGTTGATCTGCACCGGCAAGATCAGCAACCCACGGAGAGGTGTATCGATCGCTAAGGCGCAACACAACGTCTCGTACGGTTGTAGTCGGATCGTCAACGTTTCTCCCAAATCGTAGTTATCACAACTCACCGAAAGATCGGGCCAACAACAGCCTTGAGTGTTGAGAGGAACTCAGGGTTCGTCACCTATCTGAATCATACTTATTGATTTTACAATGTTTATGGTTATACTTTATGCTCTTGGTTATAATAACCTTATATTCATCTCCATTGAAGGAATGTGGTTCCGATGTTATATTCTGGAATTCATACTGCATTTGCAACACACATGCATTGCATTTGAAGTTATGTCGTGAACCTATGGTTGCGACCGTACCGGTACAACATCGTATATTGTCGTAATACGATGCTGCTTCACACTTTGTTGGGTGTGAAGGCAGGAGTACATATCATTGCATTGCATGTGCACATATTGCAGGATGTTATGAAAATTATTGATCGAAGATGTCTTTGAGAAGTGTTTTCTTCTGTGGGATTTGTGAGTATATGGATTTGATTGATGACGTCATGATGTTTTATTCCTTGGATATTGAACTTGTCTTTATGTGAATCATAACTTGGTACTTAATTAGCTATATAATAAACCTGTGGCTTAAATAGCTTGTTAAAGCCGTTTGCTTGCTGAGATTTATTCTCACCCCCTTATAGTCTTTTCAGGTACTTGCTGTGACATGTTTGCATGAAGGGATGGGATTAGCTACATTGTCACACGACATGATCTCACTTAGTCAAGATTGTTATAATATGTTGATAAGATTACTTAGTTATTGATTAGCTCCTTTTTCTAGCCTATCCCTATATGTCAGTCAATTGTTGTATCATCACCTTAATCTATATGTTGATGCTTCCGCGATGTCTTCTTGTCTAAGGTAGTTGTTGCTGAAATTTGCTTGTTTTGGCAGTTATGTGTGGTTGTTTAGTGGCAACCCAGGCTTATGTGGTTTTCTGGGGTGTTACATGGACGCGGCAGCTGGAGGAGCGTTCTTCTCTAAAACGGTTCAAGGAGCCGTTGATCTAATAGAGAAGATGGTCTCCAATATGGGTTGGAGCGAGGAACGACTCCAGACCCGTCAGCGAGGCATGCACACCATCGAATAGACGGAATTACTTGCTACCAAGCTAGACCTCCTCATGAAACGCTTGGACGACCATGAGAAACGGCCACAAGGCACCATCAAGGCCTTGGACTCTCACGTTACGTGTGAGGTCTGCGGTGGCACGGGTCATTCTGGGAATGACTGCCCGGAAATCCGTGAGGAGGCGATGTACATGGGCAACAACAATGGGTACCGTCCACAAGGAGGTCAAGGGTGGAACCAACCACGCCCATATTATCAGGGAGGTAATAACAACGGTATCTTTTCTAACCATCCCTCCTTGAAGCATCTAGTTTTTGCGCAAGATAAAACCATTGATGCGCTAAGCAAAAAGCTTGCGGCCAATGATAAGATCCTAGAGAACATTAACGTCAAGTTAGATGGCTTTGCTTCTGCTTTTCAAAACCAGCTGAGCTTTAATAAAATGATAGAAATCCAGCTAGCTCAGTTGTCATCCTTATTCCCTGCAAATGAAACGGGGAGGATTCCGGGACAACCCGACTCCTCCATTGAAAATGTTAAGGCGATCACGACGAGGGGAGGTAAGTCCACTCGTGATCCTCCATATCCTAACCCTGCAGGAACTAACGGGATTGCCAAAGAAGCGCCATCTAGTGATTCGGCTGACAAAGAGATTCAGCCAGAAAAGACAGTGTCGCAGGAGTACTGCGACACACGGTTGCTGCCGTTTCCTCGACGGAGTAGGAAACCGTCAGTGGACGAGTAATTCGCTCGTTTTGTTGAAGTAATCCAGAAGATCCACATCAACATACCGTTGTTGGACGCTATGCAAATGCCAACATACGCCCGTTATCTCAAGGACATACTCAACAACAAGAGACCGCTCCCAACAACAGAGGTGGTCAACCTGACAGAGCAATGCAGCAACGTGATACTCCACAAGCTCCCAGAGAAGAAGAAAGATCCGGGGTGTCCTACGATCACTTGCTCGATCGGGGCACAACAGTTCGACCAGGCCTTGTAAGACCTTGGAGCCAGTGCCAGCGTCATGCCAAAAGACATCTTCGACAAGCTCAACTTCACGGTGTTGGCACCAACACCGATGCGCCTTCAGTTGGCTGACTCGTCAGTACGTTACCCGTCAGGGATAGCGGAAGACGTGCCAGTAAAGATATAAGATTTCTTCTTCCCGGTTGACTTCGTGGTGTTGGACATGAACACGGGAAAAGAGACGCTGCTCATCCTGGGGCGTCCGTTCCTAAGAGCCGCGGGAGCCAACATTGACGAGGGAACGGGGAGTATCCGTTTCCATATAAACGGGAAGGAGGAGAAGTTTGAGTTTCAACTGAGGACGGAATCATGCTCCATGGTCAGGATAAAGTACGGGCGGAATTCGCAGAATATTCAAGTGGTCGAAGTGGAGCTACCCAAGACGGACAGCCTGGTGAAATTTATGCAGAATTTTCTAGAGAAGGAAACAGCTATGACCAAGATCCGTTATTGGAGGATGCCGGTAAAACCAACCATACCGGCCAAAAAGCTAGAGCAGTCGGCTTAGAGGAAGCCTTGTTCCGCACCAAAACGAAAGAAGGTGTGGAGGGAAAAGCCAAAGACGCCCGCTCCATCACTTCCAGAGACAGGTGGAAAATCCGCGAACTAAATTGGAAGGAGGTACAGTCTTGCTCGTCGGACTTTAAATGACGCCACCTTCGCCAACAGGTAAATTGCTATGTATCTGCATTTTTGCTTTCAATAATTTGAATTTTTGCATCATCACATGTTTGAATTTCAAAATTGCATTTAGCATTTTTGAATTTTGAGGAAATTCTTCAAATGAATTATTTAGAGCAAACCAAAATAAAATTTTCAACGAAAATTCACTGTGCCACGACCACACTGACCGTTGGAATCCAACGGCCGAAAGTGGGGCCGGTTGGGCCCACCAGGGGTTCGACCGAACCCATTGGTTCGGCCGAACCGGTCAGGCAACGGTAACCTGCCACTTTTGGCAGGGTAACGGCTAGTGGAACCCACATGTCATTTTTTACCGTTGTGGGTACCCTATAAAAGCTAGCCGGCCGAGAGAGGGAATTCCACCCCATTTCAACACATTTTCATTCCCTCTCCAAAGTTTGCTCTACAATTCATTCAAGCTTTGATAGTTTCCCTCAAATTGAAATATTTTGTTGCATATAGACAAGTTGCTTTGGTGAAACTAACCGGCGGGTGAAATTCCTGTCATTCCTAACCCCCACCGAGTTAGTCCGTTCTTGCTCAGTTGCTCCATTGTGCAGAATGAGGAGGAGATTGTCTCGTCTGTTCAAGGGGTCCGGCTCTTCATCAAGTCATCATGACGAGTCTAGCACTCATTCATCAGCGGATGTCTCGATGGAAGACGCCGAAGCTCCGCGACGACTCCTGAACGACACCGACCTCGACCTTGTCAGTGATCGGGAGAGACAAGCCTACTACATGCTGAGCGACCAGGAGTATGCTCACACGCGCGAATACTCACCGGAGCTGCTGAAAAAGATAGGTATGGATGTTGAATTTCGTTCTATTTGGAAAGCTATTGGGTGGCAGAGATTTGCTGTGGTAGGATGAGCCTAGTTCTTGTTTGCTTACTTTCAATTTCTGTGCACTTTGAAAGAAATAGAATATGGGATTTCTTTTCGCTTTTTCCATAAGGAGCACACACTTACATGGAAAGGCTTAAGTACACTTCTTGGTGGCTTGGTTTACACGATTCCTGTAAAATCGATCTCCAGAAAGAAATTTCTGGGTTCGAGAAAAATAGGTTTTGGGAAGACATTTCTGGTGCTCCAATTTGCAAGAAACCTAGAACGAATGATATCCATAATCCTACACTTAGGCTCATGCACAAATGGATTGCTATGACTTTGTTTCCTAGAGGTGATCTTAGACCCAATAGGGGGGATGAATTGATTATCATGTTTGCCATGGTTAGAAAGATCAAAATTGCTCCTGTGAAATGTATGATAAGGCAATGGTTAGAAAGTATAAAGTTCTCTGCTCCAGTTGAGTGCACTTCTCTGATTACTCGGATAGCAAAAGGGCTAGGGGTTGTTAGTGACCAAATTGCTTTTATCTCAGCCGCTCGTCCGTGTATTGATGAAAACTATCTAGTGCAAGGGCACATTCTGAAACATGGAGTAGATGGATCTTTGATTTACTTTTTCCCCGGTTGTACAAATGAAATCCCGTTGCCAAATACGGGGTATCATTTGTACAACTGCCATGAACTAACCATTCCCCTGCAGACCATGAAGAATCTCGTGCACGTGGAGCATACAGGGAGACACACAACATGAGCTGCACTTGCTGATCTAAGTCTAAGTTGTTGTAAGATATGAGATAATAAATAATAGTTGCTATGATCCTGATACTAGTTTGAATTGAATTCCGGATGTTTTGTTTTTCAAAATGATAAATTGGGAATTACTCATTTGATATAAATTCATACCAGAGCCAAAAATGTGCTCTCATGATTAAACCATATACATTTTTGTTGCTTGCCATTTCATTGAACTTTGTCAAACTCTTGTGACTTTTGTAGATACTTCTCATGCTCTATGATCAAGATCATACACCTACATATATACACATGCTAAACTCCAACACTAGGAGCTAAGCAATATTCCATTACATTCCCATTTTACCACTAAAATAAAGTCTCCATGCTTTCATATGTTTCTTCTCCTAAAGAGAAAAGTCCTTTTGAAAAAAAAAAGAGGACGGAAAGGCATGGTTATATAGAATCAGAATTAAACAGTATTGAACAGTATTGAACAGTAATTTAAATAGTAAACTGAATAGTGTTTTTAAATAGTAATCAGCCGAATAAACAGTAAACTGAATAGTATTCAGCCGAATAAATAGTGTTTTTGAACAGTGTATATTGTCCGAAGTATAAGTGTGTATAAGTGTGGTATCAGAGCCAGTCATCATAGAGAAATCAAATTCAGAAGCTAATATTGGAAAGATAATTACTACCAAAGATAATCTGAATATAAGGTGTAGATTAAATCACATTGAAGACCATAGTTGGCACTCTAACAATAGTCAATTAAATTTAATTGTTGATCTGATATATAATTTTTATATAAATTGGGATAAAAAGCAGGAAGATTTAGAGCGAAGGATTGAAGATTTGTTTAAAGAACGAAAGCAATCTGAAGAACAATATTTGCTTGTCAGTAATAAATTAAATTCAGTGCTAAAAGAGCTAGAGGATTATAAGATAAGGCAGAATAAGATATTACAAAACAGTTACTATATCAAAGAATTATTAGAAATAATAAATTCTAGTAAAGGAAAAGAGATAGTTTTGGCTTCAACAGGCATAATTACCTCGTCTCAAGCTATTAATTCAGAAAAATGGACCTATCTAGGAGTTTGTTTAGAAGAATAGCAAGCAGAGACGATAAATCTTTAAGTTGTATTGATAAACAAAAAGGTAAAAAAGAAGACATAGATGAGCTTGAAGATATTGCAGAAGTAGACAAACAGCTCGAAAGATATCAAAGAGATACTCTGAGGGCAATAAGACCTCAACAAATATATTGCATGGGATTTTTTAAGAATAAAAATGGGTTATACAGAATATCTAGAGAAGTAGAGTTAAGCGTTTTAACAAAGCCAGTTGAGTTAAAAATTGTAGCCAAGGAATTTGAAAATGGATTAAAGTATTCAGGGTATAAATATATTCACCAAGGTATGTATATAATAGGAATCAAAGGTATGACAAGAAAGAAATTAGAAGCTAAAGTTTTAATAACTCTGTTAGATAAAAGGTGGGACACAATAGATAAAGCAGCATTAGGATTTTTAGAAGGTGATATGAATGAGAATATGTTGATAACATATATAGCCCCAGATCTAATGATGCCTATAAAAGAATTTATAGATAAAATGAGTTTTGGTTTTCAAACAAAGGGATACGAAGAATTTAAAGGAACAAATTTGCTAGTAAGCATAGAATTTATAGGAAGATTAACTAATAGAAGTGCCTCCAAATACAAAATAAATGTAAATGACGTGATTGAAAATATGCACTCTAAGGGAATAACTTTTATGAGCCCTTTAAAAATAAGTTCTGAAGAAAGGGCAGGAGAAGAATGGAAAATTAGTGATTTAATTGAAAGCAAAACTTTGAGTCAGCCTGAAAATTATATAAGTTATCAAAATAGTAAAGGAAATACCAGCATTAGATTTATAAATTACAAACCCAGAACCACAGATGACTTAGAAACAGAAGCATCTGATAGAAATATAAGAGATAATAGAAGACATAGTGTTTCAGAGTTTATGGAAAAATTAGATCAAGAAAGTGAGATAAAATATTACGAAAATAAATTAAAGGAAATAAATGAAGAATATAATAACTCTATGAAGTGTGAGTGGCCTAAAATAAGAAATAAAGAACTTTATTTCTATAGAGAATTAGCTAGAGTAAAGAAAGTAAAGAAGAACGAAGATATGGCAGTAGAAATTTTTAAAAACCAAGAAACCAAGATAGAACAGATAAAGAGGAAAGAGCAAGATAAGCATGGCAAAGAAGAGCAAAATCTTGGTAAAATTTTAAGTGAAGAAGAGCAATGGGCAGAGAATGAAAGATTATTTCTTGAAAGTTATGAAGAAGAAATTAATCTAATAAATGAGATGGAGAACATAGAAAATGAAATAGACAATGCAGAACAATATAATGATTTTATAAACACATTAGATGAAGTAGGGTTACATAATCTTGATAATGCAATGGAAGCTATGGAAGTGGACTTAGGAACAGGAAAGAGAAAAAGATATGGAGAAGGTACTGTGAAAAACGAAGGGGAAAGAGAAAGACCAGCTAGGGCAGCAGGAAAATGGCCCCCTGATAGAGAAGAATTTTCGTATAACTATATACCAGGTCAATATAGGCACATGGGTACTAAGAGAAGAGACTTTGAAAAGCCTGTTAAATTTCAAAACCAGAGGAGTGATGGTGCTATATTAAATTTAGCCGCACATGACCCTATTGATTGGCCTAATATTATTAGTATTTGGAAAGGATTAATAGTCCAAAAATACATACAAAACCAACACAATATAGGAAGTAAAGTTGAAGATATGATAACCTACTTAGAAACATTTTTAGGTGAATCTGCTAAGGTTCTATGGGAACAATGGGTTGAAAAGAATCCTAATAATTATGAAGAATTGAAAAGAGCTGGAAGCAATCTGCATAATTTTGCAAATGTTATATCTAACATTATTATAGCTGAAGATCCGGAATTAGGTTATACAACTTTGCAAAATGAAAGGTTAAAAGAAATAGAAAAATTAACGTTAACAAGTTGGAAAGGCATAAAAGAATTCTCCCAACATTATTTATATAATGCTACAACTGCTAAACAAGGATATAACAGGGGAATAGTTGAACGTTACTTCAATAAATTACCTGACCCACTAGGAAGTATGATATTTGAAGAATATAAAAAGGAAACTGAAGGAGCTGAAATCAATATCTCTCAAGCCATAACTTTTGTGTTTAAGCAACTAAGAAAAATATGCACGGGTATCCAAGCCCAAAGATCTATGAAACACTCGGATTACAATTTCTGCAATAAAATAGTTCAAATACCCTTGTCATATGGAGAAGACAAGCCTAGAAGTAAAAGGATTTATAAACATCAAAATAGAAACAACAATAATATTAGAACAAAGAAAAGGTATTTCTTAAGAAGACCAGGTAATAGAGCACCCTTCTTACATAAAAGAAATGTAAGAAGATATAATCCAAAGAAAACCTATGACAAAACATGCAGATGTTTTATATGCAACTCGCCAGATCATTTAAGTAGAACATGCCCAAATAAAGATCAAAAGAGATATTCTAGTAAATATGAAGAACAAGAGAGGGTTCTAATTATAGATAGCGTAAACGAAAACATATTAGTATGTGATGATGAAATAAAAGATGACGAATCAATATATTCTATCATAGAAACAAACGAAGTTGAAACTATCAACGAAGAATATGAATCATCCGATGAAGAGTTAGATTTAATTGACGAATTAGCAGGTTTAAAGGTTGAAATGATGGATCAATTAAATTGTGAACATGATTGGATTAGAGGAAAGGGTGACTATAATATCAAATGTGCTTTTTGCATATATTACCCAAGTCAAGAAAATAGAGTGACTTGTAGTATATGTCTAAAACAAACTTGTGCTGAATGTATAAAAGCAAATAAACAAAAATGGAGAAAAGAGATAGAATTAGAATCAGATGAAAAGATTTTATCTAGTAGAGTACGAGTGTTAGAAAATAGACTAAATAAATTAGAAGTAGAATTAGAGAACCTAAAAAATAATTGTGATATTAAAGCATTACCAGAAAATAAGGACATACAAAACACCGAATTTAAAGAGCAATTGATAACACTAAAAGACAGTAATACTGCTAAAATAATTCAACTAAGAGATGCCATAACTAATTTTGGAAATAAATATATAGTAAGATTGCCTTTCAAAGAAATATTAGGTATAAGAATCCCTGTTAAAGTAAAATTGACACCCAAAGTATCTTATAAAATATTAGCACTAGTAGACACCGGGTGTACAAAGAATATTATTCATGACAAATATTTCATAAGATGTCCTGAAATAGTTCACACAATTGACGACAATAAGGCAGAAGTTTCCACAGACATATCCGGAATAAAGAAAATTCATAATCAGTTAGCTTATAATATGGAGGTTTACATTAATGCAACTAAATATATAATAGATGAGATTACAATAAGAGATTTGTCAATGATTAATGATGACATGATAATTGGCCTAAGGTTCCTTCAACAATCAGTACAAACCACAGTAATACATGAGCAAGGAATTACTTTTATCCCATATCAAAATAATGTTCCATATATCTCAGAGGTACGAAAGCGTGGTGGAATCTCCCCCAAACTCGACAACTTAGAAGTACCTAATCTTGAGTCTGAAGAAAGAATTAATGAATATGAGCTTAGTGAGAATATAGACAACTATTATATATCAAATTCCAATATAGAGTGCATAGGACTACAAGCATTTGCACCAAATTGGTATAGGGATATTAAGTCTAAAAGGGATATAGAAAAAATTATTCAAAGATTAGAAGATATCCAAATTATAGGAGAAATTCCTATGAAATATTGGGAAAAAAAATGCTATTGAGTGCAAAATTAATATAATAAACCCAGAGTATATTATTAAGACTAGCCCAATAGAAGCAACTCCGAAAGACATAGAAGAATTTAAGATGCATATAGAAGAACTGTTGAAACTAGGAGCCATAAGAGAAAGCAGAAGTCCACACAGGTCTGCAGCATTCATAGTAAGAAATCATGCAGAAGAAGTTAGAGGTAAATCTAGGATGGTCATAAATTATAAAAGACTAAATGATAATACTATAGAAGATGCCTATAATATCCCAAATAAGCAAGAATGGATTAATAGAATACAAGGTAGTAAATATTTCTCAAAATTTGACTTGAAAGCTGGATTCTGGCAAGTAAAGATGGCAGAAGAATCTATAGAATGGACTGCATTTACATGTCCTCAAGGACATTATGAATGGCTTGTTATGCCATTAGGATTAAAAAATGCACCAGCAATTTTCCAAAGGAAAATGCAGAATATATTTAACGAAAACTAAGAATTCATATTAGTCTACATAGATGACCTGTTAGTCTTCTCAAGGACTTACAAAGAACATATTGCTCATCTTGAAATATTTTTTAGAAAGGTGGAAAAAAATGGGTTAATATTATCCAAAAAGAAAATGGAAATATGCAAAGAAAAAATTAACTTCCTTGGACATGAAATAGGAGAGGGCAAAATTCATTTGCAAGAACATATTGCTAAGAAAATTTTAGAATTTCCTGATGCTATGAATGATAAAAAGAAATTACAGCAATTCTTAGGACTTGTAAATTATGCTAGAAATCACATCAATAATTTAGCAAAGTTAGCAGGACCGTTATATGCTAAATTAAGAAAAAATGGTCAGAAATATTTTAATTCTGAAGACATTAAATTAGTAAGATTAATAAAAGAGAGGGTGAAAGAATTAAAACCTCTAGAATTACCATTAGAAGAGAGTTACTTTATTATTGAAACTGATGCATCGCAGCTTGGTTGGGGTGCTGTATTAAAACAAAGGCCTACTAAATATTCATCTAAGTCAGAAGAAAAAGTTTGTAGGTATGCTTCTGGAAGCTATAAATTAAAAACCGTAGGCAATACAGATAGAGAAATACTTGCAATAATCAATGCGATAAATGCCTTTAGGTTATATTTAGGGTTCAAAGAATTTACGGTTAGAACAGATTGCAAAGCTATATGTAGATATTATAATCAGCTTAATAGCAAGAAGAGTTCCACTAGGAGGTGGATTTTATTTGAAGATATCATTACTGGCAACGGATATAAAGTTATATTTGAACATATTAAGGGAAAAGATAATCATTTACCTGATCTACTCTCGCGATTGCCTATTTTGCAGGAATGAAGAAGTCCATGAATTATAGTGGAGTTGAGTTCTTCACGTTTGGAGAAGACAATAAGCTCAAAGTATTCCCACCGAATACCTATAAGTTTAAGCCAAAAACCCACATAATATTAGATGAAGTCCAAGAATGCATTTTAGATAATTTCTGGTATCAATACAATAATAAGAGGGAAGAAAAAGGCTATATGCTATCAATATTAAACAGTCTTGCTGAATATTTCCATCTAATAAATGATATAATGCCAACATCAGAAAATAATGAAGTAATACAGCAAAAACCCATATATGTTGTTTTTGACGGAAAGCTTCCTGGAGTGTACATATCTTTTGAAGAGATAGTAGCCCAAAAAATAGATGCAAAATTAATGGGTGGATTGTCATGGAAAAAATATATAGATATTGATGAAGCTTTAACTCAAGCCAGAAAAATATTAGGAATAAACTACTACTTGGAACCAGCAGCAAAAGAATATATACAAAAATGCAAAAAAGCCAAAAATAAGAAAGCTCCAGAGAACCCATATTGTTCAAATATTAAGAATGAAGGATCATCCCAAAAACCTACGTATAAGGAATGCTTGACTAAGGGAGTAGATCCTTTGGATGGCGAATATATCGATTGGAAAATAATTGAAAAATTTGAAGAAGCATCCCCCCAAATTAAAAAAGAATTGAAAGAAGAAATACTTAAAGAATTAAAGAAAGAAATGAATGATAAATTTGAAGAAATGAAAAAAGCATATGATGAAAAATTTGAAGTCTCCTTTTCTGATGTAGATACTGTGGATTTAGGTGGTCATGGGCAGCCTGACCAATAAAGCAATATAATATATATTGATAATAAATATCCATTCTTTGGGCGTGGGAAGACTATATTTGCGAATGACCAAAGTATGAATTGAATTTGAATCAATCCAAAATGCAAGGACAGTGAATGACATTTGACTGTTAAAAATACTGTGGAGAATATTGCTTTCGGCGGAAAAGAAAGGCACAGGTACAGAGGTGTCTCCACCTTGGCCAATTCAAGGACAAAGTAAAGCCAAAAAGAAGATAAGCATCTCCATGGTGCGAGCCAGCTCGTGAAAATACAGTATCTAGAAAGATAAGCTTGAAGCACAGTCGAGCCTCCCGAGCTCCTATAAAAGGAGGGGTTTGCCCAGCTGAGGAGAACAACAACGAAGACACCATTCAGAGCAAAGCTTCCAAGCGCGCTCTCACCCTCCATTCCACCGTTCTTAGTAGTAGTGACTTTAGCCTACCTTGCATAGTATATTGAAGCAAGGAGTTGTGTTATAACGCTGTGTAAGGTAAGAACAGCTTGCTTGTACCTACCTTCGGGTTTCCCAAAAGGGAAAACCGTATGTAAGCTTATCTGTTTAATATGAAGTAATTTTCCTTAAGTATTCCTGCACGTTTGTTCTAGACAAGTGTTTATGCTAAGGACCCTATAGGAGAAACCTCTTCGGTTTGTTCTCGTTTTTAGCCTGCATCTTGCATAGGCGTCTGGAGAATCGGTATCCGTAGAGAAGTGTTCCCTTCGGGTGGAACTGCCTGGGGAGACGATAAACTCTTAGCTAGAACAAGTGTGACTTGGAATATCTTTTTAAGTTGCTTCTAAAAAGACAGATAGGTGAGGCATACGGTGAGTACCGAGTAGGACTTTACATCATCTGAAGCAAGCTTCTGAGGCTGTCTAAATAGGATTCGCCACCCTGCAAAGATCCTAAAGTTAAAATATCTCTCGAAGTGAACAGTATTGAACAGTAATTTAAACAGTAAACTGAATAGTATTCAGCCGAATAAATAGTGTTTTTGAACAGTGTATATTGTCCGAAGTATAAGTGTGTATATATGGGGCACCATGGTGCATGGGCTCCAAACTTTCTGACCGTTGGATGTAATCCAGATCAATTTGATTGGCTTGGAAGTTAACGGGTACACCCGTTTATATGCAAGATATGGAATGAGTTATATGCATGCAATAAATATTTCCGCATGCAATGGGCTAATTATGGTAGGTTGAATGCTGTAGTTAATTATGTTTCTTTCCTATGTGCACGTAACTAAACTTGCCGTGTTTAAAAATTACTTTCCAATTAAACAAGGATATCATAGAGTGCAAGGTGTATACCCAAAAATTAGGGGTATATAGCCAAAAAATCGGGTATATACCTAATTTTTAGAATTATGTATGTACCAATTTAATTTTAATATTGGAATATACTAATTTAATTTTTTTACTCATTTAGTTTTGGTATATAATTAAGTATATACTCGTTTAAATTGTTGTACTAGTATAAATAGGACATATAACTTATTTAACTTTTTAGGCCCAAAATTAGGTATATACCAGATTTAACTTTTTTATACCCGTTTAAATTGAGTATATAGCCAGTTTTAAATTAGGTATATACTAGATTTAAATGGTAAATTAAATGGGTGTATACGATATTTATTTAGGTATATACCCATTTAATATTTTTTTATACTGATTTAAATTGAGTATATACCTAGTTTTTAATTAGGTATATATATCAGATTTAACTTTTATATATATATATATATATATATATATATATATATATATATATATATATATAGTACATATATGTAAACATATATAATTTCAACTAATATGTGGGTATCTTTGATCTTAATTAGTTAATTTTATTTTTAACTATGTACAGTTGAGATATTAAATATACCTCGTGGTGGGTGTATACGATATTTATTTAGGTATATACCCATTTAATATTTTTTATGCTGATTTAAATTGTGTATATACCTAGTTTTTAATTAGGTATATATATATCAGATTTAACTAATATATATATAGTACATATATGTAAACATATATAATTTCAACTAATATGTGGGTATCTTTGATCTTAATTAGTTATTTTTATTTTTTACTATGTACAGTTGAGATATTAAATATACCTAGAATCAGTGCATATACACACCGTAGATTACTGTATATATATAATATAATAGAATATAGGTTAGCGTACGTACGTATTTAGCACGCCCAGATACTATGACAAAGTAGGTTAGCTTTGGTACATATATAGTATCAAAATACTCTCTATATTTTGAGTATGCACGACGTGTAGGTATATAGTTTTAGATTAGGTTGTTTAAGCATACATTAACGTTTCGAGGAAAAAATCGATTATAGTGCATTGCGAGTGGGAGGGTTGTGTGACACCTAGTAAAAGTCAGTAATTTTTACACTAATGCAAACATTACTAACTTGTACTAGAAGTATATGTTAGTCACGTTTAAATTAAATTGGTGTTTCATTCGAATATAGCAAGATATTTTTTAAAAAAATGAATAATATCACCTGGAACTGGATATATATGCTACAAATTTAGATACTTATTCGATACACTAAAGATATCCTGATAGGCTAAATGCCTCGAAGTTACTAGGGCACTGCTCTGTTGTGCCCAAACACCATGATTCTAATATGAGATTATTAAAAATCTATACATATATCATCATCAGATCCTTAAATTTAATCTATGAGTACGAAAAAATGGGTGTCTCATTCGCCTCACGTCGATACAGGATATTTCGTATTGCGCTATAAAGAATATTTCTTGTCTATACATGATTAATTACAATAATTTGAAGAGTTCCTAGCGCAAGCATGCAACTTGACAACTTGTACAAGCATGCTGACTATGCATGCAAGCAAGCTGGTGCTTCTTCTGTGCCAAGCATGCTGTACATCCACGTTGCCGCCGCAACGACGATTGGATGGCAGGCAGGCCAGAAGCCTTCGACCTCCAAGCATGGCGATGATGGCAGGGGGGCATGCTTTGGAACCATGCATGCCGCCAGGCCGGAAGCAGTACGTCGACCTCTGCGGATGATGACGGCAGGCAGAAGCTCGCGGACGACTAGCAGCAGTGACAACAAAGAAGCTCACGAACGTCCAACGGTGCAACGGCGTGGGGGACGAAGGTTGCCGAGGACTGGGTACGGCGGCGAAGAAGCTCGCGGACGAACATCGACAGAGCTCGCGGACGACCGCTGATGGCGACGAAGAAGCGCGCCGACATCTGGTGGCGCAATGGCGTGGCGACGAAACTCGGTATTTAAGAATAGAATACCATCCACAAGTATATTTATATAATGATAGAAAATGAAAACAAATCCATATTGATGGAAATAAAGCAATTACACCGAAATTAGTGGGCTTGATTTTTGTACGATCTCAAAATTTTGGAAACACAATCACGTTCGTACTGATCCTTGGAAAGTACATGCATGCAAACATATATGGAAATTTATGCATGCGAGAATCATGCGGGGATAGCAAAAAGGAAAGGTGATTCAAACCATATCTTGAGTATTTCTTATCGGGTTTAACCCGTTAATAAGTTCTAATCTCATGTTATGAGTAACATGGATCTTAAAGCATCTGGATGGTGGATGGCAATGGAGCCCAGGCACCATGGAGCATAAGACAATTTTAATATATATATATATATATATATATATATATATATATATATATATATATAAATAGGATACCCATATGGGACTCCATGGTGCCCGGGCTCCAAGGTATAAAACACACAAATTCTCTTAAATTTTTAAAAATTTTCAAATTGTGAGTATATACCTAGGTATATGAATTTGATTCATACATATACCTAACAACAAAACAACTCAAACTCAACTTTATTTCACAATTCATTATTACATACCTAATTAACGAATTATATATATATTTGAATGTTATATACCTAGAACCAAAATCTAACAAACAAAAGTTCAAACTCAGTTCAAACTTGTTTGAACTTGTTAGTAAAGAAGTTAATGTTCATATCTAAACATTTAAAAAAATTTCATACTCATTCAAATTGGGTATATACTCAATTTGAATCTTGGAGCCCATACTCCATGTAGCACCAATATATATATATATATATATATATATATATATATATATATATATATATATATATATATATATATATATATATATATATATATATATATATATATATATATATATATATATATATATATATATATATATATATATATATATATATATAACTACTATACAGCACCCTAAGGTGGTGCTGCGTATTAAACGACACCTGATACAACACCCACCCCGCCCACACACACTCCTCACCAGGTCCACATTGTTCAGTCAAAATTTAACTCACCGACTACTAATCTCAATCCCTATCTTGCGCCCCCACAGCAACCGACACGATATGGATCTTAGTAATTTTTTTTTCTCAAGGGCAAAAACATTGGGACCGGCATCCACCCACCCCTCCCTGTGGTAAGTAATTTTTTTAACTCCACAAAAATATTAATGTCGTGCCTTATAAGGTGGGGGCTATGAAGGAAGGTGATAATAATTTTTTTACTCACGTCCCCACACACCCATGATACGTTCAGTAATTTTTATACCGAATTAAAGTACTAGGACTAGCAAAATGACCGTGCATTGCACCGGCTAATGCCACGTTGGATAATGTTTAACTGAATGATTTTTTAAGCGGTCTAATATGACAATAATAATCACAACGGTTTTTATTTTGTTTGGACAATTATTCCACGTGTACATGTATGATATGAACGATGTTCCTAACATGTTAGCGTAACGATTGTACTATGGGAGGAATAAACAGTGAATGCATTAGGTTACTTTCATGCAAGAATATATGGACATAAATTTGTATGATTAACAAAAAAATCTATATTTAAAATATGTAAGTTTATCATAAAAATAATGATAATCATGACAGATAAGATTACTTTTGCATATTTACTCAATCTCGTAGTGGTGACGCGTGCTTTCTTAAGCTATCAACTCTCGTGTTGCAAGCGTGCGATCCGGTTTCCAAAATCATATGTCGACTCACATGAGGAAGCAAGGCGAGTGGAAGGGAGATGGCTAAGCGGAGCGGAGCGGCGGCAACGTGGCTTAAGCGGCATCGGTGGTGGGCGGGGCTCCATCTCTCCTCCTCCTCCTACGACAGACGGTGAGCAGCACAGAGCGGTCCAAGCGGCAATAGGAATCCACCTCTCCTCCTCCAACCGGCAGCGAACGGAGCGGAGCTCTGGCGGCATGGCCCAAGCGGTGCCCGGGAGTCCACCTCTCCTCCTTCGACCAACGGCGAGTGGAGTGGAGCGGCGGTGTTGTGGCCCAAGCGGTGGGTGGGAGTCCACCTCTCCTCCTCCTCCGACCGACGGACGACGTGTGAACGGGGGGCGGCGGGGCTCGGCGGTGCGTCCACGACAGACGGCGCGACGGGAGTTCTGGCGACACGGCTGATTTGTCGCTGCTATGCTCCGAGGCAGCACGGAACGATGATGACAATGAGGTTAGGTGCTGGATCTATCACCGCCTCTTCCTCCGCCACCAACATCTTCCCTTCTCCGCCCTAGGCCACCGCCATACCATCTTCCCATCCAGGGTTTAACTTACCGCCGGTAACCGCGCGGTTACCGCGGTTACCGGGCTTACCGCGGGGGTACGGTAATATAAATACCGCGGTAACCTCCTTAAATACAAATAAATTTAAAAAATAATTTGAATTTTTGATAAATTTTGCACGGTTTTGTACGGTTTTTCACGGTTACCGCGGTTACCGCGCGGTAACCGTGCTTACCGCCGGGGCGCGGTAACCCCGGCCCCGGCGGTAAGGTAAACCCTGTTCCCATCTTCTCCCTATTCTGCCGCTTCCGCTGTTGCATGGGTGTGGGGGCGTCGCGTGGGGCCACGCCCCCTCCCAATGCGTCGCTTGCCTGATGCTTCGCCCCACGCCTGCCAAATTCTAACGAAGAACGTCTAGCTTCATTTGGCTCCGTGGTTTTCAGTTGGAAACAACGGGCGTGTGCGTGGTGATGAATCTTTAACGTGGCTGCTCGGGACAGAACGCGACATCTGTGCACTGTGAACGCCTAATAGCTGCAATATGCAGCTCAAGCGAGGATTCAGATTGGGTGCAGCTCTCATTGCAACTGCTCCTGACGACTGCAGCCGTGTTTTTGTTCCTTTTAAAAAACAATCTAAGTATTCGGATACACATTGAAGTATCAAACGTAGATTAATAATAAAACAAATTACAGATTCCGCATGTAAACTACAAGACGAATCTATTAAGCCTAATTAATCCGTTATTATAGCAAATATTTACTATAGCACCACATTATCAAATCATGATGTAATTAGACTCAAAAGATTAGTTTCGCAATTTACATGTAAAATGTGCAATTGGTTTTTTCATCCACATTTAATGCTCTATACATGTATCAAATATTTGATGTGATGGAATTTTTAGAAGTTTAAAGAAAACTAAATACAGCCTGCATGAATTTTCATCAATGGTCCAGATTGATCAATCGCTATAGCTTTCTCCATACTCCATACATTACCCTGAATATTATTTTATGGTACAATACTTTTGCTACAGTGCTTTGCAACCCGTCGTCCTTATCCATCCACCAGAGCAGCATCCTCCTAATCCACCCACAGAGCAACCGGTATGTTCTCTTCCCCCTCTCCCTCAGTCTGTCCGTCCTCCTCCCCTCCCAAGCTCGCCCCTCCTCCTCCTCCTCCTCCTCGATCCGCTTCGACGCTCCACTCAGGCACTCACCTCCCCCCGTGCGACGACCTCCTCTACTGCTGCCGCTGCGGGCGCTTCTCTCCGAGCCTGAGCGGAAGGTGGAGATGAAGATGGTGGGCGAATCGGAGGGGGGGGGGGGGGGGGGGGCTCCGGTCGGCCACCAGCTCAACCCCGTCCACCTCTCCTTGTGGCGGCGGCCCCCTTTGCCGGCAGCGGCGACGACCTCCTCTCCATCCCCCTCTTCCAGTGTTGGGCCGGCACAGGAGCATGCGGCGGTTGGAGCGGGTGCTGCAGCGGCGAACACGACGGCGACGAGAGCTGTCGTGGGTGGCGGTGGTGGGCTCGCTGAGGCTCCTCCATCCCCCTCCTTTTTTTGTGCAGTTTTTTCTCCTTTTTGATTTTGATTTTCCCCTTTGTTGTGATTGAATCTGTGATGAATCGGTTGCCCGACAAGGCGAGTCTGTGATGAATAGGCTGCGAATCTGTGGGTTGTTTATTGGGTTGATCTTTTTTTTCCTCTTTTTTATTTACTCTTTTCTTGTGATTGAATTTGTGATGAATTGGCTGCCCGATGAGGTGAATTTGAGACGAATCGGCTGGGAATCCATGCGTGTTTTATTGGATTTCAATTTTGATTTTGTTGTTTACTTTAGGCTTTTTCCCCTTCAATTTCGTTTATTTTTTTCTCTAGTTTTACTGTTTCCAATCTTAAATATTGAAGTGCCTCATCTATCTTAATTTGGGCTTGTGGGCTTAATGTGGCAAACTGAAGTAGGAATCGGTGTGGGGTATTTTTTGTGCGTGATACTTGTGTGCGGTGGGAAGAAATCGGATAACGCGGGACGAAAAATCGCTGGTGAAAAGGATGTGACGACAGGAAAAATCCGAATATTTATGTTAGGTATAGATATAGATATATACCGTCAATAACCATTCATCCCGCTTCCTCTCATCCTCACCCTGATTTTTCGGATCATGAGCAGCCTCGGCGATTTCCGGTAGTGGCCTGGTGGTCGTCGGTAGGGACGCCATCCTCCGTCCCCCGGAAGAGAAGGAGGATTAAGTGATGTCGTCGGCTTTCTTTCGTCCCACAACCTTTTTTCAAGGCAGTTGGGGATCTGAAATTGAATCCAATCACTTCTTCATAGCCGGTGAAGGAGGGGTGGCGGAGGCCATCCATATGCTGCAACATATCCAGCGGCCATCCATATGCTGGGAGCCACAGCGTCGCCTGTGGTGGGAGAGGACGCCACATATCAGATCCAGCACGGTACCGATCTTCCTCGTGTTTTTTTTCTTTTTTTGCGGAGTAGCTTCCTGTTGCATCTGGTGGCGTGTTAATGGCCGGCACATCTCACTGTCTCAGCGCGATAAGTTTGCAGCTTAAAAGATATGTGATCATTATGATTTAATCTACATTTGCCGATGCGGCCGGCGCCGGGTTTCCTACTCGCCACCGTAGAGCCGTCCTCCCCTTCATGCTCTGCCGACGACCACCACGATGGTTGTGTTGTCATGATTTATTTACAGCCCATGAGGCAAAAAAACAGGAGAAACATGGAAGTCATTTGATATTTGATTGCACATTGGGGCTTGATCCTTGCATTGTGCTTGGTGAGATTGAATTTTGTTCTTTTCACTTAATTGCACGCTGCTAAAAATACCGTAGATAAAAGTAAGACTATTTTGAACACATTGAACGATGGCATTTTAACTTTTTTACGGGAACTATTATCAGTATGAACTTAGTTTCTTATGGTTCCTTGTTTCAGGATATCGGCAGGCACTACTGGTGAGTGTCTAGATCGTAAATGAAATTCTACTACTGCAAAGCACATAGCAATCTAGTGAAGTTGTATCCCAGTTACATCTTAGACGTTCCTCTGACTGAACCCGCTGCAAGCTTCACACGAGATTCTGCACCGGCAAGTGGTGATGCCGCCGGCGTTGATTTGGCTGTGCTATAGCTAAACAATAATTATTCATTGTGATTATCCATGAGAGTATGGATGTGTAATTTTTCGTTTGTAGTCAGTGTTGCTGATGTAACAATCATCAGTAAAAAGATAATCTATTGATTGATATTACCTATGTAACCTTTTATCTGAGGAGATATTTTGAAGATTGAATGTGTAATATGTATAGTAAAAAAATTACTATCCACGTACTATGATGAGTGATTTTTTTACTATCATAATTTATTCCAATGTCGAAGAAAAATATTAGTATTTAAAATAAACTTATTAGTAAATAAATTACTGTGAAAATAACTATGGAACTGGCAGAAAAGTATAGTGTACGGGCCTCATTGAGATTACCATTGCGGTCAATAAATTTTTTACTATTGGCATAGTGGGTTATAAGTGGTTAGTGATTTTTTTACTACTGGGCAAGCGAAAGGCCAGGAGTTATTTTTTTATTCGCTCCTAGCAGTATAGGCCATGGGTAGGGGAGCATGCGTGGAAAAAACAAGAAACGAAAAAAATCATAGAGGAGAAAGGTAGGGAAAAACGAAAATCACGGATAGAGTGCTCCCTGTGAGGAGAGCGCGGTGGGAGCTATTGTTTTATGCAAACTGGAGAAGCGAAGGTGGGAGGGGCGCCCGTGAGAGAAACGGAAAATCAGAAGCGATGTGGGCGTCAAATAAAGAGAAAAAGCAGGAGGGGCCGCTGTTGTGAGTCGCGCTAACAGTTGGTAGCGCGTGTGATATATATATATATATATATTTTAACTGGTGCTACATGGAGTATGGGCTCCAAGATTCAAATTGAGTATATACCAATTTGAATAAGTATGATTTTTTTTAAATGTTTAGATATGAACATTAACTTCTTTACTAACAAGTTCAAACAAGTTTAAACTGAGTTTGAACTTTTTTTTTTGGTTAGATTTTGGTTTTAGGTATATAACATCGAAACATATAATTCGTTAGGTATGTAATAATGAATTGTGAAATAGAGTTGAGTTTGAGTTGTTTTGTTGTTAGGTATTTGTATGAATCAAATTCATATACCTAGATATCTACTTACAATTTGTGTTTTTTATACCTTGGAGCCCGGGCACCATGAAGTCCCATATGGGTATCATATATATATATATATATATATATATATATATATATATATATATATATATATATATATATATATATATATATATATATATATATATATATATATATATATATATATATATATATATATATATATATATATATATATATATATATATATATATATATATATATAAGCATGACGTTGAAAAAAAAATGTAGCCATGCCCTCTCCTAATCAATAAAAGAAGGATTTTTGGGAGAAGAAAGTAAGCACAAAGGAGAAGCATTTTTTCTTTAATTTTCCTCATTTACCATTTTCATCATATACCACACACACATTGCACGATCTTGATCTTGAGTATGTTTAGTTATCTGCTTTATTCTGAGTTTTTGACTTAGTAATAAATATGAATGCAAGTATGCCATGTTTGATCCCTACCGAGCTTCACATATCAAAACCTTAGAGTAGGAATCAAAAAGGCAAATTGGTGAGGAATTCATTTTGATACACTTGGAGAGACTGAGTAAATCAATTGAGGAACTTGGCTTTCTTTTGCAAAATCATTTGAAAACTTCCGGAATAAGAGTTGAATAAAGATTGGGTGATTGGTGCTATAACTGATGTTCTGTCTTTCAACCGCCCACGGCAAGGAGAAACAGTGTCTCATGGGAATCAGGGATAAGGGTAAGCCATCGTGCCAAAGATTATTTAATCTGAGAGAGAGTACATATACCTTGCACCTGTATCTTTGAGATATGCAGCAGTAGCAACTCCTGATCAATAACCAAGTCTTTGTTTCCTTTCATCCTTCACTCGGGACAAGCAAAGGTTCAAGCTTGGGGGGTTTCGTTGATGGTCGTTATTGATCAGTTTCAACCGTCAATATTACCAAAATACAGGAGAACTAGTGATGCTTACAATGCATATATCTGTTAGAATAATAATATTCCACTAGTATTAGGCATACTAACCTTTTGCCGAGAATGACAATAAAGTGGAGGAGAATCGACATCAACATAGACGATAAATCAATCGGACGATGTCGAGAACCAGACTTATGTATGAATGGGCCAAGAACTCAGAAATGACACAATACACTGGGCCAAAATTCACAAGTCTACGGAGAGGAACACCAGAGGAGGCCACCAACCAACTTGTGGGCTGGTTGGGCCAGCCCAGGGTTCGGCTGAACTAATCCCAGCGCCGATGGATGCAGGGTATTGAGGGAACGGTCGAGATTCACTCCCTATGGCGGTTGGAGGGTATTACCGACCTTTACAACCGCCATAACCATCATTATCTACCTATTTAAGGAGTTTACTCTCTTGACTTTAACACACACCTCAAGTAAGAGCTCCCTCATTTCTGTCAACTTTAGTTTAGTAGTATCTAGCTGGTGGAATAGGAATGGAGTAGAAATCAGGAGTCCTTGTCATGACCGGAAATAACCCAACGGGCGTTCCTTACGTGTGTGTATTATTCCTTGTCCCAGGAGGCAAGGTACACCAAAAGTTGATACATTTCAGAGTTTATCAAGCGGAAGCGTAAATAGTTACTTTATTACATGGGCGGCGAAGGCCCAGCACACACAAAGACAAACGGGAAACAACGGAAGACTAGGGCGACGACCACAGGCGCTTGACGACAGGCACGAGCTAGACACCAAAGCCTTCATCTTTCAGGAACTCCTCTTCTGGGTTTGGGAAAAATTGAGCAAGACTGAGTACAACTACCGTACTCAACAAGACACACCCACGAGTGCAGAATAAATGCAAGGGAGTACAAGGGAGCCATAATATAGGGGTTAGGGTTTGCAGTAAACAGCATTAAAAGACACTTAGTTGCTCAAAGCTATTTTGTAAATACGATCCTAGAGCTATACAATATTATTAATCAAGGCCGTGAACCCACACGAACCTGCCTTAACCCAAGGCCTATGATGATTCAGACCGAACTGGCAACCTGACCCTGGGTCCCAGCTCGTCCCAAGCCAACCCAGGCCAACCATTCCACATTTTAGTCGTTAAGCAGGTTTTAAGAATTTAAAACACTAACTTGGGTACATTGCTCGGCTTGCCCATAACCGAGGGCGCGGCTATTCGGATAGGTTATACTCTGATCAGAGGTTTACATCTTTACCCACAAGACACATCTTTCTCACGTGTAACCACGTGCCACATACCACCACGGTATACGGACGGAAGACGTGACATAGTTTCCAACCCATCCTAGCCATAGACAAGAGTACCGACCCAACCCCACCTACGGCCGGAACCCCCGGGACAGGTAGGCAGGACTGAGCCCCTAGCAGCAGGACACCGGCCCTGTGCCATGACATCTCGACTACCGGGCCACAGCTCGTGTAGCCTTCATTTGCCCTAGAGATGTCCATCGACCCCCGACTTCGTCCATCTCCATCCGTGTACTTTTGTTTATAACCAGACTGAGCCACAAACTAAGCCTTACCCACTAGACATGTGGAAGTACGGCAGTGCTTTGCAACAGAGGCCCGAAGACCGGTCCTTATATGGCCGAGGTGCTACTATCAAAACCATGCACCCCGAGCCCCGCCGAAAACCATTTTGAGGGTTTTGAATAGAGGGGGAGGTGTGAATCCAATTCCACAATAATCCAACCATTCCATAGTGTCCAGGTGATAAGAGTATTCCCAAAGTCTAGAGTTGTAAAACCACCTAATGTCGCCTAATTAACCAGCGAAGCATCTACCTAAAATCATACTAGTGGTACCATGAGTAGAGTGTCCACTAGTTGGGGTTTTGTTTATTCTAGGGTGAACAAGGAAATAATAACAATAACAATAATAAGGTCATAACAAAGGTAAATAGGCATGGCTAGATAAAACAGTGATAACGCGGGAATTTAAATAAAGCGATAATGCAATAATTTAAATCAAAATAATTTTATAAACTGGGATTCAATATGTTCAAGGATGATATGACTTGCCTTGCTCACTTTCCGAAACGTCGGCTTCAACCTCCACGAAGAGCGGATCTTCCGAAGCTACAACGTCTACACGACCAACGGAAAATAAAAGGGCTTTTACTCTAATAAACTCCATATAACAAGCAGGAACAAAGCACAAAAATGGGTTCTTGACTTCTTAAGGAAAAATTAGAGATTTGAACGGTCCAATTCCGAGTTCAAATGGCCAAGTTATGGCCATTTGAAATTTATATGCTCTTTAAATGAATATTTGCGAATTTCTTCATTTAAATTTTAATTTAAAAAGGGTTTATTGCTTCAGCCGAGGGGAAGGGGGCGCGCGGACCGGGTCCACGGGAGTGGGGCCCACGCGGCAGCCTCACGGTCCTCGGTGGACCGGGCGCACCCGGGCTCGCACCGGCCGGCGCCGTGGGCCCCACGCGTCAGCTGCACCCGAGGGCGCGGGCGGCTGACGGCCGGGCCCCACGCGGCGGCCACTCGGCGCGCCCGAAGGCGGCCACTCGGCGCGGCCGGCGGGAGGCGGCGCCCGCGCCCCTATGGTCGCCGGCGGCGGCCATAGGCACGGTGGAGCGGCGGCCGAGAGAGGGGAAGGGGAGGGGGAAAGAGGCGGCGGTCCACGGCTCACCCTAGGTGGACGGCGACGACGAAAAAGGCGGCCGGAGCGGGGGAAGGCGGCGGCGCGGCTCGGGTCGACGGGGTCGACGGCGGTCCGGCGGTCGGCGACCGAAACGGAGAGGTGGACGAGGTCGGCGAGGATGCGACGAAGCCGACGAAGGCGGCGCCGAGGTGGGAGGCGATCCGGGGCGACGACGGCGGCGGACCGGAGCTCGGCGGCGACGGCGGAGAGAGAGAGCGACGTCGCGTGCTCGAATCCGGCTAGGAGGAAGGGCGGCGAGAGGCGGAAACGGGCGAGGGAGGCGCGGGGAGGGTTTAAATAGGGTTGGAAGGGGGAGAGAGCGGCCGGAGGGGAAGGAAACCGGCGCGGGAGGTCCGGCCGCCATCAATGGCGCCGGCGAGATTTTCGGGAGCAAATCCGCCCGTTTGAACGCGAGAGAGAGAGAGAGAGGGAAAAATGGGGGGAAAGGGAGAGGGGATCACGGGGAGTGATTCCCCCCACTTTATTGCACGTGGGGACGGCGGGAGGCGGCGGGATTCGCTGCGGCGGCGGCGCTAGGGTGCGGGGGAGGTGGCGGGAGCGGCGGGAGGAAGGGGATGACAGGTGGGCCCCACCCGTCAGCGAGGTCATTTTAATTGTTTGACTTTTACTTTGCACATTTTAATTTTTGGAGGCTTTCACAAGGATTTTAATTATTCTAGGCATAATTTTAAAGGATATATTTTAGGGTCGTTTTGGGACGTGACAGTCCGAAAGCCTTCAGGAATGGAGAAGAAATTAGGAGTCCGGAAGCCTTTGGAAGAGTTCGGGTATGGCTCTAGTAGCTTTCGTTTCCTCTTTTGTAAGCTTTGTACTTTTATTAGAATACTCTGCTATATACATTTATGGTATTGAAATACTTTCCGAGTATATGAGTACCAAATTTGGTAATATCAGCATCGGACAAGGAGATTAGATTGAGGTGGAGTTGAAGGCGGAGATTGATCCGAGAACAGAGCAAGAATCGGCTGAAGTCCAGGTCGGCTATGATTCGGATCGGCTGGGTCTGAGTCGGACTATGATGAACCCTGAGTTCCTCTCGACACTCAAGGTTGTTGTTGGCCCGATCTTTCGGTGAGTTGATGAAAACTACGATTTGGAAGAAACGTTGACGACCCGACTACAACCGTACAAGACGTTGCGTTGCGCCTTAGCGATCGATACACCTCTCCGTGGGTTGTTGATCTTGCCGGTGCAAATCAACCTTATTCCTGCAAGCAAATCGAAGAAACAAGCAAGAACAAGATAAAAGCAATCTGAATTGCAAATAGGAGTTAAATACGAATGATAAGTTGGGGTTCCGAAGAACAAGCAGACGGACGGTCTAGCCGACACGCGCGCTGCAAGCAAGTAGCAATGGCTAAACTTTAATCTAACAAAACCCGAGAAACCCTGAAGGGGTAACTAGCTATATATAGGGGTGGGAGGACGACCTAGGGGTGCCTAGGGTCGTGCTCCACCAGCTTAGGGCGCACCCCACATGGGCCCCACCTGGGCCGGGGTCCCAAATGAAGTTACAAGCCCATAGGCCCATTATAGGTGATGCAACACCTTGTTCCTGTGATTCTGGCCACACGAGATAGAATTCAGAGAAGAGGCTGGATCCGTTAGAAAGAGGGCTCCGAGAGCTTTCCATCAAGTACTCACGGGCCGAAAACGGAGGTCGTATGCAGATTCGGTGGCCGTTTGAAGTCAGCAGTGTAGTAGGTGGCCGAATCGGATTCCAGCACTTGGAGTACTTGATCTCGATATCTTCTTGTTCATCCATGATGTGAGCAATGGTTGCATCCGTGGTAGCCATGGTCACATCATCCTCCCCTTCTTCACGGAAAACCGTCCTCGGTTTTTCCATATGGTGCTCTTTGCGTAGTCCATTTACAACAACCTGTTTCTTCCAATCAAAACAAGGCAAACTCGAGACAATTTGGTTAGCAATAACATTTTTCTCTAGCTTGCATATTTTATCCACATGTACAGGAGGTTCTAAATCCGAGCAGATGTAAACTCTATGCACAAAATATATTCCAAGATCATTATATTCACCAAAGATGTGAAATATAACATTGGTTGGATATGGCAAATCAGACTTAGCAAATAATTTCTCCTTGAAATTATCGAGCTCACAAAAATCATCAAACTGAACATAGCCCAAAGTATTTAAAGAAGATCTCAATTCACGCTCCTCTACTTCATTAGCAATGTGAACAACATGCTTAAAATCAGTGCAGTATGAATTAACAGTAGGAATAGCATGTTCATTCACAAGTTGTGGCATGGATATAAGTGAAGCATTATCGCATAACTCTTCTTTATCACAAGGAACAGCAAACAAATCAATTTGTGACAAAGGAATCTCAGCAGTTGGTTCCACTAATGGTTGCTCTGCTATAGCATGAAAAGTGGACAAATTCAATTCATTAACAACACACTCACCTTTATTAATTTCAGCACCATTAAGTTTACCTTTGATGCCCTCTTCAGATAATGGAGGTGCCTCGACTTTGAGTGTGATCAATGGGACTGGCGGCTCTTTCATGTCTCTCTCCTCCTTTTCATGATTATGCACTTCCTGCAAATGGTTAGTAATAGAAGACAAAAACATAGCATGTTGCTTCTTCATGTCCTCCTCTATTTTACTTTCAGCATTGCAAGCAAGTTGTAACAAATGAGAAAGAGATGTATATCTTTGACAATCAAGCATGTCCTGAATTTCTTTGTTAAGCCCACATAAAAACCTCAATTCTTTAGCTTCTTCGCATTCATCTAAACCACAACGTAATAAACAAGCTTGCATATCATGATAGTATGAAGTAACAGTTCTGGTATCTTGTTTTAAACATTGCAGTTTGTTGAACAAAATGTCAGCATAATACATGGGAACATAAACATCTCTGAAATATCGTTTCAGGTCTTTCCAAGATTGTGGTATTTTGTTATGCCTACAAAGATGTTTCCAATCATTAGAAGCATGTTTAATTAAAACACTAGAGGCACACATAACCTTTTGTTTCTCCGACAAGACATGCTTTTGAAATTCACTATCAACCGCTAGCTCCCAATTAATGTAAGCACGAGGATCATAGTCTCCCTCGAAATAAGGCAGTGCAGATTTGATCTTACCTAGAACATCATCACTTACCTCATAATGGTCATGTTGATCCCTCCTCATGTCTCGACGAAGATGTCGATGTTGAGCGCAGCTATCCCCAATTATCTTGCGTATCCCTGCCATTGTTAGTAGAAAACAAGAAACATACACAAAAATATGCACGTTCCTATTAACTACTAGGTAGTGGCAGCTCAAAAATCGCACACACTCAAGCTTTTAACCAAGCTCTTACAAGATCTTACCAATGCAAGTGGAATGGTGACATACACCGACTCAACCAAGCACCCCAATGAAGGTTGGATGTATCGATGCCTTGGCAAACACTTGCGGTACAGCTGTAATCAAATATGTGGAGCTCTGGGTAGGCTTAAATATGTAGCAAAGGAATAGCAAATGCTCAAATCAGATAATGCAAAGTTGAATAATTGTTCAAAGTCAAGTACCGTGCTGGTCCTAGGCTAGAACGTACTAGAGACGCGAGCCTAGACACAAACGATACCACAAGATAGCACTAGGAACAACTCATGCACAACTCTGATATATGAAGTTCAGCTCAAACATAACAGTATTTTCTCTTTTCTTTCTTTCTTCTTTCTTCTTTTCTTTTTTTTTCTTTCCTTTTCTTTTCTGTTTTTTTTTTGTGCGGCTTTTTTTTTCTTTTTTTTTTGCACCTTTCTTCCTTTTTTTTTCACTTTTTTCTTGATTTTTTTTAACAAAAACTGACTCAAGGACCTTAATGTAAGATTACAGGGACTCAAACTTAAATATAAAATTTACAGGGACTCAAATGTAAAAGTCTAAACCCAAAATTAAAATTATACAAAAAAATGGAATGCTGAATTTATGCCGGTTCCGTTTTTCCAAACAGATCTCGAAACCGACACCAAACAAAAATTCGCCAAGGTGTTTGACACAACTCGGAACCGTGGAAGAGAGGGAGGGAGTCGGACTCGGCCAAAGGGGCGAGTGGGACTCGGCCAGGAGGTGGAGTGGATGGCAGCCGAATTTGGTGTATGGGATAAAAAGGAAACTGATTTTTAACCAATCCAATCTACTATATCTTTCCAAAACAATCTTGACTACTTCCAAAATCAGATATGGTAATTCACCTTCCTCCTCTCGTGCACGACACAGGCACGGCCAAAACAAACACACACAAGGATCGGCAAACTCTAGATGCAACTCAAGAACTCCAAAACTAACCGACAGAAACTTCTGAAAACTACAAAAATAGAACCGTGGCAGCGAGCCGATTCCGTTTTCGTAGGTCCCGACAACAACAGAGACACGGTGGCAGCAACGACTGTGGTACAAAACGTGACCAGAACTTGAAACTCTAAACGAACTAGACGCTAAGACCAGCAACACGACGTGACGATGCAACACAAAATTCAACAAAGCAAAAACTGAAAAGAACAATGCAATGGCACAATATGGCTAGGTAAATGATACGAATTTTTTTGTATGGCTATTTTCTGGTTATAGGAAGATAAAAACTCACCGAGCAACGAAAGCTCTGATACCACCTGATGAACCCTGAGTTCCTCTCGACACTCAAGGTTGTTGTTGGCCCGATCTTTCGGTGAGTTGATGAAAACTACGATTTGGAAGAAACGTTGACGACCCGACTACAACCGTACAAGACGTTGCGTTGCGCCTTAGCGATCGATACACCTCTCCGTGGGTTGTTGATCTTGCCGGTGCAAATCAACCTTATTCCTGCAAGCAAATCGAAGAAACAAGCAAGAACAAGATAAAAGCAATCTGAATTGCAAATAGGAGTTAAATACGAATGATAAGTTGGGGTTCCGAAGAACAAGCAGACGGACGGTCTAGCCGACACGCGCGCTGCAAGCAAGTAGCAATGGCTAAACTTTAATCTAACAAAACCCGAGAAACCCTGAAGGGGTAACTAGCTATATATAGGGGTGGGAGGACGACCTAGGGGTGCCTAGGGTCGTGCTCCACCAGCTTAGGGCGCACCCCACATGGGCCCCACCTGGGCCGGGGTCCCAAATGAAGTTACAAGCCCATAGGCCCATTATAGGTGATGCAACACCTTGTTCCTGTGATTCTGGCCACACGAGATAGAATTCAGAGAAGAGGCTGGATCCGTTAGAAAGAGGGCTCCGAGAGCTTTCCATCAAGTACTCACGGGCCGAAAACGGAGGTCGTATGCAGATTTGGTGGCCGTTTGAAGTCAGCAGTGTAGTAGGTGGCCGAATCGGATTCCAGCACTTGGAGTACTTGATCTCGATATCTTCTTGTTCATCCATGATGTGAGCAATGGTTGCATCCGTGGTAGCCATGGTCACATCAGACTAGGTAAGCCGATGCAGCCGATTCCGACAGTATAATTTGGTGTATGACATCGGGTTGAATTGAGGTGCTTCAAGATGATTGCCGCAAATGGATAGAGTCCTGAGAAGGCAATTGTATCTATTAATTAGGATGTTTTATGTAACTTCCTTAGAGATATGTTTAGGCAAAAGTCTGCCGCAAAGACTTATTGTATCTTAGAGTTTGTTAGAGATAGTGGTCGTGTCCGGTATGGACATATCTTGTAATTCTCGGGTATAAATAGACCCCGAGCCCTATGTAATTTTTAACACACACATTCAATACAATTTCGGCACATTGCCACCTTTTTGCTTTAGTTTTGTTTCGACGAGTTCTTGCTTTCGGGTTGAGCTGCATCGGTTTCGATCTTCAACAAGAGGTAAAACTTGTTATGACGACTTGTGTTCTCGAGATTAGTGTTTCCATCTTTATGACACTCTTATCTTGTCTATATAATTCGTCGAGTTATCATATATCTTACATAATCTTTGGCAATATCGTCATCTAACCTACAATCGGCTAACATCTGTTAATAGAAGGCAGCCGATTAGGTTAAATAGCGACGTTGTCCTAGATTATATAAGATATCTACCACTTTATGAAACATCCAGCGGCTTGATTGTCTAGATATTGTTCTTCTTTTCATACTTAATGCTGCATCAGTTGAGTTTGATCTATTAAGTCGTGCTTAGAATATCAATCTCTAGCCTGTCCTCTAGTTGCCGATTAGGGTAGTATCGGAGTTTCAGCCGATCTTATTTGATTTAACCATATTCGATCTATATGCTTCAATGACATGTTAAATCCGCCCTTTATGTCAAGATCTCATTGCATTTAAGTATATTAAGCTTTTGTTTGCTATATTATACTTGTTTTAATATCTTTATATAGAGTAGTATCGGAGTATTAACCGATACATGCTAGATCTATCTGATTGGCTATGCTATAAACATATATAATGTTGTTATTAATATATATTTCGATCTAAGTGATTTATACTGTCTCGGCATGGTGACCGATCTATCCCAATCACTTGATTTAAGTATATATTAATATAAGAACTATATATCGTTAATATCTACAGCCGATCGAATAGATTTAGTTCCTTACTATCTATTTATAACCGTCAATCGATTCATAAATGACATCGGCTCAAAGATAAATGATATGTCATCGGCACCTAGCTGATCGGCTATCATTTATAGATTTAACCACGAATTCTTTGTCTTTATTTCTTGTTGATTACACGATCAAATCAACTGGCACGCTTATATATTTCTTCGAAGGCGAGCTTTGGACCTACACTGGAGTTAAGCAGATCTCCCAGGCCTCGTGTTTTCTGTCAACACGCTTTTGGTACGCCCGGTGGGACAGATTAGAAGTCAGCAAGCAATTCTTCCTCATGGCCGAGAAGCCACCGCTGTCGCCATCCTCGACTAGCCCAAGCACTGTTAAAGAAAAGATCCAGAAGTTGGGGTTGACTGACGTCAATGAAGGAAACGTCGTGCCCATCGATCCAGAGAAATTCACACCTGAGCAGAAGAAAGATTTTGAAGCAATGTTGCAGCAAGCCCGGGATCAGTTCTTGAACTCATTCATGCAGACCCACAAGGGAACATTGGTTTAGAAGTATAAAGTAAAGGTAGTTGCCGATGATCCTGGGACCAGTTCTTCCAAAGGTGAAGACGGGAAACAAGCTCCAGATGGCTCTGCTCAACTGAGTGACAAAGGTGCTACCGACAGTTCTCTAGGAAGTCAAGGTGACAACTCTCAAGGGGTCGATGGAGTTCAAGGCGATGGAGTGCATGGAGTTCAAGGTGATGGTGCTCAGGGGTTGCAAGGGGGAAATCTTAATCAGAATAGTGATGCGGCACAAGATTTTTTCTATAATTTCCAAGACCGGGTCGACTACGCTGTGCACCATGCTTTGATCAATCAGTCTGGGGTGTTAGTCAATTCCTTATTAAACTTGATGAAGTCAATAGCCGATGGATTAGTAGTTGAGCATCAGGCTGCAGGCCCAGTTTATTTGCAAGGAGGTGTCTTTCCAAATTATCGTCATTTGATCACTGATGCCCAGCCATCTATTCAGGCAGTTCCCCCCATCGCACCATCAGCTCAGCCGACGGCGCCGGCATCGACTCCCTTACCTGCTCCGTCAGCATTGGCACCAGGCCAGCTGGTGAACCCTCAGTTGTTAATGAGAGAGCAGCCACAGCATAGTGGGCAGGTTGCGAATCGGCTAACGCAAGATCAGGTTGCTGCCATGTTTCTGCCGTCTCCACCTGCTGTTGATCCAATACAGCAGCAGCCGATTCAACAGACACTCCCGATTCAGCAGGTTGTACAACCAATCCAGCAACAAGTTGTGCAACCAGTTCAGCAAATGCCACCAAGGCAACAGCCTCCGTGGCCGATTCAGCAAACGCCGTTAAGACAGCAAATCTTTCAGCCGATTCAGCACCAAGGCTCAATGAGCGCATCGGCCGGGTTTGTGACGCCTGGTGGACAGCCTGTTCAACAATTTTTAAATCAAGTCGTCCCAGAACACTTGGTACAGCCGGATGGGACAGTAATGCCTCAAGTTGTTCCCGAGCATTTGGCACGTAATATTCAGTCGAACCTTCATAATTACCAGGGGGCAACTTGAATTATCAATATCAGCCTCCTTCCCCACAAGCCCAATATCAGCCAGGGGGACTGGCTCAACCTCAGTTTGCGTCTCAGTACGGTCAGTTCGAGCCTATGCAACAACAGTCACAGGGAGCAGCTCAGCAACGACCATGGGCCGATGTGATTGCTGATGTAATGAGGGAACAGTTTGGGCTTAAACCAAAAGAGACTGGGAGCTTGTATCGGCAGCCTTACCCTGAGTGGTTTGAGAGAGTTCCTCCCCCCAATCGGTTCAAAGTTCCGGACTTCTCCAAATTTTCGGGACAAGATGGTGTGTCAACTTATGAGCACATTAGCCGATTTTTAGCTCAGTGTGGTGAAGCATCGGCTGTGGATGCTTTGAGGGTTAGGTTGTTCCGGTTATCTTTGTCTGGATCGGCTTTTACTTGGTTTTCTTCTCTGCCGTATGGGTCTGTCGGTGACATGGGATCGGGAGTATCATGACTAGAGGCTTGAGGCAGACACAATCGCCCACGTGGCCTGGCACCCCCGGGGGACGTCGGGCCCGAGGGTGATGTGTTCGCCCTCCTCTTAGTCCCCCCGAGGGGGTCGGGCTGCACCCCCCTCGGCCCCGAGGGTCGAGGCGCCCCGACCCCTCGTGGGTTTTCGCTCCGCGCGTATGAGTTAGGTGAGCACAGTGGGGCTCACCTAACCACATTTATTGCGGATTGGCTGAGTGTGTCACGACGCATGCAACGCAGTGCATTGCACTCATTTATCCGGTCTGTGACCAGTCACAGACCGGTCAGATCGCGGGTTAGGTGGCGACAGGCGGTCTGACGCACGCCTCGCCCCATCCCGTCAGGACGAGGGCTTCTAGGCGCTCGTCCCCAGCTGGAGCTAGCGTGTTACCTCCCAGAGATGGCACGTTAGTCCTGGTCAGATATATGCCAGGCTTCATCCTAACCATTACAGGCAAAATGTTGTGTGAAGAAGGGCCAACGTGCAGATTGCTAAGCTGACGCGTGGTGGACAAGAATGACCGATTTGTGACCAGTCTAACACCGGTCATGTCGCCAGCAGACCGCCATGATTCCGCGTCGCGCCTGCTCCCGGCGAAAGTGGAGGTAGTTGTGGGCCGTCCCATCAGAAGGCGACTCGGACGGCAACGATGCAAATCTCCGTCCATTTATGAAAAGGTAGAGTAAGTCCCCAGGGAGAGGGAGAGAATGGTGCATGTGGTATCCCCTTAAGATATGAAAGGAGGACCTTGCCCACTGAGGAGAAGGAGAGAGATTTTCGAGAGCTTTTTCTTGGACTGAACCTTTCCAGATTAGGATCCTAGAACAAAGGAGAGGCTGGCTCATACTTTGTAGCTCCTTCACACACGAATCCACCTAAAACACAGGAGTAGGGTATGACGCTTCTAAGCGTCCCGAACCTGTATACATCGCCGGCGTCTTCTGTGCTTCCTGTCTGGCGAACCTTCCACATACAGATTGGGAGCTTAGAGTCTCACCTAGGGTCCCCGGCCGAACCGGCAAAGGGGGGCCAGCGCGGTCTCCCGGTGAGGAGCCCCACGCTCCATCATCTGGCGCGCCAGGTAGGGGACTCTGTGAGTGATCTTCTGAGCTCTCGCACTCCTTCGGGTGCGCCAAGCTTTTCCTGTTCGGCCTAATGGCCGAGCCAGCAAAGGCGCACGACCTCTCCCCGAGTATGAGCGGTGACGACGGGGAGCCAAACCCACGCCGTCGAGCTCGTACTCCACCGCCCCCTCCACGCCAAAGTCCTAGGCGAGAAAAGGCGATCGAGAGGGCTGAAGGATCCGCGACTTCGACATCCACAGGAGGTGGAAAGGGGCGGCGAGATGGGGAGCGTCGCCTCCTCGTCTATGGTGACGGCAGCACGCCCCAGGGCGCGCTCCAAGCTGCGGGCGCGCTCCTACGTCACCCGCCCGTCGCCCATGACCCGGAGTCTCCAGCCCAACGCTGGCTGGACGATGTGGCCAAATTGGTCATGACTGCACGGCAGCGCCTGGATGCTGGTGGGCGGTCCTCCGCCACCAAGGCCTCTGGTGCTGCTACCACTGGCTCCGCGTCATCAAGACGAAGGGCGCGGCGAGCGGCAGCTGCCGTTCGCTATTCGGCCGCCACTCCTTCGTCGACTCCTTCGACCCGGGAAGATCTGCGTGGGGGGCCGGACGCCCGCACCAGCATCGAGCGCCGGCGTAATGACCGACGTGCTGCCCACGCAACGGAGGGCGCTTCCTCGTCCAGAGTGTCACCTCAACACGGACGCGGGAATCAGCCCTCCGTGCCCCCGGTTGGTGGTGTCGGCTGTAGAGCCTTTGTGGCGAGTCTTTGGAATGTCCGTTGGCCCCCAAGGTTCCGGCCCACCATCGCCGAAAAATATGACGGGAGCGTCAACCCCGCCGAGTTTCTCCAGGTCTACACGACCGGGATCGAGGCCGCCGGGGGTGACGACAGGGTCATGGCGAATTTCTTTCCCATGGCCCTGAAAGGACAGGCGCGGGGCTGGCTAATGAACTTGCCACCCGCATCTGTCCATTCTTGGGAGGATTTGTGCCAACAGTTCACCATGAACTTCCAAGGCACATATCCGCGCCCAGGTGAGGAAGCGGACTTGCAAGCAGTACAACGAAGGGATGATGAGTCACTTCGCTCGTACATTCAGCGGTTCTGTCAAGTCCGCAACACCATACCATGCATCCCTGCACACGCGGTGATTTACGCGTTCAGGGGGGGTGTGCGGCACAACCGCATGCTCGAAAAGATCGCCTCCAAGGAGCCCCAGACTACCGCGGAGCTTTTTCAGCTCGCGGACCGAGTGGCTCGCAAGGAGGAGGCCTGGACTTGGAACCCCTCCGGTTCCGGTGTGGCAGCTTCGGCCGCCCCCGGATCCACCGCTCAGACAGGGCGGCGTGACAGGAGGAGGAAGAAGAGGTCAGTCCATTCCGACGACGAGGGTCATGTCCTCGCCGTCGAGGGCGCTTCGCGGGCCACCCAAAAGGGGAGGCCTGCGAGCGACAGAAAGAAAAAGGCCGGCGCTCCCAGCAGGGAGCGCCCAGCCGGCAAGTGGTGCACCGTCCACAACACTTCCCTTCACGACCTCGCGGACTGCCGTGCAGTCAAAAGTTTGGCTGAGCGGACGAGGAAGTGGGAGGAGGAGAGGAGGCAGGAGCGCCGAGAGGGCAAGTCCCCGGCGGTTCCTTCCGGCAATCGGCGAAGTGAGGCCAAGCAGAAGGCCCCCGCCGAGGACATCGATGACGGCGATGATGACCTAGGTTTCCAAGAGCCCGGGGCCACCATTGCCACTGTCGATGGGGGAGCGTGTGCTCACGTTTCTCGCCGGAGCATCAAGGCCATGAAGCGAGAGCTTCTGGCCGCGGCCCCTACTCATGAGGCGACGCGCCGGGCGCGGTGGTCGGAGGTTGCCCTCACCTTCGACCAGACCGACCACCCACCGTGCGTTGCCCGGGGAGGGCAGATTGCGATGGTGGTTTCTCCCACCGTTTGCAACGTGAAGTTGGGGCGTGTCCTCATTGATGGAGGAGCAGCCCTCAACATCCTTTCCCCCGCAGCCGTTGATGCCATCAAGGCCCCGGGGATGATGCTCCGGCCGTCCCAGCCAATCATCGGTGTGACGCCGGGGCACACTTGGCCGCTAGGTCATATCGACCTCCCGGTCACATTCGGTGGACCCGCCAACTTCCGCACGGAGCGGGTGAACTTTGATGTGGCGGACCTCAGTCTGCCCTACAGCGCGGTCTTGGGGAGGCCCGCGTTGGTAAAGTTCATGGCGGCGGTCCACTACGCCTACCTCCAGATGAAGATGCCGGGCCCCGATGGCCCCATCTCTGTCCATGGCGACCTCAAAGTCGCGCTCGCTTGTATGGAGCAGCGCGCGGACCGCCTCGCCGTCGTGTCCAAGCCCGAGGGTGGCGACGAGAGGCTTGGCACATCCGCCCCCGCCGCCCCGAGGCAGCGGATAGTCACGTGCGATGAAGTCCCGGTCAAGCAGGTTGCCCTGGGCGACGGCCCGTCCAAGACCACACGGATTGGTGGTCTTCTGGACGGCAAATAGGAAGACGCGCTCGTCTCTTTCCTGCGGGCAAACGCTGACGTCTTCGCATGGAGACCGGCGGATATGCCCGGGGTCCCCAGGGAGGTGATTGAGCACCGTCTCGCCGTACGGCCGGGCGCAAGGCCGGTCCGGCAGAAAGTGCGGCGCCAGGCCCCGGAACGTCAAGCCTTCATCCGCGAGGAGGTGGCGCGACTTCTGGAGGCCGGATTCATCCGCGAGTTCATCCATCCGGAGTGGCTGGCGAACCCGGTGGTCGTTCCCAAGGCGAACGGCAAGCTTCGGATGTGCATCGACTACACCGACCTTAACAAGGCATGTCCTAAGGATCCTTACCCCCTGCCTCGCATAGATCAGATTGTCGACTCCACAGCGGGGTGCGACCTTTTGTGTTTTCTAGATGCATACTCTGGTTACCATCAGATTCGCATGGCTAGGGAGGATGAGGAAAAAACTGCGTTCATTACCCCCATAGGAACTTATTGTTATACGACAATGCCCTTCGGGTTAAAGAATGCAGGTCCTACTTTTCAACGTACTACTCGAATTTCTTTGGGTAGCCAATTAGGACGTAATGTTGAGGCTTATGTCGATGACTTAGTTGTAAAGACGCGCAACCAGGAAACGTTACTTTCAGATCTAGCGGAAACTTTTGAGAGTCTCCGCTCCGCCCGCATAAAACTGAACCCCGATAAGTGTGTGTTTGGTGTACCTGCGGGCAAGCTTCTCGGGTTCTTGGTCTCTGCCCGAGGCATCGAGGCCAACCCCGAGAAGATACGAGCTATAGAGCGGATGCGCCCCCCCAGCAAGCTTAGGGATGTGCAATGCGTCACCGGTTGCATGGCCGCCCTAAGTCGGTTCATATCGAGGCTGGGGGAGAAGGCGCTACCCCTATTTAAGCTCCTCAAACGCTCCGGGCCGTTTACTTGGACGGAGGAAGCTGAACGTGCCCTCACTCAGTTGAAGGCGTATCTTAGCTCTCCCCCAGTTCTGGTCGCTCCGGAGCCAAATGAACCCTTGCTACTCTACTTAGCGGCGACCCCGCAAGTGGTTAGTGCGGCGTTGGTCGTGGAGCGCGATGAGGACAATCCTCATTCCGCGCACCCCCACCTTGTGCAGACTTGGCCCGGGAGAGAGCAGGGAGGAGAGGCCCCCGAGCCGAACGGCGGCCCAAGGCCCCCGACGACCGGAGTTGGCCCTCTACCCGCTTGTCAAACGGTGCTAGGAGCCCCCGACCCCCAGGAAGGCCCCGAGGCCACTGCGGGAAGGCCGCACCTATCGCCCTCTGACCCCGAGGCTAACCCTGTGCCGATTCGACCCGGGAGAGAGCAGGGAGAAGAGGCCCCCGAGCCGAACGGTGGCCTAAGGCCCCTGACGACTGGAGTTGGCCCTTTGCCCGCTTGTCCGACGACGCCAGGAGCCCCCGACCCCCAGGACGGCCCCGAGGCCACTGTGGGAAGGCCGCCCCTGTCGTCCTCCGACCGCGAGGTCGTCGGCACAGGAGACGAGTGCGCCCCGCGAGGCCGCTCGGGTGAAGAGCGCCCCAGGGATGCGGCCCCTAGCGAAGAGGATCGGCCCCACCGAAAGGTGCAGCGGCCCGTCTACTTTGTTAGTGAGGCCCTCCGGGATGCCAAGACCCGATACCCTCAGGCCCAGAAAATGCTTTACGCTGTTCTGATGGCCTCGAGGAAACTGCGCCATTATTTCCAGGCGCATCGGGTCACTGTGGTTACGTCTTACCCCCTCGGTCAAATCTTGCATAATCGGGAGGGTACTGGACGGGTGGTGAAATGGGCAATCAAACTTTCTGAGTTTGATTTGCACTTTGAACCACGCCACGCTATCAAGAGCCAGGCCCTCGCCGACTTTGTGGCAGAATGGACCCCGGCTCCCGAGCTCGTCTCGGTCCCCGAAGCCGGCTCGGGTCCCTCGCAGCTGCCTCACACCGCCCACTGGGTGATGCAGTTCGACGGCTCCCTGTCTCTTCAGGGCGCCGGTGCGGGGGTCACGTTGACCTCTCCGAGTGGAGACGTCCTCAAATACTTGGTCCGCCTCGACTTTCGAGCGACCAATAATATGGCAGAGTATGAGGGACTCCTTGCCGGACTCAGAGTGGCAGCTGGACTGGGGATCCGCCGCCTCCTGGTGTTAGGCGACTCCCAGCTGGTCGTCAACCAAGTCTGCAAGGAGTACCGGTGCTCTGACCCGCAGATGGACGCCTACGTGCGCCAAGTACGGCGTATGGAGCGCCATTTTGACGGGATTGAGCTTCGGCACGTTCCCAGACGGGATAACATGATGGCCGACGAGCTCTCACGGCTCGCGTCCTCGCGAGCCCAGACCCCACCGGGCGCCTTTGAAGAAAGGCTTGCCCAGCCGTCGGCGCGACCCGACCCCTTAGGGGAGACGGATGCGCCTGACCGGCCCCCGAGGCCCGTCGGAGTCCAGGCCTCGGGACCCAAGGGGAGTGCTCCCAGCTCCCTTAGATTGATTACTTGGATCGCCGAGATCCAAGCATATCTCACAGATAAGACTCTACCCGAGGACCGCGAAGGGAGTGAACGCGTCCGTCGCATCTCCAAACGCTACGTGCTGGTAGAAGGGACCCTCTATCGGCGCGCGGCTAATGGAATCCTCCTGAAGTGCATTCCTCGGGAACAAGGCGTTGTGCTTCTTGCCGATATCCATGAAGGCGAATGCGGAGCCCACTCCGCCTCGCGCACCTTGGTTGGTAAAGCTTTTCGCCAAGGTTTCTATTGGCCGACAGCTCTCAATGATGCGGTCGACCTGGTCCGCCGATGTAGAGCATGTCAATTCCACGCCAAGCAAATCCATCAGCCGGCCCAGGCCCTGCAGACCATACCACTTTCGTGGCCATTTGCTGTCTGGGGACTCGATATCCTGGGACCGTTTAGGCGGGCCCCGGGCGGGTTTGAGTATCTGTATGTCGCGATCGACAAGTTCACTAAGTGGCCCGAGGCTTATCCGGTCGTCAAGATCGATAAGCACTCCGCACTTAAATTCATTAAGGGCATCACGGCCCGGTTTGGAGTGCCTAACCGTATTATTACGGATAATGGCACCCAATTCACTAGTGAACTCTTCGGCGACTACTGCGAAGACATGGGCATCAAGCTCTGCTTCGCCTCACCTGCCCACCCCGAAAGCAATGGCCAAGTGGAGCGCGCCAATGCGGAAATCCTCAAAGGCCTTAAAACCAAGACCTTCAACATACTCAAGAAGCACGGCGATTCATGGATCGAGGAGTTGCCAGCGGTGCTCTGGGCAAACCGAACTACACCAAGCCGAGCAACCGGGGAAACACCTTTCTTCCTCGTCTACGGCGCGGAAGCGGTTCTCCCATCTGAGCTCACCCTGAAGTCTCCTCGGGCCACCATGTACTGCGAGGCTGATCAAGATCAGCTTCGCAGAGATGACCTCGACTACTTGGAAGAGCGAAGGCGGCGCGCGGCCCTCCGAGCCGCGCGCTACCAGCAGAGCCTGCGGCGCTACCATCAGCGTCACGTCCGGGCCCGATCACTCTGCGTCGACGATCTCGTCCTACGCCGCGTCCAAACGCGAGCTGGATTGAGCAAGCTCTCACCAATGTGGGAGGGTCCGTATCGAGTGGTCGGCGTCCCCCGGCCGGGCTCCATACGGCTGGACACGGGCGACGGCACTGAGCTGCCTAACCCGTGGAACATCGAACACCTTCGTCGCTTCTACCCCTGAGGGGGGGGGGTCGGGTGTCAGGTTTCGGGCTCGGGCCAACCCCGCACCCCCTCGGGCGTGCAGGGTTGGCCGGGGGCTGCCACACATGCACTTTCTTATTTCTCTTTTTTCAGAATTTCAATAAAAGCAGTTTCAATTTCCTAAAGGTTGTATCTGTGCTGTTTTTTCCTTTTGAAGAATCTTGACTTGAAATAGGTCACTCGCGCTCAATCCTGCCCTCGGGGGCTCGGGTCGGCTAAAATCGCCAAACGGGGCCCAGAACCGAGCCGTGCCCCGGGGCGTGGTGAACTCCGGGGGGGAATCGGCAAAAACCCACAATCGGGTCACCCATAACCCTCGGTCACCACGTTCCCGGCCTGGCCAGTCTCGACATGTGGATCTCCCCAGGCACTAGCCCCGACCCGCGCCTTTTGAGGACCAGAACCTGGGCACGAGCCCTTATTCAAGCTAAGGCACAAAAGGACTATGGCACAGATCATCCTCATCTCATACTCACAGCAAGATGAAATTGACACAAAAATTTCTTCATTTTTTGATTACAGATTAAGTTGATCTATACAAAGCCCGAAGGCCTTAGAAGAAAGAAAAGAAGAAAAAACTGAAGAATGGCGGGGGTCTGGGGGCTCATCCCGATGCGCCCGGATCGCCGGCCTCGACGTCACTGTCGTCTACACCACCGGCATTGCCCTCATCGTCGGAGTTGGGGGCAAACGCAAGCCGAGGGGCCGAGCCCTCGAAGCTGTCGACGATATAGTCGGCGGCGTCCCGGACTTGCGCGCGCGCGCGGTTCTCAGTCCCAGGAGGGAACTCATCCAGCGCCATCCATGGAGAGAAGTTGGGGTCCCTGGCCTGGTAACTCGCCAGGACGAGCTCCACCGCTCCTTGGGCGAGGTCCCTCGAGGATGACTTAATTGTCTTCTCGAGCTCCTCGGGGAGCCGTTGGAGAGCCCCGGCCATCTTCGAGAGGTGCTGGGCGAGGCCTCCCTGGTTGTCGGCGTACTTTACGGTCCGCCCTCTCCAGAGGCCCACTTGCCGACCGGCGCGATCTAGGCGGGAGACGGCGTCCCAAAGCATGCCGGGCCCGACCTCGCCTGCCAAGCGGAGGGCTTCAACCTCCCCGGCGGACGAGTCCAGCGCGCCCTGCAGAACGGCGATGGTGTGTTCGGCATCTGCGAGGCGGGCGGCTAAGTCGCTTTCGCCCGCGGCCGCCCCGCCGCTGAGCGCCCTCGCTTCCAGCTCCTTCGCCCGCGCTTCGAGCTCAGCGGCCCGTTGGTTCAGTGCGGCCCTCTCGGCGCGGGCACCCTCCAGATTGCGGCGCGCCTGCTCCTCCTGCGCTGCCTCGCGGAGGGACAGGCTGTCCGCCAGCTGTTGCGCCGCGGCCTCGGCTCCCTCGAGAGCTCGCTCCCGCTCGATGAGCGCGTCCTCGCGGAGGCGGAGCGCGAGCTCTTCTTCGGCGCAGGCAGCGTCGTGCGCCGCCAGCGTTGCTTCCCGGATGGTAACGGCGGCCTCGCGGTCCGCCAGATCCCTCTCCACGACGCAGGCGCGCTCTTCCAGCGCCATGGCGCGCGCCTCAAGGGCCTCTTCGCGCCGCCGGGACGTCGCTTCGGTCTCCGCCGCCCGCTGTTCTCGGGCAGCGGCAGCGTCAAGCACCCCCTGGGCGGCGTCGAGCTTCTTCCTTAGCTCCGCCTCCCAGCTCCCGTATTGAAGGCGGAGGGTGTCCTGCGCCTCGTTCATCACGGTGGTGGCGATGAGGGCAGCCCCCCGCTCCTTCTCCACTTCCTTGGCGATCTCCGCCAGCACCTTCTTGCGGGTTTCAAGCTCCGAGACATGCCGGCGGTGAGCCTTACGGCCCACCTCCACCATGGCCTCCACCGAGCGTCGCCCCTCTTCGACACGCGCCCACGCGGCGTCGAGCTCCGCCCGCTCTGCCTGCAGGGCCTCCACCTGGGCACTTAACCCGTCCAACACCGTGGTGTTTGCGGCGGCCAAGGCTTGCAGAAGGGGCTCTGCGCTCAGTAGGGCAGCAGAAGGCGTGGGGAAAAGCCGCCTCGGAGAAGATGCCACGCGGCTCGGCCCGCCGATGGAAGTGCCGGACTCGGGGATGTCTCCCGGACCCGTTTGGTCCTGAGCGTCGCCCGAGGGAGTGGGCCCAAGCGACGCGCCCGCCGCCTCGTCGCCAGCTGCCCCGGAAGTTGTCGCCTGAGCGTCGCCCGAGGGAGTGGGCCCAAGCGACGCGCCCGCAGCCTCGTCGCCAGCTGCCCCGGGAGTTGTCGCCTGAGCGTCGCCCGAGGGAGTGGGCCCGAGCGACGCGCCCGCGGCCTCGTCGCGGGCTGCCTCGGAAGTCGCCATCGTCTCGTCCTGGCGAAATCCGGCTTCCTCCCGAGCAGCTTCCTCGGCCTGGTGGGCTCGGGCGGCCTCATCCCGAGCAGTTTCCTCGGCCTGGCGGGCCCGGGCGGCTCCCTCCCGAGCGATTTCCTCGGCCTGGCGAGCCCGGGCGGCCTCATGGGCGGCCTCCTCGGCTTCCCGTAGGCGATCCGCGGCGTCGCGCCGGTCAGCTTCCCGCCTACGGGCCTCTGCGGCCGCCGGATCCTCGGCCTCAGACTGGCCGGACTTGGAATGGCGGGAGGGACGCGACGGGATCTCGCTGAACAAAAGAAAAGACCAGAAGACGAACAAGATGGGTGAGTGAAAACTCGCGTTGAGAGAATGAATACAGCCACGATGGGTGAGAGACGAACCTGCGAGGGGGTCGGTTAAACGACCACTTTGGAGGGGAAATGAGGTTTCCCCGAGATGGTTCTGTCTCCTCCATCTTGCGGGGCCGCTTCTTCTTGCGCTCCCCCTCGGGCTGCGATGCTGGCGCGGCCCCCTCCGGGCGCTTGCTGCTGGCACGCGCCGCCCCGCCCCCTCGGGGAGGAGATGGGGGAGGTGTTCCTCCCTGCTTCCTCTTCCCCCGGGCGTCGGCAGGGCGGCTGCTCCCCGGGCCCCTGCCACGGGACCCAGAAGCACGACCCCCTCTCGGGGTAGATTGTTCCCCCCGGCGGCTCCCGCCTGCGCCGTCGTGGCCCTTTGGAGCTCGCTCCTCTGAGGCCCCGACCGCCATCATAATGGTCAAGATGGAGGCGCGGTCTGGATCGCTGCAGAGGGGGAGGATTCCTTGGGGAATGAGGGCCGCCTCCACGGAGTTGAGATTCAGCACCCGTTGGACCAATATCTTGAAGTCCTCAGGAGCCCAGTCCCATCTCACTCCCTGGTGGGTCCTCATGAAGTCTTCGGACCCGGTGTACTCCCAGGCGCCCCGAGCGCGCCGCTGGAGCGGCGCAATCCGACGGCGGAGGTAGTCGCCATACACCATGGTCCCTGTGAGCCCCTGGGATCGCAGGCCCGCCAGGCGGTCGAGGACGGCGTCATAGCCATCCCCCAGATCTACCGGCGCCCGCCAGCTGGAGGCCTGCGCCGGGGGCTGGCTCGGAAGTCGGAGGCGCGCTTCGTCGGCGAGGGGAGTGTAGAACCAGTCGCTCTTCCAGTCGTCCCACTTCTTGCGGAGGGCGCAGGGGATGTAGCGGTTCAGCGCCGGCCCCCGTGGCTGGAAGTAGCAGCCGCCGACTACCGATGGCGGCGACACCGGCTGCACGGTGAAGAACCACCGGAACAGCCGAAGAGATGGGCGCACCCCAATGAACATCTCGCACAGATGCGCGAAGATGGCCAATGACATCACCGCGTTGGGGGTGAGGTGCGCCATCTGGAGATCGTAGAACTCCAGAACATCCATGAAGAAAGAAGAAAATGGCGGAACCAGCCCTGCCATTGCAAAGGGGAGAAAGAAGACGGACCGCCCCGGGTAGTCTGGCGCCGGGCGTCCCTCGCCCAGCGTAACTATCTGTCACACCCCGAAGTTTTCCTCCCTAGTCAAAATTGCAATTTATAATTGACCCCAAGAAAATGCAGAGGAAATCAGGATAAAACCCTAAGAAAATAATGCAAATAATAATCAGATTTGACATGTGGAATTTTTCTTGAATTCTACATGTCGAAATTCATTAACAGGATTTTTAGTGGAATTTTCAGAGCTCTAGAAATAATTTTAACCAAATAAAAATCACTAAAGTGCAATTGTTAATTCCAGGGAAAATCCTTTTTCTTTTTCTTTTTCCTTTTTCCCCTTTTTTCCCTCCTTTTTGTCCAATGGGCCGTCGGCCCATTTCTCTTTTTCCTCCCCCTCCTCTCTGTTGGGCCGGCGCAGGCCAAGGCCCAGCCCGACAGCCGGCCGCCCGCCCGCCTCCTCTCGGGGTCGCCGACAGGTGGGGCCCACCTGTCGGACCCGTCTCCCTCCTCCCGCCGATCCCGCTCGTGCCGCCGCCGCCGCAACCGACGCCGCGCCCACGTCTCCGCCTTCCCCGGGCCACGTCGACCACGCCCGCGCGTGCGCCGCATTCCCCGCGCCCGTTCCCCTCTCTCTCCCACTCGCGCCCGCGCCCGAGATGGCCGGGATTCGAAAACCGAATCCCGCCTCTCTCTCCTCCCCACTCCCCCACGTCGGCCGTCGAATCCCGCCGCTCCCGGCCACGTCCGGTTCCCCCATCCCCTATTTAAGCATCGCCGGCACCCCCTCTCGCTTTTTCCCCATTGCGCCGACCTCTCCCGAGCCCCCCAACGCCTCCGCGCCGTGCAACCACCCGCCGCCGCCGCTTTTGCTACTCCGGCCGCCGCTAGCCGCCGCTAGGCTCGCCGCCGTCTCACGCCGTCGCCGCCGTTAGCTTCGCGCGGCCGAGGTCCACCTCGTCCACCCCTCCTCCGTCGAGGTTCGTCGCCGGAACCCCCTCCCCACGTGCACGGGTGAGCGTCACCTCTACCGCCGCCTTCGGCCATGGATCCCGATCGCCATGGTCCATCTCTCTCTCTCTAATCCCTCTCTTCTCCTTCCTTAGGGCACGCCGGAGCTCGTCCGCTATCCGACGCCGTCCTCCCGTGACTTGCCGTCGCCGTCCGCCATCGCCTTCCTCCGCGCCGGCCACCCTCGGTGAGGCATCCCCTCCCTTCTTTTCCCCCTTCCTCTCCTCCTAGAGCCGCTAACCGCCGCTCTCCGCCGCCGGACGATCGCCGTCGGTCGTTGCTTTGCGCCGCTGCCGCATGCGCGCCGCCGCCGTGTGAGCGCCGCGCCGCCGGCGCCATGGTCGCCGCTGTCTCGCGCCGCGCCCGCGCGCCCCGGCCGCGAGGTCCCGCGCCGCCGTCCGAGGGTAGATCGGGGCCGTCGGTTCGGCCGCCACGTGGCGCCGCCGCCCCTCCTTTCCCCGTGCCGCTGACCGGTGGGCCCGCGCGCCGCCACCCCCTTCCTCTCTCTCCCGGTCGCTGACCGGTGGGCCCCGCCTGTCGGCGCCGAGCCGCGCCCCCTCGCTGACGTCAGCCCTGGTTAATATTGCGCAATAAATGATTTAAGGTTTTTCTTTTATAGTAATAAACACAGTGAATCTTCTAAAATTCATAACTAATTCATCCGAGCTCCGTTTAAGCCCATTCAAGTCTCAGTAAATCAAGGAAAATGTGTAGAATCCATTAAAAATGGTTTTGTTCTCTGTTTCAGTAGTCTTATAGCCTGTTTGCAATGTTTGCTTTGTATGTCGTTAGATTCCGATCCCTCCGACGCTCCGGTGTACTTCGAGATAGTCGCCGAGGTCCCTCCAGCAGCAGAGCAAGGCAAGTCATGCTTGTCACTTGATCATATTGATCCTATATTGCAAATGTCCTAATGTTTTCTTTCAAATATCGCATTTGTTTTGCAATTATACTATGGGAGGGTTACCTATTGTTACAGCTATGCCTTTTGATACCATGCTCCTTTGTTAGCTTGGGTTATAACATGATTAGATTTTGGACTAGGAATTGCTTAGCCATGCTTAGTTCAACTAGCACACATTGGGGATCTTATTTAAAACCTAGACTATAGGTTTATATGATAATGTTGGTTTAATACCACCGCTCTGGTGTTGGTTAAATAAAATGAACCACATGGTGGGCTGTGGGTGCATGGTTTTGCTAGTCGCACCCATGGCAGTTAAGGACCGGTTCGCGGGATGCCCTGGAAGAATTTATCGTACTTACCACAAGCCAGCGTGGGCAACGGCTGGGCTTGTAGTGTAGCTTTCCTCTAGTCGACGCATCCAGGCAAGGGTGGGCGTGATGGAGCGGGGCGGGCCCTGCGACGGCCTCTGTCGCTTCCGGATTCACCTAGGCACGAGAGGGGACTGCCCGTCGCCCGCTGGGGACGGGGGTGAAACCTGAGGTGTGGTGTGCTTGGCTAGAGGGGGTTATGCGAAGGGTCCTGTCACGGCCTCTTTCCGGTATGTCGTGGTGACATGTCGGCGCACGGAAACGTGTCGTGGGGCTGTGTCTTGTGGGTACAGTTGTACACCTCTGATCAGAGTAAAACTATTCGAATAGCCGTGCCCGCGGTTATGGGCGGTCAACCAGATTCACCGTGATTAGTCTCACCCTAGTGTAATCTGTTGAACTTGGATAGTTCAGGTGGATGGCTGGGCCTGTCGCAACGTGGGTTAGCGTTGGACAGCGGATGTTTAATACTGCTTAATTATTACAACTGTTTTCGCATTAAATTCCTGTTTATAAATGCCAGTATTTATGCAAATGAACCACTCTAGCTCTTCTTTGTTAATTCCCTGCATCATACCCCCATTCCGGTATGACTTGCTGAGTACAGTGGGTAGTACTCAGTCTTGCTCTATTTTTCCCAACCCCAGAGGACGGGTATGTGTCAGATGAAGGTTTCCCCGAGGAGTAGGCTTCGTCCGTGCCGTCGAGGATGCCTGTGGAGTGGTGTTCCCGCTGCGGTTTAGTCAAGGCTTAAGCTCCAGTTTCTTTTGTTTTCCGCTGCATTTTTGTAAGACCTTTATAATGTTTGTAAGACGTGGATCTGTATGTCAACATTGTCGTTTGTGTACCCCGGCTGGTCCTGGACGGGGGTTTTAATACACATTCTGCTTGGAATTCTATTCGGGAATTTCTGGGCGCGACAAGTTGGTATCAGAGCCGACCTTGACCGTAGGACAAGCCAAATGGAAAGACCTAAGAGCCCTCTGAATCCTTTTCATTGCATATCTTCTTTGCAATTGGATTTTGTCCCGGGAAAATGGGGATCTGTTCTTGTGGTTCAAGGGAAAAATCTTGTCGCTTGTTTAAGTGAGATTTTTCAAAACGAGTCAGTCTAGGGTTTTAGTAAAATTATTGGGAGTTTTTCGGCAGTCAGTTGGGATGTGATGGGTGAAATGCATTAGGTCCTAGCTCGGTATCATGGGTTGCAAGGTGTTTATACTTCGTTTGTTATTATTAATATGTATCTAATTTCTCATTATTTTATCGTTATGTGAGTCTGTCTTATTTATTCGCTCTCATGTAAAATGATCTATGCATAAAATTTTGCTCTTATTTGATTCCTTTATTTGAGTCTTTATTGCTTTATTTAAATTTGGATTTGAGCATGCATTGATCCTACTCCTTTGTCTTCTCTAGATGGCCGGTCACCCACCCAACCACCGCGGTGAAGGCATGATCGACTTTGTGGCAGAGCTGGCACGCATGACACTGGTAGTGGGCTACCCCGACGCGCCGGAGTACACGACGATTCCGCCGCTCAGTGGCGAGCTTCCTCACCGTGTCCGCTTGGAGGTCCATGGTTACGTGGGGACTTGCCTCGCTAACATGGCGGTCGAGGCGTCAGGAGGCACAGCAGATCACGCTTGTCAGGAGGCAGCCTACCTGATGATGGCCAGACTACGGGAGCGCCACAACTACATTTTCCACGGCACGGCGTACCGCTACCACCCCAGTCGAGCCCACGGTGATGGCGTCAGCTCCTTCCGTCCAACAGCTGGCGAGAACGACACCACCTTTGGCCACATGTGTGCGGTGATGAGGGGTTTGGACAGGATGCACTCGGATCTGCACAAGGCGACCAAGGCCTTGAATGATGGGAAGCTCATGAGGATCGTCGCTCTGAAGGACGAGATAGCGCGTCTGAAGAAGGAGAACGCTCAGCTGAAGGGTCTCCCAGCGCCAGGAGGAGTCCGGATCCGCACTACGCCCCGTAAGAGGACGACTGCACCTGTGCGCATCCAGCTTGCGCCCAGGAACCCACCTCCACCAGCAGCCCCCGCAGCAGCTCCAGCTCCGCCCGCAGTTCCTGCAGCTCCAGCTCCAGCTCCCGCGTTCACTCTCTCCTTCGCTCCAGCATCAGCCGCCAGAGGTTCAGCCAGTGGTACCGGAGGTTGGCTGTCTGCTACTCCCAGTGGCAGCGGCGAGACTGATCCGTCAGACTCCAGGAGTCGCTCAGAGGGACCGGGTGACGAGCAGGAGGACGCCTTCGACTCCACCGACCGCAGGAGCCGTTCCGAGCATTAGGCTCGTTTTTCCACTAGTTCATCGACTGTCTAGTTTTTGTTTGTTAGTTTGTGTGTTTAGGTTGCTTGTTTGGGGTCAGTCGACGGTCGATATCATGTGCCTATGATATGGCTGTCTTAATAAGGATGTTTGCTTGCTCTTTTAAGTGTTTTTAATTCAGATCAGAACAATTGCAGTTTTAATTCCTATATAATAAAGCTTAGTTCTTGAGCATCTGTTTTTCTTCTTTTCCCCGTCTGTTCTTCCCTCCAGATGGTCTACACCAGGACTGGTAACCGCACGACAGGCGAGGGCAGCAACGGTGAAGAACGCGTTGATGGTGTGCATCCCAACGGCGATCCCGGCAACGGTCCGCCACCACCTCCCGAGAATCCGACCCTGGCCCAAGTTATGGCGCATCAGACTCAGATGATGGCAGCCATGATGCAGCAGATGCAGCAGCAGCACCAGCAGATGCACCAGAGGATGATGCAGTACGCTGAACAGCAGCACCAGCAGTTTGGTCCCCCTCCCCCGCAATCCAAGTTGCCTGAGTTCCTGCGAGTCAGGCCACCCACCTTCTCCAGCACCACCAACCCCATGGAGGCAAACGACTGGCTCCATGCAATAGAGAAGAAGCTGAATCTCCTGCAGTGCAATGATCAGGAGAAGGTCGCTTTCGCCACACACCAGCTTCAGGGTCCTGCGTCCGCTTGGTGGGACAACCACATGGCCACCCGCCCACCGGGTACTGAAGTCACATGGGCAGAGTTCTGCCGTAGCTTCAGGAAGGCACAGGTGCCAGATGGGGTCGTGGCACAAAAGAAGAGGGAATTTCGTGCACTCCATCAGGGCAACAGGACGGTGACAGAGTACCTCCACGAGTTCAATCGCCTCGCGCGATATGCACCGGAGGATGTCCGCACTGACGCCGAGAAACAAGAAAAGTTTATGGCAGGCCTGGATGACGAGCTGACCAACCAACTGATATCCGGGGACTACGCTGACTTTGAAAGGCTGGTTGACAAGGCAATCCGTCAGGAGGATCAGCGCAACAAAATGGACAGGAAAAGAAAGGCGGCGCAGTTCCGGTCCAACCAAGGTAGTCAGCACCGACCGCGCTTCACTCCTGGACAGCAGGGTGGACCTACCACCATGATCGTCCGTCAGCACCGCCCGTTCCACTCTGGCAACTTCCACCAGGGCGCTAGCGGCAGTCAGAACCACCAGGGAGGCCAGCCCAACCGCGGTGCAGCTCCACGCCCACCAATGGCACCAGCACAGTCAGCCCAGCCCGCGCAAGCCAAGAAGGAGACGGGAGCAAAACCAGGGTCCTGCTTCAACTGTGGCGAGCTTGGCCACTTCGCTGACAAATGCCCGAAGCCCAGGCGTGCCGGACCAAGGTTTATCCAGGCTCGTGTCAACCACGCATCTGCGGAGGAGGCACAAGCAGCACCAGAGGTCGTACTGGGTACGTTTCCTGTTAACTCAATCCCTGCAACAGTACTTTTTGATTCTGGTGCAACGCATTCTTTCATCTCCAAGAAATTTGTCGGGGTGCATGGGTTAATAAGAGAGGAACTTAGCACACCGATGCGGGTTCATACCCCAGGGAATAGCTCCTCTTCGGTTCAATTCAGCCCTTCTATAACAATAGAAATTCAAGGGTCACCGTTTCTAGCCAACCTCATCCTTCTCGAATCCAAAGACCTAGATGTCATTCTTGGGATGGATTGGCTGACCAAGTTTAAGGGAGTCATCGATTGTGCGAATCGCACAGTCACCCTGACCAATGAGAAAGGAGAAACCGTGGTGTACAAATCTCTAGTCTCGCCAAAGAAAGGAGCCTCGTTGAATCAGATTGAGACGGAAATCCCAGTGGACACCGAAGAGAAGAACTTGAGAAAATTGGAGGACATACCCATAGTCTGCGAGTATCCAGAGGTGTTCCCCGAAGACCTCACCACCATGCCACCCAAGAGGGAGATTGAATTCCGGATTGATTTGGCACCAGGAACCGCTCCAATCTATAAGAGACCGTACAGAATGGCGGCCAACGAATTAGCAGAGGTCAAGAAGCAAGTTGACGAACAGCTGCAGAAAGGGTACATTCGACCAAGCACTTCACCTTGGGGCGCTCCGGTCATTTTTGTGGAGAAAAAGGATAAGACAAAGAGGATGTGCGTCGATTATCGCGCACTTAACGAGGTCACAATCAAGAATAAATATCCTTTGCCGCGAATCGACGATTTATTTGATCAACTGAAAGGAGCTAAAGTGTTCTCTAAGATAGACCTGCGATCAGGCTACCACCAGTTGAGAATCCGGGAAGAGGATATTCCGAAGACGGCCTTCACCACTCGGTACGGGCTATATGAGTGCACGGTTATGTCCTTCGGACTTACTAACGCACCCGCATTCTTCATGAATCTGATGAACAAAGTGTTCATGGAATTTTTGGACAAGTTTGTTGTGGTATTCATCGACGACATTCTTATCTATTCAAAGTCCGAAGAGGAACATGAACAACATCTCCGTCTGGTACTCGAGAAGTTGAAGGAGCACCAGCTATACGCCAAGTTCAGCAAGTGTGACTTCTGGTTGACGGAAGTCAAATTTCTGGGTCATGTCATTACAGCTCAGGGTGTAGCAGTTGATCCATCGAACGTGGAGTCAGTTACCAAGTGGACCCCACCGAAGACAGTGTCGCAGATTCGAAGTTTTCTAGGACTGGCTGGTTATTACCGTCGTTTCATCGAAAACTTCTCAAGAATCGCCCGACCCATGACTCAGTTGCTTAAGAAAGACGAGAAGTTTAAATGGACAGCTGAGTGCGACAAGAGCTTTGAGGAGCTCAAAAGGAAATTAGTATCCGCACCGGTTTTGATCCTGCCCGACCAGACGAAAGACTTCCAAGTCTATTGCGATGCATCCCGTCACGGACTTGGATGCGTCCTAATGCAAGAGGGCAGAGTGGTTGCATACGCCTCGCGGCAGTTGCGTCCACACGAAGGAAACTATCCAACTCATGACTTGGAATTGGCAGCAGTGGTCCATGCCCTGAAGATCTGGAGGCACTATCTGATCGGCAACCGCTGCGAAGTATATACGGACCATAAAAGTCTGAAATACATCTTCACCCAACCGGACCTAAACCTTCGACAACGAAGATGGTTGGAACTAATCAAAGACTACGACATGAGTATCCACTACCACCCGGGTAAAGCCAATGTGGTGGCAGACGCTTTAAGCCGGAAAAGTTACTGCACTGCTCTATGCATCGAGGGCATGTGTGAGGAATTGAGACAGGAGCTTGAACATCTCAACATGGGAATTGTTGAACACGGGTTCGTAGCCGCTCTGGAGGCACGGCCTACGCTCGTGGATCAAGTTAGAGCCGCTCAAGTAAATGATCCGGAAATAGCAGAACTGAAAAAGAACATGAGAGTCGGAAAGGCTCGGGATTTCCTTGAGGATGAGCATGGCACAATCTGGATGGGAGAAAGATTGTGTGTACCGGACGACAAGGAATTGAAGGATCTGATACTCACCGAAGCTCATCAGACCCAGTACTCCATTCATCCAGGCAGCACTAAAATGTACCAAGACCTTAAAGAAAAATTTTGGTGGGTCAGCATGAGAAGGGAAATAGCTGAGTTCGTCGCACTCTGCGATGTTTGCCAACGAGTGAAAGCAGAGCACCAAAGACCAGCAGGTTTACTCCAACCTCTTCAAATCCCGGAATGGAAATGGGAGGAGATTGGAATGGACTTTATAACGGGACTGCCCCGGACATCATCGGGACATGATTCAATTTGGGTAGTCGTGGATCGACTCACCAAGGTGGCTCACTTTATACCAGTACATACCACCTATACGGGAAAGAGATTGGCAGAATTGTACCTCGCAAGGATCATGTGTTTGCATGGGGTACCCAAGAAGATAGTATCCGACCGAGGTAGTCAGTTCACCTCAAAGTTCTGGCAGAAGCTGCAGGAAGAATTGGGGACCCGTTTAAACTTCAGCACGGCCTATCACCCGCAAACTGATGGTCAGACCGAGCGTGTCAATCAAATCTTGGAGGATATGTTGAGAGCTTGCGCTCTTGATTTTGGTGGAGCTTGGGACAAAAGCTTACCATATGCGGAATTCTCGTACAACAACAGCTACTAGGCCAGTCTACAGATGGCACCGTTTGAAGCTCTATACGGCCGGAAGTGCCGCACACCGCTTTTCTGGGATCAGACAGGCGAACGTCAACTGTTCGGAACAGAAGTATTAGCGGAAGCAGAAGAGAAAGTCAGAATCATCAGGGAAAGGTTGAGGATTGCTCAGTCTCGACAGAAGAGCTACGCGGATAACCGCCGAAGGGAGCTCACTTTTGAGGCAGGAGATTACGTGTATCTTCGTGTCACCCCGCTCCGGGGAGTACACCGCTTTCAGACAAAAGGCAAGTTGGCACCACGCTTCGTGGGACCATACAAAATTTTGGAACGAAGAGGAGAAGTTGCCTATCAACTAGAACTTCCGTCCAACATGATCGGCATCCATGACGTGTTCCACGTATCCCAATTAAAGAAGTGTTTAAGGGTACCTGAAGAACAGGCTGATTCGGAACACATTGATATCCAGGAGGACCTAACATATGTGGAGAAGCCGGTTCGTATACTTGACACTAGCGAAAGGAGAACCAGAAATAAGGTCACCAGGTTTTGCCGTGTTCAGTGGAGCCATCATTCAGAAGAGGAAGCAACCTGGGAAAGGGAAGATGAGTTGAAAGCCGCCCATCCGTACCTCTTCACCAGCTCCTCCGAATCTCGGGGCCGAGATTCCGTTTAAGGGGGGTAGGTTTGTCACACCCCGAAGTTTTCCTCCCTAGTCAAAATTGCAATTTATAATTGACCCCAAGAAAATGCAGAGGAAATCAGGATAAAACCCTAAGAAAATAATGCAAATAATAATCGGATTTGACATGTGGAATTTTTCTTGAATTCTACATGTCGAAATTCATTAACAGGATTTTTAGTGGAATTTTCAGAGCTCTAGAAATAATTTTAACCAAATAAAAATCACTAAAGTGCAATTGTTAATTCCAGGGAAAATCCTTTTTCTTTTTCTTTTTCCTTTTTCCCCTTTTTTCCCTCCTTTTTGTCCAATGGGCCGTCGGCCCATTTCTCTTTTTCCTCCCCCTCCTCTCTGTTGGGCCGGCGCAGGCCAAGGCCCAGCCCGACAGCCGGCCGCCCGCCCGCCTCCTCTCGGGGTCGCCGACAGGTGGGGCCCACCTGTCGGACCCGTCTCCCTCCTCCCGCCGATCCCGCTCGTGCCGCCGCCGCCGCAACCGACGCCGCGCCCACGTCTCCGCCTTCCCCGGGCCACGTCGACCACGCCCGCGCGTGCGCCGCATTCCCCGCGCCCGTTCCCCTCTCTCTCCCACTCGCGCCCGCGCCCGAGATGGCCGGGATTCGAAAACCGAATCCCGCCTCTCTCTCCTCCCCACTCCCCCACGTCGGCCGTCGAATCCCGCCGCTCCCGGCCACGTCCGGTTCCCCCATCCCCTATTTAAGCATCGCCGGCACCCCCTCTCGCTTTTTCCCCATTGCGCCGACCTCTCCCGAGCCCCCCAACGCCTCCGCGCCGTGCAACCACCCGCCGCCGCCGCTTTTGCTACTCCGGCCGCCGCTAGCCGCCGCTAGGCTCGCCGCCGTCTCACGCCGTCGCCGCCGTTAGCTTCGCGCGGCCGAGGTCCACCTCGTCCACCCCTCCTCCGTCGAGGTTCGTCGCCGGAACCCCCTCCCCACGTGCACGGGTGAGCGTCACCTCTACCGCCGCCTTCGGCCATGGATCCCGATCGCCATGGTCCATCTCTCTCTCTCTAATCCCTCTCTTCTCCTTCCTTAGGGCACGCCGGAGCTCGTCCGCTATCCGACGCCGTCCTCCCGTGACTTGCCGTCGCCGTCCGCCATCGCCTTCCTCCGCGCCGGCCACCCTCGGTGAGGCATCCCCTCCCTTCTTTTCCCCCTTCCTCTCCTCCTAGAGCCGCTAACCGCCGCTCTCCGCCGCCGGACGATCGCCGTCGGTCGTTGCTTTGCGCCGCTGCCGCATGCGCGCCGCCGCCGTGTGAGCGCCGCGCCGCCGGCGCCATGGTCGCCGCTGTCTCGCGCCGCGCCCGCGCGCCCCGGCCGCGAGGTCCCGCGCCGCCGTCCGATCTACCCTTGGGTAGATCGGGGCCGTCGGTTCGGCCGCCACGTGGCGCCGCCGCCCCTCCTTTCCCCGTGCCGCTGACCGGTGGGCCCGCGCGCCGCCACCCCCTTCCTCTCTCTCCCGGTCGCTGACCGGTGGGCCCCGCCTGTCGGCGCCGAGCCGCGCCCCCTCGCTGACGTCAGCCCTGGTTAATATTGCGCAATAAATGATTTAAGGTTTTTCTTTTATAGTAATAAACACAGTGAATCTTCTAAAATTCATAACTAATTCATCCGAGCTCCGTTTAAGCCCATTCAAGTCTCAGTAAATCAAGGAAAATGTGTAGAATCCATTAAAAATGGTTTTGTTCTCTGTTTCAGTAGTCTTATAGCCTGTTTGCAATGTTTGCTTTGTATGTCGTTAGATTCCGATCCCTCCGACGCTCCGGTGTACTTCGAGATAGTCGCCGAGGTCCCTCCAGCAGCAGAGCAAGGCAAGTCATGCTTGTCACTTGATCATATTGATCCTATATTGCAAATGTCCTAATGTTTTCTTTCAAATATCGCATTTGTTTTGCAATTATACTATGGGAGGGTTACCTATTGTTACAGCTATGCCTTTTGATACCATGCTCCTTTGTTAGCTTGGGTTATAACATGATTAGATTTTGGACTAGGAATTGCTTAGCCATGCTTAGTTCAACTAGCACACATTGGGGATCTTATTTAAAACCTAGACTATAGGTTTATATGATAATGTTGGTTTAATACCACCGCTCTGGTGTTGGTTAAATAAAATGAACCACATGGTGGGCTGTGGGTGCATGGTTTTGCTAGTCGCACCCATGGCAGTTAAGGACCGGTTCGCGGGATGCCCTGGAAGAATTTATCGTACTTACCACAAGCCAGCGTGGGCAACGGCTGGGCTTGTAGTGTAGCTTTCCTCTAGTCGACGCATCCAGGCAAGGGTGGGCGTGATGGAGCGGGGCGGGCCCTGCGACGGCCTCTGTCGCTTCCGGATTCACCTAGGCACGAGAGGGGACTGCCCGTCGCCCGCTGGGGACGGGGGTGAAACCTGAGGTGTGGTGTGCTTGGCTAGAGGGGGTTATGCGAAGGGTCCTGTCACGGCCTCTTTCCGGTATGTCGTGGTGACATGTCGGCGCACGGAAACGTGTCGTGGGGCTGTGTCTTGTGGGTACAGTTGTACACCTCTGATCAGAGTAAAACTATTCGAATAGCCGTGCCCGCGGTTATGGGCGGTCAACCAGATTCACCGTGATTAGTCTCACCCTAGTGTAATCTGTTGAACTTGGATAGTTCAGGTGGATGGCTGGGCCTGTCGCAACGTGGGTTAGCGTTGGACAGCGGATGTTTAATACTGCTTAATTATTACAACTGTTTTCGCATTAAATTCCTGTTTATAAATGCCAGTATTTATGCAAATGAACCACTCTAGCTCTTCTTTGTTAATTCCCTGCATCATACCCCCATTCCGGTATGACTTGCTGAGTACAGTGGGTAGTACTCAGTCTTGCTCTATTTTTCCCAACCCCAGAGGACGGGTATGTGTCAGATGAAGGTTTCCCCGAGGAGTAGGCTTCGTCCGTGCCGTCGAGGATGCCTGTGGAGTGGTGTTCCCGCTGCGGTTTAGTCAAGGCTTAAGCTCCAGTTTCTTTTGTTTTCCGCTGCATTTTTGTAAGACCTTTATAATGTTTGTAAGACGTGGATCTGTATGTCAACATTGTCGTTTGTGTACCCCGGCTGGTCCTGGACGGGGGTTTTAATACACATTCTGCTTGGAATTCTATTCGGGAATTTCTGGGCGCGACACTATCTCCCGGCCGGTGGCAGATTCCGGCATGAAGCGGCGCGGCAGCCCAGCCTGCCTCTCGCTCACGATGCGGGAGGGCGGCAGCACGCTACCATCGAGCAGAGCGGAGCCCCGTGCCATGGCGCCGGAAGGAAGAGAAGATTAAGAGCGAGCACGAGTGGCGAAGGTAGGGCGCAGGAAAGAAGGAGTTAGGGCGCAAGCGGCGAAGACAAGGGGAATAATGGCGAAGGGAAGGAAACAAATCCCTTCCTCAGTGCCTTTATACCCTTGCCCGGCTCCTCGCTTCTCGCGCCCACTATTTCGCCCCCTCGTTTCTCGCGCCCACGCTTCCACTAATCCCATTCGCCCGCTTGCGGCGCATGAGGTGGATATGCGGTTGTGGCAGTCGAGGTAGATCATATCGTGCGCGCGTTAATTACGCTCGCCAACCGAAGCGACATTACCATATCTCCAGATGAAATGAATCGCCATGTCCAGATTCGTGTGCTACTCGAGTAATGTGGCAGTCTTGAAGAGACCGCTCATTATTGACAGCCGAGTTACTATTGCCGATGTGCGTGATTTTTGACCATTGGGTTTCTGCCCAATGGTGGAGACCGGTCCCACCTGTCACCAGGCCTTAGGAGTGGCGTCACGCCCGACCGCTTCCCTTGAGGAGGGCGATCGCCCTGGCATAACGCCGGGGGCTACTGTCGGTGACATGGGATCGGGAGTATCATGACTAGAGGCTTGAGGCAGACACAATCGCCCACGTGGCCTGGCACCCCCGGGGGACGTCGGGCTCGAGGGTGATGTGTTCGCCCTCCTCTTAGTCCCCCCGAGGGGGTCGGGCTGCACCCCCCTCGGCCCCGAGGGTCGAGGCGCCCCGACCCCTCGTGGGTTTTCGCTCCGCGCGTATGAGTTAGGTGAGCACAGTGGGGCTCACCTAACCACATTTATTGCGGATTGGCTGAGTGTGTCACGACGCATGCAACGTAGTGCATTGCACTCATTTATCCGGTCTGTGACCAGTCACAGACCGGTCAGATCGCGGGTTAGGTGGCGACAGGCGGTCTGACGCACGCCTCGCCCCATCCCGTCAGGACGAGGGCTTCTAGGCGCTCGTCCCCAGCTGGAGCTAGCGTGTTACCTCCCAGAGATGGCACGTTAGTCCTGGTCAGATATATGCCAGGCTTCATCCTAACCATTACAGGCAAAATGTTGTGTGAAGAAGGGCCAACGTGCAGATTGCTAAGCTGACGCGTGGTGGACAAGAATGACCGATTTGTGACCAGTCTGACACCGGTCATGTCGCCAGCAGACCGCCATGATTCCGCGTCGCGCCTGCTCCCGGCGAAAGTGGAGGTAGTTGTGGGCCGTCCCATCAGAAGGCGACTCGGACGGCAACGATGCAAATCTCCGTCCATTTATGAAAAGGTAGAGTAAGTCCCCAGGGAGAGGGGGAGAATGGTGCATGTGGTATCCCCTTAAGATATGAAAGGAGGACCTTGCCCACTGAGGAGAAGGAGAGATTTTCGAGAGCTTTTTCTTGGACTGAACCTTTCCAGATTAGGATCCTAGAACAAAGGAGAGGCTGGCTCATACTTTGTAGCTCCTTCACACACGAATCCACCTAAAACACAGGAGTAGGGTATTACGCTTCTAAGCGGCCCGAACCTGTATACATCGCCGGCGTCTTCTGTGCTTCCTGTCTGGCGAACCTTCCACATACAGATTGGGAGCTTAGAGTCTCACCTAGGGTCCCCGGCCGAACCGGCAAAGGGGGGCCAGCGCGGTCTCCCGGTGAGGAGCCCCACGCTCCGTCAGGGTCGATCAATAGTTGGGCCGATTTGGAGAAGCAATTCCACAGCTATTTCTACAGTGGGGTTCATGAGATGAAGTTATCTGACTTGACGGCGATTAAGCAGCGGCATGATGAACCTGTGCACGAGTATATTCAGAGATTCAGGGAGATGAGGAACAAATGCTTCAGCTTGAGTTTAACTGACGCTCAGTTAGCCGATCTGGCCTTTCAGGGTATGATTGCTCCGATTAGGGAGAAATTCTCATCTGAAGACTTTGATAGCTTGTCACATCTGATACAAAAGGTAACCTTGCACGAGCATAGGTCTGCGGAGGCTAGGAAAAGCTCTAAGAAGGTTAATCATGTTTGTCCTTACATGTATGGGTCGGATGACGATGAGGATGACTCTGAAATAGCTGCAGCCGAATGGGTGAGGAGTAAAAAGGTCATACCGTGCCAATGGGTAAAGAATTCTGGAAAGGAAGAGAAGTATGATTTTGATATTACTAAAGCTGACAAGATTTTTGATCTGCTACTCCGAGAGTAGCAAATTCAACTCCCTGCTGGTCATACAATTCCATCGGTTGAGGAATTAGGCAAAAAGAGATATTGCAAATGGCATAATTCTGGGTCCCATTCTACTAACGATTGTAAGGTTTTTAGACAACAGATTCAGGTGGCCATTGAGGGAGGCAAGATTAAGTTTGATGATTCCAAAAAGCCGATGAGGATCGATGGTAACTCATTTCCCGTTAACATGGTACACAGAGCTGACCGAACAGCTGATACGGGGTGCATGAGGGGTTATCAAGTAAGTTCGGCTAGAATTATAAACAAATATTAAAGGAAATACGACAAGCAACAAGAAAGGCGTCATGAAGAAGATAATGGTGGCTTTGATCCTCATTGGGGCTGTGTGTTCTTCATGTTCTGTTGGAACGAAGGTATGAGGCTACCATCTATCGAGGATTGTCCTGGATGAAGTGATGTTGCAGGGGGTTCAAGCCGATTGTACGATGGAGGCAATCGGCCAAAACAAACAAGAGTACCTGTTCATCAAAGATTGGGCCCAGTAAACCAACGTGGTGATTCGGAAGACGACAAAAATAGGAAGACTCAATGGTGTCCTTCTGGTATTTTTACGAAGAATCAGAAAAGAAGGGTTCAAAGATTGAGGAGTAGGGAACGCTTCCAGGAGGTCGAGCAAGAAATTAATCATCGGCTAAAGAAAGAAAAACCGAGGCAGGAGTGGCGTGTTAAGAATCAGGCTCCTGTAGCCCATGATGTTGCAGCCGATGAGGCAAAGAGGTTGGCAAAAGGAAAGAGTGTTGTGATGGCACCAGTTAACATGGTTTTTACCTTGCCATCCGAATTCGGGATCGATCAAGCCGATGTCGATGAGGTGGAAGAGGAATCGGCTTAGTTGGTTCTATCACCAGAACAGGCGGTGTTCGAGAAGCCTGAGGGGACAGAGAATCGGCTTCATAAACCATTCTGTATAAATGCTATGTCAATGGGAATCCGATATCTAAAATGATGGTTGATGGTGGGGCCGCGGTAAATTTGATGCCTTATGCTACGCTCAGGAAGTTGGGTAGAAATGCCGAGGATCTCATGAAGACAAATATGGTGCTCAAGGACTTTGGTGGCAATCCATCGGAAACCAAAGGTGTTCTAAATGTGGAGCTGACAGTCGGCAGTAAGACTATTCCTACCACATTTTTTATCATTGATGGGAAGGGTTCTTACAGCTTGTTGCTTGGAAGGGATTGGATTCACGCTAATTGTTGTATTCCTTCAACTATGCATCAATGCTTGATTCAGTGGCAAGGCGACAATATAGAGATCGTACCAGCCGACAGGTCAGTTAATGTTGCCAGTGCCGATTTAGCTCTTTGGGAGATGGATGGCCTTGATTGTTTATCTGGAAAAGTTTGGAATGGAGATTTTCTAAAAGTGTCCGATTCTGATATACAGCCAGTTGAAGATGGAGAACCCAAGCTATTATTTTGAGGGCGTCGTGGAGGGTTCAAATGTCTACGCTAAGGATACGGTAGATGATCTCGATGACAAGCAAGGTCAAGGTTTTATGTCGGCCGATGATTTGGAAGAAATAGATATAGGTTCAGGCGATCGGCCAAGGCCAACATTTATTAGTAAGAATTTGTCTCCAGAATTTAGAACCAAGCTGATAGAGCTCTTAAAAGAGTTTAGAGATTGCTTCGCTTGGGAGTATCATGAGATGCCTGGACTCAGCCGATCAATTGTAGAACATCGACTACCTATCAAACACGGGGTTAGGCCGCACCAGCAGCCTCCGAGGAGATGCAAAGCCGATATGCTGGAACCTGTCAAGGCTGAGATTAAGCATTTATATGATGCTGGTTTTATTCATCCTTGCCGATATGCTGAGTGGGTTTCTAGCATAGTTCCTGTCATCAAGAAGAACGGCAAGGTGAGGGTATGCATTGATTTTAGAGATCTGAATAAAGCTACACCGAAAGATGAATATCCAATGCCAGTAGCCGATCAGCTAGTTGATGCCGCGTCAGGGAACAAAATTTTGAGTTTTATGGATGGAAATGCAGGGTATAATCAAATTTTTATGGCTGAAGAAGATATCCATAAGACAGCTTTTAGATGTCCTGGTGCAATCGGCTTATTTGAATGAGTTGTTATGACTTTCGGCTTGAAGAGTGCTGGAGCTACATATCAACGGGCCATGAATTATATTTATCATGATCTAATTGGTTGGCTGGTTGAGGTCTATATTGATGATGTGGTTGTTAAATCTAAGGAAATAAAAGACCACATAGCCGATTTAAGAAAAGTTTTCGAGAGGACCAGGAAATATGGCTTGAATATGAATCCGACAAAGTGTGCTTTTGGTGTATCGGCTGGCCAGTTCTTGGGATTTCTTGTCCATGAGAGGGGAATTGAGATAACTCAGAGAAGTATCAATGCGATCAAAAGGATTAAGCCCCCGGAAAACAAGACCGAATTGCAGGAGATGATCAGCAAGATTAATTTTGTTCGAAGGTTTATTTCTCATTTGTCAAGAAAATTAGAACCTTTTACACCATTGTTGAGATTGAAGGCCGATCAGCAGTTTACTTGGGGGGCAGAGCAGTAAAAGGCTTTGGATAATATTAAAGGATACCTGAGTTCCCCTCTTGTTTTGATTCCTCCACAGAAAGGGATACCTTTTAGATTGTTTCTATCGGCCGGTGAGAAGTCAATCGGCTCAGTCTTTGATTCAGGAGTTGGATGGAAAAGAATGAGTTGTATTTTATCTCAGTCGTCGGCTCTTGGATGCAGAGACTAGATATTCTCATGTGGAGAAGTTATGCTTATGTTTACATTTTTCATGCACGAGGTTAAGGCATTATTTACTGTCCAATGAATGTACTATTATATGCAAGGCCAACGTTGTTAGATACATGTTATCGGCTCCAATATTGAAAGGAAGGGTTGGAAAGTGGATATTTTCCTTAACTGAGTTTGATCTTCGGTATGAGTCACCAAAGGCGATTAAGGGACAAGCTATAGCTGATTTTATTGTGGAACATCGTGATGATTCAATCGGCTCGGTTGAAATGGTGCCATGGACTTTATTCTTTGATGGATCGGTGTGTACTCATGGTTGTGGTATCGGCCTAGTTATAATTTCCCCTAGGGGGGCATGTTTCGAGTTTGCTTATACTATTAAACCTTATGCGACTAATAATCAAGCTGAGTATGAAGTAGTGCTTAAAGGGTTGCAATTGCTCAAGGAAGTTGAAGCCGATGCTATTGAAATCATGGGGGATTCTTTGCTGGTAATCAGTCAATTGGCAGGGGAGTATGAATGCAAGAATGATACATTAATGGTTTATAATGAGAAGTGCCAAGAGCTGATGAAGTAATTTCGGCTGGTTACTTTAAAGCATGTATCTCGAGAACAAAATATTGAAGCTAATGATTTGGCCCAAGGGGCATCGGGGTATAAGCCGATGATGAAAGATGTTAAGGTTGAAATTGCAGCAATAATAGCCGATGATTGGATGTATGATGTGCATCAATATTTATATAATCCATCTCAATCGGCTTCTAGGAAATTAAGATATAAGGCGTTGAAGTACACTCGATTGGATGATGAGCTTTATTATCGGACGATTGATGGAGTGTTACTTAAGTGTTTGAGTGCCGATCAGGCTAAAGTTGCAATCGGCGAAGTTCATGAAGGAATTTGTGGCACTCACCAATCGGCCCATAAGATGAAGTGGTTACTTCGGCGTGCAGGGTATTTTTGGCCGACAATGCTGGAGGATTGCTTCAGATATTATAAGGGGTGTCAAGATTGTCAGAAGTTTGGGGCAATTCAACGAGCACCGGCGTCGGCTATGAATCCTATTATTAAACCGTGGCCATTCAGTGGTTGGGGAATTGATATGATCGGTATGGTAAACCCACCATCAAGTAAAGGGCATAAGTTTATATTGATGGCGACTGATTATTTCACCAAGTGGTGGAGGCCATTCCTTTGAAGAAAGTTAATTCTGAGATGCAATTCAATTTGTTCAAGAACATATAATCTACCAATTTGGTATTCCTCAAACTATTACAACTGATCAAGGTTCAATCTTCGTATCCGATGAGTTTGTTCAATTTGCCGATAGCGTGGGTATCAAATTCTTGAATTCTTCACCATATTATGCACAAGCTAATGGGCAGGCCGAGGCATCTAACAAGAGCTTGATCAAATTAATTAAGCGGAAGATTTCTGATTATCCTCAGCAATGGCATACCCGGTTGGCCGAAGCATTGTGGTCTTATCGGATGGCTTGTCATGGATCAATATTCAAGTTCCTCCTTATAAGCTTGTTTATGGACATGAAGCTGTTTTGCCATGGGAAGTTAGAATCGGCTCTAGAAGGATAGAATTGCAAGACGGTTTGATAGCCGATGAATATTATAACCTTATGGCCGATGAGAGGGAGGACTTGGTTCAATCGCGTTTACGAGCCCTTGCTAAGGTTACCAGAGATAAGGAACGAGTTGCTAGGCATTATAACAAGAAAGTAGTGCCTAAGGATTTTTCGGAAGGTGAACTTGTATGGAAGTTGATTTTGCCGATTGGAACTCGGGATAACAAGTTCGGCAAGTGGTCACCAAATTGGGAAGGACCGTTTCAAATCTATAATGTTGTGTCTAAAGGGGCATATATGTTGCAAGGGCTTGATGGTGAGGTTTATGGATGGGCGCTCAATGGCAAATACTTGAAGAAGTATTACCCAAGTGTTTGGGTTGACGCATGATCGGCTAGTGTTGCTGATGCATGACAGCCGATGTGTTTTACATCGTCTTGAGATGGCCGATATTGTTATATCGCCCTTAGTCGTTTTTCTAATTGTAATCGGTTATGGTTTGCCGATTTATAACGGCCGATATTGTTATATCGCCCTTAGTCGTTTTTCAATTGTAATCGGTTATGGTTTGCCGATATATAACGGCCGATATTGTTATATCGCCCTTAGTTGTTTTTCTAATTTTATCAATGCTGTTGACATTGTAAAATTGGGGGGCACATATATACAAAAAATGAAAGTGAAAATTAGAAGTTATGTTAATCGGCACAAAGGATTGTTAAAACAGCAGGGTATTAAGGTATATTAGCCGATTACAAGAATTTCTAAGTCCTATTACACAAAAGTTATTGAGACAATTACTGCTGGATAGCCGAAATAGCTCTTTGCCAAATTTGTTCGACTTCTTCAATGGCTTGGGCATCTTGAGCATCAGTTCCAGAAATGACCTTCAGTGACTTGGTTAGGTCAGCAACATTCTTGATAGCCGATTTGAGCCTTGGTTTTTGCTCTTCGATAGATTTTGGGAGATCGGCTAGCTTTTTGTGCTCCATATCCAATTCAGCATTGCATTCTTCAAGCTGTGCCAAGAGATCGATCTTGCGGGCTTCAAGCCGATCGATATTGGATTTGATCGGACCTTCGGTTAGCTGATCTTGTTTGACTTTTTCTTCATGCACAAGCTGCCGATTGACCTGGATTGTGGCTTCAATCTCCTTGCGCTCACGGCGTTCGGCTAATCTTAGCTTGGCTTTTTCAAGTTTAAATTGATGTTGCTCAAGATAAGCGTCTGGAGTTAGGACATCGGCCAGTTCTTCAGGAATTAGAGGTTGAACTTCGTGCAATCGTGTCCTAATCGATCCACAGTCGACCACTAAGCTATCCAGAGAAGAGGCCTCTAGCCGACGCGAGATATCTTCAAGTGTTTTCTTTGCATTGTCAGATAAGGGAGCTAGAGCTTTGCTTGAAGTATCTTCTTCTGCCTCATCAAGATAATCTTTGATATCAAAAGAGAAGAGATCGGCTAGAACCTGCAGGTATAAGTTTAGAAAGTTTGAGAGCTAAGTCAATATAGCCGATCTAAATTCTTGCATCAAAGGAAAACTTACTGGGATAGCAGGAGCAGCCGGTTGTTCTTCTTCCACAATATGATGACTCCCCACGGTCGATGGAGTTCGGTCACTCGATGATTGTAGTACAGGGGAAGAAGGAGGAGGAGGAGGAGGCTGTAAAAAGACAAGTGTTAGACAAAATCGGCTGGAATTAACTAGTAAAATTGAGAGTGTCTTACTGGTGGAGCTGGTTTGAGAATTGGTGCTGCCGATTTCTTCTTTATAGCAGTTTTCTTCTTCTGCAACTACAAAACCTATGAGTAGTCGGCTGAAAAATAATGATTATAAAAGGGTTTGCAAGGAAAGATGTTTTACTCTGAAGAAGTGAGTGGGGGCAGAAGGTGTTGAAGGTATCTGCTTAGGCGAAGCCGATGGTGTTTTTTCAGTATCACTTACTTCGGCTGCATCCTGATCAACATCATCCTCAATATCTTCTTTATCCAGAGCTTGTTCAATGGATGGATCCAAAGCAGGCAGGTCGTCGGTTGGCTTGGTTTTCTTAGACTTGGCCTTTTTCTTTGGAGCTAGAATCAAGGTGCTCACAGCCGATGATCTAGTTTTTCTTTTCTTGGTTACATCGGTTGGTTCCCTGATGGCGCCTTGGAGGGGGGTTGAGACCTTGGGGGCATGATAGCCGATGACACGGGGAGACAATCTGCCTCCATTAGGAATCAGACCTGGGGCATATTCAATGTTCCTACCACTATTGCTCTGATGTGGAGGGGAGGACTCTGTTGTCTGCAAAACAGGAACAAAAAATTAGTCAAGTAATGAATCGGCTAACCGTTATGAAATTTAGTAATGACAAAGTTTACCTGGGGTATGACGTCAGGGAATAGATCTGTCATGTACATTGTGGCCGATTGATGAAATAGATGCAACTTCCATTCACCCCACCATCTGTCAAAGTTCCTGCTCCTGAATCCTGCTAACTCAATATTGTCGATACTGCCTAAGGGAGGTCCTTGGAGGTTAAGCAGTCGATCCATCATTAGAGTTGAAGAAATTTCTACTCGGCATTGGATCTTGTCAGCAAAGAATAAGCCGATTGGGAGTTGGCCTAATCCAAGTTGTGTAGCTGAACTTATAGGGTGACAGAATTCGTAGGAGACTTGGATATTTCTTCCTTGGTGAATACTGACAGGTAGGATGCATGGGCTGATTGCAGCTGTAAAGACTTCCCTGGACGTTTGATATCTTTCATGATTGATGTCTTCAAATCTGAAGTCTAATGGGAGCTCAAGGTCTGCTGAGTCTTCATAAAGAAACCAACCCCGGGCATCTTTCTGGAAACCTTCATAAAAGCTGCAGAACCAATCTTTGAGCATCTCAGCCGATAGTTTTGCCTTAGCATCGGCTGGTGTGGATGCATATTCTCCATATGATATGCATCTGCGATGGGTGCGTTCTTCTCCATCGTCTTCTACAATTGGCTCCAACCTTGGGAATTCAGCTTCTGTTACAGATGGCCGATTGACAACTTTCATGACTACCAGGTTTAGCTAGGTCTGTAGTAGCCACCATGGTCCACCTGCTCCAACTATTGAGCCGATGGCTATCTTAGCCGATGCATTGTTCAACATTTGGTATAGATAGCCGAGAAGGATTTTGCCCAAGGGAAATTGTTTCTTTGATCCTAAGGCTTCGGCTACAAATTGCCAATTGGTTGTGGGACCACAGCTGGATCCACAGAAGAGAAACTTTTCTAGCCACATTAGCAAGAAAGCTACGTGCTCCCGAGGAGTGACAGGCCCTTTGCCCATGTATGCCGCTACATAACCAGACCACCCTCCTATGCTTTTGGTCTTGAAGTCAAATTGGTTCTTGGTGTTCATAGTCATAGGGTTAGCTGATGAAGTTACATCTAATCCAGTAATCATGATGATGTCGATCAAAGTTGGAGTCATCGGCCGTTGGTTAAATAAGAAGGCATTGATGGTGTTGGACCAGAAATAGGTGGCGGCAGCCATCAGAGGTTCATCCTTAGTAGAATTGGCTATGGTGAGAGCAAGCGCTTGGCCGATCCCAATCTCATCCCAGTGGGCTTTCTTACTAGCCGATATGCGTTGGTACCAGGTGGTCCAGCTCTTATCAGGGGTAGGCTTTTCGAGAGATGGCCAAGACTTGAAGGTATTCATCCAGTGACCCAAGTTAGGGTTGGCTAGTCTAAAGGGGATTCTGTTGGTTTCACCAATGATGAAATCAGTGGGGTCAAGATTGCCGATTGGGCCAAGAAAATAGTGGTTTTTGTGCGATAGGCTGGGAGTCACAACTAGGTTGGAAAGGTGCTACAAATCCAAAGGAATCGGGAAGCAGAAAACATAATGAGAAAAAGGAGAAATCGATTTCATGCGAGGAAAAGGGATCTAGCCGGTGAGAACTTACCTCAGCGTACTCGGCCAATTGCGCAGTAGACGGGCTAGTAGAAGACGACATCGCCGCAGGCGGAGATCTGATCAGAAGTGAAATCGCCTGGGATCGCTTTTGCGTCGGAGGAATCGCCGGAGAGATCAAGGACAAAGTTTCGCTTGAGCGGTGAAAACGGAAGTCACGGCGTGAGATTTCTCGAGGGCAACGGTTGGTATTTAAAGCAATAGAATAACGGTCGAAAAACGGCAGAGTGCGAAACTTGCTCGGAGTCGGTACACGGCAAATCCGGAACATTATCAAATATCCCGGACTTGGGGGGCATGTGTTAACGACCAAATTTGGTAATATCAGCATCAGAAAAGGAGATTAGATCGAGGTGGAGTCGAAGGCGGAGATTGATCTGAGAACAGAGCAAGAATCGGCTGAAGTCCAGATCGGATACGATTAGGATAGGCTGGGTCTAAGTCGGACTAGGTAAGCCGATGCAACCAATTCCGACAGTATAATTTGGTGTATGACATCAGGTTGAATTGAGGTGCTTCAAGATGATTGCCGCACATGGATAGAGTCCTGAGAAGGCAATTGTATCTATTAATTAGGATGTTTTATGTAACTTCCTTAGAGATATGTTTGGGCAAAAGTCTGCCGCAAAGACTTATGGTATCTTAGAGTTTGTTAGAGATAGTGGTCATGTCCGGTATGGACATATCTTGTAATTCTCGGGTATAAATAGACCCCGAGCCCTATGTAATTTTTAACACACACGTTCAATACAATTTCGGCGCATCGCCACCTTTTTGCTTTAGTTTTGTTTCGACGAGTTCTTGCTTTCGGGTTGAGCTGCATCGGTTTCGATCTTCAACAAGAGGTAAAACTTGTTATGATGACTTGTGTTCTCAAGATTAGTGCTTCCATCTTTATGACACTCTAATCTTGTCTATATAATTCGTCGAGTTATCATATATCTTACATAATCTTTGGCAATATCATCATCTAACCTACAATCGGCTAACATCTGTTAATAGAAGGCAGCCGATTAGGTTAAATAGCGACGTTGTCCTAGATTATATAAGATATCCACCACTTTATGAAACATCCAGCGGCTTGATTGTCTAGATATTGTTCTTCTTTTCATACTTAATGCTGCATCAGTTGAGTTTGATCTATTAAGTCATGCTTAGAATATCAATCTCTAGCCTATCCTCTGGTTGCCGATTAGGGTAGTATCGGAGTTTCAGCCGATCTTATCTGATTTAACCATATTCGATCTATATGCTTCAATGACATGTTAAATCCGCCCTTTATGTCAAGATCTCATTGCATTTAAGTATATTAAGCTTTTGTTTGGTATATTATACTTGTTTTAATATCTTTATATAGAGTAGTATCGGAGTATTAGCCGATACATGCTAGATCTATCTGATCGGCTATGCTATAAACATATATAATCCTGTTATTAATATATATTTCGATCTAAGTGATTTATACTGTCTCGGCATGGTGACCGATCTATCCTAATCACTTGATTTAAGTATATATTAATATAAGAACTATATATCGTTAATATCTACAGCCGATCGAATAGATTTAGTTCCTTACTATCTATTTATAACCGCCGATCGATTCATAAATGACATCGGCTCAAAGATAAATGATATGTCATCGGCACCTAGCCGATCGGCTATCATTTATAGATTTAACCAAGAATTCTTTGTCTCTATTTCTTGTTGATTACATGATCAAATCAACTGGCACGCTCACACATTCGAAGGCAAGCTTTGGACCTGCACTGGAGTTAAGCAGATCTCCCAGGCCTCGTGTTTTCTGTCAACAAATGTAAGTATACTATATATATTAGAAGTATAGGAATATATTTTCTTTCTGTTTTTTTCCCAGTTAGCTTAGATAATATATTATGAGAATGAGTAGCTAATGCTTGTGTGTCACTCTACCCTTGGATTATCTTAACCCCTGCTTAGAATATGATTATCACAAGTAATATATAAATTATTAGTCAAGTTCTCTCTACATGATCTTTCCATGGGATAAAATAAATACGATGCCCTTGGAATACTCTCGAGTGAAATGCTACAATGGTATATCCGTGCGCTTGTGGATGAACTCTGTAAATATAATATACCAGAGATATTTCTGCGCCATTGCTGGGAATTATATTTCTAGTAATGACGTTAAGAAATACCAACAATCAGCGAAACAAGAGAGCAAACACCTCCAGCCGATATTCCTGCCCCTCAAAGAACTCCATCACCTCCTGCACATCCCACTTACAAACCGAGGGTACACATCTATTTTCAATCCATTGCTTAAGTTTGTTATACCTATATGCCGATTCCTAACTTTGTACTTTGCAGAAAAAGAAGCTGGCTTCCAATAAACCAAAAGCACCAACTCCACTGGATAAACCTCATACTTCTTCATTTTTTTTAATCTTTTATCTCTTTAAATAACCGATGCTAACCCAGATTTGTCTTTTTCAGCCTCGTCGTTCTCCAACTCCGTTTCCTGAATCAAGTGAGCATACTCCATCGGCTGCAGGTAGCGACCATGTAAGTACTTCTTTTGAACCCACAAATCATATCGGCTATCACATTACTTCTTCTAACCAGTAATCTTAACATTTTCTTGTTCTTGGTTTTAGCCGATATGTTCTCCTTTGACATCAGGCAATTTATGGATGAGGAAGAAGAAACCACAAGCAAGGCCTTGGTGCCCCTAGCCAATGATGTGAAAGAAACCATGCTAGATGTCTCAAAGCGGCTTGAAGGCTCTCTAGTGGTCAGTTGTGGATCAATTAGAGACAGATTCCTCGCAATCTATAACCAACTTCCAGATGAATTAGCCGATGTCATTACCCCAGCGGCTTATCTTGAATAGCATCGGCTCAAGCTTGAAAAAGCAAAGCAAAGGATTGCCGATCATCGTGAAAGAAGAGATCTCGAGGCAACCATCCAAGCTAGTAGGACTTCGATCAATGAAGAGAAAGCCAAACTTGATGAATTGGAAGCTGGTCCATGTTCTACTCAAGCCAACATTGATCGGCTGAACACCAGGAAGATAGAACTTCTAGAAGAGCTGGAGCAATGCAACACACAAATTGCCATTGAGGAGCAAAAGCTTGCCGATCTGCCCAAAACCACTGAAGACTAAAGATTAAAACTGAAAGCATTTGTAAAACACTTAGCCGAATTGCAAAATCTCTGAAAGTGATCTCTGGATCTGATGCAACCGATGCCTAGATTATAGACGAAGTAGATCAAATTAGGCAAAGGGCTATATCGGCTATCCAAAAATATGTGTCTCGATGAGCTAAACTTGTAACTTTAAATTCGCAAACTTTTGGGCTGTAATGAACTCCAAGTTCAGAACTTGATTTACTTGTGAAATTTTGCTTTTGAAACCCATACTTTTCATATATATTTTCCCCCCTAATTTTGCAATGCTGAATACATTAATAAAATTATAATTAGACTAAGGGCGATATAACAAATATTGGCCATCATACATCGGCAAAGCACAACCGATTATGATAAGAAAAACACTAAGGGCGATATAACTTATATCAGCCATCATACATCAGTAAAGCACAACCGATTATGATAAGAATTAAAACCTAAGGGCGATATAACTCATATCGGCCATCATACATCGGCAGAGCACAGCCGATTATGATAAGTTTTAAAATGCTAAGGGCGATATAACTTATATTGGCCATCTAAAGGCGATGTCAACACATCGGCTAGCATGTATCGGCAACACTTAGTTGATCATGAACTGATCCAAACACTTGGGTAATATTTCTTCAAGTACTTCCCATTAAGTGCTCGTCCAAAAACTTTGCATATCTGAAACGGTCCTTCCCAATTAGGCGACCATTTGCCGAATTCATTGTCATGAGTCCCTATCGGCAGGATTAACTTCCAAACCAACTCTCCCTCCGAAAAGAACTTAGGTACAACCTTTTTGTTATAATGACAAGCGACTCGTTCCTTATCCTTAGTCACTTTTGCAAGAGCTCTTAACCTAGACTGAACTAGATCTTCTGTTTCATCTACCATAAGATAGTAATACTCATCGGCAGTCAATTTATCTTGTAAATCTATTCTCCTTGAGCCGATTGTAGTTTCCCATGGCAGAACTACTTCATGTCCATAAACAAGCTTATAAGGAGGAACTTGAATTGATCCATAAAAAGCCATCCGATAGGACCATAATGCTTCGGCTAATCTTGTATGTCATTGCCAAGGAAAATCAGAGATCTTTCTCTTAATTAACTTAATCAAACTCTTGTTGGATGCCTCAGCTTGCCCATTAGCTTGCGCATAGTATGGTGAAGAATTCAACAACTTGATACCCATGCTATCGACAAACTGAACAAATTCATCGGACACAAATATCGATCCCTGATCGGTTGTGATAGTTTAAGGAACACCAAATCGGTAGATAATATATTCCTTAACAAATTGTATTGCATCTCCAGAATCAACTTTCTTCAATGGAACTGCTTCCACCCATTTGGTGAAGTAATTGGTCCCCACCAATATAAACTTATTCTCTTTGCTCGAAGGTGGATTAATCTGACCGATCATATCAATGCCCCATCCTCTGAATGGCCATGGCTTGATGATAGGATTCGTAGCTGATACCTGTGCTATTTGAATTGCTCCAAACTTCTGATAATCTTGACACCCTTTGTAGTATCGGAAACAATCTTCTAACATCGTCGGCCAAAAATACCCTGTGCTCCGAAGCAACCACTTCATCTTATGAGCCGATTGATGAGTACCATCGATACCTTCATGCACCTCGCCCATTACAACCTTAGCTTGATCGACACTCAAACACTTAAGAAATACCCCATCAATCGTCCGATAATATAACTCATCATCCAATAAGGTATATTTTAAAGCCTTATAGCGCAATTTCCGTGAAGCCGATCGAGAAGGATTTTGCAAATACTGATAGACATCATACCTCCAATCATCGGCTGTAACCATGGCAACTTCTACTTCAATATCTTTCACCATTGGCATGTATCCTGATGCCCCCTGAGCCAAATCATGAGCTTCAACATTCTGCTCCCTAGGAACATGCTTCAAAGTCACCAACCGAAAACTATCCATTAATTCTCGGCATTTCTCATTGTAGACCATCAACACATCATTCTTGCAATCATATTCTCCTGCCAACTAACTGATCACCAACAAGGAATCTACCATGATTTCCAAGCATCGGCTTCGACTTCCTTCAACAATTGCAACCCCTTGAGAATTGCCTCATACTTAGCTTGATTATTAGTAGCATAAGGTTTAATAGTATAAGAAAATTCAAAACTTGCCCCCCGAGGGGAAATTATAACCAAGCCGATACGACAACCATGAGTGCAAACCGATCCATCGAAGAATAAAGTCCAGGGCACAATCTCAACCGAGCCGATTGAATCATCACGATGTTCCACAACCTTGGGTGCCCCTTGACGATCGGCTATAGCTTGCCCCTTGACTGCCTTGGGTGATTCATACCCAAGATCAAATTCCGTCAAAGCATATATCCACTTCCCAACTCTTCCCTTCAAAACTGGAGCTGATAACATATATTTGATCACATCGGCATTGCATACTATAGTGCATTCGTTGGACAACAAATAATGCCTTAACTTCGTGCAAGAGAAATATAAACATAAGCACAACTTCTCCACTCGAGAATACCTTGTTTCTGCATCCAAGAGCCTGTGACTTAAATAAAAAATAGCCCTTTCCTTGCCTTCTAACTCCTGGATCAAAACCGAGCCGATCATTTTTTCATCGGCTGATAGGTACAACCTAAAAGGCACTCCCCTTTGTGCAGGAATTAAAACTGGAGGGGAACTCAAATATGCCTTAATATTGTCCAAAGCTTTCTGCTGCTATGCCCCCCAAGTGAATCCTTGATCGGCTTTCAATCTAAACAAGGGTGTAAAATGCTCTAATCTCTCGGATAAATTAAAAATAAACCTTCGAACAAAATTAACTTTGCCGATCAACGATTGTAGCTGTTTCTTGTCCTCTGGAGGTTGAATCTTCTTGATTGCATTAATGCTCCTCTGAGTTACCTCAATTCCCCTCTCATGAACAAGAAAACATAAGAATTGCCCAGCCGATACACCAAAAGCACACTTTGTGGGATTCATCTTCAAGCCATATTATCTAGCTCTCTCGAAAACCTTTCTCAAATTGGCTATGTGCTCATCCACCTCCTTTGATTTGACAACTACATCATCGATATACACTTCAACCAACAAGCCGATCAGATCATGCAATATATGATTCATGGCCCTCTGATATGTAGCTCTAGCACTCTTCAAACCGAAAGTCATTACGACCCACTCATACAAGCCGATTGCACCAGGGCACCTGAAAGCAGTCTTATGAATATCCTCTTCTGTCATAAAAATCTGATTGTAACCAGCGTTGCCATCCATAAAACTTATAATCTTATGTCCTGAAGCTGCATCAATCGATTGATCCGCAATCGGCATCGGGTGTTCATCCTTAGGGGTAGCTTTATTTAAATCCCGAAAATCAATGCACACCCTAAGCTTGCCTTTTTTTTTATGACTGGAACTATGTTGGAAACCCACTCAGCATATCGGCATGGCCGAATAAAACCAGCATCATATAATCTAGTGATCTCAGCCTTGATAGCATCATACATATCGGCTTTGCGCCTCCTAGGCGGTTGTTGATGTGGTTTATACCCTGGTTTAATAGGAAGCCGATGTTCAACAATCGATCGGCTCAGTCCTGGCATCTCATAATACTCCCAAGCAAAGCAATCTCTATATTCTTTCAAAAGCTCTATTAACTTGGTTCTGAATTCTGCAGATAGATTCTTACTGACAAATGTTGGCCTTGGTCTATCCCCTAGACCTATATTCAACTTCTTCCAGATCATCAGCCAACATGAAACCATGTCCTAACTTGCCATCGAAATCATCTACCGTGTCCTTGGTGTAGAAATTTGAACCCTCCACGGCGCCCTCAATGTAATAATTTGGGCTCTCCATCTTCAATTGGCTGTATATCACAATTGAACACTTTTAAATAATCATCTTCCCAAACTTTTCCAGACAGGCAATCAATCCCATCCATCTCCCAAATAGCTAAATCGGCACCAGCAACATTGACTGACCTGTCGGCTGGCACGATCTCAATCTTGTCACCTTGCCATTGAATTAAACACTGGTGCATGGTTGAAGGGATACAACAATTGCATGAATCCAATCCCTTCCAAGCGACAAGCTATAGGAACCCTTCCCATCGATGACAAAAAACATAGTAGGAACAGTTTTGCTGCCGATTGTCAACTCCACATTCAATACTCCCTTAGTTTCTGAAGGGTTGCCACCAAAATCTTTAAGAACCATATTGGTCTGGATGATATCATCTGCATTCTTACCCAGCTTCCTGAATGTAGTATATGGCAACAAATTCACAGCAGCCCCACCATCAACCGTCATCTTAGACATCGGCTTCCCATTAACAAATCCATTAATGTACAATGGCTTGAGATGCCGATTTTCTGTCCCCTCTAGTTTCTCAAAAATTGCTTGTTCCGATGACAAAATCAACTTAGCAGAGGTCTCATCTACATCATCAACATCGGCTTGATTAGCTCCATATTCTGCAGGTAGCATAAAAACCATGTTTACTGATGAAGACGCAACAGCTTTGGCCTTGAGCAACCTCTTCGCCTTGTTGGCTTCAACTTCATCGGCTGTTGTAACTTTACTCTTAACACGCCATTCTTGCTTTGTCTTCTTCAACCGATGGTTGATCTCTTGTTGTACCTCCTTAAAACGCTCCCTGTTTTTCATCCTTTGGACCCTCCACTTCTGATTCTTAGTAAAAAAACCAAAAGGACACCACTGTGAGTTCCTGCCTTCATCCTCATCCTGAAAACGATCTTGGTGCACAGGACCCAACCTCTGATGAACAGGCAATTTTTTCTGATTTAGCCGATTTCCTCTATTGTAGGATCGGCTCGAGCTCCCTGCATTATCACTGCATCTAGGGCATTCTTCTATTGATGGCAGCCTCATCCCTTCATTCCAGCAGAACCTGAAAGACACACAATCCCAATGTGGATCAAAACCACCATCATCTTCAAGATACCTTTCCTCCTGCTTATCATGCCTTCTTTGGTACTTGTTAATGATCTTAGCCGAATTTAGCTGTGAACTCCGATGGTTTCCCCCATCGGCTGCCCTTCCAGATGTATGAACCAAGTTAACAGGAAAAGGATGGCCATCCACCTTCATCAGCTTCTTTGAGTCATCAAATTTTATCTTTCCTCCCTCAATAGCCAAATTGATCCGCTGCCTGAAAAGTTTGCAAACATTAGTAGTGTGAGATCCGATGTTATGCCACTTGAAATATTTCCTCTTCCATAGCTCCTCAGCCGATGGAATTATATCACCAGCAGGAAGGTGAATTTGTTTTTCCCGAAGTAGCAAATCAAAAATTTTGTTAGCTTTGGTGATGTCAAAGTCATATCTTTCATCTTTCCCAGAATTCTTCACCGACTGACATGTCACAACCTTTTTGCTCCTTGCCCACTCGGCTGCTGCTACTTCAGAATCATCCTCTTCTTCAGACTCATACATATAAGGATAGACATGATTGACTTTCTTAAAATTCTTCTTAGCGTCCTCAAACCTTTGCTCATGTAGAGTTACCTTCTGTGCAAGGTGAGACAAGCTTTCAAAGTGTTGAGCCGAAAACTTCTCCTTAATCGGAGCTATCAAACCCTGGAAAGCGAGATCGGCAAACTGAGAATCGGTTAAAGCCAAACTATAGCATCTATTCCTCATATCTCTGATCCTCTGAATGTAATTCTGTATAGTTTCATCATGCCTCTGTCTAACTGCTGCCAAATCAGAAAGCTTCATCTCATGATTCCCACTATAGAAATAACTATGAAACTGTTTATCTAAATCGGCCCAGCTATAAACAGAATTATAAGGCAGTGAAGAAAACCATTGAAATGTCGATCCAGACTAGGTCAAAGGAAACAATCTGACCCATAAAGCATCAACAGCCGATGCCTCACCACATTGAGCCAAAAATCGGCTGACATGCTCATAAGTTGATACATTGTCCTGCCCTGAGAATTTTGAAAAGTCTAGGACTTTGTATCGGTTTGGCAATGGAACCCTCTCAAACCACTCAGGTTAGGGGTGCCGATACAAATTTCCAGTATCCTTCGGTTTTAGCCCAAACTGCTCCTTCATCACATATGCAATCATGTCAGCCCAGGGCTTTTGGTGAGACGCTCCTTGCATCTGCTGTTGAATTGGATCGAACTAGTTGAACTGAGGCAGAAGCTGAGGTTGAGGTGATCCCCCTAGTTGGTACCGAACCTGAGGTGAATGAGGCCGATACTGAAAATTCAAATTACCACCAAGATAGTTCTGAGGCGGTTGTTGCACATTATGCATTTGTTGTTCAGGGATAAATTGAGCTCCAACAGGTTGAGGTGGCTTGAACATTGCTGCAATCTGTTCCTGAGTCAACCGATTGATGTTCTGCCTAGCGTGTTGAGGTTGTTCTCTGGTCAGCAAATAAGGATTAACCGGTGGCCTTTGTGCCGATGAAGATACACCTGGTCTAGAAGCCGAAGCCGACGCCATCGGCTGCCCTGGAGGTACATTGGTAGCAGGCTGTTGGTTGCCGGTCACTAAATTCCTGTACTGCGGAAACACGCCTTCTGGCAGAAAGACTGGTCCCTTAGCCTGATGCTCAGCAATTGTGCCATCAACCACAAACTTGATCATATTTTTCAAAGTATTGACAAGCACTCCTGATTGGTTGATTAGAGCTTGATGAACAGTGTACTCGACTTGGTCCTAGAAGTTATTGAACTCCAAGGGCTCTTCTCCCCCAGTTTCATCATCCTTAGGTTCATCATCTTTGTCACCTTTATCACCTTGCCATCCTTGGATGTACTTGATTCTGGATCATCGGCAGAAACCACCTTTACCTTGTACCTCTGGATAACTGTGCCTGAATGCATCTGCTTGAATGAGTGCAAGTACTGAGTCTTCAAATTGTTAATCATCTGCTCATACTCTGCCACTTGTTCTGGCGTCAGCTTATCTAGTGTTATTGGGATGATGTTCTCAGGGATGACTTCTGCCGTCGGCGGTGGTTTAGAGGACGGGGGTTTAGAAGTTTGCTTGCTATCCACCATGTTGAAGAATTGTTACAACTCGGTCCTACCGGGCGTGCCAAAAGCGTGTTGATGCGAAAAACACACACTGGCCTGGAAGATCTGCTTAACTCCTGTGCAGGTCCAAAATCTTGTTTTTAGGTTCAAAGGTGTGCCAATTGATTTGATCCTACAATCAACAAGAAGAAAAGACAAGAAAAAGGAGGTTAAATCTATAAACGATAGCCGATCGGCTAGGAGCCGATGACATATGATCAATCATTGAGCCGATGTTATTGGCATTAGACCAGCAATGAAGAATAAAGCAATATAAAACTAAATCTACTCGATTGGCTGTAGATATCAACAATATTTAATCCTTCTCTCAATGTATATTTAAATTTTGTGATTGGGATAGATTGAACAGTATGTCGAGACAGTATAAATCACTTAAGTGAAAAGATACATTCAGATAATGATTATACGAACGTTTATAGCATAGCCGATCAGATAGATCTAGCATGTATCGGCTAATACTCCGATACCACTCTATATTAAGATATTAGAACAGACAAGATATATTAAACAGAAAGCCTAATATACTTTAACTCAATAAGATCTTAATATAAAGGGCATATTTAGCATAACAATCAAGCATATGAGACAAAAGTAGCTACTCTCTAAGAGATGGTAGATATGTGCTAACGACCAAATTTGGTAATCCAAGGATCGGATGTGAAGGAGGATTCAAGACGGAGTTCGAGATAGAGACTGTCCCGGAAACAGAGTGAGGATCGGCTGGAGTCCGAATCGGCTACGACTAAGATCGGCAGAGTTTGAGTCGGACAGGGTTAGCCGATTGAGACGAATCCGACAATATGACACGGCATATGTTGTCGGGTTAGGATGACGTGCTTCATGATGATTGCCACACATGGATAGAGTCGTAAGAAGGCAATTGTATCTATTAAGTAGGATATTTTATGTAATTTCCATAGAGATTTGTTTGGGCAAAAGTCTGCCGCAAAGACTTATGGTATCTTAGAGTTTGTTAGAGACAAGAAACATGTCCGATATGGACATATTTTGTAATTTTTGGGTATAAATAGACCTGAGCCCCATGTAATCAAACTAACACTCGTTCAATACAATCTCGGCGCATTGCTACCCTTTTTACTTCCGTTTTGTTTCGACGGGTTCTTGCTTTCAGGTTGAGCTGCATCGGTTTCGATCTTCAACTAGAGGTAAAACTTATTACGGCGGCTTGCGTTCTCGGGATTAGTGATTCCATCTTTATGATACTCTAATCTTGTTTCTGTAATTCGTCGAGTTATCATATATCTTATATAATCTCTGGCAATATCGCTATCTAACCTCTAATCGGCTAACGTCTGTTACTAGAAGGCAGCCGATTAGGTTAAATATCAACGCTGACTTAGATTGTATAGGACATCTACCACTCTATGAAACATCCAACGGCTTGATTGTCTAGATATTGTCCTTCTTGTCATACTTATAGCTGTATCAGTTGAGTTTGATCTTATGAGTCATGATTAGAATCTCAATCTCTAGCCTGCCTTTGGTCGCTGATTAGGGTAACGTCGGGGTTTCAGCCGATCTTACCTGATTTAACTACCTTTTTCTCATATGCTTAATTGACATGTTAAATCTGCCCTTTATATTAAGATCTTGTTGCATTTAAGTATATTAGGCTTTTGTTTGGTGTATTCTACTTGCCTTAATATCTTGATATAGAGTGGTATCGAGTATTAGCCGATTGTAATACCCTGAAATTAAAAATAAAATAACATGTTTGGAATTGGGCCGAATCAATTTGGGCCAAGTCGCAGCAGTCCAGCCCACCTCCCCCACCTAATACCCTAGGGAGAGGCGACTCCCACCTTCCCAGCCGACGCCGCCACACCTCCCCCTCGGCACCTATGGAACTTACATATTCCTTTCTCCCCTGTTAGCCCTACTCCATGGATCTCCAAGAACCATAGCCCTAATCAAGAATCTGATTGGAAAAACGGATCGAGGAAGAGGAGAGGAGCAGGAAGAGTGGTGAGTTGGTTTTCCCATCATATTCTCTCAAGTTCTCCAAACCCTAGGTGAGGCTTAACTCTCCTGTGCAGAGGTTGTAGGTTATTTTAGGGTTGTAATTCGGCGTTATTCGAAGGTTAGAGGATGGGATTAGGTGTTGTGTTTTGGATTAGTGTTTCTAGGCCCTGTCAGCTTTGTTGTGTCTCTGTATTTCGCTAATTAGAGGATCAAAATGATTTTGCTGCGAAAGTTTATAACTAGGAAGTTGTAGAGTTTTTCCTTAGCTTTCCATATTGGTAAAGTACACTTTGATTGGCGAGTAGAACTCCAGATATGGCTGTTTTAAGTGTGGCAGTCTGAATTCTTGGGCAGATTCTGAAGCTTGTCTTGATTTGAGCTTTAGGCCATCTAAATGGCAGAATAAAAATATGGGTTCTACACGAAAGTTGTAGGTCTCATTCTGTAGATTTCCAAAATGTATTTATTTGCAGTCATACAATTTTTATATTTCGAGATATAAAGGTTTGAAGCAACAGTATTGTTTATAGTCCAAGCGGCGTTTCTTGTTTTTGCGTTTTGAGGTCTTGAGGCCGTAGATGCATGTTATTTACTGTTATATATTCATATTTGAGAGTGTTTGCTGAGGCTTTGATTGTGATTAGGTGGTGGTCCTTCAGATCGTGTATGATACCAACCCTTCATTGGAGGCAAGTGAATGTAGCTGTGGTTTGCTACGGTTTTATCATGTTATTTTTTCCAACCTCCACCTTGACACTTTAATACCTACAATCACTATAATTCCATATGTGCAAATGATTATTTTATGTATCTTGCTCTGAGCTATCTCCGCTCGGCTAACTATGGTTAATGTGGTATGCTTTTAGTGAGAGTAATTATTATATGTGATATCATTGGAAGGATTTGTGGATGTGTTATCTTTCCTCTATTATTGTATTGCATTGCATTTCATATGCATTTCATTTGAAGTTATGTCGTGAACCTATGGTCGCGACCGTACCGATACAGCATCGTGTATTGTCGTAACACGATGCAGCTTCACACCTTGTTGGGTGTGAAGGCAGGAATATCATTGCATTTGCATCGCATTGCACTTTGGTATTTTGGGGTATGGAAGTTATATACTCTATTGAGTTCATGAGAGGGCTTCTTTCTCCTGAAGTCTTTGCAGATGTGGTTTATCCTCCTTACTCTTGAACCTATGAACACTAGATGTTTGCCTTTATATTTAATGTTATGTTCCTTTGTTTTCTTATAAATATATTTTAATGATTTGGTAGGTTAAATAACTTGATAAAACAATTCTCTTGCTGAGATTTATTCTCACACCCCTACAGTGTTTTCAGGTGCTTAAAGTGATATGCTCGCTTGGGGGAAACAGGAGTAGAAGCACAACTGCATTCCACACTGCCACCTTAATCTTTCAAGTTGTCATGATTTTGATAATAAAGGAACTGTACCCTTGTTAAGTTGCACTAGATGAATCTGAGAGTTGAAATTAGTTTATTTCATCCCTGAATGTTCCTTTCTCCTTGTTTTTTTGTGGATGGCTACTTGCAATGCTATACTTATATTTGACGCTTCCGCAATGCTTATGTTTTAAAGGAGTTGCAGTCGAAATTTCTCCTTCTTTGTTAAATGTATGTCTATTTAGTAGCATCCCGGTGTCATTGTAGTTTCTGGGGTGTTACACCGATACATGCTAGATCTATCTGATCGGCTATGCTATGAACATATATAGTCTCATTGTTAACATATACTTCGATCTAAGTGATTTATATTGTCTCGGCATGGCGACCGATCTATCACAATCACTTGATTTAAGTATGTATCGACATAAGGATTATATATTGTTAATATCTACAGCCGATCGAGTAGATTTAGTTCTTTCTTACTTATTCATGATTGCCGATCGATCCACATATGACATCAGCTTCAAGATAAATAATACGTCATCGGCATTTAGTTTATGGATTTAACCGCGGTTTCTTTATCTTTGTTTCTTGTTGATTGCAGGATCAAATCAACTGGCACGCTCATACACCTAAAGGCAAGCTTCTGGACCTGCACTGGAGTTAAGCAGATCTCCCAGGCCTTGTGTTTTTACATCAACACGCTTTTGGCACGCCCGGTGGGACCGATTAGAAGTTAGAATCACAACAGCGTTCTCTCATGGCTGAGAAACTACCAGCATCGCCGTCCTCAGCTAGCAAAGAGGGTCCTCCCAAATCTAGGATCCCTAAGCTTGGTGGGTCTGAAGTTAATGAGAGCAATATCGTGCCCATCACTTTGGACAAGTTGACACCCGAACAGAAGAAGGATCTTGAGGTAATGATGCAGCAGACACAGAGGTAATGATGAAATTCTTTAACCCATTTATGGAGACTCGCCAAGGAACAATCGTTCAGAGGTACAAGATGAAACTAGTTGCTGATGTTGCTGGGACAAGTTCTTCCAAGGATGGAGAAATACAACAGGTCTCAGATAGTACGACTCAATCAGGTGATAAAGGTGCTGCAGATGGTTCTCAAGGAGTTCAAGGTGATGGTTCTCAAAGAGCTCAAGGTGATGGTTCTTAGGGATTTCAAGGTGAGTGAAAGGGTCAATTAGGCCTAGAGGGGGGTGAATAGACTAATTTAAAACTTTATGCGGAAGCTAAAACTGAGTTAGGGTCGGAAAGTCTGATTCACAGTCAGACTATCCGAAAATATCAGATAGTCTGATGTTGGATCAGATTGTCTGATCCACTAAAAGAACACTACAAGTAGATCAAGTGCACAAACAAGAGTATGGCGCAAACAGCGACTAGATTTATAGCGGCACAAAAAACAAAGCTAAATAATGGGAGAAGAGATATCACCAAAAATGAAGTTCACTGAGTTGTTCCCGGAGTTCAAATCCTTGAGGGGATTCTACTCTCCGTTGAGGAGCTCACTAAGAGCCGGGTCTTTGCTAACCCTTTTCTCAAGAGGTTGCACTAAGCACTCCTCCTTCCACTAAGGGGTATCTCTTTCCTTGTGGAGGCGAGATCCGGCCTTCACAAACTTCTCCCGGCCAACCACATGTAGATCGGTGGCTCGGGAGTGACACCTAGCCGTCTAGGAGTCCTCAACCTCCAAGCGTAACAAACACCACACAACTCTTGGTCAACCCTAGTGCTCAAGATCGAGTGAAACACACACTAGGCCCTCAAACCCCAAATCCACAACCACCAAGATCCACCACACAAAGAACAAGAGGGGATTTGAGAGAGGGAGAGAGAGCTCAAAGATCCAAAGCACCTTAGCACCAAGCTCAACCCAAAGTGAATGTGAATGAATGAGTTGGGTAACCCTAGAAAAGGGTTAGGTGGGGGGTATTCATAGAAGCCCCCAAAATGTGGCCGTTGGGAGAGAATCTTTTCATCCCACCTCGGAAAGTCCGAGGTGACATCGGATAGTCCGATGTTTTTGACCCCCAAGCAGGCCAGAGACAGAGAACGAAATTCTGGAGAATTTCGGACAATCCGATCGATCGGATAGTCCGATGTCATATCGGATATTCCGTTATTTTTGAACCAAAAATTTCAAAAGGAATAAAAAGCAATTCAAAACAGAGAGTGAAGTTCTGAGAAATTTCAGATAGTCTGACGTATCGGATAGTCCGACCTTATATCGGATAGTCCGATATATTTTAGCCAACACTCAGACCCAAGACAGTGAGCAAAGTTCTGTGAAATTTCGGATAGTCTGATCAACATCGGATAGTCCGACAGACATAAAACAGGAACACTTCAAATAAATGATTTTGAGTACTAGTGTTCTACCAATTATATGCATGTGGCATTCCTCTTAATAGTAAGGCATCCTAATACTCAAGAACACAAGATATACATGGATTAGAAGACAATTACCACAAAAGATGCTGCAATACTTATTGTGTTGACATCCACTCCTTTTTCATCCTTGCATACATCTCAACAAAAAGCATTAGTTACCCTCTAATTATGTTGTCATTAACACCAAAATAAATGTGGGGTCCTAGATGCACTTTCAATCTCCCCCTTTTTGGTGATTGATGACAACACACTTAGAAGTAATAAAAGATTAGGATTTTGGTGGAGCTCCCCCTAAAGATATGCTAGAAATGAAATAGGAGAGCTCCCCCTCAATCTATGCACTAGATTAGAAATGACAATATAACCTCATGCATATGCCAATGACAAGATATTTCACACATTTGAGCATGGATAATAGATAATTGCACATAACAAGACACAAAAGCCCAAGGTTCGACTAGCCATCAAGAAAGGAGATAGATTAGAGATTTTTGTTGATAGGTGGTTCTCCCCCTTTGGCATCAAGGCACCAAAAGGGAAAAAGAGGATCACTCATCCTCATTAGAATCCTCGCCCTCCTCACTTGACTCCTTAGCATAGTCACCTTCCTCCTCCTCTTCTTCTTCCTCCATAGGAGCCTTGCCACGATCCGCACGAGAGGAGCTTGCCTCAGCTGCAAACGGGTCCTCAATCACATCCTCCCCACTGTCCTCAACCTCAGAACCATCGGGGGAACACGGCAAATGGGCGTTGCGAAGGAGGTTCTTGATCCGTCGAGTGTCCTTCTTCCTTGCTCTGCGTTCCTTGGCTTGCCAAGCTAAGATGGTCTTGCATAAGTTGAAGATGGACTTGAAGAACCTCAAGGACGAGTTGGAATCCGGCTTGGTGACGGTAGCGGAGGGACCGGCACGAGAAGAAGCACGAGTGGTTTGTCCAGCCGGCACAGCAGCAGCCTTGATGGGACGGACATGGTAACCGGTATGTGCCACCTCCTTGTGAAACTTCTTCTTGGACATAATCTCAATCATCTTCATAATGTAAGGCCCATAGCCAAGTCCTCGCTTAGGGCTTAGGCATCATGGAGATAAGCCGGATTTCTTCAAAGATGAAGTCAAAGGCGTCAAAGAGCTGTGGGTGAGCCTTCATCTTGTAAAGCAAATTTCTTGTATAGGCAAGGACGTTGCTAGCATCACCTTCCTTGGGATTGAGAGTTTTGCGCAAGAGCTTGTTGAGATAGGCATAGAAGGGAAGGAGACCTTTGATGGTGCCTAACTCATAGTCCACATCTTGGTACAAGAAGTGAAGAGAATTTGTGTCCATGGGCTTCTCAGCATTAATCTTGACACGATTGGTGCGAGAGCGAGCCGGAAACCCCAAAATGGCAGCAAACTTGGCATATGTCACTAAGTATATAGTGCCATCTGTCATCCAATGAATAGTCTTTTCTTTGTTGGGCTCAAAGTAAACTATGGCATAGAATTGTGCAATGATTTCTTTGCACCATGGGTATTGCAAGCCCATGAATTCCTTCAAGTTTTGCCGAGCACAAGCTTCAATGACTTCATCAATAATTGGATCATGCAACTCCTCCATATACTTCCAATCAACCCACTGCATAAGAATAGCCCCCTTCTTAGGTGCAATCACTGTCTCATAGTAATCCTGCTGAAAAAGGTTCCAAAACCGAGGATCGGTGGACAACTGTTGAAATTTGTAGGGATCTTTCTTACGCTCTTTCTCCAATTCAGTCCACTTGCGGTTCCACCTTATGACTCTCCGATGATAATTAGGATCTCTAGAGGGAGCAGTGATAAAGAAAGGCCCTTCTTCCTGAGCGGCTTGCTGAGCGGCAATGTCCTCTTCTAACTGAATCTCTTCCTCAAAGGATGGTGCATGAGAACCACTACCTTGACCAGGCTCAGAAGAATCCGTAGGATTGCCTCTCCTTACTTTGCTAGCAGGTGCACTTGATCCTTCTCCACTAACTCGGCTGCGGCGAGGAGGAAGAGGAGCACCACGCTCCACATTAGCCACTTGAGCTGCTTGGTCAGAGGCTTGAGCTTGCGCGTCAATGGTATCTTTGCGGGATTCAGACATACGCCGTATAGCATGACGAGCCTTGGAAGAGGGAGAGCGACCTCGAGAACTCATTGACCCACGGCGAGAGTAAACTTGATTCTTGAACTGATCCTTGATCATGAGGATACACTGATTTAGAACAGAGGATAATGATTAAGAAGAAGTGGAAGAAGAATATTTAAATGTGAAGCAAGGAGAAATTTGGACTGGGCCAAAAGGAGGTCGGATAGTCTGATTTGACGTCGGACTATCTGATGTACATTGGACTATCCGGCGGCATATTAGACAATCCGACGGCCTTTTGCCCTAGACCAACAAATCTCGATTCACACAAAAATATCCAATGGAATCAAAGGATCTTCTAGGTACTAGATCTAGGCACTAAAACAAGAAGATTCACCGAAGGAAATCTTGAAATAATATACCATGAGGGAGATAGAGGAAAAACAAGGAAATACCTCAAGAACCACCAAGAGAATCACTGGGGAACAAGTGATTTGGAAGGAGTTGAGGGAGGGAAACCACCCTAAAGAGAAGGAATAGCAATCAGAGACTCTGAAACGAAGATTTTTGGTGGCCTAGAACTAGGGTTTTGAGAGGAGAAGAGGGGTGGAGAGAGAAACGACTGAGACAAATGACTGAAGGGGTAAAAAAAAAGAGTTACCCCCGGGGAGGTTAAGTCCCCTTGCCCTTGGCCCCACGTCGGATAGTCCGATTTGAAATCGGACTGTCCGATTGTGGCCGGATAGTCTGACTTGATGTCAGACAGTCCGACATCCTTTGTGGCAGAGACAATAAAGGATGGCTCAAGGAAGATTTTTTTTTTCAACAACATTTTTATAGGATGAACTCGGCTAGACTATTACTTGGACAAATGCAGCAAAAGAAAGAAAACTAGGCACCCTCAAGAGAGGGAATGTACGAATCTATAGGAAATTGTGCAAGGACCAAGATTCATTAGAGAATGAGATCCCCGTACACATAGATTCAAGTTATCCTCATAGATTATGACTAGTGTTTATTCATGAATTGAATGTTCACTTTGTCATGATGTGGCAAGCAAACCTATTCTAGTAAATGAAAAACAAATGCATGCAAAAGATCAAGCCACATTCCGAGAATCCAAGATATTTAGCTCACTTCTCAACTCACAAAACCTAGCTTCATCTAGAGGCTTGGTGAAGATATCCACCAATTGTTTGTCGGTTCTTACATGTTGGATGTCTATGTCGCCTCTTGTGGAATGGTCTCTTAAGAAATGGTGGCGAATATCTATATGCTTGGTTCGGGAATGTTGGACGGGGTTATTGGCTAACTTAATGGCGCTCTCATTGTCACATAGGAGTGGGATTTTGGACACATTTAGGCCATAGTCTCTCAAGGTTTGCTTCATCCAAAGAAGTTGAGCACAACAACTCCCCGCCGAAACGTATTCCGCTTCGGCGGTGGATAGGGCGACGGAGTTTTGCTTCTTGGAAGATCAAGAAACAAGGGACCTACCCAAGAATTGGCAAGTACCCGATGTGCTTTTCCTATCCACTTTGCACCCGGCATAATCCGCATCGGCATAACCAATGAGATCAAACCTCGCTCCCTTAGGATACCAAAGACTAAGATTAGGTGTGTGCACTAAATATCTAAGAATTCTCTTCACGGCCACAAGGTGACACACCTTCGGAGCGGCTTGAAATCTTGCACACATGCACACACTAAGCATAATATCGGGCCTAGATGCACAAAGGTAAAGGAGTGAGCCAATGATGGAACGGTATACCTTTTGGTCGACGTCTTTACCTTGCTCGTTGAGGTCGAGGTGGCCATTTGATGGCATGGGAGTGTGAATTGGCTTCGCATTCTCCATTCCAAACTTCTTGAGCATGTCCTTCAAATACTTTGTTTGGCAAATGAAAGTTCCTTCCTTGAGTTGCTTGATTTGAAGGCCGAGGAAGAACTTCAATTCACCCATCATGGACATCTCAAAACGTTTGGTCATCATCCTACTAAACTCTTCACTAAAAGACTTGTTAGTAGAACCAAATATAATGTCATCGACATATATTTGGCACACAAAAATATCATTATCATGTCTTTTAGTAAAAAGAGTTGAATCGGCTTTCCCGATTTCAAAGCCGTTCTTCACAAGAAAATTGCGAAGACACTCATACCAAGCTCTAGGGGCTTGCTTAAGCACGTAGAGTGCCTTGTGGAGTTTGTACACGTGGTTGGGATACTTCGGATCCTCGAAGCCAGGTGGTTGCTCCACGTATACCAACTCGTTGATAGGCCCGTTGAGGAAGGCGCTTTTGACATCCATTTGATATAGCTTAAAATTGAGGTTAGTAGCAAAAGCAAGCAATATGCGAATCGACTCAAGTCTAGCTACCGGCGCAAAAGTTTCACCGAAATCTAATCCTTCGATTTGGGTGAACCCTTGCGCCACTAACCTCGCCTTGTTCCTTATTATGACCCCGGCCTCGTCTTGCTTGTTGCGGAAGATCCACTTTGTGCCAATCACATTTTGCCGAGGTCGCTCCACCAAAGTCCACACTTCATTACGGGTGAAATTGTTCAACTCCTCTTGCATTGCCATCACCCAATCCGGATCATTTAGAGCTTCTTCCACCCTTAGAGGTTCAAGAGAAGACACAAACGAGTAATGCTCACAAAAATTTGCAATACGAGAACGAGTGGATACTCCCTTGTTGATGTCTCCTAAGATGTTGTCGGTGGGATGATCTCTTTGGATACTTTGGTGGATTCTTGGGCGAGCTAAGTTGATCGGTGAGGGTGGCACTTGCTCGCCTTCTTCACCTTGATCCATGCTTGAGGTAGAGGGAACGTCGGCTTGGGTTGATGTAGGTGGCTCCACTTGTGTTGAGGAAGAGGCTTGGCTCCCTAGGACGCACGTTCCCAAGAGCCAATCTTTTGATTGCTTCGCTTGGATCCTCCTCTTCACCTAACACATGTGAGTCAACTTGCTCTACTTGAGAGCCATTAGTTTCGTCAAATGTCACATCACGCGCGATTTCAACAATACCGGAGGTTTTGTTGAAAACACGGTATGCGCATTCATTTGACCCATACCCAAGCAAGAATCCCTCATCCACTTTGGGAGCGAACTTAGAGGATCTAGCCTTCTTATTAAGAATGTAACACTTACTACCGATAACACGAAAGTAAGAGACATTTGGTTTATTACCGGTAAGAAGCTCATAGGGAGTCTTCTTAAGAAGGCGGTGAAGATAAAGGCGGTTGATGGCGTGGCATGCGGTGTTGGCGGCTTCGGCCCAAAAACGGTCCGATGTCTTGTACTCATCCAACATGGTCCTCGCCATCTCAATGAGAGTCCTATTCTTCCTCTCAGCCACTCCATTTTGTTGAGGTGAATATGGAGCCGAGAACTCATGCTTGATGCCTTCTTCATCAAGGAAACTCTCGATGCACGTGTTCTTGAACTCCTTGCCATTGTCGCTTCGAATGTTCTTGATCTTGAGGTCGAACTCGTTTTGTGCTCTTCTTGCAAACTTCTTGAAGATAGCTTGTGTCTCACTCTTGTCATGCAAAAAGAACACCCACGTGAAGCGTAAAAAGTCATCAACAATAACAAGACCATATTTGTTACCTCCAATGCTTAGATAAGCAATTGGTCCGAAGAGGTCCATGTGGAGAAGCTCCAATGGTCTTGTAGTGGTCATCACATTCTTGACGGGGTGATGTGCTCCAATTTGTTTGCCGGCTTGACATGCGCTATACACCCTATCTTTCTCAAATTGAACATTTGTTAGTCCAAGGATGTGATTGTGCTTTAGAAGCTTGTGAAGATTCCTCATACCAACATGGGCTAGCCTCCGATGCCAAAGCCACCCCGTGTTGGACTTAGCCACTAAGCATGTCTCATGTTTGGCTTTACTTGAGGAAAATTCACAAGGTAAAGCTTTCCCTTGAGAACACACTTAAAGACTACCGAGGAATCATTCCTTCTATAGACGGTCACATCAACATCGGTAAAAAGACAATTGTAACCCATAGAACATAATTGAGAAACGGACAAAAGATTGTAGTTTAGAGATTTTACCAAGAGAACGTTGGCAATAGAAAGATCATTAGAGATTGCAATCTTACCCAATCCCATAACGTTTCCCTTTCCATCGTCCCCGAAGACTATGTTATCTTGTGAAGTGCCATTTGGATCAAGAGATGAAAACATTGATTCTTCTCCGGTCATGTGATTGGTGCATCCACTATCAATCACCCAACTTCTTCCACCAGTGACATATTCCTACAAGGGATCAATTTCTAGTTTTAGGTACCCATACTTGCTTGGGTCCTCTCATGTTAGTAACAAGTGCCTTAGGCACCCAAAGAACTCTCTTGATAGAAATATTCTTGCCCCTTGGGCCTACATACTTAGCAACAACACGACCACTAGCATTCTTCCTAAGAACATAAGATGCATCAAAAGAACAATGTGAAGCACAATCATTAGGAAGGATACTTTTGGCCCTAACAAAGTTGCTAAGACCTTGGGGCCTCTTGATCATCACACTCTTGTCCACCTTTCCTTTTGGTGGAGGAACATACCCAAGACCCTCATGGTTGAAGTTGTCCCTTTGATAGCCTAGGTACTCTTTTAGGGCCTTACTACCCATATGGCACTTAAGTAGGCCATTGTGAAGGAGTCCCATAAGCTTCTCATTTTGCTTTTGCAAAGCACTCAAGGAAATAGAGTTAGTAGCACAAGCTTCAATATCAATATCTTTGCATCTTGCACAAGGTTCATTGCTTGGGGCAATTTTGGAGCATGATGCCTTGCTAGGGAGAGAGACACTATTCTTTAAGGTTTCAAACTTCTCTTCAAGAGAGAGGTAAGCTTTATCCAAGCCATCCACTCTCTCTTGAAGTTGAGCGTTTGCCACCTCAAGATTAGCATGAGACTCTTTGGTTTGCTTGTAAAGCCGTACCAAAGCCTCATTTTTCTCTCTCCTTAGCAAGTTCGCACTTGAGTTCATGAGATCGCTCTTTCTCATGAATGAGCAATTCCTCTTGCCTCTCAAGTGTTGCATATTGATCCTCAATTCTCCCAAGCAACTCACTCAAGTGTGGTATGGATTCTGTCACGCCCGGAAATTCACTAGTAATTTCCGAACTTATTTGTGCATAAAATCCTCGTCCAGGAATCAGCCGAGGTACACAAACTGACAATTTAATATACAAATCCATCATAATAATAACGTTACACACTTACAAAAGAAAAGAAAACAGCAGCGGAATTAACGGTCTAGCGATGGCTTCAGCTCCACTCCCACAGGCAGCTCAACTGGGGTATAAGCCAAACGTCTTCTCCTTCTGGATCCTTTATCTTCAACTGAGGTTGATTGATTATTGCAAGAATGAGCATATGACATACTCAACAAGCCACACAGCAAATATGCAAGTGCACAAGGATACCAAAGGATGGCATAATATAGGCTCATTTGCGAAAGCAGCATTTAGCAAAGAGTTAAGAGTAGTAAAACAGTAGAGTAATTAATTAAAAATTTTAATCAACACTGAACAGCACACCCATGCTGTACAGGCCCAACCATCCTGAACAACCATACCCGGCTGTACAGATCTAACTCCAAACCAGGAGCTAAGCAAATTATTATCAGGTATTAACATCCATAATTATTGTGAGAGGTGTGAGACTAATCACGAAAAACATTGCTCAACTCGCCCATAACCGCGGGCACGGCTATTCGAATAGTTTTACTCTGGCCAGAGGTGTACCACTGTACCCACAAGACACGATTCCACACATGTTGCCATGCCCCGAAATACCACCACGGCATTGCAAAGGGGGAAATCGTGACAATACCCTTCGCACAACACAACTCAAAACAGTGCACCGTTCCTGGATCATAATCACCCCCTTATAAACAAGGCATGGACTCCCCAGCGACCCCCATGGACTTCTCGCCACTTCTCAGTCTGGCGCACTATAATGAATCATGCTATACAAAAGATAAAGCCGTTGCCCATGCTGGCTTGTGGTTGGTACGGTTAATGTTTCACAACAGTAGCTCGCGAACCGGTCCTTAATTGTCAGGAGCACGACTCTCAAAACCATGTGCTCACAACCCACCATTATGAAGTTTTAGTTGGCAAGTAATTAATTAACCAATCACGATTAACCATCGTGAACTATCATTAAGCCATCCTTAAATAATAGTGAGTCATAAGTTATCCCAATAGTGTGCTAATGTTTCTAAGCATGGCTAAGCAATCATAACTAATATCTAGCTGAACCAATATATAAAGCCCAACTAGTCAAGTTATAATAACCCAAGGTATCAAGGAATAAAGTAATCAATGCAAATTGGCCATAACAAAGGAATAAGTTCACACCACCCGGTGACATTCGAAAATAAATGCACAGTTGAAATAAATAGAGAATTTAAATATAGGATCAATATGCTCAAAGGATTGTGTTTAGGATCTGTGTGACTTGCCTTGCAATAATCGGCCTTCAAGTAATCTTCTTGATCACTTCCGACGCACTCACGAACCTTCGCAACGACGGAAACGACAAGCTAACACGCAAAACGAAGAAAAAGACTAATAAAAACCAAATAAACAGTACATATAAAGTAAACAAACATGTAGATCATGATTTTAGATGAATTTAGCAACTTGAACCACTCAAAACCGAGTTACGATGATTTAGTTATGAATTTCCGAAGATTTAATCTATTAGAAAAACGGGAAAAAGAAAAACCGATGACGTCATGCTGACGTCATCAATGGCAGCCGACTCGGATGGCAAGCTCGCCGGAGATAGAGCGACCGGCTGCGGATTTGGAGGACATGAACACGTAGAGGACGACGAGACGAACCCAACGATACTCACCCTCGTGCCAAACGACGACCGACGACGGCCGGCGACGAGGAGGCGACGGCGGCGGCTCGGGTTGCACGGGGCGGCGGAGCTCCGATGACCGGCGACGGAAAAGGAAGGGTGGCCGAGCTTCCCCTCACCACGGCGCACCCAACGGTGGTGACGGCGACCGGCGACGACGATGGAGACGGCGGCGCGGCGGCACTGGAGATGGCCGGCGGCGGCTGTTTGCTTGGCGGCGGTGGCGACGGAGCTACGGAGCACGGAAGAGGACGGGAGAGGGGGCAAACGAAAGAGGAGGACTAGGGGGTCCTATTTATAGCCTTGGATTGAAGAGATCGGACTCCTCCCGCAAGAAATCGATCCGGGAAATCAAAAACTCGGTTTTGGAGATAAACTCAAAAACGAGTTCGATTCGGATAAAATACTCAACGGTTTGCTCCGATTCTTGGGGGTAAAGATAGAGGAGGATAAGAGGAATATTTCCCCTCAACAAAATTGGAGAAAAAGAGCAACGGGGAGGCGAGATTTGGAAGGAAGAGGCGGCGGCACTGTGCACGGCACGGCTGGCTCGGGCTCTGCCTGAGTTGGAAGATGAACAGTAGCGCAGGGAGGGAAAATAGACTTTTCCGGCTAGGCTGAGAGGAGAGGAGGCGGCTCAGGTTGGGCCGGCGGAAGAGAGAGGAAGGAAAGGAAGGAATGGGCTGAAAATGGCCCAAGCTGAGGAGGAGGATTTTATTACTTTCCCAATTAAAATAATCACTTAAATGATCTTTAAATTATTAAAAATACTTCCAATGCTCAAATAATTTCAAGAAAAATCCTGAAAATACTTGGACACTCAAAGTACTTAAAAAAATTACAATTAGACCATTTAATGATTAATTTAATATGTGGGTAATTACTGAAATGCTCTTTGTATGATTAAAAATTAGGAATTGAGCTCCGAAAAATCTGAGAAAATTCCAGAGAGTATAATTAACCATGAAGAATTTAATAAAAATTAAATCCATCCATGCTTTATATTTAGGAAATTTTATTTCCCACATTTAACTTCACTTGTAAATTAATGAACATTTAATATAAATTCTGATAATAATTTATTAAATAATTTATAAATCCTGAAACAAAAATCAGGGTGTGACAGATTCCTTGGTTATGGATTTAAGCAACTCATCATCCATAACTTCATCCTCAACCTCATCCTCCTCGTCACTAATAAAATCAACATTAAATGACTTGAGAGGAGAAGGTACCTTAGGCTCCTTTGCCATGAGGCAAATGGGAGCATCCTCATCACTTTAGTAGTCGAAGAGTCTTGGTGGTGATGAAGGCTTGACGGCGAACGTGGCGACTCCTTCTCCATCACTTGAGCTTGACTCGGAGTCGGAGCTGAAAATCATCCCAAGGTGAGCTTGGCCATAATGTTCCCGCTTGCTATGCTTATACTTCTCCTTCTTCTCATCCTTCTTCTTATCTTCCTTGATGTGGGAACCATCCTTGAGGTGAGGGCAATCCGCAATGAAGTGCCCGGGCTCTTTGCACACGTAGCACACTCTTGCGGAATGTCTTCCACTTGACTTGCTGGAGTGATGCTTGGAAGAATTTCCCTTGAAGAAGCCGCTTCGCCTCATGAACTTGCCGAACTTCTTGACGAAGAGAACCATTTCTTCATCATCGATCTCCTCCTTGCTCTTGCTCTTGTGGCTCTCTTCTTCTTCTTCCTTTGCCTTCAATGCCAAGTCTTCCTTCTTGATGCTTGTCGTTGAGCTTTGGTTGATGTATTGGATGACCTCCTTGGACTCTTGCACAAGAATGTCATGGGCAAGAATGCGTCCGAGCAAATCATGAGGTGTGAGAGTCTTATAGTCCGGACGCTCACGAATGATGGTAACCAAGGTAGAGTTCCTTGGAGTGATTGCTCGAACCATCTTCTTGACCACAACCTCATCGGTCATGTCCTTGGAGCCAAGTCCCTTGATCTCATTGACGATCTTGCTCAACCGGTCATACATGTCACTTGGGCTCTCACCATCCAACATCACAAATCTCTCAAATTGCCCCTTGAAGATCTCCACCTTGGACTCACGAACACTATCCGTGCCTTCATGCAAGTTCCGAAGCGTGTCCCAAATCACTTTGGCACTCTCAATGCCATCCACACGGTTGAACTCACTTCCACTCAAGGCACTAAGTATTGCATTGGCGGCTTGAGCGTTCTTGTGCTTATTCTCGTCGTCCTCCTTGGTGGGATCTTCGGGATTCTGCAAAACATAGCCTTTTTCGACTATTCTCCAAATAGATGGGTTAATAGACTTCAAATGCATCTTCATCTTATGCTTCCAAGCGGCATAGTCCGTACCATTGAAGTACGGAGCTTTGCTGCTATAGGTACTCACATAAGATGTGGATGTAGTTGGATAGTGATAAGGAAACTTAGCTCCCTTATCACCATCTTTGCCTTCCCCCATTTGGCCCGACATGATCCCTCCAAGCGGTTAAGCCTAATTTGGAGATTAGGCTCTGATACCAATTGAAAAGGTCAATTAGGCCTAGAGGGGGGGTGAATAGGCTAATTTAAAACTTTATGCCGAAGCTAAAACTGATAGTCTGATCCACAGTCAGACTATCCGAAAATATCAGATAGTCTGATGTTGGATCAGACTGTCTGATCCACTAAAAGAACACTACAAGTAGATCTAGTGCACAAACAAGAGTATGGCCCAAACAGCGACTAGATTTATAGCGGCACAAAAAACAAAGCTAAATAATGGAAGAAGAGATATCACCAACAATGAAGTTCACCGAGTTCTTCCCGGAGTTCAAATCCTTGAGGGGATTCTACTCTCCGTTGAGGAGCTCACTAAGAGCCGGGTCTTTGCTAACCCTTTCCTCAAGAGGTTGCACTAAGCACTCCTCCTTCCACTAAGGGGTATCTCTTTCCTTGTGGAGGCGAGATCCGGCCTTCACAAACTTCTCCCGGCCAACCACACGTAGATCGGTGGCTCGGGAGTGACACCTAGCCGTCTAGGAGTCCTCAACCTCCAAGAGTAACAAACATCACACAACTCTTGGTCAACCCTAGTGCTCAAGATCGAGTGAAACACACACTAGGCCCTCAAACCCCAAATCCACAACCACCAAGATCGACCACACAAAGAACAAGAGGGGATTTGAGAGAGGGAGAGAGAGCTCAAAGATCCAAAGCACCTTAGCACCAAGCTCAACCCAAAGTGAATGTGAATGAATGAGTTGGGTAACCCTAGAAAAGGGTTAGGTGGGGGGTATTCATAGAAGCCCCCAAAATGTGGCCGTTGGGAGAGAATCTTTTCATCCCACCTCGGAAAGTCTGAGGTGACATCGGATAGTCCGATGTTTTTGACCCCCAAGCAGGCCAGAGACAGAGAACGAAATTCTAGAGAATTTCGGACAATCCAATCGATCGGATAGTCTGATGTCATATCGGATATTCCGTTATTTTTGAACCAAGAATTTCATCCTCTCACAGAGACTCAAGTTCCATTGAATTTCTTAGTCTCTGGATCATTAGATACTCCGATCATATCGGATAGTCTGATTTAAAACTCACTCAAAAGGAATAAAAAGCAATTCAAAACAGAGAGTGAAGTTCTGAGAAATTTCAGATAGTCCGACGTATCGGATAGTCCGACCTTATATCGGATAGTCCGATATTTTTTAGCCAACACTCAGACCCAAGACAGTGAGCAAAGTTCTGTGAAATTTCGGATAGTCTAATCAACATCGGATAGTCCGACAGACATAAAACAGGAACACTTCAAATAAATGATTTTGAGCACTAGTGTTCTACCAATTATATGCATGTGGCATTCCTCTTAATAGTACGGCATCCTAATACTCAAGAACACAAGATATGCATGGATTAGAAGACAATTACCACAAAAGATGCCGCAATACTTATTGTGTTGACATCCACTACTTTTTCATCCTTGCATACGTCTCAACAAAAAGCATTAGTTACCCTCTAATTGTGTTGTCATTAACACCAAAATAAATGAGGGGTCCTAGATGCACTTTCAGTGAGAATCATAATCAAGATGGCAACACGGCACAGCTACAATTTAACAACTTCCAGGATAGGATTGACTATGCCGTGCAACATGCTTTAATTAATCAATCTTGGGTGTTAGTCAATACTTTGTCAAACATGGTGAAGTCGATGGTTGATTGCTCGATAGCTGAGTATCAGGCTACAGGACCGGTTTATTTGCCAGGAGGTGTTTTCCCAAACTATCGGCCCTTGGTCACTAATAATCAGCCAGCTGTTCAGCCAATTCCTCACAGTGCACCATCGGCTCAACCGACAGCACCAGTCTCGGCTCCTGCACCGGCTGCACCATCATCGGCACCAGGTCAACTAATTAATCCTTGGTTGTTGGTGAGAGAACAGCCATAGCATAATGGACAAAATGTGAATCGGCTAACTCAAGACCAAGTTGCTGCTATGTTCTTACCAGCTCAGCCTACTGTTGACACAATCTAGCAACAACCGATTCAGCAGATGCCACCAAGACAGCAGGTTGTGTAGCCGATTCAGCAGACAAGACCGAGGCAACAGGTTGTTCAGCCGATTCAGCATCAAGGTTTGGTGAATGCATCGGCTGGGTTCGGAACACCTGACAATTAGCTAAGACAGCACGCTGCGAATCAAGTTGTCCCAGAGCATTTGGTTCATAATGTGCAACCAGATAAAATGGTGGTACCTCAAGTTATTCCCGAACATTTGGTGCGTAATATACAACTAAACTTTCAGAATTATCAAGGGGGCAATTTGAATTATCAGTATCAGCCTCCATCACCACAAGTTCAATATCAGTAAGGGGGGTCGACTCAGCCCCAGTTCGCTCCTCAATACAATCAATTCGAGCCAATGCCACAACAAGCGCAGGGAGTGCCTCAGCAAAGACCATGGGCCGATATGATTGCAGATGTGATGAGAGAGCAGTTTGGGCTCAAGCCGAAGGATGCTGGAAACCTGTATCGGCATCCGTACGCTGAGTGGTTTGAGAGGGTTCCATTGCCTAACCGATTCAAGGTTTCATATTTTTCAAAATTCTCAGGACAGGACAGCGTTTCAACCTATGAGCACGTTAGCCGATTCTTAGCTCAGTGTGGTGAAGCATCGGCTGTGGATGCTCTGAGGGTTAGGTTGTTTCCATTGTCTTTGTCTGGATCGGCTTTTACTTGGTGTTCTTCTTTGCCATGTGGATCAATCAACAGTTGGGCCGATTTGGAGAAGCATTTTCATAGCTATTTTTATAGTGGGGTTCATGAGATGAAATTGTCTGATTTAACAGCGATTCGGCAAAGGCATGATGAGCCTGTGCAGGACTACATTCAGACGTTCATAAAGATGAGGAATAAGTGCTACAGCTTGAGCTTAACTGATGCTCAGTTAGCCGATTTGGCTTTTCAGGGCAGCTCCAATCAGGAAAAAGTTCTCATCCAAGGACTTTGATAGTTTGTCACATCTTGTACAGAAGGTAACCTTGCATGAGCAGATGTTTGCAGAAGCCAGGAAAAGCTTTAAGAAGGTCAATCATGTATGTCCCTATATGTATGGATCTGATGATGATGATGATGATGATGATTCTGAGATAGCAGCAGCCGAATGGGTTAGAAGCAAGAAGGTTATACCATGCCAATGGGTGAAGAGTTCTGGAAAAGAAGAAAGATATGACTTTGATATCACAAAGGCTGATAAGATCTTTGATTTTCTACTTCTGGAGAAACAGATTCAGCTTCCTGCTGGGCACACAATCCCATCGGCTGAGGAGTTAGGCAAGAGGAGGTATTGCAAGTGGCATAATTCTGGGTCTCATTCTACCAATGATTGTAATGTCTTTAGATAGCAGATCCAAGCAGCTATTAAAGGAGGCAAAATCAAGTTTGATGACTCCAAGAGGCCGATGAAGATCGATTGCAATCCTTTTCCCATCAATATGGTACACATTGCTGGACGAACTGCCGATGCAGGAAGAGCTAGAGGTTTTCAAGTGAATTCGACTAAGATTATCGATAAGTATTAGAAGAAATATGACAAGCAGCAGGTGTCACGACCGGAAATAACCCAACGGGCGTTCCTTACGTGCGTGCATTAATCCTTGTCCCAGGAGGCAAGGTACACCAAAAGTTGATACAATTCAGAGTTTAACAAGCGGAAGCGTAAATAGTTAATTTATTACATGGGCAGCGAAGGCCCAGCACACACAAAGACAAACGAGAAACAGCGGAAGACTAGGGCGACGACCACAGGCACTTGACGGCAGGCACGAGCTAGACACCGAAGCCTTCATCCTCCAGGAACTCCTCTTCTGGGTTTGGGAAAAATTGAGCAAGACTGAGTACAACCACCGTACTCAACAAGACACACCCACAAGTGCAGAATAAATGCAAAGGAGTACAAAGGAGTTACACTATAAAGGGTTAGGGTTGCAGTAAACAGCATTTAAAGACATTAGTTGCTCAGGGCTATTTTGCAAACACGATTCTAGTACTATACAATATTATTTATCAAGGCCGTGAACCCACACGAACCTGCCTTAACCCAAGGCCTACGATGATTCAGACCGAACTGGCAACCCGACCCTGGGTCCCAGCTCGTCCCAAGCCAACCCAGGCCAACCATTCCACATTTTAGTTGTTAAGCAGGTTTTAAGAATTAAAACACTAACTTGGGTACATTGCTCGGCTTGCCCATAACCGAGGGCGCGGCTATTCGAATAGATTATACTCTGATCAGAGGTGTACATCTTTACCCACAAGACACATCTTCCTCACGTGTAACCACGTGCCACATACCACCACGGTATACAGACGAAAGACGTGACATAGTTTCCAACCCATCCTAGCCATAGACAAGAGTACCGACCCAATCCCACCTACGGCCGGAACCCCCGGGACAGGCAGGCAGGACTGAGCCCCTAGCAGCAGGACACCGGCCCTGTGCCATGACATCTCGACTACCGGGCCGCAGCTCGTGTAGCCTTCATTTGTCCTAGAGATGTCCATCGACCCCCGACTTCTTCCATCTCCATCCGTGTACTTTTGTTTATAACTAGACTGAGCCACAAACTAAGCCTTACCCACTAGACATGTGGAAGTACGGTAGTGCTTTGCAACAGAGGCCCGAAGACCGGTCCTTATATGGCCGAGGTGCTACTATCAAAACCATGCACCCCGAGCCCAGCCTAAAACCATTTTTGGGGATTTTGAATAGAAGGAGCGGTGTGAAGCCAATTCCACAATAACCAAACCATTCCATAGTGTCCAGGTGATATGAATATTCCCAAAGTCTAGAGTTGTAAAACCGCCTAATGTTACCTAATTAAAAGCGAAGCATCTACCTAAAATCATACTAGTGATACCATGAGTAGAGTGTCCACTAGTTGGGGTTTTGTTTATTCTAGGGTGAACAAGGAAATAATAACAATAACAATAATAATAAGGTCATAACAAAGGTAAATAGGCATGGCTAAATAAAACAGTGATAACGCGGGAATTTAAATAAAGCGATAATGCAATAAGTTAAATCAACATAATTTTACAAACTGGGATTCAATATGTTCAAAGATGATGTGACTTGCCTTGCCCGCTTTCCCAAACGTCGGCTTCAACTTCCACGAAGAGCGGATCTTCCGAAGCTGCAGCGTCTACACGACCAACGGAAAAGAAACGGCTTTTACTCTACTAAACTCCATATAACAAGCAGAAACAAAGCACAAAAATGGGTTCTTGACTTCTTAAGGAAAAATTAGAGACTTGAACGGTCCAATTCCGAGTTCAAATGGCGAAGTTATGGCCATTTGAAGTTTATATGCTCTTTAAATGGATATTTACGAATTTCTTCATTTAAATTTTAATTTAAAATTGGATTTATTGCGTCAGCCGAGGGGAGGGGCGCGCGGACCGGGTCCACGGGAGTGGGGCCCACGCGGCAGCCTCACGGTCCACGGTGGACCGGGTGCACGCGGCTTACGCCGGCCGGCGCCGTGGGTCCCACGCGTCAGCCGCACCCGAGGGCGCGGGCGGCTGACGGCCGGGCCCCACATGGCAGCCGCGGGGCGCGCCCGAAGGCGGCCTCGCCGGCACAGCCGACGGGAGGCGACGCACCCGCACCCCGATGGTCGCCGCCGGCGACCACCGGCGCGGCGGAGCGGCGCTCGAGAGAGGGGAGGGAAGGGGGAAGTGAAATGGCGGTCCACGGCTCACCCCGGGTCGATGGCGACGACGGGAACGGCGACCGGAGCGGAGGAAGGCGGCGGCGCGGCTCGGGTCGACGAGGACGGCGGCGTTCCGGCGGTCGGCGGGCGAAACGGAGGGGTGGACGAGGTCGGCGAGGTTGCGGCGAACCCGAAGAAGGCGACGCCGAAACGGGAGAGGGTCCGGGGCGACGACGGCGGCGGACCGGAGCTCGGCGGCGACGGCGGAGAGAGAGAGCGACGGCGCGAGCTCGATTCCGACGGGGAGAGAGAGCGGCGAGGGTCGGAAACGGCGGAGGGAGGCACGGGGAGCGTTTATATAGGGTTGGGAGGGGGAGAGAGCGGCCGGATGAGGGGGAATCGGCCACGGAAGATCCGGCCGCCATTGATGCGCCGGCGAAGTTAGGGGGAAACTTTCCGAACGAATCCGAGGGAGAGAGAGAGGGAAAAGTGGGGGGAAAGAGGGAGGGAATCATGGGGAGTGATTTCCCCCTCTTTATTGCGCGCGGGGACGGCGGGAGGCGGCGGGATTCGCGGCGGCGGCGGCGCTAGGGCACGGGCGAGGCGGCGGGAGCGGCGGGAGGAAGGGGATGACGGGTGGGCCCCACCCGTCAGCGAGGGTGGCGTGCGGGCCCGCCCGTCAGCGGCACGCGCGCGCGGGGAGGGGGCCGGATGGGCCGCGGGGGAGAGGAGAGAGAGGGAGGGAGGTGGGCCGCGCCGGCCCAAGAGGGAGAGGGGGAGGGAAAAGAAACTTTTTAGGGTTTTTCTTTTTTATAAAACCTTTTTAACTTTGTTTATTTCTTCTTAATTATTATTTGTGCTCTGAAAATTCCACTAAAATTTATTTACGCATTTTAGGCTTTTAGGAAATATACAAAAATCCTCCAAGCCTTATTTGACTTTTAACTTTGCACATTTTAATTGTTGGAGGCTTTCACATGGATTTTACTTATTCTATGCATAGTTTTGAGGATGTATTTTAGAGTCGTTTTGGGACGCGACAGCAGGAGAGGCGTTATGAAGAAGATGATGGCGGTTTTGGTCCTCATTGGGGTTGTGAGTTCTTTAGATTTTGCTGGAATGAAGGTATGAGGCTGCCATCTATTGAAGACTGTCCTGGGTGTAGCAATGTTGCAGAAAGTTCAAGCCAATCGTATAATAGAGGCAATCGGCTAAGGCAAACAAGAGTTCCTGTTCATCAAAGATTGAGTCCAGTGAACCAAGACTGTGACCAAGAGGACAGTGAAGACAGGAAGACCCAATGGTGTCCTTCTGGTATTTTTACAAATAATCAGAAGAGAAGGGTTCAAAGGTTGAGGAATAGGGAACGTTTTTAGGAGGTTGAGCAAGAGATCAACCATCGGCTGAAGAAAACGAATTCGAAGCAGGAATGGCGCATTAAGAAACAAGTTCCTACAGCCGATGAAGTAAAGAGATTGGCTAGAGGAAAAAGTGTTGTGACTGCCTCGGTTAACATGGATTTTATACTACCTGCGGAATTTGGGATCAAGCAAGCCGATGTTGATGAAATTGAGGAAGAATCGGCTAGATTGATTTTATCACCAGAACAAGCAGTCTTTGAGAAACTGGAAGGGACAGAGAATCGGCATCTTAAGCCATTGTATGTAAACGGCTATGTCAATGGGAAGCCTATGTCTAAAATGATGGTCGATGGTGGGGCTGCAGTGAATTTGATGCCTTATGCTACATTTAGGAAGCTAGGCAGGAATGCTGAGGATCTCATCAAGACAAACATGGTGCTCAAAGACTATGGTGGCAATCCATCAGAAACCAAAGGAGTTTTGAATGTAGAGCTAACGGTCAGCAGCAAGACTATCCCTACAACATTTTTTGTTATCGATGGGAAGGGTTCCTACAGCTTGTTGCTTGGAAGGGATTGGATTGATGCCAATTGTTGTATTCCTTCAACCATGCATCAATGCTTGATTCAATGGCAAGGCGACAAGATTGAAATCGTGCCAGCCGACAGGTCAGTCAACGTTGCCAGTGCCGATTTAGCTCTTTGGGAGATGGATGGTTTCGATTGCTTATCTGGAAAAGTTTGGGATGGAGAATTTCTAAAAGTATCCGATTGTGATATACAGCCAATTGAAGATGGAGAGCCCAAGTTATTATTTTGAGGGCATCGTGGAGGGTTCAAACGTCTATAACAAGGATACAGTAGATCATCTCGATGACAAGTAAGAACAGGGTTTCTTGTTGGCCGATGATTTGGAAGAAATTGACATAGGTCCAGGTGATCGACCAAGGCCGACATTTATCAGTAAGAACTTATCTCCAGAATTTAGAACCAAGTTGACAGAGCTCTTAAAGGAATTCAAAGATTGCTTTGCTTGGGAGTATTATAAGATGCCAGGACTCAGCCGATCGATTGTTGAACATCGGCTACCTATCAAACCAGGGGTTAGACCACACCAGCAACCTCCGAGAAGATGCAAAGCCGATATGCTCGAACCTGTCAAGGCTGAGATTAAACGTTTATATGATGCTGGTTTTATTCATCCTTGCCGATATGCCGAGTGGGTTTCTAGTATAGTTCCTGTTATCAAGAAAAATGGCAAGGTTAGGGTGTGCATTGATTTCAGAGATTTAAACAAAGCTACCCCAAAGGATGAGTATCCAATGCCAGTAGCCGATCAGTTGGTTGACGCTGCTTCAGGGCACAAAATATTGAGTTTCATGGATGGAAATGCAGGATACAATCAGATCTTCATGGCCGAAGAAGATATCCATCAGACAGCTTTTAGGTGTCATGGTGCAATCGGCTTGTTTGAGTGGGTTGTAATGACTTTTGGCTTGAAAAGTGCTGGAGCTACATATCAACGGGCTATGAATTATATATACCATGATTTGATCGGCTGGTTGGTTGAGGTCTACATTGACGATGTGGTTGTTAAGTCTAAAGAGATAGAGGACCACATAGCCAATTTGAGGAAGTTTTTCGAGAGAACTAGGAAATATGGCCAAAAGATGAACCCAACAAAGTGTGCTTTCGGTGTATCGGCTGGCCAGTTTTTGGGATTTCTTGTTCATGAGAGGGGAATTGACATAACTCAAAGGAGTGTTATTGCAATCAAGAAAATTCAGCCTCCAGAGAACAAGACGGAGTTACAGGAGATGATCGGCAAGATAAATTTCGCTAGAAGATTTATTTCTAATTTGTCTGGAACATTAGAGCCTTTTATGCCATTGTTAAGATTGAAAGCTGATCAAAAGTTTACTTGGGGGCTGACGGAGCTCGTGGCTCCTCACCGGGAGACCGCGCAGGCCCCCCTTTGCCAGTTCGGCCGGGGGCTTAGGGTGAAATCTCAAGCTCTCGCTCTCTCTGTATGTGGAAATATCGTCTGCCAGCCAGAAAACACGAGACACCGACGATCTATACAGGTTCGGGCCGCTGAGAAGCGTAATACCCTACTCCTGTGTTTTGGTGGATCTGTGTATGAATGAGCTACAAGTGTCAGCTGACTTCTCCCCCGTTCTAAGCTCATAATCTGGGAAAGAATCAACCAACCCCCTCTCTATGGGCAAGGTCCTCCTTTTATACTTCAAGGGGATACCACATGCACCCTTCTCTTTCCAAACTGGACTGTTCTTTTTCTCTTGAATGGGCGGAGATCAGCACGGTTGCTGTCCGAATGACGCTCCGATGGGACAGCCCACACCTACCTCCACTTCCGCCGGGGGTGAGCGCGTCGTGGGAGCATGGCTGTGCGCTGACGATATGGTCAGTGTCAGACCGGTCGCAAATCGGTCATTCTTGTCCACCGCGTGTAATCTTGGCAACGTGCATGTTTGCCCTTCTTCACACAACATTTTGCTTGTAATGGTTAGGATGAAGCCTGGCATATATCGATCGGGGCTAACGTGTCATCTCTAAGAGATAACACGCTTAACGCCGGCTTGAGACGAGTGCCTAGAGGCTTTCGTCTTGACGGGATGGGGCATGGCGTGCGTCAGACCGCCAGTCGCCACCTAACCCGTGATCTGACCGGTCTGTGACTGGTCACAGACCGGATAAAGGGACGCGCCGTGCTGCACTGCGTGCAGCGTGACACGCTTGACCAGACTGCAATAAATGCTGTTAGGTGAGCACAGCTGTGCTCACTTATCCCATATACGTGGCGCAGACTTCCTAAAGGGGGTCGGGGTGCCCCGGCCCTCGGGGCCAGGGCAAGCGCAACCCGACCCCCCCTCGGGGGAAATCAGGAGGAGGGCGGACACCTCACCCTCGGGCCCGACGTCCCCGAAGGTGCCAGGCCACGTGGGCGATTGTGTCTGCCTCAAGCCTCTAGTCATGATACTCCCGGTCCCATATCACCGACAGTAGCCCCCGGCGTTATGCCAGAGCAATTTCCCTTCCCAAGGGAAGCGGTCAGGTGTGACGCCACTCCTAAAGCCTGGTGACAGGTGGGACCGGTCTGCATAGTTGGGCAAAATCCCCAACGGTCCCAGTCCATGCACATTGGTATTGGTAACTTTGGTTGTCCATAATGGGCGGTCTATTCAAGACTGCCACATCACTTGAGCAGCGCGCGAATCTGGGTGAGCAGATTTGTCTCGCCCGGAGATACGGTAACGCCGCTTCGGTTGGCGAGCGTAATTAACGCGCGCACGATACAATCCGTTTCGATTGCCACAACCGCATATCCACTTCAAGCGCCGTAAGCGGGCGAATGGGATTAGTGGAAGCGTGGGCACGGGAAACGAGGGAGCAAGATAGCGAGATACGAGGGAGCGAGGTAGTGGGCGCGAGAAACGAGGAGCCAGGCCCAGCGATGGCAAGGGTATAAAAGCATCGAGAAAAGGATTTGCTCCCTTCCTTTCGCCATTGTTCCTCTTGCCTTCGCTGCCTGAGCTCTAACTCTTTCTCTACCACGCCCTACTTTCGCCACACGCGCTCGTTCCCAATCATCTCTTCCTCCACCGCCATGGCACGGGGCTCTGCTCTGCTCGACGGCAGTGTACTGCCGCCTTCCCGCATCGTGAATGAGAGGCACGCCGGACTGCCGCGCCGCTTCATGCCGGAGTCCGCCACCGGTCGGGAGATTGTGATGCTGGGCGAGGGGCGCCCGGCACCAGACTACCCGGGGCGGTCCATCTTCTTCCTCCCCTTCGCAATGGCTGGGCTGGTCCCGCCATTTTCTCATTTCTTCATGGATGTCCTGGAGTTCTACGATCTCCAGATGGCGCACCTCACCCCCAATGCGGTGATGACATTGGCCATCTTCGCACACCTGTGCGAGATGTTCATTGGGGTGCGCCCCTCTCTTCAGCTGTTCCGGTGGTTCTTCACCGTGCAGTCGGTGTCACCGCCATCGGTGGTTGGCGGCTGCTACTTCCAGCCGCGGGGGCCGGTGTTGAACCGCTACATCCCCTGCGTCCTCCGCAAGAAGTGGGACGACTGGAAGAGCGACTGGTTCTACACCCCCCTCGCCGACGAAGCGCGCCTCCGACTTCCGAGCCAGCCCCCGGCGCAGGTCTCCAGCTGGCGGGCGCCGGTAGATCTGGGGGAGGAGTACGACGCCGTCCTCGACCGCCTGGCGGGCCTGCGATCCCAGGGGCTCACCGGGGCCATGGTGTACGGCGATTACCTCCGTCGGCGGATTGCGCCGCTCCAACGGCGCGCCCGGAGCGCCTGGGAGTACACTGGGCCTGAAGACTACATGCGGACCCACCAGGGAGCCAGATGGGATTGGGCTCCTGAGGACTTCAAGATCGTAGTCCAAAGGGTGCTGAATCTTAGCTCCGCGGAGGCGTCTCGCCTTCCTCAGGAGATCCTCCCCCTCTGCATCGATCCCGACCGCGTCTCCATTCTAACCATTATGCTGGGGGTCGGGGCCTCAGAGGAGAGAGCCCCTAAGGGCCACGACGGCGCGGGCGAGAGTCGCCCGGGGAAAAAATCTGCCCCAGGAGGGGGTCGTGCTTCTGGGCCCCGCGTCGGGGGCTCGGGGAGCAGCCGCCCTGCCGACGCCCCGGGGAAGAGGAAGCTGGGAGGAACACCTCCCCCATCTCCTCCCCGAGGGGGCGGGGCAGTGCGTACCAGCGGTCGGCGCCCGGAGGGGGCTGCGCCGACGTCACAGCCCGAGGGGGAGCGCAAGAAGAAGCGGCTCCGCAAGATGGGGGAGACGGAACCAGCCCGGGGAAACCTAATTTCCCCTCCAAGGTGGTCATTCAACCGACCCCCTCGCAGGTTCGTCTCATTCTCATTGCGACCACCTTTCTCCCAAAGAGAAGTTTTTTCTTACCCATTTTGTTCGTCTTTTGGTTTTTTCTTCTGCTTCAGCGATGTCCCGTCGCATTCCTCCCGCCGCCCCAAGTCCGGCCAGTCCGAGGCCGAAGATCCAGCGGCCGCAGAGGAGCGGAGGCGGGAGTCTGACCGGCGTGAAGCCGCAGCCCGCCTTCGGGAAGCTGAAGAGGCCGCCCGGGAGGCCGCCCGGGTTCGCCAAGCGGAGGAGGCTGCTCGGGAGGAGGCCGCCCGGGCTCGCCAAGCCGAAGAAGCTGCCCAGGAGGAGGCCGCCCGGGCTCGCCAGGCTGAGGCGGCAGCTGCTGCTGGCGCGTCACTCGGGCCCACTCCCTCGGGCGGCCCTCAGGCGACATCCTCCGAGGCGGCTCGCGACGAGGCCGCGGGCGCATCGCCTGGGCCTACCTCACCGGGCGACGCCCAGGACCAAACGGGCCCGGGGGACATCCCCGAGCCCAGCGCATCCTCCGGGGGGCCAAGCCGCGTCGCCTTTTCTCCAAGGCGGCTTTTCTCCTCTTCTCTCGTCGCCCCAGTGAGCGCCGAGCCCATTATGCAGGCCTTGGCCGCCGCAAACACCGCGGTGCTAGATGGATTTAGCGCCCAGGTGGAGGCCTTGCAAGCGGAACGAGCGGAGCTCGAGGCCGCATGGGCGCGTGTCGAGGAGGGGCGGCGCTCGGTGGACGCCATGGTGGAGGTGGGCCGTAAGGCCCACCGCCGCCACATCTCGGAGCTCGAAGCCCGCAAGGCGGCGCTGGCGGAGATCGCCCGGGAGGTGGAGGAGGAGCGAGAGGCCGCCCTCGTCGCCACCACCGCGATGGTCGAGGCGCAAGACACCCTCCGTCTTCAGCACGCAAGCTGGGAGGCGGAGCTGAAGAGCAAGCTCGACGCCGCCCAAGGGGTTCTCGACTCCGCCGCTGCCCGAGAGCGGCGGGCAACGGAAGCCGAAGCGGCGTCCCGGCGGCGCGAGGAGGCCCTCGAGGCCCGTGCCATGGCGCTGGAAGAACATGCCGGCGCCGTGGAGAGGAGCTTGATGGACCGCGAGGCCGCCACTGCTCTCCGGGAGGCGACGCTGGCGGCGCACGAGGCCGCCTGCGCCGAGGAGGAGTCCGCGCTCCGCCTTCGCGAGGATGCACTCGCCGAGCGGGAGCGGGCTCTCGAGGAGGCCGAGGCCACGACGCAACGGCTGGCGGACAGCCTCTCCCTCCGCGAGGCGGCGCAGGAGGAGCAGGCGCGCCGCAACCTTGAAAGCGTCCGCGCCGAGAGAGCCGCGCTGGAGCAGCGGGCTGCTGGCCTCGAGGCGCGGGAGAAGGAGCTAGACGCGAGGGCGCCTATCAGCGGGGCGGCCGCGGGCGAAAGCGACTTAGCCGCTCGCCTCGCGGCTGCCGAACACACCGTCGCTGACATGCAGCGCGCGCTGGACTCCTCCACCGGGGAGGCCGAGGCCCTTCGCTTGGCGGGCGAGATCGGGCCCGACATGCTCTGGGATGCGGTCTCCCGCATGAAGCGCGCCGGTCGGCAAGCGGGCCTCTGGGGAGGCCAGACGTCGGTGCCCCCCACCAATCTGGAAGGCCTCGCTCCGCACCTCAACAGGATGGCTTGGGTTCTCGAGCGACTCCCCGAGGAGCTTGAGAAGACCATCAAGGCATCCTCGAGGGACCTCGCCCGGGGGGCGGTTGAACTCGTGCTGGCGAGTTACCAGGCCCGGGATCCCAACTTCTCCCCCTGGATGGCGCTGGAGGAGTTCCCTCCCGGGACCGAGGACGACGCGCGCGCGCGGGTCGGGGACGCTGCCGACCACATCGTCAACAGCTTCGAGGGCTCGGCCCCTCGGCTCGCGTTCGCCCCCAGCTCCGACGAGGAGGGCGACGCCAGCAGCGAGGACGGCGGTGGCGACGAGGCCGGCGACCCGGGCGCATATGAATGAGCCCCCAGGCCCCCGCCACTCTTATCTTTTTTCTTGTTCTTTCTTCTAAGGCCTTCATGCCTCTTTTTTGTACAATCTAACTTAATCTGCAATGAGAAATGATGAAAAATTTTTGTGTTAGTTTTATTTTGCTATATATATGAGTTGAGGATGATCTGTGCCATGGTCCTTTTGCGCCTTAGCTTGAAATAAGGGCTCGCGCCCAAGTCCCGGTCCTCGAATGGCTCGGGTCGGGGCTAGTGCCTGGGGAGATCCGCATGTCGAGACTGGCCAGGCCGGGAACGTGGTGACCGAGGGGTATGGGTGACCCGATTGTGGGTTTTTGCCGATTCCCCCCCGGAGTTCACCACGCCCCGGGGCACGGCTCGGTTCTGGGCCCCGTTTGGCGATTTTAGCTGACCGAACCGAGCCCCCGAGGGCAAGGTTGAGCACGAGTGACATTATTTCAAGTCAAGATTCTTCAAAAGGAAAAAACGGCACAGACACAACCTTTAGGAAATTGAAACTGCTTCTATTGAAATGCTGAAAGGAATATATATGCATGTGTGGTAGCCCCCGGCTAACCCTGCACACCCGAGGGGGGGTGCGGGGTTAGCCCGAGCCAAAACCTGACACCCGACCCCCCCCCTTCAGGGGTAGAAGCGACGAAGGTGTTCAATGTTCCACGGGTTTGGCAGCTCCGTGCCGTCGCCCGTGGCCAGCCGTACCGAGCCCGGCCGGGGGACACCGATCACTCGATACGGACCCTCCCACATTGGTGAGAGTTTGCTCAATCCAGCACGCGTTTGGACGCGGCGTAGGACGAGGTCGTCGACGCAGAGTGATCGGGCCCGGACGTGGCGCTGATGGTAGCGCCGCAGGCTCTGCTGGTAGCGCGCAGCTCGGAGGGCCGCGCGCCGCCTTCGCTCTTCCAAGTAGTCGAGGTCATCTCTACGAAGCTGATCTTGATCAGCCTCGCAGTACATGGTGGCCCGAGGAGACCTCAGGGTGAGCTCAGATGGGAGAACCGCTTCTGCGCCGTAGACGAGGAAGAAAGGCGTTTCCCCGGTCGCTCGGCTTGGTGTGGTTCGGTTCGCCCAGAGCACCGCTGGCAACTCCTCGATCCATGAATCGCCGTGCTTCTTGAGAATATTGAAGGTCTTGGTTTTAAGGCCTTTGAGGATTTCTGCATTGGCGCGCTCCACTTGGCCATTGCTTCTGGGGTGGGCAGGTGAGGCGAAGCAGAGCTTGATGCCCATGTCTTCGCAGTAGTCGCCGAAGAGCTCACTAGTGAATTGGGTGCCATTATCCGTAATAATACGGTTAGGCACTCCAAAACGGGCCGTGATGCCCTTAATAAATTTAAGAGCAGAGTGCTTATCGATCTTGACAACCGGATAAGCCTCGGGCCACTTAGTGAACTTGTCGATCGCAACATACAGATACTCAAACCCGCCCGGGGCCCGTTTGAACGGTCCCAGGATATCAAGCCCCCAGACAGCAAATGGCCATGACAGTGGTATGATCTGCAGGGCCTGGGCCGGCTGATGAATTTGCTTGGCGTGGAACTGACACGCTCTGCATCGCCGGACCAGATCGACTGCGTCATTGAGAGCTGTCGGCCAATAAAATCCTTGACGAAAGGCCTTGCCAACCAGGGTGCGCGAGGCGGAATGGGCTCCGCACTCGCCCTCATGGATGTCAGCAAGAAGCTCAACGCCTTGTTCCTGAGGAATGCACTTCAGGAGGATTCCGTTAGCCGCGCGCCGATAGAGGGTCCCTTCTACCAGCACATAGCGTTTGGAAATGCGTTGTACGCGTTCACTCCCTTCGCGGTCCTCAGGTAGAGTCTTATCTGTGAGGTATGTTTGGATCTCAGAGATCCAAGCAATCAATCTAAGGGAGCTTGGAACACTCTCTTCGGGTCCCGAGGCCTGGACTCCGACGGGCCTCGGGGGCCGGTCAGGCGCATCCGTCTCCCCTAAGGGGTCGGGTCGCGCCGACGGCTGGGTAAGCCTTTCTTCAAAGGCGCCCGGTGGGGTCTGGGCTCGCGAGGACGCGAGCCTTGAGAGTTCATCGGCAATCATATTATCCCGTCTGGGCACATGCCGAAGCTCTATCCCGTCAAAATGGCGCTCCATACGCCGTACTTGGCGTACGTAGGCGTCCATCTGTGGGTCAGAGCACCGGTACTCCTTACAGACCTGGTTAACGACTAGCTGGGAGTCGCCTAATACCAAGAGGCGGCGGATCCCCAGTCCAGCCGCCACTCTGAGTCCGGCAAGGAGTCCCTCGTACTCTGCCATATTGTTAGTCGCTCGAAAGTCGAGACGGACCAAATATCTGAGGACGTCTCCGTTCGGAGAGGTCAACGTGACCCCTGCACCGGCGCCCTGAAGAGACAGAGAACCGTCGAATTGCATCACCCAGTGGGCGGCGTGAGGCAGCTGTGAGGGGTTCGTGCTGGCCTCGGGCATTGAGACGGTCTCTGGAGCCGGGGTCCACTCTGCCACAAAATCGGCGAGGGCCTGGCTCTTGATAGCGTGGCGTGGTTCAAAGTGCAGATCGAACTCAGAAAGCTCGATTGCCCATTTTACCACTCGTCCTGTACCCTCTCGATTATGCAAGATTTGACCGAGGGGGTAAGACGTAACCACAGTGACCCGATGCGCCTGGAAATAATGGCGCAGTTTCCTTGAGGCCATCAGAATAGCGTAAAGCATCTTCTGGGCCTGTGGGTATCGGGTCTTGGCGTCCCGGAGGGCCTCACTAACAAAGTAGACAGGCCGCTGCACCTTTCGGCGGGGCCGATCCTCCTCGTTAGGGGCCGTACCCCCGGGGCGTTCTTCGTCCAAGTGGCCCCTCGGGGCGAACTCGTCTTCTGCGCTGATGACCTCGGGGTCGGAGGATGACAGGAGCGGCCCTCCCACAGTGGCCTCGGGGCCGTCCTGGGGGTCGGGGACTCCTGGCATCGTCGGACAAGCGGGCAAAGGGCCAACTCCGGTCGTCAGGGGCCTCTGGCCTCCGTTCGGCTCGGGGGCCTCTTCTCCCTGCTCTTTCCTGGGTCGAGTCAGCACAGGGTTAGCCTCGGGGCCAAAGGGCTTTAAGTGCAGCCTTCCCTCAGTGGCCTTGGGGCCTTCCTGAGGGTCGGGGGCACCCAGCACCGTTTGACAAGCGGGTGGAGGGCCGACTCCGGTCGTCGGGGGCCTTAGGCCACCGTTCGACTCGGGGGCCTCTCCTCCCTGCCTGCTCCCGGGCCAAGTCGGCACAGAGCGGGGGTGCGCAGAATGAGGATTGTCCTCATCGCGCTCCACAACCAACGCTGCACTAACTACTTGGGGGGTCGCCGCTAAGTAAAGTAGCAGGGACTCATTTGGCTCCGGGGCGACTAGAACCGGAGGAGAGCTGAGATACGCCTTCAACTGGGCGAGGGCATTTTCAGCTTCCTCCGTCCAAGTGAACGGCCCTGAGCGCTTGAGGAGCTTAAACAAGGGTAGCGCCTTCTCTCCCAGCCTTGATATGAAACGACTTAGGGCGGCCATGCAACCGGTGACGCATTGCACGTCCCTAAGTTTGCTGGGGGGGCGCATCCGCTCGATAGCTCGAATCTTCTCGGGGTTGGCCTCAATGCCTCGGGCAGAGACCAAGAACCCGAGAAGCTTACCCGCAGGTACACCAAACACACACTTATCGGGGTTCAGTTTTATGCGGGCGGAGCGGAGATTCTCAAAAGTTTCCGCTAGATCTGAAAGTAAGGTCTCTTGGTTGCGCGTTTTTACAACCAAGTCATCGACATACGCCTCAACATTACGTCCTATTTGACTACCCAAAGAAATTCGAGTAGTACGCTGAAAAGTAGGACCTGCATTCTTTAACCCGAAGGGCATTTATGTATAACAATAGGTTCCTACGGGGGTAATGAACGCAGTTTTTTCCTCATCCTCCCTAGCCATGCGAATCTGATGGTAACCAGAGTATGCATCTAGAAAACACAAAAGGTCGCACTCCGCAGTGGAGTCGACGATCTGATCTATGCGAGGCAGGGGGTAAGGATCCTTAGGACATGCCTTGTTAAGGTCGGTGTAGTCGATGCACATCCGAAGCTTGCCGTTCGCCTTGGGAACGACCACCGGGTTCGCCAGCCACTCCGGGTGGATGACCTCACGAATGAACCCGGCCTCCAAAAGTCTAGCCACCTCCTCGCGGATGAAGGCTTGACGTTCCGGGGCTTGCCGCCGCACTTTCTGCCGGACCGGCCTTGCGCCCGGCCGCACGGCGAGACGGTGCTCAATCACCTCCCTGGGGACCCCGGGCATGTCCGCTGGTCTCCATGCGAAGACGTCAGCGTTTGCCCGCAGGAAGGAGACGAGCGCGTCTTCCTATTTGCCATCCAGAAAACCACCGATCCGTGTGGTCTTGGATGGGCCGTCGCCCAAGGCAACCTCCTTGACCGGGACCTCGTCGCAAGTGGCCATCCGCTGCCTCGGGGCGGTGGGGGCAGAGGGGCCAAGCCTCTCGTCACCACCCTCGGGCTTGGACGCAGCAGCGAGGCGGTCCGCGCGCTGCTCCATGCAAGCAAGCGCGACTTTAAGGTCGCCACGGACAGAGATGGGGCCACCGGGGCCCGGCATCTTCATCTGGAGGTAGGCGTAGTGGACCGCCGCCATGAACTTCACCAACGCGGGTCTCCCCAGGACCGCGTTGTAGGGCAGACTGAGGTCCACCACATCGAAGCTCACCCGCTCCGTGCGGAAGTTGGCGGGTCCACCGAAGGTGACCGGTAGGTCGATGTGACCTAACGGCCACGTGTGCCCCGGCGTCACACCGATGATCGGTTGTGACGGCTGGAGCACCATCCCCGGGGCCTTGATAGCATCAAAGGCCGCGGGGGAAAGGATGTTGAGAGCCGCTCCTCCATCTATGAGGACACGTCCCAACTTCACGTTGCAGATGGTGGGGGAAACCACCATCGCAACCTGCCCTCCCCGGGCAATGCACGGTGGGTGGTCGGTCTGGTCGAAAGTGAGAGCAACCTCCGACCACCGCGCCCGACGCATCGCCTCATGGGTAGGGGCCATGGTCAGAAGCTCTCGCTTCATAGCCTTGAAGCTCCGGCGAGAGACGTGAGCACATGCTCCTCCATCGACGGTGGCAATGGTGGCTCCAGGTTCTTGGAAACCTAGATCATCATCACCATCATCAATGTCAACAGCGGGGGCCTTCTTCTTGGCCTCACTTCGCCGTTTGTCGGAAGGAACCGCCGGGGACTTGCCGTCACGGCGTTCCTGCCTCCTGTCCTCCTCCCACTTCCTCGTTCGCTCAGCCAAGTTTTTGACTGCACGACAGTCCGCGAGATCGTGGAGGGAGGTGTTGTGGACGGAGCACCACCTGCCGGCGGGGCGCTCCCTGCCGGGAGTACCAGCCTCTTTCTTTTTGTCGCTCGCAGGCCTCCCCTTTCGGGTGGCCCGCGGAGCGCCCTCGACGGCGAGGACATGACCCTCGTCGCCGGAACGGTCCGACCTCTTCTTCCTCCTCCTATCACGCCGCCCTGTCTGAGCGGCGGATCCGGGGGCGGCCGAAGCTGCCACTCCGGAACCGGAGGAGTTCCAGGTCCACGCTTCCTCCTTACGAGCCACTCGGTCCGCGAGCTGAAAAAGCTCCGCGGTAGTCTGGGGCTCTTTGGAAGCGATCTTTTCGAGCATGCGGTTGTGCCGCACGCCCCCCCTGAACGCGTAGATCACCGCGTGTGCAGGGATGCATGGTATAGTGTTGCGGACTTGGCAAAACCGCTGAATGTACGAGCGAAGCGACTCATCATCGCCTCGCTGTACTGCATGCAAGTCCGCTTCTTCGCCTGGGCGCGGATATGTGCCTTGGAAGTTCATGGTGAACTGTTGGCACAAATCTTCCCAGGAGTGGACCGACGCGGGTGGCAGGTTCATTAGCCAACCCCGCGCCTGTCCTTTTAGGGCCATGGGAAAGAAGTTCGCCATGACCCTGTCGTCACCCCCAGCGGCCTCAATCCCGGTCGTATAGACCTGGAGAAACTCGGTGGGGTTGACGCTCCCATCGTACTTCTCGGTGATGGTGGGCCGGAACCTTGGGGGCCAACGGACATTCCGAAGACTCGCCACAAAGGCTCTACAGCCAACACCACCGGCCGGGGGCACGGAGGGCTGATCTTCACGTCCATGTCGAGGTGACACTCTGGACGAGGAGGCTCCCTCCGTTGCACGGGGAGTACGCCGGCTATTACACCGGCGCCCGATGTTGAGGCGGGCATCCGGCTCCCCATGCTGATCCTCCCGAGTCGACGGTGTAGACGAGGGAGTGGCAGCCGAATGACGTGCAGCCGCCGCCGCTCGCCGCGCCCTCCGCCTTGATGACACGGAGCCGGTGGTAGCGGCGCCGGAGGTCTTGGTGGTGGTGGCGGACCGTCCACCAGCACCCAGGCGCTGCTGTGCCGTCATGACCAAGTTGGCCACGTCTTCCAGCCATCGTTGGGCTGGAGACTCCGGGTCATGGACGACAGGCGGGTGTCGTAGGAGCGCGCCAGCAGCTTGAAGCGCACCCTGAGGCGTGCTGCCGTCGCCGTAGACGAGGAGGCGACGCTCCCCGTCTCGCCGTTCTCCTGCATCACCTGCGGCCGGTGACGCCGCGGACTTGTCGACCCTCTCAAGCGCCTCCCCCTGCTTAGGGCTTTGGCGCGGAGGAGGTGGAGGAGTACGAGCTCGACGGCGTGGATTCGGCTCCCCGTCGTCGCCGCTCACACTCGGCGAGAGGTCGTGCGTTTTTCCTTGCTCGGCCATTAGGCTGAACAAGAAAAACTTGGGGCACACGGAAGAGTCTGAGAGCTCTGAAAGCACACGCTGAGCCCCCTACCTGGCGCGCCAGATGACGGAGCTCGTGGCTCCTCACCGGGAGACCGCGCAGGCCCCCCTTTGCCAGTTCGGCCGGGGGCTTAGGGTGAAATCTCAAGCTCTCGCTCTCTCTGTATGTGGAAATATCGTCTGCCAGCCAGAAAACACGAGACACCGACGATCTATACAGGTTCGGGCCGCTGAGAAGCGTAATACCCTACTCCTGTGTTTTGGTGGATCTGTGTATGAATGAGCTACAAGTGTCAGCTGACTTCTCCCCCGTTCTAAGCTCATAATCTGGGAAAGAATCAACCAACCCCCTCTCTATGGGCAAGGTCCTCCTTTTATACTTCAAGGGGATACCACATGCACCCTTCTCTTTCCAAACTGGACTGTTCTTTTTCTCTTGAATGGGCGGAGATCAGCACGGTTGCTGTCCGAATGACGCTCCGATGGGACAGCCCACACCTACCTCCACTTCCGCCGGGGGTGAGCGCGTCGTGGGAGCATGGCTGTGCGCTGACGATATGGTCAGTGTCAGACCGGTCGCAAATCGGTCATTCTTGTCCACCGCGTGTAATCTTGGCAACGTGCATGTTTGCCCTTCTTCACACAACATTTTGCTTGTAATGGTTAGGATGAAGCCTGGCATATATCGATCGGGGCTAACGTGTCATCTCTAAGAGATAACACGCTTAACGCCGGCTTGAGACGAGTGCCTAGAGGCTTTCGTCTTGACGGGATGGGGCATGGCGTGCGTCAGACCGCCAGTCGCCACCTAACCCGTGATCTGACCGGTCTGTGACTGGTCACAGACCGGATAAAGGGACGCGCCGTGCTGCACTGCGTGCAGCGTGACACGCTTGACCAGACTGCAATAAATGCTGTTAGGTGAGCACAGCTGTGCTCACTTATCCCATATACGTGGCGCAGACTTCCTAAAGGGGGTCGGGGTGCCCCGGCCCTCGGGGCCAGGGCAAGCGCAACCCGACCCCCCCTCGGGGGAAATCAGGAGGAGGGCGGACACCTCACCCTCGGGCCCGACGTCCCCGAAGGTGCCAGGCCACGTGGGCGATTGTGTCTGCCTCAAGCCTCTAGTCATGATACTCCCGGTCCCATATCACCGACAGGGGCAGAGCAACAGAAGGCTTTGGATATTATTAAGGAATATCTTAGCTCTCCTCCAGTTTTGATTTCTCCACAAAAGGGGATACATTTAGATTATATCTATCGGCCGGTGAGAAGTCAATCGGTTCAGTCTTGATTCAGGAGCTTGACGGGAAAGAAAAAGTTGTATTTTACCTAAGTCGTCGGCTCTTGGATGCAGAAACAAGATATTCTCCTGTGGAAAAGTTGTGCTTGTACTTATATTTTTTTGTACAAGGTTAAGGCATTACCTATTGCCCAATGAATGCACTGTGATATGCAAGGCCGATGTGGTCAAGTACATGTTATCGGCTCCGATTTTGAAAGGAAGGATTGGAAAGTGGATATTTTCCTTAACGGAATTTGATCTTCGGTATGAATCACCGAAGGCGGTCAAAGGGCAAGCTATAGCCGATTTTATTGTTGATCATCGTGATGATTCAATCGGCTCGGTTGAGATTGTGCCATGGACTTTGTTCTTTGATGGATCAGTATGCACTCATGGTTGTGGTATCGGCTTAGTTATTATTTCTCCTCGGGGGGCATGTTTTGTGTTTGCCTATACTATTAAACCTTATGCAACTAACAATCAAGCTGAGTATGAGGCAGTTTTCAAAGGGTTGCAATTACTTAAGGAAGTTGAAGCCGATGCTATTGAGATTATGGGGGATTCTTTGCTAGTGATCAGTCAGTTGGCATGGGAGTATGAGTGCAAAAATAATACATTGATAGTTTACAATGAGAAGTGCCAAGAGTTGATGAAGGAATTTCGGCTGGTGACTTTGAAGCATGTATCTCGAGAACAGAATATTGAAGCTAATGATTTGGCCCAAGGGGCGTCGGGATATAAGCCGATGATCAAAGATGTCAAGGTAGAGGTTGCCACATTAACAGCTGATGATTGGAGATATGATGTACATCATTATTTACAGAATCCATCTCAATCGGCTTCTCGGAAATTGCGCTATAAAGCTTTGAAGTATACCTTGTTGGATGATGAGCTGTATTATCAGACGATTGATGGGGTGTTGCTTAAGTGCTTGAGTACCGATCAGGCTAAGGTTGCAATCGGTGAGGTAAATGAAGGAATTTGTGGCACTCATCAATCTGCTCATAAGATGAAGTGGTTGCTTCGACGTGCAGGATATTTTTGGCCGACAATGCTGGAGGATTGTTTCTGTCACGACCGGAAATAACCCAACGGGCGTTCCTTACGTGCGTGCATTAATCCTTGTCCCAGGAGGCAAGGTACACCAAAAGTTGATACAATTCAGAGTTTAACAAGCGGAAGCGTAAATAATTAATTTATTACACGGGCAGCGAAGGCCCAGCACACACAAAGACAAACGAGAAACAGCGGAAGACTAGGGCGACGACCACAGGCACTTGACGGCAGGCACGAGCTAGACACCGAAGCCTTCATCCTCCAGGAACTCCTCTTCTGAGTTTGGGAAAAATTGAGCAAGACTGAGTACAACCACCGTACTCAACAAGACACACCCACAAGTGCAGAATAAATGCAAGGGAGTACAAAGGAGTTATACTATAAAGGGTTAGGGTTGCAGTAAACAGCATTTAAAGACATTAGTTGCTCAGGGCTATTTTGCTAACACGATTCTAGTACTATGCAATATTATTTATCAAGGCCGTGAACCCACACGAACCTGCCTTAACCCAAGGCCTACGATGATTCAGACCGAACTGGCAACCCGACCCTGGGTCCCAGCTCGTCCCAAGCCAACCCAGGCCAACCATTCCACATTTTAGTTGTTAGGCAGGTTTTAAGAATTAAAACACTAACTTGGGTACATTGCTCGGCTTGCCCATAACCGAGGGCGCGGCTATTCGAATAGATTATACTCTGATCAGAGGTGTACATCTTTACCCACAAGACACATCTTCCTCACGTGTAACCACGTGCCACATACCACCACGGTATACAGACGGAAGACGTGACATAGTTTCCAACCCATCCTAGCCATAGACAAGAGTACCGACCCAATCCCACCTACGGCCGGAACCTCCGGGACAGGCAGGCAGGACTGAGCCCCTAGCAGCAGGACACCGGCCCTGTGCCATGACATCTCGACTACCGGGCCGCAGCTCGTGTAGCCTTCATTTGCCCTGGAGATGTCCATCGACCCCCGACTTCGTCCATCTCCATCCGTGTACTTTTGTTTATAACCAGACTGAGCCACAAACTAAGCCTTACCCACTAGACATGTGGAAGTACGGTAGTGCTTTGCAACAGAGGCCCGAAGACCGGTCCTTATATGGCCGAGGTGCTACTATCAAAACCATGCACCCCGAGCCCAGCCTAAAACCATTTTGGGGATTTTGAATAGAAGGAGCGGTGTGAAGCCAATTCCACAATAACCAAACCATTCCATAGTGTCCAGGTGATATGAATATTCCCAAAGTCTAGAGTTGTAAAATCGCCTAAGGTTACCAAATTAAAAGCGAAGCATCTACCTAAAATCATACTAGTGATACCATGAGTAGAGTGTCCACTAGTTGGGGTTTTGTTTATTCTAGGGTGAACAAGGTAATAATAACAATAACAATAATAAGGTCATAACAAAGGTAAATAGGCATGGCTAAATAAAACAGTGATAACGCGGGAATTTAAATAAAGCGATAATGCAATAAGTTAAATCAACATAATTTTACAAACTGGGATTCAATATGTTCAAAGATGATGTGACTTGCCTTGCTCGCTTTCCCAAACGCCGGCTTCAACTTCCACGAAGAGCGGATCTTCCGAAGCTGCAGTGTCTACACGACCAACGGAAAAGAAACGGCTTTTACTCTACTAAACTCCATATAACAAGCAGAAACAAAGCACAAAAATGGGTTCTTGGCTTCTTAAGGAAAAATTAGAGACTTGAACGGTCCAATTCCGAGTTCAAATGGCCAAGTTATGGCCATTTGAAGCTTATATGCTCTTTAAATGGATATTTACGAATTTCTTCATTTAAATTTTGATTTAAAATCGGATTTATTGCGTCAGCCGAGGGGAGGGGCGCGCGGACCGGGTCCACGGGAGTGGGGCCCACGCAGCAGCCTCACGGTCCACGGTGGACCGGGTGCACGCGGCTTACGCCGGCCGGCGCCGTGGGTCCCTCGCGTCAGCCGTACCCGCGGGCGCGGGCGGCTGACGGCCGGGCCCCACATGGCAGCCGCGGGGCGCGCCCGAAGGCTGCCTCGCCGGCACAGCCGACGGGAGGCGACGCGCCCGCGCCCCGATGGTCGCCGCCGGCGACCACCGGCGCGGCGGAGCGGCGCCCGAGAGAGGGGAGGGAAGGGGGAAGCGAAACGGCGGTCCACGGCTCACCCCGGGTCGACGGCGACAACGGAAACGGCGACCGAAGCGGAGAGAGGCGGCGGCGCGGCTCGGGTCGACGGGGACGGCGGCGTTCCGGCGGTCGGCGGGCGAAACGGAGGGGTGGACGAGGTCGGCGAGGTCGCGGCGGAGCCGAAGGAGGCGACGCCGAGGCGGGAGAAAGTCCGAGGCGACGACGGCGGCGGACCGGAGCTCGGCGGCGACGGCGGAGAGAGGGAACGACGGCGCGAGCTCGATTCCGACGGGGAGAGAGAGCGGCGAGTGGCGGAAACGGTGGAGGAAGGCACGGGGAGCGTTTATATAGTGTTGGGAGGGGGAGAGAACGGCCGGATGAGGGGGAATCGGCCGCGGAAGATCCGGCCGCCATTGATGCGCCGGCGAAGTTTGCGGGAGAGTTTCCAAACGAATCCGAGGGAGAGAGAGAGGGAAAAGTGGGGGGAAAGGGAGAGGGAATCACGGGGAGTGATTTCCCCCTCTTTATTGCGCGCGGGGGCGGCGGGATGCGGCGGAATCCGCGGCGGCGGCGGCGCTAGGGCACGGGCGAGGCGGCGGGTGCGGCGCGAGGTAGGGGATGACGGGTGGGCCCCACCCGTCAGCGAGGGTGGCGGGCGGGCCCGCCCGTCAGCGGCGCGCGCGCGGGGGAAGGCCGGATGGGCCGCGGGGGAGAGGAGAGAGAGGGAGGGAGCTGGGCCGAGCCGGCCCAAGAAGGGGAGGGGGGGAAAAAAGACTTTTTAGGGTTTTTCTTTTTATAAAACCTTTTTAACTTTGTTTATTTCTTCTTAATTATTATTTGTGCTCTGAAAATTCCACTAAAATTTATTTACGCATTTTAGGCTTTTAGGAAATATACAAAAATCCTCCAAGCCTTATTCGACTTTTAACTTTGCACATTTTAATTGTTGGAGGCTTTCACATGGATTTTACTTATTCTATGCACAATTTTGAGGTTGTATTTTAGAGTCGTTTTGGGACGCGACAAACCTACCCCCCTTAAAAGGAATCTCGACCCCGAGATTCAGAAGAACTGGCGAAGAGATCGGGATGGGCTGCCTTCAGCTCGTCTTCACGCTCCCAGGTAGCTTCTTCTTCGACGTGGTTGCTCCACTGGACCTTGCAAAAATGGATTACCCGGTTCCTGGTCCTGCGCTCCATGGTGTCCAGGATTTTCACTGGCCTCTCCACGTAGGTCAAGTCTTCGCGAACTTCAATTTGCTCTGAGTCGGCTTGCTCGGATGGCACTCGAAGGCATTTCTTGAGTTGCGACACATGGAGCACATCGTGCACGTTGCCCAAGGAGGCGGGCAGCTCCAATTGGTAAGCGACTTCTCTGCGTCGGGCAACGATACGGAAAGGACCCACATACCGAGGTGCGAGCTTCCCTTTTGTCCGAAACCTGTGTACACCCCGCAATGGCGTGACCCGAAGGTATACAAAATCGTCCACTGCGAATTCCAGGTCACGGCGACGGTTATCTGCATAACTTTTCTGCCGGGACTGTGCCACCTTTAGATTATCCCGAATGGTTCTGACTTTAGCTTCAGCTTCTCTCAGGATATCAGTCCCGAACACTTGGCTTTCCCCAACTTGATCCCACAAGAGCGGTGTCCGGCATTTGCGCCCATACAACGCTTCATAAGGTGCCATTTGTATGCTGGCTTGATAGCTGTTATTGTAGGAGAACTCGGCATAGGGGAGACTCTTATCCCAGGTCTTCCCGAAATCCAGGACACACGCGCGAAGCATATCTTCTAGGATCTGATTTAGACGCTCGGTCTGCCCATCTGTCTGCGGGTGGTATGCGGTGCTGAAGTTTAACCGGGTACCCAGCTCTTCTTGAAGCTTCTTCCAAAAGTGAGAGGTGAATTGGCTTCCCCTATCAGATACGATTTTCTTGGGAACGCCATGGAGACTCACGATCCTAGCGAAGTAGAGCTCGGCTAGTTTGTTCCCTCCATAGGTGGTCTTCACAGGAATAAATCGAGCTACCTTGGTTAATCGATCCACAACTACCCATATAGAATCATATCCACCTTGGGTCTTTGGAAGTCCGGTGATGAAATCCATCCCAATTTCATCCCATTTCCATTCAGGTACTTGGAGAGGTTGGAGAAGTCCGGCCGGTCGTTGGTGCTCTGCCTTGACACGCTGGCACACATCACAAAGGGCCACGAACTCTGCAATTTCCCGCTTCATACTAACCCACCAGTATTTCTCCTTCAAGTCTAAGTACATCTTCGTACTGCCAGGGTGGATGGAATAAGGACTTTCGTGAGCTTCCTGTAGTATCAGCTGTTTAAGTTCTCTGTTATCTGGAACGCATACTCGATTTCCGTTCCATAGGGTTCCGTGTTCATCCTCTGTGAAACCAGCGGCTTTACCCTGTTTCATATTCTTGAGGAGTCCATGCATGTCCGGATCGTTCTTCTGAGCCTCGCGGATTTGATCGAGCAAGGTAGGCTTGGCTTCCAACGCAGCCAAGAATCCGCGACCAACTATGCTTAGGTTCAGGGCTTCCATCTGTTGACTAAGTTCGAGTGGAATGCCACGGACGTTAAGAGTGTTGCAATGGCTTTTTCGACTTAGAGCGTCGGCGACCACGTTGGCCTTACCAGGATGATAGTGAATTCCCACATCATAATCCTTGATGAGTTCTAACCATCTCCTTTGCCGAAGATTCAGGTCGGACTGAGTGAAGATGTATTTCAAACTCTTATGATCAGTATATATTTCACAACGATTCCCAATGAGATAGTGCCGCCAGATTTTTAGAGCATGAACCACCGCAGCTAACTCCAAATCATGGGTAGGGTAGTTGCCTTCATGAGGCCGTAGCTGGCGTGAGGCATAGGCCACCACATGACCATCCTGCATGAGCACGCACCCCAATCCTTGGCGCGAAGCATCACAATACACCATGAAATCCTTGCGAGTATCCGGCAAGATTAACACTGGCGAGGAAACCAGCTTTTCTTTGAGAGTTTTGAACGCCTTCTCGCATTGCGGGCTCCACACAAATTTCTCTTCTTTCTTCAACAACTGTGTCATGGGTCGAGCGATTTTGGAGAAGTTCTCGATGAACCTCCGGTAGTATCCTGCCAAACCTAAGAAACTGCGGACTTGAGTGACTGTCTTGGGTTGCTTCCAATCAGTGACGGCGGTCACTGTTTCGGGGTCCACAGCAACTCCTTTAGCAGATATCACGTGCCCTAAGAATTTGACTTCGGACAACCAGAACTCACACTTGCTAAGTTTGGCATACAATTGATGTTCCCGCAACTTTCCCAACACCAGACGGAGATGGTGCTGATGGTCTTCCTCGGATTGTGAGTATATCAGAATGTCATCAATGAAAACCACAACAAACTTATCCAAGTATTCCATGAACACTTTGTTCATTAAGTTCATGAAGAAGGCAGGTGCATTGGTTAAACCAAATGACATCACCGTGAATTCATACAGTCCGTATCGCGTGGTGAATGCGGTCTTCGGAATATCTTCTTCACGAATACGTAATTGGTGATATCCGGAACGAAGATCAATCATGGAGAATACAGTGGCACCTTTAAGCTGATCGAACAGATCATCGATCCGGGGAAGAGGGTACTTGTTTTTGATGGTGACTTCATTGAGAGCTCTGTAGTCAACGCACATCCTCTTCGTCTTGTCTTTCTTCTCCACAAAAATCACAGGAGCACCCCAGGGGGAAGTACTCGGACGTATATACCCCTTTTCTTTCAACTCTTCCAACTGTTTCTTGACTTCGGCCAGTTCATTTGCTGCCATACGGTAGGGTCGCTTGTACAGAGGAGTGGTTCCTGGAGCAAGATCTATCCGGAACTCAATCTCTCGTTTGGGCGGCATACCGGGTAGTTCTTCCGGAAACACGTCTCCGAACTCTCTGACGATGGGGATTTCTGACAGTCCTATCTGATGAAGTTCTGAACTACTGACAGAGGTTGGGGGTGCAAAGAAAACAACCGGTTGTTCCGGCCCTCGGTACAGAGTGACAGTGCGTCTCGCACAATCCACTACTCCTTGGAATTGAGCCAACCAATTCATCCCAAGGATCACATCCAAGTTCTTGGTGTCTAGCAGAATCAGATCCGAGGGAAAAGGAATCCCCTGAATTTCTATAGGGACGGCAGGACTATAATACTTTGCTGTCATAACCCCTCCAGGGGTGGTGATGAGCAGAGGGTTCCTAAGCCTTTCTACCCCCAACTGATTTCTCCCCACGAATGGCACAGATATAAACGAGTGGGATGCTCCAGAGTCGAACAGAATGGTAGCAGGGATGGAATGAATGAGGAACGTACCAACGATGACGTCTGGAGTTGTCAGCACGTCCTCGGCCGTCACGTGGTTCACCCGACCCCGAATGACATCCTTCCCACCGTGGTTGGAGCGGGGAGGCGCTTGGCCTTGCTGACGCCTCGGCTTTGGGCATTTATCCGCAAAGTGCCCGGGCTCGAAGCAGTTGAAGCACAGACGCTGCGGACCTTGAGCGTCCCTACGGCCTTGACCAGGCTGCACAGTTGGCGTAGGAGGACGGGGCGCACGAGTCCCTTGTTGATTCTGCTGCTGCTGCGGCTGTGGGACGCGCACCACGAATTGAGGTCGAGGCGCGGAGCGAGGTTGCTGCTGCTGTTGTTGCTGCTGCGAGGAGGATCCCCCTGGATAGGGATTGGTGTAGCGGACCCTTTGGTTAGCACCCTATTGATTGCGGAAATTCGCCAAGCGGCGCTTGTGCGACTCCAGTTCCTTGTGCTTGGCTTCCAAGCGGATGCTCTTGTCCACTAGACGTTGGAAATCCGGATAGTCCCCGGAGACTAGACGGACGGACAGCTCAGGGTCCATTCCTGCCAAGAACTTCTCTTGCTTCTCCTCATCTTCCCGCACATCCTCCGGGGCGTAACGGGCCAAGTTGTTGAACTCATGCAAATACTCCATCACGGAGCGGTTGCCTTGCTTCAACTCTCGGAATTCTCTTTTCTTAAGGGCCACGACTCCGGCGGGCACATGGGTTCTCCGGAAAGCGGCGGTGAAACGGGCCCAAGTAATAGGTTGCCCTTCTGGCTGCGTAGCCTGGAAATGGTCCCACCATAGAGATGCGGGTCCCTGCAGCTGGTGGGCGGCGAAGATGACTTTCTCCTCATCGCTGCACTGCACAGTGTCTAGCTTTTTCCCCACGGCATGCAACCAATCCAACGCGTCCACGGGGTTGTTGGAGCTAGAGAAGGTAGGTGGGCGGATGCGGAGGAACTCGGCGAGTTTAGAGTGTTGTGGGGGTGGTGGTGGAGCATTATGTTGTGGCGGATTTTGGAGGTGGTGGAGGAAAGCAGTCATCATGTTGGCCTGCTGGGCGAGGATTTGGGTGAGAATGGCGTTGGTGTCTGGTGGTGGTGGTGGAGGCGGAGGAGGAGGTGGAGGTGGGCTGCCCTGGTGGTGGTGGTTGCTGCCTTCAGGTTGGTTGCCATCACCGGTGTTAGCACTTCTCCTGGTCATCACCATCTGAAAACCCCACACAGAACCAGCAAACAGAGAGAGCTGACAATTAAAGCTAACCACCCACGACTACCATAATTCTTGAATTTATTACTGCTATTAAATTGGTTCATTAAAGTTCAAGTTGCTTAAGCAAATAAAATAAAGACAGGCTCCGACACAGTTACACCACACACCGGCATAACCGTGCCCCACACAACCCAACAAGAAGACAAACGAGAAAGAACACACGCGCAAGCCTACTAACTGCTCGTCTACCGCTGCGACGGGCCAGGACGGAAGGTGAGCAACAGCGCATCCTCCGTGCTACCAACGCCGGAGGCTTCCCCCTCCTGGGGAACCACGGGCGCGGGCTCGGCACGAGGGATCTCGACGAAGCAAGTCCACGCCAGGGACTGACGAACAAGCTCGGGCCTGGAGGTGCTCTTGCGGGCGGTGATCTTCTGGCTGCGGCAGACACGGCGGCGCTTGGGGCGGCAGACCTCTCCCTGGGCGATCTTGAGCTGATGCAGCTGCGCCTCCACCGCGTCTAGGTCCTTCTTGAGCTGCAGGTTCTCTTGACGCAGCTCCAGGATCTTCATGTTGTTCTCGACCATCCCACGGCGCACCATCTGATGGAAGTCGATACGAGCCGCGTCGTACGCCTCCACCATGCGCGCCAGGTGCACGATGGTAGCGTCATCCTCTGAGCTAGCATCCCGGAAGGTGGCGTAGTCGCGGGCTCCTCCGCGGCGAGGGTGGTAGCGGTAGGGCGAGTGCTGCAACTCGTCCGGGTAGCGCTGGTGAAGAGTGCCGATGGCGAGGAGAGCGGCGCTCTGGCAAGCGGCGGGGAAGGAATCTCCACCCGCGGTGACTGCCAGCGAAGTCCGCTCGGGAGAGCCAGAGAGGATCACTGCAGTGACCTCCCAACCAGCGTGGGGCTCTGCATCGTCACCCTCCTGCTCCGGAAGCGGCCTGGCCTGGTAGTCCACTCCATGTGGATACCCCAGGACCACGCACATGCCCCGCAGCTCCAAGACGAAGCCAGTCATGTCCAAACCACGACGGGTGACGCTGCCGGCCATCTACAAACAAAAAAACAGAAAGAAAAACCACATTTTAAAGGTCAGATTTTGGCGATAAATGAAGCAGCAAGACAGAGAGAGACTAGACAGTTTTCACAAATAACAAAGGATTTTTATTTTTGAAAATATTGCTAAGGTTTGGGATCTACGGCTCGTCCTAGGGTCAAGGGGGCTCTGATACCAACTTGTCACGACCGGAAATAACCCAACGGGCGTTCCTTACGTGCGTGCATTAATCCTTGTCCCAGGAGGCAAGGTACACCAAAAGTTGATACAATTCAGAGTTTAACAAGCGGAAGCGTAAATAATTAATTTATTACACGGGCAGCGAAGGCCCAGCACACACAAAGACAAACGAGAAACAGCGGAAGACTAGGGCGACGACCACAGGCACTTGACGGCAGGCACGAGCTAGACACCGAAGCCTTCATCCTCCAGGAACTCCTCTTCTGAGTTTGGGAAAAATTGAGCAAGACTGAGTACAACCACCGTACTCAACAAGACACACCCACAAGTGCAGAATAAATGCAAGGGAGTACAAAGGAGTTATACTATAAAGGGTTAGGGTTGCAGTAAACAGCATTTAAAGACATTAGTTGCTCAGGGCTATTTTGCTAACACGATTCTAGTACTATGCAATATTATTTATCAAGGCCGTGAACCCACACGAACCTGCCTTAACCCAAGGCCTACGATGATTCAGACCGAACTGGCAACCCGACCCTGGGTCCCAGCTCGTCCCAAGCCAACCCAGGCCAACCATTCCACATTTTAGTTGTTAGGCAGGTTTTAAGAATTAAAACACTAACTTGGGTACATTGCTCGGCTTGCCCATAACCGAGGGCGCGGCTATTCGAATAGATTATACTCTGATCAGAGGTGTACATCTTTACCCACAAGACACATCTTCCTCACGTGTAACCACGTGCCACATACCACCACGGTATACAGACGGAAGACGTGACATAGTTTCCAACCCATCCTAGCCATAGACAAGAGTACCGACCCAATCCCACCTACGGCCGGAACCTCCGGGATAGGCAGGCAGGACTGAGCCCCTAGCAGCAGGACACCGGCCCTGTGCCATGACATCTCGACTACCGGGCCGCAGCTCGTGTAGCCTTCATTTGCCCTGGAGATGTCCATCGACCCCCGACTTCGTCCATCTCCATCCATGTACTTTTGTTTATAACCAGACTGAGCCACAAACTAAGCCTTACCCACTAGACATGTGGAAGTACGGTAGTGCTTTGCAACAGAGGCCCGAAGACCGGTCCTTATATGGCCGAGGTGCTACTATCAAAACCATGCACCCCGAGCCCAGCCTAAAACCATTTTGGGGATTTTGAATAGAAGGAGCGGTGTGAAGCCAATTCCACAATAACCAAACCATTCCATAGTGTCCAGGTGATATGAATATTCCCAAAGTCTAGAGTTGTAAAATCGCCTAAGGTTACCTAATTAAAAGCGAAGCATCTACCTAAAATCATACTAGTGATACCATGAGTAGAGTGTCCACTAGTTGGGGTTTTGTTTATTCTAGGGTGAACAAGGTAATAATAACAATAACAATAATAAGGTCATAACAAAGGTAAATAGGCATGGCTAAATAAAACAGTGATAACGCGGGAATTTAAATAAAGCGATAATGCAATAAGTTAAATCAACATAATTTTACAAACTGGGATTCAATATGTTCAAAGATGATGTGACTTGCCTTGCTCGCTTTCCCAAACGCCGGCTTCAACTTCCACGAAGAGCGGATCTTCCGAAGCTGCAGCGTCTACACGACCAACGGAAAAGAAACGGCTTTTACTCTACTAAACTCCATATAACAAGCAGAAACAAAGCACAAAAATGGGTTCTTGGCTTCTTAAGGAAAAATTAGAGACTTGAACGGTCCAATTCCGAGTTCAAATGGCCAAGTTATGGCCATTGAAGCTTATATGCTCTTTAAATGGATATTTACGAATTTCTTCATTTAAATTTTGATTTAAAATCGGATTTATTGCGTCAGCCGAGGGGAGGGGCGCGCGGACCGGGTCCACGGGAGTGGGGCCCACGCGGCAGCCTCACGGTCCACGGTGGACCGCGTGCACGCGGCTTACGCCGGCCGGCGCCGTGGGTCCCACGCGTCAGCCGTACCCGCGGGAGCGGGCGGCTGACGGCCGGGCCCCACATGGCAGCCACGGGGCGCGCCCGAAGGCGGCCTCGCCGGCACAGCCGACGGGAGGCGACGCGCCCGCGACCCGATGGTCGCCGCCGGCGACCACCGGCGCGGCGGAGCGGCGCCCGAGAGAGGGGAGGGAAGGGGGAAGCGAAACGGCGGTCCACGGCTCACCCCGGGTCGACGGCGACAACGGAAACGGCGACCGAAGCGGAGAGAGGCGGCGGCGCGGCTCGGGTCGACGGGGACGGCGGCGTTCCGGCGGTCGGCGGGCGAAACGGAGGGGTGGAAGAGGTCGGCAAGGTCGCGGCGGAGCCGAAGGAGGCGACGCCGAGGCGGGAGAAAGTCCGAGGCGACGACGGCGGCGGACCGGAGCTCGGCGGCGACGGCGGAGAGAGGGAACGACGGCGCGAGCTCGATTCCGACGGGGAGAGAGAGCGGCGAGTGGCGGAAACGGTGGAGGGAGGCACGGGGAGCGTTTATATAGTGTTGGGAGGGGGAGAGAACGGCCGGATGAGGGGGAATCGGCCGCGGAAGATCCGGCCGCCATTGATGCGCCGGCGAAGTTTGCGGGAGAGTTTCCAAACGAATCCGAGGGAGAGAGAGAGGGAAAAGTGGGGGGAAAGGGAGAGGGAATCACGGGGAGTGATTTCCCCCTCTTTATTGCGCGCGGGGGCGGCGGGATGCGGCGGAATCCGCGGCGGCGGCGACGCTAGGGCACGGGCGAGGCGGCGGGTGCGGCGCGAGGTAGGGGATGACGGGTGGGCACCACCCGTCAGCGAGGGTGGCGGGCGGGCCCGCCCGTCAGCGGCGCGCGCGCGGGGGAAGGCCGGATGGGCCGCGGGGGAGAGGAGAGAGAGGGAGGGAGCTGGGCCGAGCCGGCCCAAGAAGGGGAGGGGGGGAAAAAGACTTTTTAGGGTTTTTCTTTTTATAAAACCTTTTTAACTTTGTTTATTTCTTCTTAATTATTATTTGTGCTCTGAAAATTCCACTAAAATTTATTTACGCATTTTAGGCTTTTAGGAAATATACAAAAATCCTCCAAGCCTTATTCGACTTTTAACTTTGCACATTTTAATTGTTGGAGGCTTTCACATGGATTTTACTTATTCTATGCACAATTTTGAGGATGTATTTTAGAGTCGTTTTGGGACGCGACAGTTTCAAATATTACAAGGGATGTCAAGATTGTCAAAAATTTGGAGCAATTCAAAGGGCACCGGCGTCGGCTATGAATCCTATCATTAAACTATGGCCATTTAGAGGTTGAGGAATTGATATGATCGGTATGATTAATCCACCATCGAGCAAAGGGCATAAGATTATATTGGTGGCAACCGATTATTTTACAAAGTGGCTAGAAGCGATTCCTTTGAAGAAAGCTGATTCTGGGGATGCTATACAATTTGTTCAAGAGCATATAATCTATCGATTAGGTATTCCTCAAACTATTACAACCGATCAAAGTTCAATCTTCGTGTCCGATGAGTTTGTTCAGTTTGCCGATAGTATGGGTATCAAATTGTTGAATTCTTCAACATATTTTGCATAGGCTAATGGGCAAACCGAGGCATCTAACAAGAGTTTGATCAAATTGATTAAGCGAAATATTTCCGATTATCCTCGGCAATGGCATACTCGATTGGCCGAAGCGTTATGGTCTTATCGGATGGCTTTTCATAGATCGATCCAAGTCCCTCCTTATAAGCTTGTTTATGGACATGAGGTTGTTTTACCATGGGAAGTTAGAATTGGCTCAAGAAGAACGGAGTTGCAAAATGATTTGATAGCCGATGAGTATTATAATCTCATGGACGATGAAAGGGAAGACTTGGTTTAATCAAGATTAAGAGCCCTTGCAAAAGTTACCTAGGATAAGGAACGAGTTGCTCGACATTACAACAAGAAAGTTGTGCCCAAGTCTTTTTCGGAAGGAGAACTTGTATGGAAATTGATTTTGTCGATTGGGACTCGAGATAACAAATTTGGCAAGTGGTCGCTGAATTGGGAAGGACCATTTAAAATCTATCAGGTTTTGTCTAAGGGAGCTTATGTGTTGCAAGAACTCGATGGAGAAGTTTATGGACGATCGCTAAATGGCAAATACTTGAAGAAATATTACCCAAGTGTTTGGGTCAATGCATGATCGGCTGGTGTTGCCGATGCATGATAGCCGATGTGTTCACATTGCCTTGAGATGGCCAATATTGTTCTATCGCCCTTAGATGTTTTTCATATTGTAATCGGTTATGGTTTACCGATGTACAATGGCCGATATTATGATATCGCCCTTAGTTCAACTTATAATTTTAGCAATGTCTTCGTCATTGTAAAATTAGGGGGCATATATGTGCAAAAATTGTAAAATTTTTGAGCAAAAACATGGAGTTATATTAATCGGCACATTAAGACTAGTTAAACAAAGATCCAGAGTTTCTTAGCCGATTACAAAAATTCATAGAGTCTATTACACAACATGTCACTGAGACAAGTAGCGCTGGATAGCCGATATAGCTCTTTGGCTAATTTGTTCTACTTCTTCTATGGCTTGGGCATCTTGAGCATCGGTCCCAGAGATGATTTTTAGGGACTTGGTCATATCAGCAACATTTTTGATGGCTGATTACAGCCTTGCCTTCTGTTCTTCGACAGCTTGTGGGAGATCGGCTAACTTTTTGTGTTCCAGATCCAGCTTGGCGTTGCATTCTTGAAATTGTGCCAAGAGTTCAATCTTGCGAGCTTCGAGCCGATCAATATTAGACTTGATTGGCCCCTCACATAGCTGATCAAGCTTGGACTTTTCTTCATGCACGAGTTGCCGATTGGCCTAGATGGTAGATTCATTCTCTTTGCGTTCTCGGCGTTTGGCTAGTCTTTGCATGGCTTTCTTGTCATTCCCATAAATTTAGCCCAAATTTCCAGACTATTTTGTGTATTAAATCCCTGTCTAAGACCAGCCAGGGTACACAAAACGAAAAGTAATATACAGTTCCAAACGTAAATAAAAGCGTAAATAGTTACAGAAGAGGCACTTAGTCCTCACACCAAAACGAAAGCAGCAGCAGCGGAAAAAGGCGATCCTAGTGGAGCTTCAGTTCCACTCCACAGGCAAAACTCAACTGAGGTCTGAGCCTTGGTCTTCTAACTTCGTCTTCAGCTTAGAAGCACTACACTTCTGAAAAAGGGGGCATAATAGCAAGGCTGAGTACAACCACCATACTCAGCAAGCCACACCAACGATGCAGACGTTCAAGGGGAACACAAGGACGATTTGTGGCTATTTGCATAAAGGCGGTTGTAAAACATTTTATTGAGCAAAACAGTAAAACTGTTGAGTAATTAAGGTAATATTAAATCTCCACTGATCAACGCTACACCACGTTGAACAGGCCCAACCAACCCACCTGAACTACAGTGCATTGGGTCGATTTATTAAGGTGGGACTAATCACGGTGGATCTGGTCGACCGCCCACAACCGCCGGCACGGCTATTCGAATAGTTTTACTCTGGCCAGAGGTGTACAACTGTACCCACAAGACACAGCCCCATGACACGTTTCCATGCGCCGACATGCCACCACGACATACTGGAAAGAGGCCGTGACAGGACCATTCGCATAACCCCCTCTAACCGATCGCACCACACCTCAAGGTTCGCCCCCGTCCCCAGCAGGCAACGGGAAGCCCCCCTCTCGTGCCTTAGTGAATCCGGAAGCCGATCAGCCAGACACCCCGGCCGACCCAACTCCATCACGCCCACCCTCGCCTGGGTACATTGGCTAGACGAAAGCTACACTACAAGCCCAGCCGTTGCCCACGCTGGCTTGTGGTAAGCATGATAAATTCTTCCAGGGTTTCCCGCGAACTGGTCCTTAATTTCCATGGGTGCAACTAGCAAAACCATGCACCCGCAGCCCACCATTCAGTCGCATTTTAGTTGGATAATTACGACCATAAAGCATGGCCAGATGTCTCAAGCACGCAGCTCATTCTGATACTATAAAGGTCTAATACTGTAATTATCCCATCAACTGAGCTAGTGGTAATTAAGCATGGCTAAGCATATAGTTCTAGCTAGGTCACATAAGTAACATGAGCTAGTCGATTTATTACCCAAGGTTGACAAAAGACAGATATCAAGTAAACATAGCACAAGCAAGCAGATAGGTAGTACCCGGATCCCATGTAATTAGCAAGACATGCATGTTTATTTGTAAACGGTAAAACATTTATAAATTGGGATCAACATGCTCAAGGGGAATGTGTGACTTACCTTGCTTCTTCAAAACAATCTTCCGAACTCTTTTCCTCGCGACCGTGGACTTCCAAAACGACGGATTCTACACGTTGGCACGCAAAACAAGGAAAAACTCTAATAAAAACCAAGAAAACAGTACATAAAAAGTAAACAAACATGTAGATCTTAATTTTAGATGAATTTTGCAAGTTGAATGGCCCAATTTGGAGTTCGAATGAATTAGATATAAATTTTAGAAGTTTTGAGCCATTTAAATGGATTTCTAGAATTATTATCGAATTATGACGCAATTACTATTTATTTTTCAAAGGGAAAAGGTAGTCGCTCACGTCATCGAAGGGGAGGCCGGCGCCGACATGTGGGCCCCAGACGTCAGTGGCTACAAGGGTTGGCACACGGTGGACCAAGTCCACCGCGGCCCAGGAGACGCCGTGGACCCGGACCACAGGGGGTCCACGGGCGGCGGAGCGGCGCCAGCCGGCCGAGAGGCGGCGGCGCGCGGCCGGATGGTCGCTGACGGCGATGGCCGGCAAAGTGGAGATAGAGGGAGAGGGAGGGATGCTCACCGAGCGGACGGGACGATGAGGCGAGGACGGGAAGGCAGTCGGCGACGAGGATTAGCGACGGCGCTCCTCGGGGAGGCGGCACGGATGGCGGCCCGACGGTTTCCGGCGAAGGCAGAGAAGCAGCCGAGGTGCATGTCACATCCTGATTTTCGCTTTAGGTTTCATAAATTATTTAATAAATTATTTTTAGAATTTATATTAAATGTTCATTAATTTTCAAGTGAAGCTAAATGTAGGAAATAAAATTTCCTAAATATAAAGCATGGCTGGATTTAGTTTTCATTAAATTCTCCATGGTTAATTATACTCTCTGAAATTTTCTCGGATTTTTCGGAGCTCAATTCTTAATTTTAATAATACAAAGAGCAGTTCAGCAATTATTTAAATAATAAATTAATCATTAAATGGTCTGATTATAACGTTGTTAAGTACTTTGAGTGTCCAATTAGTTTCAGGATTTTTCTTGAAATTATTTGAGCATTGGAAGTATTTTTAACAATTCAAAGATCATTTTGGTGATTAATTTAATTGGAAAAGTAATTAAATTCCCCTTTTCCTTTTCGGGCCGAATTAGGAAAAGTCCTCTCACTCTCGGCCCAGTCTCCTCTCAGCCTGCAGCCCTCTCCCTCTCTTTTCCGAAGTCCATTTCTTGTCCCTCCTTCAATCAGGCCTTGGAAAATGAAGCCCAGCTGAAAGTCTGTATTGCCCTCCCTCCTGCTACAGTGCGTCTTCAAGCTCCAGCCAGCCGTCCAGAGGCCGTGTTCTTCCCGAGAGCCGCCGTGTCCTCCATCAAATTCGATGCATCCGTTGCTTCCCTTCCAAAATTGATTGCAAAAACGGATTCCTCTCTATCTCCTCTATCTTATCTCCAAGAACTCCCTTAAAATTCGTTATCTATCTCACGAATTTCAGTCGTTTTTATCCGGGTGAACTCGGGATAAATCTTAACTTCCTTCACCGAATTCATCCGTTCTCGAGCCGATCTCCTCCACCTTTGCCTACAAATAGCAGCCCCTCGGCCTCCTCTTCGGTTTCCCTCTGTTTCCCGAAGTTTTCCCTAACCCTAGCCGCCTCCCCACGCTCGCCTTCTCTCTCCAACTCCGGCCGCCATCTCCAGCCGCCTTTTCCCGTCGCGCCGGCCGTTCCCGATCAGTGCCGCCACTTCCCTCTGCTCCGCAAGGTTGATCTCTACCACGGCCGCCAGTTCTTTTGCGCCAAATCCCGCCGGAAGGTTGCCGTCACCGTGAACCCGTGGGTTGTTGCCATGGTTTGATCTCCACTCGCACCGTTCGTCGTCGCCTTCGGTCGCCGCCGCCTCCATTGGATTCGCAGCACCGAGGAGAAGCCCGTTCACCCCTCGGTTGTCGTCTCCTGTCGCTGAAACTCCGCCGCCATCATCGATCAGTACCCCGTCGTCACTCCCGTTCTCGTCGCCGGCCATCTCCTTTGCTGTTCATCGCTGCGTAAGTGTTAGTAAGGATCGTCGTGTCCTCCTCTTCATCCCCGTGCTCTCGGTTTCCGCCGTTGTGCCGCCGTTTGCCGTCCTCACCACCGAATAGAGCCGCCGGCGTCGATCCCGCATGGTTGCCATGTCATCGCCTTGTTAGCTGCCGTCCCTACCATCTAAGTGTCACGCCGTCTCTCAGATCCCACGTGACAGCCATCTAAAACCTTAGATCAGATCAATCCGAGCCATCCAATTTTGGTCGACTAGGTCAAAGTTGATCTCAGCCGTCCAAAATCAATATAAATCCTGTTATCCCTTTTCAATGGCATATTAGTTCTTTTTACTATATGTCGTCTACTAAATTCATTCCAATAATTTCCGGAGGATGGTTTAGGCTTATGTCTCAGTTATAAATTATATGTAAATTGTTTAATTAATTTGGAATAGTCTTTTCTTTAATAGGTTTAATTGGAATTAATCTTGTAAAATTCATAACTAATTCATATGAAGTCGGAATTAAGTGGTTCAAGTCTCTAAATTCATCTAAAATCATGATCTACATGTTTGTCTACTTTTTATGCACTGTTTATTTGTTTTTTTATTAGTCTTTTTCTTCGTTTTACGTGTTAGCTTATCGTTTCCGTCATTGCGAAGGTTCGTGAGTGCGTCGGAAGTGTTCAAGAAGATTAATTGAAGACCGATTATTGCAAGGCAAGTCACACAGATCCCAAACAACCCTTTGAGCATGTTGAACCTACTTAAAGCTATTGTTTTATTTCAACTTATGCATTATTTTCGAATGTCATCGGGTGGTGAGCCTTTCTCAATTAATTATGGCCGAAGATGACTTTATTTTCATATGGGTAATAAATTGATTAGCTTGGACCTTATATATTGGATTGGTTCAGCTAATTGCTATATACATAATTGCTTAGCCATGCTTAGAAACATTAGCTCACTAATGGGATGAATCAAACTACATTATTATTTATGGTTATATTTAATGGTAGCTCACGATGGTTAATCGTGTTATGATAATTAATTGATAATTAAAACTTGACAATGGTGGGTTGTGAGCACATGGTTTTGAAGGTCGTGCTCATGACAATTAAGGACCGGTTCGCGAGCTACTGTTGTGAGACATTAACCGTGCCAACCTCAACCCAGCGTGGGTAGCGGCTTTACCTTTCGTATAGCGTGGTTCATTGCGGGGCACCAGACTGAGAAGCGGCGAGAAGTCCATGGGGTCGCTGGGGAGTCCATGCCTCTGGTTTTTTTTAGGGGTGATTATGATCCAGGATTGGTGAACTGTGGTGAGTTGTGTTGTGCGAGGGGTACTGTCACATTTCCTTTCCGATGTACTGTGGTGGTATTGAGGCGCATGGTAACATGTCGTGGAGCTGTGTCTTGTGGGTACAGTGGTACACCTCTGGCCAGAGTAAAACTATTCGAATAGCCGTGCCCACGGTCATGGGCGAGTTGAGCAATGTTTTTCGTGATTAGTCTCACACCTCTCACAATAATTATGGGTGCTATAACTGGTAATAATTTGCTTAGCTCCAAGTTTGGAGTTAGATCTGTACAGCCGGGTATGGTTGTACAGGATGGTTGGGCCTGTGCAGCATTGGGGTGCTATGCAGTGTTGATTAAAATTGATAATTAATTACTCTACTGTTTTACTACTCTTAAATGTTTGCTAAATGCTGCTTTTGCAAACGAGCCTATATTATGCCATACTTTGGTATCCTTGTGCACTTGCATAGTTGATGTGTGGCTTACAGAGTATGTCATATGCTCACCTTGTAATTATCAATCAAACCTCAGTTGAAGAAAAATGATCCAGAAGGAGAAGACGTTTGGCTTATACCCCAGTTGAGTTGCCTGTGGGAGTGGAGCCTGAGCTTCGCTAGATTTTTTTTTCCGCTGTAGTTTTCTTCGATGTGAGGACTAATTGCCTCTTCAGTAAGTATTATTTGCTTTAGTTTTTTTTGATGAATCTGTATATTAAATTGTCAGTTTGTGTACCTCGGCTGATTCCTGGACGAGGATTTTATGCACAAATAAGTTCTGAAATTACTAGTGAATTTCTGGGCGTGACAGTGTAGCGCGGCCTGGGAGAGATGGTAGGAGGGTTAGGAAGGGGAGAATTGGTGCAGGGTGACCGAGAACGGCGGCTGACGACGATCACATGAGGAGGAGCTCACCTAGAGCGAAGAGGGCGGGTTTCGGAAGAGTGGTGGCCGGGCTTGCCCTCGTCCCTGCGAAGCCGAAGGAGGTGGCAGCGCAAGTCGGCGTCGACCGGAGAGGCGGCGCGACGCCGTTGGAGTCGGCAATGGCGACGAAGAGAGGTGGTGAGCGTGGCGGCGGCGTTTCGTAGGCGGATAGGGGAAAAAGAGTAAGGGCCGGGGTGGAGCTCGGCTGGGAGATGCTGGCGGTTGCGGCGGCACGGCTCGGCGGTGCCTAAAGCGGCGAGGAGCGGCTGCTGGAGGTGGTACAGGCGGCGATGGCTCGACCTTGCGGGGGAAGCGGTGTAACAGTGATTGTTTAGGGAAAATGAGCGACGACCGATGTGCGTCGTGAGGTGGCGAAGCCGGAGGTGGCCTCGGCGCGGTGTGGCGGCGGCGAGGGCGGCGGCTGGAGCTCGCCGGAGAGCCGCGGAGATGGGGGCGGCGTGGAGAGTGCGGGAGAAAGCGCGACGAGCTTGGGTGAGGAGGGGAAACGAGAGAGGATGGCACGGGGATGGTTTTTATAGGGCTCGGGGCAACGGGGCGGCCTGGGAGAGGCGGCAACCGGCGGCGGAGTGGGATGCCGACGTGGGGAAGCAAGTGGGGTTAGACGCGAGCACGGGGGACGGGAGATGGCGGATTTTGCGGCGGAGTGGGATGGTTTCAGCGGCCATGGAAGTTGCTGTGGGGTGGCTGGACGTAGGAGATGACAGACGGAGCCCATGGGTCCCACCTGTCAGCCGGAGGGAGAGGGAAGGCTGGGAGGGAGGCGAAGTGGACTTGGAGGGGGAGGGGAGCGAGCAGGCCGAGCGGCCCAAAGACGGTTATGGGCGGCCGGGCCGGAGGGGAAGGGGGAAGGAATTTGGGCCGAGCCTGAAAGGGAGGAAGGGGAAGATTATTTTCTTTTCTTTTTATTTAAATTGATTAAATGAACTTTGTATTATAATAATTACTTCTTGAGCTCCGAAAATTCACGGGAAAATTTCAGAGAATATTTAGGGCACAAAGAATATTACAAAATATTCTCGGCCAATGATTTTTAAAGGAAATTTTAATTCTCCCATTATTTCACTTGATTAAATTGATTTAAATTTTATTTAATTTCTAGGAATGCATTATTAAATGATTTTTAATCCCGAAAGAAAATCGGGGCGTTACAAATCTTTGTCAAGCTGCGTCTGTTCCAATGCAGAGTCGGTCAGTTCAGTTTTGAGAAATTAACTATGCAATAATTACACCTTAGTGGTGTGATTATGAATCATGGATGGTTTTCCTTAGTTCAAGGCAACTAATATAAATTCTAGAAATCATCATGATGTTTCTCGGAAGTTGGTAGAAATTGTTCCATACATGGGTCAGCAGCATACAAGAATCAAGTCCCGAAAGGTGTAATCAGCAGGGCGTATGGCAGAGAACCTCTTCTCGACGGATCATCTTTACCGAAGATACAAATGTGAAGTTGTTATGATCAAAGGGCAGAAATTCTCGGCAACATCAAAGGCAGTTTCCAATAGACGTTCAGATTGCAGTATATTTGGAAAAGCAATTGCATGGCCTAATAGTCCGTCAACCCAGGAAGAGTTAGCAAAGGATAATCGAAGAGGTACACCGTATCAAGAGAAACCGCATCCGAATCAAGAGAAACCGCATCCCCTCCACCTCCTCCACTCTCCTCCCCCACTTTCCCCCAAAAAAACGGCACCAGTTTGACCTCCCCACGAGCTCCACGTCGCCTCCCACTTCGATGCCTGTTGCCGCCCATCCCGGCCCGAGCCACTCCCTCCCGAGCCTATAAAATCACTCCCCCGGCCATCCTCTCCCTTTTCCCCAACTTTCCCGCACTCCCCGCGCTCTCTCCCGCTCTTCCCACGTGATCCCAAGTGCCGCCGCTCGCCGACGACCCTCCAGCTGGCCGCTGCCGCCGTCCCCGCGCCGCGCCGTTTGCGCCGCCGGCCTCGCCACGCATTGCCGCACCCCGTCCACCGCTCCGCTTCTGCAATAAACCACCCGGGCACCGGTTTCACCGTGCACCCGAGCCACAACAGCCTCTCGTCGCCTCCAGCCACGGGCCACCGCCGCTCCCGCCGCCGCTGTGCTGTGCCGCCTCCACTGCCGGCTTCGCCGCCTTGCGGGCAAGCTCGTTCTCCACTCCGTTTCCCCATTCCATCGTTGGAATTCCACCTCCACTGCCAACCCGAGCCGCAACCATCTTTACCGCCTCTGGCCATCCCTCGCCGCCGCTCTGAGCGACCTCCGGCCTCGTGTCCTCCTCCGGTGGCATCGCGGCGGTGGCGGGGTGGTACAGAAAAGGCGGCGGAGTGGGGTGGCTCGGGCAGCCATGGCGACAGTTGGAGCCGGAGGAAGGGGATGGGCCTGACGGGTGGGGCCGTGGGTCCCACCTGTCAGTGAGGGGAGGAGGGAGGAGGCTGGCACAGGGACGCAAAGCAGTCTTGAGGAAGACGGGTCGACGGCCCGTGAGAGGAAGGGAAGGCTGGCCGAGAGAGGGAGATAGGGTGAGCGGGCCGCGGGAGGGGAAAGGGACTTGGGCCGAAAATGGCCCAAGGAGGAAGGGAGGTTTTATTTTGTTTTTCTTTTTATTTAAATTGATTAAATGATCTTTGTGACTTTGAAATTATCTCTTGAGCTCCGAAAATTGACGGGAAATTTCAGAGAGTATTTTAGGGCACAAAGAATATTGCAAAATATTCTCGGCCAATGGTTTTTAAGGGAAAATTTCCGGTTGATTGGCTTCCGGATTCACCGCGGCACGAGAGGGGGGCTACCCGTTGCTTGCTGTGGACGGGGGCGAACCCTAAGGTGTGGTGCAATCGGTTAGAGGGGGTTATGCGAAGGGTCCTGTCACGGCCTCTTTCCGGTATTTCGTGGTGGCATGTCAGCGCACAGAAACGTGTCGTGGGGCTGTGTCTTTTGGGTACAGTTGTACACCTCTAGTCAGAGTAAAACTATTCGAATAGCCGTGCCTGCGGTTATGGGCGGTCGACCAGATTCACCGTGATTAGTTCCACCTTAATAAATCAACCCAATGCACTGTAGTTCAGGTGGGTTGGTTGGGCCTGTTCAACGTGGTGTAGCGTTGATCAGTGGAGATTTAATATTACCTTAATTACTCAACAGTTTTACTGTTTTGCTCAATAAAATGTTTTACAACCGCCTTTATACAAATAGCCACAAACCGTCCTTGTGTTCCCCTTGCACGTCTGCATCATTGGTGTGGCTTGCTGAGTACGGTGGTTGTACTCAGCCTTGCTATTATTCCCCCTTTTTCAGAAGTGTAGTGCTTCTGAGCTGAAGACGAAGTTAGAAGACCAAGGCTCAGACCTCAGTTGAGTTTTGCCTGTGGAGTGGAGCTGAAGCCCCGCTAGGATAGCCTTTTTCCGCTGCTGCTGCTTTCGTTTCGGTGTGAGGACTAAGTGCCTCTTCTGTAAGTATTTACGCTTTTATTTACGTTTGGAACTGTGTATTACTTGTCTTTTTGTGTACCCTGGCTGGTCCTGGACAGGGATTTAATACACAAAATAGTCTGGAAATTTGGGCTAAATTTCTGGGCGTGTCATTTCTCCAGTTTGAATTGATGCTTTTCAAGATAAGCAGCTGGAGTGAGGACATCGGCTAGTTCTTCAGGAATCAGAGCTTGAACTTCGTGTAGCCGAGTCGTAATTGATCCACAATCTACCACCAAGGTGTCTAGAGAAGATGCCTCTAGCTGATGAGAAATATCTTCAAGAGTCTTCTTCACATCATCGGATAAGGGAGCTAAGGGTTTGTTTGTGGTGTCCTCTTCTATAAGTAGTCCTTGATATCAAAAGAGAACAGATCGGCTAAGGCTTGCAAAAATAATTCAAAGAGAATTAGATGCCAAATAGATATAGCCGATCTAAATCCTTGTGTCAAAAGGAAACTTACTGGGATAGTAGGAGCGGCTGGTTGTTCTGCTTCCTCAATATTGTGGCTTCCTACAGCAAATGGAGTTCATTCACTTGACATATGCTGTACAGGAGGTGAAGGAGGAGGAGGAGGCTAAAGAAAATAGATGTTAGTCCACATAGAGTATGATTGGAACTGAAATATTTTCAGAAGAATCTTACCGGCAGAGTTGGTTTGGATTGGGTTGCTGCCGATTTCTTCTTCACAGCGAACTTCTTCTTCTGCAAAAGACAAGATTTATGAGTAATCAACTATGAATAAAACAATTGGAAGAAGGAATTAAAGAGAGCTGTTTACCCTAGAGAAGTGAGCTGGAGTAGAAGGAGTCGGAGGAGTCTGTTTAGGTGAAGCCGATGGAGTTCTTTCTGTATCACTTACCTCGGCTGCAGCTTCGTCAACATCCTCTTCAATCTCTAGTTCATCCAAGGCTTGCTCAATGGATGGATCTAGGGCAGGCAGATCATCAGCTACCTTGGGTTTTTGTTTCTTAGTCTTCTTCTTAGGAGCCAGAACTAATGGATCGATTGTTGGTGCCCTGGGTTTCCTCTTCCTGCCGGTATCGGCTGGCTCTATCATCTGCCCTTGAAGCAGACTTGCGGTCTTGGGGGCATGATAGCTGATAACTGGAGGGGTTGGTCAACCACCATTTGGCAAGAGGCCTGGGGCATACTCTATATCTCTGCCACTATTGCTTTGGTGTGGAGGAGAAGATTCTGTTGTCTGCAAAACAGAAGAGAAGATTAGTCAAGTTATGAATCGGCTGACAATTGTTCAAAAGAAATTAATGAAGTCAAGGTTTACCTGAGGGATAACATTAGGAAAGAGATCTGTCACATATATTGAGGCCGGTTGGTGGAACAAATACAGCTTCCATTCACCCCACCATCTGTCAAAGTTCTTGCTCCTGAACCTTGCCAGCTCTATATTTTCAATGCTGCCCAAAGGAGGTCCTTGGATATTCAGCAGCCGATCCATCATCAAGGTTGATGAGATTTCTCCTCGGCATTGAATTTTATCAGCAAAGAGCAAGCCGATTGGTAGTTGACCCATCCCAAGTGGTCTGGCAGAGCTCATCGAGTGATAAAATTCATAGGAAACCTGAATGTTCCTCCCTTGATGTATGCCGACAGGAAGAATGCATGGGCTAATCGCAGCTGAGAAGACTTCTTTAGATTTTTGAGATTTTTCATTGTTGATATCTTCGAATCTAAAGTCTGATGGGAGATCAAGATGCACTGAATCTTCATAAGGAAACCAAACTCGAGCATCTTTTTGAAAACCCTCATAGAAGCTGCAGAACCAATCTTTGAGCAGCTCGGCTGATAACTTCGCTCCAGCATCGGCTGGTGTGAATGCATATTCTCCATATGACATGCATCTACGATGAGTGCTTTCTTCTCCATCATCTTCTACAATCGGCTGCAGTCTTGGGAATTCGGCTTCTATCACGGATGGCCGATTGACAGCTTTCATGACTACCAGATTCAGCCAAGTCTGCAGCAGCCACCATGGTCCACCTGCTCCAACTACTGAGCCGACGACTATCTTAGTCGATGCATTGTTCAGCATTTGGTATAGGTAGCCGAGGATGATTTTGCCTAGAGGAAATTGTCTTTTTGATTCTAGAGCCTCGGCTACAAATTGCCAGTTGGTTGTAGGACCACAACTGGATCCACAGAAAAGGAACTTTTCTAGCCACATGAGCAAAAAGGCCACGTGTTCTTGAGCAGTAACAGATCCTTGGCCCATATATGCTGCCACGTAACCAGACCAACCGCCTATGCTCTTGGTCTTGAAGTCATATTGATTCTTGGTGTTCAGACTCGTAGGGTTAGCCGATGAGGTCACATCTAGACCAGTGATCATGGTGATATCTATCAGGGTTGGTGTCATCGGCCCTTGGTTCAACAAAAAGGCGTTGATGGTATTGGACGAGAAATAGGTGGCGGCAGCTATTAGGGGTTCATCCTTAGCCGAATTCGCTATGGTAAGGGCAAGTGCTTGACCGATTCCAATCTCATCCCAGTGTGTTTGCTTGCTAGCCGATACACGCTTGTACCATGTGGTCCAGCTTTTCTCGGGTGAAGTTTTCTCGAGGGCTGGCCAAGATTTAAAAGTATTCTTCCAGTGACCTAGATTCGGGTTAGCTAATCTGAAAGGGATCCTATTGGTTTCACCAATGATAAACTCAGTGGGATTGGGATTGCCGATTGGACCAAGAAAGTAGTGGTTTTTATGCGACAAACTCGGAACTGCGATCAGATTGGAAAGTTGCTACGGATCCAAAAGAACAGAGAAGAAGAAAACAAGATAAGGAAAGGGAAAACTAATCTGATGCGAAAAGAGAGGATCTAGCCAATGGAAACTTACCTCTGCGTACTCGGTTGAAGATGCGGCGGATGGACTGGCGGAGGTCTACATCGTTGTGGGCAGAAAGTTGGCCGGAGAGGAAATCGCCTGGGAATCGCTTCGTGCACCGAGGGGATCATCGGAGAGAGAGGACGGAGTTTGCTTCGGCGGTGAAAACGGAGGAAACGGTGTGAGATTTCTCGGGGACAACGGTTAGTATTTAAAGCGTTGGAATAACGGTCGGAAAACGGCAAGTGCAATATTCTCTCGCAGTCGACGTATGGCAAATCCGAAACATTATCCAAAATTCTGGACTTGGGGGGCATGTGTTAGTCGGACAGGGTTAGCCGATTGAGCCGAATCCGACAATATGACACGGCATATGTTGTCGGGTTAGAATGACGTGCTTCATGATGATTGCCACACATGGATAGAGTCCTAAGAAGGCAATTGTATCTATTAAGTAGGATATTTTATGTAATTTCCTTAGAGATATGTTTGGGCAAAAGTCTGCTGCAAAGACTTATGGTATCTTAGAGTTTGTTAGAGATAAGAAACGTGTCCGATATGGACATATTTTGTAATTTTTGGGTATAAATAGACCCGAGCCCCATATAATCGAACTAACACACGTTCACTACAATCTCGGCGCATCGCCACCCTTTTTACTTTCATTTTGTTTTGACGAGTTCTTGCTTTCGGGTTGAGCTGCATCGGTTTCGATCTTCAACTAGAGGTAAAACTCGTTATGGCGGCTTGCGTTCTCGGGATTAGTGCTTCCATCTTTATGATACACTAATCTTGTTTATGTAATTCGTCGAGTTTTCATATATCTTATATAATCTCTGGCAATATCGCTATCTAACCTCTAATCGGCTAACGTCTGTTACTAGAAGGCAGCCGATTAGGTTAAATATCGATGCTGACTTAGATTATATAGGATATCTACCACTCTATGAAACATCCAACGACTTGATTGTCTAGATATTGTCCTTCTTTTCATACTTATAGCTGCATCAGTTGAGTTTAATCTTATGAGTGATGATTAGAATCTCAATCTCTAGGCTGCCTTTGGCTGCCGATTAGGGTAGCGTCAGAGTTTCAGCCGATCTTACCTGATTTAACTACCATTTTCTCATATGCTTAATTGACATGTTAAATCTGCCCTTAAGTATATTAGGCTTTTGTTTGGTGTATTCTACTTGCCTTAATATCTTGATATAGAGTGGTATCGGAGTATTAGCCTATACATGCTAGATCTATCTGATCGGCTATGCTATGAACATATATAGTCTCGTTGTTAACATATACTTCGATCTATGTGATTTATACTGTCTCGTCATGGCGACAGATCAATCCCAATCACTTGATTTAAGTATATAGCGACATAAGGATTATATATTGTTAATATCTACAACTGATCGAGTAGATTTAATTAGTTCTTTCTTACTTATTCATGATTGCCGATCGATCCACATATGACATCGGCTCCAAGATAAATGATACTTCATCGGCAATTAGCCGATCGGCTATCGTTTATGGATTTAACCGTGGTTTCTTTGTCTTTGTTTCTTGTTGATTGCAGGATCAAATCAACTGGCACGCTCATACACCTAAAGGCAAGCTTCTGGACTTACACTGGAGTTAAGCAGATCTCCCAGGCCTCGTGTTTTTACATGGAATAAGTTCACCGGAGGTCCCTCAAATTGACACCGAGATTTTTTAAGGTCCCTAAACTAGAATACCAGAAATGTGTACCCCTAAAATTACTAAATCCGAGATTTTTTAAGGTCCCTAAACTAGAATACCAGAAATGTGTACCCCTAAAATTACTAAATCCGTCCGTAGAAGGTCCCTCGGCAGTATTGACTCAGTTTTTGCCCGGTTTTGTTGACGTGTCGCGCTGTGGGACCCACTGGTTAGTCCACCATTGGGGAGTTAATAGACGGGGTTAAAGGCTCTGTCCTCGCTGTTTCCAGGCGTTGCCGCGACATTTTCCTCTTCTCGAGCTGAAACCCTAGCTTAGGTCGGCGGCGGCGGCGGAAGCGGCGGCGGCGGCGGCGGGGGCGACAAGAGGAGGTGAGGCTAGGCGATGGCGAGTTATTGCAGTGACCGGTCGTCGGGGTCGTCGCATCCCAGCAGTCGTGCTCCCATCCCGGCGCGAGTTGGGCCCTATGATTATCAGCCGGCGGTGATGTGCCGATGTGGTGCGAAGGCGGCACGGTGGATTTCCGGGAGCGTGGACAACCCTGGTCGATGGTACTACCGATGCCGCAATCGGGTGAGTGATGAAGATTTCGTTTGCTTGCTTGGTTTTTGTTTGAGCTGGCAGTATGGTTGGGTGATTTGGGATGTAATGTTTTCAGGGCGCCGGCTGCGATTTTTTTGACTGGTATGAGCCTGCAACAAGTAGTTTTTTGAGGGAGCTGTTGAACGATCTTCATGAAGCCGTGTTATCGCTAAGAAGGGAGAAGAATGAGCTGCAACATTGTGTTGAAGAACTGAGGCCAAAGGTAGAAGAGCAGTGCCTAGAATTAGGGGTAGCAATGAATGAAGTGGCACAATTGAGGATTGTGGCAGCTGAGAATGAAGCTAACATGGCTGCTATGAGAGCAAGTAACAGTAGGCTAGAGAAACAGAGAGTTTGGCTTGTACTGATGTCGTTGGGATGCATGCTTGTGTTGTTTGCTATGATTTTAGTTCAGCTGTGAGGTGCAATGTGTTAATCTATGTGTCAAAATGCTGGTAGCTGAAAGCATTTTGCTGCATTTTGCCAAGAAACTGAGCTGTGCTCTTTGACTATCTAAGTTAAGTGAATGGATTTGTGGTTGGCTGAATTGTGATTGATATTCAGTAATGACACTGACATTGCATATATTTGAGCTGACTTTGCAGTGGTTGGTTGAATTGTGACTGAATATCATCTTTTGCAGTGGCTGAGTATTCGTAACTTTGCACATAAATTTTAGCATAACAAATTGATAAGAGTCAATTCATCACATCAGATCAGCTCAGTAAATACCATCTCATATCAGATTAGGCTATGACACATCATTTGAGCAAAGTCACTCAATTTAGATGATAACAATCCACATAGCTTAGCTGGCTTACAGTCTGCCAGAACAAGCACATATCACAGCATAGTTGGCAAGCAGTTTGCCAAATTACAGAAACTAAACAGATAGGCAAAGTTGGCTAAGAGTCTGCCAAATTACATAAAGTTCACAGTAGGCATAGTTGGCTTAGAGTCTGCCAAAATACACAAAAAGCACATAACATTGCATAGTTAGCACAATATGGCATCACAGCTTGTCAGTTTCCCATGGGGGAATCAGCATCAGTGGACCTGTAGGTGTTTTCTTGGGCTTGGTAGTGGCTGGTTCTTGAGCTTGCACATAAACACTTGCTTTCTCAGAAGTGATCCTCATTGAAGCAGAAGAAGAACATTGAGAGTGTGGCACTATGGCCTGAAGTTTCACACTGGTTGAACCACCTCTTTCAGTTGCCAGCCTAGCACTGGCTGCAACCTTCACAAGTGAACTGTTTGTGTTTGCTGACTGGAAGGAAAAGAAACAAGTGTTGTTAGCAAATGAATGTTAATTTCAAAAGTTTAATTGAATGAGGACTGGCTGACATACCTTTTTTGTAGGAGATGTTCTCTTCCTAGTGTGGCAAGCAGATGTGCTAGTACTGAGCTCAGCTGCCTTCCTTTTCCTGCTTTGTGCAATGCTGCTAGGTGTGCTTGACAACACTAAGTTGTTATTTGCAGTGACTGTATTTCCTGGAGCAGATGTTGCAGCTGCAGATGTGCTACCACCTGCCCCACTGTGCATGTGACAGCCCTTGCTATTGTGACCAGGTTGCTTGCATGATCTGCACCTCATAATTGTGCCAAATTTGGAAGCTTTGGTAGGTTTAGCTGGCTCATTAGGCTCCCTTCTCCTTTCAGTCTTAGGCCTCCCTGGCATCTGTATGTATCCTGGGGCATTGAGAGGCTCTCTAGGATCATCTGGCCAACTAGTCATGCCCTCTACTGGCTGCAGGCAATGGGCATAGGTTTTTTTTGAAAGATTCCACTTAATAGCATGGAGCAACCCACCCATCTAGTGTGTTGGTGCTATAGTAGATGCAAGCAATTGCATGAGGACATGGCAAACCTGACAATTGCCAATATCTGCATGAGCACTCCTTCATATCTAGGTTAACTATGAACCTATGCTCATTATGCTTGACTTCAAAACTGTCAGCCCCATTGCATATAGCATGGCAGAATGCAGATTCAGCAATGTACACATTAAGTTTCTTAAGTATACCAGGGCAAATGACAGTACTCCATCTATTAGAACATTTTTTTTGGTCATGGATCCTAACCATTACTTTCCTTCTAATGGTTTCAAGCATTGTTATGATAGGAAAGAATCTAGCCTCAAGAATCCATTTGTTGAAAGATTCACAAATGTTGTTATCAACAGAGTCACAATTAAATCCTAACCTGAACCAAGCCCTACTCCAATGCTCTGGGTGTGTGTTCAATATTGCTTGAGCTCTAGCAGGGGTCAGTTGGGCCAGCTTTGCTCTTGGCAAGTTGAAAAGCATTCTGCATGATGCTTTGGCACACTTCCAGAATTTTTTTTGAAACACTTTATCATTGAAGTGCCTCTTCCAATTGGCATAGATATGCCTGGCACAGTTCCTGTGTTCAGCTTCTGGAGCCCACTTAGAGACAGCATTAATTATTCCCTGCATTTGATAGTAACATGCACAAGACATTAGGTATGCATTGTGTAATGACAGAATTGACAGAACATAAAAGCAAACAGTGGATCAGGAGCATTACCTTCTATTGGTCAGAGATGAAGACCCATCCACTTCCATCACCAACCCTCAGATCACTACACAGCAAGTCACAAAACCATTCACATTCTTCATTGTTCTCTTTATAGGCCACTTCCCAAGCTATTAGGTACATCTGATTATTGGCATCCCTCCCTATAGCACACAATAGCTCTCCATTTGTAGATCCCTTGGAAAAGCAACTATCAAGTCCTATTACCTTCCTGCAACCAGCCATAAACCCTTTCTTGCATCCATCAAGGCAAATGTAAATTCTTTTGAACACAGGTGGTTCAATACCTATCACTCTGTTGATCGCCACAGTGCTCCCACGGTTGGTCCTAAGCAGTTCTTGTTGATAATTGTAAAGCTTCTGGTACTGGCCCTTGGTCACATCAAATGCCTTCTGCATCACAAGTCTTTTGGCCCTCTTAAGCTTAGAAATTGATGCATCAGCAAACATCTCTTGTTGAACTGTTGCTTTCATATGGGATAGTGGCCAACCAGGGTTATCAACAATGAACTTGCCATATTTTTCTGCTATCCTAACAGATGAAACATGTCTACTGTCCCTCCTTGGTGGGCATGCATGCATACTGTCATAAGTGGCAATCTGCCAACTATCACTTCTTGTAGTCTTGGACAGCAAACACACCCAAGGACAGCTAGCCCAATCACACTTTGCCCTCACCCTCTTGTGATCATCTTTAATAAAATTAATCACTTTCCTTTCAGCCAGGGCATATTTTATAATGGTCTTCTTGAACTGATGCTTAGAGCTGAACTTCATTCCTAGCTCAAAAACAGGAACCCCTGGCTGCTTCTGAAACCTTGGAAACTTGCCCTTTCTTCTAACAAGCTCACCATCACTGCCAACCTCATCATATGAGTCTTCATCATCACTATCTGCATATGGGGTGTCATTGCCATCTTTTGGACCTCCAGCTGTTCTAGCTGACTGACTTTTAAACCCCCTCAAACACAACCTCATCTAGCTCATGAACCTTTCCAGCTCTCATCTTCCTCTTCAACTCTTTGTAGTGTCCTTCTATCTCCCTAGCCTCTTCATCATCCTCAGAAGGGCAATCATCTCCTCCTACATAATCACTATCATCCTCACTGTCAGAAGGTAGGATAGTGTTTATGGGTGAGGTATCCCTAGAAGGTGAGTACTCCCTTATAGGTGCATTTTCCCTCAAAGGTGACCTTTCCCTATAAATGACAATCCTCCTATCACTAGCACTTTCATCCACTTCTATTGCTTTACCTTTACCAGCACCCACAACAGCTTTGCCCTTCCCTTTGTCCACAATAGCTTTGCCCTTATCTTTCACTTTCACATTTCTATCCCCATCCTTATCCTCATCTCCCTCTTCCTCTGATTCTTCATCCAAATCCAACTCCATTTCAGCCTCATAATCACTGTGTTCCTCTTCATCAACATCAATTACAATGGGTTCGTCAGCATACACCTCAACCACACTACCCTCACTTATACAGTCAGACATGAACCCACACACCTTATCATCCACAAATTTGCAGTGATCTTTTAGGTGTCCAAAAAGTTCAGGTAATGACACTTTATCCCTGTCTATGTATGACATTGCTTCTCTCCCCCCACAATACAACTTCTGTCTCCCTCTATTAACAAATTCCCCATTGAAATGGAACCTAACTGCTAGAGTGCCGAAGGGATCCATGCTGCCAGCTCTGAAAAATTAAAAAAAGAAGCACTTTACTACTCTACTATTAAAACTACACTACATCCAGATCCCTAATACCTAGTTAACACCTAACACCGATTAAAAAAGGACCACCCCAACACTAACCCACCCAGATTCACATGGGTATACAAAAGCATTACTACACCTAAAGCATATGGGACAATATACTACTTGACCTCTACACCGAATCCCAAACAAAAAACGAATCTACCACATTTTAAATCTTCCCCCAAAATCAACACAGTACCAGCTACAATAGCACGCAATGCCGAGCCAACAAGGTACTAACCGGGGTGGAATCCGCCACGCGTTTGGACGAAAACGATGCTCGTCGCCAGCGCCATGGCCAGCTCGCCGCCGCCGACAAACCCGCCGTCGCCTTCAAGTCGCCTCCTGGTCGCAGCTCAGCTAGAGTTCGAGCAAAGGAGAGAGAATGGAGGTCTGGCTAGCTGCGCTCCCCTCCGTTAACCCCGTCTATTAACTCCCCAACGGCGGACTGACTAGTGGGTCCCACAGCGCGACATGTCAGCAAAACCGGGCAAAAACTGAGTCAATACTGCCGAGGGACCTTCTACGGACGGATTTAGTAATTTTAGGGGTACACATTTCTGGTATTCTAGTTTAGGGACCTTAAAAAATCTCGGTGTCAATTTGAGGGACCTCCGGTGAACTTATTCCTTTTTACATCAACAATATGCTATATAATCTAGATTAATAACAAAATCTAAATCTATCGGCTACTCTCTAGCAGTAGAAACCAGCCGATTGCAGGTTAGATGGCGCAACTAATAAAGATTATAGAGCATATATGATAACTCGACGATTTACATATACAAGATTAGAATGTCATAAAGATGGAAGCACTAATCACGAGAATGCAAGCCGCCATGACAAGTTTACCTCTTGTTGAAGATTGAAATCGATGCAGCTCAACCCGAAAGCAAGAACTGTTGTTGTTATTGAACTGTTATTGAAAGCAAGTAAAAAGGGTGGCGATGCACCAAAAATGTTATTGAACTGTTGTTGTTAATTACATGGGTTAGGGTTATATTTATACCCGAGATACATGATAGGTCCTTGCCGGACACGACTCTTATCTCTAGCAAACTCTAAGATACACATAAGTCTTTACGGCAGACTCTTACCCAAACATATCTCTAAGGAACTATTTAAAATATCATAATTAATAGATACAATTGCATATCTGAGAGCTTATCTCCATCGTGGCAATCCTTGTGTAGCACGTTGATCGATTCCAGAAACGGTTTTATAACCATCTTTATGAAATCGGCTGTCTTCTGTCCGATCCATTTCAGCCGTCCAGAAACGGTTTTATAACCATCTCAATGAAATCGGCTATCTTCTGTCCGATCCATTTCAGCCAATGCAGACTTCAGCCGATGCCTCCGCAACCGATACGCACTCTGTTCTGCGAATACAAAGATCAGCCCGAGGAGCAGAAAGATTTTGAATTGTGGGTTGCTCCATCAAGGAAAGGAATAAAAGAAGAAAAAAATAAAAAATAAAGATACGAGGATGACCAAAAAATTAACAACAGTTCTCCGGCAACGGCGCCAGAAATGCTTGTTGGTATTTCTTATGACCACAGATAAATCCGCAAGCATACGGAATACCGTTGTAGCACTTCACCTTAGGGTGACCCCAAAAGGATATCGAACAGGGAGCGTGTGTAATCTACCTAAGGCTAAGATTATCCAAGGACAACAACTGATGGTTGGTAGGCTAGGCTAGAGAGGACTTACTATGTGTTTTAAATATCTAAGCTAAGTAAAGGTAATTTTCTATCTATTGCTTCGAGCAGCGACCCCTGCTGGTCTACTAGCGTGGTTCCGGCTATAGCTCTATGATGTATCCGAACGTGGAGGATTACTAGGATGGGATTCAGGGCTGTCACCACCTGCTGCCTACCTCTAACAAATCCGTGGGATACACAACAAACAAAGGTAATCTCTAACCTAGACACCACGCCTATGTTATTAATTACTACTCTAATATTTGTGCAGAAACTTCCTTCTCTATCCGGAGTCCTAGTACTAGAGCACTTAGTACGAATACTAAACAATGAACCCGCAAAGCTGTAAATATATCTTACTCAGACTAAGTAATTAAATAACATAAGAAAGGAACACAAATGCTTACTTAATAGAAGAAGTTCTCCGAACCTGGAGCAGAGTGTACCGATAGCTCCGGTACTCCTCCATAATTTCTCCTAGGAAGCTGCACTCGTCGAGGTAGAAGTCGGATGAGTGCCAAACTTCCGGGCACTCCTCCAGAGCTTCTCCTCACTCTCTACCTTATTCTAATGTACAAAAGATACAATAGAGCCTCTTGTAATTCAGCTCAAAGTTGTGTGTTCTTGAAGTGAGAAGGAGACCTCCTTATATAGGTTCCAAATGACGGTTAGGGGCATGGGAAATGACCAAAACACCCTGCAACCGCCATAGGGGAGAAATCCGAGCCGTCCACGTGAAGCCAGATGGCGGGAGGTGCCAGGATTGGTTCAAGAACTAGAAAAACGTCCTCCCGGCCCCTCCTTCGGCCGGTAGGTTGCTTAATGGGCCCCCAACATCCTTCACTATGTTTTGGCCCAATCCTAGATGGTTTTTATTGACTTATTTTGCCTCCAATTCGTGTAAACGCGTCCTGAATGTTCAGAGGTGCATTATGTCGCATGACGGATGTGTTTTCTCCTCAAAATATCTGCACACACATATTTCATCAATACTGGTAGAAATGATTAGTTATAAACCCTACCACTAAGTTGGATACCATATTTTATTTCATTATATGTAAGTATTGATGGTCAAATATTATGATTTAAGGACCGTCAACATTGACTAACCAGGAGATTTCTAAAGACTATGCTGATTTTGAGAGACTTGTGGACAGGACCATTCGTTAGGAAGATCAACGTAACAAGATAGATCGCAAGAGGAAAGCTATGCAGTTCAGGTTTCAGCAAGGTGGACAGCAGAAGCATCGCTGTGGTTATGGACAGCACAGTGGTTCTACTATTATGATTGTTCGATAGCACAGGCCATATCAGCTAGGAAATTTCAGCCGAGGCAACAGTGGAAATCAGAACAACCATAATCCAGTTCCGCGCCCGCCCAGTCTCAAGCTTTGCAGCCCCACCAGCCAAAGAAGAAGTCAGAACAAAAGCCCCTTATGTGTTTCAACTACGGAGATACCGGACATTTTGCAAATAAGTGCCCTAAAACAATGCGCAATGGACCCAAGGTCGTTCAAGCTCGTGTTTATCATGTGTCTACAAAGGAAGCTCAAGCAGCGTCAGAAGTGGTTTTGGGTACGTTCCCTGTGAACTCAATTCCTTCTACAGTTTTATTCGATTCTGGTGCTACGCATTCATTTATATCCAAGAGATTTGTTTGGGTACACGGGTTAAGAAAAGTGTAACTTAGTACTCCCATGAAAGTTAATACACCAAGTAATAGCTTAACATTAGTTAGTTTTTGTTCCTCTTTGATGATAGAAATCCAAGGGTCACCTTTTCTAGCCAATCTTATCCTTCTGGAGTGCAAAGACCTAGATGTCATACTAGGAATGGATTGGTTGACAAGACATAAAGGAGTTATTGATTGTGCAAGCCGCACAATTACGTTGGTTAATTGAAATGGAGAAGTGGTAGTAATTCAATCTCCATTTATTCAGAAGAAAGAAGTAAGCTTGAATTAAGTGGAAAGTGAACAACAGGATGAAGTCATGAAAGATGTCCCAAAGTTAGAAGACATTCCTGTGGTTTGTGAGTATTCTGAAGTTTTTTTGGAGGAGTCGACAGCTATGCTGCCAAAGAAAGACATTGAGTTCCGTATCAATTTGGTCCTAGGTACAGCTCCCATCTACAAGAGACCGTACAGGATGGCAGCCGAAGAAATGGCAGAAGTTAAGAAGCAAGTGGATGAGCAGTTGCAGAAAGGATACATTCGACCCAGCACATCGCCTTGGGGTGCTCTAGTGATTTTTGTTGAGAAGAAAGACAAGACAAAGAGGATGTCTACTGATTATAGAGCGCTTAATGATGTTACGATCAAGAATAAGTACCCTTTGCTAAGGATAGATGATATGTTTCATCAGCTGAAGGGAGCAACTGTGCTTTCGAAGATATATCTGTGATCAGGTTACCATCAGTTCAGAATTCGCGAGGAGGATATTCCTAAGACAACTTTTACGACTCGCTATGAATTGTTCGAGTGCATAGTAATGTCGTTTGGACTTACCAATGCACCCACATTCTTCATGAATTTGATGAATAATGTGTTCATGGAATACCTGGATAGTTTGTTGTGGTTTTCATTGATGATATCTTGGTTTATTCAAAGTCTAAGGAAGAACATGGGAATCATCTTCACGTAGTGTTGGAGAAGATGAAGGAGCATTAGTTGTATCCCAAGTTCAGCAAGTGTGATTTTTGGTTGAAAGAAGTCAAGTTCGGCATGTTATTACCACTAAAAGAGTAGCAGTCGATTCGTGAAATGTGGAAGCAGTCACTAAGTGGATTCCACCGAAGACAGTGATGCAAGTGAGGAGTTTTCTTGGACTTACAGGGTATTACTGTCGGTTCATTGAGAATTTCTCGAGAATTGCCAAGCCAATGACACAGTTGTTGAAGAAAGAGGAAAAGTTTGTTCGTACTTCGCAGTGTCAGGAGAGTTTTGAGGAACTCAAGAGGAGATTAGTGTCCGCTCTAATTTTGATTCTGCCCAATCAGAGAAAGGATTTTGAAGTGTATTGTGATGCATCTCGTCAAGGTTTGGGATGGGTGCTTATTCAAGAAGGTAGAGTTGTTGCTTACGCCTCGCGTCAGTTGCGTACACATGAAGACAATTATCCGACTCATGATTTGGAGTTAGCAGTAGTGGTTCATGCTTTGAAGATCTGGCGACACTACTTGATTGGTAATCGTTCTGAGATATATATACTGATCATAAGAGCATGAAGTATATCTTCACCCAGCCCGATTTGAATCTCCGTCAGTGCCGATTGTTAGAGTTGATCAAAGATTATGATGTGTGTATAGATTATCATCCTGGTAAAGCTAATGTCGTTGCCGATGCGTTAAGCCGGAAAAATTATTGCAATGCAACATGCTTAGAAGAAGTAAGTACTCAACTGATACAAGACCTAGAACGTCTGAATTTGGGAATTGTAGAACATGGTTTTGTTGCCGCTTTGGAAGCACAGCCGACACTCGTTGCGCATGCAAAATATCCAGAGATAGCAGAGCTTAAGAAAAATATGCGAGTGGATAAAGCCCGAGATTTTACTGAGGATGAACATGGAACGATATGGATGGGTGAAAGATTGTGTGTGCCTGACAACAAAGAGTTGAAGGAGTTGACTCTTAGTGAAGCTCACCAGATCCAATATTCAATTCATCCGGGAAGCACAAAGATGTACCAATATTTCAAGGAGAAGTTTTGGTCGGTCAGTATGAAAAGAGAGATAGCAGAATTCGTAGCACTCCGTGACGTATGTCAGCGAGTAAAAGCAGAACACTAGAGACCAGCAGGTTTGCAGTCTATTCAGATTCCAGAATGGAAGTGGGAAGAAATTGGTATGGATTTATAACCGGATTGCCAAGGACATCATCAGGTCATGATTCTATTTGGGTAATAGTGGATCGTCTCATGAAAGTGGCACATTTTCTTCCGGTTCATACAACTTATATAGGAAAGAGGTTAGCAGAGTTGTATCTTTCGAGGATTGTCTGTTTGCATGGTGTGCCGAAGAAGATCGTGTCTGATAGAGGAAGTCAGTTTACGTCAAAGTTTTGGCATAAGCTGCAAGAGGAACTTGGAACCCGTTTGAACTTTAGCACAGCATATCATCTGCAGACCGATGGTCAGACAGAGCAAGTAAATCAGATTTTGGAGGATATGTTGAGAGTTTGCGCCCTTGATTTTGGTGGATCTTGGGATAAGAATCTACTGTATGCTGAGTTTTCATACAACAACAGTTATCAAGCTAGTTTGTACATGGCACCGTTTGAAGCACTTTAAGGTCGAAAGTGTCGTATGCCTCTGTTTTGGGATCAAACTAGAGAACGTCAGTTGTTTGGTACAGAAGTGTTGAGTTAGGCCGAAGTGAAAGTAAGAGCAATCAGGGAGAGATTGACGATTGCCCAATCCCGTCAGAAAAGCAATGCCGATAATCATCGGAGAGAGCTCAGTTTCGAGGTTGTTGATCAAGTGTACCTTACAGTTATGTCGCTCAGAGGAGTGCACCGTTTTCAGACCAAGGGAAAATGGTGCAACGTTACATCGGGTCATACCGAATTCTTGAACGTAGAGGTGAAGTGGCATATCAGTTTGAAATTCCACCTAACATGGCCAGCATTCACGATGTATTCCAGGTATCTCAGTTGAAGAAATGCCTAAGTGTGCTTGAGGAACCAGCAAGTCCAGATAATGTTGAGATTCAGGAGGATTTGACTTATGTGGAGAAGCCTACATGTATTTTGGAGACCAGTGAGAGGAGAACCAGAAATAAAGTGATCAGGTTTTGCAGACTATAGTGGAGCCATCATTCGTAAGATGAAGCAACTTGGGAAAGAGAAGATGAGTTGAAAGCCACCCATCCCCATCTCTTCACCAGTTCTTCCGAATCTCGAGGACAAGATTCTGTTTAAGGGGGATAGGTTTGTCACACCTGGAGTTTTCCCTTCCCTTAGGTTCCAAGTCACTAATAAATGATCTATAGAAATTGCTTTGGTTAACCAGGAGAAAACCCTAATTAACAATATATTTAATAATCAGAATTGTCAGGCAGTGTTGCTAAGTTTAAAAGTGTCAAGATCACCTTAATAATAATTCTTCCTTGTGCCTTTGGTCGTGAATTGTGCCTAATTCACTCCCCTCTCTGTTCGTAGTTTCGTTTTGCATGGCGAACCGTGTCTGTTTTTGTTTGCGGGATCGTTTCCATTCTCTTCCTAAAACGGCCTTAAAAAATGAGCGAGACCACATCATATATTTAATTCGAAGCTGCCGCACCGAATTGATTTTTCCTATTTGGGAAAGTCCTAATCCATTCTTCCTTTCTTTTATTTCCTCCCCATCTCCCCCTCTCCTAGCTCGGCCGCCGCCTCCCTCCCTCCATTGTCGCGCGCGCGCCACTGCACCCCACCCACTCCTGTCTAACTCCCTCCCCCTCCTATCCAACTCCCTCCCCCTCTCCCAATCCTACTTCCACTAAGATTCCTCCTTTCCAATCTAATCCTTGTGTATTAGATTAGGGAGAGAGTAGAGTAGAAGAAGTGGGAGGAGTTCCGGAGTTGTCGGTAATCCTCTTCTTATTCTTTCTGCTCTGATTATTACTCTGATTTTAATTGAAATATCTTTTGAGTAATTTAGTTTTGCTCGGTTAGAATTTTTTCTTGGTTAGTTCCTATTCAGAGTGCGGGATCATTGTTCACCATAATTAACTAAACTATAGTGATTGCTTTAGTGAGTTATAAACGCGGTGTCTAGGTAGTTGATTTAAGGTGTTTGCTCCACATCCCACATTAGGTGTGAGGTGGGTGTAGAGGTGGTGATAACCCTCAATATCACTGAAGTCCTCCCTGTCCGGGTGCGCAGTAGAGCGATATCTGGGAGCAGCGAGCTGGCCAGTGCCCGAAGTACCTCCTTAGGACTGAAGTTAAGCTTTCCGTAGACACTGTTCTTCACCAGTGAAACCTCTCTATCCTTTGCCTATCCATAGCTTCGTGTCCTTGGATGAACCTGAACCGGAGTAAGCACACACGTTCCCTATGGAAATTGATACCTGAGAATACTCCTCGGTGAAGTGCTACATCGGTATATTCCGTGCGCTTGCGGATTTATCTGTGATCGTAAGAAATACCAGCAAGCATTTCTGGCGCCGTTGCTGGGGAACGATTGTTGTCTATCTCCGAACCTTGTTCATCCTCGTATCCTTTTTATTTTTCTTACTTCTACCTTTACCCCTGCTATCCCCGAGAAGTATTCCAGTAAACCTTCTCAACCGATGGAGCCGCAATCTATTTTCCAATTATCTGCTCCTCAGGGCGAATTTTACGAGCCACCTCCTTCATCGGAGCCTATTTTAACACCTGGCAATGAAATTCGTCTCGAATTCATCCGTATGGTTAGGGAGAAATCTTTCTATGGTTTAGGCCAGGAAAACCGCTACATCATCTGCAGGAATTCGAGGCATGAAGCAAGAGACTGTTCGGTGGAAATTATTTCCATTCTCACTTCATGGGAGAGCGAAACAATGGTACATATTTACCGTCGGGTGTGCAAACAGTGACTGGGAGAAATTGCGAGACAGGTTATGCCTCCCATTTTTCCCTGTAACCCGTATTACTACTCTTCGTGTAGAAATTCTGAGTTTTCAGCAGATAAATAGAGAATCGATTTGTGCAGCCTAGTCCAGATTCACTAATTTAGTATAGTCTGGCCCAACCCTTTCTATACCTGATTACGTGCTATTGCAACATTTCCATATGGGTTTAGATAGGGAGTCTGCATTCTACCTTGACATAACTGTTGGAGGGTCATTCATGCACAAAACTCCCGCGAAGGCAAGGAAATTCTCGATCGCATATCGGAAAATACCTCCTTTGCCGGGTAGTGTGTTGAGCCCCGTCCAGAGGCATTTGTGTCAGGAAGGAAGGAACCTTCTTTTGCCGAACCTGAATCTAAGCCCGCAATATCATAAAGTCTGACTAAAGAGTCCTCCTTGGAGCCATCTCCGGATTCCAAAGAAATCAAGCTCCAGGTTGCACTCCTAAATTCAGGGATGATCCTCATAGCGATTATGACAAAACCTTGATAGGCATCCCCCTGATAGATTCATGTGTCCCCTGAATCTATTCTAGAACAGGATGATCTTTGTTTCATTGAAAAAGAAGATTCTGGCGAGACTTTTGAATTACACTCCATAGAACCACCATCACAACCTCCAATCGAGCGAAAGCCTTGTCCCTTTGGCCCTCAAGATGTTGTTCTCGACAGTTGTCAAGAAACAACCCCGTTCTTTCAATGGAGAACTTTCAGGCCAAGGACAAGTTTGAGACATCAACTCTAGAGGATGCGAACTCCACAAATGAGCATGAAAGCCTCTCTTTCAAAGTTCCCCAAGATACATGCTCTCATAAGGAATCCCCAGAGTACTGTCCAATTAGTACCACTTCATTGTACAAGGACCACAACCACCTTACGACCCTCATTTCTAACATGTTTTGAAGTGTGGTTGTGGATGCTTTTAACTATCATAAATACTGCAAATCTCGTATTTGTATTCACACTAATCTTGCAGCATGATGTCTCAATGGTTGAGCTTGTGACCACAAACAAAACACTACCGGGAGACACCCCGGATTATCTTAGTAAGTTTTCTTTCCAATAAAAGCAAGAACCATTTCAGGTGAAGATTAAGAACGAGAGACGTACGATGCCTAAGAACATGGGAGCTACATCAACTGTTCATGTGTTGGAACACACTTTATGAAGATCCCAGTCTCACATACTTGGTTTTTGACGTCTCATGACACAAAAGTCCAAGTGTGAGGCAGGGAGGTCGACAAGCTCTTCCTGGCGGGTTTCGTCAACCTAGGCCATCTTGGTTTAAAGCTGGTGTTAGTCTTACCTTGCTGAAAAAAGTGTGGAAGAAAAAAAAAAGAAAGAAAAGAGAGACAAAAGAAAAGAAGAAAAAAAAGAATGGGAGAAGAGGAAGAGAGCAAGAGGGCTGACGATCTAGATCAAAGACCGCATTATGTGCGAGTCTTTTCTGGCTATACACCTCGCCAGTAGCTATTATTCTTCTTGGCTGCACCCAGCCCCTCTCTTGAGCTCATGTGCCGCCTTGGTTAGCCTTCATCCACTCCTAGTTGTGCACAAGTTCTCGCTCCCGCAGCACCTACTCGCACACAAGCAAGAGGAGACGCCCTCTTCTTTTCTAGGTGTTTGCTACTCCACTCCAGTTGGAACTTGCATATTTGCCCAAAAAGAGATGCACCCTACGTCTCTACAGCATTCTACCAATGGAACACGCCTTCAAGGCATAAGGTTCATGCACCCGAGTTGTGTGCATAACCGAACCACTCGCCTGAGTTGGTGTGGTCAAAGTGCCAACTGATGAGGGAGTTAGGTCCTAATCTTCCGATAGGTATTGATAAACAATCGATTTGGGCGGAGTCGCGACACAACTCGATCTGGCTTCTGAACGAATACGCTACTAAGCCCCGCAATCGCAGCACCACGTCTCCTCTGGTTATCAACCGTGCCTAAACCTGGTTGACCTCGCCGAGAAGGCTAATCCCTGCATGCGAATAGAAGAACAAAAGCAAGAACAAGATAGATTGCAACACAATTGCATATGAATTATTAAGCACTCGAATTTGGGGTTCCACAAACCGATCTAGCAGCGAAACTGTTCTTAACAAAATAATCTAAGCAAAACCCAACTCTAAACGACGACGGCTACTGATTAATTATGATTAGGGACGTCCTAGGGTTGCCCTAGGGCGCACACCCCCTTGGGAGCCCACGACACAATTACAAGGCCCAAAACCGAAATCAGATACAGATTGGATGAGGTACATGGCTTGTTTTGCAGATTCCCGGCAGCCCGGTAGGAATTTTGACGTGGGACCAAAACCATCTGAAATTAGACTCCATAAGCTTTCCAACAAGTACTCATGGGCCCCAAAATTCCTTCTTGATCAGTGGCTAGGTCCATTTGAAGTTGGTGCTATCAGGAGGCCTGAATCCGAACCCAAAACGTGTGGAACTTTATTTCTTGTCTTCTATGGACCAAAAGTGACGTGGTGAGATGAAAGAAGACTAGGAGAAGGTCTTGGTTTGGTCCCCAATCAACTTCTTCAATCATCCATGCATTCCTTATGCTCGGTCTCTTTTCTTTCGCCCAAGCAACTACCTCTGCAAACGAAAACACACAAAACTCATTGTGTAGCAACGTTTGTTCAAATATATAACAAGTAAATCTAATGTAGAACATATGCACCTTTGGTTGACTAATACATAAGGTAGTCATGGTTATATGCGAGCTAGTTGTGTCCTCATCAGCCTTCCCTTGCCACAATCCGCATCAAGACTGATGGGAGATCGACAATTACATGCGACCATAGCACCGCTCCAGAGAATTCAACATACACATCGTGCTGGCGGTAAGTACACTTAGGTATACAAAAGGTAGCGAAAGATTCACCACATCTTTTACTCATACTTATCTTTATTTGAATGAGGCTTGAGCATACATGGGTTATGTTTCTTGTGTCTATTTGCATATGCTCTGGTTTGGGTGTTTGCGCAAGACATCTATAGGTTTAGATAGTCTGCTTTAATCAAATTAGACATGGAGTCAAATTTGCTTAATGAACTTTCAGATGCATATCTTTTGTGGACTAACCCCCTGCAGGAAAGTTTTCAAATTCATGGGTGAGTCCTCAAGTTCAATTCACACTAGAGGTAAGTCAGGGTTCGGGAAACAAATCAATAAATTGCAAACATGCAAAGAGAGTAACACATCACCTTTCAAGGTGCAAAGTAAGTATACTGTCAATTGCTCCTTTGTTATGATCGTGCAATTTTATCTGTAAGTCCTGTATGAGTTTTTGCTTAATGAAAATTTGGTGAACAATAAAACATTAAAAAAAATGTTTTAAAGAATAAAAGAAATGTCTCTCGAAGAAAAAAAATGAAGACAAAATAAAATTATGGCAAATTTGTGGGATCCATGCTTCCTAAGTTTTGAATCCAATTCCTTTTTAGCGTAGATGTTAACAATTAATCTTGAGGCTATGAAAAAATCTTTCCAATTCTTTGTAGTCCCTCTAGTATTTGTTGTCCACTAACCTTTTGCAGGGAATAAAGTGACAACCAAGGAGCGGTGTACAATAACTCCAACACCAATCCCACGCTCCTTGGTATCATAGAAAGCTGTGAAGCTTGTTGCACAGGGAACCAAGTAGAACAAATGCAAAACTTCGTTGCATTCAATTCAGTTCTAAGTTTGGTAAGATCCGTCTGGTAAGTATCTGAAACACCTTGTGCATCCGCGCCTCATATCTCCACCCTGCTAAGTTACCCATAACCTCCATTGTTGCCATGAAAAAATATGAAAATAAATAAAAAAAAAATTTAGGCACTTCATGTGCCTTGAGTTACTTGAATAAAATTTGGCTCACCGGTATTTCACCCCGGTGGACAACATGATGAACATTGTCCCACGGACACGCACAAAACTCAGCAGCCAGAACCATGTCCTAGCTGGGTTGGCCGAACCAAGTGTTCTCTCGCCCCTTGCCTAGCCCGGTGCTGTCATCCTTCACCGTGTAGTCAGGTTTGTAGGTGTCCTTCCTTATCCTCCTGTCGAAACAAGAATTCGGCAACAATAAAATGGGGTAGCGCACGAGACCTAAAAGTGGATGGATGTGGAGACAAAGATTTAAACAGGTTCAGGCCCTCTCGATGAGAGGTAATACCCTACTCCTATTTGGGAATTTGAATCCGCCAGGTGTAGTATTGATCTGATGATCATATGTGAATATGCCCCCCTAGAGGACCTCCTGTCCACCTTATATAGCATGGGGGGCAAGATTACAAGATAGAAACCTTAACCAATGCAGTATCGGTTTGCTAAATCTACTTTACAAAATTAGCAAACCAGGACTTTAGGCCATTCCATAATATACAAGGAAACGTAATACCGTAATACCCATGTCATGATCCGTTACATATTCCATAGATACAAGTTATCCCCTATAATTAGTCGGATAACCATATCGTGTGGGTATGGGGTACCCATAATCTCCACACCTCCCATGATTGTGAGTTAAACTTTGGTAGAAAATTGAACACAATTTAGTTTGGCTCCAAATGAAAATTGAAGCATTAACACTCAACAGATAGAATTTTCCAATGATTTATCATGTATACTTTTTATTCTTTGCTAACACTTGTTAGTTGTGAACAACCATCTATCATAGGGAACCTTGCTAATATAAGTAATTGATATATGTGATATGGTTATGACAATAGAAATTCATGTCCAACTGTCATGATACTTGGGATTTATTTTGTGAAAATCAAAAATTCTTTTCGAGCAATACTCCTCAGTGACTATATTATTACCTACCAAGGCCATATATGATTCTCATTACAAAATCCTGATATATGTTTAGGCTACATGGCATTACATTGAGCTTTGTCAAATTCTTGTGACCCGTGTGAGATGCTTTTCATACTTTCATGATCAAGATCACGTACACTCCACATACACACACTTATGCTAAACTTCTACACTGCAAGCTAGCATCTCTCTTCCATTATTTATTTTATCTATTATCCACAAAATAAAAACTCCATGTCATTTATGCCTTTTCCTCCAAAATTCTTTCAAAAGAAAAAAAGATAGAGAGAGGCATGGCTATGCAAAAGAAAAAGAAATAAAGCCTTGCTCATACAAGTATGGAGCAGTGAAAACAAAAAGAAAGAGAAAAAAAACTTGCTCATACAAAGTATGTGGCATGATGAAAAAAAAAAGAAGAAAAAAGATAGCCATGCACTCTCTCAAATTTCCAAAGAGAGAAAATTGGAGGAGGATGTATACGAAAGGAGTTGTTGTCTTTTATTTTCCTTTTTCCATCCACAGAATTTGCCATACACGTACACATATCACACACATGCACATTCTTGATCAGAGAGTATGACTTGCTATCTCCTTGGGTCCGGTCTTTTGGCTTTGCAATATGTGATGCAGGTATGCCCCAATTGATCCCTACCAAGCTCCACCTATCTAGCCTTTTAGAATAGAGACATTTTGACAAACATGCCTTGGTGAAGATCCACAAATCAAACCACATGAGTGATTTGAGAGAAAGTCCATTGAGGAGTATAGCTACTTTGTGAAAATATATGAAAACCCCAAGAGATTGACAGGAGGAACATGAAGGACTTGAGTCATGACCGTTCCATTTATCAATTACCCAAGATGGTAAGTTAGATACTCAAAGTTCACAGGTGCAGATATGGCTAAGAATAATTTGTGTACTTGTATTATATTTTGGGAAATTTTATTCCATATTAATCCTTAACCTTTACTCGGGACGAGTAAAGAGCTAAGTGTGTGGGTTTGTTGACGGCTGTTAAATACAAAATTTAAGCCATCAATATCTGCATAAAACCATAAATATAAACATCCAACATAGTTGTAGGGTTTATTTCTAACAATTTCCACGAGTGTTCGTGTATATTCGTATGCAAGTGACAAACTACCTAAGTTGAGAAGAAATATACCTGAAGGAGGAGGAGAATCAAAAGCGTATATGAACATATGGAGTTTTGGACCCAGAAACCCAATTAAACACCTCCAAATGGGCCTTCCATCCATACCAATAGAATGAGGGGCCCAAAATGAATGTCCACGCCGAAAATCGGCGTTAATGGAGTCGGCTAGGGTTCGGCCGAACCCTGACAGAGGCTGCTGGCCTAGGCCCAAGTTCAGTTCGGTAGTGCTCCACTTCCATTTGACGGTTATGGCGTTAATACCGGTAGAAACCGTCATCAGAATGGGACACTTGGCAACACATGAGAGAAGATGCTCTTTGAATGCTTGGAGCATCTCCACACTCCCAAGGCACTTCTCTACCTATAAATACCCCTCTCATCCTCACTTGTAAACACACACTTGAAGCATGAGCTGAATTATAAGAGGATCTATTGTACTTTATTTTATACAAGATTAGGGAGAGAGTTGAGTAGAAGATTTCGGAGGAGCTCCGGAGTTGTCGGTAATCCTCCTCTTATTCTTTCTGCTCTGTTTATTACTCTGATTATAATTGAAATATCTTTTGAATAATTTAGTTTTGCTCTTTAAGAATTATTTATTGGTTAGTTCCTATTCAGAGTGTGGGATCATCGTTCACTATAATCAACTAAACTATAGTGATTGCTTTAGTGAGTTATAAACACTAGAGTAGTTATTAACTGCGTAGATGCGGTGTCTAGGTAGTTGATTTCCGATGTTTGCTCCCCATCCCACAGTAGGTGTGAGGTGGGTGTAGAGGTGGTGATAGCCCTCAATATCACTAAGTCCTCCCTGTCCGGGTGTGCAGTACAGCGATATCTGGGAGCAGTGAGCTGGCCAGTGCCCGAAGTACCTCATTAGGATTGAAGTTAAGCTTTCCGTAGACATTGTTCTTCACCGGTGAAACCTCTCTATCCTTTGCCTATCCATAGCTTCGTGTCTTTGGATGAACCTGAACCGGAGTTAGCACACACGTTCCCTGTGGAAATCGATACCTAAGAATACTCCCGGGTGAAGTGCTATATTGGTATATTCCGTGCGCTTGCGGGTTTATTTATGATCGTCAGAAATACCAACACCTAAGTGCAACCACAAATTCCTACCGGCCTATCGTTTGCCGTACCGAGGCTTTACCCTAAATCGTGTCTAGCCTACCGATTTAGCCGCAGCCATTGTTGAGTCACTCGCTCATTAGTTTGAACAAGGTGTCGCCCCGTGTTTCGTTCGTTCATCCATGTTGAGTCGTTCCTTAGTTTAGAGCCATTCAGAGCCGCCGGTTTCGTTCGCCGGTTTCGGTTGATCATTTGGATGGTCCCGTGTCACGTAGATTTGACTCGTTGAGTCGGTATCTCGTAAGGTTCGCTCACCAATGTTAATCTATCCTTTGATCATATTTCCTTTTGGGCAATAATCTATGTCAAATGATTAAGGTTTTTCGGTTATTAGTAATAAAAGAGTTCACCTTGTAAAATTCATATCTAATTCATCCGAGCTCCATTTTAACCCATTCAAATTGCAGTAAATTCGTTAAACGTCAAGAATCCATTAAAATTGGTTTCTTTTGCTGTTTCAGTAGCTTTTAACTTGTATTCATTGTGTGCCTTGTTTGTCGTTTAGACTCCAGCAGTTCCGTCGCTCCAGTTTATTTTAAAGTGGTCGCTGAGGTTCCGTCAGCTCAAGAGCAAGGCAAGTCATATGGATATCATTGATCATATTGAGCGTACTTGCAAAATCCCTGCTTTTCTCTTAAAATTGCATTGTTTTATAATGTCATGTGGGATGGAATTTACCATACTCAGCCCTTTTGAATACCCTGATTCATCGGTAGCCTGGGATATTAATTTGACTAGATGATTGGTTTAGGAATGCTTAGCCATGCTAAGATCAACTAGCTCACAATGGGATTCACTATATTTTAGTCCTTAATTTTTATGATGATGTTATACCACCTTGGTATATAATTAATTAATTAAAATATGCTATAATGGTGGGTCGTGGGCACATGCATGATTTGATTGGTGGTTGTGCCCATGACAATTAACGACCGGTTCTCAGGAATCACTGGAAGATATACTCGTACTAACCACATGCCAGATGCGCTCCAGGCTAAATCTTAAGTATATCTTTTCTAGCTAACACACCGTTGGCAAGGGTGGGCGTGATTATAACATATCCAAATTTTAGACCTTAAAAGTTTCCAGTCAAAATAGTTGGAAGCTAACTTTTCCATTTTTGAGAGTCCAAATATAACTTTTGTAAACATTTACATGCATTTAGGAAAGGGAAACACATATAAGACATAAGTCTTGCGAATTATCTAAAATAATTCGTGCAAGATAAAATCGTGGGAAAATTCATGTAGGCTCTACTTAACATATACAACTCACTGTAATTTTGGTATAATTTCATAACTAAATTTTATACCTCGAATAAATCAGTCAAACCACTCAAATAATAGACTAATTATAATTCCTAATCAGCTAAAACCATACTTTGTCTAAAAGAGCATTTAGCTGCATGGAAGCGTATAGGGAAAATAATTTATTCAAATACTAGGTTAATTATAATAAATAAATATATTTTTTTTCCAGAATTTATCTTCTATTTTTAGGTCTCCTAAAAATCCAAACTAGTTTCCAAAGAGCCCCTCTTCTCCTAATTTCTGTGAGTAATCTATCCATAATTTTTAAGTGCAACCAAATAAAATGGAATCTAGGTATAATCATCTACCTCCAGTAAAATCAACACTAGTTAATGTGGTCCACACATTAAGTTATCACACATTAAGTTACGAAGCTACAAAGTTAGAGGAGGAAAATAATTCCGGAAATTCGTCCAAAAACCAAACTCACCCATGTTTCTACCCACACCTCTCTCTTCCACCTAGTTTACCACGACCTGGGCCCGCTTGGCAGCCACTTGGGCTTGCCCTCTCCCCGTCCAACTCCTTTAACCGACCAGCAGGCGTGAGAGAGGGAGGAGAGGCGTTCTGGGCGTGGCTGACACGTGTACACGACGTGTCGCCATCCTCAAAACGCCGAGCTCGCTTTCAACTCTTCCTAGCTGCATCGCCTCCTCTCCATTACCACTTCTGTGTAGACCAAATCGAGAGAGAGGGATCGCCTCGCCTCCGCTGCCCTCATCCTTGCCATCGGCCATGAAGACGACGGCCGTCGCCGTCGACATTGTGCCGCGGTCGTCGCCTTTCCACTTGCGTTCCATTATCACCTCTCCAAGCTGATTTCATTCCTCTAAGTTTCATCCCATTTGGTGCCGCGGATCGTCGGGAACGTGGACCTCGCCATCGTTGCTCCGGAGCGAACACCGAGTGCCAGCCGTCGGGTTCTCGTCGTCATTCCAACCGCTGTAGACCAAGCCAAGCCGAGCCGTCGCGCCAACATCTTCTCCTTGAAGTCCTCCTCAAAACCCCTCAAAAAATCCCAGGCAATGGCGCAACAAGTGCGGAGATCGGCCCACCGTCTTCTTCACCTCCGGTCGCCGTCGCCATTGTCGATTCCGCCTCCTCCAGTGAGCCATTATTCGATTACTCGTGCACACACCATCTCTCTGGCCTCAATAACCTCATGGACATACATGCATGATTGTTCTTGGAGCCGATTGAGCCGTCGCCGTTCAACCTGGAGGTTCTTGCCGCCGCCGAGTCGTTCTGCTCGTGGTCATCGCTATCTGGACCTCGCCAAGTTTCTTTGGACGCTCGGTAAGCATCCTAGGATCCCATAGAGGCACATGCATGTAGATAAACATTTAGATCAATGCCCTAGCTCCACATGCACCGTCACCCGAGAACCACCGCCGCTCGCACCGCCGTCGCCATTAATTTCGATGACCAATGCTTGCAAGAATACCACCTATAGCCTCACCTTGAACCCCTTTACATTTTCTCCTTAGGTTGCACACCGAGATCTGCCGCCGTTTGCCGCCAGCGAGCTCGAGAATGAGCTCGGCCATGGCTAGCTCTGTGTCAGCTCAATCTAAGGACCTCGATTGAGAAGAATCAAAACTCTAGGTACTACTTTGTAAAACCTACCTCACACACAGAACAGTCACAGGACTGCGGGTTGATTTCCTGAAACACTAAGGGCCTTTCTGCATATTGGCTTGAGACTGACCTGTGGACCCAATCTATTTAAATTCTGGAAAAATCTAAATGAAATGCCTAAAGCTTTATATTTTCATCAGAAAAACATGTAAACTTGTAAAATCGTTAACAAATTGAAAACAACTCGTTTTAGAGTAATACAAATTACTGTTAACTCATCGAATCATGAAATTAGTGTTATTTCATAAAAACTTGCACTCACAGTACAAATGTAGCCTCTAAATTTGGTCTAAGATAAATCATACATAAAGCATATACAAACTTATAAAATGCAAACAAAATTCATTTCAACTCATTTTAGAGAAAACTTAGTTTCTACATATCCACCAACATGTTCCCTAAAAACAAAGTAAAATAAAACATATACATACTTTACATCAAATGCCTCTAAAACTATTATCTTTAAAATAACTAGTTTTGCATAAGCTGAAATTTAGAAGTTTATATAAAATTCATCTTAGATCCTTTTTGAGTAAACTCAAGTTCTATAGAATTACAGAGTTGTGCACTTCAATGTTATAAAATAAAAAGACATACTTACAGTATAATAAGAACCCCTAAGCATTTATGTAAGGAATAAGCAACATGGAGCATACCTTAAATTGTAAAATTTGTAGAAAATTCATCTTTAGTCTAAATGAAGTGAACCAAATTTCTGTAGAACCAGCAAGTAATATACTTCAACCTAGTAGAGTGAATTATGGCACCCTCTGTACAGACCATAACTCTAAACCTTAATTTGGTTGTACAGACCATAACTCTAAACCTTAATTTGGAAGAATAGGTACTAAACGCATAATAGTGGTTAAACAATACATATGAATAAGTATATATATGCATGGTAGCTCCAAATAAATCAAAATAAAACTTGTTAGGACCAGTGGAGCCATAGTTCCATCCCCATCTACCAAAACTTAGATGAACTTAGCTCATGCAACAATCTTTTGGTTGATAAGTTAAGTAACTAACATAAAACATCCGTATTTATAAAATGTGTAGTAAAATAATATAAACTCTAAAATTATGAACTAAGATTAGATTAGTTAACTAAAATACTCATTTTATACAACACTAGCAAGTTAGAGCAAGTTCTGGATCTAAATCTCCAAAGCCATGTGCACATAAAGACTATATGCCTAGAACACACTAAAACTTGTAAAATACATAAAGAATTCATATTAACTCTAAATTATGAAACCAAATGTGTTAGTCTTAGAAAACACATATCTTCACCTCAGCAAACATAAACTTAATAAGAATCACCTTACAACAGCATTTCACAATAGTACCTAAATAAATACTACCCTATACCGAGCAAACTTCTAAAATTCATAACTCTCAAATAAAAAGAGATAAAATAGAAATTCTTTCACCTAAATTCATATTATACCAGTACCTATCCATTGTGCACAAATCAAGCATTTTAGAGCATTTTGGAATTTTCGCATATTTCGGTGTTTAATTGCATAATGTGTACTTTGTATAGATGATTGCTTAAACGGTGAAGAAGTGAATTAGGTGCTGACATTTTTCAGTTGCAAGGCAAGTCCCAGCTCCCTCTCTTTGATCACTTTGAACCTATGTTTTAGAGGTTATTGAAAATGTTTGCAAATCTTTCATGTCGATTGTACACTAATAAATTAAAATTTTGTTAAACTCGTTAGACAAACTCCTATTATTTGCATTATCACCTTAACCCCACATATATCTATATCCCTCATTCATAACCTTAGGAGCAATATGACTATACCACTTTATATATGAGTTTTGGTGACACTAGGTTACTATAATGCTTAGCCATGCTTAGAATGGTCTTCCTTGTCATTATGGGCTCATTACAAACATGAAAATTGATTTTTAAATAATCTGGACAGAACTTTAATACTTATTATTTCGATAAATAAAATGGTGGAAAACATGGATTTTAGGTTTGGGCCTCAAGCGGTGCATATATGGTGATTAGATGTGTACCGATAGGGGGAGAGTGTGCGCCCAAACCGACCTAAGGACTTCACTCAATGTCAGTTCATTTCGTATACAGTACAACCACATGTGCTAGTATGGGATAGCCCAAGCTTAGTAAATTATTTATGGTTTAGCCTTACATTCTGGTAGGCCGGTGTGTATGAGTTTGAATAATTTAGAGGAGCTTCATATTTACCCCGAAGTGGTAGTTTAGGTGACTAAGCGTGTCCAATACAACGGTATTGTGCCACGTGGAGGGTTCCCGTTGTGTCCGCCACCATGGCATTAAGTTTAAGGCGTGGGCCCGCCACTTAACGGTTCTAGGTCATATTTCCAGTATGACTAGGATGGAGGAACACGTATCGTGCTGGTGTAAGGCTAAATCATGAATTTTGGAAAAGCTTTGATGCGGGTAATAAATCGGGTATTTATTTATCGCGTGCCATGCTCTTGCATGATTATTATTTCGCATCATGTGGGTAAAGTGTAGAAACTCTGCAGAGTTAAAACTAATCGATTAGCCGTGCTCGCGGTCATGAGCGGCGTGTGGATATGTATTGAGTATAGACTTGTGTTTATTCTTCTAAATTCTGAAATTTAACTTCAAAATGTGATGAGATTTGTGAATGATCTCCTTGCTACCATGGATGGCAATGAGGTGTATATTTATACATGATTAATGACTACTTTGATGCCCAATATGTCAAGTACTTGCTTGCTGAAATTTATTTGAAAGCAAAACTGATTTGGAAATGTTTTATACAAATAAAACTTGCTTTATGCTAAAAAGAACCATATCATGCCTTCTTTGATTATATGCCTTGCAAGTAGAGTGTTAGGCAAGTCCTAGAAATAATGTACTGACTCTTGCTGTTGAATTAACCTTTTGTTTGCAGGTTTAGACTTAGTCTTTGAGTGATGCAGGTAATCGACTGCTTCTTCTAGGGTAAACCGCTAGTCGGTGCACTTGTGGATTGGGTAGACAAGCTTCCGTTGTTCTATTATTTATTTGGCCGGTCGGCCAATGTAACTAAAGTAGATGTAGTTTATAATCACTTTCATCTTAATTGTGTTTGCTATGTATATCTATGATTGAGATGAAAGTGTGAGTCTAGTGCACATCCTGGGAGCTAGATTCACATGAGTATGAGTTAAGAATATTTGAGATGTTGTAGATCTTTAGCCATTTTTGTCAAGTCTCCTGAATGTGTAACACATCTGGTCGCTGCCTTCGAGTGGTTTGACGAGCACATCTCAGGCAAAAGTTGACTGGCAGGCTAAAGGCCCAGCAATGTCTCCAATATTCCTCTCTTGAGGCGTCGGATATTTCATTGTACTTGTTTGATGATTTTAGTTATTCATTTCATCTCTCAATTATAATGGAAGGTCCGGAGAGCCTACGACAGTGATGGAGTACAGATGGACCTGGATTTTGGTCTATGCTCCTTCCGGATTTACCTTGGCACGAGCAGGGACTGCACATTGCCTGTATAGGGATGGGGGTGAAACCGGAGGTGGGTGTGTTGGTTAGGGGAGGCTATATGGAGGGTTTGTCATGATTTCCCCCTTTGTAGTATCTCGGTGGTACTTCGGGGCATGGTAACATGTGTGGAATCGTGTCTTGTGAGTAAAGTTGTACACTCTAATCAGAGTAAAACTATTTGAATAGCCGTGCCTGCGGTTATTGGGCGGTCAACCAGCTCACCGTGACTAGTCTCACCTTAATAATTTGACCTAATGAACTGGTGTAGTTCAGGTGGTTTGGGTTGGACCTATCATAACATGGTTTTAGCGTTGGATAGTGATGATGTTAATACTACTTAATTATCTACTATTTTACTGCTTTCAACTTATGATTTATAAATGCTGCTTCTTACTTCAAATATCCTATCAGCCATTCCTTTGAATATCCTTGCATGATACCTTCCCCTTGGTATGAGTTGTTGAGTACGGTGGTGGTACTCAGCCTTGCTTTATTTTTCCCAATCCCAGAGGCAGAGAATTTGTCGGATGGTGAGTTCTATGAAGATTAGGCTTGTGCCAGACGTCGAGGTTTTGCCTGTGGATTATGGTGGAAGCTTCCCTTTGCTGAGAAGAATAAGTTTAGATGGTCTTTAGTTTTTTTGCTGCTTTTCTGAGTTTTTTTATATTTTTGTAAGACGTGGAACTGTATCAAATTATCATCTGTGTACTCTGCTTGATGCCTGGATAGAGGTTAAATGCACAGATAGCCGGTGATTCGGGTTGTCTAATCTCTAGGCGTGACACATACACTCCATTCCACCATATACCACATTTGTCATCCACGGAATAAATACTCTAGAAGAAGAACAAGACTAAATTTGCTGCAAATTTTCTTTTGATTAAACTTGGTCTGCCCTCAGGGGTCGTGTACAAAGGCATATATAGCCATTACATGTGTTAGAAACTAACTACGAATCAAATACAACACAATATAGAAACCTCTCTGCAGCACCGTCAATTTGATTTGGCTCTTGAGGTGAAACCAGAAGGAATTTGTGTCCTAGGCCCTATCCACCAAGTGTGTCATGAAGTTAGCTTTTCAACAAGTGCTCACACGTCCAAAACGGACTCCGGACGAGACAGAAACGGGCGTTTTAGTCCTGGTATATCCAGGCTGGCCCAAACCGAGTCCGAACTGAATCTTTTCTTCCTTGTCTAGAAACTCCTTGCTTTGGAAGGCTTCAATCCATGGAGAAATTATAGATGGACTCCTTCCCAACCCAAGATGGGCCATAGGATAGTATAACTCCATCCAAACATGCCGTTCAAAGCCGACGTTCATCACCATTGTTGTTACTTGCGCGTTGCCCGTTCTACCCGCACATGATGTCTTCAACTTGAGATTGCCGTTGGTAGAAAGCTCGGAATGACATGCCGTTTGATCCGATGGAAAGTGGACTTGATAACCTTTCCTAGTATATAAGCCATTCATGTTGAAAGCCTTCTCATCAATGCAGAATTCTCCATGAACTTCATGAACAGAATAGCAATTGATCTTCCTCATGTACGCCGCTACAACGGTCACCTCCGACTGGACCCACATGTTGTTTATGCCAGCCAAGGGTTCCAATCTCTCAAGTGCGAAATATTATGTAGCATCAAATTCTCATATATTTCACACATAGACTTAGAGAGAAATGAGCTCACCTTTTGTTCTGATCTGTAAGTAAAGAACAATGTACTATTGATAGGTAGATCTGGATCAATTCTTCTTCATATGCTCTCGATACTTTAGTTCATCTAAGTATTGTCTTTACTTTATGTTTGTATTGGTACAGTCATATAGTTAGCCTACCAGAGAGGTGCAATGGTGTGGGTTTAATGTCCGATTACTCGGTTGCTCTATGTCATCTCGAGGGATGTAGAGTAGTATTTAATAATGTAGACAGGGTGTCTAGATTACTAAGTATCATTATCTGGGTTTATATGCTACGAGTCAGTAAAGGTGGGCTGCTAATTGTGACAGCTCAGTACGGGTATTCCTCCACGATAGTATCTAATCCTAAGAAACTTTCCTAGGGAGGGTACTCCTCCGTATTTAGCCTAGGTTGGACGGCCATGGTAGGTTGTCGTAAGAAACTCGGCAACCCGGGGTAGTCTCTCGAAGCACCAGGAGGGCACTGTTAGGGGGTATTGGCTATATGGTTGTATACTAGTAGATGTAGACTAAAGTTGAGTGTATATTAGAATTATAGGAATTGATTGTTTTTTCTATTTCTTCTTCCACTTAGTTCAGAAATGATTAAAGAAGAAATATGAGTGCTTTGCTTCGTGTCACTCTACCCATATAAATATTTTAACCCATGCTTAGACTTTGATTATGTAAGTGGCATGTATATATATTATTAGCATAGTTCTCTCTTACAATCTTCCCTTGCGATTAAATAAATACGATACCTTAGAATACTCCCGGGTGAAATGCTACAATGGTAAATCCGTGCGCTTGCGGATTCTTTCTGTAAACCATATATATACCAGGACCATTTCTAGCGCCATTGCTGGGAATTCATATTTCTAGTAATATCGTTAAGAAATACCAACAACAGGCTGGCCGGACTAGAGGGACAGGATGCAACATTCCTTGGAACATTGGGATGGCCAAGTACAACGCACAACACAGGAAGCGCAAACAAACTAAGGAACAAAGAGAGGGTCGTCTTAGAGAATAGATTGTAAGGGAGGTTAAACAAACTAAGGAACAGACAGAAGATCATCTTAGAGAACATATTGTAAGGGAGGTCATGGGTGAATGTTGGTATTTCTTACGACCAAAGATAAATCCACAAGCGCACGGAATACCGCTGTAGCACTTCACCTTCGGGTGACCCCAAAAGGATATCAAACTCAGGGAATGTGTGTAATCTACCTAGGGCTAAGACGATCCAAGGACAACAACTATAGGTAGGCAGGCTAGAGAGGACTTTCTCTGTGTTTTAATTATCTAAGCTAAGCAAAGGTAATTTCCTATCTGTTGCTACGGGCACCGACCCCTGCTGGTCTGTCAGTGTGGTTCCGGCTATAGCTCTATGATGTACCCGAACATGGAGGATTACTAGGACGGAATTCAGGGCTGTCACCACCTGCCGTCTACCTCTGACAAATCCGTGGGATACACAACAAACAAAGGTAATCTCTAACCTAGACACCAGGCCTAAGTTATTAATTACTTCTCTAATACTTGCGCAGGAAATTCCTTCTCTATCCGGAGTCCTAGTACTAGAGCACTTAGTATAAATACTAAATAATGAACCTGCAAAGATGGAAATATATCTTACTCAGACTAAGTAATTAAATAACATAAGAAAGGAACACGAATGCTTACTTAATAGAAGAAGTTCTCTGAACCTAGAGCAAAGTGTACCAACAGCTCCAGTACTCCTCCAGAATTCCTACTACGAAGCTACACTCGTCGAGGCAGAAGTCGGATGAGCGCCAAACTTCCGGGCACTCCTCTAGAGCTTCCCCTCACTTTCTACCTATTTCTAATGTACAAAAGATACAATAGAGCCTCTTGTAATTCAGCTCAAAGTTGTGTGTGCTTGAAGTGAGATGAAGACCTCCTTATATAGGCTCCAAATGACAGTTAGGGGTATGGGAAATGACCAAAACACCCTGCAACTGCCTAAGGGGAGAAATCCGAGACGTCCAGGTGAAAGTAGTTGGCGGGAAGCACCAGGATTGGTTCGGCCGAACCCAAAAACTCTCCTCCTGGCCTCTCCTTTGGTCGGGAGGTTGGTTAATGGGCCCCCAACAACCTGGGCGATGTTTTGGTCCAATTCTAAATAGTTTTTATTGACTTATTGGGCCTCTAATCCGTGTAAACGCATCCTGAATGTGCGGAGGTGCATTTTGTCACATGACGGATGTGTTTTCTCCTCAAATTACCTGCATACACATATTTCACCAACACTAGTGGAAATGATTAGTAATAACACCTACCACTAAGTTGGATACCGTGTTTTATTTCATTATTTGCAGGTATTGATGGTCAGATATTATGATTTAAGGACCGTCAACAACACCCCCACACTTAACCTTTGCTCATCCCGAGTGAAGGCTATGGACTCTACAACAGAGTTATGACTTCCTAACTAATCATCATGCAAACAAATTATTCAAAGCCATACCTGTACTTGTCGATCTTTATAGTGTCTACCATGCGATCTTGAGCAATTGAGAAATGGAACAATCTTGACATTAAGTCACCCTAATTTTTCATGAAGAACAACTTGTGGTTTTTGAGGTAACACAAAATTATAACTATGCTTTGCTCCTCCATTGATTCTTTCGATCGCTCAAAGTGTATGATTCCTCACAAGGCATATGATTGTGCCTTTTCTTTTCCTACCATCTAATAAGGCTTTTGTGGAGCTCAGGGTATGGAAAAGAGTAGAGCATTACTTGCATCACATATATTGCAAAGTCAAATAATGGATCCACGGAAATACAAAACATACTTTCTGGTCAAGAATGTGCATGTGTATGTGTATGTGTATGGTAAATTTGTGGGTGGAAAAAAAATGAATCAATAACTCCTTTTGTATACATCCTCTTCCATTTATTTCTCTTTGAAAATTTCAAGAGTGCATGGCTATCTCTTTTTTTTCTTTTTCTTTTTTTTCTCATCATCATGCTCAATACTTGTATGAGCATTTTTTTTCTTTCTTTTTGCATAGCCATGCCTCTCTCTCAACTTTTTTTTGAAAGAACTTGTATGAGTATTTATTTGATGGATGAAATGAATGACAAATGAGGAATGCTAACTTGCAGTGTAGAAGTCAAGAATAGGTGGGTGTATGTGGAATGTGTGTGATCTTGACCATGAAAGTATGAAAAGCATTTCACTAGGGTCACAAAACTTGACAACGCTCAATGTAATGACAAGCAGCGTATGTAGCAAGCTAATTATTAATGATCAACCTATGGCTCAAGTGGGAATAAAAATATCAATGAGCAGTTTAGCATCATTATACAAGTTTTTTTTCATTTTATAAAATTCCCAAGTGTGCAACATGAAGAGCAGAATTTCTATCATCAGACTATATCTCATTCATCAATTACTTAGATAGCATGGGGTCCCTATTGGATAAGTCACCACAAGCAACAAGTAATGAGCAAAGAATAATAGGCATGCATGCTATTTTCAGGGAGACCATGAACTCTAATTGTACCATCCCTAGTTTGAGTTTAATTATCTTCGATATTTTAGAATTGATAGTCAAATTAAACTCAAGATAGAATGGATGTCCAAAGGAAAAATTGTGCAAACATGCGCTCTGTATAAAATAGAAAATGATCCTTGGTAGAGATAGTTTAGCCGAACTGGAGATTTGGCTGACCCCTCACTAGGTCTAACTGCATCAATTTCCCGTGTGTGGTTTGTCATAGCTCGTCTGGGGTGATCTTGCTTTTGTTACGGCGTTGATGTGCAAGATCACCCCCACACTTGTCTTCGTATATGAGAGGCTTTATTGGACACAAAAAAGAAAAAGAAAGACAAGAGTGAAGCAAAAAGGGCTCACATGGTTGGAAGACCAAGGAGCCAACTTTATTTTTTTTTATTTTTTTATTTTTATCATGAAAGCTAGACCTAAGATAACTAGAGGGAGGCCTAAGGACTCATGGCATTGAAAACTAACGGATCAAGGGGGGACCTAAAGACTCCGGGTAGAAGCTAAAAGAGACAAGATTCACAACATCCAAGTCATGATCAACTTCTAACGGATCAAGGAAAACTTTTAAACAATGGCCATTTACCTTAAAGATGTTACCTTCGTTGTCACGCAGCGTGACGGCTCCATGTGATGAAGCATCGACGATGTTATATGGACCCATCCATTTACTTCGAAGTTTTCTATGTCCGAAAAGCTTCACCCGTGAGTTGAGCAGCAGCACGTTGTCCCCTACCTTGAATTCCTTGTGCTTGATCCACTAATCATGCCATCTTTTGGTTCTTTCCTTGTAGATCTTGGCATTGTGGTAGGCCTTGTCCCTCCATTCCTCTAGCTCAGAGAACTGCATCTTCCTGTGCTATCCGGCTCCCTTCAAGTCGATGTTCCAAGTCCGGATAGCCCAGTGCGCCCTGTGTTCCAACTCTACCGGAAGGTGACAAGTCTTCCCATAGACAAGTTAGTATGGTGACATGCCGATGGGCATCTTATAAGCAGTCCTATATGCCAAAAGTGCATCAGGTAGCTTGTTCTTCCATGCCTACCCCATCTCATTTACAGTCTTTTGCAGAATATTCTTGATTTGTTTGTTGCTCATTTCTGCTTGTCCACTTGTTTGGGGATGATACGGAGTGGCAATTTTTTGCTGAGCCCCAAGTTCTTGCAAACAGTTTTGGAAGGTCTTATCGATAAAATGAGACCCTCCGTCACTTATCACCATCCGCGGAGTTCCAAAACGATGGAAGATAATCTCATGAAACATCCGGCGGGCGTGCTTGGCGTCTGCGGCCCTGCCTCTACCCACTTCGACACCTAGTCAACGGCCACCAGGATGTACACGCAGTCATAGGACTTTGGGAAAGTTCCCATGAAGTCGATGCCCCATACATCAAATAGCTTGACTTGAAGGTTGTGTGTCAGTGGCATCGCATCTCGAGCAGTGATCCCTCCATGCTTCTGGCATCTAGTGCATCTTCGAACGAATTACTTTGTGTCATCATACATTGATGGCCAAAAGAATCCACTCTGCCAGATCTTTGCATGTGTCCTGAATGCTCCATAGTGACCTCCATATGGGGCAGCATGACACTTCTCAATGATCATGATGCCTTCGTCTGTCGAAACGCATATTCGCAGTAGACCATCTGAGCAGACTCTGAAAAGGTAAGGTGCATCCCACAAGTGCCTGCGGCTCTCGTAGATCAACCTCTTCTTATTTTCTACCGGTGGTACATGACCCGTGGCCATGAAGTTGACGATGGTTGCATACCACGGGTCAGAGTCTATGACTTTCAACCGCATGTCGTCCCGTAGATAGTCATTTATCAGTAGCTTCTGCATGTTAGTGATTTGCATACGCGACAAATGATCTGCAACATAATTCTCTACTCCCTTTTTATCCATAATTTCAATGTCAAATTCTTGGAGTAGAAGAATCCACCTAATTACCCGAGGTTTTGCATCTTTTTTAGTAAGCAGGTATTTTAGTGCAGCATGATCAGTGTAAACAACTACCTTAGCCCCCACTAAATAAGACCTAAATTTCTCAATGGCAAACACTACGGCTAGGAGCTCTTTCTCAGTTGTGGCATAATTAAGCTGAGCTCCCGTCAACGTTTTACTAGCATATGTGATAGCATGGTGTTTTCTATCCTTAGTTTGCCCAAGAACAGCTCCCACAGCAAAATCACTAGCATCACACATGATTTCAAACAGCAGCGACCAATCAGAGGGTTGGATGATTGGTGCTGAGATGAGTGATTCCTTAAGGATTTTAAAGGATTTCATACACTCATCATCAAAGTCAACCGGAACATCATTAGCTAGCAAGGCAGTTAGGGGTCTAGCGATTTTGGAGAAATCCTTTATGAAGCGCCTGTAGAACCCCGCATGACCCAAGAAGCTACGGACACCCATGTCATTGACAGGAGGTGGAAGTTGTCGAATTACTTCAATTTTTGCTCTGTCCACCTCAACTCCCCTTTCGGAGATTTGATGTCCCAGGACTATTCCTTCACGAACCATGAAGTGGTACTTTTCCCAATTAAGTACCAAGTCCTTTTCTTGACATCTTTGTAAGACCTTATCTAAATTCTCCAAACAATGATTGAATGTTTTACCATAGACTGAAAAATCGTCCATGAAGACTTCCATGATATCCTCGATCATGTCAGAGAAAATAGACATCATGCATCTTTGAAATGACGCGGGTGCATTGCACTACCCGAACGACATTCTTCGATATGCATACGTTCCGTATGGGCACGTGAATGTGGTTTTACTTTGATCATCGGGATAGATGGGGATTTGGTGATAACTAGAATACCCATCAAGGAAACAAAAGAAGGAATGGTTAGCCAACCGCTCAAGCATTTCATCAATGAAAGGCAGCGAAAAGTGATCCTTCTTCGTAGCCTTGTTGAGTTTCCTATAGTCAATGCACATTCTCCATCCCGTGACGGTTCGTTGCGGGATCAACTCGTTGTTCGAGTTTTCAACGACCGTCATGCCTCCCTTCTTAGGCACTACTTGGACAGGGCTGACCCACTCGCTATATGGTACGGGATAGATAATCCCGGTATGTAGGAGTTTCAAGACTTCCTTTTTTATGACCTCTCTCATCGCATTATTTAGCCTCCTCTGAGGTTCCCTAGATGGTGTGCTAGACGGTTCTAAGAGAATGCGATGAGTGCAAAGGGTCGGACTGATGCCTTTTAAGTCTTGGAGGGAATAGCCAAAAGCAGCACTATGCTTTTCTAAAATGGCGATAAGTCGGGCCATCTCCCTCTCAGAGAGTTTGTCACTTATAATGACTAGAGACTCCGCATCGCTGTTCAGAAAGGCATAACTTAGGCTTGACGGTAAGGGCTTTAGCTCAATTGGGGCTCGTGACGGCAGATCCGTTTTTGGCAGATCCATCGTTTCTCCAGTTTCATCCTCCCCTTCATTGAATTCTTCGATGGATTCATCGAAAATAGACTCTAGGGTCTCGAATGGAGAAATAGCCATCACTCCCTCAATTGGCTCAGGAACAGGAAGAGACTCCATCAAAGAATTGGTTGATTGCAACATAGGGACGGAGGTGGCAATTCTTCCTATTTTCAGGTTAAGGACACCGGTTTCGGGCACATCTAAGAGTTTTTCTATGGGATGCCCTATGAGTATGTCGAAATCATATATTTCAAACACATGAAAATCTAATATGACCTCAACACTGTTGTGCCGTGTGGGCACTCCAGAGATAATCCCTAAACCTTCGGTAGTAGAGTTTGTGGAAATTCGGAAGGTTCTGACGGTTGGTTCCAACGATCTGTCCCCTAAGCAATCGAATGCAAAGGTTGCGGACATAATATTGGCACCAACAGAGGGATTATACAGAGCACGGACCGAATTACCTCCAATGTGACACATAATGGTTGAGGAGGGGCATCGGATCTGAATCGATTCAGATAAGAGCTCTCCTTCTCTTAACCATTTGTTACTCATGATGATGGTCAACCTCTTCACCGTCTCTTTAAGCATAGATTTATCAAGAGGTTCATTAGAATTGACCTTGGTCGGTGGTCTCTTCTCTCAGGAATAATTCAAGGTGTTCTAATAATCTTCGAAAAGATCCTCCTCGAATTGGAATGAAATTTCCGGAGGATGAATTTCTTCTTCCTCCGGCTCCTGCGACCGGGATGAGGATTCGACAGTTGAGTCGGGTTCCAACTCCACGTGCAGAGGTTCCTCATGAATAATCTCGACCTTCGGGACGGCTTCGCTTCGGCCGAAAGAATCGTTCTCTAAGATCAAATCTAAGAGTTCTCTTCCTTCGGCGGTTGTCTTGTGTGCGAACGATCCTCCGGCAGAAATATTGAGATTTTCGGCAAACTCCTTGTCTAACCCGTACCGAAAATGTTGCAACAACACGTGGTCGGGTAACGACAAGTCTGGGCCAGATTGAGTTAACAGTGAGAAACTGGCCTAGGCTGCACCGAGATATTCCTTCTCATTCTGTCGAAAAGAAAGGATGTCTACTCAAAGATTGATTACACGGGTTAATGGAAAGAAAGTAAGGCAGAAATTGCACTTAAGCTCCTCCCATTCACAGTGGAATTTCTTGACAGATAGAGTGTACCATTGCTTAGCTTCATCTCTACGAGAAAAAGGAAACAATTTCCACTTAAGAGTATCATGTGTCATGCCGACGATAGATAGGCACGAACACACTAGCTCAAAGTCCTGAAGATGGAGGTATGGATTTTCACCGATACTACCAGAGAAGGTTTTCTCTCGAACCATGGCTATAAAGCCAAGACTGATTTCGTAGCCATCTAGGAAGCTACTCGGCCAGTACTCCAGTACTCACCGATACTCCAGTACTCCTTCAGAATTCCTCCTAGGAAGCTACACTCGTCGAGGCAGAAGTCGGATGAGCGCCAAACTTCCGGGCACTCCTTCAGAGCTTCCCCTCGCTTTCTACCTATTTCTAATGTACAAAAGATACAATAGAGCCTCTTGTAATTCAGCTCAAAGTTGTGTGTGCTTGAAGTGAGATGAAGAGCTCCTTATATAGGCTCCAAATGACGGTTAGGGGTATGGGAAATGACCAAAACACGCTGCAACCGCCTTAGGAGAGAAATTCGAGCCGTCCAGGTGAAAGCAGATGACAGGAAGCACCAGGATTGGTCCGCCCGAACTGGTAGGTTCGGCCGAACCCAAAAACTCTCCTCCCGGCCTCTCCTTCGGTCGGGAGGTTGGTTAATGGGCCCCAAACAACCTGGGCTATGTTTTGGCCCAATTCTAAATGGTTTTTATTGACTTATTGGGCCTCTAATCCGTCTAAACGCGTCCTGAATGCGCGGAGGTGCATTTTGTCACATGACGGATGTGTTTTCTCCTCAAATTACCTGCATACATATATTTCACCAACACTAGTGGAAATGATTAGTAATAACACCTACCACTAAGTTGGATACCATGTGTTTATTTCATTATATGCAGGTATTGACGGTCTGATATTATGATTTAAGGACCGTCAATAGTGAACTTAGCCATGAATTCAATGAAAAATTACACGGAATTGAGGCTAGGATAAGGGAAGAGATGCTAGCCAAAAAGGAACGAGGACAACGGACATCCAGAAGAAGTGCAAGTGAGCCCCTGCAGCGGCGAAGTAGTTGTTTGTCAACTGGGATTCCAGAATGACATCCACCTGTCTCAGTCGAATAGTAGTTCTCGTTGTAGCTGATGTGATTCGTACAACTTAAACTAATATTTTTTTCTGGATTGTATGCAGGGCGTAGCCCAATGCATCCTACAAGTTAGGGTTACACAAACATTCTGTTGTCATGCTGCCGAGGGCTAACCATACAAACCTACTCCATAAACAAGAGTTCGCGGTGCAGATTTGGTGGCTAGACATGTCAAAGTACAAGTTGACATGGTGAATGCTGATTGGATGAACTGGCAACTTCCAATCCCGTGGTATCTTCATCCAATGGCTAAAAGACCTCATCATCATCAAGGTCACTTTGAGGACAACTTTAGCTCCAGCTCCACCTCGCCCAGATTCTTCCACAAAAGTCCCTTCACCTCCTCTGGCCATCGAAGCTCCATTTGAGAGCCATGGTACGGACTTCGGTGAAATGGCCAAACTTCACCCTCCTCCGCAAAACACCAAGGCCATTTCATCTCCACCGATGGTGCAAAGAAGGGCGCATCATGCAAGAGATAGATCAAAAGGAAAAAGAAAGGCACAAGAGCCGTAGTTACCTCCCAAACAACTAGATCTGGATAAGGAGGTCAACGTTACTCCAAAAAACAAGCTCCAGGTACATTTCAGCAACAGGTGCCATTGGTTGCAGACCATGAGTTAGCCAAAATGGGTTCTGCTTGCCAAGTGCTGCATAGATACTACATGGAGAAAACAAACTCCAAGAGCAAGATGAGGGACACGTCCATAGTAGGTTACCACGACCAAGAACCATCCTTGGGGCAACAAAATTATTTTGCAGTGGCCTTCTCGGATCTTTTTTACCTCTATAAGCTACGAGCAGTGGACACCGGCTTGTTAAAGTGCTACACATTGTAAGTACAAATAACACCAAACTTACATACTATTAATACTTGTAGAATGCTTCTAATTGACCACACATGTGAACCTTGAAGGATACGTTCGAAAGAGGCACGGAGGAACAAAAACCAGGTGAACAGATAATGAGATAATGAGGCAGAACTTCAATCTCACTTGGATGATGTGATTAATTACTTCTATGAAAGCTTAAGGGCCCACTAGGATGAAGACTTCATCTTATTAGCACACAATCAACAGTGAATAGTACACTACGTTAGGAATTTTAAATTTTACTACACATGTGTGGTCTTCAACTTCCAGTATATTAACGTTGCAGATTCCATTGGATAAGTGAAAAATGGAGTAGGGTATACTTCCTTAACTCCAAAATAAGAAAAAAAAATACAACTTTACATCTATGAAGGAGGACTTTAATGCGGCTTGGGAGAAATATGTCAACAAAGGGGGTCGGCACCGAGAAGATATACCCGACCTCTATCACCATGATAACTACAAATGCAAGAAACAAACCGGCGAAACCTGTGTATTTCATGTATGTCATCAGATGAAGATTCTCGCTAGAAAGGTGACCTCCTTGGATCCTGAGGTTCATGGGTTTATAAAATCGGCCATTAGTATATTACATAAAATTAGGTTTGCGTATGATATGTACTAACTTGATGCCTCTTTCAGAATGTTATTTCCAACATTCCAGAGCACAATTTCGCCGTATCAGAGAAGAATTGGCTGTCTTCATCATACATGAAGTTATATCTTCGAAGGGCACCTACCATACTAGATGATTTATCGTGATCAGTTAATCAGATTTGAGTGAAAAATATGATTAAGTCATGACTTTTTATGTTGGAAAACAATTACTATTTGATTATGTTTAATTTATCTATGTACACTTGTAAACATTTATGTTAGAAGTAATATATTTATCACTTCTTTCAAATTGCATACTTATTTCACATGTTGCAATAAATATGCATGGTTGTCCCTTGAAGATGCTTCACATTTTGGCAAGGAAAGAAAGGTAATAAATTGTTGAATTTGAATGTGATAATAATGTGGGTTCAATATGTGAATGTGAAATGTATATATTTGTATGTGAATGTGAATGTGAAACTTGTGAATGTGTGAGACTTGTGAATTTGATTGTGAATGCGAAACTTGTGTGAATGTGACCGTGAATGTGAGCAAGGATATGCTGGATTATATTGCTGGGTTATTGGGATATGTAGTGGGCTTGGCTATCATTTGCCTGAGGCAAGCCAATAAAACAAATTTAATTTTTTTGTGAAAAACCTCATCCCTATCGGGCCGCAAAAGCAAAACCGTCACCAGAATGTACTACATTGTCGGGTTGCACTACTAGCCCGTCATGGATTATCATCCGTGATAGGCCCTAAGACATGCCGACAAAGGTGGGGGCAACACCTCTGTCGGGTTCCATTTGGAGCCCATCATGGATGATTCATCCTTGACGGGCTCTAAACACCTACCATCAATGTGAGGGCAACGTCTTTATTGGAGCTCAATTTGAGGCTGTCACGGATGAGTCATCCGTGTCGGGCTGGAGAACCTATCCATGAAGGGTTTTATTTGGGGCCCGACAGAGACATGCATCATTGGTGTCGGAGCATGGCCCGATACAGATGATAGTTTCACATCACTGACCATGAACTTTTCTGACACAGATGAGGGTTTTGCCCCGTAACGGATGACCGGTTCCGTAGTAGTTACTCCTCCTCACTTATGGCCTTGTGTTCCATGGCTGCGACCTCAAACACCGTGAGGATTACCAATGCGCAAAAAAAAAACAAATGAATCATGTCCCTAATTTTCTTAAAAAAAATCAGTTGGTCCAAATATTTCTGTTGAGCACCAGTGAAATATCCTAAGAACTGGAATAGACATAAAAAATAAAACACGTGAAACACATCGCTCTCACGCATGAAACATCGAATTTTAACGGTTGAAACATTTATATTCCTCAAAAGATAATCATAGGAGATCATTTTTTAATGATTTATCTTCAATAAATACAATGGTGAAATCAGATCTTAAATAAAGATACATAGTTTAGGGAAAACATCATTTGAGGCTCGTGTGTTTGGTCTGGAGCCTTCTCCTTGTTAAATGCGTGCATGCTTGCATGCAGACTTGCAGTGGACGAAAACGTTGGTTTTGCATGGGAGGCGCGGGCGACCAAATGAGCTTGCATGCAAACTTGCAGATGGGTGGTGTTGGTTTTGCATGGTAGACGCGGGGTCCGATTTTTTTGCTTGCATCCAACGTCCAGATGGAAGCATTATCGTAAAAAAATAATAATCCAGCAAAAAATTCGAGTCAGAAGCGGAAGCGAAATTCTTTCCGGCCAAATTTCATCGGCGCATTGGGGTGGAGTTTGATCTCTTGCAAGACAGATTTGCTACGAAAGTGTGTTGGTTGGTGGCATTGTGCTGCGCATGGAGGTTGTTCCTAGAAGAAGGAAGGAAGGGTGCCGGTCATAGGCTTGGCCGCCAGAGACGGCGGTGGCAACGGCAGGGAGGGCATGGCGCTGTTGCGGAGGCTATTCTATAGGAAGCCACCGGATCGACTCCTCGAGATCGCCGACCGCGTCTATGGTAAACCCATGCTTCTTCTTCCTCCTGCAATGTTGTTGCTTTTCAAATGCTGAGGAGGATCTGGGGAAACGCTGCAGCAACATGGAAGGGTTAGGTTGCGTGGAATTGGTGGAATTGTGTAATGTGTCATTGATTCTAGCTTTGGAAATGGGGCTGCTTTGTACATTCACTCAATTAATAGATACGGTAATATTACTTATCAACCTAGATAATACAATTTCATGGATTATATAGGTTTTTAATATGTTGTTGAAAAGTCTACGAAATGCATATCGGTTTTTTCTCTGAATTAATTATGTAAATAAAACAACTACTTCCTTATGTGATAGCTTCACAGATATTACATCCATTCTTAAATACAAGAACGTCTGGAGTTCGGCACAAGTATTAAGAAAGTATGTAGAAATAAATAGCAAAAAAATTATGATTGGTTCACAAGGGAAAGTAGGTGCTGAAATTAATTGAGAAATGTCTCTGATTGGTTGAGAAGAGGAAGCAGGTGTACAAGTTGCTATATTTTGAGATATTTTTTAATGCTAGAAGCTATTATATTTTGGTAAGGAGGGAGTAGCTTGCTAATGTTTCTTTCACAGGGGAAAAGTAGCTTGCTAACATTCTGCAGTGTTACTAAAATGTTAGCTAAGATGCCTTCTAGAATCCAATTTGACTTGAAGAGAAATTGATTGAAATATTTATGCTTGCAGTATTCGACTGTTGCTTCTCTACAGAAACCATGGAACAATTTGAATACAAGAATTATCTGGACAACATTGTTTTGCAACTTCGTGAGCAGTTTGTAGATTCTTCATTGATGGTATTTAACTTCAGAGATGAAGGAAAAAGTCTGGTTTCAGGCTTGTTCTCCCTTTACGGTATCACAGTTAAAGACTATCCCTGCCAGTACCTAGGATGCCCATTGCTTCCTTTGGAGATGGTCCTCCACTTCCTAAGGTTGAGCGAGAGGTGGCTTATGCTGGAAGGGCAGCAAAACTTTCTACTCATGCATTGTGAGAAAGGCGGTTGGCCGGTTTTGGCATTTATGCTTGCAGGTCTCCTTCTATATATGAAGCAGTATAATGGGGAAGAAAGAACTCTAGTCATGGTTTATAAGCAAGCGCCAAAGGAACTTCTTCAGATGTTAACAACACTAAATCCACAACCTTCCCATCTTCGGTATCTACAGTACATATGCAAAATGGATGATGAGCTTGAATGGCCTATACAACCAATTCCTTTTACTTTGGATTGTGTAATTCTTAGGGAAGTACCCAATTTTGATGGTGTAGGTGGTTGTAGGCCAATAGTTCGTGTATATGGGCAGGATTTTCTAACTGTTGATAAAAGATGCAATGTTATGTTGCCACCATCAAAGCCTAGGAAACACGCTAGGCGTTACAAACAGGTACCACTAATCGCAGTTTATCTCAATTGTTGTTCTATTTGTTTTAGTTATTCTTTAACTGTTGTAGCAGGCAGACAATATATCAGTGAAGTTAAATGTTGGATCCTGCGTGCAAGGAGATGTTGTCCTTGAATGCTTGCATATTGATGATAGCCTAGAAGATGAAAGGTTGATGTTTCGGGTGATGTTCAATACCTATTTTATCCAATCTCACATTCTACCGTTGAACTTTGAAAACATTGATGTGTCATGGGATGCTGAACAACGGTTCACAAAAAAATTCAAGGCAGAGGTAGGCTATAATTTTTCTTGCATACATGTGAAATACTATTTTCAACATAATAAAATGTAAATGAAAGTGCATGCCTGAACCAGGTACTCTTTTCAGAGTTTGATGGTGAGTCTGATGCATCCATAGAAGTTGCATCTGACTATGATGACGAGGTGGAAGTTGGCTCTATCGACGTGTTCTTTGAAGCAGTAGAAATTTTCAGCAATCTTGACTCACAAGAGGGGCAGAGGGATGCTGAAATCCTTTCTATAACTTCCACAGAGTGTTCTCCACGTGCTGAACTAATGAAAACTGCACCCTTTTCCCATTTTGACATGGAGATTGGTCTTGGTGGATCTCAAAAAAATAAAATTGATGGCATGGTTTTGTCACTAGAAAAGTCAGATGAAAAATGTACATCTGCTGAAGGAGATATTATACAGAACAACATAACTAGAGTAGTGAGGTCAAGTTCAGCAAATACAACTGATGGAGATAGAGATACTATGAATTCAAGTTGTTATGGAGGTAAAGTGGATGGCTGCATAGTAGAAAAGAACAATTCCAACAAGGAAATATTGACGGATTCCAATGAAGACTCGGGGATAGAAAATGTGTTGGTAAAGGAGGTCATTATATCAGAAACTAATAGTCTAAAGGATATACAAATGATCAAAGAGGTCATAATATCTGAGGTCACAACTTCAAAACCAGTAATAGAGGTAGATACAATAGGAACCGAGTTAAGTGATGTGGTCCACAATTCTGAAACCATTACACATGCAGAGGCTAACAATGAGGAAGAAGTTCTGGTTACTCTAAAACAGAATGAAGGGGATAATCTAGTCGAAGAATGCATTTATTATGGCAATAGCATAATGATCAAACCAGAAAAGAATAGGAAGAAAGAAAAATCTATTATCGGTTCCACAATTGGTGTAGTACCTGATTCCACAGAGGAGAATGCTAGGGTGGGACTTCTATTATCAGTGAAACCTCATTTGGATAGCACGGGCACTTATCATGATTTAAATTCTCCCCTGCAAAAGATTGATCTACTTAATGTTTCAAATACTAATTGTGTTGAAGAGCAAACGAAGGGAATGGAGGCTTCGATATCAAATTCATATGGTCAGCCCTCTAATCTGTCTTCACTAAACTTGCAACCTCAAGGATCTAGTTTTCAAGCTAATGGGGATCCAACTTGTGCCAACACAAGTACAGATGCAAATGAATCAACTCAACTGGAACTCAAGAGAAAATCTTTTCTTTCTTTGTCAACATCTAGTATTTTTTCTCCATTATCCCCTAGGCGTAATCTGCTTCGTTCAACATCTACAGATTTGTCATTTCTATCTCCACTACAAACAAAATCGAATCAACACTCAATTCCTTGTTCAAGTGGAAGAGATGATTTTGCTTCATCTTACGGACCACCACCAAACATACCATGTACATCACTTCGAACATCAAAAGTATCATCGCTAGTACACCCCTCTCTACGACCACTTAGAACTGTTTCATCTCTATCTCAATCTTCATTTGAAGAATATCTAGATATCTCCCCTCCTTCTCCAACTTTTCATGAAAAACATCAACAACATTTTAACCTTGATCCTCCCTCATTAATACCACCTTGGCAGCTTCGGCTAGCAAAGACAAAGGAAAATGAGATATATCCATGTACTCTATCTTTTCTCCCTTTGTCTCCTTCCAACAAGTATGCCCATCACCCTCCATTCCCACCACCGCCACCACCACCACATGTTCTTTGCACTCAAAATAATTCACGCACCCAAATCTCCGAATATGAACAAGGAAGAGTTGAAGGTCCTTGCCCCTCTAGTTCTTATGGACAAAGTATTCTCAACTCACATGATGTTTCTCTAAGTTTACCACAAAAAGGTATAAACACATTAGAGTTCTCCAAAGTAGCCTTTAATTTTACAAATACCAGAGAAGCATGCATACCAAATATACAATATAGTAAGGATATTCGAACTAACAGTGAAGATACAAAACTTTCTGTGATGGTATCAAATTCTTTATCTTCGAAAATACCTCAACATGGCACACCACCACCACCACCACCACCACCACCACGTGCATCACAGTGTAAAATAAAGTTGTCAATTCTAGACAAGGATAGTGATTCAATACCACTAATACATTCAAAGTCTTCAGATTATCCACACAATGAACTAGCAATGTCAGTAGAACAACAATATCCCTCTCTTCGAAGACATGAAGAATGTGAGGTGTCATCAACCCAAACAGTCATTGAGTTATCTTCATTGAGATATTCTGAATATACATATCAACATATATCCATGAATATTGAATATAAGACTCCAATTCTCTCTCCCTCGGTATCTACATCGTTGCATGCAGATTCCTCATGTATTGCTATAACAAATGGTCCTTCAAGTTCAAATTATGTCGAGGAAGTACCAATGGAAACAATTTTGAATCAACCAACATTATCCATTCCTTTGGAAGCATGCAAGGATGAGCTATTGCATTGTAAAGAAAATGGAGGCATTCCAATTCCACCACCTCCACCTCCTCTTTGTGGTAAGTGTGTACAAATTTCAACAGAAAAATTCCTTGTGGGGTGTGAAATGTTTTTGATTCCATCATTGATACCTCAATCACCACCCTCACCCCCACCCTCAATACCATTGTCTTTTCCATCAGCTTTACCTTCAACCTCAACATCATTTACAGCTTTACATCAACTATCCCATATAAAAACCGCACCTCCTCCTCCACCACCACCACCTAGAGGACTTCTAGAAACTTCATGTTTATCTCCAATCACATCCTCCCTAAGAGAACATTCAAAAATATTACCTCCCCCTCCTCCACCTCTCCCAAAAGAATGTTTGCCAACTCCATCTCCACCTCAATCCCCTGATTGTCCATCTTTTCCTACAAAATATGCAACTACATCTCCTCTTCCATCACCACCACCACCACTTCTACATAAAGTACATGAATGTGTTATTCCTTCTCATACCAGGCATGTTGTAGTACCTGCACCACCACCACCACCTCCCTTTGGAGAACATCATTCTACTTTTAGTAAAGATTTAACGACATCACCTTGTTCCTTTTATGAAGATCATGCAAAAAAATATACTAGAATTCCTCTACCACCACCACCCCCAGAAGGTAGCCACGGAATTTTAGCTACAACTTCTACTGAATTGATTGATGCTGGTCCTCAATTGCCACCATTATCTCATCTTGAATGGAAACGGTGTCCACATCATCCTCCAGAAAGGCCACATTATCTTCCAGGAGAAGTTGGAGGAGCTCCATCGCCACCATCACCACCTCCTCCTCAGAGAGAAAATACATCAGTAGGAATTCAAGGTGGCATTCCACCTCTGCCACCACCTCTGCCACCAACTCTGGGAGATTATGGAGTGGCTCCACCTCCTCCTAGCATTGGTGCAGGGGCTCCACCACCTCCTCCTCCACCTGGAGGAATCACAGGAGTTCCTCCTCCACCTCCTATTGGAGGGCTAGGTGGGCATCAAGCTCCACCAGCACCTCCTTTACCTGAAGGAATCGGAGGAGTTCCTCCTCCACCTCCTGTTGGAGGGCTAGGAGGGCCTCCAGCTCCACCACCTCCAGCTGGATTTCGAGGTGGAACTCCACCTCCCAATGCACATGGAGGGGTTGCACCACCACCTCCACCCCCTAGAGGACATGGTGGGGTAGGTGGCCCCCCTACCCCTCCGGGTGCACCTGCTCCTCCAATGCCTCCTGGTGTGCCTGGTGGTCCTCCTCCACCCCCTGGTGGAAGGGGTTTGCCTGCTCCACCTGGTGGCAGAGGTGTAGTAGGACATGGACTTACTCGTTCCTTGGGGCTGAACTCAGCTGCCACAGCAAGAAGGTCAACTCTAAAACCACTACATTGGGTTAAAGTAACAAGAGCAATGCAAGGGAGTTTATGGGCAGAAATACAAAAGCAAGCAGATGCTAATAGGTACCCTCTTGTTTTTTAGCTTTTTGATTACTAGAAAATATAACTTCTCTACCTCTTTCACCATAGTTACAACAAAAAATACTGTAGTGTAAACCCGCTGCTATTTCAATTTATTTCTCGTATCATTTTTTTAATAAAATTTTACTAACTGGTAGTATCATGTATGTAGCCATTCTGAATTTGATGTGAAAGAATTGGAGTCTCTTTTTGCTATTGCTCCAAAGACAAAAGGTGGTTCAAAATCAGATGGAGCTAGCAAATCTCTTGGATCAAAACCTGACAAAGTTCATCTGGTAACTTACTCTAACACATTACTATGCTAAACAGAAAATATTCCCAGTACTTTTGTTTAATCTACTGCTATGATAATGAATTACTTGATTCCATGCAAGTGTAATGCGCACAAAATTAATAATTACTTTCATTTTAGAAGACAAGTTTTCTATATAGTTGCGGAAAAACCTCATTATCATATTCACTTTTGAAAATGTGTTGATGGCTTTTTGTACCGAGATTGTATCTTTAGTTCATATATTTATATTTCACGGTATTCATTAGCTTCTCTCTGACAATAAAATCTGCCCTTCATTAATTACTGGTATCACTTGTGTTTTCTAAGAGTTACCTTGGTGTCTTTGAAATCTACAGATTGATTTAAGACGAGCCAATAACACAGAGATCATGTTAACTAAGATCAAAATGCCACTACCTGATATGATGGTAAGCACCCTGCTATTTCTTTTTTGCCTTTATTGATGCACAATAGTTGGACAAAAGGGCAAGGTCATTAAATGTCTTTGTTCCTTGCTAATACTCCTTCAGTACCATATTAGTTTTAGCTCTAACCTGAATCAAACTTCTCTAACGACGACCGAGTTTATAGGAAAATGCACCAGCATCTAAAATAACAAATAAATGCACTATTAAGAGCTATTTCATGGTGGAATTAATGGAACTAATTTGATGTTGTAGATGTTGATGTACTTTTATATAAACTATATCGAAGTTCAAGAAGTTTGACTTTGGACAAAACTACATAACTTACTATATTGGAACGAAGGGACTAATATGACTACTATAGTGATTGAATATCTATCGTGCGCTATATTATTTCCTTGGCGTAGAACTGATACAACATCCAATATAGCTCGCTTTTAACCAGTTTTGCATATGTGGGCTATTATTTTGTTGTTTGGGAATTGCACACATAGACCTTTGCATTGTGACAACATCCAACATAGCTTGTTTTTAACCAGATTTGCTTACAATCTGAAGATTAGGTAGCTGACCAAAATAAATCATCAACAGAGTTTATGAAAGTTTTGTTTTTGGTGATTGGGTTCTTCCACTGGAAAGTAGGGTGTCAGCCTGCATTTAAGTGATAAATTAAGTGGGATTCCCTACTAACAAATATTGAGAATTTTTTGGGTTTCCTTTTGCCAAGTAGGATGTAGAAGACATTTTATCGACACAATCAAAATTTCATGTGAAGCTAGCTTCACATACTTTAGATCTAGCTTCACATACTTTACCACTTGCGAGAGTGCTCGGTCCAGCTCACCAACCGTGGGTCTCATAAGTTACATTGGGCCTACTTCACCACAGGTCCAACTAAAGCCACAACTTCAGATCCTAGGTCTAAACAAACCAAAAGGTGGTTTGATGGGTGAGTATAACCTCCACATGTTAAGCCATGATCCCCCATCATCAATTATCAATGTAGGACTAAACCCAACAATTGCATCGGATATGTAGGCTTCAGCTAAACTACATTACTAAATATCATGTGTTCCTGTGTTATCTCTGGAATGTCAAAGTTGATCAATGGTTGCAGCAATCAGGAAGGTTAGTCATCGTTTCACTATATCGATTAACTTCTGCAACACTACCAATCAGTGAAGGCCAAACACTCGAACTAGTTTGAGATAGTTTCTTTAAAAACAGGGTAGCAACTCCAAATCCACAAGTATAGTCGCAATGATTTATGTTGAATATTTTCAAGTCAATCTGCATGCACTTCAAGGATTTGGATTTGGTTTCGAAATTTTTATGAAAATAGATCTACAATGGAGACACGAATTTTTACGTGGAAAACCCTTACAGGAAAATACCACGGGTGCCGACCGACAATGATCATAATTGAGAAGTTGATTCAAACATAAAGGAATAACAATGGGATCGTCGCCACTTCCTATACGGCTTACAAGAGTATATATAAGGGATAAACGGAAAGACACACAATAGGGAAAGACGTGATGACCTACTAGGAAACTAGTCTGAATATTTTGTCGGCCTAAGATTTGGATCACATATTTAACATGTTTTCCATCTGGTTCAGCTAATGCTTATAGGAATGTTTCAATCACATTCCATCTTGATATTAATTAATACACCATATTTAGTCCATTTTCCTGGAGCTGAATTGTATACCCTGAAACCATTTGCATTTTAGACCAAGGATCACCTCCGTTTGATGAAACTCAGTTCATGACATTTAGTAGCTACTTCATTCTTAAGAATTATTCAGATTTTTAGTGGACATTTACTCAAAAGTTACTCCCATTTTTTAAATGGCTACCGGTAAGGCTTAAGGTGCTTCATCCATTCTATATCTACTTTCTCTACTTGTAACAGAGTGCTGCTCTAGCTTTGGATGATTCAGTTCTAGACGCTGATCAACTGGAAAATCTCATAAAATTTTGCCCAACAAAAGAGGAGATGGAACTTCTAAAGGTTGTTTTAAAATTAAAGCTTATATTTCCTTGCACTCCTTCTGTAATCTTTAATTTTTCTCTTCTCTGAATATCTTGCAAAAGTAAAGTATTTGCACTTTTTCCTATCAGAACTACACTGGAGACAAGGAAACTCTTGGAAAGTGTGAGCAGGTAAACCTTCATGCATGTTTGGACTCTTCTTTTGTTATATATTGATTTGTTTTCACTTATATTTGATCAGAACTATTGAGGTTATAACTGACAAATTATATTTTGTACATTCCTATTCATCTCCTCCGTCTGCAGTTTTTTCTAGAGCTTATGAAGGTGCCGAGGGTTGAATCTAAGTTTAGGATATTTGCTTTCAAGATTCAATTTCAATCACAGGTCATACACTGTTGAAATTTTGAGTTATTATCTCCGTATTTGAAATGTCCATAGATTTTCACTATCCCCCTTTTCATTTCCCTCTTAGATTAGGGATGTTAGAAAGAATTTGCTGACTGTGTCATCCGCTTGTGAGGAGGTAAATATGTTTTAATACACCTCCTTTGGATTAATAAGTATTAATGTTTATCACGTGAGAGCTCATTTCAATATGTCAATCAGCTCAGAGGCTCTGAGAAGTTAAAGGTGATCATGGAGAAAATTCTGTTTCTAGGAAATAAATTAAATCAGGGAACACCAAGAGGTAATTTACTGCGTCTATTGACGAGCTATAAAATCTTTCAAATAAACTTTCATGCAAATATGTTTAGCTTAAAATCATTTTGCAGTTGAAATTTCCTGGATAATTTCTAAGCTCCCTCTTCATTAGGACTAGGAGGGAGAAATGCCCTGTGACAACTTCACTGTATATATAATTACATTTATCCTTTCCACTATTATCAACAAAAATAAGTTGTTTCTCTAGGTGCAACAATGTAAAACAATTCAGGCTATAGATTGAAGTTGTTTGAATGTCAATTTAAGTACTGTATGTTCAAGATCTGTGGGTCACTAATTTTAGCTTCCCTATACCTCGTATTCATTGAGGAAGAAAAAATATTTAATTTTTCCTTATCTTGTTGCAGGCCAGGCTCTTGGTTTTCGCTTGGACAGCCTATTAAAACTTACAGACACTCGTGCAAACAACAGTAGAATGACACTAATGCACTTTCTTTGTAAGGTATGGAGATATATAGCTGTCGTACACTAGTTGTTCATATAAAATCAAGCATGAGTATGAAAGATAATGTTGATCCCAAAATAATAAATTTGTCTATACTAATTATGTGGGGCCCAAATATCAGTGGTGGTGGCCACCACCATCACCACAAGGAATATTCAAAGGAGTAAAGATATATTATGCTCGTAGGACTAGAAAAGAATGTAATTGTGATATTTTGCTTTTCACCACATTTCACCAAAAGAGTGTCTTGTAATTACATACAAGGCACTCTTCATGATTAATATACCTCAATAGTGCTATGTACATTAACTCAATAGTGCTATGTATATTAACTCTAAAACATGTAGTTCTTTGATAACTTCATCACTAAATCAGTAGTTTTGTGATACAATGCTATAAATCTGTAGTTCTATGAAAAATTTGGCACTAAATCTGTAATTTCGTCATATACATTTTTGAATCTGTAGTTTTGCGATAGTTTAGTTAAAGGCAGCCTTAGTTAAAATATCGCTAGTTTTGTGATATTTACTCAATTTGAAAGGCCAACTAACTAGCTAATTTCTTTGTCATGTTTAACTTGTCATCATACTGCTTATTTTGCTCCTCTCATAAAATTCTAAGTTTGCTTCTATAATAAGCTTTAATTCTTATTAACTCGATGGTTGGTTTAAGTGTTTATCAGGGCCTTGCGGACAAATCACCACATTTACTGGATTTTTATGAGGAATTTGTCAACCTAGAAGCTGCTTCTAAGGTGTGTATGTCGATCTGACGAGAGCATCCAAAGGACTTGTGTTGATAAAAAAAATTATACATTGTTTAGAAAATGGAAGTTTGTATTGAACCCAATCAATTACATCACGGTGCCTCTGCATAACTAAGATACACACGACCACACTCAACAAACAAAAAATGGAGAATATCATGGATTTGTAAGGACCATCAATCGAAAGAATAAATCGTCACCCATGAACAACTCCTTAAATATATCCTCTAAATGCACAAAGTATTAAGAGCCACCAATCCTAATACTAGATCTCCACCCATATACCTGGGTAAAGAACTCCTTGACCACCTTCTCCAAATGTAGACATGCCGCAACCACCATATCCCGCGGATCAGGCTTCTGTAGGATAGCCCATGTACGAAGCCAATGGATAAGACAATATATAACCTGTAATAGTGAAGTTATGATTTTTTTTAATCAAAATATACATTATTCCTGCATAGCCAAAGCAACCAACAAGTAGCAAATGCTCTTAACAGGACATGTGCTTTTAAATTATTATGAATTCCAGCAAGGCAGCTCCCAAACATATGGGCTACACTATGCAGTGGAGGAAGTCCAAATGCTACTTGGACCAAACAGAATGGGCAAAATCAAAAAAAAAAAGATGTCTAATTGTCTCATCATTGTGACAAAAACAACCGTTCTTATTGCTTTGCCAGTTTCCTTTTGTCAAATTATCCATCGTTAACACCACTCCACAATGAAAATACCAAAGAAAAATCATAACTTTTAAGGGTATCTTTAGTTTCCAAAGATGTTTATTAATATTAAGAACATTGATGTGAATTAGAGCTAGGTAATGAGACTGCACCGAGAACTCCCCATTTGAGGTTAAGTTCTAACGAAACTCGTCTTGCTCCTGAGTTAATTGAAAATCAGTGATACATGATAATAAATACAAGTTTAAGGACCACCCGTGCATTTTACTCATAATAAATTATTCCAAGCCACCTATTTTGATCCTATAAGGTCCCTTCTCCATGAAAGGGAATGATTGGTTTCTAAGACTTGTGCAACAGTAGCCGGCTTATGCTTAACTATATTTTGAAGGCAAGGATACTGTTCTTTTAAGGTTGAATTGCCCAACCATTTGTCTCTCATAACCTGATTTGGGAGCTATATAAAGGATCCAAACCAGAGAAAATCCCATTTCTCCTTCATGGGGGTGGACCAAAAGTATAAGTCCCTGGCCTTCCACTAAGCTTGAGAAAGAGGTTTATCACCTACATACTTATTACATATCAACTGTTGTCAAACCCCTTCCGTGGAGAGCAACTTGAATAAGCACTTACTAAGTAGAGCCACATTCTTAATGTCCAAAACATGAATTCCCAACCCCCCCCCCCCTTGTTCCTTGGGGAGGCACTTTTTTTCTCTGACCACCACATTTCCAGTAAACCTGGAGCGAAAATACTTAAGCTTTGTAAGTATCCCCTTTGGTATGGCAAAGAAAGACATCATATATCTCGGGAGGCTACTTAGCACTGAATTAATCAATGTTAGCCATCCTCCGGTGGACAGGAGTTTTCCTTTCCAACTACTTTGATGTTTTTCAAAGCATTTTATCACATCTTTACAATCGGCATTTCTTAATCTCCTATAGTGAATAGGGATACCTAGATACCGGAATAGAAATTTACCAGTGGAACAACCAAAGAGCTCCATGTATTCATTGTTAAACTCGTTCGCTTCACCAAAGCAATATAATTAGTTTTTATGGAAATTTATCTTAAGACTGTTAATTGCTCAAGGCAAATTTTGCTACATGACACTGCTTATGTGTGGTTTTAGCTCTAGGACACTGCCCAAACTCACTTTTGAGGGAAAACACTCCATAAACATGGTAATTTGCTAGTGGATACCACGCCGATTAAAATAATAATTTCCGGTTGAAGAGGAGAGAGAAAACGCGTGAAATGTCAAAAATGCCCTTAGGCCCACATGTCAGCTCTATCTCCTATCTCTCTTCTCCTCTTCCAGCCCACATGTCGCTCCCCGCCGGCCGCCGGCCATGCCCGCGCAGATGGCGGTGGAGGCAGTCGTTGAACTCGTCACCATCGACGTGACATCGAGCGGCTCATCGAGATGTTCATCTGGAATAACTCGTTGGAGAAGGGCGCCCGCCGATCGGCCGCGGTGGTTGTCTCCATGCTCACCGAGGGGAAGTTGAATGCTCTCTGCGTCACCGGCACCCCCGGCGCCATCGAGTCAGTCGCGTCGCTGCATTACGCTTACCTCGACGAGCTCAACCTACTTGGCCTCCATGCCCATCCACCACTCTCTGCTACCGAGCTTGCCGCTAGCAAAATCAGTCGTTCCACCGCCGGGTATATTTCGCCGGCGTCGTGTGCAGTCGCCTCCCCCAATCTGCCCTTGCCTCTGACCATCACACGCGTGTTTGTGGGGGGAGGGGGGATTGCGGCATCGTGATTCGGCGATTGGGATGAGAGAAGGGCGGCAGCGGCGGCTGCGGCGGTGGCCATGAGTGGCTCAGCGTCGACGGGGATGGGGTGCGGGAGCTACGGCTGGCTTGCGTCGGCCGGCGGTGGGAGGAAGGGCGGGGGTAGGGGGTGGGGGTGGCGAGGCGGCGGGGAGAAGGAGCGGCTGCAGCTGCTCCACCGCGCGCTACGGCTGATGGGCTGCCGGAGGGCCAGGGTGCTTCTGCTGCTCGCCACTGCCTCCCAAGCAGTGTCTACGCGGGCATGGCCGGCAGCCAGCGAGGAGCGACATGTGGGCAGGAAGAGAAGAGAGATAGGAGATAGAGCTGACAGTGTGCCCAAGGGCATTTGCGACATTTCACGCAATGTCTCTCTCCTCTTCAACCAGAAATTATTGTTTTAATCGGCGCGGTGTCTACTGGCAAATTACCATGTTTAAGGAGTGTTTTCCTCTAAAAGTGAGTTTGGTAGTGTACTAGGGCTAAAACCACACATAAGCAGTGTCCTGTAGCAAAATTTTCCTTTGCTCAATGACATAAAGCAATAACGTCAGGTTACGAGCTTTTTCTAATTTATGATCCATAAAAAAAACTATATCATTGGTATATTGCAAGATAGAGAGACCATCATTCATTAGATGATGTCGTACTACTTCTGCAATTTGCCGATCAACTTTGGCTCTATTAATCAGTATAGCCAATACGTCAGCTATAATATTAAATAATATGGGTGATAAGGGATCAACTTGATGTACCCATTCTGGAGTTGCTTTGAACAGTTGCAACTGAAAGCATTGGCTGAGGAGCAGCAAGCAGTTGTGAAAGGGCTGCAGAAGGTTGAACAAGAACTAGCTGCTTCAGAAAGTGATGGGCCCGTTTCTGAGGTTTTCCGCAAGGTATAATTTAATTCCCTACCTTTTTGGATGCTATGTGTTTAGTTTAGATGGCTACTGCTCCATCCGTTTTTTAATATATGATGCAGTTGACTCTTAGATACATTTGACCATTCGTTTTATTCAAAAATTTATATAATTATCATTTATTTTGATGTGATTTAATTTATCATTAAATATTTTTTAAGCATGATTTAATTTTTTTTATATTCGCACAAAATTTTTGAATAAGATGAATGGTCAAACGTTCGTTAAAAAGTCAACGGCGTCACACACACACACAAAGAAACAGAAAGAAATTTACTTGACGTTCCTTTCTGTTTCTTTAAGTATGGAATCTTAATAAACAGATATATTTACTGATGGTTTTGCAATCTAGACTTTGAAGGAGTTCACTGATGCTTCTGGAGCTGATGTAAGGTCCTTGTCAGCACTATATGCTGAAGTAGTAAGCCATCGTGATCCAACAAGCTAGCTTTCAAAACTGTTCCATTTGGATTCGAACCCCTTTTAACATACTGAGCGGTGACAGGGTAAAAGTGCGGATGCACTAGCCTATTATTTTGGAGAGGATCCTGCAAAATGTCCTTTTGAACAAGGTAATATTCGATCTGGAAATTCTGGATGATTCCCAATTCTCCATCAAGTTGTGGTAGAACAAGTTAATTTTTACAGTTTTGTGAACACTGCTTGAGAGCATCATTTTTTCCAAACATGTGACATTCACTAGCTCAAAGACAGAATCAATAATTAAACGTCTGACAGAAATTATTAGATCTAATAAATACTTGAATTTTACGAATTGTCGGATTTAGGAAGTTGGTGCTCTTTCGTTCTAGAATTTTCAAGACCAGGTAAATCTCCTGTTGTGTTCACGATCATCTAAATTAATAAAAGCTTATATGCTGGAACAGAGGGAAGGTCTAAAGTACTGAACAAAGCTAAGGCTTAGGGTGTGTTACAGTGTTAGTTCACGTTAAAATTGAAAGTTTGGTTGAAATTGAAACGATGTGATGGAAAAATTGAAAGTTTATGTGTGTAGAAAAATTTTGATACGATGGAAAAGTTGAAAGTTTGAAGAAAAAGTTAAAAACTAAACGAGGGCTTAGTAAATGGACCTGGGCTCATGGGCTGGTGCCATCTGCAGCACGTTAGGTCCCATACAGAAAATGGACCACTGAATTTACCGTACCTAATCCCTGATCGGCAAAAAGATCTAGGCTGTGTTTAGTTCATGGCAAAATTAAAAGTTAGGTTGAAATTAAAACGATGTGACGAAAAAGTTGGAAGTTTATGTGTGTAGGAAAGTTTTGATGTGATGGAAAAGTTGGAAGTTTCAAGAAATATTTTGAAACTAAACACGGCGCTAGTATAAATTAACAAGAGTTCCTGTTAACTGATTGATTATGTGTGCTAAATTCATTTTCTTTTACCTTTTTAAATTAAAAAGCTATCAATGTTCGTATGTTCTGATTAATTTTCTGATCATGTACATATGTAACTGTAAATCTTATACTATATATTTATATGTACACTGTAGGAGGTTCTCCTACAGTATTTTTCCTCTAAAACAAATGTTAATGGAGACTTTAAGTAGTAACAGCATCCTTCTTTCCTCTTGCTCACATTAATTTTGAATTCGACAAAAATACAGTCACGTCTACTCTTCTGAACTTTGTGGGGTTATTTCGGAAAGCACATGAGGAGAACATAAAGCAGATTGAGGCTGACAAGAAGAAAGCACAGAAGGAGGCTGAGAAGGAGGCAAACCAGGACCGTACTCCTGTAAAGTCTAAAGATGGACTAGTAGATAGATCACCAAGATCACCCTTCAAGTGACATGCATCACTACCAATTTTTTATTGTCCAGCCGGGTCAGTTTCTTCTCGACAAATGCCACCTCCATTACCATTAGCCATTCAGACCATCGTGGCTCAAGCAATGCATGGCTCCATGTGCTTGAGAAACAAGGTAACGCATCATTATGTACATTGCACACTTTTGTTCTTACTGTATTGATGAAATTATAGTCGTCATTAATTATCATTCTAACCTATAATATATATTTTTTTATTTTGTATAGGTACTCAACCCATGCATGCTTTCTAGCTTGCAATACTGTACAGAGCTAACTCCGCAACTATATATTTAGGTCCGTTTGTACATATTTCACTAGACATTTCTTCTATTGTACATGTATACTAGAAGAAATAGGTCAGTAGTTGTAAACTAGGAAAAGGAAAGAACGTAAGAGAGGATCAGTAGGTCAGAAACCATAGGAAATTAAGGATTAGTGTTACCTCGAGGCAGTTACAGCAACTGGTGAATGTATAGCAATGTTCCTGACTCGTGCTATCAAATGACGCATCCAAGTGTACACCTTTTATCTAGAAGCATGTGTTGTCAATTAATTAAAACCAAGCTAGCTTACTTATATGGTTATGGTGTTACTGTAGCTGTTAATGTATAGAAAGAAAAGGAACGAATACAAACTTCGAATTAAATTTGAAAATATATCGCTCATTCAATTTTATTTCAGGAATATTCGGGATGTAAATTTTTTAAAAAAAATATATCGTCGATCTCGCACAATCATTGAGCGAAAATGAGGTGACGTCGAGGGCGGTATCGTGCGGTGAAAAAGCGAGACCGCGTGCTCTCGCGGAAAGAACGAGCGAGACCGAACGGTATCGCTGAAAAGAGAGCGACACCGTACCAATGCTTCCTTTGGTTAGTGACTAATGACGTAATTAACTATTTAATAATAACAATTAGTGATTAATTAATAATTAATTAATCACTAATTAATCATTTTGAAATCCGGTATCGCTGATTGGTTCAGCGAGACCGTTCGTTCTCGCTCTTTCATTTCGCAAGACCGCACGGTCTCGCGCTTTTCTCGTGCGATACTACCCGTGACGTCACGCCACGTCACTTTCGCGTAATGGTTGTGCGAAATTGACGTTATATTTTTTAAGAAATTTTGAATCCTGAATATTTCTAAAAATAAAATGAATGAACAGTGTATTTCCAAATTTTATTCTACAAACTTCCATGCTTGCATATTGAGGAGTGTTTGCTTTCGGTCAGATTCAGTCTAGTACATACTCCCTCCGTCCCAAAAAAAACTTAACCTAGGAGAGTACATCCCCTCCTAGGAGAATGAATCTGCCATCTTCTCTTAGGTTGAGGTTTTTTGGGACGGAGGAGTAGCTTAGAAAGAATTGTTACAAAATTCTTGGCAAATAGGCTGCTCCCAAAACTGACAGACTTGGCATCCCCAAACCAAACAGTGCTTTTATTTGAAAAAGAGCTATTCATGATAATTTCATATATGTACAAAATCTGGTTCAACGTTGCATAAAACCAATAAGCCAACCATACTCTTCAAATTAGATATCCCAAAAGCATTCGACTTAGGCAGGGGCAGATCCAACATGGGTGCAAGGGGGACTCGAGTCCCCCCTACACCCACAAGACCCATCGATACCCCCGGAGCATCCCCTTCGATTTTTTCACCATAAATGATAAATTAAAGGTCTCTAGATGACTAGAGGTGAAGAAACTGTGTAATTGAGCCCCCCCACAATTTTTTCTTTCTGGATCCGCCCCTGGACTCAGGCCCTCTTTATTTAGGCTTAATTATAAGCCAACTTATAAGTCGAAAAGTCTAAGTCTAAACAAATAAGCAGCTTTTCTGTTTGGCTTTTATGAAGCTATAAGCCACTCTAACACTATTAAGCCAAAAGCTAGGTTTGAGAAGCTTTTTTTTTTTTTGCTTATGTGAGGTAGATGTATGACACCATCACTAAACTTAGGACATTAAATCCACTAGCTTATAAATCATATAAGTCAATAAACTGATTTAAAAGTCTAGACCAATAAACCTAACCTTCAATAAAGAGGGCCTCAGTGAGTTGGACTTATTTATTGACAGATCTCACAACTTTTGGCTTTGGCCCATAGATGGAGAAACTGGATCTCATCTCTCTTGCTCACCTGATCGTCCAAAATTACTGATGAATTGTTCTACAGGACAGGAATCTTCCATGCAAGAGGTTCAAGACTGCTATAGGGTGATCCACTTTCACCTATGGTTTTAATCCTCGCAATGGAGGCCTTGCGTAAGATATTACCCGCAACTGAAACAGTGGGCCTCCTGTCCCAACTCAATTGCAACTACTGCAGGTTTAGGTCTTCGCTTTATGCGGATGATAACATGTGATCATGAAGTATATACATACAACCAAGCATGAGAAATATAAAACATTGTCAAACAATGCATCGGATGAACGGGGGATCCATAAAATATTAAAGTCTAATGAGTTTTGAAATTTAGTTCGGCCTCTAGAGACAACACTGAATTCAAACAGACCTAGCACCTTCATGCCATCTCCGATTTGGGTGATCTTGGACTTGATGGAAGGCTTATCTCTCTACCTTTCAAACGCATTCGGTCTCGTATCCAAATTCATTCCGAGTTAACATGAATCGTCAAAACAAGGCAGTGCTGTTACTGAAACCTAACTTGGGTCTTGGGCCTTCTAATCACTGGTGGAGAAAGCCTTTTTACTCCCGGTTGGTAACCCCCCTATAGTCCCGGTTTTCCAACCGGGAGTACGAATCCGGGACTAAAGATCGCTATCTTTAGTCCCGGTTCAAATACCCGGGACTAAAGATCGGTTGGTGTTACGAACCGGGAAAAAAAAGAGGAATCTTTAGTCCCGGATGATAACACCAACCGGGACTAAAGAGAGAGTAGCGTCAGTTCAGATGGTGCCCTTTTTTTCCAGATTTAATCTCTATATTTTCTCCCGAATCTAGTGCCATGTATATCCCTAAATCAATCCCCAAATCCCCAATTCAAAGTAACATCCCAAATCTTAAGTTATTATAAACATAAATCAAATACATCACAAATCCTTAAAAAAGTGCACTCAAATCAAATACATCACAAATCCTAAAAAATACACACAAATCAAATACATCACAGATTATGTCACGCCCAGAAGTTTCCCCCTTTTCTTGTTTTAAAAATTGGTTAAATAAATTGCCCGAAGAAATTATCTTAATTAACCTAGAGCTAAATCCCTAGTTAATAAATGCAATTAATAATCGGAAATAGCGTGGTGGAATTTTTCTTGAGTTCCCCATGCTCCAATGCATTAACAAGATTTTTAGTGGAATTTTCACAGCCCTGGAAATAATTTTAACCAATTAAAAATCACCAAAGTGCAATTTTTTAATCCCAGGAAAATCCTTTTCCTCGTTTTCTTTTCTTTTCCTTCCTTTTTCTCTAGATGGGCCGTCGGCCCATCTCTCTCCCCGCGCTCGGCGCCACTTCCTGGGCCGGCCCGCTCCTCCTTTCCCCTCCCCGAAGTCCTCCCTCCCTCCCTTTCTCTTTCTGGCGCCGACAGGTGGGGCCCACCTGTCGGTCGTCCCCTACCTCCGGTCGTTGGAGCCGGAGCTCCAACCGCCCGCGCCGCCGCCTTCTCCGCTCCACGTCGCGCCTCCACTCCGCGCCCGCACCTCGCGCCCACGTCGCCGCCCTCTCCCCGCATCTCCCGCGCGCGCGCGCCCGCAAGTGGTGGGGGATTTGAAATCCCCCAACACCCTCTCTCTCTCCTCCACCTCTCCACGTCGCCGGCCAAATAGGGGCCATCCCCGGCCGTTTCCGCCCCTCCCTCGCCCATAAAAACCCTCACTCGAGCTCTCTCTCTCATTTCCCCCATTCACCGTCCTCTCCCACGCCCTCTACCGCCGTCGCGCCGCGCTCGCCGAGCTCCGCCGCCGCCGCCCATCTCCGGCCGCGTGCCGTCGCCACTAGGGCCGCCGCCGCGCCAAGCCGCCGCCGCCGCTAGCTCCGCCGCCGTGTGGGCCATCTCGGCCATCGCCTCGCGTCGCCGGAACCCCACCGGGACCCCATCTCCCTCGCGAGCCGGTGAGCTATCCATTCCCCTCCGTCTCCAGCCAGCCACTTTGGTCGTCGCGGTCGCCTTCTCCATCCCTAACTCCTCTCCTCCCCTTCTCTAGGTGTCGCCGCCGCTCGTCCGCCCCTCCTCTCGTCGGGTCGTCGTCGCCGCCTTCGTCTTCCGCTCCGGCCACCGTGTCGTCGGTGAGTCCTCCCTCCCCCTCCTTTCCTCACCTTCCCGCGAGCGCCGGCCACGCCGCTGCTCCGGCCATGCGCCGCCGCCTTTCGGCCGTCGCCGACGCTTCCCGCACCGCCGGTCACCGCCGTCGGTGGCCGTGCCTCGCCGTCGCCTCGCCTTGGTCGGCCGGTCGGCCTTGAGGCCGAGCCGAGCCCGGCCGACGCCACCCTCGCCTCCCCTTTGAGCCACCGCCTGGTGGGGCCCACCTGCCAGGCGCCACCTCCTTCCCTTTTGAGCCGCTGACCTGTGGGGCCCACGTGCCGGCGCCCCCTTCCTCTCCTCTTTGAGAAGCTGACCCATGGGCCCCGCCTGTCGGCAGCCGCCCCCCCCCCCTTGGATGACGTCAGCCCTGGGTATTATTGCGCAATAATTAATTAAGGACTTTTTCTTTATTAGTAAAAACACAGTTTATCTTCTAAAATTCATAAGTAATTCATCCGAGCTCCGTTTTAAGTCCATTCAAGTCTCAGTAAATCAAGAAAAATGCAAATAATCCATTAAAAATGGTTTTGTTTCCTGTTTCAGTAGTCTTATACCATGTTTTGCTTGTGTGCTTTGTTTGTCGCGTAGGTTTCGGCCGTTTCGTCGATCCGCGGTTTCTCGAAGGCGTTGCTGACGTCTCGTCAATGTGAGAGCAAGGCAAGTCATGCTTTACATTTGATCATATTGTACCCAATTTACAAACACCCTGCATTTCTATTAAATGTTGCATTCTTTTACAATGTCATGTGGGATGGGTCCTATTACTTAGCCATTTATTGTTTACCATATGCCATTGATAACCTGTGTATCAAAATGATTAGATGTTGGTTTAGGAAATGCTTAGCCATGCTTAGCTCAACTAGTACACAAAAAGGGATCACATTATTACATAGACTTTGTCTATTAGCATAGTTTTGGATTGGTGCCACCGCAATGGTGTTAGTTAATTAAAATACACTGAATGGTGGGCTGTGGGTGCATGGTTTTGCTGGTCGCACCCATGGCAGTTAAGGACCGGTTCACGGGAAACCCTGGGAGACTTACCGTGCTTACCGCAAGCGGGAGTGGGTAACTGCTTGATCTGAAGTATAGCTCGACCCTTTCCTAGGCACCGGTAGCGAGGGTGGGCGTGATGGAGTTGGGTCGGCCGAGGTGTTCGGTTGTCCAGCTGCCGGATTCACCGCGGCGCAAGAGGGGACCGCCCACTGCCTTTTGAGGGGTGGGGGTGAAACCTTAGCGTGGTGTGGATGGTTAGGGGAGGGTTACGTGGAGGGTCTTGTCACGATTTCCCCCTTTGCAGTATCATGGTGATACTTCGGGGCATGGCGACATGTGTGGAATCGTGTCTTGTGGGTACAGTTGTACACCTCTGGCTAGAGTAAAACTATTCGAATAGCCGTGCCCGCGGTTATGGGCGATCAACCAGATTCACCGTGATTAGTCTCACCCCTAGTTTAGCTTAATGAACTGGTGTAGTTCAGGTGGTTGGTTGGGCCTGTTGCAACGTGGTGTAGCGTTGGACAGTGATTGGTTAATATTGATTAATTACTACAGCTGTTTTACTGCTTTCAACTACTGTTTTGAAATGCCTGCTTTATGCAAAAGAACCCCTAGCTTCCTTTGGTTATATCCTGCATCATACCTCCTCTTCCGGTATGACTTGATGAGTACAGTGGGTAGTACTCAGTCTTGCTCTCTTTTCCCCCACACCAGAGTTGAAGTTCTTCTCAGTTGGAGCCGTCTCAGAGAGGTTGGTTTCGTCGCTGCAGTCAAGGTTTGCCTGTGGAGTGGAGTCGCCCGCTGCTGAAGTCAAGCTTCCCGGTTTAGCTCGCTTTTATCTTTCCCGCTGCATTTGTAATCTTTTATATTTTTGTAAGACGTGGGTCTGTATGTCAACAATTATCGTTTGTGTACCCTGGCTGGTCCTGGACAGGGGTTTAATGCACATTCAGCTTAGAAATTCTGGTTCGAGAATTTCTGGGTGTGACAGATTATACATCTCATATCCATGCAATGAATCACAAAATTATACATCTCAATCAATCACAAATTATCAGAAAAAAAAAAGAAAAGAGGCCGGCCGGCAGACGAGAGGGCACGACCGCTGCCGCGCGTGACACCTTTGGCCGCCCGCCATGGCCGCCGCCGGGCGCGGCCCCGCCAGCTGCCGCCGCCCGCCATGGCCGCCGCCGCCGGCCACCGGATGGGAAGTGAGGGGGAGGAGAGGTGAGGAGGAAGGCGAGGAGGGGGAGGAGTTAGATCTGTGAAGAGGAAGGGGAAGGGATTTGTGAAGTGTAGGAGAGGATAAGGGATAGGGATTATATACTACATATTAAATTTTAGTCCCAGTTGGTAAAACTAACCGGGACTAAAGATCAATATAATTTTTAGTCCCGGTTAGTATTATCAACCGGGACTATAAAGATGATCTTTAGTCCCACTAAAGATCCTCGGCCCCCTGACAGACTACTGACACGGGATGAACCGGGAGTAAAGATGATCTTTAATCCCGGTTGGTGATCATAAAATAGCTGTGGTGTTTTTAACCGGGACTAAAGATCATTTTTAGTTCCAGTTTTTATTGCAACCGGGACTATTAATAGACTAGGCCCATCTCGGAAGTGTCTCCCTCCACCTCCACGAATTAACACTAAACCCTAGATCTATTTTCTCTATAAGTGTCTATGTGCACCCTCTAGAACATTTGGGTTTTGTTTAGTTGAATTTTGCCAAGTGCCATTCACCTTTTCTCTAATCCTCGCTCGATTAGTCGGCGACTATAGATTCAGAGCTCCCAATAGTTGGTGTGTTGATTTGTCGGGTCGATTAGATCTACCACTTCAATCAGAACTATTTCTTCGTGCTTCATCACCTATTCGTAATTTAGATTGCATCTTATCTTGTTCCTGCAGTGTTCTCTCATTTGCATTGCTGAGATCATCAACCACGTGTCATGGTTGGTATGACATCGTTTGTGGTGTAGCGATTGCACGACGTTCTAGACTTGTTCTGGTTGGTAGCCACATTGCAAATGTTGTACTCGATCAAAGCAAGAATTATCCTCTGACCAGAAGATCAGGCCACGAGAGAGAGCTTCATCAAACTACCTCCGTCCCTAAGTAAGTGTTGTTATGGGTTTTCGTATCATGTTTCACTGTTCATCTTATTTTAAAAAATAATATGATTAGTATTTTTATTGTTATTACATAATAGAACATAAATATATTATTTTATGTATGACTAAATATTAGAAGAAATTTATAAATTTTTTAAATAAAACGGACGGTTAAACATTAGGAAAATATTTTTTTTCTATTTCTTTTGTTCGATCCCCGCTCCCAATGAACCCCATCCCTTGGCAGGCAGTCAGGTCGGCCGGCAGGTTAGGTGCATCGCATCGTCCCAAGACCTGAATAGCGGTGGCGGTGGAGAGATATCGCTCACATCAATCACCACCACCTGGCCATGCTGCCGGCAGGCAGTCCTCCCACGTGGCACTTGTATCGACGTGTGGGCCCCAACCCAACACCCAACGGAGCCTCTCGGACCATATCATCTTCCTACCGGCTTCCTCTCATGTGCTCCGCTCCGTTCACACCAGCAGAAAAGTCTCTCTGCCCACGTGTCAAAGCACCGGTGGATGCCACCGTTTGCGGCGAGGCCTTATATCAGAAGGCGAGCGATACCTACACACCGCAGGATCCAATCCACTTGCATTTCAGCTCAGGAAGCCTCTGCTACTTTGCTTGGCCTGTACAGTAATACAGATAAAGACCTGCAGTTCTTTGGTCTCTTTAGTGAGGACTGAGGAGTTTGGTTGGAGATTGTTGAGGAGATGGGCATCGTCGACGTTGTCTCCGAGTTCTGCTCCGTGCCGAGGACTCGCCGACACCTCAAGAAGAGGAAACAATTCCAGGTAATACTGAACATGTTAATCCATTAATCGCATCTCCCTCTTCTGTCGATCTCTGTATATCTGTCTTCCAGTCGAATTTGTACCATGATAGTACTAGTTGACAGTTGTGTTGTTGGAGTGGAAAAAACTTATGCCTATATCCTCTTCTTGTTTCAGACAGTGGAGATGAAGGTGCGGATAGACTGCGAAGGCTGTGAAAGGAAGATCAAGAAGGCCCTTGAGGACATGAAAGGTGCTTAATCATATTTTTGCTGCTGCTTCTTCTTTCACACGCTCTGAAAAGCAAAACAAGGGCTCCTTTAGCTTTTGTTCTTTGTTGTGGAAATGATTGACGAATCTGTGCATGTGCGCAGGGGTGAGCTCGGTGGAGGTGACGGCGAAGCAGAACAAGGTGACGGTGACGGGGTACGTGGACGCCGGGAAGGTGATGCGGCGCGTGGCGTACAAGACCGGGAAGCGGGTGGAGCCATGGCCATACGTGCCGTACGACACGGTGGCGCACCCCTACGCACCGGGCGCCTACGACAAGAAGGCCCCCGCGGGGTACGTGCGCAACGTGGTGTCCGACCCCTCCGCCGCACCGCTCGCCCGCGCCTCCTCCACCGAGGTCCGCTACACCGCTGCCTTCAGCGACGAGAACCCCAACGCCTGCTCCGTCATGTAGCTAGCTGTGTGTCCCCGGGACGACGACGAAGCAGCCTAGCAGGGTGTTTTTGTTGCCCCTTGCAGCTGTAATAATATTCTGTGTGTCCAGATTCGCCATCCCTCAAAAATCTTTCATAGTATTATAGAAGGGAGGAAGTAGTAATTTTTCCAGCTGTAGTAATGTTCTTTGCTTTAGATAGGGTGTTGTGTTACTATTGGACTCTCTTTTGCTTGTGCTTTTGGTTTCTGATGTAAAATACTCCATCATGTTCTTGTTTGGTGAGATGAATCTTCAAATCTGCAAAGTTGCAGATCGGTTGTTTGAGCTTAGCATGATTGATTGGGGTGGGTGGGGGAGACGTGTGTATATCGTACTGTATATTCGAGTTTTGGGTGGGCTCACAAGGTCGGCAGCGCCGAAAGGTTTTTTTTTTTATCCGAGGCGCTGATTGCGACGTTCTGAACTGTAGCCCGATGCTGGTGTGGCATTATTTTGGTGGTTGGATGGTCAGCCGATAATTCTAAACTTTGAATCAAAGTTTAGTTTAGTTATTTTTCATTACATCAATATGTCATATACACATATTAGTTATATCATCTTTAATTTTAACCAAAATCTAAACTTTGCGCTGAACTAAACACAGCCAAGGTGTACTATACGCCAAGTACGCGCTATATATTGCTATTAATATTTTAAATATTTAAATTTTAAACATATATTAAATACATAGGTTTTTCAATTTTATTAAATTAATATAAGTAAACTTTGTTTTAACGAAAGTTATATGTAAACTTTATTTTGAATTCATAAGGACACAACAATTTTATTTATCTATAGTTTTAAAAATCAGGATTAGTATCTATATTGTTGTCGAAATGACAATAACTTCACGTCGAAGGACGTGGTTCTCTCAATGAAATGATTGGATGGTAAAAGCAATGTATTAATGATGAAATTTTTTTGGATCCCCTATTACATAGCCCTAAAGTTTTGTGTGAGCCTTCTTGGGCCGCAACACCTCCTAGCCCTTTTGTTGAAGACGAGCCCCATTGGGCGAACCCCTTCTGCTTCGCGCCATGGCTTCACCCAACAGAGAGACTTGATGACGAACCTTATGGCTTCCATTCTTCGACTTCGCCTTACAGCTTCATCCTATGGCTTCACCTCCAAGCGACCCCTTGTGATTTTAGTCGGCGCTTTGCTAATCTGGTGGTTTCGGCAGATTTGGTCGAAGGCCCTCGTGATATGCCTCCAGCAAGCCCCTCATGGGCAAGAGCGAGTAGGGAGCTTTGGGCGAGACCGTGCAAATATGTGGTATGGCATGAGGTGCCCCCTTTCGGCCGATGTTCCTGCCAAAACCTATGTACACCTGCAGAAGCTAACCCTTGTTATTTCATGAGTTCTCTCAAACGTTTCCATGTTGTTTTTCGACCTTCTATCCTTTTCGGACGTGAGTTAGGTCACTTCTTCTTTTCTTTAAACTCGGGTTTTGGGTCGCGTTTTTCCTGTTCATGTGGCCTTTTACTGTTCGGCCCATCCTAACAGGAGTTACCATTGTGTCCATCCCTGGGTGCCACGTGGTGGGCTGCTATTGGCCGGAAGGCGAACCGTCGCATGACTAGGGCTATATAGTCCCCCCGTGGGTCGCTTTCACTTTTACCCCATCTATTTTTACTTCCCCCGGCTGCGTTCTTGCTCTCGCTTTCACCTTTTCTTTTTCGGCCTTGTAGTCTTCGCTAGCTCTGACTTTCATTTTTCGCCATTCCATCATGGCTCCGCGCAAGCCTGCTCCAGCCGCAGCGACCGGACCGGACCCCTGCAAGATTGGCGAAGACTGCACCGGCTTCCTCGGCACTTCGCTGTTCAACAAGGCGGATCTGGCGAAGCTCGTCGCGTCAAGTACAGTGGTTGAAAAGCAAGCCTTCTTCGCTGGCGATGCAGTGGTTCATCGCCCCGTTGATGGCTGGACCGTTGTCTTCGCCGCCTTCTTTGATGCAGGTCTTCGCTTCCCATGCGACGTCCTGCTCCCCAAGGTCCTTCAACTTTTCCAAGTGGAGCTTCCTCAACTGAGTCCCTCAGTCCTAGTTCGGATCGCGATCTTCGACTGGATTTGCCAAACCGCGGGGTTCGTGCCATAAACTGATCGGTTCGGCGCTATCTTCTTCGCCACCGTTCACTCAAAGATGGTGGTCACTCCGGTTGGGACAAAGAAAACCGTCTTTGGGAGTGTGAACTTCAATGTTCGCGCTGTATGCTCCGATTTGTGGCCAGTGAATGCCTCCATGCCAAAGTGGGAGCGGCATTGGATGGAGAGGTGGTTCTACCACACGAATCCCTATGGAGCTAAGACAGACGCGACGAAGGCAATCCGATAGGGCCGGCTAGTGATCTCCCCTAACCGGAAGCTGAAGGTGGCGATTGATGGGACGATCGAGTCCCGTTTCACCCTTTTGCGGAGAACCGCCCATCGGTTGAGCTGCTGTGATTTCGTGGAGGAGTTTTGCATGTTGGCAGATCACCGTAAATGAGGATGAACGGGTTCTCGACTTGCCTCGCCTTGTTTTGCCAGGAGGCGTTAATCGTAAGTTTTTGGGCCAATTCCCTATATGCCCATGTAATTTCACCTAATCCCTTCTACGCCCCTGAAATTTGTTTGATCTCTTATATACCCCTGAGTTTTTTATTTGGATCCCTTACATACCCACTCCGTTAGTTGACCATTAGTTTGACCGTTAGTTATTGTAGAAATTATTTTATTGTCCTTGGTATATTGTTAAAAGCTAGAAATGTTTTATGTGTAAATTATTTGAGTTGTGAAAACCAATAAGGAATAAATTACTAAATATTTGTTATGAATTTTTAAAAATAAAACATTATTTCATTAAAATAAAAAAGATTTATCGTAAAAAAAGGTTCTGCATAAAATTTGAAAATTACTTTTCTACAAATATTTAGTGAAAAAAGATTCGTTGTGAAAAAACAAAGGGGATGTAATTAGTTTATCACAAATTAGAAAACAAATTTAAAATTTTTAAATAAATTTCAGATCAAATTTGACAAATTTCGTATATCTTCCCAAAAATTTAAACCTAAATAACATTTAGTTTTTGCTCTTAATTTTCTAGCGAAACTAATGTATGGATTTAATCATAATTTTTAAAAAATAAAAAATAATAACTTTTATTTTTTAAGTTGGGCATTAAATGATTATATTGCTTTTATTTTGTATAAGTTAATTTTTTTCATATGAAAATTTATTGGGTAGGTACCACATATGTATAGGATGGATAATATAGTCATTTTAAAATATTTAGCGGTCAACTAATGGTCAACTAATGGAGATGGGTATAGAGGAGATCAAAATGAAAACTCAGGGGTATATAAGGGATGATGTCAAATTCAGGGGTATTGAAGGGATTGAGTAAATTTTCAGGGGTATTTAGGGAATTTTCTATAAGTTTTTCTAATTTGCTAACTCTTTATTTATCTCATACCCTTTTGTTCTTTCTTTTTTTTTTTGCCTCTCTTGTTTTTTTGCCTTTTTGCGCAGTTCTCACCCTAACCCAGGCCGAAAATGAGGCCCGAACTCTGATCGGGGACCTCACCATTCATGAGTATAGCTGTCACGCCCTAAAAATCCTAAATATATAAATTGTTGTTTAATTGGAATTATTAGAATTTATTTTAAAAGCCTACAAGTTAAACTCTAATAATCTAGGAAAATTTTCAACATAAAAATGAGCTAGATAAAATTTTATTAAATACTTTGCTTGTTCCTCTATTTTCTAGATTTTTCTGGGAATTATTTGAGCAAGGGAAGTATTTTTAATAATTGAAACAACATTTCACAAATTATTTTAATTAAAAAGTTCAAAAACCCCTCCCTAAGCCGTTGGGCCGAATTCGGCCCAACATTCCTCTCTCTTCCGCACGCCGGAGCCGGCCCAAGGCCGCCCGAGTCGGCTCAAGCCGAGCCGCCCGCCCCTCCTCTCATGGGACACCGACATGTGGGGCCCACATGTCGGGCCCTTCTCCTACCTCCGGCCGGCCGGCCTTGCTAGCTCGAGCCGCCCCTTTTCCCCTCCAAATCCGCACCCAATCCGGCCCTTTTTCTTCCGATTGTTTGAGGAGTTTTTATCCTCTCATCCTCCTCTATCTTTACCCCCAAAAATCGGAGCAAATCGTTGAGTATCTTGCCCGAATCGAACTCGTTTCCGAGTTTATCTCCAAAACCGAGTTTTTGATTTCCCGAGTCGATTTTCTTGCGGGAGGAGTCCGATCTCTTCAATCCAAGGCTATAAATAGGACCCCCTAGTCCTTCTTTTTCGTTTGCCCCCTCTCCCGTCCTCTCCCGTGACCCGTAGAGCCGTCGCCGCGTGAAACCATCCGCCGCCGCCGCTGGCCGAACTCCGGTTGCGCCGCCACGCCGCCTCCGTCGTCGCCGTCGCTTGCCGTCGCCGCCGTTGGTTTCGCCAAGAGGTGGAGAAGCTCGGCCGCCACCTCTCCTTCGCCGCCGGCCGCCGTAGCCCGTCCCCACCGGCCAACCCGAGCCGCCGCCGTCGCCTCCTCGTCGCCGGCCGTCGTCGGTCGTCGTTTGGCACGAGGGTGAGTATCGTTGGGTTCGTCTCGTCGTCCTCTACGTGTACATGTCCTCCAAAATCCCGGCCAATCACCCTAGCTCCGGCGAGGTCGCCATCCGAGCCGGCCGCCATTGATGACGTCATCATGACATCATCATCTTCCCCTTTTCCAGTTTTTTTCTAATAGATTAAATCTTCGGAAAATCATAACTAAATAACCGTAGATCCGTTTCAGGTGGTTCAAGTTGCTAAATTTTTCTAAAATCAAGATCTACATGTTAAAAATATCCACATGTACTGTTTATGCTTGTTTTTGTATTGTTTATTTGGTTTTTATTAGTCTTTTTCTTCGTTTTGCGTGTTAGCTTGTCGTTTCCATCGTTGCGAAGGTTCGTGAGTGCGCCGGAAGTATTCAAGAAGATTAATTGAAGACCGATTATTGCAAGGCAAGTCACACAGATCCCAAATAACCCTTTGAGCATGTTGAACCCGTTTAAAGCTATTATTTTATTTCAACTATGCATTATTTTCGAATGTCATTGGGTGGTGAACCTTTCCCCGTTAATTAATGGCCTAAGATGACTTTATTTTCCTATGGGTTATAATTTGAGTAGCATGAACCTTATATATTGGATTGGTTCAGCTAAATGCTATATGTATGTGTGCTTAGCTATGCTTAGAAACATTAGCTAACTAAAGGGGATAATTATAAACTATATTATATTATTTTAATTATGGTTATATTTAATGGTCGATCACGATGGTTAATCGTGTGATGTTAATTAATTGATAAATAAAATCTGGTTAAGGTGGGTTGTGAGCATATGGTTTTGATGGTTGTGCTCATGACAATTAAGGACTGGTTCGCGAGCTACTGTTGTGAAACATTTATCGTGCCAACCACAAGCCAGCGTGGGCAACGGCTTTATCTTTTGTATAGCATGATTCATCATAGTGTGCCAGACTGTGAAGCGGCAAGAAGTCCGTGGGGGTCGCTGGGGAGTCCATTGCCTCTGGTTTTGAGGGGGAGATTATGATCCAGGAACGGTGCACTGTTTTGAGTTGTGTTGTGCAAAGGGTACTGTCACGATTTCCCCCTTTGCAATGCCGTGGTGGTATTTCGGGGCATGGCAACATGTGTGGAATCGTGTCTTGTGGGTACAGTGGTACACCTCTGGCCAGAGTAAAACTATTCGAATAGCCGTGCCCGCGGTTATGGGCGAGTTGAGCAATGTTTTTCGTGATTAGTCTCACACCCCTCACAATAATTATGGATGTTATAACTGGTAATAATTTGCTTAGCTCCTGGTTTGGAGTTAGAACTGTACAGCCGGGTATGGTTGTTCAGGATGGTTGGGCCTGTGCAGCATGGGTGTGTTGCTCAGTGTTGATTAAAATTTCTGATTAATTACTCCACTGTTTTACTTCTCTTAAATGTTTTGCTAAATGCTGCTTTTGCAAATGAGCCTATATTATGCCATCATTTGGTATCCTTGTGCACTTGCATATTTGCTGTGTGGTTTGTTGAGTATGTCATATGCTCATTCTTGCAATAATCATCAAACCTCAGTTGAAGATAAAGGATCCAGAAGGAGAAGACGTTTGGCTTATACCCCAGTTGAGCTGCCTGTGGGAGTGGAGCTGAAGTCATCGCTAGATCGTTATTCCGCTGCTGTTTTCTTTTCTTTTGTAAGTATGTAACGTTATTATTAAGATGGATTTGTATATTAAATTGTCAGTTTGTGTACCTCGGCTGATTCCTGGACGAGGATTTTATGCACAAATTAGTTCGGAAATTACTACAGAATTTCCGGGCGTGACAATAGCCAGCTCCTGACGCGTCAAGTCACCGGTCGGGCAAATCGGGTTTACAATGGCTGCCCCTAGCGCGCCCTGGCGACGCGCTCCAACATGCCGGGGCTGAGGACGACGGCGAGGTCCTCGAACCACTAGGTGCGGCTGGTGCACCGCACGCTGAGGCAGCTGCTCTTGGTGTCGCACGAGAACCGGAACACCGAGCTCTCCGGCGAGGAAGCTCGTCAGGGTGGCGTCCCCTGGGGTGATGGCCACGTGGGACACCAGCGCGCCGATGACCTGGTCGAACATCCCTGTAGCGTCCACCATCGGGTGCAGCTAGCCGCTGGCACTACCTGACTATGTCCACCACGCTCTGCCACGACCACTGCGGCATCTCATCGAGAGCCTTCTCCGTCATCTTAACCAGGCTCGGCGGTGTCGACACCTCCGCCATCGCCGCTATTGCTGCCACCATGTCCATGAACTCAACCGTGCACCGCCCATAAAATCCCCCAAGATGCGGCGCTGGAGGAGAGGATAGAGAGAGAAGAGAGATAGGAGAGTTGAAATGTGGGTCCAAGAGCATTTTTGATATTTAATGTGATTTCTCTCTCCTCTTCAACCGAAAATTATTATTTTAACTAATGATGTGTTCATCAGCAAATATCCACGATCCATTTTTTAAGAGTGTCTTCCGCTAAAAGTCACTTCGGACAGTGTCCTACAGCTAAAACCATAAAGTCATGATCTCCTGTAACAAAATTTGTCAAAAAATTAGCACAAATGAAAAAAAACTAACACAGAGGTTAACTAACTGTAATAGCAAAAAGGAAAGAAAAACACGTTACAATTTTTTTTTAACTAGGGCTGGAAAGCCCCCATTTCCATTACTAAAAATGAAACGACAAGTACAACAGGGTTCAGAAGTAAAAAAACAAAGGAAAAGGCTAAACACAACCCCCTTACTGGAGCAGCACCCTGACAAGAGAGACTAACAGTTTCTGCAGGGCAAGCTTTACAGAGATCACCAGATCACAGACAACAAGATGTAAAGGGCAGACCTAACCGAGTAGTACCATAGCAAAGCAAAGAACTCAGCAACACTAAACTCCTGAACTTCTTTATTCCAAACGTCTTGCATAGATTCTCCACCCAAATCGGGAACTGAAGACTTCACTTGCCACTTGTCTTGCCAGCTTGGCTCCCAACATTAAGCTTCTTTGTCTTGCCTCCGATTTCTGCAAGTTAGCCCAATTTTCAATAAAATGACATGTAAGATATATCAGCTCAATTGGATCATTGGGCCATTTTTTATCAAAACACACTTTGTTTCTGGACTTCCAAATGGCCCATAATACAGCTGCCACCCCCCACCATCACAAGTTGCTTAGAGTGTTTGTCAAAATTAGATAACCATTATCCAAACATATGGTTTTTATCTCTAGCAGGTGTTATATTCAAGGCACACAACATCACATTCCAGATCAATTTAGCAACAGAGCATTCAAAAAATAAATGCTGTATGGACTCCTCCTTATCACAGAATTGGCACAATTTATCACATTTTCTCCAACCTCTCTTAAAAAGGTTATCTTTAGTAAGGATTCTGTTTTTTAACACCAGCCATAGGAAAATCTTGATTTTCAGAGGTATTTTAAACTTCCAGATTTTTTTTATATGGGAATGCCACTTGCTCCCTTTTAAGAGCTTTAATAAAAGGATTTGACAGTGAAGCAACCATGCTTTTCTAGATTCCACCACATTTTATCTTTTATTCCTTCTTGCAAATTCAGAAGCATCCATCTCTGTTTAATCCAGTCTCTAAGTTTATCTCCATGCAAAGTCCTTCTGAATTTGATAATCTCCCATCCTTTCTCCTTCAGTTTTGCAAGGGTGATATGTCTAGTATGGGTAATGTTGTATAAAGCAAGGAGCTGCAAATTCAGAGGTCTGCCACCATACCAATTATCCTCCCAAAACAGATTGTTTTTGCCATCTCCAACCTAAGTTGAACAAAATTTCAGGAATTCTTCCTGACTTCCATCAAACCATGCTAGAAATGAAAATTACCCGCTTTATAAGTCACCCATGACAAAGTTTTTTGACTCAAATATTTTTCCCTGAGAATGGAAATTATAGAAACGAGCGCTCGTCAATTCGTCATTGATAAATCATAGAATGTCACATATGTATGTTGGTATGAATAATCTAGAGTTGAGCTCCTAATTGGCACAGTCCGTAAAAAGACATTCGGCCTTCATGGTAACTATAGTCCTCTTAATTTTTATATGTGTACACCGATCTCAAGTGAGGCCAAAAGATGGACAGCGCTTGAAATGAAGAACGAAATTACCGGTGGGCGGTGGTACAATCAAGGAATGATCTGCGGAAAAATAAAAACGGCCACCACTTTACTGTTCTCGATTACCGGCATATGTAGTACACCGATCTTAAGCGAGGCCAAAAGGTGGACAGCGCTTGAAATGAAGAACGAAATTACCGGTGGTACAATCAAGGAATGATCTGCGGAAAAATAAAAACGGCCACCACCTACTGTTCAAGATTTAATTTATATGTATATCATGATTTGGGATAGATGCAATTGGATGGTCAGAAAACAATCTTCACTAAAACATGGCTACCCAATAAGCGTTTAACAACTGTCCATAGCTGCTCTTAGGCACGAAACAATCTACCTGCCCAAGGTTTGCCCAGCAAAAAGATTTCAATAGTTGAAATGGGTAAACGACCGCCTAAAGCTCTCTTTCAGTGAAATAAACACAGGTGTTCGAAAATAAGTGTTGAGATCACTGAAGATGAAGTGCCTTTTCACTGGAACATAATGACCATGAGCATATTCCACCGAGGGAATTGAACCACACTAGCACACCTTTCGTTTTGCATCTAATTGTTAAGTTTGCAACTGTTCCCACATTTGCTATCCAGCTCGCCTAATGGGGTCTTGGAAGTATTGGAGAGAGATGAGAAGTGCTTCCTGAAAACGTTTGCTTCTGTCAAAATAGGAACAAATCCCTGAAAAATAATGAACTTTCCAAGCTTTCAAGTGTCAAGTACCTCCGTTCTTATTGTTCTGCTCCCTTGACTGGGACATGTATTCAAATAGGTATTAAATACATCATCTACACCTTTACCCTGCAGAAGGAAATGTGTCTTCAATAACAATACTAACAGTAAAACAACCATCATTTACTAAAGTATGAGCAGTTAGCCACACTAACACAGTAATCAAGTTATGTATATCATAAACTAGGAAGTTTATAGAACAAATCTCAGCTGACCCATTACCGAGAGTTAAAAAACACAAGACATTGCAAGTGAGAATGGACTAGATGATGTAGGTTGGGCAGTTGGTCTATGGTGGATTGGTGGTCTAGTAGGTGCAATTTGGCGTGGCTTTCCTAGTTGGTATGAAGCCAGCAGCCTATATTCTCATTCTCATAAAGGCACACAGGAAAATACTAGCAACTAAACCACTACTATGCAGAGCTGATCTCCCTGGCTTCTTTTCATATTTTTGTTGTACTCCAATCTGAAGTTACAAAATTTTCCATTAGTTCCTTTCACCCCTTGTTTCATCAGTTCTCAAGTTCGTGTTTTAGTTAGAGAACTTGGACTCTGCCACATCTCTTAACTTCGCTTCAGAATCTGAACAGCCAGTATTGTTGGTCTGTGACCATTCAGTTTTATTCGTTTATTCAGCTTTTCATTAGTACTTAACAAAGAATACCAAATATTCAAAGACAATACCGGTCCAACTGAGTTGACTGCTGTATTTTGATAATTTCAGCCTGGTTTGTCTAGTGTCAGAAATAACAACATAGGTACCAGTTTTTTGTTAGTACTAACAAAATACGTATTAGAAACTATCATATGCAATGATACCTTCAAATTTCTATCTTCTTCAATGCATTCTTCTAGACCAGCCAATCCACCAAATGCAATTAAAAGGTGCCTGTACAATGAAGCGCTCATAAATGACAAGATAGCCATACACCCACAATGGTGGTCCTGTGTATTTTTCAGTTTATGATGAAGAATAGAGTGGATTCTACTTTGCCTCTCATACACTATCATCTGAGTCTAGAAATCAACCCTGAATAATAAAAACGGACATCTTCCACCCCTCAACCACCAAAACCAGTTTAAAATATCCCCTTAAGAGCAATACAATGTGGTTATAACCAAGGTTCTAAATAGAAGTGATAGTTACAACAATGGTGGTAGTGGGTTACTACCATTACCAAGACTAGGTAGTGCTACGAAATAGCGCATTGGAACAAAGCAGCTGCAATAGCAGCTGGATAGCAACCTCATAAGCAAAATAGCAGCTGCTATTGCATTGCACACTGAAGTCTGAATTATGGAGCTTAAATTTGTGTTGTGTTAACTCTTGTTGATTACTTGCTTTGTTTTTTTAAATAGAGTAAAGACCTAATTAACCATATCTCTATTTTCTTTTTCATACCAAGGCTCCAAAAGCAGCTACCCTAATGAGGGTTAAAAAAAAAAAGCAGCTACCCAAATAACTCGACACTGGTAAATTCAGGCCAGAGGCAAATTATGTAAACTATATAAAATGATGAACCAGCTGTTCAACAATCAAATCACTGGAACCATCAAAATAAGTTAACCAGTAACATCACCAAGTCAATAGCTGGTCTGGGTTCAAGAACTATCTGACTGGATCACATATATTGTTGTATGGCCTATTTTATAGTAAGAGTCTGCAAAACACTCCCTATAACAAAAAAGAAATGGACATGTTTAATGCAAAAAAAAAAAAAATCACATTCAGTTTGTATATGTTCATTTTTTATTCATAGAAAAAAATCCTGAGACACTGGCAAAAAATAAATAAATAGTCATCATAAATTATGTCATAGCATCTAGAAACAAAATTTTGCATTCAGCAGACCAAACAACTATGGAAAAAACTGAATTGAATTCTGAAGGTAGTCCAAGGGAAGTGAAAACAATATACCTAAAGGAAGGTAAGATCAGCTCAGATGAACTAATGATCTTTCCATGCTCTGAAGTACCAATGATATAATCATATCCTTCCTAAAAATATGAAAATAATTAGTAATAAGTACTCTTTACCCTGTACTACATGTGATTGAGCTAAAGAAAATTGTACCTTGTATGGTGAATCACTGAAAACTCCACCCAAATTTGAAGCATACCGGACCTTATAGCCCCAATACAATTCCATTTCATCCCTGGGAGAGGAAGGGGAAACAATTTTCCTTTTGCAAGCTAGATGAAAAGTAAATGACAATATGTCATTAATCAATATCAAAATAACAGACAAAATTCAAGTTGTAGAAGGCAAGAGCTAAAATAACTGAATGGGGATATAAGTATGCCTAGTGAACAGGAATGATAAAATGAAGCGACGCATTACGAAGTGAATCCAAAGAGCACACATGTGAACTGAAAATAGTCACTCTGTTTTTATGTTACATAATTAAAAAATCCATCCATTTTGCTCTGCAGAACAAGCAGAATGGTTTACTTGAAATCTGTAGTAACGCATGGGCACTATATTATTCATATGAGAAATAAAATCCTGATAGTTGTTGCAGATTTTAACCAGTCATTGCAAATGGTTAGGAAGGATACTTCAGGGTATATGGATTAAAGAACATATACCGAGTAATTCAGATACTAAAAAGTTCTAGACGAAGAAAAATCAATAGAGCCACATCTGAAGCCTGGGTCAAGTGAATAAATCATTTACCTGTTGTAATGTCACGATTGGTACCCATGGCAATAGTTACTCTCTTCCCTGGTTCTAGCATTTGCTCAACCAGAACATTCTGTGATGAAAGACAATTATAGTAAGTTTATTGGATGAGAACGTACATTATCTAATACATGATCCACAAAGGTGTATATGATACAATATACATTACAGAATCTGAGAATCAAGTTTATCATGTTGAGTACAAAAAGATTTGCTCAGAGGCAGACATGCAACTATCAATATAAAGTTGCTAGACTTGCCAAAGCACTCTGGCCAGGCAGCTATCAGCATTGAAGCTATCCCATGCTGATTTTCATGTTTCACCATTCTCTTACCCTTGCCCCATATGCAGTTATGGGTAATGGCCATGGCATGCCTCTTTGGTGCAAAGATATCTAGCTGACATTTTGACAGCTTACAGTTATGCTATGCTATCCTTGCCAAAAAAAAAAAAAAAAAAAAAAAAAAAAAAAAAAAAGCAGTATGCCCTTTGTTTTGGCCCAGCTTCAGGTATATTGAAAGCAGCCTTACTGGGAGTATAGAAAATTCACCAAGCAAACCTATATTACAGAAAAAAAAAAAGAAGTATTTTGTTGGAATAACAAACTATGAACTCGTTTGTTATGTGTTTGGTATGACACCACCCACTAGCTTAACTTTTTTTCATTCAATTAGGCTAAGTTTACAGGGGTTAATTCCTCGGAGTAAAGGAAAGATAAAGATAGTTGGGTTTATGAAAAGGAAAGGGTTTGGTTTTTTGGAAAGGAAGGAAAGTGTTTGCTCTTTCCGGAAGTAAGAGAAGGACTACCTTGGGTAAGGTAGGACTTCTCGGAGTAAGGGAAAGCAAGGTGATACGTGTTCCTAGCAGTAGTTAAGCGCTATTGTTGCTAGGGAGCCCATGTATGGGGGTATGCGCGTGGAGGAAAACGCCCAGAAGGGCAATTTTTGAAGCCCTACGGCACTTTAGGGTAGGTTTAGGTACTCTGATACCTAAACCAGAATTTAAATGCATTTAAACGCATTTCTATTAGTGAATTAATTATTCGATTCATGCACTGGGTTAGTTTGTTTGGACAATAACCATATTATAACCCCTTTGTTTATAACTGAACAGATATTTTATAGTCTAAGCCGTCAGGTTACAACTGAACGGATATTTAATTACACAAGCCACTTGAGCTAAAAAATAGTATGTGAAAAAAATTTGGATACCTTACTCAATCCGACATCAACAAATGTCCCCATTGAACGATCCCCATCCAATGTTACGCCTGTCTAAATTCATTCTACTGTAAGCATTCTGTTGAATCACACATGAAAAATGTGGTAACAAAAACTTTTCCGATACCAGCATTAAAATAGGAATGAAAAAACAGTCGAAACAAATCCAATTATGCTATTAGTACTCATGTTCCTTTTTTTAGTTGAGAAGCACAAAAGGGTGCCATTCTAAATTGAAGCCTTAACAAAGTTGAGCATGTGGGATAGGCAGTCCTCCCCCAAGAAGTAATTCTACATTAACACAACCAACAGCTCAGCCATTCAGTAACACAGCAGGATCAAAGAGCGTATAAAGTTTATTTTTCCTTTTAGCATGAACTACGAGAATTGATAAAGTCCAAAGCAAATGAATTGCATATTGTGCATGTAATGAATTTCTGAAAGCTACGAAGAACAGATAAAACAACTGCACAATTCATGGGCATACTATATAATATTTATAAAAGGTGCAGACATGGCCACGCATGACAGAATTATTAAACATGATGAATCATTCGAAATACCAAACACTGCATGTGCTTATGCATAGTTCAATTGATGTGCTCATATACATATAGTTTCATTCAAAGATGTCCCTAACTAGTTAAATATGAAATTTACAACTTCTCCTAGTTTTCTTTTTGACCGAAAAACAGTAGCAGATCTCTAGAACTTGTCCTAAATTAACAAGAGACCGAGAGGTAAGTCGCATAGCTCCTATAAATCTAGGAAGACAAACTTCATATTTTTCTAGTTAGGTAAAAAAGTTAAATTACATTGGCCATGTGATATTTACTTTGATTTCTCTCTCCTATTTCAATCCGATATACTAAAATAATGGTAGGAGTGTATTATAGCAAAGAGAAAATTCGCTCTATGCACAGAAAAAATGGCAGTACCAAAAATAGCACAAAACATTCCCCCATTCGACCAGAGGCACACGCCACTAGTTTTTCTTCAATTTGTAGCGCTTCCGTCACATTTTCCGTCCAAGTGATTGGTTAGCCAAACATGAACTTGGGCTCCTCGGCTAATTGAACTTGTCCACGGTGGTGGCTGTGGTGGGGTGGCCAGCAGCGGAGGAGGGGGTGCGGCCGATGGAGAAGGTGTTTGCATCGCTGATGAGGTCTTCACATAGGTGTGGCTTATGGAGATGGAGAACACAGAGAGGTGCAGCTTGTCGTCGACGCGTAGCAGTTCCCTGTTTCTCTCTAGAAAAAAAATCAGAGAGGAAGGGGCCAGTGGTCATCACGCACAGCAGGAATTGAGTAAGAAGATGAGACAGAGATGTGAAGAATTCAGTGCTCGGCAATGCAAATCAATGGTGTCCTATGGAATTTAATTTTTGCAAATCAATGATTGAACAGGACACAACAAACTAGTTCATCATGGGGTTCGGGGATGGGAAGGAGTCGTTAGCCGCCACTGTCATCAACGACCTTGATCCCATGTGCCGTCGCACGGCGCAAACTGCCAGCCGCCGCATGCTTGCCTGCTCTCCCAGCCAAACGAGCATGAACTGATGAAGAACAGGAATGGTCCAACCCAACCAATCACGTGTGAATACAGAGAGGACTAAGGGTAAATTTGTCATTTTCTGTCCCTATTCACATGGAAACACTCGTCTTGCACTGCAGTTTTGGTGGAAGTGCTATGGATGGAAGAAAAACGAGTGGCCTGTGCTACCAGTCGAAAGCGGAAATTTTAGTTCCTTGTTTCTGTGCTACAGATCGAATTCTCTATAGCAAATAGCCAGAAAACTAGAGTACCCATGGCCGTGACATGATTTTAGTTCCCCACACAACAAATGCCGACTTCGCCAACCATATACGATAAAAGCAATTCAACGTGGATACCAATAGCACTGCAAGAAGAGAGAGATCACCTTCACGAAATTCAGACCACTCATGCTTGCGCAAATGGTGTGGTGCATCGAGTGGGGGCAGCAACCCCTGCATACAAGAAGCGACACGGATCAATCAGCACCTCCAGGAAACCCAACATGCCGATGATGCAATCATGTTCTTCAGCGGTCTCACCACAAACTTCAAGTTGTTGTGCATCGGGAAAAGGCGTCGGCGCAGGTATTGTGGAGTCTCCAGATACTGTAGGATGCGAACAAGGAAGCGCGCGCCACTCTCTACGTCATCGCCGCTGTTCTCCACTGAGGAATTGCTGTCGAAGACCACAACCTCGTCGATGCGGAAGACGGTCGCCGCGCGGGCGATTTGTCCTGCCAGCTGAAACAGGGTAGGAGCTAGAGCCGCAAGAACTAGCAAGGGAAGGTGAGAAAGGATGGATACTGACGAGGGTGGCGAGCTCGAGGGACTGGGCGTTGTCGATGATGGATCCGGCGACGGCGATGCTCACCGTGGTCTTCCGATTCGGAACCGCCACGTCATCTCCGTTCTTCTTCTGTTGCAGCTGCTTCTTCCTCTTCTTGTCGTGGACGATTTCTTCGTCAGCCGCTGAAGCCTCTGCGGCTCCGCAGTCGTCCTTTCGCTTCTTTTTCTTCTCCTTCTTGCACCGGGCCTTCTTGGAGGCCGCTGCTGCCTCGGCGTCTCCGGAGTTCATTGCGGCGGCGGCGGCGGCGGCGGAGGCGTAGGGGGGACTAACACGAGAACACCTCCAGGTTCCAGGAGTCGAGAGGCCGACGAAAGTAGGGTAGTGCGTAAGGGCCCCTCATGTGCCGGCCTTCGGCCAGCGAAGGGGTTTGCGTGGAGTCGGACTGTTTTCGGCCCAGCGATAAGTCTACTTTATGTCCCTCAGTACCGTTTGAGTTTCATTGTATCTCTCAACCGTAAAAGGTGGAGAAGTAGAAATAGAGGCTCATTCAGATTGGTCGCCCGATCGAATTTGAGAAATATTGGGCGCTGACGTCAGCGTCCGATTTACGTGCAGAAACTACTTTAAATTGATTTTTCTCTTAAATTACTTATCCAAATCATAATCCGATTGCACCATTAAATTCGTTGCAATTAAATTTTCAAAACAAGACCACACATGGATATATTCCGACGAAAAAAAATTAGCTTATTATTGAATTATTTTTAAATATTGCACAATGTTCCACTAGGTATATCGGAATTGTTTCACTAAGTAGATCGAAAATGTTTCACTCGTTTAAATCGGGTGTTGTTTCACCTTATGTAAAAACAATGTTTCAACAAATAGCGAAAGAATGTTTCAGTTCGCTGCAACATTAGATCTATACATAGTGAAACATTGTGAGTATACTAGGTGAAACATTTTTCGGTGGAAAAAAAATATACCAAATTCCCTTAATAGGGGGTTTCCAAAATATATGGATTTTTTTGTTGCAATGGAATGTTTCGTTCACTGCAACATTAGATCTATACATAGTGAAACATTGTAAGTACACTAGGTGAAACATTTTTGATGGAACAAAAAATAAACTAAATTCCCTTAATAGAGAGTTTCTAAAATATGTGGGTTTTTTTTGTTGCAAAAGAATATTTTAATTCACTGCAACATTAGATCTATACATAGTGAAACATTGTGAGTACATTAGGTGAAACATCTTTTGTGAAAAAATGGGAGGGAGAAGTGGGTGGGCCCACCAGGTGATCACGTGGGGGAGCGCCCGATCCGGCTCACCCTGCGCGGGTCACCCGGGGTGAATCATTATCGAGTATAAATTGTCCCTCATTTTTTATTAAAACCAGTACAAATCGATAATATGGAATAAGTTCACACTGCATCCCTTATGTTTGCGCATTGAGTTTAAATCACATCCTTAAACCACAATACTGGAAATCTTAAACCTCCATATTACAAAACCGGGTTAAATAAGATCCTAAGACGGTACGGATGATTGTTTTGGCTGACATGGCATCCTAGCTAGAAAAAGAAAATAAAAAATAATATGTGGGGCTCATATGTCGGAGGCTTTCTTCTTCCTCCAATTCTCCCCTCTCTTCCCAATCTCACTCCACAACGGCAACCGCTGGGGAAGGAGGGGCGGCTGAAGAAAAGAGACAAGGCGATGGTGGCGTTCGAGCCAACCAAAGGTCGCTCTCGTGGCGCAAACAGCTCGGGCTCACCTTGGTTGCTGAGCTCCACCTCGTTGGGGAGGCCACACCGCCCGCTGGGTACGACGCAACGACATGGCGGACCAACGCCAAAGATTTCACGGCAACAGAGGGGATGAGGTGGTGGATGACGATGGTGACCTCAAGGCTATGGGAGGGGGGGGGGGAGAGAAAGCCTGAGCAGGCAGTGGGGATGAGGAGGTGAAGGATGATAGCGAGCTCGAGGTTGCAGCAGTGACACGGGGAGAAGGGGGGTGAGGGGTGGAGGAGGGAGCTCGAGTGAGCCGGAGGGAACAAGGTGGTGGGACGATGTGGGCGAGCTCGAGACGTGGGTGAGCTTGAGGCCACAACAGTGGCTAGGGGAGCCTGAGCAAGCGGCATGGCCTCCCCATGCGAGGCGGAGCTTGGTGACCAGTCTGGCCGCCGCCATTGCCTTATCTCCTCTCTCCTGCCACTATGACCGCCTCTCCCCTCGCTGCCATCAGCCATTGCCGCGAAGAGAGATCGGGAAGAGAAGGGAGGTGTGGAAAGAGATGGGAATAGAGGAGAGAATGATTGGAGGAAGAAGAAAACCCGTGACATGTCAACCCCCACATGTTTTCAATTTTTTTTTTGGATACCACGTCAACCAAAACAACCATCCATAAGCTTCTTTCATATCGTGACTGAAAACCTACAATTTTTCGAGCGCATGAAATCTAGCAAACAACACAGGAATTTAACAAAGGGAGAGATTTGCACGTGTTTGTGTACGATAGTATGTTTTATTGTGCCACTTCCGTGTAATCGGAAAAAAAAAAGAAACTGATTAAGCTTCACCTCACCTCTCATCCTCACAAACAGTACATGAGAATATTTCACCTGTCATAATCCCACCACGTAAGATGCTTCCACAAACTGTACATGAGCACGATGAAACAATCAAGCTGTATTGCACACCCTCCATCCTAAAAAAAAATTAAAGCACAATCAAGCTGTATTAGAACATCACAAAATATCGATGGAGAATGTAAATCTTGCAGTTTATCCATCAACACGATCACAAGTTAATACTTCACGACTGACCCCCCCAAAAATTTCTCATATACTCCTAAACCAGGAACGAAATAATGACGTCGCGACTTGGAAAAGTTAGATACAAACAGCCGTACAATGATTTAAAACCAAAACAGGAAGTTCGAGTTCCTTCTTTTTCATGTTCAATTCTCTGTGTACTAAATATATGATGTCACATTATTACATTGTCACACATTCTGCAAAACTTCAATAATTTCAATGTCTAAAGCATATACTTCCTTCCGTTTGAAATGGTCAAAGACTTGAAGAGGCAAAAAGAAATTCTACTAATTTCGTTCTACTCCTGGATTCTTGATGGTTCTCCAATTGCATCTTCCATACGTTGGTACCAGTCACCAATTTGTGTATGCTCAACCATATCTTTTCCAGCTGTCAAGTATCGGATAGGTCTCAAAACACCAAATACTGCAAGATCTGCCAAGTTAGGCTTGGAGCCACCTGGATAAATGCAAGTTAATATCAGTGCGGAGTAACAAACTTGATGCATGTGGATTTTCACCCTTCCAGGCTGTTTTTTCCCTTTTCCCTTCCTTTATGGAAAAATATCATACCTAGAAAATCCCTTCCATCAAGGGCTTCCATCCATGTGTTGGCAGCATCGTATAATGAAGCACGCGCATCAGTTATATTGTACTTCTTCTTTAGCTTCTTAGACACCATGTACATTGCTGCAGCACCAGCATACTTCACAGCAAACCGCTCAGTAAAACTGAAGTTGCCTGCATTACAGAGTTCGGGTGCACATCGTCAAATGTTGCACTAACAAAATCATGTGTCATTTCTGCTCAAATGATTAAAACAGTTAGCGAACAGAGCACCACCTCTGCACCCAATTTTACGTTTTTGCCTAGAGATGAAGAAATCTAGTGTTCCTGGATAAGTGGATAGCATGGCATCTTGAACTTTTATTTTTTAGTTTTCTAGTTTGAATATAATTGGAGATGAATCATATCTTACTATAAAGTTATCCCCCACTAACTCCTTAAGCTTAACATGCAAAGGTGCCACATCATCATCCACTAACAAGATGCTACACATCATCCACTAACAATCATCACATTTAAACAACATGCAAACATGCTATATCTTTATAGTTTTTATAATTTAAGAGCTTTTCAAATAAAAATATGTTAAATTATCATCCAACATAATTCATATAATGTTTCAATATATATCTTTATTATGTTTTATGATATCCTATATACTTATATAGTTCATCCTCACTTAGTTAGTACTTAAATGATTAATCTATGGTCCAAATTATCTTTCTCCTTTTTTCCTCTAATTAAGTCATATCACATCAATTGTTTTTAGCCTTTTTTTACTGGAATTGTTTTTAGCCTTTAGATGATTAATCTACAGACCAAACTATCTCCCTATTTTTCTTCTTCCATAAAGTCATACCACCTTACTTTTTACATTTGAATCACCATTCTACATACTATTTAAATTTAAATTATCATAAACCATATTAATTTACTTAATCTGATGTTATCTAGCTATCTTACACATTCTTTTTTTATTGTTATCATACTAAATTCCCGCAGCAATGCGCGGGGTTTCACCTAGTATAGTAAACAAGTAACCCCTTACATGAGGGGATTTTGCTGAACAGTGAGCACAAACTAATCTTCCCTACACTGTTCTTTCCATGCACCTCATGTTCTCTCAACTAACCTCCGCTATCAGCAGTTCAGCACTATGTTAGTATGGTACCTCGACGATTGAATTTCCCTATATCTCACAGGTAAAATCCCTGTTCAGACACATTATGCATAATGCTTTTCATTTATGGGGCATCCATTGACAATCACGCTGAACAGTGAGCATTCACCAAATTGTGTTATCTCCAACATTTAGAAAATTAATGAACTATGAATGGAGAGCACCTGGGTTCACAAAATCAAAATATTCATGCCAAGTATGTTCCAGAGAGATCCTATATGTAACCTCACTGTAACACCCTAATTTGCAAGGTGCAGGCCCCATGTACACACTGCATTCCATTCTAGCTTCATGTAAAAGGTTAACCTGAAGGTTCTATGGTTGGAATGTGTAGGTTTATTTGTTATCCTTAATACATCTAAAATCTCTATGTGAGCCTAATCTCACCAAAAATACACCACGGGTCACACAGGCCTCTAGTACAAAGCTGGGGTTCATTCACCCCTTTCTTTAGAAGCTGATGAACTTGTCAGCACATTTTCTTGTTTATTCCTGTGTTACTCCGATAAAATTCAATCCTATTACAACCAAATATCAACTTGTTAAAAGCCTTCGATGGCAGTAGATAGTGCACGACCATGTCCTATCCACCCCATGAACCCAGACACATACTCGTGTAGCACAAGGTTTATGCTCTGATGTCAACAGTAGGACCCTAGCTTTCAAAATCCACTTTGGCCTGGTTCTTCTGAGGAGCAGGGACATTTACATAGCACCCCACGTAAACTTCTGTTCTTGATTCATGTAAAAGGGTTCCCAAAGGTGCTATGGCTCAAACATGTTGGCCCCAACCTATCTAAACTCACCATGTAAGACTAATCCCACCATCACTGTACATGGGCCACAAGTGCCTCTACTACAGGACCAGGGTGTTACACTAACTTATAAAAAGGGGTTTAGCGTTAATGATTCCACTCACTCTGGTCTCAAATACTTCTTATTTTGAATAAGCATCTAGTCAAACATTTAAAAGTAGTGTCAACATCTTTTAAAGATTATTTGGATACATGAGAATCATAAATATAACCAAAAGAAAGAAAATATAGCAGCACACAGACACCAAAGTTAAAAGTTCCAAGGAATTACCATGTTTTGAAATATAATCAAAAGATTCCAAGGCCTCTGAAGTTGTCCGATATATATTTGGCGACAAGACATGCACAAGGTGCTCATCAACCCACCTAAACCAATAATTCAAGACAAATTATGTTACCGTAGATAAACTCCAGTTTGTAAGAATGTTAAGAGAGTAAAATGTTGGTCACTCGTGCAACCAGGGTTCGCCATGCTACTTCTAGAGGAATCCAGCTCACTCCATCAAGGGTAAAGCCTAAATGCAGCCAATTTAGTGGTAGTCGGCTTTTTTGTTTTTCATCTTTCAGTTTGTGAATCCTACCAGAAAATGCATAACTACCCCTAATACAAGATAATAATGGACTTACTGGTTGTCTCTAGCCTTGGAAACACTACTATGACCAGATCCAGAGAAAAAGTCTATAAAGTAATCATCAGATCATAACGGATAAGCTCTTAGTTTCATCAATTAATTTTAGTGGTAAAAACACAATGAAATAAAGCAAAGAGGATAGTTGATGGCCATACTGATTCTGCCTGGCCTTGAAACATTATCACCAGATCCTTGGGAAACATGTAACTATAAACTATCAGATCGCAGAAAAAATGTAGTAATAGTGATGGCTATGCTGATCCTGCCTGGTGTTGGAACATTACAATGACCAGATCCAGGGAAAGAAGTCTATCATGTAACTATCAATGCATAAACAGAAAAAACTGATGGACAAGGTTTTTGTTCACCGATTGATTTACATTGTAAAACAATGAAACAAAAGTAAAGAAATACTATAAAAGTAGAACATATTGCACATACTAATGCCATATAAATGATTAAAAATTTCAAGAGGAAAGTAGACTTTAAACAATATTTGTTTCTAGAAATAGGAGTACTATAACATTAATGATTTGAGAAGCTAGAACCAAGACCTGAAAAAAAAATTACAAATACTAATGCCACATAAACAGATGCAAGTAATGGAGAAATACCTGCGCCATTTTTCTTCCTCTTCATTAGTGGCTTTATCATCAGGGCGGACCCTTTGCTGTAATATATTGATTATATCTACCAACAACAGATGTAACAATACGTTAACTCTGGAGTTTAACACATAAAAAGTTATTTTACTTAAAAGTTGAAACCACAACAATGTAAAGGAACCAGACCGGAATAAACCAATATGAAATGAATGTAACCTGATGAATCAACCAGCTGTTCACCATCTACCATCAGTATTGGGACCTTCTTGTACTCAGACCACTTGATTTCCTTCTTGCTCAATGGATTAACTTCCACAACCTTGTAGGGTATATCATGATAGTCTAGGAAAGCTGAAATGAAGCAAATGAAGAATCTTTCAACTAAAAGAAATTATGCCAGAACAGAGAGATCATCAATGATTTCAGAATAACAAGTGAATGATCTTTAGCAAGCAACTTTCAAGCTTCAGAAATCTAGAATACCTCTATGCTCTAAGCTACTGATATACAGATCACACTTACAATCAGGATTGATCATAGACTCACAGTACGATCACACTTAGTTATCGAAGTGTATATACTCATACAGCAGATAATTTGTGAACCCATTGACAGATGACAACCCCAGTCCCAATAGCATTATGAAGTTTCACGTACAGTAAATTATTACATCATGCTGCCAATGAATCAGATTGCTGTGCAAGTTTGTAGGTGAGGGTGACACCTGTCAAAAAAGGGATGGCTGATGTACTAACAAGTAATGACAGTTGGACAAAAGGAAAACAATTTTTACAACAAATTCTGGAAGGTCTGATTCAATGAATAAACTTGACCAATTCTTAGCTGGGAGGCTCCTCTCTTTTGAAGTTATGCAAAATGTACCGACAGTCCTTAAACATGTCATAGATGGGCACAGATGCACAGTTGGACCCGTGATGATACATTAAATTAAGGGCTTAAATATGCAATTTGAAAGTTCAAGAACCATAATGATAGAAGAATTGTACTCTACTGACTATGTTAAATTACATACTGCTACCTAAAAACGCTTAGCTTGTAAGTTTTTCATTACCAACAAATCAATAATTATCCCCTCAACAGAAAATCAGGACATAGAACAACACATCATGGTACCCCATGAACTATTTCCATGAAGCTAAACACAATACTACCAAAACTCAGACCTTGAGCTATTTCAGGAGGGATGGTTTGCCTAGCTGGGGGAAACCAACAACGCTTGACTACAAGCTCAAGGCCAAGTTTGCCTCGGATTACACAATCAACCTAACTCGTTTCAATGATTTCAACAACTTTCAAGGTATTTTGAGATGAGACCAAAAGGCTGGAAAAGGCTCAGAATAAACTTTTTTGTCGTGTGCAAGAACACATGCAATCAAGTTACCATGAAGATTTGTGCTCACTTTAGTTCAGGCTGGTCTCTGGAGGCCAAATAGGGCTCCAAATATGCCCTTTTTTTGTATCTCTAACTCAAATTGGACTTAAATACTCATTTCAAATTGAACATGTATCATACATAAAGACAAATACTCATTTCAGACAATAAGTAGTGTTATATACTCAATCAATTCAAATTGAAACACATTAAGCAATGAGGTTACTTGTTCAAAACAAACCAAATGTAGCTTGGCAGATGCCATTTTGTATGGAACAGAATTTCTCTGACCACTAAGGCAAATTCATAGTATGGCATGCTCTTTGCAAGCCTCTAGTAAAGGATCACTTGCTCCAAACAGGCAAACACTTTATTGTATGGAGCAATTTCGTTTCTGCCCCTACTTTGATGTAGTCTAATACTGATTTTACCCCTACTTTTTATGGTTTTCGTTTTTGCCCCCAATTTTTTGAACCGGACGATCGTCTTGCCCCTATTTTGGATGCTGAAGTTAACGGTGTTAAGTAATTAGCAAAAGGACATTTATACCCTCTTCTATTTTTTTTCATTAATTGTGTTTTTGCTTCCATTTTATACATGTTGCTTTGGAACTTTATTTTTGTGAATGCATTTAAAATTAAATGACGCACATTGACTAATATAACAATTAGGACAGATTCAGACCTAATTGTTGTGGCAATGTGCATCATTTAATTTTAAATATATTCACAATAATAAAGTTCCAAAGCAAACATGTATAAAATGGGGGCAAAAACACAATTAATGAACATAAATAGGAGAGGGTATAAATGTTCTTCTGCCAATTACTTAACACCGTTAACTTCACCATCCAAAGTAGGGGCAAAACGATCGTTCGGTTCAAAAATGTGGGGGCAAAAACAAAAACCCTAAAATGTAAGGGTAAAATCAATATTAGACATCAAAGTAGGGGCAGAAACAAAATTGCCCCATTGTATCTATTCATCCATATGCTCCAAGCCCTAACAACAATAGCACCAATTTATAATTATTTTTCTCAAAATTGTCAACTGATTCTGGAACCAAGAGATCTCTTGATTGTTCATCCTCTTGGGTCTCCACATTACACATTTTTCAATGCTCAAACATGCTAAGACCATAGCAAAAATCCCTAACAGCTCCCAGGCTCAGGTGGAAACCTCAAGCATGTATTAGTCAATGCAACAAGGTAATGACTAATAGGTGACATGGCATGGGTAGCAGGACTACACTACAGTGATGTCATGAAGTCTGTTACATAAAACGGAACAACGAACACAAGGACCCTGAGGTGGTCAGTTCAATGAGTGCATGTGAACTGTAAGGTGACAAGAAGCACAAGTAAAGCCACTCAGTGAGTGGCAGAGATGGCCTCATGGGAGTGATCCACAGATGGCCTCATTAGAGTGATCTGGCGGATAATAGCATAATGCAAACAATGCAACCATGGTAACTAAATTACCCTCCATTGGAATGTTCCCCACACTGATATGACTTATGAGTGCATGGACAAGATAACAGGCCCAACAGAAGCTTCACAAAGGGGACAAACTCAGGTAGCAGTATCTGGTGAGCTCTGCTGTGGCCTCAAGGAAGAACAGTAAAGGCAACTTTGGTGACACCAGCAAGACGGTGTTAGTGAGAATGATAGCAATGGTTACAAAGCAGGCACCCAATTTTCTTAAGGAGTGATGGAATATGTTCCATATTTTTGAAATGGACCCAATGTATTGTGTTAGTTTTTTTCCCTTCTATTAGCTGTACTTTGGTTAAACAGATAGAAGTGGTTTTCTTCACCTCATCCAGAAATCTTGATGCTAACTGATGGGAGCTTATTTTCTGTAATCTACTACCTTAGAATCAATTCTCTGTGTCGAAAGATAGTTCCCTTCAAATATCCTTCACCTTCTGTAAAGCATCAACAAACCTATTTCAGATGACACCTAAATTAGCGATACTTGATTTTCTGTGTTTTCCCCATTCTTGTAATTCTATTTATCTGTTCCAAACAGCCCTATCAGCTTACGAGCTAAAGAAACTATATTGGGCTCACAATGTGAATAGTCCTACCTGTGCATAGGGACCTCGCTAACTCATATTGTTCAAAATATTTTCATTCACTTTTTTATCTAAAAAGGTTGGATAGATGAAAAAGAATGAAAAAGGTTTTACAAGCAGGTATTGCTTGGTTTGCTAGGCTTAGCACTGGTCATCCAGTCGTTGTGCAATCAGCCTTGGTGCATTCTCAGCAGTGCTCTTGGCATTAAATCCTGGGTAGTCTATGGACACGTATGGATTCAGTGGGATGTATTCTACATTTAGCTATTTTCAAAGCAATGAAAGTAGAGAACACTATCAAAAGGCGGTGAAACTTATGTTCTGTAGATTTATGCATTGTCCAGAAACATTGTTGGTCCGCCAAACTCATGACAATTGACTGTCCTTTAACTTCTATGGTTACTTGAATCCTCCCAACCTCAGAAACAGCTTCTACAGCAGCCTCCCAACCAAAATACAAATTATAATCTATATTCTCGATAGTAATCATTAAGATAAAAAGGCAAATTACAGCTAGTGAACTATTTTATCGTAACCAGATCACCACGAAAAGTACTTTTTATCAGGTCTAATGCACATCGAAAACGCTAGATTGGAGGAGTGCACGGAAGCAGGAGCACATCACCTCTGACTTTGTTGCAGAAGGGGCAGGCCTGGTACTGGTACAGCACCACGTTCTGCGGCAGCAGATCCATGGGCGGCCTTTCCTTGGCCTCCGCCGCCGCCATCGTCGCGAAGGTCAGGGAGAAGGAGACCGCCCCAGCGATTCCAGCTGGCATGGCCCGCGAGGATGATGATGATGATGCCTGGGATGGGGGCGACGGCTGGACGCCCAATCTCCCGCCGCCCGCCGCGGCCGCCGCCGTGGAGGCGGCGTCCCCATGGAGAGCGCGCGAGGAGAGGAGCAGCGAGCGGGAGGCCAGAGCTTGCGCCGCTCGGATTGACCTCATCTTGGCAAACGAATAGAGCGGGGCTGTTAGGGTTTTGGACTGGTTTGCCTCGCCGGCGCCGGCGGAAGAAGAGACGGATTTAGGAATTACAAGGGAGATCCTGGATGGTGCTGGATGGAACGCCTAAAACCCTTGATACTTTACGTATTAGTACTTCAACTACTATTAAATTGTGTTATTATCGCGGCTAAGGGCCCAATGACGGATCGGTTTTCTAAATAGACTTTTGTTTTCGGAGGATACCTTTGCGCTCGTTCTTCTTGGAGAAGAAGAAAAAAATACGCGGAACAGTTGGGTTCGCAGGTTAACGACGGATGACGGGATTGTTGTCCACGGCTCAACATCTACTTCCCTCTGTACTATAAAAAAATTAAACCTAAATCTAATAACCTATTCAAAATCATAGTAATATAGGTATGTTTAGTTTTTTTTTATGTAAAGTTTTTAAAGTATACGGACACACATTTAAAGTATTAAACATAGACTAATAACACAAACAAATTACAGATTCCGCCTGTAAACTGTGAGACGAATTTATTAAGCCCGTCATTAGCAAATATTTACTGTAGCATCACATTGTCAAATCATCACGTAATTAGGCTCAAAAAATTCGTCTCGCAATTTACATATAAACTATACATAGGGGTGAAAACGGAGCGGATATTATCCGATCCGATCCGATCCGAATCCGTCCGATGTGAGGATATGGTAAAAATTTTTAGATATCCGGCCAGATGCGGATGCGGATGCGGATATGGTATCAACGATATCCGACGGATGCGGATTATCCGATATTTTAATCGGATTATCCGATGTAATGTTTGGCGGATAATCCGCACCTTTCAGACCACACAACAACTCTATTTAGCCCATTTTACATCGGGCAACCCATCTAGCCTATATAGTGTAACCTAATCCAATCCTCCCCTAAATCTCTCTCTCTCTCTGCGACTCTTCTCTCGGTCCCTTCTCCTGCTCCCACATGCGCCGCCGCATGGCACCATAGGTGCGCCGTGCCATCGCTACAGCCTGCTGGCGCCACCGCCGCCGCTCCTCCTTTTAGTCCGCCGACAGTGTGTTGTGTGCTGTTTGCTGTAAGCAGTGTGCTGTATGGAACTAGTGTGTTGTGTGCTGTATGCAGTGTGCTACTGTATTGTGTGGCTGTGTGCTGTATGCCTATATTGCTGTATGCCTCATTGCCTCATGCCTGTCATACTGATGAGTGAACTACTGAACTGAACACTATATTTTTAAATTTTAAGCAACGCAGTGAACTGCTGAACTGAACACTTATATTATGTTTTTGATGGATGTGTTATATTAAGCAAAATTATATTATTGATGTGTTTTGGTTGGTTTTTCCTAGAGAGCTGAGATCATGTTCATATGTTGTTTGGCCATCGTATTGCGGCAATTGTATTGCCGCCCTCTTGTTGTATGGATTGAATACAAACTTGACATCCGACAACTTTTTGTCTGTTTCCGAACAGAGTCCGCACCGACTCCGCACCGAATCCGACGTCCGAAATAATCCGCTCCGCATCCGCATCCGCACGTCATCTGCACTCGCTCCGCATCCGCTTAAAGAAAATGGTTTAGGATATGGTATAGCTATTATCCGTCCGAATCCGCTCCGTTTTCACCCCTAAATGTACAATTGGTTTTTTCCTCACATTTAATGCACCATGCATGTGTCCAAACATTTGATGTGACGTTTTTGGCCAAATTTTTTTTATCTAAACAAGGCCTATATCATATTTTTTTATTATGTTTGTTTTTTATGAGACGAAAGAAATACACCTTTACCAAAAGCAAAAGCATAAGGTTCTCGGTTTTGGACATGTGAATATGAAAGAAACATGATGATATTAGGATCCTGTTGGGTAGGGCTTCAACTATTAAATTTAATTTCAAGAGTTAGGTCTGGACTAGAGTTATGAAGCGCGGTTTAAACCCAGCTTTACCTCGCTAGTTTATTTTGTGATGCACTTCACTCCGCTTCGCTCCCTTGTTAGGTAGAGCTGAAACTATTTGGATGGACTCTAGCTCTAAGTTAGAGTTGAAACTCTGCCTAACAAGTCCTAGGTATTGGGTAGATAAGCACATCAGCACGTACGAACTTTCAAACACACATTGCTTAAAAAAATCCACGCTTTCTTGTTTAGGAGCTACTTAGTTTTAGTTGATAAGGGTGTGCATTTGGTTTCCTCGGTTTGGTTTGATCCGTTTTTCTTTATTTGGTTTTTCTAAAATGCCAACCAAAGAAGAGCGTGAAAACTTAAAAATCAAACCGAAAAATTTGGGGCCTCATCGTTTGGCTTTTTTCTAAATAAGCCAAAACGGCTTATTAGAGAATAAAAATGAATTTGTAGGTAAAGCTTTTATACATGTGTTTTTGTGACTTAAAAGCTAATGCTGAAAAAGAAACTACGTTGAAAATATCTCAAAATCAATATCAAAATTAAGTTTGAAAATTCAAATTTTGGCTTTTTCTTTAGCTGAATAGGCCATCCGATGGGAGCCTTTTGGTGTACTCGTCATCATTTTTTACTCAAGAAACTGCCTTCTCCCATCGTTGCGGGCTTGAGACGATGATCTTCACTCGTGCGATCGCGTCCACCCACATGCTCATAGATCTGCCCTTGCATCGAGGTTGAGCTCTCATGCTGGAGATCAGCACTCTAGCAAACATCGAGCTCCAATGTCACTACCGATCTAATCTGGCAGATATCAAGATCCTACGCCATCGTAGAGGATCTACTTGCATGCGACTCATGACTCTGGCAGGAGGCAGCAAATTTCCTTGGTTGTGCAGTCCTTCTCTAGCACTGTGCGTGAGGCAAGCCTCTCCTGCAAGTGAAGATGAAGAGGCGCAAGGCATTTCCCCTCGTCCTTGCTTTCAGTGCGGTTTCCAATGGCTCGCTTGAAAGAGTCACTTAGGCTTACAAAGGGAAGCTAGAAACTAAACCAGGTCGGATTGTGTGATACCTGGTCGAACAGTTCGGGTTGTTTTTCTTTCTTTACCAAAACACACTGAGGGAGACCCCCACGGTATATATTAATTTTTTGAAGTTTATATACAAAGATGGTAGAAAGGGATAAAAAGGAAAAGAAAACATAATTACAGAATATCATGGAAGTATATGAATCTCCCTATGCCTAAGTAAATGAAGGCTCAAATCCGAGATAAGATTTCTCTTCCAAGAAGCAACGGAATGCTGAATACCTTGAAATATTAGGCCGTTTCTTTCCTTCCAAATATTCCAAGTGTCGAAACAATATTACCTTGAAATCTGCCATCTTCTCTTAGGTTGAGGTTTTTTGGGACGGAGGAGTAGCTTAGAAAGAATTGTTACAAAATTCTTGGCAAATAGGCTGCTCCCAAAACTGACAGACTTGGCATCCCCAAACCAAACAGTGCTTTTATTTGAAAAAGAGCAATTCATGATAATTTCATATATGTACAAAATCTGGTTCAACGTTGCATAAAACCAATAAGCCAACCATACTCTTCAAATTAGATATCCCAAAAGCATTCGACTTAGGCAGGGGCAGATCCAACATGGGTGCAGGGGGGACTCGAGTCCCCCCTACACCCACAAGACCCATCGATACCCCCGGAGCATCCCCTTCGATTTTTTCACCATAAATGATAAATTAAAGGTCTCTAGATGACTAGAGGTGAAGAAACTGTGTAATTGAGCCCCCCCACAATTTTTTCTTTCTGAATCCGCCCCTGGACTCAGGCCCTCTTTATTTAGGCTTAATTATAAGCCAACTTATAAGTCGAAAAGTCTAAGTCTAAACAAATAAGCAGCTTTTCTGTTTGGCTTTTATGAAGCTATAAGCCACTCTAACACTATTAAGCCAAAAGCTAGGTTTGAGAAGCTTTTTTTTTTTTGCTTATGTGAGGTAGATGTATGACACCATCACTAAACTTAGGACATTAAATCCACTAGCTTATAAATCATATAAGTCAATAAACTGATTTAAAAGTCTAGACCAATAAACCTAACCTTCAATAAAGAGGGCCTCAGTGAGTTGGACTTATTTATTGACAGATCTCACAACTTTTGGCTTTGGCCCATAGATGGAGAAACTGGATCTCATCTCTCTTGCTCACCTGATCGTCCAAAATTACTGATGAATGGTTCTACAGGACAGGAATCTTCCATGCAAGAGGTTCAAGACTGCTATAGGGTGATCCACTTTCACCTATGGTTTTAATCCTCGCAATGGAGGCCTTGCGTAAGATATTACCCGCAACTGAAACAGTGGGCCTCCTGTCCCAACTCAATTGCAACTACTGCAGGTTTAGGTCTTCGCTTTATGCGGATGATAACATGTGATCATGAAGTATATACATACAACCAAGCATGAGAAATATAAAACATTGTCAAACAATGCATCGGATGAACGGGGGATCCATAAAATATTAAAGTCTAATGAGTTTTGAAATTTAGTTCGGCCTCTAGAGACAACACTGAATTCAAACAGACCTAGCACCTCCATGCCATCTCCGATTTGGGTGATCTTGGACTTGATGGAAAGCTTATCTCTCTACCTTTCAAACGCATTCGGTCTCGTATCCAAATTCATTCCGAGTTAACATGAATCGTCAAAACAAGGCAGTGCTGTTACTGAAACCTAACTTGGGTCTTGGGCCTTCTAATCACTGGTGGAGAAAGCCTTTTTACTCCCGGTTGGTAACCCCCCTATAGTCCCGGTTTTCCAACCGGGAGTACGAATCCGGGACTAAAGATCGCTATCTTTAGTCCCGGTTCAAATACCCGGGACTAAAGATCGGTTGGTGTTACGAACCGGGAAAAAAAAGAGGAATCTTTAGTCCCGGTTGATAACACCAACCGGGACTAAAGAGAGAGTAGCGTCAGTTCAGATGGTGCCCTTTTTTTCCAGATTTAATCTCTATATTTTCTCCCGAATCTAGTGCCATGTATATCCCTAAATCAATCCCCAAATCCCCAATTCAAAGTAACATCCCAAATCTTAAGTTATTATAAACATAAATCAAATACATCACAAATCCTTAAAAAAGTGCACTCAAATCAAATACATCACAAATCCTAAAAAATACACACAAATCAAATACATCACAGATTATGTCACGCCCAGAAGTTTCCCCCTTTTCTTGTTTTAAAAATTGGTTAAATAAATTGCCCGAAGAAATTATCTTAATTAACCTAGAGCTAAATCCCTAGTTAATAAATGCAATTAATAATCGGAAATAGCGTGGTGGAATTTTTCTTGAGTTCCCCATGCTCCAATGCATTAACAAGATTTTTAGTGGAATTTTCACAGCCCTGGAAATAATTTTAACCAATTAAAAATCACCAAAGTGCAATTTTTTAATCCCAGGAAAATCCTTTTCCTCGTTTTCTTTTCTTTTCCTTCCTTTTTCTCTAGATGGGCCGTCGGCCCATCTCTCTCCCCGCGCTCGGCGCCACTTCCTGGGCCGGCCCGCTCCTCCTTTCCCCTCCACGAAGTCCTCCCTCCCTCCCTTTCTCTTTCGGGCGCCGACAGGTGGGGCCCACCTGTCGGTCGTCCCCTACCTCCGGTCGTTGGAGCCGGAGCTCCAACCGCCCGCGCCGCCGCCTTCTCCGCTCCACGTCACGCCTCCACTCCGCGCCCGCACCTCGCGCCCACGTCGCCGCCCTTTCCCCGCATCTCCCGCACGCGCGCGCCCGCAAGTGGTGGGGGATTTGAAATCCCCCAACACCCTCTCTCTCTCCTCCACCTCTCCACGTCGCCGGCCAAATAGGGGCCATCCCCGGCCGTTTCCGCCCCTCCCTCGCCCATAAAAACCCTCACTCGAGCTCTCTCTCTCATTTCCCCCATTCACCGTCCTCTCCCACGCCCTCTACCGCCGTCGCGCCGCGCTCGCCGAGCTCCGCCGCCGCCGCCCATCTCCGGCCGCGTGCCGTCGCCACTAGGGCCGCCGCCGCGCCAAGCCGCCGCCGCCGCTAGCTCCGCCGCCGTGTGGGCCATCTCGGCCACCGCCTCGCGTCACCGGAACCCCACCGGGACCCCATCTCCCTCGCGAGCCGGTGAGCTATCCATTCCCCTCCGTCTCCAGCCAGCCACTTTGGTTGTCGCGGTCGCCTTCTCCATCCCTAACTCCTCTCCTCCCCTTCTCTAGGTGTCGCCGCCGCTCGTCCGCCCCTCCTCTCGTCGGGTCGTCGTCGCCGCCTTCGTCTTCCGCTCCGGCCACCGTGTCGTCGGTGAGTCCTCCCTCTCCCTCCTTTCCTCACCTTCCCGCGAGCGCCGGCCACGCCGCTGCTCCGGCCATGCGCCGCCGCCTTTCGGCCGTCGCCGCCGCTTCCCGCACCGCCGGTCACCGCCGTCGGTGGCCGTGCCTCGCCGTCGCCTCGCCTTGGTCGGCCGGTCGGCCTTGAGGCCGAGCCGAGCCCGGCCGACGCCACCCTCGCCTCCCCTTTGAGCCACCGCCTGGTGGGGCCCACCTGCCAGGCGCCACCTCCTTCCCTTTTGAGCCGCTGACCTGTGGGGCCCACGTGCCGGCGCCCCCTTCCTCTCCCCTTTGAGAAGCTGACCCATGGGCCCCGCCTGTCGGCAGCCGCCCCCCCCCCTTGGATGACGTCAGCCCTGGGTATTATTGCGCAATAATTAATTAAGGACTTTTTCTTTATTAGTAAAAACACAGTTTATCTTCTAAAATTCATAAGTAATTCATCCGAGCTCCGTTTTAAGTCCATTCAAGTCTCAGTAAATCAAGAAAAATGCAAATAATCCATTAAAAATGGTTTTGTTTCCTGTTTCAGTAGTCTTATAGCATGTTTTGCTTGTGTGCTTTGTTTGTCGCGTAGGTTTCGGCCGTTTCGTCGATCCGCGGTTTCTCGAAGGCGTTGCTGACGTCTCGTCAATGTGAGAGCAAGGCAAGTCATGCTTTACATTTGATCATATTGTACCCAATTTACAAATACCCTGCATTTCTATTAAATGTTGCATTCTTTTACAATGTCATGTGGGATGGGTCCTATTACTTAGCCATTTATTGTTTACCATATGCCATTGATAACCTGGGTATCAAAATGATTAGATGTTGGTTTAGGAAATGCTTAGCCATGCTTAGCTCAACTAGTACACAAAAAGGGATCACATTATTACATAGACTTTGTCTATTAGCATAGTTTTGGATTGGTGCCACCGCAATGGTGTTAGTTAATTAAAATACACTGAATGGTGGGCTGTGGGTGCATGGTTTTGCTGGTCGCACCCATGGCAGTTAAGGACCGGTTCACGGGAAACCCTGGGAGACTTACCGTGCTTACCGCAAGCGGGAGTGGGTAACTGCTTGATCTGAAGTATAGCTCGACCCTTTCCTAGGCACCGGTAGCGAGGGTGGGCGTGATGGAGTTGGGTCGGCCGAGGTGTTCGGTTGTCCAGCTGCCGGATTCACCGCGGCGCAAGAGGGGACCGCCCACTGCCTTTTGAGGGGTGGGGGTGAAACCTTAGCGTGGTGTGGATGGTTAGGGGAGGGTTACGTGGAGGGTCTTGTCACGATTTCCCCCTTTGCAGTATCATGGTGATACTTCGGGGCATGGCGACATGTGTGGAATCGTGTCTTGTGGGTACAGTTGTACACCTCTGGCTAGAGTAAAACTATTCGAATAGCCGTGCCCGCGGTTATGGGCGATCAACCAGATTCACCGTGATTAGTCTCACCCCTAGTTTAGCTTAATGAACTGGTGTAGTTCAGGTGGTTGGTTGGGCCTGTTGCAACGTGGTGTAGCGTTGGATAGTGATTGGTTAATATTGATTAATTACTACAGCTGTTTTACTGCTTTCAACTACTGTTTTGAAATGCCTGCTTTATGCAAAAGAACCCCTAGCTTCCTTTGGTTATATTCTGCATCATACATCCTCTTCCGGTATGACTTGATGAGTACAGTGGGTAGTACTCAGTCTTGCTCTCTTTTCCCCCACACCAGAGTTGAAGTTCTTCTCAGTTGGAGCCGTCTCAGAGAGGTTGGTTTCGTCGCTGCAGTCAAGGTTTGCCTGTGGAGTGGAGTCGCCCGCTGCTGAAGTCAAGCTTCCCGGTTTAGCTCGCTTTTATCTTTCCCGCTGCATTTGTAATCTTTTATATTTTTGTAAGACGTGGGTCTGTATGTCAACAATTATCGTTTGTGTACCCTGGCTGGTCCTGGACAGGGGTTTAATGCACATTCAGCTTAGAAATTCTGGTTCGAGAATTTCTGGGTGTGACAGATTATACATCTCATATCCATGCAATGAATCACAAAATTATACATCTCAATCAATCACAAATTATCAGAAAAAAAAAAGAAAAGAGGCCGGCCGGCAGACGAGAGGGCACGACCGCTGCCGCGCGTGACACCTTTGGCCGCCCGCCATGGCCGCCGCCGGGCGCGGCCCCGCCAGCTGCCGCCGCCCGCCATGGCCGCCGCCGCCGGCCACCGGATGGGAAGTGAGGGGGAGGAGAGGTGAGGAGGAAGGCGAGGAGGGGGAGGAGTTAGATCTGTGAAGAGGAAGGGGAAGGGATTTGTGAAGTGTAGGAGAGGATAAGGGATAGGGATTATATACTACATATTAAATTTTAGTCCCAGTTGGTAAAACTAACCGGGACTAAAGATCAATATAATTTTTAGTCCCGGTTAGTATTATCAACCGGGACTATAAAGATGATCTTTAGTCCCACTAAAGATCCTCGGCCCCCTGACAGACTACTGACACGGGATGAACCGGGAGTAAAGATGATCTTTAATCCCGGTTGGTGATCATAAAATAGCTGTGGTGTTTTTAACCGGGACTAAAGATCATTTTTAGTTCCAGTTTTTATTGCAACCGGGACTATTAATAGACTAGGCCCATCTCGGAAGTGTCTCCCTCCACCTCCACGAATTAACACTAAACCCTAGATCTATTTTCTCTATAAGTGTCTATGTGCACCCTCTAGAACATTTGGGTTTTGTTTAGTTGAATTTTGCCAAGTGCCATTCACCTTTTCTCTAATCCTCGCTCGATTAGTCGGCGACTATAGATTCAGAGCTCCTAATAGTTGGTGTGTTGATTTGTCGGGTCGATTAGATCTACCACTTCAATCAGAACTATTTCTTCGTGCTTCATCACCTATTCGTAATTTAGATTGCATCTTATCTTGTTCCTGCAGTGTTCTCTCATTTGCATTGCTGAGATCATCAACCACGTGTCATGGTTGGTATGACATCGTTTGTGGTGTAGCGATTGCACGACGTTCTAGACTTGTTCTGGTTGGTAGCCACATTGCAAATGTTGTACTCGATCAAAGCAAGAATTATCCTCTGACCAGAAGATCAGGCCACGAGAGAGAGCTTCATCAAACTACCTCCGTCCCTAAGTAAGTGTTGTTATGGGTTTTCGTATCATGTTTCACTGTTCATCTTATTTTAAAAAATAATATGATTAGTATTTTTATTGTTATTACATAATAGAACATAAATATATTATTTTATGTATGACTAAATATTAGAAGAAATTTATAAATTTTTTAAATAAAACGGACGGTTAAACATTAGGAAAATATTTTTTTTCTATTTCTTTTGTTCGATCCCCGCTCCCAATGAACCCCATCCCTTGGCAGGCAGTCAGGTCGGCCGGCAGGTTAGGTGCATCGCATCGTCCCAAGACCTGAATAGCGGTGGCGGTGGAGAGATATCGCTCACATCAATCACCACCACCTGGCCATGCTGCCGGCAGGCAGTCCTCCCACGTGGCACTTGTATCGACGTGTGGGCCCCAACCCAACACCCAACGGAGCCTCTCGGACCATATCATCTTCCTACCGGCTTCCTCTCATGTGCTCCGCTCCGTTCACACCAGCAGAAAAGTCTCTCTGCCCACGTGTCAAAGCACCGGTGGATGCCACCGTTTGCGGCGAGGCCTTATATCAGAAGGCGAGCGATACCTACACACCGCAGGATCCAATCCACTTGCATTTCAGCTCAGGAAGCCTCTGCTACTTTGCTTGGCCTGTACAGTAATACAGATAAAGACCTGCAGTTCTTTGGTCTCTTTAGTGAGGACTGAGGAGTTTGGTTGGAGATTGTTGAGGAGATGGGCATCGTCGACGTTGTCTCCGAGTTCTGCTCCGTGCCGAGGACTCGCCGACACCTCAAGAAGAGGAAACAATTCCAGGTAATACTGAACATGTTAATCCATTAATCGCATCTCCCTCTTCTGTCGATCTCTGTATATCTGTCTTCCAGTCGAATTTGTACCATGATAGTACTAGTTGACAGTTGTGTTGTTGGAGTGGAAAAAACTTATGCCTATATCCTCTTCTTGTTTCAGACAGTGGAGATGAAGGTGCGGATAGACTGCGAAGGCTGTGAAAGGAAGATCAAGAAGGCCCTTGAGGACATGAAAGGTGCTTAATCATATTTTTGCTGCTGCTTCTTCTTTCACACGCTCTGAAAAGCAAAACAAGGGCTCCTTTAGCTTTTGTTCTTTGTTGTGGAAATGATTGACGAATCTGTGCATGTGCGCAGGGGTGAGCTCGGTGGAGGTGACGGCGAAGCAGAACAAGGTGACGGTGACGGGGTACGTGGACGCCGGGAAGGTGATGCGGCGCGTGGCGTACAAGACCGGGAAGCGGGTGGAGCCATGGCCATACGTGCCGTACGACACGGTGGCGCACCCCTACGCACCGGGCGCCTACGACAAGAAGGCCCCCGCGGGGTACGTGCGCAACGTGGTGTCCGACCCCTCCGCCGCACCGCTCGCCCGCGCCTCCTCCACCGAGGTCCGCTACACCGCTGCCTTCAGCGACGAGAACCCCAACGCCTGCTCCGTCATGTAGCTAGCTGTGTGTCCCCGGGACGACGACGAAGCAGCCTAGCAGGGTGTTTTTGTTGCCACTTGCAGCTGTAATAATATTCTGTGTGTCCAGATTCGCCATCCCTCAAAAATCTTTCGTCCAGATTCGCCATCCCTCAAAAATCTTTCATAGTATTATAGAAGGGAGGAAGTAGTAATTTTTCCAGCTGTAGTAATGTTCTTTGCTTTAGATAGGGTGTTGTGTTACTATTGGACTCTCTTTTGCTTGTGCTTTTGGTTTCAGATGTAAAATACTCCATCATGTTCTTGTTTGGTGAGATGAATCTTCAAATCTGCAAAGTTGCAGATCGGTTGTTTGAGCTTAGCATGATTGATTGGGGTGGGTGGGGGAGACGTGTGAATATCGTACTGTATATTCGAGTTTTGGGTGGGCTCACAAGGTCGGCAGCGCCGAAAGGTTTTTTTTTTTATCCGAGGCGCTGATTGCGACGTTCTGAACTGTAGCCCGATGCTGGTGTGGCATTATTTTGGTGGTTGGATGGTCAGCCGATAATTCTAAACTTTGAATCAAAGTTTAGTTTAGTTATTTTTCATTACATCAATATGTCATATACACATATTAGTTATATCATCTTTAATTTTAACCAAAATCTAAACTTTGCGCTGAACTAAACACAGCCAAGGTGTACTATACGCCAAGTACGCGCTATATATTGCTATTAATATTTTAAATATTTAAATTTTAAACATATATTAAATACATAGGTTTTTCAATTTTATTAAATTAATATAAGTAAACTTTGTTTTAACGAAAGTTATATGTAAACTTTATTTTGAATTCATAAGGACACAACAATTTTATTTATCTATAGTTTTAAAAATCAGGATTAGTATCTATATTGTTGTCGAAATGACAATAACTTCTCTCAATGAAATGATTGGATGGTAAAAGCAATGTATTAATGATGAAATTTTTTTGGATCCCCTATTACATAGCCCTAAAGTTTTGTGTGAGCCTTCTTGGGCCGCAACACCTCCTAGCCCTTTTGTTGAAGACGAGCCCCATTGGGCGAACCCCTTCTGCTTCGCGCCATGGCTTCACCCAACAGAGAGACTTGATGACGAACCTTATGGCTTCCATTCTTCGACTTCGCCTTACAGCTTCATCCTATGGCTTCACCTCCAAGCGACCCCTTGTGATTTTAGTCGGCGCTTTGCTAATCTGGTGGTTTCGGCAGATTTGGTCGAAGGCCCTCGTGATATGCCTCCAGCAAGCCCCTCATGGGCAAGAGCGAGTAGGGAGCTTTGGGCGAGACCGTGCAAATATGTGGTATGGCATGAGGTGCCCCCTTTCGGCCGATGTTCCTGCCAAAACCTATGTACACCTGCAGAAGCTAACCCTTGTTATTTCATGAGTTCTCTCAAACGTTTCCATGTTGTTTTTCGACCTTCTATCCTTTTCGGACGTGAGTTAGGTCACTTCTTCTTTTCTTTAAACTCGGGTTTTGGGTCGCGTTTTTCCTGTTCATGTGGCCTTTTACTGTTCGGCCCATCCTAACAAGAGTTACCATTGTGTCCATCCCTGGGTGCCACGTGGTGGGCTGCTATTGGCCGGAAGGCAAACCGTCGCATGACTAGGGCTATATAGTCCCCCCGTGGGTCGCTTTCACTTTTACCCCATCTATTTTTACTTCCCCCGGCTGCGTTCTTGCTCTCGCTTTCACCTTTTCTTTTTCGGCCTTGTAGTCTTCGCTAGCTCTGACTTTCATTTTTCGCCATTCCATCATGGCTCCGCGCAAGCCTGCTCCAGCCGCAGCGACCGGACCGGACCCCTGCAAGATTGGCGAAGACTGCACCGGCTTCCTCGGCACTTCGCTGTTCAACAAGGCGGATCTGGCGAAGCTCGTCGCGTCAAGTACAGTGGTTGAAAAGCAAGCCTTCTTCGCTGGCGATGCAGTGGTTCATCGCCCCGTTGATGGCTGGACCGTTGTCTTCGCCGCCTTCTTTGATGCAGGTCTTCGCTTCCCATGCGACGTCCTGCTCCCCAAGGTCCTTCAACTTTTCCAAGTGGAGCTTCCTCAACTGAGTCCCTCAGTCCTAGTTCGGATCGCGATCTTCGACTGGATTTGCCAAACCGCGGGGTTCGTGCCATAAACTGATCTGTTCGGCGCTATCTTCTTCGCCACCGTTCACTCAAAGATGGTGGTCACTCCGGTTGGGACAAAGAAAACCGTCTTTGGGAGTGTGAACTTCAATGTTCGCGCTGTATGCTCCGATTTGTGGCCAGTGAATGCCTCCATGCCAAAGTGGGAGCGGCATTGGATGGAGAGGTGGTTCTACCACACGAATCCCTATGGAGCTAAGACAGACGCGACGAAGGCAATCCGATAGGGCCGGCTAGTGATCTCCCCTAACCGGAAGCTGAAGGTGGCGATTGATGGGACGATCGAGTCCCGTTTCACCCTTTTGCGGAGAACCGCCCATCGGTTGAGCTGCTGTGATTTCGTGGAGGAGTTTTGCATGTTGGCAGATCACCGTAAATGAGGATGAACGGGTTCTCGACTTGCCTCGCCTTGTTTTGCCAGGAGGCGTTAATCGTAAGTTTTTGGGCCAATTCCCTATATGCCCATGTAATTTCACCTAATCCCTTCTACGCCCCTGAAATTTGTTTGATCTCTTATATACCCCTGAGTTTTTTATTTGGATCCCTTACATACCCACTCCGTTAGTTGACCATTAGTTTGACCGTTAGTTATTGTAGAAATTATTTTATTGTCCTTGGTATATTGTTAAAAGCTAGAAATGTTTTATGTGTAAATTATTTGAGTTGTGAAAACCAATAAGGAATAAATTACTAAATATTTGTTATGAATTTTTAAAAATAAAACATTATTTCATTAAAATAAAAAAGATTTATCGTAAAAAAAGGTTCTGCATAAAATTTGAAAATTACTTTTCTACAAATATTTAGTGAAAAAAGATTCGTTGTGAAAAAACAAAGGGGATGTAATTAGTTTATCACAAATTAGAAAACAAATTTAAAATTTTTAAATAAATTTCAGATCAAATTTGACAAATTTCGTATATCTTCCCAAAAATTTAAACCTAAATAACATTTAGTTTTTGCTCTTAATTTTCTAGCGAAACTAATGTATGGATTTAATCATAATTTTTAAAAAATAAAAAATAATAACTTTTATTTTTTAAGTTGGGCATTAAATGATTATATTGCTTTTATTTTGTATAAGTTAATTTTTTTCATATGAAAATTTATTGGGTAGGTACCACATATGTATAGGATGGATAATATAGTCATTTTAAAATATTTAGCGGTCAACTAATGGTCAACTAATGGAGATGGGTATAGAGGAGATCAAAATGAAAACTCAGGGGTATATAAGGGATGATGTCAAATTCAGGGGTATTGAAGGGATTGAGTAAATTTTCAGGGGTATTTAGGGAATTTTCTATAAGTTTTTCTAATTTGCTAACTCTTTATTTATCTCATACCCTTTTGTTCTTTTTTTTTTTTTTTGCCTCTCTTGTTTTTTTGCCTTTTTGCGCAGTTCTCACCCTAACCCAGGCCGAAAATGAGGCCCGAACTCTGATCGGGGACCTCACCATTCATGAGTATAGCTGTCACGCCCTAAAAATCCTAAATATATAAATTGTTGTTTAATTGGAATTATTAGAATTTATTTTAAAAGCCTACAAGTTAAACTCTAATAATCTAGGAAAATTTTCAACATAAAAATGAGCTAGATAAAATTTTATTAAATACTTTGCTTGTTCCTCTATTTTCTAGATTTTTCTGGGAATTATTTGAGCAAGGGAAGTATTTTTAATAATTGAAACAACATTTCACAAATTATTTTAATTAAAAAGTTCAAAAACCCCTCCCTAAGCCGTTGGGCCGAATTCGGCCCAACATTCCTCTCTCTTCCGCACGCCGGAGCCGGCCCAAGGCCGCCCGAGTCGGCTCAAGCCGAGCCGCCCGCCCCTCCTCTCATGGGACACCGACATGTGGGGCCCACATGTCGGGCCCTTCTCCTACCTCCGGCCGGCCGGCCTTGCTAGCTCGAGCCGCCCCTTTTCCCCTCCAAATCCGCACCCAATCCGGCCCTTTTTCTTCCGATTGTTTGAGGAGTTTTTATCCTCTCATCCTCCTCTATCTTTACCCCCAAAAATCGGAGCAAATCGTTGAGTATCTTGCCCGAATCGAACTCGTTTCCGAGTTTATCTCCAAAACCGAGTTTTTGATTTCCCGAGTCGATTTTCTTGCGGGAGGAGTCCGATCTCTTCAATCCAAGGCTATAAATAGGACCCCCTAGTCCTTCTTTTTCGTTTGCCCCCTCTCCCGTCCTCTCCCGTGACCCGTAGAGCCGTCGCCGCGTGAAACCATCCGCCGCCGCCGCTGGCCGAACTCCGGTTGCGCCGCCACGCCGCCTCCGTCGTCGCCGTCGCTTGCCGTCGCCGCCGTTGGTTTCGCCAAGAGGTGGAGAAGCTCGGCCGCCACCTCTCCTTCGCCGCCGGCCGCCGTAGCCCGTCCCCACCGGCCAACCCGAGCCGCCGCCGTCGCCTCCTCGTCGCCGGCCGTCGTCGGTCGTCGTTTGGCACGAGGGTGAGTATCGTTGGGTTCGTCTCGTCGTCCTCTACGTGTACATGTCCTCCAAAATCCCGGCCAATCACCCTAGCTCCGGCGAGGTCGCCATCCGAGCCGGCCGCCATTGATGACGTCATCATGACATCATCATCTTCCCCTTTTCCAGTTTTTTTTAATAGATTAAATCTTCGGAAAATCATAACTAAATAACCGTAGATCCGTTTCAGGTGGTTCAAGTTGCTAAATTTTTCTAAAATCAAGATCTACATGTTAAAAATATCCACATGTACTGTTTATGCTTGTTTTTGTATTGTTTATTTGGTTTTTATTAGTCTTTTTCTTCGTTTTGCGTGTTAGCTTGTCGTTTCCATCGTTGCGAAGGTTCGTGAGTGCGCCGGAAGTATTCAAGAAGATTAATTGAAGACCGATTATTGCAAGGCAAGTCACACAGATCCCAAATAACCCTTTGAGCATGTTGAACCCGTTTAAAGCTATTATTTTATTTCAACTATGCATTATTTTCGAATGTCATTGGGTGGTGAACCTTTCCCCGTTAATTAATGGCCTAAGATGACTTTATTTTCCTATGGGTTATAATTTGAGTAGCATGAACCTTATATATTGGATTGGTTCAGCTAAATGCTATATGTATGTGTGCTTAGCTATGCTTAGAAACATTAGCTAACTAAAGGGGATAATTATAAACTATATTATATTATTTTAATTATGGTTATATTTAATGGTCGATCACGATGGTTAATCGTGTGATGTTAATTAATTGATAAATAAAATCTGGTTAAGGTGGGTTGTGAGCATATGGTTTTGATGGTTGTGCTCATGACAATTAAGGACTGGTTCGCGAGCTACTGTTGTGAAACATTTATCGTGCCAACCACAAGCCAGCGTGGGCAACGGCTTTATCTTTTGTATAGCATGATTCATCATAGTGTGCCAGACTGTGAAGCGGCAAGAAGTCCGTGGGGGTCGCTGGGGAGTCCATTGCCTCTGGTTTTGAGGGGGAGATTATGATCCAGGAACGGTGCACTGTTTTGAGTTGTGTTGTGCAAAGGGTACTGTCACGATTTCCCCCATTGCAATGCCGTGGTGGTATTTCGGGGCATGGCAACATGTGTGGAATCGTGTCTTGTGGGTACAGTGGTACACCTCTGGCCAGAGTAAAACTATTCGAATAGCCGTGCCCGCGGTTATGGGCGAGTTGAGCAATGTTTTTCGTGATTAGTCTCACACCCCTCACAATAATTATGGATGTTATAACTGGTAATAATTTGCTTAGCTCCTGGTTTGGAGTTAGAACTGTACAGCCGGGTATGGTTGTTCAGGATGGTTGGGCCTGTGCAGCATGGGTGTGTTGCTCAGTGTTGATTAAAATTTCTGATTAATTACTCCACTGTTTTACTTCTCTTAAATGTTTTGCTAAATGCTGCTTTTGCAAATGAGCCTATATTATGCCATCCTTTGGTATCCTTGTGCACTTGCATATTTGCTGTGTGGTTTGTTGAGTATGTCATATGCTCATTCTTGCAATAATCATCAAACCTCAGTTGAAGATAAAGGATCCAGAAGGAGAAGACGTTTGGCTTATACCCCAGTTGAGCTGCCTGTGGGAGTGGAGCTGAAGTCATCGCTAGATCGTTATTCCGCTGCTGTTTTCTTTTCTTTTGTAAGTATGTAACGTTATTATTAAGATGGATTTGTATATTAAATTGTCAGTTTGTGTACCTCGGCTGATTCCTGGACGAGGATTTTATGCACAAATTAGTTCGGAAATTACTACAGAATTTCCGGGCGTGACAATAGCCAGCTCCTGACGCGTCAAGTCACCGGTCGGGCAAATCGGGTTTACAATGGCTGCCCCTAGCGCGCCCTGGCGACGCGCTCCAACATGCCGGGGCTGAGGACGACGGCGAGGTCCTCGAACCACTAGGTGCGGCTGGTGCACCGCACGCTGAGGCAGCTGCTCTTGGTGTCGCACGAGAACCGGAACACCGAGCTCTCCGGCGAGGAAGCTCGTCAGGGTGGCGTCCCCTGGGGTGATGGCCACGTGGGACACCAGCGCGCCGATGACCTGGTCGAACATCCCTGTAGCGTCCACCATCGGGTGCAGCTAGCCGCTGGCACTACCTGACTATGTCCACCACGCTCTGCCACGACCACTGCGGCATCTCATCGAGAGCCTTCTCCGTCATCTTAACCAGGCTCGGCGGTGTCGACACCTCCGCCATCGCCGCTATTGCTGCCACCATGTCCATGAACTCAACCGTGCACCGCCCATAAAATCCCCCAAGATGCGGCGCTGGAGGAGAGGATAGAGAGAGAAGAGAGATAGGAGAGTTGAAATGTGGGTCCAAGAGCATTTTTGATATTTAATGTGATTTCTCTCTCCTCTTCAACCGAAAATTATTATTTTAACTAATGATGTGTTCATCAGCAAATATCCACGATCCATTTTTTAAGAGTGTCTTCCGCTAAAAGTCACTTCGGACAGTGTCCTACAGCTAAAACCATAAAGTCATGATCTCCTGTAACAAAATTTGTCAAAAAATTAGCACAAATGAAAAAAAACTAACACAGAGGTTAACTAACTGTAATAGCAAAAAGGAAAGAAAAACACGTTACAATTTTTTTTTAACTAGGGCTGGAAAGCCCCCATTTCCATTACTAAAAATGAAACGACAAGTACAACAGGGTTCAGAAGTAAAAAAACAAAGGAAAAGGCTAAACACAACCCCCTTACTGGAGCAGCACCCTGACAAGAGAGACTAACAGTTTCTGCAGGGCAAGCTTTACAGAGATCACCAGATCACAGACAACAAGATGTAAAGGGCAGACCTAACCGAGTAGTACCATAGCAAAGCAAAGAACTCAGCAACACTAAACTCCTGAACTTCTTTATTCCAAACGTCTTGCATAGATTCTCCACCCAAATCGGGAACTGAAGACTTCACTTGCCACTTGTCTTGCCAGCTTGGCTCCCAACATTAAGCTTCTTTGTCTTGCCTCCGATTTCTGCAAGTTAGCCCAATTTTCAATAAAATGACATGTAAGATATATCAGCTCAATTGGATCATTGGGCCATTTTTTATCAAAACACACTTTGTTTCTGGACTTCCAAATGGCCCATAATACAGCTGCCACCCCCCACCATCACAAGTTGCTTAGAGTGTTTGTCAAAATTAGATAACCATTATCCAAACATATGGTTTTTATCTCTAGCAGGTGTTATATTCAAGGCACACAACATCACATTCCAGATCAATTTAGCAACAGAGCATTCAAAAAATAAATGCTGTATGGACTCCTCCTTATCACAGAATTGGCACAATTTATCACATTTTCTCCAACCTCTCTTAAAAAGGTTATCTTTAGTAAGGATTCTGTTTTTTAACACCAGCCATAGGAAAATCTTGATTTTCGGAGGTATTTTAAACTTCCAGATTTTTTTTATATGGGAATGCCACTTGCTCCCTTTTAAGAGCTTTAATAAAAGGATTTGACAGTGAAGCAACCATGCTTTTCTAGATTCCACCACATTTTATCTTTTATTCCTTCTTGCAAATTCAGAAGCATCCATCTCTGTTTAATCCAGTCTCTAAGTTTATCTCCATGCAAAGTCCTTCTGAATTTGATAATCTCCCATCCTTTCTCCTTCAGTTTTGCAAGGGTGATATGTCTAGTATGGGTAATGTTGTATAAAGCAAGGAGCTGCAAATTCAGAGGTCTGCCACCATACCAATTATCCTCCCAAAACAGATTGTTTTTGCCATCTCCAACCTAAGTTGAACAAAATTTCAGGAATTCTTCCTGACTTCCATCAAACCATGCTAGAAATGAAAATTACCCGCTTTATAAGTCACCCATGACAAAGTTTTTTGACTCAAATATTTTTCCCTGAGAATGGAAATTATAGAAACGAGCGCTCGTCAATTCGTCATTGATAAATCATAGAATGTCACATATGTATGTTGGTATGAATAATCTAGAGTTGAGCTCCTAATTGGCACAGTCCGTAAAAAGACATTCGGCCTTCATGGTAACTATAGTCCTCTTAATTTTTATATGTGTACACCGATCTCAAGTGAGGCCAAAAGATGGACAGCGCTTGAAATGAAGAACGAAATTACCGGTGGGCGGTGGTACAATCAAGGAATGATCTGCGGAAAAATAAAAACGGCCACCACTTTACTGTTCTCGATTACCGGCATATGTAGTACACCGATCTTAAGCGAGGCCAAAAGGTGGACAGCGCTTGAAATGAAGAACGAAATTACCGGTGGTACAATCAAGGAATGATCTGCGGAAAAATAAAAACGGCCACCACCTACTGTTCAAGATTTAATTTATATGTATATCATGATTTGGGATAGATGCAATTGGATGGTCAGAAAACAATCTTCACTAAAACATGGCTACCCAATAAGCGTTTAACAACTGTCCATAGCTGCTCTTAGGCACGAAACAATCTACCTGCCCAAGGTTTGCCCAGCAAAAAGATTTCAATAGTTGAAATGGGTAAACGACCGCCTAAAGCTCTCTTTCAGTGAAATAAACACAGGTGTTCGAAAATAAGTGTTGAGATCACTGAAGATGAAGTGCCTTTTCACTGGAACATAATGACCATGAGCATATTCCACCGAGGGAATTGAACCACACTAGCACACCTTTCGTTTTGCATCTAATTGTTAAGTTTGCAACTGTTCCCACATTTGCTATCCAGCTCGCCTAATGGGGTCTTGGAAGTATTGGAGAGAGATGAGAAGTGCTTCCTGAAAACGTTTGCTTCTGTCAAAATAGGAACAAATCCCTGAAAAATAATGAACTTTCCAAGCTTTCAAGTGTCAAGTACCTCCGTTCTTATTGTTCTGCTCCCTTGACTGGGACATGTATTCAAATAGGTATTAAATACATCATCTACACCTTTACCCTGCAGAAGGAAATGTGTCTTCAATAACAATACTAACAGTAAAACAACCATCATTTACTAAAGTATGAGCAGTTAGCCACACTAACACAGTAATCAAGTTATGTATATCATAAACTAGGAAGTTTATAGAACAAATCTCAGCTGACCCATTACCGAGAGTTAAAAAACACAAGACATTGCAAGTGAGAATGGACTAGATGATGTAGGTTGGGCAGTTGGTCTATGGTGGATTGGTGGTCTAGTAGGTGCAATTTGGCGTGGCTTTCCTAGTTGGTATGAAGCCAGCAGCCTATATTCTCATTCTCATAAAGGCACACAGGAAAATACTAGCAACTAAACCACTACTATGCAGAGCTGATCTCCCTGGCTTCTTTTCATATTTTTGTTGTACTCCAATCTGAAGTTACAAAATTTTCCATTAGTTCCTTTCACCCCTTGTTTCATCAGTTCTCAAGTTCGTGTTTTAGTTAGAGAACTTGGACTCTGCCACATCTCTTAACTTCGCTTCAGAATCTGAACAGCCAGTATTGTTGGTCTGTGACCATTCAGTTTTATTCGTTTATTCAGCTTTTCATTAGTACTTAACAAAGAATACCAAATATTCAAAGACAATACCGGTCCAACTGAGTTGACTGCTGTATTTTGATAATTTCAGCCTGGTTTGTCTAGTGTCAGAAATAACAACATAGGTACCAGTTTTTTGTTAGTACTAACAAAATACGTATTAGAAACTATCATATGCAATGATACCTTCAAATTTCTATCTTCTTCAATGCATTCTTCTAGACCAGCCAATCCACCAAATGCAATTAAAAGGTGCCTGTACAATGAAGCGCTCATAAATGACAAGATAGCCATACACCCACAATGGTGGTCCTGTGTATTTTTCAGTTTATGATGAAGAATAGAGTGGATTCTACTTTGCCTCTCATACACTATCATCTGAGTCTAGAAATCAACCCTGAATAATAAAAACGGACATCTTCCACCCCTCAACCACCAAAACCAGTTTAAAATATCCCCTTAAGAGCAATACAATGTGGTTATAACCAAGGTTCTAAATAGAAGTGATAGTTACAACAATGGTGGTAGTGGGTTACTACCATTACCAAGACTAGGTAGTGCTACGAAATAGCGCATTGGAACAAAGCAGCTGCAATAGCAGCTGGATAGCAACCTCATAAGCAAAATAGCAGCTGCTATTGCATTGCACACTGAAGTCTGAATTATGGAGCTTAAATTTGTGTTGTGTTAACTCTTGTTGATTACTTGCTTTGTTTTTTTAAATAGAGTAAAGACCTAATTAACCATATCTCTATTTTCTTTTTCATACCAAGGCTCCAAAAGCAGCTACCCTAATGAGGGTTAAAAAAAAAAAGCAGCTACCCAAATAACTCGACACTGGTAAATTCAGGCCAGAGGCAAATTATGTAAACTATATAAAATGATGAACCAGCTGTTCAACAATCAAATCACTGGAACCATCAAAATAAGTTAACCAGTAACATCACCAAGTCAATAGCTGGTCTGGGTTCAAGAACTATCTGACTGGATCACATATATTGTTGTATGGCCTATTTTATAGTAAGAGTCTGCAAAACACTCCCTATAACAAAAAAGAAATGGACATGTTTAATGCAAAAAAAAAAAAAATCACATTCAGTTTGTATATGTTCATTTTTTATTCATAGAAAAAAATCCTGAGACACTGGCAAAAAATAAATAAATAGTCATCATAAATTATGTCATAGCATCTAGAAACAAAATTTTGCATTCAGCAGACCAAACAACTATGGAAAAAACTGAATTGAATTCTGAAGGTAGTCCAAGGGAAGTGAAAACAATATACCTAAAGGAAGGTAAGATCAGCTCAGATGAACTAATGATCTTTCCATGCTCTGAAGTACCAATGATATAATCATATCCTTCCTAAAAATATGAAAATAATTAGTAATAAGTACTCTTTACCCTGTACTACATGTGATTGAGCTAAAGAAAATTGTACCTTGTATGGTGAATCACTGAAAACTCCACCCAAATTTGAAGCATACCGGACCTTATAGCCCCAATACAATTCCATTTCATCCCTGGGAGAGGAAGGGGAAACAATTTTCCTTTTGCAAGCTAGATGAAAAGTAAATGACAATATGTCATTAATCAATATCAAAATAACAGACAAAATTCAAGTTGTAGAAGGCAAGAGCTAAAATAACTGAATGGGGATATAAGTATGCCTAGTGAACAGGAATGATAAAATGAAGCGACGCATTACGAAGTGAATCCAAAGAGCACACATGTGAACTGAAAATAGTCACTCTGTTTTTATGTTACATAATTAAAAAATCCATCCATTTTGCTCTGCAGAACAAGCAGAATGGTTTACTTGAAATCTGTAGTAACGCATGGGCACTATATTATTCATATGAGAAATAAAATCCTGATAGTTGTTGCAGATTTTAACCAGTCATTGCAAATGGTTAGGAAGGATACTTCAGGGTATATGGATTAAAGAACATATACCGAGTAATTCAGATACTAAAAAGTTCTAGACGAAGAAAAATCAATAGAGCCACATCTGAAGCCTGGGTCAAGTGAATAAATCATTTACCTGTTGTAATGTCACGATTGGTACCCATGGCAATAGTTACTCTCTTCCCTGGTTCTAGCATTTGCTCAACCAGAACATTCTGTGATGAAAGACAATTATAGTAAGTTTATTGGATGAGAACGTACATTATCTAATACATGATCCACAAAGGTGTATATGATACAATATACATTACAGAATCTGAGAATCAAGTTTATCATGTTGAGTACAAAAAGATTTGCTCAGAGGCAGACATGCAACTATCAATATAAAGTTGCTAGACTTGCCAAAGCACTCTGGCCAGGCAGCTATCAGCATTGAAGCTATCCCATGCTGATTTTCATGTTTCACCATTCTCTTACCCTTGCCCCATATGCAGTTATGGGTAATGGCCATGGCATGCCTCTTTGGTGCAAAGATATCTAGCTGACATTTTGACAGCTTACAGTTATGCTATGCTATCCTTGCCAAAAAAAAAAAAAAAAAAAAAAAAAAAAGCAGTATGCCCTTTGTTTGGCCCAGCTTCAGCGTATATTGAAAGCAGCCTTACTGGGAGTATAGAAAATTCACCAAGCAAACCTATATTACAGAAAAAAAAAAAGAAGTATTTTGTTGGAATAACAAACTATGAACTCGTTTGTTATGTGTTTGGTATGACACCACCCACTAGCTTAACTTTTTTTCATTCAATTAGGCTAAGTTTACAGGGGTTAATTCCTCGGAGTAAAGGAAAGATAAAGATAGTTGGGTTTATGAAAAGGAAAGGGTTTGGTTTTTTGGAAAGGAAGGAAAGTGTTTGCTCTTTCCGGAAGTAAGAGAAGGACTACCTTGGGTAAGGTAGGACTTCTCGGAGTAAGGGAAAGCAAGGTGATACGTGTTCCTAGCAGTAGTTAAGCGCTATTGTTGCTAGGGAGCCCATGTATGGGGGTATGCGCGTGGAGGAAAACGCCCAGAAGGGCAATTTTTGAAGCCCTACGGCACTTTAGGGTAGGTTTAGGTACTCTGATACCTAAACCAGAATTTAAATGCATTTAAACGCATTTCTATTAGTGAATTAATTATTCGATTCATGCACTGGGTTAGTTTGTTTGGACAATAACCATATTATAACCCCTTTGTTTATAACTGAACAGATATTTTATAGTCTAAGCCGTCAGGTTACAACTGAACGGATATTTAATTACACAAGCCACTTGAGCTAAAAAATAGTATGTGAAAAAAATTTGGATACCTTACTCAATCCGACATCAACAAATGTCCCCATTGAACGATCCCCATCCAATGTTACGCCTGTCTAAATTCATTCTACTGTAAGCATTCTGTTGAATCACACATGAAAAATGTGGTAACAAAAACTTTTCCGATACCAGCATTAAAATAGGAATGAAAAAACAGTCGAAACAAATCCAATTATGCTATTAGTACTCATGTTCCTTTTTTTAGTTGAGAAGCACAAAAGGGTGCCATTCTAAATTGAAGCCTTAACAAAGTTGAGCATGTGGGATAGGCAGTCCTCCCCCAAGAAGTAATTCTACATTAACACAACCAACAGCTCAGCCATTCAGTAACACAGCAGGATCAAAGAGCGTATAAAGTTTATTTTTCCTTTTAGCATGAACTACGAGAATTGATAAAGTCCAAAGCAAATGAATTGCATATTGTGCATGTAATGAATTTCTGAAAGCTACGAAGAACAGATAAAACAACTGCACAATTCATGGGCATACTATATAATATTTATAAAAGGTGCAGACATGGCCACGCATGACAGAATTATTAAACATGATGAATCATTCGAAATACCAAACACTGCATGTGCTTATGCATAGTTCAATTGATGTGCTCATATACATATAGTTTCATTCAAAGATGTCCCTAACTAGTTAAATATGAAATTTACAACTTCTCCTAGTTTTCTTTTTGACCGAAAAACAGTAGCAGATCTCTAGAACTTGTCCTAAATTAACAAGAGACCGAGAGGTAAGTCGCATAGCTCCTATAAATCTAGGAAGACAAACTTCATATTTTTCTAGTTAGGTAAAAAAGTTAAATTACATTGGCCATGTGATATTTACTTTGATTTCTCTCTCCTATTTCAATCCGATATACTAAAATAATGGTAGGAGTGTATTATAGCAAAGAGAAAATTCGCTCTATGCACAGAAAAAATGGCAGTACCAAAAATAGCACAAAACATTCCCCCATTCGACCAGAGGCACACGCCACTAGTTTTTCTTCAATTTGTAGCGCTTCCGTCACATTTTCCGTCCAAGTGATTGGTTAGCCAAACATGAACTTGGGCTCCTCGGCTAATTGAACTTGTCCACGGTGGTGGCTGTGGTGGGGTGGCCAGCAGCGGAGGAGGGGGTGCGGCCGATGGAGAAGGTGTTTGCATCGCTGATGAGGTCTTCACATAGGTGTGGCTTATGGAGATGGAGAACACAGAGAGGTGCAGCTTGTCGTCGACGCGTAGCAGTTCCCTGTTTCTCTCTAGAAAAAAAATCAGAGAGGAAGGGGCCAGTGGTCATCACGCACAGCAGGAATTGAGTAAGAAGATGAGACAGAGATGTGAAGAATTCAGTGCTCGGCAATGCAAATCAATGGTGTCCTATGGAATTTAATTTTTGCAAATCAATGATTGAACAGGACACAACAAACTAGTTCATCATGGGGTTCGGGGATGGGAAGGAGTCGTTAGCCGCCACTGTCATCAACGACCTTGATCCCATGTGCCGTCGCACGGCGCAAACTGCCAGCCGCCGCATGCTTGCCTGCTCTCCCAGCCAAACGAGCATGAACTGATGAAGAACAGGAATGGTCCAACCCAACCAATCACGTGTGAATACAGAGAGGACTAAGGGTAAATTTGTCATTTTCTGTCCCTATTCACATGGAAACACTCGTCTTGCACTGCAGTTTTGGTGGAAGTGCTATGGATGGAAGAAAAACGAGTGGCCTGTGCTACCAGTCGAAAGCGGAAATTTTAGTTCCTTGTTTCTGTGCTACAGATCGAATTCTCTATAGCAAATAGCCAGAAAACTAGAGTACCCATGGCCGTGACATGATTTTAGTTCCCCACACAACAAATGCCGACTTCGCCAACCATATACGATAAAAGCAATTCAACGTGGATACCAATAGCACTGCAAGAAGAGAGAGATCACCTTCACGAAATTCAGACCACTCATGCTTGCGCAAATGGTGTGGTGCATCGAGTGGGGGCAGCAACCCCTGCATACAAGAAGCGACACGGATCAATCAGCACCTCCAGGAAACCCAACATGCCGATGATGCAATCATGTTCTTCAGCGGTCTCACCACAAACTTCAAGTTGTTGTGCATCGGGAAAAGGCGTCGGCGCAGGTATTGTGGAGTCTCCAGATACTGTAGGATGCGAACAAGGAAGCGCGCGCCACTCTCTACGTCATCGCCGCTGTTCTCCACTGAGGAATTGCTGTCGAAGACCACAACCTCGTCGATGCGGAAGACGGTCGCCGCGCGGGCGATTTGTCCTGCCAGCTGAAACAGGGTAGGAGCTAGAGCCGCAAGAACTAGCAAGGGAAGGTGAGAAAGGATGGATACTGACGAGGGTGGCGAGCTCGAGGGACTGGGCGTTGTCGATGATGGATCCGGCGACGGCGATGCTCACCGTGGTCTTCCGATTCGGAACCGCCACGTCATCTCCGTTCTTCTTCTGTTGCAGCTGCTTCTTCCTCTTCTTGTCGTGGACGATTTCTTCGTCAGCCGCTGAAGCCTCTGCGGCTCCGCAGTCGTCCTTTCGCTTCTTTTTCTTCTCCTTCTTGCACCGGGCCTTCTTGGAGGCCGCTGCTGCCTCGGCGTCTCCGGAGTTCATTGCGGCGGCGGCGGCGGCGGCGGAGGCGTAGGGGGGACTAACACGAGAACACCTCCAGGTTCCAGGAGTCGAGAGGCCGACGAAAGTAGGGTAGTGCGTAAGGGCCCCTCATGTGCCGGCCTTCGGCCAGCGAAGGGGTTTGCGTGGAGTCGGACTGTTTTCGGCCCAGCGATAAGTCTACTTTATGTCCCTCAGTACCGTTTGAGTTTCATTGTATCTCTCAACCGTAAAAGGTGGAGAAGTAGAAATAGAGGCTCATTCAGATTGGTCGCCCGATCGAATTTGAGAAATATTGGGCGCTGACGTCAGCGTCCGATTTACGTGCAGAAACTACTTTAAATTGATTTTTCTCTTAAATTACTTATCCAAATCATAATCCGATTGCACCATTAAATTCGTTGCAATTAAATTTTCAAAACAAGACCACACATGGATATATTCCGACGAAAAAAAATTAGCTTATTATTGAATTATTTTTAAATATTGCACAATGTTCCACTAGGTATATCGGAATTGTTTCACTAAGTAGATCGAAAATGTTTCACTCGTTTAAATCGGGTGTTGTTTCACCTTATGTAAAAACAATGTTTCAACAAATAGCGAAAGAATGTTTCAGTTCGCTGCAACATTAGATCTATACATAGTGAAACATTGTGAGTATACTAGGTGAAACATTTTTCGGTGGAAAAAAAATATACCAAATTCCCTTAATAGGGGGTTTCCAAAATATATGGATTTTTTTGTTGCAATGGAATGTTTCGTTCACTGCAACATTAGATCTATACATAGTGAAACATTGTAAGTACACTAGGTGAAACATTTTTGATGGAACAAAAAATAAACTAAATTCCCTTAATAGAGAGTTTCTAAAATATGTGGGTTTTTTTTGTTGCAAAAGAATATTTTAATTCACTGCAACATTAGATCTATACATAGTGAAACATTGTGAGTACATTAGGTGAAACATCTTTTGTGAAAAAATGGGAGGGAGAAGTGGGTGGGCCCACCAGGTGATCACGTGGGGGAGCGCCCGATCCGGCTCACCCTGCGCGGGTCACCCGGGGTGAATCATTATCGAGTATAAATTGTCCCTCATTTTTTATTAAAACCAGTACAAATCGATAATATGGAATAAGTTCACACTGCATCCCTTATGTTTGCGCATTGAGTTTAAATCACATCCTTAAACCACAATACTGGAAATCTTAAACCTCCATATTACAAAACCGGGTTAAATAAGATCCTAAGACGGTACGGATGATTGTTTTGGCTGACATGGCATCCTAGCTAGAAAAAGAAAATAAAAAATAATATGTGGGGCTCATATGTCGGAGGCTTTCTTCTTCCTCCAATTCTCCCCTCTCTTCCCAATCTCACTCCACAACGGCAACCGCTGGGGAAGGAGGGGCGGCTGAAGAAAAGAGACAAGGCGATGGTGGCGTTCGAGCCAACCAAAGGTCGCTCTCGTGGCGCAAACAGCTCGGGCTCACCTTGGTTGCTGAGCTCCACCTCGTTGGGGAGGCCACACCGCCCGCTGGGTACGACGCAACGACATGGCGGACCAACGCCAAAGATTTCACGGCAACAGAGGGGATGAGGTGGTGGATGACGATGGTGACCTCAAGGCTATGGGAGGGGGGGGGGGAGAGAAAGCCTGAGCAGGCAGTGGGGATGAGGAGGTGAAGGATGATAGCGAGCTCGAGGTTGCAGCAGTGACACGGGGAGAAGGGGGGTGAGGGGTGGAGGAGGGAGCTCGAGTGAGCCGGAGGGAACAAGGTGGTGGGACGATGTGGGCGAGCTCGAGACGTGGGTGAGCTTGAGGCCACAACAGTGGCTAGGGGAGCCTGAGCAAGCGGCATGGCCTCCCCATGCGAGGCGGAGCTTGGTGACCAGTCTGGCCGCCGCCATTGCCTTATCTCCTCTCTCCTGCCACTATGACCGCCTCTCCCCTCGCTGCCATCAGCCATTGCCGCGAAGAGAGATCGGGAAGAGAAGGGAGGTGTGGAAAGAGATGGGAATAGAGGAGAGAATGATTGGAGGAAGAAGAAAACCCGTGACATGTCAACCCCCACATGTTTTCAATTTTTTTTTTGGATACCACGTCAACCAAAACAACCATCCATAAGCTTCTTTCATATCGTGACTGAAAACCTACAATTTTTCGAGCGCATGAAATCTAGCAAACAACACAGGAATTTAACAAAGGGAGAGATTTGCACGTGTTTGTGTACGATAGTATGTTTTATTGTGCCACTTCCGTGTAATCGGAAAAAAAAAAGAAACTGATTAAGCTTCACCTCACCTCTCATCCTCACAAACAGTACATGAGAATATTTCACCTGTCATAATCCCACCACGTAAGATGCTTCCACAAACTGTACATGAGCACGATGAAACAATCAAGCTGTATTGCACACCCTCCATCCTAAAAAAAAATTAAAGCACAATCAAGCTGTATTAGAACATCACAAAATATCGATGGAGAATGTAAATCTTGCAGTTTATCCATCAACACGATCACAAGTTAATACTTCACGACTGACCCCCCCAAAAATTTCTCATATACTCCTAAACCAGGAACGAAATAATGACGTCGCGACTTGGAAAAGTTAGATACAAACAGCCGTACAATGATTTAAAACCAAAACAGGAAGTTCGAGTTCCTTCTTTTTCATGTTCAATTCTCTGTGTACTAAATATATGATGTCACATTATTACATTGTCACACATTCTGCAAAACTTCAATAATTTCAATGTCTAAAGCATATACTTCCTTCCGTTTGAAATGGTCAAAGACTTGAAGAGGCAAAAAGAAATTCTACTAATTTCGTTCTACTCCTGGATTCTTGATGGTTCTCCAATTGCATCTTCCATACGTTGGTACCAGTCACCAATTTGTGTATGCTCAACCATATCTTTTCCAGCTGTCAAGTATCGGATAGGTCTCAAAACACCAAATACTGCAAGATCTGCCAAGTTAGGCTTGGAGCCACCTGGATAAATGCAAGTTAATATCAGTGCGGAGTAACAAACTTGATGCATGTGGATTTTCACCCTTCCAGGCTGTTTTTTCCCTTTTCCCTTCCTTTATGGAAAAATATCATACCTAGAAAATCCCTTCCATCAAGGGCTTCCATCCATGTGTTGGCAGCATCGTATAATGAAGCACGCGCATCAGTTATATTGTACTTCTTCTTTAGCTTCTTAGACACCATGTACATTGCTGCAGCACCAGCATACTTCACAGCAAACCGCTCAGTAAAACTGAAGTTGCCTGCATTACAGAGTTCGGGTGCACATCGTCAAATGTTGCACTAACAAAATCATGTGTCATTTCTGCTCAAATGATTAAAACAGTTAGCGAACAGAGCACCACCTCTGCACCCAATTTTACGTTTTTGCCTAGAGATGAAGAAATCTAGTGTTCCTGGATAAGTGGATAGCATGGCATCTTGAACTTTTATTTTTTAGTTTTCTAGTTTGAATATAATTGGAGATGAATCATATCTTACTATAAAGTTATCCCCCACTAACTCCTTAAGCTTAACATGCAAAGGTGCCACATCATCATCCACTAACAAGATGCTACACATCATCCACTAACAATCATCACATTTAAACAACATGCAAACATGCTATATCTTTATAGTTTTTATAATTTAAGAGCTTTTCAAATAAAAATATGTTAAATTATCATCCAACATAATTCATATAATGTTTCAATATATATCTTTATTATGTTTTATGATATCCTATATACTTATATAGTTCATCCTCACTTAGTTAGTACTTAAATGATTAATCTATGGTCCAAATTATCTTTCTCCTTTTTTCCTCTAATTAAGTCATATCACATCAATTGTTTTTAGCCTTTTTTTACTGGAATTGTTTTTAGCCTTTAGATGATTAATCTACAGACCAAACTATCTCCCTATTTTTCTTCTTCCATAAAGTCATACCACCTTACTTTTTACATTTGAATCACCATTCTACATACTATTTAAATTTAAATTATCATAAACCATATTAATTTACTTAATCTGATGTTATCTAGCTATCTTACACATTCTTTTTTTATTGTTATCATACTAAATTCCCGCAGCAATGCGCGGGGTTTCACCTAGTATAGTAAACAAGTAACCCCTTACATGAGGGGATTTTGCTGAACAGTGAGCACAAACTAATCTTCCCTACACTGTTCTTTCCATGCACCTCATGTTCTCTCAACTAACCTCCGCTATCAGCAGTTCAGCACTATGTTAGTATGGTACCTCGACGATTGAATTTCCCTATATCTCACAGGTAAAATCCCTGTTCAGACACATTATGCATAATGCTTTTCATTTATGGGGCATCCATTGACAATCACGCTGAACAGTGAGCATTCACCAAATTGTGTTATCTCCAACATTTAGAAAATTAATGAACTATGAATGGAGAGCACCTGGGTTCACAAAATCAAAATATTCATGCCAAGTATGTTCCAGAGAGATCCTATATGTAACCTCACTGTAACACCCTAATTTGCAAGGTGCAGGCCCCATGTACACACTGCATTCCATTCTAGCTTCATGTAAAAGGTTAACCTGAAGGTTCTATGGTTGGAATGTGTAGGTTTATTTGTTATCCTTAATACATCTAAAATCTCTATGTGAGCCTAATCTCACCAAAAATACACCACGGGTCACACAGGCCTCTAGTACAAAGCTGGGGTTCATTCACCCCTTTCTTTAGAAGCTGATGAACTTGTCAGCACATTTTCTTGTTTATTCCTGTGTTACTCCGATAAAATTCAATCCTATTACAACCAAATATCAACTTGTTAAAAGCCTTCGATGGCAGTAGATAGTGCACGACCATGTCCTATCCACCCCATGAACCCAGACACATACTCGTGTAGCACAAGGTTTATGCTCTGATGTCAACAGTAGGACCCTAGCTTTCAAAATCCACTTTGGCCTGGTTCTTCTGAGGAGCAGGGACATTTACATAGCACCCCACGTAAACTTCTGTTCTTGATTCATGTAAAAGGGTTCCCAAAGGTGCTATGGCTCAAACATGTTGGCCCCAACCTATCTAAACTCACCATGTAAGACTAATCCCACCATCACTGTACATGGGCCACAAGTGCCTCTACTACAGGACCAGGGTGTTACACTAACTTATAAAAAGGGGTTTAGCGTTAATGATTCCACTCACTCTGGTCTCAAATACTTCTTATTTTGAATAAGCATCTAGTCAAACATTTAAAAGTAGTGTCAACATCTTTTAAAGATTATTTGGATACATGAGAATCATAAATATAACCAAAAGAAAGAAAATATAGCAGCACACAGACACCAAAGTTAAAAGTTCCAAGGAATTACCATGTTTTGAAATATAATCAAAAGATTCCAAGGCCTCTGAAGTTGTCCGATATATATTTGGCGACAAGACATGCACAAGGTGCTCATCAACCCACCTAAACCAATAATTCAAGACAAATTATGTTACCGTAGATAAACTCCAGTTTGTAAGAATGTTAAGAGAGTAAAATGTTGGTCACTCGTGCAACCAGGGTTCGCCATGCTACTTCTAGAGGAATCCAGCTCACTCCATCAAGGGTAAAGCCTAAATGCAGCCAATTTAGTGGTAGTCGGCTTTTTTGTTTTTCATCTTTCAGTTTGTGAATCCTACCAGAAAATGCATAACTACCCCTAATACAAGATAATAATGGACTTACTGGTTGTCTCTAGCCTTGGAAACACTACTATGACCAGATCCAGAGAAAAAGTCTATAAAGTAATCATCAGATCATAACGGATAAGCTCTTAGTTTCATCAATTAATTTTAGTGGTAAAAACACAATGAAATAAAGCAAAGAGGATAGTTGATGGCCATACTGATTCTGCCTGGCCTTGAAACATTATCACCAGATCCTTGGGAAACATGTAACTATAAACTATCAGATCGCAGAAAAAATGTAGTAATAGTGATGGCTATGCTGATCCTGCCTGGTGTTGGAACATTACAATGACCAGATCCAGGGAAAGAAGTCTATCATGTAACTATCAATGCATAAACAGAAAAAACTGATGGACAAGGTTTTTGTTCACCGATTGATTTACATTGTAAAACAATGAAACAAAAGTAAAGAAATACTATAAAAGTAGAACATATTGCACATACTAATGCCATATAAATGATTAAAAATTTCAAGAGGAAAGTAGACTTTAAACAATATTTGTTTCTAGAAATAGGAGTACTATAACATTAATGATTTGAGAAGCTAGAACCAAGACCTGAAAAAAAAATTACAAATACTAATGCCACATAAACAGATGCAAGTAATGGAGAAATACCTGCGCCATTTTTCTTCCTCTTCATTAGTGGCTTTATCATCAGGGCGGACCCTTTGCTGTAATATATTGATTATATCTACCAACAACAGATGTAACAATACGTTAACTCTGGAGTTTAACACATAAAAAGTTATTTTACTTAAAAGTTGAAACCACAACAATGTAAAGGAACCAGACCGGAATAAACCAATATGAAATGAATGTAACCTGATGAATCAACCAGCTGTTCACCATCTACCGTCAGTATTGGGACCTTCTTGTACTCAGACCACTTGATTTCCTTCTTGCTCAATGGATTAACTTCCACAACCTTGTAGGGTATATCATGATAGTCTAGGAAAGCTGAAATGAAGCAAATGAAGAATCTTTCAACTAAAAGAAATTATGCCAGAACAGAGAGATCATCAATGATTTCAGAATAACAAGTGAATGATCTTTAGCAAGCAACTTTCAAGCTTCAGAAATCTAGAATACCTCTATGCTCTAAGCTACTGATATACAGATCACACTTACAATCAGGATTGATCATAGACTCACAGTACGATCACACTTAGTTATCGAAGTGTATATACTCATACAGCAGATAATTTGTGAACCCATTGACAGATGACAACCCCAGTCCCAATAGCATTATGAAGTTTCACGTACAGTAAATTATTACATCATGCTGCCAATGAATCAGATTGCTGTGCAAGTTTGTAGGTGAGGGTGACACCTGTCAAAAAAGGGATGGCTGATGTACTAACAAGTAATGACAGTTGGACAAAAGGAAAACAATTTTTACAACAAATTCTGGAAGGTCTGATTCAATGAATAAACTTGACCAATTCTTAGCTGGGAGGCTCCTCTCTTTTGAAGTTATGCAAAATGTACCGACAGTCCTTAAACATGTCATAGATGGGCACAGATGCACAGTTGGACCCGTGATGATACATTAAATTAAGGGCTTAAATATGCAATTTGAAAGTTCAAGAACCATAATGATAGAAGAATTGTACTCTACTGACTATGTTAAATTACATACTGCTACCTAAAAACGCTTAGCTTGTAAGTTTTTCATTACCAACAAATCAATAATTATCCCCTCAACAGAAAATCAGGACATAGAACAACACATCATGGTACCCCATGAACTATTTCCATGAAGCTAAACACAATACTACCAAAACTCAGACCTTGAGCTATTTCAGGAGGGATGGTTTGCCTAGCTGGGGGAAACCAACAACGCTTGACTACAAGCTCAAGGCCAAGTTTGCCTCGGATTACACAATCAACCTAACTCGTTTCAATGATTTCAACAACTTTCAAGGTATTTTGAGATGAGACCAAAAGGCTGGAAAAGGCTCAGAATAAACTTTTTTGTCGTGTGCAAGAACACATGCAATCAAGTTACCATGAAGATTTGTGCTCACTTTAGTTCAGGCTGGTCTCTGGAGGCCAAATAGGGCTCCAAATATGCCCTTTTTTTGTATCTCTAACTCAAATTGGACTTAAATACTCATTTCAAATTGAACATGTATCATACATAAAGACAAATACTCATTTCAGACAATAAGTAGTGTTATATACTCAATCAATTCAAATTGAAACACATTAAGCAATGAGGTTACTTGTTCAAAACAAACCAAATGTAGCTTGGCAGATGCCATTTTGTATGGAACAGAATTTCTCTGACCACTAAGGCAAATTCATAGTATGGCATGCTCTTTGCAAGCCTCTAGTAAAGGATCACTTGCTCCAAACAGGCAAACACTTTATTGTATGGAGCAATTTCGTTTCTGCCCCTACTTTGATGTAGTCTAATACTGATTTTACCCCTACTTTTTATGGTTTTCGTTTTTGCCCCCAATTTTTTGAACCGGACGATCGTCTTGCCCCTATTTTGGATGCTGAAGTTAACGGTGTTAAGTAATTAGCAAAAGGACATTTATACCCTCTTCTATTTTTTTTCATTAATTGTGTTTTTGCTTCCATTTTATACATGTTGCTTTGGAACTTTATTTTTGTGAATGCATTTAAAATTAAATGACGCACATTGACTAATATAACAATTAGGACAGATTCAGACCTAATTGTTGTGGCAATGTGCATCATTTAATTTTAAATATATTCACAATAATAAAGTTCCAAAGCAAACATGTATAAAATGGGGGCAAAAACACAATTAATGAACATAAATAGGAGAGGGTATAAATGTTCTTCTGCCAATTACTTAACACCGTTAACTTCACCATCCAAAGTAGGGGCAAAACGATCGTTCGGTTCAAAAATGTGGGGGCAAAAACAAAAACCCTAAAATGTAAGGGTAAAATCAATATTAGACATCAAAGTAGGGGCAGAAACAAAATTGCCCCATTGTATCTATTCATCCATATGCTCCAAGCCCTAACAACAATAGCACCAATTTATAATTATTTTTCTCAAAATTGTCAACTGATTCTGGAACCAAGAGATCTCTTGATTGTTCATCCTCTTGGGTCTCCACATTACACATTTTTCAATGCTCAAACATGCTAAGACCATAGCAAAAATCCCTAACAGCTCCCAGGCTCAGGTGGAAACCTCAAGCATGTATTAGTCAATGCAACAAGGTAATGACTAATAGGTGACATGGCATGGGTAGCAGGACTACACTACAGTGATGTCATGAAGTCTGTTACATAAAACGGAACAACGAACACAAGGACCCTGAGGTGGTCAGTTCAATGAGTGCATGTGAACTGTAAGGTGACAAGAAGCACAAGTAAAGCCACTCAGTGAGTGGCAGAGATGGCCTCATGGGAGTGATCCACAGATGGCCTCATTAGAGTGATCTGGCGGATAATAGCATAATGCAAACAATGCAACCATGGTAACTAAATTACCCTCCATTGGAATGTTCCCCACACTGATATGACTTATGAGTGCATGGACAAGATAACAGGCCCAACAGAAGCTTCACAAAGGGGACAAACTCAGGTAGCAGTATCTGGTGAGCTCTGCTGTGGCCTCAAGGAAGAACAGTAAAGGCAACTTTGGTGACACCAGCAAGACGGTGTTAGTGAGAATGATAGCAATGGTTACAAAGCAGGCACCCAATTTTCTTAAGGAGTGATGGAATATGTTCCATATTTTTGAAATGGACCCAATGTATTGTGTTAGTTTTTTTCCCTTCTATTAGCTGTACTTTGGTTAAACAGATAGAAGTGGTTTTCTTCACCTCATCCAGAAATCTTGATGCTAACTGATGGGAGCTTATTTTCTGTAATCTACTACCTTAGAATCAATTCTCTGTGTCGAAAGATAGTTCCCTTCAAATATCCTTCACCTTCTGTAAAGCATCAACAAACCTATTTCAGATGACACCTAAATTAGCGATACTTGATTTTCTGTGTTTTCCCCATTCTTGTAATTCTATTTATCTGTTCCAAACAGCCCTATCAGCTTACGAGCTAAAGAAACTATATTGGGCTCACAATGTGAATAGTCCTACCTGTGCATAGGGACCTCGCTAACTCATATTGTTCAAAATATTTTCATTCACTTTTTTATCTAAAAAGGTTGGATAGATGAAAAAGAATGAAAAAGGTTTTACAAGCAGGTATTGCTTGGTTTGCTAGGCTTAGCACTGGTCATCCAGTCGTTGTGCAATCAGCCTTGGTGCATTCTCAGCAGTGCTCTTGGCATTAAATCCTGGGTAGTCTATGGACACGTATGGATTCAGTGGGATGTATTCTACATTTAGCTATTTTCAAAGCAATGAAAGTAGATAACACTATCAAAAGGCGGTGAAACTTATGTTCTGTAGATTTATGCATTGTCCAGAAACATTGTTGGTCCGCCAAACTCATGACAATTGACTGTCCTTTAACTTCTATGGTTACTTGAATCCTCCCAACCTCAGAAACAGCTTCTACAGCAGCCTCCCAACCAAAATACAAATTATAATCTATATTCTCGATAGTAATCATTAAGATAAAAAGGCAAATTACAGCTAGTGAACTATTTTATCGTAACCAGATCACCACGAAAAGTACTTTTTATCAGGTCTAATGCACATCGAAAACGCTAGATTGGAGGAGTGCACGGAAGCAGGAGCACATCACCTCTGACTTTGTTGCAGAAGGGGCAGGCCTGGTACTGGTACAGCACCACGTTCTGCGGCAGCAGATCCATGGGCGGCCTTTCCTTGGCCTCCGCCGCCGCCATCGTCGCGAAGGTCAGGGAGAAGGAGACCGCCCCAGCGATTCCAGCTGGCATGGCCCGCGAGGATGATGATGATGATGCCTGGGATGGGGGCGACGGCTGGACGCCCAATCTCCCGCCGCCCGCCGCGGCCGCCGCCGTGGAGGCGGCGTCCCCATGGAGAGCGCGCGAGGAGAGGAGCAGCGAGCGGGAGGCCAGAGCTTGCGCCGCTCGGATTGACCTCATCTTGGCAAACGAATAGAGCGGGGCTGTTAGGGTTTTGGACTGGTTTGCCTCGCCGGCGCCGGCGGAAGAAGAGACGGATTTAGGAATTACAAGGGAGATCCTGGATGGTGCTGGATGGAACGCCTAAAACCCTTGATACTTTACGTATTAGTACTTCAACTACTATTAAATTGTGTTATTATCGCGGCTAAGGGCCCAATGACGGATCGGTTTTCTAAATAGACTTTTGTTTTCGGAGGATACCTTTGCGCTCGTTCTTCTTGGAGAAGAAGAAAGCAATACGCGGAACAGTTGGGTTCGCAGGTTAACGACGGATGACGGGATTGTTGTCCACGGCTCAACATCTACTTCCCTCCGTACTATAAAAAAATTAAACCTAAATCTAATAACCTATTCAAAATCATAGTAATATAGGTATGTTTAGTTTTTTTTTATGTAAAGTTTTTAAAGTATACGGACACACATTTAAAGTATTAAACATAGACTAATAACACAAACAAATTACAGATTCCGCCTGTAAACTGTGAGACGAATTTATTAAGCCCGTCATTAGCAAATATTTACTGTAGCATCACATTGTCAAATCATCACGTAATTAGGCTCAAAAAATTCGTCTCGCAATTTACATATAAACTATACATAGGGGTGAAAACGGAGCGGATATTATCCGATCCGATCCGATCCGAATCCGTCCGATGTGAGGATATGGTAAAAATTTTTAGATATCCGGCCAGATGCGGATGCAGATGCGGATATGGTATCAACGATATCCGACGGATGCGGATTATCCGATATTTTAATCGGATTATCCGATGTAATGTTTGGCGGATAATCCGTACCTTTCAGGCCACACAACAACTCTATTTAGCCCATTTTACATCGGGCAACCCATCTAGCCTATATAGTGTAACCTAATCCAATCCTCCCCTAAATCTCTCTCTCTCTCTGCGACTCTTCTCTCGGTCCCTTCTCCTGCTCCCACATGCGCCGCCGCATGGCACCATAGGTGCGCCGTGCCATCGCTACAGCCTGCTGGCGCCACCGCCGCCGCTCCTCCTTTTAGTCCGCCGACAGTGTGTTGTGTGCTGTTTGCTGTAAGCAGTGTGCTGTATGGAACTAGTGTGTTGTGTGCTGTATGCAGTGTGCTACTGTATTGTGTGGCTATGTGCTGTATGCCTATATTGCTGTATGCCTCATTGCCTCATGCCTGTCATACTGATGAGTGAACTACTGAACTGAACACTATATTTTTAAATTTTAAGCAACGCAGTGAACTGCTGAACTGAACACTTATATTATGTTTTTGATGGATGTGTTATATTAAGCAAAATTATATTATTGATGTGTTTTGGTTGGTTTTTCCTAGAGAGCTGAGATCATGTTCATATGTTGTTTGGCCATCGTATTGCGGCAATTGTATTGCCGCCCTCTTGTTGTATGGATTGAATACAAACTTGACATCCGACAACTTTTTGTCTGTTTCCGAACAGAGTCCGCACCGACTCCGCACCGAATCCGACGTCCGAAATAATCCGCTCCGCATCCGCATCCGCACGTCATCTGCACTCGCTCCGCATCCGCTTAAAGAAAATGGTTTAGGATATGGTATAGCTATTATCCGTCCGAATCCGCTCCGTTTTCACCCCTAAATGTACAATTGGTTTTTTCCTCACATTTAATGCACCATGCATGTGTCCAAACATTTGATGTGACGTTTTTGGCCAAATTTTTTTTATCTAAACAAGGCCTATATCATATTTTTTTATTATGTTTGTTTTTTATGAGACGAAAGAAATACACCTTTACCAAAAGCAAAAGCATAAGGTTCTCGGTTTTGGACATGTGAATATGAAAGAAACATGATGATATTAGGATCCTGTTGGGTAGGGCTTCAACTATTAAATTTAATTTCAAGAGTTAGGTCTGGACTAGAGTTATGAAGCGCGGTTTAAACCCAGCTTTACCTCGCTAGTTTATTTTGTGATGCACTTCACTCCGCTTCGCTCTCTTGTTAGGTAGAGCTGAAACTATTTGGATGGACTCTAGCTCTAAGTTAGAGTTGAAACTCTGCCTAACAAGTCCTAGGTATTGGGTAGATAAGCACATCAGCACGTACTAACTTTCAAACACACATTGCTTAAAAAAATCCACGCTTTCTTGTTTAGGAGCTACTTAGTTTTAGTTGATAAGGGTGTGCATTTGGTTTCCTCGGTTTGGTTTGATCCGTTTTTCTTTATTTGGTTTTTCTAAAATGCCAACCAAAGAAGAGCGTGAAAACTTAAAAATCAAACCGAAAAATTTGGGGCCTCATCGTTTGGCTTTTTTCTAAATAAGCCAAAACGGCTTATTAGAGAATAAAAATGAATTTGTAGGTAAAGCTTTTATACATGTGTTTTTGTGACTTAAAAGCTAATGCTGAAAAAGAAACTACGTTGAAAATATCTCAAAATCAATATCAAAATTAAGTTTGAAAATTCAAATTTTGGCTTTTTCTTTAGCTGAATAGGCCATCCGATGGGAGCCTTTTGGTGTACTCGTCATCATTTTTTACCCAAGAAACTGCCTTCTCCCATCGTTGCGGGCTTGAGACGATGATCTTCACTCGTGCGATCGCGTCCACCCACATGCTCATAGATCTGCCCTTGCATCGAGGTTGAGCTCTCATGCTGGAGATCAGCACTCTAGCAAACATCGAGCTCCAATGTCACTACCGATCTAATCTGGCAGATATCAAGATCCTACGCCATCGTAGAGGATCTACTTGCATGCGACTCATGACTCTGGCAGGAGGCAGCAAATTTCCTTGGTTGTGCAGTCCTTCTCTAGCACTGTGCGTGAGGCAAGCCTCTCCTGCAAGTGAAGATGAAGAGGCGCAAGGCATTTCCCCTCGTCCTTGCTTTCAGTGCGGTTTCCAATGGCTCGCTTGAAAGAGTCACTTAGGCTTACAAAGGGAAGCTAGAAACTAAACCAGGTCGGATTGTCTGATACCTGGTCGAACAGTTCGGGTTGTTTTTCTTTCTTTACCAAAACACACTGAGGGAGACCCCCACGGTATATATTAATTTTTTGAAGTTTATATACAAAGATGGTAGAAAGGGATAAAAAGGAAAAGAAAACATAATTACAGAATATCATGGAAGTATATGAATCTCCCTATGCCTAAGTAAATGAAGGCTCAAATCCGAGATAAGATTTCTCTTCCAAGAAGCAACGGAATGCTGAATACCTTGAAATATTAGGCCGTTTCTTTCCTTCCAAATATTCCAAGTGTCGAAACAATATTTCGGTAATATTAAAATGGGATGGCTATCAAGCTTGAAAAATGGACGGTTTAAGAGACATGAGGTTTATACAGGTTCAGGCCTTCTAGATGAGAAGTAATACCCTACTCCTGTCTGGGGATTGATCCGCCGAGTATATTGTTGATCGTATGATCAGGGAGAAAAGTTATGCCCTTAGAGTCACCCGGATCCCTCCTTATATAGAGGGAGGAGCCGGAATTACAAGATACAACCCATGTTCTTAACGGACTAGGCTTGTACATATAAATTACAATCGTAACCGACTAGGACTATCGGTTGTTTCCTTGATACATAAGTTGACATAACAACCAAGTCCTTTACTAAATATATTCTATTTCTATATGGTACCCCTATACCCAGTCGGATATACATGCCGTGTGGGTATGGGGTATCCATAATCTCCACAGTAGCCCCTGAGACCTTCGCAGACGACGAAATAATCTTCTCCCGAGTCATTTAACGAAAAATCCCGAGTGCTTCAATTATCTCCGCCTTGGCCTCCTGAGTGCTTGAATTAAAGGCTGTGAAGGGCTTAAAAATAAAAAAAAATAGGTGCATCGACTGGATGCACTTAATAGGTGTAGCCCCCGACTATGTGATTAGTTGAAAAAAACTAAACATATAGTCAAGGTTGAAATAAATAACCAGCCGAGTGGTTTTATAATATTACCGAAGTAATTAAATATTAAAGCATTTGCGACTCCGTCCGAAGAGTTTGCCGACTGCTTTAATTAAATTATTAAGCTTACTATGAAACATAGAAAATAAAGATCCGAGTGATAAAAGCACTCTAAAGATCTATCGTCTATGAAATCATTGTCATGATTAATATTTGTGATGAACAATTGGCTTTGCAAAATGATTTAATCAAAGAATTGGTTTGAAAAAATGTGTGAATGTTGGTGTAAGTGCGTGTAACTAATGTGGGTCAGGTTGTGATATCTGTGCCCAGAAACGGTTGTTTTTTCTGATTGTGTGCAGGTGACTTGAGGTCAGCCTTGGTCAATGGTGAGGACCGAGACTATGTTCAGGGAGGAACAGAGGTCTAGTGCGGTCAGGATACCATGTGAGAAGGTGACTAGAGTCAGGATTCTTGGAGGTCAACTTCGGTCAACGGTGGGGATCGGGACTAAACTCGGGGAGGAGTTGAGGTCCAGACGGTCAAGATGCCAGGTGACGAAGTTGGATACGAGATGGCGCATGGTGGATGGACACCATGTGGGAGAGATCTTCACAACGGGCTTCACGAGGTGTGCGTGCAAGCGTAAGTGTTCGCGAAGGAAATTGAGTGATAATATTTGGAGGTATATGGTGCTACAGTACACGAGGTACTGTAGCATGCAGGTTATATGTATGCATGTACGGTGCTGTACATGTGCAGTTTGCTGATTGGTTGGCTTGGAGGTTTGCATGTATGCGTTGGCTGTTTGGAAGGCAGCAGGCAGCATGCAGCGTCTCGGCTCAGCCAGGAAGGGAGCGAGACCAAGCAGGAAACGGCAGGCGTGCGCGCGAGTTGGAGTCTGACTCGGTTGGACCTGGTTCGGCAGGTGCGGCTGAGAGTTTGGATATTATAATTGACTAGCAAAAGTGCCCGTGCGTTGCACCGGGTGATCAGGGAGTGTGTACAGTGACAAAAAGTGTTGTTTGGTTTAGACAACTAATCTGCTAAAAAAATTATTTACCACGAACGTCTCAAGCACCCGTGTCAAATCAAAGATTTAAATCAAGATTGACTGGTTCCACCACAAGAAACTTATCCGGTTAAACTATACCCACTTTGCAATTGTGGGAATATACATGTGTATTGTTACCTGAGAAAAATATGTGGACTTCAACAAATCGTAAAAATCAATCTTATTAATTTTGTGAGAGTGAGTATTGGCTTTTATTTACAAATTGTATTTGAGGTCAAATATTAATAAGTAGACATTAAAAAAATGAAAGAAGATTAGACGGTGAGGGGAAAAAATAAAAAAATAAAAAAAAAGAGCGAACAAGGACAGGTCAAGAAAATTTTATTATTTAAACATTTTTAATAAATAGATGCTCGTGTTACGTGTGTTGCAACGGGTAAACTAAAATTATAATAAATATAAAAATATTAGATCGTTAGGATTTAGTTTTTATGATATGAGCCCTTTAAAAAAATATATTCCTTACATAAAAAAAAGTTGTAAAAGAAAGGCCCATTAGACTTAAAACCAAACAAAAATTAAAACCAACCCTATAAATCTCTATATGTGCCGGTTATATGGTATACTTGTGCTGTTTTTTTATTCAAATACAGAGTGCTCATTTTTTTTTAAAAAAAAGGCCCGTCAGATCTAATCCTTATCCCCGAGAGAGCAAGCGGAGAGCGAGCGGAGCAAGCGGCGCCTCGATCCTTCCGTCTCCTCATCTTCTCGTTTTTCCCGACTTCCCTTATCCTCTCTCTCCTCCCTTCATTTTCCTCTTTCTCGGTGTTCTCTCTACTGCCGTCGCAACCAGCGACGCCCTCCCCTCTCCCCTCACCAGTGCGCTGCTTCCCCTCCCCCTCGCACGGCGCCCTCCACCCGGCTGACGGCGCCCTCCTCCTCTCGGTCTTCTCTCTCGCTCTCCTCTCTCTCGGAGCCGAGGCGGCAGGCGGCGGCGCAAGAGGGGAGGCAGCGGGCGACGGGTGGCGGCGGCAGGTGGAGACGGTGAGGCCCAGCAGCAGCGGGAGGCGGTATCGGAGGTGATGGCCGCGTCCGCCCCTCTGCGGCAGCGGCGGGAGGAGCGGTGGCCGCCCAGAGGCGCCCTCCCACCGCTAGATCCGGCGGGAGGAAGGGCTCCGGAGCTGCGCCGCCTCGCCATCCTCCCCGCCGCCACCTAATGCGTCGGTCGATCCAGCGGTGGCGGCTCCCTCCGCCCCCTCTCGCCTTCCTCCGGCGGCAGTGGCAGCGTCGGCGGCAGCCGCGGGCGGATCCGGCGGCGGCGGGCGGATCCAACGGCGGAGGCTCCCTCCTCCGCCGCCTCTCTTCTCCCTCCGGCGGCGGTGGCGGCGGCTGCGACGGCCGCGGATTGATAGCGTGGCGACGGCTGAGGGCAGCAGTGGCGACGGCCGAGGTCGGATCGGCCCCTCCGCTGCAGCGGCGGGAGGAGCGGTGGCCGCCCAGAGGCGCCCTCCCACCGCTAGATCCGGCGGGAGGAAGGGCTCCGGAGCTGCGCCGCCTCGCCATCCTCCCCGCCGCCACCTAATGCGTCGGTCGATCCAGCGGTGGCGGCTCCCTCCGCCCCCTCTCGCCTTCCTCCGGCGGCGGTGGCAGCGTCGGCGGCAGCCGCGGGCGGATCCGGCGGCGGCGGGCGGATCCAACGGCGGAGGCTCCCTCCTCCGCCGCCTCTCTTCTCCCTCCGGCGGCGGTGGCGGCGGCTGCGACGGCCGCGGATTGATAGCGTGGCGACGGCTGAGGGCAGCAGTGGCGACGGCCGAGGTCGGATCCGGCGGATTGTGATGCATATTGTAGTTCTTCTTGGACATTTATTTTGTGATTTTGTGATGATTGTGGTTGAGTGATTTGGTTGTGCCGATTTTGGGAATTGTTTCTCTTGTATCCGATTCTGAGAGGGATTGGGATTTGGGGGCTGCGGGCGAAGGCGGACAGAAAAAATCAACGAAAAAAAACCGGGCCAAAAAACCGTGAAAAAAACGGACGGCCCAAAAAACCGGACAAAAAACCGACGAAAAAAAAACCGGGGTAGAGAACCACGAAAAAACCGGACGGCAAAAAAAACCGCGTGTGCGTTCAGGAAACCACCGACGGACGAAAAAGCCTCACGGAAGCCTTACGAATTTTTTTATTAGGTATAGATTTAGAAATTGAGCATAGAGTCCTAGTGTGACTAGGAGTTATTCTCCTACTTTGAGTAGGAGGTTTTCGGTATAAATAGAGAGGGAGCGTGAGACTTCCCTGTATCGCTTTTCAGAGTGTGGAGTTGATAGTTTAGTTAGGGTTTCGAGTTTAGTCGAGATTTTTGTAAGGAGTGCTGTTGTTGCACTATGTAAACATAGAGAGAAGCAATAAAGTTATCATGTACTTTGAGAGTTCTTCGATTTGTGTTTTCTTGGGTTCAGGCGGTAGGGAGGCGATCTAACCGGCAGCGTGCGAGCGGTCCGACTGGCGGCGACAGGACTACGTCGAGATTTCCATCAATTTGAGGGTAACTTTTATTTCCGCTAAAAGTTTTTGGGTTTTTGGTTTTCCCTACCATTCACCCCCCTCTGGTAGGCTTGGTTACTTGTGTTCGATCCTACAAGTGGTATCAGAGCCTTGTTTTCTTCCCCCCTCTGTTTGATTTTTATCGATCTAGAGTTTTTGCCATGGCTACTCCTGTTAGGTTTTCAACTATGCCTCCTGTTTTCGATGGAACGGATTTTACTCATTGGTGTAGTAGGATGCAATCTTACATTATGGCTAAGAATTATGATATTTGGAGAAAAGTTTCTCATCCTTTTGTGATTCCTGAAGTTATTAATACTGATGCTGCAAAAACTGAGTTTGAACAAAATTGCAAAGCTCGCAATATTCTTTTGAGTGGGATTTCTCGTTCGGATTATGATCGTGTTGCTCATCTTCAAACTGCTCATGAGATTTGGATTGCTTTGAGTAATTTTCATCAAGGAACAAATAATATTAAAGAACTTCATCGCGATCTTTTCAAAAATGAGTATATTAAATTTGAGATGAAACCTGGAGAAGCTTTGGATGACTATCTTTCTCGGTTTAATAAAATTTTGAGTGATCTTAGATCTGTTGATTCTTTTTATGATGCTAATTATCCATAATCTGAGATTTCTTGTCACTTTTTGAATGGTCTTGACATGTCTATTTGGGAGATGAAAGTTACATCTATTCAGGAGTCTGTTAACATGTCTACTTTGACTTTAGATTCACTTTACACAAAATTGAAAACTCATGAGATGAATATTCTTGCTCGTAAAGTCGATTCTAAGTCTAGTGCTTTGGTTTCATCTTCGACTTCTTTGGATGTTGGTGCTTCTTCATCGGAGTCTTCTGTTCTTGCTTTATTTAATGCCATGTCCGATGATCAACTCGAACAATTCGAGGAGGAGGACTTGGTTTTGTTATCAAACAAATTTTCTCGAGCTATGAAAAATGTTAGAAACAGGAAAAGAGGAGAACCTAATCGTTGTTTTGAGTATGGAGCACTTGATCATCTTCACTCGCATTGTCCTAAGCTTGAGAGAGGAAAGAAGGAAGATGATGGTAGAGTCAAAGATGATGACGTGAACAAGAAGAAGAACATGAAAGAGAAGGAGAAGAAGAAGCATTGTATGCAGTGGTTAATCCAAGAACTCATAAAAGTTTTTGATGAATCGGAAGATGAAGATGAGAGCAAAGGTAAGCAAGTTGTTGATCTAGCTTTTATTGCTCGTAATGCAAGTTCTGATGTTGATGAATCTGATGATGATAATGAAGAAAAGCTTAGTTATGATCAATTAGAATATGCTGCTTACAAATTTGCTAAGAAAATTCAAACATGTTCTATTGCGCTTGATGAGAAGGATTATACTATTGAGATTCTTAATGCTAAAATTGCTAGATTAAAATCTTTGATTCCTAATGATGATAATTGTCAATCTTGTGAAGTTTTATTTTCTGAAATTAATGCTTTGCGAGATGTCAATTCTATTAATTGCAAGAAATTGGAATTTGAGATTGAAAAATCTAAAAAGTTGAGTCTTCTTTTGCTCTTGGATTTGCTTTACATGCTAGTGTTGTTGATGAGTTGATTTTGACAAAGAATGTTTTGAAAAAAAATACAAAGTTGCTTTTTGTGCAAGTTCTTTGGTCAATGCTTTATGTGCAAATAAGGCAAAACAAAACAATGGTGCTTTGATTTCTCAAGATTGTTCAAAGTGTGTTTTGAATGAGTTGAAGTTGAAAGATGCTTTAGAGCGTGTTAAACACATGGAAGAAATTGTTAAACAAGATGAGGTGTTTTCTTGCTCAACTTGTAGAAAACAAAAAGGTCTTTTGGATGCTTGCAAAAATTGTGTTGTTCTTACACAAGAGGTTTCTTATTTGAAAAGTTCTTTGCAAAGATTTTCTTATGGTAAAAAGAACCTCAATATGATTCTTGATCAATCTAAAGTAAGCACACACAATCGTGGTTTAAGTTTTGATTCTTATGCTTATCATTCTAGACATCCTCCTGTTGTTTTAGGTGTTGGTGCTAGAAGTGGTAAAATTTTGATTGAATCTGAGCCTAAGAATATTGTGTTTAAATCTGCTGGCATCATGTCTACTTTGATTGCATCTTCTTCAAAATCTACTGTTGAGCATGCGAAACCTTCTGTTGATGCAAAACCATTGATTTCAAAACGATCTACTTCACAAACTTGTCGTGAGAAGTATACTTGTTCTTTTTGTGGAAAAGATGGACATTTGGTTGGTTTTTGTTTTCGACTTGCCCGCAAACAGAAAAAGGAAAGAGAAATTGCTTTTGCAAAACAACGGTGGCAAAAATCGGGTTTTTGTTCGAGGAGCACAGTTAGACCGCAGGTGAACCGGCGGTCAGACCGGCTGCCAGGCCCGGTCAGACCGTAGGGACAGCGACGGTCTGACCGGCCTCGGGGCAGTTTTTCGCATACTTCAAATCGGACTTTTGTGAAACCAAAAGGTAAGTTTTCAGCTAAGTCTGATTCTGATTTTGTTTGTGCATATGTACCTACTGGTTCTATTGGTCGTGTGACTCAGTGTTGGATTCCAAAATTTCTTATTTCTAACCCCAACACGGAGGCCTCGACATCTTCTTGTTCGTAGGTATTTTGGTGGCATACTCCCCATGTGCATTCAACGTTGAGATGACGATTGCTTTTCATGGTAACATCAATTTACTTTTGGATTGACATATTTTTGGTTCTACGCTCTCGTTTATTAGCTTTTCATATGCTAGTGTTTGAGGTAGTAGTTTTTGTTAATACAAGTGGATACATGTCAATTCATGAGAACCTTGGTGATATCATTGGCAATTGGATGTCTTTTTCAAAATCTTTAATTTCTTCTTGATCTTTCTTCGGGGAGAATTGGAGGTTAATTTGAGGGGGAGTTTGTGCTTTTTCATGCATTCATGTTTATTTTTATGCATTTGTTCTAATTCTGAAAATAAATAAAAATGAGAAAAAGAAGAGCTTTGTTTTATACCTCTAGTATATTCTTGTGCATGCTAGCAAAATAATTGAGGTATATTTGTTGCTATGTTAGCTTATATGCATTTTTAGTCTTTATATGAAGCTTAGATATTGCTTTTAAGTGAGATGATGCATGACACTAATTCTTTTACTTGAATTAAGAAAAATATGCAATATTGATGCTAGCATATGGTTTGATTTATAAATGCTTTATATATGTGCTTTATTGAATTGTTATTCCTCAAATAGCTTTGTAATTGCTCATTGTGTAAGAGAATAAAAAATATCTATGAGAGAGAAAAAAATAAATACCGAATCCTTGGAAACAGTCTTGACGACAAGGACGTATTCGATGTGAGCAAAATAATGGGTGCCGAATCTCTGGAAACAGTCTTGACGACAGGGACGTACCCGGAATAAAAGAGAAAAATATGAGCAAAAAGGCTCAAGAAAAAGTAAAAAATTCTCTTGATTGTTTTGTGCTAATGCTAATTTGAGAAAGAATGATAAATGCAATAGGTATATATGTATAGTGTTTATTTTTCAACCTATGTGCTTGTGAATATATTGCATTATAAATCATTTGAAATCATGAATCCTTATTGTTGATTTGAGCTTAATTGTAATATCTTTGATTTATGTTTATACTATAGTGCATGCTTGATAAATAGCTGATGAATTTCTCCCTTATATTGCTACACATGATCATGAATTGCTTTTGGTACATTTTAAAGCTCTCAAAAAAAAAATTAGAAAATAGAAAATAATAAATTGGTTATTACAAGTGATAATCATGATATCATTGCATATGTGCTTTATTGGTTATTATTTCTCTTTTGCATTCTTGAAGAAATATACAAAATGCATGCTTCTTGAAAGGGGGAGAATTGAATTGTGTTTCAATTTTAAAAATAGTCGATTTTGTGTTTTTGTCGCAAATTGATGGGAGAAGTTCTTCCTTTTAAAAAGGGGGAGATTTTTTCTTTTTCACCTTTGTGATTTTTGTTTTTATTTTTCAAAAACATAAAATTGCATTTTGGTGATGTTGCCAATGTGTTCATCAAGGGGGAGATTGTGAAATCATTGTCATGATTAATATTTGTGATGTACAATTGGCTTTGCAAAATGATTTAATCAAAGAACTGGTTTGAAAAGATGTGTGAATGTTGGTGTGAGTGCATGTGACTAATGTGGGTCAGGTTGTGATATCTGTGCCCAGAAACGGTTGTTTTTTCTGATTGTTTGTGTTGAGATTATAGACATATAATGATTTAATCTATTCCATAAATAAATCATGACATTACAGATGAAAACTAGCATGAACGCATCATTAGATCTACACATGTAAACTACACAGTATAACATGAACAGATCAAATATGCGCAACATATTGAACACGTACCGAGGTGACGGAAAGACCGACTGCTTGGTCGAAACTTTTCGCAGATGTCTACGAAGGCACGAAACACGCGAGCGAAGAGGAAGACGAGCCGTTGTGAACGAACAGGGAGCAGTCGCGCGAAGCGCTTCCCAAAAACCTTATTGCCGCCTTCTCCCGGTGCAGGACGTCGAAGGCAGAGGTTCCGGAGACCTGCTCTCCCGATCGCCGGTGCACGCCGGCGAGCGGGATGGAGTAGTCTACGAGCGACGGCGCAGTACAGAGTAGGAGGCAAACCCTAGATTGATTTCGCGTATGTTGCACGAAGACGGCAGGTCGGTTTATATAGAGAAGGGTCGCTTGATCAGGGCGCCCGCACGATCTCTACTGCGCGTAACCGAACCGGATAAGTCGCGCGTAACTTATCCGGACTCCACGCCGTTTGCACGCACCGGATTTTTCGGAACGTTTCCAAAACAAAAACGAATCCGAATTTGCAGCAAAACAAAACTGCAAAAGGAGGCTGCATCTGCGCAAGGGTGAGGAGCCAATTTTTCGGACCATTCGACGCGTACGTCGTGCACGCGCGCCGCCTGCCCTGCCAGGCGAGGCGAGCGAGCGCGCGCGTGTGTTTCTCCTCTTCTCTCCACCACACATGCTTCAAGTGACTAGGAGGGCATCCTCCCTTTTAAGGAGGTCCCCCTCTCCTAGAATAAGCAAGGTGGTACTAAACTCCACATGCATGCCATCCCATGAGGTGGGCTTTTGTGATTTTCCAAAGAATTAATCTTCGAGTGGGCTAAGGCCCATTCATTAATTCCAACAATCCCCCACCAAATCTCAAAATCCCACTGAGATTTGCCTTTTCCAATGTACTGTTTATATACCAGCAGTTCGATGGAGACCAATTAAGGTTGAACATCCACCTAGAACTCCAAGCTACACTTACTCACAACTTGAACAATGGACTACGCCTTGAATTGCAAGTCTTGTGCAAGCAAGTTTCACTCAAAGTCTTATCTGGTACTAGACCGTCTGTAGACTATCCCTCGGGTGGAGCGTATAAGTCATACTCCTAGGTCTTTAGTAAGCTTCCTAGAAGATTCACCCAAAATCTTCATAGACTGCGACCAACAGTCAAGCTCACAAAGGTGAGTTCTTTCAAGAATGCTTTGCAGGACAACATCTTCGCTAATTAAAGCCAACAGAACTCATTAAGGCATAGCCAACCTGCCTTGCAGCTCACGAGAGTACATGCATCTTCACTTGGAGAGGGTATATATATTGATACTCTCCTCTAGTTTACTAATGGTTTGTTCTTCCCAGGATCTAATTCACGGGATCTCCGATCACATAGACTGGGTTACCACCATAGTATAACTCACATGGGTCTCAAACCCATCTCCTTCGATGCATTGTCTATCACATTTCGTGATAGTCCCTTCGTGAAGGGATCTGCCAGATTTCTCGCTGTTTGGATGTAATCCAACGTTATAACTCCGGAGTTTCTTAATTTCCTGACAGACTTCAATCGTCTTTTCACATGTCTAGACGATTTCATATTATCCTTAGAACTATTTACTTTGACAATTACCGTTTGATTGTCACAGTTCATAAGGATAGCTGGCACCGGTTTTTCAACAACAGGCAGATCCATTAATAGATCACGCAGCCATTCTGCCTCAACAGTAGCAGTATCCAGTGCCGTTAGCTCTGCTTCCATGGTTGACCTCGTCAAAATGGTCTGTTTGCAAGACCTCCATGAAACAGCACCACCACCCAGTGTGAAAACATATCCACTAGTGGCTTTGATCTCATCCACATCAGAGATCCAGTTAGAATCACTATAACCCTCCAGTACCGCAGGATACCCAGTATAGTGAAACCCCAATTCCACAGTACCTTTCAGATAGCGCATTACTCGCTCAAGCGCACGCCAGTGATCATCTCCCGGATTAGAGGTAAATCGGCTCAACTTGCTCACAGCAAAGGAGATATCAGGCCTAGTTGCACTAGCCAGGTACATCAACGAGCCAATGATTTGGGAGTATTCCAGTTGATTCCTAGCAATTCTCTTGTTCTTGCGAAGCAACAAGCTAGGATCATAAGGTGTTGGAGAAGGCTTACTATCAATGTAGCCAAAGCGATTCAAGATCTTCTCCACATAATGGGACTGCAAGAGTGTAATCCCATTCTCACCTCTAATTAACTTAATGTTTAAGATAACATCAGCTACTCCCAAATCCTTCATATCAAAATTTTGAGACAAGAATGATTTAACCTCATTTATCACCTCAAGGTTTGTCCCAAATATCAGTATGTCGTCAACATACAAGCACAAAATAACTCCCTCACCCCCACCATGGCGATAGTACACACATTTATCTGCTTCATTGACTGCAAAGCCTGCAGATATCAATGTTTTGTCAAATTTCTCATGCCATTGCTTAGGAGCTTGTTTCAGACCATACAAAGACTTCAACAATTTGCACACTTTGCCTTCTTGACCTTCAACTACAAACCCATCAGGTTGATCCATATAGATCTCCTCATCCAGCTCTCCATTAAGAAAAGCTGTCTTAACGTCCATTTGATGAACGAGAAGACCATGTGAGGCTGCTAGGGAAAGTAGCACACGAATTGTGGTCAATCTAGCAACAGGTGAGTAAGTGTCAAAGAAATCTTCGCCTTCTTTCTGAGTATAGCCCTTAGCAACAAGCCGAGCCTTGTACTTTTCAATAGTACCGTCAGGCCTAAGCTTCTTCTTGAACACCCACTTGCACCCCACAGGTTTACACCCATAGGGTCGCTCTGTCACCTCCCAAGTCCCGTTAGCGATAATGGAATCCATTTCGCTACAGATAGCCTCCTTCCAGTAGTCTGCATCAGGAGATGCATATGCTTCTGAAATTGACTTAGGAGTGTCATCCACGAGGTACACAGTGAAATCATCACCAAAAGACTTAGCCGTCCTTTGTCTCTTACTCCTTCGAGGAGCTTCACTGACATCCTCCTCAGAGACAAGTTCATGTGTATGTTCAGTTTGTTCTGATGGTGTGATTGAACTGGGAATTATTTCAGAGGGTTGGTTCGAACCACTATGTGTATCCTTCATTGGGAAAAAGCTCTCAAAGAAGGTAGCATCACGAGACTCCATAATTGTACCAACATGCATGTCTGGTACCTCGGATTTAACTATTAAAAATCTATAGGCAATGCTATGATGAGCATATCCCAGAAAAACACAGTCCACAGTCTTAGGTCCAAGTTTGCGCTTCTTCGTTATTGGTACATTGACTTTCGCCAAGCACCCCCATGTGCGCAAATAAGAAAGTGATGGTTTTCTACCAATCCATATCTCATATGGTGTTTTGTCCTTATTTCTGTTAGGAACTCTGTTTAACACATGATTTGAGGTCAACAATGCCTCCCCCCACCATGCCTTAGGCAGTCCCGCGGTGTCCAACATGGCATTCACCAAGTCAGTCAGTGTGCGGTTCTTCCTTTCAGCAATCCCATTAGACTCGGGAGAATAGGGAGGCGTCCTCTCATGTATGATGCCATGTTCCTCACAGAATAAGTCAAACTCGTTCGAGAAAAACTCTCCACCACGATCAGACCTAAGCCTTTTTATCTTTCTGTCAAGTTGATTTTCAATTTCTGCCTTATAAATTTTAAAATAGTCTAGAGCCTCGTCTTTCGTTTTCAACAAGTACACATAGCAAAATCTAGTAGCATCATCAATCAATGTCATGAAATATCGTTTTCCACCCTTCGTCAACACCCCATTCATTTCACAAAGATCTGAATGTAGAAGTTCTAGTGGTGCCAAGTTTCTCTCCTTGGCAGCCTTGTGAGGCTTGCGAGGTTGCTTCGATTGCACACAACTATGGCACTTAGAACTTTTGACAATGGAAAACTTAGGAATTAAACACATGCTGGAAAGCCGAGACATCAAGCCAAAATTAATATGACATAAACGTGAATGCCAAACATTAGCCTCATCATCCACACTGCCACAAATATGGTTCACAGACTTATTGCAGAAATCAGAAAGGGAAAAGCGGAACAGGCCTCCGCACTCATAACCTTTACCAATAAAATATCCATGTTTAGACACGACTACTTTATTAGACTCAAAAACCAACTTAAATCCGTCTCTAGTCAGACGGGAGCCACTAACAAGATTCCGGTCGATAGAAGGGACATGCTGCACGTTCTTCAGCTGCACGATCTTTCCCGAAGTAAACTTCAGATCTACCGTGCCAACACCATGAACAGAAGCATGTGACCCATTCCCCATTAGGACGGTGGAACCCCGTGCGACCTGATAAGAAGAAAACAATGAGATGTCAGCACAAACATGTACATTGGCCCCAGTATCAACCCACCAATTAGTAGATTGATTAACTGAAAAAACAGTAGGTAAATTACCATACCCGCTTCCATCTCCAGTGTTGCCAATGGTCACATTAGCAGACTTAGAAGTCTGCCCTGCAGGTGCCTTCATCCCCTTGCGCTGTGGACACTTCCTAGCCAGATGACCAACTTGGCCACACACAAAGCAAGTCCTCTCATCCTGATTAGGATTGTTGTTGTTCTTCTTCTGCTTCTTGAAGTTGGTGGTCTGCTGAGCTTTGTATTTCCCCTTGCTCTTGTTCTGGGCCTTGTGCACAACATTGGCACTGGACTGCCCACCATCGCCCTTAGACGCGGCATCTTTTTCCCGAGCTTTCTCCTCAACATCAAGAGACGCTATCAACCCCTCAACGGAGTATTCCTGTCTCTTGTGTTTGAGTGCAGTACCGAAACTTCTCCAAGATGGAGGTAGTTTTGCAATAATGCACCCGGCCACAAATTTGTCGGGTAAGACACACTTAAGGAGTTCGAGTTCCTTAGCCATGGTTTGTATCTCATGAGCCTGTTCGACTACAGAACGGTTGTCAGCCATCTTGTAGTCATGAAACTGCTCCATGATATACAGATCATTGCTAGCATCAGTAGCACCGAATTTAGTATTCAGTGCATCCCACAACTCCTTAGCGTCGGTCATATGCATATACACCTCGACCAGACGATCGCCAAGAACGCTAAGAATGCATCCCACAAAGAGAGTAGTGGCTTCCTCGAATTGCTTCTGCTGTTCAGCAGTAAGAACTCCTTCAGGTTTGCCAGTACTCACCCAGAAGCATTTCATAGCTGTCAGCCACAGAGTGACCCTGATCTGCCATCTCTTAAAATGCACACCGGTGAATTTATCCGGCCTCAGTGCATCGGCAAAACCAGCCATAGTAAAATCACAGTGCCTATAATAAGGTTTTTGGATTGTTGAGATTATAGACATATAATGATTTAATCTATTCCATAAATAAATCATGACATTACAGATGAAAACTAGCATGAACGCATCATTAGATCTACACATGTAAACTACACAGTATAACATGAACAGATCAAATATGCGCAACATATTGAACACGTACCGAGGTGACGGAAAGACCGACTGCTTGGTCGAAACTTTTCGCAGATGTCTACGAAGGCACGAAACACGCGAGCGAAGAGGAAGACGAGCCGTTGTGAACGAACAGGGAGCAGTCGCGCGAAGCGCTTCCCAAAAACCTTATTGCCGCCTTCTCCCGGTGCAGGACGTCGAAGGCAGAGGTTCCGGAGACCTGCTCTCCCGATCGCCGGTGCACGCCGGCGAGCGGGATGGAGTAGTCTACGAGCGACGACGCAGTACAGAGTAGGAGGCAAACCCTAGATTGATTTCGCGTATGTTGCACGAAGACGGCAGGTCGGTTTATATAGAGAAGGGTCGCTTGATCAGGGCGCCCGCACGATCTCTACTGCGCGTAACCGAACCGGATAAGTCGCGCGTAACTTATCCGGACTCCACGCCGTTTGCACGCACCGGATTTTTCGGAACGTTTCCAAAACAAAAACGAATCCGAATTTGCAGCAAAACAAAACTGCAAAAGGAGGCTGCATCTGCGCAAGGGTGAGGAGCCAATTTTTCGGACCATTCGACGCGTACGTCGTGCACGCGCGCCGCCTGCCCTGCCAGGCGAGGCGAGCGAGCGCGCGCGTGTGTTTCTCCTCTTCTCTCCACCACACATGCTTCAAGTGACTAGGAGGGCATCCTCCCTTTTAAGGAGGTCCCCCTCTCCTAGAATAAGCAAGGTGGTACTAAACTCCACATGCATGCCATCCCATGAGGTGGGCTTTTGTGATTTTCCAAAGAATTAATCTTCGAGTGGGCTAAGGCCCATTCATTAATTCCAACAGTTTGCAGGTGACTTGAGGTCAGCCTTGGTCAATGGTGAGGACCGAGACTATGTTCAGGGAGGAATAGAGGTCTAGTGCGGTCGGGATACCATGTGAGAAGGTGACTAGAGTCAGGATTCTTGGAGGTCAACTTCGGTCAACGGTGAGGATCGGGACTAAACTCGGGGAGGAGTTGAGGTCCAGACGGTCAAGGATGCCGGGTGACGAAGTTGGATACGAGATGGCGCATGGTGGATGGACACCGTGTGGGAGAGATCTTCGCAAATCGCAACGGGCTTCACGAGGTGTGCGTGCAAGCGTCGGTGTTCGCGAAGGAAATTGAGTGATAATATTTGGAGGTATATGGTGCTACAGTACACGAGGTACTGTAGCATGCAGGTTATATGTATGCATGTATGGTGCTGTACATGTGCAGTTTGCTGATTGGTTGGCTTTGAGGTTTGCATGTATGCGTTGGCTGTTTGGAAGGCAGCAGGCAGCATGCAGCGGCTCGGCTCAGCCAGGAAGGGAGCGAGACCAAGCAGGAAACGGCAGGCGTGCGCGCGAGTTGGAGTCTGACTCGGTTGGACCTGGTTCGGCAGGTGCGGCTGAGAGTTTGGATATTGTAATTGATTTAGAAATTGAGCATAGAGTCCTAGTGGGACTAGAAGTTATTCTCCTACTTTGAGTAGGAGGTTTTTGGTATAAATAGAGAGGGAGCGTGAGACTTTCCTGTATCGCTTTTCAGAGCGTGGAGTTGATAGTTTAGTTAGGGTTTCGAGTTTAGTCAAGATTTTTGTAAGGAGTGCTGTTGTTGCACTATGTAAACATAGAGAGAAGCAATAAAGTTGTCATGTACTTTGAGAGTTCTTCGATTTGTGTTTTTTTGTTTCAGGCGGCAGGGAGGCGATCTAACCGGCAGCGTGCAAGCGGTCCGACTGGCGGCGACAGGACTACGTCGAGATTTCCATCGATTTGAGGGTAACTTTTATTTCCGCTAAAAGTTTTTGGGTTTTTGGTTTTCCCTACCATTCACCCCCTCTGGTAGGCTTGGTTACTTGTGTTCGATCCTACATCGTCAATTTCAGAGCTAAATATAGCATTTGTGATAAAAAATCCGAGTAAAAAAAACTCATAAGGATTTATCAACTGCGGAATAAATACTGACTGACAAGTTTAACCAACCTAAGTAATAACTTGAGCCTGTATCAGATAAATTAAACATACAAATGTTTTTAGAAGGAACAATAGTCTTAAAAAACCAATCGTCCTTATCAAACCCTAGCAGCCTTGTGACCATATAGAAAAAGCCAGCAAAACAACATGACGTTTTTAACTGTCAGGCACCTTTTTATACGTATCGTAGTAGTTACAAAGAATTTACTAACTGCAGAAAAAGAATTTAAATGGTATTGGGCTTTACATTTTGTAGGCAATTTTGCTTAAGCAAAAATATGCCTAAGTCCCAAGAGACCACAATCAGCCACACCGAGAGTGTATTTGGGCTGAAAACACCGTATGGGCCCAAGCCCATTAGCATTCTCCGATACCGACCGATAAAAAATCGCGCCGAAGGAAACCCCTTCGTCTTCCTCGCCGCAACCGCCGCTCGTTCCCCATTTCTCACTACAGTAACAAATCCGCGCCGCTAGAAATTAGGGTTCACGGCTGCGCTGCAACTTGCCTTCGCCAAATCCGCTCTTCACAAGAGAAATCCTCCGCCCAACCTTCGCCTCATAATTCCCCGTGCATTTTCGCAGTTCACGCCCTAAATCTTCCACTCCATTTTCATCCATGGCGGAAGAGAGAGAAAATCTCCAAAGTCAATGGGCTCCTTCCGATGTCACTGAGGAAACTCTCAAGGAGATGGTGGAGCACGGAGTATTACCATCCAAGGAGATCATCGAATAGCGTCCAGCATTTGGTGAGGCCTTTCCAATCCCCGATACTCATGAAATCGTAGTCTTCACCCATTTCTTCTATGGTGGCTTTGCTCTTCCAACCTCTAAATTCTTTAGGGGTATTCTTGAATTTTATGGAATTAATATCTACCATCTCAACCCCAACTCCATTATTCATATCGCAAACTTTGTTCATCTTTGTGAAGCCTTGCTGGGCGTTCGGGCTCATTGCGCCTTATTTCGCCGAATCTTTTTCTTGAAACCCCAGCCAAATAAAAGCAAGCCTTGCATTGTTGGGGTATCTAGCTTTCAACTTCGTGGCACCCTATGCCAAAAATACTTCACCCTTCCTTTCAAAACCTCCAACAAGGGCTGGCATGCTAGCTAGTTCTATATCCAAAACCCAGATCCTTCCCTGCCCAAATACTCATGCATCCCTCCTAAGTATCAAGATATCTGGAACTCACTCCCTATGGGCGATGAAGCTTCTCAAGCTCTTGAACTGCTGAACCGGCTGTTGAAGTTGAAAGAACAGGGTCTTCAAGGAGAGCAGATCACTTGGCATTTCATAAAGTGTCGACTGGCTCCAATTAAAGAAAGATCTCTCGCACGGCCTTCGAGTATGATGGGGAGAATGACCCCAACCTAGAAGACCCTGACTCCCTCGAATTCAAGATCATGAAGGAGAGGATGTATAAAGTCTTTTCATCCAGTATTGCGGTCAGCTTTTCACATCTACTGTCAGTCGTGCCATACAACGCCTTCAATCCTCCTCCAGCGGTAAATATCTAAATGTTTAAATTTCCATCATGCTTGCTGCCTTTGGAAATAATCTTTAAATCATTATCTCCAGGAAAATGCCTTGATGAAATCTGAGCCACCAACTACTGTTGACGACCAAATTTGGTAGATCATGCATCAAATTCAAAGCTAAGATCGAAGCGGATTTTGTGGAAGGTCGTTTCTCAGAAACATAGTATGCATCGGCTACGGGAGGCATCGACTGGCGCCTGCATCGGCTGACGTTGGATCAGACAAATAATAGCCGATGCAGCCGATCTTGGTAAGGTGGTTCTAGAATCATCTTTGGGATTGATTGATGTGATGCAGAAGTATTGCCACGATTGGGATAAGCCCACAGACGGGCAATTGTATATATTAATTAAGATATTTTGAATAGTTTCCTTAGAGATATTTATCGGCAAGAGTCTGCCTAAACGACTTGTTCGTATCTTACGTTTGTAACATATTTGGAGTCATGTCCGGCAAGGACACATTATGTATTTTGGGTATAAATATGACCCAAGACCATGTAAACAATAACGATGGTTCTATAACACTTTCGGCACATCACCACCTTTTTCTATTTTCATTGTTTCGACGAGTTCTTGCTTTCAAGTTGGGCTGCATCGGGTTCGATCTCCGACAAGAGGTAAAACTTGTCATGGCGGCTTGCGTTCTCGGGATTAATGCTTACATCTCTATGAAACTCTAATCTTGTTTATGTAAATCATCGAGTTATCATATGTGCAATATAATCTTTATCAATATTGCTATCTAACCCTAAATCGACCAACATCTATCATTAGGAAACAACCGATAGGGTTAAATGTCAACGTTGATCTAGATTATATAGTATATTTACCATCTCATAGAGGTCTTCATCAATTTTCTTAGATCTTATGTTTCTCTTTATGCTTAATGCTGCATCGGTTGAGTTCGATCTATTAAGTAATATCCTGAACTATAATATCTAGCTTGTTTTATGATCATCGATAAAGATAGTATCGGGGTTTCAGCCGATCTTACCTGATTTAGTCATCTGGTTCTCTATATGTTTACTTGATTTACTAAATTTGCCCTTTATATTAAGATCTTCTTGCATTAAAATATATTAGGTTCACTGTTTGATATATTTTGTCTGTTTTAATATCTTAATATAGAGTGGTATCGGAGTAATAGCCGATACATATTAGATTTACTTCATCGGCTATGCTATAAATATATATAATCTTTATCTTAAAGTATTTTTAAACATAAGTGATTTATACTGTCTCGGCTCACTGTCCGATCTATCTCGGTCACTTGGTTTAAGGATATTTTTAGAAATAGATTATATATCATTGGGACGTGACTACACAGCTAGTGGTAGCTGGTTTGTCTAAACCAGCTACCACTCCATCTATAAGAGACCCTATCCACCTATACTTCAAATAAAATTTTCTCTTGAACTACTCATCTGATCTACGATCCGATTACACCGTTGTGTTCGTAACAATTAAATCTTTGTAACAAGATCTCACATGATTATATTTAGATGAAAAATTATAAATTACTTTTATAATATATCTAAATTACTTCTTAGACATATAAAAGTAAATTCAATAAAGCCTAAAGGTAATTTACATATATTATAGAAGTAACTTATAACAAAAGGAAATTAACTTTAATGCATGCCTTTTTTTTATTGGACCATGTAAAAGCTACTTCCAATTAACATTGAAGTTAATTTTAAAAATTGTTAAACTTACGTGTGTTGATCTGTACTGATTAAATACAATTTTCTAGATAAAGTCATATTTTTATCCCTACAATGAATTTACTTTTAATGTCGTGACAAAGTTACTTCCGTTTTGTTTTAAGTTACTTTTATAATATAAATAAATTACTTTTAGACTTTATTAAATTTACTTTTATATGTCTAAGAAGTAATTTAGTCAAATCTAAAAGTAACTTATATACTCCCTTTATCTACTTTTGATTGTCATATTTTATCTTGGCACACAGACCAAGGATAAGTAATTCTACTTATCATTCATTTAAACATGCTACTAATCATTCCTCGTAAACAAGCGATTCATTAATATTTACATTTCTAGATGCCCATGTAGCCAATCTTGTGTGGAGGATGGAGAGTCACGCATTAAATCCGAGAAAGTCATTAAGATGATAGGTTGTTGGATTGAAATATGCCTATCAAAAATAAATTTTTCAGATTTAGAAATATGACTATCAAAAGTAGATGGAGGGAGTATATGATAAAAGTAACTTACGTATATAATAAAAGTAATTTACAAATATAAATGATTTTTCAGCGTAATATAATCATGTAAGATCTTGTTGTGAAGATAATTGTAACGAACACAATGGTGTAATCGGATTGTAAATCGGATAAGTAGTTTGAGAGAAAACTTCATAAGAAGAAAGAAAAAGACATGCATGTCTAATAGGAAAAAAAAAGCATACACGTGTAGTAGTACTTCTGCTCACATCTGGTTCTCTCACAACTGGTTGGTCGCTGTCGCTGGTTAACACTAAACCGAGAGGCTTCTCGGTTTAGATTTTGCCATATCATTGATATCTACAGCTGATCGAGTAGATTTAATCTTTGTCTTGCTCTATTCTTTATCGCCGATCTAATGCAAATAACATCGGCTTATTGATAAATGATATGTCATCGGCATCTAGCCGATCGGCTATCGTTTATGGATTTAACCTTGTTTTCTTGTTTTCCTTTCTTGTTGATTGCAGGATCAAATCAACTGGCACGCCTTTAAGCCCGAATGCAAGATTTAGGACCTGCACTGGAGCTAAGCAGATCTCCCAGGCCAGTGTGTGTTTTTTGCATCAACACGCTTTTAGCACGCTCGGTGGGACACGAGTTTTGACATTTTCACCATGGTGGACATTAAGCAAACTGAGGTTAACCCTGAGAACATCATTCCAATAACAAAGGATCAACTTACACTAGAGCAAAAGGTAGAGTATGAGCAGATGATGAACAACTTGCAGAATCGGTTTTTACATTCATTTGTGCAAACTCGTTCAGGTACGGTTATCCAAAGGTATAAATTGAAAGTGCCATCCAATGATGACTTAGAATCAAGCACTTCCAAAGATGGCAAGCCCAAAGATGACAAACCCAAGGATGAGAAACCAGAAGAAGAAGAACCTCAAGAGTTCAGGAACCTGCAGGACCAGATTGACTATGTTGTTCATCATGCACTGATCAACCAATCGGGAGTGCTTGTCAATACTCTAACTAACATGATCAATTCTGTGGTTGATGGTACATTTGCTGAACATCAAAGCTAAGGGTCTAACTTTTTTTCCTGATGGCGTGTTTCCACCGTATACGAATTTAGTGACCGGCAAACAACAGCCCGTTTCTGGTGTAATTCCAGAGCAGCCGATGGCATCAACTTCGGCTTTGGGAGACAGCGCATGTCAACATCAGCACAGGGACAACCAGGGTTTAATCCTCATGTACTGATTAGACCTCAGTCTCAGCATATGGGGCAAAACATACCTCAAGTTACTCTAGAACAGATCGTGCTATGTTTAAGGGGAAGCCATAGGTTGTTGAGCCGATTCAGCAAATACCGGTGGGGCAGCAGACACCTATTGTTCAGCAACATCAACCTGTTGGTGCTCAGTTTGTCTCTAATCAACAAGTTCATAATGTGCATCAATCTCCTCAACATTATACTGGTGGCAATATGAACTTTCAGTACCAACCTCATTCACCTCAAATGCATAATCGGCCAGGGGGATCACCTCAGCCTCAGATCTTGCCTCAATATAATCAGTTTGATCAAATTTAGGTATCTCAACAGAAGCCTTGGGCTGATATGATTGCAAATGTGATGAGGGAAGAATTTGGTCTTAAGCCCAAAGATATTGGTAACTTATATTGACACCCATACCCAGAATATTTTGAGAGGGTTCCACTACCAAACCGATACAAGGTTCCAGACTTTTCAAAATTCTCGGGGCAAGATAATGTATCAACTTATGAGCATCTCAGCCAATTTTTGGCTCAATGTGGTGAGGCATCGGCTACTGACGCCCTGAGGGTTAGATTGTTTCCTTTATCTTTATCTGGATCGGCATTCACGTGGTTCTCCTCATTGCCTTATAATTCTATTTCAAAGTTGGGCCGATCTGGAAAAGCAGTTTCATAAATACTTCTATAGTGGGATTCATGAGATGAAACTTTCTGATTTGACAACAATTAGACAGAGACATGATGAATCTGTTCAAGATTATATTCAGAGGTTCAGAGATATGAGGAATAGGTGTTATAGCTTGGCTTTGACAGATTCTAAGTTAGCCGATCTTGCTTTCCAGGAATTGTTAACTCCGTTTAAGGAAAGATTTTTGGCTCAAGATTTTGAGAGTTTGGCTCACCTGGCTCAAAAGGTGACATTACATAAACAAAGATTTCTAGAAGCCAAGAAAAAACTTTAAGAAGGTTAATCATGGCTATCCGTATGTTTCTGATTCTGAAGAGGATAATGATCCTGAAGTAGCAGCAGCCGAATGGGCAAGGAATATGAAGGTTGTCATGTGTCAGTTGGTCAAGAGTTTGGGGAAAGATGAAAGATATGATTTTGACATCACCAAGGCTGATAAAATATTTGATTTATTACTTTGGGAGAAACAGATCCAACTTCCTGCTGGTCATTCAATCCCATCTGCTGATGAATTAGGAAAGAGAAAATATTGCAAGTGGCATAACACTAGGTCCCATACTACTAATGATTGCAAGGTTTTGAGGCAGCAGATTCAGTCGACTATTGAACAAGGAAAGATAAAGTTTGATGATTCAAGGAGGCCGATGAAGGTTGATGGTAATCATTTTCCTGTTAACATGGTCCATACGTCTGGAAGGCCAGCCGATGGGAGGAGTCATCGGAATTCACAGCTTAACTCGGTTAGGATTATCAATAAATATCAAAGGAAGTATGAGAGATAGGAAGAAAAGTATTATGAAGATGATGGTGGTTTTGATCCTCATTGGGACTGTGAATTTTTTAGATTTTGTTGGAATGAAGGGATGAGATTGCCGTCAAGAGAAGATTGCCGAGGATGCAGTGATTCTAATAAAGGTTTCACGGGGAGCTCGAGCCGATCAGAGGAAGCTGCCTGTTCATCAGAGATTGGGTCCGATTCATTAGGATTGTTTTCAGGATGAAAATGAGGGCAGGAATTCACAATGTTGTCCTTCTGGTATTTTCGCCAAGAATCAAAAGAGAAGGGTCTAGAGGATGAGGAACAAGGAGCGTTTTCAGGAAGTACAGCAAGAGATCAATCATCGGTTGAAAAAGGTTGGGGCAAAGCAAGAGTGGCGTGTTAAGAGTAAGGTACTAACGGCCGATGAAGTTGAAGCTGACAAGGCAAAGAGACTAGCTAAAGGGAAGGCTGTTGCATCTTCATCAATAAACATGGTTTTTGTGCTACCTGCAGAATATGAAGCTAATCAGGTCGATGTAGATGTTATGGAAGAAACTTTTACTAAGTTGGCGTTGTCACCTGAACAAGCTATTTTTGAGAAACCAGAGGGGACAGAGAATCGGCATCTCGAGCCATTGTATGTTAAGGGGTTTGTTAAAGGTAGGCTGATGTCCAAAATGATGGTTGATGGTGGGGCTGCTGTAAATTTAATGCCTTATGCTCATCAAAACTAATATGGTTCTTAAAGATTTCGGTGGCAATCCTTCAGAAAACAAAGGAGTGTTGAATGTGGTGTTGACAATCGGCAGCAAAATTGTTCCTACCACGTTTTTTGTCATCGATGGGAAGGGTTCTTATAGTGTGTTGCTTGGAAGGAATTGGATTCATGCGAATTGTTGTATTCCTTCAACCATGCACCAGAGTTTGATTCAATGGCAAGGTAACAAGATAGAGGTTGTACCAGCCGACTGGTCAGTTAACGTTGCTAGTGCCGATTTAACTGTTTGGGAGATGGATGGAATTGATTGCCAGTCCGGAAAAATTTGGGAAGGAGGTTATCTAAAAGTGTCCAATTGTGATATACATCCAATTGAAGACGGAGAGCCTCAATTGTTGCTTTGAGGGAGGGCGTCGTGGAGGGTTCAAATTTCTACACCAAGGATACTGTAGATGATCTCGATGGCAAATTAGGACAGGGTTTTATGTCGGCCGATGATTTAGAAGAAGTTGATATAGGTCCAGGAGATAGATCAAGGCCGACTTTCATCAGCAAGAATTTATCATCTGAATTTAGAACCAAGTTAATAAAGCTTTTGAAAGAATACAGAGATTGCTTTGCTTGGGAATATTTTGAGATGCCAGGACTTAGCCGATCGATTGTTGAACATTGGCTTCCTATCAAACCAGGATATCGGCCATATCAACAACCGCCTAGAAGATGTAAAGCCGATATGTATGATGCTATTAAAGCTGAAATTACTCATTTATATTATGTTGGTTTTACTCGGCCAAGCCGGTATGCTGAATGGGTTTCTAATATAGTCTTAGTTATCGACAAGAATGATAAACTTAGGGTTTGCATTGATTTTCGGACTTTAAATAAGGCTACCCCTAAGGATGATTACTCAATGCCGGTTGCCGATCAGTTGGTTGATGCCGCTTTGGGGCACATGATTATAAGTTTTATGGATGGTAATGCTGGTTACAATCATATTTTTATGGTAGAGGAGGATATTCATATTTTTCAGATGTCCTGGTGCAATCGGTTTGTATGAGTGGGTTGTAATGACTTTTGGTTTGAAAAGCGCTGGAGCTACATATCAAATAGCCATGAATTACATATTTCATGATCTGATTGGTTTGTTGGTTGAAATCTATATTGATGATGTAGTAGTAAAATCAAAGGAGGTTGATGATCATATAGCCGATTTGAGAAAAGTTTTTGATAGAACAAGGAAGTATGGCTTAAAGATGAATTCTACAAAGTGTGCTTTTGGTGTATCAGCTGGGCAGTTTTTGGGTTTTCTTGTTCATGAGAGGGGAATTGAGGTAACACAGAGGAGCATTAATGCAATCAAGAAGATTCAACCTCCGGAGGACAAGAAACAGCTGCAGTCGTTGATTGGCAAGGTTAATTTTATTAGGAGGTTTATGTCTAACTTATCTGGAAGGTTAGAGCCTTTTACACCTTTGCTCAGATTGAATGCCGATCAGGAGTTTACTTGGGGGGGGGGGGGTAGGGCAGTAGAAGGCCTTGGATAATATTAAGGAATACTTAAGTTCCCCTCCAGTTCTAATCCCTCCACAGAAAGGAGTACCTTTCAAGTTGTACTTATCAACCGATGAGAAGTCGATTGGTTCAGTTGTGATTCAGGAATTGGAAGGCAAGGAAAGAGTAATTTTTTATTTAAGCCGAAGGCTTCTGGATGCAGAGACAAGGTATTCTTCGGTGGAGAAATTGTGTTTGTGCTTATATTTTTCTTGTACCAAGTTGATGCATTATTTGTTATCCAATGAATGCATCATAGTTTGCAAAGCCAATGTTGTCAAATATATGCTATCGGCTCCCGTTTTGAAAGGGAGAGTTGGAAAGTGGATCTATGTCTTCACGGAGTTTGATCTTAGATATGAATCGCCCAAAGCAGTTAAGGGGCAGGCTATAGCCGATTTCATTGTTGAACACCGTGATGACTCAATCGGCTCGGTTGAGGTAGTGCCTTGGACATTGTTTTTTGATGGGTCGGTTTGTACTCATGGTTGTAGCATCGGCTTGGTCATAATATCACCTAGGGCGGCAAGTTTTGAGTTTGCTTATACTATTAAACCTTATGCTACTAATTATCAAGCTGAGTATGAAGCAGTTCTCAAGGGATTGCAACTCTTAAAGGAAGTTGAAGCCGATGCTGTTGAAATTATGGGAGATTCTTTGTTGGTGAGATCAATCAGTTAGCGGGGGAATATGAGTGCAAGAATGATACATTGATAATCTACAATGAGAAGTTCCGAGAATTGATGAATAGTTTTCGGTTGGTGACTTTGAAGCATGTCTCTCGGGAGCAGAACATTGAGGCTAATGATTTGGTTCAAGGGGCATAAGGATACAAATAGATGATGAAGGATATTGAGGTCGAAGTTGCTACGATTATAGCCGATGATTGGACGTATGATGTGTTTCAGTATTTAAAAGATCCTTCTCAATCGGCTTCAAGAAAATTACGATATAAAGCTTTGAAATATGCCTTGTTGGATGATGAATTGTATTATCGGACGATTGATGGTGTGTTGCTTAAATGTTTGAGTGCCGATCAGGGAAAGGTTGTAATGGGAGAAGTACATGAAGGCATCTGTGGTACTCATCAATCGGCTCACAAGATGAAGTGGTTGCTTCGGCGAGTTGGATATTTTTGGCCGACGATGTTGAAGATTTCTTCCGACATTATAAAGGTTGTCAAGATTGCCAGAAATTCTGAGCAATACAAAGAGCACTAGCGTCGGCTAAGAATCCTATAATCAATCCATGGCCGTTCAGAGGTTAGGGAATTGATATGATCGGCCAGATCAATCCACCTTTAAGCAAATGACATAAGTTTATATTGGTGGGAACCGATTATTTCACAAAATGGGTGGAGGCAGTCCCATTGAAGAAGGTTGACTCTGGGATGCGATTCAATTTGTTAAAGAGCATATTATATACCGATTTGGTGTTCCTCAGACTATCACAACCGATTAGGGATCTATCTTTGTTTCCATTGAGTTTGTCCAATTTGCAGAAAGCATGGGGATTAAGTTGTTAAATTCTTCACCATATTATGCACAGGCTAATGGATAGGCTGAAGCATCTAACAAAAGTTTAATTAAATTGATCAAAAGGAAGATTTCTGATTTCCCTCCGCAATGGCATACGAAGTTAGCTGAGGCATTGTGGTCCTATCGGATGGCTTGTCATGGATCAATCCAAGTCCCACCTTACAAACTTGTTTACGGGCATGAAGCAGTTTTACCATGGGAAAGTGTCATCGGCTCGAGAAGAATAGATTTACAAGATGAATTAACAGCCGATGATTATTATAATCTTATGGTAGATGAAACAGAAGACTTGGTTCAATCCAGATTACGTGCTTTGGAAAAAGTGACAAGGGATAAGGAAAGAATCGCTCATCATTATAATAAGGGAGAGTTGGTTTGGAAATTGATTTTGCCAATAGGAACTCGTGATAATAAATTCGGCAATTGGTCGCCGAATTGGGAAGGACCTTTTCGAATCTATAAATTTGTTTCTAAGGGAGCTTATATGTTGCAAGGGCTCAATGGAGAAGTTTTTGGAAGAGCTCTAGATGGAAAGTACTTGAAAAAATATTATCCAAGTGTTTGGATCAATTCATGATCGGTTCGGTTATACCGATGCATGTTAGCCGATGTGTTGACATCGCCTTCAGATGGCCGATATAAGTTATATCGCCCTTCGAATTTTTATTGTTACCATAATCGGTTGTGTTATGCGGATGTATGATGGCCGATATAAGTTATATCGCCCTTAGAATTTTTATTGTTATCATAATCGGTTATGTTGTACCGATGCATGTTAGCCGATGTGTTGACATCGCCTTTAGATGGCCGATATAAGTTATATCACCCTTAGATTTTTATTTTTATCATAATCGGTTGTGTTATGCCGATTTATGATGGCCGATATAAGTCATATCGTCTTTAGTCAAGTTATAATTTTATCAATGTTTACTCAGCATTGCAAAATTAAGGGGGCATACATATATATGAAAATATGCGAATTCCAAAACAAAATATGTATTCAGTTCAAGTTCAGATTACAATCACTATGCACAGATAACTTTTAACCAGATACAAGCTTGTTAATAGCCGATATAGCTCGTTGCCCAATTTGTTCTATGTCCTCTATGGCCTGAGCGTCGGTTGCATCGGTGTCATGGTTATGGATACCACATACCTAATAGAAGTTGACTAAACTCGGCAGGACCCACCACATACCACGTCTTATACGAGAACAAACCTCGTGGGGAGAGAGGACACACCCACCACAGACGCACAATACACAAGCCAATATATACCAAGACAAGCCGCCGGATATCAACATCACAGATTAGTCTAGACATACCCCATCCGGCTCTTACGGAGGTCGGCAAGAGGGATCTAGCACCATTTCTGATCTCGCCGAGTACGGATTCGAGGAGGAAGACTACCCTGTCGTCGACTACGAGTTGGTTATCTAGCCACCAAGTCGATGAGAGCTAGATAGGTTATCAAAAATATTGTATTTGTGTGATTCATATGAATAAAGAGCAATACCGGCTTCGACCAACAGGATGTTGGGCTATTACCTATCAGATAAGGGGCTCGAACCTATATAAAAATCCTTGTCTCTATCTCTTTTACCTCAATCTCGCATATACCCTGGTACCGACGATCCCCATACCATCCAAATACCGTAGTCGTGATCTCAAACGTCGACAGTAGCGTGCCAGGTAGGGGGATTTTGGTGTTTCAAGATTTCGACGAGATGGGTTTAAGAGACGGACTCTCCAACAACAAGCTACTCGATGACTTCGAACCAGGGAGATACAACCTGGCCAGAGTACGTCCCCCAATGAGATCGGAATCATCATCGTCAACAAATTTGATCTATCGAGATCAATCAAGGTGTCGCAAGCCTTGGACTCACATGCCGACGCCGACAAGAAGCTGCGGCGCGCACTGGTGGGCGGCGGAGCTAGCAAGGTCATTGTGGCGCTCGTCCTTGCCCTTTTCAGGTCGCCGGGCAGCGTGTTCTATCCACAGCAAGGCACTCTTCTACGCCTATTACGTGATCCTGCTCGCCGTTGCCGTGTTCGGCGTGGCGGAGGTGGCTGTCGGCTGCTGGGTCTCTGCTTCCCCGAGCGACCGGCGGCGAGGCGTCGGGAAGGTGGTCGTTTGGGCCTCTGTCATGGCAATCGTTGTCGTCGCCGGACTTGGATGTTTCGCCGTGCTTAAGTAATCAATCGTGCAGCAAGTAATCAATCGTGTAGCTGAGTTGGGTGCCTGCTTGTTCTTGTCAGTTTAAGCTGCAGTCGTTTGCTTAGGACCAAACACCTTCGGGCGTCGCCGCCGCCGTGCTCGTGTGCTCGGTGCCGCCGCTGTGCTCGTGTGCTCGTGCGCCGGGTGGCCGCTGCGCTTCGTCGTCATTGGCGATGGGTCCCTAGCGGTGCGCCGCCGCTTCCCCGGCGTGCGTTGCTACTCACCCGCGGAGGGAGGAAGAAGAAGAAGGGAGAAAGAAAAGAAAGAGAGGAGGAGAGATGGAGAGCTGACATATGGGCCTAAGGGTATTTTTGACATTTCACGCGATTTCTCTCTCCTCCTCAACCGGAAATCATTATTTTAATCGGCACGGTGTCTATTGGCAAATTACCACGTTTATGGAGTGTTTTCCCCCAAAAGTGAGTTTGGACAGTGTCCCACGGCTAAAACCACACAATAATAGTGTCCTGTAGCAAAATTTGCCTTTGCTATTTGGAGCGCATGCGCCAGAAACGGAACTGGCACGCAGCAACTGGCGCTTCCCATGTGGTTTTTTTCGCCATTTTTTTCGTGCTTTCCTTTTTTTTCCCATCTTTTCTCTTTTTCTTGTTTTTGCTCCCCTCTCCTCGCGTGTTTTCTTTTTCTTTCATATTTTTTTCCATTTTTTTTAATCGTTAGCACACGTGTTTTCAAAATATTTGAGTCGAAAGTTTTCAAATCTTAACTTTAAAGTTTTCCAATCTGAAGAAAGCTTCAAATCTAGAGTTGAAAGTTTTTCAAATCTTGACTTGAAAGTTTTCAAATATCGAGTGTAAAGTTTTTAAATCTGAATCGAAAGTTTTTAAATCTGAGTTGAGAGTTTTCAAAATTTGTCTTACAAATTTAAATTTTGAGTTCAAATTTTTCAAAGTTTGAGTTAAAAGTTTTTAAAATTTGACTCCAAAGTTTTCAAATTTTACTTGAAAGTTCAATTTCGAGTTGAAAATTTTAAAAAATTGAATTTAGATTTACAAAATTTGAGTTGAAAGTTTTAAATTTTATGTATGGCTTTTAATTTTTCGATTGAAAGTTTTAAATTTTAGATGAAAGTTTCTTTCACATATAGATTTTTCTTCAATCTGTTAGTAAAAAAAACTCTCCTCATTACCGTCATTATCCTAAACTAACTCAGTTAGTTAGGTTAACTCCGGAATCGCGCTCTGGCTTTTCCCAAACTCAGGTTCGAGAGTGGTGAATCTAGGATTTAGATTATGGGTGGTCCGACCTAAATTTTTTTCTAAACACGGTAAATCTAACGATACTAATATATACAATGCAAGTATAGATAATAGAGTAGGCATATATTAATAAAACATATTAAAACATATAAAATTAGTAATTGAGTGAAATTTTGACTTAAAGAAGCTTATATGAATATAAAGGTTTGAAGAATATTACCATACTACTTTTTCTCAACGTCTTGTTCTTGAGTGTGCTTCTCAACTATAACCTAGAAAGAATGCAATTTAGAAGCATTCTTCTTTGCTGCATGTTTTTGAAAAAGAGATATAATGTCTCTATCTTTCTTCATGTTTAAATTTAATATAACAATATAGTTAAATTATAAAAACAAAAATTGAAAAAGCTACAGAATTAGGAGACCTAAAAATAAAGAAGCCGGTCAATTTGTTAGAGTATATGGTAGTTAAAGTCATATTAGGATAGGATTGATTTGCGTGGACTCCATCCATTTATGTAATCCTTCGTTATCTCCTTCCCATGTACTCTTATATATATCAGCCCCCTGAGACTCACTACAATGTGTCCAATATTCGCAATATCTCCTCTCCCTACACTATCCAACATGGTATCAGAGCAGGCGATCTAGTGCCGCTCTCACGCTTCCGCCGCCGCTGCCCTCGGGAGTAGCGATCTCCTGGGGGCGGCCTCCATTTTTTATTTTCCTCTCGTCGTCAAGTCGTCATCCTGAGAGATTGATCTCTCATGCGTTTGCGTCGTCATCAAGCAGCAGTAGCAGCATCTCCGGTCGTCGTTGATTTGCCCGTCGCCCCTTCCGCGGTCGGCCTCTAGGACAGTACCCATCGCCGATCTGCGGCGCGTCACCGGAGCTCGCCGCAGACGTCGTCCGCCAGTGTCTCCACCAGATCCATGCCGTCGTCGATGTGTAGAACTTGCCCAGGTCGTTGCCGCCGTCTTCCCCGCCGCCTCCCTCTGGCGCGACGCCACCGGCTCCATCCGCGCTGCCTGACGGCCTCTAGGCCGACTCCACGCCAGTTCGCATCCGCAACCACCGCTGGCTAGCCCCTCCACGGCCGCTACCACCAAGGGCCCTCTCTGCCGATCTGGTGGGACGCCCTCAGGTCATCACCCCCGTCTTCCCCAACCTAACCAAGCCGCCGCCCCGACACCGTCGATGCTCAACTCCATCATCTGGATGGCTCTACCCCGGAAACGTCGACGCTCAACTCCACCATGTGGCTGCAACGACACCCTTTGCTCCGGCCTCTGGTCTCCACATATTTAGGTTGTCGATGCCGTCCGTCGTCACCCCGGGGAGCCCTCTCCATGCTAGAGGACGGTACCCTCCGCCTTTGGTGCGCCCTCCGCCCACTCCATCTGCGTCGCCTGTCTCCGTGGGCGCGAGAATGGGATTGCTGCAGCTGCCGGCGGCCGAGCGCCCTATCTGGCTGTCACCTGTCAGCCTGTCACCACTGCAGTGCCTCCATTCGACCCTGTTGACTAGCCATCCGCTCTGCTCTCGATCTAGTCTCTCTGTTGTGATCTTGTGCATGTGTTGGTATTTCTTAACGACATTACTAGAAATATAATTCCCAGCAGTAGCGCAGAAATACTCCTGGTATATTATGGTTACAGACTTTATCCGCAAGCGCACGGATATACCATTGTAGCATTTCACCCGAGAGAATTCCAAGGGTATTGTATTTGTTTTATCCCGTGGGAAGATCACGTAGAGAGAACTTAAGTAATAATTTATATGTTACTTGTGATAATCATATTCTAAGCATGAGTTAAGATAATTCAAGGGTAGAGTGACATACAAGCGTTAGCTACTCATTCTCATAATATATTATCTAATCTAAGTGGGAAGGAAAGAGAAAGATAATCTATTCCTATACTTCTAATATACATAGTATACATACATTATAGTTAACCGATATACTAGCTAATACCCTCTATCCGATGCTCTCCTGGTACTTCGAGAAACCACCCCTGACTGCCGAGTTCCTTACGACAGCCCGTCATGACCATACAACTGGGGCTAAATACGGAGGAATACCCTCCCTAGGGAATTAACTTACAGCCCGTCATGACCATACAACCGGGGCTAAATACGGAGGAATACCCTCCCTAGGGAATTAACTTAGATTATATACAGGCGTGGAGGAATACCCATACTGAGCTGTCACCATCAGCGGCCCACCTCTCATCTGCAGCATATAACCCCAAATAATGATATCCCGTAATCTAGACACCACGTCTAAACTACCAGATACTACTCTAATATCATCATCATGACATAGAGTAATTGCATAAGCAAACATTATACCCGCACCAAAGCATCTCTCAGATAAGCTAGCTGTATATTCAGTATAACATGAACATAATGTAAAGTAGGCATTCATATACTCAGAAAGTACTCCTATTTAAGAAAATTATTCCCCAAACGTTTGACAAATTTTGTTTTCATCCTTCCCAAGGGGCTTCAGGAGGTCTCATTGTTCTTTGGAACAACCATCTTTTCTCTGCAAACCTGGTTTCTAGTCATCCTTATGAGATTACTATGCACTTTTGCTCCACGTTGACAACAGATGAAAATTGGCTTCTCACAAATATATATATGGACCCTGCTCAGGAGATTTAAGAACAGAATTTGTTGACTGGCTATATAGTATTACTTTTCAACCAGATGAAAAATGGATTTTCATGGGAGATTTTAATTTTATCAGATCAACCCAAAACAGGAACTTGCCAGGTGGGGATATGAATGATATTATGGTTTTTAATGAATTGATCAGTAACATTGACCTTCAGGAATTGCCTCTTAAGGGCAGAACATATACTTGGAGTAATATGCAATCACAACCACTTCTGCAACAACTAGACTGGTTCTTCACTTCCCCCTCTTGGACAGTTCTCTACCCAAATACAATGGTCACTGCTCTGAGTAAATGCATTTCTGACCATACACCATACCCCTCTGAGACCACAGTTCCAAAGACAGACATTTTCAGATTTGAAAATTTCTGGGTAGAGCTCCCAGGATTCATCGAAGTAGTGAAACTTTTCTGGGATATCCCTGTCAGAGCAGACAGTCAAGGGAAAATCATAAATGGAAAGTTTAAAAATCTCAGAAGAGGACTCAAGATTTGGAGCAAGAGGCTCTCAAATTTGAATACACTGATTGGTAATTCACATGAAGCAATTGACTTTTTAGATAACATTGAGGAGCAGAGACCTCTCTTTATCCATGAATGGAACTTCAGAAACATTGTCAAAAATCACATTTTGAAACTTCTTCATTACAGAAATATTTTCTGGAAGAAAAGGTGCACAATGAGGTGGGTCAAGTTTGGTGATGAAAACACAAAATTCTTCCATGCTTCAGCAACCCAAAGATATAGACAGAACAAAATCTCCCATTTAACTCTAAATGATGGCACCATTATTACTTCACATCAGGAAAAGGCCCATGCCTTTCTAAACTTTTACAAAGGAAGAATGGGAACCTCTGAAGGAATTCAAATGGCGATCAATCTGACTGAGCTGATTACTCCTCTTGCTGGCCTAGAAAACCTATCAAACATGCCATCCAGGCAAGAGCTTGAATCTATTATGAAGGCAATGCCCATTGATAAAGCCCCAGGTCCAGATGGTTTCAATGGTATGTTCATGAAGAAGTGCTGGAATATCATTGCTGAAGATTTTTACAAATTGGCAAGAGAGTTCTTTGGTTTACAGTCCTCGATCCAAAATTTAAACAACTCCTTCATCTGTCTAATCCCAAAGAAATCTTCTCCAGAAACTGCAAATGACTACAGGCCAATCTCTGTTCAAAATATGAGTATCAAATTCTTATCTAAAATCTTGGCAGAAAGACTGCAGGCTGTTATTCTTGATCTTCTTCATGAAAATCAGTATGGCTTCATTAAACAGAGAACAATTCAAGATTGCCTGGCATGGACTTTTGAATTTCTCCACCAGTGTCATCAAAGTAAAAAGCAAATTGTGATTCTCAAGATAGATTTTGAAAAAGCTTTTGACTCAGTGGAGCATTCTTCCATTTTAGCAGTGTTGAAAGCAAAGGGTTTCAATGAAACTTGGCTCAAATGGATATCAGACCTGTTAACAACCTCATCCTCTGCTGTACTTCTCAATGGAATTCCAGGAAAGAATTTCAAGTGCCAAAAGGGTGTAAAACAAGGAGATCCAATTTCACCTCTCCTCTTTGTCTTAACTGCTGATCTTCTGCAATCAATGATAAACAAGGCTCATGATACGGGTATTCTTTCCAAACCTATTCCCCGACCGGACACCAAATTCCCAATTATCCAATATGCAGATGATACCCTGATAATCATGAAGGCTTGTCAAAAAGAAATTTTTAGTCTTAAAGGCATTCTTCAGTCTTTTGCTTCTTCCACAGGCCTAAGAATAAACTTTCATAAGTCTTGTATGATTCCTATCAATGTTCCTGAGGAAAAGACTGAAATCCTTGCTGGGACTGTGGAGATTATGGGTACCCCATACCCACACGGCATGGTTATCCGACTAGTTATAGGGGATAACTTATATATATGTAATATGTAACAGATCATGACTTGGGTATTACGTTTCCTTGTATGTTACGGAACGGCCTAAAGTCCTGGTTTGATAATATTGTAAAGTAGATTTAGGAAACCGATACCGTATTGGTTAAGGTTTCTATCTTGTAATCCTGCCCCCCACCCTATATAAGGTGGGCAGGAGGCCCTCTAGGGGGCATGACACAATATGATCGTCAGATCTATACTATACCCGGCGGATTCAAATCCCCAAACAGGAGTAGGGTATTACCTCTCATTGAGAGGGCCTGAACCTGTCTAAATCCTTGTCTCCACATCCATCCACTTTTAGGTCTCGTGCGCTACCCCCTTTTATTATTGCCGAATTCATGTTTCGACAGGGACCTTTGGATGTAACATTGGATCTTTGCCATTCACCTACCTGGGTCTGCCTGTTGGAACTACAAGGCCCAAAATCATAGACTTTGTCCCTTTAATTGACAGAGTAGAAAGAAGGTTGCCTGCTATTACCATGTTTCTAAACCAAGGTCAAAGACTCACTATGGTAAACTCAGTCTTATCCTCCCTCCCCACCTATTACATGTGTACCCTCAAAATCCCAAAGAAGGTGATAGAGCACATTGATAGAGCAAGAAGACACTGTCTATGGAGAAAATCAAATGAAGTTGATGCTAGGTCTCTTTCTCTAGAAGCATGGGATAAAGTTTGCAAGCCCAAGCACAGGGGTGGCCTTGGGATAATTAATTTGGAATTTCAAAACTGTGCTCTTCTTATGAAACACTTGGATAAATTCTACAACAAAAGGGGACTCCCATGGGTTAGACTGCTATGGAATGCATATTACAAAAACAACCCTCACCCACGACATGCCATGCAAGAAAAAGGATCCTTTTGGTGGAGGGATGTTTTTCGTCTTATTCCAATCTTCAGAGGGCTTAGTGCAATTCAAATTAACACAGGAGATTCAACCCTCGTGTGGAAGGATCCTTGGACAGACATCATACCTCAGTTTGCCTTCCCGACGATTTTCTCTTTTGCTGCCAATGAAGACGTATCCATTCAGAAGTTCATGCAAAATGATCTAGACCAGAATTTCTTCCTTCCTCTCTCTGCTCAAGCTCTACAATAGCTTAGTGAAATCTCAAACCTTCTGAATAATATTCACCTCTCTAATCAAAGTGATAGCTGGACATACATTTGGGGACCATCTTTCAAGCCCAAGAAGGTTTATGATATGTTCTTTGCTCATCTATCACCTTACCCTGCAATCACATCAATATGGAAAAGTAAATGCACGATGAAAGTAAAAGCTTTCCTTTGGCTGCTATTTATGGATAGACTTAACACAAGAGATATGCTTCAAAGAAGACAATTTCACATTCAGAATGGACCATCATGTAGGATGTGCAACTCTGGAGTTCTGGAGGATATGCCTCACCTGTTCTTTTTCTATTCTTTTGTTCAATCTTGCTGGAATTTACTAGGCATCAATTGGGATGAGAACCTAGAGTTCTGTGATATGATTCAATCGGCATATATCAACTTCCATCAACCTGTTTTTTAGAAGTTGTGGGCACTGCTTGCTGGCAGATCTGGACAAAAAGGAATTCTTTAATTTTCAACAACATCCAGCTTTCAATCCACTTGTGGAGGATTGGTTTCAAAGAGGATTTCACTCTTCTTATGCATAGAGTGAAGGAGGAAGACAAACAAAAATACCAATCATGGATAGACTCAATTTTCTAGATCCCTTGTAAAGTTTTTTTTCTTTTTTTCTCTCTTTTGTAAATATCTTTATATATATATATATATATATAATCTATTATCACAGTAGGAGCCTCTCCTACTGTTTCTCGTCAAAAAAAATACCATAAATGTATATAGAAGAGTATTCTAATAAAAGTACAAAACTTACAAAATAGAAGAGAAAAGTTACTGATGCTAATGAGTTGCAGAGGGTTGTGCTGTGGCGTGGTGTGGCGTGGTGTGGACTGATGCTACTGTGCTGCTTCTTGCTTGCTGCACCTTTTTTTCTCCCGATCTGAGATTGGGTTTGCGTCACCCACCGTCTCGTCGACATATGTACGTCTCCGACATCGGCATCGACTCTCTTCAACTTCATCATTCTGCCTCACGCATCTTCGGTTTGATCACCCATTCAAGCGCCCGGCTACAATGACTTCTACCGCCAATCGTCTTCAACTATGCGTCTACACCATCAAGCTTCGGGTTGCCGCTGCGTCGCCCCCTCGGGCCACAGTGCCGCTGCCTGTGGTCCACACCTCCTCAAGTTTTTGCAATGCTGAGAGGCACCCTCCTCAGCATGGCTACATCACCGGTGGACTTCTCGCCACTGCATCGACATGGAGCTACAGCTGTGTTGTCCTCGGACCGTAGCTTTGCTGCTTTCGTCGTCTTTATCGCCGTTTGCACATCGACAACCTCGTCATCCGCACTAGTCATCGTCAGCCACTTGGGTTCTTCTTCATCTACTTCAAGCATTGCCGCTCTAGGCCGGTGCTCCAGCTACCTCTACATGGCTGTTACCGACGACGCCGTCCAGGCCGTTGGTCCCGCTACTGCGCCTTTTTCTTCGTCGAACATGTCTCATTGCCAGCGTCGTCATATCTTCCTCGACTACACTTCGCTCTTCTCCGGCAACTGCGTGCTGCTTCGGCAATTCTCTATCTATGCAATTCTTTCGCCGCGACTGTCTTGGAGGCCTTCTCTACTAGTCTCCTCCGACATTGGCGTATGATTCATGGCGGTCTCCAACCTTGCCCGCACGGTATTGGCAACACCGTTGCGTGCGTTCGTTCCAAGTTGTCCCCGGGTTTGGCAAACCCGACATGACGTCTCATCCTTCACGGTTCGACTACATCGGCTCTTCAACGTTATCTTCCTCAACGACTGTCGCGATTGTGTCACCGTCTTTGTCTCTAGCGCGTCCTCGCACACCTTGGTCCACGACGCCCTCCCATGCGTCCACAACCACTCTACGGCGCCCCATGCTCGCCTTGTGGCCTGGCTACCTCGACATCAGCTTCCCGACTTCGGCTACATCGACCACGGCTACTCTACACACGGCTTCATCAACCACGGCTCCCTCGCACCCTTTGCTTTAGCAACATCGACTACGGCACGAAAGGCTATCATCGTGTTGAGTACTCTTGTTGGTTTTTTCTCTAGTCCAAGTGTCCGCGCTGCTCACGTTTGGACTGCGGGGGATGTTAGAGTATATGGTAGTTAGAGTTTTATTAGGATAGGATTGATTTGTGTGGAGTCTTTCCATATCTGTAATCCTTCCTTATCTACTTCCCATGTACTCCTATATATATCGGTCCTCTGAGACTCAATACAACGTGTCCAATATTCACATTATCTCCTCTCCCTATACTATCCAACATGATCGCTGATCTCTGCCTTCTCCAGTGGTTACTGCCTTACTGGTTGGCGATTCGGAACTCAGCGTCCACGACCACCAGACCACGACTCGATGTCTAGTGTGCTCAGTCGCAGGCTCGGTAGGACGGACACACTGTCGATGACAATCGACGAGGAGATAGAGACAAGATCAGCAGTCGATGATCGCTGTCGAGGCATGGGCGGCCGGGCAGTGGGCGTCGGGGCGACGGCGCCTCGGTGGTTCAGCGCTCCACTCGTTCGCCATTCATGGTCTGCCAATCTCGTGGCCTCGCGGGTGGAGTCAAGGGGTCAGGCCATCAAGCTGTCGGGTGAGGCGATCGTTGTGCAGCGGCGGTGCGGCGTAGGGCTCCTCGATCGGCTCCTCGCGGCGGTGCGCGTAGCGGCATGTTGGCAAGGCGTGGCGCTAGGGCTGACTAGACTGGCTGCGAATGGCGTGATTGCGGGCGGTTGAAGCGAAAAATGAGGAGTTGATCGCGACGTGAGGAGAGGTGCACATGTCCGCGCGACGCTTCGGTTTCCACTTTCCATGCCGCGATCACCATTTGTTTTTTTCTGATATATGGTAGGGTCGGTTGCCATTTTTTCGGTGGTTCAATGACCACGTGGACCACCCTATAAATCCGCCTAATTGACACCCACCGCCGGCACGCTCTGGCTTGCAGCTGGCCTATCGACGACGTCATTATCTGCTGACTGAGGTTAGGATCTTTGCTCGAATACTGGTATTACGAAACTAATATTTAGGGATTGAATTGTATGCATTGAAATAGGCTCAAAGGAGCATATAAAGTGTACAAGCAGACAAAAAAAAAATTAAAATACCCTTGCTAACAATCAGCGTGAGGAAGCTGTTCATGATGAGCTCCTTCCACTAGTACACAAACGATTTTTCCGTGACAAAATGCATTTTTCCATACCGAGGTCCCGCCCGTCTACCCAGGTGTCTACAAAAATCCATATTTTCACGTGCGGGCGGCCTAATCGCACGAGATAATCCATCTTCCCGTGTGTTGACGGTCATTACCATATTCATGTTAGAACAATAATATTCCACTAGTATTAGGTTTGCTAACCTTTTGCATAGAATAACCATAAAGTGGAGGAGAACCGACATCAAATCAGATGATAAATAAATCGGATGGTGTCGAGAATCAGACTTATGCATGAATGGGCCAAGAACTCAGAAATGACATGACGAATTAGGCCAAAATTCACAAGTCTGCGGAGAAGAGCATGAGATGAGGCCACCAGCCGAAATTTGGGCTGGTTGGGCCGGCCCTAGGTTCGGCCAAACCATCCTCAGCGTTGTTTGATCCAGGTCTTTGCCTGGACGGTGTAGATCAGCCCCCAATGACGGTTGGAGGGTATTTCCAACCATTCCAACCATCACAACCATCATTGGGAGGCAATAAAAGGAGCTCTCATCCTCACTTCATTCACACACTTCAAGCAAAACTCTCTCATATTCTCTCAAGTTTAGTTTAGTGTTCTTAAGCTAGTGGAGTATGAATAGAATAGAAATCGGAGTCCGGAAGCATTCAGAAGAGTTCAGGTATAGCTCTAGTAGCTCTTATTTCCTCTTTTGCAAGCTTCGTACTTTATTTAGAATACTCTTCTTTATACATTTCTGTTATTGAAATACTTTCCGAGTATATGAATGCCAACTTTACTTTATGTTCATGTTATACTGATTATACTGCTATCTTATCTGGGAGATGCATAGGTACATATATAATGTTTGCTTATGCAATTACTCTATGTCATGACGATGATATTAGAGTAGTATTTGGTAGTTTAGGTGTGGTGTCTAGATTATGGGATATCATTATTTAAGGTTATATGCTGCGGATGAGAGGTGGGCCGCTGATGGTGTCAGCTCAGTACGTGTATATAGTCCTAAGTTAATTTCCTGGGGAGTGTACTCCTCCGTATTTATCCCCGATTGTATGGTTATGACAGGATGTTGTAAGGAACTCGGCAGTCAGGGGTGACTTCTCGAAGTACCAGGAGGGCATCAGATAGAGGGTATTAGCTAGTTAATCATATAACTAGAATGTATGTATACTATGTATACCAGAAGTATAGCAATAGATTCTCTTTCTTTTTTTCTTTCCACTTAGCTTAGATATTTTAGTATGAGAATGAGTAGCTCCATGCTTGTGTGTCACTCTACCCTTTGATTTATCTTAACCCTGCTTAGACTATGATTATTACAAGTAACATATAAATTGTTAGTACGGTTCTCTCTACTATGATCTTTCCACGGTATTAAATAAATACAATACCCTTGGAATACTCTCGGGTGAAATGCTACAATGGTATATCCGTGCGCTTGCGGATGAACTCTATAACCATAATATACCGGGAGTATTTCTGCGCCATTGTTGGGAATTATATTTCTAGTAATGTCATTAAGAAATACCAACATCGTACGGTCGGGTTGAGTGGACCGCACAGGATAATCGATTATCACGTGCAGTCAAATTATACTGCCCACACGCAAAAAAAAAAAGAAAAACCCAAAAAAATAAAATAAAAAAATCCCAAACCCTAACCCTAACCCTAGAATCGCCCACCGACGTCTCTCGTGGTCGCCATCGTCCTCATCGTCGCGCTGCTGCCGCTCCCAGCCACCACCGCTGCTCCCGAGCCCGCTGCTCCTAACCCCGTCTCCGCCGTGACCGGTTGTCGTTGCCGCTCTCGGGTGCCTTCTCCTCCTCGTCATCGACGCGGCGCGGATCTGGCTGGTCGCCCGCCGCACCGCCTCTCGGTCGCTAGCCGCCGCGCTGCCTACGACAACAGCTGCTGCGCTGCCTCCCGCCCATCGCCTCCTCGGCGGCAGCGGCGGCAAGCCGGGCGCCTCCCGCGCCCCGTGCGCTCGGTGGGGAGGCGAGGAGAGGAAAGGGAGAGAGAGAGGACTGATTGAGGGAGAATAAAATGGAAAAGGAAGAGAAAGGGTGAAAGGTTTGAAGTGAATGAGAGGGAAAAGATGCAGAGGTATTTTCACGTGCGGTCCACTTAAGACACCCGCACGCGAAAATCAATTTTTGCGTGCGGGCCTCTTAAGGGTCCGCATGTGAAAATAGGCTTATTTTTACATGCGGACCGTTTAGGGGCCCGCCTACGAAAGTCGATTTTTGCGTGCGGGTCTCTTAAGGGTCCGCACACGAAAATGGGAGACCGATTTTCACAGACGCACGCGAAAACGGTCTGTCTGGAAAAATAGGAGCTCCTCGACTAGGAAAGTCTTTTGTGTACTAGTGTTCCAATCCCTATGGTTGCGGAGCTGATTTGCAGGTGGACGCTCATGCCGGAGTTGAGGGCTATGATCTTCATCACTTAATCACGTTGCCATGGATGGTGTCATACAACCGGCTCACGCTGAGGTTCTCCTGGAGAGATTTGCTCCAGTCCAACAAAAAGTACCTCGAGATACCGATACCTCACGGTACCAAATCATTTTCGATTGTTGGATCTAACAAAGCTCATCCTGTCCAGCTAGATCTAACGATTGAAAATGTTTTGGTACTGTGAGGTACCAGTACCTCCATGTATTTTTTTTTTTGACCAGAGCAAACCTCTCTCCTAGAACACCACAGCGAGGAAGAGGAAGTGGGGTGGGGCCTCCCAGCGAGAGAGCTATTAAAGGGCGTTCGCGGCATGGGCGATCTATCGTGACTGCTTGTCGTGCCCCTTGTAAATCAATACATGGATTCAACTGTTTGTACCTTAAGGATGATAGAAATGCTCCTCCCATAAAGCTCCGTACCAATGGATATGAACAAATCAACTACCAATGTTCTTTCACCTACTAATTTTGTTTTTCTTCCTTGAGAACGACATGTTCTTTCGTACGTCATTGTTTGTATGCACACACATCGCTTGCTTTCATCTAAGCTTGGTGCTAACGAAAGTTATTTGTAGGTGCACCTTCCAATGGGGATCTCTCAACACACTCCGATAGTAGCAACCACTCGTACAAACAAAGCAACTAAACCACCTGACCCCTGACCAAAAGAGATCGACACCCACAGCGATCGATCGATCGATATTATTACATATCCCTCAACTACTCACTGGCCGTAGCCCTTTGTTGCAGCTCGGTGCATGTGTTTGCACAATGAGCTACCTCCTCTCCTACATCTCCAAGATGCTGTGCATCAAGATTCCGTCGGAGGCGAGGCAAGCCAGCGAGGACGGCGGCAGCGGTGGCCTGACGGAGTGCTCCGTCTGTCTCTCCAGGATCCGTGTCGGCGAGGCGACGAGGCGTCTGCCCTGCCGGCATGCGTTCCACCGGGACTGCGTCGACCGGTGGCTCCTCTCATGCAGGCGGACGTGCCCGCTTTGCCGGGTTTACGTCGTCGTCGACGGTAACAAGCCAGGGGTGGCAGCGAAGCACACCGGCGAGCCGCCGCTCGCTGAAGACATGGTGATCTGGTTCTCTGCCATGCTCGTCCCTGGATTCTGACATGTATATCTCTGATGTCTAAGCGCAATGCTTTTTATTTGTTTGTTTCCTGCCTGGAAACCGGTTTGTTTTTTTTTTCTTATATTATGCAAATTAACATGACGATTTCACGCTTGTAGCGTTTGTATGTACGCTTACGCTCACATCGTCAGCATTTTTTTTCTTTTGCAAGTTTTCTATTGGGCGTTGATTACCTATTCAAGAGAACTGAAAAAAAAATAAGTAGGTATATATAATAAAAACGGTTTCTTTAGATTTCCTTTAACAGTTTTTTTCTTTTAATCTGTCGAATTTTATTTTATACCGTGCGATATACACACAGATGATACTAGTCTGGTTTATCAGTTCAGCATTTCTTTCTGGTTTGCTTGGTTGAACCATCATCACTGTTGAGTTGTCTGTCCATGTGGAGATAAAACAAGGGGAAAGTGAGACAAGGGAAGGAAGCTCGAAGATGCTAGAGAAGGTCGTACAAATCTGAACAGGAGGTGTTTCTTGCCACGTCGTGAGTCCTCACCCAACACGCTGCCATCCACTCACCGTCACTACCAGACTTTAGCAGCTACCTGTAGGCATGAAACCCACAGAGGAAAATAGGTTTTACCGTCAGAAATTTTTAACCTGTGAATGGACTGATATGAATCGCCGACAGAAAAATGACCACAGAGAAATTCCATTTTCCTGTAGGTTTCATATTATAAATCGTTTGATTTTTTTATTATTATAAGACATTTGACTTTTTTTATCAAACTCCTTTAAATTTGATCAAGTTTATAGAAAAATATACTAACATTTTTAATACTAAACAAACATATTATCAAAATATATTCAATACAAAATTTAATGAAACTAATTTGGTAATGTAAATGTTGTTATTTTTTTCTAAAAATTTGATCAAACCTAAAGAACTTTGACTAAGAAATAAGTCCAATAACTAATAATATAAAACAAATAGAGTAGTTGTCAACGTTCTTTGCATCTATATTTGTTCTTTAGTTCAGGTGTTGTTCCCTCTGTTCCCAACCACAACCGCTAGTCTAGTGAGATGTTAGAGCATCTCCAACAGCATCTCTAAATTCGATTCTCCAAATACCCATACAGCTAACTCTCCATCTGATTTGGGTAATCAATCTAGGTGTTGACTCCAACAGGCTCTCTATTTACATCTCCAAAATGACAAAAGGACCCACATGTCAGCCTCTATTGCTTTCTTCTTCCTCTTCTTTCTCTTCCTCTTTCTCTTCTCCCTTCTCATCGACCCATCCCCGTGCGAGGTGGACGGCGACAGCGGCAGCGGATCCCCCCCCCCCCCCCCCCCCGCGCGCGCGGCGGACGGCGGCGGCTCCTCGCGCGCACGAGGTGGACGGCGACGGCGACGGCGGACCCCCCCCCACCCCCCGCGCGCGAGGCGGACGGCAGAGGCGATGGCAGCGGTGGCTCCTCGCGCGCATGAGGTGGACGGTAACGGCGACGGCGGATCCCCCCGCGCATGAGGCGGACGGCGGAGGTGATGGCGGCAGCGGCTCCTCGCGCGCGCGAGGTGGACGGCGACGGTGGCGGCGGATCCCCGCGCGCGCGAGGCGGACGGCGGCGGCAGCTCCTCTCGTGCGTGAGGCGGACGGCGACGGCGGCGGCGGATCCCCGCGCGCGCGAGGCGGACGGCGGAGGCGGCGGCGGCGGCGGCTCCTCTCGTGCGCGAGGCGGACGGCGACGGCGGCGGCGGATCCCCCCGCGCGCGAGGCGGACGGCTGAGGCGGCGGCGGCGGATCCTCACGCGCGTGAGGCGGACGGCGACAGCGGCGGAGGCTTCTCGCGCGCGCGAGGCGGATGGCGATGGCGGCGGCGGATCCCCGCGCGCGCGAGGCGGATGGCGATTCCCATGCGCGAGGCGGACGGCGGAGGCGGTAGCGGCGGAGGAGACGAAGATGGTGGCGTTGAGTGGCGACCTCGGCAGCGTCGACGACGGCGTCGGTAACGGACGACGACGAGGCGTCCTCGGCAGCAGAGGGCAACCGGTGGCGGTTTCGACAGCAGACAACGGGGCGCCGGCAACGGACGACGACGCGGCGGCCTTTGCAGCGAACGGAGGTGGGCCTGATAGGGGACGACAACGGTGGAGGGGGCGGCGCTGGCGGAGAGGTGCCGGCGCGTTGGGCAGTGGAGAAGCGGAGGAGGAATCGCGGCAGAGAGAGAGTGCGGGATGGGATGGGAGGGGGAAAAGGCGTGGGACCCACGTTTGGCTAGGCTATTTTGGCCGGCCAAAGTTGGCCGGCGCGAGTAGTATTTTGGCCAGCCAGCCGGCTGGCCAGGCTGTTGGAGCACGATTTTGATCTAAAATTGCTAAAATTTTGCTTGGAGAGTGAAGTAAGGGGGCTGTTGGAGATGCTCTTATTGTCTTTTCCTTTCCAATTGACTCTCATCAGTTCTATTCTCCCTTTTATTTACTAGATGCCCTTTGATGGGTATAATTCGGTTGTGTGTGTGTCAAGTTTATCTACTTATTCTGTTCTATCTATTTTGAGCAACTTTAGTTTACCTTGTGGAAATTTCTATGCAGTATAAAGAATTAAAGAAAGGACACATAAAATGTGAGCTTGAGAGAGTATGAAGTTACCTCCCAGAAAAATATACAGTGCAAAATTTCCATATGTTAAGTTCGTGGTATAGAAAATATGGAAGCATTCTCACCTCATATAAAGGGCGCCGCATATATGTATTTATATCAGTTGGAAATTGTGAAAGACACCTGGACTTTACATTATATTTGCTAATCGAACTGAACATATCAAATCAATTTGCAAGCATAATATAAATTCTGAAGCCTCGAGTAAAGAACATAAGAGACATTGCTGGGACTTTACCATGTCAGTCAACTTTAGCCTGAGATATGTCCGTCAAACCATACGAAGGCGGTGACCAGATGTGTTGCACATTTAGGAGACTTGACAAAAATGGCTAAAACTCTATGACATTCCAAATGTTCTAAACCCATACTCATGTGAAGCTAGTTCTCAAGATGCGCACTAGCTCCACACTTTCATCTTAAGCAATAATACACAAAGCAAATAAACCTAAGACAAATAAAATTCAGATTACATCAACTTTAAATACACATAGGCCGACAGGCCAAATAATCTGAGATTCGCGGAAGCTTAGCTACCCAGACCACAAGCAAACCGACTAGGGATAAACTCCTAATTGAATCAAGTCCTAGAAGAAACAGTCGAAGCCGGCACCATTCAAATTTATCTAAGCATTTAACCTGCAAAGATGGATATTCCAGTATAACAAGAGTTAGTACATTATTAAAAATAATGTATTGGCAGGCCAATATCAATCCTAACATGCTACATGTAAGGCATATATTCAAAGGAGGGAAATATGTAGTTCAATTTTAGCATAAAGCAAGTTTTGATTCACAATTCTTTTGTAAAAAGTTGATGATTCAATTAACAAAACAAATTTGTAAATTTATCATATATATAACATCATATCATCTTAAGCATACCCTTGTTGCCTTCCTTGGCAACAAGTCATATAATCATCATCACACTCATACAACTCAACACAAATCATCCATTTCAAATTGCGGTTTCATAAACATAATTTAAAACAATGAGTCTATACTCATGTGACCGTGAGCACGACTAATCGATTAGTTTTTGAACTCTGCACAGTTTGTACAGCTTTACCCACATGATGTGAATCACTCTGGTTTGTCCGGTACCTGTCAGTACTACCACACTCTACATATTGAATGTGGTCTAGAGGTTACAACGTAGCCTTTAAATTACCTAATGCCTAGCCTTGCATCATCGATGGCAAGTGTGGCTCCATCCTAGGCATATGACCTAGAATCATTAGGTGGCAGGCCCACGCCTTCAACCAAACTCCGTGGCAACGAACATATCCGTTCCCCCACGAGGCACTATACTGTTGAATTGGATAGACTGAGACGCCCATGCCGTGAGGAAGGACAAATCCGTCCACTCACGTAACACACACGTAGGGAATCATCCTACAATCAAACAGACACACATGAGTAGTTCCTATGAATCATCGCTAAGACTAATTCATTCTATTTCGGCCTTCATATGCAAGACTAGACATTAAATAACTTAATTAGCCAAGGGCATACCATAATTAGCACATGTAGATATACGGTTAACTTTAAGTTGGTGACACAAGTTCAGTCGTTGGGCAAACACTCCCCCCTATCAGTGTGCAACTACCACCATATGCACACCACTTGCCGCCCAAGTCTAAAACCTCATTTTCACACCTTTAGTTCACAAATAAGTAAATATTTCCAAATCTGTCCAGCAGTGAAATTATGCCCAAAATTTCACTTAAAAAGTTTTCATAATGTGATTTGGCATATTCTAAGCATGGCTAAGCATATAGTAGCATATTAAGCATTTATAGTCCCAAATGAGCACAAGTGATGTACTCTAACCATTCCTAAGTATACAAATGGAGAGGTGTACAATAATTCAAAGGAGTTTATGCAACAAGTTATGGATAACTACCATTTCCCAAGTTTTCAAATATTGGTTTAAGAAAATATAAATGCAATTTTGCAAACAACACTTTTCATCTCCCAAAACATGGGTTTCAATGTGATCAAAGAGAAGGGGAGGAAGAACTTGCCTTAATCTTGAGAAACTAGATAGCATTTAATTCACTCCTTCACCGAAAAAAACAATAATCTATACAAATAACACCGTATGCAAATAAATACCGAAATCTGCTAAAAATACAAAATGCTCTAAAATGCGTGAGTTTGCTACCATGAATAGGTGCTGTGTGGATAGGATTTGTGGTGAAAGAATTTCTAGTTTATCTATTCACATTTGTGAGTTATTAATTTTCAAAATGTAATATTAACAATTGGGTAATTAAACTCTATTAGTACTTAGGTGCATCTTAGGTCCATGATTTGTGATGCGTTCAGTTGCTGCAGTGAAGTATAGGTTCTCAGGAGTACAACAAAATTGGTTTCACAATATTTAGGATTAACATGATTTTTCCTTTGAATTTTATAAGTAGGATATCACATTATAGGTTTCGGTAGCTATACTGATTCTTAGACATGTCTGGGTACTGTAAGGGCCATATTTTATTGTATAACAATTAAGCTCATGATTTTTCCAATCTAACAAATCTAGAACCACCTCATTTGGAGTTGGAATAAATTTTATATGATTTTTTAGAAGTTTTTATACTATTCTTTTGCATTAATCCTTTATTCAAATTTTAATGATGTTTTGGTTATGGTTTCATCTAGAGATTAGTCTACAGATCTAAAGTGCATACTTTTGTGAAACTAACTAATTTTAGTTTTGCCCATTTTGAGTTAAAATGAATTACTTATGGATTTTGTAGTTTCTAATTTGCATTATACTAGTTATTTTACTAAATAAACATTTGGTGATGTTTTTATTACAGGATGTTGCAAGTTTTAGTTCATGATAATTAAGAATATGGTTTTGTGAGCACACTGGAACTTTATTCACTCAAAATAAGTTAAGATGAATTTTATATAAATTTTATAAGTTGGAGGTTGCTCTATGTTCATTATTATGTACACAAATTTTTAGGGCTATTTCTTCTATTGTAAGTGCAAGTTTTATGTTTCCATATTAAAAAGAATTATTTTGGGAGTTCACAGAAATTTGATTCATCTCAAATGGAGCTAAAATAGATTTTATATGTATTTTACAAATTTACACTGTTTTCAGTTAAACAGAAAAGTCTTTAAAGTGTTTTCTTTATATTTCCCAGATTTTATGTACATGGGGTCCACAGGTCATAGGCTTGGGGAGGAGAATAGCAGCAGCAGAAGCAGAGCTCACCGGCCGGCGGGCTTGACGGCAATGCCGATGGCGAACGACGACTCTTCGGCTGACATATACAAAAGAGAAAATGTGGAAGACATTCTTGCGAACTCGTCGGTGGTGGTGTCTTGGCCGGAGGTGGCCAGAATCGAAGCCGACGGCAGCGCGAGCAGCAGCGGCTTTGAGGCTGCATGTGGAAGACAAGTCACGGGCTTGGTTCGGTTGATTTGATGCGTGCATGAGCTTTCTTTGGTCACTAGGGAGACTCACCGCAGGATTGTGTTAGGACTCAGTTTCTCAAGAACAATGGAGGATGGATTGATGGAATTAGGGATTCGGAAACACGGAATGTTTAGAGTCTCTCGATCCTACAGGACCGAACCGCCGCCGCCAACGCCGCCGCCGAGTTTTCCGTTCATGCCTCCTCCTCTGTTCTTCTTAGTATTTAACAACACGCAACTCCAGCTGGCACAGCACAGCTTACGCACGCTACTCACGCTTACAAGGCCTCACTTGGCCCACATCGGTCCAGCAATTCTAGTATTGGCCTTCTTGTTGCGCAGCCCACGACCCAGCTTTGGCTTTGTCCTGTCGCCGTCCTGTAGCTCGTCCGGGACGCTTGCTGTTTCATCGTCAGGTTGCTCCTCCTCTGCTTCAGCCCGACTTGCAGACCTGACAATCCCCCACTCTTGGTGGCTGGCTTGCCCCCAAGCCAGCGCGCCAGGAAAGCGAGCACGCAGTTCCTCCATGTCCTCCCAGGTAGCTTCCTCTGCAGGTGAATCTGACCAATGAGTAAGTAACTGAACGACAGTTTTGTTACCTTTTTTAGTGAGACGCTTGTCCAAGAACTGGAGTGGAATTTGTAGTTCCCCTAAAGAGCTTGGTAATTGAGACATAACCGGTTTAGAGAACCCGGCAGCCGCTCGCAATTGTGACACATGGAAGACCGGATGAATAGCACTATAAGAGGGCAACTGCAAACGATAAGCTACAGCCCCCACTCTGTCCAGAACTTGAAATGGGCCGAAATATCGAAATTCTAGCTTATGATTAGCTCTCTTAGTCACAGAAGTTTGAATGTATGGCTGTAACTTGAGATAAACCCAATCTCCCACATTGAATTCCTTGAAACTCCTCTTCTTGTCAGCTTGAGACTTCATTTGCTGCTGAGCTCGGTTAAGGTGTTGCTGCAAGAGTTGCTGCATGAACTGTCGCTCTTGCAACCAAATTTTTAGATCAGCAATTTGACAATCATCAGAGCTAATGCCAAAATGTGCTGGAGTGTAGCCATATAAGACCTCAAAGAGAGTTTTACCCAGAGTTGAGTGATATGAACTATTGTACCAAAATTCAGCAAGATATAACCAGGTGGCCCATTTAGTAGGAGTAGCATGGACAAAGCATCTCAAATAGATCTCCAAACACTGATTGACACGCTCAGTCTGGCCATCAGTTTGGGGATGGTAAGCAGAGCTCATGTGCAATTTCGTACCTGATCTAGAGAATAGTTGATCCCAAAACTGGTTAGTGAATATTTTATCCCGATCAGAGATAATAACCTTGGGTAACCCATGCAGCTTGTAGATGTGTTTCATGAACTCAGTAGCAACTCCATTAGCAGTAAAAGGATGAGTTAAAGGGATGAAGTGACTGTACTTGGAAAACTTATCAACGACCACTAAAATGCAGTTATAGTGCCCAGATCTTGGCAGGCCCTCAATAAAATCCAGGGACAGAGTTTGCCATGCACCTTCAGGAACTGGCAATGGTTGCAAGAGACCGGGATACTTGGATCTATCGGGCTTAGCCTGCAAGCAAATCTGGCAATGTTGTAACTTGTTCTTAATCATCTTTTTCATTCCTGCCCAAGCAAACATAGTTTTGGCTCGTCGGTATGTAACAGGAAATCCAGAGTGACCACCAATGGGAGAAGCATGAAGTTCATTAATTAATTTATCCTGGAGCACTGGATTGTTGCCAACCTAGATTCTTCCCTTGAATTTAAGAATTCCCTTGCATAACTGAAAATCAGGCCTGCTATTAGGATTAACAGCTAATTCAGCAATGACTTGGGTGGAAAAAGCATCCTATTCATATCCTGAGAGAATATCTTGCACCCACAATGGAATACATTCAGATATTGCTGCTAACTCGGCTGAATCAGGTAGTTCCTTGCGAGATAGAGCATCAGCAGCTGCATTTGATAATCCCTTTCGATAACAAATTCTATATTGAAGGCCCAACAGCTTAGTGAAAGCTTTTTGTTGCCAAGGGGTATGCAACCATTGTTCAGACAAATGCATTAGGCTGTGGTGGTTTGTCAGAATAACAAATTCCCCTTGTTGGATGTATGGCCTCCAATTTTCCATAGCTAGCAGAATGGCTAAGTATTCCTTTTCATAAGTGGAGAGTCCCTTGGTTTTTGGACCCAAAGCTTTGCTAAGAAAAGCAATGGGATGCTTGTCTTGAGATAGAACTGCCCCAATTCCCTGATCACTAGCATCTGTCTCAATAGTAAAAGGTTTGGAGAAGTCAGGAAGTGCCAGCACTGGGGCAGCAACCAAAGCATGTTTAAGTTGTTGGAAGGCTGACTTAGTTTCTGCAGTCCACTTGAATGGAACTCCTTTTCTCAAAAGCATAGTGAGGGGTTTGCTGATAACACCAAAATTTTTAACGAACCTCCTGTAATAACCAGCTAAGCCTAGGAATCCCCTCAATTTTTTTAAGGTAGTTGGTTGAGGCCAATTCAGCACATCCTGAATTTTGGAAGGGTCAGTAGAAACTCCCAGTACCCCAATGATATGACCCAAGTAAGATAGTTCTTGTTGTGCAAAAGAGCACTTGCTCAATTTAACTTGCCATTTATTGTCAGCCAACAATTGCAATACAATCTTTAGGTGTTGCAGATGAGATTCTTTATCAGGACTGTAGATCAGAATGTCATCAAAAAAGACCAAAACAAACTTCCTCAACACAGGAGACATGGTATCATTCATTGCCCCCAGAAAAGTTGCAGGAGCTCCGGTGAGACCAAAGGACATCACTTTGAATTCATAGTGGCCAGAGTGTGTCTGAAAAGCTGTTTTGTGTTCATCCCCTTCAGCCATTCTTATCTAGTGATAGCTAGCTCTGAGGTCAAGTTTGGAAAACCATCGGGATCCAGCCAACTCATCTAACAGCTCCTCAATAACTGGAATAGGATATTTACTTTTAACAGTGATAGAATTTAGCTGCCTGTAATCAATGCACAATCGCCATGTTCCATCCTTCTTTTTAACTAGAAGAGTTGGGGAAGAGAAGGAGCTTTGGCTGGGTTGTATGACCCCTGACCTGAGCATTTCAGAAACCTGACGTTCAATTTCATCCTTCAGTGCAGGTTTATACCTATAGGGTCGAAGATTAACAGGTTTTGCACCTTCCACTAATGGTATATGGTGGTCACACATCCTCTTGGGAGGTAATCCAGTGGGTTCTGAGAACACATGAGCAAATTCCTGTAACAAGGGTTGCACCATGTCTGGAACTTCTTTTTAATTATGTAGTTCAACAGCCTGAAGCTGAACCAAGCACATAACAAAACCCTTCTTAGTCATACCCTGCAGCTGTTCCCCAGAAATGGTAGCACACTGAGATGTCTGTGGAGTAATACCTTGCAACTTGACCACTTTACCCAGATGAGAAAACTCCAACCACTTGTGATTCCATTCAATTTGCATGGGGCTGAACTGCTGCAGCCAGTCCATTCCCAATATAGCATCATAGCTGCCCAGGGGAAGTAATCTGAAGTCACTAGAAAAATTATGACCCTGAATCCACCAATCACACTTTGGAATCACCTGAGAACATGATAGCTGCCCTCCATCAGCAATTTGAACCTTCAATGGTTGGGGCAGGTGTTTTAAGCCAATAAAGGTAGAGCCAATTCTTTCATCCACAAAAGAATGAGTGCTGCCTGAGTCTACTAACATGAGCAACTCAGTTCCTTGTACCCATCCCCTTAGTCTAATTGAAGTAGAAGAATCAATCCCATTTAAGGACTGATAAGAAATAGACATTAATGCATCATCTGCAGTTTCTGGTATGTCACCAGAAAACTTTTCTTCTTCAGTATTGAACTGTAATGCATTGAGTAATTCCTCCACCACATGAAGCTGAATAGATGCTGCACATTTGTGATCCTTGCCCCACCTTTCCCCACTCTTAAAACACAGTCCCTTAGACCTTCTATAAGACTTAAGAGCTAATAACTTGTCTTCTCTAGTTCTTACAGATTTAGCTCCCACCTTGTCTTCACTGGTTGTTCTTGTTGGGAGGACTGGAGTAGGGGTGGGTCTGCTTTTCACATATACTCCAGAATCTTGTCTCCTAACTCCAGATTGAACTACCCCTTCTAGAGCCTCTTCCTGCAAAAGAGCTAAAGAACAAGCTGTGTCCAAGTCTTGTGGCCTCAGCATCATAACAGCAAGCCTGATATTGTCCTTCAGACCATCCACAAATTTAGTGACAAAATAAATGGGTTCATTGGCTCCACGATAGGCCAGCAACTGATGCATAATGCTATCAAACCTCTCAACATAATCACTTATTGTGGAGCTCTGAGAAATACGAATCCACTGACGTATGAGTGTCTGTTGCCTATCTCTAGAAAATCTTGCACAGACTCTTTCACACAATTCAAACCAAGTGGCCCCTGCCAACTGAGATCTAACTGATTGTAACCAAAAAGCTGCATTCCCACAGAAATTCAGTGTAGCCACTTTAACCCAATTCCGGGGGTGAATACCATACACATCAAAATAGATTTCACAATTTGCTTTCCACATCTGTGGGTTGTCTCCATTGAACTGTGGAAATGTCATCGGGGGAATACTATACACTAGAGCAGAGGACTGGCCATGGCTACTAGACTGGAACGCAGAATCATCATGCGGGAAAGGAATAGGAGAGATCAGGGTTGAATCGCGCATACCATGGTGGAGAGGGGTTGATTGGAAGTTGCGCGAATCCTGAGGTTCCTCCTTGTGGGCTTCAGGATACACAGCTGTGGTCACCTTCCCCGCGAATTCATCATCCTTGCGTTGCAACGCAATACTGCCCTCCAACTGTTCGACCTTGGCGCTCAGAGTCTTGCACACGGTGTTGAGGGTCTCCACCTTCTTTTCCACCGCTGGTAGGCGCACATCCAGCGACAGCTTGAGCTCGGCGAAGTCCGCACGCGTGCGAGCCTCCGCTTCCTCCCGCTTCTTCTCGTTCTCCGCCATCGTCTTCAGGAGTAAATCCAGTTTCCCATCTTGCGCCATGACTTCCTCCACACCTTGGTACCCCCTTACTTTGCTTCCGAATCCAGTCAACCTGAGGAAGGCAAGTTGCCTTTTCGTGGGATCAGTTCCGAAGAACAGCCCCAATCCTTCCCCTGGATTTTGCGACCGACTCAAGGAAGCAGAGCAAGTTTGGCTCTGATACCAAACTGTTAGGACTCAGTTTCTCAAGAACAATGGAGGAGGATGGATTGATGGAATTAGGGGTTCGGAAACACAGAATGTTTAGAGTCTCTCGATCCTACAGGACCGAACCGCCGCCGCCAACGCTGCCGCCGTGTTTTCCGTTCATGCCTCCTCCTCTGTTCTTCTTAGTATTTAACAACACGCAACTCCAGCTGGCACAGCACAGCTTACGCACGCAACTCACGCTTACAAGGCCTCACTTGGCCCACACCGGTCCAGCAATTCTAGTATTGGCCTTCTTGTTGCGCAGCCCACGACCCAGCTTTGGCTTTGTCCTGTCGCCGTCCTATAGCTCGTCCGGGACGCTTGCTGTTTCATCGTCAGGTTGCTCCTCCTCTGCTTCATCCCGGCTTGCAGACCTGATAGATTGGTTGGAGTTGGCGTCATCCAAACAGCTGCGGCGATGGAGGAGATGGCTTGGCGGCAGAGGAAAAAGCAGGGTGACAGCGGCGGCTCGCTCCAGTCTATCAACTCTGAGATGAAATCATACTTGAGGCTACTGAGGTCCTAGAGATGATTCCTGCACGGGGAATCAGATGGTGGCACTGGAAAAAGAGAAATTTGGCGATGGTGCTTGGTAGCCGGAGTTGAGGAAGAAGACGCCAATCTCCCTTCTCTCTGTGGCATTGGCTGGGGTTCTTGAGGGCTTTCGAAGAGAAGGTCGAGGCGACGCGGATGGCGCGGTGGCTCGGCTTGAGGCGCACCGGATCATCGGGAACGGCGAAGCGACGAGCGGCGGCACTCTGGACACCGAGAGCGGCGATGAGCGCAACACAGTTGTGTTCGACCCATGCAAATTAAGAACCAAGGAAATGAAAGAGTTAGGCATGGCGCGCAGATCACGTTCCCATGAATAGAATGTCCCGAAGCTCTCTGGAGAAGATTTTCCACGTACGGATCAAACACCTTCAGCTGAGAAGGAGTGAGCGTACTTGGCTAGACAGAGAAGTTCTTGGTCTATCTCTTAGTGGAACATGATGAGAGATGAGAGAAGAATAGAGTGGTGGAGTGGCTGCTCACATGGTGAAGAGTGTGCTGGCAGGGGCATGCTAGGTGTCCTTCTATGGCATAGACACGATTTTGGAGAGAGGGCAAGGTTTAGGGAGATGTTTCAGCTTGCACTTTAGCTATTCTAGCATGAGAGACTGCCAAGGGGTCCCATTAGTGATTTCCTAGGAGAATGGAGAGGTATGTTGAGGCTTTTGGTGTGAATTGGATGTTTAATTAATCTCTCTCTCTCTCTCTCTTTCTCTTTTTGTTAATTAGAGGGTAGATCAAATGGATATTTAACCATGTGACTTGCTGGTATATGGATGACAAGTGGGTCCATGTAGATACATTCTAGGTATATGAGAGAGGTAGAGTGGTAGTTTGGGTATGAATTGTATTTTAATACCTCTCTCTCTCACCCTTTTGATAAATAATAGAAAATCAAAGGGGATGGAATAATGGTTGTGTTTAGCTGTGATGAGTGTGACAAGTTGGTCCCACATGTAAGAAATAGATGTAGAAGGAGAGACCTAGAAGCTCTAAATTCTCCAAGTGTTTAAAACTATTCAACATGCGGTTTATTTCCTCCTCTCTTCCATTTATTTAGAATTTTGGAGGAGACAAGTTTGCTTCAAGGTGGACAAGGTTTTGATGGTTCAATTTTCCAAGTTTGAAGTTTTGATCACTTTAAATTTTACGCCCTTCATTTCAAATTGATCTACATATAGTTTTTTTAAGGTTATTCCTAAATGATCTACATATTTGTGTTCATTCATTAAGTCTATTCGTTATTTGTGCATTAGAGTAAATGGACATTGATGCATACATCCATGCACACAAGTATTTATAACCCACATGCAAAATCTTGATTTACTATTAGCTAGGAAATAGTGGGGATGGTGCATGCTTAGAGTTTGTTGCTAGAGTAAATATAGTATGAAAGAGTTATTAGCTTTTCTTGGTCTTGGTGTATCTAAGAAATTGTAGATCAATTTGGAATGGAGGGAGTACTATTGTAATTTAGTAAATTAAGTTTACTAGTTAATTTATTGCTGCAGTCAAGATACTGTTTAAGTAACTTTTGACTCTCATTTCATGTGGTTACATTTCGAATTTTATTAAGAATTGCACCGGTGTTAGAGTACATTATAGTTAACATTCTGACCAAGTGGTTTTGCTAGATGACTTATCGTTAAATTTTGGTGAAGATGCAAAATAGGCTAAGTTATATGTTGTTTTCCAGATTTCTAGCTGAGTTGTAGGAATTATTTGAGGTATCATCTGAAGTGTTAAATTCAAACTAAAATTACTAGCAGCTTAGGGTGTTATTTAGTATTTATGCACATGCAACCATTTTTATTTTGTTACTATTAAGGATTCAATAGTGTAAAACCTGCTTTTACCAATTGTTCATATACCAACTTAAATATTTTGGTTAGGTTAAAGTGTAATGCCGAGAAGATTTAAGATTTAAAATTAAGATCAAAATTGTTTGTTGACTAGAAAATTTGTTAGCACCAGATTTTTATAAGATTTTATTTTGGATTGATGTTGTGCAACAAAACTATGTGTTTTAATTTATTTATAGGATTTAAGTTCTATGATGAGCTAATATGTTATCAAATGCTTTAGTTTTTAATTTTTTTTCATTTTCCTCAAAAATTTTCCTAGGTGAAATTCTCGGTATGTTACTGAAATAGCCTCCAACTTGGCTTACAAAGAGATAGAATACATGCATATATTATCACTAATACACCACATGCATATATTATCACATGCATATGTTATCACATGTGATAATAGCGCCATCGCTGACTTTCTCGTTTAATAATAACTTATCTAAGTTAAGATTGTATACAAAATTCTTAAATGGTTGAACAGCAAGTGACTTAGTAAAACCATCTGCTATCCGATCTCCTGAAGATATAAACTTAATTTCCAATTGCTTCCTAGAAAATCTTTCTCTCACAAAATAATAATCTACTTCTATATGATAAGTTCTAGCATGAAAAAGGGGATCCACTGACAAATATGTAGCTCCCAAATTATCACACACCACAAACTTATAGTTTGAGGCATAGAAATCCCTATCTCTTTAAGAAGAGTCTGTATCCATATTACCTCTGTTGTGGTATTAGCAACTGCTTTATATTCAACTTCTGTACTTGACTTGGAAACAATAGCTTGTTTTCTAGCACTCCATCATATCAGATTTGACCCAAGAAACACAGCAAAACCTCCAACTGATCGCATATCATCTACAGAACTGCCCAATCTGCATCTGAAAAAGCACTAACAAAGTAAAATAAGATTTATCAATTCTCAAAATAGATTAACTGATGACTTAATATATCTCAATATCCTCGACTGCCATCCGGTGTTGTACTGTTGGACTATGTAGAAACTGACAAACCTTATTCACTGCAAAAGAGATATCTGGTCTAGTCAATGTTAAGTACTGTAAAGCTCCAAATATACTCCTATACTGAGTTGCATCATTTACCCCCAAAGTATTACCAGTGTAAGCTGACAACTTCTCCGTAGTAGTACCGTACACTTACTACCAACTCTTTAGTTCCTTTCCAGAATTTAATAGTTTCTAATTTCCTAATTAAGAAATATGGTCCTATTTTATACTTTCAATTTAATATCAGCATGTAGCCATCGATGCAAAGTAACTTTTTACCAAGTATTTACAATTTATAAGATATTATATATATATGGTTAAAATTTAATATTTATGTCACGTCAATCATAGCCCGTGAAATGCACGGGTTGGCGACTAGTTATTGCTAATAAATTTTTGAACATTGGATAAAGAGGGATGACCCAAACAACTATGCCACTGCAAAATACTAGGCTTAACAACTCCGAGAACTTGCTTGGATGAAGGAAGCAATATTTTCGGTAGATGATACAATCCATTGCGGCGTTGCCTCCTAAGAAGAAGACTTTTCATTGCCTGATCCTTAATGGCAAAGAAACGAGAGTATACTTCAATAAAAGCATGATTATCAATGTACATATATGAGATTCCTTTTGGCTTAAGTAACATGTAGAATATTTCAAAGATAAAGATTACGCGTGTGTGTCTGAATTCTATATATGTTTAATCTCCATACTCGCACCACTTGCTGTATATGTTTGATCTTTAGAGTTGTACTTTCCCGAGTTGTTAGCATCTCCAACTCGCCGGTGATGCCGTGGCTCTAGTGTCCACATACCAATTGGGATCAACGTTGTATGAGGCTGCCATTGTTACCTCTAAATCTAGAACAAAAGTATCATCAAATCTATACCAGCAATCGCCAGCCAAATGGCCAGTGTTGCCACACAATTGGCACACCATATGAGGTTTGGAGTTGTAGCGATCGCCTCCGTTGCCGCGGCCATGGCCACGATCTCCACAGCCACCACCGGAGTTGCCATCGCATCCACCGCAGTTGGAGTTGTTGTTGTCGTTGTTGTTGTAGCCACCTCTCCCACCACCACATTTAGTGCTGTTGGCGGAGGAGTAGACCTGGTTTGCTGCCGATTGACGCAATTTTGCCCTGTACTCAAAACATAAAAGTTGAGAGTAAACTACAAAGATGTGAACTGGCTTGGTCTTGCCTACCAGTGATGAAACCACGGGTTCATAGTCGTCGTCGAGGCCGGCGAGGATGTAGGACATGATGTCTTCATCGTCACAGGGTTAGCCGGCAGTGGACATCTTGTTAATGTATTCTGTCATGGTTGTGGAAAGTGCGAGACAGGTGTTGCGAGCTCGCGCACGTGACTGGGAGGAGAGCATCTATGAGATTGATCTCCAAACATGGGCCGCCTTCTCCACGGTAGCGACCTGCATCAGGATTTCCTTGGAGAGGGATGCGAGGATGAAACCGATGACATGTTGGTCTGCAGCCACCCAAGCGTCATACGCCGGATTCAGCGCCTTGACTGTCGTCTTGTTGCCATTTTTCTCTGTGACCTCGATCTTGGCAGCTAGAGCGCGAGTCGTGCCGGTGATGTAACCTTCCATACGCGCGCCACGGAGGTTTGGAAGGATCTGCGCCTTCCATGGAAAGGAAATTGCCCCGGGTCAACTTCTCAGGGGCAGAATGCCTGGACAATGGATTGACGGCGGCGCTGGAGTTACTTACGATGGCTAGATGCGATCTAGTTTTGGTGAGGAGGCTCTGATACCATATATTCTCTGTAGAAAATATGGAAGCGTTCTCACCTCATACAGAGGTCGCATATATGTATTTGTATTGGTTCGAAATAGCCTCCAACATGGCTTACAGAGAGATAGAAGATACATGCATTGTAGTACAAGAAGTTTCTTATCCAAAGTCTCTCTTATCTCTAATACACGACATGCATATATTATCACATGCGATAATAGCGCTATCGCTAACACATGGGTGATTTTTTGGACTTCAATAATAGCTGAAGATGTAAAATATACTTTTTCCTAAAATAGAATGCAAAATTGTATTTTAAAAATTTAAAACATCGACAGTCAACTCCATTACAAATTCTTGGACGTCAGATTATAAGTACATATTATACAACTCTAATGTAACTTCTCACCTTCGTTGTAACACCCCTTTTTCTCTCAGCATTAAAAACTAGTTTGATGAAAATCTATCTGTGCAACTTTCATTTTGTGAGTGCAGAGTTGTAAGTCATGCCAAAATTCTATCAATATGTTTCCTTTTCTTGGTACCAAAAATTGATACCAAAAGAAAATTCCCTCCTATGCTGCTCATATAATTGATCCTTTTCATTTGATCTCTAGAAATCCCCTGGATCCAAATGTTAGATATTTCACTACTAGAAAAAGCATTTTTCCCAACATGGGGGTCTCATTTTCGCAGGCGGACATAACCCTTAGAGCCAAATGACCGCCTATAAAAATATAAATCGAGGTGAAATCTACCGTCTGCCTGCGAAAATCTATTTTCGCAGGTGGACCACTTAAGCGGCGTTAAGTGGTCCGCCTGCGAAAATAGACTCGAATATAAATAGACTTGGATAGGAGTGATTTTTTTCTAAGTCTCAAATCCTCCCCTCACCCACGGCTGGCCTGTCCTCACCTCTCCTCCCCTCCCCTCACCTCTCCAGCACGGCGGCTACGCGCGCGGGGCGGCGCAGCGTCCGGCGGTGGGGCGGCGCGGTGTCCGGCGGCGGTGCGGCGCAGCGTCCGGTGGCGCGGCTCCCCTCCCTCCCTCACCTCCCAGATCTGGCCGGACGAGGGAGGGGGGAGGCCAGCTGGGGTAGCGGCGGCGACTACGGCGCGCGCGGGGCGGCGGCGGTGGCTCCCCTCCCCCCTCCCTCCTTCCCTCCCAGATCTGGCCGGAGGAGGGAGGGGGGAGACCGGCGGCGGCGACTACGGCGGCGACGACGCGGGGCGACGTTGACGACGACGACCGGCGCGGCGACGCCGGAGGAGGGCGGCGGCGGCCGCCCGTGATTTTTTTTTTTTGTTTTTTTGAATGGATTTTCGCAGTCGTTTGGCTACAGGCGGTCCAAACCTCCGCCTGCAAAAATCAATTTTGACCGCTTGGGAAAATGCTTTTTCTAGTAGTGTTTGGTTTCAACCTCAACCAACTTTCAAGTCTGAAGAGATAATCTCTCCACCAATTCCATCCAAACCAAATACAAAATTCATTCCAAAACATATCAGGACATCCACTCAAAGAAGCATTCCTTGAATCCCTCTCATTTATCTTAGGTCAAATATCAAATTTAAATTTAAATTTAAATGCTCATACTCTACTATTCTAACAAGTCATTCTCAGGGAAAATAACAAAGTTTACTATGCTTCATGGGCGCCCATTCTTTTTCCTTCTCACCCAGCTGGCCCATTCTGCCTTCCACTCTCATTCCCCCTGCCACGCAGCACCAACCCATCTTTCCCCATCTCTTAGTTTACTTCCTCTTGTCCCTTGGCTGAACTTGCCCAGCTTATCAGCTCAGCACAGCCTGCCACTCTCTTGTTGTCCTCCTTCCTGCTGCCCAAGGTCTGCCTGTTGTAGCCGCTCTGGCGCGAATGCCCATCACCTTTTCCTCTGTGTCAACCGCCAGGCTCGCATGCCTCAAATCCCGTGGTTGTTCGGTCACGCTCAACCGTCAACCGTTGGCAGAATAGATTTAAGTGCCATAAGAGAGTCACCTCGTATAATGCCGGTCTACAAACATCAACATTGCCACTTACGAGGGTTTCACATTGTACATCACCACATTATGTTGACTCTCCGCCAACCATCAACAGCCAATGTACAAGGGATATTTAAGTAAAACAACATCGATGTTATTCAATTCATCAACATTCATAATTTGAAAAATGGCAAAAGGATTAGAAAACGTAGCTGATGACTCCAAGTTCCTCCTCTCAGTCAACATTTAGCTCTCTTTGGCACTGGGACAACTGCCAATTCTCTCAGGCTCAGACTCGTCCTTGAGGTCACTGTCGGTTTAGCTTTTCTGGGCTTGCTCTTTTTCTTGTGTAACACCTCTTGAAAATTATATTCCTCTTATTTGCCTTCACCCTACCTTAGCCTCTCAATATTATAATATGTGGGAATCTCACACTTCTCTATTCTATCGACCTCATCATATGTCATCTCTATAGGTTCTGGTTATGACCGAAAAGGTTCACTCAAAGGTATTTCTAGCTCTTGGGACTCGTTTTCTAGCGTCAACTCCTTAGCATTCTTACTCTAGTCCACTAATAATGTAGAACTTGATTTTTTCCAAATCACTGTTTGTCACCACCTTAGGCTTTTTAGTTGCATTTTTCTCCTGATATCACCAACATAGTAGATTGTGCTCCAATCCCCTACTACCCTACTGTTGGTGGCTGCTAAATGCCGATTCTATACCGCCAACATCTGCATAAAGTCTAGATAATAAAACATCCAACATAGTGATAGGTGTTAAATCTCACATATTCCACAAGTGTTGGTGTATATTTGTATGCAGGTGATGAACCCGAAGTTGGGAGGAAATCTAGACTAAAGTGAGGAGAAACATGTATTCATACAAGGATGGGTTGTGAACGCCATCAGAATATCAAAGACTCATCCCAAAATTCTGAAAATGGACAGAGGAGAGTCACGAGAGTCCACAGGCCGAAGGCTAGGCCGGGAGGGCCCAGCCCAGGTTCGGCCGAACCCCCTGGTTCGGCCAAAACCCTCTGATCACCGTTGATCCTGGGGTTTGGCGTGGATGCTCTAGATGCTCTCCTGATGACAGTTGTGCGGCAGTTCGGACATTTCCCCTTCTCGCAACCGTCATAACTGCCCTATAAATAGACTTCACTCCCTCACTTCACACACACACATCCAAGCTTGAGCTGAATTATAAGAGGCTCTCTTGTACTATATTGTATACTAGAATAGGAAGAGAGTAGAGTAGAAGACGTCGGAAGAATTCCGGAGTTGTCGGTAATCTTCTCTCATTTCTTTTATTCTGTTTATTACTCTGATTTCAATATAATATTCTTCCTGAGTAATTTAGATTTATCTTGTGAGAATTATCTCTTGGTTAGTTCCTAAATAGCTTACGGGATTATTATTCACTATAATCAACTAAAATATAGTGATTGCTTTGGTGAGTTATAAACATTAAAGTAGATATTAATTGCTTAGACATGGTGTTTAAGTAATTGTTATCCAATAATTGTTGCGTATCCCACAGTATGAGATCACTTAAGTCCTTCCTGTCCGGGTTGCCAGTGCCTGAAGTATTGTGTTAGGATTAAACTTAAGCTTTCCCTAGACACTGTTTCTCACTAGTAAATCCTCTCTATCCTGGCCTATCCTTTATTTGGTGTCCTTGGATGAACCGGAGGAAGATCTGACCACACACGTTCCCTTGGATTCGATACCCTTTGGAATACTTTGTAGGGGAAGTGCTACATCGGTATATCCGTGCGCTTGGAGATTTTATTTGTGACCGTAAGAATTACCAACAGCATTTCTGACGCCGTTGCCGGGGAACGGTTGCTGATCATTTCTGAACCCAGTTCATCCTCGTATCTCTTTTTTACTTTTTATTCTACCTTTACCCCTGCTACCCAGAGAAGTATTCCTGTCAAACTCTTCTCAACTATAGATCAACCTCTCTTCGAGCTGTCTGCTCCTAGGGGTGAATTCTATGAGCCACCTCCTTCATCGGAGCCAATTTATACAACTCGCTATGAAATTCGCCCCGAACTAATTAGCATGGTTAGGGAGAATCCTTTTTCTAGCTTTGATCCAGAAAATCCCTACCATAATCTGCGAGACTTCGAGCAAGTCTGCTCATGCCTTAAGATTCGTGGCATGAGACAAGAAACTGTACGGTGGAAATTGTTTCCGTTCTCTCTTCAAGAGAGAGCGAAGCAATGGTACACCTCTACCGTTGGATGCATAAACGGTATTTAGGAAAAGTTACGAGACAGATTCTGTCTTGCCTTCTTCCTAGTTACTCATATTACTACCCTTCGAGTAGAGATCTTCAGTTTCCAGCAGATCAAAAACGAATCAATTAGTGCAGCCTGGTCCAGATTTTCTAATTTAGTGTAGTCCGGACCAATCTTGTCCTTACCCGAATATGTGCTCTTAAAACATTTCCATACGGGTTTGGATAAGGAATCTGCATTCCATCTAGACATAACCGTCGGAGGATAATTCATGCACGAAACACCGTCAGAAGGAAATGTAATTCTAGATCGCATTCTAGAAAATACTTCATTCATGACGCAATCTGATAAACCCCAACTGGAGGCATCCATGTCCAAGATAGAGGAACCTTCAACAATCGAGTCACAATATGAGCCTTCCACTTCCGCTGACTCGATTGATGAGAAAGTTCTCGAGTAGCCATCCATTGAGAATGAAGAAATTCAAACTCGGATCGTGCCGCAATTTTGTTCAAGGACGGTTTTGACGAAGATTATGGCAACACCCTGAACTATTTCAGTAAAAAGAAACCACTCGTCCCCTTGCCGCCTCCTGATCCTATGGAACTTGGGTTCCTAAGGGAAACTGTTCGGGAGTTAACATCCATAATGAGCGACGAATGGCTAAGGGAGGTAGAGCTTTCATCCGAAGTAATTCGGATAAATACCGCTCCCCGAATCATTCCTTGCCATCCGGAGGGGAACGCCGTTGGTATTCTTTACAGTCCAACTGTCGGGGTTAATCTCATCTCTGAGTCATTTGCATTCGCTTATCTGAGCAATAAGGCAGTAACCCCGACAAACAAATTCTTCAAGCACCCGAACGGAAATATTATTGAAGGATTTGGGATTGTACAAGATATGCTTGTCTGCTTTGAAGATAGGGAGTGTCACATCCTGATTTTCGTTTCAGGATTTATAAATTATTTAATAAATTATTATTAGAATTTATATTAAATGATCATTAATTTACAAGTGAAGTTAAATGTGGGAAATAAAATTTCCTAAATATAAAGCATGGATGGATTTAATTTTTAGTAAATTCTCCATGGTTAATTATACTCTCTGGAATTTTCTCGGATTTTTCGGAGCTCAATTCCTAATTTTAATAATACAAACAACATTTCAGTAATTATCCACATATTAAATTAATCATTAAATGGTTTGATTATAATCTTGTTAAGTACTTTGAGTGTCCAAGTATTTTAATGATTTTTCTTGAAATTATTTGAGTATTGGAAGTATTTTTAACAATTCAAAGATCATTTCAGTGATTAATTTAATTGGAAAAGTAATTAAAATTCCTCTTTTCCTTTTTCGGGCCGCAACAGGAAAAGTCCTCTCTCTTTCTTGGCCCAATCTCCTCTCTGCCTGTAGCCCCTCTCCCTCTCTCTGTCGAAGTCTGCTTTGTGTCCCTCTTTCAATCGGGCCAAGAAGTAGAAGCCCAGCCGGAAGTCTACTTTTCCTTCCTATCGCTGCAGTGGCATCTTCAACCTCCAGCCGGCTGGAGACAGAGCCCGATGCCGCCATTGCCGTCGATTTCCCCTCCAAATCCGGTCTCCTCTCTCGTGTTATTTCAAAATTAGTTGAGGGGAAATATTCCTGTTATCCTCCTTTATCTTTTCCCCCAAGAATCGGACTTTATCCCGAAGAAATCAACGCAGAATCGAGCTCGATTCGTGTTTTTCTCTCCAAACCAAACCCTAGAAAATCCCGGCTCCGATTCTCTCGTTGTTGGATCGATCTCTCTCCCATGGCTATAAATAGAGTCCCCTCCCTCTCCTCTTTCGGCTGGCACCTCTCCCTCTCTCCGCCGTCGCTTGTAGCGCCGTCGCCGCGTTCGTCTTCTCTGTCCACCGCCGGCAGCCGCTCCAGCCGCCCCTAGCAGCCGCCTCGGCCGTCGTCGACCTGCGCTGTCGCCTCTCCCAGCTTCGCAAGGAGGAACTGCACACCGTCGACCCCTGGGTCGAAGCCGAAGCCTGCCGTAGCGCCTCTGACGCCGTCAAGTCGAGCCCGTCGCCGATTCGATCTCGTCACCGGCCGTCTCCCATCGTCGTTCGTCATCGTGCCGCCCCTCAGTGAGTTCCCCGCGTCGTGCTCGTCGCGTTGGTGCCCTCCGTTCTCGCCGTCGTGACCTAGATCGCCGGTGACCGTGATGTCCCGAGCCTCTCGCCGGTGTTGACATCATCGATGATGTCATGAAGCCTTTTTCCCTTCTAAAAATAAATCTTAAAATCAGATTAATCTTAGAAAATTCATAACTAAATCATCGTAACTCGGATTCGAGTGGTTCAAGCTGCTAAATTCACTTAAAATCATGATCTACATGTTTGTTTACTTTATATGTACTGTTTATTTGGTTTTTATTAGTCTTTTTTTCCGTTTTGCGTGTTAGCTTGTCGTTTCCGTCGTTGCGAAGGCTCGTGAGTGTGTCGGAAGAGATTCAGAAGACTAATTGAAGACCGATTATTGCAGGGCAAGTCACACAGATCCCAAACACAATTCCTTTGAGCATGTTGATCCTATATTTAAATTCTCTATTTATTTCAACTGTGCATTTATTTTCGAATGTCACCGGGTGGTGTGAACCTATTCCTTTGTTATGGCCAATTTGCATTGATTACTCTATTCCTTGATACCTTGGGTAACAAATTGATTAGCTTGAACCTTATATATTGGTTTGGTTCAGCTAAAAGCTATATATATATAATTGCTTAGCCATGCTTAGAAACATTAGCTCATTAATGGGATGAATCATACTACATTATTATTTATGATTATATTTAATGGTAGCTCACGATGGTTAATCGTGTTATGATAATTAATTGATAATTAAAACTTGTTAATGGTGGGTTGTGAGCACATGGTTTTGAAGGTCGTGCTCATGACAATTAAGGACCGGTTTGCGAGCTACTGTTGTGAGACATTAACCATGCTAACCACAAGCCAGCGTGGGCAACGGCTTTATCTTCTGTATAGCATGATTCATTGCGGGGTACCATACTGAGAAGCGGCGAGAAGTCCGTGGGGGTCGCTAGGGAGTCCATGTCATATGCTCACCTTGCAATAATCAATCAACCTCAGTTGAAGAAAAGGATCCAAAAGGAGAAGACGTTTGGCTTATACCCAGTTGAGTTGCTAGTGGGAGTGGAGCCGGAGTTTCGCTAGATTTTATTTTTCCGCTGTAGTTTTCTTCGTTGTGAGGACTAAGTGCCTCTTCAGTAAGTATTAATTGCTTTAGTTATTTTGATGGATTTGTATATTAAATTGTCAGTTTATGTACCTCGGCTGATTCCTGGATGACTGTTTTATGCACAAATAAGTTCGGAAATTACTAGTGAATTTCCGGGCGTGACAAGGAGCCAGTCTTGGATGTCCATGCCTTTGAAATCCAAGATTTTGACATTCTAATCGGGCTTCCCATTGAGCAACTCCTCATAAGCACACCCCGGCTAGATAGCCTCAAGATAACTTTGGGAGGGAATGAATTCTCAGTCCCATTCTCACGGGCAAGGTTCGCCTTGATCGATTCTCTCCTAGAGATTGAGTCAGCGGAGAAGGTTACAACAGTTCCTCCTCACGAGTCTCCCGAGGCCCTTTTGGAAGATGAAGTCCCTGACTTCATCAAGGAAGAAGCGGAACCCGAAGAGACTCTCGATCTTCCAATCTTGGAACCGCCACCTCGACCTCCGCTTGAGTTTAAACCTCTACCTCAAGGCCTATGGTATGCCTTCATGCACAATTACAAAGAAGCCCTTGTCATAATCAGTGACAAGCTCTCCAAAGTCGAGACTCAACGTCTTCTGACTGTGTTAGAAAAGCATTGTGCTGTTCTTGTCGCTTTGCATTCATCGTATCCCTATTGACCCCGAGAGTACTCCCTCCAGAGAACCTCAACGATGGCTCAATAATGCGATAAGAGAAGGTGTAAAGAAAGAGGTCCTGAAACTCCTGCATGCCGGGATTATTTATCCCGTACCATACAGTGAGTGGGTTAGCCCGATCCACGTTGTGCCGAAGAAGGGAGGAATGACGGTTTTTGCAAATGCTCAAAATGAACTTATCCCACAACGAACCGTAACCGGATGGAGGATGTGCATAGATTATAGGAAACTTAACAAGGCTACTGTTGGTATTTCTTAACGTCATTACTAAAAACAATGGCGCAGAAACACTCCTGCTATATTATGGTTACAGAATTCATCCGCAAGCGCACGGATATACCATTGTAGCATTTCACCCGAGAGTATTTTAAGTGTATCGTATTTATTTTATCCCATGGAAAGATCATGGTAGAGTGAACTTGACTAATAATTTATATATTACTTGTGATAATCATATCCTAAGTAGGGTTTAAGATAATCTAAGGGTAGAGTGACACACAAGCAGTAAGCTACTCATTCTCATAATAAAATATCTAAGCTAAGTGAAAACAAAAGAGAAAGAGAATCTATTCCTATACTTCTAGTATACATAGTATACATACATTCTAGTCATCTGCTATACTAGCTAATACCTTCTATTTGATGTCCTCCTGGTACTTCGAGAAGCCACCCCTGACTGCCGAGTTCCTTACGACAGCCCGTCATGACCATACAACCGGGGCTAAATACGGAGGGGTACCCTCCCTAGGGAATTAACTTAGGACAATATACACGCGCGGAGGAATACCCGTACTGAGCTATCACCATCAACGGCCCACCTCTCATCCGCAGCATATAACACCAACTAATGATATCCTGTAATCTAGACACCACGTCTAAATTACCAGATACTACTCTAATATCATCGTCATGACATGGAGTAATTGCATATGCAAACATTATACCCGCACCAAAGCATCTCCCAGATAAGCTAGCAGCATATTCAGTATAACATAAACATAACATAAAGTAGACATTTATATACTCGGAAAGTATTTCAAAACCATAAATGTATAAAGAAGAGTATTCTAAATAAAGTACAAAGTTTACAAAAGAGGAAGGAAAGCTACTAGAGCCATACCCGAACTCTTCCGAAGACTTCCGGACTCCTGATTTCTACTCTATTCCTATTCCACTAGCTTAAGAACTTTAAACTAAGGCCCTGTTTGATTCAGCTTAGGATTACGATAATTTTAATTATTAGGAGTAAGCTGAAACAAACAGGTAGATTATTATAGCAGATTATTATAATCCATAAGCCAAATTATCATAATCTAATAAGCTGCTCTAAAAGAGCTTTTTCCAGATTATTGAGTGGCTAAAGATCCACTACCCCTAGATAATTGAAAAAATTACCCACCTATGCCATCAACCGAACAGATTGCCCTCTCCTATCTACACGAGCGCGCGAACTCGGCTCCTCCTCTCCCGGTCGCGCCGCCATCTCCTCTCCCAATCGCGCGCATCCGACCTCCTTCTTTCCCAATCGCGCCGCCTTCTCCACCCCCGGCGCGCGAGCAGCCTTCTCCACCCCCGGCCGCGCCGCCGCGTTCCCAACTCCATGTCCCGTCTTCTTCCCTGAACCGCGCCACCGCCGTCCCTGCCCTCACTCCGTACCCCGCCTTTGTCTCCAGGCTGCGGCGACGCGGCCCCAACTCCTGGATGCAGTACTCTCTCTCTTTCTCTCTCTCAACACTAATTGATTTGTTTGATTTTCACACTCAGAAATTTGTCCCATGCCATGGAACTGAAGAAATTGAATTTCCCTTTATGTTGCTTTTCATCACATGATTTTACATATGTGTGTATCACCTGAGAGCACATTCATTTGTAGGTTGCTATATGTGAAATTTCTTAAACACTGAATGGATGATATTTTCTACTGTACTGAATGAATGAATGGATGAAATTGATCAAACACTGAATTTTCTTAATGTACTGCACGCAGGTGTCTCACAGCTGATGATGTAATCAGGAAAATTACTGAATTTTTTCAATCCACTGGGACCCGACGATTTGTCACACAACGGCAGGTGCGTTTCAACGGGATTGAACGGCGAAGTTACATGCAAATCAGCATTTTATTTGGGCAGACAGGAGCATAGGAAGTGCTAGTTGAGATTAGGTAGATTTATCAGTTAGATTTGCTTTGGATTAGGTGCTTATCTATTGCTAGCTCTTGCTCAAATTACAGAACGACACAATGCTTTTTTTTTCCATGCAGTGAGACAATCAGTGGAGATGGAGCCTGCAAATGCGGAGGACAGTGTCGCCAAAGCCCTACGGTACCGCGATCAATTGGTAAGAAACCGAACCCAGTCCAGAGGAATCCATGGCGTGGTTGAAGAAGATGAAGGAGATGGCCATCATTGCTTGCCCGAACTCCATGGCAGCAATTCGTTCCAAGTGGTGGAGGATGCATCCTCGGCTGCACGTCGTGGGCGCCGCGGCGGGCATGATGGTGGACGTGGGAAGAGACCCACCACACAATCGATTAGCAGTGCACCATCCTCGGCAGCACGTGGTGGTCGACCGAGGAAGGCGCCATACAAGCAGCCACGGCCATCGAGCAGTGGAGCTGCTACCGGGGTAACGGCCAGTGCAGACAATCTCTGCGCAGAAGGATTTGTCGACAGTGAGACATGTAATGGAAGTGGAATGGTATGTCTCTCTTATGGTTGTATTTATTACATATTTGATTTATAATTCTTGTCACAACAGTGAGAAATGTCATGTGGACATATAAGAGTCCAAAAAAATCTTGACTAGTGCATGGGAAGAAGCAAACCTGGTTTATGACTGTTGTTAATAATGCTTGTATTGCTCTGTTCTCAGTGCTAAAGGGTAGGTCGTATTGACAAATAATAAAGATATAATTATTAACTAGTGTTCATATCTAAAAGCTATAATAAAATACTATTCATGTGCTCTGGAGCTCTAAATAGTCATGTTTTTTTATAGTTAGAGCTATAGATGTACGACAACATTGAAAACTGAATCTCAATGTGTTTGTTCTATCAAATAGAAGGAGTTTGACAAAGCAGAATGGTCTACCACAAACACTAGGATATTTTGTGAACTATGCGTAGAACAAATCGAAGCCGGCAATAGGCCTATCGGGATAATGACTACTAGGGGGTACCAGAACATTGCTGTCAAGTACTTGCAGAAAACAGGGCTACGACACAGCAAGATGCAATTGAAGAACCGATGGGATATACTAAAAGCCTTGTATAGCTTTTGGCTTGGCCTCCTCAAAGATACAGGGCTTGGATGGGATAGTACACAAGGAACAGTTTCAGCAAGTGATAAATACTGGAAGCAAGTCACTAAGGTAATAATCCTTTTCATGAAATTGTTTTTAGTGTTTTCAATAATTAGTACTCACGGCCTGTTCCTTTATTTCTAGGGTCATTCTGAATGGAAGAAGCTACAACATGGTCCCCCGGATTGTGAAGATTTATTGAGTCAAATGTTTGCTGAGGTTGCTGTTGATGGTTCTTCTGCTTGTGCACCTGGAGAGGATGTTGGAGGGGCTGGTGTACAAAGCCTTGATGACACACCAGTGGACATCTCATTGCATAGATACACAACGAATAACAAATCAGTGAAACGAGGGTGTATTACCACTGAAAATAGTCCACTGAAGAAGGTTAAGAACCCCATGGTTAAGGTGATGAAGAATATTCAGTCCACTTTGGACACCAATTGTAGTATTGCCAACAAGGTGATGCAAGGTGAATTTAGGTACAACTCTATTAAGGAAGTGATGGACTTGGTAGTGGAGTGTGGGGCAGCAGAAGGAAGTGCCGAGCATTTCATGGCTACGCAATTATTTGTGAAATCTTTTCACATCGTGACGTGTTCAAGACTTTTACCACCAAGGAGGGAAGGCTCAGTTGGTTGAAGAGGTGGTGCATGAAGGAAGGCTTGGAGTAGGATAGTGCTAATTATTTATATGCATGAACTTATCATCTTTGTTTAAATTTTGTGAGACAATATGTATTAGCAAGACAACTTCTATTTATATGCATGAACTAATGAATTGCCCATGTAATATGACGCTTTAATTTGAATGCATGAACTTTTATGTGCCTACTTGTGTGATATCATTTGTTGCATTGTTTGTAGATTGGCATGTATGCAAGTGATGATGAGGATGAGGATGAAACTTTTGTTGTTGCTAGCAGACAACTAGACATGATGAGAAAAGTTGGACCTGTATTGACAGCATTTGGTATGTTATATGCTGAAACTTATTTGAACAAGTCAAAGTATAGAGAAGCTACTTTAGCTGGTTATGATTGGGTTATGAGAAACCTCAATTTCCCACAAGATTGTTATGATATGTTTAGAATGAGTAGGCCACTGTTTGAGAGGTTACATAATTTGTTGGTAACATCTTATGGTTTGAAGTCAACTAGTAAGATGGATTCAATTGAAGCGTTGGGAATGTTTTTATGGACTATTGGGGCTCCACAGTCATTTGTTCAAGTTAAAAACCGATTTGAGAGATCAAAAGGAACAATCAGCGTGAAATTTGAGGAAGTGTTGCAGAGTGTTTACCTTCTCTCAAAAGATCTAGTCAAACCTAGAGATCCACACTTCACAACGATTCACCCAAGACTACATGGTGATCGGTTTCAGCCTCATTTCAATAATTGCATAGGTGCAATAGATGGGACGCATATACTAGTTGTTGTGCCCGCATCAAAGGTGGTTCAGCATGTGGGTAGGAACAAGTATCCCACTCAAAATGTTTTGGCTGTTTGTGACTTTGATATGAGGTTTACATTCATTGTTGCGGGATGGCCCGGATCGGCACATGATATGAGGGTGTTTAATGATGCTTTATGCAAATATGCCACTATCTTCCCTCATCCTCCACCAGGTAATTTCACATATATCTTTTCACTTTTCTTACTAGTTTCAGTGTTAAAGTGATGTCTAATAAAGTATGTTTATGTTTATATCAACAGGGAAATTTTACCTTGTTGACTCGGGCTATCCAAATCGAATGGGATTTCTAGCTCCATATAAAGGGACCAAATACCATTTACCAGAGTTTCGAGCGGGTCCACGTCCTAGTGGCAAGAAGGAGGTGTTCAACCACTTACATTCATCTCTTCGTAACGTGATTGAGCGTTCTTTTGGCGTTTTGAAGATGAAATGGAGAATTCTATTGGACTTACGAGTTATCCGATGCTCAAGCAAACAAAAATAATACATGCATGCATGGCGCTTCATAATTTCATTCGAGATAGTAAATTGAGTGACGAGGAGTTCGATCGGTGTGATAACGATGAAAACTATATGCCGATGCCTTCATCTCGAGGGAATGCTAGTCAATTGGGAGACGAAGAGGGCGACGCAAATATCTTTCGTGATAATATTACCGATGCTTTATTTGCTAGGAGATAATAATTTATTGTTCAGTCTGTTGTAAAAAAAACATATTCATGAATGTTTTATTTATTAATAGATGACATTATTTAAAATTACGTATTTGTTTTATATAGTGACAAGGATGAATAAGGCATCCAAAATAGCTGAGGGTATTATAGACTTCAGCCTTACAAACCCAATAATCCATACCTCCAATAATCCGGACAAACAAACAACTCACAGCTTATTCTATGTCAGCTTATTATAATCCAGCTTATAGTAATTTGGTTTAATAATCTAGATTATAATAATCATAAGCTGAAACAAACAAGGCCTAACTTGAGAGAATATGAGAGAGCTCATGCTTGAGGTGTGTGAGTGAAGTGAGAAGAGGAGCTCCTTTTATAGGCAGGTAATGACGGTTGTGACGGTTGGAATGGTCGGTAATACCCTCCAACCGTCATTGCGGATCAATCCTAGCCATCCATCCAAACCCTGCATCCATTGGCGCCACGGGAGGTTCGGCCGAACCCCCTGGTTCGGCCGAACTAGGGGCCGGCCCAACCAGCCCATGTTTTGGCTGGCGGCATCCTCTGTTGCTTCACTTCGTAGACTTGTAAATTTTGGCCCAATTCATCGTGTTAATTCTGAGATCTTGGCCCATTCATACATAAGTCTAATCCTCGACATCGTCCGATTGATTTATCGTCTGATTTGATGTCGATTCTCCTTCACTTTATGATTATTCTCTGCAGAAGGGTTAATGAACCAAATACTAGTGGAATATTATTATTCTAGCGCATATATGCATTGCAAGCATAACTAGTTCTCCTCTATTTTGATAATGTTGACGGTAAAACTGATTGCTAACGACCGTCAACAAAACCCCCCAAGCTTGAATCTTCACTCGTCCCGAGTGAAGGACGAAAGGAAACAAAAACTTTGTTGTTGATTAGGTGTTGCTACTATGCTGTATATCTCAAAGGTACAGGTGCAAGGTATATGTACTCTCTCTCAGATTAAATAATCTTTGGCACGGTGGCTTACCCTTACCCCTGATTCCCACGAGACACTGCTTCTCCTTGTCTTGGGCGGTTGAAAGACAGAATAGCAATTAGAGTACCAATCACCCAATCTTTATTCAACTTTCGTCCCGGAAGTTTTCAAAATGATTTTGCAAAAGAAAGCCAAGTTCCTCAAATGATTCACTCATTCTCTCTAAGTGTATCAAAATGAATTCCTCGCTATTTTTGCCTTCTTGATTCCTACTCTAAGATTTGATATGTGGAGCTCGGTAGAGATCAAACATGGCATACTTGCATTCACATTTATTACTAAGTCAAAAACTCAGACTAAAGCAGATAACTAAACATACTCAAGATTAAGATCGTGCAAAGTGTGTGTGTGATATATGGTGGAAATGACATATAAAGAAAATGCTTCTCCTTTGTGCTTACTTTCTTCTCCAAAAAAATCCTTGTTTTATTAATTAAGAGAGGGCATGGCTAACATTTTTTTTCAGTATCATTCCCATGCTTGTGAGAGCATAACTTTATTTTTTTTTTCATAACCATGCATTTCCCTCCTTCTCTTTTTTTTCAAAAGGATTTTCTTTTTAGGAGAAGAAAGCATATGAAAGCATGGAGAATTTATTTTGGTGGTAATATGGAAATGGAATGGAATATTGCTAGCTCCCGATGTAGGAGTTTAGCATGTGCATATATGTGGGTGTATGATCTTGGTCATAGAGCATGAGAAGTATCTACACAAGTCAGAAGAGTTTGACAAAGTTCAATGGAATGACAAGCAACCAAAATGTATATAGTTCAATTATGATGGCACATTTTTGGCTCTGGTAGGAATTTATATCAAATGAGGAACTTCCAAATTTATCATTTTGAAAAACAAAACATCCGGAATTTAAGTCAAACTAGGACCAGGATCATAGTAACTCTTATTTACTATCTCATATCTTGCAACAACTTAGACTAAGATCAGCAAGTGCAGCTCATTTACCTTAGGTTCCTAGATTTATTGGCTACTTATATTTAATCTTTGAGAGAGCACTTACCTATGAACCCATATATAAGAGATATAAAACAGAGCAACTATTCATCATTTCAACAAAGAGAGCTAGCTTGTCTTACCTAGCATGACTCAAACCTATCATATCTTTTGGTATTTTTTATTTTGCAAATTTTTATGTTGTTTTCAGGTTTATAGGATGCAATTAAGAAGCAAATATGCAATTGGAAAGGGAAATATGCAATGTGATACAAGTTAGCTCAGCAGGGGGAGAGATGTCTCCCTCCAAGCTTGGCTTACGCTTAGGGTCCTTGATAAGGATTGAACTCCTGGAAGCGGAAGTACGCTTGAAGGTCATCGTGCTGTTGCTGGATCATGTTGTTGATGTTGGCAAATTGAGCATCAGCAGTCTGTTGCCACTCTTGCGTCTGGGCTATGTGTTCTGTGAGGTTATATTGGATCTCTCCCGTCTGCACATCAAGGGTATCCATTCTCCTGGTGATTTCACCCTAGTCCCAACGAGAGGAACTTGAGCGCCATTCACTTGGAGATGGGAGCATACCACTTGATCTGGGGGGTTGGTTGTCCCCCCATTCTATGTCATGAGGCGCATGCCACCGTTCCTCACTGGCACTTGCCCAGTTGGTTCCTAACCTGCCTCATACATCTGCACGGGTGTTGAGGATGATGAACTTTCTCGTTCGTTCCTTGCCATGCTGCGCGTCTCCCTGTATGCTCCACCTGCACGAGATTCTTCTATGGTCTGCAGGGAATGGTTAGTTCATGGCAGTTGTACAAATGATACCCCGCATTTGGCAATAGGATTTCATTTATACAACCGAGGAAAAAGTATATCAAAGATCCACCTACTCCATGTTTCATAATATGTCCTTGCACTAGATAATTCTCATCAATACATGGACAAGCAGTAGAGATGAAAGCAATCTGGTCACTAACGACCCCCAGCCCTTTCGCTATCCGAGCAATCGGAGAAGTGCATTCAATAGGAGCAGAAAACCTCATACTTTCTAACCATTGTCTTATCATGCATTTCACAAGAGAAATTTTTATCTTCCTAACCATGGCAAACATGATAGTAAATTTATCCCCCCTAATGGGTCTAAGATCACCTCTAGGAAACAAAGTCATAGCAATCAATTGTGCATGAGCCTAAGATCAGGATTATGGATATCATTCGTCCTAGGTTTCTTGCAAATTGGAGCACCAGAAATATCTTCCCAAAACCTATTTTTCTCGAACCCAGAAATTCCTTTCTGGAGATCGATTTTACAAGAATCGTGAAAACCAAGAAGTTTACTTAATCCTTTCCATGTAAATGTGTATTCCTTATGGAAAAAGTGAAAGGAAATTCCATCTTCTATTTCTTTCAAAGTGCACAGAAATTGCAAAGTAAGCAAACGAGAACTAGGCTTATCTACCACAGCAAATCTCTGCCAACCAACAGCTTTCCAAATAGCACGAAAATCAACATCCATACCTATCTTTTTCAGCAGCTCCGGAGAGTATTCTCGCATGTGAGCATACTCCCGGTCACTCAGCATGTAGTAGGCTTGTCTTTCCCGATCATCGATAAGGTCGAGGTCGGTGTCGTTCAGGAAACGTCGTGGAGCTTCGGCATCCTCTTGAACATGGTCGAGGTCAGCTGATGAATGAGTACTAGACTCATCATGACAACTTGACGAAGAGCCGGACCCCTTGAACAGACGAGACAATCGCCTCCTCATTCTACACAATGGAGCAAGAACGGACTAACTCAGCGGGGGTTAGAATAGCAAGAGTTTCACCCGCCGATCAGTTTCACTAAAGCAACTTGTATATATGCAACTATGTATTTGAATTTGAGGGAAACTATCAAAGCCTGAATGAATTTGAGAGCAAACTTTGGAGAGGGAATGAAAATGTGTTGAAATGGGATGGATTTCCCGCTCCTGGCTGGTTGGCTTAAGTAGTGCTCCCACAACGGTCAAAACTGACCTGTGGGGCCCACTAGCCGTTGCCTCGAAAAGGGACGCAGCTGACCGTTGCCTGGCCGGTTCGGCCAAACCAGGGGGTTCGGCCGAACCCCTGGTGAACCCAACTGGCCCCACTTTCGGCCGTTGGGTTCCAATGATCAGTGTGGTCATGGCACAGTGAATTTTCGTTGAAAATTTTATTTTGGTTGCTCTAAAAAATTCATTTGAAGGGTTTCCTCAAAATTCAAAAATCCTAAATGCAAATTTGAAATTCAAACATGTGTTGATGCAAAAATTTAAATTGTTGAAAGCAAATAAGTGGATACATACCAATTTACCTGTTGGCGAAGGTCGCGTCATTTTGGGTCCGACGTGCAAGACCGTACCTCCCTTCCGTTTAGTGCACGGATTTTCCACCGTCTCTGGAGGTGATGGGGCGGGAGAAGGCTTCCTTTGAGCCGGCTCCTCTAGCTTCTTGGCCGGTGTGCTTGATTTCACCGGCGTTTTCCAATAACGGTTCCTAGGCATCGTTGTTTCCTTTTCCAGGAAATTCTGCATGAACTTTACCAGGCTGTCCTTTTTGGGTGGCTCCACTTCGACCATTTGAATGTTTTGCAGGTTTGGCCCATACTTTATTCTGACCATGGAGCATTGTTCAGTCTTTGGCTGGAACTCAAACTTTTCCTCCTTCCCGTTGATATGGAAACGGATACTTCCTGTTCCCACGTCAGTGTTGGCTCCTGCGGTGCTAAGGAACGGATTGTCACGCCCGGAATTTCCATCCAAAATTCCAAACGCTTACATGTGTGTGAACCATCGTCCAGGAATCAGCCGAGGCACACAATAACAAATTGATAATAGAGTACAATTATTACTCTAGTTAATAAGCGAACAAAATGTCATTACAGAGGTAGATAGTTCCTCTCAATCATTAAAGATCTAAGCAGCGGAAAAAAAAATAAACGGCGCAGACGGCTCCACCCCACAGGCAGCTTGACCAGGGCTACACCTAATCCTCCACACCATCAGCATCATTGTAGAACTCTTCCTCTGATGAATGATTGCAAGGTGAGTATATGACATACTCAGCAAGCCACTCAGCAAATATGCAAGTGCACAGGATAACAAAGGATGGCATAATAGGGTTTCATTTGCATAAACAGCATTTAAGAAATATTTAAGAATTTAATAAAACAGTTAAGTAATAATTAAACAATATTAATCCAACGCTATACAACATACCCTGTTGTATAGGCCCAACCTTTCTGAACAACCATAGCCGGCTGTACAGATCTATCTCCAAACCAGGAATATACCATTCCAAACCAGGAGCTAAACAAATTATTACCAGTTATAGCATCTTTTATTATGATGAGAGGTGTGAGACTAATCACGAATGATATTGTTAGACCCGCCCATAACCGCGGGCACGGCTATTCGAATAGTTTTACTCTGATCAGAGGTGTACCACTGTACCCACAAGACACAGCCCCACATCATGTCACCATGTGCCTCAATACCACCACGGTACCTCGGAAAGGAGCTGTGACAGTACCCCTCGCACAACACAATCCACCACAGCGCACCATTCCTGGATCATAATCACCCCCTTATAAACAAGGCATGGACTCCTCAGCGACCCCCGTGGGCTTATCTCCGCCACTTCTCAGTTTGGTGCTCCGCAATGAACCATGCTGTACAAAAGGTAAAGCCGTTGCCCACGCTGGCTTGTGGTTGGCACGGTTAATGTTTCACAACCGAAACTCGTGAACCGGTCCTTAATTGTCATGAGCACGACTCTCAAAACCATGTGCTCACAACCCACCATTATCAAGTTTTAGTTGGCAAGTAATTAATTAACCAATCACGATTGACCATCGTGAACTATCATTAAGCCATCATTAATTAATAGTGAGTCATAAGTTATCCCAATAATGTGCTAATGTTTCTAAGCATGGCTAAGAAATCATATCTAATATCTAGTGGAACCAATATATACAGCCCAACTAGTCAGGTTTTAATAACCCAGAGTATCAAGGAATAAAGTAATCAAGAACAAAAAGGGCTATAACAAACAATAGGTTAATTCCACCCAATGACATTCGAAAATAAATGCAATAGTTGAATAGAAACAGTAGCTTTAAACGGGTTCAACATGCTCAAAGGATTATTTGGGATCTGTGTGACTTGCCTTGCTAGCCTTGGAACTCTTCAAATTCTTCTCCTGCGAAAACGGACTCTCCGGAAACGTCGGAATCTAAACAGGAAAGAGCAAAATCACCAAACAGCACATAAACAAGCATGAACAGTACATGTGGATATTTTTAACATGTAGATCTCAATTTTAGAAAAATTTAGAGACTTGAACCAACTAAATCCGAGCTAAGATGAATTAGTTATGAATTTTTGAAGTTTAAATCGGATTAAAACACTTATGTGGATTTTAATTGAATTATGACGCAATAATGAATTATTTTTGAAAAGGAAAAAGGGGTTTATTGCGTCAGCGGCTAGGGTTTGCGGTGGACCGGGTGCACGGCAGCGGTTCACGGGAACGGACGGCCGAGATTGACCGGTCCACGGCCGGACCACGACGAACGGCAACGATGACGTCGGCGATGACGTCATCACCAGCGGCGACTCGGGCTTGCAAACTCGCCGGCGAACGACGGCGCGGCGACGCGAACGGAGGGCACCAGCACGTAGAGGGCGATGCGGCGAACTCACCGGTGACCAAAACGGCGGCGGAAGATCAACGGACGGCGACGGCGTCGAGGAAGAAGCGGCGGCACTCTTCGGGTTGACGACGGCGACGGTGCTCCGACGGTCTTCAACGACGGCGAAGGGGCGGACGAGGACGGCGACGCGACGGCGACCACGACGGCGACCTCCCCGAGCGACGACGACGACCGGAACGGCAGCGGCGCACGGCTGGAGCGACGGCGACGATGGTGGCGCGGGGCTACACGGTGCTAGGGCGCTTCCGACGACGAGAGACGAAGGCGAGGGTGGCGACGGGTAGCGGCGACACCGGGGGTCCTTTTATAGGGGCTAGAAGGCAGCGTCGGAGGCCCACGGCGACCGGCGACGAGAAGGAAAGTCTAGGGCTCGGAGGAGAGAGATCGATCCGAATCGAACTCGAATCCTCGAATTTCCAAACAAAATTAGCCGATGATTCCAAAAGAGAAAAGGTAGAGGAGATCCCGAAGATCGTTTCCCCTCATGAAATGCAATTCCATTTATTAAAAATACTTCCTTAGCTCAAATAAATCCCAGAAAAATCTAGGAATTGTAGAATTAAGCAAAGTATTTAATGAAATTTTATCTGGCCCCATTTTATATTGGAATTTATTAATTAAAATTAGATCTTCTCTTCTAGGCTTTTAAAATAAATTCTAATAATTCCAATTAAACAACAATTTATATATTTTGGATTTTTAGGGTGTGACAAACCTACCCCCCTTAAACAGAATCTCGTCCTCGAGATTCGGAAGAACTGGCGAACAGATGCGGATGAGCTGACTTCAATTCATCTTCCCGTTCCCAAGTTGATTCTTCTTCCGAGTGATTACTCCATTGGACTTTGCAAAAACGGATAACTCGATTTCTGGTTCTCCTCTCATCTATTTCCAAGATACGGACTGGTTTCTCAATATAAGTCAGATCCTCTTGAACTTCTATCTGTTCAAGATTAGCTTCTTCAGTAGGTACCCTTAAACACTTCTTCAATTGCGACACATGGAACACATTATGGACTCCTGCCAAAGATTGAGGTAACTCCAACTGATAAGCAACCTCTCCTCTTCTACTGACAATCTTATAAGGTCCCACAAAACGCGGTGCCAATTTTCCTTTGGTGTGAAAACGATGAACTCCTCGAAGAGGCGTGACACGAAGGTACACATAATCTCCTTCTTCAAAACTCAAATCTCTGTGGCGATTGTCGGCATAACTCTTATGACGAGACTAAGCCACACGCAATCTTTCTTGAATGATTTTCACCTTTTCTTCTGCTTCCCTCAGGATATCAGTCCCGAAAACCTGACGTGCTCCCGTTTGATCCCACAAAAGCGGAGTGCGGCACTTCCGACCATACAGTGCTTCGTACGGAGCCATCTGAAGACTAGCTTGATAACTGTTGTTGTACGAGAATTCCGCATAAGGTAGATTCTTATCCCAACTTCCACCGAAGTCTAAAGCACAAGCTCTCAACATGTCTTCCAAAATCTGATTCACCTTTCGGTTTGTCCGTCTGTCTGCGGATGATAAGCAGTACTAAAGTTCAGCTTAGAACCCATCTCTTCCTGAAGCTTCTTCCAAAAATTTGAAGTAAACTGACTGCCTCGATCAGACACTATTTTCTTAGGGACGCCATGCAAACACACAATCCTTGCCATATACAATTCCGCCAACCGACTTCCAGAATAAGTTGTCTTTACTGGGATGAAATGAGCCACTTTGGTAAGTCTGTCGACTATCACCCAAATAGAGTAATGGCCTGATGACGTTCTGGGTAAACCAGTGATGAAATCCATACCGATTTCCTCCCATTTCCATTCAGGAATCTTCAAAGGCTGCAACAAACCGGCGGGTTTCTGATGTTCTGCCTTGACTCGCTGACAAACATCACATACTGCTACGTATTCTGCGATTTCACGCTTCATACTTGCCCACCAAAACCTTTCCTTGAGATCCTGGTACATTTTGGTACTACCAGGGTGAATGGAGTATAAAGTATCATGAGCTTCTTTTAGAATTGCATCTTTTAAATCTTTGTTGTCGGGAACGCAGATTCTCTCGCCCAACCATACAGTTCCTTGCTCATCTTCCAAGAAACCGATAGCCTTTCCTCTTCTCATATTCTTCTTAATTTCTTGAATATCCGGATCATTAATTTGGGCTTCTCTAACTTGATCAATTAAAGTGGGCTTCGCTTCTAAGGCTGCAACGAAACCTCTACTGACAATTCCTAAATTTAATCTTTCTAATTCCTTGCATAACTCCAATGGCAACTATCGTCCTTCCGTAGCATTGCAATAGCCTTTCCTACTAAGAGCGTCTGCTACAACATTAGCCTTTCCTGGGTGATAATGAATTCCCATGTCATAATCCTTAATTAATTCCAACCATCTCCGTTGTCTCATGTTCAGATCTGGCTGAGTAAAGATATACTTTAAACTCTTGTGATCGGTATATACCTCTGTACGAGTACCAAAAAGATAATGACGCCAAATTTTCAACGCATGAACCACTACAGCTAACTCAAGATCATGAGTAGGGTAGTTCTTCTCATGCGGACGTAACTGACGAGATGCATAGGCAACCACCTTCCCATCTTGCATCAGAACACATCCTAACCCAAGTTTGGATGCATCACAATACACTTGGAAACCCTTCTTTGGATCAGGCAAAATCAAAATAGGAGCTGATATTAAGCGATTCTTCAACTCTTGAAAACTCTGCTCACATTCTTCTAACCACTTGTACTTCACATCTTTCTGAAGCAGTCGTGTCATGGGCTTAGCAATCTTGGAAAAATTCTCTATAAACCTCCGATAATAACCTGCGAGGCCTAAGAAACTGCGAATCTCTGAAACTGTCTTTGGTTGTTTCCAGTTGGTTACGGATTCCACATTACTAGGATCGACGGCAACTCCTCCTGCTGAGATGACGTGACCAAGAAACTTCACTTCAGACAACCAAAATTCACACTTGCTAAACTTAGCATACAGTTGATGTTCTCATAGCTTCTCTAGTGCAAGGCGAAGATGTTCTTCATGCTCTTCTTTTGTTCGGGAGTAGATAAGAATGTCATCAATAAAGACCACCACGAACTTGTCTAGGTATTCCATAAACACCTTATTCATCAAATTCGTGAAGAAAGCAGGGGCATTGGTAAGTCCAAAAGACATAACAGTACATTCAAACAACCCATACCTAGTGGTAAAAGCTGTCTTAGGTATATCTTCCTCTTTGATTCTCAACTGGTGATACCCTGATCGAAGATCTACCTTGGAGAAAACGGTGGCACCTTTAAGCTGATCAAACAAATCATCAATTCTGGGTAGCGGGTACTTATTCTTGATAGTCACATCATTTAGTGCACGATAGTCCACACACATCCTCTGGGTATGATCTTTCTTTTCCACAAAAATAACCGGAGCTCCCCATGGAGATGAACTCGGTCTGATGTATCCTTTCTGAAGCAAATCGTCTACTTGCCTCTTGACTTCTGCCAATTCATTGGCTGCCATTCTATAAGGTCTCTTATGGATCGGAGTTGTTCCTGGTACCAAATCTATTATGAACTCTATATCTCTTTTAGGCGGCATTCCAGGTAAATCGTCTGGGAACACATCGGGAAAATCCCGGACTATAGGAATCTCTTCCAAAGTTATTTGGTTCAGACTTGGCCTTAAAGACTCAGAAGACAATGCATCAACAGTTACAACTCGACCATCATCACTGGTGAGAGTTACTTTTCTGTTAGCACAGTCTATCACACCTTTATATCTGGCTAACCAGTCCATCCCTAGGATTCTAACAGAATAAGATTGGCCAGAAATGGTACTTCTTGAATTTCTATTCTGACAGAGGGGCTACGTTGCAAAGAGAGTGCTTGATTACTTGGGGTACTAACCATCAAAGGACGTCTAAGATCTTCTACTTCCATCCCATGATTTCCCGCAAAACTCATAGATAATAATGAATGTGTAGCACCAGAATCGAAAAGCACTGTTGCAGGAACTGAGTTAACAAAGAACGTACCCAAAATCACATCTGGAGCATCTTTAGCTTCTGCAGCAGCAACATGATTGACACGAGCCTTGGATGCTGGTGCGGTAGAGTTGCTCTGGGCAGGGACAACTTTCACGCGTCGGGGCTTCGGACACTTGTCAGCATAATGTCCTGGGTCTCCACAGTTGAAACACACTACGGGCTTGCTGCCTTGCTCCTTCTTGGCAGGTTGTTGCTGTGTCGAAGCTGCAACAGGGCGTGGAGCTTGATTACGGATGTTGTTGCCAGCATTGTTGTTGAAGAACTGACGCTGCGGACGAACAACAGACGAAGAACCTCCCTGTGGCATGGACTGGGGTCCTAAAGACTATTCCCCTGTTGTGCCTTGAAGTGAGCAATCCGGCGTTTCTTTTGTTCCATGCGATTGTACTTGTCCTCCTGACGAATAGCCTTATCCACCAACTTCTGGAAATCAGGATAATCTCCAGTCATGAGGGGGTAAGAAAGCTCATCATTAAGTCCTTCCAAGAACTTCTCCTGGCGCTCTTCATCATTGCGAACATCTTCTGGAGCATAACGAGCCAGACGATTGAACTCGTGCAGATACTCGGTGACAGAGCGAGATCCCTGGGTGAGCGACCTGAATTCCTTCTTCTTGAGAAACACCACTCCCGATGGTATATGTGTCTTCCGGAAAGCAGCGGTGAACTCAAGCCAAGTGATAGGTTCAGCAGTAGTCCTATTAAGGCGGAAGTGATCCCACCATTCAGAGGCTGGGCCATGCAGCTGGTGTGATGCAAATGAGACCTTCTCCTGATCAGTGCACTGGAGCAAATCCAACTTCTTCTCTATGGCATGCAGCTAATCACCAGCTTCAACAGGATTAGTGGTGCTAGAGAAAATAGGCGGCCTCACACGAAGAAATTCTGCTAACTTGTTCTGCGGCGGCGGAGCATTGTTGTTTCCTTGGTTGAGCTGGTTCTGCTGGTTCTGGAGTTGCTGCATCATCATGTTCATAAGCTGTGCCTGTTGAGCCAGGACTTGGGCAAGTGTGGGATTCTCTCCATTGTTGTTGTTATTGTTGTTGTTGGGGCCATTCCCGTTGCTGCGAGTGAGCACCATCTGGCATGGGCAGAAGCACAAGAAGAGAAACCGGGGAAAACTACTTAGGACAGAGAATTAATTTAACTTTTATTGATCTTAAGTGTGTTTCATTAATACAAAACTGAAGACTCTCACACCACTAAACTTACCAACCACCTAACACTCGAAAGCAAACAAACGCATGCACTTACATCCCACCACTGATGTAAATCACATGCGAGACACACACAACCAAACTTAAACAAACTAACTAACACAACGATCTAAGACAATGACTTGACAAGGCATTCTAGTTCTTCCGGGCATCGGAGTTGATTGAAGGTTCGTTCGGTTCGTCTTCATCATCTTGAGTTGCTCCCCACTCGATCTTGGAATGGGCGTGCTTGGATTCTTCTTCTTCATCATCACTTACGTTAACGACCGGAGGATCCGCTAGGGCTGGGGTAACTTCTTTTTCCACCACACGGACCTTTGGCGCCAATTGGTAGCGAGGGACAAATAGAGCTCTCTTCCTTGCGGTAAGACGAATCCTGGCCTTCTGCGGTGGTGCTTCTCCCTTCAACGCGGCTAGTTCCTTCTCCAAACGATCCACCTTGTCCTCTAGCTTGCAAATCTTACCACGATTCCGATCTTCACGATCTTGAACTGCTAACATAGTCTCCGCACGGGTTTCATCCATAGCCCACAGCATCTCAACCAAATGCCTTGTGGTAGCATCATTCTCAATTCCCTCAGTCTCAAGGTAGCTGCCACGGTCACTTCCCTGTGGTTGGCGAGGATGGTAGCGATACTCAGTGTCGGCCAACTGATCACTGTAGCTATCGCGGAGCTCCCCTATGGCGATCCTTGCCACCTCCTGACATGCATGGATGTAGTTTCTTCCTCCAGCTTCGAACATCTCTGAGGGGATATCTTCACTATTACTGTTCAAGGTGACTTTGACTCGGCACTTTTCTTCGTGACGATCATGAGGAATCTGGGCATAAAAAGGGGCAGTCCCAAATCCTATGGCAAAGGACATCGTACGCAACTCTTGGACAAATCCCTCAACACCAAACAAGTACTCAGGCTTGTAGCGCGGCATCTAAAGGCAAGTGAAAGGAGGGAGTTAAGACATTTTTCCAATTAATAGCACACGTTTTTGGATTAATTTGAATAAAGTTAGAAAATCAAAGTAAAAGGTAAGTAAATAAAGTAAACCAATCTTGCAAGATAAGTTGAAATAGTTGGAAAACAAGGTCATAAATTCTGTACTTTTGAACAACAGGTTCTAAAAGAAATAAAAGAAAGTTATAAAATCAACATGCTAAATTTATTTCCTTGCAGCAAGATTAAATAAAACCATATTGTAGAACTTTTGCTGGTAAATGTGCCATTAGTACAGTAATAGATGTACAGTACTAACAACGCTAAAATAAATTTTGAACGGGAACCACTAAAAAAATATTAGGAAATGCATGTGCCATTAGTTTGGTTTAATTAAAAGAGAAGGAGAGGAGAACAGTTCTACTTTTCCAATATTTTTAGAGGGCTTCTATGGGTAACCATTTGGCATAACCTAGGGTCAAAGGGGCTCTGATACCAACTTTTCACGCCCGGAATTTCCATCCAAAATTCCAAACACTTACATGTGTGTGAACCCTCGTCCAGGAATCAGCCGAGGCACACAATAACAAATTGATAATAGAGTACAATTATTACTCTAGTTAATAAGCGAACAAAATGTCATTACAGAGGTAGATAGTTCCTCTCAATCATTAAAGATCTAAGCAGCGGAAAAAAAAATAAACGGCGCAGACGGCTCCACCCCACAGGCAGCTTGACCAGGGCTACACCTAATCCTCCACACCATCAGCATCATTGTAGAACTCTTCCTCTGATGAATGATTGCAAGGTGAGTATATGACATACTCAGCAAGCCACGCAGCAAATATGCAAGTGCACAGGATAGCAAAGGATGGCATAATAGGGTTTCATTTGCATAAACAGCATTTAATAAATATTTCAGAATTTAATAAAACAGTTCAGTAATAATTAAACAATATTAATCCAACGCTATACAACATACCCTGTTGTATAGGCCCAACCTTTCTGAACAACCATACCCGGCTGTACAGATCTATCTCCAAACCAGGAATATACCATTCCAAACCAGGAGCTAAACAAATTATTACCAGTTATAGCATCTTTTATTATGATGAGAGGTGTGAGACTAATCACGAAAGACATTGTTAGACCCGCCCATAACCGCGGGCACGGCTATTCGAATAGTTTTACTCTGATCAGAGGTGTACCACTGTACCCACAAGACACAGCCCCACATCATGTCACCATGTGCCTCAATACCACCACGGTACCTCGGAAAGGAGCTGTGACAGTACCCCTCGCACAACACAATCCACCACAGCGCACCATTCCTGGATCATAATCACCCCCTTATAAACAAGGCATGGACTCCCCAGCGACCCCCGTGGGCTTATCTCCGCCACTTCTTAGTCTGGTGCTCCGCAATGAACCATGCTGTACAAAAGGTTAAGCCGTTGCCCACGCTGGCTTGTGGTTGGCACGGTTAATGTTTCACAACCGAAACTCGTGAACCGGTCCTTAATTGTCATGAGCACGACTCTCAAAACCATGTGCTCACAACCCACCATTATCAAGTTTTAGTTGGCAAGTAATTAATTAACCAATCACGATTGACCATCGTGAACTATCATTAAGCCATCATTAATTAATAGTGAGTCATAAGTTATCCCAATAATGTGCTAATGTTTCTAAGCATGGCTAAGCAATCATATCTAATATCTAGCTGAACCAATATATACAGCCCAACTAGTCAGGTTTTAATAACCCAGTATCAAGGAATAAAGTAATCAAGAACAAAAAGGGCTATAACAAACAATAGGTTAATTCCACCCAATGACATTCGAAAATAAATGCAATAGTTGAATAGAAACAGTAGCTTTAAACAGGATCAACATGCTCAAAGGATTATTTGGGATCTGTGTGACTTGCCTTGCTGGCCTTGGAACTCTTCAAATTCTTCTCCTGCGAAAACGGACTCTCTGGAAACGTCGGAATCTAAACAGGAAAGAGCAAAATCACCAAACAGCACATAAACAAGCATGAACAGTACATGTGGATATTTTTAACATGTAGATCTCAATTTTAGAAAAATTTAGAGACTTGAACCAACTAAATCCGAGCTAAGATGAATTAGTTATGAATTTTTGAAGTTTAAATCGGATTAAAACACTTATATGGATTTTAATTGAATTATGACGCAATAATGAATTATTCTTGAAAAGGAAAAAGGGGTTTATTGCGTCAGCGGCTAGGGTTTGCGGTGGACCGGGCGCACGGCAGCGGTTCACGGGAACGAACGGCCAAGATCTTTCCATCCAAAACGGACGGCCGAGATCGACCGGTCCACGGCCGGACCACGACGAACGGCAACGATGACGTCGGCGATGACGTCATCACCTACGGCGACTCGGGCTTGCAAACTCGCCGGCGAACGACGGCGCGGCGACGCGAACGGAGGGCACCAGCACGTAGAGGGCGACGCGGCGAACTCACCGGTGACCAAAACGGCGGCGGAAGATCAACGGACGGCGACGGCGTCGAGGAAGAAGCGGCGGCACTCTTCGGCTTGACGACGGCGACGGTGCTCCGACGGTCTTCAACGACGGCGAAGGGGCGGACGAGGACGGCGACGCGACGGCGACCACGACGGCGACCTCCCCGAGCGACGACGACGACCGGAACGGCGGCGGCGCACGGCTGGAGCGACGGTGACGATGGTGGCGCGGGGCTACACGGTGCTAGGGCGCTTCCGACGACGAGAGACGAAGGCGAGGGTGGCGACGGGTAGTGGCGACACCGGGGGTCCTTTTATAGGGGCTAGAAGGCAGCGTCGGAGGCCCACGGCGACCGGCGACGAGAAGGAAAGTCTAGGGCTCGGAGGAGAGAGATCGATCCGAATCGAACTCGAATCCTCGAATTTCCAAACGAAATTAGCTGATGATTCTGTCACGTCCTGATAAATTCATCCCGAAATAAAAATCATTTTCTAAAAGGAATAATAGAATTAATTAAAATTCGAAAAGAAATTGACAAACACTAAAATACGTGCCAGAAAAATTCGAATGTGGCCCGGAGAATTTTTGTTAAATTCTCCTTGGTCTAAAAGGAGCCCTCAAATTTTACTTGAATTTTCAGAGCACCGGAAATAATTATTAAGCAACAAAAACAATTATCAGAGTTTATTAAAAAGAAAAAGCTAAAAATAATCCCCCTTCTCCCTTTGGGCCAAGTCTGGCCCAAAGACCTCCCTCTCTCTCTCTCTCGGCCCGCGGCCAAAGTCCTGTCTCCCTCCCTCTCTTTTTCCTTCCCTCTCTCTCTCTGGCCGGCCCGGCCCATCTCCCTCCCCTCTCCCTCCTCTCCCCGCGGCCCACTCGGCCTCTCCCCGCGCGCGCGCCGCTGACGGGCGGGCCCGCCCGCCACCCTCGCTGACGGGTGGGGCCCACCTGTCAACCCTATCCTCCCGCCGCTCCCGCCGCCCCGCCCACGCCCTAGCGCCGCCGCCTCCCGCCGTCCCCGCGCGCAATAAAGTGGGGGGAATTATTCCCCGGGATCCCCTCCCCCTTTCCCCCATTTCTTCCCTCTCTCTCTCTCCCTCGGATTCGTTTGGAAACCCCTCCCCTAACCTCGCCGGCGCCATTAATGGCGGCCGGGTCTCCCGCGCCCGTTTCCCCCTCCTCCGACCGCCCTCTCTCACTCCCAACCCTATATAAACCCTCCCCGAGCTCCCCACCACCGTTTCCGCCACTCACCGCCCTCTCTTCCCGCCGGAATCGAGCTCGCGCCGTCGCTCTCTCTCTCCGCCGTCGCCGTCGAGCTCCGGTCCGCCGCCGTCGTCGCCCCGGACCACCTCCCACCTCGGCGCCGCCTCCTTCAGCTTCGCCGCATCCTCGCCGACCTCGTCCACCCCTCCGTTTCGGTCGCCGACCGCCGGAACGCCGTCGACCCCGTCGACCCGAGCCGCGCCGCCGCCTTCCTCCACTCCGGTCGCCGTTTCCGTCATCGCCGTCGACCCAGGGTGAGCCGTGGACCGCCGCTTCGTTTCCCCCTTTCCCTCCCCTCTCTCGACCGCCGCTCCGCCGTGCCTATGGCTGCCGCCGGCGACCATAGGGGCGCGGGCGCGCCCCTCCCGCTGGCCGCACCGACGTGGCCGCCTCCGGGCGCGCCTAGCGGCTGCCGCGTGGGGCCCGGCCGTCAGCCGCCCGCGCCCTCGGGTGCGGCTGACGCGTGGGGCCCACGGCGCCGGCCGGTGTGAGCCCGGGTGCGCCCGGTCCACCGTGGACCGTGAGGCTGCCGCGTGGGCCCCACTCCCGTGGACCCGGTCCGCGCGCCCCTCCCCCTCGGCTGACGCAATAAACCCTTTTTAAATTAAAATTTAAATGAAGAAATTCGCAAATATTCATTTAAAGAGCATATAAACTTCAAATGGCCATAACTTGGCCATTTGAACTCGTAATTGGACCGTTGAAGTCTCTAATTTTTCCTTAACAAGTCAAGAACCCATTTTTGTGCTTTGTTCCTGCTTGTTATATGGAGTTTATTAGAGTAAAAGCCTTTTCTTTTCCGTTGGTCGTGTAGACGCTGCAGCTTCGGAAGATCCGCTCTTCGTGGAAGTTGAAGCCGACGTTTGGGAAAGCGAGCAAGGCAAGTCACATCATCCTTGAGCATATTGAATCCCAGTTTATAAAATTATTTTGATTTAAATTAATGCATTACCGCTTTATTTAAATTCCCGCGTTATCACTGTTTTATTTAGCCATGCCTATTTACCTTTGTTAAGACATTGTTATTGCTATTGTTACTATTATCTTGTTCACCCTAGGAAAATAAAACCCTAGCTAGTGGGTACTCTATTCATGGTTCCACTAGTATGAATTTAGGTAGATGCTTCGCTGATTAATTAGGCAACATTAGGTGGTTTTATAACTTTAGACTTTGGGAATTCTCATATCACTTGGACACTATGGAATGGTTGGCTTATGTTGGAATTGGACACACACCTCCCCCTCTATTCAAAACCCCCAAAATGGTTTTAGGCTGGGCTCGAGGTGCGTGGTTGGGTTTTGTTAGTCGTACCTCGGGTACTATAAGGATTAAGCTCGGGCCTCTGTTGCAAAGCACTACCGTACTTCCACATGTCTAGTGGGTAAGGCTTAGTTTGTGGCTCAGTCTGGTTATAAACAAAAGTACACGGATGGAGATGGACGAAGTCGGGGGTCGATGGACATCTCTAGGACAAATGAAGGCTACACGAGCTGCGGCCCGGTAGTCGAGATGTCATGGCACAGGGATGGTGTCCTACTGCTAGGGGCTCAATCCTGCCTGCCTGTCCCGGAGGTTCCGGCCGTAGGTGGGGTTGGGTCGGTACTCTTGTCTATGGCTAGGATGGGTTGGAAACTATGTCACGTCTTCCGTCCGTATACCGTGGTGGTATGTGGCATGTGGTTACACGTGAGGAAGATGTGTCTTGTGGGTAAAGATGTACACCTCTGATCAGAGTATAATCTATTGGAATAGCCGCGCCCTCGGTTATGGGCAAGCCGAGCAATGTACCCAAGTTAGTGTTTTAATTCTTAAAATTTGCTCAACAACTAAAATGTGGAATGGTTGGCCTGGGTTGGCTTGGGACGAGCTGGGACCCAGGGTCGGGTTGCCAGTTCGGTCTGAATCATCGTAGGCCTTGGGTTAAGGCAGGTTCGTGAGGGTTCACGGCCTTGATTAATAACACTGTGTAACTCTAGGATTGTCTTTATAAAATGGCTTTGGGCAACTAAGTGACCTTTAAATGCTGTTTTCTGCAAAACTTAACCCCTGTATTATTACCCCTTGTACCCCCCTTGCATTAATCATGCATCTCCGGTGTGGCTTGCTGAGTACTGTGGTTGTACTCATTCTTGCTCTACCTCCCCCCCCTTTAGTAAGAGAAGCTTTGGAGAAGAAGTCTTAGGTGGAGTCCTGGCTTATACCCCAGTTGAGCGCCTGTGAAGATGGAGCCGTAGGCCCGCTAGTCCGCTGCTGTTTATTTTTGATTGTCAGGCCTTAAGTGCCTTTGTAATAATGTAAATATTATCGATATAATAAAGATGTGTCTTTTATATCATGTTTGTGTGGTGTACCCCGGCTTTTCCTGGGACGGGGATTAATACACTAGCGTTCGGGAAAATGTATTTTTCTCGGTCGCGACAGATTCCAAAAGAGAAAAGGTAGAGGAGATCCCGAAGATCGTTTCCCCTCAATTGATTTCACCGGAGAAGGAAAGGCGCGGCCGAATTTGGGAAGCGGCGGCGGCGGAGCGGCGCTAGGGTTTTGGGCAGCGGCGGCCGGAGGAAGACGACGACTCCGACAGGCGAGACCCACCTGTCAGCGACCGAACGCGCGCGCGCGGCGGCTGCGGACTGCGGACTGGGCCGACTTGGGCCGGGGAGAGAGAGAGGGGAGGTTTTTGGGCCGACTTTCGGCCCAAAGCCAAAAGAGACTTTTAAAAACCTTTTTCAATTAAATTATTCATGAAATGCAATTCCATTTATTAAAAATACTTCCTTAGCTCAAATAAATCCCAGAAAAATCTAGGAATTATAGAATTAAGCAAAGTATTTAATGAAATTTTATCTGGCCCCATTTTATATTGGAATTTATTAATTAAAATTAGATCTTCTCTTCTAGGCTTTTAAAATAAATTCTAATAATTCCAATTAAACAACAATTTATATATTTTGGATTTTTAGGGTGTGACACGGATGCCCCAGGATGAGTGGCGTTTCCTTTCCTGTGTCCATGTCCAGCACCACAAAATCAACTGGGATGAAGAAATCCCGAATCTTGACCGGCACATCCTCCGCTATCCCTGCCGGTTAACGGACTGACGAGTCAGCCAGTTGTAGGCGCATCGGTGTTGGTGCCAACACCGTGAAGTTGAGCTTGTCAAAGACGTCCATTGGAATGACACTAACACTGACACCGAGATCACGGAGTGCTTGGTTGAACTGCTGTGCCCCAATCGAGCAAGTGATCGTGGGACACCCTGGATGCTTCCTCTTTTCCGAGAGCTTGTGGAGTATGACGTTGCTGCATTGCTCCGTCAGCTCAATCACCTCCGTTGTTGGGAGCGGTCTCTTGTTGTTGAGTATATCCTTGAGATAACGGGCATATGTTGGCACTTGCATAGCATCGAACAACGACACGTTGATGTGAATCTTTTGGATTACTTCAACAAAACGAGCGAACTGCTCGTCTACTGATGGTTTCCTACTCCGTTGAGGAAACGACAACAATCGTGTGTCGTAGTATTCTTGCGGCACGGCCTTTTCTGGTTGAACCTCTTTGTTAGCCGAGTCACTAGATGGCGCTTCTCTAGCTACCCCATTAGTTCCTGCAGGGTTAGGATACGGCCGATCACGAGTGGACTTACCTCCCCGCCTCGGAATCCTCCCAATTTCATTTGCAGGGACTAGAGAAGCCAATTGAGCTAGCTGGGTTTCTATCATTTTATTGAAGATCAGTTGGTTTTGAAAAGAGGAAGTGAAACCATCTAGCTGAACGTTGATGTTCTCTAGGATCTTGTCATTGGCAGCTAGCTTTTTGCTTAAAGCATCAGTGGTTTTAGCTTGCACAAAAATGAGATCCTTCAAGGAGGGTTGGTTAGAGAAGTTACTGTTGTTGTTTTCTCCTTGATAGTACGGGCGTGGCTGGTTCCACCCCTGACCTCCTTGTGGACGATACTCGTTGTTGTTTTTGCCCATGTACATCGCCTCTTCATGGGTTTCCGGGCAGTCGTTCCCAGAATGACCCGTGCCACCGCAAACCTCACACGTGACGTGTAAGTCCAAGGCCTTGACGGTGTCTTGTGGCCGATTGTCGTGGTCGTCCAATCGCTTCATGAGGAGGTCTAGCTTGGCAGCGAGTAATTCCGTCTCCTTGACTGTGTGTATACCTTGCTGTCGGGTTTGGAGTCGTTCCTTGCTCCAACCCATATTGGAGACCATCTTCTCTATTAGATCAATGGCTCCTCGAACCGTCTTAGAGAAGAACGCTCCTCCAGCTGCCGCGTCCAGATGGTCATGGGACATTGTAGTGAGTCCATTATAGAAATTTTGCAGGATTAGCGAGTTGTCCATCCCATGATGAGGACGTTCCCATGCTTCAGGAATGGACTCGTCTCTCGTCTGCTGGAAATTGGAAATCCTTCCACGAAGGGCATTGGTTTTGCCCATCGGAAAGAATTTCGAGAGGAATGCCATAGAGCATTTGTCCCAGGTGTTGACAGCAGCACGGTTAGCGTAAAACCACTACTTCCCTTTCCTGAGAAGGGAAAACGGAAACAGCCTCAGCCTGACAGCGTCTGGACTGACACCCTTTATAGTGTACGTGCTACAGATCTCCAAGAACTGCTACAGATGAGCGTTGGCATCCTCGTTAGGCTTGCCACAGAATGGGCTAGCCTAAGCCATTGTGATGAGGCGGGACTTCAGATCGAAATCCACGTCTCCCATGTTGATCTGCGGCCCGATGGCCACATTGTCAGCAGAGGGAGCAGTGAACTCGCGGAGGGTCTTGTCAGCCATAGTCTTGAAAGTCGGTGGCATTGGTACGGCTGGTTTCTTTGTCGGTAGAGTTTTCTGCGGAGCAACGACTCACTGTCTGACGCTCCGAAAGAAAGCTTCTGGATTTTCTTTGAAGTTTTCCGGCAAGTTGAAACCAGTCATGCACTACCCTGTTTCCAAAACAAAAGTTAAAACAACCAAGATTAGCTTGCAAAGGGCAGTGATTATACAGAGGTAAATATAAAGTATTAGTTCAGGTAATCTCTATTATGAATCTTCCCAGGCAATAACGGCGCTAGAAATGCTTGTTGGTATTTCTTAACGACATTACAAGAAATATAATTCCGAGCAATGGCGCAGAAATACTCCTGGTATATTATGGTTACAGAGTTCATCCACAAGCGCAAGGATATATCATTGTAGCATTTCCCCCGAGAGTATTCCAAGGGTATCGTATTTATTTAATCCCGTGGGAAGATCATGGTAGTGAGAACTTGACTAATAATTTATATATTACTTGTAATAATCATAGTCTAAGTAGGGGAAAAGATAATTCAAGGGTAGAGTGAAACACAAGCAGGAAGCTACTCATTCTCATATTAAAATATCTAAGCTAAGTGGAAAGAAAAGAGAAAAACAGTATATTCCTATACTTCTAGTATACATAGTATACATACATCGTAGTTATCTGATATACTAGCTAATACCCTCGATCCGATGCCCTCCTGGTACTTCAAGAAGCCACCCCTGACTGCCGAGTTCCTTACGACAGCCCATCATGACCATACAACCGGGGCTAAATACGGAGGAGTACCCTCCCCAGGGAATTAACTTAGGACTATATACATGCACGGAGGAATACCCGTACTGAGCTGTCACCATCAGCGACCCACCTCTCATCCACAGCATATAATCCCAAATAATGATATCCTGTAATCTAGACACCACGTCTAAATTACCAGATACTACTCGAATATCATCGTCACATAGAGTAATTGCATATGCAAACATTATACCCGCACCAAAGCATCTCCCAGATAAGCTAGCATCATATTCTGTATAACATGAACATATTGTAAAGTAGACATTCATATACTCGGAAAGTATTTCAATACCATAAATGTATAAAGAAGAGTATACTAAATACTAGAGCCATACCCAAACTCTTCCGAAGACTTCCGGACTCCTGATTTCTACTCTATTCCTATTCCACTAGCTTAAGAACACTAAACTAACTTGAGAGAATATGAGAGAGCTCTTGCTTGAGGTGTGTGAGTGAAGTGAGAAGAGGATCTCCTTTTATAGGCAGGTAATGACGGTTGTGACGGTTGGAATGGTCGGTAATACCCTCCAACCATCATTCGGGATCAATCCCAGCCGTCCATCCAAACCCTGCATCCATTGGCGCCACGGGAGGTTTGGCCGAACTTGTCCAAGTTTTGGCTGGCAGCCTCCTCCGTTGCTTCACTTCGTAGCTATTCGTCGTGTTAATTCTGAGTTCTTAACCCATTCATACATAAGTTTGATCCTCAACATCGTTCGATTGATGTATCGTCTGATTTGATGTCGATTCTACTTCACTTTATGATTATTCTCTGCAAAAGGGTTACTGAACCAAATACTAGTGGAATATTATTATTCTAGTATATATATGCATTGCAAGCATAACTAGTTCTCCTCTATTTTTATAATATTGACGGTCGAAACTGATCGCTAACGACCGTCAACAGCTACGAAAAAGGATCATTTTCCACTACCCTTCGTTGATGAGATGTTGGAACGTCATTCTTTTTTTTTTGTTTCCTTGATGGGTATTCCGGGTATCATCAAATTCCTATCCATCCAGAGGACCAAAGTATAACTACATTCACATGTCCATACGGTACCTATGCTTATCGTAGGATGTCCTTCGGACTGTGCAACACTCCTGCATCTTTTCAAAGGTGTATGATGTCTATTTTCTCGGACATGATCAAGGACATTATGGAAGTTTTCATGGATGACTTCTCTGTCTATGGAAACACCTTCGGTCATTGTCTGCAGAATTTAGACAAAGTCTTACAATGATTCCAAGAGAAGGACCTGGTACTCAATTGGGGAAAGTGCCATTTCATGGTCCGTGAAGAGATAGTTCTTGGTCATCGAGTGTCCGAATGAGGAATCGAAGTTGATCGTGCCAAAATCGATGTAATAGATCATCTTCCTCCTCCTGTGACATCAAGGAGATCCACAGTTTTCTTGGACATGCCCGCTTTATAGAAGGTTTCTCAAGGACTTTTCTACAATCGCCCGACCTTTGACCAACCTTTTAGCTATGGATGCTCCCTTTGAGTTCGAAAACGCATGCCTAAAATCCTTTGAAATTCTCAAAAAGGCACTCGTCTCCGCTCCAATCATTCAACCTCCTGATTGGACTCTGCCCTTCAAGATTATGTGTGATGCAAGCGATTTCGCTATTAGTGCGGTCTTGGGCCAAACCAAAGATAAAAAGCATCATGCAATCTGCTACGCTAGGAAAACTCTAACCGGAGCTCAGTTCAATTATGCAACTACTGAAAAGGAACTTGTCGCGGTTGTTTTTGCTATCGATAAGTTTAGATCTTACTTGGTAGGAGCTAAGGTGATAGTTTATACTGATGATGCTACTCTAAAGTACCTGCTCACTAAGAAAGATGCTAAACCATGTCTCTTAAGATGGATCTTGCTGCTCCAAGAATTTGACTTAGAAATTAAGGATAAAAAGGGAGTAGAAAATTTCGTAGCGGATCATTTGTCTAGGCTGCAAATCACTAACACGCAGGAATAGCCGATAAATGATTTCTTGAGAGATGACATGCTGATGACGGTTCGCGACTCCAACCCATGGTATGCCAACATAGTGAACTACATGGTATCCAAATACATACCACCGGGAGAAAATCAACGGAAGCTGAAATGCGAGAGTCGCCGTCATATATGGGATGAGCCATAGCTGTAAAGGGTCTGCTCCGATGGCTTACTAAGAAGATGTGTGTCACGCCCAGAAATTTAGCCCAAATTTCCAGACTATTTTGTGTATTAAATCCCTGTCCAGGACCAGCTAGGGTACACAAAACGACAAGTAATATACAGTTCCAAACGTAAATAAAGCGTAAAATACTTACAAAAGAGGCGCTTAGTCCTCGCACCGAAACGAAAGCAGCAGCAGCGGAAAAAGGCGATCCTAGCGGGGCTTTAGCTCCACTCCACAGGCAAAACTCAACTGGGGTCTGAGCCTTGGTCTTCTAACTTCGTCTTCAACTCAGAAGCACTACACTTCTGAAAAGGGGGAATAATAGCAAGGCTGAGTACAACCACCGTACTCAGCAAGCCACACCAACGATGCAGACGTGCAAGGGGAACACAAGGACGGTTTGTGGCTATTTGCATAAAGGCGGTTGTAAAACATTTTATTGAGCAAAATAGTAAAACTGTTGAGTAATTAAAGTAACATTAAATCTCCACTGATCAACGCTACACCACGTTGAACAGGCCCAACCAACCCACCTGAACTATAGTGCATTGAGTCGATTTATTAAGGTGGGACTAATCACGGTGAATCTGGTCGACCGCCCATAACCGCGGGCACGGCTATTCGAATAGTTTTACTCTGATCAGAGGTGTACAACTGTACCCACAAGACACAGCCCCACGACACGTTTCCGTGCGCCGACATGCCACCACGACATACCGGAAAGAGACCGTGACAGGACCCTTCGCATAACCCCCTCTAACCAAGCACACCACACCTCAGGTTTCACCCCCACTCCTCGCAAGGCAGCGGGCAGTCCCCTCTCGTGCCTAGGTGAATCCGGAAGCCGCATAGGCCGTCGCAGGGCCCATCCAAACTCCATCACGCCCACCCTTGCCTGGATGCGTCGGCTAGAGGAAAGCTACACTACAAGCCCAGCCGTTGCCCACGCTGGCTTGTGGTAAGTACGATAAGTTCTTCCAGGGCATCCCGCGAACCGGTCCTTAATTGCCATGGGTGCGACTAGCAAAACCATGCACCCACAGCCCATCATTCAGTCGCATTTTAGTTGGATAATTATGACCATGAAGCATGGCCAGGTGTCTTGAGCACGCAGCTCATTCTGATACTAAAAAGGTCTAATACTGTAATTATCCCATCAACTGAGCTAGTGGTAATTAAGCATGGCTAAGCATATAGTTCTAGCTAGGTCACATAAGTAACATGAGCTAGTTGATTCATTACCCAAGGTTGACAAAGAACATACATCAAGTAAACATGGCACAAGCGAACAGATAGGTAATACCCGGATCCCATGTAATTAGCAAAACATGCATATTTATTTGTAAACGGTAAAACATTTATAAATTGGAATCAACATGCTCAAGGAGAATGTGTGACTTGCCTTGCTTCTTCACTTGGATCTTCTGAACTCTTATCCTTGCGAACGCGATCTTCCTTGCGAGACGACCACGGAGAGGCGACCGGCGGCGGAAAGGATGGCGGCGGTCGGCACGGGAGGCGACGAGAACGGCGTTCCGATGACGCCCGACCACGGCGGAGCCACGGCCGAGGGGCGATGGGATGCAGCGAATGCGGTGGAGGCGGTGGCGCGGCGTGAGGTAGATGGGAATGGCGGCAAGAGGCGGCCGGTTGGCGGCAGTTAGTGGTGGGGCTCGGGTTTGCGGCGGGAATGGTGCTTCGGGGGTGGATTTGAGGAGTGGGCCGGTGGCCGGGATGCGGCACGGAGCGGCGGCGCTGTGGGAGGCAGCCGCACGACCGGGCGAGGTCGGTATCGCCGGCGGGGAGCGGCTGGAGACGGAGGGAAGAGCGGCGGCTCGGTTTTCACGGTGGGGTGGTATTTCGGTGGTGGTTTGGGGGAAAAGGAGTGGAGGCCGGGGCGCGGCACGGCGAGGCGAAGCCGACGGCACACACGGCGCGGCGCGGTGGTGGCTGGGGCGGCGGGAAAAAGCGGCCGGTGAACTCCGGCGAGCGGCGGCTGCTCGGCTTGGCGAGGGGAGAGCGGGCGAGGGCGCCGGGAGCTCGGGAAAGTTGGGGAAATGGGAGAGGAGACCACGGGGATCGTTTTTATTGGCTCGGGGCGGTGGGATCATGGCCGCGGAGGGCGGAATCGACCGGCAACGGTCTTCGGAGTGGGCTCCGGCGACGTGGGCGAAGTGGGGTGGTTCGGCGCCGGTTTTGGAGGGGGAAAGTGGGGAGGAGAGTGGAGGAGGTGGGGCGACGCGGTCCCGCGGTCGGGGCGAGCGCGCGGGTGGAGGAGGAGGCGGAATCGGCGGCGACGTGGGGAGGCCGTGGCGGCGGTTTCAGCTGAGGGAGCCGGAGGTTAGGGATGGCCCTGACAGGTGGGACCCACCTGTCGGCGGCTCGGGGGGAAGGAGAGAGGAGGAGACGGTTGGGGGAGGCCAAGTAGACTTCGAGAGAGAGAGCCGAGCGGGCCGAGGGAGGGAAGGCCGGCCTGGGGGGGAAGGGAACTTGGGCCGGAAGTGGCCCAAAGCAAAGAAGGAGGACTTTAATTCGTTGTCTTTTTTTTATTTAATTGGTTTAATGAACTTTGTATTATTAAAATTATTTATTGAGCTCCGAAAATTCACGGGAAATTATCGGAGAGTATATTAGGGCACAAAGAATATTACAAAATATTCTCGGCCAATGATTTTTAAAGGAAAATTTCAAACTCTCCCATTATTTCACTTGATTAAATTGCTTTAACTTTTATTTAATTTCTAGAGAGTGCATTATTTAATGATTTTTAAACCCGAACGAAAATCGGGGCGTTACAAATCTACCCCCCTTACAGGAATCTCGTCCCGAGATTCTGGGATGGCTAGAAAGAAAGCTGGTGTAGGCTGTCGGTCTGACTGATCTGACGGGTCTGCACACTGCACTGCCCCTTTCTATCTTGAACTGGCTGATTGACTGATTGATGAAACCTGCACCATTGAAATGGCTGGATTCGACCTTTCTATTCCTTTGCTTTGCCAAAACTAGACCGGCTAGTTCTGCTTGAACTGACCCAGACCAGAACTGTGGCTGCTCACGAAACTTACTTATCTTGATCTGAACTGTTGATACTGGCAGTCTGATAACCTGACAATTCCCCAAGCTGGCTAGAGAAGGGTGAAGTTGTTCCTAAGACTTGCATCTGGCATTTGTAACTCATTGATCCTACGTCCGCTTGAACGGGTCCTGGCTCGAATGACACGTAATTCCAGGAAACCTGCTTGACCTGTCTTTTGTCTGAACTGCAACCGTCCCTGATGCTGCTTCTCAAAGCTGAGCTATTGACCTGGCCTCACCGGTGTACCTCAGAATTCAATCAGATAACTTGAGATCGGTGTAACTCTGCTGACACCTTGCAACTGGCTTCTTCAAGTACTACCCGGATTGTTGCACTGGGTTGAACCTTCAACTAAAACAGCGACGAAGTGAGCCAAAACTCATCTCCGAGACCTACCCCCCTTACAGGGAGTAGTCTTACTTTCTCCTGACTAGGAACAATTGGACTATTGTCCTTGAAAAATAACCAACACTTCTCTTGCTTACAAAGGCCCTCACTTTGCAAACTGAAACTTCACCGATTCATCAAAATAGAGTAATGACGGCGCACTTTCATCCCAGCAAGATTTGGAACTTAATCCTTAGTTGCTGATGGGAGATTCCACATAAAGAAATTCTCATTTAGCTCCTGATCTTACTAACTCTTGACTACTTCCCCAACCAGTTCTAACTGCTGGTACAACTTTCTTGCTTCTGACTTGATTTTTGGTGTCATATGCCTAAACAGATTGCATAGTTAACATTCCTTGAAACAAGCACTGATCACCCAACAGATCCAACTCAAGAGGTCCTTTCCATGGCATGACATTTCACTTCTTCGACCATCCTTTGCTAACTCTTCCTGGGTTAACGGATTATAGATCCTGCAACAGCTTTTCGGAAAATACTGCAATCTGAACAACTATCGGAAACCGACTTTGATGCTGCCGAGAGTTCCTGTTCTTTGATCATAACAACTTCGCTTTCATATGTTCGGTAAAGATGTTCCGTTGAAAAGGGATTCTCTACCATATACCCTACTGACTACACATTTCTGGACTCGACTCTATATCTTCTGACCCATGTATTGGAACAATTTCTCTTTCAACTTCTGGGAAACCTCATGAGAAATTTTTTTTTTCTGGAACTTATAGCGGTTGCCTTGAACTATGGAAACCATTCTTGTTTCATAATCACACCACTAGGGTGTAATTGCCGCTTACCATCCTGTAACAGCTTCCAAGGTTAGGGAGTTCCCAAGAGTCTCTATATGATGTCACATTCAAATATTCCATCCCTCTTTTCATTGGGGTACCACTGATGTTGCCTTTAGAGAGATCTCATTATGTCGAGTGTTGAGGGTCTAACCATTTTCACTCCGTTGGTTAACCATTCCTCTATTGGCTCACAAACAGGTTTTGGAGCTCAATAGAATTGCGATGAGTTAGAAGAGAAACCCTTGGTTTCTTGAGACACTGACAGATACCCATTTTGATTTGCTTTTGCATGCTGAAGGTGAATCATAAAAGGAGAAGAACTGGCTGACTCATATTTTATTCAATATTTCCTTTTCATTACATGGCTGCCATAAACATATATGTACAATGAGGAGTACTACAAAATCAAACAATTGTAGACTGCTGCTGATTAGAACTGCCCTTTTCACGACTGAACTTGAAAAGTAGAAGTCTTGTCTAGAACTGCTATTGCTTCCATTATTCAAACCTGACTGACTTTTTTCTTTAGTTCCTACTACCAGAAGTCTCACCGGGAACGTTGCTCTGCTTGTTGATCTTCGATGGTGGAGGGGCAACTATCTTGTCAGCTGTAACGGGTAGGATCTTCTTGCCCGTGGGGTTACCGAGCGGTGATTTGTCGATGGGCCTCCAGATTGGAGCAATACCAGGTGCATTGCTAGAACTGACAACAGTTGGGCGACCCGGTGCTGACAACACTTGCTGCGGGTGCTGACGAAGGAGCGTACCGCCTCTTTGTAGCTGTAGCGAGCTGTTGTTCTCCTGGCATTGCTTACCCTGCTGGCGTTGGTGTTGTAGGCTTGAAACGATTGCCGGTGGAACAATGCGACCTTTGACGGTGCCCTTGACGATAATCCGTTGGGGCGGAGGTTGCACATTCAGGTGTCGTTTGGTGTCGTGGGCAGTGCTGGTAACTTGTGAATCACGACGAACTGCCTTTGCTGCTCTTGGAAGAGGACAATCACTGAAACGATGTCCTGGCTTACGACAGTTGCGACATAATCGACTTGCTTGGTCTTGGGGTGCAGGCTTCTGATTATGCACTTTGGCAGCTGAAACGGGAACAAGCAGAGGCTTATGAACATCCTTGGTGACGTTGCTTCTTCCATGGTTGGCTTCCACTGGAGCTGGAGTTAGAGAAAGAGCAGAAGGATTGTGACCGCTGTTGTCGATTGTCATTGGTTGACGAATGGGTTGCACGGTTGTCCCTTGTTCTTTCTTGGTCTTAGCTATGACCGCGTTCAACTGACAGTCCTTAGGCACATGATCTGTTCCTTCACACAAGAAACATGTTACCTTCCTCAAAGGGCATGCATCTGAGTAATGGGTATATTCACCACAGCGGCAGGTGGGGAGGCATAAACTAGCAGTGTGTCCGACTATCCCACATCTAGCACATGCTTTGAACTTCAACTCTCTTTCCCTGAAACTGTCAAGGGTCGCATCATCATTGTCATCATTATCATCATCGTTGTCGTCATCGTCGTCAGCAGAAAACCGTTCTCCTGATTCATCATCTTCGGGTCTGGGCGGACCGTACTTTATGAGATGACGGGTTAGCTGACGCGCTCCTCGGAAGGTATTTCTTCCTCTCTGACGCTTGGGTATCCTTGCTGCATCTTCAGGAGTAAATTCTGAACTGGTGATGATGATGGTCCTGCCATTATCCATCTTCCATATCACTGTCCTATTCGCTCCAGAGTTGCGCTGCAAAGTACCATCCTTCTTGTCGGTAGACTGACTTGGAGCTTGGTTACTCCCTGGGCACTGCTTCTCGTCTTTTTCAGGTGACCTGGCGAACACCTTCCATGGACAGTTCCTTACATAATGACCTTGCTCACCACAGTCATAACAGGTAGCACTTACTTTCCTTTGGTCTGACGTTGACTTGGCTGTCGTTATCTTCGGGGATCTTGACCGCATTTTGACAGGGGTCTTCGGTGCCGATATTGGGAACTCCTGACTCTGACTCTGATTCGGGTTCCGGGCTGGCATCTGATCTCGCACCTGCGGTGGGTGACATTGACGTGACTCCTGACATTGTTGTTGCATCTGTTGCATCTGGTATATTTGGTACCGACATCGCATCTGTTGTAACAACTCTTCCACTGTCTGAGTTTGATTAGCCATGACTTGGGGTTGAGGCTGATCTTCAAGAGGCTGACGTGGAATACTATTAGAAGTGAGCTGAGTTGATCCATGAAACTGACGGGATCCTGATCCGTTGAAATTGTCCCTCATGCTGACCAATTGCTGCGGGCACAAGAGAGGGAGGGGGAGATGAGAGGGGTTACTAAAGATAAGGTACTAAACCACTTGCCTATTGATCTGTTGTGAATGGATTTTATGATTCAAGTTGTTTAAGCAAACAACCTAGTATGGTCGCATCCCCACCAATGATGCAAACCATACCCCTACACACAAGCAAGCAACACACGATCTAGAAGCTAACGAAACTACCCTCTCGGGGAGGATTGGGTTTAGGTCATCTCCGAGAAAACTTCACTTGATCATCGCGGAACGACGACTTTGAACTGATCTTCTCGCTCCTTGCACGAAGCTTGAGGCTTGACTTGACTTGACTTCCGAACAGACATGAAGCTGACGGCTGGTCCTCTAGGTGTGACAACTAAAAGAATTGGAGAGACTGGAAGGAGAATTTTGAAAACCGTTTGACAAAGAAATGCCGAAGGGCGAGAGGAGACAATTTGCAAATAGGGTTTTCAGAAAACTTGTCCTTAGGGTTTGACCATTTGGCTCAACCTACAGTCAAGTTGGCTCTGATACCACTTTGTCACGCCCAGAAATTTAGCCCAAATTTCCAGACTATTTTGTGTATTAAATCCCTGTCCAGGACCAGCCAGGGTATACAAAACGACAAGTAATATACAGTTCCAAACGTAAATAAAGCGTAAAATAGTTACAAAAGAGGCGCTTAGTCCTCGCACCGAAACGAAAGCAGCAGCAGCGGAAAAAGGCGATCCTAGCGGGGCTTCAGCTCCACTCCACAGGCAAAACTCAATTGGGGTCTGAGCCTTGGTCTTCTAACTTCGTCTTCAACTCAGAAGCACTACACTTCTAAAAAGGGGGAATAATAGCAAGGCTGAGTACAACCACCGTACTCAGCAAGCCACACCAACGATGCAGACGTGCAAGGGGAACACAAGGACGGTTTGTGGCTATTTGCATAAAGGCGGTTGTAAAACATTTTATTGAGCAAAATAGTAAAACTGTTGAGTAAATAAAGTAACATTAAATCTCCACTGATCAACGCTACACCACGTTGAACAGGCCCAACCAACCCACCTGAACTACAGTGCATTGAGTCGATTTATTATGGTGGGACTAATCACGGTGAATCTGGTCGACCGCCCATAACCGCGGGCACGGCTATTCGAATAGTTTTACTCTGATCAGAGGTGTACAACTGTACCCACAAGACACAGCCCCACGACACGTTTCCGTGCGCCGACATGCCACCACGACATACCGGAAAGAGGCCGTGACAGGACCCTTCGCATAACCCCCTCTAACCAAGCACACCACACCTCAGGTTTCACCCCCACTCCTCGCAAGGCAGAGGGCAGTCCCCTCTCGTGCCTAGGTGAATCCGGAAGCCGCATAGGCCGTCGCAGGGCCCATCCAAACTCCATCACGCCCACCCTTGCCTGGATGCGTCGGCTAGAGGAAAGCTACACTACAAGCCCAGCCGTTGCCCACGCTGGCTTGTGGTAAGTACGATAAGTTCTTCCAGGGCATCCTGCGAACCGGTCCTTAATTGCCATGGGTGCGACTAGCAAAACCATGCACCCACAGCCCACCATTCAGTCGCATTTTAGTTGGATAATTACGACCATGAAGCATGCCCAGGTGTCTTGAGCACGCAGCTCATTCTGATACTAAAAAGGTCTAATACTGTAATTATCCCATCAACTGAGCTAGTGGTAATTAAGCATGGCTAAGCATATAGTTCTAGCTAGGTCACATAAGTAACATGAGCTAGTTGATTCATTACCCAAGGTTGACAAAGAACATACATCAAGTAAACATGGCACAAGCGAACAGATAGGTAATACCCGGATCCCATGTAATTAGCAAAACATGCATATTTATTTGTAAACGGTAAAACATTTATAAATTGGAATCAACATGCTCAAGGAGAATGTGTGACTTGCCTTGCTTCTTCACTTGGATCTTCTGAACTCTTATCCTTGCGAACGCGATCTTCCGAAACGGCGGAAACTACACGCTGGCACGCAAAACGAGGAAAAACTCTAATAAAGACCAAGCAAACAGTACATAAAAAGTAAACCAACATGTAGAGCTCAATTTTAGATGAATTTTGCACGTTGAACGGCTCAATTCGGAGTTCGAATGAATTAGATATGAATTTTACAAGTTTTGAGCCATTTAAATGAATTTCTAGAATTATCATCGAATTATGACGCAATTATTATTTATTTTTACAAGCAAGGGGCGGCCGGCGCCGACACGCGGGCCCCACACGTCAGCGAGTCAAAGGGGGAGGGCGCACGGTGGACATGGTCCACACGTGCCTCGGGTGCGCGTCCACCACGTGGACGGCCCAGATCGGCCAAGGCCGATCGGACGGCTGGGGACAGCCGGGCGGCGCGGCCTGGCCAGCGCTCACACAAAGCTGGCGGCGGCGGCGGCCGGGACCGAAGCGACGGCGGCACACGGGCCGGGCGGCCACCGGCGGCGGCGGCACGGCGCGCGCAAGCACGGGAGGCGGCCGGCCAAGGGGAGAAAGAGGGAGGGGAGAGGAGTGCTCACCGAGGGCGGCGACGGCGAGACGACCACGGAGAGGCGACCGGCGGCGGAAAGGATGGCGGCGGTCGGCATGGGAGGCGACGAGAACGGCGTTCCGATGACGCCCGACCACGGCGGAGCCACGGCCGAGGGGCGGTGGGATGCAGCGAATGCGGTGGAGGCGGTGGCGCGGCGTGAGGTAGATGGGGATGGCGGCAAGAGGCGGCCGGTTGGCGGCTGTTAGTGGTGGGGCTCGGGTTTGCGGCGGGAATGGTGCTTCGGGGGTGGATTTGAGGAGTGGGCCGGTGGCCGGGATGCGGCACGGAGCGGCGGCGCTGTGGGAGGCAGCCGCACGACCGGGCGAGGTCGGTATCGCCGGCGGGGAGCGGCTGGAGACGGAGGGAAGAGCGGCGGCTCGGTTTTCACGGTGGGGTGGTATTTCGGTGGTGGTTTGGGGAAAAAGGAGGGGAGGCCGGGGCGCGGCACGGCGAGGCGAAGCCGATGGCACACACGGCGCGGCGCGGTGGTGGCTGGGGTGGCGGGAAAAAGCGGCCGGTGAACTCCGGCGAGCGGCGGCTGCTCGGCTTGGCGAGGGGAGAGCGGGCGAGGGCGCCGGGAGCTCGGGAAAGTTGGGGAAATGGGAGAGGAGACCACGGGGATCGTTTTTATTGGCTCGGGGCGGTGGGATCATGGCCGCGGAGGGCGGAATCGACCGGCAACGGTCTTCGGAGTGGGCTCCGGCGACGTGGGCGAAGTGGGGTGGTTCGGCGCCGGTTTTGGAGGGGGAAAGTGGGGAGGAGAGTGGAGGAGGTGGGGCGACGCGGTCCCGCGGTCGGGGCGAGCGCGCGGGTGGAGGAGGAGGCGGAATCGGTGGCGACGTGGGGAGGCCGTGGCGGCGGTTTCGGCTGAGGGAGCCGGAGGTTAGGGATGGCCCTGATAGGTGGGACCCACCTGTCGGCGGCTCGGGGGGAAGGAGAGAGGAGGAGACGGTTGGGGGAGGCCAAGTAGACTTCGAGAGAGAGAGCCGAGCGGGCCGAGGGAGGGAAGGCCGGCCTGGGGGGGAAGGGAACTTGGGCCGGAAGTGGCCCAAAGCAAAGAAGGAGGACTTTAATTCGTTTTCTTTTTTTTTATTTAATTGGTTTAATGAACTTTGTATTATTAAAATTATTTATTGAGCTCCGAAAATTCACGGGAAATTATCGGAGAGTATATTAGGGCACAGAGAATATTACAAAATATTCTCGGCCAATGATTTTCAAAGGAAAATTTCAAACTCTCCCATTATTTCACTTGATTAAATTACTTTAACTTTTATTTAATTTCTAGAGAGTGCATTATTTAATGATTTTTAAACCCGAACGAAAATCGGGGCGTTACAATGTGTGCCGACTGAAGAGGGACTTAACATTATAGAACGATGCAATGCCTCACCTTATGGTGGACATTATGGTGCACTCCGCACCCAGGCCAAGATTTGACAATGTGGTTTCTTCTGGCCGATAATGTACGAAGATTCAGAAGAGTTCATCAGAAGATGCCCAAGCTGCCAGAAGGAAGGAGGAATCACTACTCGCGATGCAATGCCCCTCACATACAACCTACAAGTTGAGATTTTCGATTTTTGGGGTATCGACTTCATGGGACCTTTCCCTAAGTCTCACAACTACGAGTACATTCTGGTGGTAGTCGACTATGTATCCAAGTGGGTTGAGGCTATGCCGTTGTTGACGGTCGTTAGCGATCAGTTTCGACCGTCAATATTACCAAAATAGAGGAGAACTAGTTATGCTTGCAATGCATATTTGTGTTAGAATAATAATATTCGACTAGTATTTGGTTCACTAACCTTTTGCAGAGAATAACCATAAAATGGAGGAGAACCAACATCGAATCAGAGGATGAATCAATCGGACGATGTCGAGGATTAGACTTATCAATGAATGGGCCAAAAACTTAGAATTGTCACGATCAATTGGGCCAAAATTCTCAAGTGTACAAAGAGAGAAAGTCCAGGAGGCCGCTAGCCGAAAATAGGCTGGATTGGACCAGCCCATGGTTCGGCGGAACCAGGGCTTCGGCCGAACCCCCATCTGCTCCATTGGATGCAGGGTTTGGCGTGGACGTCCAGGATTGCTCCCTAATGACGGTTAAAGGGCATTTCCGACCATTCCAACTGCCATAACCATCATTGGGAGGCTATAAAATGAGCTCTCATCCTCACTCTCTACACACACCTCAAGCAAAGCTCTCTCATATTCTTTCAAGTTTAGTTTAGTGTTCTTAAGCTAGTGGAGTAGGAATAGAGTAGAAATCGGAGTCTGGAAGCCTTCAGAAGAGTTCAGGTATGGCTCTAGTACTTTATTTAGAATACTCTTCTTTATACATTTATGGTATTGAAATACTTTCCAAGTATTTGAATGCCAACTTTACATTATATTCATGCTATACTGATTATACTGCTAGCTTTTCTGGGAGATGCATCGGTACGGGTATAGTGTTTTCTTATGCAATTACTCTATGTCATGACGATGATATTGGAAGTATAGGAATAGATTTCCTTTCTCTTTTCTTTCCACTTAGGTTAGATAATTTAATATGAGAATGAGTAGCTTCCTGCTTGTGTGTCACTCTACCCTTCGATTTATCATAACCCCTGTTTAGACTATGATTATTACAAGTAACATATAAATTATTAATCAGGTTCTCTCTACTATGATATTCTCAGGGGATTAAACAAATACGATACCCTTGGAATACTCTCAGATGAAATGCTACAATGGTATATCCGTGCGCTTGCGGATGAACTCTGTAACCATAATATAGCAGGAGTATTTCTGCGCCATTACTGGGAATTATATTTCTAGTAATATCGTTAAGAAATACCAACAGTCGTGCAGCACCGCGGATGAGAAGCATGCCAAGAAGATGTTCACATAGATCATTTTCCCAATGTTTGGTACCCCTAGGATGGTCATAAGTGATGGTGGTTCGCACTTCATCGACAAAACCTTCCGAGACCTCCTTCGAGACATGGGAGCCAAGCACAACGTGGCCACACCTTACCATCCACAGACCAGCGGTCAAGCAGAAATGTCAAACAAACAAATTAAGAATTTCTGCAGAAGACGGTCAACAAAATGGGAACAGGATGGAAGGATAAATTGCCGGACGCACTATGGGCATACCGGACAGCATAGAAGACACCCATTGGAATGTCTCCCTATCAGATAGTCTACAGGAAGTCATGCTGACTCCTTTTAGAACTCGAGCACAGAGCATATTGGGCCATCAGGAACTGGAATATGGACTTTGAAGGAGCAAGAGAATGGAGGAAACTGCAAATCACCGAACTTGAAGAATGGAGAGAAAAAGCATATCACAACGCTAAGATATACAAAGAAAGGACGAAGCGTTGGCATGATAAAAGGATAAAAATTAAGAAAATAAAGCCAGGAGACAAAGTGCTGATGTTCAACTCCAGGGTTAAGCTTTTCGGCCATGGGAAATTGCACAGTAAATGGGAAGGACCGTTCGACGTCATCGACACCTCTTCGCACGGGGCAATCACACTCCGCGACGATTCAGGTAACATATTTAAGGTAAACGGTCAACGCTTAAAGATTTTTCTTGAGTCAAATGAAACTTTAGATGAAGAAGTAGATATTATTGAAGTAATCGATTATGAATCATAATGATCTCATCTAATGCATGCTTAAAACCTTGTAAAGTTGTCATTTTTGTGCTTAGCTTAGGTTGGTGTGCGACTAAAAAAAAAGTGGAGGCCAACCGGACCCAGCAGGGTTCGGCCGAACCAGGGTGGCACCCGTTCGGCCCCATTTTCGAATGGTAGTCTCCCCCGCTCATTCTTGATCTGTTCAGATGCGAGGTTAGAGGTAGAATGATTGGATCACGCCCCTGAGTTAGTACTTCTTCTTCCTCCTTTACAAAAGCCTCTCCACTCAATTGCTCCATCTACTCTCAAACCTTTGATCCAAGCCCTTGTGCCATTCATGGTTGGCAAATCTCTCATGCCATACATTGGTTCATCCTCAAACAACACCTACAATCTTGAAGGAGAACCTACACCGGTGAATCAACTCATTCCGGTGGAAGAATACATGATGGAAGGGGTGAATGCTGTCTGGGCTCAACCCCTCGCAGTTGTGCCAGGATCCCCTGCAAATCTGGAGCCAATCGGCGAGCTCCGTGGTTTGGCCGAACCAGGGGTTGAGCCGAACCCTTCTCGGCTCCGTTCGGCCCCCCATTCGGCAGTGCGATCCCTCTCCCCTCGCCATGTTACCAAGACTAAAATCCGGGTGGGATTCGCCGGCGCAACGGCCGACAACGGGCGAGCTCGGTCTATGGAAGGCGCGATGTCTTTTCCAAGATGATGAGAAGGCCGCTCCGCCTCCCGCCGAGCGGTATGTGGGCACCCTATTCACCAAGGCAGGGGATGAGGTGCTCTGTCACGTCCCAAAACGACCCTAAAATATATCCTTTAAATTATGCCTAGAATAATTAAAATCCTCGAGAAAGCCTCCAAAAATTAAAATGTGCAAAGTAAAAGTCAAATAAGGCTTAGATGATTTTTGTATATTTCCTAAAAGCCTAAAATGTGTAAATAAATTTTAGTGGAATTTTCAGAGCACAAATAATAATTATTAACAAATAAACAAAGTTGACAAGGTTTTATAAAAAGAAAAACCCTAAAAACCCTCCCTACCTCTCTTGGGCCGGCTCCGCCCACTTCCCTCCCCCTCTCTCCTCTTCCCTCGCGGCCCACTCGGCCTCTCCCCGCGCGCGCGCCGCTGACGGGCGGGCCCGCCCGCCACCATCGCTGACGGGTGGGGCCCACCCGTCATCTCCTTCCTCCCGCCGCTCCTGCCGCCTCGCCCGCGCCTAGCGCCGCCGCCGCCGCGAATCCCGCCGCCTCCCGTCGTCCCCGCGTGAAATCAATAGGGGGGAATTACTCGCCGGATTTTTCCCCCATTTTTCCCTCTCTCTCTCGCATTCAAACGGCCGGATTTGCTCCCGCAAATCTCGCCGGCCGGACCTCCCGGCCGGTTTCCTTCCTTCCCCGGCCGCCCTCTCCCCCTTTCAACCCTATTTAAACCCTCCCCGCACCTCCCTTGCCCATTTCCGCCCCTTGCCGCACTGTCTCCTTGCCAGAATCGAGCTCGCGCCGTCGCCCTCTCTCTCCTCCGTCGCCGACGACCTCCGGCCGGCCTTCTCCGCTCGCCGGGACAGTTTCCCGCCCCGGCGTCGCCTCCTCCGGCTTCGCCGCACCGTCGCCGTCCCCGTCCACGCCCTCGTCGAGCTCGCCGACCGCCGGAGCGCCGCCGTCCCCGTCGACCCGAGCCGCGCCACCGCCTTACTCCGCTCCGGCCGCCTTTTTCGTCGTCGCCGTCGACATAGGGTGAGCCGTGGACCGCCGCCTCGTTTCCCCCATTCCCTCCCCTCTCTCGGCCGCCGCTCCGCCGTGCCTATGGCCGCCGCCAGCGACCATAGGAGCGCGGGCGCGCCGAGCGGCTGCCGCGTGGGGCCCGGCCGTCAGCCGCCCGCGATCTCGGGTGTGGCTGACGCGTGGGGCCCACGGCGCCGGCCGGTGTGAGCCCGGGGTGCACCCGGTCCACCGTGGACCGTGAGGCTGCCGCGTGGGCCCCACTCCCGTGGACCCGGTCCGCGCGCCCTCTCCCCTCGGCTGACGCAATAAATCCTTTTTAAATTAAAATTTAAATAAAGAAATTCGCAAATATTCACTTAAAGAGCATATAAACTTCAAATGGCCATAACTTGGTCATTTGAACTCGGAATTGGACCGTTCAAGTCTCTAATTTTTCCTTAAGAAGTCAAGAACCCATTTTTGTGCTTTGTTCCTGCTTGTTATATGGAGTTTATTAGAGTAAAAGCCTTTTTCCTTTCCGTTGGTCGTGTAGACGCTGCAGCTTCGGAAGATCCGCTCTACGTGGACGTTGAAGCCGACGTTTGGGAAAGCGAGCAAAGCAAGTCACATCATCCTTGAACATATTGAATCCCAGTTTATAAAATTATTTTGATTTAAATTATTGCATTATCGCTTTATTTAAATTCCCGCGTTATCACTATTTTGTTTAGCCATGCCTATTTACCTTTGTTATGACCTTATTATTGTTATCGTTATTATTACCTTGTTCACCCTAGAATAAACAAAACCCCAACTAGTGGGTACTCTATTCATGGTACCACTAGTATGAATTTAGGTAGATGCTTCGCTGTTTAATTAGGCAATATTAGGTGGTTTTACAACTCTAGACTTTGGGAATATTCATATCGCCTGGACACTATGGAATGGTTGGATTATTGTGGAATCGGATTCACACCTCCCCCTCTATTCAAAATCCTCAAAATGGTTTTAGGCTGGGCTCGGGGTGCATGGTTTTGATAGTAGCACCTCGGCCACATAAGGACCGGTCTTCGGGCCTCTGTTGCAAAGCACTACCGTACTTCCACATGTCTAGTGGGTAAGGCTTTGTTTGTGGCTCAGTCTAGTTATAAACAAAAGTACACGGATGGAGATGGACGAAGTCGGGGGTCGATGGACATCTCTAGGGCAAATAAAGGCTACACGAGCTACGGCCCGGTAGTCGAGATGTCATGGCACAGGGCTGGTGTCCTGCTGCTAGGGGCTCAGTCCTGCCTACCTGTCCTGGAGGTTCCGGCCGTAGGTGGGGTTGGGTCGGTACTCTTGTCTATGGCTAGGATGGGTTGGAAACTATGTCATGTCTTCCGTCCGTATGCCGTGGTGGTATGTGGCACGTGGTTACACGTGAGGAAGACATGTCTTGTGGGTAAAGATGTACACCTCTGATCAGAGTATAACCTATTCGAATAGCCGCGCCCTCGGTTATGGGCAAGCCGAGCAATGTACCCAAGTTAGCGTTTTAATTCTTCAAACCTGCTTAACAACTAAAATGTGGAATGGTTGGCCTGGGTTGGCTTGGGACGAGTTGGGTGTCACGACCGGAAATAACCCAACGGGCGTTCCTTACGTGCGTGCATTATTCCTTGACCCAGGAGGCAAGGTACACCAAAAGTAGATATAGTTCAGAGTTTAACAAGCGGAAGCGTAAATAGTTAATTTATTACATGGACGGCGAAGGCCCAGCACACACAAAGACAAACGGGAAACAACGGAAGACTAGGGCGACGACCACAGGCGCTTGACGGCAGGCACGAGCTAGACACCAAAGCCTTCATCATCCAGGGGCTCCTCTTCTGGGTTTGGGAAAAATTGAGCAAGACTGAGTACAACCACCGTACTCAACAAGACACACCCACAAGTGCAGAATAAATGCAAGGGAGTACAAGGGGGTTATAATATAAAGGGTTAGGGTTTGCAGTAAACAGCATTAAAAGACACTTAGTTGCTCAAAGCTATTTTGTAAATACGATCCTAGAGCTATACAATATTATTAATCAAGGCCGTGAACCCACACGAACCTGCCTTAACCCAAGGCCTACGATGATTCAGACCGAACTGGCAACCCGACCCTGGGTCCCAGCTCGTCCCAAGCCAACCCAGGCCAACCATTCCACATTTTAGTTGTTAAGCAGGTTTTAAGAATTAAAAACACTAACTTGGGTACATTGCTCGGCTTGCCCATAACCGAGGGCGCGGCTATTCGAATAGATTATACTCTGATCAGAGGTGTACATCTTACCTGTCGCGTCCCAAAACGACTCTAAAATACATCCTCAAAATTGTGCATAGAATAAGTAAAATCCATGTGAAAGCCTCCAACAATTAAAATGTGCAAAGTTAAAAGTCGAATAAGGCTTGGAGGATTTTTGTATATTTCCTAAAAGCCTAAAATGCGTAAATAAATTTTAGTGGAATTTTCAGAGCACAAATAATAATTAAGAAGAAATAAACAAAGTTAAAAAGGTTTTATAAAAAGAAAAACCCTAAAAAGTCTTTTTCCCCCCCTCCCCTTCTTGGGCCGGCTCGGCCCAGCTCCCTCCCTCTCTCTCCTCTCCCCCGCGCGCGCGCCGCTGACGGGCGGGCCCGCCCGCCACCCTCGCTGACGGGTGGGGCCTACCCGTCATCCCCTACCTCGCGCCGCACCCGCCGCCTCGCCCGTGCCCTAGCGCCGCCGCCGCCACGGATTCCGCCGCATCCCGCCGCCCCCGCGCGCAATAAAGAGGGGGAAATCACTCCCCGTGATTCCCTCTCCCTTTCCCCCCACTTTTCCCTCTCTCTCTCCCTCGGATTCGTTTGGAAACTCTCCCGCAAACTTCGCCGGCGCATCAATGGTGACCGGATCTTCCGCGGCCGATTCCCCCTCATCCGGCCGTTCTCTCCCCCTCCCAACACTATATAAACGCTCCCCGTGCCTCCCTCCACCGTTTCCGCCACTCGCCGCTCTCTCTCCCCATCGGAATCGAGCTCGCGCCGTCGTTCCCTCTCTCCGCCGTCGCCGCCGAGCTCCGGTCCGCCGCCGTCGTCGCCTCGGACTTCCTCCCGCCTCGGCGTCGCCTCCTTCGGCTCCGCCGCGACCTCGCCGACCTCGTCCACCCCTCCGTTTCGCCCGCCGACCGCCGGAACGCCGCCGTCCCCGTCGACCCGAGCCGCGCCGCCGCCTCTCTCCGCTTCGGTCGCCGTTTCCGTTGTCGCCGTCGACCCGGGGTGAGCCGTGGACCGCCGTTTCGCTTCCCCCTTCCCTCCCCTCTCTCGGGCGCCGCTCCGCCGCGCCGGTGGTCGCCGGCGGCGACCATCGGGGCGCGGGCGCGTCGCCTCCCGTCGGCTGTGCCGGCGAGGCCGCCTTCGGGCGCGCCCCGCGGCTGCCATGTGGGGCCCGGCCGTCAGCCGCCCGCGCCCGCGGGTACGGCTGACGCGTGGGACCCACGGCGCCGGCCGGCGTAAGCCGCGTGCACCCGGTCCACCGTGGACCGTGAGGCTGCCGCGTGGGCCCCACTCCCGTGGACCCGGTCCGCGCGCCCCTCCCCTCGGCTGACGCAATAAATCCGATTTTAAATCAAAATTTAAATGAAGAAATTCGTAAATATCCATTTAAAGAGCATATAAGCTTCAAATGGCCATAACTTGGCCATTTGAACTCGGAATTGGACCGTTCAAGTCTCTAATTTTTCCTTAAGAAGCCAAGAACCCATTTTTGTGCTTTGTTTCTGCTTGTTATATGGAGTTTAGTAGAGTAAAAGCCGTTTCTTTTCCGTTGGTCGTGTAGACGCTGCAGCTTCGGAAGATCCGCTCTTCGTGGAAGTTGAAGCCGGCGTTTGGGAAAGCGAGCAAGGCAAGTCACATCATCTTTGAACATATTGAATCCCAGTTTGTAAAATTATGTTGATTTAACTTATTGCATTATCGCTTTATTTAAATTCCCGCGTTATCACTGTTTTATTTAGCCATGCCTATTTACCTTTGTTATGACCTTATTATTGTTATTGTTATTATTACCTTGTTCACCCTAGAATAAACAAAACCCCAACTAGTGGACACTCTACTCATGGTATCACTAGTATGATTTTAGGTAGATGCTTCGCTTTTAATTAGGTAACCTTAGGCGATTTTACAACTCTAGACTTTGGGAATATTCATATCACCTGGACACTATGGAATGGTTTGGTTATTGTGGAATTGGCTTCACACCGCTCCTTCTATTCAAAATCCCCAAAATGGTTTTAGGCTGGGCTCGGGGTGTATGGTTTTGATAGTAGCACCTCGGCCATATAAGGACCGGTCTTCGGGCCTCTGTTGCAAAGCACTACCGTACTTCCACATGTCTAGTGGGTAAGGCTTAGTTTGTGGCTCAGTCTGGTTATAAACAAAAGTACACGGATGGAGATGGACGAAGTCGGGGGTCGATGGACATCTCCAGGGCAAATGAAGGCTACACGAGCTGCGGCCCGGTAGTCGAGATGTCATGGCACAGGGCCGGTGTCCTGCTGCTAGGGGCTCAGTCCTGCCTGCCTGTCCCGGAGGTTCCGGCCGTAGGTGGGATTGGGTCGGTACTCTTGTCTATGGCTAGGATGGGTTGGAAACTATGTCACGTCTTCCGTCTGTATACCGTGGTGGTATGTGGCACGTGGTTACACGTGAGGAAGATGTGTCTTGTGGGTAAAGATGTACACCTCTGATCAGAGTATAATCTATTCGAATAGCCGCGCCCTCGGTTATGGGCAAGCCGAGCAATGTACCCAAGTTAGTGTTTTAATTCTTAAAACCTGCCTAACAACTAAAATGTGGAATGGTTGGCCTGGGTTGGCTTGGGACGAGCTGGGACCCAGGGTCGGGTTGCCAGTTCGGTCTGAATCATCGTAGGCCTTGGGTTAAGGCAGGTTCGTGTGGGTTCACGGCCTTGATAAATAATATTGCATAGTACTAGAATCGTGTTAGCAAAATAGCCCTGAGCAACTAATGTCTTTAAATGCTGTTTACTGCAACCCTAACCCTTTATAGTATAACTCCTTTGTACTCCCTTGCATTTATTCTGCACTTGTGGGTGTGTCTTGTTGAGTACGGTGGTTGTACTCAGTCTTGCTCAATTTTTCCCAAACTCAGAAGAGGAGTTCCTGGAGGATGAAGGCTTCGGTGTCTAGCTCGTGCCTGCCGTCAAGTGCCTGTGGTCGTCGCCCTAGTCTTCCGCTGTTTCTCGTTTGTCTTTGTGTGTGCTGGGCCTTCGCTGCCCATGTAATAAATTAATTATTTACGCTTCCGCTTGTTAAACTCTGAATTGTATCAACTTTTGGTGTACCTTGCCTCCTGGGACAAGGATTAATGCACGCACGTAAGGAACGCCCGTTGGGTTATTTCCGGTCGTGACAAGTTGGTATCAGAGCCCCCTTGACCCTAGGACGAGCCGTAGATCCCAAGCCTTAGCAATATTTTCAAAAATAAAAATCCTTTGTTATTTGTGAAAACTGTCTAGTCTCTCTCTGTCTTGCTGCTTCATTTATCGCCAAAATCTGACCTTTAAAATGTGGTTTTTCTTTCTGTTTTTTTGTTTGTAGATGGCCGGCAGCGTCACCCGTCGTGGTTTGGACATGACTGGCTTCGTCTTGGAGCTGCGGGGCATGTGCGTGGTCCTGGGGTATCCACATGGAGTGGACTACCAGGCCAGGCCGCTTCCGGAGCAGGAGGGTGACGATGCAGAGCCCCACGCTGGTTGGGAGGTCACTGCAGTGATCCTCTCTGGCTCTCCCGAGCGGACTTCGCTGGCAGTCACCGCGGGTGGAGATTCCTTCCCCGCCGCTTGCCAGAGCGCCGCTCTCCTCGCCATCGGCACTCTTCACCAGCGCTACCCGGACGAGTTGCAGCACTCGCCCTACCGCTACCACCCTCGCCGCGGAGGAGCCCGCGACTACGCCACCTTCCGGGATGCTAGCTCGGAGGATGACGCTACCATCGTGCACCTGGCGCGCATGGTGGAGGCGTACGACGCGGCTCGTATCGACTTCCATCAGATGGTGCGCCGTGGGATGGTCGAGAACAACATGAAGATCCTGGAGCTGCGTCAAGAGAACCTGCAGCTCAAGAAGGACCTAGACGCGGTGGAGGCGCAGCTGCATCAGCTCAAGATCGCCCAGGGAGAGGTCTGCCGCCCTAAGCGCCGCCGTGTCTGCCGCAGCCAGAAGATCACCGCCCGCAAGAGCACCTCCAGGCCCGAGCTTGTTCGTCAGTCCCTGGCGTGGACTTGCTTCGTCGAGACCCCTCGTGCCGAGCCCGCGCCCGTGGTTCCCCAGGAGGGGGAAGCCTCCGGCGTTGGTAACACGGAGGATGCGCTGTTGCTCACCTTCCGTCCTGGCCCGTCGCAGCGGTAGACGAGCAGTTAGTAGGCTTGCGCGTGTGTTCTTTCTCGTTTGTCTTCTTGTTGGGTTGTGTGGGGCACGGTTATGCCGGTGTGTGGTGTAACTGTGTCGGAGCCTGTCTTTATTTTATTTGCTTAAGCAACTTGAACTTTAATGAACCAATTTAATAGCAGTAATAAATTCAAGAATTATGGTAGTCGTGGGTGGTTAGCTTTAATTGTCAGCTCTCTCTGTTTGCTGGTTCTGTGTGGGGTTTTCAGATGGTGATGACCAGGAGAAGTGCTAACACCGGTGATGGCAACCAACCTGAAGGCAGCAACCACCACCACCAGGGCAGCCCACCTCCACCTCCTCCTCCGCCTCCACCACCACCACCAGACACCAACGCCATTCTCACCCAAATCCTCGCCCAGCAGGCCAACATGATGACTGCTTTCCTCCACCACCTCCAAAATCCGCCACAACATAATGCTCCACCACCACCCCCACAACACTCTAAACTCGCCGAGTTCCTCCGCATCCGCCCCACCACCACCCCCACAACACTCTAGCTCCAACAACCCCGTGGACGCGTTGGATTGGTTGCATGCCGTGGGGAAAAAGCTAGACACTGTGCAGTGCAGCGATGAGGAGAAAGTCATCTTCGCCGCCCACCAGCTGCAGGGACCCGCATCTCTATGGTGGGACCATTTCCAGGCTACGCAGCCAGAAGGGCAACCTATTACTTGGGCCCGTTTCACCGCCGCTTTCCGGAGAACCCATGTGCCCGCCGGAGTCGTGGCCCTTAAGAAAAGAGAATTCCGAGAGTTGAAGCAAGGCAACCGCTCCGTGATGGAGTATTTGCATGAGTTCAACAACCTGGCCCGTTACGCCCCGGAGGATGTGCGGGAAGATGAGGAGAAGCAAGAGAAGTTCTTGGCAGGAATGGACCCTGAGCTGTCCGTCCGTCTAGTCTCCGGGGACTATCCGGATTTCCAACGTCTAGTGGACAAGAGCATCCGCTTGGAAGCCAAGCACAAGGAACTGGAGTCGCACAAGCGCCACTTGGCGAATTTCCGCAATCAACAGGGTGCTAACCAAAGGGTCCGCTACACCAATCCCTATCCAGGGGGATCCTCCTCGCAGCAGCAACAACAGCAGCAGCAACCTCGCTCCGCGCCTCGACCTCAATTCGTGGTGCGCGTCCCACAGCCGCAGCAGCAGCAGAATCAACAAGGGACTCGTGCGCCCCGTCCTCCTACGCCAACTGTCCAGCCTGGTCAAGGCCGCAGGGACGCTCAAGGTCCGCAGCGTCTGTGCTTCAACTGCTTCGAGCCCGGGCACTTTGCGGATAAATGCCCAAAGCCGAGGCGTCAGCAAGGCCAAGCGCCTCCCCGCTCCAACAACGGTGGGAAGGATGTCATTCGGGGTCGGGTGAACCACGTGACGGCCGAGGACGTGCTGACAACTCCAGACATCATCGTTGGTACGTTCCTCATTCATTCCATCCCTGCTACCATTCTGTTCGACTCTGGAGCATCCCACTCGTTTATATCTGTGCCATTCATGGGGAGAAATCAGTTGGGGGTAGAAAGGATTAGGAACCCTCTGCTCATCACCACCCCTGGAGGGGTTATGACAGCAAAGTATAATAGTCCTGCCGTCCCTATAGAAATTCAGGGGATTCCTTTTCCCTCGGATCTGATTCTGCTAGACACCAAGAACTTGGATGTGATCCTTGGGATGAATTGGTTGGCTCAATTCCAAGGAGTAGTGGATTGTGCGAGACGCACTGTCACTCTGTACCGAGGGCCGGAACAACCGGTTGTTTTCTTTGCACCCCCAACCTCTGTCAGTAGTTCAGAACTTCATCAGATAGGACTGTCAGAAATCCCCATCGTCAGAGAGTTCGGAGACGTGTTTCCGGAAGAACTACCCGGTATGCCGCCCAAACGAGAGATTGAGTTCCGGATAGATCTTGCTCCAGGAACCACTCCTCTGTACAAGCGACCCTACCGTATGGCAGCAAATGAACTGGCCAAAGTCAAGAAACAGTTGGAAGAGTTGAATGAAAAGGGGTATATACGTCCGAGTACTTCCCCCTGGGGTGCTCCTGTGATTTTTGTGGAGAAGAAAGACAAAACGAAGAGGATGTGCGTTGACTACAGAGCTCTCAATGAAGTCACCATCAAAAACAAGTACCCTCTTCCCCGGATCGATGATCTGTTCGATCAGCTTAAAGGTGCCACTGTATTCTCCAAGATTGATCTTCGTTCCGGATATCACCAATTACGTATTCGTGAAGAAGATATTCCGAAGACCGCATTCACCACGCGATACGGACTGTATGAATTCACGGTGATGTCATTCGGTTTAACCAATGCACCTGCCTTCTTCATGAACTTAATGAACAAAGTGTTCATGGAATACTTGGATAAGTTTGTTGTGGTTTTCATTGATGACATTTTGATATACTCACAATCCGAGGAAGACCATCAGCACCATCTCCGTCTGGTGTTGAGAAAGTTGCGGGAACATCAATTGTATGCCAAACTTAGCAAGTGTGAGTTCTGGTTGTCCGAAGTCAAATTCTTAGGGCACGTGATATCTGCTAAAGGAGTTGCTGTGGACC